>NW_026575157.1:685000-3668941 GCF_905146905.1 Nyctereutes procyonoides
TTTTATTGTTTAGTGTAGAAAGAAAGAAAATATCTAGGAGCTCCTAGGTGCTTAGTCCAGTTAAGTGTCTACCTTTGGCTCAGGTCATGGTCTTGGGGTCTTGGGATCAAGCACCATGTGGTGCTCTCTGCTCAGCAGGGAGTCTGCTTCTCCCTCTCCCTGTGTGCTCTCTCTCTCCTCAAATAAACAAAATCTTAAAAAAAAGAAAGAAAAGATTTAAAAACCCGTGATTGAGACCTGTACTCTATCATAAAATCCCATCATATCTATGAATTGCTAAAATAACATAAAATTTCCTTATTTATAAAGGTGGTTGAGAAGATAATTTTTTCATCGTATTTGCTCATACAAATACATCTTCTCTAGTTAAAAGCATCCTGAAATCTAGAGTTGTATTTAATTTATCTGTTTTCTCATTACCTACAAAAGTAGAAGCAGCTCAACAAATACTAGAGTACTGAAATTTACCATAAAAGGGAACAAAAAAAGTTAGCCTCCATATTAGAAGCTTATATCAACACAAGTCTTTTTTCCTTATATTCTTGAACACATGGATGTCTCTCCTATGATATTTTGATTCCTATGAACAATATTTCTTTCACTACAGTAATTCATCTTCTTCACTGATTTATTGCTATTTTTATTGTTATTATTATATAATATTAAGGTCCAAGAAATCTATGTAATTTTCTATTAAAAGTCAATATGCTATTTAAATGGGATTTGGCTCCTAGGTACTTAATAATTTTCATGATTATTTCTCTAATTTTGTGTCAAAATATGTTTTTTTAAAAAACTGTCAAAGCCAAATTCTGGCATCCAAAACGATCTATTTGACAGTTTATTAGCTAAATGATTAAGTGCTTTCCTGAACACCAAATAAACAATGTCATAAAATAAACTGCCAGTGTCAATCTGCAATATAATCTTATCATAACAGCTAAGGTTAATTAGGAAGAAGCCCATCCTTCTAAATCCAAATAGGTTTAACATAATAAAGAACAGATCAATTACTAGATATATGACAAGAACATGAATCTATATAATAGTGATTGAATATGTGGCATTGATGTCAAAAAGCCAAGGTCACCAAACATGACAAAGATCAATTATAAGTTTCAAATGTAAATCATAAATAACTAAAGAAGTAAAATATTATTTTTGTATGATTGTTCAGATATTATTGATCTAAGCCTTTCAAAGTCAACTTCAAAGCATGTTTCTCTGTCTCCTGCTATTACATGTATTACTGAATAATAAGAATGAGGATAAAAATGTCTATCTTTATAGAGAGTCCACAATAATGATTAACCTTAAAAATATAACAGTAAGGAATCCCTGGGTGGCGCAGTGGTTTGGCACCTGCCTTTGGCCCAGGGCACGATCCTGGAGACCCGGGATCGAATCCCATGTTGGGCTCCCGGTGCATGGAGCCTGCTTCTCCCTCCTCCTGTGTCTCTGCCTCTCTCTCTCTCTCTCTCTCTCTCTCTGACTATCATAAATAAATTTTAAAAAATTAAAAAATATATAACAATAAAAATTTAATAATTTTAGAGGCAAAAATAACAAGTTTTAAATATCTCTTAAAAAGAGAGTGAAACTTGAATGTTTGATGAATATACACAAACTTATTATCTCCAGTTTAAAAAATTTCAAATATTTCCTCCCAAATATGTGCAAAATAAACTATTTTAGTATATTCCATATGCCAAATATTTTGGTAGGCATTTTACATGCATTATCTCATTTTACATATACAGTAACCATGTTAAGTACTATTATATCCCCATCTAATACTTTTGACATGCTGATTTTTACCAGTTTTCTGCTTTAGCTATGCCTGAAATGTCTTTCCTGCATCAAAGCTCATAATGTAAATCCTTTCTTCCTTCAAGATCCAATTAAAATGACATTTCCTCATGAATCTGATCTCCTAGCACCTCCAGAAACCAGAAGTCTGTACTCTTTCCTCAGAATTCATACAATCCTTTGTACATTTCCTTCTCTAAAATCCATGAATCTGCCTCTTGTTAATATCTTCCTATTCCTCATGGGAATAATCATTGATAGATGAACAAATGAATGAAGATTTCATTGTTCTTCTAAATAGGTGCTTTACAGAGAACTTTCTAAAGTCAAACCTTATAATAGATTAACATTTACTACATTACTCTTTTTGAATTTAAGTTCGGTATTCATCAGAATTAAGAAAAACCATACATGAAAAGTAGCTAATATAGTCCTGCAAAAAAAATTCCACCATAGAATTTTCCTAATAAGGTTTGAAATTAACCATATACTCTAGAAAATTAACTATCTACTTGAACAAAATTCAACATTCTATTAACAAAGCATAAAATCCAGATACTCAAAAATCCGATGAGAAATTACTAGATATGTAAAGAAGAAAATACAACAAAAATCAGTAAATAGGCATAGTTCCTCCCCAAAAAAAGATAATTATCAGACTGTAAAGCAGAGATTAAAAACACATTAAAAAATAAAATTAAAATATATATATTGAAAGATTTCAAGCAAAACATACACATAATGAGGAAAAAAATAGGAAATCTCAAGGAGGAAAAACTATTCTATAGGACAGGCTTAGCAGATTAGACACTGAAAGAGAAAATATCAGTAAACTTAAAAGTAGGGCACTAGAAACTAACCAAACAGAAGCACTGCTGGTACTATCTGACAGGGAATTTTTTTTAAAACTATGATTAATATGTCAGAAGATCTAGTGCAAAAGGTAAAAAACAGTTTGGGAATTTCAGCAAAAAATGGAAATCATATGAGAGCTGAAAGAAATACTAGAAATAAAAGTCAATGGTAACAGCCATGACTTTGAGAGGCTCATTAGATTTGACACAGTCAAGAAAAGAACCAATGATTCTGAAGATAGGTCAATAGAAATAGCCCAGCTAAAACACAAACATAAGTTAGAGTGAAATAGAAAAAGAATAGAACTAGAAAAAGTGAAATACAAAAAAGAATAGAATAAGAAAGCATTGAAAAGCAGTGGGAAAATATCAAGTAATCTAGTATAAGCAAAACTGGAATCCCAGAAAAACAGAGAGAAAAGGGGGCAGCGGGTAAAAAAAAAACCCACCCCTAGGCACAGCAAATTCAAATGGTTGAACATTAAGGACAAAGAAAAAATACTAAACACAGCCAGAGAAGAGGAAATAAAAATAATATACAAAGAGATAAAAGTGAGAGTTAGAGCAAAAATTTTGACAAAAACTATGCAAGCCAGACTATAGAGTGACAGGAAAAAAAATAACTGTGAAGCCAAAAAAAAATACGTTCATCAAAAATAAATTTAAAATAGAGGATTTTTTTCAGATTAAATAAAACTCAGAGAATTCATTTCCAACAGACCTGAACTACAATATTAAAGAAGAAGTTCTTCAGCAAGAAGGAATATGACACAGAACAAAAACTTGGATCTCCTGGAAAAAAATGAAGATGGTTTGAATATGGATAAAGTAAAGGCAAATATAAAACATATTCTTTTCTTAATCACACTAAAAAGGATAACAGTCTAAAGCAGTAGCTGTCAAAACTTTTCCTTTAAAAGACCAGGTTGTAAATATCTTCAGCTTTGTAGGCCATAAGGTCTCTGTTGCAATTACTCAGCTATACCCTTGTAGCATTGAGAGTAGTCATAAATTATGCATAAATAAATGTGTATGACTAGCTTTGTCCTAAGGGCTGTATTTTCCTAAGGCCTGAAAAATTTGTGGCAACAATAGCAAAAAATTGAGAGGGATGAATTGGAAGCATACCTTTATAAGTTTCTGACATTATACATGAAGTGTTACAATGTTACTTAAAGGTATATTGTGATTAATCAAAGATGCATATTGTAAACTCAAAGGAAACACTAAAAATAGTAAAAGGTATAAATAATAAGCCAATAAGTTAAAAATGGAATCATAGTAAATAATTCAAAAGCTGGCAGAAAAAGAAGTGGAATAGAAAAACAAGTGGAACAGATAGAAAACAACTAGCAAGTTGGGCCTTTTTTCAACTAAACTACATAAAATAGTTACATTCAAGGTAAATGATCAAAACATACTAATTAAAATACAGAGAAGGTCAAATTGATGAAGCAGAATCCAAATAGATGCTGTTTAAGAAACCCATTTTACATATAAATAAAGACACAAAGAGGTTACAAGAAAAAAGATGGGGAAAACACATTATGCAAACACAAATCCAACTAAAGCCGAAGTGGCTATATTAATATCAAAGTAGACTTCAGAAAAAGGAATATTATCTGGCATAAATCTCCAGCTTGCTGAGGATTTCAACAGAGTTTTCTCAGTAACTGATAGAATAAGTAGACAGAACAATCACTAAGGATCTAGAAGACCTCAAGATCAATTGATTTAACTTAACAACAGCAGACTAAACATTTTTTTCTTTTTTTTTCTAAACATTTTTTTCAAGTGGACATTGAACATTCAGCAAGATGGCCCTTAATCTGTGCCACAAACAAACCAGAACCAAATGAAAATAACTGATACCATACAAAGTGTCTTCTCTGTTCATAAAAAAATTAGTTATCAACCGAAAGAGATTTATAAAACTCCCAAATATGTGGAAATTAAACCACATACTTCTAAGTAGCCTATGAGTCAATGAGCAAGTTGAAAGGAAAATGAGAACACGTGTACTTAATGAAAATAAAAACACAATGTATAAAAAGGTACAGGAAGGTACTAAAGCAATACTTGTGGGGAAATTTATAGTGGAAAATGCTTATATCAGGAAAAAATGAACATTTTTAAATGATTATCTGAGAAGAAGAGAATATCTGAGAACAAGAATCCTACCACCTGTGCTCTCTTCCTTTCCATCGGAGTGAATTATCTTAAGAAAGATACGTATGCCTAACAGATAAATTTTCCAAACATATGCATGTGCATTTTGAAGCCAGACATTATAATTAATTAAGATGCATTCCTAAAACATCTGGTTACCAGCCAGGTATCCAATTTAGGAAGTATCACTTTAAACATTAAGTGCAATTGCTTTCAATAACATTTTACTCCTTCTTCCTTTGAAAGCAAAAATGTCTGCTTCCAAACTACAGTTTTATAATTCAAAGAAAAGTTGACTTTATTGTATATTATTAATTATTCTTATAGAGGTAATGAAAACAGAAAAAAAACAGAAGGAAAATATAATTACTAAGTACATCATAAAATGATAGAGATATGGTTATAAATAATGTGTCTGAAACTTAGGGTGACCAATCATCACCAAGTGCCTGAGACTGAAGGAATTTCAGAAACATGAGACTTTCAGTGCTGAAATGAGAAAGTGTTGTGGAAACCAAGACAAGTTGGTGATTCTACTTGAACTGTACCCGAGATATGTTTAATTTTAAGACATCAAAAAGAATAAGTGAATTAGGCATACATCTCAAGTGAACCATAGGAATCTATTTTGACAATTTTAAAAGTAAAATGATCATATCCCTAAAAACAAAGTATTTCAATGTTCATCTTAAAACATGTGTTAAATTGATTTTCTGCTTATTCCCATGGTATCCAGCTACATATTTATTGATAAATCCACAGGTTATGCTCATGGACTCAGTCCTGGGCCCATGGATTCCTCCTAGACCAATTTTGTGCATCTGCCATCTTTTTGACTTTTTCTCTCATTTTGTGTTTCATAGCTACTACCACTGTCTCTGTTTAATGGCATTACTATCCAAAATTGTTGACTCAAATATACTTAAAATTTCCTGTAATGCTTGCCTCCATCTTCCCAAATGTGTTGCAAAATACCCAAGGATAAGCCAGCTGCGGATTAACCTTTCCTTTTTTCTCCTTTTCAGATGGAGTTCTTAAGTGATGTGTGAGTGCCTGTGTGGTAGTGTGTAAAATAGTATGGGGATGGGCTCTGGGGGGGTACGAACACCAACAAAAGGGCTTCCACAAATGACACAGACTTCCAACCCCAGAGACTCTAGCTTGACCCCTGAAGAATCGGGATGTGAAACAGCAAAGAATAATTTGAAAACAACTCACAGTTGATTCTGATATATCTAACCCTAACTCCTCAAGCTCCACCAACATACACAATGCACATGCAAACACACACACACACACACACACACACACACACACCTCTCACTGGAATTCCTAATAGAAATTGATGTTCCATTTCATTCCTGTTAATAGGTTCTTCAAACTTCCTTCCTTCCCATCTTGCCTCTTTCCCACCCACAGCCCCCACCTGCCCACCCCACACCCATACCATGAAAGTAGTTCTCTTTAGGCAGAAAATAATGGTGAAATAGCAGGCAATTTAAATGATGGTGGGTTCATCTCAGAAGAACTCTACCATCCAAGTGCCCCCCTTGCAGTCTGACATAGCTCTGAAGAGAGATCACGCTATGCTAAGCCTATTATTAACTCACAATAATCCTAAGAGGTAATTACTGTTATCATCATCACTTTATAGAAGGGAAAAGTGAGATACAGAGACAGGAAGTAGAATAGTGTTTGCCAAGGGCTGAGAAAAGGGGATAGTGGGAAGGTATTATTTAATGGGTAGAGTTTCATTCTGGGATGACGAAAAAGTTCTGCAGATGCAAAGTGACGATAACTGCACAACAGTATGAATGTACGAATGTTACTGAACCATATACTTAAAATAGGTAATATGATAAAAAATAATAATAATAGTACTGAATGCAGTACTATTCCATCTGAATCATTTCAAACCTTAGTTTGGCTATCATATTTTTAAAAGCAGAACATATGCAGTCCTAAAAAGAGCCTCTAATTTAAAACCACTCTACAGTTCAATTCTACCCACCACAAACATTCATTTCCAGGTAATCTGAAAAAGGTAATATGCATAATGATCAACAGGACTGACTCAGTCATATCAGACTGCCTGGACTGAGTCCTCACTTCACCTCTTTCCAGCTGTGAGGTTGGACAAACTTCCTGAGTAGTCAGTACCTCACTATTCTATAAAATGATGCTGGTAACAGTAAACACCTCTTAGGATTACCATGAGTTAATATGAGTCAATATGAGTTAATACATATAAAGCACTTTGAACAGTTCCTGGCACACAGAAAATACTCAATAAATGTTGACCAATATGTTTTGTAATGGTGTAACAAAAAAATTAAGCTTTGTTACCATGTAAAACATTTATAAGCTGATAAAGAATGGATATTTTTAAGATAACATACAAGAAAAAATGTTGATAGCCAGCAAAGAGAATACACTAAATATTTTGCAAAAAAAAATTTTTTTAAGAATTTATTTATTTATTCATGAGAGACACAGAGAGAAAGGCAGAGACATAGGAAGAGGGAGGGGAAGCAGGCTCCCTGCAGACAGCCCAATGCGGGACTCGATTCCAGGACCCTGGGATCACACCCTGAGTCAAAGGCAGACGCTCAACCGCTAAGCAACCCAGGTGTCCCCTCCAAAGAAAATTTTTTTAAGATTTTATTTATTTATTCATGAGAGACATAACACAGAAAGAGGCAGAAACATGGACAGAGGGAGAAGCAGGCTCCTCCCAGGGAGCCTGACGTGGGACTCAATCCCCGGATCCGGGATCACGCCCTGGGGCGAAGGCAGATGCCTAAGCACTGAGTTACTCAGAGGTCCCCCCCCACCAATTTTTTTAAATAAAACTATTCCAATTGTGTATGTTTCCAATTTTATAGATAATTTATTCTTCGATTGCACATTTATTCTACAACTCAGGGATAATGTTTATGTATGTGTGTTCTCTAACCAGCAGACCATGTAGGATAACAAACAGCCTTTGCCACTTTTCATTTGTAGACTATTAATGGGTAACAACTTTAATTGTTATTTATTTATGTTTAAAATTTCATAAGGATATGAATAATTTTAAATTTTTGCTATGTATACAAAAAAGAAATATTAAACTTGCAATATTACTAGCCATTCATTTTCTAGAAGTATATCAAATGGAATTTATCACAGAAAATTTTTATTAAAAATGTGAAGAGACAAGAATAATGAATATCAGGAATAGCCATTACCTATTAAAACCACCACTTATCACAAAGAAGAAAATACTATACTAGAGTCACCATTTCTCTTTTCAAAAATCTTATGCAGGGGTCCAGCATTTCAGTGAACTGACATTAATTGTTTACCGTCCATACCAAAATTTTCTCCAACTGTTGACAAACCAACCACAAGGGTACACAGCAGGGGATGGGACCATTTCTTCTACTAATCTTTTAGGCAATTTCTCCTACATATCTTGGCAGGAAGCCTGTAACAGTTTGAACAGAGTTGTGCACAATATGTGCAGTGCAGCCAAAACTCATTAAATGCCTTTGTCTCATGCATCTTGTAAAACACGATACTGCACCCCTGATGAGCAATGCCTCCAAATGTTATGTTAACATTAAGATCACCAGAAACCATTAATTTGCTAGTCAAATTACATCTCTCAGCAGCATTTAGACAATGTTCTAGGGAATGATCTGCCTATCACCAAATATAAATGAAATTTTAATGATTGTTTTCCAGGTACTTCAGACACCAGTTAAGAAAGTGTTCTAGAATATACTTAATGACTAATTTGTTATAGAATGAAACTTTCATTCAAACTTTAATTTAAACGTTACACATTCTGTACATTTTTTTCCAGGTGTGAACAGGGTTTTATACCACTCTGGCTTCATAAAAACACCACCTCCTTTCAGAGAATTAAGGAAAGTCTTCAATTCTTAGTTCTACCTTCTATTTACTTATGTCTATTTTACCTTGCCTCCAGTGCTATCATTCCACATCTGTATCTTTTCATGTTAAAGTCCATTCCTAGAATGTCTTTATTATCCCAAATAAAGCCTACTAACATCCATTTCCCTCTGTTTCCAACTCCTCTTGAAAATATACCCCATCGATGAATTATCTCTTGACTAACAATAAGGCAAAGTGACCTTCTCTAAATCCCCTTCTCTAAACCAATCTTGGATACCACAAAATGCATTTATCTTTCCTTTTCCAGATATAAATATATCCATTATTTAAATATCCATTACATTTAAAAACTATGCTTGCTTTTTCTGTCCTAGATTATAAACCAAAAGCTGTCCTGTTCTTTGCCTGATTTGGTATAGAATCTAGATCATTACCATATACGAAGAGACATTTAACAAGTAATGTGCAACTCATTATCTACAAAATATGATAAACAAAAGTAGCCAATCTGGTTAAACAAAATACAAAAAAATTATATTCCTCAACATCAGTGATTTCTTCAACTCAAAAATCTGACTTCCTTATTGTCTATCTTTACCTGAGACATATCCCTGATTTGTAGGGAATTCTTTATCTTTCAGTGACAAAAACAAACAAACTCCATGACAACCTGAGCAATAAGGCAAAAATTGATCTTTAAAGCTGACAAGAAAAAACAAATCCACAAAGAATAGATCAATTTAGTCATTAACTGTGGACAAGGCCATCACACACAGGTCAAAATCCAACTGCATTTTATCTAACAACCAAGAGGTCATTTTTTTTTCTTTTCACCACTTGCTAAATTCTATCCACCCAAGCTCCCTTAACTCAGTTGTTTAAAACATCGTAAGGAAATGACAATGATAACATGGCATTCACTGATTTGGAAAATAATTCGGATTTAGAAAATAGTAATAACATGGCACATTTTTATTGGCTTTGTTTATGACAGACAGTGGGTTAAGACATGAAAGCACATTTAAAGTGTAAAATCCTCATATTTGAGCAACACCATAAAAAGAAGTACTGCCTCCTGATTTGCTGATTGACAGTATTAAAAGAGAAGGAAAATAAAACGATTTGTACAAGTAGCTGAGCTCATCATTCAATAGAATCCATAGGAATGATAGGTCATGTGCCACAATGGTTATTTTTGGAGAGCTGAACATGGCAATATTATAAGATCAGCCTTGTTCATTTGTGAATGATGATTCAGAAAAAGTTGAGCCAGAAATAAATGAAGCCTTAGAACAACTCAAAATTTAGGTGCTCTGGGAATTTTGTAACAACTGTAACTTTTTATTACTAAAAAAAAATATTTTCAAAACCCCAATGGAGGATTTAAAAATAGGGAAGTTCAAATGAGTGTCTTCCCACCTAAAGTTATACAAAATAAAAAACGTGGACATAATAAGACATCATAACATGAAGCTAAGCCATAATGACTGAGGGTTGATTCTGAAACCTAACTACCTGGGGTCAAATTCTAGCTCTAGCACCTTCTACTTGGGTGATTAGGGGAAGTTTCCTAACCAGTCTTACCTCCTTGTTCTCCTTGCCTCCTTTAGCCCCCAAAAGGATAATAATAGTAACTGCCTTAAAGGCTTCTTTTTAGGTTATATGGGTAGGCTTTCAGAACACTGCTGAGCACATAGTAAGTACTACAGATGATGATGATGATGATGACGACGACAACGACCCACAAGCATTCATGTCCTTAGTGCACTTTTAAAAGTATCACCAGATTAGTTTGTGTTTCTTTCTTTCATTTAGGTTCTTTTGGTTTAAGCCAAAAGAGATAAGTGGCTGCTTGTTTTCCCATATTCCTAATAGGATAAAACTGTTCAGTGAAGCATTAATCTTAGGCAAGTGGTTGGATATCCCCAACATGATGAGTCCTCAAAGGGTGAATAATGATATTCAACTGAATAGTGAAGTTAAAAAAAAGAAAGTTCAAAATATTAAAAGTACTTGGATGGTAGCTTTGACATTTAAAATAGTTGCAAAAGATGAGGATGGCAATTTATTTTTATTTTTATTTTTTTAAAGAATTAAAAAAAAACTTTAATACAGTTCAAGTCAGTAGGCCAGGTTCATTTCAGCTCCTTCACTGCCAACCCTGGAGGCAAGGAGTGCTTGAGTTTATCTGCCTTCTCTTTGTCTGTGATGACCCAGGTATAAAGGTATCTGCTGCATTGAACTTTATTTTTTTTAATATTTTATTTATTTATTCATGAAAGACACAGAGGGAGAGGCAGAGACACAGGCAGAGACAGAAGCAGGCTCCATGCAGGAAGCCCGATGTGGGACTCAATCCCAGGACTCCAGGATTACACCCTGAGCTGAAGGCAGACGCTCAACCGCTGAGCCACCCAGGAGTCCCTGCATTGAACTTTAAACTTCACATTATCCTTATTCTTCTTGATCTTAATGGATTTGGCATCCTTTTGCCAGGCCATGAGCAAAAAGTCCTTGATTTCCTCGATGTTGCAAGGCATGGCTACGGGAGGAAGCAGAGGAGTGCGCGGCTGGTACCCTGGATTATTCCTCAGGGTCCTCTTTACTGGCCAAGCCTATTTTATTTGATAGACAGAGCCAGAGCCAGAGAGCACAAGTGGGGGGAACATTAGAGGGAGAAGGAAAAGCAGGCTCCCCGTGGAGCAGGGAGCCCCATGCAGGTCTCTATTCCAAGACCCTGTGATTATGGCCTGGGCCAAAGGCAACCCCTTAACTGACTAAGACACCTAGGTGCCCCAAGGATGGCAATTTCTAATATGGCAATTACTGTCTGAAACAAACACCAATTCAAGGTCATAGGAACCTACTAAAGACTATAAGTATTTTATAATATATTTAATATAATATTTTTATAATATATTACAAATTTGAGTTAATAGGGATAGTGGTATTTGTATGAGTATCGAGCAAAGAAAACATTGCAAATACATTTCCATAGCTATCCTACCCATTTTACTGCTGCATGTCTAATGAATAAGGGAGTTCCAGTCTTCATTACTAGCTTGCAGGGTTGGCATTTGCTTTACAAAGGAACTGTCAATAAAGGGAAGGGGAGATCCCAGAAGTCATCTACACTACTAATCAGCTCATTCACTACTGACACATGGATTTAAAAGTTGCCCAACATGGAATCAGAAGCCTGTGATACAGCGTTTTAAACACTCTAGGCATAGGATATAAAATGATCAACAAGTAGTGTACTGGCAAGAAATGCATTTTGAACAAGTAAACATTTCAAAACCATTTTTGGTGTGACCTAATGTTTCAAGCACTTTGACCAAATACTCATACCCATACCATGTAAATACTCTCCCACCAGGATGGACTGGTGGAGTATATTTTTTAAATAATCCTATCATTTTAAGGAACACATTCCTGTTGTTCCTAATCTTACAAGCTTTGCTTTCAAAGCTTTGACAACAGGTGCTAATAAGGTAGTAGTTATCACAATTGGCTATACTTTATGTATACCTAACAATAAATATTAGAGAACATATATATATATATGTTATATATAATATATTAGAGAACATATATATCATCAGATATATAGAACATACTATTATCGTTTTTAATTTTCAATTGTTTTCCGGAGAATCTATTGTCATTAGGGAACATCAGATGGCAAAAATCACAATTCTAGCACTACTTCTGCTATACCTTTCTAGAAATACTAAATGCTGCAAGTCTCCTGGGGAATGAAAATAGTTTTGCATACATGGAGAAGGGCTTCATTTTGTGACTTTTCACTTAACAGTCCTCAAAAGAACCACTATGGACTGATTATTTTGAAGTCATTTCTCTAATCAAAATTTGCATTGAAAAAAATCACAGAGCCAAGGAAAACGTTATCTGTTCTCATAACACACTATTTAATAGCATTTTCTCCAAGGGACAAGACAATTGTTTTTCCCTTGGAACTATTTTTCCTATGGAACATTCTTCTTATGAAAAACTATTTTAGATACGTAGAGGTATTGTTTTACAAATGAATTAGGACAGGATGTCTGTGATGATGCTAAATTACCCAAATGAGGAGCACTATTACAGATTTTGTAGGGATTCTGGAATCCTGTTTTGAAAGAAATTTAACAGAAGAGGACATTATGGCCAGGATCATTCTGGCTAAATGGAAAATTGAAGCAATTATCTCCTACAGATAGCCTTTAAATGAAACCACTTTTGTCAATTCTCCAGATAACTTATACAAAAATGATGTTTGGAGCCTGATTCAACCACAAAACCCTCACCTTTCCTTCAGTTATTTGAATTTATAGCATTGATCTCAGATAACACAGGAGAAATATAGACTTCAGATAAACGAAACCAAATTAACAAAGTAATATCCAGTGTTTCAATTCTTATGATTTCTTCGGTAACTAGATTTTACTTCACTTTCTCTGTTGATAAGAAAAATAATTACTAGTGATATATTAATAAAATAACATTAAAATCATGTATCTGACAGTTTAAGGGAAAGTTTATGCTATGTAAGTTCAAATTTTACTGCCTTTTAAATAATTTGTAAATCATGTTGACAGTTTTAAGAAAAATGTCCATATTATCTAAGTCTGAATTTTAGTGCTTTATTATTTCTATTATGTATTTTGGAAATGGAAATCTTTTGACCTTAAAATAACCAAGTAATAAAATAAAGTAGTAAAAGAAACTGAAAAGCCATGCATCTGACTCTTTATTTCAAACCATTAAATGAAAGTCAGAAAAAAAAATTGATGACTTCCATTCATAACCAACAGAAAAAGGAAGAAAATTCCTCTTTATCCTGAAAGCAAGATTGGTATGAATAAAAATGGATAAATTCTGGTTGACTGAAATAATGGATAGTTATTGTACTGATAGGGCTTAGTAGCTTATAGTTTATAGATACAGAGTATGGAAATATAGTTTAATAGCTTAATCTGATGGCACTACCTTTACCTGTTGGTTTTATATGAGAAATTAGTTGGCTATTCACTAATTTCCCAGAAGTTGCTTATTATTTTGGGAACACTACATTGCAAACACCGTAGTGTAAAGAAAAATAGGAAAAGATGATGTTCTCCACCTTTAAAATCTCAGTAACATTTTAATGTTAACAATGATGTTTTTTCCTATCACTGGTGACACAAATACTGAAAAATCCTGTTTGGCAGAAATTAAACAAGAAGCTGAAGTAACATGCCAGAAATGTCTCAAAAATACTATGAGAAAGAAAACTACAATAAAGAATGTGGGAACCCTTTACACAATAAATTCCTAGCATTTTAAGAGAAAGTTTGTCATTGGCACTTGCACAGTATTTCAAACAATTACCATAGTGTCTAATTATTACTTACTAACTAAAACTGCTAAGGACAAAAATGATGTCCATTCCTATAAAAACATTCAGTTAAGGACTTCAAAAGTACAAGACCTTTATTCTTAGCATTAGTTATTTCATAGTAAATGAAATGAAATAGAATACTAATCCTAAGAACTATTTAAAATATAAAAAATATCACATCTAAATATGTTTCTGCCCTGTGCTTTTATTCTTCCAACACAGCTCCTTATACAAGTTCAATCTATGTCCAAGCTTATTTAAACATATTAAACATGTCAGAGTTTAAAAATGAAATAGTACTCTGACACTTATTCTGTTACTCAAGCTTTCCCTACCAACAAACTTGGCTTCAAGCAGATCCCAAAGACAAGCCCTGTCAGAGGAGAATTCTCTAGGCCTACTCTCTTCTAAGTCCATCTCACTGGAATGAGTAAGCCCCCAGAAAAAGGCTCGCATCCCCGAAAAGGCTTGCTTAGCCCTCGTGTTGGATGACAGGGCATCGTTAACATGTATTCAGAGTGGCAGTCCAGATGTCCCTTGTATTAGCTTCTATTATAATACCTATTGCATGCTATTCTTTCAAAATATTATGTTTATAAGGGAAAAACCTGAAGTCCTTTCCGATTCAGCAGACCACACTCAAGCTCAATATAGTTTTATCTTCTATGTATCTGTAGTCAAAAACGGACTTCAATTAAAGAGTAAAAGAATCAAATGAGGCAAAGTATCACAAAAATACATATTGCAGTTCGATTCAGTCTTTAGTTTAGAAGGCCAAGGAGTCACTTAAGAGAGAACCTCTACCTCCCAACAAATCAAAGTGAATTTTCTGACTAGTTCCTTAACTGAAATGAAAAGGTAATTTGAATTATTTCTTGACTAGTAAATTGAGTCAATCAGCCATAGGGGTCAAACATTAATGTAATTGTTATTAATTATATCCACTGCAATTATGTAAATGTGGCTTGGAATGTTATGTGATATTCTAGTATATTACTGGTACTTTTAGAGAACATATAAATTTCTAAACTCACAGGCATGAAGAATGCCTGAGACATGTTGACACTGCATCAGCGAGGTTCCTAGCTGACTTAGGTATATAGACTAAAACCCATTCTTTCCACATCTCACAAATAAAGCTGTGGTTGACTGCATCCTAGTCCTTTGGTTAAGCACAATTAGATGAACAAGCATAATTCATTCCTTATATTACATTAACAGCTGATGAACTGTTTTTCATGTGCTTATAGGGGCACCAAGGGGTGGGGAAGGAAGTACTGAATTGTCCTTCAGAATGAGTGGCCCTAGGATCTATTTTTGTAGATGAGCCCTTTGAGATGCCTTCTGGATAAGGACGCAAACTACTAAACCAAAATGCAATAGTTTATGGCAAAGAGTTTGTGTGAATGAGACAAAACAAAAACCTCCAAGGATTAAGGGAATGCTTTAAAACTGGGTAAGAAAATTGTGTATCTGTCATATATTATAAAAAATATAACTTCAGGGTATCCATCTCTGTTTTTGATTTTGCAATTTTAAGTTTAAACCAAAAAGTATTGCTCAGTCATATCTTTCTCTTCCTATTGTAGAGATATAGCTCATATAACAAGATGAAGGCTGTTAAGGCAGTTGCTCAAAATAAAAGGTCTCTAAAAAGCAATAGCTTCAGCTCTATCAAGTCTTCCCTGTGGAGCTATATTCGGGCACATGAGCCAAACTCATATCATGTGTCTTCTTCATCTTTTACAAATGAAAAGCAAAAACACTGGATGCAAAAAGACAGTAAAATCAACAATAGGCCTGTTAAGGTAACTTAATTACTTCAGCACAAATTATTGAATTTTATGCAATAGATTTGCCCCAACTTATGTATTCCTATGAAGTGATTATCTTTGGTAACAAATAACTTATGGATTATCTTCCATTTAGAATCTATGGTTATTTAATATTATATGTTTTAGACAGTAAATGGACTCCTCCGTACAAATACAAAACCTCTGATTACTCTTCTAATCAGAGGCAGCTCCATAATGAGGTGATCTAGTAGCCTAGGTAGCTACCAAAGACTCCACAAATGAAGTTTCGAATGATAGTCAATTTTACTCTCAACTACAGAATTAAGAATAAAATTAGTTTTTCCAACATTTAATAAAACCAATATTTCACTTCCATTAGGACTTTAAATAAGAAGATAAACAAGTATATCACCCAAGTAGGGATATCATAAAGTCAAAAAATGATTTTTGCTGGGAGTCTAACTCTAGAACCACCTTTATTTCAAATGAATAATATTTGAGAAAAATGATTAGCCTCAAACCAAATGATGTAGTATATCTATGCATATTTACCAAGGTTATGAATTTCAGTTCAGAATTGTCACTTTATTTTACTTGCCAAATTCTTATTTCTGAACCCACTCCCTAATATCATATATATGATGATAAATGACTTAGAAAAAACCAAAAGGCCCAAACCACTCATATTCTTTGACCCAATGATACAGGTACAGAAACTTTATCCTATAAAAATAGCATGACACCACCAAAAAACCATATGCACAAATGTACTCAATACACTGCTCTTTTAGGGAAAAATACTTTCACATCTTTGTTAAATTATTCTGTTTACTATATGACGTATTATGGAGCTACTAAAGTTATGGTAAGGTGTACTATACCATTATAGAAGCCTGTAACAACCAAAAAACAGTATTTGAAGTTGCTGTTTATATTGCTTACCTCTCAGTGCTACCTGGTGTTACATCATCTTTCTTACTTTCTTTTGAGATTTTACTTATTTATTTGGGAGAGAGGGAGAGAGTGCATAAGAGCAAGGAGGAGCAAGCAGACACCCTGCTGAGTGAGGAGCCTGACACAGGGCTAGATCCCAGGACACTGAGAACAGGACCTGAGCCAAAGTCAGATGCTTAACTGATTGAGCCACCCAGGCATCCCTAATTCTGTGCCACTATCAACTAGTGATTTTGGCTGACTTCAACAATTAGCACAACGCACATCACTTTCTCTGTCACCACCTTGCATTCCTCCACTTCCTCCCTATTGCAGATATTTTGCTCACGTATCGTATATACTTTGCTCCTCTTCTTTTTTTTTATAAACTTTTATTTATTTATGATAGTCACAGAGAGAGAGAGAGAGAGAGAGAGAGAGAGAGAGAGGCAGAGACACAGGCAGAGGGAGAAGCAGGCTCCATGCACCGGGAGCCTGACGTGGGATTCGATCCCGTGTCTCCAGGATCGCGCCCTGGGCCAAAGGCAGTCACCAAACCACTGCGCCACCCAGGGATCCCTGCTCCTCTTCTTATATTCTCTAATCAAAAATTGGGGGGGGGGGGTCTTCCTTCTCACAATTCTCTCCTAATATCTGTGGAAGTCTTGAGTTCCTCTCTCTCTCCTGTACCATATTGCCTCAGTTCAGGCCCTCATGATTTCTTCCTTAAACCACAGCAATTGCCTTCCTACTCCTCTTTCTGCTTTCAGGTCCTCCCTGACCTACTTCATCCTCTACCTTCCCACCATGGGGTTGTTTTGTCTTTCAGAAATCTTTCTCATCATGTTACTTTCTCTTTAAAATAATTTATTTCTTCAAAGTAAGAGAAGCCCAAATAGCTTGTATAGCATGCAGGAACTTTCTTGTAACCTTTTTCCAACACCCTTGCTTCTCACTGCTAGGGCAATACCCTGTGCTCCTACTTACACTGAACTACTTATAACTTCCCCGGGTTCTGCACATATTGGAATCCCTGACCACAATGTCTTTTCTCACCTCATTTGCCCCACCCACTCACCTGTGTCCCCTTTTACAATTCTAGCACATTCTTCACATACTTCTAATTTTACTGCTTCCACGCACATTTTTTTTTTCTCTATATTATGACCTCCTCTGGCCAGGCACTATGTCACATTCATTTTTGTATCCACAACTATATTATAGCCCCTGGCATTTAGCAGAAACTTAAATATTCCTTGAATGAATGAAAGAACAAATAAATGAATAAATGAAGGACCTTCAACTATGTAAAATACCCCTATATGTGGGCAAAGACTAGAAGTAAATGTGGAAATATGAAAACAGTTCAAGTCTGGTAACGATTAAAATAATTCTTTGTTTTTAGTAAAAATTAAAATAAAAAAGAAATATCTTTAAAATCCATAGTAAATGCCTACTATAGAAATTTCTATTGATGACTAGATGTGGATTAGCAATGCTATCATTGCTTATAGTACTGGTAACTTCTGCATATAGTAATGAAAAATTATTAATAATTTTTTCAAGAAAATGTTTAAGCCAAATATATTTCTTCTAAGACGTAATTCAGAGATATTGTGGGTGGGGTTCCAAGCCACTGAAAGAAAGCAAATATTGGAATAAAGCAAGTTGAATTCTTTGGTTGCCCAGTGCATAGAAAAGTTAGTTTACCCTATAGTATGGTCTATTAAACATACAACACAATGTCTAAAAGAAGTACGCATTTTAGTTAAAAGTACTTTATTGCTAAAAATGTTAACAAATACATTGTTAAAAATGTCATCTGAGCTATCAGTGAGTTGAAATCACTGTCCAGATCATAACAAATATAATAATAATGAAAAAGTTTAAAATACTGTGAGAATTTCCAAATTTGATAGAGACAAAAAGTGAGCAAATGCTATTGTAAAAATGGTACTGAAGACTTGTTCGAGGCAAGGTTGCCACAAACCTTCAATTTGTAAAATACATAGTGTCTCTGAAGAGCAATTAGGTATGCCTGTATAAAGAACGATTGGCCCAAAGTCACAATACTCAAAATCATTCAAGATATCAGAATCTTGGGATTTTTTTTTTCTTACTTAAAACAGGCAATTTCCAAAAGGTTAGCCTAAGGTTTCCATCCTAAGTAGCAACCTCTGCAAGTTCACACACACAGTTCTGTCCATATGCAGAATATGAAATTGCAAATGGGAATGAAATGCTCATCAATCAAACATCAAATACTAACCGATTCCGGGAAACATTCTGCATTTCCAATTATGCTATATCGCTTTACATATCCCAGCTCTCTAGCAGATAAAACAACTTCTTGTAAGAGAGAATAAAATATCATGATTTCTTGAATTTTATATATATGTATAGATAGTATGTATATGTATATACATGTATATATACATACAAAGTAGAGAACAGCCAGAATGTGCTCACAGGGATACCTTACTTTCAATCCTCCATGATTAGTTATATACCTCAACTGATACTCCTTTCCATAAGAATATCCTTTGCCCTTTATCATTAGCTAGAGTTATAGTGAAGAAAAAACCCAACTTTTATTACTATTAAAAACACAAAATCGGGGTCCCTGGGTGGCGCAGCGGTTTAGCGCCTGCCTTTGGCCCAGGGCGTGATCCTGGAGACCCGGGATCGAATCCCACGTCGGGCTCCCGCTGCATGGAGCCTGCTTCTCCCTCTGCCTATGTCTCTGCCTCTCTATCTCTCTGTGTGTGACTATCATAAATAAGTAAAAATTATAAAAAAAAACACAAAATCATATAGGAGTAGGACCCTAAATATTTTAAACATTTTTTTACTGCTCACTAGAAAAACTACGATGGCAGTAAGTCCCCCTCTATGCTGGCTGAAATTCTCTCATGGTAGCCTGAGAAGCTCGGAACTATAACAGACTAGAGGGGTTATCTGGTTCGGTGCTTCTAATCTTTTGCAAATCCTATTCTGTAGAAATGGTAGTATTTAGACAGGATACCATGGGAGTCATCTGCATGGTGAACTATAGATCACCACTCTTAAAAATCTTGGGCATCAAAATCTCGAGGAGCTTACAAAAGCCACACAAATTCAGTAAGGTATTTTCACAACTGTTGTAAAATTCTAAACAGTTGCGGGGCGGGGGGAAGGTGGAGGGTGTTCAAAATTTAAGGAAATTCTGCCTCAGTTACTTTATTTTCAGCGATTATCAAATTAATGACAATTTCCAGCCCACAGTATTCCAAATATCACATTTCATTTCAAAATATGAGGATCTGAGCAGGCCACAGCCTTCGTCTGGCTGCGGTCACTGGAATCGGAGAATGTGTGCGGCTATGCCTCCAATCCCTTAAAATGCCTGAGTTTCCCATCTCTCCCTATCCGGGCTCTCTTCCCCGTTCCCCCTCCAGCCTCCGACAAGGGGCTGGGCCCTCAGCCTGGCTTCTCCTTCCTCAGCCCCGCTCCACACACGGCTGCACGGCGGCCAGCCTGTCCCCGGCCTCAGAGCGTCCGGACTGGAGCTTTCGACCTGCACTAGACCCTAACTTCACCTTGGTACGTTTCAGGAGGAACCTGCGACGTTCTGCTCCGCTTTAATCTGGCCTCCGGCCTCTGGCTGGTAGCGACGGTGGCTGTCCCGTCAGTCCCACTCGTCTGTGACTCTTCTTCCGCTTCTGTAGTTTCTAGTTTGTGCTGTTCTGAGAGTGTTTCGTCACCGGAGATTTCAGATGGACGCGGTGAGGGGGTCTGAGCCCCACAGCCCTCCTCCCAGAGCTCTCTGGTCGTGTCACCCACGCCCTCAGAGGCCAGACCGGGGCTCTTCATGGGATTCGTGGCGGACTGGAGTCCATTAAAACTGTCAACGGCCGAAGCGTCCCCTGCTGGTGTTCCTGGCAGATAAAACCGAACTTCAAACTTGCCTTCCGGTCCCGCGTGAGATTCGCGTTAGCCACCTCGCACAGAGGAGATCTCCTGCGGCCAGTTCACGACCAAGCACTCCCGGGAAGATCCAGGCGCTGTCTTTGTACCCGGAGTGCCGTGACGCCTGAAACGCGGGGGCACGGTCGGCCCCCCACTCACTCAGTTCGCTGACCACCTTTATCTGCCTTGGTTCACAGGTACCTCGCGCCGCGATGGCGCCGCGATGGCGCCCGCCTGGCCGCAGAAGGCTCACTTCCGGCGCACGCGCACGCGCGCGGCAGCTGCTTCCGGCGGACGCCTCCGGGGCAGGTGCCCCATCCCCCGCCCGCTTTCTCCGCTTGCTCTCTGCTGCCCTTGAGGTTCTGACTTTTCGTGGTTCCCCGTTAACAGTGCGGGTGTGCTACAGCTCACTAGTTTGAAAGCTTTAATCTAGTTGAGTTTGGAAAGGGGTGACTAGGCTGACGCAAAAGCTTCTGCTCTGAAATGATTTCTGATCATGGGAGTCCTGACTACTATTTCTTTCTTCCCCTTACGATAAATCCTTTTGATAGTCTACAATGTGCTAGTTTCACTTTGGCCAAATTATGAAGAGTAGATATTGGGTACGTTACAAGGCAGAAATTTAGACTGAGCTTTCCTTAATAAGTTCTCATTTATACTAGGGGTCTTCAGAGAAACCCAACCAATAGTGGAGATAGATAGATAGATAGATTAGATAGATAGATAGATAGATAGATAGATAGATAGATAGATAGATGATAGATAGATAGATAGAATCGATGGAGAGACATATATCTTATCTATGCATAAAGAGATTTATTATATAGAAGTGGCTTTTGTGATTACAGAAGTTGAGAAGTCCCAAGATCCGCAGTTGGCAAGCTGATGACCCAGGACAGCTGATGGTATAGTTGGTGGTTCAGTTCCCCTATGGAACCTGGCAGGCTCACCACCCAAGAAGGGCCAGTGTTTTAGTTAAAGTTGAACGCAAAAAAAAAAAAAAAAAAAAAAAAAACCTGATGTCTCAGCACAAAACAGTCAGGTGGGAGAGACTGTTAGCCTTTTTGTTTGATTCTGTCTTTCAACCGATTGGACGAAATCCATCCACATTAAGGAGGGCAATCTACTTAGTCTGTCAATTCAAATGTTACTCTCATTCAAAAACAACCTCACAGACACACCCAAAATAATATTTGAACACATATCTGGGCAACCTGTGACCCAGTCAAGTTAACATATAAAATTAACCACCATAATTCATCATGTTTCCAGATTGAATAAGCCCCCATGCCAATGATAATTCTGCTCTACCTTTTCATACTTGCTTTATTATTGTAGAGGGTGATCCTTTGATCTCAAAGATGGCAGTTCTCAAGGTGAATGCAATGTACATTTGTGCATACAGCCTAAAATGGCACTGAGTGACCAATGCCTACTAGCATATGCAATGGGTCCAATGTATAGTTCTAGTGGCATTTTGCAGAAACTGATTTTGGTTTCTCAAAATAAGCCACCAAATTTCTGTGAAACTATTATTACTCCTGTAATCTACAACTCTGTAAGAGCTGTGACTTTTCCCAAAAGATGTGCTTCACTGGATATTTCAAGTCATATGATGGTAGTCCCACTTGAAATAGTCACTCACGTGTAGTGCTTATACTCAACCAAGTCACATGGCCAACTCATTAGATTTGAAACTCAGAAAATAATTGCACACTTATCATCCTGTCTTTGTTATTTCATTTCTATCATTATTGCTAGCACAGATGAAAGGACTTGAAAGTGACACATAATAGTTAGAGAAGTTGAATAAGTTTTAGAAGCCCCTTCATGCCTCTAGCACAGAAAATACACCTCTACAGTTGTTCAATTTGACCCATAATTAAATGTCATCTTAAAGGCAAGATATATGTATTTCCTAGTGAATAAATGGACTTCTTGATTTATTTTACTTATGAAAGATGGACTAATGGCATATGCTTCAGTGAATTGTTATCATGAATATAGCTAATAAAATATAACCCTGTGTATTGGAGAAGGGATTTGAAAATACTCAGCTGTGTCCAAGAGCTTAAATAATTTACCCCAAGTCTTTTCCATTCATAAGCATCAAGATTATTTTACACTGTTGAGATCATATGGGATTCAGGAGTTGGAAGTTAAAAACTTTCAGTTATAAATCTGAAAGGCATTTACATAGAGGAACATAGAAGGAAAATATCCTCACCAGCATTAATATTGATTCTATCATCATCAACAACAGAAGTTAAAAGTACCTCATTGGAAAAGTGATGGGAAAAGCCTAGCTAAACAGGAATGTGCAGCTATCCATATAGATTTCCTAGGTCTCTAAGAAGTCTCCTTCATCAAGAAAGCAGTATTAGGCACAGTGGGCCAGTGCTTAGAGCCCACAACACTTTTAGAGGACCATCAAAATGTCTTCATTCTTTAAAATCAAAAAGAAAAAAAAACAAGTTTTGTGTCAAGGAAAATGTTTTAATATATAGTGACCTTTATGTCAATATGATCATAAAACACAATTTTTAATAATTTTTTAGGGATGATAGGGCCCATAAAGACAAAAATAACTAAGACCCCATAAGAATCATAATGTGGCCCTGCTCCCAAAAATCATGTTTACCCTACAGAGCCCTGCCAACCTGATTGTAGCAGATTGAGGTAGTGATAGACAATTAATTAATGTCTTAATTAATGACACTTAATATCAGGCCTATCAGAGTCTGTCTCCTATGAGTTCAGAACTGAGATTTAGATTTATTAATAAATATTTGTTAATTTGTACCTATACCTGTAACCTGTAACCTGTACCCTTGTAGGCTTTGGTGCAGTCATGTATGTGGAAAAGTGAAAAAGAAAAATTAGGGATGATGTGGCCTGTGAGGCAGAGAGAATGGGACTCAGAGATACTGCCCGAGCTCTGTACGCTGAAGGCTGGTTGTCAGACTTTCCTGGAGTCCACTAGATGTCCTAGTAGCCTTCCTGAAATTCTTCCTCTGGCTCATCTGTTTGAAATGATTTTCTGCTAATTTTGATCTGCACCAGAGTACTGCACCAGTTTGCTAAGGCTTCTATAACAAAGTACCACAAGCTGGATGGCTTAAGCAATGGAAATGTGTTGCCTCACAGTTCTGGGGAGTAGGGGTCTGAAACAATATTGTCAGTAAGGTTGATTCCTTCTGTGGGTCTCGATGGAAAGCTGTGTTCCACACTTCTTCCTTTCTACTGTAAATGGCTGTCTTCTCTCTAGAGCTCTTTGTATCGTCTTCCCTTGTGTGTGTCTGTGTCCAAATTTCCTCTTCTTAAAAGTACAACAGTCATATTGGATTACTGCCCACACTAAAAAAGCTCACCTTAACCTGATTACCTCTGTGAAGACCCTATCTCCAAATAAGGTCACATTCTGAGGTACTCAGGGTTAGGCTTTCAGTGAACAGATTTATAGGAGACACAATTCAACCTATAACAAGTACTAAAACAAGGGTAAAGGTAGATTAAATTGTAGAGTGCCCATGTATTACTGTCATTGATTTTTAAGATATATTTCTTCCGTTTAAATTTAAATTTTATTTTATTTATTTTTAAGGATTTTATTTATTTATTTATTTGAGAGAGAGTGAGAGCACAGGAGCTTGGTGTGGGGGGTGAGGGGTGGGAGGAGGTAGGGGGCTGAGGATCAGAGAGAGAAGGAGAAGCCGACTCTCTGCTGAATAAGGACCCCGATGATGTAATGTGGGGCTTGATTTCAGGGCCCTGAGATCATGACTGACCTGAGTCAAAGGCAGATGCTTAACCAACTGAACCATCCAGGTGCCCCTTAAATTTTAATTTTTAAAAGACACTTAATATGTTTCCTCCTCTTTCTTCAAAACCTGGCTTCCATACATTGAATTTTGCCCATTATTTACTGAAGGTCTTAAATGTCCAAGACATGATACAATATCCCATAAGAGCAAAGAATATAGACTGTAGAATCAGACTGCCTGAATTCAAAGTTTACCTCTGCCACTATAGTACAACGATAGGCAAGCTCCTCAATCTCTCTTTGTGTCTTACTTTCCACAACTATATAGTAAAAATTAAAAGAGTTCCTTACTCTTGAGGGGTGTTTGAAGATGAAATTGATATATGTAAAGTACTTGGCATAGAGCAAGCACCATCTACAAGCTTACTATTATTATTGTAGAGACTGGTCCCACACTTACACACTGGCCTTCCCTCATGACGTTTGCCCATTAAGATGGTTGTAAGGCAAACCTTAGCTGCTGACTGCCTTCTCTGGGTAGGTGTTAGGAGCACAGACTTACCTTGAGGCTGAAGCCAGGTTGCCTTGGTTCTGATCTGCCACTTATTTCCTGGGAACACAGAATATGTTATTTCCTTTTCCTCACCTTCAAGATGGAGATAACAATGGTACCTTATCTTAAGGAGTCTGTTTCCATAATTGAATGAGTTAATTTATATAAAGCATTCAATACATACCAAGTGTATACTTACATTAGTTATCATAATTATCATTAAATGACTTAACCCTGACAAAATGGCAATCCCTGACACTGATCAGAGCAAGCAGCTACATAGCACAGATCCGGATGAAGTACATGGACACACTACTGATGGACTCTGTAGAGACTTATGACTTTTCAATTATGTTTACTTTCTCAGAATTCATGGGGTAAAAGCCCTAATTTGAGTACCTTTGGCTTGTGTTTAAACACCATTTAGTTTTCTATCCTGGTTTGATTCAAGATTAATTTTTTAAAAATACTACAAGATTAATTTTAAAAAAATATTACAAGAGAAATAGGAATCTTAAATTTGTCATTTTAATTGTAAACCAAAGGACAGATACAACCTTCATGTAGATATCTATAACCTCATGCCATGCATTAAATACTTCTGGATGACTATTCCCACAAACAGTGGGGAGATGATGTAAAAAACATTTACTGATATTTATGCAATATATAAAGGTACTTGAAATTTGTTGGCCTCCCCCTGGGGAAAGGAATTTAATTTTCTTATTAGGTATAAGAAAACTAATTTCCCTAAGGTAGAGAAATCAATATAACTTCTAGATATTTGATAGCATTTTCATGACCACTTTCTTGGAAGTCTCTATATACGTATGACATAAAGAAAACAACAATTAGATGGAAAATATGCAAAACAAGCTTCTATTTTATTTGCATTTCAGAGCACACAAATTGATAATCCAATATTACTTTGCTGATATTACAGAGCAAGCAAGAAATTTAGTCACACCTCTGATAAAAGAGATCATTTTGGAATTCTATATTTGTATAATTGGGGAAGTCCAATACATAGAAGTAACAACATTTCCCATAATGGTGCTAATTACTGCACAGTATCCACAACCTTTTGAGCATTGAGCTTAATTCAAACAAAAATAACAGATGGTGTTTCAGGAAAACAAGCCTTTATATTGCTTTTTTTTTTCTTTTCATATGCAACTGTTAGAGAAAGCCATGTTGGAAGTTTATTGAGGCTTAATTATATTTTGTTTTCTATTCTGCATATTTCATTCCAATAACATTATGGCTAAATTACTTTTAGCTTTAAAGAGGAAAGAATATTATATTGATTAAATATTATATTGGAAAAGATTCTATTTATGTTGGCAAAAGTTATACTCATTTGACACAATAGAAGAATATGCTTTTCAAATATATATTGTCTTTTAGATCCTGATTTTATAGTTTCATGCTCTATGTTTGCTTTTGGAATTTGACCACTTTGGGAGAATTCAAACTAGAGCAAATGGAAATACAGGCTAAAGCTTGAAACAAGTGACATCTTCCTAAATCAATGTGTACCATTTTTGTAAACAAACAAAGCTTGGGTAAATCTACAATAATAATTGAAAGACTTATTGGCAGATATATGTATAGAGGACATTGTGATTTATAACAATGTTGTTAAAATATTTTGTTCCTAAGCATGACAAATTTATCTACTGAGTTTTGAAAAACCTGCTGAGTCATCTTTGTGGTTTTTAGTCCTTTCCCACAGATGATAGAGTAGACAATTTTTCAAGAGAAGACCATTTAAGTGGCTGTTGTTATTTGGAACAGTACTAAGCAATCCCATTGCTGATCTAAATCTCACCTCAACAACAACCAACATGGGCAGCCCCAGTGGCCCAGTGGTTAGGTGCCGCCTTCAGCCCGGGTGTGATCCTGGAGACCCCGGATTAAGTCCCACATCAGGGTCCCTGCATGGAGCCTGCTTCTCCCTCTGCCTGTGTCTCTGCCTCTCTCTCTGTGTGTGTCTGTCATGAATAAATAAATAAAATCTTTAAAAAAATAAATAGTATTTGGCAATATTTAAAAAACAACAACAACATCCACCAACATTATGCAGTCCTATCTACTCTTTGGCTTGCATTTTTTATTTCTCTACTTCTATGAATATTTACTTATTCCATCCAGAAGAATTAGAAATCAGTTTATTAGTGACTGAATTAAATAGCCAATCCTTAATTTTTGGAAAAATACTGAAGTCAAATTTTACTGCACAGTACATGACACCCAATATATAGCAAACCAGTGTAGGATAACCTACACTAGGTGACTATTTGTATTAACTACTACTACCTAATTTGCCAACCAGAGAGATTTCCCATCCTCCCAATAAAATAGCTAGATTCATTTTAATCGTCAATACCCTGAGGTACAAACTGTGTAAACTACTTGCCCTAATTTTGCTATTATACCAGTATTAGAGGATATGTCCTAATTCAATTTACTGCAAATGATCAATTTCTAAAAATTTTGATCAATGATGGAAATTCTTTAAAACCCTACCCCAAAGCAGGCAAAATCTCTCTGAATTGATTCAGATTTGGTCCTGCTTGAAAATGACCTGTCTGCATTCTCCCCTGCCTTGCTATTCTATGAGTCTCTGCTCAAAATAATGGATGATCATATACCCTATGGTCTAGCCATCAGTACTGCGTTATGAGTTAATATTTTTCTTAGTCACTTGGAAAAAGTGTAAAAGTCTTGAATTAAGTGTTTTTTATGTTATTAATGTCATATTACACAGAAGTTCCAGTGTATAACATAAGGCCTAATACAAATATACAAAGATCTCACCTCAGCTGTGACCACCCCTCCTTGATATTATTCCTAGAATCTCACAAATAAGCTCAGGAATTAGTTCATTTCTCATATCAGAATAAATGGAGCCAGAATTTGGCTCGTATGATTAGAATGAAGATGAAATTTTCACTAAACCATGAACTCTACTTGGCACTAGAAATGACATTTTTTCAAAATGAATCACATCATGAAAGCCATTGGTCCACTCACTCCACATCAGCATAAATCCTTGCTGAGTCTAGAGATTTATGTTTTCAGTTTGGCCTTCCTTTTCATTACTGGAGAGCTTTAATTTCTTTTCATTACTTGGGATTCTCTCATTTTCTTTCCCTACTTTCAATGCTCCGCATATATTACACACCTGTATTTGTCTTTGATAATGGAAAAAAAGACTCATCACTTTCAATGCTCACTCGACATATCTTCATTATCTTGGGAATATCTTCACCAAAATATATTAAAATGTCACTAGAGAAAAATGAATGCATATGGAATGTATGAATATTGCTGGGCTAGATCTGTATCTCTTTCTCATTAGTCAGCATGCAGGCTTGTGGCTGGATGCCTACATTTCAAGCCCAGGAGGAAAAAAAAAAAAAAACAACAACAAATAGATTTGAGAACGTCAGGCACAAATAGTTAGGGTCTTTTCTCTGTGTTAATATTCTATCAGTTATTTATCAATTGGTGTCTTTTCCTTGGTCATTTTTTTTTTTACATCAGAGTCAAGCAAATTCTATTTGTTCCTTCATTCCACAAATATTTATTGTGCCCCTTCTATGTACCAGGAATTACTACAGGTGCTGAGAAAAAGAATGAATAAGACCAGTAAAGTCCCTGTTTTCATAAGTTTGCATTTTAGTGGAAGGTGAGAGGCAATAGACAAATACACAGTATGTCAAATAGGTGATAAGAGCTAAGGAGAAAAAAAAATATAATAAGAAAAGGTGAGAGCTAGAATGTGCCCTAGAGACAGCAGGGATGCTATTTGTCTAGGTGATATTTGGGTGAAGACTTAAAGAAAAGTAAAGAATGAAGTCATATGAGTCTCTGGGAAAAGAACATTCTTGGCAGAAGAGAGAATGTATAATGATATCCTTCTTGATATGAACTGATGAAGACTGGAGTGGAAGTGACATCCATTCCAAGTAATGAACAGGTCAGATTATAAAGCCTTTAAAATATTATGTACTATTTCATATTCTTAGAAATTTTGCAAAAGTCCTCTAAGGATATTGTGCACTTAATCCTTAATACTCTCTAAACTCTTACAAGTTTGTATTACAAAATCAATGACTAGAAACTAGAAACATTTTTTTTTTAATCAATGAGATGTAAGTTAGCAAGGTTTTATTGCACTGTGTAGTTGTTTGGTTACTTGCTAAGAAAAATTTCTTCAAGTGTCTAGGGAGCAGGAATATGACCAAATATCCTCCTTCTTATTTAAAAGCTTAGATTTCAAGTGACATTTGTATATTTTTAGTATAAACTACTTCTCATAACAGTGTGAATGTTTTCTATAACAAGATGCTGTGATCTTTGAAACGGATTGCAGATCCCTGTCCTCACAGGCAGTCTCTCAAGACAATCTGATAAATGCAGTTAGATGTTAGAACACAAACAGTGAAAGCAAGAAGAAAAGAGTATGTACCAAATGTAGCTGAATACCAAATGAATGGAGCACAAGCTACTTTATTCTTTGAGAGAATTGAAATATCTCCTTTTTATTCTTTTTCTTTAATATCTATACCCATGAAGGGATTCTATTAATGTTTGGCATCTAGACAATAAACATTATACTCCTTTCCTCTTTGACCATAAGAGCAGCTGGAAGGTGAGGAAAAAAGCAGAGATTCTAAAGGTTCATAGATACCTAAATTCAAACTGATGGAGAGTTCGAATGAGACCCAGCACTTTCATCACTGGATTGAAACTGCCTTTTGGCCTGGTAAAGTCTCAACTTCAAAATTGATTTTTCTCTAAAAATAAATAACTTATGTGAAAGGACAGTGGATGAATTTATACCCTATAAAAACAACTTAGGATGCTGATTCCCTAAGGTTTGTTTCAAGACTAAGAAATATTGACCAAGAACAATAAAAAAATTTCCACCCAAAATATTGTGAGCAATTTGAATTTTATTTTTGCATTTTACCTTTATTCTCAGCACCTCCTATAAAGAGCTTTGTACTCGCTCTTTGTTATTTATCTTCTTATTGTTTATATGCATAAAATAGAAAAGGGCAAAACAATTTTTTTAGTAAATGAACAATGAGGGTTTAACTAAAATGTTAGGGAGCTGAGCGGAATATTGAAGCAATTAAGCCGATAATTCCTGCAAAAACTCACAGATAAACGTTGTTGATGTAAACGCTGTTTTGTTGGACTTTATGCCTATACATTTCAGACAATCACCTTGATTCCCTCTTTTATTCTTCATGGAAAGATACCAGGCTAAGTAATTTGTGTTATATATATTATCTATATGCTGCTTTCAGTACCATTCTCTGTTTAAACAACATTTATGCTTAGTTGACTTTTCTTAATTAAAAAAGAGAGATTAACTTAGTCATTAATTCATAATATAAAAGTATAAGCTTCCACCTTGCCAAACAAATAGCTAGCACTTGCAAATGGCTGTGTTATTCCACTTGACTGAGTTTTAGTGACAACATAGCATAATGACCTTAAAAGGGATAACATGGCACTGATGCAGGGTAAATATATATCAAATAATGTTAACTAAAAAATCTGAAGACACTATTTTATCTCTGCTATAATTAAACCTATGCTAAAAGTAAGACAGGGCACAAATGGAAACAAAGACAAAGCATAAAAGATTATTTTGTTGCCATGATGAGAAGTTGGTTTCAACTAGATCTAGATTCAACTGAAAATGTATTGAATGCCTACTGCCTACCAAGCACTATGCCAAGTTGTTTCATCCTTCTTTATCTCATCTTTTTAAAAAAAGATTTTATTTATTTATTTGACAGAGAGAGAGAGAGAGAGAGAGAGGAGACAGAGAGAGAGCACAAGCAGGGGGAGCGGCAGGCAGAGGGAGAGGGAGAAATTGGCTCTCTGCTGAGAAGAGAGCCTAATGTGGAGCTCGATTCCAGGACCCTGAGATCATGACCTGAGCTGAAGGCAGATGCTTAACCGACTGAGCCTCCCAGGCAATCCTCATTATCTTTTACCAATTCTATTAGAATGGTATTATTATCCTCATTTTACATAAGAAAGGAAAAAAACACATTTTAATAAGAAAATCCAGACTGAACAACTTTGTGAGGAATTGGAAAGTAAGTCAGGATTTCTGATATCTTTTATGTGTTTCCTACAGCATGTAATGGTTTTAAAATACATATTTATAACTGAAAAATCTAGTTATTTCAACTATCCAGAGATTTAAAATATACACAGATATGCTATATTTAATACATTAGTCCTCACTGTCATTAGTATGAGACTTTAGGGAATTATGTCTTGCATTGCAGAACAGGACAATCGTGGAAGTTACGGTGGGTAGTTGCTATAATGGGATTGTGGTAGAAATCCAGAACATAGCCCTGTGAAGAACCTTGTTCTGAACTCTTCTTACTGCCCAAAGGCAGAGCCTCCCAAAATAATTTAACTATCATAAGTCCTTTCTCCAGGGGTACTTTATGGCCATGAAGATGATGGAAAAAAACCACTTGCACCTTCATGAGCAAACACAATCACAAGCTTTCTTATCTCCTGTTTGTTCTTCTAAGAACCATTTATTTTTTCTAAAGAACCTCATCTGTTCATCCCAGAATCCTTTTCTCTCCCCTCCCTTTCACCTTTTATTTTAGATATATAGAGCACTAACTTTAGCCTTTAGTGAGCCACTTTTTGTGTGCACTCTCATGTCAATACAAATAAACATTATTATTATTATTATTATTATTATTATTTGCTAATCTGTCTTTTGTCAGGTTAATTTACAGGCACACAGTCCCTTAATCTAAGCAGATAGAGGAAAAGTTTTTCCTCTCTGACAGTTTGGTGATGAGGATGGGATAATTGGATTTATCAGTCACTCTGGAGGCTGCAGCTGAGAACTTGGGATCTCTGAATAAGTCAGAAAAGGTAGATTTCCTTAATAGTTAGACTCCTGGAACTCTGCTGAAAGTCCAGTTCGGTGAGGGCAATACGAGCTTCTCCTTGTCTTTTCTTTCCAGGATTTAGATTAGCAAGAGAAAACTCATGAAGCATCTAGTTTTTTGGGTATTTTCACTTTTGATTTGAGTACTCTTATAGATCCTTTTCATCCCAGATATAGCTATTGTGTTCTCCGGGTCTCATTTTGTGTCCTGGTAGCTTGGCTTTGATTTGTGAGACCATTCTCTCATGACAGCATTCTCTCTATGACATTCTGCATGTTGAGTCTATGCTCAGAGAGATGGGGAAGCCCTAAGAATTGCTGTCGGCTGGACAGAAATGTGGGTAGCCTGGGCATCCCATTTACAGTTGGTGTCCTACAGACCATTGACAGCTCTCAAGTTCATCAAAATCTCTTTCTTGCTCTTTGGTTATCTTTGGGAGTGACTATGGATCATGGGGAGTACACTTTCTGCATCGTTTTGGGGGATGTGTCCTGTGTCCATAGTTAAGTTTAAGTCTTATTGGTCTGTGGTACATTTTGGAACAGTTATATCTTTGGAGACTCTAAGTCATCAATGGCCAGATAACATATCCTTTAATTTAGAAAATCTTTTTTTAAAAAGATTTTATTTATTTATTTGAGAGAGAGAGCACACGTGAGCACAAACTGGTGGAGAGGCTTCTGCTCAGTGGGGAGCCTGATGCCAATCCAGGGCTTGACCCTGAGATAAAGCCGCTTAACTGACTGAGCCACTCAGGAGGCCCAAAACTTTTATATGTAAAAGGATTTTTAAAGGGCAGAGAACGCTTATCTTACAACAATGTCCTACTGGTACCTAGGCAAAGATCAAATTGAAAGAAAGACAAAAGTCCCCTGGCTGCCCAAAAAATAATCCCTTGACAAAATTAAAGAGTACCAATCATATTTAGAACAAAAATTTAAATCCAAACCCACCATAAACCCTCCCACCTACAGTTTTACTATAGTCATGCAACAAGCCAGACAAAAAATTTCACCAAGATAAATACTCTCTTCCAGACCCTTCCGTAAAATCAGTAGTTGGCCTAGTTATAAGCAATATTCAAGGTTTGATAGCAACTATTTTACAAGTCTTCCCTCCAAATGTTAATTGGGTGAAAGTGGAACTATGCACTTAAAAGAAAATATATTCTAAAGCCTTTGTTAAATAATATATACAAACATTCCAAAGACACACAACTCTAAACCCAGAAGCTCCAAAATGTAGAAATCTTTTCTATCTTAGTTGGAAATCTTCTTGATGTAAAAAAATATATATAGTAATAATCAAAATAATGTTAGATGGGCAGGTTAGTCCTTTTGTGTTATTGTTGAGACTGTCAACCAATTCTTTGAAAATTACTTGCAAGAAAGCAATAAAAATGAGGAATTAAAATCAATAACTTTACCATATAAATCGAGTCTTTACAGAAACAGAAATATAACTCTAGGAGTAACAAAGCCCACTCATTTTTCTTACCAACCAGAAAGCCTTCCCCATTCATCTCAAGATACCAACAGATAGTGTGAAAAGCTAGGACCTTGACAAAAGGACTATCCAATACTTAAGAGAAAGGAAAATTTGGATAGCAATACCTTAGGCCTCAGCCTTTTCAGTCAGGCTCCTCTGACTCTTCTCCTCAGCTTGGTCTCAATCTTGGCCTATAAAAATTGCAGAATCCCAACACAAAAGATTTCTTCTCCCACCCCCTCTATGCCTATTAAAAAAAATGCTTATAAATTAAACATTCACAAAACTCTCAAAAATATGGGAACTAACCCCAAATGTTTTTCAAGGTCACATTGTTTGGAAAAAATTTTAAATAAGACTAAGTTTGGTAATACTGACTTAATAAAAACTGCTTGCCTTCAGAATCGTCAGCACTATATATCTGCAGAAATACAACTCTTATTCTATCCAGTTTACTAATCAAGTAAGCTTATGTTATATTTATTAAACGTTTAGGAATACAAAACTTAATTGATTTGATTTTAATCAAACTAAGTCAGTTGTTCTCTGACTTTATTTCAACAATAATTGCGTTTTATAATATAACTGCTTAGAAGTAGTTTCTAAAATCTTTTTGGTAAATTGAAACCTTAAAGTTATACTAAGTTTATTTATATTTATTGAAAATCTACATTTGTAAAAAAGATAAAATATTATTTTTAATTAATTAATTTAATTAATTTACTTAAAAGATTAATTACTAACCATAAGTTTATCTACTTTGCCTTCTTATTTTTACAGAGATAATAGAGATATTTGGGTTTGTTAATAAGCATGTTCTTTTTGCAACATTAAAAAAATTTTACTGTAATGAAATTATGAAATGATGTGTTCATAAATTTTTCAGTCTACTACAGGAGGCTGATTTATGACAGTTCATATTGTCTACTTCCTTTTTTCCTGTAAATTAAAGTTACATAGATATAAAAATTTTAATGATTATGTGTAGCTGAAACTACTAGGAATAATAAGATTGAAGGGGATAAAAAGACTACACAAAGTATTCAAAGAAAGTAAAATGTTTTTATTTAGGAATAAAGGAGGATAATATTCTCCTAAAATCATTATTTAGAGGTTTTTAAAAGCTTGTTCCAGAATGAGAAAGAGAAAAATGAAAGACAAAAACCTGAATGGATATAGAAAGTTATAAAGTGTTGGCAGAAAAGAAATAGGAGAGAAAAGAAAACAGGAGAGAATATCTCATATAGTCAAGCTGGCTAAGATTGAATGGATTTATTATAACATTTTAAAATGAGCTTTAATATTAACAGTATGCCGGTGCAAAACTAGAGTTTAGGTTTCTTTTTTTTTTTTTTTTTTTTCTGTTAAAAGGACAAAGTTTTCTTGGGCTATTGGTCTGCTCTTAAGAAGAGATTGCAAAAGATTTTTCTTTACCTTTTGAGTAATCTACCTAGGAAACAAAGATTCTGTGTTTTGTTGAATAATTTCCTGGGCTTTATATCATCTTTATCATGTTGTCTTCAACCAAATCATTTTGACCTCTCTCAATGTTAAAAGAGCTATTTTTTAAAATTATGTCACTGCCTATATTCACTTTTAAAATATTTTATTATCACTTTGGTTAAATAACTAAGTACCATTTCATAGTGAACAGTGATCCTGTTTAATCAAGTGTTCAAACTTTTTGACTTTTTGACAACTTCCCCAAATCAAATTTTAAATGAAGTCTTTTTGACCTTGAAATGAATTTGAGATTTCCCAGAGGGACCCTAAAAAATCTCAAAGGATTTGTTCCCTCACCTTGTAGAAAGAAAGATGTCAAACTAATTAGGTTTAAATTTGATATGCTAAATTGCATAAAAGCATTGTCAAATAAGTAGAGATTCTTAACTTTCCTAGGTTATATTTGTATGTGTACGCATTATTAATATAGGGATTTCAGAAATTATATGTAAAGCTCCTAGAAATTTGACAATGTCTTTGTTATCCATCATATGTCTTGATATAATTTTATCAGTCATGGTTCAGGTTATTATCTTAAAATGTTGTATGTGACAGACAACTAAGTTTCCTTTTCAACTGCATAATGAACTCTCATTAGATCTTTAACCACAGCCATTTTAAGTCTTTTGTCATTCACAGATAGTTCTTATTTTACTCTGATGCTTTTCTGAAAGCTCTTACAATCAGCTCCAGTCAAAGTACTTCATCTTCAACAAAAAAGACTGTCTCAGAGACTTATGGAAGGGAATATGACAGGTACTCTGAGTATAAGCTTCTGATGACATTGCCTAAATAGCTTTAAGATGATTCACTGGATGGAGTAAAGATTTCTACAACTAATGGAGAAGCTGATGAGTTTATAAAACTGCTAATCCAAGATCAAGCAGAATAAGAATTAATTATGTGGGACTGCATGAATTGGTGAGGAATTATTGTAATTTCTTTTATGACTTTTTCTTGGACTATTGCAGGTCCTTTAATGTTCTGTTTACTTCACATAAGGAACCCTTTCTTTTTTCTCTTAAGAGAAAATACACAACCATTTAATAGATTATACCTCTGTAAATAAAAATAAAGCATTTATCTTTTTTCTCATTACTTGATCACTCGAGAAAACAGAAACTCTGGCAATATGGTTATTTGTATAAGTTTGAAATAAGCTAGATGATTTAATACAAAGTATTTATCATGTAACAGTGTGGATCACTCGGAAACTTCATTGGAACACCTATATATCCCATATTTTGCTCTAGGAAATAGCCATGACTATGACACTGCTATGACCATCCTCACTTCACCATCGAAAGACACTTCATGTGGACTGAAAAAGCAAACAAAAACAGAAACAAACAAACAAACAAAAAAAAACCAACAACCTTGTTTTATAGTGTATTCCACATTAATCTTTATTTTTCTTTTGTTTTCGTAGAAATATAATTAATCAAATGCCTGTTTGCCCCTTATAAGGGCTCAGCTTTGGTAGTATCCCATCACCACTTGCACCACTGCCTCCAGAAATGAAACAAAACTGTTAAACTAGAGTGCACTATATTTAGGACTGGGAGATTGGTTCAGTGGAATATGGGACAAACAACACAGCTTCTTATTTGTGAAACTTATATGAAAATTTCAGACGTTACAAATTAAAGGATCCAGAATATGGCAATGTGAAGAATCTTTTCCTGAATTCCCCTTATCTGCTTAAAGACAGAGCCTCTCAAAAGAATTAAGCTGTTATAAATCCCTTCCCTAAGGGAGTTTTGTGGCCATGAAGAAGACAGAAAAAGACCACTCACACCTATATAAATAAACATTATTACAACAAACTTTTATCTCCCATTTCTTTCTCGAATCCATTTATGTTTCCTAAAGAAATTCATTTGTTCCTCCCATAGAAGTATTTTCTCCCTCTCCTTTTCCCTGTTTAAGTTAGGTATATGAGACCTCAACTTTAACCATTTACCAAACTGAAGAAAGGGAAACTTTGCCACCTCCACACCCCCCACAACCACAGTGCCGTTAGTTCAGGGCCAGCAGATTTAAAGATAGCAAATAGGGGATCCCTGGGTGGCGCAGCGGTTTGGCGCCTGCCTTTGGCCTAGGGCGCGATCCTGGAGACCCGGGATCGAATCCCACATTGGGCTCCCGGTGCATGGAGCCTGCTTCTCCCTCTCCCTGTGTCTCTGCCTCTCTCTCTCTCTCTCTCTCTCTCTCTGTGACTATCATAAAGAAATAAAAATTTAAAAAAAAAATAAATAAAGATAGCAAATAAATGAGGATGTCAGCTGAAAGGGACACAGGGACAAAGGAACAGAGAAGAAATGAAGAAAAGGCAAAAGGCTGATAGAAACAGAGCATTCTGGTTGATATCAAAACAAGATTATAGATTAACCATTACATAAATAAATACAGCAGGATAAGACTCAGTAAACTAAAGTATTTATCTTATATAGAACATTGGAATGAGAATTTATTTTAGCCCAAACACTATTGAGGAAATAGAATTCTCATCTATTAAATATATCATTTAATTAATTTGTATTTAATTCCTTTCAAAAGAGTAGAATGAGAAAATTCATCAGCATTCCTTATTGTTCTTACATGATCCTCCATACATATTAAAACTTTCTGATTTTATATTCAAACTAAATTTCATATGAAGATGAATATGACCTCTTGGGGAAAATTATCAACCTGGAAGATAGGCCAGTCTATGCGCAGGCCAAAAAGGAACTCTGGATGGTTCAATATGAAGAAATTCTAGGAACTTTTCTTCCAAAAGTTTATCCCCTCATTTGCTTTCCAAATTTTCTCTTAAACTCTCTTGGATCAAAGATCTATCCTCAGATTAAATGATGGTATAAATGTGAAAACCTCTATCTCAATGTTAGTCATATAGTACATCCTCAAGAAATGTCATTAAAAAATGACCCATATGTCCAAATAAATGCCCAAAACAGTATTTCAGAGTCACCATTTTATGACAGCTTCAAAACCAATGTTGACTGTATAATCTCTTCTCCACTCCTTTAGGCATACAGAGAAGTCCAGAGTGTTCTCACTCCACTTATCCTGCTTCATTGACTCATAAAACTTAATCCATCAATAATCCTATATTTATCTTGTATTTTAATCTGTTGTTCTATACTGGCTTTTTCTTTCAGGCCATAAATTACGGTCAAGTCTCTCACGTACTCAACTGGTCCACATTTGGCCCTGTCTCATCTTTTTAATAACTATCCTATCTTTATCGTCCAGATCATTGTATTCTTTAAAGAACAGTCTGCATGCAGAATCCTTCTCTGAAAAACACTCTATTCAAACATTTTAATTTGGCTTCACCTTTACAACTATAAAAAAAGAAAATGTGGCAACAAAGGCCACCACTAACTTCTTGGTTATTAATTTTACCTAGATGCTGTTCAAAATATTATGTTCTTTTTTTAAATTTTTGTTTAATGACGACCACCTTCCTGAAACTCACATAGCTTCAGTAACACAAAACCTATAAGTTTTCTTCTCTTTCTGATGTTTCTTTCTCAGTCTGCTCTTCTTGCTCTGTTTTCTCCTTTAACCACCTATACTTTGATGTTCTTTATAGTTCTTTGGTTGACTACTTTCTCTTTTCAGTCATTGTACTTTCTTTGATGATCTCAACCATCTTTACAGTTTGATTTCATCTATGTTCCCCAATGTTTCTCTCCAGTACTAACCATTCTCTTAACTACCTACTATAAAATATTTACAACTTCTTGACAGGAGCTCCATAGAAACTTCACACTCAAGATGTTTCATATGGAATATTTATCTAAATATTCTCCTCTGCCAGAAATTTACATTATGTCTATTACCAAACAACTCCAAAGATTTGTCATTGCAAGTTATAAATATGTCTTGAATATGTCTCTTTCCCCCGATTTCCAACATTTTCCCATAACTTTTATCTTGAACAATTATGATGCCTTAAAAGTCATTCTTTCACTCCTCAATTTATCCTCCTCCCTGGCTTGCCTCTCTGTTACTCATCATGAAAAATCTACAATTCTTAACTTAGTAAACTAATTCAAGCTTCTTCTAAGCTCCTACCATTGCTTCACTATTAATTTATTCATTCACTCAAGTAATATTATAATTAATTAATATTTATTCTTTTTTTTAATTTTTTGATTCTTTTAAATATAATAATGAATAAAGCATAGTCAATGAAATTGTGAAATTTACAATCTAGTAGAGAGGAAAGACAAACAGAAGTTTTAAAAAGTGGTAGAGACTATGTGTTTGGGGTATCTATTCGTTATAGCAGGAGCATGAGAGAAAGAATAGGTTACTCTTCTGAGCTACATATATTAGGAAAAGATTCATAGACAGGTGATGCTACACATGAATCTTTAAAAAGCAAGATGGTAGGGATCCCTGGGTGGCGCAACGGTTTAGCGTCTGCCTTTGGCCCAGGGCGCGATCCTGGAGACCCGAGATCGAATCCCATGTCGGGCTCCCGATGCATGGAGCCTGCTTCTCCCTCTGCCTATGTCTCTGCCTCTCTCTCTCTCTCTCTCTCTGTGTGTGTGTGTGTGTGTGTGTGACTATCATAAATAAATAAAAATTTTAAAAAAAAGCAAGACGGTGAAGGATGGAGTTTTGGTTATAGTTATATAGTAAATAACATGTAGGAATAAAGTTTGTTTCGTTGTTATTTGGTGGTTATCTTTTCTACTAACTCTAGAAACCTGAAAGGTTTCAGCCAGAAACCTGAAAATAATACATAATTATCAGTGTTGTGTATTTTGTACCTATCTTTACAAGCAAGTTCTGTAATTTGTAACCTCATAAGATAAAGAAAAATTGAGATGAATCGAATCCACTAAATAGCTAATTTAAGCGTATTCATACTAAAGTTAATGCACGATGAAGTTCTGTTATTAACTTCCACTGGCTTCTGTATTACTCAACATACGCTAAGCTATGCTGCAGTAACACATAAACCCCTCAATTCAAAGATATGGTAGGCTAAATGTTTCCAATGATATCTATATCTTAATCCCCAGAACCCATGCATATGTTGCCTTACATGCAAAATAGACTTTGCAGATTAAGAATTTTGTGATGGGAAAATGACACAGGACTATCTGGATGCACCAATGTAATCATAAGAGTTCTTATAATATGAAGGTAGGAAAGGACGCCTGGTGGCTCAGTGGTTGAGAACCTGCCTTTGGCTCAGCGCATGGTCCTGGAGTCCCAGGATCAAGTCCCACATCAGGCTCCCTGGATGGAGCCTGCTTCTCCCTCGGCCTATGTCTCTGTCTCTGTCTCTCTCTCTCTGTCTCTCATGAATAAATAAATAAAATCTTTTAAAAAGATGAAAGGTAGGAGAGTCAGAGTCAAAGAAGAAAATGTGAGGCTGGAAGCAGAGAACAAAGGAAGAGAAAAATAAAAAAGAGACAGAGACAGAGATTGAAGATGCTATGCTGACAGCTTTGAAGATGGAGGAAGGGACCACAAAGCAAAGAGTGTAGTATCCTCTAGAGCCTGGAAGGCAAGGATATGGATCCTTCCCAAAATCAGCTAGTAAGGATGCAATCTTAACAAAACATTGATTTGTAGGACTTCTGACCTCTAGAAGTATAAGATAATAAATTGCATTGCTTTAAGCCCCTTAGTATGAGTAATCTGCTACAACAGCAATAGAAAATTAAGATAAAGTGTTTTAACATGAAAAAAAAAGTTACCCCTTTAGACATAGTGTATGTCCATCACTGCACTATGCCAGGGCTTTCCTTTATATAGTCAGTCAAGGACTCAAGTTGACAGAGACTCCACCATTTTAAAATCACTGGTTGCTGCAGCAGAAGGAAAAGGGTACATGAAAATTTCAGACCCACTCTTCTATACTTTGACTTAGAATATGACACATATCACTTCAGATTAATGATCCTTCAGCCAGAGAGTCACATGATCTTGCATAATGGAAAAATTTCTATAAATCCTACCCTTCCATGAGCTTGGAGGGAAATAACTGGATATTGATGGATATTGATGAGGATTAGTAATGTCTGCCTCCACCTTATATTAGGGGGTTGATGAAAAAAACTTGATCAAGTAAGGTGAAGAGAAATATTTCTGACCTGGCCTGGTCTAGATTCTATTCTTTCATAATGTAGAGTTTGCTCCATTCTTCTGTGACAGTTTGTGTTGGGATGACCAGCTCCTAATATTATCAGGACCTATACAGTTAATTACAGATAATTCTCAATATTTGAAACTGTTCACACCTAAATGTCATATAAAAAAACTCTATATTAACTCTTTCTATAGTTCTAGCTGTTGCAAAGCTATGCAAAATTCAGAATTTAAGAAATTTATCTCTCCAATATTGTATGAAATAGCAGCTGCAAGTGCAAATCATGCTGGTTTAGCATCTCTCTATTTTTCAGCATTGTTATCTGTAATTTGTTCAGTGTAGAGTTGTTTTTCTTTTTAAGAGGCCTCCAGGACAGACTACTGGGAAATATACCAAGGGTGAAGAGGGAATATGGAAGGAAGAAAATCAGCTATGTCTTCAATGATAATAAGGCTCTGTGTAATTGGATATGAATAGCCTACACCTGAAAAAAAAGATTAGCTGTATTTTAATGCAAAATTGTTGCCATGCAACTAATTGATCTTTCATTCATTTACCTCTTAATATTTTCTGTCAAAGTTTTCCAAAACAATATAATAACAAGGTAAAAATTAAAGAGATAGCCATGTTCAGTGAATGCATGATTACATACATTATCTTGCACTCTTTATTCCCATTCACAGAAGAAAAAGAAAAAGAGCAAAGAAAAAAAAATAAAAAGAAGGGGAGAGCAATCTACTATTTTTTAAAGAAAAAGGGCTTTATTTTTGTACATTTCCTTCAATGCTCATCAGAGTCTCCCTATAATATCAAAGAGCATCTTTTCCTATAGATAGTTGTACTGATGAATACAAGGAGTAATTTGGATCAAGTAAGTTGTATTGTGATATAATTATCAGGAATTGTTCTATAAACCATAACTAGGTAACAGAATTTTTTTCTTATTGATATCTTCTTTTAGGACCAGAGAAGGAATTCTTAAAGTTAGGCTTTATTATGCCCATGGACAGTCTTAAAATTCAAGGTTATAAGTCACAATCTTGGGCACTGGTTAAATCATCCAGTAATAAAAATATATTTCTTCCTTTTTTGAAGGATAACCCTGAGAACTAAGTACGGTGGAAGACAAAGCTATGCAAGCACATATAAATCACAGTTATGTTTTAATAACAGGTGTAATACCCTGATTCCAAACCCCTCCCTCTTTTCTTCTCAAGTAGATCCCAGGACTTTGAACAAACACACTGAGAATGATGTTTATACCTTTATCTACATGAATGGTTTAAGGCAATATTCAACTTTATAATTCTAATTTTCTAAGAATTCTTCAGTTGTGTTAATAGCTGGGACCAATTGTACTGAGGCATGAAAAGTTAACTGACATCAATCAATGACTATGCCAAGATGAGAAATCTGGGAGAAAAAAAGGAAATCTGGTAGTTTGACTTCCAAAACATTTAGTTAATTAATATATCTAGGGTAGGGGTTGGGAGTGGGGGTTCATACTACTGTGGACCTTTGCATGTTTAGAATTTCTTGAAGATTTATATTTTATCTTATATGAATCATTTGAATTTTATGTTCTCTTTCATAACATGACCCCATTAAGGTAGCATAAAAGTATTTGAAATTGTTTTGCCAGCTAAATCACTCACCTTCTTTCATTCCAAATCGCATGTAAATTGGCATAATGTGAAGCTGCAGGCTGTTCCTGTGGTTTCAGTAACCCATGTCCCACTGCTTTGTATCCCAGTTTGGGAAACATGACTAAATCATTCCGTTCTATGTTATCTTTACAGTCAAAGTTTCATTTTCTTTGAGTTAAAATAAAATCCTAACATAATTTCATATGAACCAGGAATTACTGACTTCAAAGTTATTATAACTATCTTGCTTACCTCCTCTGTTAGAACTCAGTCCTTGGGCACCTGGGTGGCTCAGTTGGTTAAACATCTGACTTCTGCTCAGGCTATGATCTCAGGTTCCTGGAGACGAGTTCTGCATTGGCTTCCCACTTAGCAGGGAGTCTGCTTCTTTCTCTGCCCTCCCGTCCCAAATAAATAAATAAAATCTTTTAAAAAATATTCTTATTTGAAAAATTACATGAGGTTAGTTTCAATTCCTCTTGATTTCACCTGAATAGCACAAGTGACACAATTTTACGTTCCAATTCACTATCCGGTGAATTGTTTTGCACTATTGTTAAACTCATTGAGCCTACATTTATGAACTAGGACCAAAAAAGGAGGTAAAAAAGCAGGTAACTTTTCACACAAATCAAAAAAATGGGAAGATGATTTGCAGCTATATTCAGAATTTGCCTATTAGTTCTGGAGGTCTTTCACACACTCTCAAATCCCTGGGACAACACAATACTATTAAAATGTCATGTTACATAGACATTTATTACCATTTATACTATTATATAAGCCCATCATTTCAGAAAGTTCTTCCCAAATAGTTCAGGCTGATACCAGGTTTCTGTAACTATCGTTTAAGCCATCAAACCAGAATATGCTTCTTTGCTCCTAATTTAATTTTAATTTATGTCTGGTGGGAAGTCCATCACCCAAATCTTCCCCTGTGCAGTTTTCAAAGATTGAATGTTAATTGGTGGGGTCAGAGGCAGCAGTGGCCAGGCAGCAGGGATCACATGTTACAGATCTTGGTGGTGGGAAAGGAAATAAAAGAGAGGAGTAAACTAAAGAGAAGAAATTTTTTTTTGTTTAGACTTTATACCTTATTTATAAAATTAAGGAGTAAAATGTATTTTCAGCTTAGCTCTTAATTTAAAGGAAAAAAGAAACCTAAAAGAAGCCCCCTGCTGGCCACTCTAATTTCTACCCTATTTGGATTTGTTTTTTTGTTCTTGTTTTAATTTATGGAAGAGTAGTTGACATGCAATGTGACATTAGTTTCAGGTGTACAACACAGTGATTCAACAACTATACACATTATGCCATGCTCATCACAAGTGTGACTACCATCTGTCAGCATGCAACACTATTATAGTACCATTGACTATATTCCTTATGCTGTGGCTTTCATTTCTGTGACTTATTCATTTCATATCTGAAAGCCTGTTAGCTCTCTACCCTTTTTGCCTCTTAAAAAAAAAGAATAAAGGGAGAAAAATCTCTCTACTTACCTATATTTAAGACTTAATTTAGCTTTCTATCATTATTTTTGATGTATTTTATCTCCCTTTAATTGGATTAAATGCACACATACCAAAAATAAATTCCTAAAGGCAAATTGATAACTTATCTTTCTCTAACTGTAAAAAAAAATTAGTATTTTAAAAAATATATATCTCATTTTAAAGCTGCATTTAAAATGATGTCACTAGTAGATTTATTTTTGTTATTTGTATCTTATCAGAGCAAAAGGTTTTTGTTGTTTATTTCAAACTCATGGAGGTCTTTACAAATAAAAGAAAAAATCAGAGTTTTATTCAAAATTATTTATAATAGCTCTTTTTGGTGTTCTAGAATATTAAGGATAGTATGCATAGCAAATGTCCTAAGGCTATATTTGTTTCACTCTGTAACTGGAATCCATGATGAAATCATTCCATAGTCTTATTCTTTAGAAAATAGAACTACTTAGGGCAGCCTGACCCAAGTAGCAAAAGAATGTAAATAAAAATGATTGAGTATTTCTCTCTTAACATAAAACAAATATTTTACCACATTGCATACTATAATGACCTCTCTTACATACAACACCAAAATATTAACATCTATCATATACAATTAAATAGTCAAAGTCCATTTTTCAGAGCAGCAATAGAAATGACATCACTTACATTTAGTTATATTTTCCAAAGGAAGCATGATTAATGAAACAGAAGTATTCTCATAGAGAGCTTTGTGCCCTGTGACAGTGACAGTCAGTGATTTTAGAATAAACTACACAGAACATTTATCTGCATTTTGCTCCAGTATCTGCTGAGTAGAACATTTGAGCAAGTATGAAAAGTGCAGAAAGACCGATGGTTTCTTTGGTATTGACTTGGCCTTTGACCAGACTTTCTCTTACATGACTGACCCCTTCATATCCCTGCTGTCACTGACTCTTAAGACATGTATATTGGGCCATTTGACATCCTCTCTGTTAGACCAGGGACAATTCGGTTACTCACAGGCAGGTTCATGAGTCAATTTTAAGAACGTTACTATTCTACATAATACCCCTGACCTCCCAGAGTTGGTGGTGTGCAATAAAGGTTGCCAGGACACACTAAACTTTTCCTGAGACAAGGTCCAGTCAACAACTTTATGGCAGTCCTTCCAAATGAAACTTTGCCTAATACCTACAAGTCAGTCATGAGACAGTCAGGGGTTTGGAAATGTATCACTTGACTAGATTTCCAGGTTGATAACAAGATGATAAGCCACTGTGTCATCCAGGAGGTTCCAAAGTCCAGATTACATTCACAGGCAACTTTCTGCAGCTCCCCTTCCTGGGTCCTCAAGTTCTCCCCTCCAAAACCAAAGCCCAGTAGGGGGCACCTTCCCAAAGCTAAACCTAAGAAACCATAGCCTGCCCAGCTTAAAGCAAAATGAAAAGGTAAGGTTCTCTAGGAGCCATGAGACAGGTAGAAAAGTCCCTGCAGCTGGCTCACACTGTTATAGAAAGTGCCTCATGGCCCTGTGAAAAGGACATCAAGGAAGAATGTGAAAGTCAAGCTAGAATCTGCAAGCCAAATCAGAGAGGATTTGTTTGGGTCTGCAGTTTAGATAAAGAATAGTGATTTTTCTATCCTTTCTGTTGTTTTGTTCATTTGTTTGTGAAAACAGAAGTTCTGTTTCTGGGCTGACTGCACCCCTGCTCTTTAAACTGCTGGATGGTAAGTGCAACCTTCCATTGCAGAGATGTTCCTGATGGGGGCAATATTGAACCTGGTCAGGGAATGGCTTTCTTCCTTCTGGCGGTGGCTTCCCTGTGCATGACACCATGGCCTTCATGGATATGACTTCACTGTCCTTAAAAGGAAAAATGCCAGCACAGTTGAGAGTTGAACTGAGCCAGTAAAGTACCCCCTGAGACACACTGGGTACGTCTTTAAAGTTCCTGTTTACTTTCCTGAGGAGAGATTACGAGAAGGAAATAAGATCACATTTTTAAGTGTTTTCATGATGCATGTTATCACAAACCAAGTACTATTCTAAATCAAACAACCTTAAAGTGATGCACAATTTGAATATCTATTTAATTAATCGAAATATTCCTTAATAAATAGTAAAACACATTCCATGTGTGTTTGAGAGGGTATGTAGACGGTATATACTTACACTTAGAAATATTTAAATACGGGCATTATATTTGGCAGAGAAAATTGTAAACTTCTCAGAGGTCTTTATTATGCTAGAAAGTTTGGGGGGAGAAATAGGATTTTAATAAAACAGCTTTACTTAATCATAAAAAGGCAAATAAGATGATTTTTAAACTCTGAAGGAAAAACAGGTAAACTATACACTGCAAATACCTTCTTCATTTCAGACCTTCATCTTATGACAATATTGCCTGCCTTAGTAACTGTGTAATATTAAAAGGAAATGGCATAAAACATGGGAAAAATTTTACATTTCCATATATACATATATATGTAAATCTATAGAGAGAGACTCTAATAAACTTGTGTCAATATCAGTGTTTTAATACTGATTATAATAGCTCAGGAGTATATATTAATAGAAAACAATATTGGTCTACTAAATCTGTATCTACATATAGGTATAAATGCTAAACTTATATACATACACATATCACATACACATAAGTAAAGAGAATACCATGTGATAAGTAAGGCAGAAATTAAAATTATACCAAGGAACACCAAAGATTGCCAGTGAACCACCAGAAACTAGGAAGATGCAAGGAAGGATTCCACTAGAGTTCACAGAAGGAGCATGGCCCTGTCCACACCTTGTTTTCAGACTTCTAGCCTCCAGACCCCTGAGATAATACATTTTTGTTGTTTGAAGTCACTCAGTTTATGGCACTTTGTTTTGCTGGCCATAGGAAACTAATACAGATGCTGTTGAGAAAACCTTTAGTTTTCGCTCAGCATATTTTCTTAAAATGCTCTTGCCCATAGCTTTTCAATATACCATATTATTTCAGGAGACCCTACACACAATTTCCAGGACTATTTCACTGTTTCTCACATTCTCATGTTCCTTGTTAGAGTCTCTCTAGCTCATATATACAACTTGAACCTCTCTAAAGCATCATGGGCCAACCTAATGGCCATCTTTCCCTGAAGTACACCAAACTCAATAATATTCAGAAGCTTTATCTACCCTTTCAGAGTTACCCATCTATCCTTTCAGAGTTAACCAGTCTTTCATCCATTTTCCTAAGATTAATATTCCCTGGGATGTCTGCAATGAGGTTTGTACCACTCTTGTTTTTATAATATCCTTAAAAATAAGAAATACATCTTAGTAAATTCTTGTCCTAAAGATAAGTTGGAAAAGTCTTGAATACTTCATTTTGGCATGATTTCCCTTCCCTTCTTCCATTGTTGTCATTGCCTGGCAGTGAAGTATGACATCTCTTCCACCCCAGGATTACTTCCTAAGGGGTCTCAGTATGAGAATGAGCCTTTCTTCCTCTCTCTTTGGCCCCAAGTGAAGGGCAGGAAACCACTTAGACGAAGATGCCCATGGGAAGGCTACAGATCAGACTACCCTGAGGAAACAAGAACAAAGCAGGAAGTATCTGTTGTGGAGCCCACCAGGAAGGGATCCGCTTCTGTTCAGCATCACAAATTCCTTTCTTTTGCAGTTTTAAGCTAAATTTTATCCTGCTTAGAACAACTTTAACAATGTAATAAAGTTCTGAGCTTTCAAGAAAAAAATCTTATTGTATTTATTTATTTATTTGTTTATTTCTGATTTTTCAAGTGAACTCTTTTTTCCACAAATGGATAGAGGGAAATCAATGACCAATTTTCAATTTGGGTAGTGCCAATCATGACAATTTTTAAAAACTAGAATATTGGGATGTAATCCAACTCTCTATTATGAGAACTTCCCAAAACAGCTAAAATTTTTAAAAAATTCTACATTGTAGTATCCAGAAAATACCATTTTATGTGAGAACAGAAATGTTCTTTTTGAGTCATGCACATCAGGAGAATTGATAACTCCAGGGTCTAAATATGAATTTTACAAAGGAAAAGAACAGATCATTAAACTACTATTGAAACATTTTTAGTTACTGATACTTCTCATCATCACTAGAATACCAAAATTGTACTGCATTAAAGTTATGAGACCTATCTTTACCCATTTGATATGTATCTGAGTATTGTATAGTATGCCATTCTTTCTGGTGTGGGCCCCCTTCCTGATTCAGAGCTGGCTATGTGTACTCATATGATGAGAAGGGCTAGGGATCTGTCTAGAGCTTCTTCACAAGGCACTAATCTCACTCATGACCTAAGCATCTCCCAAAGACTCATTTCCTAATACTATCACCTTTGGGGGTTATGATTTCAACCTATGACTTTGGAGGGGTAGGGGGACACACAAATATTCAGAGCATAGCTATCATAAGAGAAGCTATAAATAGAAATATATGTTGTAGTGAAGCCACAGTGTTAAACAAATGTAATTTTTTTCTCAAATTATTTTATAGATTAAATACAACTCCAGCAAAAATGCTCTAATTATTTTCATTTGACAAGCTAATTTTTTTAATTATACAGGTGAGAATTGCCAAAATATTTTTAAATAAGAGTAATGGGGAGAGGACATTGTTCAGAAATACTTAAAGGATAGAATAATTAAAATAGTGTGCTGGAGTAGATAGACAAATCAATATAGGGAAAAAGCTCAACAAAAATTCAAATATTTATAAAATTATAATAAATGGTATAAACTTGGAATGCAAATTATTGGGGAAATGTTGGGTTATTATTAAATAAATTGTGCTATGAAAATGGTTCAATATTTTGTGGTAAAACTTATAGTAATATAAGCTGAATCAAATGGATCAATATAGAAAAATGAAAACATGGGAAAATAGAAGAAAATATGCCCAGCTATTTATGTAACATGATTAAAGAAACTAAGTACTAATCCAAAGCAAGAACCTGCAAAGCACTGCTTCACAGTGGGGGTTATTAACCACTTCATTTAGAATCAGCTGGGTTACTTGAGAAAACAGTTGCTAGGGTTACCCCAGAGAATTAATGAATAATATACCCTGACCCATAGGGCCCAGGAATCTGTGTTTTAATGAACACACTGGGACATTCTGATGCATGCGAAATTCAAGAACCACTTCCAGGCAGAATAAGATGTATAGAAAGATTTACTACACAGATATGGATATTTCTATAAAATACATAAAATCAAGAGTCAAAAGAAAACCTGGCAAAAACAAAACAAAACAAAAACAAAAACAAAGTTTTACATACATAACAAAGAGTTGAAAAATAATAAATTAACAAAAGAAAAACAAATTAGTGAAAAAAACACAGACTTTCTCAAAGGAAAAGTGGGTAAAGAATGGGAATAGGGAATTCACAAATAGAAGAAAAGAATAAATATGCAGATACAAAAAAATAGTCAATTCTCACTTGCAAAATAAAACCAGATGCAGATTCCTTTACAAATTGAGAAAGATGTTTTTAAGTGTAATGGCTAGTGTTGGCAAATGAACTTGTCCCTCTCAAATATCATGTGAGAGTTTCATGTGATTCCTTTTTGCTGGAGAGCTATTCAGCAAAATGAATAAAGTGTCTAACAATTATTAATATCTTCTGACCTAGTAATTTCTCTCTTTGAAAATTATCCTGAAGAAATAAACAGACCTGCAACAAATATTTATGTACAAGGATGAACAAATAAAAGTAAGGCTTAATGAACTCTTATGTACAACAATGAGAAATGAAACAACAAAAATCTCTCAAAGAGAAGTTTTTCATAAATCATTTAATTTGGATATGTTCATGATATAAATTTAAATGGAAAAGATCAGGGTACATGATATTTCTCAGCTATATGATTCCAAGGTGTTTTTTGGTTTGTTTTTGTTTGTTTTTAATTTTTTTTTTTTTTAAGTAGGCTCCATGCCCAGTGTGGAGCCCAACACAAGGCTTGAACTCATGACCCTGAGATCAAGACCCAAGCTGAGACTAAGAATCCAACACTCAACCCACTAAGCCACCCAGGTGCCCCAATTCCAAGTTTGTATATATATATATTTTTTTTTTTTTTTAAAAAGGTGGCTGGGTGGCTCAGTCAGTTGGGTGACTATTTCAGCTCAGGTTATGATCTCGGGGCCTTGGGATCGAGTCCAATATCAGGCTCTGCACTCAGGAATCTGCTTGAGAATTCTCTCTTTCCTTTGCACTCTTCCCCTCCTCCAGCTGGCGTTCTCTCTCTCTCTCTCTCTCTTTTAAATAAATAAATCCTAAAAAATAAACAAACAAATAAATCTTAAAAAAAGAAATGAAAAGGTACTAGGAAAAATGTGACTCTCAGGGAATTTTAATAGCATACAATTGTTTCCATTTTATTAATTCTTTTCTTCATTTTCCCAGTTTTCTGCAAAGGAAATATAATATTTTGTTGACTAAAACAAACAAACAAAACAAAACAAAACAAAACAAAAAAAAACAAGAAAGAAGTAGCTTACCTATTTCTTCAAACAATGCTGGCATGCCATAAAAAAATTTTTTAAGCTTTCATTTAGAAGTATATTCTGGACTGTTTAAGCCATAAGCACACACATGCATAAAAATAGCCTTTCTGAAAAAATAATTACTGCCTTTTGGGGAGTAAAATTCAGATTATGTTATGGACTGAACTCAAAAAATCAATATATTGAAATCCTAACCCCCAATATAACTGTATTTGGAGATAAGTCCTGTAGGAGGAAACTAAAGTTAACTGGGGTCATAAGAGAGGGGACTTGATTCACTAGGACTCGTGGGAGAGTCAAAAGAGGGAGAGTCCTCTTTCTCTGTTTACATACCAAGGGACCATGTGAACATGGTAACCAGGTGGTCTCCTACAAGCTGAAGAAGAGGCCTCCGAATGAAACTTGTTTTTTGTTTTTTTTTTTTAAGATTTTATTTATTTATTCATGAGAGACACACAGAGAAAGGCAGAGGCACAGGCAGAGGAAGAAGCATGCTCCCTACAGGGAGCCCAATGTGGAACTCGATCCCAGGACCCTGGGATGAAACCTGTGTTGCCAGCACTTTGATCTTAGATTTCTCAGCTTTCAGATCAGTGAGAAATAAGCCTCTGTAGTTTAAGCTACACAGCCTATGCTATTTATTGTGGCAGCCTGAGCTAACACAAGAAGTTTTATCAATCTTATCATCCTACTTGGTTTTCAACACATCTGTCAGTTTGCAAGATTCAAATCTACTTAACAAGGAGCATGGTATAGCACTTTGATGGATAATAAGAGAAATATGTTTTTTGAAAAAAAAGGACTTACAGGGGCACCTGAGTGACTCAGCCAGTCAAGTAGCTGACTCTTGATTTCAGTTCAGGTCTTGATCTCAGGGTCATGAATTCAAGCCCTGCATTGCGCTTTGAACTGGGCGTGAACCCTACTTAAGGAACAAAACAAATTTAAAAAAGAAAGAAGAAAGAAAGACCACTTTCTTGAGAGAATCATCTTACAAAGGAAGAGACTACTCAGAAGGGAACACCATCCATCATTTGGATATGTTCTATTTACTTATTAAACAGTCTGGTTCCATTTTATGTGGGAACGGATTAAAAGAGGTTCAAAGTCACTGACTGCTGGTTTTTAAACCTTTCTTTAATGGCTTCACTGATTTGCCAGTGATGAATCTTTGGATATTGATTATTAAATTTAGAATTGATCTCAAATACATGTTAACAATCCTGTGTTTTAGCTTGCACTGGAGTATGTAGAGAAATGAAGATGATTTCAACCAGGCAAGTGTTATTTTTTTTTAAGATTTTATTTATTTATTCATGATAGATACAGAGAGAGAGGTAAAAACATAAGCAGAGGCAGAGGCAGTGGGACTCGATCCCAGGACCCCAGGATCACGGCCTGAGCCAAAGGCAGACCCTCAACCACTGAGCCACCCAGGTGCCCTGCAAGTGTTGGATTTAAGCTGTCTTGTAAAATCATAAGCACCAAGAAGAAACATCTTAATGTTTAGGATTTCTGTTTTTAACTTATATTTTTATTTTATTTTATAAAAAAAAGAGAGACTCTATTATTTCTAATATATTCTATTTCATGTGAGAATAAATAAACTTATTGAGCCTATTCACTTCTTAGGAGAAACATCAAGCACTTTTCAAAAGGTGGATGCCTAAATCCTCATCTCACCTCTCCAGTCACTTTTTTTCAGTGATTTATTGAAAATGAAGTCTAGATCCATAGTTAAACATATGCACACAGAGATACACATACATGTGTTATTGTAATATTAGTATGGATTTATATTACATATATGTGCATGTGTGTACATGTAATATAAATTGTGTGTGTGTGTGTGCATGTGTGTGGTTTTTGTTTGCTTGGTTTAGGGCCCAAATATCTATTTACTTTTCAAAAAACATTAGGAAGTATTTATTTTTGGAAAGGCATGTGGAACAACACACCGCAATTTGGGCTGGCCAAATTTTGAAGTAGCCAATAGCCACATATGGAAAGTGGCTACCCTATTAGCTCAGATCAACATAAAAGACCAATGCATGTTTACTGTACTATACTTGCAATTTTCTGTACATTTTTAAGTTTCCAAAGTAAGAAGTTGGAGGGAAGAGACATATAAAACAACTTCCAATCACATGCCCTCTGCTTTAAATAGTTTACTCCTTCTAATCCCAGCTGACACATGTTTAACACATATTTTTGCTTTTCAAGCAGTGGTATTCCCACAGGACCATATTATGGACTTTTCATTCTTTGCATTGTTTCATGACTCTTAAAAATGATGTCACATAACAAGCAAACTAACTACTAATGACAGTAAAATGAGAAAAGGGTCCTTGGCATGGGTCAAAAAGCCATATGTATAATTTTTAAATCAATGCTTTAATTTCTGGTTGAGTAAGAGATATGGCAACTTGCTTGACTGCTCCCGCAAGTACCTGTTGTTCTTGTCTTGAACTAGAATCACAGCTCTGCACTTTGGTTCAGGAGGTGGCGTCCTCTCCAACCTCATCTGTCTCCTCTGACAAGGTGACAGCTTTTAGCTTGTCCAAGAAAAGATAACCCCTGATGCTCCTTGCTTAGAAAAACAAAACAAAACAAAACACATTCTCCTTCCAAAGAGAGAATAAAAAAGAGTTAAAAAAGAGTTAAGTAAAATGAAGTATGTAAAGAGTTTTCATTTTCAGCTGGGCAACCTTTAGTTTTGAGTACAACCCTGGCTTTAGTGACGGTAGCAACAGGTTGGATTTCCCCTTCTTGTTCACATCACTTATTTCAGCAACAGCTTCTTTTCGATAACAAGACATCAGTTCTAGTTTCCTCCATTTACAAAAATATGGGTTGCTCATTGATAAGGTTATCACATTTTTTTTTTTGTAATCCAGAATGGTAAAGTTTAGAGAATAGGAAAAATGTAGAGAAACAGCTTTTACTGGAAAAAAAAAATCAGCAGTAATGCAGCTACCCTAATTTGAATGGAACAAAGCCAATACTTGTACTTCTTGTTCCTTTCAAATGCCTTTCTGGCATACCTGAGTTCTCACAGTCTCCAAGAATCATTAAAGACAAGAAAATTTTGTAATTGTTTTAGAATTTCAAAACTGCTGCGCAGGATTGACTTTAAGTATCCGAGAGGTCCTTGTGGAAGAGGAAGTGAGGGATATTTTGTTAAGCCAGCTATCAGCTGCATAGCCAAACTTTCAAGATTAAATTTTAACTCCTCAAATGAAAAAAGGAACAAAAGCACTTTGCTCCTTATTCAGAAAAGGTTGTTTAATAAAAACTAATTTGTGAGTGGATAAAACACTCAGTTATTAGGTCTCTCTAATTTTGTAAGTATTCTCCACTAAGAATATGTAAGCTATGTGCATACATACATATCTTTCAGTTCCAAACTTGAAGTCTGAAGGCAATCTCTGCACCTTCTCTATTTATAACTTTGTAAATTGAATATGACATATAATATTTATTCAGATTATTTTCTCTTATTCAATCTCCAGTGAAGAAAAATATAATTTTCTTCCTGAGGAAGCAGAGATTTCACAGTGGCTTTAATAAAATCAATCAGTTTCACCACTAGATATAGAATATTTCCCTCGGGGTCACCAAATGCTGAAGTTGATCTGTCTTCGTCAAAGCAGACAAGTTGTTAAATGAAAGAATCAGTATAGGAATACTTTCCACTAACTGAACTAGGAGAGAAGAATGAATGAGATGAACTTGACATACAAACACCAACGTTTTCCTTTTCTCCTCATCTATTCCTTGCTCTGCTCTCCCCCAGTACCATCTGCAGAAGCAGCCATACTGAGAAAGCACCTTAAGTCTGTCAACAGATACTGAAACTTGAAAGGAAAGGAAATTTGAAATGTGCAAATATAACATGTTCAACATTGTATTGCCTTAAGATTTCATTTTATCGCATTAAGCTTTCTTTGTCCCCTTTCCCTGTGTCACATTCTCTGCCACTAGCCATAGGCCTGGCTCTCTCACACACATGCCCACTCAAAGGGGCACACATGTTGATTCCTTGTGGGGATTTCTTTCTTAATGCCATTTCTTCTCCAAACTGAGAAGAATGAAGAACTGGACCCATTAAATGATCATTTCCTCACATTTAGAATAAACAATCTGGGAGAGCAGTTTAAAGGAATATGAGGAATCTACCAAAACTTAGTAATAAGGGGTCACATAAGGAGGATGCAAAAGTAGGAAGCTTTCTTTTAGCACTTCCTCATGCCAAAAACAGAAGTGGAAAGTATGGCACCCATGAAAAAAATTTTAATCTGTAATAGTTTCAATTTCAAGCTTCGTCCCAATAAATGTAGACACAACAACGTTAATACAGATCTTTATTTTGTATACCAACTTTAAACCCTCTACCAAAAGTCTTAAGATATTTCCTGAATAAAAGTATTTTTTCTCCCTTAAGGCTAAGCCCTATGGGTAAGTAGAAAACTTGTAAAACTGGTTCTACCAGCAAACTATAAAAACTTCATGCCCTATTTACCACATTAGAAGAAAGCAACGTTCTCCTTTCTTCTCATTCTTGTTTTAGCCTGAACACATGGCTTTTTCTGAAGCTCTGCCAGATTCAGATCAGATACTATTAGGGCAGTGATGACTGTGGGTTATTGCACCCGTTACCACCATGGCTTCTCCTTTGAGATCCCTTTAAAGTTTCTATCGGGTTCTATTTTCATGTGAATGTGTGTGTGGGAACACCTCTGGAGGATATTAAGTAGTTGTATCATCGATAAATGTTGGCGATGCTTATCTATTTCTCTGGATTCTAGCATGCAAGACTTTTGAGATGACCTACTAAGATAAAGATCTAAGTGACAAGTGTTAAAGAGAAAAGACACAATTTGATTGGAAAAGACTTAAGAAGAAAACAGAGGTTACTTTCTGCAATATGTGTCCATGATGACTGTTCAGCAGTGCTTCTCTTAGAACCCTTGCTGAATTCTTAGTGTTTAATTCACTGTAATGATTAGCAAATCAAACACAAAGAACTGAGAATTCAGTAGCTGTTGATATCCAATGAGTTCTGCATACTCAGTAAAGGCTTATTTAATTAAAAAAGAAAAAAATGGGAAGGGGGATTTTTCTGGTTCTATTTTCTTAATGTTTTTATTCCATTCTCATTTCTGAGCAGGTGTAGACATCTCTGTAGTAGAACTTTACCTCCACAACTGCCTCCTCCAGCCTTGACCTACCTCTGTTTTATTTTTCTCTCCTATTCTCCTAACCCCCCCCCCCCCCAATCAAATATCTGACGGAGAGAAGGAATAAAGTCAGGGCTTGGTAATTTTCAGTCTCATCACCAACCCAGGCTTGAACACTCTTGAAGTTTTTCCTAGTAAAAGCAAGTAACCATCCATATCAATTAGGCAGGCTAACCTAATCTAAGTATCCTGAAAGTATAATGGCTGAAATAAAATAGAAGTGGATTTGTCTCTCAAGTAATAATCTGTGCAGGAGATGGTGGAGAGGGCCAGTGAAGACGGGTTCTGGTCCACTGAGTCATTTAGGAATCAACCCAAAATGAAGGTGATCTTTCCACAGTCAACACATGACTTCTAAGGTTTGTCTTGTCATCACTATTTCAGCTCTGAGAAAGAAGAATGAGCTATAGGAGTGAGCACGCAAATTTTCAAGGCAGGGCTTGAATGACATCCATCACTTTTGCTCATACTTCACTGGAGAGAGCTTAGTCTTATGGCCACAACTAGCTGCCAGGGGAGTGGGAAAATATAGTTCACGCCTGGGTAGCTTTGTCTCAGTTACAACTCTGTCTTACCTTGGAAGCAGTGGAACACCGAGTTTGGTGGACAACTTGCAATCTCCACCATACCCTCTAAATCTTTTTATGGTTTTAAGAACCATGAGGATACAATAAAGGTTTAAGGATCAATTGTCCTGAATCCTTTGTAGAACAAATGATTCCTATGGCTTACGTTAGTCATCTGCGATGGAAATGTATTTTCTTGATGGAATGTTAGGGTCCTATCATGAATTATTATATACATAAGTGGTATGAGAATAAAATGAGAGAATATATAAAACCTGTTTGGAAAAGCTAAGTATTATAGTTCTACAGTGTTCTAAATTAAATCAAATTATTCCTTCACTGTTCAAATCTAAGGAGTTAGTTTGAGCCTATGAAACCAGTCAGTGCCCAACATTTCTATAATCGAAATATAATGACTAGCCAGTATGAATGCGACTTCAGTCATCCAATGTCATAGCTCTAAGAACATCAAAACTGACTACCATTTTGGTAACATCATTGAGTTTGGAAGATCAATGAAGTTTGAAGGCAAAATATAATGTGGAATCTTTAAGAATGTTAAGACCATCAGTGAATGAACCCTGGACGCAGAACATTCAGAGAAGACTTAAGTTTTGTCCAAGGAGTACATACCAATCAAAGTAGGAGGATAAACAAGAAACGGAGCAAGTCCCGTTCACTGGGGCCACACAAAAAATGCAGATCATAGCAGAATATAATATATTGGCTAGACCCAGTTTTTAAGAGCATTATAATAAGGATATAGAACTCTATGCCCAATCCTGCATAACAGCCCTGATCAATACTCTGATATGTCATGTAAAGAGAGCAGCTAAGGTTAGGTAATGGAGGTCCCTTGACCCATTGACCTTGTTACGGCATTAGAGAGTCAACATTTTGCCATTAAATGTCAGATCAATTCCCAATGATTTAAACATTACCCAGAAGTCTCTGGCTTCCTGGAATCTTTCATTAAAAAAAAAAAAATTCAAACACTACCATTTTCAAGAATCTAAAGAATTATTTACTACATGAGCTTAATTCATCTTTTTAACATTCTTGCCCTAATTGGTTACCAGTATTTATAAAGCAATGCCTCTGATTTTAAAAATACTATATTATTATTATTTTTAATTACATTTATATCTATTTTTTTATATCCAAGGAATAACTTTTCTCTCTGGTATTCTCATAAGCAACTTACCACAGACTGACCATTTTCTTATATAGCCTTTATCAGAATTACCCTTCATTACAATTATGTGTGAAAAGGTTTTTCTCCTTTGAGATCAAGCATGGCCCATGTTTAATTTAGCCTTTATCCAATATAATGTCTTACATTTAGTAGACATTCAGTACAACAATTAGTAAAATTTTAGCCCAACTGTATCTCCTTCAATTCAAGGTGGTAGGATATAGAAGGGAGGCTTATTCATATGGCTATAGTTAAGTTATAGGGAGCCTCTTAATTTTCCTCTCAGGAATAAGTGGATTGGTCTCTCTGGCCCTCTACAAGAAGACTTAAGTCTAATTTTTTTATACTCCACAAAATGTGGGAGCTCACCTGGGGGCATGCCCCCTGCCTTACAGTCCTAGATAAATAGGCATTGAGCAGCGATAATCCCTAACTTGCTCTTTTATATTTCAGAGATCACTGGAAGAATCCAGTGTGCAGCAACTGACATATCTTTTTGATGGCCATGATACATGTTATTAGACTGACGAATTGAATAAAGAAATGAGCCAATAATTACCATCCCTAGATACCAACCAATTTCCACCTGGCATCTTTCTGCTTGATGGTGTTACTTCCATTAGGTATGACATAGTGTAATCTAAAATAACACCTAATTTAGATACTAGTTCACTTTCGGAGCTGCTGGCAAAAAGAAGGGAGAAGATTGCGGCTCCTTGTATTCCCAGCTTCCCACTTTCATTGTACCTGCTGTACAATTATTGCTGTCTTGCCTGCCAAAATTCCATTAAGGGTTCTGGAGCTCCTGGCACTTGTATGGATACTCTACTAAATTTAATCACCAAATGATGACTTATTCTGGCCAGCTGGGTACATCAAACCAAAGAAATAATATCAGAGAAATATACGGGGATCTATTTTATCTAAATGCATGGAGGAAGCAAACAAGAGCGCCTTTCTGCTGGTGTGATTTTCCAATCTTTTTTCAGTTTCATCGCCAATTCAAATATTTACGCCAAAAGAGGCAGTATTGCCAGGGACGATAGAAAACTGCAGAGAATCCATCAGCCTTTGGCTGCTTCCAGAGGCAAGGTCTTAGCTTCTCAGCTGAGTTGGGATTGTGGGGGTGTAGTTAGAATCAGCAAAAGCTACTTATCGCACACTGCACTTGCACATACCTACGGTGGGGCCAGGGCAGCTGGGAAATGCGGTAAGGGGCTTGGCTACCCTTGGAAGCATTCAGACTCTCCTACCTGTAGGGGAGTTGATTTGGCCTGGCTTAGGAGAGTCTTCACTGTAGATAATTCACATACCAAATTATTTATCATTGGCTCTCTGGGTTGTGCTTAACTTTCTGTTCTTCTCCCATCACCTTAAGGTAAGAAAATGAAAGAAGAAAGAAAGAAAGAAAAAGAGAAAAGAAAGAAAGAAAGAAAGAAAGAAAGAAAGAAAGAAAGAAAGAAAGAAAGAGAGAGAAAGAAAGAAAGAAGAAAGAAAGAAGGAAGAGAAAGAAATTAATTTTTAAAAACAGAATTATTATCACTGCCTGAATCCAGCTACCTAGAATTTGCAATAGCCCATCACTGAGAATAATGGCATAAACCTTTTTTTTTTTTTAAATTTCACAAGCACAATATATGTTATTTTCATTGTGATGTTTTCCATTGCAGGGGTAGCTGGCAGACAAGACCTAGTCCTTTATTTATTTCCTTTCTAGATGTTGATGAAGGTACGTGTCAATGAGGCAATATTACTTATTTCATGATGACAGTCATGCTTTGTATGGTGACCTGTGACCTCCTTCCTCCGGGGATTTTGAGGTTCATATGACTGTACTCTGGACATCTACACAGGAAGGAATGCATTCAAGACTAGAAAATGTGGGAGAAATTTAGCGAATAAATAGGGCTTACTGAACAGAGGAAAAACTGGGTAATTTTACCCACCCAAAACTGGGATTAATAGCTATTTGTAGCCCATAGGTCTGCAACTTTAATCACTTATTCAGACATACATCAGTGCAGTCCCTTGCTCAAATATTAATTACCTGCCCTGGCTGGCCTGGGGCGGGTAGAGGCTAGAAGGAACAGAGGAGGTTATAAAGGAGAAGTAAATTCATTTAAAGCAGCTGAGAGCAGAGTTGGGTGGCTAAACATCTGTGATGAGATGGGAGTCAAATACAGCTGTTAGCACTTTGACCAGGCAGTGACCCTGGACCCTCTGCTTCCAGGCCAAGCAGACAGCCTCCAGCTGGACAACCACCATGCTCTCCCTCCCCTCCAGCTGGCTCTGCAGGAGGGTCTCAGGCAGGATCAGATAGTCCCATCTCCCTTGCTTTTTGGGACCAGGAAACAAGAAAATCATTGCTCACCCCACTCCAGATTTGCGACATCCAGCTCAGTACCAGCTCCCTTGCTGGGCAGCCACACTGGGAGGGTCTCTTGTATAAGAAAAGAGGACAGAATGTTGGAAGGGAACTCTCCTTGACAGATGGGAATGAGAGTGGTGTGAGTAACTAACTGGAGGCAATAAAGGTGTTAGCAAACAGCAGGAGGGAAGAGTGGGCCCGCCGAAGACTGTCTCTTCAGCATGCTGCGTGTTGTACAAGTGCCAGTGAGAGCTGCCTCTCTAAGCTTGGGTATTAACAGCATGTGGCTTCGGCAGATTCACATGGTACTCATTGACTTTCTCAGTATCACAAAGCATTGGCTGGGTCCTATCTAACTGAAGGGACTACTGGCTCCTTGTCACCCTGGTTTCTAATGCCTTCCCACCACCCCTCCCTGTCCTTTTTTTGTCCCAGGTCTTCTGCTTTTTTCTTCCCTCTTATGCTTCTTTACATGATATTCCCCCTTTTCCTTTGGGATTTTTGTCTTTTCTTACAGAAAGGAGAGCCTCATCAACAGTGTCAAGCCCGTTGTGATATAGCCAATTACCCTAAAATCATGCCATCTAGCCCTATCCTCCGTGTTGAGAAAACCCAGCTGTTGCTGAGAATTGTATATGTATACAGTGTTTAAACATGCATGGTAGCAAGTATTCTTGAACCAAAAATGTTAGAACAGTCTTAGATGCTTATCACCTCCTCTCAACTATGTTCCATTTTACAACCACGCAAATTATGGCTTGGAAAAGTTAAACAATTTCCTAAGATTGTACCATCAATGGGGTAAAGGGGTCACTAGGACCCAGGCCTCTTGACTCCCTATCCAGTGATTTTTTTTTCCCTTTTATTAATTTTAATGTAAAAATCTCAACCCCTATGTTACATCCAGAAATATTCCTTACCCCTAGTCGTGTTTGAATCCCCCCACTACTGAAACAAGTACAGCTAATGAATCAGGGATGCTCTTTTGTTCTCCTATTACTCATTGGAACTTAAGGAAATCACTCACCTCCCTAGTTCTCAGTATTCTCCTTCACAAATGAGCAGGCCAGAAAGATTGTCTTGGGTTGCTTCTCACTCCAAGACTCGATGACCCTTCAGGCTTCACTCATTTCTCCCGAATACCTGTCATTTCTAGGTAAATAGAGTTCTCAATTCTTTCTGCTAAAAGAGGTTAAATAAATAAAAAGGAAAGTTCGGGCTATGCTTTTGGCCTAAATTATAACTTTGTGACCAGAGATGAAGGAAGTTAATAGCAATAAGAAAGCTTCCAGGGTCTACCATTTACAATTTAAATACTTTACTTGGAAGGTTAAAAGTTCAAAGTTGAGTCATAGTCTGAGGTGGCTCTGCTCTTTCTTTTTAATTATCTGAGGTCAGGAAGTTAATAATACCAGAAATCCCCAGTGGAGACCTCTTGTGCACTGCGTGAACTTTAAACTTGCTCTCTCTCTCTCTTTTTTTTTTTTAAGGGTAAAAAGTTCAGTAGAAACACAGTGGACTTTTCGTCTTAGCCTCCACCCATTCATCCCCCAAGGTCAAAAGTTGAACTGTAAAACAGAAACTCTTGTTCTCTGATCCACATTTAAACAGATCACTTATTAAAAAGTAAACATTCCAAATGCAAGCAAGATCCAAAGTGAATCTGTTCAATAAAAATGAAAATATTGTAATGAAATGAGTGTTTGATCTTTATCACTTGCCTTGGAATTGAACATCAGAATATATTTTCTTATGTTTTGAAACTCGGAGAGAGCAGTCACAAAAGCTCCTTCCTTACCTACCTCTGCCCTGAGATTGGCATATCTGGAAAAGATAAACCTAAGACATTTTTAAATAGCTGTGTTTACAGCCTTATATTAGGGAATTTTCTGCAACTAATTCTGCACCATTTATGTTTATTTATTTGTTTTGCTCAAACAGGAGTTCAAGAACCACAAAATGTGGCTTAAATCAGAGCAATTTAAAGAACTGTGGAATTAAGAGATATTTGCTAAACAGGGCAGGGACTGTGGAGAGAATAAAGAAATAGATGAATGAACCCAATGAACCTCACAGAAATAAGAAATGGAATATATTTAAGATATTCAAAATGATAAAGCTCAAACATAAAGCCAAGAGGATGGCTATAGAGCTCTATGTATGTATTTAATAAAGGCAAGACTAGTTTTCTTGAAATGATAGTGGCAAATTTAAGAAGAATATTAACTAAATATTAACTCAATCCAATCCTCTTAGAACAACTCCCTGAACCACCATCAAATGAAGCTTTTATTGCATGCAACCCCCAAGTGTCCTTTTCTAATAAAATAAACAATGTATGTGTCCTTTTTTTTTTTTTTTCAACATATACCTATTGGGAATACTTCTACTTGCTTAAAAAAAAAAAAAAGTCCTACCAACATTTGTTCCAAACAATTTTTAAGAAAGCAACTTTGTCACAATTTACCAGTCCAAATGAAGGTAATACCACCTGCTTTTTTCTCCCTTAATAATTTTTGTAGGGGATCCCTGGGTGGCTCGGCGGTTTGGCGCCTGCCTTTGGCCCAGGGCACGATCCTGGAGGCCCGGGATCGAGTCCCACGTCGGGCTCCCGGTGCATGGAGCCTGCTTCTCCCTCCTCCTGTGTCTCTGCCTCTCTCTCTCTCTATGTCTAAAATAAATAAATAAATAAATAAACTAACAAATAAATAAATAAATCTTTAAAAAAATATAATTTTTGTAAAACTTAGAAAACAACACAAAATGGTGAGAACTTTGAAATAAAGATATACAATAAATACATTCATCATAAATACTTTTCCCTGAGATGTCAGCTTTGATAATGTCAGTTCTTAGACTTTCTGATTAATTTTAATACAAATCAAAGCTAAAAACTATGGCTTTGAAGAGGTCATGACCTCGACTCACTTCCACGGCATCCTTTGAGACTCCTGGATGCAGCTGGATGACCCAGACTCAGGAATGACACAGCCACAGGAAGGAAGTGGGGAGAGCATAACGAGGCAACTTCCTCTTGTTAGGACTCTCCTCTCAACAGCTGTAAGGAAGGGTGGAAATTCCTTATGAGTCAAAGTGTGACTTCAAAGTGAGGGATAAAATTTGAGAGACGTGATCCTATTGATTAGGATGTTGACCAAAGGAAGTCACTTCATTTAGGAGAGTGTACAGGGAAAAATCAGGTATTAAGTCAGATTAGGAGTGAAGAGCATTTGGACACTACTGAGACACTTAGTCTGCTATTACGTTCATGAGAATAACTTCTGGTTTCAGTTCATCTTATGAATAGATTCCCATGAATATCTGTTTCTTCTTTTTTATTTTTAAGTTGCCTCATTATATTTGAGTTAGCTGTTTTCAACCTGCTGTCTGATTAAATTCTTGATTAGCTTTTTTTCTTTTTCTGGAAACCCCTTCAGGTTTTAAGAGGCTATTATATGATATAATAAGACTGTGTTCTGGGCATACCTACCCTGAATGTCCTCATAGGATAGAAATAAGACAAGATCCATATAAAATCAACCACACACAACAATATGAGGAGTGTACACACAGTAAGTATGAACAAGTGCCATGAGAACCCTGGGTCTTTGCCATGTTTTTTTGTTTTGTTTTTTTTTTTTTTGTTTTTTTAATGCCTCCTTGCCTTACACATTCTGATCTCTCTTCCTGGAATAATCCTCTCGTCCTTGATCCCTGAAAACTTCTACTCCACCTCAGTACTGCTCTTCCTTCACACCTCACCTCTCTTTCCCTTTCTGAACGTTAGTGTCCCTTCCACAGCCACCTGTGCAAGGAGTAACATCAGAGTAACTATCTGACCACATTATAATGTTTGGTTAATTTTTCTGCCTCTGACAATAAATTATGATCAAATTGAGGGAGAGAAATCCCATGTAATTGCCTGGAAAGCCCTTCTTCAGAAATATAGAATGAAAACTTGACAGGAACAGAATTCAGTAGATCCTTAATGGATGGCAAAAGTGAGCTGAAACTCAACAGAGTATACAACAGAGTGAACTCAAACAGTCCTGACAGGTTTCTGGAATACTACTACCACAGCAGTTTTCAACTTTGGCTGTGCTTTGATATCACCTGGGAGCTTTAAAATATCCTTGATGTCTAGGTCACAGCCCTAGAAATTTTGATTTAATTGGACTAGGGTAGAGGTAGGCCATTAGGGTTTTGAAATACTCTCAAGTGATGACTGTGACGATGAGAACTTAAGGATGAGGACCACTGCCAGTAAGATGCTGTTTAATGGGAATCACTTCTAGAAGTCACTGTCAGCAGTGGGAGTCACAAATGGGCTCTCAGTTTAAGGATACCTTATTTTTCATTCTTTTGAGGAATAAGTTACTCTCCCATCTGAACTGCTTTGGCAACTTTCTATTATCCTCATGATAAAATCAAACACCTTGGCCAGCCAGCATGTTACTCCAGCCTTTCGTGAAATAATCCCATCTTTTTCTTCTTCCACATTAATGTCATGTGTGCAAAGTCATGTAAAACTGTCATACAAAACTGCTTGCTATTGCTTAAATGTGCCATATAAAATTCTTCCCATATCTTCTTACATATCTGCTTCCACGAGTGCCTTTCTTCTTATTCCTACAAGTAATTCATGCTCATACTTCAAGACCCAACTCAGGCTGGTCCTTCTTTAAATGCCTTTCCCAGTCCCATCGGTTTTATAAAGTGCTTTTCTCTTATAATGTGCACAACTTGGTTCGCCACTCATTTGTAGCAATGAACACTTTGGCTGAAACTCCCTCTCTGTGACTTACACTGAATTGTTTTAGATTCCCAATGGCAGCAACTGTGTCTTTTTTTCTGGACCCACTTTTCCCAACATCCAGCACAGTGTTTGACATATGGAGGGTGCTCACTGAATGGTTATCGAATAAATGGAATGGAAGGATACATATGGAGATGGACAAACAGAGATGATTATATAAATTAACTCCTCCATCTATTTAATCTAGGAGGACTCTTAAGGTACTCATCATTGAGGAAAGGGAATAATAACTTCCATAATATTTATTTCATATTCATCTCCAGAAGTGGGAGACCTAGTAGCCTGAACCAGTGGTGACATTAGAGACTCCACACCAGGGCAGATGGCCCCAGGAGGAAGGATTACAACCATGATTTCCTTGGTTATACTAGAATTTTCTAGTTAAAGAAATAGAAACAAAACATTCTAGTCATGTTGTGTTTAAAAAATCCTAACTTTCTAGATGATTGCTTAGCCCTTAGCTACATCACTTTCCATTTTTTCTTCCCACTGGCCTTGGGTTCTTCTTCATTGAATCATAATCAGTAAAAAAGCATTTGCTCCTCCTCTCCCAATTTGGGTTCCAGCTGGAAGTTAATTGAATTCATAGTTTGTTAGAGCCAAAAAGAATTTCAGGGATCATCTCATCCAATACCTCCATTTTGGCAGACCTAGAAGCATTTGGGAAAAGTTTGGGGAATGGAGAGTCTTTCGCAGTACCCTTATAACTAGATGGTTCTGAGCCTCATTAGCACAGGAGGACCAATGAGGAAGCTGCAACCTTAACACTCAAATTATCTAGGAGCTTAAGTTCCCTTGTAAGTTCTCCTCTATTTCCAAAAAGTCCTGTGGGGAGCCTATGTATGCTCAGAAACAAGTCAGTTAATGTTCGTTGTCCTGGGGCCCCTTCTTCCAAGCTCCTTCTCACCAGGTCCCTGCTTTGGGCCCCTCCCTAAGAAGATCCTTCTGGTATACTTCCATTTTCTGTAGAAGAACTCCAAGGCTGCTGTGCAAGAGACTTTTTTGGGGGGGTGGATGGGTAGGTAGAGGATTTAGGGAATGAAAGGAATGAGAGGAAGGGATGGGAGTGGGGGAAGGTGTTGAAAATCATAAGAGTGAACTCTCCCTCAGCTTCTGAGCCATACTTTGCTATAGCTGGACTGGAACACTAACCTGGCACTCTGGAATTTGGTTCTAAAATCACATCTGGATTCCAAACCTGTCCCTGCTGCCTATTATATCTGTGTCCTTCAGCAAGATATGAAAACTTTCAGAACTACTTTTTCCTTCTTAATATGATACGAATAATAATTCTTTCCTCACATAATTTTTGAGTATTAAACGGAAAGCTTTATATATATATATATATATATATATATATTAATATATTAGGTGCTTAGCATAGTGCCAGAAGTTGGTAAGTGCTGAACAAATGGTATAGATATCACTATTTTTATCTTTGTCATTCTATCACTACCTGCTTCTGTAGTTTTTCATTGAAATAGCTTCTTCTGCTTCTGCTCCTAACACCTCTTTCTAAATCTTTTTTTTTTTTAAGTAGTCTCCATACCCAATTTAGGACTTGGATTCACGACCCTGAGATTGAGAGTCACACACTCTAGCCAGGAGCCCCTCTTAATCTCTCTTTCCATAATGGCAGGCACTGAGGCCAGCTGGGAGGATGCAAAGTCTCCCCAGCTTCTTCATTCCCCCCTTTACCCTCTTCTTGGCACCTGTACACAAAACTTATTTTTTCTCATTTTCCCTACCTCAGACAGTTTGGTTCCCAATTGGTACAAACAGTTCCTCACAAAACCAAATTTTAATCTTATTAGAGCATCAGCTAGGACATCTCAGTGGTTTCACTAGCAAAGCCAATCTGCACTTCTAAAATAATGGAAGTTGCAGTTGCCAGTTTTCACTAGAGGAAAAAAAAAAAGTACATGTTTTGGTGCCAGATTTTCCCCAGAGCAGCATTCTCCTCTATAGTAATAAAGCTCTAGCTAGACACATGGTTGCCTGGAGATAATATTTCACACATTCAACCATGCAGATGAGAAGAACATCCTGAAAGCGAGCAGAGCAGGAAGATGGAGGCCTTGAGTAACTCTGTGTTTACCCATCCAGTAACCCTGAGATGCCTGGATGATCCCCTATATTGAGACAGTTCTGCTCTCCTTATAGCATGACATACCAAGTAGTATTGTTTCTAAGCATTGCAAAAAGAAAGTCTACTAGGACGCCTGGGTGGCTCAGTGGTTGAGTGTCTGCCTTTGTCTCGAGGTGTGATCCCGGGGTCCTGGGATGGAGTCCCGTGTTGGGCTTCGTGCATGGAGCCTGCTTCTCCCTCTGCCTGTGTCTCTGCCTCTCTCTCTGTGTGTGTCTCTCATGAATAAATAAATAAAATATTAAAAAAAGAAAGTCTACTACCATGATGTTCAGACATTAAGGCAGCCCCCAAAATAATGTTTTGTTAAAATATTAATATTGGTTATATGCTCACAAAGGGTTTGCGGGAACAAACATCTTCCCAATCCTGGTATAGGAGCTTAAAAGTTGGTATTGCCAAAGGTTTCAAGATCGCCTACCCAGCCAAGCATTAAACATGTGTGGTCACCTTCTTATTATTAACTAAAGTAGAAAAAACAAAGTCAAGGCAGGGAAATGATGTTCTTTATAGAGACAACTTTCATGAACAACCATTCAAGTTACTTTTTAATTACAAATAGATACAGTGTGTTTCACCCTTTAAGCAAATTAGGAGTCCTTTGATTATCACTCAGGGAAGCTCTATACAGAAAGCATTAAGGAGATCACCCCATGAGATATTGGTCTCATAGTCGCAACCACAGGGAAGAGAGTTCACTTGATCAGTTTTGGAGCAAGACTAGCAGCCTTAGTTTATTCAAACATCTAAACCATTTGTGGGATTAGCCCAGGCCAGCAGCCCGGACTGACAGCCTTGATTTTTTAATATTTTCATATTATATATTTTTATATTATATACATTCAATTTATGTATTTGACTGATGTGTATAATTTATAAATCAGAGTCCATGGATTATGGGACTTTCCAGAGAATGAGTTTTAGAACTCAAATACATCCATGTGAACAGCCACAGATTCTCAAAACCCTGTTCTATCATGCTAATCATGCTGGACTAAGACCATCCCTCAAGACCAAGGACACTATGCCTACAAAGAGTAGGTTAAAAATAGACACAGGTAGTTCCTTTCTATGAGCTACTAGGGCCTCCAAAGGGCAAAAGTCCTGATTTGATGCCAAAATGATATATTTGCCTTATCAGAAAGAAATACTAAGTCAAATGACTTGTCCAGGAATACATGGTCAGCATGGGGCAAAGGAGGACTGTCCTCATATCACCCAAATAATAATTTAAGCCTATCTTCTCACTCATGATTTTAGTGATGAAATCAAGATGTTATATGAGATAAGCTGTCTTAGAAAAACTTACTACCTATTAATACTGTAAATTATGCCTTCCCATGCATTACTTTTGTTTTCATGTCTTCTAAGTTTAAAAACTTCTGCCAAATTTTCTTGATCATGTCCTATGTTCACTAATATTGTGAGGTATATCTGATTTCCTTTTCACATTCGTATAAAATGACTTTCCTTTCTCACTATGACATTGTTCTATCCTCCACTTAAGGCGTCAGCTTTGTGACAGGTGGTATTTGATATTGTGGCTAATCTAACATCCACTGAATCAAGGGGAATAACAGACTACTAACAGTTGTTACACATTTATAATGTGTCAGGCACCTTCTAGGCATGTTATGTTTATTAACTCCTAATGTACACGATACATTAATTATCATAACAACCTTGAAGACTGGATAGTTTTATTATTCCCATTTTATAAATAAGAAAACTTAAGTTAAACAATTCAGCCAGCAGCATACCACTAAAAAGTATCAGGGACAAAATCCAAACTCGGATGATCTGGCACCATGATACAAAATTTACCAGTGGTGTTATTCCCATTTAAAAAAGACTATATGGGCAGAAGTTATGAAAGTTTGTGAATTGAAAAGTTACAAAACTATAGAATCTGGGGTCAAAGGGAACTCAAATGTCCGCTAGGTCTTCTTGCCCAAAATATCAGTCCAGGAAATTAACTGGTTGTCCATCAAAAGCTGACACCAAGGAGAAAAGAGACCTGAATACATCAGAGAAGATAGTCAAAAAAGACAAGCAGAAGACTGAACAGAACCACTTCTAAAAGAAGAAAAAGGTAAAACATTTGTGAATGAAAGGCAATCTTCTAAAGTAGAAATCTAGCTTGACTAGATAATAGACTCACTGGCATTTAAACCACCGGATGATGTCGTAGGTAGTCAGAAGGGAATAATAAGGTTAGGGGAACACAAGCCCAGAGAGGGTTTTTGTTTAGTTCTTTGGCAATACTTGAAACTAGGAAATGATGGGGAAATTCTAATTTCTGAGAACGCTTTTCACAAGAAAGGCTGAGATTAGAGTTTCCAATGAAGAGGAGATGCTGCAATCGAAGAAAGCAAAGTTCAATAAAGCACTCAGGCCAGATGGCATTTATCTGAGTGTTCTGAAGCAAATAAGGTGTGAAACAGCAGAAATTGATGAGGACAGATACCATGTTCCTAAAAATAGCAACTGTTGTTGAAGATTGTCCAGTTTCTGACACAGTATCCATTTTTTAAAAAAAGGGAAACTGAAAGAAATACCAGGAATTCAGACAAGTGAACTTTGTTTTGGTGCTAGAATAAATGTTTGGGGAAAAAAAAAAAAAAAACATCTGAAGACAGTACCAAATGAAATCTGGGGATTGAAATCTCCCATTGTCTCTGCAGTAACGGGAATGTTCACTTTCCAATCTTAACATTGATAGTGATTACTCTAGAGCCACATGACGCACTTTGCTTTTCAAAAGGTTTGAGACAAAGAAACAGGTTTTTTTTTGTTTGTTTGTTTGTTTTTGTATCTAAAACTAGCTAAAGAAACTAGAACCATTTATAGTGTATGCTTAGGTCAAAGAAGAGAGATATGATACAATGTGCCTGGAATCTCTTGTTGGGATGAATTGAAATTTCAGATGCATTTTCAAAATAATTATGAGGCCTGTGTGAACCACAGGCAACTGACTCCCACATGACTTACACTGTGTGTGGCACCATTTATGAGGGTAAGCAGTAAGAAAAGAAATGGCAATCACATGATCATATGATCATCATCACTAACGTTTATTGAGTGTTTACTACGTGGCAAGCACATGGCTTAGTGTCTGACATCCATTATGTCAATTATTCTCCATCTGTGAGCGACGGTATAACCTATGCAGAAACATCTGCTATTTCAGAAAGAAAAAATGTCCTAAGGGGTAGGACAGTATCATCTGCAGTCAAAGTTCAGAAGAGTTCCAAACAAAGCTCATCTAAACTATTCTGGATAAAACATGGTCTTCATTTAAAACTGAATGAGGCCAACAAGGTTGGAAAGGAAGTCAAAGATGGAATCTGTTCTCTGCCCTTCCGTCTATGGGCCAGTTGCTCGTATCTTCTGAATCTCCAGAGAGTCAGGCTGACATTGGTTCCAGATTCCACCTGAATGGCCAGCCCCGAGACTAGCAAGTTATTTTATTTTATTTTATTTTATTTTATTTTATTTTATTTTATTTTATTTTATTTTATTTATTCATGAGAGACACACACAGAGAGAGAGAGAGAGAGGCAGAGACACAGGCAGAGGGAGAAGCAGGCTCCCTGCAGGGAGCCCAATGCAGAACTCTATCCCAGGACCCCGGGATCATGATCTGAGCCAAAGGTAGATGCTCAACCACTGAGCCACCCAGGTGCCCTGGGACTAGCAAGTTCTTACTGTTTCTTTGTTTGTGTATGTGTTTTTGTGTTTTTTGTTTTTTTTCTTTTTGTTTTTTGTTTTGTTTTGTTTTAATTTCCTGGTCCTTAAACTCATTTCCTTACCTAACTTCTGTCCCTTGCTATTTATAACTGTTTTGTGTTTGTTTCCTGATTCCTCTGGCTCCATCGCTTTTCCCATGGCTTTCATCTGTGTTGCCTGCCTGGGATCTCAGACCCATGTAGGTTTAAACTTCCCTCAAGCTTTGTCTGAAAATCTCCCAGCCTTTGGTCCACAACCGCCTGCTACCCAAACCAGTGCTAACTGTCTGAATGATCTGGAGCACACAATGATTAGAACTATTCTGTTAGTCAATGACCCTTCCGAATTAAAATACTTTGTTCAGGGTTCTCCACACAGTGCTTCAAGTACTTTCTGTTCAGTAAAGGCTTGCTGACTGAATTTACAGTGCATGCAGTAACATGAACTGCAGACCAGAGTCCAAATTACAACACATGACCTCTATGGCAAGAAAGAGCAAAAAAATAAAACAACCTTGGACAGATGCCAGGTGACACAGACCCATGAGAGAAAAATGCACTGAACAGAAATAGTAGTATACACACACAGCCTTGCTCTCTGATCCTTTGTGAACTATGATTGGTCTCCTTCACAAAACTTTAAGCATATTGAGAACAGGATACAATGAAGTGTCAAGTGCGTGGTGTCCCCTTCCCCATCACTCCTCCTGCAACCAGGAAGTTGTGGGAATTAAACTTTCATGTGAGCCTTCCTCCCAGGCAAAGCACTACCCACAGTCTTGAGTACTACAAGGCCTCACTGGGGAAAGTATGAAACTACCATGTCCACATCACACCTGGACAGATACTTATTGAAAAAGCAGCTTTCTGCATATTGCATCATATGTATAAATTATACAGTGTGTCTTTTTCATCGCCCAAGTCTGGTTCCTTCCTAGTATGTCTGTCAAACAGAAAATATCCATCAGAGCCTGGTTCTTCTAAGACTCAAACTCCAAATTCAGACTGGTTTCCAGCTTTCATAAAAGACTCTCTTTAATCTCACTTCTGACCTGCTAATTACCATATTCAACTAATCTTCCATTTTTTTCTTCAATACTATTATTTTTCCTGGTCCCAAGTCTTATGTATTATTTTGTTATGCTTGCAATAATCCAGAATTTAACGTTCTCTCTACAATCTCTATCTTGTATTCCAAGTTCTCCCTGAATCCCCAAACTCAGTTTTAATCAATTAAACAATTACTATCCATGAATCTCAAAGTTCAATTTTAACCAGTTAAGAAATACACACATACTCATTTACAGGGAAATCATAGACAAAGATGCTTTATATAAGAATCTATATATGTACAATGGGTGTGGGGATAAATATTTTATTCCATCAAAGTAGACTTCTCATATCATTTATTGTGATCAAAGGGAGAAAAGGCCTATTATTATATATAAGCAGGTGTTAACTACAGCAGACACACATGGGTTATCTGTCCAGCTCCCTCATTTGGGAAATGCCTGTTTTCCTCATCCTGTTCATGAGTATACCATAGACGCTGTTATAAGGCAACAGTTTATTGGCCCTGGAGTAAAAATTAGACTTGAAATGACTTTATCATACTCGCTGTCATAGACCTCATAGTCTTAGCCAAAGCTTTTAAGTTTCAGTCAGGCACCTGACACAAATGGAAAATAATGGAATTCATCCCTGAGAATATTTTATCCAGAACTATCATTCTTTGGGTACCAGGAGTATGCTATATAAAACCAGGAGGTCAACTATTGGTAACTATATTTCCAGTCATGTGGAACAAAATAAGGGAGAAAATAGAAAGAAAGAAAGAAAGAAAGAAAGAAAGAAAGAAGAAAGAAAGAAGAAAGAAAGAAAGAAAGAAAGAAAGAAAGAAAGGAAGAAGGAAGGAAGAAAGAAAGAAAGAAAGAAAGAAAGAAAGAAAGAAAGAAAGAAAAAGAAAGCTCATACCCCAGAAAGTCAAAGAGGCAAGAACTACACAGAGTCCTAATGGTGCTCAGGTCTCCATTTCCAGTTCTACCTCAAGTCCAGCTGGATTTCTACTGTTGGGTCTTCTAAATTCTCCCCTTTGCTCAAATCGGTTTTAGTTGGATTCTGTAACATGGACGCCAAAGAGTCCTGATAAATAAAATTCCCACCATCTGAACTTACCAAATGGAAAGCTGAGCCTCAAAGAGATCATTGGACTTGTCAGGAACATGTAGAAAGTTTCTTATAAAAGAAAAATTCAAGCCATGCTTATTCATTTCTTAACAATGAATCTGACTAATTTTCTATTTCTATGATATTGCCTTCAGTAGTAGGAAAGTTTCAACCCATCATTCCCACTAGGCTTTACACTGGGAACAACAATGAATCTTAAATAATTCTAAAATATAGAATCCTGAGTGGAACAAGGTGGAACATAATTATATTGAATCCTCATTTTAAAAGCTAAGTGAGCCATATTTCTCCTACAACTCTTTGAAATGGAATGAGCTCATCGTGCAACCCAAAAGAAAGTTACTTAAGCAAGCAAAACATGATTTGTATTATCACAAAACAACTAGTACTATTCTTTCTCATGCTCAAAGCCATCATAGAGATACAGAGGAATCCTGCCAATCCAAGTTTCCATTTCTCATCTGATTTTTCTATAATCTCTATAAATGTCAGTATAACTGTTTAAAAGAGGCATAAATCTAGTAAAGAAACAAATATATAAATTTTGAAAGGGTGTAATTCATCTGTCTCATTTTCAGCACCTGTAAGAGAAGGACCAAAGGACAAAGTAGCTGGCACAATGGCCACAATAAGTAGGTTCCCGAAGAAGGGGTTGGCAATACCAGGAGCATTTTTGTCTATAGAGTGGTATAGCCTTATGTTTAGGAACTTGAGTCTTAGAGGCCAGACTCCTAGGTTCTAATTTCTAAACTACCATGTAACTTCTATGTGACCTTGGGCAAATTACTGTCATCTTGGGGCCTCAATCTCTTGATCTGTAACACAGTAATAAAACAGGATTCCAAAATTGGCAGTAGAGAATAGTAAATGTGTTAATGGATTCAACACACTGGGAACAAAATCTGGCAGATAGTAAATACTCAATAGATGTTAGTTGTTATTATTAAAAGGACTTGGTTTTTGTAGCGTGAAATAAAGCATGTGCACACACACTTGTTAGTTATTAAAATAAAAGATAAGACATAAATCAGTATAGTACACTTTAAATCAGCTAATGGCATAATATAGATTAGTTGGGAAAATGAGTTTACTTCACAAATTATTTCTAACATGGTTCCTCATAAAACAGGACTTCATTAGATATAGATGTTTAAATGAAACATTAAAAACAAATGATGTATAACCACACAGTTTGCTTAACAACTCCTTTAAAATTATTATTTTTCAAAATAATTTTTAGTTAAGAGATATATTTGAATGATTTTCTGGAGGAAACCAGTAACCCTGTTGTTCAGTCCCTTGAGATCACTGGGTCATAGCAACTACCAGTGTTCAGACATTTGGGAACTGTCCAAAAAAGGCAACAGGTTTGAAGTGTCCTCAAGCATGAGAAGGACATGTAGAAACAATTAATCATAAACAAATCGTTAAAATTAAAAGTGTATTCTTAAATCGTTTCTTGATTAAGAACAAATGCCTCATTAATCTGGAACATATTGACTTGAGAACACAAGTAAAGTCAAAGTGAGTGACTGACATGCCATGGAACACAACATGCTCTGTGTTCCATCTCAAAAGCTTTGCAAGAACAGAGGCCACAAAAGGTCACCAGATACAGTGAATTGAACAGGAAACTTAGCATCACCCAATGATGCAAAGGTAAAGTTTTTTATTTTTTATTTTATTATTATTATTTTTTAAGATTTTATTTATTTATTCATGAGAGACACACAGAGAGAGGTAGAGGCATAGGCAGAGGGAGAAGCAGGGTCCCTGCAGGGAGCCTGATGCAGGACTCGATCCCAGGATCCCAGGATCCTGCCCTGAGCAGAAGGCAGATGCTCAACCACTGAGCCACCCAGATGTTCCAGTAAAGTTTTTTAGAAATCTAGATAACAGAGAACATTGGGTACCAGCAGCCCTGAAACTTTTTCCATCTATATATTCTGAGTACATTCCATTTGTTTCAGAATTAAGCCTAAATCCAAGATCAAATAAATAAATAAATAAATAAATAAATAAATAAATAAATAAATAAATGTATACCTAAAGGAAATAAGGTTTCTAATTTTAAAGAAACCTAACCCCATCCCCATCTCCCAAGTTTTAGTTAAGTGTGTGAACATATATTAAAAACCTGCACGGATAGCTTTGAAGAAAATTCTAACAATATAATTAGGTGCATATTTTCTTTGGACCATGCTAAAGCTGCATTTCTTAAAGGAGCACATAGTACTTCATAAATAAAATATTAGCTGCCCATTGATGTGAACTGTACATTAAAAAAATCATGGACGTAATTTTTAAAAAACAGATCAGATGTTAAACATCCATGTGAGGATAACTTTTAAAAAACTAAGTCTTGTTTTTTTTGGACTAGCTATTAAAATACATCATAATTCTGAAAAGCTTGGGAATTTCATCTTCTAGAAGATAAGTTCCATAAGGAAAAGAACTTTTTTCTATCTCAATCACTACTCTAACCCCAGAAGTGTGCTTAGGACACAGTAGATGCTCAATATGTATTTGATGAATAAACAACTTCAGCCATGGATGGAACCATAACATGGATATACTTGTGATTTATAAATTTAACAATCAGCCTCAGAACTTTACACCCTGTAGGTGGCCCCCTACCTATGTCACTCCATACCTCCTTTATACCCAGCATAAGATCCACAGAGGTGTCTCTGTGAGAAAAAAAATATCCATGAAAAATTGTAGTGGCTTTAGATGAATATTATGTGCAAAAAACTCCCCAAATATCATTTTCTATAGAATGGTGCAAAAAATTATATTTTTCCTAAGACCAGAATAAATTCTTCCAAAGTTAAAGAAAACTTAATGTAATTTTTAGAGTCAAAGTCAAGATAGAATACTATATTATGTCTACTAAAGTAGTATTCATTTCAGGCTTCAAAACAAGGGAAAGACAATTTTTTTTTAGACAATTATTCTAGAAAGTGAAGAGAAAAAAGAGAAAGTAAAGAGACTTATTACTTTAAGGACCTATAGTCAGACTTTATTTTTAGCAATATTTAAACCCTATTTTTCCCAAGGTTTTAATCTTGAAAGCAAGATGGCAAAGATGATAAAGAGCCAGTACAAGAGTGCTACCTATTTATTCGATGTACACCCAGCTTGACGCACCTGGGTGGCTCAATCTGTTAAGCACCCACCTTCGGCTCAAGTCCTGGTCTCAGGGTCCCTGGGATGGAGCCCTGCATTGGGCTCCCTGCTTGGCAGGTTGCCCACTTCTCCCTTTCCCCCTCCCCCTGCTTGTGCTCATTCTCGCTCTCTCTCAAATAATAAATAAAATATTGAAAAAAAAGATGTACACTCAGCTTGTGTTAGAATACAAATTATGATAGCCCATGCCCATGAGAAACAAATAGTCCAGTTATAGGTACAAGACTAGCAATCAGGAAACAATTATACACTGCCTTATAGCTCTTAAGTTCTAAATCGTATAGAACAAATTCCAAATGGCCTAGAGATGAGAGGTAATTCCACACCTCACACAATGTCCAAGGCATATTAGACATGCAATAAATATTTGATAGGTAACTGAATGCTGGGATGAATGGATGCATGAATGAATGGATGAATGGATGAATGAATGAATGCACGCTTTTAGAAGTTAATCTCATTTAGGATCCTGGAGGATGATAGCCATCATTTGATTGGTGTCTCCCATGAATAACATTTCAATTTTCCCTCCCTTTCCATCTTCACACACATGATAGAAGCTGTGTCAACATTGTATAGAAAAAGTAGAGAGGTAGAAAACACAATCATCCTCTTAATTTTATCAGGTGGTCTTGTAGATCCAAATTGTCTAATGCACCTGGCCTGGCCTGGCAGATTCTCCCACTTAGGAATTAATTCTAGGAGACTCAGAGGGTTGTGGCCAATTGACCAATTAACTATTTGCATTTGAGCCTGGGGCCATGCAAGATCAAAGGCTGGGCAGTCATCTGAAGCCCAGTGAAAAAAATGGCAGAAGAAGCCAGCTGGGAAAACTTGAATAAAAGCAAATTAAGAAGCAAAGCCTAGAAAAAAACCATGGTCCTTGAAAGAGAGACAACCTGAAAGAGGAAGAAACTATTTGGAGAGAAGGGGCTAACCAGTCCTGTCACTTCAAGATTCAGTTTTATCTGGATTCCAGCAAGACCTCTTTCTCTCACTTAAATCAAATTACTTTGGGCTAGTTTCTTCTTCTTATGTCTAAAAAGCCCAATTCAAACTTTCAGCAAAAGTTTTGTATTCTTTTATTATTTTTCCCACTGTAATTTGTTAATATTGTCTTTACCTAGTTTTACATAATATAAACATTGGCTTGGAAGTTAGTTTTTATTTTATTTTAAAGATGTATCTATTTATTCATGAGAGACACAGAGCGAGAGGCAGAGACACAGGCAGAGGGAGAGGCAGGCTCCCTGTGGGAAGCCGGATGGAGGACTCAATCCCAGGACCCCAGGATCACGAGCTGAGCCAAAGGCAGACACTCAGCCAATGAGCCACCCAGGCATCCTGGAAGTTAGTTCTTAAAGCCATTTTAACTATTTCATTATGCCAAAAGAGTTCCTATATTTTCATATAATTTTATAGCAATTCTGAGAGAAAAGACAAATTTATTGTTCCTGTGAATTTCTATTCCACTCAAATTTTAAAAATCAAACACTTTAAATTGTTGTAAATCAAACTAAGCATGCAAAGATGCCATCTATAACTTTGAAGAGAATGTCTTGGACTAGTATTTGGAAACATTTATTGAAACAAAATATTTCATCAGTTTTATGGGGCTTTTGTGGGAATTTAGCAAATGTAGCATTTTGTACAAAGTCCAAGCACCACTGGAAAAGTTCTAAAATGAATTAATTATTTAGCTGGTCATGTTCACAACACAAGAAAAAGGTGAAACAGGATTTTTCTCCACAAAGTTGAAAAACTTCCCAGTGATTTTTTCTTTTTTTTAATGCTTTGCTAAAACAGCTTGGGGATGGAAGATGGTTCACTATTTAAAAGTTAACTCCTGGGGATCCCTGGTTGGCTCAGCGGTTTAGTGCCTGCCTTCGGCCCAGGGCATGGTCCTGGAGTCCTAGGATCGAGTCCCACATCAGCCTCCCTGTGTGGAGCCTGCTTCTCTCTCTGCCTATGTCTCTGCCTCTCTCTCTCTCTCTCTCTCTCTCTCTGTGTGTCTCTCATGAATAAATAAATAAAATCTAAAAAAAAAAAAAAGTTAACTCCTGGTATGTGTTTAGCTGTTGGGTGTTGTTTTGTTTTGTCTTGTTTGCCCCTGGGTACCATGTTTAATTTGTACATCTCAATCATCTGGATGATCTTGGTAATCTGAAACTGTTTGCTGTGAAACACACAAACCTTCATCCCTGAGGTACTTAGAACTAGACCTAGCAGAATGAAGCAGTTGTAGAAGCCATCATAACTCTGCCACCTATGGCTTACTGTTCTTCACACCTGGAGGGCCTCACTTAAAAAAGGTACTGGAATACATGCTCAAGGAGATAGATCCTAGAGTTCTGACTTCTATCTCAGGTGTTTGGATAAGAGCCAAAAACCTCTAAAACCAGTTACGCTTAAGAGAGGCACATGCTAGAGGAAGGAAGATTGTAAGTGATCTTTGGGTGACCTCATCACTTATAGAAGATAGAAGTTTGGTAGTCTTGTTCTTGGAATACTTCCATTAAGATTTAGCAAAATTGCTTGATAAGTAGGTTAACATAAGGTTTCCTGCTGGAACTCAAGCCATAAGACCCGAAAACTCTCCAAAGGTAAGGTAGATTGAAGTGTCCATGCGATAGTCAAAAGGAGTATCGATGCCTTGGTCAACAATTATATGCATAGAAATAGCCCAAATCGTGTCTTTAATTTCCATACAGCACATCATATTTGACCCAGAAAAATGAAGTAATTTTTTTTAAGATTTATTTATTTATTTATTCATGGGAGACACAGAGAGAGAGGCAGAGACACAGGCAGAGGAAGAAGCAGGCTCCATGCAGGGAGCCTGATGTGGGACTCAATCCCAGGACCCCGGGATCATGACCTGAGCCAAAGATAGATGCTCAACCACTGAGCGACCAGGTATCCCCCCAAAATGAAGTAAATTTATAAAAGTCACAGAGGAAAAACTGAAAATTTGGGGGACTATAGGAAAGTATTGGATCTCAAAATTCAAATCTAATTCCAAATTGAAACTAGCAGTTGTATCTGATGATTCTGATTTCAAATCAGACGTCACAGGAAATGAAGAAAGGAAATTTTTAAAAAGTAAGTTCTCTTATCTTAAATATTTGCTTATTGACAGTTTCTACTTTGTTTCTTTTCTCCCCATGTAATAGTACCCAACATTCTCTTCCTCTTTATTTATGAAAACTCAAACATATTCAGGCCTCAGTCTGCAACTAAAATGAAGACACATATCTTCACACTAAGTTATGGGCTTCTCTCTGCTCCCTACTTATAAGGAATCTTAGGCTCCAAAGAGTACCTACCAAGAAATTCTGGCCATTTTGTGTTTTGAGTGTTGAAGACTAGCAGGTTGTGCTGGTTCAGACTCTCCTGGCTTTTTGCCACAGTCTATGGGGCATCAGTGTATTTGCCTGTCTGGTGTCCCCAGTGCTGTGCTACACTGTGGTGCCATCGGGGTCCTGGCTTTTCTTCAGTCTACCCTGCGAGGCAGAAATGGGGAAAATATTTTTAATTCCTGAATTAAGGACTCAAACTACTCATGGCCACCCCATCCAGGAATAAGATGCCACATTATCCTATATATTTCCTTTGTTCTCATCTTCCAAAGCCTTCCCAAGGCTTCAGACACAAAACTTCCTCCTCTCTCTATCCTCCCTTCTCCAAATGCAAATCAGACATACAAATATATGCCTGGATTGCTGAATCCAAAAAGCTGTTCTCAGTTTAAGCTAAGAAAAGACCTCCATCTACATCTACATTTGCTCCTTTCAAACACCAGACTCCAATAGTTAATAAAGATGAGATGCAGAGTCACCTTTATACCTTAGTCTTTTGTATTTTCAGTAGGATGAACATCATGGTTCTTCGTAGCTTGCCAAAAAATTTGAATGGAAATGCGCTGAAGTAGCAGCAAAACTTTGTGCTGGCAAGGTGAAATGACATGTGCTATTGTTCACAGGAAATAATGGCAAACAGAAAGATTTTTGCATCGTGTCAAACAGATGGAATAGGCATGGATAGAAAGAAAAGAGAGAAACGGTAGAGTAAACACAAGTTGGGAGCTCCAGTGACAGAATTAATAGGTGTTATACATGGAAGAGATGGCCTGAAGTGGTTTATAACTGCATCAAGATAGAATCTATTTTACCAGTATAATTTTATGTCAGCCGGTATCACGCATGGTTTATACAGTACAAGCAGCTTGGAAGTGGAAAAAATTTGTTTCCAACAGAAGGGCTGGAATTGATTCAGGTATGCTACCAAATATTGAGATGACCTGGGACTGACCCGGACGGAGGAGGAGTGACCCAACAGACTACTAACAAGGTGGAAACTAAAACAGAAAAGAAAGGGATATAGATGCTCAAATGAAGAAAGGTCACAAGGGCCCGAAAGGAAGATTATGTATTGAAAAACAATGACTTGCTTGCTATAAAGAAAAACTTGATTTAGGCCATAATATGTATGCTCTATAAATTCTCAATTACCAAGGCAAGGAGGAAAGTTGTTTTTAAACTAGGTTATTAGAAAATGTTTAGATCACTACTGCCAAAATAGAGACAAATCTGTACTCTAAATACAAAATCTTCCGAGTCCATTCTGTTTTTCATCATTCTAGAGTTGTGAGACTTACATACTATTTTCAGATGCAAAGTTCTGCTCAATTGAATAAAGAATGATTGATATCTTAAACAAACTGGATCATCAGGTTCCGTCACTTTCATAGAGTCTGAATCAGTGCCATTCCCTCTTCGGAGTCAATACTTAAAGATGTTTCCAAGGCATCACAATATTATGTTGGCCTAGTTACAACAGAGAAAGTATCCTTTCTAAATTCCGCATGTGTGTGTGTGTGCGTGCAAGCATGCTCACTGGTGGGGTAACAGGCAGCCTTTGCTCTATAAACATTCCCAAGACAGAAATGTATCACTAGCAAAATTGTAAGGCACAAACTAGCACGACTTAAAAAAAAAAAAATCAGAATTCACACATCCAAGTGTGTGTTGTTGCTTTTAAAAGTATCCATTTGGGAGGTGCATAGTTATTCTAATATAGCTGCTAGGACTCTAAATATTTTTTACAGTTTTTTTTTTTTTTGAAGATGGCCTTCGTTTTCTGTGCCATATTTTTTTGAAAGTCTTGATGGTAACGTATTTTCATCTTTTGAGTGTAAATTGATTTATAAATAACCAAAAGTCAGTCAGGAGTAAAACTTAAGAACAAGAAAGATAATTAAATTGGGCAATATCATAAAAAGGTAAGGTGAACTTTGCAAAAACTCTGGATGTATCCTTCTAGGGGTATTTTCCTTCTGTGAGCTTATTAATTTTGTTACATCTCACACTTTCAAATCTGTTTTGAGATAACTTTGTTCCTTTTGCTTTCATAATTAGTAACATCCTAAATTCTGCTTCTGACAAAGAGAATAGGTTACATGTGTGTATCTTTGTTTCATCACGTAGTGAAAGCGAAGAATGTAGAGTTCATTTACATTTAGCAGGAAAAAAATGTTGTTCCAGTTTAAATCCACCATTGATTACTAAGCAAAATGCTTGCAACTAAATCAAAAATACACTTCTATATGAGATTACTTTTAGCTAATTCTTTCCATTATGTATGTAAAGGTCTACTCTGCAAGATGCTTTGACAGGAATTTTAATACAATTTATAGTATCATATTTTATTAAAGATTTTTCTCCTCTTGCAAATTTTTTAAATAACTTTTCTTATGCTCCTCAGTTAGAACTATTATTTGTACATTTTTTCCTGTGAGCAATATGGGCAATTTTTGGTACCAAATACAGTAAAATGACGTTGTGCTATAAATTCCAGAACTTGAATTCGATATAGAATCATCCTACTAGCCTTTAAATTCTATCAACTCAACCAAACTTATTTATGCAAAGTGTTTCTCCCTACCACTGTGCTCATTGGCAAATACTGCTGAGTTGGGTGTTTTGTAGCTTCTAAAATAATTATTCAATATGATATTAGGTTACAGAATGTGGGTCACAAATCCCTGAAGCCTAGAGAGGCCCTAGAAGGTACACTCCACTGTCTTTCGACTTCACCATGCCCACACTTGAATATTATGTCTTTCCTACCTATTTAATTTGTTTTCTAAAATATAGAATATATGTTTCAAAAGTCCAATCATACCAAAGTCAAAAGTGGGAGGAATTCTACAACTGCAATATTGTGAAAATATGCAGTAGAGTAAGGGGTCAAAGGCTTGCCCCAAAATAGACATGGCTACCATAAGGTGGTGGACTTGCAGGCTAAGTTCCCTTTCTTTCATAATTGAATGAAATTTAATCTAGTTATTTTTGCCAAAAGACATAAAAGGATATCACGCCTCTGAGATGTGGTCTCTAGAGCATGGTTGCTTTACTTCAGCACTATCAGCATTTGGGGCTGAATAATGCTTTACTGAGGGTGAAGTGGATTCTGTGCTGGACATTGTAAGATGTTTAGCAATATCCCCAGCCTTTGTCCACTAGATGCCATTAACATCCCCTTTCCCCAAAATGATAGCCAGAAATGATTCAAGATGTAGTTGAGTGTCCCTGGGGGGACAAAATCCTCTTTCCCTGCCACTCCTCCTAAGTTTATTTATTTATTTTAAATATTTGTATTTATTTATTTGAGAGAGAGAAAGCTAGTGAAAGAGAGAGCATGAGCAGGGGTCAGAGGTAGAAGCAGGTTCCCCAGAGAGCAGGGAGCCGGACGTGGGGCTCAGTCCCAGGATCCTGGGATCATGACCTGAACCAAAGGCACTTAATTGACTCAGCGACACAGGCACCCCTTTTCCTTCTAAGTTTAGAACCACTGCTTCAGAACAACCATTGTGATACTTAGAAGACGGTTCTGACAGGAAGTTACAGAAGGCTTACTTACATTGTGTCCTTTTAAATTCATGTTAGTTTAGTGTTTTGCCTAACATAATTTAGGGTCAAGAAAATACATCCTGGGGATGCCTGGGTGGCTCAGCGGTTAAAGCATTTGCCTTTGGCTCAGGTCGTGATCCTGGAGACCTGGGATCGAGTCCCATATTGGGCTCCCTGTGTGGAGCCTGCTGCTTCTTCTTCCTTTGTCTCTGCCTCTGTGTGTGTGTGTGTGTGTGTGTGTGTGTGTGTGATGAATATATAAATAAAATATTAAAAAAAAAAAAGAAAATACACCCTGACCCATGTAATATAAATTTTCATCAACTATGGTCCCAAGTTCATAAGGTCTTTTTAACCTGTGAACCTGCATTTAAGCCTATGTTCCTGCATTCACCCCAAATGTTCACATGTAAGAAGAAAAGCTTATAGACAATAAAAAATTGCATATGGCCAAAGATAGCATATACTGGCAGTATAAAATGTTTCTCAAATATTTGCAGCATGTCACGGCAACAGAAGTTGCTATGGAGTAAGTGGGTCAGAATTACCATCGGAGTAGTACCCGAAATACCTTTGGATTATTATAGGCCAGGCCAAAGCAAGCAAGGCTTATTAGACTCAAGAGGCGCCCTTGGAGGCAGTTAAAACATCCCCAGTCAGATAGCATTTGCAGGAAACACAGGGCTGAGTTAAACAAGTGAGCACCTGGTAAGGTTTCAAATACTCTGAGAACAAGCCTGATTCTGTATGTTATGCTAGCAGAAGCTTCAGGTCTATTCTTACCCAGCCCCAGGAGTTTAGTAGGCAAGTGACAAAAAAAGGACGAACTTCAAATTTCAGTCCAAAGAAGGATCAGGCTTTATGGAACATAAAACTAACTCAGGAGCAAAGTAAGCACTTGAATAATGTGCAGACTCTGATAGCAAGTGAATGAAGGAGGCCAGAGTGGCCTTCCAATTTCCTTGGCAGCCAGATAAGTGAGCAGAAAGCATCAATGAGTTTTAAGACGCAGGTATGCTACACCTGAAACGATTACGCTGTATGTCAACTAACTGGAATTTAAATAAAAACTAAAAAAAAAAAAAAAAAAAAAAAAAACAATAACCAAAAGAAAGGATAGATTCCATCTGACTATCTCAATAAATGCAGAAAAAGCATTTGAGGAAGTACAACATCCACTTGTGATAAAAACTCTCAGCAACGACTTAGTGGAAAGAGAAATTAAGAAAACAATCCCACCTACAATTGGACTGGAGATAATAAAATACCGAGGAATAACCTTAACCAAAGAGATGAAAGACCTGTAGTCTGAAAACTGTGAAACATTGATGAAAGACATTGAAGACAACTTGGAGAGTTTTTTCATAAATCAAAAATATAGAGATCAAAGTAACTTTGAACGACAGAAATGTATGAGGCCGTCTTACTAATAAAATGGAATAATAAAAGCTAAGAAAATATCAATCCATCAATCAGTAAAATGCACACACATGCACACTTGATGTTCACAAACAGCTGAATAATAATGATGATAATCCTACTGAGTGACAAAGTATAAATAAACTCTCTTCGGCTTTGCAAGTGCAAAACCAGTTATTCTACTCTTGATGTTTTAATAAGAAGCACTTCCCATGTATAATAAAGGCCACAGTGAACTGTGTGAAAGTTTGCAGTGCCTGGGGAGGGGGAAACTGGCCTAAGACCAGAGTCATCGGAATCGTGACCCCTGACAAACTCCAAGCTCCTGAGAAGGCGGCACAGAAGAGGGCTTTACCAGAGGTCAGAAATATGGGAACGCAGTGCGTGTGAATGCAAGCTATGTGACACGTGTTGCTTTCACATTCCAGCTGTCTCCACAGCCTCAGCTGGGAGAGGCAGGTCGCACACACGGAGCTGGAGAAGCAAGGAAAAACCTGATCCTTAGGTTGTTTGCTCTCTTCCATCCAATCAAGATCACATCTTATTTGCAACGGAGACCTGGAAATCTTTCTCAATGGCCTATATTTCTTTTCGGAACAATATTCATTTTCCTGGGGCATTACTCCTTTCTACCAATTATCTTTGGGTGCAGCATACTTTGTTAACACTTTGATCCAGAACTGATCATTATAAAAGTTATAATCCTACACATCAAAAGGTTGGAAGTAAGAGTAAGCTGAGAAACACGCAGGGGTTGGAGGGGGGGGGGAGGAAGGGGGAGGGAGATAGAAGAGATCAGATAAGGTGATACAATAATGAGAAAGGAAGTGATTTCTGTGGATCAAATAGAAGAGAGAAGCTACTTCCTAAGGCCTTGGGGGAGGCAGGTTTCCCCGCACTAAAGATGGCAGTAGATTGACAAACCTGTGCAGACTGTTCTCACTCTTCCATAGAGATTCTCAAACTGTAGGCATTAAACATAGCATTAAGACCACGTACAAAATCTTTTCCTCCGAAGTAGGAATATTACTACAATATATGGCTCAAGAGGCAAGTAGTTATTTTCAGTGTCTGGGAAGACATTAGCTCCACGAATAAGGGGCAGTGTGAAAAAATTAGGATCATAATAGAGCCAATAGGATTATGTTTCTCTGGGCTTCCACGTAGGATTAAATCCTAAAATATGCCTAAACTCGCAGAACCAGTCTGCAAATTTTGCACTCCTTCTGTCCATTCTTACCAATAGCACCCATAACACACAACTTTTTCCCCCTCCTCCCCCAGGCACTTCAAATATCTCCAGGACAAGAAACTGTAAACAGATGCCTGTGGCCAGAAGCACAAAGTTTTATGGATAAATGTGTCTGCACTCACACAAGTGGAACAAAGGAGAGGCAGAAATGTATACTTTATATTTAACAGCTACAGTCTTTCAAATCGCAGTTATGGATAAATTCTTTTTGTGAATAAATTCTAATCTGGTCATTAAAAACACACAAAAAAACAGAGACCCAGCTCAATACCGCATCACAATCCCACCTTAAAAATGTAGTATCTTTACCTATCTTCAGGTACTAATTTCTTTTTCTGAAAATTCTGCCACATGTTGCTATTTCTCTGCCATTTAATATATTTCAGTTAAATTCCTATCCTGGGTAAGTGGTATCTTTAAATAACCTGTGCAGGGTTTCTTAATAAGTTTTCGCAACTATCCGGTTGAAGCATGTATATTCATTTTAAGACACAGCTTGAAAGTTTGGGTGATAATTTGATAAGTAACAGCTATTGGATAACTGAAGAGAATAAACACATATAAACCTTCCCTTTGTGTTTGATTAAAAGAATATTTACATTCCATTCATGGTGTCTTCTTATATTAAATTTCTTGAGGTCATCAGATCTTGATGCTAAAAGGGCAGAGGAAAGAGATAGAGGAGAGAGGCTCTGAGAGGATAGTGAAAACATATGGTGTCCATCTTGCAAGCATAAGGCTTCCTGGTATTATTGTGACTCTCCCAGTGTTCAGAAAAGCTGGAATAAGCCAGTAGGCAATCTGCTGTCTCGTCAGAAGAGTGCCAGAAACAGGTGGTGCCGACCTAACCTTTTCCTTCCACCTTAGCAAATACTCTTAGCAAATCCTGCCCTGGTCATCATAGTCTTGCTTTAAAACATTTTTTTGAAAACCAAGTGTTTAAAAAAATGACAGTTACTAGGAAGTCATGATGCCTGAAATTGCTGTTGCTTTTTTCCCTTTTATCTTTTACACTTTTATGAATTACATAATTACATAATTTTGAGACTAAAAATGAGTGTACTTTAAGTGCTCATTTCTGTGAGTTTTGATAATTGGTGTATATGCCAAGGTAACACCACCAAAAACAAGATACAAAACATTTCAGTTACTCCAGAAATTTTCCTCCTGCCCCTTTCCAGGCACACCTCCCATTTGACTGGTTTCTATTGTCATAGGTCATTTTTGCCTGTCCTTGAAGTAATACACCTTACTGAGAATGACAAGCTATCCTCCAAAGCAGTTGTAACACTTTATGCTACTAACAACATTGTGTGAGTATTCAAGTTGCTCTACATTCTTGCTAATATTTGGTGTTGTCAGTGTTTTAGCCATTCCCATGGGTATGGAATGCTGTCTCATTATGTTTAAGTTGCACCTTCCTGATGACTTGATGTTGCGTATCTTCTCGTGTGCTCATTGGCCTCATTCCTACATGAGATGGCTCATTCTTACAATTTCTTTCATGAAGTATACGTTCAGTTCTCTTTCCATTTTTTATTAGGTTGTGTCACTTTTTATTGTTGACTTGTAAAAGCTTTTTACATATTCTGGATATTAAATTCTATTTCACAAAATAGAAATGATAAGAACATTTTTCCCAGTCTGTTGCTTGCTTACTTTTGTTTTATGAGCAGAAATTTTTGATTTTGATGAAATCCAAATATTCTCTTATAGGTGGTATCTTTTAAACTCTATTAAATCTCTGCATGTCCCAGGAAGGCAAAGATATTATTACTTGTTTTCTTCTAGAAGATTTTTTAAAAATTTTTTATTTATTCACAAGAGATACAGAGAGAGAGCGGCAGAGACACAGGCGGAGGGAGAAGCAGGCTCCATGCAGGGAACTCGACGTGGGTCTCCAAGATCACGCCCTGGGCTGATGGTGACACTAAACCGCTGAGCCACCCAGGCTGCCCTAGAAGATTTTTTACTATAGTTTTTATGTTTAAGTTCTTGTAGGAGAAGCAAAACTTTACCTCTACCCTCTTAGGATCTCTGGCTAATTCTGAGAATTAAATTGACTTAAGACACATTTACAGGAGGAAAGCAGCACCATAGGAAAATGAAGACCTAGAGAAGTGGTTAGGCCTAAGTGTTTATATACAGGGTTGAACAAAGAGAAACAATTGTAGAAAAGTAAATGTATATGGAGAATAAAGGAATATAAGAGTTATTTTAACAAGGTCTGTTTGTACATATTTCTCTTGGCCTCAAGCCCTTGTGTCTGGTTATAAGAATATTTCTTTCTTCCTGGTGTAGAAGAGCATCTTTCACATAGAAATTTCACCTCTTACTTTTAGAAAGAAAAAGTGAGGTCAGAATGTTCTTCTTGCACCTGCTGTTTTTCAAGTGTCTTTAACTCAAAATAATCCTATGCCAACATGACATATTTTGGGGTGGCATAATATGCCACCCCTCATTTATGATACACCTCCACATAACATTTTTGTGTATTGAATGAGGCCGAGTCAATAAAATTTTAAAAAAATGGATATCCAGTTGTTTCTGTATCATGTTTAAGAATTTTCTCTTCCTCATCATTGATTTGATTTGCCATTTTGGTCAGATACCAAGTATTTATGTGCATTTATATCGTATATGTGTGTATGCATGTCCCATAATGTCTACATATCGGATATTTGTATATGTGCCTATTTGGGGATTTTTAAATTCTGTTTTATCAATCCATTTTTTTGTTATTATTCCAATACCACACTGACTCAATTACTGTGACATTGTACTAAGTCCTGAAAAATGTTGTATAAAACGCATTATCTTTGTTCTTCTTTATCAATAGTGTTTTGCTACTTCAGGTCCTTTGCGTTTTTAGAATAACTTGTAATATCTTCAAAAAGTCCTGTTGATATTTTTATTGAAAATGTATCATATCCATAAACAATTTGGGGGAAGATGGACAGCTTAACACTACTGAGCCTTCCAATTAATGAATATGATATTTATTTAGGTTCATTAAAATTTTTTTTAGTAATGTTTTGAAATTTTCTCATCTCTTGTTAGATTTATTTCTATGTATTTAAGGCTTTCGGGGTATTTAAATGGTATTTTAAAATTTCATTTTATAACTTTTAATGTTACAATATAATAATACAATTGATTTTTGAATATTGAAACTATTTTGAATATTGAAACTATTTGCTAAATTCAATTATTAGTTTCAGTAGTTATCATGTATGTGTGGGTTCCATAGAGTTTATACACATACAATTATGTCATCTGTGAAATATGACAGTTTCACTTGTTCCTTTTTAATTTTTATGTCTCTCTTTCTTTACTGGCTTTATTGCAGTAAGTAGGACTTTGGATAAAATGTGGAATAGAAATAGTGACAGCCATTCCAATATCTTTCCACGTATTTCTCTTTCTGGGGCTCTTACTTCTTTCCTGCATATGCTAGTTTTCACATGGCATAATTTCTCTTCATTCCACAAACGTCTTTAAACATGTGTCATGGCAGAGATCTGCTGCAGATGAATTCAACCTTTTTTCTCTCTGAAACTGTCTTAATTTCATCTTCATTTTTGAAGGATATCTTTACAAGGTATGAATTACAGGTGAATAGCTTTTATATTTTAGCATTAAATGTGATTAATTTCTCTTTTATCTTTGCACTGTTTGTAATAAGAAGGCAGCCATTATTCTTATCATTATTCCCCTGTTTGTTGTTGTCTTTTTTATTTTTCTATTTTAAAAATATTTAAAAACAGTACTTAGTTGGAGATTTCTTTTTATAGACTTCACTTATGATTTTTTGTACTTCTTTCATGACCTTCACTAACTTTGGAAAATTCCCATTATATCCTCAAATATTTCTTCTTGCCTCATTCTTTTTCTCCTATCCTGGAATAGCAGTTGCACATATGTTAAATCATTAAATTACAGATTCAGGTACTCTATCTCATTACTTCTATTGTTGGGTTTCTTTTCTATCCACTTCATTTTGGACAATTTCTACTAATTCATTTCTAAGTTTACCAGTTCTTTTTGGTGCCCAGTCCAGTTGTCAATAAACCCACTGAATGAATTCTTAATTTTCTGTATATTTCACTTCTAGCATTTCCATTTGCCTTCCTATCTGTTCCCCCATTCATCCGCCCTTTACCCATACTGATCATGGTTTCCCTAAAGTTCCTGTCTGGTAATTTCAATACCTGAAACATTTTAGTCTATTGACTGTGTCCTCTCTTTAACATGGATTGTGCCTCCTTTCACTGCTCATCTCATCTTTTTTTTTTTTTTAAATTGTATTCTGAACACAGTGCATAAAAGAACAGTAAAGACTAAAGTAAAACATTATTTTCCCACAGAAAAATCATACCCTTCCTTCTGTGAGAGTGTAAGTTCAGTGTGCTGGGTCAATCTAATCTATAATCTAGTTATGTTTGGACTCAGTTTACCACTGGCTTCAGATTACTTGTGAATGGGATCGGGAATTTCCCTTTAGTTGTGCTTGGGAATCTCAGCCACGATGATACTCTGGAGAATATTTGTAATTTTCATCCAGCTTCCAGCTTTCTGAACCATCGGCCATTTCTTCTTTGATTTATAGCCTTGTTAACTAGATTTTTGAGTCATTAGAAAATTCTCTTTGCATTTCTGCCAGAATTCCTGAATTTTAACCTTGGACCTACCCATGACTGATTGTATGACTTGGGTGAACCTCCTGAACTTTTCCATCTCATTGCTTAAATAGAATAAGAATCATTATTACCCTGTATATTAAGGAGTGACTTAACTAAATTAAAGAACTAACATGCATATAAAAAAAGGCCAACGTGTTCTAGTTGAACTGAATGTGAAAGTCAAAGTTAATTTTGCTATAGGAAAACAAAAATATTCTTTTTAGATTGATCTCTATCATTAATATTTTGAATCCAGTAGTCTCAAATCAATTGCTAAATCAGCAAGTATGCGCATTTTTCTACTATAGCCCCATGTCCTCACAAATAAGGAAGAATTAAGTCAGTTTGAGTTACTAGAAGAGATGGTGGGAGCACCTAATCAAACTAAAGCCTATCTGGACTCCTGAAACCTTTTTTATTAGTAGTAATTTTCTAGTGATCTCCCAGACTTTAGGAAATATGATATACTAATGCAGAAACATACCGAAAGACAATAAGGATATTCACTATCTGCTGCGAGAAAGAAGTAAATAAAAAGAGAAGGAAGGGAGACTACCCTAGAATTAATATCCGGCATTATTTTATCAACCATCTGCAATTCCTTCTCATGCATCGTCCTAGGATTATAGACACATAGACACATAGGGTAGCATAGCGAGTTTCTGTGATCTCTATCTGTAACTGCAATTTAAAATAAGAAGTTTGCGTTGTTGAAATTAGCCCATATCCACTGCCAAAAGTACATGATCTAGTGTCTAACATGTAATGATACTATTTCTGAAAACTGTGTTGTAATTAAATGTCACAGTCTTGCATATATTTTAGACAACTCAGCTCTGAAGTCAAGTCAGGTCACTGATAGAAAGTTATTGGTCAATGATCCCATTAAGCAAGTTAAAGGATGCTCTATATTCAAAATGACTTCATCTTCTCTAAGGATAAAACCACCACATGATCCCAAAGGATGTCTCCTTGTCCTCATGAGAACTCCATTAAAAATTAATATCTCCACCAATTACAATAAACTGTAAGGAGATTTCACATTTATTGTGGTGAAACTTTATTGTAATGAGAACATTGCTAGGAAAAAATATCCCCAAATAGCAGGGTATGAGGTCAAAAAAATAATTGAAAGAACCTTCTCTTCACCTTATTGCCTCACAAGAAGACCTAAGAAAATATTTTTGATCCAAGATTGCATGTGGTATATAATTTACCAAGCCCATATTTGTAAAGCCCTGTACTGAAGAGCAAATAAACTCTTCAATTGAAGTAGTTCCTTTGAACTTGAGGAAAATAATTTTACTTCTGTAAGCTCTTCTCGTAAGAATGATTTTTTTATATAGAATAGACTTAGCACACCTTTATTATCCACCCCCTCACTCCAAAATACACAAAATAACAATGTAAAAGTATAGAAAATATTTTTTAAAGTATTAAAAATAGAATCAAAGAACCGCAGATTCTTTTGGAATTTCTGAGATTTAGAAAGCATATATAAGCAGAACTCCAGCAAAACAGAACTGGAGGAAACCACAGGCTTCTAACGTATGTAGGAGAAGACTGCTATGGAAGTAAGAGGTTTCAAAGTCTCTAAGCCTTTATAAGAATTAAGGGAAAACACTGAGCATTTAAAAGGAGACTTAATCAGAGAGACTTAATCTGGAGCAGCAGGCTAGTCAGTGTCTTCCTTTCTCCTTCTTTTGTGCTATATTGGCTTTAACAACTGGTTACAGAAGGGTATTGGGGTTGGAGGAGTCTTACAGTGCTCAGGTAGTTACTGACTTCCAGGAGTGATGGAAACTCACATTTGAAAGACAAGCTTCCATTCTAAATGTTTCCTCCCCAAACTGAGAAAGGTTATAGAAACACTAAGGGCACATGAGGGCTGAGTCTCAGATTCAAAGCTATAGGCAGCCAAGAAACACTAAACATTTTAAGAAAATCAATAATATAGAAGCTAAGCAACAACAACAAAAAGAATACACCCCCAGGAAATAGTTATTAAGCTAACAGAAAGACTTAGAATAAATATTAAAATACTTAGAAATGTTTGAAAGAACATTGCATCTATGAAATATATTTCCTAGTGCTCTTAGAATGAAAATGAAAAATGAAATGAAATGAAATGAAAATCTCAAGACGTAAGCATCAAAGCATCAGTAGTGGTGATATGTACTCCATAGTGAAAGACTGGGATGAAGAACTGAGCTGAGACATTCTTTCATGGAGCAGAATATGTGGATACAAAGAGGGAAAATGTAAGTGTAGAGTTCAGTAATATGAAGAGTACATCTAGAAATTCCCAAATCTACGTTATAGAAATTGCAGAATAAGAAAAAAAAAAGAGAGAGAATATGACCAAATCAATACAAAGCAAAAAATCCTCAGGTCTGAAGAAAGGATGGACCTTCAAACAAAAGTGCTAAGTTAGATTTTTTTAAAAAAGCCAAAGCCACATGTATCATTGTGAAATTTCAGATTTGTGAGGATTAATAAAATCCTAAGGCTTTCTAAAGAAAAAAAGAGAAACATAGGCAATCTAAGAAAACAAAACAAAACTGAAAAATTGGCCCAACATAAGCATAACTTCTCATGAACATAATTCAATACTAGAAGACAGATATTACTATCTTCCAAGTTAAAGAGAATTATTTCAAAACTATAATCCTATACTCAGCCAAGCTAGAATTAAAGTAAAAAATAATATAAATAAATATTCCGAAAATCAAAACCTCAGAGTGTTTACCAAGCTAAGCAATCTCTGAAAAAATTAGTTGAGGACACAGAGCAACAAATAAGCAACAAATCCCCCAAAAGGGTAGGCTGTAGTCCCACATATGTATACTCATATAAAGAGTAGTAGTACATCCCTAGTAATAATAACTGTTGATGTGCAATACAAAACCCAAAGCATAATATAAACACTTAGAGTAAAAATTTCAATTCAATTGAATATGAGAGATGCTAGAGTTATTGAAGAAGAAAATGAAAATTAAGTAAGATTCTCATCCTTTTGAGGGAACAGATACAGTAGTTTTAATTCTAAATAGCAAATAGAAAAAATAACCTTTAAAAAGTGTACTAAAATTGTAAGAGAGTATTGGATGAATAGGATTTATAGCTTCTAACTCAGAGTGTAAGAATAAGTCGGTCTTAGAAAAAATACTAATTTGGGGATCCCTGGGTGGCTCAGAGGTTTAGCACCAGCCTTCATCCCAGGGCGTGATCCTAGAGTCCCAGAATCAGGTCCTGCATCAGGCTCTCTGCATGGAGTCTGCTTCTCCCTCTGCCTGTGTCTCTGCCTCTCTCTCTCTCTCTGTGTGTGTGTCTCTCATGAATAAATAAATAAAAGTCTTTAAAAAAAGAAAAAATATTAATTTGAAAATATGCTTTCAATCTTCCTCTTGTACCTTTGAGGGTAATGCCAAATGTAGTCATTTCTGCCAAGAATGTGTTACCTTTGCTGAAATGTTTTCTAGCTATTTGTCTATTAGTATATTATTTACAGTATTTGCTACATCATGTCATGATGCCAAGAATTCCCTGACAAGTAACAATTCTCTGAAACTAACGGGGATTATCAAATCTAACCAGTACAGCCTGCCATGTGTTTTCAACTTTCTTCAAACTGACTCATGTCATCAGTGGCTCTACTGGATGCACTTGAGAAATGTCTAAGAAAACCTCCTATTCCAGCCATTAGTGGAGGATTAGGCTCTAGCATGTCTTCTTGGTTTTGCAAAGGTCCGGTTCACACACGCTGGTAGAAACTCCCATCTGGAAAAATATCTCATGCTTTTCATAGATGAAGCATGCAATCCTGGCATATAGGAATTAGTCTTCCCTCAAGTTCATTTAGATACAAGAAAAAGAAATTCAGAAACGGAAAATCGCTGAGTTTCAGTAGTCTCACATAATAAAATGCAGCTATTTACAAAACTAGTGTGTCTGTCCATACCTGGTCCAGCGATGGGTCCTGAGGAAGGTGGGGGCAAATGTGGAAAGAAAAATCAATGGTACCCAGAGATACTATTCATTTAAGTACATCATACCTGGGGGCTTTTTTGGCTCAGTGACACACTTCAAGGTAATGCTTTTTTTTTTTTTTTTTTTTAAGACTTATATATTTATTTGAGAGAGAGAGAGCAAGTAAGGGGAGGGGCAGAGGGAGAGAAATCCTCAAGCAGACTCTGCAGTGAGCATGGGGCCCAACTCCGGGCTCAATCCCAGGATCCCCGAGATGGTTGCTATTTCACAAATGTATACTTTTGAAGTTATCATGAGACCATTATTTGATAGTTTAGTAAACTTAGCTGTTAATGAGCTGAATATTCACAGATAACCTTCATGCATACCCTGTGAGTGGCAAAATTATATGTCCCAGTTTCTGGGTAATTTGCATCATTTTTAATGAAATCCACGTAGAGCAAAATACGAAAGCTCCCCAGTGGATCTAATCTAGTAAATCTAAGGATTCAGTTGTGTTTCATTTGCTAGACACATGTTGATGAAATCCACTTAGCATTTAGTTCTAGCTATTGTCCCACAAGGACCTGAAATTACTTAAATAAAACAGACGATACAGAGTTTGCAAGAATGAGTCCATACTCAGCTTAGTCAAACAGCACATAGAACACTTTATCAGAGAAGCTTCTTCAGATATTGAATCCAGTCCTGGAAAAGAAGAGGTAGGACTAGAAACCCAGTTGACACTTCACCAAGGCCTTCTTCATAAACCCAAACTCCACTACAGCAACCACAAACAATTTCATCAGAGAGCAAGAGCGCATAAGTAGGTGGTAGTGACTAATTGAATGGGGTAATGGGGTAATGACTAATTGAACATGGGACCTGGGTGTTCACTTCCCGTGTGAGAATGACAGAGACCGGAGGAGCCAGCATGAGATTTTACACAGTACCCAACTTTGAGATCTCTTGCTGTGCAGGGAAGAAGAACAGAAATTCTAGATTTAATAGCACCATATACAATGCTTGAAACACTTTGTAACTTTGGGCTTTAGGGGATGTGTTGTGATTTGGTTTTGGATTTTTAATAAAGCTGAAGAATTATGTAAGGCCCACTAACTTGCAAAAGTAGGCCAAGAGCACACAGTAAACATTGCTTTTTAATAGTCTTCTGATGGCACAGTGAGCAATTTAAATTGAGAAAAAAACAGATATTTTGGGGAGTCTTTATTTTGGAGGGGTTTGCTTTGTCTCAAGCACTGGATCTGCCATGCGCACACACACATACACACATACACACACAGACACACACAACACGACGTTGCCTCCCTGGTATCTTTGGTAGCCCCAATCCATATTGTACTAATGCTGGTGGTTACACCAAAAATAGCAATTATTTAGATCTTCCTATGTCCCAGATACTATTCTAAGTGATTTCATCTTATTAACTCAGTCTTTAGAACAGCTGTATTACGATCCCTATTTTTTATGCGATAAAACTAAGGCTCAGAGGCATCTGGGTGGCACAGTCTGTCGAGGGTCTGACCTTTGGTTTCAGCTCAGGTGTTGATCTCAGGATCATGAGATTGAGCCCTGAGTCTTGCTTGGTGCTCAGCAGGGAGTCTGCTTGAGATTCTCTCTCTGCCCCTCCCCCTGCTTTCTCTCTCTCTCTCTCTCTCTCTCAAATAAATAAATAAATAAATATTTTAAAACAAAACAAAAAACAAAGGCTCAGAGAGGTTAAGGCACTTATTCAAGTTCATATAACTAGTAAGTGGAAAGCCAAACTTTAAACTCAGAAAACCAGTCTGCAATCTTGCCATTATATTCTACTATCTCTCCCTGTGCTAAGTAGCCTCTCAGTAAGACTGAGGAACACATATTCCGTGATTTAGTCCTTAAGCAGTAGACGAGAATGACAACTTGTATTTTCCCACAATGGGAGCCAGTTCAGCACCACAAAAGCAGCCATAATGTGGATTTTTACCTAGTGTCTTAGAGTAAGGACAGACCACAAGCTCTACAATACAGAAATATGTCCAGACGGGATCCACATTATTTATGCTAGATTGCACCATTAAAACAGGTCTTCAAAATAAGGTGGGTCAGTTCCAAGATTCATTTAAATGTTTATATATGTCTTGGACTTAATCCTTAAAATTGTACTTTTCCTGCTGGAAAATTAACTAATTAATTTAAAAGATCTCTCCTATCTTCCCCTATGATCTGCTGTTCCCAACCAACTATAAGTCTATGGTGGCATGTGGAGCACGGAAGTTTGAAAAACCTGAATCTTCTTGGTTCTGCTACTGTGTGATGGATGCCAAGTGTTTTAACCATTTTGTAACTCGCCTGCATCATGTATAAGTTGTAAGGATTTCTTCCAGATCTAAAATTCTGATATTCTAGCTCACTACATCCTGTGTAGGCATTTCCATCAATTCCACAAGCATTCAAATAGAATACAGATTTCTTGAAAAGAGAGATCATGTTCATCTTAGTCACCATCACATATGTAGGACTTGGCACTCAGTAGGTAGTCTTTAAATATGTGTTGGATGTTTGGAAACATAAAAATATTTCACATACATAATAAACAAAAATAAAAACCAAGGGTTTCAGAAAGAAACTCTGTATTGAGAACACTAGGGAAAAGCCAGAATTATTTAATTTACAATTTATACATATTCTGAGAAAGATCTGATAGGGTTCAGGACATACTATCCCCAAATATGGCACCTTGCTCTATCGAATATCTTAAGCTGAAGGAGTTTGAGAAAATGGCAGAAGGAAGAAGGTCACTCTGACATGCCCCTGTCACCCTTCTTGCCTAAAATAGGTCATAAAACTCCCATGTGAAAGGTAATGTCCCTGTACCAGGAGAGGGAAGACATTTTTATCACCAGAAACAGGGAATTGGGGCCAAGAAATCTGTACAAACTTGTTAATCTAACCTTTCTCTTCCTAGTTACTTCTTTGCCATTTACTACTCCTAGCACAAGCCCCTCTCTGTTCACAAATTTAGTGTTTCTTTAAAATATATAAAAGTTTTCTGCTCCAGTCACTCCTTCAGCTTTTCATTTTTCTGTGAAGATTCCCATATACATATACACATTTAATAGAATCTGCATGCCTTTCTTGTTAAGCTGTCTCTGTCAGCTTAATTTTCAGACCCAGTCAGGGACTCTTGAGACGGTCAAGAAAAAACTTTTTTCTTCCTACAGATCTAATAATGAGTCCTTCTTCTCAGAGATTTAACTCAAGAGCTTGCAAATGTCTTTGCTTCTCCTACAGTTTTTATTAAATTCATTATAGCCTGAAAGTTGCCAATAAATACATCGTATATGCATAAGAAAAGTGCTATTACATCACTGTCCTTCCTCTTAAAGCCAAAGTTTACACAATACAATGGACAACTAGAAGGCTGTCTAGATGTATGCATTGTCTTTTCAACAAGCACCCATGTCTCACTGGGTACTTACGCTTTGTAGACAGCTCACTCAAGTTGATTTGTCAACATTAAACTTGGACACACACACACACACACCACACACACCCACACCCACACACACACTTTAACATTATTACCTTGAAGATCCAGGATGACCGATGATTGGATGCTAAGAAATCTTCAAAGTTGCTCTGCAAAGTTTCTAGGTCAAATCTGAACAACTACCACCTACTTTTTGGTGGGTATTTTCCACCTGAAATTATGAATTTGAGTTCTTCTACTTCTCTCCACATTTTCTCTAAGAAAAATGCTATTGCCATTGAGAGCTGACTTAGGTTCAGTCAAATTAGTTTCAGGAAAATAGCAAAAGGGCTCAGGGGGTTTGTTTCATGCCATTGAGTTTATGAATTGTTCCTTAATAAATGAAGTCTTAGGTATGTGAAGTTCCTCTACCTATTGATGAGGTACTTTTGATAGGATTAAATGAGAAGAATGGGATAAAAATCTTAAAAATGAATAAACATTGTTTAGCGATAAGATGTTTTCTGCTATGAGTTCCATGTTAGATGAAATCTTTCCCATAACTGGTTGTTAAAGTTCCAGTCAGTTGACTTGGATTAAAAACTAGAATTTTGTATTTAGTCATGTTTATTTTACTGTTAATGTGTATGTATTATCCTAAAACGACAGAACTTGATCACTTTCACTTAAATTCATTTGGAAATCTTGTTCCTGATTTTAAAATATATTTAGAAGAAGAAAATTTCTTCCACTTGCACTTCTGTTGCTACTTTCCTAATCCAAGCAAAACCCATCTGTCTTCTGGATTGCTGTAATAATCTCCTATCCCTTTTCCCTACTCCCACCCTTGATGATTTATTTATTTATTTTCATCAGAGCAGATCAGGTAATCTTGTTAAATGTAAGCCAGGCCGTGTTATAATTCTGCTCAAACCCTCTGATAGCTACTTGTTCCACCCAAACAAAAGGCAAAGTCTTTACCATAATCACATGATTCCATAAGATCCACCATGTACACACACGCACAGGTGCAACCGTCTACCTTGCTCACCAGCCACACTGGACTCTTGCAGCTTTTTGGTCAGATTAGGCTTGCTCTTGCCTTCCAGTCTTCGTACTGATTACACTCAATGTCTGAATTGTTATTCCCCCAAACCATATGATTAAATCTCTCACCTCCTGCAAGTCTGTGCTCAAATATCACTTTCTTAAGTTCCCACTACCCTATTTGAAACTCCATCTGATCCCTCAATGTGGACTTCCTAGTCCACATATCCTGCTCTTTCTTTCCTCCATGACACATAGCACTTTCCAACTTGTATATATGGAAAAATTTGAGGCCATATTCAAATCAGAAAGACACAAGCGTATTTATTATAGCTATTGCTAGCCTTTTGTCTCCCCTCCCCTCCTAGAATGTAAACTCTGAGGGGGCACTTTTATATTTTATTTACACATTTGTAGCACATTTTGTAACACATTTGTTTCATGCACCATGTTTGGGATATGATAGGATTATCATAAATATTTGTTGAATGAATGAATGAATTTAAAATTCTCACCATTAATTAAATTTTTCTCAAAAAACAAAACTCCAGAGGTACATTGATGTCTGGTTTTGTCATTTAACAAGGTCAGGGCCCTATGTCTCTGAAGTTTCCTTGGTCTTTCCCTCATCTTGATTGTCTCATAGTTGTCATATGGCTGTTGCTATTCCGGGCATCTTATCTGTGGTCAAGGCATGAAGAATGAGAAAGTAAAAAAGCGTATTTCTCCTCAAGAGAACAAAAACTTTCTTTCCCTTATCTCCCCTGTGGACTTTTTTTTTTTTTTTTTTTAAGATTTTATCTATTCATTCATGAGAGACACAGAGAGAGAAGCAGACTCCATGCAGGGAGCCTGACACGGGACTCGATCCTGGGTCTCCAGGATCACACCCTAGGCCAAAGGCAGCACTAAACTGCTGAGCCACCAGGGCTGCCCTCCCCTGTGGACTTCTACTAGCTTATATCTTACTGATCAGAACTAGGTCATAAGCTCAAGTACAGCAGTAGAGAACCTGAGAAAGGAGAACAGGGTTTCCATAATTGTTTTAGACCAATCATGAATCTCCAGCTTCTGATAAGAACCACATGATCCATTCAGTTGTGTCTAAGGGGAAGGGATACTAGAGAGGCAACTAAGAATTTGCCACAGTCAAGCTCACATGAAATCTGCAATCTACTTGCTAAGTCTAGAGTTAGCACAGAGAAGGAATGACACCATAAAAAAGAAGACACAAAGTGTTTATTTCATTGATGTTCAGGGGAATCAAACAATTTACCTGAGTTGGTAAATAAATAAAGGTATCATAGAGAGGGAGTTCTTGGAGTTTGTCCTTGGATAGGAGAAGCCATGTCAGAAAGACATGAATTTGATAGTGGGAATAAAGTTGGGGCAAGAAAGTCAAAACATCAACTCCATCATAAACAGTGACAAAATTCAAACTATCAGTTATATATATTTATGTGTGTGTGTGTGTGTTAAAGTAAAATTATGGCAAAGTTTTATGCCAGTTTTTACAGAAACGTGTGGCAAAAAAAAAGAAAAACCACAGAGAAAACAAACCATATGGTGCTTAACATCTCCTGAAAGATTTTGGGGCTTTTAGTAATATGGTTGAACAACAATGATCTAATTCAATGATTTCATTATAATCACAAAGAAACTGAGGCCCAGAGATATTCACGGATTTCTCTAAGGTCACATGGTAGCTTTAATGACCAAGACAGGACTGCAACAAGATCTTCTATTACATCATTACATTTCCCAAATTTCATTTTAGCATGAATATCCTCCCTTGAAAAACATCACCAAATAGCTATTTATCATCAACAAATAACAAGATCCTATTATTCTCATCCTAGTCTGACTGTGGCCAGCTCTGGCTGAGTTGCTAGTAAATAACAAAAATTTGTTCAAGATTTGGATAGGCCATTGTAAAGAAGAGTGCTGAGACATGTATCAACAAACTCAGGGGGAAAATTGGATAAGAAAAGGTCAGTGTTTACACAACTGAGTGTAGCTTTCACTGTTGACTGGACATCTGTTAAATCTAAAGCTTTGTATCCCAGAAAAATATTCAATTATCAAAAGGGCATTCACTCACCAGCTACACATTGTTAAGATTTTCTAATATTCAAAAATCATAAAGGTTACCATACTTAAAAAGATATTTTTGAATGTTACTGTTCCTTCACAGAAATTGATCCTCTTACTATTTATTCAACTACTCGTTCAGTTGAACTCACTGAGGAGAACTGTACTGCAAATATTTAAATGGCTTTTGTTAGAGACAGAGTGTGTCAATCCCAGTAGGCTGGGGAGATCCACTGGCACAGACTGAAAACAAATATTCAGAATACAGAGCCCAATTTTACATACAGGACATCAGCCTCAAGCGGTTCAATTATCAACAAGTCTAAGTGCTCATTGTTTGTGAATTCAAAACATGGAAAAGTCTCATTTTAAACTTAACAACTACAAGAAAAAGTACGAAGAAGCTGGTGGGGGGTGGCGATGGGCAGGGGAAAACCTTAAATCTGAAGTATTAGGAACAACCCAGTTTTCCTTCCTGACCTCAGACACATGGTTGACTTTGGAAGCGACAATGACCTGCTTCTAGTTATTTAGAGTGTCAAGTGCCACCTGGTTTCGTGTCACTGAACACCTAACAAAGCACAGGAAAAGAAAGGCTAATGTATTGGGGGAAAGGCACATATCCAATTACATTCTGAAATCTCAATCTTTCTCAAACAAATGTAAATATTTAGATGCATTTGAATCATTCATTTTGAAAACTCAACAGAGCCTTTCTTGTACAAGTGGGACGTATTAGGGCAACAATAACTCCTGCTTTGCTCAACTGATCTCTAAGATTGAACTGACCAAACTGCTCTTGCAGAAACCTCCCTTGCTTCCTTTCACCTAAGAGAATTAAAATGTTCCTGTTGGTTTCAGGGCAAGAGAAATCCTAGTAGGGGGGAAGAACCCAGAGAGGCAAGGCCTGATATAGTACCACATACTGACTGGTCTTATTTAAGTATGATGATAATTTTCAGATGGAACTAATTATCTGCCAGTGACTGACTTTGCCTGTAACTGTGGCTCATCATCCCATTGCCAACAGCCCACTTAGCTTTCACGTGGTTACACATGTTGCACTAAAGGGCTCAGGTTTCCTCTAATTGTATGTACACTTCACTCATTCATTCATTTAATTTCTTACTCTCTCTTCCTTCCCTCATTTATCCACCCAACAAACTTTTATGAGTAAAACAGGCAGGCGTGATGTTAACTGTTAGAGATGTGAAAGAAAAAATATTTTACACAGCTAGCTAGAACTTGTAGTACTTGCCCTACCATATATGGAAACAGAGATGGTAGTGCACACTGAAATTCTGCCTGGGAGAGTTGAGAAGACTCCACTGGATCACTGGCTTTGAGAAGTGGTGGCAAGAAAGGAATAACCAGGAGGAAATGGTGTTCCAAACTGGGGGAATGTTAAGTATTAAGGCAAATTAGCATGGGTCTTGCTACACTCAAGGAAGAGTGGAAAATTCCAATATGCCTGGGAAGTAGAACACATAGGCAGGATTGAAAAGGAAGAGATAAAAAAGTGGCCCGGAAGTTGAAGAAAATAGACCAGTAAAGTAGGTCACTGTCCAAACTGCTTCTCTACTTAGTGGTTTCTCAGTCCAACGTAAAATGGCTCACCCCTACCACTCCTCTGACACTGTGGGCCAAGGTCACCAATGACCATCTAATGACTGAACACATGTGTAATTTTCAGGTCTCATTTTTCTTATCATCTAGGCCAGTAATTGGGCAGTGAGAATAAAGATCATCTAGGGTATAGGCAATAAGGGGAAATAGTAAAAACTTAAAAGTCTGTCATTTTTGATTATCACAATGCACCAGCAATTCCAAACAATGTTTTGTAGGATACTCCTTCCCAAAACTCTTTTGTTGATCTAAGTTCTATGCAACTGCTGTGGTTGCTGGTTCATTTTAATAATATATATTATTATCATACATGGATATTATAATATAGTACATGTAGATTATAAACGTGTATATGTGCAAAATTAAAATAAGCACACTTTGATTAATTATCCTTTAACAAATATCATATTCAGGAGTCTGCAGCAGTTACACAGTTCACCTCAGACACATATGGACTCGGCTACATATATTTATTTCAAGAGTAAATCCATAATGATCCAGAATCGTCCAGGCTTGCTTCGGGCATGGTTTGTGTCTCTAGCCATACGGTATACATATTCCCATGTTTAATCAGTAGCTTCAAAATAAGGCATGACAACACAGGAATTGTAAAGACAGAGAAAAAGAAATTGAGTTATTTTAATTCTGTCATTTTATGTTACCACATGTTAGGAGTTTATTTGTATTTAAAATTGGAGGGCACTTGGCTGGCTCAGTTGGTACAATAAGCAACTCTGGATCTCAGTCTTATGACTTTGAGGCCCACACTGGGTATAGAGATTACTTTTTAAAAAATAAAATCTTTAAATAAATAAATAAAATTGAAAACATCAAAATAGTGTGTGAGCTTTGAAGTGTTACTTGCTTGGTAAGTACAAATTTTAATCCATATATGAAATAGTTACCTGAGGTTGTTTTTTTTTTTTTTTTAGCTTTTAATTTTATTTATTCATTTATTATTTTACTTTTACTTTTACTTTTGTTTCTCAGTTTGAATAGTACCTTTAAAGTTAAAATTTATTCTTCTAAAATTGTGCCCATTTTAAACTTAAAGCACAAATCAAGAAAATAAAGATGATTATGATCTTACATAATGATGACTAAAAATAATTTCACCATAGGAAACAGGGACTCTGCTAGTATTAAATACACTGTGTACTGATCAAAGCAACATTCAGCATGTGTGACCGTGGTATGCTTCTTTAAAGACTTTTTATTTGGCCTCCATGATACTTTCCCAGTTCTTCTCCTACCTAATAGTTTCTTTTGTAGGATTTCATCTTCTCATCCCTTAAAACATATTTCTCAGGTTCTGCCCCAGGTGTTCATCACTTCTTAACCTACAAGGTTCCTTGGCATCCTCGTTGGCACCAGTAGTTTCAGTTACCTACTGCATGCTAACAACTCCTAAATCCATACCTTTGGCCAGACTCTCTCTCCTGAAATAATTCGTTTATCCAACTCTCTGCTGAACATCTTTCCTTGAATATAGCTTAGAAATCTCCAAAGCATTCATCTGAAACTGAGCCCATTAACTTCACCTGCTGCTCGATGAAGTCTGGAAAACTGGGAATTGTCCTTGATTTAGCCTTCTCCTGTTTCACCTCATGCCTATTCAATCACCGAGGTTGACAAATATCTCTCTCAAGTATCTCTTGATCATCCACATATCTGTTTCCTCACCTAGGGCACCATCACTTCTCCCTGAAATAGCTCTGGCAGCCATCTTGTACATTGTAGACACTGGGCTTTTACTTACGGGTAAATTGGATCACGTCAGTAACCTGGTTAACATACTTTAATAACCTCCAGTGTCTTTATTTACAGGGTCCCTGTGGGGTCTCATTGCCCCTTTAGAGCTTCATTTCCCAGCTGCTGTGATCCTATTTAAGTATTTTAAAACATTTCAAGTTATCTCCTATGTCCCAGCCACTGCTCATGGTATTTCCATCCTCTAAGTTCCATGGAAAATACTATTTCCTCTGCAAAGCCTTAGGACCAGTCAAGTAAGAGTTAGATATGTTCCTTCTGCTCCCTATCAGGGATCCAAGTGGTGACTGCAGTTTGTCTCTCCTGTTAGTTTTTGAAATAATTAGACTTTAAATTCCTTAAGAGCAGACACAAGATCAATCTTATTCCTCATTGTGTTTCTAGAGCTTACACAATGATGTTAGAATGGGCACTAATAAATGTTTTGTTAAGTGAATAAATTTATGTATGAACCATTTTTCCCCTAACAAGAATTTCTCTATATCATGGATCATGGCTGCTTTGTCTACGGCTTACAGCACCAATTGTTCCATTTTGACTTATTTCATTCCTAGAAAACTTTTCCTATGCTTTATTATTTATAATCACATTAATGATTTATTTCAGAATATATTGTAGTATAAAAAATGATACATGCTAAATGAATTCTGGCAAGTTTTTTTTCACCCTCAGGAAGGAAATGTGGATGATAAATACACTTAAAATCCACCATGTGGGGATGGAATACAAGGCTTCTGGCCAATTTTAGAATTGTCCTTTCAATTTTAAATTCACGTACCAACAGAGATGATCATATTAAGCCTCTCTTGGTTGCTAGCTTCAAGGGAGAATGTGTAGAGAGAATCTTTTCTGACTTCAAATGAAGAGATATACAAAAAACTACCAAAGTCAAGGCACTTCATAAAGAAAAAAGATGATGCTTTCATCACCGTGGAGGCTCAACTGAAGTCTAATGCCAAGGAAGAAGAGAGGGGCCTCATCCTATTCCCTAGCCAGCACAACCTTCCCTTCACGTTTATATCAACAGCAGTGGCTGCCTCCTGGTCTGGTGTTTACATAAAGATGAGAGGCCCCTGGATACTCTGGCTCCATGCTGGCCCAAGGCTGAGCTGGCAGCAGCAGGTACCAGGCACCTGGACAGGGCTCCCCACGGGCCATCAGGGGTTCTAATCATCTTCTCTTAGCCGGCAGATTTTGAACAGTGGGTATGTTCCAAATGTGTCAGGGCATATTTTTCAAACATCACTGCGGATTCATTTGTTATGTCTTGCCTTTTTTTAGACCTTGACAATAAAGGGACATTTTTAACCAAGGAAGGGAAAGAGAAGCTAGTGCACATTGATGTTTTATGACATGCTAGGATCCACAGTGAGATTAACCTATTTCTTTGAGATCTTTGGGGCCCTATTATCTGTGACTACTTGTTATTTTCCTTTCCACGACTGCAATTATATCTCCAAAGGGGGAGGATTCAAACTACACTTTCATGTTTATGTGCTCTGAATTCTGACATATTTCAAAGTGTGTACCTCAAGGTGGACTTTGAGAAAACACAGGGCTCTGTACTCTGCTCCAGGTGTGTGTGTGTGTGTGTGTGTGTGTGTGTGTGTGTGTGATTTAGAATATATATACCTCAAGCACGAGAATCTTATCTTTGCTTTATTACTCTCCACAGGACAGTAAACACTTGATAGTTAACAAATTTTCACACACACACATAAAAAAGACAAAGATCTCTAATGTAGTTTGTGCATGTTTGCTGGAACCTGGGAAGATATTTGCAGAACATGAAACTGGATTCCTTTGTATTTCATTCATTTCTTAATGCAGGGGTGGGTGATATCTAAATTTCCTAGGGCTGCTGTGAAAGATCCCCACAGACGTGGTGACTCCAAACAACTGTAACTTATTCCCTCACTGTTCTGGAGACTGGAAGTTCGAAATCAGCTTCACTCACTGAACCAAAATTAAAGTGTTAGTGGGGCCACAATCCCTTCAGAGGTTCTAGTGAACAATCTGTTCCTTGCTTCTTCCAGCTCCCAGCGGCTGCTGGCATGCCTTGGTTTGTGGCTACGTCACGCGTTTCTGACTCCATGGTTCATACTGCCTTCTTTTCTTCTGTCTGTGTCAAATGTCTCCTCTGCTTCTCACCTGTAAGAACTCTTATGATTGTATTCCATAACCGTCTGGATAATCTGCAATAATATTCTCATTTCTAAATCCTTAACTTAATCACAAGGAGTTTCTGTAAGGAAGAAGAGAAACTTCTGGGGATGGACAGGTAAAGGAGTACCCAGTTCCAGGAGCTTTCATAACTAAAGGATTTTCATAAAGTGGGTGCTGGTAAGTCCAAAACTGTCAGCAAATCCTGAAAGCAAACAAAAAAGGTATCTATTTCACTTAGGGATTCAAGAGCAATCACATGAACTTGCAATGACCTAAACCAAAACTTTTTTTTGAGTTGAAATTTACTTCCAGATGTGTTTAGGTTCAAAAGAAATATTCCATTTTGGAAAGAGAAAAAAGCTCTCATCATACAAACAAACTGAAAAGTAAAATTAAAAATTTTTAAAAAGGGGCACCTACATGGCTATTAGAGTTGTGAGTTCACGCCTTGCATCGGGCTCCACACTGGGCATGGAGCCTACTTAAAAAATAAATAAAAAAAAATCATATAAACTGAAATAATAAGATATATCAATGTATATGAGTAGACAGTTATGTGATACCACAAGTGAACAGCTCTCTATTACTACACTAAGCCTAGGTGAAAAGAACTCATCCTCATTCATGTTAAGTCCTAGGATGTGGGCAGTGCCAACTCTATCAGTCATGCTCAGGCTCCTGCTGCCTTCCTTACAGTTAGCCTATAGAATTTTGTGTTACAAAGTGAGTGCTTTTCTTTGGATTAGTAAATATTATTTGAGCCTTTAAGGCTAGTTAATTTTAGCTTCTAGCCTATTCCTATAGTCTGGAGAGGGAAAGTAAACATTTTTCTTTTTTTTTCTTTAAGATTTTATTTACTTATTCATGAGAGAGAGAGAGAGAGAGAGAGAGAGAGAGAGAGAGAGACAGTGACACAGGCAGAGGAAGAAGCAGGCTCCATGCAGGGAGCCTGATGTGAGACTCAATTCTAGATCCCGGGATCATGCCCTGGGCTGAAAGCAGACGCTCAACTGCTGAGCCACCCAGGCGTCCTGGAAAGTAAATATTAAAATAAAATCGAATTAAATTAGTGATCAGAAGATTATTGATCAGAAGAGCATTGCTATGCTCACACAAATTGAAAAATAAAAGTTGATATTGTTGAATGCTCATCAATATTTCTGATTCTTCTTCTGGGTTCAGGATGCAACTATATTTCCTACACCGCTAAAGTTAAGCTGACCAAAGCTTTGTTTCATGTAACGTGAGGTGTCAGTGCTCAGTTCACCATGTTCTTTACCCTCTGCCATGGCAACCAGTGACCTTTCCAGATAGTGGAGACTCCACCACCTTGGGCCCCAGAGTAAGCATCACCACAAACAAAGCCTTGTGCCAACTCAAGTCAGACATATATCAAGAATATGAAAAAACTTCTGTGGGTTTTAGTCACTGAGAGTTTAAGTTGTATGATACTGCAGCAAGACTCAGCCTGTCCAATTGATACATCCAATGAAACTGATGGGATTGGCATTGATGGTTAAGCACTTTTGGAGCACAGGGATGGTGGGAAATTTGAATTATCAGAAGGTGAGCTCTACCTCTGAAAACACATACCAAAAACAAAAGAGAGAACTTATGCGCACACAAAACCTATGCACTGATGTTTATAGTAGCTTTATTCATGATTGTTAAGACTTTGGAAGCACTCAAGATGCTCTTCGGTAGGTGACTGGATAAACAACTGGTGATAGATACATATAACAGAATATCATTCAGTGATAAAAAGAAATGAGCTATCAAGTTGCAAAAAACATAACAGAAACTTAAATGCATATGGCTAAGTGAAAGAAGCCAATCCAAAAAGGCTATATATTGGATAATTTCAATTTACAACATTCTGGAAAAGGCAAAACTATGAAGACAGAAAGTAATCAGGGGTTTCTAGGGGCTGGGGAGGAGATGGGATAGATAGAAGCAAAGGTGGATGAGAGGGGTGAATAGGTGGAGCATAGTGAATTTTTAAGACAGTGTAACTATTCTGTATGTTACTATTATACTGGGTACATGTCATTATACAGTTATCAAAATCCATAGAAGGTGTAATAAAAAGAGTGAACACCAATGCAAACTATAAACTGTAATTAATAATATATCAATATTAGTTCATCAGTTGTAAAAATATACCACACTAATGCATACTAATAATAAAGGAAACTGAGTGAGGGAGTGGTAGTATGTTAGTAAGGGGAAATTTTGTACTTTCTGCTCAGTTCTGTAAACCTGCAACTGTTAAAAAAATTAAATTAAAAAAAAGAAAGAACAATTAAGAATACATTTACTGAGTTAAATTTCAAAGAGCCATTTAAATTATTTTAAGTTGTAATATAAATGTAAGTGTTGGCAGATTGTTGCATTGAGGTTGGTCTGGTGGACTTGACTGTGGAACATTTGATGGGCAAGAAAAGTTATGAATCTGAATATTGTCCTGTCAGGATAAAAAAATTCTTGGAGAAAAGAGAATAGATTTGGGTAAATTATGGTTAATGAGAATGAAGAAAAGGTTCTTTCCAAACAGCATGTGACAGAAATGTGCCATCTTATGGATAGAAATAATGCTGTAGCAGAATGTTGCTTAAGCAGGTGACTCTGGAGGAATGCAGTTTTGAATAATTTTGTGATTAGAAATAAGATAGGTAGAAATAAGACAATTCCCTTTGAAAATGGAAGCACAAAGAGCTCTACAAACCAACTCCCCAGCAAAATAACATAACTGATGAATTTTGTGTTTTTTTTTTTAAACACTCCAAAAATTTTCCTAAAGGCAGTGAGCAAATGAAGAAGAAATGTATGCAAGAAAATGTCTGTTAAATCTTGGTAAGAACGATGAGAGTCTATGGCATTTGAGCCATGACCTTCTCCTTTTCCTCTGCCACAGTCTAATGTCTCAGAAACTCCACTCAAGTTTGGTGTGGCTGAGAAGAGGAAAATCCTCTCCCCAGCTCCTAGTTAAAAGTGTATCTCCTTGGAAGGGCCAAGTCACCTACATTTCTCATCTCCTGCAATGCTCTGTGTTTCAGAGGCAAAATTTCAGGCAAGTGCCAAAAGTCAAGGGCTGTCTTCTCCCTCACTGCTTCCACTGTAAGGGTGGACAGTCTACCCTCAGTGTGTCAGATTTGGAATGGTTGGCTTTGGTTGCCCTAACCCCAGCTCACTCATAGGGTAGAGGTTTCCCACCAGAAATGGTGACCTGAGAACACCAGGGGGCTATCCTCTCCACTTACCACCCTGCTTCTAAAGCCGGAGTGTTAACTGAGAGAAGCAGGCCACTATCTCCGCTCCAGCAATAAAGTGGCAAGCCATAAGGACAGAGGCTTCTGAAAGTCTCCTTTCATTTAGAACAGAGTTGAGAAAGTTCAAGCCTAATGAGAATCTTGGTGGTAAGCAATTGATTGGAGGCTGGTAGCTCCATGAGAACAAGAAGCTAAGCCATAGGCCATCTGTTTACCAGACAGAACCAGGGAAAGAGACTGCTATGAAGCCTGCCTGGGAACAGAACAAATCTCGAAGACTGGCCTCAAAAACCACTCTTGCAAAAGGACCCAAATTTAATTAGATCAGACAATGGAGCTATTAAGGCCCCAGGGCATTGTCAAAAACAATAGAGCAAGGATCAGGCAATTAGTGGAGCCTAACAGCTGGGTGTGACACCCAAAGAAGCAGACAGCTTACCAGATCAGGGAAAGAGACAGTCAAAGAGAGTCCAGCTCAAGCTATCATCCTAGGGTGCCAGTGTTAAAAGATATTAAAGACCACAATACATGAAAACACAGCCCATGTTCAGTGGACTGAATGAATTAATCTTGTTAAGATCACAATATTCCCCAAACTAATCTATAAATTCACTATCATTCAAATCCCACCTATCATTTTTGCAGAAATTGGCAATCTTATTCTAAAATTCAGATATGTAAATTTACAAAACCAACAATAGCCAGAACGATCTTGAAAAAGAAGAACAAATTTGGAGAGCTCACACTTCCTGGTTTCAAAAATGACTACAAAGCTACAGTAATCAAGAAAGTGTGGTACTCCATAACATAATCATATACATCAATAGAAACAGAATTGAGAGTCCAGAAATAAACCCTCACATTGGCAGTTGACTAACTCTATACTGTCCTAGTGCATACATGGCAATATCCAAACCAAATTTTAGTTGGTTGTCCATTTTCTTTTTGAAATAATAACAAAGATCATAGCACAATTATTCATTATAGACAAACATGAAAGCAACCCAAATGTCCATTAACTGATAAATGGGTAAGTAAAATGTGGCATACATAAAATGGGAAATGATTAATCAATAAAAAATATTGATGTACTGATACATGCAACAACATGAATAAACCTTGAAAACATTAAGCTAAGTGAAAGAAGGCATCCACAAAAGATCATATATAATTCCATTTATATGAAAAGTTCAGGATATATAAACTTACAGAGACAGAAACTGGATTTAGTAGTTATCTAAGACAATAGAAAGAAATGGAGTTTCTTTTGGGAGTGAGGAAAATGTTTCTAGAGATTATAATAACTCTATGAATATACTAAAAACCATTGAATTATATACTTTATTATTTACTTACTTATTTATTTATTTTATTTTTTTTCTTGAATTATATACTTTAAATGGGTGAATTATACTGTATGCGAATTATACCTCTATAAATCTATCGTATATTTAGAAAGAAAAGAAGAGAAAGAGAGAGAGAGGGGGGAAAGAGAGAGATTGAGAAAGCAATCTGATAAATATAAATAGGATGCTCTGGCCTATATTATTGCTTGAGTGAGTTCACTTGGTGATCAGAAACAGCCTTTAGGGATTCCTGGGTGGCTCAGTGGTTGAGCATCTGCCTGGCTCAGGTTGTCATCCTGGGGTCCTGGGATCAAGTCCCACATCAAGCTCCCTACAGGGAGCCTGCTTCTCCCTCATTCTCTTCCTCTCTCTTTCTGTGTCTCTAATGAATAAATAGATAAAATCATTAAGAGAAGAAGAAGGAGGAGGAGGAGAAGGAGGAGGAGGAGGAGAGGAGGAGGAGGAGGAGGAGGAGGAGGAGGAGGAGGAGGAGGAGGAGGAGAAAAAGAAGCCTCTAAATACTATATGATGCCATTCACCTACTGGCATCAATGTCGTCATTATTTTAGAAAGTTGTACTTTGACTATTCTAAGACCCTTGGCTTCTTAGAACCTTCCTCCCATTACAAACAGCTTCAATTTGGAGCAAAAGAAAGTCCGGGAGTATAACTTTCTTGTGATCACTTTATCTTTAATACTATTTTGCTAATCCTTAAGGCCATTTAGGCATATAACAAGCATGATTTCCACAAAGACCTTATTTCTTCTCTTGGGGCTGGGAACAGGAAATGCAGTTTTTCTGAATAGAATGCAATAATTAAAAATGAACATGTTTATTACATTAACTTTATATCAGAATAAAAGGAAATGACATCTGTCTGTCCAGTTCCACACGAGATGTTTCTGCTTTCACATCAATTTAACACACTTTTATTCCATACCTAACAAATCACTGTACCTATTACTTGTCTAATACTCTTAAAACCTGGTGATTTGGTTTTATAGCTATGTTACTGTCATCAAAGTCCTCTGATGAAGGAATATTCATTTTAGGGGACTAGTTCATATGTGGCACTAGTTTCTTACATATTCTCACCTCAGGGGCCCAGATTCCCTTGAGAATCTGAAATAACTTATTCTATTCTAATAATTCTAGCTCCTACCCTGGTGAGGGTCTCACCATCAAGGAGTTAGTTGTACCCAACTCATCAAGACAGCATGTCCTGCCTGGATAGTTCGGACATACGTAACCCTCTGGAAGATAAACACATTCATGATTGGCGGCGGGAGAGGCCACGAATGCTTGCCTCGGGCCTGTCTCAGCACAGAGGTGTTTGGAAGGGTCGAGAGCTTCTTTGCTAAAAGGCACAACTTCTAAGATGCTCACTGTTATTTGTAGGAAGATGGGGTACAGCAGGTGATTAGCCTTTTCCTGGCAAAACCGCAGTTTCCTTTGTGCTTTCAAGAACCAGCTCCTGAAAAAAAAAAAAAAAAAAAAAGAACCAGCTCCTGTAATTATCAGGAATTTCCTAGTAGATCGCATTTCCATAGATTAGAGAAAGCAGAAGGGAGAATGCGTGGGCTGGCCCACAAACGTGGTCTAGGGCCAGAGGTGGCTGAGGAGGCTGGCCATTGCTTCAGGGGAATGGATGTGTCCCTACCACATAAATTACTTTGTTCACGTCCCAGACTGGCGAGGGGAGGCAGCCTTCCATTTTTTTGTGTAAGAAGAGATTGCCTTTCATTCATTTCCTGACGAGGCATCCATGTTACTGAGTTAACTGCTAGGCATCAGGATTGGGACTTGCATGTAAGATTTAGGACACACACTTCTTGCCTTCAGAAGGAATACAAGGTATGTTGTTAGCTAATGATTGCCTCAAGGGAGTCCACATAAAGCATTATGGGATTACACAGGCCCAAACAGCACACTTTGCCCCAGAGGAATCACAGAGGGAGGGCTTCTTTGAGGAGGTAATATTTGTGAAGTTTTAAAGCGAAGTATAAGTTTACAAATCTGGGAATGGGGACAAGAGGGCAAAGGTGGGAGGTATTTTAGGCAGACAGTGTCATATGACTGCCGGCACTGAGGCCAAGAAGGCAGATGTGCTCAGTTAATAGAGAATTCTTCTTGGGAAGGTATGAACATTGGAATGTTCTGTGATGATGGGCAGAAAGGTGTTAGGATGATGAGAGAATGAGCTAAAAATGTGAAAATGCAGGCCGGGCCAGAAGTCAGAAGGCACACCAGGGGATGTAGCAAGGCTAGCTGGCACACCCAATGGGGTGCTAACAGTCTTACAAGGATTTGCACCGTGCTTATCAAATGATTACCTATAATGGCTGCCACAGGCAACCTTTCCAGTCTTTAGAGAAAGCTGTGGTTTTTGGAGAAAATCATCTAACTACTATATCCTTAAATTATCATTTCTTATTCATTAGCTAAGGGAAAAGATAATCTCAGACAATGTATTCGCACTCTGGCTCTCCTCTGTGATCCTGTTGATGGTTTTTGAAAAACACAGGCTACAGCATCCAGACGTGGTAGGCCACTTCCTTTTCCAGAAGTGATTTCACAGGTGAATGCTGTATCAGCAAAAATGAGTAAAACAGTCCAAAATGGTCACAGACTTTTGTCAAAGTTTAGAGCACCTACCAATGAAACTTAGTAAAAGCAAAGACTGGAAAATAGAATTTGTCTAGGTATTTGTGAAAATGAAAAGGCTGTAAAAAGGCTGCTTGGAATGGCTCAAAAATCCTTGCTGTGCCGGACTGCAGAAGTACACTATTTTAAAATTCGAGTTTACATATTTCTTGTTAGACACTCAGAGAGGACCTCTCAAGTGCGGCAGCACTTCCTCAGGACTGACATTTATAAGACTTGAATTTTATTTCCAATTATTCTGGTAAAAACAAGGAGTACATTAATTTTGGTTTTTCAGAGCGGGAGTCTTTAACTTATCGATGAAGCTGGCATCTTTAAGATGTTGTAAATATTACTGTACTGTAATAGATCCCTCCACCAAACCCTTACCAGGTCCTCTAAGTTTCATGGAATAAACAAAAAGTGACATGCTTAGTAACAAACATTTAAAACCTACTTTTTTTTTTTTAATAACCAAATAGGTCACAGTTTACTGATACCAGTGGTAGAAAAAATTCTGATTAGTAAAGACTCTCCATGTTTAAGTCATTGGCCCTATCTTGTAGTGAAGTGAACAACTAAGTAGTTGTTCTCTTCTTAAAAATCCCTTGGGAGGTGCCTGGCCGGCTCAGTTGGAAGAGCATGCAGACTCTCGAACTTGGGGGTGACGAGTTCAAGCCCCATGCTGGATGTAGAGTAATGTAGAGATTACTTAAATAAACAACCAAACTAAAACAATAAAAATAAAAATAAACTAAAAGAAACCCTTACTAGGCAATTACTCAATGGTCTTGTTATGTATTTTCACAGTATAAATCAATAAATAAAACAAAACATGGTTGTGCATCCATCTTTTGATGCTAACGACGGTAACTATATATTATCGCAAAGTGTAACTTCAATATTTTAATAACAGAATAGCTGAATGCATTCTGCTCCTCAGTTATTTTTTAGATAATACTTATAAACGTTGGGATAGTAGCTGCAGAATTTTCATTACAGACTTATTTTAGTGCCAGAAAATAGACCTTCATTTTGGGAAAATGCCTTCCTCCTAAATTATCATTAATAATATATATGCAAAAATATAAGTTCCCAGGCCATTGGTTACAAGAATTCCTTTTTTCCTAAATAAATTGGTCTCCATTACTTATTACATATTTTGCTTAGCATGGTTAACTACTAATTACTATATACATATATATTTACATATAGATGTGTGGGTACACACACAGATGTTCATTTTGGGGAGATGACTGAAGACCTTTATTTTCTGTTTTTAAAATATTTATGTATTTTTAAAGAGAGAGAAACAGCGAGTGAGGTCAAGCAGGTGGGGGGGGAGGAGTGGGAGGAGAGGCAGAGGGCAAGGGAGAGAATCTTGAGCAAAGTCCCTGCTGAGCACAGAGTCCAGCCTGGGGCTGGCTAGATGCCATGACCCAGAGATGATGACCTGAGCCGAAATCAAGAGTCAGACACTTAACAGACTGAGCAACCCAGGTGCCCTGACTTTTTTAAAATTTAAAATGAACATAACACTCAGTGAAAACTGGATGAAAACCTAATAAAATTTATCAAATCTTTATTTCTGAACACTCTACAAATTCTTCCCACTTTGAAAATCTCCAGTGATCATTCAGTTACACACCAAATAACAGAAGTGAGGCTAGGTAGGCTGGTTGTCTTTTTGAGCTATGCTTCAATTGCCCTGGCTCTAGATACATTAACTCACTGGCCACCTTCTTTTTTTTTATTTTTATTTTTATTTTTTAATTTTCTTCTTTCTTTTTATTTTCCTTCTTTTTCTGAGAAGGGTAAAGCAGCCTTGAAGACTTGCTATTTGCATGACCAGAGAGTTTTATATCTATGGAAGACCTAAAAACCAGAGAAAACCCACAAAATAATAGTCATTTGAAACCATAGACAATGCATTTTTTTCTCATTTATTCAAATTCACTGCAGGAAGTAAACACTAAAAGATTAAAAAACAAAACAAAAAAAATTCACACCGCAGTATGTACAGTTTCATGATATCACATGAAGAAATTAAATTTCTAATAAAAATGACAAATTATATTACTAAGCCGATAGCATTAAAATTGGTTGTGTAAACCCCAAAATTCATATGAACGGTAATGTCCCTGTATTCCAGCAGACTGGAATACTCCTGGTATAATATTACATTTTCAATGGGATTAAAAAATTCATGAAAGTAGTTGTGTGAACTCTTAATGTTGAAAAGTGGTTGACTTGATTTTAAAAAGTTTTAAGACCCTTGGATTCAAAGCACATTCTTTCACAAAGCTTAAACCACAGAAGTCATATCCAGAAATGGAATACTGTCATGTTGGGATGAACATCTGATCTGACTTGTTAAGACATTTTGCCAAATGCACAGATGCACAGGGTCCCCCATGCACTTTTCATGCAGCAGGTAATCACAACTTAAATAAAAGGTTTATTCTATACATTTGTCCAGACTTGCAACTGTATACATCATGCACAATTTTTAAACCTGTCTGATTATATTTACACTTATACATGGAATATACAGAAACTGAAGAGGTTAAAAGGCTTTTCTGTTGCATTAGAACAATACAAAATATGTATTTTTCATTAAGGAAATCACTATTTACATCACCTTTAAAAACTGATTTTAACATCTTCATGTAACAAGTCAATATATATATATATACATATTATATATATATATATATATATATATATATATAAAATATATACTCTCACCAGTTTACTCTTCTGTAACATGTACCAGAGAATAAACAGGTAATGCTACCTTACTGATGTCAATGAGAGCTGTAGTACCCTTTCACAAACGACTTCATCGGGAAGAAATTGTCTAGATATCTAAAATAGTCCTTGAAAATGTGTGTATGCGCGTCCTTGTAACTACATATGCATAAACAAAGTGAAGTTATGGATGTATGCCCTTTCTCACTGTTCTTCTTTAAAATCGCCCTAAAGTCAAACTGGGGACATTCTCTAGTAAATCAGAACATCATTCTTCTGGTCATGTTTATCTACGTATTACATATTCTCATTCCTTTAACTGTTAACAATGACAACAACAAAAACAACCAACCAATCAAAGAAACAAACAAAAAGATAGCAATGCTGGCCCTTGATACTCTTTTCCCTGACCTAAATTTCACTCCCTTGTGAAAGCCCATTTTCCCCCGACCAAAGGGGAATACCAACAATTTTTCTAGCATACCTCTAAGGCTGCAGACCTTTCATAATGGCAGGAAAAAAAAAATGACTTGCTTAAAAACTTATTTATATAGTGGAGACAATAAGATTGTCACAGAGTCAATATGGGATGGAATAGAATATATTCACTGGCCAGTGGGATTTTCACTTCAGAATAAGCATACGCCTTCATCTCTCCATGATGTAGCATAATATTCACTCCTGACTATTGTTTTATAATATATCCAGTAACTATTTACAAATCATTTTGAGAAAAAAATAATCATTTAGGGTTTTAGATCATATAGGAAATAACGCCCATTTTTAATATAAAAAATCTTAGAAACAACTTCAAGTAGAACAACTTCAAATAGATTTCCTTCTAATTAATAGTTGATTATATAACAATTTTTTGATAGGTCAGTTGCAAACCTGGTTCACTTTTAAAAACAAAAGTATTATCTGGTGAACAAACTGTGGACTGTGAAAGCTGAACTTAAAACATAGGGACTTGTTTCAAGATCAAAACCCCATGTGGCTCGATAATAAGTTCTTCCAAGAGAACATCAATGTTTATGTCTTAATTGCAATTTTAAAAGAGTAGGACCAATGGAGGGACTGTGTGCAACTTTGTCATGTATATGTGCCCTCTGTACTTTTCTCTTTAGTCAATCTGAGTTGAGTGCCTTTCTTGGGTTTGAGAGAAATATTTTTGTCTTGGTCAGCAATGTTCTTAGGACAATGATTTTAATAGAAACTAAGGATGTATTCAGGAGAAGTTTCCAAACCATCCTGGAATCACCTGAGTTTGGTTAAGTGGCCCTGTTATTCCATCCCTAAGGCTAATTAAGTAGATGTTACTCATTAGAACACACAAATAATCACAGATTTTCCTGAGATGTTGAGCCAGATATGAAAGTTGTCCCCTCCACCCAATTTTTTTTTTTGTCATAAAAAGTATTCTGAACCCGATTTCCAAAGACATAACGGTTATATATGAACTACAATATTGCAAATTTTGAGTTGATGTATAACTGTACTGGGGAAAATATAGGCATCAAGTAGTTTGGTTTTTTGTTTGTTTTTTACAGTCCTGTGTTCTGAGAAAAGTCAGAAGCAATGGTTCTCAGACTTGAGTGTGCAGAAGAAACATCTAGGGAGTGTGTTAAGATGCAGCTGGGAGATTCCCAGGTCCACTTAGCAGAGATTCTTGATCTGTAGATCTGAGATGCTGCCTAGGAATCTGCATTTTAAAACAAGTGCTCCAGATGATTCTAATGCAGGCGGTCTGAGTCCAGCTTTTAAGAAACCCTGGTCATAAGACTCACAGGTACCACAGAAATGGTGAGAAGTAACTTTTACAAGAGATGGTGAAAATTGTCCAAAGGAAAGCCATTTTGCTTCTGTTAAAAACAACTTCTTAAGTAGTCAACTATTCAGGAAACCACCTGAAGGTAAATGGTTAACTTTCCTAATTCTGTAAAAGGAGGAATATTAATTTAGTAAAGTAGCTAAAATACAAAAATGGAAATCTGCCTTTTTTTTTTTTAAGGATCTATCAAACTTCCATCAATCGTAATCAATTTTTACTAAGTAGTACAAGGCTTAAAGAAATACGTATTGAAAAGGACTGGGGTGGGGCAGACACATTGGGAACCACAAAACCCCTTCCAAGAGTTAAAAATAAATACGTCTTCTTCTTTTTCTTTTCCTTTTTTTTTTTTTAGCAAAAGTGAAAAATGTAAGCATATTTTTTTTCTAATTTATTTCCGAATCGGATAATGAGAAGTGAATTAGGTTCTTTTTATTATTATTATTATTCAACGATTAATATTTAAAGAGCCATTTAACAATTTGGATTCAAAAACAAATGTGTTACGTAGGCCGACGCCTGAAAAGCAAAATAAAGTACCCCAATAAAGGCAGCAAGATGCGTTAATCCACTGTGGATGGCGATCTACATTTTAATTCACGCCTATTATTGGATCGTAAAAGATTTTCATTCATAGGCTACTCACAGTGGTTGCTTGGTGCATACAGAGTGTCAAACAACCGATTTGCTAGTTCAGTAGTTGCCCCAGGACATCTAACGTAGAGCAAACAAGCAGTACGCATATTCAAACATCACCGGTAACCAATACTTCTCGAAATGAAAAAAGTCTCAGTTATACCATGCTTTTCTCGAATCATGCTCTTATTTATACAGGTCGCAAGTTCATACTAAGCAGTTTGGAAAAAAAAAAAAAAAAAGAAGAAGAAGGAGGAGGAGGAAAAGGAAAGAAAGAGAAGACCCAAAGCTGGAGGGCAGGGGCGTTTCACTCGGCCTCCCTTTTTATGGTCAGCACGTTTCCCAGCAGTCCGTACGCTTCCCCGTTTGCGCTGTGGGGGCGAGAGGCGTCACTCCCCATATGGCTACGGTAGGGGCTTCGGAGACTAAAGAAAGCGGCTTTCGTCTCTGCAGCAGGCAGGAGCTCTTCTTTGACTGTGACCTGCGCGACACCCTCCGCAGAGGAGGGCGCCCCCCAGATGTCCCGGTCCTGCGCGTCCCGGCCGGCGACGGGGCCGCCCCCTTTCTGCAGCATGTAATAGAGGATGGGGTTGGTTTTGGTCAGCCGGGGGCAGTCCTTCTCGTACTCGTTCCTGTCCGCATCGGTGATGACCCACTTAATGGGGCCCTTGTCGCCGGCGCCGCCCGCACACCCGTTCACGGGCCCCGGCTCCGGCCTGGAGCCCGCGCAGCCCCCGGGCTCGGGGCAGGGGGGGCTGGGCGGGGCGCGCGCCGGCCCGGGGCAGGGGCAGGGGCCGGGGCCGGGGCGGGGGCGGGGGCCGGGGCCCGGGCAGGTCCTGCTGTCGCCGCAGCCGCCGGGCTGCGCGGGGCCGTAGAGCAGCCCGTCGAGGGGCGGGATGCTCAGCTCGGGCTTGCTGCCGCCCGCCGCACCCCTGTGTCCCTTCCTCCGGCCCTCCAGGGCGGAGCCGCTCCGGTGCTGGGACAGATCTCGGACGCAGTTTTCCGAGAGGAGCAGCTGCTTCAGAACGTTGAAGCTCTTGCTCTCTCGGGCCCAAGCGCGGTGCTCGGCGTCGCCCGCGGGGCCCTGGCCAACGGGGTATTTGAACTCAAGATCATTTCTGCCGAATTTCAGCTCCGGCGGGCTCAGCAGGGGCCCGTACAGCCCTTCCGGGGCGCTGGGGCTGTTGGCGGCGTCAGCTGTGCTGCTTTTCATCTTCTTGAACGGGTTTTCCAAGGGCTCGGTATAAAGCTTCCTCTTCTTGGGGACCACGCAAAGGTTCTTGGACTCCAGGAGCGCCAGCTCGCTGCTCCGGTGGCTGCCGTCCCCCTCATCCGCCAGGTGACTCTCCTGGTTCTGCCTCAGCAGCCGACTCAACAGGCCGTTCTTGGAGAAGGAGAAATCCTGAGGGGAAGCGGGCTCCGACTTGAGGTCCCCGGGCGCTGGCAAGGCAGCCGCGCTCCTCGGCGCGGGAGGCGCCGCCCCCGGGAACGGGAACGGGGCGCCCCGGGCGTCAGGGCTCAGGTGCGCGCTCGGGCCGGGGCTGTGCGGGTCGTCGCAAGGCTCGGACTTTATTTTGACCGTCAGTATCTGTTCACTTAAAGCTCTCTCCGCGTGTTCCTGAGTACTCTCGTCTCTTAAAGGAGTCTTCTCTTTCTTTTCGCTCTTCCCTTTGTTGGGGTTCCCCAGGAGCAGCTGGAGGACCGTGCGCCTCTCCAGCAGATTTTCGATCTCGGAGCCAGGAAGTCCTGCCTCGGGACCTGCTGCTGGGCTGCCAAATGCCTTGCTCTCTTCCACCGCGTTTGTTTTGTTTGAGAGCAGGGGGCTACTCAGCCTCTCCACCATGCCCAGAGGTCGATCCGTGTTCACACTTAGCAGCTGCTTGCTAGGCCTCTGCTCCTCTCCCGAGGCGCACGACTGCATTCCGCACTGAGCTAAATTCTGTAACAGCTTACTGGCACTGAAAGTTGCAGAGTTCTGCGCGCCTTCGTCGTGGACTGGCTTCTCTGCTAGCGAGTCTTTGCTCTTTGAAAGGTCCATCAGGGGGTTAGATGCAGTATTCGCTGGCCTTTCAGCCTGAGAGCCGCAGGCGAACGGTGGGGGATTCCACTTGATGACCAGCGAGTGTTGGGAAAGATTGATGGGAGACTCTGCTTTTGTGGAGGCAAGTAAAGGAGGAGTGCTCACCGGGGTAGTCCTGTTCGTACTGGGGCTTTCTATTACGGAAGTCCTCGCGTAACTCTGGCTACTGGACTTGGACACATCGCCGCCGCCGTGTACTTCCTGAGGGCTGTTGTTTCTTTCTACATTGTCTTCATTCTTGTGGCCAAGTAGCAACTGAAGAAGAGTCACTTTCTGGTGCGAGTTGAGCTTAGAACTCTTTGAGGTATCTTGATCTTCTTTGATGTCTACAGTGGGGACTTTGGGATCCCAAGTGTTTAGCAAGGACTGGGTTAAATTATCAAGAGAAACAGGCTGGTCAGGTTCTGGCTTCTCAATTCGATGTTTGCAAGACAGGTCTATGGGGACACAGTTGGAATAGGAACTTTCGTCACCACTGCTGTCATCTGTAAAACTAGGGTTGTTATCCGAGTACTCATCGATGGTTGTAGGGGTACTACTATCCTCAAAGATGCTTCCTCCTCTCTCACTATGATTCTGTCCATTCATTGGCTTTGGTATGGTCTGGCTCTTAAGAAGATGTAAAAGCAAACTATTATTAGCAGCTTGTTTTAGATGGTTTCTTTCCAGTGAGTTCTTATAGCCTGCATTTTTGGGGGAAGAAGGAACAACACCCATGGGGTTCTGAAACGCTGTATTTTTGCTCGCCATTAGCTTGCTCGCTGATGTTCTCGCCTGACCATTGAGATGGCTTGACATTCCTTTTGAGAGCTGGAAACCGCCAACATCCTTCTGGCCATTTTCTTGTAATCTGGCCATGGCGGCAAGTCTTTCACTCGCTGCCTGATTCGCGTTTTGCGTTTTTAAAGCGTGTTCTCGAGAATACTGCTGCAAATGGGCTTCACTTGAAAGGAGTAATGCTAACTGGCTACAAGCGACACTAGGTTTGGGGGAAGTGGCTGGACTAGCCCTCTTTTCCACCATGCTTGCAACAGCCTGCAACCTGGCAGCACATGACAACGGTTCGCTCATGACTTTTGTTCCACTTTGTCCAACATGATGTGGTGACTCTACGAACCTGTCTCTGATGAGGTGTTTACTTACGTCAGGAAGACTGGTATCAGGCTTTTGATCTTTAGCTTTACTTTTCTTCAACAAAGTTTTTAAGTGACTTGAAGCAACACCATAGCACCTTAAATCTTTCTCCACTTTTAAAGAATCATGACCGAGTGCATATCCTTGCTCCTTGAGGCTCTGCCTAATTTGTTGCGACAGAGCAACGGTCTGCAGCCTGGAGCTGAATGACTGAAGCAAAGAGGCCAGTAATGTGCTATCTTGTTTGCCTTTAGGCACACTGTCAACCATGCCAGCTAGCAAAGCTTCCTTCTTCACGTTTAAATTTACGATGGAATCAGACAGCCTCTTCCGCTTCGCGGCATTCCAGTCCTCAGAAGACTGCAAGAGCCTGGCTTTTTTGAGGTGCAGCATGCCAGATCCCTGATATGAATGTGTATTGAGAACTGGACCATTACTTTGACAGGCGGGAAATGCATTACCAGAAACGTTAAAGTTCTGATCTTCTTCATTATGCCCAGCAGACTTTTTGTCAACGGCAGTACCTGAGCCCTCTGCTGCCTGATGCATTAGTAATCCTTCTAGGTAAGTTAAAACAATAGAATCCTGGTGCACATCAGAGCCAAGCTCTTCTCCATGAGTCATGTTCAATAGAAGTGTTCACAAGGGCTTGGTTTCTATTCACGTTAAAGAATGGTTTTCTGTGCGTGAGTGAGATGTAATTTTAATAAGTGAGTGTCACTTTATCACCTTCCATAGTCATCAGACAGAGATGCACTGTTACATTCCAACCAGGGCTCCCTGTGACAAGATGAAAGGCAGGCAAATTCCAAAGTAGTCTGACCACAGAGCTGATCAACTCCACAAGAAGCAGCAGCAGAATTCCTTAATACACAGGTCTGTGGCAGCAGGCAGATAGAATCCTTAGTGAACACACTGCTTCTCCTTCTTCATCTTTTGCTTCCAATTAAATGCCAACAGCGGTGTTCTGAAAATAAAAATAAAAAAGTTAAGAAGAGGCAGAACTATTATCCTGTTACGATACCAAGAAGCAAAAGAATCTAGTATTTGTAAGTCTATATATGTGTGCGCGTATATGTATGTAAAACATAACGTACATACGTATATATGCATTATAGCCACTTCTTTAGTAACATAGTTTGCCATTCCTATTAAATTGGAAATCGCTACCGGAAGTCCTATAAATTAACCTATATTGTTAAAGTGATCAAATCAATTAAAGAAAACACTTTGGTGTTATATAACTGTCTTCCAAAGCACACCGAGTTTCTGAATTCTTTCTTTCTTTCTTTCTTTCTTTCTTTCTTTCTTTCTTTCTTTCTTTCTTTCTTTCTTTCTTTCTTTTTTTTTGAGTTTCTGAATTTTCATGAGCACTTTCCACATAGTAGCAATAAGGATGCTAAGTCTCTTTTATAGTGACATAGCTCTATACGGGAGCTAGAATTGGCTTTCTTACATTACTGGGAGCTTATGAAGGAAAAAAAAAGTGCAGAAAAAAAAAAGAGAGATGCACATGACATGGACTCATGTGATGAGCTAGATGCAGGGTTGAATACTACAGATTAGGTTCACTTCTGACATCATTCTTGAAACATCACACATTCCATAAGTAATTCGTGGGATTTCTGTTTTTAAAGAAATGGAAGCACTGACAAGTATCTTGTAGGCCTACGCAAAGTGTGACAGTCTTAGTCATATTCATAAATACTGAAGTATAATCACAGGCTTCATTTTTATCATGACCTATTGGAAACAGAAGAGAGTGATTCTCTAGATGCTCATCAAGTCTATCAGAGGCTTAATGTATCCATTTTTAAATCTTCACTCATTTGCTCTATGTAGAGCTTTTAATGTGTGGTCCATTCCTAACAGAAGCAGAAGACAGGTTACAGGTGAACCCGTAACTCTGTTTCTAAGGTGTTCCTCACAGAAAATACTCCTTTTCCCCACCCATGCTATTTCTTTTTGTGTGACTTCACTATTATAAGTATAAATAAATTCAAATATTATACATGATTTGAAAAGGTTTTGTAAGGTTTTAAAATAAAAATCATTAATTTAGAAAAATGTGTTAAGGTACTTGTACCAGTTTTTTAGTTCAGAAAATGTGGTTTCTGGGACACTTGGGTGGCTCAGTAGGTTAAGTGCCTGCCTTTGGCTCAGGTCAGGATCCCAGAGTCCTGGGATCGAGCCCTGCATTCGGCTCCCTGCTCAGCGGGGAGCGTGCTTCTCCATCTCCCTTGCTTGTGCTCTCTTGCTTTCTGTCAAACAAATAAATAAAATCTTAAAAAAAAAATGTAGTTACTATAATACGTGTAAATGTAACTGTACCTTACACAATAGGTAATCACATCATCTTGTAGAAAAGTGGGCAGGAAATAAATTTAGGATAGATTTGAAGGGAAGATGAATAATTGCTTTCAGAAAATTCTAAGTCAATGTGGTTATTTTTCATTAATTTTTAAAAATTGTATAAACAGCACCATTATGAAACAGGGAGGAAGACCTTCTAATAGAAACCTATTTTTTAATAAGATGAATCTGTAAATCAAAGAGTATTTCCTGAGATGCTGCTTCCAGAAGCACTCAGTTGTAATACCTACCATCGTTCTAGCAAAAAATGAAATGCTGAAGAAAGAAGGAATTCTGAGACTATCTAAAGCCTGAATTTACTCAGATCCTACTATTAAAACTCTTCAGGGAACTAAGTGAGCCAAATTTCTTCAGATAACTTCCTTTTCTTTCCTTTAAATAACTGAAGCAGGAGAAATCATTAACAATCCTTCCTACCTTTCCCAAATCATGCCTTTTCATATTTCTATAATAAAGAACAGAATTTAATTGAGAAATTTCTTAGAAAAGAAACAAAAGGAGGCAAGGTGCTTGGATACAGTACAGCTCACTAAGACTATAGATATAAGGGTATAATGTAAAATATTACTACCACCTAATAAATAGACTTCTTAAAGTTAAAATCATTTAAAGTTAGTATTAGCCTGATTCATTTTCTTTTAGCAAAAAGACAACCACATTATTTTTGAATCACCAACTTATAGTTTGTTTGCTTTTTAAATTTTATATATGTATTACTTAGGAATGTTCCCAGATGTTTAACACTACTTGAGTATATTTGGTTAAAAATATCTAAATGTCAACACACTATTAAGAATCAGACTTCTTGAGAGATTGGCAAGCAGTATATTTTAAAACTGGAGTATTTTACAAAATACTGTGATGCAATGGCTTATCAGTGGACCTACTTGCATGTCCATAACTTCAACAATGATTTTATTAGAGCCCGTGTCTATTTAAAGATACTCAATGGCTCTTCATAAATATAATAAGGAAGAGACTTTACTTATATGACATATATTGCTAAGTGATTTCATTGCAAAGATAACAGAATCATCCACAACATTTGGTTTATGGGCCGGGGGTGTGTGTGTAAAAGACAACAAAAGAGAGTAAAAGTAAGGAGGAGGCAGGAAAAAAAAAATTACAAATGAACAAATGTAGACCTCATAAGTTTTGTAACTCTCACGAGATTTTACAAGAGAAAATTTATTTAAGAAACTAAAATAGGTTATATTAATATCCTATCTTTAAACATTATGTTGGCAGATATGACAGGCAAACCCAAGAAAGATTTTTTTAATGAACACTAAAAATACATGTATATGAAGGAGAAAAAATAAAAACTACCCAGTGATAAAAGCTGATTGAACAATGTTTGTTTCAACTTAGTTGTCATTTTTATAAGGTGGTTCCATAAAATTTTTAGAAAAACTGACTTTTACAAAAAGCTTAGTGTAACCTTTAATCATATATGGAGGGGTGACTTAATCTCAATTTTAGATTTACCATCCTAAATCAAAATCAGCTCTTTGTAATTTTAATGGATTCGTTTAACCCTCAATATACCAAGAAAAATAGCCATCACCATTACCGTCTGGGTCCAACAAACATTTTATTAATATGTGAAGTCAATTTATGAATAATTGACAGAGTAAGAAGGAAGAGATACTATGAAACAACATCAGAATTTTAAATAAAAATGTACACACACCAAACCCATTCCTAAATCCATTAACCTCCTGGTTTTGAAAGACAACATATCCATAATGGGCAACTGACAGCTCATCAACTGTCATGCGTGAACCTGGAAACATTTTCTAAGTACCAATTCCAGATTGGTAAATCTAAGAGGTAAGCTTTATCACCACTTCTGGGTCTTCTCTTTGTACTTGCATAATTCAAAATGTGTTACTTTGGAAATCTTCAACAGCTCATAATTATGCTGAAGAGAGGATAGAAATCTTCCTTGTTCCATAATTGCCAAATATATTTATCTTTTAGTTTTAGTTTTACTAAAACCAATTACAATGATCAACACAATGGATTATCTCATTTTCAAGTCATCTATTTTCTTCCAGTGTCTTTTATTACACCCCAGTTTTCAATATTTGCCCACTTATGAAGCATTTCAAATAAATCTGGATGTGTCAACGTCATAAAAGAAAGAATACTGTTATTATTCCTTTGAGCTAAACAGGACCACTGAGGTCCTTGTCACAAAATAGTGAGTGATGAAACCCTTCTTACTGATCAATTGACTATATAAAATACTGTATTTCCTTTTTATCTTTAGAAATATATTGTTGGGATCCCTGGGTGGCGCAGCGGTTTGGCGCCTGCCTTTGGCCCAGGGCGCGATCCTGGGGACCCGGGATCGAATCCCACGTCGGGCTCCCAGTGCGTGGAGCCTGCTTCTCCCTCTGCCTGTGTCTCTGCCTCTCTCTCTATCTGTGTGTGACTATCATAAATAAATAAAAATTAAAAAAAATATTAAAAAAAGAAATATATTGTTAATGAGAACAATATGAGGTGATGGATGCATTAACTAACTTTATTATGATAATCATTTTGCTATGTATATGCATATCAAATAATCACACCGGACACCTTAAACTTTCACAATGTTATTACACGTCAATTATACCTCAATAAGCCTGGGGAAAAAAAAGAACTATGTTGTTGAACTATATTGTTCACTCATTGATGCCTGAGTTTGAAAAATCCATTTAGGATGTTGTCATCTGAAGACAAAAGTCAACGATGTTGCTTATACAGTCAATGTCACCATCATCATTCATGTCTAGAGTACTACCATCATTCTCTTTGCAGTCATCCTCTGATTCATCTAATTGAAGCATCTTCCTATGCCAACTTTCTTTTCTTTGATGCTATAGATGGAAAATGAAAAATACTGAGTTCTCCATTGTGTTTAATAAAAACTTAGAATAGGAAGACTGCAAAGACAATTGTCTCTAGACTTTTTAAACATTCATGAAAATGTTATAGAATAATGGGCTATGCAATAAGAAAACTGAAGGTGATATAATGATGACTTATTTCACTATTGCATCATCCTTCTAGGCACTTCCATTTTTCTCTTGACTTATTATTTTAGTCCTTACTTGGCATATTTGGAAATAAATAATGAATTAATTCTCAAGATCAGAAAATAGCAAAATACTTAAAGACATAGGAAAATTAAGATCACTGAGGTTCCATAATGTATCATTGATTTACAAAAGGTTCCAACAGACACATATAGTAATGGCAAAATAACTGTTTTTTTCTATTAAAAACACATTTATTAAAACTTTAAAAAATGAAAGTCATGTAATATAATCCTTCCTAATAGTTAGAAAAAAAAAGTTTCAAAAACTAACACCAGGGCCAAAGAACCCTACTTGACAGCATATCCAGGGTTAATGCATTTCATGACAATTTAATAAAGTTCATGTACAACTACTAATGTTAAAATTATAAACCGATTCTTTTATTAATTTAAAATTGTTTATAAGCATGAAAATCTCTTAAATTTTATAAAATTGACATTTTATTGCTCTAGCTAGCAGACTGTAAAAAAATTATTGTTAAATTTAAAAAAATAGTAAAATCAAACTAAATCATTAAAGAATTCTTGACCATATGCATAGATTTGGAGAAAGATCCAAGTTTCAACACAGGCTAGTTTACATATCTAGTAAAATGTGTGAATTCAGAGTGTATTTTTTTTTAAAGTTGCATGTTCTTTTTTTTAAGTATCTGAAAAATATGAAATTATCTTGAACTTTTTTTTCGAATGTTAATCAATAAGATAGTTGTAAATAATTTGCACGTTAACAGTTCCCAAATGAGTGTTATATTGATTCTTTGAAGTAGTTAAACTATTTTCATTGCAATGCACTTTGCACTTTCTATTTGGAAATGGCTTATTAAGCAAAGGGAAAATCTGCTGAATTTTTAAACACTTTTAAAAATGGTAAAATAAAATTTTACTTGGATAAATGAAGGATGAATCTAATAGAATTCTTATATATGGGACTACTTTTGTTTGACAATAAATAAATAATGAATTGGTTTTCCTCCAGCTTTTTTTTTTTTTTAAGATTTTTATTTATTTGACAGAGAGCAAAAGAGAGCGAGCATCAGCAGGGGGGAGGGGCAGAGGGAGAAGCAGACTCCCTGCTGAGCTCCATCCCAGGATCCTGGGATCATAACTGAGCCAAAGGCAGCTGCTTAACCAACTGAGCCACCTAGGTGCCCCAGCATCCAGCTGTTTTTAAGGAAAAGATTCAGTATCTTACTTCCAAACAAATTCTCCACTGAAACACATTTAAGTGATTAAACATCTACGAAGTCACTTAGTATGGTATTTAAATTATATCTAGTGAATACCTCATGACTTCCAATTGTTTCCATGAAATCTCTTCCACTTGCTTATCCATTATTAAGTAATACCTGTTTGAGTATTGAATTTAAAGGTATTTCTCCAATGCCACTTTAATGAGCATTTTAATTTTTGGCTCTGGTTCTTCAAAATGCAAAAGTAACTGAAAGTCTACTAAATTGTAACATTCAAGAATAACTCCCATTGGACAATATTACTTAATTTCCACCTTCGATTATTTTAGGGATGCTTTTTACAGAAAAAAAAAAAAGACTAAGAAAAATATTAAGATGTTCCCTTAAGGATTAAAAGAAAAATATCTAAGTACTAAGAAGATTCCAAAGTCCTAAATATTGAACCTTCTATTAAAGCAATACAAATTGAGGTAAATAATTTAGAATACTCTTGGTGTTCTCTAGGGTGAGACTGTGAAAGAAAGTTTTAAAAGGTGAAAAGGAAACAAAAATCCATGAAAAATTTATCAAGAAGACATGACACCAAACATTCTATCCAAATATGTGAGATTAAGCTTTTCAAACCAAGGGCCAACAACTCAACACTAAATTTCACAAAACAAGAAATAAAATGTAACATTTCAGATCAAGGGTTTTGGGACTTCATTAAAAAGTAAAGATAATAGCAAACCCTCTATTATAAATTAAAAGTTATTTTTTACCCAAGTCAACAAAAACTATAAATAAAAAGGGAGACATTACCATCACTGATGCCCCAGAAATGAAAAGGATTGTACAGGTTACCACAAACAATTATACTCCAACAAACAGACAATCTATAAGAAATGGAAAAATTTCTAGAAACATACCACTTACCAAGGCTGAATCAGGGGAAAAAAAAAAAAAAAAAAGCCCAGGCCCAGATGGCTTCACTGGTGAATTTTATTTAATTCTGAAGAATCAACACCAATCCTTTTCAAACTCTTCAAAAAATCAAACAGGAGTGAGCACTCACTCCCAAGCTCATTTTATGAGGCCAGCATTATCTGGACACCAACACCACTAAAAGGACACTACTAGAAAACAAAATAAAGCAAAAGCAACCCCCCCCAAAAAAAACTATAGGTCACTATCCTTCATGAATATAGATGCAAAAATTCTCAATAAAATACTAGTAAACCAAATTTAGCAGCATATTAAAAGAAACATTTACCATGATCAAGTGGGACTAATCCCTGAGATGCACAAATGATTCAACACCAGCAAATCAATCAATGTGATACATCACATTAATGGAATGAAAAAAAAAAAGAATGATGGTATCTCACTAGATGCAGAAAAAGCATTTGACAAAATTCAGTATCTTTTTGTGATAAAAACTCTTAACAAATTAGGCATAAAAGAAATATCTCAACATAATAAAGACCTTACATGACAAACCCACAGCTAATATCCCATTCAGTGACGAAAAGTTCAAAGTTTTTGCTCTTAAATCAGAAACAAGACAATGGTGTCCAATCTTGCCACTCCTATTTTTTTTTTTCGCCACTCCTATTAAACATGGTACTAGAAGTCCTAACAATCAGGCAAGAAAAAGAAATAAAGGTATCAGAATTAGAAAGGAAGTAAAAATTGTCCCTATTTGGAGTTGAAATGGTTTTATATAGAGAAAATCCTAAAGACTCAACCAACCAAAAAACTGTTAGATGTAATCAATAAATTAAGTAAGGTCACAAGATGCAAAATGAACATACAAATATCAGTAGCATTTCTATATACTTAGCGACAGATTTTCTGAAAAAGAAATTGATCCTATTTACAATAGGATCAAAAACAAAATACTTAGAAATAAATGTAAGCAAGTGAATCATCTCCACTCTGAAAACTACAAGACACTGATGAAAGAAAAGGAAGAAGACAAATAAATGAAAAAGTATCCTGTATTCATGCACTGGAACAATTAATACTGTTAAACTGTCAATTCTACCAAAAGCCATCTATAGATTGAATGCAATCCCTGTCAAGATTCCAATAGCATTTTTTTCTTTTACAGAAGTATAAAAAACACTCTTAAAATGTATATGGGACCACAAAAGACAACAAATAGCGCCCCCTTCCCAAATCCTAGGAAAAAAAAAAAGATTAAAGCAGGAGGTATCACTTTCTGATTTCAAGCTATACTATAAAGCTATAGTCATCAAAATAGCACATATTTGCATAAAAAGAAATAGACCAATGGAACAGAATCAAGAGCCCAGAAATAAACCCAAGCATACACAGTCCACTAATATTTGACAAAAGATTTAAGAATACTGAATGGAGAAAAGCCAGCCTTTTCAATTACTAGTGTTGATACAATCAGATATTCATATGTGAAAGAATAAAACTGGACCCATGTCTTCTACCATTCACAAAAATTAACTCAAAATGGATTGAAGACTTAAAAAATGTATGACCTGAAATCATGAAATTCCCAGAAGAAAACAGGAATAAAGCTCCTTGACATGGGTCTTGGTAACAATTTTTGGGATATGACACCTAGCAACAGAAGCACAAGCAATGAAATTAAAAATAAACAAGTTGACTAATAAAACTAAAAAGCTTCCACACAGCAAAAGAAATCATCAACAGAGTGGAAAGACAACCTATGGAATGGGAAAAGATATTTGCAAGCCATATATATGATAAGTATTAATACCCTAAAAATATAAAGAACTCATATAACTTAATAGCAAAAAAACCCAAGTAACCCATTTTAAAAAAGAGCAAAGAACCTGAAGAGACATTTCTCCAAAGAAGATATATGAAAAGCTAACAGGTACATGAAAATATGTTCACCATCACTAGGCATTAGGGAAATGCAAATTAAAAAAACAATGAGATATCACCTTATGCTTGTCAGAATGACCACTATCAAAAGATAAGAGATAACAAATGCTGATATGAATGTGAAGAAAAAAAGCCCTTGTACACTCTTGGTGTGACTGTAAACTGGTACAGCCACTATGGAAAACAGTATGGAAGATCCTCAAAAAATGAAAAATAAACTTACCATATGATCTGGTGATTCTACTTCTGGGAATATGTCCAAAGCAAACAAAGATACTAACTTGAAAATATATCTGCGCTCCCCATGTTCACAGCAGCATTATTAACAAGAGCCAAGACATGGAAATAACCTAAGTGTCTATGGATGGAAGGATGGATAAAGAAGCTATACACACACAGGAATATTATTCAGCCAGAAAAAGAGGTGGAAATCCTACCATTTGTGACAACATGGATGGACACTGAAACATGCTAAGTGAAATAGTAGTCAGACAGAGAAAGGCAAATATGTTATGATCTCGCTTATACATTGAAACTAAAGAAAAACAAAAACTCAAAGAGATCAGACTTATGGTTACTAGAGGCAGAGAGCTGTGGGAAGGCAAACTGGAAGGAGGTAATTAAAAGGTACAAACTTCCAGTTATAAGATACGTAAGTCCCAGGGATGTAACATGCAGCTAACACTGCTGTGTGATACATAGGAAAGTCGTTAAGAGAGTAAATCCTAAGAGTTTTTATCATGAGAATAATTGAATATTTTTTTCCTTTTTTCTTCTTTTTTAAAAAAATGCGTTTATATGAGAAGATGGAAGTTAGCTAAATCTATTGTGGTAATCATTTCGCAATATATGTTTTGTCAAGCCACTATGCTATACACCATCAACCTGTAGTGATGTATGTCAATTGTTCCACAAACTGGAAAAACAAAAGAATCCTAAGTATTTGTAAACTTTTGAAAAACTGAGTTATTTTATCTGAAAAACTGTAAGTATCAATTGTTATTCTCTTAATTATTGTAACTACTGTTTTATTCCACTTTAAAATGGTCTTATCTATAAATGGATGTGGCTTTATTAAAATAAAATCTAACAGACCACCACTACATAATAGAAGCGTAATAAATCAGTGACAGAAATGGGAAAAACAAAAGTTTTTGAAAAAAAATTAAGGAAAAAATAGAAGGAACATGCAATTGCTGCCATTTCAAGCAGGGAATAACAAGGGCATGGTAAAAGAGGAAGCCTGAAATTTCATTTATTGGAACATATTTCTAATTTATTTTAAAAAAGGAATAGATACTCATTGATGTCCTTTGATATAATTTGAATTCCAAGACAGTCACTTTCTTTGTAGTATTATCTCTATCAAAAGATGGATGTGTGGTTGTACAATTTGACAGGTGCCAAGAAAATAAATTTATCTAAAAACATTTTGCTCAAATAGTTGAGGGCCTCAACATTAAATTAGAACAAAAGAGCTATTTGCCCTCTCCCAGGGGTTTTCATTTTAGATGAAAATAGTCTTCAAAGACTGGTAAGAGAAGCCACTGACACTGTAGTGAGTAAAACAGCTGCCCAGACTGCCCTCCATTGCCACCTGAGGGACTTACATATTTTTGCCCAAGGCCAAATTTGCTCCTAACTTCCAGGTCCATCAGCTTTAACTTGCTGTCAGCTGCTTCCATAGGAGTAAAATAGTGTCACTCACATTCCCTATTAAGAGAGACTCACTAGGACACACTAGCGCTTGACTGACTCAAATGTTCAATAGAAGGACATATGTATCTGAGGACCTCTTCAACTCTAAAATGCTTTGATTCTAAAATGCTATGATTCCAAGTAATTTATCAAATTGTAGTTGATAAAAATGACAAGCATTTTATATTTATTTATTTATTTATTTATTTATTTATTTATTTGACAAGCATTTTAATCAGAAAGATGACAATGCTATCAGAAAGTTGTGTCCTGATCAATATGTGTTGTAGTCTTTCTAGAGAAGTCTGAGGGAAGGAAATGATTTTGAAACAGCCATATGCCCTACCCATCCAATCTCCCCAGATTATTTATCTTCACTGCTTTCTTTAAGGGGATAGGGTATCACAGAATTTCAAATAAATGTTTACCTAAAAGTTAAATACGAGTTTATATTCAAACTAGAGCTTTTGCTTATCTCACAGTAACTACATACTAAATAAAATGCAATAGTAAAGATTTAGGATCCTTGATAACATAGAGAAATGCATGTAAGAAAGAGGACAATTATTTGTCCTGACAACAGAAACAAATATTCCCTATACTTGATATAGCAAAATAAGGAACAGCTTCTTTGTTCTGAAGGCTTATGTATGCTCAGAAGGCTTATGTATGTGAATCAGATTCAATGAAATCCATTATCCATTTTACTTTGCCTCTACAGTTTATTAAAAAAAAATAATTTTAAATAGAAATAAGATGAAAAAATTGGAGATTTTAGGTTAAAAAAAGGCTCAACGGAGTCAAAGGAACTAGAGAAAGTGCTTAATTGCCAAATAATTTCTATTCCAAAAATGTAATGCTTTCCTGGATGCTGTGTGCATTATCTTGAAAACACAGAAAACTGTTAGCTAAAATGAATTCTAACTACAACTTTTAAAAATCTAGAAGAGAATGATTATATGATAAAGAATATATATGATGTTTATTTAATATTAATATTAATGTCTGTTCACTGCCTCCTACTGTTCTTGAAGAAACAACAGTTCCTCTGAAGAAACACAAAACACTCATTAAATAAATTTTTTGGTAGCACATATGTGTGGGAAATAGGGTTTAAATATAAAATAAACAGAAGGTACAGGTTCTCTTAACCCTTTTCAATAACTCTTTGAAGTACCCGGTGCTTTCTATCGGTTTTCAAAAGCAGAATATTTTCCAATCTCTATCAAGATATAAAGTATAATGGAAAATGGTGCTTTCTTCTCTTGGGATTGTTTACAGTGTGTGTGTGTGTGTGTGTGTGTGTACACAACAGGGCATCCTTTGAGATTGGAGCATAAATCCTATTAAACTCAACTATGGTCTCCCCATCCCTAAAATAGATTTGACATACAGATACAAGCACAAGGTCAAGGTCACAGATCAGTAAGAAAGATTACCAACAGAACTGATGTAACAGCTGGCATTTGATCAAAGCTCCTGGGGTTTTTAGTACACTTACCAGATACTCTGCATTTACTCACAGGGTACACTCTGTTTTAAAAATGTTCCCCATCTTTGAAGATAAGATCTTCATGCACTTTTTGTTATGAAGCATATTCTTCTAAAAATGTTGCATTGATCACAGAACGTGAGAAACTTGTGTATGTGTATTTCCGAATTACAAGTTTTTATGTGTGTATATGTATGTGTATGCTTGCATGTTAATTTTTTGCTATTACTGATCTTTGCCATGACAACCTGAAATTAATTTAAATTGCAGGTCCCTGAATCATTCTATGCTCCCCCACATCTCTGTATCAGCTGAAGTGGAAATTAACTGTATATTCCTTGATATCTTGGGACACTTCTTCCCAAATATACAGATTTAACTGCTAGAAATTGGTTCAACCAGGAAAATTTTAGAATGTATCCACTTTTCCATGATAACTTCCAAATTATAAGAAGAATGTTTTGTTACTGACAACAGCAATAAAAGTGATTCTTAATGGAATATATTATTGAACAGTGCAATCATGCCTTTTGTTTTAGCTGTTCAAACAAGATATTGAATTGATTTTAAATTACATTTATGAACCAAAAGTTATGGGATGAATGTTCTTACTAAAAGTGTTCTGATTAAAAAAATTACCATTTTTAAGGATACATAATGCCGTTGGGGTAAATTACAATATATTATAGCTTTCCTTGTTAAATCAAGTATCACCTGCTGTAGCTTTATATAATTCGCAAATTAGGATATATGCACATGTAAATGTTCTCAATTATCAAATTTTCATTTTGCAAAATTATTTTTGGTAATTAAATAGGTTTAAATGAAAATACCAGAATTGTACTATCCTAGAAACACTGGGGTTTCTCCAAAAAGAAAAAAAAAAATATGTATCAAATTAAATAACACAAAAAAATGGAACTTCCTTTACCAGGCAGAAAAAGACTAGGTATTGTAAAATTACTAGTAATGGATACTAATTTGTATATAAAAATTTGATAACAGAAATCCATCAACATTTATTTTCTTTTGAAACAAATAGAGCTCCTTACATACTATTAAAGTCTATTTAGAGGAATCATTTATCAATTAATCAGTTAATCATTCAATCAACTAACATTCTTCATTATGCGCTGCCTGGGTGAAAGTGCTGCTTTGTTCTGAGTGGTCCAGGAACTCTGACTTGATTTTCCTGAAATGGTAAACATCACAGTATCCTTCTTGCCTGTATTGGCCCAGAATACAAAGCTTTCCAGATTGAAGGTTTTAGTAAGCTCGAGGCAGAGAAACGTCACCTGGGCAGACAGACATAATGACGATATCTGTAAAGAGGAGACATCAATAACCTGACAGGGTCCCACCCCAGGGGATTAATAAACAAAAAACAAGAGTATGTACAATGTACCTGGAGAATTTCGGTCTTTAAATATTAAAGGGTAATATTAAAATGTGTTCTTCAATTGGGAAGATGAAACTACTGGCATACCATCCATCAGTAGGCTATTTATTTAAATGGTTTCATTTTTATTGAAGAAATTGCCACCCATACTTTTCCCTGACCTGCCTTTTGCACAGCTGTGCACATAAGAAAATGTTTGCAGTAATAATCTCAGGGACTCCAGGCAGTAGCTGCCAACCTGAACCACAGCTTTGCTGCTACCCAGGTCTCTGGTCTGTTGGGTCTGTGCAGCAGGGACAGCTGCATCTGGCCCCTGCCTCGGCACCTGACACTCAGACACCGATATGGATCAAGTTGGGGGGCAGGGTAGTGAAGAGGCTTTATAAGAGGCTCTTCAGAGCTGGAGAAGGAATGAGAAGGGCTCAGTAAGTAATAGAAGTCACAGCTTTTCTGACTTTACTTACTGGACCAGGGACGCCTGGGTGGCTCAGCAGTTAAGCGTCTCCCTTTAGCCCAGGGTATGATCCTGGAGTCCCGGGATTGGGTCCCACATCGGGCTCCCTGCATGGAGCCTGCTTCTCTCTCTGCCTATGCCTCTACCTCTGTGTGTGTGTGTCTCTCATGAATGAATGAATGAATGAACGAATGAATGAATAAATAAAATCTTAAAAGTAGTTTGTTTAACTCTAACATCAATCAATGACTGAAATCCTTACATCAATATTTCCTGTTTATATTTTGCTTTATTGTTTTTGTCCTTATCGTGCTTTCAAATGTAGTGTTTATATAAAATGAATAATTTGTTTTATATTTAAATTGTCATTACACATGAAGAGGACATAACAGTGGGAGTAAAGAACCTTCTGCTCTGTGCCCTTCCCCTCCCCCATTTATCCACACAGTCCCTACATCATCATCATTTGATGAAATATACCAGATATAAAAACGCATCATATAATGCATTTTTAAATAATACAATAAGCCCCATTTGCCTACAATCAGGCTAAAGGAATTAAGACATCTCTTTTATTCTGTAAACCTCAGCTGAGGACCAACCCACCCCCCTTCCCTGGACAGCTTTCCCTGAACTCCACAGGGTGAGGATAGTTTTTCATTTCTAGGACTTCACAGCACTCAGTAGATCTTTTAATCATCTCCTTACAAAATTGTATTTTGGTTTGTTTATGTCTGGTCCTCAACTAGAGGTAAACAACTTTTAGGCAAGGATTACTTCTTTGTCATCCCTATGTCTTAGCACCTGGCAGAGGTAACATTCCCAGTAGAACATGCAACAAGTCAACCTCCTAGAGCCTGAGTCTGTAAAATGAGGGGTAGACTGTCATAATTCTAAGGTACTTTAAGATTTAAGATGATATGATAATGATATCTATAATGGTTGGTTTTGAGTTCAAGATATCGTTTCCCCCTCCACTGTGAATATAATCACAAGATTAAAGAGTAATAAAGTATTTTATTCTATGCAGAAAGTTCTATGTTTGGAAGACCGTGTGACTAGTACCTGTTAGAAAAATACAGTGTTTAAACATTTTAGAAATATATATATATATATATATATATATATTTTAGAAGATTTTAGTTTACATAAGATCTGTATTTTCAACATGTTTTTCTTTTTTTTTTATTTTTATTTTTTATTTATTTATGATAGTCACACACACACACACAGAGAGAGAGAGAGAGAGAGAGGCAGAGACACAGGCAGAGGGAGAAGCAGGCTCCATGCACCGGGAGCCCGATGTGGGATTCGATCCCGGGTCTCCAGGATCGCGCCCTGGGCCAAAGGCAGGCGCTAAACCGCTGCGCCACCCAGGGATCCCTCAACATGTTTTTCTTTAAAAAACAAAACAAAACAAAACAAAACAAAACAAAACGATCATAGTCATTGAATTTCCTTTAATTAGTGTCTTCCCAGTCAAGTTATAATATTCCCACAGACTATATCTAGAATGGGCAAACGTTTCAGAATACCGGTATCATAAAGTTTTCTTTTTTAATCATTTTTCCCCTCTCAAACTACACACTCTCTAGAAAATTGAATAAAACCTACTTAACATTAAAGTATTACTCTGTTAAATTTTCATATGATAGAGATGTGTTAAGAAATGAAGTTAATACATTGAAAGATTTATTTCCAAAAACCGAACGAATCAAACTCATCCTAAAAAAACAGTTGTGATAACATGGGGAAAGAAAGGCTTTATGAATTAACCTTTTATCAAGCACAACTGAGAAACTGTTTCTCTATGTCCACTATAAAAATCAATCACTGAAGTAGAAAATCATCATGTAGTGAAGAACTTGAACCCTTTAAATTATGTGATAAAGATTAAATCCAATTGGTCAAAGCTATTCTTAGGATAATCTTTTTCATTTGAAACTGAAGAGCTTTAAGTGTGAGCTTTCATTGTATCTGGCTAAATAAAAACAATATTCTACCAAAGTGATTCAATTAGAGTATGTAAAAGTAATCAAATTATTTCTTGAAGACTTAAACCTGAAAAACCAAAAACCAATTCAATAAAAACAAATATTATACAAGCAGGTCTTGAATATTGATGCAAGAAGAGTCAACATGTCACTGCTGTCTTTTCTACTTTTCACCCTATCTGCACGGCGCTGTTAGTAGTGATATAAAATCAGGACATTCACTCCTCTGAACCATGCTGAAAGGGTAAACTTTAGGTCTCTTTTTGCTTTGTGGCATGCTATTACACCTAAACGTTTCTCAGGTGTGAGGAGGCTAAGAAGTCATGTAGGTCTAAAAGTATCTAACTTTGATGCAGAATGGATAAGATTTTTGAAAAGCCAAATTTTCTAAAATGTACAATAAACCACTGTTTAATATATATTAAAAACAAAACATATCTGATTGTATCCCAAAAGCTTTTTAGCTATTTGTCTTAAAGATACTCAACTTTCTAATCAAATTTCCTTGTCATTCATTCTACAAATACATATATATTTTTTTTCCTGGCACTTTACTCACTTGGATTAATGGCTTCCTTTTAAAGCTAAACTGACAAACACCATAGTCTGCATAATACTGGGAAAAGAAATTCATAGAACTTGTATAAAATTGGTAGAGGAGCTAATTTTTAGAAAGATAAACCGTTTTCCCCATAACGACTCTACCACCAACTACCGTTTTCCTAACAGTATGTCTTGCAAATTGATTCTACAAACACAACAGTATTAGAATTTAAAGGTTAAGGGAGAAGTGAAAGGTGACTTGCCTAACCAATCACTCCATAGAATGCTTAAACTCCTTTATAACCTCTTTGCTAACTCTGGTTGTCTAGTTTTTTTTTTCTGAAAACCTCTAGTGACCATGGACTGTGTCTTCCAAGGTGGTATCTTTTGGAATCAGCTCTGGGTTTAATTTCTAGCTCTTCCACTTACCAAATGGTTCTTACCAATTAGTTGGTAAACTGATCTTGAGCAAGTTAACTACTCTTCAAAGTTTTATTTATAAATGTGCAAAAACCTATGTCACAGAGCCTCTGTGAGGGGGTGAATGTGCCAATGTCCATATAGTACTCAGCACAGTGCCCGGGCACAATGCAGGCACTCAGTCTAGGTTATCCATTATTTAGGAACTTGTTCCACATTTGAACAAGTGCAATGGTATAAACATTCTTTCCCTGCACTGGGCCTTAATCTGTCTCCTCTAATCTGTCTTATGGCTGGTCTTTTAGAGGCCTCAGACAACAAGGCTAATCCTTGAATTATCCTTCAAACATGAGAAAAGAGCTGCCATATTCCACTGGCTAAATCTATCACCTTGTTAAGGTCTAGATAAGATAGTTAAATTCCACTGTTGACAGGAGCCTAACAAAGGACAAACAAAAGAAGATAAATGTTCTGGGGCTCCAGTCTGTGGTGGTTGCTACAAAGATGCAATTCTTTTTCTTTTTTTTAAAGATTTTATTTATTTATTTGCAAGAGAGAGACAGAGTGAGAGAAAAAGCATGAGTGGTAGGGCGGGGCAGAGGGAGAGGGAGAAGCAGACTCCCTGATGAGCAGGGAGCCCAATGTGGGACTCGATCCCAGGACCTCCAGGATCATGACCTAAGCTCTAAGCAGACACTTAACTGACTGAGCCATGCAGGCACCCCAAAGATGCAATTCTTTACAAATTTCTGGCTGGCCAAAGCAATGTATAAAAGGCTCCTGGGGGATGCCTTAAACAGGCCTTTAAGTAGCTCATCCAAACCTAAGTAGGGTTTTCTGTTCTAGCCCTTTCTATTAGTATGTAAAACTGCCACAGAGTACAGCAGAAGTGAATTTGGAAACATTTGGTAAGGCAAATACTTTGTTATAGAACTCTGAAAACTTTGGGTTACTTTTTCTACTCCAAAATCTAGTCTCTACTGTCCTAAGTCTCCTGTTTTTATTAGAAAGTCCACAAAGCACAGTGGTTCAGAGAACAGTCTGTGGATTCCTGACTCTTTAATTCATTAGTAGGTGACTCTGGTCATCACCTATCCTTCCTGGGGCTCAGTTTCTTTAGTTGGAAGACAGGAATCATATTACCTACCTCATAAAGCTGCTGTCGGGTTCCCAACGTTCATAAAGCTGTTGTCTTAAATGAAATATGTACGTAAAACACTTAATATAACATCTGCTATTTTCTAAGCACCTGATTAATGTTAACTATTCTATTAGTCATGGCCATAGCACCAGACTTTTGCAAAAAAATAAAAAAAATAAAAAATAATATATTTTTTTTCTCTTCATTTGCCGGTCACCACACATAAAGCTCCATGAGAATTTGGATTTCTTTTGTATTTGTAATCCTGTGCCTGATAGATTAGAGCCACTCAAAATGATCTGTTGAATGCTTTAACATAATCCCTGTATATCCTGGAAAACTAAAAAACAAAACAAAAAAACCCCAAAACTTTTGATCTGTAAAATAATTTAATAACCTAGCTAATTAATTCTTTAATTTTGTAATATTTTGTAAGACATGTTTCCATAAACCAGAGTAATTTTAGGTACAAAGGATACCTATTATTTCTTTCTTCCCTAGACCTTTTTCTTAAAGAATCTGTTCCCAGTCCATTAAGCCACAAGGAAATGTGGGAATGTTGGGAACCTAACTACACTGGAATCAAAACATTTCTTCTTGTGGGATCAGAAATTCAATGAAATGGAAAAACCTTCATTTTAGGTTGCCTTAATGAGGCTACATCTCACAGACGACAATGCTGAGGGGTCAGTATGCTGAAAGAAAGGAATGAAGTATGCATATACAGAAAAGCAAAGATGAAGAAAGCAAAAGGAAGAAAGAAAAGACAGTCAGGGGTGGCTGAATGGTTTTCCAGTTTCAAGGAGGTGCAATGCACTCTTATCACTGAGTTCCTAACCTACTTCATGTCTCGAAAAAATCCACCATACGTGAGCTTTGTGGAGTGGGCCTCTGTCCTGTGCAATCACAGCATCCTTATAATAATACTATACAAGACAAACTGTACCTTTTTATTGACAGTCTTAAAGGCCTCTGCAAATATCAACACTCTCCCTTACTTTTCCTACAGTGTCTCCACCTCACATATGGTCTAAAAGCAACACATACCTCCGGTTTTCAAATGGGGAAATCTAATGACACGAAGAGGTAAATAAGTTGTCCAAGGTCATACTTAAGAGTTTGTAGGGGCAGAGCTGATAACAGAATTTCAAATTTCTTATTCCCAGGAGCTTGAACTAACCAATAAACCAGCTGCCTCCCTTGACGGAACTAAAGTATGCCAATTATCCAAACTGTGTAGGAAACATTGACCAAAACAGGGGTTAATTGGACATTGGTTGTTTTAATTCCATAATCAGCTCTTTCCCTGAGCTACCCTGGGAGTGAATAACATATCTTTTGCAGGAATGGGAAGGAGGCCAGCACAGGCCATCTGGCTGAACATGTCCTTTCGTCAACTTATCCCTGCAGCTGTGTGAAACTTACTGATGTTGAAGAACTTTACAGTTTAATTTGTTTTATCATTTTCCCTCTATTAAATTTGAAAGTAGATAAATCTTTATTTTCATATTAGCCAAACAGTTTAACTGACTCTGAGGTTATTGAATCTACATGAACTTATATATGCTGTGGGTATGCATGCACATGTGTGGGCAAAGGGGACTGAAACTGCCTGACGTTAAGAATGACTTCTCATATTCAGAATGAGAGCAATTCATTTAAAAAAATGGCCACTAGAAAAGAAATAAGGACTCACTGTTCTTTTTACATGAAAAGTAAGACAGAATATTGATCTTTCTCTCAATCAGGAAAAAAGGGAACCATGAAAGAGCACAGGTAGCCTATTTCCCTGTCCATGTTCCTGAGTTCTACTTTGTAATTTTGTTAGGATGACAACAAATCTGGACTATTAAACTCAAGAGCAGTTCCTAAGACCTCAGAGTCAGATTCATATCTATCCAGTGGGTTCAAATCAGGATTTTAGCACCGCTAGCCTAAGGCAATAGTCAAGAGTTGCTTAAGCCTGTTATTTTTTTTCTCTCGTTTCTTCCTTCTTGTGTCCTCCACCTCTTTCCACCTTGCTCTTCTTTTTTCAACCTGTTAATTCTCAAGCCTTAAATTATTCTACGTGTTTTACTCATCAGTGCTGCTGATACTCAGAAGTACAGAGGCTCCTGGTATTGATGGAAAAGTCCCATTCTCTATGCTGGCAATGGTATACAGGAGTGGGAACAGGGTGGGTTATTAATACTTACTAGTGCAGGTAGGAATATCGAATTGTGGCTCAGACTAGGGTTGACCAAGCCCTAGATGATGAGCCTTAAACAAGGTTTAAGGTTTGAGAACGAATGTTTGAAAAATAAGGCAAGCTTAGAGGGAATGTCTTTACCCAGTATACAATCTGGGTATTTTCTCTTAATTTGAAGGGTAAGGGTCCATGCCAGGGAACTACAGTAGGAATCAGACAAGAAGTGATAAAATCTTAAGGGAGATACTTGTATTCAAGCTATATGTGTGAGTGGATGTGGAAAACGAATTCCTAAAGTAGAACCAAGCACTAAGGGTGGGTAGATGGGTTACAGTGAAATTCGCAAGCAAATAAAGACTAGATGGTTCTTACTCAGAGGGCTAGATAGCAAAATATTAGATAAGGGGATCTGGATTCAGCTAACCTCTAACATTTCTAGAAAAATATGTCCCTATTTCTAATAGGAAATGGGTATGGCATCTAATGGTGAGTAGCATCATACGGGTATCCTGTCTGCAGTCAAACTTCATTAGTGAAGTTGGGTGGGAAGCAGGGTGACCCGGGGTCAAGCAAGTCCAGGATGTACCTAAGAGCTCCAGATGCTTCTCTTGTTTCATTTCCTGCTGTCAACTATTTGGATTTCCACCTGTCTCCACTTCTAATAAACTTTGGTGGTTTCTGATCCAAGATTATAGCCTTGGGCAAAATATTTTGATACTAACTGCCCAAAGATGGAGTCAGAAATAACAGTTATTCCATGGTAGGATAAATAAGACAAGAGGCAGAAGTTTGTTCTACTGTGATAGTTCTCCAAATACTTCTGACTAAATTCCTTCCTGCACATCATGTAAATGCTTCTTCCTATTAATAGGACCAGGGAAGGATCAAAAGAGGAAGACAATGAATTTGGCCATCTGGACCAATTCCTGGAACTCTGGGACTACAAGAGATACCGAAGGAAAAAGAAAAAGTGACCTTGTGTTATTATCTCTTTGTGCCTCACTTTACTCATTTAAAAGCAGAAGGCTCAACAAGATCCTCTTTAAGATTCTATCGCATCTCCCCAGGCTCTAGTTATTTTAGCTTCTTATTTTAAAGTCCTCCTTGAGAATGTTCTTAGTACAGCTAAGACTAATCATTCTGCCTTTCTTTCTCTTCTCCATCTCTTAGAACTGATGCTCCTTTCAGGGAGTAAGTATGTATTTCCACTCTAAATGGAATAAAATGCCTTCTTTCACATCTTCCTTCTTACTCACAAAAGAGAGACTTTTTATAAGTGTCACTCCAAATTTTTTGCAGTTGTGCTTTAGAGATAATTATCATGGCTATCAAAAGGAAATAAAAATACCTGCATAAATGATACCACATTTTCAAAAAGTGACTAGAATGCAAAATTAATATACTCTTCTATGCGTACCATAATCAGAGGAAACATGCTACCCACTGCTCCATTTACTTTCCCCACAACATACTCTAGAGTCCAGGCATGTGACAAAGATTCGCCAAAAATATTCCCAGAATTAAAGTGCAAGAAACTCTAAATATTGTCTGTTTACATCTGAGATGGTAAGGAACCTCATCCAGGATTCTTTTCCTTTAAGAATTTTTCCTCCTCTCCCCTACCTGCCCCAGTTTCTCGGACAAGTGTTTTCTCCCCTATCCTGAATGTCTTACTAATTCAGCTTCAGGGAGTATAGTGGTTTATGATATACTCACAGAAATGGCTGATAAGATTCTGTATTCATTTACATAAAAGAATACCATTCAAAGTTTTAGAAGAAAAGACTTAGTGTTTTCAAAAAAAAAAAAAAAAGTCTAACTGCAAACATGGGTTTGCTATAAAATAGTTGCCAAGGTTGACCTGCTGAGTATGGTGTCCTGTCACCCTCTCAAAAGGTGTGTTCCTGTATGTTCACTACAGGAATACTCTCTAAAAGAGTGACACAAAGTGGGGAGACTCCTTCAATATACTAAAAACATCTATAGGGTACTGAAAAAAGTCCCCAAATTTAATAATATTTTTGTTCTAAATATATTACTCAACAGCATAAACATTATGAAGTAAAACTGGTTGGAACACATGTTCAGAATAAAAAGGGCTCCATGGAGTTGTGTATAACTGGCAAAATGAAAGAACAAAATTATACATTAAAACCTGAATACTGGGACAAAACAAATGTGCCCGGAATTTCTACTTTTAACTACACAATCAAGAAAAATGGTCATCAGATAGTTGATACTAGTCAAATCTTAGTACAATTATGACTAAAAGGGGATAAAAATGATTCAACCTCCTTAAAACCTTTAAATTTGGTTTTTAGTTACTAAAAAAGATTGTCAACAGGAAGAACACTTCTACAATTGTAGAAGATAACTTCTGTATTTTGCATTGTTAAGTATTTATACCTTTGTGTGATCTGTGATGGGCCAGGGGACAAAAGAGGGTTGGAAGTAACCAACAAAAATGGAGACCAGTAACAACAAAAAGTCAGGACCGAGAAACTAGACTCCAGAAACTATTTTACTGTAGTGGCTACTCATAGGGTTAGACACCACTCCAATCCTACCAGATTTAATGTCAATAATTTAAAATGAAGAAAGCCTAAGACTCAGATTTTCCATAGTTCACTTCAGAAAGAGCTTTTTTTACACCTTCAAACAATTTGTATAATAAAAAATTCCTCCCAGCTTTCATTTATAAAACATACTGTGAGCTTCACAAACAGTAGTACTGGGGCTTATCCACCAGCTCTGCAACTCCGGATAAATCTGTCCAAGCTTCAGTTTAATATGTAGGATACCAGCTTACCTAAAGGGACAGTTGTGTAGACTGAATAACGTATATATAACACAACACAGCAAGTCCTTAAGAAATGTTAATTTTCTTCTTTGTGCTACTTATCTCTCTAGAAGATACTACTGATAATTTACTGATTGTTTTAATATAATCTTATATTAATTAGGCAAAACCTATCCTTTCCAAAATCAAATAGTATAATGGAAACTAAAGTAGAAGTGCTATATTGCAAATGTTTTGGATACTCAAGTATTTTCAACACCCTTTTATATAATATCAATAGCTAACTAATAGAATACCTAACAGAATCTGAAATCTAAAGTTGAACCATATAATAGGTATTTTACTGTGACGTGGTACGTTAAATTACAGCACATTGCTTAGTCATAGTATTGGGACTATTGATTCCACTACCCTATTGTTTATAAGGCCACACATTAAAAGCAAACTGCTAATTTTTTATGCTATACAAGGAGAACTTAAGTGTTACCTGATTCCGCCCCCCCCCTTATTTTCATTTAATTAAAGGAAATAAAACGATTAGTTTACTGAAAAGTATCAGCTTGTCAGTGATAACACTGGATCAGCTTTAATCCGGTTAAGAAATGTGATTTTTAAAAACTTAATGTTTAAATGACCTTTCTTTTTACAGTGAAAAATACTATTGACAGTGTCAATGTTCCATAGCAGGGATATTGGGAAGTTAATTGGTTCAGTATACCTAAAAAAGTCGATAATATATCGAAGCTAAGAATTTGGACTTTGAATTTTAACTCAGATATTAACTTTTCTGAGATCCTGGGAATAATGTGACCTATCTAATAAGGCTATAAAAAGGATTTAATGACATAAAACATGCAAAGTACTAAGTATTGTGGCTGGTATCCTCGAAGTACACATAAGTGGAAGCAGATTCTATAGTAAGCTGTATTTTTCCCTCTAAAGCAAAAAAAAAAAAAAAAAAAAAAAAAAAAAAAAAAACACCAAAACTATGTGACGTGGCTTCCATTTTCTCAGTACTATGGAAGACAATCCAAAACTTGTACCACCACAGAATAGCATGACAGTAAAAAGCTAAAGTTATGAATCATTCCAATGTTATATAAATTAAATAGTGGTACTACAAATACAGCTTTCAAGCCAAATAAAACAAATGACAAATGTAACTCACATTCATGTACACAAATGCACAAGTACACTGCATAAAAGGAACACTCAGATAAGAGGAAATCAAAACACGTATCTGAATGATCTGAGTTTTGCCCAGTTTGTCACTTACTATCCTATAACCTTGGCAGCCTACTTAATTACACTAAATCTCAAGTTTCTTCATGCACAAGAGAAGGAGAATAAGCTCTACCAAGAGAATAGTTGGGAGGATTAAGGCTGTACAGAATGATGAAGCTTCTTAAGTTTAAGAACCAAGGTTCCCAGAAAGGTAGCTGTACAGACCTGCAGGATCCATGATGTCAACAGCTTCCATCAAATCATCAAGTAATTACTTGAACCCCAAAGTATTAAGAAATGTTTTAGATTTGTCAAAACTCTTAAAAATCTTTAAAGCCATACATGATTACACAATTTGAGGTATTACTATTTTCCATGAATTATAGCGCTCTGGAAAGCTGATAGAGATTTAATTTTGTAAGAGTTTTAATATTTCATGAACATGGAGGAAATAAAATTCTTATACATGTAAAACTAAACCAGTGCCTACATCCATAGCTTAAGAAATTCCGTCAGTAGGACTGAGAAACTCATTTATGATTACAAGACTTTTTTTTACATAACATTATCTGACAGCTGTTGTGATAACTAGTTTAGCTGTGTGTGTATGTGTACTACTGTACTAGCTTCCTAATTGGCCCCCCTCCAATACATTCTCCACATTGTAGCCAATGCTCTTTGTGAAAGGTAAATCCCCTTGGCTAAAAACCCATAATGGTTTCCTATTTCACTTCGAATAAAGTCTTAATTCCTCTGTGGTCCACAAGGCCCTGTATAATCTGGCTCCAGTGAATCTAACCAATTTTATCTCAAGTCATTTAGTCCCTTACTCATTATACTCTACTAAGCTGCTGCCCAACAGAAATACAATGAGAACCAAAAATGTAATTTAAAATTTTCTAGTAGCCATATTTTTAAAAAGTAAAAAAAAAAGTAAAACTAATTTGAATATATTTTATTTAACCCAATATATCCAAAATATTGTGATCTCAATATAAAGTTCTTAAGATATTTTACATTCTTTCCATCACACCGAGTTTTCTAAATTAGGGTATATTTCACAGTTAGAACCCATTTCAATTCAGAGAAAGCTTGTGTGGCTCATAGCTACTAAACTAGACAGCACCATTTAAGCTACAAAGACTTCCTTCAGTGCCACAATGGACAATTTTTTCTAGCCCTCTAGCCACTGTATGTGAGATTCCCTGTTCCTAGAAGGCTCTTCCTCTGACTAGCTCCTTTGTCTCTTTCCCCGACTTAGCCTAAATGTCACCTCCTTTCCCATAAACCTTTCCCAATGGCTTTATTCCCTAGCAAAGCACTCAGGAGAGCACAACTGTCTTGGGTTTTCTCTCCTTCTGTGTTTTGTTTTTGTTTTTTTGTTTTTTGCTTGCTTACTTTTCCTTGCTTTTTAAATACTTGTTTAATACCTATCTTCTACCACTATGTTGTAATTATTGCATCATAAAGATGAGGATTAGTTTTATTCTGTTGCCACAAGTATGTCTGAGGCAATTGAATTTTGGCTAAATAAGTGGATATCTATATATATTCTTAGTTTCTTTCTGAACACAGAACTTTGATACTGAAAGAACTTGCAGCATAAGAAATACATATACAATCACTTAAATTTATCACTTAAGCCACGTAAAGACCTTTAAAAGATATAACTTTAAGAAATCCTTTGATTTTGTGCTTTTCCAAAGATCAAAAGAAATAACTTCTTTTTAAAATTATAAGTACTACCCAATGAAAAAGTTAAATTTTAAACTCAGATCAATCATGAAGTATTTCTAATATTCCTCTTTTCTGTGCCTTCTGGAGAAGTATTGTGTTAACTGCAATTTATTTGGCATTCACATTTGTACACTTAGATCACCTCAGTCCTTGAAAGAAATACAAAAGTCTATAATTGCTAAGTAATTTCTATACTAAAGGGAGAAATGAAGGGTGTGTAAACTACGAGTGTCACTGGAAGAAAACTAAACTTTTTAGCTAAGATTTAAACAAATTAAACTTTATTTCCTTTAGCTTCTCATTTTCCATATTATTTACTATATTTTATTTTTTTAAGATTTTATTTATTTATTCATGAGAGAGACAAAGAGAGAGGCAGAGACAGGCGAGGGAGAAGCAGGTTCCCTGCAGGGAGCCTGATGTGTGACTCGATCCCAGGACTCTGGCATCATGACCTGAGCCAAAGGCAGATACTCAACCACTGAACCATCTAGGCATCCCTATTTACTATATTTTTAAACTGAGATCCATTATTTACTTACGCGTTTACACTGTTATATGGAAAGGTGGTCGCTGAAAATTATGCAGTTTTTATACATATTTTAAGATATTTCATGCAAAAAAAATCACATAACTGACGTAGTATGTACTTTTGAGAGGGAATGATATTAAAATTACAGGCTCTTTTTTTTAATGTTGAAATCTGAAACTAAATTGACAGTTAAAAAAATAGGAATAAGAGTTTATATGTAGCTTTAATATACCGCATATAAAAGAAAGACAGTATCATTCATTTTGAAATATCCAAAAATTCTATTGCATCATATTATGGTTACCCAGTCAAATCCTCTGTTAACAACAGTAGCATAAAGAATACATTTGCACAGGACATAGCTGTCTTACATTGGGACACACAAACCCCTATACACAAAAAATTATCAAAAACATATATATAATGGTCCAGGCACTATACATGTGTCCTTTCATTTAATCTTCATAATAACCTCAGAAGGTACATATATAACAATGCCCATTTTGAAGATGGGCAAACTGAGGTTTAGAGACGTTAGTTTGCCTGTAAACTTTGCTATTGTTGAATCAAAGAGGTAAGAATGGAGATTTTTTTTTCCCCCACTAATAGGAGAGAAAGGCTTAGAAACAGTTTACTGCAATTCCTATGACTTGCAAGCTTTATATAAACTTGAATTTGGAGCATGAGACAGCTCAAGTCCCCAAACCACACCTCCAACATCCACTAGTTTCCCACTGTTTCCATGTTTGGTCAATTTGGTTTCCTGTCAGTTCTCTAGTTCCTCCTTCATTTCTCTGCTAGAAATAAAATGAGTTTATGAATCTCAGCCCAAGTAGATGAAGGTGAGTCTACTTTTGTCAGGCATGGATTTTTGGATAGACTTTCTCATTCTTTAACTTGGATACTCATCTGACATGTACTGCTGTGATCTACCTGCAAACCCCAACTCCATCCCCAGGAGTCTAATCTTTCCAAGAACAATTAGAATATTTCTCAAATTTGGCAGTTCAGCACTTAATTATGCTTCAAGGAGGCCATGCCTGGCTAGTATCCCCCCCCCCCCCTTGGAGGTTCGTACTATCCAGCAAGACTCTCTGTTAGCTATTCTTTCTCTGCTCAGCCGTTATTACACTATTAAGGGAAACACTGCCATAAAATATTAAATATCAATAGGCTATAATGTGTTTATTTGTAATTGTACCAGAGATTTATTATAATATAGACATTACATTTTTACGTGAAGATTTTTCCTTAGTTTTTATCTATTTTTATTTTATTTTAAAGATTTTATTTATTCATGAAAGACACAGACAGCAAGGCAGAGACATAGGCAGAGGGAGAAGCAGTCTTCTTGAGGGGAGCTCGATGTGGGACTCGATCCTGGAACTCCAGGACCACACCCTGAGCCAAAGGCAGACTCTCAACTGCTGAGCCATCCATGCGTCCCTTCTTAGTTTTTAGTGTCTTTTTTAGTGATACTCAATATTTTCTCACTCTTTCTGGTATATGCTGGGTCCACATTCATGGAGAACAAGCCACAATTGTTATGTGTGTATAAAATGATTTATCAGTTCGCTTTAATTTACAACCTACTTGGATGTGAATTAAATTTTGTTGTGGCTATAAGATTTTTCATTTCTTAAATTAACTGATTTCTAAGGTTCCTATCACTCAAAACCCTGGTCCAAACCTCGCTAATAGACACCAAATAATAAAAACATCTGCTCATTAACTGAGCTTAGAGAATTGTCACCCACATATTTAAAGTTGTCTTCATTAATGACTTTCATTTCATGGCCTAAATTAATGGTCATGATAACACGCTAAACATTTGTCTTCTCCATATGTTTCATGTACCTAGGTATCTCTGACTCAAGTTAACATGCAGTTTTCTTGGATGTTCAAAGTAATTTGTTGATATTGATTAATAAGCATAATGTGCCTAGATTCACAACATGAATCTAAATAAGAAATGGATTTCACAGCTTTAAAAAATTTGGCATCATAGATCAGTAACATGAGGGAAAAAGATGGAGTCAATCTGAAGTGAAGAACTCTAAGTGTGTTTGTATATCCTTGTCCAGTGTTCAGAGGAATAACAATGTAAAAGCAGTCACTTGAATGACTCTGCCCGTAAGACAATTCTATAAACATGGCCCCTAGGTTGGTTCTAAAACAATGAATCTCTATTTTTTTGACACAGAATACTTTCAGAAAAGAAGCTGAGGCTAAGGACTCACTACAGAGCAGAGCAACAACTGAAACTGTAAATAGACAAGAGAGAAAACACAAAGTGTGTGTGTTGGTGGGTGAGGTGATTGGTTGAACATTTTTTATTCATTTGACCAAGAAATAGTTACTGAGTAGTTATTATGGGCCAGGTACAATAGGAATTATGGGTACTTTGGTAAACAAAAAACAACCTTCCGGTCCACCAAAAGAAGAAGAAGAATGACAATAATAGGAAAAGAAAACATAAATATCAATTTATTTTATTTGGTATTCCCTTTTCTATCTTCCCATTCTGAGTTGGATGAACATTATATATATCCATGCCATGCATTTCTTTTGATACGGTGAAAGATAACAAAATTTTCAAAGTTTGTAAAGTATTTACAAAACTAAAAAACTAAAATTAAAGCTAGAAAAAGTTTAAAACATGTTGTATTCTGGAAAATATTCTGGTTCTTAGTTCTATGGCTTATTTTTCCTCTACATTAACTCAATTTACATTCTTTCAATAAGAAAAAACTACAAAACTAGGTATATAAGAATGTAGTAGTAATCATTTTGATGGCTTACGTTCAACTGAAAACCTATCTAATAGTCTTAATTTTGCCATCAAGTTTAAAAGTTCTTTGAAAATGTCCCATCCCTTTATGGATACTATGACCTTAAATTTTAATCACATCAAGATTTGGTATATTTGTTATTTAACAAGTGCTTAAAAATGTTTCTCCATTCACCCATCTTCTATGAAAGTACCTGAGAGCAAGTCTAGACCAATGTCTATGACCTTTGATTTCACTGATCTTCTGTATCAGCATGTTTTTGTGATATTAAAATTAGTATATGTAAAACAATTACACATTTACTAATTTTTTTAACAATTACACATTTAAATGGAAGTGAAATGTCATCTGAAAACTGTAAAGCTATATACTAATTTCAGGAATGGAAAAGTAAACAATTGAAAACAACTTTAATTCCATCAGTGAGCTATTCTGCTTCTTCTCTTTCCTAAATCAAGGTTCTGATTATAATCGGAGGATCAGGATGGAGACATAGGAGGCAAAGGGCACTTGCAGTTCACATGTGGCAAGAGGCTGGGACAAGAAGAATTTCTCCTATCCCTTTCACAGTGCAGATTTATATGTAACCTGAAAAGTACAGCCACAACATCTCAGGAATGCCTGAAAATGGCAAGGGGTAAAATCCTAATCACAGATACTTCAACCATTTTATGAAATATTTAATTTGTTACAAGCAATCCCAAATTTTACACTACAAGTATCTGACATTCATAAACTGGAAAAAAAAAAACCTACAAAAAATGTTTCAATTTCCCATGACAGAGTCAAACAGTACAATGTTTGTACAAATGAATGAAATTAGTAAAAGAATAAAGTAAATAACACATTTCTTAATTTACTTAATATAGTTGAAGGTGGCACAGTGGCTACCGTGTTTTTTTTTTTTTAAAGGAAAATCTCTTTTCTTATTTTCTGCACCACATTATGTAGGACCTTTAACAGTGTAATATACTGAAAAATAATTAAAAATCATTTCCTAAACCAACTAGGTCCTCCATGACTTCTCCCATTCATTTTGTGGTTAAAATCTTATAATATTAGCTTGAATTTCATCTCTGCCTGACACGTTTCAAGCAGTGAAGCAGATTAGTGCCTCAGAACACTTTATAGGGTTTCGTTATCAATCAGGTTATGTTCCTAGTGACGCTTTCAACACAATTATCTTATTCGAATGAACTCTCATGGATTGAAGTAAACAATGCTGTAGCCCACTGCTCTTGTATACTTTACATTCATTTATTTCCTTTTTCTTTACTTAGACTTAAAGCACGTGCCATAGAAAGAGCGCATGTTAAATATTCCTGGAGTGTCACAATATGTAATACAATAAAACAGATTACAACCCTACCTTTCTTTCACAGCAGTGGTGCCAAGCACAGGTACACCGGAGCAATCAATTTGTTCTGCAGACAGTAAGGCTTTCATAGAATACTAATGTAAGATCTCTTTTCTTTCTCCTTTGCCTTGACTCCCCAATGCCCGGGTCCCGACCAATACTAGGAGGAGGGCGGTATGTCTTCTGCTGAGATAACCACAACTACTAATCAAGTCTACGTGTACAAGGGCACAGGATTAAACCTCCACCAAGCTTGAGTCAGGGTTTGAGAGCAGCTAACACATGCACAGCACGGTCAAAATTAAACACACACACACACACACACACACCCATGCACATGCCATGAAAATACAGATGTGTCTACTTCGGTGAACTAATTCATCACACTTTACCACTGATAGATTTTTTTATTTCAGGAGCATAAAATTACCTCCTGTTGGACTGGGAGCTTAGATCCAACAGTAACCAACAATAATTATTTTTTTCCAGAAATGAGAATCATCATCAGTATTCTCTGCATTACACTGTTCAGATTTTTAAACATGGCATTTTTCTAAATTGGACTATCCAATACAATTTACATGGACTTATACTTTCAAGTACTAACATAGGGTTAATGGACTCAGCAAAGATTCTTAAGATTTTGCACTTAAAAAGGTAATATAATAGCTCACGTCCACTTCTTCAAGAAAAGCATGTGCATTACCAATAGTGAAAAGATATCCAAAAGATTTTCATTTATTTTAAAGTTTTTATACTAAGTGTAACCCCAAGCTACTTAAAAAAATTCAGGTCTCAAAATTATTTAAAAAACATTTTTAACATTTTATAATTATGGTAGCATACTGATAACTTTGATGTCATAAATCCAAAATCCAGAGGTTCCTCTCTACAAAGCATTTTTACTTGGCTTATTTCTTCTTTTATCCCAAACGTGAAAAGGTATGCCAATCATTGAGTAGGGTGATGACAGAAGTTGTTAAATATTTTTTAACAACACATATTAACCTCATTTTAATTTGCCTGCCTTAATTTTCAAATAACTCCTAAAAAGTCGTGATGGTAAAGGGGCTGCAAACTAAGCAACAGTTAAGGACAAAACACTCTAGATAATCAAAGAAACTTAACAGGAGGCTTCCTAAACCAGTTCTATTTTCATGTACACAAATGCTTTAACACTGCTATAAAAACATGGGTCTTACTCTGCACTCTTCTCTTAAAAAAAAAATGCAGCAGGAACAATTAAGAAATACTAGGGCCTTCAATGAAGTATTGCAATAATGTTTAATCGATACTGATGCATTTGTCCTTGACACACTGACCATGTCATCAGGCTACTGTCATGTGATATCATGTCATTTCCCCACCTGGCTCATGACCTTGCCCTCTAAATGACCTAAAGCTTCCCTCAAGTAGCAGGAGGCCCCTCCCCGCTGTCTCAGCAAGGTCGAATGGGTCAGCGTGTCCTCATCTATAATCCACCACCATTTGTCAGCAGGGAGGCTGGAGGAGGCAGGCTTGCTACAAGGGGAGAATGCCCAATTAGGCAGCTGTCACACAAAGCATAGGCTGCAAAATTATCCCCTGTCAAAAGAAAGAGCAGCTGCGGGTGCCAATTACAGCAACCTTTCAACCCTTTAGGTACTGGAAACTACACAGAAGTAAATGAAGAACAATTAGTGATAACAAATCGATGAATTAGGACAGTGAATTAGAAATTACTAGCAGGTGAGCCTGGGTCATATATGACATAAGGGCATACCAGACTCCAGGCAAGGGCAGAGATGCACACAATCACACTAACCATTTTCTTGCATATAGATTTTCCCTCTGGCATTTTCTTCTTACAAACCCAAAACCCTTTAAAATACTCATAACCTCTAAGTATACATACCTTTTCACTTTTCATGGAAGATACCCAAATAAATTGTTTCTGGACTAGAAGGAAATCTTTCAGAACAGTAGGTCTATAGTTAATTCTAAATCATTCTCCTTACACAATCATCATGCTATGTCCTCAAACTTAAATTTAAGCGTGGCCCACAAAATCTAAAATATCAATTTAAATAATCACACTTAAAATATTATCCATCTTCATCAAGTACTTGCCCTGATGCTACTTTAATCACACTCACGGGGAACTATCTCCAAGAAAGCAACTGGGTATGAATTCTGAGACAACTGTGATGTTAATATCATCACGCAGACGTTACATTTCTCTACATGGTGTGATTCTGTGGATAAAGAAATAACTGCAATGTGTGCTTCTGTATATGATACATATTTTAAAAATCAACTTTAAGTTACTCAGGTTACTCTGCTCCTACTGAGGTGATATGCATCAAGTCTCAAGCATAGAAAGCCAATTCACTTGGACTCTTTCCAACGAATGTCTTTGGTAGTTAGCACTGGGAGGCAACAACAGAGGAACAAAATAGGCAAAGGAGCCCCATAAAGGAGAGGGAATCTAAATCTAATATGGCTTAGTGTTTGTGGACATGCTTTCACTGTGCCTTTAAAAAGTTATGTATGATCAGAAACAACTTTCTTAGAGACCACTTTAAACCAACATGACTTTTTTTTTTTTTCCTTAGGAAAAAGCAGGTATCATCCTGTACTGATTCTTTAAGAGTTGAGAAACCTGGATGATCTGCGCTACAATTTCTAAAGAAGCAGGGATAAATTGCTCAATGAGAATTCTAAATCACAAATGGGCAAAAAAGAGGGAGACAAGGTGAGGCAATAAAAAGCCCTTCGCTCATCCCCTCCAACATATTATAAATAAATCACAGTTGCCAGAGGGAAAAGTTCATAATTCCTAGCTCCTAAATCAAGTCATTTGATAACATTTCCATGAGAGAACTGTCTGCAGAAAACTTCTCCATTAAAAGTTTATCCAAGAATTTGATTCATAAATTATGTTTCACCCTGCTAAAAAAAAAAAAAAAAAAAAAAAAGGGCACTTACACATTTCCTTTAGTTTAGAATGCCACCTTCTAAAGTCAAACCGAAGGATTCAGAGAAAGAAATGGCAAGGAGACCGGAATGAAGGAGTTAATGCCTTTAAAATTCAGCTTCCATCATACATGGGTGACTATCTCTTTAAATAATTTAAATCCTCTCCATCAACTACAAAGCTGTTTTGAAGCCATTTAGCTTTGTTCTTTACATGTGTTCTAATTAAGAAATGACCTTGTCATCACACACACCATAAATCCGGGATTATTTCCTACAGCAAAAAATTCACAGAGTCCCCCCAAAAAAAGAAAAAGCAGGGGGGGAAAAAGACTTCTTCCTCAGTTCCTTACTAAAGGAAGTTGTTGGTTGGCTAAACGCTGAAGCAGTTTCACCGCATAATTTTTTTTGTTGTTGTTGAATGTCACAGGGCGGGTTAGTGTGACCTTGAGCTGCATCCGCAGCACAGCAAGGGTCGAGATGCCTGCAGGCGCCCTTGTACTGGATTTGCAAGACAAAAACCTTCAAACTGGCTGAAGGACATCTTAAATCTCTTCAAAGGTTTTCCGAACTAATCTGGGCTGCTCTTAGCAGGATCTGTGCCAGTGTGAGAGGCAAAATTAAAAACAAGGTCTTTGACAGGATGTTGTCTCCTCTTAACCCTTCCCAAGCAGCACAGAACAAATCACCAGCTTTCTGGAGAGAGAGTTTACCTAGAAGCATTCGTTCATAACAAATTATGTAAGCAAGCGATCACAAAGGATGGGGCAGCCATCAATCCTCACAATTAAACCTCCCATTGCACTTATTAAAGAATTGGGGGGAATCTTCTTCTTGCCCATATTTTAGTGCAGTGATGGGAAAACTTAAAGCTCTATTTGTTAGCTCTTAGGTTTGCGGAACAGTCATAAATTAAAAATAAGGAAATCTTTCCATCAACATTAATCTCTAGAATTTCTTTTTCTTTTAAGAATAAGCCTCTAGCTGGCTAAGTCACAAACTTCATGCATATTACATATAGCTTACTAAAACTGTAACAGGTAAAGAAAATTACATCATATGTTTATAAATTTCTTCTACCTAACATCATGGATACATGGCTACAAGAGGAAAAAATCAGCATAGTGAAAATGAACATATGTAAAATAAAGCAATGTCAGCCTTGTTACAAAAAGTCAGTGTAATATACTGTTATTGTGTGCAGTATTTCCAATGCAGGTATCCAGAGAACAGTATCAATGCCAGCAGAGGGTGTGAGTCTTCCCTGGCAATGCTCTCAAAGTTTAATTTAGTAGCTATGCTCCCAATAGTCTAAGGGAACAAACTTTGTAACAGTGATTTTAGGATTTTGCATTTTAAGCATTTCTCTTTCTATAACATGTTCGTTTGTCATCATCAGATATAAGGTATGTCATAATTAGTTGTAAAGAGTATTCAGTGAAAGGTAAGAATTTATTCAGGTCCAATAGGTTCCAAATTCTGCCCTTTACAAAAAAAAGACTAAGTAAATTCAAGACTACTCTGAGTAACTCAACATACTTTCACTTACTTGAATTCTGCTATGCTTTCCTGAATGGGACAAGAAAGGGGTAAAGTAATACCTGGTAAGTAGATAACACATGAGAGTGAATCATACATGTGAATTTCTTGTCTCTGTGCAAAAGGAGTCAAGAGCATATACTGTGCTAAATGCTATGGCTGAAATCTATAAAAAAAAAAAAGGTACTCTAGGAATGCAGAGTGAGTGTAACTAGGCTTTCAGTTCACAGGTATATGTGTCCTAAGTGGTGGTCAGTTACGGTTAAAAAACAAGGAAAGGCTGGCCAGGGAGAAGAGAATGGCGCCACTCTAGGTTACATAAATAACAGTCAAAGGCAGAGAAGAGCAGAGTGTGATACAGGAAGGGGATGGTCCAATGTGACTAGAGATTAGGCTGAAAACGCAATTGGGACCAAGGACTTTGAATCAAGGCCATGCCAAGGAGCTGGCCTTTATCTTGGTGGGCAGTGGAAGGTTTACAGGCAATGCTATGATTAAATGCATGTCAAAAACAAAAACAGAAGTTGTAGAGTTGTTCATGGCTTGGAGGGGAGAAATTTGAGATGAATTAGTGCAGAGAAGAAAACATGGTCAAAATAAGGCAGGGGGCAGGAACCCTGAAGAAAAAGATAACTAAAAAAACAATAAAGGTTGGTCTGAATCGTTGGAAAGCAATTTATAGAATATAGTGCTATTAAAAAGGGCATTTTTAATAGTAAATACATTAAGTAAAAAAAAAAGAAAAAATGATTATTGTTTCTCAAGCCCAGGTTTGTAAATCACAAATCCTGACATGATTTATACGGTTTCAAGAAAATTAAGAACTCCGATAGAGGTATGTAAGAGTCAAAATCAGATTCTGTTGGAGATGTGGATTTTGTACATTTCAAAGAACAATCTTCATTAAGATTGAATTTTTGCTTAGTGAGGCAGCAATATGTACCTTTTCAGGATAGTATGAAGACATATTTCCCTTGGCTATAAGAGAGAGATGTCTGGCTTAAACCATAATGTGGTTGATGGAGCTATCACATCAAGGGTTTCATCAACACTAATAAGAATAAAATTACTCCAGCAAACATTTATTGAGTATGTACTATGTTTAGAACTCAGAATTAAAAAATAAAAAGTCCCAACATTCTATCAGCTTTGTGCTTCTCATGTATCACTTACAATGATAAGTCCCTAAATTACAGTTTCACACCATGACACCATTACACAACAAAAAGACTATTAGTAAAAAAGAATATTGAGCTGTCAGTGATTTAAGTCTCAACTAGCAACCATCTTAGTATTCCCATGCGGCTGACAAGGTACACAATGAAATCCCAGAACTCTCTGGGAAGACCCAGTACCCATGCAATTTGAAGAGAGTCGTCAAATACTCTAGAGACTGACTGTCCTGCTAAGACCTCAGAAGGAATTTAACAGAGTATCAGCCAAGGTAAGAGGGTAGGGAGTAAAAAAGGAGACACTAAGGCCAAGAAACTATCTGCCAGAGAGCGGACTGTACTCTCAGAAAAGGAAAGCCAGCATCAGGGATCATGTTGAAGCAAGTGGAGGGGAAGGTCAAAACAAAAGAGAGAAGAAAGATTTTGAAGGGAGTTTTCTCACTTCCCTGAAGAAGTAAACTCTACTCTTCAAGATCATTAAGGAGGGACTAAATCTCCAAACCCTCTGGAGTAAAAAGAGGCACCACAGGAGAAGTATTTGGAGGTTCACAAGTCATAAAAAGGTCTAGTAATTGAAAGCCAGTGTAGTGACAGGGCACAACTAGAAATGACCTTCCCAAGTATTTACAAATAAAATGACTTCTCCCTGAATAAGCACCTCCATCCCACTGGTAATAGTTTCCAGCACATTCTATGTCTAGACATTAATATAAGGGTGGGTAATATAAGTCTTGCAGATATTTTTTAAAAACTCCAATAATTTACTAACCTACAAACACAAAGGCTAGGATACATTATTGAAATAAAAATACAGAATATTCTGTTGGCAATTAGTTAAGTAAATTCCTGTAAAGCAGAAGTTCGGAAAGCATGGTCCAGGGACCCCAAGAGTCTCCATGATCCATTTAGGAGGCACATGAGGTCAAAATACTTTTATAATACTAACCTGTTATCTGCTTTTTTGCTTCTTTCTCTCAGAGTGTACAATGATGTCCAGAGGCTACATGACGTGTCATGGCTAATGTGTTAATGGCTAATGGAATATAGCCTTGTATATTCTTGCGTTTTAACATTTTTCTCAGTTTTGATTTCTAATGTGGTAAAATACTGGTTGACATGACCCTCACAAAGAAAAGCTCCCCTGGGTCCTCAATAAGTTGAGAGTTCGGAGGGGTCCTGAGACTGAAAAGTTTGAGAACTGGGGCTAGTCTAACTGTAACAGAATCAAGAACTTCAATCTTGGTTTTAATCTTCAAACAAAATCTCCACTTTCTAATTTTCAAGAATTTACACTATTAACTATGCCAGACAAATACTATTCTCTGTGCAGGAAAGCCTTAAAGACTTGAGTAGGGGAAAGAAAAGAATGACCTTTTAAAAAAGAAAATTAGGAAACTAAAAATGATACAAAATATCATTCTTTGCATGGTCTCTACTCTTCGGGAATCACCATACCAGAAGTAACAAATCCACAATTATTCATAAAGAAGATACTATATGTTGAGAGCTGAAGGCAGAAGGATAGCTAAGTGATAAACTGGCCCTTAGTAGGCTTACCCCACCCCATCAGGAAAAATATAATCCACAACATAGTGAGATACTACTATAGGAAAACTCATGCACAAAGTGAAAAAAGCATAAAGGGGAAATTCTTGGGAAGTAGACAGGCAGCGAACACGTTTGTCAGTGAAGGCACCTGACCCCAGAGGTGGCATGTAATTCACATTACACGACTGGCAAAAATCAAGGTTTTGCCAAACGAACAGAAGTTAAAAAGCACTCTTTAAGCTGGGGGAAGTGCATCAGTCCCAGCAGGGAAAAGCAACAGCACACAGTAAGTTTTAGAAACTTTAGTTTTCTAATCACAGATATTTGAATTCTGTTCAAATAACAGAAACTGTGAGTAATTAGAAAGTTTTATAGAATTTGATAATGTAATTTACTATCAGTTAAATTCAATGATGAGAAATTTGGACTTGTAATTTGTGTGCCTTTTTCTTAATTTCCAACCTGTTGTAGATAACAGCTTTTTAAAAATACAAAATAAGTAATTTTTAAAAAAATATATGAAGTGAAAACAAAAACTAGTCCTTCACACAGATATTTGGAGAACCTTAGAGAACAAGATGCAAGATGGCAGGAAGGAGGAGGGTCAACTGGAGACAAAAGTTTCAAGCTAGAGCTTGCACAGATTGTACTACCAATAATCTATCTTCTTTTTTTTAGAGAGAGAGAGAGGGTGCAAGAGTGCACATGCCTGTATGGTGGTGGGGAGAGGCGGGGAGGTAGGCAGAAGGAGAAAGAGAGAATCTTAAACAGGCTCCATGCCCAGTGTGGGAGCTTGTCCTAGAGTTTGATCCCAGGACCCTGAGATCATGACCTGAGCTGTAATCAAGAGTCAGATGCTCAACTGACTGAGCCACCCAGGTCCCATCAATAATTTCTATAAGTCAATACAAACAAGAAAATAAATGGTGTTTGAAAATGACTAGTATACTTCTAATCCAGAGTGAGTGAGGATAAGTAAAATGTAATGTGTAAACTCTACTGTTAGAATCACACTCATTTCGGATGTGCAAACCACAAGCCATGTGGTTGAAGGGCAAACATGGCAGAGAATCAAGGAGAATATCAGGTTTATTACAGTTATTTCAAGTGAAAATGACCAGGGTCTGGGTAAGAAGCGAAAGTGAATTAACACTCTTATCAACACATTTTAAAATTATTTTAGTTATTTCATTTGAAATCCTTCATGGGAGGGCAGCCCGGGTAGCTCAGCGGTTTAGCACCGCCTCCAGACCAGGGCGTGATCCTGGAGACCCAGGATCACGTCCCACGTCGGGCTCCCTGCATGGAGCCTGCTTCTCCCTCTGCCTCTGTCTCTGCCTTTCTCTCTCTCTCTCTTGAATAAATAAATAAAATTTAAAAAAAAAAGAATTATGAAATCTTTCATGGGAGAGAAAAAACCTGAGTTGACATGGAGGCTTGGTATAGTGGTAAATATTCCTCTCAAAATGTTAGGTAGTTACATCAATTAAGGTACTAAGTAGGGGCACGTGGGTAGTTCAGCAGTTGAGCATCTGCCCTTGGTTCTGGGCTGATCCTGAGGTCCTGGGATTGAGTTCCCCATCAGGCTCCCTGCAGGAAGCCTGCTTCTCCCTCTGCCTATGTCTCTGCCTCTCTCTGTGTATCTCTCATGAATAAATAAATGAAATCTTAAAAAAAAAAATTGAAGTGCTAAGTAAAAGACTTTTAAAAAGTCAATCTTTTAATGACACCAAGTTCAGCAAAATGTTAATTATATTAACGTTTCCCACTGTAATAATGAGTTAGAATTAAGGAAGGCCTGTTACTTTCCTATGGTCATTATGCTATTAGGATCACTGAATTATTCTATGAGAAAACTAGCACAAGCAAACTGGAAGTTTTAGGAAAATGTGATGGCTGTGGAGACAAAGGCGTAAGTAAGGAGGCTTCCAGCACAAGCATTCAAGATGAGAAATGCATTCTGAGATAAGATGCTGGCTGTGGGAAAGGATATTAAGGAGTGGGTTAAAGCAATCTTGGAAATTAATGCTTCATTTGAGTGCATCATCCACATTTTCTTGCAAAGGCTCTCCACAAAGCCAGGGAAACATCAGTTGAGAAAGCTAAGTTAGTTTAGGGAATTAATTCCATCTAAAATAACTCACCTAGATTCTGGACTGATCTCAGTTTCACCAGTACCATGTTCTCAACTGAATATCTTGTGTAGAAGTTTAAACACTTTTTTAAAGTGCTATTCCTTTTATTTTGGGGCTCGAACTCATGACCCTGAGATCAAGACTTGAGCTATTATCAGGAGCCAATCCTTAACTGACTGAGCCACCCAGGTGCCCCTCACAGTGTGATTTCTTAAAAACATTACTTTGAGAAATGTTTTATAAAGTTTGGGGAACACATTCCATGTAGATGACTAGACTCATTTTACCAACCTAGTGACCCAATCTGTTAGAACCAGCAAAATCAGTGGCCATTGTCTCTTTATACAGATACTTCTGTAAGCTGATGGAAAAGTTTTAGCACTTAAAACATGTGTTGAAATACTTATCAACAATTTAATTGAACTAGAAAAAAAAAACATACATTAGAGAACTCTTCCCAGTGAGAATGCATGAGTTATAATAAAAACTCCATTTAGTGAGAAAATGAGTATATTCAAGTGTTTAAGCTAAATTGATTTATGGTCAATTATATCTAATTGTACCCAAGATAGTCACTATTTTTATGTTATCAATATTTACCAAAGTTCGCTAATAAATAAATGTTGCACTCTGAAATAGAGCGTAGAAAGTATATGGAGTCCCCAAAAAAACACTTTTCTGTGTTTTTATTTTGTTAGTTATATGAGATGACTAACTTTTTTTTCCAAAAGGAGCTGACAACTGAGCAAAGGAAATCTGGCCCAAGGCACTGAGAAGTTTTTATAAATACTTCATGCTTTATATGGCTTGCAATATTCATTTAATCAAATTCTTCTCCTTTTTTCCTAATCATCTTCTTTGGCCTCTCATTCAGAAGGACATTACCTAAAAATGCGATGTACAGAGTGTCTGAGAGGCTCAGTGGATTAAGCATTCAACTCTTGATTTTGGTTCAGGTCATGATCTCAGGATCCTGAGGTTGAACCCCAAGTACGGCTCCATGCTGGATGCGGAGTCGGCTTGAGATCCCCTCTCTCCTCTCTCTCTCTCTCTCTCTCACTGCCCCTCCCCCATTCTCTCTCTCTCTCTTAAAAAAAAAAGTGACATACCTGTTTTTTGGAGTGCAGCTGTATGAAAGACAAACTATAGTAGAACCTCATGGAATATATTAATTCAGAGTCTTCAAGTGTTTTCTATCAAATACTAATCTATATAAGGCCCTCCTTTTGGAAACTGAGAATCCAATGGCTGGCTAATGGAATGCCTACTTAAAAGATATATTATATAATGACAATTTCTCCATATTTATTTGATCAGGAACTCTCATTCAAAACATAATTTAGAAAACATACAATTAACATATTCATTTCTAAATCTTGAAAAAAATTTAAATATATATAGATGATAATCATGAATAGCTCATTTTTATATGCTTTCAAAACTATTCATTGTACATTCTAAAGAATCTATCTTTTCTATCTGAGAGAAAGATCTAAATTTGATCATTTTTCAAAGACAACTTACTGGCTATGTAAATTTGCCAGCTGGCTATCTATAATTTATTTATCCAACTGTCATAAGTGGTGGTTGCTTACTTGGTAAAACAAGGGCGTTAACAAATTAAGAACAACAAACTAATTATATCTTGTAGGTCACAAGAATATGCATGATTACAATTTTCACTTAACAAAATTAAAAGTTGGGAATTGGGGTGCAGTAACAACTATAAAAGCAAATTTCAGACTATCAGTCATTAACACAAATGAAAGAACTCAGCATTTAACAAATACAAGTCTGGTTGATTTAAAATCTCAATTTAGAGGAAAAAATAATAGGTGAATATGTGAAGAATGACTAGCAACCAAATAATTATTAGTAATTGTGATTCTTATTTAACAAATAAAATGTTTTAAAGATTTTCATACTTAAATTACAAGAAAGAATAAAAAGAATGATCAAAATAAGAAAGAAGTAGAATGATTAAATAAGTTATTCACTAGCTTTTCTGAATATAACCAGAATAGTGAAGAAAAAGGAATCTGTATCATCATCGCGCCAACCATATTATACCTAAGATAAGGAACAAATTTGGCTCAAAGTTGCCATCCCCCTTTAGAAACATCAGAGGCCATTAAAACACCATGAATTTTAGGATATCTTATCTGCTTTCTTCTAACAAGAGTTTTCAGCTAGCTAATTGAAAGTGAACTCTTCACAACTAATTATGAGCACAATAATTAATCACTATGTCCTTTCCTGGTTTACTTGGAGTGCTTCTCTGCCCAGGCAAAAGCAGCACAAAGTCCAAGAGCTTAAGACAGGACAAATTCATTTAGGTTGTAGCTCTACTAGATAACAGGAGTGTTAATCCAAGGAGAATTAACCACTCACCCATCTCTTTCTGTTGTTATGCCCACCTACTTGTGTTAATTTAGTCAGATTATTTTATTACTTCTTAGAAATGCTAATATACTATTTGCCTTATAAGAGGTAACCATTTTATATAATTCAAAAAGTAATCATTGACTTAGACTATAATAAACCCACAATAACCAAATATTGCTCCTAATTTCCTCACAACAATAATTAACTTTTTATTTGAAATCAGATTGCTATTTCAGGTTTTATATTAACTGTCCATTTTCTCTGGTTTTTGGTAAAACAAATTAAGTATCATCAACACAAACACTATTTCTGATTTCAAGCTTCCCAATCCCCCTCTCCAGAAGTAATCTACATCCTTTAAATTCAGAAGGAAATTTTTTCTGTCTTTCTTATGGCACTTAGCCTCTTTCTACTGGTTGGTTAAATTTATTTATCTATACTTATACTTTCCCTGTAAGTTCTTTAAAATTGTATCTTATTCACTTTTTTTTTTTAAACCACGCTGTGCCTAATGAAATAATTTGACAGATAAAACACAAAAAAAGTAAGTCTGGTGATTACAAGCTAATTTATAACTAAGAGAGGATTCTTCAAAATATATTAAAATCACCATGATTGAGCCTTAAGAAGTCAAGAAAAATATTCTCACCATCTGTCTCTGAGTTTGTCTCTACTTTCTGAGAAAGGAAATCGAGAAGGCTGTTGTAAAGTAGCTCTGATGTCATCTGAAATCTTCAGATTCTCCGCTCCTCCTTCGGCCTAGCGTGCATCTGAGGAAAAGGAAAACCAGATTCTGGAATATCTTTTGTGAAGTTCTGTAAGCTATTCCCAGTATCTTTTCTTATTCAAGTTCAATGTAGAAGCAGTCATTTAACAGAGAAATATGGTTTTATGACTTAGGAAAGCTTCATTAAAGGAAAGCATGTAACGTTTGCTTTTTAGACCATGCATTTGATAAAAGTAGATGCTTCAAGCAAACAAACTGTGAAAAAGATTTATACTTGCTAGGATGTGCTTTATTAACCTGTTAATTTCAAATTTCTGTCAAATTAATCCAATTAAGTCACATCTAAAAATTCTAAATCCTCCCTCCCAAAGATATATATCCAAAAAGAAAAAAGAAAACTAACAAGGAAAAAAGGGAAGAAAAACATAGCTATAGTTTTTTAATTAAACCTTTTCTGTTACAAAATACTACCTATGTAACCGTCTAGCACAAAAATGTAATAAATATTATATACCTTACGTCCACAGACAGTCCTGTACACCAATCTCCAAAGCAGCTTTATTTTAAATAGCCAAAAACTGGAAACAACTCAAATGCCTATCAGTAGGTAAATGAATTATGGTATACCAGATTTATTATTTGGTATACCAAATATTCAATATACAGAATGGAATATTTACTACTCAGCAACAAAAAAGGATGCACAATTGACATAAGCAACAGCATGGATGAGTTTCAAAATAATTATGCTGAGTGCAAGAAGCCAGTCAAAAAGTAATATTTAGTATATAATTCCATTTGCAAAGAACTGTAGAATATGCAAAGTGTTCCACAGGGAGAGAACACATTTCAGTGGCTACCTGGGGATAAAGGCGTAGGAATGTACAGGAAGGAAGGATTATAAAAGGATACTAACTGTGGCGATAGGTTCATGGGTGTATACATATGTCAAAATTGATCAAACTGTAAATCTTAAATATGCGGTTTATTAGATGTCAGTTATAACTCAATAAAACAAAAAAATAAATTTCTTAAAATGTCCCATGCACCTTAATGTAGCAATTCCAAGTCTAAGGTTTATCCTAATGAGAAAAAAAAATGGATATATACAAGTATTTAGCCATAAGGATGTCATTATATACATTGTTTTTAATAGTTCAAAAAAAAAAAAAACAAACTGAAAACAGCCATTAGATGTCAAAATAAAAAGTCTGAGACTAGTTTAATAGATTCTGGTATATTACATGGGATACTAGGTAGCTATTAAAATATAAAAATTATAGGATATCATTCCATATAACTCATGTAATAAGTGATAAAAATAGAAAGCAGAACATTATGTTCAGCTTAACCAAATTTATTTTAAAAATATATGAAAATAAATGTAGCAATTATTTCTTCATTTAGAGGTAATTTTTATTTTTCCTTTTTGCTGATTTATATTTCCCAGTTTCTAAATAATACACATGTATTACTTTGGTAATAAATAAAACAAGGGATGAAAATACCAACAGTCTACAACTGTCCATTCCCCAGCACAAGTAAAACACTCCTCATAGGTGGTGCATATTACAGAGTTCTGAGCTATCATGTCACCTCTACCAATGACCTACTAAACAGTAGTGAGAAAAGGGCAGGTCTGACAGGATAAACTGGAGTAATAATTAGTAAGCTACGTGCTTTACAAAGTGCTTTCATGGACATGACCTCGTTTGATCTTCATAACTCAGTGAAATGAGCAGAGAAGGCATTATCCCATTTTATAGAGGGGAAAGAGACAATGAGCAAGGCCAGCTAAGTGTCATGTCCCAAAATTACAAATCTTGGATTTAAATTGAGCCTTGACTATAAATTCTGACAGGCATTCTAAGAGGAATAGGGAACAATCACTTCTGATTATTTATAACTAGAAGGCAGTGATTTATACGTGAATTTAAAAATAACCGTATTTGCAATCGTATTAGTATTCCTATTAGAATATGCTAGGGGCCTCAGGGATTTCCTAAATCCCTAGGGCCCAACCGTGGAAGCTATATCTTGGCAACTCCAGCTTGCCCCTAGTCAATATTACCTACTAAAGCACTGACATTCAAAAAGAATCTAATTGCTTAGTTTTCAGATGCATTTCTTTCCTTCTTGAAAAACAGAAAGTATCACCTTTTAGTTTAAAGCTGGTAAAAGAAAGTAACCATAACTATATTTATGAATCCTGCAAATAGTGACTTACAAGTTGATGTCAAAAGATCTAACTTAATGGTACTTTAAAATACCACCTTTTGGGCCAAATCTTTTGTGTATACCTGCAGACAAGAAACAGTCTCCAAATAACTTCAAGTATATTCAGTGAAGAAAATGATCCAATTCCTCACAAAAATATCAGTAAACATCTTTGGAGGCATATTATTAACAAGCTGGTCAGCATCTACTAGTGAAGCTTTGAAGCATAAGGAATCCATATAGCTAACCACTCCTACTAACACTCCCATGACTACCAGAGACTTAAAAGGTAATTAATTAATGGTAGCTCTTGTTTTCTGGGCACTTCCTGTGTTATCAGACACTCAACTAACCTCTTTATATACATGATCTTTAAAACAACCCTATGAGATGACTATTATCAACTCCATTTAATAGATGAGGAGTTTAAGTTACCCCAAATCATAAAACCAGTAAAAGCTTAAAGTGGAATTCAAACTCTAGTATATTTTATTTCAAAGATGGGGCCTTCGTAGTTCTCTGGAATACAAATATAACTTTTCTCTAGTGTAAGCCACCTACAATGGTCTCAACACTTGGCAATGAATGGTATGTGAAGTTCATGAGTCTATATTTTCCAAATAAAGAAAAAATATCCAGAGCCCACAATTTATGTCTGATACTTTGTCACATTCTAGAATAGTTTGCTTTAATAGCTGTTCTCTATTAAAGCATTGTTTTAACCCTTTTGAGCTGACATGATCACATGAAAGATAAATTAAGAGTATTTAAATAAAAGTTAGCAAAAGATAATATTAAAGAAACTACTCTCATAGATTAATATTTTAACACTGTCTTAAATTAATAAATGAGTAAATTAGTCTTAAATCCAAGTCAGTGGAACTGAATTTGCCAGATGTTTTGGATCATGAAGACAGGAAGCATTTCTATGAATAAGAAAGTGTTTAAATGACTATTATAATTATAGTAATGCAATATTTCTATGGAATATTATGCAATCATCAAAATATATAATTTCAAATAATATTTAATGACAGATACAATAAAATGAATGTGATTCTAAGGAAGCAAGACACTCAACTATTTATGTGTTAAGCTGAACAAAGCTTAGAGGTTAGGCACTGTGCTAGGTGTTGGAATTACAAAGTGAACAAGAAAAGCACAATCCCAAATGCTGGACTACTTCTCACTGTATTCTTTGCCTGATTAGGACTTTCAGGTTGTTTAAATATCAGTTTTAGTGTCATTTCCTCAGAGAAGCTTCTCATCACTTTTTGTAAAGTAGCTTCCCCTCTACCTCTTCCTTTGTTTAAACTCTTTATTTTGTTTTCTGTTTCCTTGATTTTCTTTTATCTGAGTCTAATGAGATATTTATGAGGTTCTAGTCCTTCATTTTATTAATAAGGTATATTACATTAATTGATTGTTTCAGGGTGAAGACAACCATTCCTTTCTAAGACAAGCATATACAACTAGAGTCATACTTAATGGTAAAAGACTGAATGCTCTGCCCTATAATGCTGGTAAAAAGGCAAGATGTCTCCTTTAGACATCACTATTCAACACTGTACCAGAGAGTTCACTCACTGCAATCAGGCCAGAATATAAAGACACATAGATTGGAAAAGAGAAAGTTAAAACTCTCTATTCGCAGGCAACATTATCTTGTATGTAGGTAATTCTAAGAAGGCTACAAAAAAGCTACTAAGAAAGTTTAGAAAGGTTGCAGGATACAAGATCAAATGTAAAAATTAATTGCATTTCTATATACTAGAAATAACCCCAAAATGAAATTTTAAAAATTCCACTTACAATAGCAACTAAAAGAGTAAGAGACTTAAGCATAAATTTAAAAGGGGTGCCTGGGTGGCTCAGCCGTTAAATGTTTGACTCTTGATTTTAGTTCAGGTCATGATCTCAGGGTCATGATATCAAGCTCCACATAGGGCTCCTGTGCTGGGTGTGAAAACTGCTTAAGATTCTCTCTCTCCCTCTCTCTCTGGTCCTATGCACTACCCCCACCCTGCTTGCTCTCTCTCTAAAAAAAAAAAAAAGTCAATTTAACAAAAGAAGTCCAAATCCTATGCATTGAAAAACTACAAAACACTGTTTAGAGAAATTACAGAAAATCTAAATAAAGATGCATTCCATGTTCACGTATCTAAAAGACCCAATGTTGTTGAAATGGCAATTATACAAATGAACATTCAAAAACCAAATAATCCAGTTAAAAAATGAACAGAAGAAATGAACAGACATTTCCCCAAAGAAGACCTCCCGATGGCCAACACATACATGAAAAGATGCTCAACATCACTTATCATCAGGAAAATGCAAATCCAAACTACAATGAGATATCACCTCACGTTTATCAGAATGGCTAAAATCAACAACACAAAAAACAATTGGTGTTCATGAGGATGTGGAGAAAAAGAACACTCCTGCTCTGTTGGTGGGAATGCAAACTGGTACAGCCACTGTGGAAAATGGTTTCTCAAAAAGTTAAAAATAAAACTACCCTACTATCCAGTAATTGCACTGGTGGGTATTTACCCCCAAAATACAAGGCACTAAATCAAAGGGATACATGCATCCCTATGTTTATGGCAGCATTATTTATAATAGCCAAATTATGGAAGTAGCCTAAGAGTCCACTGACTGGCAGATGTATAAAAAACATATGGGAGAGATATAGATAATGGAATATTATTCAGGCATAAAAAAGAATGATATCTTGTCATTTGCAATGGCATGGGTGGAGCCAGAGAGTTCAATGGTAAGTGAAATAAGTTAGAGAAAGACAAATACCATATGATCTCACTCATATGTGGAATTTAAGAAACAAAACAATCAAGTGAGTGACAAAAAAGAGAGGGTGGGGGAAAAGACAAAAAACAGACTTTTTATTGAGAGCACACTGATGGTTACCAGAAGGCAGGTGGGTTGGGGGATGGGTGACATAGGTGATAGGATTAAGGAGTACACTTGGGATGAGCACTAGGTGATATATGGAATTGCTGAATCACTACATTGTACACTTGAAACTAATATAACACTGTATGTTAACTATTCTGGAATTAAAATTAAAAAAATAAAACATTCTTAGAAAAAAAAAAAAAAACAAACGATGGCAAGTCTCCCCAAACTGATCTATCAGTCCCAGTATGCTTCTTTTTTTTTTTTTTTTTTTTTGGTAGGAATTAATTCTAAGATATATATGAAATCTAAATAAGGATTTGGACTATCCAAAACAATTCTGAAAAAGAAGATTAAAGCTTTAGGACTTAACTACCTAACTGTAAAGCTTAGCCTTACTGTAAAGCTACAATAATCAACACAGTGTGATATTGGCAAAAAGACAGACACACAGATAATGAAATAGGATGAACCCAGAATAACTCTCACATTCATGGTCATCTGAATTTCAACAACTGTGCCACTGCAATTCAATGGGGAAGGAATGGTCTTTTTAACATATGATGCTGGGACATGTCAATAATCACATGCAAAAATAAATAAGTATAAATGTCTCAGAATTTACAAAAAAACCCTTAAAATCAATGATAGCTGGAATTATAAAACTAAAACTTCAAAACTTCTAGGAGGCATAGGAAAAAATCTTGTGACCCTAGATTAGGTAAAGAATTCTTAAATAGGACAATAAAGGAGCAATCCATTAAAAAACCAAAAATCGGAAAAACTGGACTTCATCAAATTCTTCAAGTCATAACTTAGATAAAAGACCAGCCCCAGAATAGAAGAAAATATTTACAAATCATATATATGATAAAGAAATAGTATCTAACATATTAAAACCCTGAGACCTAAAGAATAAGAAGATAAAATAATTTTTTTAACAGGCTAAAGATCTGAAGACATTTCACCAAAGATACATGATTATTTAGTAAACATACAAAAAGATGCTCACCATCTATCCCTAATAGAGAAATCCAAATAAAACCACAATGAGATTCCACTATACAACTCACTAGACCAGCTATAACTTTAAAAAAACTAAAAAATCCAAACTTTGGCAGGATAGAGAGAAATTGAAACCCTTATACATTGTTGATAACACTATAAAATGCCACAGCCACTTTGGAAAACAGCTTGGTAGTTTCTTAACAGCATACTCATATATTTAATCACATGACCCAACAATTTCACTCGTGGTATCTAACCAAGAGGAATGAAAACATGGGTCATTTGTGTGCAAATGTTTATAGCAGCATCAATCATAATAGCCAAAAACTGTAAATAATCCAAGTATCTATCAACTGGTAAAGGGATAAGCTTAAAGTAGTAACCAAAATAAAATAAATAAAAAATAATAATTCATACAATAAGGATAAACCTAAGAAACATAATGCTAGTGAAGGAAGCTAGATGTAAAAGACATATTTTTATGATTTTGTTTATATGTAAAATGTCTAGGAAAGTCAAAATTATATAGACAGAAAGCAGGTTGTCTCCTGGGACAGCAGAAGGGAACAGAAACTGACTGCAACAAGAATGAAGAAACTTTGGAGTGATAAAAATGTTCTACAGCTGGACTGTGGTGATGGTTGCACATCTAAACAAATTGACTCAAAATCATCATACTGAATGCTTAGAATAGGTGAATTGTGTAGTACGTAAACTATACCTCAATAAGGCCATAAAAAATAAAAAGGATACATTCTACATAGAACCACAAATTGTTTTAAAATGAAACCGAGGTTAAAATAAATTGCCATTTCTCCCATTATTTAAAATAATCATCGTAAAGATAAACCTAATGTGTAACAATTACTCTTTGGAGAATGCAAAAGTAGTTTTAAGATGACTATTCACCTGTCTCATATACTGCTGGTGGAAGGGTAAAATGGTACAACCGCTAAAGAGAACAGTTTGGGAGTTCCTTAAAAGTTAAATAGATAATTACCATATAACCCAGAAATTCTAACCCCTAAGGTATAAATAGAAAAGAAATGAAAACATATGTCCATGAAAAAAATCTGTATATGCATGCTCATAACTGCATTATTCATAATAGCTAAAACCTGGAAACAATCTAAGTGTCTATCAGATGAATGGGCAAACAAAATGTGATATACTCAATACAAAAGATAACATCCAGCCAATGAAAAGGGATTTAGTACTGATAAATACTACAACACAGATGAACCTTGAAAATTACTATACTGAGTGAAAGAAGCCAGTCACAAAAAAAACCATGTACTGTATGATTTCATTTATGTGAAATGTCCAGAACAGGTAAATTCAAAAACAGAAAATAGATTCACAGCTGTCTAAGGACTGGGAGTGGGGAAGGATAGGCATGGGTAGTGACTGCTAATGGGTGTGGGATTCTTTGCAGGATCATAAAAATGTTCAAAAATTAGATGGTGGTGTTGGTTGCATACCTGCATGACTATAAAGAACAGTTGAAACTGATGAATTTTATTGTATGTGAACTGTATCTCAATAAATTTATTTAAAAAGATGATTATTGTGCTCACTTCAACTACTAAAATCGGAACAATACAGAGAAGATTAGAATGGCTCCTGCAGAAGGATGACACGCAAATTCGTGAAACGCTCCATATTAAAAAAAAAAAAAAGATGGATTATTAACCTATGATTTATTAAAATATCAAAAATAATTTCAGAGTAAAATTCTGAATTTCTAATCTTGTTTATTTGCTTTTCAGCATTTCTTTTTTTTTTTTTTAATTTTTTATTTTATTTATTTTATGATAGGCACACAGTGAGAGAGAGAGAGAGAGAGAGGCAGAAACACAGGCAGGGAGGGAGAAGCAGGCTCCATGCACCGGGAGCCCGACGTGGGATTCGATCCTGGGTCTCCAGGATCGCGCCCTGGGCCAAAGGCAGGCGCCAAACCGCTGCGCCACCCAGGGATCCCCCTGCTTTTCAACATTTCTAACATTTACTTACACAAGTATGTTCATGTTTAGTTCATTGTGGCTAAATATAAATCACTTCTAAAAAATCAACTGCATTTTTACACACTAGTAACAAACAGAAAATAACATTTTAAAAACATCCAACAAAAGGGGCACATGGGTGGCTCAGTCTTTAAGCATCTGCCTTTGGTTTAGGTCATGATCTCATGGTCCTGGGATTGAGCCCCACAGGGACTCCCTGCTCAGAGGGGAGCCTGTTTCTCCCTCTCCCTGTGCCCTTCCACCCTGCTTGTGTTCTCTCTGAGTATCTCTCTCAAATAAATAAATAAATAAAATCTTAAAAAACAAAAACAAAAAACAATCCAACAACAAAACGTACCTGAAGAATAAAAGTTAACTTGAAAATATATCAGAAGACATTAAGTACAACCAAAATAAATGGGAGGACATACCATATTCATGATTGAAAGACTCAGTATCACAAAATCACAATTCTGTGATACATTTAATGCAATGCCAATCAAAGTCCAAAAGGTTTTATAAGTGGAGTAGCAAAAGCCCAAACAGACAAGCCATCCAACCAGAAACAGAATAGAGTAGGGAACTTGCTGTATCTACACTAGATTTATTATAAAGCTGTACTAATGAAATTAGTGTGCTTCCAGAAAAGAGACATACTGACTGCTAGAGAAGAAACACACCTTCATATAGAACAAAAACAATATTTCACAAAGGTCACAACATTGCAGATCACTGAAGGAAAGAGGAATCATTCAACAGTGCTGAACAAACTGGTTATTTTTTTTTGGGGGGGGGGAAGAAATTGGATCCCTCCTATGTAACACGTAAAAAATAAATTCCATAGGGATTAAAATTTTAAATAGAGAAGACAAGTCTTTAATTTTTTTTTTAAGATTTTATGTATTCATTAGAGGCTCAGAGAGAGAGAGAGAGGCAGAGACACAGGCAGAGGGAGAAGCAGGCTCCCTGTGGGGAGCCTGATGCAGAACTGAATTCCAGAAACCTTGGATCATGACTGGAGCTGAAGGCAGAGACACTCAACCACTGAGCCACCCAGGTACCCCAAGCCACCCAGGTACCACAGAAAGGGCTAACTATAAATATATGAATAATAAATTCAACTACATTATCATTAAAAACTTCCATCCATCAACAAATACAACAAGAAAAAATAAAGAAGATTAAATACAATACCATCAAGCACATTGCCAAAAAAAAAAAAAAAAAAAAAAAAAACGAAAAAAACCACCACAGTATCCAGAATGTATGTGTGTGTGCATATCCTTTAACATTTTATTTAAAAATAGGAAAAGCGGGGATCCCTGGGTGGTACAGCAGTTTGGCGCCTGCCTTTGGCCCAGGGGGCGATCCTGGGGACCCAGGATCGAGTCCCACGTCGGGCTCCCGGTGCATGGAGCCTGCTTCTCCCTCTGCCTGTGTCTCTGCCTCTCTCTCTCTCTCTGTGTGTGTGTGTGTGTGTGACTATCATAAATAAATTTAAAAAAATTAAAAATAGGAAAAGCGTAGGGGTGCCTGGGTAGTCATTTGGTTAGGCATCCAACTCTTAACTTCAGCTCAGGTCATGATCTCAGGGTCAGGAGATTGAGCCCTGTGTAGGACTCCATGCTGTGGGGAGTTTGCTTCAGATATTCTTCCTCTCCTGCTGCTCCCTCTGCTCACAAGTACATACTCTCACTCTCTAAAATACATAAATAAAATCTTTAAATAAAAATAAAAATAGGCAAAATACAAAAAAGTATCCCTGGGTGTCAGGTCTGAGCAGGATGAGGCAGGCACCCAAGCTGGAAAGGAGGGAAGAGTGTGACATGGGAGTCAGAGCCCAAACTTTGGCAGAGTGGTATGGGTTAAGCAGGACCCGCACAACAGATGTCAATGACTGATCACGGGGAGGAGAGTGCCCACAAAAAGATGCACTGGACTGTACCTGTAGGAATTGACATAGGGTTGAAGGGGGCTTCCGCATGAAGGGTCTTCAAAACTTAAGAATTTGGGGGGGCGAGTGCAATGAATACGGCATGAAGATTACATACAGTGAGACCGGTCCAATAAGTAAATTTAGGTTAATAATAGGCAAGTTTCTCACTATTGGAGAAGGGGATATATAAAAAAGGAAGAAAATGTGATTAAACTCTATAGTGTAGGAATGAAACTGGAAGTAGCAGCATGATTGATGATTGACACGTCAAAAAGACATTGGAATCCCATTGGCTGAATCTGGGCAAGATGAGCATCAAAATAAGTAACAACAGTACCTGATTATAGCTCACTGAATACAAGACAGAATCATGAATTTGTACTGATATAAATTAATTAATTAAAGTTTGATGAGGAAGGAGATCGTCACACAGTCTTAGAGCACTTCCACACAAAACAATTATTAAACAGAGGGAAAATGAGTGATTTCACAAGAGAGAAACGTGACAGACACCATCTTCATCAGGTAATCAAGTTAACATAAACACTAATGCGTCAAAATGAAAATCATGTGTCACCTGATAAGATACTAAGAGAAGACACAGCATAACGTCTGAGATATTCCTGCCAAATATTCATAACTTGCATGTAATCACTAGGAAGCAGCAGACAAATCTAAAGGAAGAGAGTTCTACAAAATAAGTGGCCTATGCAGTATAGTCTTGGAAAGTGCCAAGGTCTTGAAAGTCAAACAAAGACTGAAGAACTGTTCCAGATTGAAGGAGACTGAAAGGATGTGACAAGTAAAATGAAGGCGTGCTTCTAAACTAGATCCTTTTGCTATAAAGGACATTATTGGGACTACTTGTGAAAATTGAATGAGATCTGAGGATTAGATGGTAGTAATGCATCAATGTTAATTTCCTGATTTTGATGGCTTTATTGTAGCTTATAGGACAATGTCCTTGTTTGTAGGAAATATATGCTCATTTATTCAAGGGTGATGAGGCATCACATCAAATCTTCATGGGAAAAATTTTTCTTTCTTATGTTGTTACTTAAAATTGAAAAAAAATTAGAAATAAATATATTTAATGCATAGTTTTAAGTACATACTGGACAAAAGACATAAACGAGCAATTCATGAAAGTAAAACACCAATGGTGAGTAATCACATGAAAAGATGTTCAATCTCATTAGCAATCAGAGAAAAGCAAATGAAGACATAGTAAAGATGCCGTTTTGTAGCTACAATATTGGAAAAAGTTAAGTGGCCTGAGATTTCCAAGTTTTGGCAATGATTTGGTTCACTGGGAGCTTCTGTGGTGTTATTAGTGGTATATAAATCACTAATTTGTGGTCCAATGACTTCGGAAAACAATTGGCATTAATTTGTATAACTGATTAATAAACTCATATAAGTAATTATCATTCTCTATACCCCTACTCTTAGGTAAATATTCTAGAGTCTTACACATGTGCACTAGAACATATATAAAAGAATTCAGACATAAGTAATAATCGCAATAGCAAAAACATACCTGTATCAGTGTACAGAAGTACACCAATCTCAATATAGATATATCAAAAACAAAACAGGCATACAGAAACATCCAACAGCAACAACAATCCAGATGTCTACCAATGGTACAATAAATAAATTCAGACAATGGAGTATTACTCAGCAGTAAAATAAATGAATTGCAAACTACATACAATAAATAAATTTCAAAGAACCATAATGAACAAAAAAGGCAAGTTTCAGGCAACTATGCACCCTTTTTATAAATCTTTACAAAAAGTAAAATTAAACAGCATATTACTTAAAGATCTATGTGATAAAACCAGTATTATTAAAAAGTTAGTGATAAACACAAAATTGAAGACTGATTAGGGAGTCAGGGAAGGCATTAAGGGCAGCGCCATGGGCAAGAAGGGAAATATGCTAACAGTGCACACTTTCTCAGTCAAGTTCTGGTTGGTGGATTCTTGCTGGATCATTTTAATATTATGCTTTATAATATAAATATATTTCTATCTGCATAATAAAAAATAAGCTGCCACGTTGTGGCAAAATAGAGTTTTACTTTGACAAGAATATAGTTTTAGGTGAGCATCATAATTTGCAGACATGAACAAATGCTAATTGCTGGGTAACAGATTTTCCTAAATCTCTTTTTCAAAACAAAATAAAGGAGGGTATAAGAAATACACTCCAAAGAACTGGAAAGCAGACTTGTAGATAAAAACTTAGAGCTCAGTCAACCAAAAAATGAGGCCAATTCATATCTACCATCAATTTGGTCTTAAAACTAGCATAAATGCTTGCTTAATCACTCCAAATTTGCAGAACTCTCTCATGGGAGTTGATTATTTTGCAAAAATTACTTAACATGAGAAATAGGCAAACTGAAGTAATTCAATATACTCCAGGTTCTGACCAAACAGTATTTCCCCTCTAATTATAAACAATTCCCCTCATTGATCGCATAGGCTAGTGGTCATATACTCACCCTGATTGGCCAAAAGTGTGATAAGAAAAGCCTAACCCATCCTTAAGAGCAAAACTGTCTTGCCCAATAAACAATTCCTTATAATTATTTTATGTACTTTTATCTGAAAAAACCCATGATAATTCAATATTCTCAACAACCTTGCATTGTAGGTAGGGAACATTATTACCAAGCAACACCTATGTCATGCAGCATAATATTATTAAAGGTTTAAAAATAAGTTAGAAATGTGAATGTTCTAAATCAAATTTTCTTTCTATTTATTGAGTACCTATAATGTAAAAGGTACTTTATAAGGTGTTTCTCAGCATTTTACGTGATACACACAGATTGAAAATCTTAGCTATGGGCAGCCCGGGTGGCTCAGCAGTTTAGTGCCACCTTCAGCTCAGGGCCTGATCCTGGAGACCCTGGATCGAGTCCCATGTCAGGCTCCCTGCATGGAGCCTGCCTCTCCCTCTGCCTCTCTCTCTTTGTGTGTGTCTCTCATGAATAATTAAATAAAATCTTTAAAAAAGAAAAAAAAAAAGAAAATCTTAGCTATGTGCTGCATCCTCACTAAATGCAAACAAATATACAATCTGGTTTAAAAACCATCTTGGACTAATTCCTCTTCAAAAGAAAAGCCAATTATCCTGATATATATATATATATATATATATATATATATATATATATATATATATAATAACAATTCTTTTCCTGGCTTGGATCACTACTGAATATTATGCCTGAGTCTTAACTAGGTTGCATAATACTGAGGAAATTGGGATGGAGACCATACTTGGTTAACAATACAACATCCTTTAGAGGAATTGTTGCATCATGCTATAGAGGGAATGAACAAAAACTAAATCCACACTATTGATCCTTGTGGTGTATTTCACTTTTTATGTATATTTTTGACACAAGTTGAGGCTTCAGGAATGAGGTATTGATTGAAAGAATATACTTCTCACACAATTTCTGAAACTAGACTATAGTGGCCACTAAATAAATGCTCAGTATATAAAGGCTTCTTTCATTAGTCTATTTTAAAATTACTTCCAATACTTCCCTGTATTTGTTCAATGGAACATAAAATATCCCTCTCCATATACACTTTATTTCTCCATTTCCTATTCTCTCCCTATTTTTTTTAATTTATATTCTTTTAAAAGGCATGCCCTGTTATTAATGACCAATGTCATCCTTTTAAAATATATATATTGATCCATCTTCAAGAAATACGTATATTCAATTGTTTATTTTACATCTCCATCTGACATCCATCAATTGTTTACTTGACATCTGAGATTTAACATGTCAATAACTGAGTCCCTCTTCTTCCTAATCTCAGATTATATCAATTTCATCTTCTAACTGTTCAGGCCAAAAACCTGGCTGCCATCCGAGATGCCTCTCCTCTTCCCACAGGCTACATCCAATTTGTCAGCAAAGTCTGTAGGGTTTGTCTTGGAAATATCTACATCCAACTACTACTTACTGCCCCCATTTAAATCACCATCATATCTCCTGGATTATTACAACAGCTTCCTGACTGGTTTCCTTGTTTCTGTTTTTAATGTCTTTTGGTTTGCTTAACACAACTGCAAAAGTGATTCTATGAACACGTTTTATTGTGTCACTCCTTTCCTCCCCACTCTGACCTCACTTAATGTGACTCTCCCTCATTCACCCACAGGGGCTTTGACTAGAATATTCTTCTCCTAGAGAGCTGTAAGTATCACATGAACTCAGCCTTTCCTTAAGTTATCTCCTAGGCAAGATGTTCCCTGAACATAATCTAAAATTTCGTACACCCCTGCCCCAGACCTTCCACACTCCTTTCTCTGCTTCAGTCTCTACTTAGCACTGTTTGTAAGATATCATGAAGTTGAATTGTTGCATACTGTTTGTCTATCTCGTGAATAAAATGTAAGCATCAAGGGGGCAGTAATTACTCCCTTTTCTGGTCACTGCTCTATCCTTAAGACAGAGAATAAATGGAATACAGTAGATACTCAATAAACATATGTCAAATGAATCAAGGCATGACTGTCTATATTCTGTGATTCCATAAGGAAGGAAGCTTGCAAAAATTAAAAAAACTGTGACCTTCCCTAGCTGTGCAATCCACTGCAGCAGCCATCTAAGAGACATACCCACCCCCCCTTCTTACTTGCTGGTAAAACACTATTTCTCTTAGGAGGTAAATCCTGATTAGGTCAAGCCACTAAGACAAGTATTGTTTACTTTGCCAATCAGGGGTTTAGGCACGGGCATATGATGCAATTGCATTGCAGCCAATAAAGTTTACTAGGAAATGTTTTTCTTACCTAAAAAAAAAAAAAAAAAAAAAAAAAAAAAAAAAGTAGCATGGAAAAATGGCCACCTTGCAACCAAAGATTGCAAAAAAGCAGCAGAGTAGAAAAATGGAAAATACCCTGTGTGTTTTTGTTAACACCATTAGGACAATTAATTACCTCTATTCTAAACTTCATGTTGCATAGGGTATTTATCCCTCGTTTAAGTTAGTTTAGTAAGGTCTTCAATTACTTATATTTTAATTCACATAGAAAAAAGTTAAAAATAGTTACACAGTTTCCTGCAATGTGTTAATCCAACTAAAATGAAGATAGATGTCAGGTGTTTTTCCCCTTTTCTATGCTGCAGGCCTACATATTGTCATATGACAATAAGACAAGACCTCTTAATATGAGTCATACTTTCTCACAGGAATTAATTTATAAACAGTGTGTTCCTAATTAAGAGTTGAAAATAAACATATGACCAAGGCAAAGGCAGTCCAAATATAGAGCTTTGAAATAAATGGCAAAATGTACTCAAAATCACGATCTGCCTAACTGGATTCTACAGAACTATCAGTATTTACTCAAAGGAAGGAAGAAAGGGAAGAGAGAGGAAGTTAGGTGGTAAGGAGGGACGTGGGAGGTCCCGTGGCCAAACAAAATTAGGACGTGATGAATTAAACATAAATAATTACACTTCCTTTGTGTGTGTACACACATTGGAAGGCAGGTGGGGGACACCATCTCAAATGTTCCCCTTCATCTTTGAAGTAATCCTAGGTTTGAAGGGAAGCCGGGTTTCATGACTCAGTAATGGGTTGAGTCCAAGACTAAAAGTCATCAGGTTTTGGTTTTTAACTCAAAGCCAAACCATTAGTCAGTAACAAAGCCAAAGCTTTATCTATCCAAGACTCTAACTTAACTCTTCAAGTTCTTACTGTATGAACCTATCAAACTACAGTGCTTTCTCATAAAAGTCTTATAAGGTTGGAAAATTTCTACAAATTAAAATTCCTATACCATTAAATAGCTTCTTTTAGACATACTGATCACCAAATAGAAGATACAGAAAATTAACTTTATAAAGGAGAAACTCAACTCTATACTTAATTATGATACCTATAATATGTGGTAACTATGTACTTACCAATCACTTATTAGCTGTCACTTTGAAAAATTACTGATTGAATTATGTTATGGCTCTGAAAAAAATTATTGAAGGATGGTGGGAAAAGTAGAGATTTCCTTTAAAATCTTCTCAGTATATGTAACAATAGTAAAAAAAAAAAAGCATTAAAAATTATTCTGTGGTAATACTTGAGAAAGCATTCATGAGTCAATTTAACTGAGGACTTTAGTCCTGAGAGTATATCTGATCATGGTAAGGTTGAACATCTATTGACAATCCTGCCTACTCCTGCTTTCCCTGCTTCTCCTTTGGGTCACTCTCAGGCAATGAAGCAGAAAATAAAGCAGAAACATGAAATAAAGACTAGATTAAAAGTACAGAGCCATAAAATTGGATGCTTAGTTCATTCAGGCTGTTATAACAATACTATGGACTGAGTGGCCTATAAACAACAAAAATTTATTTCTCAGAGTTTTGGCAGCTGGTAAGTCGAGGACCCTGGTACATGCAAGCATGGTATTCAGGGAGAATCTAGCTTTCTTGTTCATATATATGGCTATCTTTCCACGATATCAAAGATGGCAGAAAGGGAAAGGGATCTCTCTCAGGCCTTTTTTATATGGGAACTCATCCCACTGTGAAGGCTCCTCCTTCATAATCTGATCACCTCCCAAAGTTTCCACCTCCCGATACCATCTCCTTGGGGTTAAAATTTCAACATATGAATTTTGAGGGGAAAATAAACATTCAGACCATAGCAGATGATATGTAAAAATGTGTTTTTCAAATATAAATTAAGTGCTATTTGGACTATAGGAGATTCAAAACATTTTATCTTAAGTCAACTAGATAAACATTATACAAACAGGGAAAAAGGTATTGATTCCAAAATTCCAACATTAAATATTACACAAAAAAAAATTCAGGCTATATTTCTTATAAGTACTCATGGCCATGTCCAAAAGGGTATCTATGGACTAATAAGAATAACTAAACATTACTGTGCCAAGAATGACATTCTTTCAATTCTGAAAACAACCCTATAAAGTTACCCCATTTTACAGATGAGAACACTGAGCCTTAGGAGGTAAGATGATTGGTCCAAAGTCAATAAAGTAGGTGGCAGAGTTAGGATTCACACTTGTTCAAAACACCACACCACAGTGTCTCAATTCTTGTCAAATTCAGTCTATTAGCTATAAACACTGCTTTGACTCTAATGTGGTTTCAAATATACTTCTATACTTAAATGACTCTCAACATGGAATGCAAGGGTTTTTTTTTTTTAACATTTTTTCATGATTTCTTTTTTTTTTTAAGATTTTATTTATCCATTCATGATAGAGAGAGAGAAAGAAAGGCAGAGACACAAGCAGAAGGAGAAGCAGGCTCCATGCCGGAAGCCCGACGCGGGACTCAATCCTGGGACTCCAGGATCGTGCCCTGGGCCAAAGGCAGGCACTAAACCGCTGAGCCACCCAGGGATCCCCTGAATGCAAGTTTTTTAAACTAAGTTTCAGAATTCCAGTACAGTTAACATAGGGTTATATTGGTTTCAGGTATACGATACAGTAATTCAACAATTCAAGTGTGTGTGTGTGTTTAAAGACTTTATTTGAGACAGAGGGAGAGAGAACACACATGCACTGGGGGGTGGGGGCAGGGAGAGGCAGAGAATCTCAGGCAGAGACTCCACACTAAGCTGGAGCCCAATGCGGGGCTTGATCTCAAGATACCAAGCTCATGACCTGAGCCAAGAGTTGGACACTTAACTGAGCCACTGAGGTGCCCTATTAAGTGCACTCTTTAGGAATGCAAGTTTTAAAACCTACTCTTTGGAGGGTTAATTCCCAGCCATTATAATTAACTAGATGGCAAATAAATGCTACTTTTTTACAATCGTCCTAAGTCATATATTATCTCACTTAATCACTATTTATAAAACAGATACTATTCATCCTTACAGATGAAGAAACTAAGTCTCAGAGCAATGGAGTGACTTGCCCAAAGTTATACAACAGGTAAGGGGTAGACTGAGGATTCAAATTCAAGTCGCTGTGCTTCTATAATGTACTTCACAAACCACTACTGAATAAAGTCTCCACAGTGTCTAACCAATTGCCCTAGTCAACCCAGCTCCAGATCATTTCAGAAAAGACTTAACAGTCTGTTTTTAAATTATTGGCCAAATTTTCTGTACCTGGAGCTGAACAAATATAATTACTAGTCTTTGCCTCTTTAAATAAAAATAGATCTCTAGGGTAGTCTGGTTTCTGGCAATTTCTATAAACAAATTCACCAAATATATTGCTTTTGTTACTACCATGGCATAAGCACCCTGAATTTTCCTTACTGGAATAAAGCCTATTAAGTCTTCTTGCAGGAAAATTTCTAGGACTTTTGTAAGTATCAAAATGCTGAGGAAATGTTGATACTTTAAAATAAATCTTGACCCAGTAAGAACTGGCACTAGGCCTTTTATTTTCTTGCAGTCAGCAAAACTACAAACCTATAAAAATTCAAATAGTAGTTAAGGGCATGCATTTTGAAGTACTTGCATATGTGGTGAGTCACTTGACAACTCATACTTTATACTGAAAACTTTTTTAACCTGGATTTGTAGGCAGAAATCACTTTAAACCTGTAAGTACTATGCAATGGAAAAAAAAAAAAAAAAAGCAAGTCCATTTGGGGTGTTACCAATTGTTTTCTCTGACAACTGCCTTCCTTAGGGGAAAAAAAAGAGTATTATTACTGGTTCTTCTGTACCTTGTTTTATTTATAGTTCAAATACATGCAGAAGCTGCTGTTTCTAACCCTGTATTAATCTAGATCTTTGGAAAAATCAAATGAAGTCCAATTTAATCACCCAACGAAAATAAGCATGTGTGTATGGGGAGAGCTCAGTTGAAGGAAGTAGAGAGAACTGGGTCAGTAGGTAGCAGATGGTAACTGGTTCAAACTTGAAAGGAGTTCAAAAGCGTGGAGCAGGGTTTGTGAAAACTCTTCAAGTAGAATAGAACCAAAAAAAGAAAAATGCAAAATGTGTGGAAGAGTGGTCCTAATTTAGAAGGGTATGCTATTGAGTAAAACAGTAGTCATCCAAAAACCTATTTTATTTCTTTTGGAACACAGAGAAATTAACAATATTGTCAATAAAACATTGTCTTTCTAGAAGAATACACCGGTGACAACAAACGTTATTTCCTCATTCATTCTGCATAATATTCCTTTGATGTAGATTATGTCCTCATTTTACAGATTAGGAAACTGAGGCTCAGGTTAAACAGTCTGTTTGATGAGCTGTAGTTCAAATATAAATCTTATGTCTCTAAGACCAGCATTTTTCCTATCACTGTATTAAACTGTGGCCACGGTAGGACTACTCTTTGTATCTACACAAGGGGTAAAAGAAATATAGTTAACCCTTGAAAAACACTTTGAACTATGTATCTTTCAATAAATATATTGGAAAATTTTTTGGAGATCTGCAATAATTTGAAAAAACAGATGAACCATGTAACCTAGAAATATGAAAAAAAAATAAGAAAAATATATTATAAGACTACAGTATATAATACATATAACATATAAAATATGTCTTAATAGACTGTTTATGTTATCAGTAAGGCTTCCAGTAAACAGTAGCCTATGAGTAGTTACGTTTTGGAGGAGTCAAAATTAGAGAATTTTGATTCTGTCAGGGATCAGTACCTTTAACCCCCATGTTGTTCAAGGGTCAACTGTATATCGTTTATATATATATAAAACAAAGAAACAACTATTTCTGCCTTCTCTCAGGCTACACTACTGCAAAAGACTTAAAAGCTAAGAAAACAGCATTCTGTAGTCACCAGACTAGGTTGAAATTGTATGTAACTTTCCAACAAATGCTGCTCACCCTAACAGAAACTCATGGGAGTACTTAAAAAAAATGAAAGTGTTACTTATTCATTTCTTATTTACTAAAATTACTGTGTAAATAGCAAATTAGCATGAACTCAGTATTGATACAAATTCTGTGCACATATTTTTAATATACTTGTCAAAGTAACATTAATAACACTATCAGGTTTTATCTATTTCTACTAGGATAAACAGCTGACTTTCAGAATTTTTGTCTGTAACATAATATAAAATCAAAGGGTCAAATTTTTAGTCACCATTAAAAAAAGGCTAAATATTTTCTACTATGGCCTAGGTAATGAAATAATGGCTCCATACACTCACGATCTAAAATATATCTGGGTGGCCTGTAAGGGTAACTTCTCAAATCTAGTTAGTTGCCAAAGGAATAGTATCCAAATTGCACATCATATTTTGTCATAAGTAAGGAACACTTAGAAACCATAATCACTGCCTCATACTTAATAAACTCAGTCTCTGGTACCAATTTGTGTTATCAACATCTGAGCATTTAAATACACAAGACCATATGATACCATATTTTCAGAATCTACAGATAATGATTGTATTCATGGTTCAAGATGCTGGTCCTATAATACTATTTCCTACCTGAACCTCAACCCTATCTCTCTTTCAACTAATTCACAGCTATATCCCAGATATACATGATACCTAGATTTTGTTTTGGAGAGAAAAAAAAATCTCTGAAAATCAGAAACTTATTCCATTTCTAGATGCTGTTCTTAGCACCAGAACTATACCCTACCCCAATTAAAAAAAAAAAAATTCATCATCCCGATTTCAGTCTCATATAGAATGTCCACTAGCCAGGTAAGCTATTTAATTTTAAATACTCTTAGGAAATAGAATTGACAGGGATGGGGTCACCTCTGAGAAATTTATGGAAATCTGTGAGATGATGCCCTTCAAAAAATGTATTTTACTCCATGTAATTCAATATGATGAATTAAGGATCAATTTTGGAAAGTTGTTAACAAAACTTTCAAATTCATTCATCTCTGAAATTGTTGGATTCCACGCAGGTAATTTATTACTTTCACCAAAAGCATCTCTATTTTCCTTCTTGTTTCAGATGAATTGTAAAGAGACTTATTACAGTAAACATTCAGCTAACATATTAAATCAATCTTGCCATTAGTCAGGTGAGGAACATTAAAACAACATTCTATACATTTTACATGAAGACAAAGAAACTTATATAGTCCACAAAATGCAGTTTGAGAACTATTACAAATGCTTAGATTACATTTTGGAACCTACAAATGCTAACACACATACTGTCATTTCATCTTCACACAAACCACACGTAGAAATTGTTGCAGCCTAAGCTTAAGGAACTTGTGTAATACAGGTGAATTTGTATCCTTTTCTTAATTGTTTCCTTTTTTCTTTTTTTTGGATTTTATTTATTTACTCATGAGAGACACACAGAGAGAAAGAGGCAGAGACACAGGCAGAGGGAAAAGCAGGCTCCACGCAGGGAGCCCGACATGGGGCTTGATCTGGGGACTCATCTGGGTACTCCAGGATCACACCCTGGGCCAAAGGCGGCGCTAAACCATAAGCCACCCCGGCTGCCCCTCTTAATTGTTTCTAAAGCTCCAGGATATACCCTGGAGTTACTGTCTCCTCAGTGTTTTGATTTATCACCTTCTATGTGTAAGGCTTAGAGCTGGGTGTTTTACAAATCACAGATTTATACAAGATATGATCCCTTCCCTTTAGAAGTTTACAGTCTTGCAGGAGAGACGAATTAAATAAATGCAGTGTGAATGGTACTCATCAACTACTAAGGGACAGTGGAAGAGGGCACTTCAGGGTGATTATTCAAATCACAGACCAGGGAGTGTTTTGGTAAAAGAAAATAAGCAGGGATCACAGGACACCTGTGAGAAAGATGACAAAACCCGGGTGGCAGCATAAGAAATGTGCAGTTAACATCTTTGAGGGTGAGGCAAATGGAATATGATGCTGGGATAAGTAGGAGACAGATAAAAATAGGACTTGGCCTTTATCTTGTTAGGCAAAGGCCTTTGTTCAGAGTTATAATACTTTCTTCAGAAAGGCTTATTGTCCTACGGTGTGTAGAATGGGTTGAATAATAAAAATGAAAAGACAAAAAGAGCAGTTAGAAAGCGACTGTCTAACAAGCATGAAATACTAACATGTGAATTTGGAAGAGAGCAGTAGAAAGAGAAGGAATAAACCAAAACACATAGCTCCTCCTGTTCTTATGAAAATGATTATTGAAATAGTCATATATATTATGTGTTGATATATAAAGGCACAAAATAAAACCAAACACTTGTAAACAGACTTGCAGGGAAAACTTTGCTTAAATCATCACGTAAAAGTTTCCTATTCTGCTTTGGAAAAAACATTTATAACAACTCCTTTCAATCTGAATACAGGTAGCATATACCATTTCTTAATATAAGTCTTTGATTATATTTTTGTACTATTTTAAAAACATTTATTATAGGTGGCCTAAAAATAAAACTTCAAAAACTACAGTTAGAAAATGTCTATATAAAACGAAATCTATACTTTATTACAACATTGTTTATATGAACAATTTATACTTTATTACATACAAATTACTTCTTAAAAACTATCAAGGTCTGTTTGATTCATACTAATTTTAAGATACCAAAATACCATGTGTGTCTCTCTAGTTCCTAAGAATGAAAGAAGTATCTTATAAATATACTTCTCTGAACCAACATTATTTTTATGACCCAAATGGAAAAATGTATATACAAATATCCAAAAGATAAATTACCTGACCATAATAATAAACCCTATTTTTTTGAAATCTCATATTTACATGTTACCTTTCATAGGCATATACACATCAATTTGATAAACTACTTTCAACTAATTCAAAATATCAAAATGTATTATTATATATACAACTGAAGATCTTTGTTTTCTCTTGGTTTAAATGTTCTCCGCCCCCAGAAAATTCTCAAAGGCAAATTTCTGGGAGGGGAAAAAAAGTGTAGCTTCTCTATACACTCAAGAAATATTTAATCAATACTTAGGAGTTCCTTCTAGATGCCTATCACTGAACAACAACAATTTTTAAAGGTATAATTGATTTACAAAATGCTGTTACAACTTGATGAGTTTGGAAATAAGTATACACTCATGAAACTACTGCCGTAGTCAATGCCATAAACATATCCAACACCTTCAAAAGTTTTTTCCCCCACTCTCTTTATTTTTTGTGTGATTAGAACATTTAACATAAGACCTACCTCTTGGAGTGGCTCAGTGGTTAAGTGTCTGGTTGAGGCTCAGGTCATGATCCTGGGATCAAGCACCGCATCAGGCTTCCTGCTCCTCTCCTTCTGCCCTCCCCCCAACCACTCTCTCTCTCTCTCCCCCCCCAAAAATAAAAAAATCTTAAAAAAAAAAAGACCTACCTCTTAGCAAATTTCTAAATATAAAATACAGTCTTGCTAACCATAGGTACTGTGCTGTACAGTAAATCTCCAGGATTTACTCCTCTTACATCATTTAAAGTTTATACCTTTTGACCAAAACCTCAGTTTCCTCCTTACAGAATTCCTGGTAACCACCATTCTATTCTCTGCTTCTATGAAGTCTTTCTGGATATAAGTGCAATCGTGTAACATTTGTGGCTCCTGCCTAGTTTACTTTATTTATGATGATGTCCTCTAGGTTCATCCATGTTGTCACAAATGACAGGGTTTCCTTATTTTTTAAGGTATGGAAACAAATACTGCATTCTCTTTATTCATTCATATGTGGATGGACACGTGGGTTGCTTTCATGTCTTGGCTACTGCGACTAATGCTGCAATGAATATAGGAGTGCAGGTATCTCCTCAAGATTCTGATTTTAATTTCTTTGGATATATATCCAGAAGTAGGATTACTCGATCAGATGACAGTTCTTAATTTTTTGAGGAACACTCTACACTGTTCCACAGTAGTTGTACCAATGGATGCCCAGGATTATTCTTGGTTCTTTCAGATGTACTAGTGATGAGCACAACATAAAAAGACTCCTGCCCTCAGGGAGCTTTCATTTTAGAAGAGGAAAATAATCAATGAGCAATCATTTTATAAGATTAATTTCATGGCAGTCTTAAAGGTGATAAATGCTGTAGAAAAAGAAAGGAGAAGAGGCTTCCACTTTGAGTGGTCACCAGACTAGGCCTCATTAATAAGATGCAGATGGCCCTGTCAGCAAATACAAGAACTTTAATTTTACTACAACCAAGACGAGGGCTTTTCAGCAGAAGGATGATTTTCATTTTTAAAAAGTAGCCATAATATGCACTATTAGAACGGGGTGTCAAAAAAGTAAAGTTGATTTCTTTTAAAAAAAGAAGAGGTAAGTACTATTAAAGAAGTTAGCGGACAGGACTATGAAAAAACTACCTCCAATCCAGAACCCAAAATAACAGCTAACATATATAATTATGTCAAGTATTGCTAAAGGTGCCCTGTCCCTCATGACAACTCCATGTGTGACCACATTCGAAGGTCAATAGTACTTTATCCATATTCTGAACACTAAAAAAAGCTTAAAGCAAGCCAATTTAGTAGTAAAATCTGACCCAAGTTCGTATGAGATAGCATATGGTTCTTGATTTATCCTACTTGGCAAATATATACATGAAGAAACATTAACCCTCAAAATGTAGGTAACTTTTAAATATCCTAATTAATGAAAAGTCATTATAGGCACATCTATATGTATACATATTACCTTTTTTAACTGTCCTATTTTATGCAGGAGATAGTGGAGTTACATCGTTCAGTTTACCACATTCAAATTAAACCAGCCATGCTTTAAAAATAAATTTAAAAAAAAAGGAAAAAAGCAACAAAGATTAAAAACCTATCCAGCATATAACCTAGAGTAAGATGGAAGATGTGAACCTGCCATTACAGATTTTGATTTTACAGTTAAAGACATGTATTTTCCATACAACATGTCCCCTAAACATTGGATAACTGCTTTATCTGATGTTCAACCAAAGAAAATGTCATTTATTCCAACACTGAAGGAAAAACAGGCAGTTTGAGACATACTGAAAGATGGTATATTAGCTTTTGACACAGCAGCTTTCTATTGGATTTTAAAGGATAATTTTTTCAAGATTTATTTATTTTTGAGAGAGCACGAGCAGAAAGGGGAGAGGCAGAGAGAATCAAAAGCAGACTGTGTGCTGAGCATTGAGCCTGGTGAGGGGGGCTGGGAGCCTCGATCTCAGAAGCCTGAGATAACAACCTGAGTTGAAACCCAGAGTTGGAGGCTTAACCCACTGCACCACCCAGGCAGGTGCCCGGAAAGGATAATTTTAGCTAGACATGGATTTGACTAAAGCCTTGTCTTTTAAAACCAAGATGTAATTCTGTAACTGTGCTGTCAGATATGGTAACCTATAGACACATGTGGCTATGGAGCATTTGAAAAGGGACTAGTCTGTCTTTTTAAAATTTTTATTTTTTAAATGTTTATGTATTTGTGTTTATATTTATTTACACACACACCTGCAGCAAGAATTACTATCAAACTCATTCACTGGGCCAGAGACCCTTGTGGTGTTAGCCAGACTTGTCCCTCATGTAACACAACACTACCCTACACTTGAGTTCACTGGCCAGGCCGTGGCCTCAATTCCAAGCTCTAACAATGTATAGGAAAGGTGACCAGTTTGAATTGAGATGTGCTCTAAGTGAAAATATACATTGAATTTTAAAAACTTATTATGAGAAAAATGTAAAATATCTCACAATTTTATATTAATTATGCAATGAAATAATATTTTGCTGATAATGGGTTAAAGAAAATATTTTATTAATTGATCAGTTTCTTTTTCCTTTTTTATGTGCTTACTGGACAATTTAAAATTACACTGTACTTTTATTTATTTTTTTTACATTGTACTTTTATTGAATAAACAGCACTGTTCTATAGTAAAGACTAAGAAGAAGATCTAACATAAAATTTCTCAAGTACTTATGCTCTAAAATGCATAATTTCACTTCACCAAAAAGATTAACACAACACAGATAAAGGTAGAAAGAAAGATTCATCAGAAATGCTAAAGTAGGGATCCCTGGGTGGCACAGCGGTTTAGCGCCTGCCTTTGGCCCAGGGCGCGATCCTGGAGACCCGGGATCGAATCCCACATCAGGCTCCCGGTGCATGGAGCCTGCTTCTCCCTCTGCCTATGTCTCTGCCTCTCTCTCTCTCTCTCTGTGTGACTATCATAAATAAATAAAAATTAAAAAAAAATGCTAAAGTAAGTTTTTTGTAACTCAAGAGTATATAATTTTAGATATTCCAGAGGTATCCCAATATTCAAGAATAAAATAAAAGCTTCATGTACAAAATGTCCAATTTATTTTAAAATCATTTTTTCAATATTTCCACAGTAGTAGGTATACATATATATATATATATATATATATGGTTTTATGTTCTCCTTTCCTTCCGTAGGGTTAGGACAGATCTAAGTTTCACAGATCAAATACATACCATGATGACATCAGAAAACAGGCAACTTATTTTAAATAGATGGTAAAATTTTATACCTCCTAAAAAACAATTTTAGAGTTTACATGAAGTTAGATAAAAATTAGTCTGTATCACAGTATAAGCTATCATTAAGAAGAGATACACTAATTGACATTTCACAAATATCCTTAAAAGCACTCCAAGTATGTATCATACTATAGTTAGACATATACATACTCCATGATTCAGCAGTTCCGTTCCTGTGCATACACTCATCAGAAATGAATGCTTATGATATGAAAGATATAAAAAAAAAATTCATGGCAATCTTATTTGTAGCCCCAAATTGTTAAGATTCCCAATATTCATTTATAGTAGAAAGGATAAATGGTGTATAATCATACAAAGGAATACAGACAATTGGGGTGGGGTACAAATAAAAAAAAAACAATACATGGGTGACTCTCAGAGACGTAATGTTGATCAAAAAACTCAGACACAAGAGTTCATATTATATGATTCTAATTGTATAAAGTTCAAAAACAGGCAAAACTAACACATAGTAAAAAATGCCATAGACTGGTTTCTGTTGAACAGAAGTAGTACTGCCTAAGACAGACAGCCTCCTGGGATAGTGTTAGTTATGCTGGGTATGCTGTGTGGAAAAAAAAAAAAAAAAAGAAGAAGAAGAAAGAAAGAAAAAGAAAAATCACTGAACTAGCAAGTAAGAGTGCCTGTTTGACTACATGAAATTATGGTTTGGTAAAAAGTTTGTTTTCTTTAGGAAACTTTTTTTTGAAGGGCCTTAAGTATTTTGAGTCAGTTTCAAAAGAATTACTTAAAACCAATTCCTATTTTGAATTTACATAAGAGTCTGTCTACTTAATCCTACAACTAAACTTAATTTGCAGTTTTTAATCAAAAATAGTAACGAGTTCAACTTTATTCAAACATACTCTTAATTTTGAGATTACATGATAAACTTTCATAAATGGAGAATTCATAATGACCTTAAAAGTTTAAGAATCCTTTGTATAACTAATAAACTATTTGAATGTATCGTCAAATATTTCCTTGTCATAGTAAATTCTTTGATTTAAAAAGATATCTTTCCATGCTCATGGATTAGAAGAATATTGTTAAAATGTCTATATTACCTCAAACAATATATACATTTAATGCAATCCCTATCAAAATACCAATGGCATTTTTCACAGAACTAGAACAAAAAAATTCTAAAATTTATACGAAAGATCCCAAAGAGCCAAAGCAATTTTGCAAAAGAAAAGTACAGCTGGAGGTATAATTCCAGACTTCAAGTTACATTACAAAGCTATAGTAATCAAAAGAGTATGGTACTAGCACAAAAATAGACACATAGATCAATGGAACATAACAGAGAGCCCAGAAATAAACCCACAATTATAGGGTCAATTAATCCTTGACAAAGGGGGCAAGATTATGCAGTGGGAAAAAGACAGTCTCTTTAAAAATAGTGTTGAGAAAACTGGACAGCTACATACAAAACAATGGACTAGACCACTTTCTTCCACCACATACAAAATGCACTCAAAATAGATTAGACCTAAATGTGATACTTGAAACTATAAAAATCCTAGAAGACAGCACAGGCAATGAGGTCTCTGACATTGGCCATAGCAATATTTTACTAGACACATCTCCTGAGGCAAGAGAAATAAAAGCAAAAATAAACTATTGGGACTACATCAAAACAAAAAGCTTTAGCAAAGTGAAGGAAATGATCAACAAAACTAGAAGGCAACCTAGTGAATCATGTGAAAAGATATTTGCAGATGACATATGAGATAAAGGGTTAGTATCCAAAATATATAAAGAACGATATAACTCAACACCCAAAAAACAATAATCCAATAAAAGATGGGCAGGACACATGAGCAGACATTTCCCCAAAGAAGACATCCTGATGGCCAAAAGACACATGAAAAGATGCTTGTCATCACTCATTGTCAGGGAAATGCAAACCCAAGTTACAATGGGATATTGCCTTACACTCGTCAGAATGGCTAAAATCAAAAACACAACAAGCAACAAGTGTTGGAGAGGATATGGAGAAAAATGAACCTCTTAGGTTCTGTGGAAAACAGTGCAGAGGTTCTTCAAAAAGTTAAAAATAGAACTACCTACCTTAGGATCCAGTAATCTCATTACTGGGATGCAAGACTTGATCTCATGACCCTGAGATCATGACCTGAGTGAAAATCAAGAGCTAGATGCTTAACCAACTGAGCTACCCAGCCACCCCCCCAAACCAGATTTCTTGCCTGATGTGGGATTCGATCCTGGGTCTCCAGGATCGCGCCCTGGGCCAAAGGCAGGCGCCAAACCGCTGCGCCACCCAGGGATCCCAAAACCAGATTTCTTTTATTGACTTACAAAAAATTCTGAATTACCCATATTGAAATATATCCCTCTCCTCCATTATAAACATCAACTAGTTAATCAATATCTGAAACTTAAAGAAAAATAAATAACAAAATGCAACATAATTTTCTTTCTATGATTGAAAAGGCATAACTACATTTTAAAAAATGGAGCAACAGACAAAATACAATACCTTCTGGATGTGTTTCTCCTGACTGTTAAAATAATGGGTCCTGAGAACAGAGTTCTGAAATAGCTCACAGTCCAAAAACTCCCTGAAAATTAAGAAAAATAAATATTACTTCAAGTGCATCTTATCTCAAAGAATCTCAGTGGCATGTTTTACAATGAAATCTTAACTACTAAAATAAATTATCTTTAAAAATAACACAAAAGATGTAAAATAAAAAATAGTTTTCATTATACACGCTTTCCTTAGGCATGGCTGTTGACCACAACTGATGACCAATTATAAAATTATTTACCAAAATATACTGTCTTTATATACATAAACACTATCACCTATTCTCAAGGTGAGAAGTTAATGGTGATGAAGAGAAATTCTGATCAAGGATTCTGAGAGAAAAGGTATTAGGATTATTTGTAGTCAATACAGAGTTTGAACCACCTCTTTTTTTTCCCTCTCTCTAGATCACCAGGAACAAAAAATGTTAAACTGAGAATTAGAAGCCTTCAGATACAGAATGACATCAACCATATAGGAAAGTTTATAACTTCAGGAATAAAAAAGTAGGTGAAAAGTTTTGACCAGCAAGAGACACAGCCTCTACTTTAATACTGTGGTGGCAGAGGAGGCTTTATATTGATCAATAGGCTAATGGACAGTGAAGCTGGTTGGTGATAAGGAAGGCGTGATGCAGATACCCTGATTCCATTATAGCAACTTCGACTTCCCAAAATAAAGGAGCTACTTTTCATTGTTATTTCATTTTACCAGTACCTGTCAGTTTCCCTAAAACCATACAGGGGAACCAAATTTCTTTTAGTAATGCTTTCTTAAACCCTACCAAAGCAGGCTCTTTGACCATTGTGCTTCCAGATCATTTTCTCTGCTTCATGCTTACTATTATTCTCATTGTAATTGTGAACCCTTTATTCATCTTTGAATCCTCCAACACTTAACATGGTGCAAGGCCAAGAGCTGATGTACAGTAAGTACCTACTCAAAAAGTGAATCTTAAAGACTTTATCAATTAATATGCTATGCTGAAGTAAGAATAATCCATAAAAGGAAAGAGGATAATTATACAGGTCAACTACAATGAAGAATAGCTGCCCTTCTTCTAATTAGTTCACACATACACACATATATACACACAATTCTTCATCAGCAAAATTCTTCTAGTATCTATGTCAATGCTCTCCCAACCCTTACAATCAGCCTGGTAGGATAGCAGATCTCCTTTCTGAACCAGGACTCTAATCATGCTGTCTGAGGTCCTGCACCAACTGGCATGATAACTGGACATTAACACAAATCCTCTAAGCACATACATCAGCTGCTCCTAAGCAACCCTCCATCAGCAGCAGGAAATGTCTCCTACATGTATGAGTCAAAGATACCTAGAATCATAACTAAGGGTAGAATGTTCCTAAAATTTTACAAGTAGACAGAAGGTATCATCTTAAAATAGAACTATAACTATTAGAAATAACAAACAAACAAAAACCCTGAAAAGACCTCCCAGTGGTTTAAAGAAAAAAAAAAAGCATTATCATTTCCTATTAGGACATTACTTTTTCAGCAGCTAAATAAAAACATTACCAAATCATTTTATGTAATAAAATTTAACCTTATTTTGACCTTCCTTATAAAGCAAACAAATCTCTCTATCCAATAAGGTTCCATCTGAACTATGTAAGATGATAAGCAATACCTTAATTGCATTCATTTACATGACTTTGAAACTATTCTGGGCTGAAGTCACTGACTGCAAGGTCACAGCATACAAAAAAGTAAAATGTACGCAATTTGCTGAAGAGGAATGATCCACTTAGAATGATAGCACCAAAAAAAAAAAAAAAAAAGAATGATAGCACCTTCTCCCTCCTCATTAGAAGATATCAAATGCTTAATGCAATCAACAGGTGCGAGTTCTCTTTTTGAAACATATTACATATATACACACTGATTTTATAACTATAAATATATAGATATACTAAGAATATATTTTAGAATAAGTTCATCATATAATCAGTCTGCTTAAATAGAGGTAAAGGACAATCCACTAGCATTTAAAATCAAAAGATGAAACAGAGCTATTATTTTTTCCATTATCTCATAAAATTTCTAACAACCAAAACTCAGATTACAAAGTTATAACAATTTTTAGGACAATAACTACAAACACAGGATCTAAGGTATATTAAGAGTTACTGCTTTCACGTTTTATAACCTAAACAAGCGTATGTTCAACTATTTTGCTTAGAGAAGCAGACTTTACGTGTCTCAAAGTCAGTAATACAACATTAGTAAAAGGAAGGAAATACAACAGACAGAAATGGACTATCACAGATTATAAAAGGCTATGTATATTCTTTGAAAACCTCAGAATATATCAAAACACACAAAAATAAGTTAACCCACCGGAATACTTCCCTGTAGTCTTATCAAATTCTAACACAAACTGGATAATATTGGTATTTGAGTTTACTGGAGAAAAGAAAAGAAAACTAAAACAGGATCTAGGGGTGCTTTAAAAAGGTTTATATTATTAGTACAAATGGAGAGCAGCAAATATTTATTTCAGGTTTTATATATCATCACCAGAATATTCATTTAAGAAGTTTCTGTCCAGAGGTGCCTGGACACCTAAGTCAGTTAAGCACCTGACTCTTGGTTTGGGCTCAGGCCAGGATATCAGGGTTCTAAGGTTGAGCACCACGTCAGGCTTGCACTAGATGAGGAGCCCGCTTGGGACTCTTCTTTCTCCCTCTGCTTCTCCCTACCTCCTCTCTCTAGCTCTCAAAAAAACAAAACAAAACAAAACAAAAAACAGTTTCTGTACAATAAATTAGATAAATCTCCCACGATTAATTTACTAACCAAGTACTTTTATACGACTCAAGCCAATCTTTGTAATTTAAAAGAGTCAGTAAAAGAGAAGCAACACTATTATAAAATGTATGCTTCTTTACTTTCTCTACCCTCACAGAAGGGCAAGACTTTTTTTCATGCAAATCTCTATTAGATCCAAAGAGTTTCAAGTGATGCTCCTCCCCAAAGAACACAAGGATAAATAAATATATATATATTTATGACAGTCAGAGAGAGAGAGAGAGAGAGAGAGGCAGAGACATAGGGAGAAGCGGGCTCCATGCACCAGGAGCCCGACGTGGGACTCGATCCCGGGTCTCCAGGATCACGCCCTGGGCCAAAGGCAGGCGCCAAACCGCTGCGCCACCCAGGGATCCTGGATAAATATATATTTATTCAAGTACCATATTCCTAAATAACCCCAATACCAAAATGTGACTTTGTCCTTTTTAAATGAGAAATAAAATATCTCAATTTTTCTCTAGAAGATAAGCCAATTAACTTTGGATTAGCTTAGCAGTAAAATAAATGCATACATATGTAGTTAAAAGTATTAGTTACTATTACGATCCACATGATATGTATAATTTGTATAACTATATAACAGGCAATCGATGGTTCATATCCTATGACAAAGATAAAAGCACGGGGGCCTATCAGAATCTTCTAATATTGTTTCCAATATTCTTGGTCACATTCTTACGTAAATCTCAGATGGACAATAATTTTCTGATAAAGATGATAACTTTTTGTTATCTCTAGAACACTTCCCCTTTATCCACCCAAATGACCACCGAATGTCATGTGTTCCTACAGCTCATTGATTACAATCACAATAATCTAAAATTCTATCTCATCCACATATTTAGGATCTTCCTCTTCTTGGATATCAGAACATGTTAAAGCCAATTTTTATAGCCACAATCTAGCCTTTGTGTATCTTTAAATGGGCTACAACCTTGAACTGAAAATGAACTATATTAATGGCATCACTCTTACATCTCTCAAAGAAATAAGTCTGAGCCTAGGTTCAGATACACTTCATTTTAACAACATGCATCAATCTCAGGTGAGCCTAGTAAATCCTGCCTACAAAGCAAGTACGCATGCATGCATGCATGTGCACGTGTATATGAGCCTCTTCCATTTTCTCTTTTCTTTTCCGTTTCCTCATCCCCAGGAGGTTAATGAACAAAATATGACACTTTTTAAGTATTAAATCCTGGACTGACAGGGTTGCTCAGATAACACTCAGAAAAGCACAACGTGACTCAATCCGTAAGGAACATGCCAAAAACACTCCATAAAACCAAGTGTATCTAGAATATGCCATATCTCTATTTGAAACACCTGCTAAGAATATGTGACTTCACAATTCCATCTAGGAAACAGTTTTCTTCTTCTCTCACCTGTTCCCCCACCCATCTTGCATTCAACTCCATAAACAGCAGTAATCCACCATTATAAAACAGTTGACGGTTAAAACAATGAGCCAACGAAGAAAGTACAATATTCTATAACTGACATTTACTGCATTGGCCTTGGACTTCTAATCTTTACCAGACGGGCACACAAATCAATCCATCAGCTCATAAAGGTGTGCTTTTTTAACCTCTAAAACAGATGGGATTGGCCAGAAGTGTCTGGCATGTCAAACTGCTAATCACTGCTGCCCTTTGCACAAAATAACCCACTTAAGTTGAGGCATGGTTGCACTGTAACCGACATTAGTCTGTGGGAAACCCATTTAACTGTCACACACTCCTGCCACTCCTGCTCTCCCTTAATTAAGCCTAATGCCTTATGCTTTGACCTTTTGTTCTAGCCTATTAACCCTATCTAGTACAAGTTCAATTATGTTAAACTAAAAACTTTGCTGTAAAATATTAAATGCCAACCTCAAAAAATCATAAGGGACATCCTCCCAGCCCTTAGTTCTATGCACCCTGTTACTCCATGCATGCAACAGTAAAACCTCATTTTTGAAGTGATACTGATTCTTACAGAGTTGAGAAGAACCGAATTATGATCCTAGTCCACCCTTATTTTAGAAACTGAGGCCAGAAAACATTTAACGACTCGCCCATTTCATAGCTTTAGCTGAGCCACAATGAAATCTATCTCATCACTAGCTCTAATCCTTTATTCTCCATGGTATTTTTTTTTTATAAAGAACTTTTTTTTAATTTTTTATTTACTTATGATAGTCACAGAGAGAGAGAGAGAGAGAGAGAGAGAGAGAGAGAGAGGCAGAGACACAGGCAGAGGGAGAAGCAGGCTCCATGCACCGGGAGCCTGATGTGGGATTCGATCCCGGGTCTCCAGGATCGCGCCCTGGGCCAAAGGCAGGCGCCAAACCGCTGCGCCACCCAGGGATCCCCTCCATGGTATTTCTGATTAATAGTTAAACCAACCAAGGTTGTTAAGGATACTAATATTTTCACCACGAATTTGTATCTTTCACCACCCTCTAGGATGCAATACACAAACTGGCCTAAAGCAAAATAAATGAGCATGTGAATAGACCTCAGAACTAATTTCCCAATACACACAAAACTTTCTATCCCTTCGCTATTTTTTTCTTTTTAAAAGTAACAATGATCATCAAAAACTGCTAAATTCTGCAACACTCAAATCTAAGGCAGTATGTATGAATACAATTTTTTTTTCTTTTCTAATGCTTCATCTAAGTATTTAACAGAGAAAATGACTTAAGCTACAGAAAGCAATTACAATTCACAATTTCTCCCCAGTGGACAAACTCACAGCTGGGTATCTTTAAAAATAGCTCTATTTTACACCTATATGTATAAGGATTGCTGTTCACATCTACCAGAATTCCAAAATATAAAAACAAAAAACTTTGAAGTTCACTGTAAAATAAAATCAAATGTAGTCCAAACTAACATGCTGTCATCACTGAGGTATTTTAGTTTTAGCAATAGCAATGTGTGTTATTATTCCTCTATTTTCTTCACACAGCTAGAAAAATTTTCTTTTACTATTCTCACTGTAACACATGAAAATAATATAAAGATCAATAACATCTAACAAATTTTAGATTTCCACCTGTGATTCTTGTGGGAAAACATATATTAATTTCAGATTTTCAAAAGATTAAAAGTCAGATTTTAATTTTATCCTTATTGTTGACTGCCCAAAGCCCATTTACCTATTTTCATTATTAAGCAATACTGTCATTTTACTGGAACCTTACAGGTTAAGGTGACATACCATTTATTGGAATGTACAGTAATTTTTTTTCTAAAGATTTTGTTTATTTATTCATGAGAGACACACAGAAAGGAGAATGCACAATAATTTTTAAAAGAAAGATCATTCAGAGTTGTACTAAAATGATGAATAAATCCAGTGAGGGAATTTATTATGTTTTAAGAGGTAAGAAAACATGGTATCGAGTTTAAAACCCAAAGTAAATGTGTTCATGCTATTAGAATGACACCTTCAAAGGAAAGTGTCACTTGACATTATCAGAAGGAATATATACGAGGATGTATAAAATGTCAAATACATGGATGGATGAGTAGCCAGAATTAAAACAAACACTTGTAGCAGGGACAATTACCAGTAAAATAATGATTCAGCATTGTATTCACCTTTTTTACTGCAAAGGAAAATGCTGTTAATTTATGAGACACCATGTCTTAGTTATAAGAGTCAGTTCATGAACATAGAAATTAAGTCTGATTCTCTGTTGAGGAATCCTACTTTGGAAAATTTATACTACTGTATAGAACTCATGCATTCTTTAACAATGAAAGGCAAAGACAATTCAGTTAATCAGGATAAATCATGATGAAAGCACAAAGTAGAATATATCACATAATTAGTAAATGTGCTTATTTTTCTACCCTTTTACCTTGGACAATAGTCTACTAGCCTACATATCTTCTTTTGCTATGATTTATAAGCATGTGACATATAAAAAATATATGAGCCATGAGAGGAGATGTTTTTTCTGTTTACAAAAGATACCGACTTCTAAACATGCATGAAGTTTAGTAAAACACTTTGTCTTCACAAAGCAAGAAACTGGGTTAAAGTTATTTTAAGAAGATTTATGAAATCTCAGTGTTGCAAATATATATCCCAGATTACCTATACATTTCCTTTAGCATTTGAAAATCACTAGTTTAGAAATTTCTTAGCTCCATTTTAAAATAAACTTCTTTACTACCTTAGCATTATTAATCTAGTTGAACATAATCATGTTCTAACAGAAAATTCACCTCCAGAGAAGAGCAATTGCTAGTTAAAAAAAAATAATAACAGAGAGGCTTCATATATTACTTAAGTCCTATAACTTAGTAAGGTTTGAATCAAGTCATTCTTAATGGAGGCTTTTAGATTACTGAACACCAAAATTAACTCTAGACATGAAATTCTGAAATACTTTCATCTTTCCAACCAGTCAAATCCAATGTGAGTAAATGTGTCAAGGTAGTATATCTTTACCACTACTATTAGCTAGTAAGTTTTCTTAGCTTTGGAAATGAAGCTAAGGAGACTACCTATAAGGCTCTATAAAAAATGTTGTTTCCTTAAAAAATACTTAAATGTTGCCCCCAACGGTTTTGCTAAACATGTTTTCAAATAGATTGTACTTTGTGTATTTTTGAAGAAACTTAGCATTACAAAACAACTTTAAGTGCCACGTAATTATAATGTCACCATCAATTTCACCTTTTCCTTCATAATTAATATGCCTGGAAAGACGATGATAAATTTTAAGGAAGAATTGTTATTCCTTTTAGAAGTCTTTATTTAAATAGTCTGAAGAAAAAAAAATGTAGAATAGCAATTACTATGAATTAGCTATACATAATAATTAGTAGTTGTTACATATAAATACATAAAGGCTCCATTCCTGACCCCCCCCCCCAAAAGCCAGATTTTACCAATAAATTGGGATTGGTATGGTTCAATTCAACTAATGTTTGTAACAGCCTTCTATGTGCCAGGCACCTACAGTACCAACAGGACACTGATGAATTAGCTCCTATTCATGGAGCTTACAATCTACTAAGAAACACAAATGTTAAAGAAGTCTGGCTATTGCAATCAGGGGTACAGAGAACTGGGACAGACAAATCTGATCTTGTTGGAGGCTTGGGGACTATAGTGAGCATCTATTCTCTCTTGCCCACTGGCCCAGGAGTGAGAATATTCCTTTCCAATTTTCTGGCTAAAATACAGTTTGTGAACCATATAAGTGACTACCTTAGGTTTCTTTTCTCTTGCTCTCATTTTAGAGGGGTGGATCTAGATGCACCTGGTTCAGGGCACATTACACTAGTCCACACAGTGCCATCTCATCTTGTTACCCTTTCACAGGAGAACACTGAAACACTGTCCACGACATTTGTATTATATTCCCAATTGAGCTGATAGACCCAACTACCTGCACTAACGATTTTATAACATTACTCTTTAGTGATATCTAGAGCTGACCTGTAGTTTGATCCCACTGGTCAACTAAAGGTACCTGACTCTGTTAATCTACAAATAGAAGTTTCCCTACTGATTTTTAAATAGAACTCAAAATGTATATAACATGTAGAAACAAAGCTGCTGCACGAATAGATGCGCACCTGTACTGTAAAACTTGTTTTTAAATTCTCAGCCTAGAAAGTACATTCTAAGTACTAGAATACATGAATCACAAGACTGTTCTGAAGACCATATTTCAGCAGCAAGGAAGAAAATAGACTACAAGAACTAGGGGGATGTGGTTGGCCTTGTCTCACCCCACTTCTCAAGACTGTCTTTCTGGAATCATAAGGTCAGTTTGGACTTTACTGCTGGATCCATCACCAAAGGTTATTAACTATTTCTTAACATGTGGTACACAAGCCCTCTTGCTAAGACTGCCTTAAACAAATGCAAAGTGTGAATTAAATTAAGACTTGATTTCTTATCTTGGGTTTACCCAACCACTAGCTGTCAAGTTTTAGAATTTACCTAAATTCTCAGGGACTCAATTTCCTCCTCTACCTAAATTCTCAGGGACTCAATTTCCTCCTCTGTAAAATGCAAACAATACATGTTTTGGAAATTTTATTTTTGTTTTTTCAAGTTTTTATTTAAATTCCAGTTAGTTAACATGCAGTGTAATATTAGTTTCAGGTACAATATAGTGATTCAACATTTCCATACAACACACAGTGCTCATCACAGCATTAACAATGACAATAATGTTGGAAGATAAAGTAATTTACCCTGTTGTATCACAAGTATACCCTGGCAATAAAAAAAAATAAAAAAAAAAGGACAAGTGAGAAATTGAGAAAACAGGGAAAATAGGAAACAAAGAGAAAGGCGGATCAAAAGAAAAAAGTGTATAAGTGCCAAAAAGTAGCACTTATCACTATTTGAGTTATAGTTCATATCAACTACCTATCCTGTGTGATCTTCCATTAAGCAAGATGCCTCTATAATCCAACTTGCTTGAAAATAGGGACCACAAGATACCTCTATGACCAATATACTTAAACCTGGAGCAGCCATAGCTTTTATCAAATTTCCTTCCAATCTGAAAATCTAAAAATTCTTTGTAATTACTTCAACTTGTGAAAGCTAAAGCAAAAAAAGAAAGAAAGAGAGAAAAAGAGAGAAAAGAGAAAAAGAAGAAAGAAAGAAAGAAAGAAAGAAAGAAAGAAAGAAAGAAAGAAAGAAAGAAAGAAGAAAAAGAAAATATGATGCTGATTCAGGTCCGTCAAGGATTACTAGGATAGATAGGTAAGAGCAATGTTTTACTAACAAAGCAAACAAATGCATTGGTTTGTTTTGTGTCAACAACACCAAACATATGGATATTGGGAAAGAACTAAATGGTGAATACAGAATTTCCATCTTCAATCCTTGGCTTCAAGGAGATTCAGTCTATCAATTAAATTTTTAAAAAGGTATGAATGGGTTAGGGAAATAATATAACCACATATCTGAACTCTAGAAAGGGGGGGGTAGGGTGGTGTTTTTTGTTTTTTTCCCAGATGGCTCACTTACAGTTTCTCTTTATTTGGCCAGATACAATATATTCTCTTAATAAAACATAATAGTAAAACATTTCTTTGCAGCTTTTATAGAAGCCTTTTTGTTTATCCAACATCTACTTGGCAATTCAAAATCCAAAGCACACTAGAAAATATGTACATGAGCCTTATTACTCATCCTTGTGTCTCCAATATAGTTTTAATTTGACTGTATCTTTTAGCGTAAAGGGAACCACTCGGCTTCTTTTGAGTTCCAAATTCCATAAATTTTAAATGAGTTAAGTAAAAAGAGGTGGAGAGATTTATAAACAATAAACAATAGAAGAACATTTCTGATGTATACTTAAAACTATGCTACATGCCACAAACCTCCCTAACTTAAAAATCTCTTTCCTGACCATGGTCTACTCCCAAAATGAAGTCAAATGCTCATCTTTCTATTTCCACTTCCTTCTTTTTTTTTTTTTTTTTCAAAATTATGAGTTTTTTTTTTTAATTTTTATTTATTTTTTATGATAGTCACACAGAGAGAGAGAGAAAGAGGCAGAGACATTGGCAGAGGGAGAAGCAGGCTCCATGCACCGGGAGCCCGACGTGGGATTCGATCCGGGGTCTCCAGAATCGCGCCCCGGGCCAAAGGCAGGCGCCAAACCGCTGCGCCACCCAGGGATCCCTTTCCACTTCCTTCTGATAAATGCACAATCCCATTACTAAATTCCTCTTCCTATCAAAGAGCCTAGTTTATTAGCATAATGTAGTCTTTAAAATAAAATTATTGTGGGTGAAGATAGGGCAATAAACCAAATTCATGTCAGGAACTGTTACAGTCAAGAATTTTAACTTTTCAATCAGGAAGAGCTAGGGTCTGAATTTGTGGCAACTGCTCTTTGAAGTAGACAAACATAATTAGCCTCGGGAATACCTGGATTAAGACCATGACAAGGTATTTTAATGAATTATATCAAGACACATAGTTGCTTTCTCTGCCTCACAGAACTCCACAGTAATTCTGTGATATACTTCACGAGGGTTAGCATCTGAGGAGGGAAATGAGTTTGCATGGTTACCCTTGTTGTCTACATTTCTCTTGAGAATTAACAGCAAATCCAGCAAATCCTGCAGAATTATCAACTGGAAACAGAGTGCCTTTCTCCTGAGACTGGTCTGAGAATCCAGGCTGGGCAGATTTGGAGGTGCTGCATGAGTTCTGTGCCTACTAAGTTTGGGAGCAGGATTTTTGGTGACTTTTTAAAAATCAAATAGAGACTGGTTCTCTCTTAAAAAGATGGCATATTCCAATGAAAAAGCAAATTATTATCAATGAAATTAACTGTGTAATCTCAAGAATTTCTGGGATTCCTGGGTGGCTCAGCAGTTGAGCATCTGCCTTTGGCTCAGGGTATGATCCCAATCTGAGGATCGAATCCCACATCAGGCTCCCTATGAGGAGCCTGCTTCTCTCTCTGTCGGTGTCTCTGCTTCTCTCTCTGCATCTCTCATGAATAAATAAAAATTATTTAAAAAAAAAAAAAGAATTTCTCAGACTAGTTTTATTTGTAAATAGAGAAAATGATACCTAAATGCCACATGGAAACTGTAAAGCAGCCAGCTCAATGCCTGGACACAGCAGTTGCCCCCAATTCCTTTTTTCCTGTTATTTTCTCAATAAAAAAGAAAAACACAAAAAAGGGCAGCTTTTCTATATTCTAAGTTTTTACCCTATCATGTCTACTCTTCTTCAAACCACAGGCTTGGGTACCTGGGTGGCTCAGTGGTTGAGCATCTGCTTTTGGCTCAGGTCGTGATCCCAGGGTCCTGGAACAGAGTCCCACATCGGGCTCCCCAGAGAGAGCCTGCTTCTCCCTCTGCCTATGTCCCTGCCTCTCTCTGCGTGTCTCTCATGAATAATAAAATAAAATAAAATAAAATAAAATAAAATAAAATAAAATAAAATAAAATAAAATAAAATGAAATGAATTAAAAAAAAAAAAACCCACAGGCTCGAAATCTTTACTGTTTACTGACAACAGCATACATCGATACATAGAATGAGAATTCCAGAACTTAGAAGTCCAACTAATCTCCTTGTTCTATACTCTATGGATGTTGCCCAGAGAGATAAAAGGACTTTCCCATTATCTATATCATACATCGTCATAGCAGCAGATCCTAAGCTGGAAAAGTACATGTGGGATAACAAAACAAATATGTAAAAATTTGTTTTTCAAAAATCAGATTTGAGCCTAATGACCCATTGTGCAAATACTCCTTTTACAGGAAAAAAACTGCAACTGTGATTAATTCATTTTGAGGATACGTCTTATTATAACCTATTTTGGAGGAGTTCACATGTTTTCTAACACCTTTTCCTGGTGCTCTCCACCTTCTTCTATCCTCCCTCCTTTCCTTCTTGTATTTCTTTTCCAGTGTATACATCTACCATTCTGCTGTTGTAGATTACTATAAATTCAGAAATTCAAGAATCAAAAAAAAAAAAAAGTATCTAAGAAAGTATGCTTTTCAAAAGCCAGTTACACGGACGCCTGGGTGGCTCAGCAGCTGAGCATCTGCCTTCAGCTCAGGGCCTGATCCTGGGGTCCCAGGATCCAGGGCCACATCGGGCTCCCTGCAGGTAGCCTGCTTCTCCCTCTACCTATGTCTCTGCCTCTCTCTGTCTCTCATGAATAAATAAATAAAATATTTTAAAAAAAGAAAAAACCAGTTATAATCCCTTAAAGATTTCATTTCTCTCAAATTCTGGAGAGATCCCTCAAGGGAGAAGACCCTTTTTTGTTTTGAATTTCTAATTCTCAAATTTGGATTATGTTCTGTCAGGTGTCAGCTCTCTTATCTACATTATGTCATTAAATCAACACAATAATCATAAATGCTACTCTTATTTTTAAGAATGCATATAACATAGTTTCCTAACTGTTACAATGCTAAATTATCATCTAACTTTTTTTTTTAATCGCAGTAACATAATTCAAGATGTTCACAAGTTGCAGACAGTATGGGCAAATTCAACAGTTAAAAGCACACAACTACAAGGAGAAGCTAGTGTAGCCACTGTGGGACTTAAGCTTTCCTTTTTATCTACCTAAAGCTCATCACCTGACTTTTACCCCGTATCCTCACATAGCTAGTAAAGAAGGTAAAAGTAAAATAAGACACCCCAGTAACAACGGAAGCTCCTAACTCCTTACTTCCTAATTTGTCCTCAATTCATGAGCAAATTACAGATTTGAAAATAAGGAGTAGCCCTATCATTTAACACATGACTAAAAAGAGAACTTTCTTAATTAGAAGTCCAAGCGCAAGAGACTCCTTTCCATCAAAGTTCTGAATAGACACCAACATCAGGTCAGTAAGAGTTGTCCTGGTCCTCGTGGTATCTTAAGCTGATGACTCAAGTTCCCAGCAGGCTTCTAGTTTAATATTTCTTGAAACACCAGGCTTAGTCAGAGTGACCTGGAATTTAAGGCAAATGAGGGTCTCTTCCTTTCATCCTTAAAGACATTTTTGCTAAATGACGCAAAGTTAAAGAGGCAAGATGAGTTTTAATTTAGAGCTTTTATTCCCTAAGTTATAAGTCAAAAAATTTCCTGGGGAGAATGGACCATGCTAGCTCTGAATTTCAAACACAACTATCAACCCTGTCAGAGGAGCAATTCTATTTCCAAATTTCTTAACAAAATGCCTCTTCCCCTAGTCCTATTTATTAAAAGAGGAAGGAGAGATGGGAAGGAAGGGAGGGAAAGAGGAGAGGTCAAAGGAAAAGGAGGAGGAGGAATGGGAGGGAGGGAGGGAGGGAAGGAGGAGGGAAGAATGGAGGGAGGGTGGAAGGATGGATAAAGGGATGAATGGATGTCACAAGCACCCTCCTAGCAAAAGGTTCAACACATTCTGGAGTTATTCTGGAAATTAATTCAACCAAAAAACAACCCACATGAATTACCCAAATCAGCTTAATTATCCATAATATTATCTTCAAGAACAATCTATCTTAAAATCTGGTAAAGACATTTAAAAAATCTTAATACTACTAATATAGTGCAGTCCTTTTTTTTTCGTAACTACATTCTTGAGTTGCCAGTCTCCTAATAAATTCTTTAAGTCTGCTTCTCATTATAGTATTCCTAGAGTTCTAGGCCAAATGTTATCCCTAGCACGGTTTAAGGTATTAATTTTAACAAAATGCTAATACAGTGGTAAAATGTGCCACATTTTCCCTTCTCTCTTGTTCTTCTCAATGTTTGATGAATGAAAAGAAAATCACCTTGTTTCAGGTGTGCTGATACGCTAAAATACCACAAGTTTTGGAATGCTTTATTTGTAATATTTGCAAGACAGAACTTCAAGGTTCGTAATGCACAGTGCGTACTATTACAGTAACAACAGCTAGTATAACATCCTATTATTTCAACAGCTGTATTTATTATGAAAAATTAAAACTACCCTTCGTAACTGTAGTAAGGTGAAAGGAAAGGTCTGTTCTAAATGACCTCTAATTTTGAGAATCCTAAACATTCACTATCCATCAAATTGAATGTTAATTTTCAAGGAATAGGAAAATAACAGATGGGCATTTATGCCATAGTTTGTGAAGAAATCCTGGTAAGACTTCAGATGTCTCTTAGTTACAGTTTTCCCCTGCCCTTGATAATATGCTTAAAGGAAACACTCTTTCTGTAGTTATTTACATCGTTATCTTTATCAGAAATCATATGAAAAGGGTCTCTAGTTCACCACCCAAACCTCAGCACTGTTTCCCATGTTGAGGAAGACCCTTAGAAATCACAGAATCTTAAAAGAATAAAGAAAAGGTGATCTAAGACGAATTCATTTTCTTCCAAACTGTAACTCCTGGTTCTCTTCTGGTACCCAGTTTTGATCTTCCCACCTTAGATACACTTAAGAGACGTTCAAAAGCAAAGTGTGCAAAGGCACAAATGGGGAATTTGCTGTTTTTCCCCCCTTCAAATAACCACTGTTTATATAATATTGCTGCCCTCATAAAAGGGAATCCATTACCATCAGCAATTCATGTCCCTGCTTCAGCATCAGATGCAAACAGGATACGGAAACAAGATCTCTCTCCTCCATTTACTTTTTGTTCATTCCAACCTCTGGACATATTCCTCAGTTCCATTCCATTGGCCTGCTTCATCATCTGGCACTCCTGAGTTTTACCTTCTCAAGTCTTAATGACCCTCCTGATGGTGAAGTTCTGTGATTGTTCTGGTATCCAAATACTATAGAAGGAGTTTGCCCATTAACCCTCCCCCACCATAGCAACCTAAGGAAATGAATCTTCAACAATTCAATTCACAGATTCGAACATATCCTGAAGTCCCTCCCCCTGCCATATTCTGTTGCAGATGTCTGACTTTTCGATGGTAATCAATGTGCTTTTTTGATAATCAAAATGCTTTTCATAAAAATATGTCCTCGGTTAGAAGACATGGGTACTGGGGCTTTATTAAAAGAGCAAATGCTTCTTTCCCCAGTCTTCGTCCACAAAAATGGTACATTGGTATTAAAACAAAACAAAATGCACTGATCATGGATTAGCCACGTGAAGGGGCATATGGAAAAAACACACAGTAAAGAAACTGTACCCACCGCAGCCAAGAAAGGAAGCTACAAATGAAGGTGATTCTCATAAAAGAACACACCCCAAAATGCAGAAGCTATTTATTTTAGAAAAGGGGGTGAGAGATGAGAGAGCAATACAGAGAAAGGTGAAGTACTGACAGATAAAGTACAATTCTTCTCTATTCACCTACACTCTAAAAACTAACTGTATCCGGCAATCTAAAGTTTGAAAGACAAAACTGAACCTATCACAATTTAAACCGAACAATATTTTCTTGATGAAAATTAGATGTGTTGGAACTTATTTTTGGCCGAATCATCTTTTAACCTGATACACAAAACTCGTACTGCTCTTCCACAACACTTAAAACACGAGCTTTCGAGTTTCTTACAATCTGCAAGGCTTAAAATCAAAAGCTTAATAATCCTTTTAGCATCATATATCCTAAGCCACTCAGATTTAAAATTACCTTCTCTATCATTGCCTCCTAGTATTGGTTTGCAATGGAATCTGTACAATTAATAATAACCTTCTTCCCTCTCATCTTTCTAGAGAGCCAAGGATGACATATCTTCTTATCTCCCTACTTGTTCCATTAGATTGACATATTTTGCCTCATCTGTCACCTTCCATAAAACTCTGCTTTCAGATATGAGTTAATTCATTTTTAGTTGTCCTCAATGTTCTAAAATAGTGATGTTTGATAGAATTAATACAGTGCTCTAGTTCTCTCTGTTCAACTGGTACTTAATTAAAGATCTTGGAGGCCATCTTTCTCTCAGGTTACACCATTTAAAGAAGGAACCTTACTTCCTCCCGACAATGTGATAAGCCACATGGCACTAAAGCTGCCATCCCCAAGTCTCCCATTTAACAGATTGCTTTACCATGTATAAACTACCAGCAAGACAGATTACCACTTTATTTCACACTGATTTACTTTTCACATCTCTGAACCGTTAAGTCTGCTTTGCCTACATTCTCTCTTACCTTTTGAATTTCCAGAACTTCTGGAGTTTTAAACACTCCCTTACACTTTTCTTACTGCTTTTGTTTGAGGTGGACCTGGAAAAGTCCTAACGACGTTTAAATCTGCAAGATTTCTTAAATACCCTGATAACGATGCAGAGCGATCTTGAAGCAATCGGAGAACTACCCTGGGGCACAAACCGAAAATTCCCTGTTTTAAATTCTTTTGAATTAGTATCTTTTGGAGAAAAGCCACTCAACTTGATACGTCATAATTTTCATCTCTAAAGGTAGCATGGATACTTTAAATTGGCACTTGCTATTTATTACACAAATAATTGTTCTCTTGGATGGCCTTCGAACACTAGCACTTCTCAATCATTTTTTTGGTTATACTGGAGCCACAAGAGACGTGTCAATTTAAGCAAGCTTTAGGAGCAATAAACTAACAAACAGACTCTAGGTGGTGGTATAGGTTATTTTTTATCATGATGTTTTGCTCTTAAAACTGAAAGAGTCAGGAGAGTATTTAGCCTCTTTTACAGACACTTGATTGCAAACTTACAATCTTTCAGGGCGCTTAAATCAGTAAAACCCAAGTTCTACAGAGTTTCGGAGATAAATGCAAGGAATGGATCTAAGTCAAGTTTTCCCACAGACATTAAACATGGTTTTCAATTGCTTCAAAAGCACTGTAGAGATCTCACTTGAGTAAAACAAACAATGAGCAGTTCTCCTCTCTCTTTCTTTCTTTCTTTTTCTTTCTTTCTTTTTTTTTTTTTTTTAATATGTATTGAACTCACATTCTTAGGGCACTTTCAGAGGTAAGTAGGGAAAGAGGTATTTCCCCCACCAGACTGAATGAAGCGGACTAGAGTTAACTATCCCACAGTCTGCAGAGGAGTAGCTGTTCCATTGACTGACTCTTCTTCTTTGTCTCTAGGAACTAATTCCAGACAGAGAAAAAGTCACTACTGGTGATGAAGCCATTACTTTCTGAACCAACTAAACCCAAGTGACATTACCAAACCGCCGGACAAAACCAAAACAACTTATTTCTAAGTTGAAAAACATTTCAACACACTCCAGGCAGCAACCCACACTTGGGTGCCAAGCAACTGAAAACATTATTTGTTTAGAAAGTCCACTTATTTCAGTGTGTCTTCCACGAAGGTAGCAAACTGGTCACTAAACGCTGAATAATCCATCGGGAAAATACACCCACTTGCAAAACCTGTGCTTCACTAATAAGCAGGTTCCACGGAATTCATAACTTTAAAGAATGAATTACCAAAGCCTTCTGCTTCACAAATCCCCCACCCCCAGAAATGCAAGAGCATTCATCGTATATATCCCAACAACCATTTTTTTTTTTTTCACTCGGGACATCAGCAGACAGTCTTTCTTCCCCTAAAGACAGTTTTTCACCCCCGCACAATCTCACGATTTAATCATTTACATTACCGGAGACAAACTCCAACTCAGCCCCACCGACTGAGTGAAAAGTCCCTGTAGCTAGGGACGTCTTCATTTTCGTCCGAAATTTAACGCAAAAGTGCTCATCACTCTGTTCTCCTTTCACTATCTTCAGCAACCAATTAGAGCACTAATAGGACGGGAGATGGGGCCGCCTGTAAGGCTTCGGGATCAACATGTGTCACAGACTCCCGGCTCGTTCGCCCGTGAGACACAGTTGATTCCTTTGTTCCTGCAGACTGCACACCAACTCTTGGTGACAATTTGGAAACTACTTCGGAAAGGATGGGAGGGTTTGGGGAATATTTCCAGGGAAACCGTTCATAAAACAACACTCACTAGTAGTTAAGGAGGACACAGACAAGAGGGGAAGGAAGCCTCCCAGGACCTCCGCAGGGCTCACCCCAAGCGCGAGCCCCGCTTGGGGCTCAGGGGTAGTGATGGTTGAGGCCTCGGGTGCAAAGAGCCTCGCCCTCGGGGGAGGGCTGGGGCTGGGGCTGGGGGTGGGGGTAGGGGTGGGGGGGCAAGGGCCGAGCGGCCAGGCCCGGGGGCCCGGGGGCCCGCGGGTCCGGGCAGGGCCAGGAGAGCTGTCCCTCCCTGTTCCTGATCACTTTTCTTGACCCGGAATCCAGCGAGAGCGCCGCGCCGGGAGGCACCGGGCGGGAGGCGGGAGGCGGGAGGCGGGGGGCAGCGCCCGGCGCCGCCCAGGTCGCCCCGGGCTGCAGGACCCGGAGCCGCGCGGCCACACGCGCGCGGGGCTCCGGGCCGAGGGGGCAGCCGAGCGGGGCGCGACCGCCGCCTCCAGGGAACCCGCCGTGAGCCCGGGGCCAACTCCGCAACTTGCCCGGCCGGCCGCCGGGGCCCCCCGAGGTCCCGGGAAGATCCGGCGCCGGCAGGAGCGGCGATGCCCCCGCCCGCCCCGCCGCCCCCGCCGCCCCCGCGGCCCTGCCCGCCGCCGCCGCCGCCGCCGCCGCCGCCGCGGGCCGCGCTCCCGGGCCGTTTCCGGCGGCGCCCGCGGCAGCTCGCGGAGCTCCCGGCGCCCCCGGCCGCGGCCGCCACTCACCGGAGGCCGCCGCGGCTCCGCGCCCCGGGCTCCGCCAGGCTCCCGCGGCTCCGCGCCCGCCGCCCCGTCCTCCCGGCGCCCCGGGAGCTCCGCTCTCACTCGAGCAGCGCCGCCGAGCGCAGGGGCGGCCGCGGGGCCACGGGCGGGCGTGCGCGGGGCCCGTAGTCCCTCCGCCTCGGCCGCCGCCGCCGCCGCCTCCTCCTCCGCCGCCCGCCGCCGCCTCCTCCTCCGCCGCCGCCGCCGCCGCCTCCCGAGTTCGGGGCTCTGCTGCAATGTCTGCGAGGCTGACTTTGAGCGCCTCGCTCGCCGCCCGCCCGCCCGCGGCCGCGCTCCTCCCTCCGCCGCCGATCCGCCGCGGCCCGGTCCCTCCCCTCGCCGCTCCACGCCATTCAGCTCTTCAGCCAAGTTTCTTAACCCTTTTCTCCCCCTCCCTCCCACGGCCGCCGGGGCAGGGGGCAGCCGCTCGGGGCCGGCGGCTCGCGCGAGCCGAGCCCCCCCGCCCCGCCCCGCCCGCTGGCTCCCCGCCCTGTGCGCCCCGCGGCCGGCGGGCGGGGGCTGCGGGGCCCGGGGGCGGCGGGAGGCCCGCGGGGCGGGGAGAGCCCCCTCGGCTGCCGGCTCCGTGCCGCGCCCCTGCCCGCCGCAGGCGCCTGGACAGCTCCTCCCGGCCCCGGGGCTCCCGCCGCGACCCGGGCCGCCCCGGGCCGCCGGGGGGCAGGCGGCTGGCACCCCGGCCCCGGCCCCCACGACACGCGCTCCGCGGCTCCTCGGCCGCCCCCAGCCTCCCCACCTCGCAGTCGGTGTGTCCTGCTTTACTGGGGGGGGGGGCGGGGGGCACGAGGGCGCGGACTCCGGGCCACCTGGACCCCACGCCTTAGCCCGCAGGAGGCACCCAGGAATCAATGTGCAGGGACTCGGAGAGGAGAGCTGGGCAGGAGACCTGGGGAGCGCCCCTTCAGCCCTCGGACGGGCGTAGGGCCCAGGAGCAGGGCTGCTCTTCGGCTGCTTTGTCACCGCCAAGTCCCCGCGGAGCCCGTCCGCCAATCTCCAGCATCCCGGCAAGAATCTGACCCTCTACCAGCCCAGGCGAAAAGAGCAGGGCTGCCACCTCTTCGGCAGCTCTCCCCTCGCCTCCGGCTCCGAATAAGAAATGACAATTACATCACGAGGCCGCGGCGGCGGCGCTGGGAGCCTCTCGGGTTCCTGCGGCTCAATCTCGCCGAACCCGCCTCTACACTGGGGGGATCTGGCTTGGCGGCGAGGGAGAGTGGAGAGGAGAGAGCGTCCTAGACACCGCGATTCCTCTCCCCCCACCCCCTTGCATTTCCTGCTTTAAAACCTTACCCCCCCCCCCGTGCTCCCCCAGACCTCGTAAGTGGACTATCAACACCCCTTCAACACCTCCCCAGATGTCAGGTTTCTTTCTGACTCTAGCATCTAGCAGTTAGTAACTCGCGGTGAAAAAAAATAAAAATAAAAATAAACATCACCGGGGGAACTGAATGTCACTGCCGAAATCGTCTTTTGCTTGATTAAAACAAACATACAAACCAAACCAAAACAGAAACGCTGAAGTACAGCTGAACCTCAACCTCAACTCAGAAACGGCATGCCTACGTTAAAACACGTTATACAGAGCATGAGTGAATGAGGCACTCCATTCTTGTAGAGAGGTTTTCATATCCCTAAGAATTCTATAACATTGGGAAATAGAGTACTTAAACACCAAAAAACCCACTATCCTAGTCATGAAACAGTTTTCTATGCCTGTTATGTAATGGCTGTACTGTGCATTTAAGATTTCATTTAACCTTTCAAAATATGAATGAAAGTGCCGCAATACCTTCAAATCTTAAAAGTGAAAGCAATGCTAAAGATAAATCCACCACCTAGCCCAGTGCTGGGCACATGGTACGAATACTTTGCTGAATGGTGATGGTGCATTTTAGAACGATTATTTTACATCACCCTAGTGATTCAACTGTGCAATCTGTTGCCATCTTATATAGTTTACACTTCATAGGGTGACTTATTGTGTGTATGTACCATAGTCTGAAATCTGCTCAAGGCAACTTAGTCAAGCCGGCTGTTCTATCATGCATCATTATCTAGGGTTGATGCAAAGCGAACTGTTCCAATTAAGTGATGATCAGCAGAACTGGAATCTGGCCCTTTAAGGAGTCAAACTTCTTTAAAAACACAACAACAACACTGTTGAGTGCTATACAAAGATTTTCTAAAATGGGTTATTTTTTTTTAAGCAGTTTATTGGACTTCATTTGGCTTTTTCTTGAAAATTGAGGGTTAATTTTATTAAAAGTGTTTACTGTGGTAGACTGCAGTGGATTCAACTAATACATCAAGTTTCTATTCTGTATCAGTCTTCTTCCTAGGTGTTAAAAGATGCTCCCAGGAGGTATATACACTATTAATGCACTGAAGGACTCTAGGATGTTAGGACTTAGTGATTTTTTTTTTTTTTCTGCCTTTTGTAGTTCCTCTATTCCCCTTCGCTGACAATCTGTTGGCCTTTTTCTCTGTTGCCACAGCGGGCCTGTCTCTAACATTTTCCTCCTCTTCTGATTGGCAGCTTCTGGTCTGGGGCAGACTGGGAATCTAGATAACCCCCCTTGTCCCAATTCAGTAAAGTAAAACTAAATAGGTCCTATAAGAAACTGATGTGCTCACCAAGGAGTAAGACACATGAATCTCAACGCATAGACTTTGGGACAGCTATTCAGACTACCCAAATGTTGCTTTGAAAAGCATTAGTTTTCCTCCTTAACTGGGTTTTGGATCATCGAGGCTGGTAGATAAACAGTCTTCTAATAAGTGAGGTTACACGCTTGACCCAACAAGCAGAGTATTGGTCCTGCCTTCCAATGCTAGTGTTAGAAAATCTACCGCCATTTGTTAGCTGACTTAACAAAGCCTTTCACCTCTTATTAATCTATCTCTTCAACCCCACAAAAATCCAGTCCCTGAAATCCTGAACTCTTTTTGATAGGGCATCAGTGAAAGTAAATTGCACACCTTTTGTGGGATTCATTTTTACTTAATCATGCTAATTGTGGTGGGGCTCTTTTGTTGTTGTTCTTTGTTTTTGAAAAATCAATACCTAAGTTTCCTGGCTAAGAGAGTCATTGCAGTGATACTGGGCATATGTGTAATATAAGAATGCCTATTCAGTAATGTGTATTTTGAAGACGACTCTCATTTTAACCAATTGTGATGTGAAAAAGATGCCCTTCAGTTTATACACTTAAACACAAAAGTATTTTTATAAACCCTGGGATCCTATGGCATCAGACATTTATGGTTCACTCTCAATATGATTATCCATCACGAAGAAGGAATCTGGGAAAAGTACGTTTATGATGTGCTGCCTGAATCTCTGCTGTTACAGCATTTCTCACACCATTTTGTGACTGTATCCCACTCTAAATGCAAGCACTGCTGGCAGAGACAGGGTCCATATCCCCCTGGTTCACATTTAGATATCTCCACCACGCATCCCTGTGCTCAACAAACAACACTCAGTAGAGACTGGGCAAGATTCTGTCATAGTCCAGGGGACAATGTTTAGCTCTACCTGGGTTATAGGTGAGGGATGAGGGGATTTAGGGAAAATTTCACAAAGAAAATAATGCTTCAGCAAACTATTAAAAGTAAGAACTGACCAGGTAGGCAAAGTAAGAAAGGGATTCTCAGAAAAGGAAAAAGGCTGTTCGACAGTTAGAGAGGTATAAAGAAAACAAAAATATACATTGAGAAGTATTGAAACTCCATTATACACAATGAACTAGTGACTAGCAAACTATGACAACTGACAAACATATTTACAGATGGAACTCCAGTGTAGCTACCCTGCTACGGTCCCCTTAGCCTCTAGATTAAGCACTGCCCAATAAAAATATAAAGTGAGCCATAAATGTGAGCTACATATGTACTTTTAAGTTTTCTAGTAGCCACATTTAAAAAAATACAAAGAGGGCAGCCTGGGTGGCTCAGCAGTTTAGCGTCGCCTTCAGCCCAGGGGCGTGATCCTGGAGACCAGGGGGTCGAGTCCCACGTTGGGCTTCCTGCCTGGAGCCTGCTTCTCCCTCTGCCTCTGTCTCTGCCTCTCTCTCTGTCTCTATCTCTCGTGAATAAGTAAATAAAATCTTAAAAAAAAAAATACAAAGAAACGGGTAAAGCTAATTTTAACAATATACTTTACTTAACCCCATATATTAAAATATTATGTTAATGTATGCACAACATAAACATTATTTATTAGATTTTTTAAAAAGATTTAATTTATTCATGGGAGACAATGAGAGAGAGAGAGGCAGAGACACAGGCAGAGGGAGAAACGGGCTCCCTGTATGGACGTGGGACTCGACCCCGGGCTCCAGGATCACACCCTGTGCTGAAGGCGGCCCTAAACTGCTGAGCCACCTGGGCTGCCCACCATTAGATATTTTTAATTATTTTATTCACACTGCATTTTCACAATCCAATGGACATCTCAATTTGAACTAGTCACGTTCAAGTGTTCAATAGCCACATGTGGCTAACAGCTGCTGCGTTGGACAGCAACAGCTCTAGAGGACAGATGAAATATTTAACAATACGGTGAAAAGTAATCCCCTAAGTTGAAAATCTAAATCTTGTTAAATCTAAGATTTTATTTGTGTTGATTACTGGTGTTTAGCGCTACTGTGTTATAAAAACCACTTTCTTGTATCTAGGCTTTTATGCCAATTAGAAAATCAGCAAAGTTTACATTTTATGTACTGTGTCTTCATTAACCATACAGTAGTTACAACTACGGCTATCTCTATTAACTCTGGTGGTGGACTGTAAACGTAAACTGGCTTTATGGCAGAAATAAAACACTATAAATTTGGGGTTGAATAAGCTTTAAAGAAGTCTTCCCTAGAAGATAGAACTACCTCTGTGCTAGTTACTGCCAAGCACCTTCTACAGAAGCCCAGGTTTTGCTTTTCAGTTCTTCCATGCCCAGTTACTCCTGGGCTATACCATACAGTCCAGCCTCTGTTTGAGGCAGTCACCTGCCTGAAGCCACAGTGGTTAAGGATGTGCCGCGGCACCCTGGGTACTGAGAAAGGTCTAAAGAGCTGAGATGAAGATGCATAGATGCCCAGCCTGCAGGTTACTGTGGAGTTTTCCAAAATGAGATTGGAGCGTTTTTACTTTTGATAGGGCTCGAATGCGAAGGACTAGAAAACCAGGGCACTCAAAATCTACACTGAAATGAATCCTGAAAACTGAATCTTAAAAAAAAAGTCTGAAAATGATTGTGTACCAGTAGCTGAAAATGTGCAAGAAAAAGACAGATACTTCAGGGAAGTGCAAATGTGGATGAAGGCTTCTCATTCTCAAAACAAGAAAATCTCTAGTATAGTTAAGGGATCCAAAAAGCAAAAAGTCCTAATGAAGCTAAAGAAAACATGTCCATCTTGATGATATATCAGTCTAGTATGTCTAAATAGTTGAAAGTAAGTATGACGTGGAATCCTATCCTTTAATCTAGAAATGGGTTATTTAGGGGCACTGATGGCTCGGTTGGTTAAGCATCTGACTCTTGATCTCAGCTCAGGTCTTGATCTCAAGGTCATGAGTTCAAGCCCTGAGTTGGGCTCCATGCTGGGCATGGAGCGTACTTTAAAAAAAAAAAAGGAGAGAGAAGTAGGTTTTTTAGATCTCTAAATTAAGCAGTCAAATGAATACAAAATTTTGGGATTTCACAAACATACATCCATATAATAAATCAATTGAGGAAATATGATTCTATTAATTTTCAGACATCTTTTTCAGGTACCCTTCAACTAAAGCAAAGTGCATTTCTGTTTTCCTGAATTATTCAGGGTTCTACGGAGAAGAAAGCTATAAAGTTACAAATGTATGTAACCATTTTACCATTTGTTTGACCCTTAAAAGAAAGAAATACAAACTCTGATGTATCTGTTTTAGACTTGTTTAGTTTAAGGAACATAAAGTTCTTATATAGTTTATCTCTTCACAGAACTAAAATTACTTCTCACCTTCAAACACTCACACACACACATATACACACATACATATACACACCCCTAAGATTTCACAAAATTCAATGCAGAAAGAGTAGTCTTCAATAAATGATGCTGGGACAATTAGATATTTATGGAAATGAATGAAACTTGACCCCTTCCTTATACCATATACAAAAATTAGCTCAAAATGGATCTTAGACCTAACTGTAAAAACCAAACTATAAAGCTCTTAGGAGGAAATATAACAATAAATCTTCATGATCTTAGTTAAGCAAAGCCATCTTAGATGTGGCATCAAAAGAACAAGTGACAAAAGAGAAAGTAGATATATTAGACTTAAATAAAATTAAAATCATTTGTACTTAAATGGACACTATCAAAAACATGAAGTGACAACTCACAGAACAGAAGAAAAAAATTGCAAATTATCTACTTTTATAACTCTTACAACTTAATAATAAAGACTTAGAATGAGCAAAGGCTCTGAATAGACATTTCTCCAAAGATGTAAATTAAGTACATGGAAAGATAGATGCTCCTTGTCATTAGTCACCAGGGAAATGCAAATCCAAACTATAATGTTTTACCACTTCAAACTTGCCAGGAATGTCTATAAACAAATGAAACAAAACAAAAGAGATAAAACACATGTTGGGGAGGATATAGAGTAATTGGAACCCGCATACATTGCTGGTGAAAATCTAAAGTGTTGCGGCTACTTTGAAAGAGAGTCTGGCAGTTCCTCAAAAGGTTAAATATGGTTACTGTATGACCCTTCAATTCCACTTCTAAGTATATACCCTCGAAAAATGAAAACTTTTTCTCCACAGAAGAATCTGTACATGAGTGTTCATATCAGTACTCTTCACAAGATCAAAAAAGAGAGAGAGAGAGAGAGAGAGAGAGAGAGAGAAACAAACCCAAATATCCATCAAATGATGGATAGATAAGCAAATGTGGTATATCCTTACAATGAAATACTACTCAGCAATAAAAAGGGAATAAACTGGGCCACTTGGATGGCCTAATCAGTTAAGTGTCTATCTTTGGCTCAGGTCATGATCCCTGCGTCCTGGGATTGAGCCCCTCATCAGGACCCATGCCCCCTTTGGGAAGTCTGCTTCTTCCTCTCCCTTTACCCCTCCCTCTTGCTCATTCACCCACCCTCTCTCAAATAAATAAATAAAATCTTTTTTTAAAAAAAGGGAATAAACTGATACATGCTACATAATGAACGAACTTGAAGAGATTATGCTGAGTAAAAAAATTTAGTCACAAAAGAGCACATATTGTATAATTACATTTATATAAAATGTTCATAATATGCACATCCGTAGAAATAGAAGTAGAATGGTGATTACCTAGGGCAAAGGCAGGGTAGAAAGGGGGGTTGAAGATTGGGGATTGATCGCTAATGGATATAGGAAGAAATGGGGATTGACTGCTAATGGGTATAGGATTTCTTTGTAGTGACAAAAGTGTTCTAAAATTGATGGTGGTGATGTTTGCACAACTCTGGATATTCCAAAAACCACTGAATTATACACTTTAAATGAGTAATATGGTATGTCAATTATATCTAAATAAAACTATTATATATCTAAAAACACTAAAGAAGCTTTCTGTTTTCTAATTTTGAAAATAAAACTTGACATGTATTAGAAAATAATGTCTGTAAATGTTTAAAAAATTATTTTTTAAACATTTTTATAGTTACAACTCAAAATTGTTTTTGCTTGATATGATTTGCCAAAATCAGCAAAATAGTATCTATATAAAGAGATAGATACAGATAAATCTTTAAAACCAAAAAAACTACACATTGGAAATTAACTTCGGCTGTTTAATGATACTTAAATGGCATAGTACAGAAGAATGGTTTTATCAGGACAGCCCAAGTTCCAATAATTTAGTGTGCACTATACTAAGTGTGTGTGTGTGTGTGTGTGTGTGTGTGTGTGTGTGTGTGTGGTCTTTCAGCAATGCCAATATGGAATTCAGGGGGTGGCTTAGGAAGAGAATCCTGTATAAATTGCACATACTACTCATGTCTCGCAAAGCTGGCTTACATGTATACGTAACTCAGTAATTTATAGTAATAACTATTTCTACAAACTAAATGATTACTCCTGTTAGGTAGTTCACTGTATTATATCTCTCTGTCATATCCAAGAAATCTAGTTCCAAATTCCATCCTCTAGTAACAACATTTGGTTGATAGTAACAGAGATAAGAACTAACCAAGATAGGAGTTTATTTTTCTCGAAAGTAAAAAAAGTCCACAAATAATATTCCTGGAGCTGGCTTGATGAAGCCATCATCTTTAGGCACCCAGATTGCTTCTATTCTGTCACCTGTAGCTCTTGGCTTTCACCCTAAAGTTTGCCTCTTGATGTTAGTTGACCGCTACAGCTCCAGTCATCACATTTGCATTTCTGGCAGAAAGAATGTGGATGACCTACCACCTTTTTAACTAGTTTTCCTGAGAGCACCATCAAATAACTCCCCCTAACATACCATTGGATGGATCCAGAGGGAGCGTGGGGTGCATAGTATTTTGGCTAGGAATAATACTCAGATAAAGTCAAGGTTTTGTTTCTAAGAGGATGAGACTCGATATTTAGTGGGTGTATTTGTTACCTCATGCTGCATAAAAAACCACCACAAAAATTAGTAGCTTAAACCAAGAAACACTATTATCTCATAGTTTCTGGGAGGTATAAAATTCAGGAACCGCTTAGCTGGATTATTTTGATACAAGGTCTCTCATGTGGCTGCAATCAGGATATTGGCAGGGTCTGCAATCATCTGAAGGCTTGCCTGGAGCTGGAGTATCCAATTTCAAGAAGGATCCCTCACAAGGCTTTTGGCAGGAAGCCTCAGGTCCTCACATGGCTCTTGGCAGGAGACCTTGGGTTCTTGCTACATGAGCTTGAGTATCCTGACGATGTGGCTGCTAACTCCCCCAGATGAAGCTCTCCAAGAGAAAGCAATGATGAAGTCACAACGTCCTCTGTGACCTGGTCGCCTAATTCACATGGAGTATTTCCACCTTATTCTATTAATTAGAGGTAAGTCATTAAATTAATTCCACTCTTAAAAGGAAAGTCATCTTGAAGGGAAGGGTATCAAATAATGTGTGGGCATCGTTTAAAACCATACAGTAGTCTATTAGCATTTTCTGTCATAATCTGCCTCTTTGGTTTCCCAAACCAGCACGTACACCTTTGTTTTTATACATACAACAGTCTCACTGTCTTTTCCAGGGGTACAGACACAAGTCTTTTTCTGTGACTTCATCAAATCTACTGCCCAAAACTTTTGGGTGATATGCAGCCCTCTCCAAGAAGCCCAGACACGACTCCCTGTAGGACGGCAACCTTTAAAACCTTCAGTTTTAAAGACATGTGTTCAACTATCAGCACATTTAAATTTTGTAGAAGGAATGTGTTATTGAAATAAACCTGTCCATTCGGAAAAGGGAGAAGGAGAAACAGTCATTATTCCATCATAATTATAAAGACCTACTAAGCAGGAATAGCCAGGACTCCCTGCCCTAACACTGCAGGGAGTTCCTTGGCTGGCCAACCTGACAGCTACCTGGTTCTTTCTCGTGAATATTTTCCTTCATGTTTTGACCTCTGCTGCTCCTGGATCTGCTCCTGGGAGGCTTCTTCTTGTCAGTTTTCCTCAACAAATATATATGAGGTAGGCACAGGGGAGGATGCCCTTCTTGGAGACTACATGGATTTTAAAACACCAGGACATAGAGATTGCTTTCAAGTTTTAACAACCACAGACTATTGTAGACCAAGTTAGCGTTTCTTTGGGAAGATAATTCCTTCAAACATTTAACAGACTTGATTTATTTTCATTCTGTTCTATGTATAAACTACCATAGCCAAAATTCTTGCCTAGACATGGTTTTTCAGCCTGTAGATTCTCCTCTTTTATTTACTAGGCTCTGTACTCTGCCCATCTCTTTGGCCCTTAAATTAATGGTGGTTACCTTGAGAGCATCTGAAATAATAGTCTTAGTTGGAGAAGCAATACAATTCATCACCGACTGCCAGCAATATCACTGCTGCTTTATGACAAAGCAAGAGTCTTACCTCTTGCTAAGACTATAGTTTCATGGCCACAGTTTAAAACTTCTTCAAGTTCAAGTACAGAGGCAGATGACTTTTTCAACACTGCAAGGCCCAAATCATTGGACTCTCCATCAGTGTCATTAACATGCAAAGGCAGAGAATATCTCCCTTAGTAAATCTTTGCTTCCTTCCACCTCTGTTTCAAGAAGGTTTGGTTCTAGTCTGAGTTTAGATTAGATTCTGCTAAATGCATTAGATTCTGCTAAAAATAGCAAAAAATGAACTACCACATACCAACGCCATAAATTTGTTTTGCTTCTCTTAACATTATAGACTCAGTCAGCAAATAGCCTGATATTTTTAAGGTAAGCAAATGACAGGTTAAGCAAATATTTGGCTACCACATTAAAATTAGACCCCCACCACTCACTATTTGTACTTGGTAGCATCTCACTTCTGGTACCAATTACTACATGGGCCACGGTTCTTGGTTTCAGAAAACAAAATTAACTCTTGCCAGCTCAAGCAGCAGAAGGGTTTATTATAATGCGGTATAATAGACAATCTACAAACTTTTTGCTGGGACCCAGGAACCAGGCTTGAATCCAGGAACCAGGCTTCAAAGATCCATGGGAGGAGTGTCCAGCTGCATTATGGGAACAGCCAAGTAGAAACTCTATCTACCACCTGCCTCTAGAACTAATGAAGATACAGATTAAGTATTAGAACCTCCATCACAACTCTATAGAAGAACTAAACACTCAGCCACCTTACTTGCTGAAACGACCCTATGCTTTCTGCCTGCCGTGTTTGTATCTATCTACCTCCCATCTCTGATATAAGGCCATCTCTGGTTGGCACAGACCAGGTCACATGTGAAATACTAGCTTCACTTGTGTATGAGAAATGTATGTAACACTCAGTTTTCCAATCTCTAGCAAGCAGGAAAGCATACTAGAAATAAATTAGAATGGTATTTAGTGTGTCATTCCGTGGTATTTAACATAGTGGCCAAAGTGTTCATTCTGCTAGAGAGCAAGACCAAAACTTTCTGAGGCACGTGAAATATTTCACATTGTAAAATAAACAATAGTTCATCCAATGATCATTAAATTGGGGTATGTTTTGCATTAATTCTATTTCACTGTATTCTAGCTCTTGGAAATTTCATCAATCAGTGTTAACTAGTATACTATATACTTGTATAGTATCTTGATCTTGATGGGATACAAAAAAAAAAAAATGTCCTTGCTCTTGGATAGGGCATCTTGGTTTTAAGGAAAAGAAACATACCAATTAACTTGAAAAGAAAGGAAATTCTAAGGAATAAAGCACAAGGAATCTAAAAAGATGCTGTCCCATTAGCCCTCAGAAGACCATAGAACTTCATCCTGGTGCTCCACCAGTAACATGTCTTCATTGTCCACTTGTTCAAACTGTCTATTGGTCCAACTCTCCAAAAAGAAAAATTTGATTGACTCTTGACCAGACAGTGGACTACTTTTATGGACAAGTATCCACCCCATTCTAATCAGCTGTAGCCCTGATTGCAGGTGAAGGAAAGTTAACTTACTACATAGGATTGACACTCCCAAGCCTGTGAAGAGGGCTAGTAAGACTAGAAGGGTAAGATGGGTGTGTAGATCAATAAACTAATATTTGTACTACAGTCATTATCTTTTATACCACATAAATTAAGACTTGTAATATTGTAACAGCATCATTAATCTTATTTACAAACTGTCTGCCAACAAATGAATGCCTGTGAATCTTATATACAAAATACATTAAACATATTCATTCTTTCACCAATTATGTATTGATTTCCTACTAAGTATTCTGCAGTACACTATATCAAGGTTCTCTTGATATAAAATGAACACGCTATGGTTACTTGCTTTGTGGTACCCATTTGAGGAGACAGCTGATTAGTTTGGTATGTTCTCTAATAACGATGTAATTAAGATGGGTGTTGTTGGGGAAAGAGGCATTGGCTTGTTTTTTGGGAGTTCAAGTAAGGATTTCTTCCTTTGAAGAGATTATTGAACCATATCATAAATGATGAATTTACCAACATGATTTTTTTCTTATGGTCATCACTGATTAGTGTTTATAAAAGCTGCTTACTATAACACCCTGTCATCAAAACAGATTTTGTAGATGTTATTACCCTCCCAGCAAGTTTTGTTGATTGTCAACGTGTTAACATATAAGACTAGAATGGTATTTTATCAATTACAAGCAGATTCAGATTCCTTTCTGAGGGTAAAATTTGCTTTTCTAATGCCCAGATGGCTTGCATGCAAATCAGAACTTTACAGGTCTACAGTATTGGTTGTTGTTATTTCCTGATCTCTTCCTCAAACAAAGTTATGCAATGTGCCAGCCTTACTTTTGGTGCCAGTACCTGCCCTTTTTCCAACTCAGTACAACTTCATAGTAACATTGTCTATTTATGTACCTATTTTTCTTTCTAACACATCAATTGTTTCATGTACTATTAAGTAAGAAAATAAAATAATAACAGAATGCTTTTTCATTACATAGAATTTTAATTTTATACTTATTGGAAGAACCCTCTTAAACTTACTTATACATAGATTTTTAAAATCTTTTATCACTCTTAGGTATAAGTCAAAGAACGATATAAGTGAAATATATTCAAGATATTCCTAAAATGTTTTCACATTGAGTCTGTCTCCCCAGGATCACTTTTTGACTCAAACATTGATGCCTATGTTTTGTTTTATTTTGTTTTGTTTTGTTATAATACAACTTAATCTTCTGTGCCATCAAGAAGCATTTGCTAAGTAGCATTTCTTAAAAGAGTGTTCTATGTCTCTCTCTGGGATCTTTTTCCAAAGCTGCTGACCTTCCTTTAGCAAGTTTTGATGCAGATGCACTGGCAAATGACGCCCACGGACAGTGAGGGTAAGGCACATCACCATTTCAGAGATGTTAATACATCAAATAATGAATCAGTGGTATATGACATAGAATCAAAGACATACGATATTACTTGATAGCTCCTAAAGTGTTATTGCATACATTGAATCTCTTGAATATTGTCATAATAATGTAAGTCTGGTAGGCATTGATTCTTATTTTACAAGCAACATACTGGATGTCTCCCAAAGCTTATAAAAGTGGAGTTGGTACTACGTATGGTAGAACGGGGATATTTTATTCATAACCTAAGTCTCTTTCCACCAATTTATGCTACTTTTCATTATGCCTCTTGGGTATTCATGGCCCTACACTATGTTTCTCAACCTCCTACTTATCATACCTCCACCATTGAAAAATTTAATCCAACAGTTCACAAATCATGCTTTTGAAAAATACTGATGTTTCAAGATTTCCTGTTTTTCAAAATTGAATAAAGGTTATCTTTTCTCAATGTTCGGGGGCAGGGGGCATCAGCTGTCAGATAGTTGTCAAAATCTTTTTGCATTTTGTCTTTAAATCCAGTCTCTGCTACCATTTGACCATACTAGAACCTTGTTTCGCGTGGTATCGAATTTATACAAAATATATAGTCATTTTCATTTTAAGCAATATTTCAGGGTGTTATGAGAAAAATTTTGCCACAAGTGCTTAATTTCTTAATCAAATACTAAAATCTTTTATTTTATTCATTCTCCTACAAGCCTGCCTTCCTCCAGGGACAAGGATATATCCGTGGCTCCGATATACTAATCCCTCCTAATAAATTGGCTAGTATTGGACTCCTTAGAAGAGGTCTTAGAAAATTCACAAGGAGTGAATTGAAGAATGGGAATCTCAAATACTCCATACGCCGATGAAGGAGTCAGTTTTTTTGCTAATCAGACTTTTTCAAATTTCCTCAATTACATAATGTGAATGAGACATTCTAATTTTAGGATAGCCCTACCTGTGATCAACACTTTTTTCCAGTCCCGTTTGTGGGGGAGTAGCTCGATCTTGCATCAAAGAACCAAATTTATAGGTTCTTTCTATTCAGGAAAGAGCCGATGCACTTAATTAATCTTTTCAGGAAGCTAGGCTGACTTTCACTACTTCAACACATTGTATGTTTAAAGCATATATAATTTAATCCTGTTTGAATGATGTGTGGAAGGGAATTGACATAAAATAGCAAGAAAACTCTGAAGTGAACTGAGCTATCTAATTTGGGCATAAACATTCTTAATACCACCTTTAAAGGAACTTGAAATGTATTTGATGATGGGAGAAATGTTGGTATAGGTTTGAAAATTATCAAACAGCATCTGCTGGCTTCTCCATTTTGATTAAAACATGCTCAGAGGGAAAATAGTGGTTTGTCTGTTAAGTCAAACGCTAATGAAACATTTGCTAAAATAATCTATTTAATTTGGACAACATTTGGCAATAAAGTGCACTCTTTGGATCATTTGCCTCTATTTTGATCCCTCAGAGTTAACTGAGCACAGCTAAGTCTAACACGGTAATGAGCTCTTTGTTAAAACCTGGGCATATGCATTTCTCATGCTCTATTGTGTCCTACTCTGGTGAAGAGAGATAAGAAACGGTATTGTGATGGCATTAAAGGTTTTTCATTGACATAGCTAAATACCATGAGCCTAAACTGTCTCATTTAGTCATGTCCTGTTTCTATATATCTTATGGATCAAAGGCATCATGACTAGAAGGCTCAGGTGAGTAATGAGGATTAGCAATATTAATCAAGTTATCACAAAAAGATTTGGTAATTAATGTTCAGATACTCTGCATATGCTTCTTGAATTAGCCTATGGTAGTTACAATACTTCTGGGATGTGAAACAAAATAAAATTAGTAGTTAATACTAACAGAAAATAATAATGCCTCATATTATCATTATTTACTATTATTTTATAGAAATTAGACTAATTGTTTTCAAATTCAAAATGGTTCTTGTTTCTAAATTATTGTTTTATATTTTAAGTATGTACGTACGTATGTATGTGCATGTATGTGCACACCTACACACATATACACAGGCAGTACTCATTGCCCCCCACACACTCACATCATAATGGACTTTGCATTAACACCTACCATTTGCTGTACATTATTAGGCAAGAAACTAGTGGACAAAAGCAAAACAAAAAAGCTACCTTTCTGTTTCTTCTGGCACCCTGTAAAACCAGAAGCATCATTCACACATGTATACTTGGAAAAACTGACCTAAATATGCCCTTCCAGAAGATATAAGTGATTAGATCATCGTGTTGAAAGCCTTCATTGGTTTTGGGTTTTTGTACTATTAAAAGAACAGCAAAGTGATGACCTTTTTAGAAGCTTATGCCATTACCGTAGCCAGAGATGGTCTTCCTTTTATTTTTTGTCCGTCAAAAGATAGAGTCAGCTCAAATACCAGTCTCTTCATAAAACTTTCCTTTTTTTAAAAAAAATAATGTTTCTTGGGGATCCCTGGGTGGCGCAGCGGTTTGGCGCCTGCCTTTGGCCCAGGGCGCGATCCTGGAGACCCGGGATCGAATCCCACATCGGGCTCCTGGTGCATGGAGCCTGCTTCTCCCTCTGCCTATGTCTCTGCCTCTCTCTCTTTCTCTCTCTGTGACTATCATAAATAAATAAAAATTAAAAAAAATAATGTTTCTTAAGGTTCTTTGTTAGTACTTAGTTCATCTAGGCCTGACTATGGCTGAATGTTCAAATACCCTATACCCCGTTAGACTGTGAGCTTCTGGAAGGCAGGGACCGTGTCAGATCTGGGAGCGACTAGAGGCAGTGCCAGTGGAGACAGTTTTCGAGATCATTTAATGGAGATGACAGGACACATGGCAAGGGTGGCTGGGCCTGCGGCAAAGGAAAAGTTGCCAGCAGGCATAAGAGTGGCAGGAGTTACAGATGCAGAGGAGAGGTAACAGAAATGAAACCAGAGGAGAAGTCAGTATGACTGACCTCAAGTCCATCCATCAGCAGCAGAATCAGATTCCGGAATCCATTCCCATGTGTCCACCCACATCATTGCTACCACCTAGAATTAAATTTTTGATAATAGCATGTAATTTGAGGACACATTCCCTTTTATTATAGAGGGTGTCACTTAACATTGTTTCTCTGGATGAATCCTTTCTCATCTTGAACACTGGATGTCAGAAAATAGTTTCTCAAAGTTCTTCTTAGTTGAGAGTCAGAGAATGGAGCAGTTTGGTATCAGACAATTAAAATGTCAGAGATGATCCCTACACACAAGTTAATTGTTAAGAGACTATTTCTCTTTTTTTGGCCAAGTATTACCAGGGATTAGCACAGGGCCTGGCCCATATTTAGACCTCAATAAATATTTGTTAAGTGAATGACTAATAATAAATAATATTTGTTTGAGACTTATATATGTTGGACATGCTGCAAAATACTTAACAAATATTGGCTCAATTAATAGCCGTTACTGTTATTCCTGTTTTATAGAAGAGTAAACTGGAACTTGAAAGATTAAATAACTCGTTCAATGTTACACAGCTAGTAAATGGAGAAATTGGGACTTGAACCAAAGAAACCTATAGTGTACTACCTCCGTATACTGAAAGCATGCAAGAAGGAATGATTGAACATTCTACAGTTGCATGAGAGACAATCATTCTATAGGTTGATGGTGCTCCAACAGTACAAAATTGCTTAATGCATGTGCAAAGGCTCAGGGCACTGCCCATATTTATAGTTTATGAAGCAATAATTAATTTTTGCTTAATTCTTCCTTGAAATTAGATGGAATGTTCTATCAAAACCTCCAACTTTATTTTTAAACTTAGCACATCTACATGATAAAAGGAAACCTAAGATGACAACTACTTCAGCAAAGAATGATAAGCGAAAGACCAGATGCTACATATTTTCAACTGCAAAAATATCACGGGAAGCCAGCTGTATCTTCTAAAATTTCATGATGTCATCATATGGTTTCAGGATCTATTTAGTTGGTTTATAATCTTATTAGCTTATCTCTGCTTCCAGTCATGCACCAGGCTTTAATTGCATAGGTTTGTTTATAACATTGTTAGAATTAGAGCTCTGGTCTCATATTTCATGCAAGAAGCATATTACTGGATAGTGCACAAAAACTTGCCACCCTGCATAATACCTAGTGACCCACTGTAAACTGATGTCACTGTCCCATTATTCCAAAGAGGTCATCACTTCCTGGCATCGAGCTATCACAAAAGTGACTCAGAGTTTTTGATCTTGTTCAACTTTTCCCAAAAGTTCAAGTCTAGGATGATGATTTCAAAGTGTGATGGCAGCAAAGTGTTTCAATTCAGCAAGTTTCAAAGTCACAGTGAAATTGACCATGTTTTCCAGGCATCAGTTACGCTGCCAGCTCCAGAGAGATTTCCATTATATTAGGGATGGAAATAATTTTGCATTTCCCACACTTCTACTCTGAATTTCACTGTCCCATTTCTTTGCCCCCCAATTTTATTCACCATTTTATTCAGTCTCAAAGCCTTATTCTTTTACAGGTCAATATTCCTATTAAAAATTTTAGGTAAGCCACTGTCAGATATTTTCTCAGTGATTCCACATTGGGGTCTACCACTTTCTAAATTTTTGAAAGGGAAACCACTCGTATTTATTGCCCAGTGGAAGAGCCTACTCCTTATGGCCCCACTAGACCTGAGTTGGCAAATTGTATCCATATGACAGGATCCCTACCTATAAACTACTGGTTGATCAGAAAAAAATGAAACCATCTATCTTTCCCTTAGTAACTTCTGTGAATAAAACCTATTATTTAAGACTCTTTTCTGTGCAAGGAAAACTCAATCCTGTAAGGGCAGCGGGAAATTTGAATTGATTAGTTTATGCAACTGGGAAGTCTGAGATAGGGATGGATTCATGTGGGCTGGTTCAGGCAATAGTTCACACAGTGTCCTGCCAGTCTGGATTTGTCTCATTCCTCTTGGCAGGATGGGGTGCTGAACTTTTGGTGTGTTTGCTTCATTTACAGCTTTGTTCTCAGCTTCAGTGACAGAAAAAAGATGGTGGAAACATTTCCTGATTTTAAATTTCCCAATCCCTAGCTCAACACAAAAGGACAAATCTGATTCCTCCAGTGGGCAATATACAGTCCCCCAAATCAGCGTTACTGGCTCTGATTGGCTTGGGGTGGGCCATGGATCTTTGGGAAACAATTACTGTTGCTGGAAAAATGTGATACTTTGGCCAGCTCCGGACTGTATGCTGTCTCTGGAATCAAGGTTGCATTTTCACATCAGAGATCATGAGAACTGAGATTAGAGGCCAAGAACAGATCCTCAAATAGATAAATTAGAAACAGTTATCAGAATAGAATGAACGGATATTGGGCACCTACTAAACAATTTTTGGCCCCTGGAGTGCCATTTCAGTTATCTGTTCTGCTCCTTCCTATCTTTAGATTTTGTTCCATTTCCGTTTCTTCTCCCTGTTTTTTTAATAAGCATGTTAAACAGTTGGTCTGTGTTTTCTTTGGGACTGTTTCTGAGAAGTCATCTTACATCTGGCCTTTCTATATGCATCCTATGTTGGCCCGTACCATTTTTACTTTGTCCTTTTCTTTTTTTTTTTTTTTTTTTTTATTATTTATTTATGATAGTCACACAGAGAGAGAGGGAGAGAGGGGCAGAGACACAGGCAGAGGGAGAAGCAGGCTCCATGCACCGGGAGCCCGACGTGGGATTCGATCCCGGGTCTCCAGGATCGCGCCCTGGGCCAAAGGCAGGCGCCAAACCGCTGCGCCACCCAGGGATCCCTACTTTGTCCTTTTCATGCATTATTACATTTTGTTGTTGTTTTCTTTGATTATTATCCTGAAACATCTCATTTTAACAACTGTTACTGTATTTTGTTTCTTCATTTTATATTGTCCAATTTGGGGATAAATTTTGGAATATTGAATGAGTGGCCAAAAATGCATCTAAGTGGTCTTTTATGCAGATAATATTTTTTGGTAGCAGAAAAGAAAAACCAGTAATTGGTAGTAAGTAGAGTGTATAGATGTGAAAGAATCAAGAATGAAAAAAAATAATAAATTAAAATTATCAAAACACCTCATTTTAATCACCAAACTCAACTTTTTTCCTCATAAAGTCTTTTTATATGAGCAATTAACAATAACAAATAATTTTATTCCAGTTTTGCCTCTCCTTTATGACCATGCGCACTGGAGCCATTAATGAGCAGGAAAATGATTAAGAGGCAGGTGGCAGAGGAGCTAAGGATGTGAATCAGAGTCTAGATAATGCACAAGCTCAAAAGTGAGTGCTAAATAATTGATACCTGGTGTAGATAATGCACAGGAGACAATGATATACAGAGCAAAATACTATTGTTACTAAAGGTCTTAGGTTACCAACTACCATATACCAAGAATGACTTTATATTCAATTCTTACAATGATACAACCCGTGTCTGTGAGCTAGCGTATTCTAGAATGAATTCTCCTGGAGGCCTGTGGATGTATCTTGTTCATTTGATAAAATAGCCACAAGGTGACAAAAGAATAGGCACTAAAGTCTGTCACCTATTTACTTCAGCACAATCATCCTATATACCTATTGACTTGTTAGTAGTATATCTTAAAACTGATAATATCAGCATAAGGAACTAAATTCTAAGGGAAGACAAATTATACAGGGAAAATAAACCTCTCTCTGTCCCCCAGCTATCCAGTTCTCACCTCCAGAAAAACTCACTGTTTCCGGTTTTTTGTACTACAGACAATCTAAACCTTTACAAACACAGGTACTTTTACAAATATAAATTCATATTATATACTCATTTATAAACATACTGTTGCACATCTTACTTTTTTGCTTATTAGGTAGAAAGTTTAAAATGGCTAAATTACTGAAAAGATGTTAAAGACCAAGTTTTAGGGGCGCCTGGGTGGTTTAGCAGTTAAGCATCTGCCTTCCGCTCAGGGTGTGATCCAGAGTGTGAGGGGATCAAGTCTGCATCAGGCTCCCCATAGGGAGCCTGCTTCTCCCTCTGCCTATGTCTCTGCCTCTCTCTGTGTGTGTGTCTCTCATGAATTAATAAATAAATCTTAAAGAAAAAAAAGACCAAGTTTCTGACACGAATTCTACCATTTGGAAGAGTGCTATGATAGTAAGCATAAAATAATTAAGCCAAAACGCCTCCCTCACGAGTGAACGCATAAAAAAGAAATGCAAAAGAAAAAGCAAATGAGAAAGTAACTTTTATCTATTGAATACTCAAATGATAATAACAACAATAAAATAGTAATAATGAAACCAAAATTGCTTATAGTCATTTGCGAGAAACTTGGGGATATTTTCTGATTTATTTCTCTTCTTCATTTACATTTAATCTTTCACTAGGACCTGCCCTGTCATCCTTTCAAATACACATACTAAATCTCTTCAGAGGATATAGCTGAATTGCAAGTAGATTCCTGACCCACAGAAACTGTAAGATAATAAATGTTTGTTGTTTCAAACCACTATGGTTTGGGGTAATTTGTTACACATCAATATTTAACCAATACACATCTAACAGAAACTTGTTTTTTATAGGCACGGTGCTTTTGGACTTTCTAATTGATCATTGTGACATTTATTTAATATTTATTCCCCCCTCCCTTTAAAACTGCATACCCAGGAGAGCATGGTCCTTGTATTTTTGGTCTCAAACGTATCTGTAGCATTTATTGGAGTTCACGAAATCCATTTGTTGAATAAAAGGATGAATAAATGAATTGACATTCCAGATATGCGAGTGTTGGGAGAGTGTAAACCAGTATAAGCTTGTCTTCTGCAGGCAAGTTTATCACTTTATATGAAAGGTCTTAACTATGCATATTCTTTGAACCCAGCAATTTCATTGTTAGGAATTTATCCTGGAATATAAAAATTTAACTAGAATAATGTTTGTTGTAGCTGTGTTTATACTAGCAAAATAATGTAAATAACTTGTGTCTCACAATAGAGGATTGAATAATGGTGCATCCTCTGTATCTATTAAAAATCATGTATAAATAGATGCCTGGGTGGCTCAGCGGTTGAGCGACTGCTTTCGGCTCAGGATGTGATCCCAGGTCTGGGAATCAAGTCCCCTACCAGGCTCCCTGAGAGAAGCCTGCTTCTCCCTCTGCCTGTGTCCCTGCCTCTCTCTGTGTCTCTCATGAATAAATAAATAAAATATTAAAAAATTATTTATAGAAAAATAAGTATTAACATGGAACGTACTCATTATATGTTGCTGAGTAATGTAAGCAAGTTAAAAATCAGAAATATAACAATAGCTCATGTTTACTGAGTGTTTTAGTTATAGTAGTCACTGTGAAACACACCTCTCATATAGGATCTCATATGTGCATATAGATGCAGGATTATGGTGTGCACGCACACATAAATGTGTGAATGTGTGTGTGTAAGGACATATCATTAAAATACTTATGGTGATTGAAAGGAAATGTGGAATTCTTATTTTGGCTTTTTGTTTCTTTCCCTCATTTTTTTTACAATAGGAAGAAAACTAAGGGCCGAAATGCCAAAGGACAGTTGCCAAATGATAAGGGTCACAGATACTGAGGCTAGAAAATGGAGCCAGATAGACAAAGAGCACAGCAATAGATCAGGATTTAGGCAGAGATCCAGGACATGCCTAGAATAAGGAGCTATTGTTAATGGTTCTGCTGGGATATGCTGCCACTTTTTTAAGATAATGGGGATCCTGTAAAGTCTGGGAAAGACTCTGAGTAGTGCCTTTATTAGACATTGACATGATCAGGCATTTGTATGTGGTCCAAACTGAATTGTCTTGGTTAGTTACAGCATGGTCTGAAGGTCCCCAGATCAGTGGAGCTCTCAGAGAGTTGACTGTACTACCATACCCTGCTGAACGGTGTGCCCAAGATTTAGACAGTGTACTGGTCGAAGTGTTTAAAGAACATGGTCCATGTCACCTATCTACTCTGCTTGCCTTGGCTCTTCTAGGCTGCAGTGTTTAAATGCCTTGTCGTCATTTGTCTGGAGACTTGACTCAGACTTGGCATTGATTGCCAGAATTTACTGTTTCATACGCAGTATGGATTTCAGGAAGGACCAGGTTTCTAGAGCTGTGGGCACTGAGATTTCACTTGCAAGGATGCTCTTGTAGCATTAGCTGTGCTGATGGTGGAAGATGAGGCAGTGTCAGGACAAGGGTCAATTTCCAACTGTTGGAATGCTAAAGGCTTTTCCATGAGTCAGATTACTCATTTCAGCTCCAGAGGAGGTCTTTATCGGAATGGTCAGAGTGAAATGGGAGGGCATGAACCACTGTTTATCTAGAAAATCATAGGAATTACCAGACATCTTTGATTATCTTTTCTTCCATGATTAGTGATATTTATGTAGTTGTAAAAACTTCACTTTGAAACTTCTCAATATGATATTGGTCTTGGTGCCAGTGGTATATTCACAATATGTTTAGAATAGTCCCAGCTAGTTAGGAACTGGTGGAATGGAGCTCCATGATATATATGAAAATAATGATATTTGTAATTAGCTTTGGTCTAGAATCCTTAGACTCACCTCTTGGAACACTTAATGGAATCACTATGCATTTGAAAGTTTGAAAACTGTCTTCCATTTGTCATCTGCTCAGATCAAGTGTTCAGTTTGCAGATGCAGGAGTTGGATGGAGTCAGGTAAGCTCAACTCCTATGGAGCTGATTTAAGTATAGGTAAGGATCTCAAAAGGGAATTTCATTAAGACTATGGTAGATGTAGGTGGGGAAAAAACAACTTTTCTGTTATTTTCCAAAAGGGGTGATAATTATCTATGTATCTTTGGAAATGAACAAAGTGCAAGTCCTTGCTGAACAAACACCTGTTGGTGAGCAGAAACAGCTGCACAAATTAATTTTCCATGCCTAGTTTGTGTTACCAGATTTCCCAACTTTAAGCTCTCCTGGCATGGCCTAATCCCATAGGAATATACATATATATATATATATATATATATATATATATATATATATATACTTTTTTCTTTCTTTTTAGGAAAATTGGTGGGTCCACTGGATCAGCACATGGATAAAGCAGTTATCTGATCCCTCTGAATCTATCACGATTAGAATTGGATATGGGTCCCTTCTAACTCTAATTCCATGGGATGCAGTAAATCGGTCTTCTTCACCTAAAGTGTGATGACAATAAGAAAGGAGTCCTGGCCTGCTTCCTTTTTCAGTGGGCTGGTGACGCTTGCATTGGGCATCTGCCTACAGAGCAGTCCATTATCACGGCTTTACCATTTGTAGTTAGGACAGTGAGTGCAGCCTGAAGGCACTCTCTAACCTTTAAATTTTGTTCCTAAGTGCCACAGTCTATAGATACTAGGCTTGAAGATTAGCTACAGCTTCAAGTATCTTGCTTAGAGAATGAAAATGAGGGAGAAAGGATAGGTCCACAAGGTTCCCCATCATGAACAGAGTAGGTAAAGCTCAGACAAGTTTGGCAGATATTTTTAACCAAATTGTCAATATAAGCATTGTTTATATCAACAGGGGTCACTAGTTAAGCCTTTCAGAAGCCCTTCAACCTATTCGGGAGAAAAGACTATACAGTATAAAATCACACATATGGACTAAAGAACAAGTCAACAGACCACCTGAACTACTTATTTTAATCTGAGCACAAAGTGGAAGCAAAGAATCATATATAAATACCAGTATTTATGGGGCACCTGGGTGGCCCAATCCAGCTCTTGATTTTGGCTCAGGCCATGATCTCAGGGTCATGAGATCAAGCCCTATGTCAGGCTTCGTCCTGGGCATGGACCCTGCTTGGGATTCTCTCTTTCCTCCCTCCCACTCTCTCTCAAATAAATAAATAAATAAATAAATAAATAAATAAATAAATAAAATCTGAAAAGAAAATACAAGTATTTCCTTTAGTAAACATGCAGTGTTTTTTCCCACAAACACAAATGGTGGCTGAAAACTAACAGTTTATTTGTGAAGCAATTAAAAGTTAAATGACTATTCGACAAAAAATTACTGTGTCAGAATTAGATCTGAAAGTCAATTCCCAAATATCTAATATTGATTCTTCTACCTGGCTAGATTATTGACCATCATATAGCTTAAATTTGTCTTATTGATCTAAGTAGGATAAAAAGAGATGAGATTTCCTGGAAAAAGTATAGCTCTCTCTTTACTATCAATATTTTTATTTGACATCTGTCAACTCAAACCCACATTTGTTTTTAGTTATTCCAAGTTACTAAAAACTATTATTTTTGTGCTATTCTTTTAGAATGCAAAACCATCGATCCTACTAAAAACATAACAGTAAAGCATGTATGATCAACCTTTCCCATGACCCAGGTCCATCCATCTTGAGGAAAAAAAAAAACCTCCTATAAAAAAGATCTAGGTCATTATCAAGAAAAATGGTTCTTCAAAGCTCTATTGATTGCCAAAAAAACTATTACTGTGAAAAGAGAAATCTTCAACTACTCCTAAAATAATTGACTGGACATATGTTATGTGTGACCCAATGGCACTAAGAAGAATTTCATTTAATCAACAAAATAGATCTTTCACATAAAAATTGGCCTCCTATAATGACATATAATAATCACCAATTTTATAGTGGACTCCAGTATTAAGGAAGCCCTTCTGAAAGCAATTGGCTTATAAGTGGTCTCTCTCTCTCTCTCTCTCTCTCTTTTTTTTTTTTTTTTTGACATCATTAAATTCACCTGCTGTCCAAACTAAACTAAACTGTCTTGGTCAGTTGCAGTATGGTCTGCATGGGCAGAAGGTCCCCAGGTCAGAGGAGCTTTCAGTGAGGCGTCTGTTCCACTAAGCCCTGCTGGTTTATGTGATGAAGCATCTGCTTGGTGCTGACTACCCACGATTAAGACAATGTGCAACTGGAACAAAAAGATGACCACATGCAACTATTTGGAAAAAATTTCAAAATTTTTTTAAAGAATAGATTGAGATTTGAGAACCATTGGCTACAATCTGAACAAGTCATTTTTTTAAAAAAAATCTTTGGTTTTCTTATCTAAAAATGAGGAAGGAATTGAATTAGATGATATCTTATTCCCTTTTCACCTCTAAGACATTTGGCTTTTATTAATGCACACTAATGTTTTTTAATACATTAGTGGATGACAATGTGTTTATGCGTGTTCATCTCTTGAGACCTTTTCATTTTCATCAAAGGTGAGATCCGTTTTATTATGACTTCCAACCTAAGTTTCATTTTATGAGTAACTCTTTCTACTCAGTTTTGGCTTGTCTAGTCTTTCACATAAAGTCACCAGAAATTAAAATTTTCTGAGCAAAAATTATTCCAACAACAATAAAAGTAATGTAGGATAATAGCTTCTCCCCTATTCACAGAAAATTCTTTGAGAGCAAGACATTCCTGATTCTGCTGAGATTTCTGGTGGTTTTTGTAGTGAAGGAGGAAAAAAGGAGGGCTGCATCCAAAAGCAAAGAAATGTCATTAGAAAAACTGTCAAAATGAGAACTTTTAAAACATATTGCCTATTATCAAGCATCATAAGCAAATAGTTTAAAAAGAGTAATTGCTGAATTGAAAATCATGATTATCCATTATTGTTCCTAAGCATATATGAATAAGTTTTACAAAACAAGTGTTTACCTTGTTTTCTCATTTTCTTGACCCTGACATTGATTCTGTGTCTACATGTGGCTATTGGATCAATTACTTAAGTTGAATCTTTCTCTCTCTTTTTTTTTCCAACTTGATAATTCTGTTATGCTTAGTTGATCACATTGGTAACTTATTCAACCTGATTCAATGAAAAAAAAAAACATTGAAATCACAAAATCAGCTTTTTTACAAATAAGTTTTCCTCCTTATAAACTCAAAATAAAGATCCATTTTGCATCCATTTATTTAAATTTATTAAAATTTCTCTAGCTTTCATGACTGCAGACAATGAAGTAGCTCTCAGGTAGGCTGGTTTTTTTGAAGATTGCCCAAGGAATGCAAAATTGCCTTCACTATTGAATTAACTTCAACCTATCTCTAAATTCACTATTTTATTATACACACACACATTTGTAAAGAAATACCTGTGCAACCCTAAAGAAAATTTGAGAAAATTAAAAGAAATACAAAATTTACTTGTAATTCTATCACTCAATCATTAACATCTTAGTTTACTTTTATCCTAGTCGTTTTTCCTAAGATGTAAACATAAACATATATACATGCAACTACAAGCAAAATGATTGCTACTTGTCTTATCTCTCTATCCATGACTGATTTGCAAATATGAATATATATGTACATATATATAGTATTATGGACTATGTATGTGGTTTATAATTTTTCCTTTTTTATTCCTTATTAAAAGTTTCAACATTGTCATGCACATGTCCTTATATTTATTAGTCTTTAAACACAAGATTTTATAGCCTGCATATGTCATCAAAATACTGTGCATATTTGGTTTACATATTTCTTTATTATTGAACATTAAAGGCTCCATTCAGAATTTATTTCATTTTTGAAGACTGTTTCAGTTTGCCTTTCTCTGATAAGGCTTCTACCTCAACCAACTATCTACCCCCTGATTTTCTTATTTTTATGTTTACTGCCTCTTGTTTGTTTTCTTGCTCATAGTCATCTGATGGAGGCCAGAGTGGAGGAGATTCCTCCTGTCATTTCATTCTGATGACACCATTTATATATAGGAAAACAACTCTTCTCTTCCAAATGAAGTTCTTTTCTCTTTAGGGCCAACTCAGTGTCTTTGAATATGTAAATGAGAAGAAATCTGGTTGACCCAGAAAGGGAAAAAGAATTGGCAATTTCCTTAGTCTGTTACCTAGTTTATAGAAGGATCTACCATCTCAACCCTGTGGTTATCTCTGAGGAAGAGGGAGGAAAGGGACTAGAATGAGGAGTGGTATAACATTCTATTTCTTGGAAAGAAAGCAACCCTGGAAGCACATTTGGCAAAATAATGGTATTTGTTACATTTGGGTGGTGGTTAGAAGAGCATTTGCTCTATTAATCTCAATACTTCTCCGTAAAATGTCATGGAGAGGAGACTAAAGTGTTTGTTTTGGGTTGGAGGGCAGGTAGGGAAGTGGGAACTGTGAAGACTCAGTGGCGGCGGAGGGGGGGGGGGCGGGTGGCAGGTGTGCCTGAATGATGGCTCAGGAAATTGCCCTTCAAGGGAGTGGGCATCTGCCCAGGAGGATGAGTGGGCGGATATCCACAGGATGCTAGGAGGGCATTTTTTGAGTGTCCAGCCTCTGGCAGTGCAGCCTTCCCTACAGGCGAACTTCCTGCTGCTTGCCCCAGGCCATATGACCAGTGTCCCTCTTCTCATGCCTAGAGAGGACTTACACTCTGACGCTTCATCTGTCACACACAAGATGTGAATGACACAGACTTTGGTCTCTATATAACTTGCCAGGTAGACATCTCCCACAATGGTCCAGGATGGCCAGAAATAGAAGGCTCTTGTCATCAAATGCAAATGTGGTTGGAAAGTACATATATCCCTCTCGTTCCCACTCCCTTCCTCTGTCACTCCCATAGGGCCCTAGCGTACCATTCTTAAACCTGGTACAGTGGAGACACATGTCCTCTAAAGTTAGTAAAGAATCAAATACAAAAGCCATTTGTTGCAAAAAGAAGTTGTTTATCTTCTGCACAGTGTTGGTAATAAAACCGACATTTTGTTCATCTCTAGTGGGATTGCAAATTGGGACAATATGCCATTTAAGTGTCAAGTGCCTTAAAAGCACTATATTTTCTGACCTAATGGTTCCTTATCCTAAAAAGAAAATCTAAAATGTGGACAAGTTGTTCACGAAAGTGTTATTCATACAAATTATTTGAAACTGCTTAAATGGGGATCCCTGGGTGGCTCAGCAGTTTGGCGCCTGCCTTCGGCCCAGGGTGTGATCCTGGAGACCCAGGATCAAGTCCCACGTCAGGCTCCCTGCATGGAGCCTGCTTCTCCATCTGCCTGTGTCTCTGCCTCTCTCTCTCTCCCTCCCTCTCTCTGTTTGTGTCTTTCATGAATAGATAAGTATTAAAAAAAAAAGAAGAAATAAACTGCTTAAATATCCCACGATAGTGAAATGGACAGACTGGTGACTTTAGATCCATAAATGGAATATTCTAGAATGATTACAAATAATAGAATACATTGTGATCATCAAATATCATGGTATGGAAGCATATTTATTTGCAAGAGGAAAATATTCACAATATACTTTAGTTCAAGGAAAAAGCAGGATACCAGTGTACTATATACACATTAGCTCTAATTTTATAAAATACATATGCATATTTGCATATATATAAATGACAGGAAATATTTCAAAATGTTATTACCTAGGATTTTTATTTATTCTTCATTTTTATTTTGAAAATATCCTATCATAAACATGTTTTAATTTCTTTAATAAAAAATAAGCTATAGGAAAAAATTGGACACAAAATCATAAACATTTTGCAGTCTTCTCATCACTTTTATAACAGACATGTCATGTAAAAGAGAATTGGTCCAGGAGTCAAAAGACCAGAAATTATCTTCCTTCTAACATTTGATTTGTGTGTCTCTCTGGCTCACAGGGTTGTCATCTGCAGAACTGGATGGTGATACATACCCTAGCTAGTGAGTTAGTACTCAGCATGTGAAGACCTTCAGAATCTGTGCTTACTTGTGTTTTTAGCTTTCTCTCTTCCACTCCCCCACTGGAGCCTATTGACCCTGCTACTGTGAGCCTCATTCATGGGCCCCTACTCTTCAAACCCTCCTCCCATCCCGTGGGAAAAAGCACTGCCTCCTCCCACCTGCACTTACCATGTGGCACTGCCTGTTATTCCCATTGGCCACAAGGACGGTGAGCCTCCTGAGTCACTTATAACAGTGGAGTCACCTTTATCCCAGTAGTGCCCAGCTCAATTTATACAGTCAATAAATATTTGTTTAGTGAATAAAGGAGAATATGTATCGTGAAAGCAATCTGCACACTGCAAAGCTGTAAAGTATTTCTTGGGTTACGTATGGAAAGGGCTTTACATTAAGGGTTCTTTCCCAAAACAGTGCAGTATGTGGAGACTGAGGAACAAACTCAAGATTCTAATGACTGGTTGTACATTTGACTAAATATTCTGAAGGTTTTAAAATGCACAAGAAATTTTCTTAGCCTATACCACAAGGAAAAGTCAAAACCAACTTAATCCTTTTGAGATACAGTTAGAAAGACACCTACTAGGATCTACTAGGAATAGCATATAATGTGGAGTGCTTATTAAAAAAGGAGCAATATCAATAACCTCGTCAGAAATGCTAAGTGGTGCCACTGTCATAATATTGTGGTTGTTAAGCACTCTCACAATACAGAAGTGCAAAGTATAGTAGAGCCACAGAGTGGGGCCATTGCAGCCTGTCTGTTGTTATGAAAGCTAATATAACATGGGGATATACTTGCATACACCACTAAGCATAAAATGCTGTGGTGGCCAGCAAGCCATCTAGAAGCTCAGACTGAGCCAGACCCACAGAAGTCTTTGTCCCATTTGGGGCTCTATATTTTTTAAGTGATTGAGAAAGTTGGACATGAACCAGAGAAGAGCAACAAAAATAATTAGTGTTGGCAAATGGACCTATGGGGAACAAAAGGGAAAAGAACTCGGAATTATTTGAGCTGGAGAAGAAATTGCTGCAGGGTGACCTCATAATCATTTTCAACTGATGAAAGGGTATTATAAGGATAATAGGTGTCGGGGATGGAGGGTGCCAATTAATTATTTTCCTCCTCACTTCCGGTTTTCAGATTTCTGGAACCAGATTGAGAACAGACACAAGCAATTAGGTAAAAATTCAAGAATAGAATCAGCTCTCCTGCTCTTAACAGTCATGGTTTCTTGAATTGGAGAGTGTGGCTTGGGGCTGAGACCCAAGTATAGTTCTATTACTTTGCTGCTTACCTTCCTCCATTCACCATGCTACGTCCACTACTGAAGTTCACAAATCTTAACTCAAGGCCCAGTCAAGCCCAATCACTGGGGCTACAAAACAAGATGCTTAACCATAGACACACGGTTGTTTGCAACCAACCTCACGTGTAGTTCAAGGAAAAAAGAGAACCAAGAGATCAGGCCAGACAAGAACAATGATTTTGCCTAAATTTTGTCAAGAAGAAAAGCTACACAAATAGATAGGAAAGTGTCCTCCGTTAGTGCTTCTTCTCAGGAAGGGAAGCTTAAGTGTTCTTTACTCTATAGCGATAGTAGGGAGCTGAGTAACAGAACTGCCCTTCCCCCTCAACAATTGGAGCCAGTGACCCTCATTTTCTTAATACATAGGCCAATACCAAAAGGAAGATTTCTCTTGAAATCAAGAATTTCTGAGAGATGACATAAGTTTCTGAAGGAAAGTTTAAAATTTTCTCTGGAGAACTTCTGGCAATTGCGATCATTTGATCAACATTATTCAAAATATATTTCCGTGTAACAGTGGTTCTACAGCATGTTAATGGGTCATGTGAAAAAAAAAGTGTTCTGTGGTCAAATCTATTTGAGAAACACTAGGTTAAACCAAGTTAAATCATTTTCTATATTGAAGGTCATAGGAAAGCTTTTAATGTTATAATATTTATTGTGAGTCTCCATGTTTTCCAGAATCTTTCTTTGCCTTCCTTTAAACATTTCTTTTTTGGCAGATGTATAGCTTGGCTTTTGTTTCATAAAATAACGCTTTGGAAAATGTAGCCTTAGCTGGTTTCATTAACTTAACGTGGAGACAGACAAAAAAATTGGATCTCATCTACAAGCCTCTTCTAGCTCTACTATTTCATGACTAAGTTGGGTACAATGACTCATCTTATTACAAACTGTAATCACAACCTTTCACCAAGCTTAAACCTAGAAGCGATTGGTGCAACTTTTTTAATGGAGATGAAACTTGGACTGCATCTGTCTGTCTACCTCTCGCTGGGAGACAGAGTGGCTATGTATCAACCTTGTTCACTGACAAAAACATGGAAAAAACCTACAATCCCAATCCATTTACACAGGCTTTCTGTATTTATCTGTACTTAGCGGCAACATTGTTGTTCAGGTGGTTTGGAGTAAGGTGTCAGTGAACTTGAGTTTACTACTAGACAGGGCCACTTTATTACATTGCCATTTACATTTGTCCTATGCCCTGACTTAGGAGGGGCCCAGCCAGAGAGATTCATAAACAGGGAAAATTTGTGGTTACTTCTTCACACAGGGCTTTCCCCGTAGTAACATCACACCACACTAGAGAAGAGAAAAAAATTTCCTCTTACCAGGAAAGGATATTATTAACCCAAAGGGCCCATGGTATCTGCTGCTTTTGTTTTACATAAGAGCCTTGTGACAAATTTCAGATTCTGAAAATGTTCCCTTTAAAGTCTTCTGTTCCTATGGATAATGAAGTGGCATCTGAAACAACATACTCTGTTTGGTTCAGGGCTTTGGCAGGAAGTGGCTGACAGAAACTGCTTCCATAGGCAGGGAAACGTGCTGAGGCTGCACTTGACCGCGGTGGAAGGAAGACTCTCTCAGCTGCTCTCAGGGTTTTGCAGCTTGGTTGGTTAGTCCAGAGGCTGGTAATTAAAAGATCCCTTTAAGGGAAAGAATTGCTTCCAGACAACAAGATTCATGAGTGACTGGAGAGAGAGCTCCACAGTTCAGGTGCTACACGCTGCCTGTCGCAGGGCACGCAGGCTGCCTCTGGACGCGTGGCCTACCTGAGTGCCTCAGAGGAGGCCCAGCGTCTCCTTTGCTTTCTTGTGCGAAGCTCCAAGTTTCTTAAAAGTCACCCCACTGTCAGCATATGCGTGAACCATCTTTTACAAGAGAGCACCGAGAATGAGAGAGCATATTATATTTCCAGCTCTGACGTCCATGTGTTGGCTATATTGTTTGGAATCTGCCTTTTAGACGGAAGATTTATCAGCCACTTTGTCATTTCTGCCAGGAGGGACCTGGGTATGAGGTCTGTCTTGGATACAGTGATGAGAATGAGGCATCTGATAGATAAATTAAAAGTTAAATAGGATCATAGGCATAGGTAAAATCTGGCCACACAGTGCTAGGACCAGGACAGCTGAGTCTGAGCTCTGAAGTTTGCCAGAACAAACAGAGCTAAATATACACATATTTTGGTTGCCCACTAACCCTCAAGCTTTTTCACCCACTTTGCCGAGAAACTTAATGCTTTCAAACAAAGCTACAGACTGGAAGCATAACCCGTGTCTACACAAATACTAAACCTTCTGCACAACTAGAATTCATCTGGTTACCAGTGACCTGGAATAAATGAAAAGAACTGGGTCACTCAGTGTCCTCACATAGCATTTTTTTTTCTTTTTCAAATAGCTGCAGCAAAGACCCCCAGCCCAGGCCAGGAATGTTATTAAGGAAATACAGCTTATTCTAGGACTTTAGGGAAGGACATTATTTTTGTGTGTGTTGTACCATAAATGGATACCTGGATAAATAAGAAACAAGATGTTTCTTTAAAAAAGCAAATTAATCTTTTTCTTCCCCCAAAGGCTTATAATCTATTCATGACAATTGGTATATAGCAATATCCTCCAAAGCCAAGGAGAACAACCCAAAGGAACGTCCCAGTAGGAGGTTTTCAGGACTCTCAGAGAAAGAGTAAACATGGTTAAAGAGACAGCAGTTGGCCAATTGTGCCATATGTAAGGAGAGATGAGGACAGAGGGTAATGTCAGGAAAGACAAACATGAGGATCACAGTATCCTTTGGGTTCTTCAAATAACAATCATTGTGATTTTAAACGGTTATGTAAAATAAAGACAGCCCAGAGATGGGCAAAGGAAATGGGTAGACATTTTACAGATTAGAACACCTAAGTGGCCAATAAAAATGGGGGTAAAGTATATTTTGTCAACCTAACCAGTTACTAGGGAAATGGGAAATTAAGTAACAATGGGATCTCACTACTCACTCATCAAGTTGTAAATACAAATGGTTTATGTCCAGGTGCTCAATGGCTTGTGGGGAAAAAGACATCCTTAGACATTCCTGGAGACATGTGAACTGTTGAGGCTATCCTGGGAAGCACTTTGGCAATATGTGCTAACATCAAATGTATGTCTGTGTATACACACCCATGCATTCCTCTGGCTCAACAATCCTACTTTGAGACACTATTCTATAAAAACAAAAGCACCAACATATAAAGATGCCTATTGTACCATTATTTGTGATAGCAACAAAACTGGAAACAATCTGAATACTCATAAATGGGTGAATAATTGAATAAATTTTAGGATATTCATACTGAGATTGATTGCACAGCCATTAAAAAGAAATGTGTTGGGATCCCTGGGTGGCGCAGCGGTTTGGCGCCTGCCTTTGGCCCAGGGCGCGATCCTGGAGACCCAGGATCGAATCCCACGTCGGGCTCCCGGTGCATGGAGCCTGCTTCTCCCTCTGCCTGTGTCTCTGCCTCTCTCTCTCTCTCTCTCTCTGTGACTATCATAAATAAAATTAAAAAAAATTAAAAAAAAGAAAAAAAAAAGAAATGTGTTAATTTTATCCTAGTTGCCCTTGAGGGATTTCAGCAATGTGTGGCTAGGTAGGAAAAGCCCCATGCAGAAAAGTATGTGGCACACAAGTCCATTTTGGAGTAAAATATATAATATATTGGCATATGATTGATTAGCGGAAAAGTGTGAAAGGAAGGAAAAAGATAGAGGAGAGGTAAATAATGTATCAAATATAAGGTTGTCTAAGTGAAATATGTCAGATAGAGAAAGACAGGTAACTCAGAATTTTACTTAGAAGTGGAATCTACGCAAATAAAACAAATAAAATGAAGCAAATCCCAGACTCAAAGATACAGAGAACAGAATGATGGTTGCCAGAAATGGGTGAAGGAAAGCAAGAGATACAGATATCATAAAGTTAAGAAGTCATGGGGATGCAATGTACAGCGTGGGGAATATAGTCAATAATGTTGCATTAACTTTGTATGGTGACAAATGGTAACTAGATGGTCCCTAGACTTATTGAGATGATAGGTTTGCAGTGTCTACAATGTCAAATCACAACATCAGACATGTGAAACTAATAGAATGGTGTATGTCAATTATATTCCCATAAAAAAATAAAGTTGCTCATGAGATTTAGATAATCATACTATGAATATATGTAAACAATAGCATATAGGAATATATATGTAAACAAAGATGTTACGTGATGGTCACTGAAATGTTAATGGGCCTCTGAGAGGAGAGACTTCAGGTATATCTCTTTTCTATACATTTCTGTATTTCTTTTTACAACAAGCGTGTGTTTTTTTAATCAGAAGAATAAACAAAGATTTATTTCAATTAGAATAACACTTTTACACACAAACTCACTATTGTTTCTATACGTTTCACACAGAGTTGTATTCATTGTGCAAGTGACCAGTGAAGGCAGTGGGAGAGAGGCTGGAGAGAGGAGCATTTGAGCCATAATGTGCATTCTTTTTATTTCCTGCACTCTGGATCTATTCAAATCTTGTCTCCTGCCGAGGGATTCAGTGCAGAACTAAAATATGATGACTTACTTGGCAGCAGCAAAAAAAAGAGCATTTACTCAAATGCAATAAAGATAAGCAATAAGTTTCAGTGATGCATATAGTATGTTCTCTGCTCGCCTGCTTGTTCTTTCTTCTCTCAGCAGAAGTTCAACTGAAAATAAGCTCAAACAGCAATTCACCAAATTAGCTAGTCACCTCACTTGTGACCAAATCACAGAGATGCTGAACCCCAGGCTTTCGCTTCCTAGAATATATGCAGTTTGAAGAGACTTCACTTATTGAGTAAAGGGGTAGCCTAGCCAGTTTGAGTTCTCTGGAAATGAGATGCAGGAATAATCTTTGTGCCCAATACCCACACATATTATCTAAGTTAGCTCTCCCCAGCTATCCACCTCTCAAAAAATAGTAATCCAGAAAATTTCCTCTTTTCCCTATCTTTTCATAACCTTGAAAGTAGGTAAAATCATAATTGCATAGCAAAATCCTAAGAGTAAGCTGCAGGAAGAAATAAAGAGAAGAGAACTTTAATAAAGCACTGGCTGGATCATCAAGAGTTTGATACAGGACACAATCAGCCTTTCTTTACCCACAGAGGCTAGGGGTATTTTTTTTTTATTTTATTTATTTATTTATGATAGTCGCAGAGAGAGAGAGAGGCAGAGACACAGGCAGAGGAAGAAGCAGGCTCCATGCACCGGGAGCCCGATGTGGGATTCGATCCCGGGTCTCCAGGATCGCGCCCTGGGTCAAAGGCAGGCGCCAAACCGCTGCGCCACCCAGGGATCCTGAGGCTAGGGGTATTTGTTGTTTGTTTGTGTTTCCTTTCTGTCCCTGATTGGTCCCTGGATTGTCAGTGCTTGGTACTGTGAACAACTCTGAATCAATCACCATGCACAGAAATTACTAAGTGCACTTTGGGGTCTTCTGACTGGCTGACATGAAGCAAGTGTCAGCCTTGTGGGAGAAGAGATAGTGCCATGAGAACTACCCCATCAGGAAGATGGGCAGCTTCCCCAAAGAAAAAAAATGCTAGGCAGACCAAAGTATTTATTAGCTGTTTACTGTACTGAGATGCTTTTGAGCAGTGACAGCCTAGGCACTATCGGAAGGTGCCTTTTTTTTTTTTTTTGTTCTGCTATCTTTTAACATATTTGGCCAGTACAAGCAATATATGAATGCAAAATAATTGTTTTTTTTTTTTTCCCATGGGGATCCAGAGTGAGGATTTTATTCCATACATTCATTTTGAAAACTTCTTTCTGGCAGTGTCTCTTATTTGTTTTCCTTATTGGCCAGTGGTAGCACTGCTGTATACTCTCAGAAAGGTTGACATTTGCTTCTTTATAGTAAATGACTTTTGTATGCTATTAGGAAAATCAAATCAAAATGTTACCCTTTAGTCCTTTCAGTTGTTGATTAAAATTCTCAAAAATAGGACACCTGGGTGGTTCAGGGGTTGAGTGTCTGCGTTTGGCTCAGGTCGTGATCCCGGGGACCTGGGATTGAGTCCGGCATCAGGCTCCCTACGGGGAACCTGCTCTTCCCTCTGCCTATGTCTCTGACTCTCCTTCTCTGTGTGTCTCTTATGGATAACTAAATAAAAACGTCAAGAAAAAATTCTCAAAAATAAAATAATTAATTAATTTAATTTAATTCTCCCAGAAGATATGTCTTTAAGCCAAAATAAAAATGACTTTTGTTTTTGAGAATTCACCTTAACAATGAGAACAGGTACCTTATCCTGACTTCAAGCCACACCTCGGACTGCCTATGTTAGTTTTCTGTTGTTGTGTAACAAATTGCCACAATCTTAACAGCTTAAAACAACACATTCTTATTATCTCACAGTTGTGAAGGTCATGTGAACACAGCTGGGCTCTCTGCTCGGAGTCTCCCAAGGCTGAAATCAGGGCGTTGGCCTGCTTGGGCTGTATTGCGGAGTTGCGGAGGCTCTAGGAAGGAATCCACCTCCAAGCTCATTTAAGTTGGTGGATTTGTTCCTGTGGCTGTAGGACTGAGGTTGTCATGTCATGTCCTTTGCTGGTTGTCAGCAAGGAGCTGTTCTTACTCCTAGAGGTGGCCCTGCATTCCTTCTGGCTGGCCCCCTCCAACTCAGAGCCAGCAATGGGGCTCTGAGTCTTTCTCACGTGACGACTTTCTGTGGTGTCCTCTTCTGCCACCATTTGGAGAAAGCTCTCTGCCTTTAGGGTGCATGGGACTCGATCAGGACCATATGGACAATCTCCTTTCCTTAAAGTCAGCTGTGCCATGTAATATAATCACAGAAGTGATAACTCATCAAATCCATAGATTCTGGAGATTAAGGATAAGGTAGGGGACATCTTTGGAAACTATTTTAGAAATTTTGCCTGCCACCTTGCCTCGTCCTCGTCCTCTTCCTCCTCATCCTCCTCTTCTTGCTTCTCCTCCTCCTCCAAGCCAACATTTTATTTAGTGCTTGTTGTGTGCCCAACAGGTCCTTTGCTGAGTGCTGCATATGGATTATATTTACAATATCTCTATGACTTGGGTGCTATCATCAGCTCCATTTTCACATAAGAAAACAGGCTTAGGCAGCTAAGTTCTTTGCCCAAAGTGACAGGCCAGCAAAAGGTGATGTCAGGGTATGAACCCAGACCTGACTCTTGCTTGTGATTTTATTCTTAACTACTTCCCTAGTTTATCTACATGTCAAAGTTTTAAAATTCCACTTAGTCCATGTTTGATATTGTTAGTTCTAGCTATGTTATTTCATATGGACGATATATAATAGACTCAAGAATGTTGTAAATCTAAACAAAATATTTTAATTTTCCATAATGAGTAAAATCTACTGTATTTAAATACAAAAAAAAAAGGAGCTATTGTCATTTTCACGACAAGCATTTTGAATTGTGTTTTCAGTAGAAATATTCGTTTGGACTGAGCCAATGTCACAATCGCCAGACTATCTTTTGTGTGTGTTTTATAAAAGGCACTACTTCAGACCCCTGGGCAGACCATTCAGAGAAAAGGGGCCCCTCTGGGTGGATAAATTAGAAAAAAGGACTGTCTTCTGGGCTGACACTTGGGGAATGAAATCTAGATTGGCTTTCACAACCACCCACACCCTTGGCAGGCTGCCCCCTGCATGCACAGCCCAGACAACCATAGACTGAGTCTCACTCTGAGCCATGCACATTCTCCAAGCTCTGCCTTGCAAATAGCAGTGCTCATTTGCAGAACTGCTATACACATTATGTACTCTCTTGCTGTGGGCCTAAGAAGCTGGCCTGGACAGGATCAAATATCTTTCCAATGCCTTCCATTAGATCAAATACTGAGGAGTCTGGCCCAAGACACCAATGGAAATGTTTTACAAATTACACAGTAGCTAAAGAAATGAATTTTATGGGTATCAATTTTGAGAGACTTTTGCACCACATCTTTGGTTTAACTTTTCACATTAATCTTTTCCATTTTATAATTTAAGTATAGAAACACTGAGAGGGAAGAAAAGTCAGAAAAATTATCTTTTGGGTATTTCTAAATTGCCCGATTTACTTTTTATAACCCAGTCTAAGAATTAAAACCCAAAAGACAGGAATAAAAGATTTACTGTGTATCCAAGTCAACAATTATAAACACTGTCATTCAAAAGTTGGGCTGTTTCTTTGCATTTAATGTAGAATTTATGAATTCTCATAAACCATTCATATTTCATTTAGCACTCTTTTGAGTCTTTTGAGTACTAAAACATTTGTTTTAATGCAGCACATTAGTGTCAGGATTTCCAAAGTAAGAGGCTAAATTACTCATTGTCTTGAAAGGAAATAATATTTGTTTTCACTTTTATGGCATAAGCAGTAACGACAGAAACCAAAACCAAGCCAAAACAAAAACTTAAAAAAGTCAATGCCTCAGAAAATACATCTCTTTTTTCCAACACCCACAGTTTGTGACTTTCATCTACAGTGTTTTTCTTCAAATCTCAAACTCCACTATAATAGTCAAACATTTGGAATATGAGTCCCCAAGGGCCTGGGTCAAAGTCCAGGTTGACAGATTGGTACTGTTGCTCACGGGGCAGCAATAAAAACTCAGTGGCTTGTTATAACATCCATTACTTAAACCTATTTAAAGGTGTGATGTATTTGTTCAAGGTAAGTCTTTTTCCAAATTAAACTTTTATTTAGTGACATGAAAAATTTCCAATTTTATTTTTAAATTCTATATTTCTTCTAATTACTCTTTAGAAGCAAGTGTTTCAGTATTTCTCTTTTGATTAAAAAAAAAAAAAACAACAAAGAAAGACCCACGATAGTGCTCACCATAGATGACACCATCAGCCAAAATTATTTCACTGCTTAATCATGAAACAGATCCAACACTGAAACAATACCATAGATTCACTCATTGAAACAGAAGACACCATATCATTCTGAGGTGGAGAAGCATAAATATGATTTATTAAAAACCTTAGCTGGGAGAAGTTTGCATCCTACACTTGACAAACAAAACAAACTGAAATCATGGATTTGCTTTTTAAGCCCCTCCAGAGAAGACATATAAGTCATTTCCTCTGATCAGTCCATAGTTAGATTAATCTTCTGCACCTTCTTCATTTGCTGCAGTGGGTGTTCAATAAATATTGATGCTCAGAATACTGATGCAGAAGTACTGCCAGCTAAGCACCATCAAAGAAAGGCTCAAGGACCAAGAGTCCAGAGAGTAAATAAAGTAGAATAACCCATTATATTAGCATCCACTTGGTTAAAGGGTCTAATTCTTTGTTTTTCTTTAAACTAGGTGAATTGGAGATGGTACAAATTTCCAGATGATAAACCTCCAGACCAAAAGTCAGTGGACTCATCTAGATTATGTATCTATACTGATTTAATTCATCAACTAAATGCCAAATATGCATATTATACTCTGAGTGGCTTTAGGTTTGGTCTCTGGGTTTAAGATGCTTCTGCATCCTTCCTTAGCCTTTAAGAGGTAGAAGGTAGTGGAAAGTGAGCAGTATATACTTTTCCTTCTTGTCTTAGCATTGCATTGCTTTTTGTCTCCTGTTTTTGTCTTAGAAGCTGTTTTAGTAAACTTCATACATTATATTTTCTGAAGCTAAAGAGAATGACTACATTCTATTTTTTTTTTTTTTTACAGTTTTTGGTTTTCATACTACATAGGCAAAGAGAGAAAAGAGGGACATGACTGCAACCCAAGTGGAAGTTCCCTCTAGTATGTGGATAACTCAAAAGTGCTGGCAGGCTCAAGGTTCCAAATCCAGGGAAGAATTAAGCAATGTCTCATGTTCCTTAGTTCTGTGAATTTGAGTTCACATAGCATTATGCAAGGCTATCATTGTTTCTTTGAGTATATATATTTTTTGTTTATTGTTGTCTTTTGGCATTGTTTTAAAAACCCACAAGTTAATTTATGTCATGATAAAAAAATTTACTCTAGAAAGAAAATCAGTAAATCAGCATGAAATTCTCAGAGGAAAAAAGTGTGATATGAACTTGAGTTATGACTTGAAAAACTGTCAGGTAGCATAGACTAAAGCTAATTAATGAACCAACAGATAGACCAGGATCCAAAATTACTAAATAAGTTGTTTTGTTTTTTTAAGATTTTATTTGTTTATTCATGACACACACACACACACACACACACACAGAGGCACAGAGACACAGGCAGAGGGAGAAGCAGGCCCCCTGCAGGGAGTCTGATGTGGGACTCCATCCTGGACCCCAGGATCATATTCCGGAGCTGAAGGCAGACGGTCAATTCCTGAGCCACTCAGGATTCCAAGATGAGTGTTTTTTAAATTGCAAAAGGATTATGTTGAATAGAAACTGTTTGGTCTTAAGTAGATACCTGTCTTGTTTGTTTGATTGATTATTTTAATGAAAACAGAACACTAAATTTTAAAAAAGACATTACTGGCAGCAAGAGGGATGCTCCTGAAAAATTTACTGAAAATTTGACTTAGATAATACATGGTGATTTTAATAACCTAAAGGAATTTGCTGTAAAAAAAAGAATACAGCTGTCTTAGTTTCTAGCTTTTAAAGCCAAATCATTGTATTTTCAAGGCAGATCTCACTAAAGTACTATTCTATATTTCGTGTTGTAAGTGACCAAAAAGTGAAATAAAAGAAAAAAATGTGTTAAAAGTATGTGGTAATGCAAGATGTAAGGTCGAGTTTTGTTTTGACAGTCTACGAGTCCAAGCTCACTAGCTACCTCGACGTTAATTCAAGAAGGAGGATGTAACGGGTGAGGAAGAAACCTAACTAGAGTCATCATGCCAACTGACTGTTTTGATGACACAAAAATCAGCAATATTAAAACTACCACCTAAAAAGAAAATTATCCTATATCAATGATCAATCCTGGAGGCTAATAAAAATTGTTAATTCCATCTTGTGTTAAACACATGTTGTGAAATCTACAGAGTGTGACACAGCCCCTTTTACACACTATGACTTCCTTTTTCTTTTCCTGTTGTCATTAGTATTGTCATTGTATGGTGAGGATGCAACCACTTGTCTTTGACAAATGGAACAAAACCCATTTATCTGGGATGATCCCTTCTTATTTTTTTTTAATTTATTTATTTATGATAGTTACACAGAGAGAGAGAGAGAGGCAGAGACTCAGGCAGAGGGAGAAGCAGGCTCCATGCACCCGGAGCCTGACGTGGGATTCGATCCTGGGTCTCCAGGATCACGCCCTGGGCCAAAGGCAGGCGCCAAACTGCTGTGCCACCCAGGGATCCCATGATCCCTTCTTATTAAGAAATTTTTATATCAGGGATGAATAATGGTAAATAAGAAAGGAGACCAGACCACCCCAAAGATGGCACAGGAGGTCAGAACTCAGATTTGGGCTTGACTGCTAGGCAGATAGCTGTGGATTTTACCTGTATTTGATATTTCCCTTCTTGAACTAATGTTGGGGTAGGTAGTTAGCTTAGATTTGTAAGCTGTATAGTTTGCTCATCTATAAAGTGGGAATAATAATAGTATGTACCTTTACGATTAAAGAGAGGATGAAATATATTTAGATATCAACAGCACTTAGCAAAGCGCCTGGCACACTGTAAGTGCCATATGTATTGCTTATTATTGTTGTTACCATTATTATTTTAAAAGAATTTGAGAAAGCCACTATGAATAACAGACTATAATATTCTATCCATATTAGACTATGGATAATAGAATAACTTTTTATATCAGTTCCCTAGAATACAATAAGGACAAAATCTATTATGGATCAATTCCAACAAAGCTAAGAACCCCAAACCAATGCAGATAGAAGTTTTCTATAACTTAGAAATTGCTCTTTCACATGGTATTGATACCAGCTATCCCCCATTTATTCATTCAGCAAATATTATTAATCACCTAATGTATGCCAAGCATTAGACTAGACGTAGGGAAAACCATAATGAACAAGCTACCTGAACGAGTGGACCCTTTTGTCAGCTTATAGGTAAATATTTACCATGGAGAACGTGGTTCATGGGCTCAAATATGTCTAGATGTCTATAATGTGGATCTTAGGGAAATGTAAAGGTGCAAGTGCTGGATACTGAAAACTAAAGATAAGAAAAAGTGGGAAAGAATGCCACAAGGGAGGTAGGAGGAGGCCAGAAATGAACTTCCTTAATTCAAAAATGTGCTCAGACCTGTACCACAAGTGAGGGAATAAACTTTTCCTTTTCCATTCTCTCTTTCTTCTCTTTTCCTATTCATCCTGGGACCCTTTTGTGACTGTGATTCCTATGTCTCTGTACTCAAAAGATGGACTGTATAGGCATACGTAAAATGCCTAAGGGTTCTAACCATGATGTAGGGCTTTATTTCTATTATAAGTGTTAAAGCTCTAAACAACCTACTTGCAAATAAAATTTTGGAGCACAATCCGTTTGCCTGTTGGATCTGTATTTTTATTATTGTTATAATTTTCTGGCTCTGATAATGCAGGTCATGAATGCAGGAGAATAAATGTTGATGTTTTCATTTTCCTTATGTGCCCTACACTCATGTTTTTCCCTGTGTTCTTATTACATAGGTTAAAGATATTAACTTTATTTTCAATAGCGAATTCCAAAATGCCTTCACAGAGAACAAAAGAGACAGATGGGTGGTTTATACTCGAAAAGAGATTAATTTGCATGGTTTCAAATTGGAGTGAAGAGATTTGCACCTAAACGAAACCAGAGAGCAAAAGAGTGGAACATGGCCTATTCCTTGCTCCATAATTTGCTGCCAGCATGGGTCAGTGTATGGCAGTATTTTCAAATGTAATCTTTGTCTCATTCAAAAGAAAAATGTCAAGTGAGAAATGAAACACAAAAGTCAATTTGTTATTCTGGGGGAAAAAATTCTGGGAAATTCTAATTAGCAAATTTGTTTGGATTTTTTTCTTTCCTATGGTAATCCACAATGTCACTACTCCAAACTTAGCCTTTACCTGGTTCTATCACAGTCTGAAATGATAACTCAGGTAACTGACACCAAAAATATTGTGTAGCTTCCATAAACAAACCAAATAAACATCACAAAATGCTCAATTTATGATGTTAAAAAAATGATGTCTGACAAAGTTGCAGTACGAGGGCCACTGTCATCTGGCTACTCTGAACTAAACCATCAATAAAGTAAAATCAAGTTTTCTTACATAAGAACCTATCTTAGAAATATTCTCTTGATTTTCTACAGAATTTTTCTGGTGCTGTTTGTTATTTGGTTTCTGCCGCTGGCCTATCTTCACTATGTAGCTCTGAACTAATTTTGTGAAAGACACTAAGATCTCATAGATGTCTTTTTATGTACTTGTTTCCAGAACACACATATTAGCATTGCAAAATTTTGTATGTCCAGATGTCTCTTACATGTTTCCTTTGATTTATAGCCTAAGGGTTGGGAAACTTTCAGAAATGAACTGTCGTGCTAGCATCACAATCCCTGTTCTTCTGGCATCTGCGGGGGAACGGACGACAGCAAAGCTGGGGTAGATAACTAAGGCCTCTGTTCAAAAACATCTTTAATGTTCTAGAGATTTCTTCTTGCTCGGTACTCTCATCAGTGTAGTCAGATTCTTTCCTCCTGTGGGTTGACATGAACATTGAAGAATTGGGATTTTGATGGGAAAGAAAAGAGGAACAAGAGTGCATGTGTGCACATGTATGTCACACTGGAGGCATTTAATAGCTAGAAGATAGTATGAAGGAATGAGATTATTTGAGTTGAGAGAAAGAAAGTGTCGGAAGATAGGGGATGAGCTGAGAAATGAGGTATCAGAGTGTCAATGACCAGTTATGTCGCTGATGTTTTCTTTAGGCCCTAAGGGCAGGAATAGCTTTGAAAGCCACTGAAAACAGGAATGTCCTCCTCATCAGAACTGTCCTAACATATTTGGTTGGGAATATACCCCAGAGGACATAGAATTGGGATGGAAACTGTATTTTACCAATGGCAAATAAGATAGTCAAAATGTTCTTGGGATGCCTGGGTGGCTCAACGTTTGAGCGTCTGCCTTCGGCTCAGGTCCTGATCCCAGAATCCGGAATCAAGTCCCACATCAGGCTCCTTGTGGGGAGCCTGCTTCTCCCTCTGCCTATGTCTCTGCCTCTCTCTCTGTGCTCTCATGAATAAATAAATAAAAATCTTAAAAAAAAAAAAAACAAAAAAAAAATGTTCTTCTTAACAAGATGGAAATAATCAAATAATCACATTTGATTGGTTCTAAATGAACTGACCGATTTGCACGGTGTGCATTAATATTTATAATCTATGGTACCAGACATCTGTATAAAATGTGATGAACTACTTATTAGCTATGTACTGACTTTCCCCATGATCTCATCTTCATGCTCGGACTGAAATTCCCCAGCTGTGACTTACAGAAATGCTTGCTCATGTGCTGTGTCATTCTTGCTCCTTGTTTCCCACAAGTATTGACTAAGCATCTACAGCGTTTTAAAGAATATATTCAGTACTAAAGATATAGTCATGAACCGAGTGACTTTAAAAAATGTATAGTCTGTGGAAGGCATGTATTTAGCCCTGCGTTAGTTACACTGATGTAATTATTATAAAGAGCCATTCAATAGGTAGGCCCAAAGAAGAAATATGAAGTGTCATGAGAACACATAACATTAGGAAACAAGCCTAATCTGGGGAGTCAAGGAAGACTTTCCTGGCAGGGGTCAGAGGGTTAGGGGTTAAGGGTGAGGCAGGGCACTAATGGTCTCAGTGGACGGTAAGTTGGATGAAGACCTTGATGCCTTTAAAAAAAAAATTAACTTTGAAATAATTATAGACTACAAGAAGTTGCAAAAGAGTACATAAAGTACTATGACCTTCCACCAGTCTCCCACAATGGTGATATTTTGTATGACTGTAGTATAATATCAAAACCAGAAAGTTGACATTGGTATTATGCTGGTAACTACACTACCATCTTTACTCTGTTTTTACCAATTTCTACATGTACTAACGTATGTGTGTGTATGTAGTTCTATGAGATCTGACGCCATGTAAATACCTATGTAACCACCACCATAACCAGGGTACCGAAGCATTCCATCATCACAAAGATTCTCCCTTGTGCTTTCCCTTTAAAGTCTCACTAGTGCCACACCCCTGCCTCTGTTCCCTGGTAACCACTAATCTGTCCTTTTTCTCTATAGTTTTCTCATTTTGAGAATGTTCTATAAGTGGAAATCTATAGTATGCAACCCTTTTTAAGACTGGCTTTTTTCACTAATCATGTCTGTAAGACCCATCCAAGTTGTTGCAGGTGTCAATAGTTTGTTCCTTTTTTACTGCTGAGTAATACTCCATTGTATGGATTTATCAGAGTTTGTTTAGCCATTACTTCATGTAAGGACACTTAGGCCACTTTCAGTTTAGGGCTATTATGAATAAAGCCTTTATGAACATTTGTGTATCCTACTGCATTTTGAAGAATGAGAAAAGGGCCGTGTGACCCTGGCACAAAACGGTACTTGTTGAGAACCCAGTTATGCAAAGCCACAAATCCTTTCTGGACATGGTCCAGAGGTGACCATGAATAAATAAATTAGAAAAAACTGAATGTAAGTGACCATGAATAAATACGTTAAAGGAAACTGAATGTAAACCCAGAGTGTTTTGGGGACTCTGACTTTTGGTGGCAGATCAGATATCCAGATGGTTGCCTTTTATTTTTCATTTTTAAATCTAATTGTTGGAACATAATGAGGTGGTCAGATTTGAATACTAGTTTACAGATGGATGGGGGCTACTCTATACTTGAGATAGCTAATTAAGACATAATCTCTAAAAACAGGCTTATAAAAACTTCTCTTCCCTCTGTTCACTGAGAAAAAAAAACTTATATTTAGCAAAAGAATTTTATTGGAGGCACCAAATTGAAAACTGTCAGCTCAGATTCTGTAACCTAAGGAGGATTCCGCCTAATGGTGTGTTGATTAAGAATGCAGAAAAACAAATTGAGAAAGCTCCAGGTTACTGGGTTTCCTTTAAATCAGCAGGCATCGCATAATGGGCTGTGAGAATTCTGATCCAACCAGAGGTCTGCAGAGAGCGGGTTGTCTCCTGCCAGAGAAAATATGGTCTTGAAAATTAGAACTGTTACCTGTTTCATTCGCATTCACTTTCTTGATAATATTTAATTCAATAATTTTGAGGGAGGAGGTGGGTGCCACTCAAAGGTATGAGTTCCCCTTAATGTGAGATGAAGGAGAAAACTACCAAGGAGATGTGAGAATCAAACCAGGCCTTTCTGATTTAATCCAGTTTATCAAAAACACTCGTTCCTAGAGGGTGTTTCACTCATCTTTCTTCACTGATTTCCTGCTATATATAGTTCGAGGATCGCTCAGGTTTATACTTAGTGGCTATCAAATCGTTGCACGTCTTAGTTGCATATGCCCAACCAAATAAACCAATTTAAATATAAGAGTAAAATAACAACATACAAAGTTCAGAAAATGGTGAGGAGGGTGGATGGAAAGATTTATAATGTCATTATCCACACAGTCCCTTTCAAAAATCTTCAATGATGATATGATGCTCAATGTTTGGAAGGATGAAGTGAAACAAACATGCTAGTACACTCTTGATAGGTATTTTAAGTGGGACAAACCCTTCAGGAAAACCATTTGGGCACTTAAAAGTTTTTATATCAATGGAGCCAAGAAACTCGCTTCTATGAATGTTTGCTAAGATAATCATTAGAGATACAGACAAAAAGTTACATATAAGATTATTCTTTGCCATGTAACTTGTGATATAGAAAAATGGAAGTAACCTAAAAAGGAATTTAATAAGTTAAAAATATCTTTACAGGGATTAAAACTAAGTATTCAAAGAATATTTAATGACTTGAGAAAGTGCTTGTATTGTGATAAAAAGTGGGAATACAGAGAACATGTAGCATTATGTACCCTGTCCAGTTCAGACCTAATCAGACCTTTCTCTTTCTCCTCTCTTCTTCCTTCATTCAGCATTTTGCAGTAAATATTTTGCATCTGAGAAAGTTAGGGATTGCTTTGGAAATTCATATTCTGGTTTCCAAATCTAACATGCATCTATGATTAATTCCAAATAATTGGGACAAATTACATTTCACACTAAACACATGAAATCTAAAAACTAAAGAGAACAGAAGTTAATCTCAGATATTCATTATGAGTGTCAGTTATTACTCTGCTAGTTAGAAGAGATTTTCACTGATAAAGTGACAAATCAATGAGCTTTATAGTGCCATTGTCTACATTGTCTATAAAGCTACATTATACATTATACTTGCATGTTGCCTTAGAAGTAATATTGTACCTGTAGTGGAGTCTTATTTTAGCTCACCCTCTGTCTAGACATGGTGTGTCACATTGGAAAGCTTTTTCTTTCTGGATGTTAGTCTCCTCATCTGTGAAATGAACATAAATGATTTGAATGGTTTGTCATCTTCCCAAGGGGAGTGTGAGTGTGTGTGTTGAAGTTAATAAGATGCAAGTTTTCAATAATAAATGAGAAATTTGAAGCATATCACTTCTAATAACTTTGTGAGACTCAAACTTTTTTGACGGTGTGATTTCATCCTATATATTTTGCCTGCTGCTATATTGCTTATCTCTTTGTAACTGGTGGTATGTCGTCCACTGGTATCCCTTCCAGGTCCTAAATGAGCACAAATACTTGCGGATGAAATGAAGTGCTATTGTGTTGGCAAAGGTTTAAAAGTCTGAAAATAGCCAGTGTTATAAAGGGCGTGAAGAAAAGCCATTGTTATACTCTGTTGTTGGAAATGTAGATTGATTCTGGAGGGCGATTAGGCAATAATCTACCCAAATTTTAAATGCATAGACCCTCCAGTTAGCCATTCTACTGCTAAGAAGATGCTACAATTATACTTGTAAATGTGGAAAGATTTATATAGAAAGATTTCTTTTGCAGCATTCTTTATAATAGAGAAAAATGCATACAACTCAAAATGAGTGCTAGATATATAAAGTATGGTACAGCCATACAATGGAAAACTATTTAGCCATTCAGAAGAATGTGTTGGATCTGTACGTACTGAAATGGAAAGATGTCTAAGATATTATGGTAATTGAGAATAGCAAATTGAAGAGCAATTTGTATGGTGTGACCTGTGTAAAAAGAAAACTGTGTTTACATAGATTTGAATAGAAAAAAATGGGGAGGTTGATAAGAGATTGTTAGGAGCAGTTGCCTCTAGGGAATGGGACTGGAGGATATGTTTTGTTCTTATGTACTGCATAACTCGTTTACCATGAATATACATTGTTCCCATAATAATAAAAGAGCAATTTTCACTCACAGGATTAGAACTAATAGAGAAATCAGCAAAGCTGCAATGATGATTGTTACGCTAGATATATTTCCCTCTTTTGCACTATTTTATTTGGGGAGACTCATAGGAAAGTAATGCTAGCTCATTGGATATGAAAAATTATACATCAGATTGTTTTGCAAAGAGTTATGCCAGTTAAAGATACTACCAGCACCATTTGAGAGTAACAGAGTAATAGTTTTATTGGTATTATCCGTAAAAGAATTGTTTCTGTTAATTTAAAATGCAAATACAAGATTTAATTACTGTTTTAATTTATTAGCATTTTGTACTACTCCTGTTCTGATTTATTTTATTATTGATAATTTATGCTAAGGAAAGATCCTAAATACAAACAGCAGCAAACAAACAAAACTTTATGACAAAAATTTTTATTCTAGAAATATCTATAATAGTGAAAAATTAGTAACAACTTAAAATCTTTGAGAAACAGTTAATTGTGGTAGGTCCACTTCCCACCAAGGGACATTATGTTTTTAACTATATATGCCAATTACATAATAATGTAGAAGTAGGTTATAGTTACAATGTTTAGGAAATGAAAAAAGTTAACATATATAATTACTATACTATGAAGACTACATAAAAATTATATATCCACTCATAGAATAAAAGAAAGAAGGAAAGTCATTAAAATGGTAAATTGGGATAAATTTCATTAAAATAATAACTGTGAAAGACATTTTACTCTCTATTTAATATTTGCTAACTTTATTCTTTACTTGATACATATACATATTTTTTTTAACTCAGGAAATTACCCGATAGAGCTTTTTTTAGAATGAAATTAAAAAGAGACTATGTAAATGTCCATTGGTAAAGGGTCAAGATTAGCACTCAGTAAAGTTTAGTGTTCCTTCCATAACAACTACAAAATAAATAATTATACATTCCATACTCTGCCTCTTTCAGATGTTAAGGAAATCAAAATTTTCTATCTTGAAAGTGAAGATACATCCCTGTATTGTCTTCTTATCCTCTCTCCTCAGCCATCATGGTAATTTTATATACAACAACAATGAAATGCAAAACAAGCAGAAATCTCCAAAGAATGCAGAAAAACATAAGGTAGAGCATGTATTGCTCCAGAAAATTGTCAAGACATAGAAAAAGAAAAAAGTTTCTGTTGACAGTCCCACCATATTTGAGGAGGAAAGCAGTGATATGGCTACCTACTATTTTGATAGATGATTGAAAACACAATTTCCCTTTCCTCTACAATTTCCCTTTCCTCTATATGACTGGTGATGTTTGAGTGAATGCCATATACTGACTCATGGAATTGAGAGTTGTACTTAAAATTGTTAAGAACAAACTAGATTGTTTCATGTTTATTTATCAAAATTAGCAAGAAGGGATTTTCAGAGTTTAATGATCTAATTTTACAATTATTTTGATTCGGAAATCTGCAATTATTTTTCTAAAATACGTGAAACTGCAAAAAGAAGCAAAAACTTATATTTGGGGATAGGACCAAAGATAGGAAGACATGGAATAGGCTGTTAAATAGGGATAGCTCTTCCAAAATATATATGACAGTCAGGAAATTGCTAAGCAGTAAGGTAAAGAATCAATCCCTAGAGTCTAAAGTTTATAATCTACAATATGGCTAACTAGTCTAGGAAAAATCAAGGTATAACCTATTTGAATATGTGCATATTCCATTTGTTGAAAAGTTGATAAAGAAAATCTGAAATTTCCCATTATAATTTAAGGGATACTTGAGCTCCAAAAAGATGTACCACAGCATCAAATACACACTCCATATATTATCTTTGATTCATTAGCAGTAAACTTTATTTGTGGCATAATCACTTCTTCCCATATTCCAAATGCCCACACTGCTTTCTTTACCTTGTTTCCTATCATTTTGTATACAATATGCAAATGTACTAAAATTGAAATATGGCTTAGCAATTTTTAACACTATAAAACCTTAAAATATAAAATATGACTGCTAAATATTTTGATTTAATGGGCCTGGTGTTGTACTACATATTTATCTTAACTCACTCTTAAAACATCAAATGGAACTCAAAAATCTGTTTTAGTTCCAAATGTAGAACTATTAATTTTATGGTCTAATATCTGATTAAATTTAACTGTGCTTCTAAGAGTGTATAGATTCCAAGCATTAGACCGATTGACTGTTTAATTCCATCATTTTAAGTGGAATTGAACCCCATCTTGCCAAATATGATAATATCCTGGGGGTGGGGCCAGGGAGAACTGAAATAATAGGTGTTGTAAGGCTCTGTGCCTTTGTGTCTTCTGCTTCGGAGGCTAACCAAAACATGTTAATACCTCCAGTAGCCACATTCTAGGTTAGATAATATGCAAGGAAAAAAGGACTTTTTGATGATTTCTTTTGCCTTAATAAACCCATATAAGTGTCAATAGATCCATAAATGTCAATAGATCCATAGAATTAAAACAGAACATCCACACACCCAGGATAGGCTGTCTGGGGAGGGGGCACTGAGGCTGTCTAACTTCCAGTGAACAGGTCTAAGACTATTTCCTAATGGCCAGCTTTTGAGGTAATGCCATTCTTAGTCTGAGAAAAAAAAAGGCACAGACAGGCTTATGTTCATGGCAGTCGAGAATCTTGCTGACTGGTTCATTAAACAGAACTGGCAACTGACTCCTAAGATAAAAGTTCTTGATGGCTTTCCAAGCAGGAGGAAGGGCATTGAGTGACACATATAAATATATAAGGGAAAAGAAGGGTGAGCTTGAATGGCAGTGACCTTTTCATGAAAGGTTTATGGAAGAGGTACTAGTTATAAACCTTTGACTACATTCTGGAGAATTTATTCACCCCTAGGCAAATGGTAAGACTTTAGGAAAGAAGGAAAATTTGGGGTGTCTTTAGTGGTATGTGGTGAAAGTCTTGAAAATAGTGTGGTCTTAGGCATGGATCACTACACTGGACTACTGCACGTTCTTTCTCTTAATTCTATGACTGACTTTGTGTGAGACTTTGGGAAAATTTCTTGAGGATTCTTTTTAATGGGAATAACCACTTTCATTATTATTATTATCTCTGATTATTCTGTATTTGTCTAACTATGTATTTACTGATTTATATTATGTGTGTAATAAAATATCTGAAGTTCTTTAGAAGAAGTACAGAATGCAAACAAATGATATTTAAATTTAGCTACTTTTAAGTGTAATTGGACACTTCTATGTAGTGACTATCATCTTCAAATGTATTTTTTCAGAATAAATGAACCTCAAAATTTACATGATGATAATTCATCTCAATCTTCCTTTGTCCAATTTTTGTATCAACTACATGATAAAAATAAACATTTTAATTAAAGACTTGGATACAAGTACTATAATAGGCCCTAGGTCATTTCAGACTTAAGAAAGAAATCAGTGTAAGTTGTTAGCATTATACACGTATGGGATGCAGCCTTAGGAATGGATCTACAGGAATTTTTCTCTAAAAAAATATCTGAAGTACGATGTTTAAAAGCCAACTCTCTATGGAGATAATAGTAACAGCAATAGATATTTAATTATTAGTAGAAAGGTAGGATCTTATTGTTACTTAATAAAATTAAACCCTCATTACTGTCACCAATTTTTGCAAATATTTCAGTTCCTTTTGCCCAAAATTAGTGTTTTTACAAGCATTGCACTTTTATAATATCATGATTTTATTATCTCACTACTAAGTATATGTAATATGTGAAAAAAATCATATCTTTAAAATTACCGCATCTCTCAAAGGATAATTTAAAATGGTATCTAATTGCATTTTACAAATTCAAATGTTTTGAATTATACTTTAAATTCGTTGATAAGGTCTATTCTTTTGTAACTTAAAGAAAAAACAGTGATTGTGTTGTTTTTCAAACCATTTTGACAATAGTTCTAACATGCTTTTTTCTCTTTTGCTCTATGAAAAAATAGCTGGCTTAATAAATTGAATTTTAAATGATTCTTATGGAACATTTATATAACAACTCTAAGATGACTATAACAGAGCCAAAAAGTAATTAAAGCCTTCATAAATGCATAGTGACATGATCCAATCAGTCATTTACATTTGGGTAGTTCAAAGTCAGAGGACCTGGGAAAGCCTTCGTTCATATGAGAGGAGCAAATAGAAAGAATAAGAGGAAAATGAGAAGACAGTTTTAGGGAATTAAATTAACCTTAATAGGCAGAAGTGGATTAAGGAATAGCTTTAAGAATAATTTTCCCCATAAGACAGAAAGAATCTGAGAAGTATGATATTTATAAAATACTTATGACACAAGCAATTTTCTTTTAAAAAGAATAATAATAACCTAAAGAATTAAAATCACAGGTCTCACCATATTAAAACCATGACAACTCATTTAATATATATATATATATATGTATATGAGTGAATGTTTTCATCAAGTTTTAAGTAAATTAATGGCAAAATAATTTTTACAAGGGGTGATTTGGAAAAAGTTGCAAATGATAGGAAGTTTTTATTTTCTTTAATAACTTTTCTGAAAGAATAGGGAGGGAAGTTGGAAAGAAGAATGGAGGGAGTTTCTTCCTTCCTCCTCTCGTTCCTTCCTTCCTTCCTTGCTTCTTCCTTCCCTTAACTTAATAGGAGGGAATAAATGCACTGTCTGTTTCATTCTTACTAAATCAAATACTATTGAGTACAAACTCGCTTTAGGTATATACATAGTCTCTTAATGGACATTTCTAATTAACTCTATCACAGTCACTTCAAAATCAGCATGTTCTAAATCTAATTAATCACTTCCCCCTACCCTGTGGCCTGTCTCTATTTCCTATTGCAAGTACCATTTCCCAGATCTATCAAGCTAGATGCTTGGTGTACCTGAGGACATCTACCTTTGCTCAAATGCTACTTTCTATTGCTTGGTGTACTATCTCACAGCCCCCAATTTCATAGTCTCTGTCCATTCCCTGCTAAATTATCTATTAACAGTGAATTTGGTCATGCCATTCTTTTACTGAATAATCTACTATAGGCAGAGATTAGGTAGAGCTCTACTGCCCCTGCCTCTGTACTTGACTTCTAGGTAAAATTGGCAAAACTCTTCATCTCCTCCAATTTCAGCATGGTTTGATCAAAACTTTCCCCAAGAGTTTTACATATGCCTGTGGGAGTTACATGTTAAGTCACCTCAGCCTCAGTTAGTGGCACGTGTCGTATATGTGCCACTAACTCAGCCCTCCACTTGATGTTCCCAAATGATAAAATACATAGATATAAATTTGATTGAGTTAGAGATCTGGGAGAAAGGCTGAAGAGTGAACTAAATATGAGCAATACAAATCATTTCCAATGGAGCAGAGAAATGAATGTTCTTAAAATACCCTTCATTTTCTTTTATGTGGTGGATATTTACTAACATGTTTATGAAGCTGTTTTTTGCTTGTTTTTCTCTGTCTTGTTGGGTTCTCTCTTTCCCTCATTTCTCTGTTCCTAGCCTCCTTCTTATCAACTCCAAATTCTTCTCCTTCCAATTTTCAGAGTAATTCAGCTGCCCCTTCACCAAGCCTCGCGTTCATTAAAGCTTATCAGACATGTTTAATGAAGCCCATCAAGGCACAGACAAAATGGCTCTCCATTTGATTTGTTCCTCTTTCCTTAGAAGGTAGTTGTAGTCATTTAAAAAAGAAAAAATAGGCAAATTAAAAAAGATAAATACTGTAAAACCAAACATCGTCAAGGATTCCTGTTTCCTATCAGATAAAATCTGACTCCTTAGTTTATCCCATAAGAACCCACTTTCTACCCATGTCTTCAATCGTAATTTTGATGGTACCCCCACCCTTTCTAATTCTCGAGGTTCAGGATACTTCTCGTCTTTCTTCAAACACAGCAGATCCTTTGTGTGATCTATTTCTTTTTCGGGGATATCCTATGCTGCCTTTTTTTCCCTAATGGACTCATGCTTCAAGATCTTTCTCAGGGGTTTCCCCTGGCCCCTGTGCAAGGTTAGCCTCAACTTCATGCAGCACATGCATTTTAATTGTTTGAAAACATTCCTCCTTCTACTAGAATGGGTGCTGCTTTAGGAGTCAGGGGTTATACTCTGGAAAAGTAGAACAGTTTCAATATCCTACTGTTGTACTGCCTTTGTGTGAAAGTGATCAGTGTGACAATATTTCCTAAATATTTTATTCACCGAGTTTTATAATCATGTATCCTCATAGTTGTAGTATTCTTTATAGGGTGTAGACCTAGGTTTACTTTTCAGAATCTCAATAATAAAAATGTTATTATTATTCCTTTTTTTTTCTATAGGTGGAACATTTTATTTAAGGTGAGGTTAAATTTATTTTCCCCCTTTTTATTTTCATTTTATTTTATTTTAAAAAATAAATCCATTTTGTTAATGTATAGTACCTCATTAGTTTCAGATGCAGTTTTCAATAATTCATCAGTTGCCTATAATGCCCAGTGCTCATCACATTACATGCACTCCTTGATTATTTTTTTTATTCCAATGACTTACTTTAGGTGGGAAAATTTATATCCTTGAAGATATCTTAGAGATTTTCTGCTCCAGGGGTGCTCAACCTCTCCATCTCCCAAAGCACACCCGAGGGCTAACACTTTTTTGCTACACAATCCATCTGGCTGCAGTAGCTCATGCTAGAAGAGGGGGTTCTGGCCCTGCCCTACCTGGTGCCAGAACTAGAAGGCCATCCTCTGACCCATCAGGAGAGATGGAACTGAAAGTTGCTGCTTGTCACCCAGTTAGTTAGTGTCAAGGCTTGATTTAGAGCTCTAAGTCTTTTGAGATCTAAGCTTCTAGATAAGGCAGTGAGAACTAGAATTGGAGTCTTGAGAAAACCCCTGCCTCCGAAGTTGGTAACTTACACAATTTGGATTGAAATCTCTCTCTCTCTCTCTTTTAAATTTTTATTTACTGACTCATGAGAGACACACAGAGAGGCAGAGACATAGTCAAAAGGAGAAGCAGCCTCCCGCTGGGAAGCCTGATGTGGTTCTCAATCCCAGGACCCCAAAGATCACGCCCTGAGACAAAGACAGACGCTCAACCACCGAGCCACCCAGGTGCCCCTAAAATCTCCATTTCTGAGATACTGTTGTCATGTCAGAACTGCCTTCACTGAATTTAGCATATAAAAAGTAGAATTCATAAAATCTTATTTTTCCACAGATGGTCTGAAATGAGGGCTTTGACAACTTTTCCACTTGTGATTAGTTGTTTGAGGTTTACATAGATTTCACTCAAGAAAAGATATCATTAACCAGGAATTTCAAAGAAATGAGGACAATGTTAACTATCCTCGGTGTACTTGTGATAATGACTTTGAGCTGAGAAAATAGCTTCCAGGTTAGTGTCCAGAAATAAACATGGAAAATAGTTGGCTGCAAACACAAATTTATAGATCACAAATAATTTTTAAAGATCTTTTATGCATGAAAAAGTATAGTAATACTATGACAGCTCAAGAATGGTTGAGTGTCTCTGTACCATACCCTGTGGACAGTGGGAATTCTGCACAAAACAAAGGTATAGACCTTTTAATCAGTCTTTTTGGCAGACCAACCAACCCAGCATTAGGGTAATCTGGTCGGAAGAAGGTAAAGGTATGGATAAGCAATAAGCAAGACAAAGTCTACCCATTTATTTCAACTTATAAGAGTACAGCTTAATCTTTTAATGAGACATTAAAAAGGATACATACACAAAAAACACACACAAAGGCAGAACAAGATTTTTAGCTAATGCTCAAAGGCTAAAGTTTTAGGTTCAAACTGAAGGTCAAGGGCAAATGTTAAAAAGAATTCTTTGTTTTGAACTTGATGGGGGAAAATAGATGCACACTTCCGTATCAACACTGTCTTATAATTGTGATTAAAAAAAAAACACTTAAAAATCACTTGCTTAGTTGAGAAGTCGATTTCTGAGTTGTCATAGGAATAAAACCAATATTGTACCCATGAATAGCTCTACCCCTGAGCAGCCTTGATAAACTGAGAAAGATCAAGGCCAGATTGTAGTCCCTTGAAGCATTGATGATAAGCACACTATGGTTAAAGGACACAAATTATCCTTGGAATCATAATGCAGGTACACTGGTTGTAAGGATAATGTGATTCAAACTAATTTCGGACTGTGCCAAGCAGGAAGAGAAAGTCCTTTGGGCATTCAAGAAGAACATTTAGACAAAGCAAAACAAGAAGGGGAATTTGTGGTTAGCAGGAAGCTGTTGCTCATTTATATTTTATTGAAGATTTAAAATGTTGGGCAAAAGAGTGTGGCTATAACAAGCAGAGAAAGAAATTTGGGATGTACATAGTTTATAACAAAAGAATCAACTAGAGGAATGATAAGCATCAAGAAAATTAAAAGAGTATTCTCTTCAGTTTCCTAAAATTATTTATTTTGGAAACTCAGATGGATTAGAATGATCAACATAGACTTCTCTTGTATCTCATAACGGTGCCTCAGATCACTTACCACTCTTCTATGTTAATCAAAATGAAGCCCTTTCAGTTATACAGATTGCTATGAAAAATCATGAGACATCACATTTTACTAAATAAGAAATACTGTTGATCTAACAAGATCCATTGAATAATATAAGGGGTCCATTTTTATTATATATTCCATCTAGCAAGGTTGAATGAATATACTGGTGAAAGATGAAAAACTTACTTGATTTTTGTAGTTTCAGATACCTAATAGTTTTAATACAGACACAATCATTTGCTAATACACATAAATAATGTTTCAATTGCTTATATCCTCATATTAGTGTTAGAAACTGTTTAGGAGGGATCCCTGGGTGGTGCAGCGGTTTGGCGCCTGCCTTTGGCTCAGGGCGCGATCCTGGTGACCCGGGATCGAATCCCATATCGGGCTCCCGGTGCATGGAGCCTGCTTCTCCCTCTGCCTATGTCTCTGCCTCTCTCTCTCTCTCTCTGTGACTATCATAAATAAAATAACTTTAAAAAAAAGAAACTGTTTAGGATATGTTTAATAAATATCAGTTCTTCCCTTCAGAATTTACACTCAGAGACGATGATAATAGAGAAATACATGAAAGGAGGGACAACTCTGTAAATCACAAATACAACAATGTTCAAACATAAATGCCTCAATCCACTAGAAATGTAAAACAGATTTGCTTAAAATGAGGGGATAAAAAGAAGATGCCTGTTATGAGGAAGTAAGATCTTCATGGTAGTAGATTGTATTGAACAATTCTTTAATATCTCTAAGATGTGAATTTGTTGATGGATCTATCATCTATCTATCTACTTATCCATTCATCCATTAAGTGGGAGAAGATATAAGTGAAATGGTCATATGAAGAGAGTAGTAAGAAGATGTGATGTAGTTCAATTATAGGGTATACAAGAAGAGAGACTATAGTAAGGCACTAAAAAAATAGAATGAAAGTCTTCACAAATGAGAAGAGGATCTTACACATAATTTATAGAACAAATGAAAAAATATATGGCCTCAGAAAAGTCTAGCGTATACAAAATGACGTGAAAAAGATAGCTTCAGCAGAGGAACTAAAGGCTTACAGGAAAAAATATTGTAATATGGGATTCTGGAGAGATGAATCTTTGGTTACCCAAGGAGGAATAAAGGATTACTCATTAAGGGGATCCCTGGGTGGCGCAGTGGTTTGGCGCCTGCCTTTGGCCCAGGGCACGATCCTGGAGACCCAGGATCGAATCCCACATCGGGTTCCCGGTGCATGGAGCCTGCTTCTCCCTCTGCCTGTGTCTCTGCCTCTCTCTCTCTCTCTGTGACTATCATAAATAAATAAAAATTAAAAAAAAATTTTAAAAAAAAGGATTACTCATTAAGATGAAATTAACAGCTCATAGGATCACATTCTTATTTTTCATTGAAATAATAAATTGCTTTACTTTGATTATATCACCTCTGAGATACTACGATTTGGTCATTAAAATGACTAAAACAAACAGACAACGGAACAGCTAATTCACTTTGTCTGGACCACCTTAATGACCAAATTGAGAAACAGTACACATAATCCAGTTGTTCCTGTGGCCATCACTCAACAAATAATAATTGGCTACCCTTTGCAATACATTAGAGCAAATAGTTACTCTACAAAATGCCAATTGAACACAGAGTACTTTTTAAAATTTATTCTGTAGAAAATCCATTGGAAGAGTCGAAAAGAAGGCAAATCAGATTCAGAAAATGTCATGACTGAAAAAGCAGATTTAATTAGGAACTAGAAATAGAATTGAAAAACAACCAACAGTCAGTGAGGAGTTTTCTTTGGGAGCTTTGTATCAGTATTCTTTACTGGCACATGGATGTTGGGTGTGGGAAAAGTTAAAAGCACTCAATAAATTTCTGTTTAATAAGGGCTGGTCATGCAACTTATCTTACAGCCAGATGCAGTGTGCAGGACAGGGGTGAATACAGACATTAATCTGTGAGATACAAGCATTCATTCAACAAACATTCTTTTTTTTTTTTTTTTGATGCCATGTTATTTTGCAAGCACTGTCTAGGCACTGGGGTTCCCACGTGAATAGAGCATGGCCTCTGCCATCAGTGAGGCAATTGTACATGGAATAGCTAATTTGCAGAGCAATGGGGGTAGCCCCATGGAAAGTGGAAGCGAGGGGGTGAGGGGTAAAGGGTCTCTAAAGCAGATGAGGTGAGAGGCAGACGAAATGAGGAAAGAAGCTCAGAAGCCAAGAAGAGAGAGTTGTGTAATCGGTTATCAGCAGTGTCAAATTCTGTACATAGGTCAAGGAGCATCAGGATGGAGAAGTGCCATTTCGTTTTGGCAGTGAGCATGTTACTGGAGACCTTGGCAAGGCTAGCTTCTGGGAAGTGGCGTGGGTGAGAGCCGGACTGGATCAGGTTCAGGAGTATTTTCACTGAGGAACTGAATGCATCTGGTGCACTCTAGGAGTTGGGAGAGGAAGGGGAGGGGAACAGTTGTTAGAGGGTGTGTGTATTTCTGGAGGCCCAGGGATATCTGAGACAGCAGGAACCCCCAAACACAGGCGTCTTTCGTTCCAGTTTGGGAAAACTCTAGCTTTCACAAGCAATAAGGAAGCAGCATTCACATCTCGAAGTAGCCTTTGTTGAGCTTGTTTGTTCTCTCCGGCAATGAGTCACTCTGTAACGCTGACCCTGCCATTGAAGTCAGCAGATTCTATTTGAAGAGTGTTGGTGATTGTGGGGGAAGTTGCTTAAAAAGTTGACAAAACCATTGACTCTCCCTGATACGTGAAGCACCTGCGTGTATTAGTTTTGACGAGGGAATGTTAGCCTGGGAGCATGTGAATGCTATCCTGGAGACAGAGAAAGGGAAGTCTCATCTTCTGAAGGAGCTAAGCGCACACGACACAGGAAGAAGTTAAAACATTTTCTATTTTGGTTTCCCCTCATTTGAAAAGAATTTTAAAGAGAAAAGTGGTTCTGCAAACACTAACGTCAATTAAAATGCTAAATACAAGTTGCAGTTTCCCTACCTCTGCCAAAGGGAATATGTCCAATGTTACCAGCCACCTGTTCCCCTTTATAAGAGCTCAAGACTGTGGCCTCGTCCAGCACACTGGACTGACACTAAATATCAGTGTGATGATGAATCAAAAGTCGACAGCAGCAGAGCTTTATTTACCAAGAAATGACACTCGGTAAGGTCATCTCTTTTGGAGAGAACATGACAATCATTAAAATTGAAAATTGTATCCAGAGGGTCCTTAAAGCCAAATAGGGCGTGAGGTGCAGGGGATACTGATCTTTGGTGTTTCCCACTTGATCAAATATGTATATGCCAACACTCTGGCTAAAGATGTTTGAGCAGATAGTAATGCCACATGGTCTGTGATGGCTTAGCCAGACACAGTGAAGGTCATAGAACGAGAAATTTAAGAATCAATTACGAAACAGGTTAAAGTTGCAGTCTGTGAGAGAGTGGGTTTGGAGTCCCTAAGACCTGGGTTTAATGACAGCTGTCACATAATAGCTGTGGGACATTAATCAAATGACTTACATTTCTAAGCCTCTATTTCCTCATCTATAAAATGCAAATAGTACTAGTGTCTACCTTATATTACTGCTTTAAGGACTAAAAGGCACTAAATGCAGTTTAACCCAAGACTAGGCATATAGTAAATACTTCATAAGTAATAGCCATTATTTCCCTCAAATCAAGCATCATCAATTCCTTGTTGATCAGGAAAATACCAACCATTAGCCTTCAGTTGAAATATAACAGCAAATATAAAAATAAATTTATGGTATAAAGCCGTTTTTGTGAAAATGTTATCTTTTCAGAACACTCGAGATATGTTTAAGACAAAAACGGCAGCACAGACCCAATCTACTCTAGAGGGATTGAAATGACAGCATCTTAATCACCAAATAGAACCCAGAAAGAAATCCTGAAGTTATAAAAGTTTTATTCACTTCTAAAATTTAATAAGATGCTGATTTTACTAACGTTAAAAAAATAAAATTGTCCCTATTAAATGTGGAAATTAGCTTTATTATACATATAAAGAGTCTCAGCACTCTTGTTCAAATTAATAGTAAAAAATTATTCCAGTTAGGTTCTATGGGACATATTAGCAATATTCAGATAACAATCAGTGCCCTTCTCCCAACGTGTAAAATGCCCTGCTCCATTTTTAGAATAACTTGATGGCTGAAGCGCCTCGCTACATTATCTCTTTTATGGTCCCTAGTTCGCCATTTAGTGGGGAGGCCCTAGAGCCCTCTCTGCCATTCGTCAGAGCCAGACCTTCCGCCAGTTCTGAGACCCCACGTTTAATCAAACCGCCCTGGCTCACCAACCCCTGTTCACATTATTCATTTTTCCCATTCTTAGGGGAACTTTGCCAGTTTGAGATATGTCATTCTATCTGCAAATAGAACACAGAAAGAAAATCTGAAAGTTATAAAGAACGGATGGTCAATTGCTAAAGCACTTGAAATCTTAGTGAACACTGCAGCTAAATTATACCCTTAAGGAGAACCCAGAAATTCATCCTGCTAGCTCTCAACTTGGCCTGCTGAGGAGAAAGCGAACCCCTGCCCTTTGCCAAGTATAAACTCTATTTTTTTTTTTTTTCTATCCAGGTGAGAAAGAAAACTGGAAAGGCAAAGCAGTGTGGAGAATGGGCCACATGCTGAGGTAGGTCAACTGAAATTCCACTTGCCCAACGCTCCTTGGCCTCTATGCCCCAAAGTAACCTCTCCTGCCACTGGTTTCCTGTTTAACTGATGTCTTGCCACTGGTGTTCTTATGTTCTGAGGTTATTAACCATGAGAGGGTAGCATCTTTAGGTCTTCATTAGAGCTACGCATGGTGAAGGCTCGCTCCCTCTTCCCCTGGATCTCCTGGCAGCCTAAGCCAGATCTCAATCTTCCCTGGGGGTCCTGAGATGTGGGAGACAGGAAAGAAGGAAGGGGGCAGGGGATTTGGGGTTCTGCTTTTTTGCCTTTGTCAACCTCCTGTAAGTCATTCAGCCTCACCGGCAGTTAGTCTTTTGTATGATGAAGGTAATTATAGATACTGGTTTGAAAAGTCCTTTGATAGCCTCAGATAAAAGAGGCTTTAAAAGGGCAGAGGATAATTATTATTAGCAGCTCAATGATTCTTAGGGTTTTGAATATTCAGCTTCCTCCGGGGAAGCTAAATCCATCAAAATAAAACCAGTTTGAGAGAAAAGGTACAATACAAAACTATTTAAACAAGGAAAATGACTTCAAAAAGATGAGCCAAATGAAACATAAAAGTGAAATAAAAAATTAAAGCAATGACAGACTTCTAAAGAAATCTCTGTGCTGTTGTCAAGAATGAACTTAACATCACACACAAGTTGTGGTAGTAATAATGGCATCTTGTATTTGTATAATGTCTTTCCAATAACTTTACAGTTCTTTTGTGTCATAAAATGATACTTATTAAATCTTCAAGATGCTAGCAGGCTCATTTTCAGGTGAGATAATTGAATGCTGATCCACTTCATAGATTAAGCCAGTAGAAAAGTGAGAATTAGAATCCCGTTTTCCCGATGTATACACTATAAAAGAAAGGAACTAGAGTATCTGCCACTTGATGGTGTTGGAATCTAGTCAGCTAGAAGGTGCAGTTGACATTTTTGGCACTTGTTCTGACTTTTGTCTTACCATTCAGTAAATATCAAAAACATTATGAAGGTCCTCGTAGGCAGCTGATTCTTGCTAAAAGAATAAAAGATGGAGAATTTTTTAAAAAGCAAGTATAATATCAACTGTCTAGCCACAAGAAGATTACCGGGCGCTTGAGGAAATAACACCTATCCGCAAATCAATTTGTGAACAAAATATTATTTTTAGTATTAAATGCTATTTTCTCTGAAGAGCTTTCTGTGATAATGCTACTGGAAAATAGTTCTTTTTTCTTTCTTAACTTCTGTAACATTCCTGGAACTGCATTTCTCACATTTATAAAAGGCTTATATTATGTCATGTCTTCTCTCTAGAATCAGAGTTTAAGCTTATGGAAAGTAGGAACCATGTTTTGTTTTACATCAGATTTCATTCCATGCTTCACACTGTCCAGGACACAAAGTAAGGGCTCACCCATATGAGTTTGAGTGACAGACTTATATAATAATTTTACAACACAGACAATTAAATATATCATGAGAACAATATATGCAACAAAATCGCTGAACATGTTTTCATTCATAATTAAAATCCGCTAAGCTCCAAGCAATTAGGAAATAATCACTCCAGTCCTGCTATTCTTTTTGTGCCTCGACCACGGCCTTAACAAATTTGTTGAAGTTGAAAAGTTCTTTACCATTATTTTTCACTATTATTCAAAACCATAAGGAACATAATTCAGTTTTACTTTCCTAAATAAACAGATGATTAAAAAAAATAAAGTGAGGGGATCCCTGGGTGGCGCAGCGGTTTAGCGCCTGGCTTTGGCCCAGGGCGCGATCCTGGAGACTCGGGATCGAGTCCCACGTCGGGCTCCCGGTGCATGGAGCCTGCTTCTCCCTCTGCCTGTGTCTCTGCCTCTCTCTCTCTCTCTCTCTCTCTCTCTCTCTCTCTCTCTCTTTCTGTGATTATCATAAATAAATTTTAAAAATTAAAAAAAAAGATTTAAAAAAAATAAAGTGAAGAATTTGCATTTGCAGCCTATCTTGTAGATTTTCTGGTCATCTTTGCAGCCACCCACCCTGCTTAACTTAGCAGGGATCAGGAGAGAGAGAGAGAATCAACTACAGGAGGACAGGACCCACAAATTCCAGAACGTCCTTGGAAGAACAGGTAGTAGTAGCCTGCTTGATTTCTTTCCCAGGCAGCATGTAGACACTGCCTATGTACTCCTGGGATGAGGGGTGTTAGTGGTCTGGGACAGAGTTGCAGGATAATTTTTCCACCTCATCAAAGGAAAGGAGGAAAAATAATTGGGTGCTAGCCCACAACCCTCTTTTTTCATCCCTTTCCTTTGATGTTTTTTGTTTCATGGAAAAATAGCCTTGCATGAATGTCTGATAATCATGCGTTTATGCAAAATGTTCCTAAATTACTTTAAGTTTTCCTTTCACTCCCTGGGTGTCAAATAATTTAGATTTACATATTAAATGCTGACCCAGAGAGCTATACATACACAATTTTAGGCAGGCAATTCCTTTCCCTTCAAGAGGCTCCCAGTCTTAGAAAGGATGATTTAATAGGTCACATAGGACTTTCCCAAATAACTCAACAAGCACCTAGACTTGTCTTTATGGAGATCAGTACGTTTACATTGTACACAAGCCTAAGACTACTTTTGCCATTTCACACATCTCACCATTCCCATCTATTCTTCTGAGAGAGGGAGGAAAGAGGAGGAAAAAAACTTTTGCCACCATGAAAATATCTTTCTGGAGAGGTTCTAGACTTATTGTGGCTATCCAGTACCATGAACTTTGCAGGCAACACTCCACCTTGTTTTTCTGATCTGCATGACATAACTTCCCAAGAGAAGCCATGATGTCCAGGCCATCCAGGGTCAGCCAAGGTCAGCTCCTGTTCCCACTATAGTGAGACACTGGAGTTGGCTTTGCTCAAAAATAGCCTGTGTCTAGGTGGTGGAATTAGCTTGATAGCACCAAGCCCCAAGCTTGGAGCCAGAAGTCCTTCTTTCAGAGGGAAAGGACTCTGAGCCCTTTAACATTGCTGTTATGCAAGTTTTTAATTAGTCGTGAGGGCACTGATAGCCAGGGCCCTGGGATGGTATCATGATGACAAGGACGGGTGCCTCAGGAGGATGCCAAAGGGACGAAGGCACCACATTTGAAAGAATATTTTCTTTCTATCAGTCCTAAAACGAGTCTAAGTAACAAGATCTTGGATTTCTATCGGTATAGAGTCATTTACGCCAAATACCTATAATTTACCATAATTTGTTATGGCATTTCCATCTTCCTTCTTTTCCAAAAAGCTGCTCATCTCAACAACTTAATCCAAGTAATGACAAATTTGATTGATAGGCCAACCCTCCATTAGACAGATGGACTTTATACTTTGAGCCTTCCTTGGCACTTGAGTACATGCCTCAAGATTGGGTAGATGAAATTATAACTGTAGAAGGAATAAATTCAGTTGACTATGTATAGAATTCTTATTTTTTCCTGAATCTGTCTCAGTAAAAATCTTATTTTTAAAAGACTTTTGCTAACTATTAGTGTGCCGTAAATAATGATTTATAAGTGTTGCCTAATAAATCAGTTTCCTGGCTCACAGCTAAATATTAGTATCCCTTTTGTTTTTACAGAGAGACAAAATGAAAGCCATAGATTAAATTAATGGAAGGAAAGTGAAGTACAAACCATGGTTACTTCTACTTTGGCAAAGTGAATTATTCATGAAAACTCTATTGCAGGCTTACAGTGCCAAAGGTAGCCCTCAGGATGATTTTTCTCAGCCTCTGGGCCCTGGGAGTAATTGCAAAGTGGGTAGCAATTACTTTTGGCATCTTCCCATTTCAGATCCAGTGCCCTTCCCACCTACTTTTCTGGAACCAAGTCTAGTAGACTAATTAAAGCTTAGGGTTTCCCAAAGTCTCTTCTGAGTCATTCCACTCATCTCTACCCTGTGCTGAAGGACCCCAGAGTCCATAGTTGTTATATTCACATGCATCATACATACATGCACACACACATACATATACACATACACAGAGTTTCGGAAGATAGTTTTTTTTCTTTTGGCTTAAGTTCATTCCTACTGAGGTATGTGTGACTAATATGTTTATAAATTGTAAGAGAAGTTTGTTAATTAAAATGAAACTTGAAATGGATGTGATATGCTGGGGAGACAGTCTTTAACCACTTCATTCCCTTGTTTGTACCCTGATATCTCCATACCCCACTCCCATCTTCCAGACGCTATGGAGAAGAATTTATTGGTGATTCGTATTCTGCTTTTGAGTGATTTCTTTATCCTTATCCTTAAGAATATAGACCTGTAGACTCAGGGACACTTAAAACAAACTCTTACCAAACAGTTTGAGGAAGTGCTAAGAATTGAATACCTGCTCCCTAACTCATGACAGGCAATACAGTATAGGCCTTTAGAATAACAGCCTTTGTGTCTAACTTTTGATGTGTGAATTCTGGCTCTGCCCCTTAGTAGCTGCGTGACCCTAGCCCATTTGCTTAACCTTTTTGTAAAATGGGGATGCTAATAGCAATTACTTTGTCAGATGATTTTAAGGATTCATTGATATAATAAATATATAGAGCAGCACCTGGCATAAATTAAGTACTCAATTAGTGTTAGCTATTATTATAAGTGTAGGCATAGCCATTATTATGTATTATAACACCATCTAACAAAAAATCTCCAAGTGGGCAGCTTCAGGGCTTACATGCAGTTACATCCCTCTTTGAGCCTCCTCAAATACTTTTGGTATTTCATCTTTACTTATTACTTCTCTGTCTTTTGTTATTTATTTGGAATACTGTGCATCAGGCACTGTGTTAGAAGCTGTGGCGAGCTGTGCAATTATGGCTGCTATCCTGATGAAACTTTCAGTGCAGAAAGAATAACAGGGAGAACTAATTTAAAAAAGCAATTTCAATAATGAGAAACCATGTATGAAGAATGGGTGTTATGAAAGCATATGAAGTTTGGGGCTAGGGAAGCTAACTACTGGGATCGAGAAAGATTCCACCTTGAAGGATGAATAAGGATTGGATGGTCCAAAGTTGGGGGTAGAGAACTAGAAAACAAGTAAATGGAAAAATGGTGTGTTGTGGACTGAATGTTTGTGTCCCCCCAAAATTCATATGTTGAAGCCCTCACCCTCAATGGATGGTATTTGGAGGTGGGATCTTTGGGAGATAATTAAGATTAGATGGGATCATGAGAATGGGGCTCCAGTGATGGGTTTGGTGTTGTCAAGAAGAGGAAGAGAAAACAGAGCTCCCTCCCTTCTCCCTGTGAGGACACAGAGAGAAAGTAGCTATCTGCAAGCCAGGACAAGAGCTCTCATCAGTAAATGTACTGTCTGGCACCTTGACCTTGTATGTCCCAGCCTTCAGACTGTGAGAAATAAATGCCTTCTTTAAGCCTCCTACTCTGTGTTGTTTGTCATGGTAGCTTGAAGAGATTAAAACATGGTGGAGAATCCATTTGAGGAGATGGAAGAAAGATGTTATGGCTGGAGAAGGGGACAGTGGTGGCGGTATTTTGGAGGCACAGGGGGAGTGATGCAGAATTCAAATAGAGTCAGGGCACTGATTAGTCAGATAGATTAGTCAGGGGAGGATATTTGACAATGTTTGGTGATATTTTTGGTTGTCACAACTGGGAATAGGGAGCTCTATTGGCATCCAGTGGGTAGAGGCCAAGAATCATGCTAAATGTAGAGGAAAACCTTCCAATGAGGAATTATTCGGCTAAAAATGTCAATAGAGCCAATATGGAGAATCTCTGGGGTAGCTAGCTCATCATATAGGATCTTGAAGGGCAGGTTAAAAGTATTGTGCTTTATCATAAGAATAAAAGGAATCCATTGGAGAGTTGTAAGAAATATGTGATGTGGTTCTATTTTCTTTCTTAGAAACCATCTCTGGCTACTGTTGAAAGAGAGTAGCTGACAGACCCTTGCAGAGATCAGATGAGAGACGAGGGTGGCTTGGACCTGGCTTGACTTAAAATGTATATTCCAACATCTCCTAAACCTTGAAATGGGGAGTGAATTAATTAGATGTGGAATAGAAAAAGTGAAAATAATTGGACTCCAGAGAAAGGGAGTTGTGCTTTTCTTCAGAATTTTCTGGCCCTTACAGAAGTACCTCCTCTTTTCCTTCCTGTATATACAAGTCACTGCTGACTCTGTCCTGGTTGGTGGTTACTATACAGGCCTCAGCACCTGCTCTACCTTCTCCACCTGCTTTTCTGCTTTCGACTCGGCACTTTCTACTAAGAATCATCTCTTGTGGGCTCCTCTGCTCAGTTAGCCTCACTTTAGAAACAGATGTATGCTGATCACTGCTGCATGGATCCCCAGTCTTCCTTGGCCCAGTGTGAAATCTTCTGTCTATCAACAGTGTCAAAAGCTTTGAAAATGGAACATCTGTCTCCTACTTTGAAACTGCATTTCTAACAAATTCCATAAAACAGCAGACGTTCATGCCTGACTTCTGCTGGGCACACAGTAACAATGTGGGCAGGAATTTCCAAGATAATCCAGATTTTATGTTATTTGATACTTTTAAATAAAAGCAATTCATCATGGATCTTTACAACTATATCTAATAGCCATCCTAAATCTTTTCTGGGAACAAGACAAGATGTTATTAACTCTAATTGTGATTTGAATTTTAAATTTATAAGATTTTTCCACTACCTAAATTCATAAATCAGAAGAAATCCTGATTGGGTACTGGAAATAAAATTGCCATATCGATGAGTCATATTCTTACTTAATAGGAACAACAAAGTAAACAGTCTGGCACTTATATATAGAGGCATATAGCATTAGATGTTCCAAGATGCATATACGAGCAAGTTATAGACTAGATCAGGGTCTCTTGCATTGGGGTCCAGGACCATCTGGAAAGTAACTGTGTGAAGCAGCCAGAGGCCAGGGAGTAGTGAGTGCTGGAATCTACTGGAACCGGAGTGGATATATCCACCTAAAAGTGTTTCAATTAAGAAAAAAAAAATTAAGCAAGGTGGAGCCAAATGAAATATGCCCACGAGTACCTACTGAACAATAACTGCCAGTTTGCGAATTTTGGTCAAAGGAAAAATATAAAATCAAAGGCCTAGAGACCTCCATCAGAAACTTCAAATGCAATTAAAGAGAAAATATTCCTAAAATGTTGAAAAACAACCAGAGATGGAGGTACGATGAGACACAGGGGACAATTTTTTAAAAGTCTATCTTCTCTTCCCCCTTTTGATGTCGTATTATTTAAAGTGATCCTATAAATACAGAATTATTCCTCTTGCTCTCTTTCTCTCACCAGTTTTTCACCACCCGCACCTTTCCTCCTCACACACAACGGAACAGCACCATAACATTAGGGGTACGAGGTCAATCAATGGAGGCAAAGAAATTCATAATCTTTGTCGAACCGCTGTCCTTAATGTGTATTGCCGCATCTGTAAGCCCAGAAAAGTAGGTCATCAAAATCTGAAGGGACATATTAACTGTAATGCCTGATGCATAATAGAGCACATTAAAGACAGACTTTCAGCCTTAACTCTTAATCTCTTTTCCAGCTTTGGTAGATTTAAAAATCTGATATTCCGAGCACAGCATTATGCTTCCCAGGGCTACAGCTGTGCATTGCTTTCTATCTTGGGAGGAGATGTTTTTGCACAGGTCTGAGGAAATGCAACCCAAGGGAAATGCCATTTTAACAAATTTCAAGGGAGGGGGAAGTACTCTTCTTTTTGCTGCAACAGAATTTTGCTGGGGTGGCAATGTTGCATAGTTACCAAACAGATGGATAAAAATGAAATTTTCAACGTAAAGAAACACTAGGGTTTTAACATTTATATACTGCCATTTATTCCTTAAGAACCCAAAGACTGTTAGATGTAGTATGTGGCAGCCTTAGCCCCAAATTTACTTTTGGGGGTTGTTTTCTCAACTTCTCTCTGTGGGACAGGTGGAAATAGGGAGAGACAATAAACATGGAGGGAAGTGGCTGGGGTTTTTTGGTGGTAACAGATGGCTTTTGCAATGACTAAGACCATGAAAGTGTATGTGTTATGGCTCCTTTGTGTGTATCCAAAACCCTCATTGGGTTTCCTCAATCTGACATTCAACAAATACTGATAAAGGGTAGACACTATTGCTAAATATTACAACTGGTGTTGTGACCAAAACAGAAAAGCTCCCTGTTCTCATGAAGCTGAACTTCAAGGGAAGGAAACAGTCAATGAAGAAAAAAACCAGAAAAATAGCACATATTCTATGCAGAGAATTAGCTGAAGGCCTGGATGGCTCCTTAGATTATATGGTCAAGGTGACATACAAGTTGAGACAAGAGTGGCAAAGGGGAGCCAGCCATGTGAAGATTCCAGGGAAAGGGCATTCCACGTACTAGAAACAGCTAGTAGGGAGGCCCTACCGTGGGCGCGGTAGTGTCCTATGACTGCTGTAACAGATTATCACAAACCTAGTGCCTCAGGACAACACAAATTTATCATCTTATCATTCTAGAGGTCAGAAATCCAACATGGGTTTCATTGGGCTAAGATGAAGGGGTAGACAGGTCTGCTTTACTTTCAGAAGCTCTAGGGCAGAATCTGTGTCCTTGCTTTTTCCAGCTTCTAGAGCCAATGTAGATATCCTTGGCTTATGTCCTCCTCCTTCACCTTCAAAGTCAGCAGGGTAACATCCTCAAATCTCTCTGAATCCAACTATCCCGCCTCCCTTTTTCACTTAGAAGGAGCACTGTGGTTATACATTTGTTCCACCCAGTTAATCCAGGATAAACTCTCCATCTAAAACTTCAATTTAGTCATACCAGAAAAATATCTTTTTTCCAAGTAAAATAATATATTCACAGATCCTGAAGATGTGAACATCTTTGAGAAACCATTATTCTGTCTAGCACTGTGGAAATGAGCGTTTCTGTGTTCTAGGGACAGAAAGAACCAGTGTGACAGGAATGTAGCAGTAAAACAGAAAATGATGGGGTAAGGCCCAGTTCTGACTTCCCAGTGGCAGAAATTCACATTCACCATTTCACTGGATTTCCTAAACATCTTATATTGCCACAAGAGCATAAGGACATTCAGGCTTTGGGGTTTCTGAGCTTCCTTGATTAACAATAAACCAGGATTATAATTTCTTAGTCTAATTTTCTAATGTTGTAAGTACCATAACACTTAAGCACTTATTATATACTATCTTGTATTCTGCTTCATAAAATTGTGGAACTTCAGATCTCAAGAAAATTTGAAAAATTGCTTCACTGTGTTCTTAATTTTTGCAAAAAAGACAAAATAACACATTGAGACCTTAAGAAGGTAAACGTCTTTCCTAAGAAGCCGGACCTGACACAAGAAGCTGATTGTGTAGTGTGCACAATTACATGTTAGGTGTGTGTTATTTTTCCTAATCACAACTGCTTCTGTGGGCACAGGTGTTATGCTGGTCTGAATGCTCCGCAGGCCAAGTATGCATTGCTTTGCATGCATAGAACAGTAGGTGGTAAATAATATTTGTTGAGTGAAGGGTTGATTCAGTCCATTGCCCCTTCTTTTTACCCAGAACAGATATGGGGTGACACAGAAACCTCCTGATTTAGAGGATGCTTCCAGGTATGTAGTGTTTTTATCAATTTGCAAGATACTCTAAATAGCTGTCATGCCAAGTGGACAAGACAAACCAACCATATGTGGATGTGCTTGACACTCCTAATTACACAACACTCTTGGGTGAAGGTTTTCTTACTTAGAGGGTTACACTCATCTCTGCATTGCATTTTTTTTTCTTTATATGTTAGAGAAGCTTGAGATTTTCCTACCCTCCAAACCATCCCCCCCCCCCAATCCCCCTTGACCCGTGGCCAAGGATATGTAGATAGAACAGTTAACGAAGGACTTGAGGAAACTCAAAATATTGTGAAAGAAAGGAAATAGTTCCAATGACTAATAGAAGTTTGGCTATATAGATTAGAAGGTTGATTGGCACCAGAGGTAAATTTTGTGCTTTAGTTTTTGACTCTGAGCTTTGTAGATAATGTAAAAACTACCAGCAACTTCCAACTTGTTCCTAAAAATAACCTATTTAAGTAACTTCTGAAAAATGCAGGAAATGGTGAGACAAAGTGATTCACATAAAGAGGAACAAAAGAATTACTTACAGCCTGTCCTGGGTAAGAAAGCTGGTTGGGGCAGATCCCAGAGGCAGAGAAGGGTGTGTTTCTTGGGTGTGGATCAAACCTGTAAAGTTCAGGGAGGAAGGTTTGCTAATCTCTGAGCAGGTGAGGGAAGATTTATCTGCATTCTGAACTTTACATGTCACTGCTCCTTAACTTTTTGTAAATCCTCATAGTAGAAATAAAAATATTTCTAGATCCTTCTTTAAACTGTGTAGTGTAGTCATCACTTCAAACTGTTCACTTATATCTTACCAAAGGTAATTTATAATCTTGCATGTGCTGGGTAAATCAGTATATTGAACCAAAAGCAAACCACAGGTTATTTATATAGAGGGCCAGCTCCCATAACATTCTATTGATTTATTTCATTTTGGTGAGAAGTTAAGAGGAAAACAAATACAGGGAGCAGTTTTTTTATATAAATTTATTTTTTATTGGTGTTCAATTTGCCAACATATAGGATAACACCCAGTGCTCATCCCGTCAAGTGCCCACCTCAGTGCCCGTCTCTCAGTCACCGCCACCCCCCACCCACCTCCCCTTCCACCACCCCTAGTTCCTTTCCCAGAGTTAGGAGTCTTTCATGTTCTGTGGGAGCAGTTTTTTATGTTAATCTTGGGGCTTTTTGTTTTGTTAAAGGGGACACCAACGCGTTTTTCCAGCATACTTTAATCCCAAGTTTTGCAAGTTCTTAGAACATGTGAACCCAAAAAGTAGGTATTTTAAAAAATAGTTTATTAGAGCAACGTGATATTGCAGTGTTGTATTTTAATGATAACTTCATTATATCATTTCAACTTATTTAAAATTAAGAGCGTCCAGGATGCTGACTGTGACTTACTCTGGTAAAATACGGTCTCAGATCCTCAGAAGCTCAGTAAGGCCAAACTCTGAACAGGTTAAAATTCAACAAATATTTATTGCTGATTACTGAAAGGTCAGGCTCAACATAGATACATAAGATTTGGCTTTTGTATTCAAGGAATTTGAGGTTCCTTAAGATTTAAGGAATTTAAGCTAGATATATGAATATATGACCAAGAATGAAATATATGAAGAAAAGAAATCTATAAATTTGAAGCAGGAGTGAAAAAATTTTTTTTCAAAGAGAACTTGACCAGCAAACTGTTGATTGATGAGTAAAATGTAGAAGATGATGGGGGTGGGGAAGCATTTAATACTAATCTTAGTGATGACCTAACAACAGATCACTGGGTGGCTCCGGCATGCCAGCTAGAAGGCCAAGTCCTTTATGTGTATTTCTAAGCCTCAACATGATACTACCTGAAATCTGCAAAGAATCATAAGCCCCATTCTAAAGATGAAGCACCTGAGGCTCAAATATATCACAGCGAGCTAATGACAGAATCGGGACCCAAACATAGATCCAGCTGGCTCCAAAGACTATATTTTCTACCATAAAAGAGCATAAGCACAGAAATAAAAATGTGGTGAGGTGGCTTGAGGGGAGGATATATTATGCATAATGATAAGCAGTAAATTTGGAGGGGTCATAGGGAGCTAAATTGTGGAGAGATTTGAGTGTGGAGGTGGGCGGGGGGGAGTTTAGACACCTTTGGTTCTCTGCTAAATCTCTAATTCTGGTAAATGCTGTGTGTGCTGTGCAAATCTCTGGCTCAGCTTTCTGTCCTCGGGTAGAAATAGACATATCAAGTCTTCAGCCTAGCATAGTGCCTGCTATATAGTATGTGCTTAATCAAGGGCAAGTTTCCTTTCTTTCTGGGGACTTTGGACTCCTTTCTGTTCTCACTTTAGAGGCTCTGCAAAGTAAGTAGGTCAATGGTCCAGATTTCCTCTTGTCTCTTTCCTCTCAAACCAGAACAATCCAAAGTTCATATTTTTGCTACCTTCTTTGCACCCTTTGGAGTACAACAAGTGAAGCCTAAACCAAGGGACTGTTGCTACTGCAACTTGGAAGGATGGATCTCAGGTAAAGCACTGTCTCTCAGCAACGAACAAAGAACTGAAATCTACATCTGGAAAGATGACAAATTATTTTGAGACTTATGCCAGCACATAAGTGTCTCCAAGACTTGAAGTGCAAAAAGGAAGCATGAAAGGACATGGAGCTATTACCTAACCTTCATGTTGACCTCAGAAGGGAAGAAACGGCTGAAAAAGGAATAGATAACTTACAGGTGAGGACAGGAACAGCAGCTTGAAATAGGTAAGGGATGAAGGTACTAGGGAAGAGAAACCATAGGTGAAACATGGATCTTTCGGATCAAATAGTTTTGAAGTGCTATTTTCGGAATAGCATAACTATCATAAAAGGTGATAACAAGTAACTGGGCATTCATGCATGTACCAGGATTGAGAACCAGCAACTAGATGACCTTTTAAAATATATGTTAGTCTTTCTTTCACCCATAGCAGCTCTTCTTGGATAAGCAAAAGCACTTAACCTTGACCTATGTCCAAGATAAATGCAAAGTTATCACAAAGAAGAAATTATGGGTGGGAATTACGGGACTGCAGAGTTGATTGATTATGTCAAGCAATAGTTAGTTAATCTAACTTTGTATTTTAAAAAGTTTAACACAAGGCAAAATTTACCACTGTCCTCTATTCCTTTTTGTTGTTGTTATGGTTGGTATCAGTATTCTTTTCTTCTTTTTTTTTTTAAGATTTTATTTATTTGAGAGAGTGAAAGAGAGAAAGCATGTGCATGAGAAGTGGGGAGGGGCAGAGGGAGAGGGAGAAGCAGACTCCCCGCTAAGCAGGGAGCTGGAGCGGGCCTCAATCCGAGGACCTTGGATCATGACCTGAGCCATAGGCAGATGCTTAACTGACTGAGCCACCCAGGGGTCCATCAGTATTATCTTCTATAAAAAAGGAATCTGAACATGGTAAGAGGAGAAGGGATTCATCTGGAAATTACAGGAGAGATTGGTGAGACGGCTTAGAGAAAGCAAACCAATATCATCCTTCTTTGGAGACAATGTTCTTTCCCAAACTTTACGACCGTCCTGCTTTCAGCATGGCAATGTCTTTGTCCTTCTAGTTTCCTTTTCTGTGCATCTTTCCTTTACCTTTCAGTCTGGGAACCAAAGACTATATCCTCTCAATCACCATTTTATAGATAAAAATAGTTATCACTCCAAGGGGAAGTGAAATCCCATCACTCAGGCAGTTGATACAGACCCTCGTGCAGAGACACTGGTCTTCTGCTCTGCTGCTTCTGCCCAGTGCTCTGTTTCATCCACAGCAGGATTACTGTCTGCTTTTCCCATGGCTTCTCTTCTGTCCCCATGTGTGTCCATGCATGGAGAGGAACTGAATGATATGGAGGAGTTGTTGACTTTCGTGAAATCCGGAACCCAACATCGGCTTAAACATTCTCAATCAGGGGATCCCTGGGTGGCGCAGCGGTTTGGCGCCTGCCTTTGGCCCGGGGCGCGATCCTGGAGACCCTGGATCGAATCCCATGTCGGGCTCCCGGTGCATGGAGCCTGCCTCTCTCTCTCTGTGACTATCATAAAAAACACAAACAACAAAAAAAACATTCTCAATCATTGGTCAGTAACTAGGAACCAAATGGGATAATCATGTTTGCTTCACTTAATTCATCTTTACTCAGAAAGAAAGGGGGAATCCCTGGGTGGCGCAGCGGTTTGGCGCCTGCCTTTGGCCCAGGGCACGATCCTGGAGACCCGGGATCGAATCCCACATCGGGATCCCGGTGCATGGAGCCTGCTTCTGTCTCTGCCTCTCTCTCTCTCTCTGTGTGTGACTATCATAAATAAACAAAAATTTAAAAAAAAAAGGGAAAAAACAAATCCAATAAGCCTCACACTTTTCATCTTTAAGCTTGGATTATTATTAAGCTAAGTTTAAGGATTATTATTAAACTAAGTTTGTCTTGTAGCTCATAGCTGTCAGCTACATAAGCTGCAATAACCTTTGCTTGTACTTTGTGAAACCTTCCCGCCTGAGCAGGTGGCAAGGTTCTGGGACTGAGAGGCAGGGAGAGGAGTGAGGCGGGGATATAAATCAGGGTTCAATGGCCCTGTTCTAGTTGGGGGTAATTGGTGGTTTGTCTTTGATAATTGGGGCTGAATTTGGAGGCCACGTCTGCTGCCCTGACTGTCCTAAGTGTGCTGCCAAAGCATCTGAGTGCATTGCTTTCAGAGCAAAGGTAATTAGGTGTTCTTGAGGAGTCCTACTATTTTTCAGATTGAGTAAATCCCAAACAGGTGCAGTCCTAATCCAGGGCATGGGAGGAGCTGGTGGAAAGCCAGCTGCGGTTGTGGAGTGAGTGCTCCAAGAGGAAAGCAGTAAGCTAGAGAATGCTGCAGCAGGGGGCAAGCCCCTGAAGCCCAGAGCACAGCATTTTAGTACCGAAACATCCTGGATTTGGGAACAGTGAAACTCCTGCCATTCCACTGTGAAATGGGTGGTACCGGGAAAGCCAAGTCTAGAAAATGAGGCATATAGGGTCTGTGGATCAACCACGGATGACACTGAAAGTAAAAGCTGGAGACTTAACATTTCCAAGGGAGTTCTTTGTTTTTAATTCCCCTTCTCTTCTTATGAATAATCCAAATCCAGATGCCAGGATATATGACTGGGTCACAGCCCTGTGGCATGGCAGGCTTGCAAAAATGTAGGAGGGATGAGAGAGGGCCATGTGCACAGAGAAGCCAGACCTGCTCCTGGACATTTTCACTTGCATTCCAGCGATGAGTTCAGAAACTACATATTTGAGGAAGCGAAGGGGGAAAAGAAAAGAGTGAGAGAAAGGAAAGAGAAAAGGAGAGAGAGTGAGAGGGGGAGGAGCAAGGGGTAAAAACTCAGGGAAAACAAGAGAAAAGTAAGGCATGGATGTGTAAACATAGACTCTGGCTTTCAAAACAGCTTTGACCAACCAGCTTACGCATAAAGGGACTTGGTGGCTGGGGGCTGAAACAGGTAGGTGGTTGGGGTGGAAGCCCCTGGAGGGTATGTGTGCTGCTGGGGGAGTGAGGGGGGTCAGGGAGGATTGGCAGGTTTTGATGCATGGTGCCCAGACAGGGCTGACTCCGGGGCTGACCCTTCTGTGAATGAGAGCTAGACACACAGGCATCTTTAAACATAAAAAGAAAAATGAGAAGAAAGTGAATTATTGTCTGAACCAAGCCCAACTACTCCCAAAATAGACAAAGTAGCTGAGTGGTGAAAGGTTAATTTCTGCCCGCCCCCCCCCCCCAAAAAAAAACCCTCCAGCAAAGCTTCCACCAGGGCTCCCTGGTCTTTGTTAGTTACTAAAATGAATAGCCTGTGGTCACTGCTTCCTAGGTCCCAGAAACCAAAGCCTATGTATTGATCAGTATTGAACACAATGTGGCAATCAAGACAGTCTATATATTCTCTTGTTTGGGGGCATGGAAGTCTGAGCATTTTCGGTAGAACTGGTATTTATTTTATGGAGGGTAATTAACGCTTGCCTCCCTAACAACCTCACTTTCCCTTTTCTGGAGTCCAGAGCCTCTCTTTAAATAGCTAAGCCTTCAAGCTTACTGAATATCAGTCACTGATGGGGGGTAGTTAAGTACAAATGTGTTTATTTGAGAAGGAAGATACTTGAATGTGCACTTAAATTGCTTTGACTTCCAGCTGCAACAAAACATGTCTTGGCTACGCCGGCTGGGGGAATGATGTATGTGACAGGGGTCACCATTATTTAACTCCAGTGCCACTGAGAGGCTGAACGTGCAGAAAGGAATAAGAAGGGGGGGGGGTGGGGAATGGGGAGGAAAAAGGAGGGACCCAAAGAAAGAGCAAAAAAGAAAAGAGGTGCTGGGGGAGGAAGAGGTGAAGTGACACCAGTCATCGCTTGGTGCGACATGTGATGGCACAGGGACTTCGGTTACGTTCTCCGAATATAAACCGGATGGCCGCCTGCGGCCTCTAGAGCAGTAATTACGCAGTGGCACCTCTACGAGGACCGATTTTACAGAGGGAAAGCCTTCCCCGTGGAAAGATCAGCCCGCGTGCAGGGTGGATAGTGCAAACAAGCACAAATGCCCATCCCCGTGGCAGGAATAAAGGGGAGAGGGATCGTATTTTAAGGCTCCATTAACAAAGAACTTTACTCAGGGAGGAGCTGTTAATAAGTAATGAAACAAAGTGCCTGTTATGGAGATTAAATGTCCCCGTGTCTAGGTACAAAGTTCAGGCTGCAAAGTGCAGCTGTCACCCCGTCTCTAACCCCACCGCAGCCTTAGAACCCCTGGTTCAAAGTGTGTCTTGCAGCCTTCCTGTTACCAGTCTGCCCAGTGCAAGGTCCAGCCAGGGAGCAGAGTGCAGCGTCTGACGCTCTGCTGACTGCTTTCTTTGTTTAGCTCAGGCGAGCTTTAGATAAGCCCCGAACTGCTTATTTAAGACGATTATTACCTACAACTGACAGATGATTTTCCCAGATTCTTAACACTTACGCTTTATATGCGAGCTCCAGCGGAGCCCAACTCATTTCTCGAGAATTTGTGTGTGTGCAGAAGCAACGGATATGAGGACACGTGAAAGACGAGGTCAAAAATGTATTTCTAAGGAATATCCAGGTCCACGCAGACATGCAAAACTGAGACCGTTGGAAGTAAGCCCTCGCCAGGGAGATGCAGGACGGGTCAAAGAATTCCCTCTGAAATGGCCAAAGATCAAATCAATAGGAGATTTACCCTTGAGAAGCCAGCAAATTCTTTCCCCATGTGACAGTCCATCAGTGTTATTCGTTTCTGTAGGGAGCACCCCTCTTTTAATTGTTCTTTTTATTTATCTCCGAAAGACTCAGAAGGAAACTCACTTTTTCCGATAGCTCCAATTGCTTCACCTGATCTAGCAAGAGTCTTGGGAAGGCGGCAGCACATTATTTAATGAGCATCCCCATTTTATAGATGAAGAAACTGAGACTCAAGGATGTTAGCGACTTGCCCGGGGTCACAGAATATGGGGCACCAACCACCAAGATCACAATCAATCTTGTTGGCTTTTCCTTATGGCACTTTTTCTACCAGTCCACAGCTGCCACATGTGCAGATGCCAATTTTCTTTAAATGGCATGGTTCCTTTCCATTTTTTACCTTTATGGGAGTGAACAGAGTCAAAATAAAACATGGGAGGGCAGGCAGTTTGGGAATTGTGATGGGAAGGAACACTTCAGGAGGGGCTTAGGGAAACAGAGACGGACCCCATGTTGGCCTAGTGCCAGGCTCTTGTGATTAATGTTCTCTCTCTGGACCACGAGTGCCAAGGAGGCAGGATTTTAGACTAGTTAGCTGGTCAGTCGGTTAGGGTGCTGCTCCTTCCAGTGATAGCATGGATTAATATTTTACTTCAGGAAGGGGCACAGCCCTTGGTGATATATGAGAGGCCCAAAAGGCTTAGAATTTAAAATGTTACTTGTGATTCGTAAAAGCAAGCTAAGATTTCCTTTTTTCCCACGTTTTGTTTACATTAGAATGGAGTTTAAAAACTCATAAGCAGGCTTCATTCCTTTGACAGTTACCTGTCGAGGCCTACAATGTTCCAGATATTTGAGATATTTATCTGTAGGTGTTTACATACATCTAATATTTTAAGTTATTTACTGCACGCACACTATGTTCTGGAAAGGGAGCACAAATATAAATTCAGATTCATTCCATTCTTAGCCCTCAAAGAGCCTGAACTACATATAGGAGGAAGGAAATAGTAAGAATGTTCCTAACCAGTGACAACAGAGACACGGCCAAAATGGTAAGGGATCAGGGAGAGAAGTGAGAGTTAGCAGTGAGCCTTTAGTTACTGAGTGCATGCGTCCAGGTGCAAGGACGGGTGTTTGATGGTAAAGCTTGTAATCCATGTGGCCACACCAGGAAGTAGAGATTATCTCCACTTTACAGATAACTGTATTGAAACTCAGTGAAGTTAAGATACTTGCCCAAAGTCACACAGGTTTGAACCCAGTTCTCCACCCAAATAGAAGCTGGGAAAAAAAAAAAAAATCAAACCAGAGAAGAAGAGAAAATAAATGATCAGAAAGGAGAGAAGACAAGGAATCTGCTGTCTTCTAAATGGCAAGATGGAAGGTGGGGGGGGTGGGGGTGTCTCTGGGTGATAGTAGGTGCTTAAAGACACAGAGGTGTGGGGGTCAGAAACCAAAAGGTAACGCAGTAGGTGGCTGATAAAGTAGGAAATACATGTGGGAGCTCCAAATGTGCACTCCTAATCCCTTTAACACGTGACAATGGAGGGACGCGGGTGGCCCAGTGGTTGAACATCTGCCTTTGGCTCAGGTCATGATCCCGGGGTCCTGGGATCAAGTCCCACATCAGCCTGCTTCTCCCTCTGCCTATGTCTCTGCCTCTTTTTCTGTGTCTCTCATGAATAAGTAAATAAAATCTTTAAAAAACCAAACCAAAACAGAACAACAACAACAACAAAAACACATGACCGTGGAGAGAAAGGGTTGCACGAGGTGTATCTTCAATGTTGTCTTTTCCCAGCTCCCTTTTCTCTGTACCCACCTATATGAAAAGCTGTGTACTTTTCTCTTTGTTTTATATGTGTTCTCATGCCCTGCTATGATTGCAGCTATCACCTGTATTTTGAAGACACACCCTAACCTAGATCTCTGGCCAGGCTCTTTCTCTTCAGATACTGATTTGTATTTCCAGCTGCTGATTCAATGTATCCAACTGGGGAACTCAGACACCTCCGTCTACGTCTGTAAACCTACTTTTTCCCTATTTTCCCTCCTTGGACCATGCCATTTTATTGCTTTAGTCTCCAAATCAGAAACTTTGACACTATCATTGACGTCTTCCTTATCTCCACCTGGTAAATCCAACATACTACCAGTGCTCACAGTTTTACCTCTGAGATGTCTCCAAATCTATCACCTTCTGTCAATCCCTGTACCCGCAGCTTGGCTCAAGTTTTTATTATCACTTGAAGTGATGGACCAATGGTTCTCCAGTTCAACCCATCTCTTCATTCCTATCACTAGTAGAAATGATTTGTAAAGCATGAAACAAACAGAGCCAAATCTGGTAAGACTTCTTTCTTTTTTAAAAAAAACCTTAATGATGACCATCTATTTACAAAAGAGTTTCCAAGTCAGTGACCATAGAACATTGGCCTACAGACATTTTTTCTTGGCCCAAACAAGGATGGAACCATCATGTTTAAATTTTAATTCGTTTTCAGCATAAAAGTATATTTTGCATAAACATTGCAATTATTGACTTCTGTCAAAAAATCTAGATCAAGCAACACCTGGGCAGAATTCCCACAGAGTAGCCATCAATGAAGCTCCATAGAAGCTGCCTGTGATTGGAGCATCTACCTCTCCAGCTTGATGTAATCCTCAGAATCATGAGTCATGTTGATAGTATGTACCATTGATATGATAGAATATGATGAGAATGTCACTTTATCTGTGTGATTTTCCTCACTACACACCCATAACCCCAGGTGAATTATAAGAAAAACATCAGACAACACTGATTCTATGGAATATTGACCAGTACACCTCAAAATTGTCAAGGACATCAAAAAACAAGAAAAATCTAAGAAATGTCACAGCCCATAGGAGCCTAAGATGACAGTGGGAATAAATGTAATATGGTATTCTTGATGGGATCATAGAACAGAAAAAGGACACCAGGTAAAAACAAAATCCAAATGAAGTGTGGACTTTTATTTTTCAGCTTGATTGAGGTATAATTGACAACATTGTAAGATATTTAAAGCGTACATCATAGTTTGATATACATGTACATTGTGAAAGGATTCCTCACATCTAGTTAATTAACACATTCATTACCTCACATATTTATCTCTTTTTTGAGAACATTTAAGTTCCACTCGCAGCAAATTTCAATGATATAATCAATGTTATCAACTATAGTCACCATGTTATATAACAGATCCTCAGACCTCATTGATCTTATAGCTGAAAGTTTATACCTTTTTGCCAACTTTTTCCTACTTCCCTCTTAGCCTATTTGCAACCACTTTTCTACTCTCTGTTCCCATGAGTGATACTAACGAAAAATTCAGTTGTTAATGCATCTGAAATGGAGCCCGAAGTCAGGCTCTGCACTCAGCAAGGAGTTTGCTTCTCTCTCTTTTCTTCTGCTCCTCTCCCCTTTGGTTTGCATTTCCCTGATGATTAGAAATGTTGAACACCTTTTCATGTACCTGTTGACCATTTGTATATCTTCTTTGGAAAAATCTGTGTTCAATTCTTCTGCCCATTTTTTAATCAGATTGCTTTTTGCTATTGAGTTGTGTGAGTTCTTTATATATTTAGGATATTGATCCCTTATCAGATACATAATTTACAAACATTTTCTCCCATTCAGTAAGTTGCTTTTTCATTTTGTTAATGGTTTCCTTTGTTGTGCAGCTATCTTTTAGTTTGATGTAGTCCCGCTTGTTTAGTTTTGCTTTTGTTGATTTGTTTTCTTATATTTTCTTCTATGAATTTCTATGAATTTCAAATCTTAAATTTAAGTCTTTAATCCATTTTTAATTGATTTTAGTATATGGTGTATTAATTCTTTCAATCCATGAGCACGACTATTTTTCCATTTATTTGTATCTTCAATTTCTTTCATCAGTGTCTTACAGTTTTCAGTGCACAGATTTTTCACCTAGTGGGTTTAATTTATTCTCGGGCATTTTATTCTTTTTGATGCTGCTGTTAATGGAATTGTTTTCTTAATTTCTCTTTCTGATAGTTTGTTGTTAATATATAGACACACGATTACATTTTGTCTATTGATTTCTGTATCCTGCAACTTTACTGAATTAGTTTATCAGTTCTGTTTTGGTGGAGTCATTAGAGTGTTCTATGTACAGTATTATGTTATCTGCAAATAGAGACAATTTTACTTTTCCTTTATTATTTGGCTGTATTGTATTTCTTTTTCCTTTTAAAAATTTTTTTTAAAATTTTTATTTATTTATGATAGTCACAGAGAGAGAGAGAGAGAGAGAGAGAGAGAGGCAGAGACACAGGCAGAGGGAGAAGCAGGCTCCATGCACCGGGAGCTGATGTGGGATTCGATCCCGGGTCTCCAGGACCACACCCTGGGCCAAAGGCAGGTGCTAAACTGCTGTGCCACCCAGGGGTCCCATATTTTGTGTATTTACTTATACATATGTAAGAAAGGTAATAGATGTATGAAAATTCATGTATGTGATATATATGTAATATATATGATATACATATAAGTATATATAAGTATATATAATATATACATTATATATATATATATGTATATATATATATATATATGACAATAGTTTTTCTATTAAGTTTGGGGATTACTAAAGAACCAAAAGCCTTTAAGACCTAAAGGAAGAGATTTCTAAGGTGAGGGTTTAGATTTTTTTCATATCTGAATCAGGAAGATATCTTGTGGCAAGAGAAGAAATTTTATTAGCATGCTCCAATCATATAATCAGTCCTATTGTAATTAAGGTACAAAGAGAAGGACAGGGCATGAAAACAGTTGATTTTGTAGAAGATGCTAATATCACTTTCCCTATGGGCATTATGGCCACAAAGCATTGAAGAAACAACCTCATTAATAAATTTAAAGATTTCTCCCACTCCACCATGTAGAAATGGTCAGGTTCCAAAACAAGAGATACTGCAATTCATCTGCAGGGGGACAGATTCCTTGTGATCTTTGCAAATACTGATTTGTAAATCACTTTCACTTTATTAATTTCATTTTGTATATTATTCCCCATGGTCACTTCAGGGGGGTGCATTGTTCCTGTCTCATTTTTTTCAAGGTGAAGACATTTTCACTGACAGGCTCACTGACTTTCCAGAGGTTATCTAGGGATTCATTAACAGCATAAAAATCAGGCTCCAAATAATGTCACTGAGCCATTGCTATCCTCTCCATCTTCCTGCTTCCCTCAATCCAAAGAGGCTTTAAATAAGGAGATAACATAATTAAATAACTTTAAGGAAAATGCAAATGAGTAAAATCTTAGGGGAAGATGAAGATAAATTAATCAGAAAAAAAAAAAAAACAAAAAAACAAACCACAAGGTAACTAAGGAATGCATGGTGCTTGGAAGACAATAAATTAGATTGCCATTTGTAAGTAATAAGATAGGGCTACAAGAAAAGCCAGGGATATTCTGGTCTGTTCTTAAAGAAGGATAGGATAACCTGATGAGAAAAGGTACAGATAGCATGATGTGTTGAGATCATGCTGTTTCTGGGGGACTCATTTTGAGGTCTACGAGCACCAAACCTGCACTTTCTGGAAGAGCTCCTAAGAGCAACATAAGCCGATAAAATGAGAAAAGTACTCAGACTGCTCCTCTCACTGTCCACTGCCTTCTAAAGGCAGATTAAGTCAGATGGAATTGATTTAGCAAGCTGAATAACTCACACTGGAGGCCTGAGTTGATATGATGTATTCAATTTTTGTTGCTTTCAAATTTTAACGTTGTTGCCTCCATTTGGATGGGGGCAACTTTACAGGTATGTGAAATGAGTGACCCATGACCTGCTACACAGGATGGCCTGCTTACCCCCAAACTCTCTTCTCCAACTCTACACATTGCTACTTTTTCCCTTCTGTGGCCTGGTATACTCAGCATGAGAGAAGAAAAGCCCTGGTAATGGAAAAGTCACTACGGAATGTGTGAATCCCAAAAAGGCAGGGGTAAAATGTTTGTGTGTTACTTTGCCAGGAAAAAAATTCCCTTGGCTTTCTTCTTTATTAGAGTATCTTCACAGGTTTGTGAATGGACCTCTTGGACAGTGGAATTTGAGGAAGAGTACCTGCTCTAAGAGGGTACTTTTTCTAGCTGATAAGTCCAGGAATAACTACCATCTCTTAGGGTGAGGTAATACCACCTTCTCAAGGGGGAGAGAGATGAGTAAGATATGCAGGAAAACTAATCGTGACCTGTTGGTGGTAGGTGGAAGAAATCTCACTGAAACCATATAACATGCAGTAACATGAGTACTATAGACTGAATATATGTTTCCACCCCAAAATTTATAAGTTGAAACCTAACCCCAAAGTTATGGTGATTAAAATTTGGGGTCCTTGGGCAGTGATTAGATGGTGAGGGTGGAGCCCCCATGAATGGAATTAGTGCCCATATAAAAGAGACCCCAGGGAGTTCTCTCATTCCTTCTGTTGTGTGAGGATACAGTGTAAAGATGGCTATCTATGAGCTATCCTAGTCAGAACTAGGATTTCTCACCAGGCAACAAATCTGCAGGTGCCTTGATCTTAGATTCCCAGCCTCCAGAATGGTGAGAAAAAAATTCTGCTGGGGCACCTGGGTGGCTCAGCGGTTGAGCATCTGCCTTTGGCTCAGGGTGTGATCTTGACATCCTGGGATCAAGTCCCGCATCAGGCTCCTCTTGGGGAGCCCGCTTCTCCCTCTGCCTATGTCTCTGCCTCTCTCTGTATTTCTCATGATTAAATAAATAAAATCTTTAAAATTTTTTTCTGCTTTCCCAAGCCCCTCAGTCTATGATATTCTGCTATAGCAGTCTGAATGGACTAAGAGAATGAGTCAAGTCTACATTTGTAGATCATAGCTGCTTAAGTGGAGACAAGGGAAGTTTCTATTGGGTGGAAAAGGAGAACCTAGAGGAAACTAAATTTACCTATTCTGCTCTGCTTTAATGCTGATGACCAAGAGGTGAGAGCCATGTTGATCTCATCTTCTCACCTCACCTTTTGCCCTTCACTGTCAATGTGATTTCCCCTAAAGGTCATGATCCACTGAGGAGAATGACTCAGTCTCTGCTCTGATGTAACAACATGAAGAATTTGTCAGTAGAATTAATATTCTAAATGGTCTGTGTTTTCTTCAGCCCATAGGACTGTTGGAATAACATTTACCATCTGGGAAAAATAATTTAATTAGGCAGAGGAATGGTTTTGAAAAACAACTACAGAAATTGCCACAACTTGATCCAGTTCCAGTTCCACCAGAAAAGAGACCAAGAACATAGTAGAAAAGGTTTGGGAGGAATTGAATGCAGAAACCTTGGCAAGTATGCTTTAAGCCCAGAAAAGCTGTGGGAAAAGAAGATCTTCGGAAGAAAACTTGGAAGTTAGAAAGTCTTTGGGATCCTGAAATTAAGGGGATGAAGAGTTTGTCAATGCAGAAGTCTAGATGAGTTGCTTTGGGAAGAAAGAAGATTCTACACTTTTCGCTCTGGGCCTGGAACAGAAAAGACACCCATGCTGATAACATGTCTATAACACGTTTATTATTTGATTTCTATCGTTTCCTAATTTTTAAATGTTGATTGTCATGGACATGATTTGACACAACAAAAAGGGACATTTGCTTAATGTTAGTGCTTATGACCATAGCGGCTGCCCCAGCATGCTGCCTAACATTTAATTGAGAGCTGAAGAAACTCTCTGCAACCTCGGAACGTGGTTCATTAAAACATTTTAAGAGGAGGAGCACCTGGGTGACACAGTTGGTTAAGCATCCAACTGTTAGGTTGTGATCTGAGGTTCACAAGATCGAGCCCCGTGTCCAACTTTGCACTCAGCGTGGAGTCTGCTTAAGTTTCTCTCTCCCTCTCCCTTTGCACCTTGCCCCCCACCCTTTCTCTGAAATAAATAAACCTTAAAAAAAAAAAAAAACTTCTCGAGAGGAATATTACCAGGCACAAATGTCAAGTCAAGGAGCAAAGAAGCTAACCCAACTTTACCACAAAGAATTGGACTAGCCTTTCTTTCTGAACCTGTGATTTCCTTCATCATATCAGGTGTGGCACAATGTATGAGAGGTTTCCTAACAATATAGATTAACCAAAAGCCAGAAAAGGCAGGGAGGCCACTTCTCTCATTGTTGTTTAGAAGATCTCTGTAGGTAACTTGCATTGATACTAATGAGAACAACGTGAATTAATCCCACAGCTCAGGATAGAGCTCAGACAGGGTAGCCAAGGCCACAGAACTCAGAATTCAAATGCAGTCATAATAAGGCTACATATATTATTTCAACATGTTGGAATCCATCTGTAATAGCTATCAATGGCTTTTTACAACCAACTTACATAGTTCATTCATTAACCAGGAGCTAATAAACTGCAGAAATGCTCTAGTGGGTATATTTCCAAAATAAATTTGAGAGCATTAACCATATTTTGTTCATCGAAGGAGTGTAGTGAATTATAAGGGTCAAAGGCAAGATGACATTCGTGGAAAGTGAATAAGCATTCAAAGAGGAAGGAGAATATCTAGAACTAGACTGTCCAGTACAGTAGCCACTAGCCACATGTAACAATGTAAATTTAAATTAATTAAATTTTTTTAAATTTTTTTTAATTTATTTATGATAGTCACAGAGAGAGAGAGAGAGAGAGAGAGAGAGAGAGAGAGAGAGGCAGAGACACAGGCAGAGCGAGAAGCAGGCTCCAAGCACCGGGAGCCCGATGTGGGACTCGATCCTGGGTCTCCAGGATCGCGCCCTGGGCCAAAGGCAGGCGCCAAACCGCTGCGCCACCCAGGGATCCCAAATTAATTAAAATTAAATGACATTCCAAATTCAGTTCTTCAGTCACTCTAGCACATTTCAAATGCTCAATAGCCACATGTGGCTAGTTGCTACCGTACTAAATGTAGATAGAGAGCATGTTCATAAACACTGGAAGTTCTATCGCACTGTGCTGATGCAGACCTTCCAACATCTGTCTCCACTCCAACTCCAGCATGTATAATTTTCATATTCTGGATAGTGTGATTTCAGGATTCAAAAAGGCCCCAGAAGAAAACAAACAAACAAACAAACAACAAAAAACCCACCTAGGACAAGGTGTGGCCATCATCACTGACTGAGCAGCTAAGGAGCCCATAGGGACAGGCATAACTTTGGGACCTGAGTTTTTCTGTGCATATGAGAAACCCTGAATTGCCACTATAGCTACCCAGCTAAAGCCATCCTCTCCCTTCAGGCTGTGGCCGTGTGTTTATGAGGTCTGTCTGTGTTAGGTATCAGCTTCTGGCTACTTGTCTAATTATGTAGACAGTGAGCACATGTGAGATAAAGGGGTAGGAGAAACAGTCCCTTGTGATCCCAGCCCATATATTGCCCATCATCCTCCCCTGTCACTGTGGTTCCCTCATTCATGTGAACATGATAGGTTAAAGTCAGAATTTAGAGTATTGAAGCAGAACATGATATATAATAGAAGCTCTTAATTACTGGGACAATAACCTGAAAGTGAGTATGTACAAAAGGTATTACACGATTAGCCAAGACAAGGGAGAAATTCGTCTTATGAAGTAAGCTTAGTTGTTGAAACCATGTTTTGTCCACAATCTTCATTTGTCTGTTTGTTTTCTGCGATCATTTGCATGGGATATTTCAAATCATCTTTATGTGAGTCTAAGTAATTACAATAAAAAAGGAAAATAAACAGTCAAACACCCCGTCTTGTGACTGATCCAGCCCTTGGCATAGAACTTCAGTCAGTGCCACAGGAGGGGACTGTGCCTTCTGTTTACAAAAACAGTAAGGAAGAATGGGCAGAGTAGTTTTTTCCTAACTAAAACCAGCTATTTCTAAAAACAAAGGACTAAAGCATTTATCCTAAGATAGTGCAAGTGATCATGACAGCGTTGATGACGGTGATGATGACGATAATTATGAAGACGATTTGCTTATTCTTTCAGTTGAGAGTGTTCCATAAATATCTGTGGCTGATAAGATGGAGAGACCAGGAGCACTCTGCTTAGTCCGATGGGCCTGCCTTCCAGGAACAATTCTTTTCTAGAAGATGGCTCTTGAAATGGTTAATATAATTAAGTGCCATATTTCATCTCAACTTCTGTTTCTGACAACTGGGCAGAGACGACACAGTCAGAGAACTAGGAACTCTAACGACAATACTGCATGAAGAAAATGCTCACTCAGTCTTGTTCACCATCCTGCAATGAAAACAAATGAACTCACCGAGCAGTTGTGCTACGCACCTGGAACAGGTGGAGGAAAGCCATGGCTCTCTTTAGATAGAGGGGCTGCATTCATTCTAGTTAATCCTAAATTTCTCTGTGATTTGGCAAGGGAAATTTTGAGTTTCGACTCAGTGACTGCTGTTTAAACTGCAGAGCTGATGCACAAATGATCCATAACACATTTTGGCATATTAAATCATCTTCACAGTTCTAATATGCCATGAAACCCAATTTACATATAACGGAGGCATAGAAGATGAAAAGCTGAGAACAGACTCCTGTTTCAAAAGGCATCAGGCACACCACTTTATTTTCTTGAAGCACCACTAACTTCTATAAATCTGTTGCTGGAAAAGGTTATTAAGCTTCCAGGCCCTTCTTCTTTCTTCTCAAGCCCTAACTCCCCTCCTCTTCTCAGATGCCATATGGAAGCTCTTCTCTCTTCCTCTCCCATTGTTTTGTCTTTTTATCCCATAGCTCTTTTCCCTTGACCCGAATTCCTCAGACTCTTTGGACCACAACAAACATAATACTCTTTTTCTTTAGACTTATAATGCATTTGGAATTTTTTTGTGGGGGCTATGGCAGATATGAGATAGTAATAGAACAGAGTAAGAGTAATAGAAAATCCAATAGTTCATCAGATTCTGGGCCTGACCTCTTAAAGATAGCACCTAGATAATAACACTAGGCCAGGGTGCAACCAGTGGTGGGATGCGCCACTCTATCATAATTCTGATACCTACTGTTAGTTGAGACAATACGCTGCCAGCTACCATCCATTCATGAATTATGTGGTGTACAGCCAAAGACATCAACGTAGGGACAGAGTACAAAAATTGGCTTTTGCCACACCTCAAAATATATATAATTTTTTGAATTAGGTCAGTAAGTACTCAAGAATTACTTAATCACATCTCTTGGGAAAATAATGAGAATATTTTATGTTATATTATAATTAATATCAAAATCTTCAATGATCATTGTCAGTTGCTTGGCACCGGATAAAAAGGCCACTGTGCCTGCCAAAGTTTTGCTTTCCTCCAGGGTCTCTAGACCAGTTTCTCAACCCTGGCACCATTCATAAATGGGGCCAGATAATTCTTTGTTGTGGAGGGCTATTTTGTGCATTGTAGGATGTTTAGCAGCTTCCCTGGCCTCTACCCACTAGATACGAGTAGTATCCCCTCTTACCTGTGACCACTATTGCTAGGTATCCCCCAAGGAATAATTGCTCCTAGTTGACAACCATTGTCCTAGATTCACGAGGCATGGATCATATTTCATCTCATATTTCCCTTTTCCCCCTTTTCTTGCATGCTCAATCCTGGTAATATACACCTACCTTTACCCAATTGCAAACTTTCTCTGTGCCTTCTCTTATATCTAAAACTGGCCCTATCTTAGTTATTGAAAATATCTTGGCATTACCTATGTAAATAGTAACAGATTCCCTTGAGCCTCAAAAATTACATATAATGATCCAATAGGAAACATGAAGGAATGTAGAAATAAATAAAATAGCTAGAGAGAATAGTGAATAGGGAATCAAGTCTACATAAACTACTGTGGCTTCAAGTTGACTTCCTGGGACAAGTAGAAAGTGATATCACAGGGTTAGCTAGAAACAACATCAATAAATAAAAGACAGGACCTTACATCCTACAAAACTTTCCATTTTGTAGAAATTTATACCTCTTATTGATTTCCTACTGAAATTATTCACTATGAATTTTCCATTACTTTAAAAAATTCTCTAAACCTCCAAGTCCCTCCCTCCTTGGTCTTGTATTTTTAGCAGGTAACCACATCTCTAGCTTAAAAAACAGTGGATACTAGCAAGAAGACCCAAGTTATCTGACATGAGCCCTCTCAATGTTTCTCCTTTCTTTATTAAAATCTCTATTCTCCCCACATCCTCAGCTATACTGAATTATTTCTCAAATTATCCCCTCAACTTCCTTTTATTCTTGCCTCTTGTTTCAATAAATGAGACAGTCTTCCTTTTCAAAACTAACTCTTTGAACTGTGCCTCTGACCTCGAACCTCTGGTTATCTACTTTCTACTTTCTTTGCTTACTTTCAATATCTTACTTTCTATTGGTATCTGCCAGTCTGCTGTAAATGTCACTCACTGTCTACGCCACATTTTGCGCTGCCATTATCTCAAACTTTTCTCTCATATTCTCTCATTCTGTCTTCTACTCGCCTAGTCCCTTGCAGGCTTCTTTTTATCTCACAAATGTGCTGAAACACTTCTGCTGTCTAATATGACAATTCAATCATTAAACTCACTGGATTTTTGGATCTTGACCTTTGAGAATTTGACAATATGATCACTACCAGATTTTCACTTTCTTACTCCTGTGCTACTGCAGTCTCCTTTCTGTCTGCTATTTTTGCTGATTCTTTTCCCCGCTCTCACCTCCAAATACTTTAGGATACTTGAGATCTTATTTTCTGTCTAATATATCCGGTCCTAATAACACATCCATTCAGAGACTCCAATGTTGTTATAAGAATAGATTCAAAGACTCCTTTTTGATTTCATGGTAGCATCCATTCTCCTCTGGGAAACTCCTCTTTATATGACTGTTCATGGTAGGACAACATCTTCAGTCATCTTGAGTGGAATCTTTTGAACTTAGAGAATTGTTTGACTCAGGCAACAGAGCTATCACTTCAGAATCCTACCCTTTACTATAAATATGGATGCCAATCTTGAAGGAAACAGAAGTTGTATGTGTGTGGGAGGAAGGAGGGGATACTATAAGGATAAGAATTTTTGCCAGCAGGAGTCTATTATATAGACATAAGTACGCACTTGGGGAGGTTGGGAAGTGGCAGAGAGATTGGTAAATCATTTCAGATTAATGTCTAAAACCAAAAAGTAAACAATAATACTAAATGCTATCAGAATTTTATCAACAAATACAGAAAAAAATAAGCTAAAGAATTGAAATTAGCACTGGGGGGAAAAATGCAAGGCTCTTGAGATAAGTGTTTAGCATTGAAGAGCCCTTTGAAACTGCACACACATGCATACAAACAATATCATCAACATAGTTAATCATAAAGACTAGAAAAGGACACAAGAGATAACCTAAGGAGAGTTTCCTGCTATGTGGAAGACCATAACAACCTTTCTAGCCTAGATGGAGAAGTCTGGAAAGAGAGGGAGGAAAGAACAACTAAGTTGAGATGCCAGTCTGGTGCTGATCCTTTTGCTCACTCCGTAAGTTTGAAACCCATGGGGGAGGTAAAGACCATTGAATAATTTGAAAATCTCAGCACTAAAGGAGGATATGTCCCATTTTTCACTGACAACTGCCTCTCTTCAACCTTGGCAGCCACAGTAGAGTAGAAATGGTGTGTGAGGCAGAGAGCAAGATCTTTTGTATATTCCCCACCTTCTCAACTGTCATGATCTCTTGTAGCAGGAGGAGAGAAACACTGCTCTTAGCCCTCTGGTCTGGGGGGGGTACATATTGGCTAAAGGGGTACACATTGGCTTTTCTGTGATCAGATCTCATCCTACAAGTCTAGAAGTTTTGTAGACCAAAGAGACTTGCCCACTCAGAGTTCACTCAACTCCTACAATCCTAGACCATATTCTAGATCCTTGAGATGCTCGCAATTCTGCGAAGATTATTGTCAGGCTTTGTATATCTCCTTCTGGCTCTAGTCTCTGGATGATAAGTCATACTACCAGTGTGTACACCTCTAGGGCTGAGTGGTGGCGAAGACATGCTTATTTGTGTGTGCTTTGGGCGGGGGGTGCGTAGGCATGAGGTATAGGTGAAAGCTTAAATATATGGGCTGGTATTTCCACACAGGCACATAAAAGGCCATTAAGAAAGGAGCCAGTGGTGAAAGGAGAATGAAGTGACCCATAAACTGGGTCTTCTTTCCCTTTGTCAACACATTTCAATGTGAAACTAAAAGTAGCCTAATACTTTTGAATTCAAATGACCCAAGTCATTATAAAAGCATATTTGTCCAGGTAAAAGTATAGAATATATTTAACAATTTGTTCGCTCAGTAATATTTGGAAGTATGATATGTGGGTCTCCATTTATATTCTTGCCCTGAACCCTGTGTTATGTGGCAGGCCTGGAGGAAGAAATTCAGAAGCTGCTCCAAAAGTTTAGGGGGTGCTAAAAGGCTGAGAGGGCCAATGGATTGCAAGATGTTGGGATGGAATAGGGACCAAACATAGTTCAGTCTTTGTAAGTGGAGGTTAAGGTCAGCATCAGTTTGTAGGGGTGAAAGTGAAGAAAGCAACCAATGTAGCAAGAACAGAGGCTGACAACCAATAACCATAGTTTATGCAGCAGGAGACATCTTGGCCATCTAATGAGAATTTGGAGGAAGAAATGAAGATTGGACTCCTCCCTACATCCCACCCCCTGCACACACACACACACACACACACACACACACACACACACACACACATAGTGATGACACTATGATATTAGATGAGCTCCTCTTGTACCCTGCAGGGTGGCAAAAGGACAAAATAAATCTTTTGAGAGGTTAGAACAACCATGCCAAGGAGATTAAACCACAAACCAAATAAGTTCAGATCCTGAATAGGAATAAATTTTTACCTCAAGGAGAATATTTTAAATAGGATATGACTGGATATACTACCTTAAAGATACATAGTTTCAATTTTTTTAAAAAAATATTATTATTATTATAGCTAGTGATCAAGGAGAGATTCAGAGGTAAGCTGAGGTCAGCTTCAGAAAAGTAGCACCATTACATTTCTGCTCCTCCCATTAATTAATGCAAATGACTGGTAATGCTCTGAAATAAATACTCATGGATAACTTCCAAAACTGGGGGCTCCAGTTTGGTCCTTGCCAGGGTATGGTGTGAGAGCAATACCATAATTATATGTCTTGATAGCAAATAGCTTATTATATCCCAGAGGTAGGTGAAGTCTAACTTCAAAGGATTCAGAAACCCCACCTGATGGACAGGGACATTTTGAGATTCAAAAAAATTTGAATTCCCTGTCATGGAGGAAGGTTGAAAGTGAAGGCTGACTCCTAAGAGTATTTTGCTAATGACTACTACTATGAGGTCCTGGACAACCCTTGCTACGACTAGACTCACTCAGAGCCAAGGAATGTGATAAGAGGAAACATCCAAAGTGTTTGGGCAGAGAGAAAATGCCTTCTAAGGGGAGGTCTATTGCATTATTTGAACTGGATCTGATTAACAGGGAACCGTTGTAAGTATTTTATTGTATGGTACCAAGGCACTAGAAATAACAGAAATTGTTGCCAGAATTGGACCTATCTGTTCTATAGATCTTATTTTTTGATTTCTAGATCATAGAGAAAAACAAAGTAATGTACAATTATGATTACTTGATTTTTTTTCCATCTTGAAATAGCTGAGGATGTCAAGAAAAGCTATGTGATTTGCTCCTACAGTCTTTCATAAAAGACCTGAATATTCAAATAACTTTAGAACCTAAACACAGTTATTAGTCCTGGGCAATGGGAATAAAAACTGTAATAAAATAAACACAATTTTGCTCACACAGAATTTACTAGGGAGTGGGAATGGCATCTATTAAGTGTTTAATAGGATTTATTTTAATCCTTGTATTTATTATATATGTGTTACACATATATTATTATTTATTTTATATATATTAAATATACATATTTGGAAAATAGATAAACTCGGGATTGTTTTATCAGGGATTTGACAACTTCCATAACTGCTCAGATACTATATAGAAAATACATTTTTTTCTGTATGTATGTGTTTCTTACATATCTTTATTTTATTCAGGGAAGGAACTATGAAAGTCCTCTACTGCAGGAAGGGTTTTAGTTGGCCAAAACCCAGGAGATCAATTCATAGCAATCTCATCATCATATGAAAACCCTTTTCTGAAAATGATAGAGACACTACAACCATTTCATTTTCATTTCAGAGAATTTTTGCAATGTGAAAGGTATAAACATCAGGACTGGGGGAGAGTTGAGAAGGCATGAAATAGGTTTTGTGGAACATGGATGGAATCGGTTGCTAGTAAGATCCCACTGAATGATTATCAAGCAGCAGGAGAGTCCAGGGAGGAGAGAGACCACAGATCCAAGATGGCACCACTTCACATGGTGGTTGGCTTTTCTCCAGCAGCACTCAGCAAATGGGCATTGGAGATGGATTACTGATTTGAGCTAGTGTTGGAGTTTCACTGGGTAGATGCCTCACATCAGGAATTCAAGGGGCCAGCAGGTCTGGCTTAACAGGAAGACACTGGCTTATTAAAAGACAATGGAATGATCAAGGTGTTATAATCTTGACCTTAGGTCAAACTTGGCAGAATGAGGGTAAGGGATAGAGAGAGTTGCAATGGTAAGAGATTTTGGTACGTGAATAGGATGAACATTTCAGACATGGAGTATTTCAGAATGATTTCAAGGGCCACAATATGGCTATGTATGAGAGGTAGTTCAAGTACAGTGGAAATGGAAGATTTGGGGTTAAAGATGAAACTATAAGGAAAATATGCTGGAAATATCACCTAAATGTCTATGGAATTTACCCAGGGTAATAGCAGGAGTTAAGAAGTTGACAAGTTAAAAGGAAATATGTAGTTCAGATGCCCAAATTGGATATTTGTAAAAGGCACTAACAAGGTGAATAGCTAGTTGACATCAGCTCCAAAGGACAGATTTTGACATGTAGAAGAATGATGGTTTTGTGTAAAAGTTTCATTGGGGGAAGGAGGAGATATCAGCCCCCCTTTTCATTAAAAAGTTCTACATGGGAAATGTTGGCCTTGGGGATTCTTAGATTTTAGTTAAGTGAAGAAGGTGCAGAAGCATTCTGTGAAGAGGTTTCCGGTGAGGGGGTTTTGGGTCACAGCATGAGGAATACAGAGGCCATGACGGAAAAAGGCAAAAAGAAACTCACAGGCAGAAGTGAAGTTAGGAATTGAGAGTAGGGAAGAGGGGATATGGTCATAGGGCCTTGAATGTTGGGCAGGGATGAGAATAAACAGGGCTGTGAGGTCTGATAGGATTAGCTGCTCTCCAGGTTCCAAGTAGAGCAGAGGTACAGAATGGTTTCCTACCGTGTTGGCTCAGGACCCTGGGGGTGTTGCCAGAGGCTTCACGATTAGCAAATTGTGATTTTTTTTTTCAGCTTTCCAAACAGACTTTTCGTGGGAAGCTCCTGTGGTGCCTTTGAAGAGATCCTAGTTCAGGCATATGCACATAAGGAAGAGTGAGCATCCTGGAGGGATGGGATGGTTCTGAACTCTCTCAAAAGCCAGCTGTGGCCTGACTTGGTAGCCTCTTTGAAGAAATCCTAGCTGGAGGTGAAGGGGTATAGCTTGTTCTCCAGCCCACTTTTTAAACAAGAGGATAGAAACTGCTCAAGGTTGTGACCAAGGCCTTTTCAAGGAGCAACTTAACCACTAAGGTTTGCCTTCCATGTCTTTGAAAAATCTTAGGTCTTTGGTGGAACTCCTACCAACTGCATCACTTTAACTAAACTCAAGGATCTAGCTGCAGAAAAAAAACAACAGGATTATAAGGATTATTGACACAGACTACCTGCTTGGACTTGGGCTCAGATCCACACTTCCTCAGTAATATTCTACGCTAGCTTTTTTTCTAAGTAGGCCCATGGAAGGAGACTCGGAACTCTAGGATGCAGGACTTTGGTTGGTCGAGAGAGTGAATGAGAGAGAGGGAAGGAGAAGAGGAGGAAGAGAGAAAGAGAGAGAAAGAGCTCTTGGCTTAAGTGAAACTATGTGCTTGGTGTGGAACTAATACCTGAAAAAGTTTTTTTTCAGCCCTGCCATCACCCCAGAAGCCATCAGTGTTTTGAATGAAAAAACAACTCCTTTGTTCTGCAGAATAACTCAATTTGAAATAAATATACATGGGTTTAAAATAATACATTAATTTAAATTCTCTAGGTGGAACTACTTTGATGGAAATTTCCCTAAAAAAGCAACAAATAATTTGCCTCTGCATCTAATCAGCCAATCAGACATCCCCATGCTGATTACTTAATAAACTAGAATTTTAATGCAAAAATTTATGATTATCAACAATTCTCCTGGCCCCTTCTCTCCCTCCACCCAACCTAACCACTTTGTGCTGATAATTCTTAACAAGTTAATCTTCTCTTCAATCATACAACAGAATTTGTTAACCAAAACTGAATTCCTGGCCAAATATCTCAGAGCAACTTGTAAAGCATGCAGTCAAGCAGATAAGACCAAGTTGATGACTAAGTGGTTCTCTTTTCACCATCAAGAAGAAAATAATACAAGTGGTTGTATGAAAAGAAAACCAAAGGCCAGGGCCTTTAGCAAAGACTAAAGGAAGAAAGAAAGCCTATGGATTGGACTTCTACTACCCCTGTGGCCTAGTTCACTGAAATTTCAAGGGAGACTCTTCACCATGGGAGCACTGGGAAAGTGGGAGAGTGAGACGAGGTGGGTGGTCCTGGACTGGACTGGTGAGTGGTCTGTCATTGCTCAGGCTGCCTTAATAGAGTTGTGGTATTTTAGGTTATTCTCAGAGCTCTTTTCTCTGACTTTCATCTTCTAGGTGGAATTCAAGTGTGGGATAAAACTAGGAAGTGTGGATTTTAACAGAAGTCAAAATAATCTGTGGGGCCTAAATTAACGTGTATGAGATTATTTATGGAAGGGGCTATGTTTGCTAAACAGATATAATTTGTCTTCTAGTGAAGGGATATATTGACTACCTACTAAATTATTTACAAGATCTTACAGAGAGTTGCATGAAATGAATGAATGCTGTCTGTGCCTCATTTTACAAGTAATAAGCATGATTCTTTTTTAATCCATGTATATTAGAATGATTTTACCCTGTAGCATAATAGCACCGATTTCATGGGATTGATGTGAAAAATCATAGAGCTGATTATGAAGGGTGTGAAATTGTGCCTAGTTCCCAGATATATACAATAAACATCAGCTATTTGTCATCATCACTCTAGAGAGTAAGTAAACCCCTTCTTACAAAAGAGGAGCTTGAATTTCAGAGCGTTTTATGACTTGCACAAGATACAAATTAAATCACTGGATCAAGAGAGCTGCCAGGTCATATTGAAATTACCTGAACTATTGGCCTACTCCTAAATCTATTTTCAAACTCATAAATACAAAGCCATAATTGAAACAGACTCATATGTGGGTGGTCACAAGAGACACTGAACAGAATGTTGTCAAATCACATTTTACATGAAATGCTGCTGTAGCAGGAACAAAGTTTAAGACTTGAGCTGCTCATCCTCATAATTTGGACCTTTTGCTGATGTCTGGAAACTTCACAGAAAGGATCCTTCAAGGATTAGTTTGCATGAGCAACCAGAGACCACCAATTGGAAGAATTCATTGTGAGAGAACAGAGATTTGAGATGCACAAAACTGGTTCCATAATTGGTTGTTGTCAGAGAGGAGAGGGAATTTTTGAGTATCCTGGTGAATGGTAAATAGGCCACCCTACAGATCAGACTGCCCAATCCCAGCAATTCTGTGTCTGAGGCAAGAGAAGAAAGCAGTGATAAAATCCGAGGATCAGAAACATCTCTATGAACTATTTACCTTTTTTTTTTTTTTTCTGAGAGAGAGAGCAGAGAGAGATGGGCAGAGGGAGAGGGAGAGAGAATCTCCAGCAGATTCCCTGCTTAGCCTGGAGCCTGATGCAGGGTGCTCAATCTCACAACCTTGAGATCATGATCCTGAGATCATGACCTGAGCCGAAATCAAGAGTGGTCAACTGAGCCACCCAGGAGCCCCTCTCTATGAACTATTTAAAGTAAAGTCTAGCCATGGACGCTCAGTAATAGACTATAGCAATCCCCCCTCATCCATGGGGGATACCTTCCAAGATTCCCAGTGGATGCCTGAAACTGCAGATTGTTCTGAACCATGTAGATACTAAATTTTTTTCCTATACATATATGATAAAATTTAATTTGAAAATTAGACACAGTAAGAAATTAACAATAACAAACACTAAAATAGAACAATTATAACAATATAGTGTAATAAAAGTTCCATGAATATGGTATCTGTCAAAATATCTTGCACTCACCCTTTTTGTGATGGTATGGGATGATAAAATGCCTCTATAATGAGATGAATGACATGGGCACTGGACTTAGGGTTAAGCCGCTATTGACTTTTTGATCATCTGCTTCCAATGTGGTTGACTGTGAGTAACCAAAACTGTAGAAAGCAAAACCATGGATAAAAGGGGGATAAGACAGGGTCTGCTGTAGAGCATTTATAGTGTATAACCTAAGTAGAGTGGAGGGTGTTTTTCACACTGAAAGAGGTATCAGTAGAAAAAGCTGGCATTCAGGAAAAAAGAAGACAGGCCTAAACACATCACAGGAACATCAGGAGAGATCCTCAGAGCCCTGGACAGAAAGTACAAGTATTTTTCACCATCAGGATAGCCATGTGGGAGCTTGGGTCCCATGGAGTCCACATTCTAAGGTGGAGGAGGAAAAAATTCATGCCTCAGGGTAAGCAGGAGAGCTGCATTGAGGAGCACACATAAAATGGGAGCTTCCTTAGCAAATTAGAGGCTTTTGAAAGGGACTGAACTATTTCTATAGTTCAGTAGTGAGACATGCATCAAACTCTATTTAAACATTATTGTTATGATTTAAGTTTTTTCTAAAGATTGAGGTTACACAAATTCATTCTTCTATTAACTTATTGAACAGAGCTGTGCTAGGCACTGTGGATAGGTCAGATAATAGAATAATTATAGTTTTTGTTCTCAAGGACTTACAGCTTTGTGGAGGAATGTAAGCTCCATGAAGGTAGGTACTTTATTTTGCTTATTCTTATGCTTTAGGATTAAAAAGTAGTACATGAGATGGAAGAGAAAATTATCAAACAATTTATTGAAATACTTTTTAAATGACCTCAGTTTATTTTTTTTATGACCTCAGTTTAACATGAATTTTAGAGAGTGATATCTATGATACTGCTAGAAATATATCCAAGAGAACTGAAAATACAGGTCTGCACAAAAACTTGTATATAAATGTTCATAGCAGCATTATTCATAATAGCTGAAAAGTAGGAATAACCCAAATGTTCATCAGTTGACGAAGAGATAAATAAAATGTGTTATGTCTATAGGATGGAATATTATTGAGCCATAAAAAGGAATGAAGTACTCATTTATGCTGCAACATGGATGAACCTTGAAGACATTATGCTAAGTGAAAGGGGCCAGTCACAAAAACCATGTATGATATGATTCCATTTATACGAAATGACCTGAATGTGCAAATCCATACAGACAGAATGTAGATTAGTGGTTGTCAGGGCTGGGAGGAGAGGGGTGGAATTGGGGAGTGACTACTCAAGGATATGAATTTTCTTTTTGGATTGATGAGATCTTCCAAAATGTATTGTGGTGATGACTGCACAACTCTGTGAAAATACTAAAAAATCATTGAATTTTAGATTGATTTTGAGTGAATTTTGATTCATTTTGAATGAAAGAATTACATGGTATGTGAATTATATGTAAGAATTATATATAAATAAAGTAAAAGAGAGAGAGAGAGAGAGAGAGGGTAATTATCTGTAGGTTACTGTGGGAACACACAAATGTACCACCATAAATCAATGCAAAAGTTAATTATTCTTAACTTTAATCCATCCTTCCAGCTAAGAATATCTGAAATCATGCTGTTATAGACATTTGCTGCAGATGCAAAATGAGAGAAACATCTCATTCAAAGATGATTTCTTACATCTCCCTTCCTCACATCTGGGGTCATGTGGCTTCCGCAGCAGACTCAATCCTGCCCCAGGATCCAAAATCTATCTTGATTTTGATCAGGGGACATTTGTTGGACTCAAGTTAAATATATAATGAGGACTTAGCATTATTTCTACCTTTCTAATAGTCTGGTTCTGATCTAGCATTTGCATGTAAGCCTTATTCTTGAGTCTAAATCCCCAGGTTGTCTTTGCAGTTCTGGGCTCATGTCTTTTTCTCTTATGCCTAAGCACTTAACCTAAGATGGAGTCTATTTAGAATGAGGCCTTGCCTGGCTTTTCAGGGCTTTTCCAGGCATAAAGATTCTGTCCTTGACTATGATTGGGTCTTGGATGGACTTTCCAGATGCTGGGCTCCATTCAGTACTTCTTCTTCCTATGCCTTGTAATATTATTGGACTTTGGTGATGCCATATGCTTAGCCAGATACCCTCCACCCACCCTTGTCTTTCAAGACAAGCATTACAGCAGTCTGGCTGGGCTCACCTCCACCACTGTTGAACTTGCCTTCTTCCTCCCTGCATCTTCTGTTCCAAACTGTGGGTTCAAGATCATGCCAGTGACACCAATCCTGGCACAGCTAACTTTTTTTTTATACCTGGATGTATTATAGAATAATTTTAGCTTTGACAAGAATTTACACTTTTTCATCCAATTTATCTTCAAGATTCAATAGCTATGCAGGTATTAATTCAACACTGAGGGCTTACTATATGGGAACTCTTATCATAGGTGCTAGATATACAAAGCTAAAAAGTAACACTCCTGCTTGAAATAAAGAGGAGGCTGATGATAACAATTAATACAGCTGAGTATTTACTAAGTGCAGTTACTAGACCAAGCAGTAGAGCTTCATTATCTCATTTATTTTTCACAATAACCCTTTCTTGTAGGTTCTGATATTATTTGCATTTTAAAGATGAGAGAAGTGAGACCCATGGAGTTACATGCCCAGTATTCAACTCTTAGACTAACTAATTCTTAATACTAAGCTCTTAATTAGCATGTTATACTATATAAAGAAACTAGATTCTAATGAGAATACAAAATACTGTGCTCAGATATCACAAAAACAGTTTTATATTAAGATAACATTTGATCTTAAAATGTTTGTTAAAAGAACTATGAACAGCCTTCCTACTCTCATTCTGAAGGTGATCTATCCAGGGTTAAAAATCAGAGTTTCACAAGATAAGGACTGATACCAAAGGTTCAAGAATGTTATTAAGGTGGGAGGAGCAGGTGAGTCCGAGTTGTCCAAATAATCCACAGGTGCATAGCCCAGGGTTCAAAAATCACAGACCATTTTGAACTATAGTATTTCTGCATCTAGACAGAGGCTCTGAGTAACAGACATTGGGGAACCAAGGGTAATAATAAGCATGATGGTGAGCCAGAAGCTCTGGAACATGAAGACATTTTCAGAATTCCTTCTCAGATCTAGTCTGATCACACTGAGGCAAACCATGGGTAAAGACAAGCAGGCCACCTGATTGGAATGTGGAAATGAAGGGAACAAGCATTTCTAGAAAACTGTGTATCTTCTACAACTTAGTAGTACAGCCTAACCTATATCCGAAATAGGCAAATTGGATTCCACTAAGTGATTCTTTTTGACTTAACCAAAAAAGGAAGAAAAATAAACAACAAAAGAACTAGAAAGATCATTAAAGTGAGCTAATGCAACATTAGCAATATCATAGAATTTTCAACAGAAGAAATAATAAACAGTATTGAAATGCATGCAGAGCAGTATCTCGCCACTTTTGGTACATTGCATTTTCCACAGATGTCCACAACATATCCTTCATCCCTGATGTTCTTCTAGAGCCTTGCTACTCCTGCATCAAGGGGTGGAGGCTAATCCCCTCCTTTAAATCTAAGTGAGCTTGTTGCTTGTTGCTATAACCAATAGATTGTGGCAGAAGAAATGTCATATGATTTGTTAGGTCGCAAAAGGCAATGTGGCTTTTATCTTGTTAGCAGGAACACTCAGTTTCACAGCCCTGAGACACCATATTAGAATATAACTGTCCTGAGAATGCCATGCTGGTGAGCTACATGCAAACATTCTGATCAACACTCCAGCCGAGCTTCAGAAACCAGTCAGCTTCAACTGCCAGCTCAATGAGTGTTATCTTGGACATCTAGTTCAATTGAGTCTTCAGATGACTACAGCAATATCCAAAAACTGACTACAATTTCATGAGAAACCCCAAGCGAGGACAGCGTAGTGAAGAGCTTACAAATTTCTGACTCATAAAATTGTGAGCAGAAAGCTGCAGTCCTTTTAAACTGCTAAATGTTGGAGTAATTGACTCTGCAGCAGTAGTGACCTGAACATCACAGAGAGATCACTGAATTTCCAACACCCATGTTTCTCTTTTCCCATTGACGCCATAAGGGTGATGGCTAAAACATGGCAGGAGAGACATCAATGTGGGGTAGAAGAGTCTGGGTCCCACAGGTAGTTTGCTTAGGGCCACCAGTAAAATAATCTGTCTAAAAAAGCATATTCACTTATTCGTGGCATGGTTAAGCAGGGTGAGATCTCCAAAACAGTGGATTTTTTTTTTTTTTTGTCAAGCTCCATTTTTCATCTAAACAAGCCTTCATGTCCTGACTTCAATTTCAGAAGGTACGAAAAGTTCCAAATAGTAGCATGGAATTTGCCATAGTGATATGGCAGTTGAGTCAGTGAGTCAGATGGGATATATGTTTTTGTGCACTTATTTTCAAGTTCATAGTCACATGTTAGCAGAGACTACAGGAATGGATGGTAAAAAGAAACTCTGTATCCTTTCTGCTTTGTTTATAAGTCTACTAATTAAGGAAAAGACATATGTAGAGTGATTGTTTTAAAAATATAAGTGATAATTCAGCAAGCTATAAATCAGGATTCTTAATTCTATTACCTCTACCCTTTCGTCTATTCTCATAATTAGAGTTTTTGCAAATCATGCACCTTCTCCCTGCCTCAACTTCTCTTCCAACTAAAGACTCCCATAAAACATGCCATCTACACAATTCTCAGGAGGAAAGAGAAGAACTATTTCAGGCATAACCTCCTAACCTATTCAGCACACCCTCAGCCAGCAACCTCATTCTCCTTTTGGCATTCAGAGGGCTCTGGTATATCTCTTGCCCTCAAAAATGCTATCAACATAATGAAAGTTGAGATGAAAATTAATCATCTAGTGAGCCTTCTCCAGCATCTGTTTTAAAACCTGCTGGGGGTAGACGGAATCTGTAGAAACTTGGAAGTCTATACTGAGATTCACATTGGCTATACTGCTCTGGGAAACTTGAGAAAATTAATGAGAACTGGTTATTAGGGAGAAATTAAATAGTGTTGTTGCTTAGCACTTGGGATGAAGAACCTCGAATTGGAACAGGTATTCTCACAGCTCTCTGCCCATACCATGGTCTTCCTACTCACTCATATTTATATTTCCTAGTTGGGCCCTTTCCCTGACTGGATTAAAAGCTTCTTACATGTCTTTGTATCCTTCATTCCCCAAACTAGATCAGGATATAATAAGAACTCAATAGGCTTTTGACAAATTCAGACAATTTTAACTTTAAAAAGAATAAACACAGAGGTAATGAATTTAATGATGCTTAGGAGTTTACACCTGGGGGTCCATAAGAAGGTCCAGATATCCTTACACCAAAGTCTGGTGTCTCAGGCCTTTAGAATGCAATCATTTCGGGGCATATCTTTAAGTCTTCTCCCAAATAAAAGTTAGAATAATAATAATGGTACCTGATATTTTTATAGTCCTTTTGTGTTTATTGTATTGTTTTTTCTGACAATCTTTTAAAAAAACTAGTTATCATTTTAATCTTTCTTTCTTTCTTTCTTTCTTTCTTTCTTTCTTTCTTTCTTTTCTCTTTCTATAGGCTACATGCCTAGCATAAAAGCCAAGGTGAACTTGAACTCACAACCCTGAGATCAAGACCTGAGCTGAGATCAAGAGCAGTTGGATGCTTAACTGACTGAGCCACCTAGACACCCCTAATGTCAGTTTTTTTTAATAAATTTATTTTTTATTGGTGTTCAATTTGCCAACTTACAGAATAACACCCAGTGCTCATCCCGTCAAGTGCCCCCCTCAGTGCCCGTCACCCATTCACCCCCACCCCCCGCCCTTCTCCCCTTCCACCACCCCTAGTTCGTTTCCCAGAGTTAGGAATCTTTATGTTCTGTCTCCCTTTCTGATATTTCCCACACATTTCTTCTCCCTTCCCTTATATTCTCTTTCACTATTATTTATATTCCCCAAATGAATGAGAACATATAATGTTTGTCCTTCTCTGATTGACTTACTTCACTCAGCATAATACCCTCCAGTTCCATCCACGTTGAAGCAAATGGTGGGTATTTGTCGTTTCTAATGGCTGAGTAATATTCCATTGTATACATAAACCACATCTTCTTTATCCATTCATCTGTCGATGGACACCGAGGCTCCTTCCACAGTTTGGCTATTGTGGACATGGCTGCTAGAAACATCGGGGTGCAAGTGTCCCGGCATTTCATTGCATCTGTATCTTTGGGGTAAATCCCCAACAGTGCAACTGCTGGGTCATAGGGCAGGTCTATTTTTAATTCTTTGAGGAACCTCCACACAGTTTTCCAGAGTGGCTGCACCAGTTCACATTCCCACCAACAGTGTAAGAGGGTTCCCTTTTCTCCGCATCCTCTCCAACATTTGTGGTTTCCTGCCTTGTTAATTTTCCCCATTCTCACTGGTGTGAGGTGTTATCTCATTGTGGTTTTGATTTGTATTTCCCTGATGGCAAGTGATGCAGAGCATTTTCTCATGTGCATGTTGGCAATGTCGATGTCTTCCTCTGTGAGATTTCTGTTTTTTAATTAGAAATTCGAGGAGGTAAATTACACAGAAATAAAGTGACAGGAGCAGGACAAAATTCTAGAGTCCAGTGTTCTTTCCACTATGGCCCACTGTTAAGATTCTGGAAAGAGTAGCAATCATTGTTTACACTACAAAAAAAAAAAAAAAAAAAAAAAAAGAAAAAGAAAAAAAAAGAAAATAATTTTGGATCCTGATCAAAATGTGATGTTGTGGGTTTCTGTGATCCACCTTAGCTGGGAGGTAGTCATTTTTCATTTCGGGGCCAGCACTTCAATAGCTGAAAACAGTCTATGCATTCATTTGAAATGAAAGATGGGAAGTTCCCTGAAAAGGTTTGAAGTCTTAATTCAATTGATATTGGCACAATAAATTCTAGGATGCATTCAAATCCATTACTAAGACTTCTCATGCCAGCAGATTTGCAAAACTAGATGTGAAATTGCATCAAGTTCTTTCTGCTGTGTTTTAAGGTAAAATGATACAGATCTCCTTTCTTCACTTGGGAACTGAAGGGTGTTTACTTGATAATGGTCTCCTTGTATGAATGACACCATAAGGAAAGGCAAAAATAAAACATCCAACTCTTGCTTACCCCTGTAGTGCACATTGCAAGGCTTCCTGATTCTCCATGCTGGAATGCACATATAGGTCTGATAGTGGTCAGAGGGGACTGAAAGATTTCATCATTCCATATTCCGATGATCATTCCACATTCTCATGGTCTTTGATCAGAAGGTATAAACATCAGAGAAAAAAATGGAATTTTCATTGCTACTTTCTAAAGTCAATCTTTTGGAGTTGTGAGGACCTTTCAGATTAAATATTTTGGTCATAACTGTTTTGCTGCATTTATGCAAATATAACCTAATTCTTACTTCCTCATTACTTTTCTTCATAGCTTTCTATAAGACCTAAGATCCCAAGAGAGGGCTGAGTATACTGCTTAAAGTCTTATTTTTAGACATTCCAGAAAAACATAAATATGGAATAATTTTTTATCAGGATAATTATAGCTTCAAGTCATATAAAATCTTGATTCAATTTGCTTTAACAAGAAGGATATGAATTACCTCTTGTAGCAAGAAGGCCCAGAGATTGGGCAGCACTAAAGCATGGTATAGTCGAGGCTTAGCTTTGAACTCTTCTGTGCCTTGGATTCTTTTATTACTGGTTCCAGTTAGAGCATAAGAGGTTATAGCAGGTTTGGAAGACACATCCAGATAGAACAACGGCCAGAGCAGAGAAATGGAGCTACCCTTTCCGTGTACAGAATTCAAGAGGAAAAAAAAAAATCCCAGAAGATGTCTAGCTTGTTAGATTAAACTAGTCATTGACAAAAGCATTGTAACCATCATGTTTGTCTTAGACCAGTTAGGATCTACCCCTAAGACCAGGACAGGATTGAGTTCCCTTGAAGTATAACTGTAAAGAAACATAGGTAAGTGAAAAAGGAAGAAGTTGATGTGGTTGGAATTAGAGAAATGAATCAATGTTGCACAAGTGATCACAGTGTTTGGGACAAGGTTTTTCAACATATTTGATATGACAAATTCCAGTTTTGTCACTTCCTTTGACACTCATTATTAAATGCCTAATATGAACTATATCCGGACTTAAGGGTATTAAGATGTTGAAAGGTAGTATCACTGCTATGGAAGAAAACATAGTCCTTTCCATACCATTAAGAAAAAGTGATCAACAAAAAGATAAATAAATAAGACAGGAGAAGAAACTGTGAAAATGTCAGTCTTCCAAAGAAAAGGCTTAAGGACCGCTCTTCCACTATTTAGAGAGGCTAAATCACAACACTTTATACAAAATAATAAGAGAACAAGAGACTAAAGTTTCACCTATTTTCATAAACACCTCATTTAGTATAAACGCAGATGGATGAGGGAAGAAGTTAGCAGTAAGATTCCACAAGACCCATATGAGGACTTAAGGTATTATAGGACTAAAGAGAAGTAATTTTTTAAATTGAAAACAAGAGAAGTCATTATTTTCTAGTCTTATTCTAAGAAGGTAGTAATATCTTGGTTCCCCACTCCTGGATCAATACACCCAGCTCACAACCTGATAGAACTCCCTAGCTTGGTGTTAACACAATAAATGGAACGATATATTGCCAAATCTGTAGAAGAGACAAGAAGATGAGTGGGAAATCTTACTTCTATAATTGTTGCCTTCAGAGGATGAGAAATCCAGGTAATTTTAATAGGAGAGTCCCACTATTGGCACTTATAACACCCTAGAGTATCTTTAAGGAAGAGGAAAAGACCTCATTAGTGGCTCAATCCTCTACTCCTTTCCATTCTCGTATATTAAAGTTTGAAGATGCAAAATGTTAGAGAATAACTCCCTAGTCAGGCAATAATTGAATCTGGAAGAAATACATTATTTTAAACAGAAATCCCAATGATGCCCAAAGATGGCAACAACCACTTAGAATACAGAGCAACCTAAAAGAGCAAGACAAGAAATAAAAGAAATTGAACATCAAATATATTTCTCAAAATCTGGATGATCAGCTAGGATTTTGTATTTTATTGTTGGTGAAGAGCAATGTCTAGAGAAAATAACTCAATCTTTCTACAGGGCTGAAGAGTGTTTGCACTCATGGATCGAGATGGCCACACTAACTATAGGTCCTCGCATGAGGTGTTGGAAATACCGCGATCCTTCCTCATACCCATACAATGAGATATCAGAGACTCATGCGGAAAGGAAGATCATAAGCAAAGGACAGATCTGGTTTTAAGAGCCAGAGAAAATACGTAATTATAACAGTTAAACTTTGAATCTCACAGGATATTGGGGCAAGAAAAACTTTAAATGTCATCTCACTTAACTCTCAAATCCTTCAGCAGAAAAGACAGTGAGAGATTTCATGGTGGCATGTCATGGAGTTTATAGGTGACTTTGCTTCCCTTTTATAATAGTTCCTGTGAAGGTCATTGTGAGATCCTGAGTGAAAAAAAAAAAAAGGAGGAAGAAACAAAATAAGAAATTTCTTCCAAGAAACACAATTGTTAAATTTTATATGTTTTGGATTAGGAATGCTTAACACAGCTTTAGCAAGGATGGCTGAGCACTTCTAATCACATGCACAAAAATTTTAAAGCTTCCACTGGATCAAAGAATATCCAGATAGTTTTGTCTTTTTTTTTTTTAATTACTTTCACATCAGAATAGGAAGTTTGTTTAGTCTTGGTAAAAGCTCCAATTCTATTTCCATTTTTATTCCTCTTCTAATTTTATGTAAAAGGTACATTTTCATTAGAGGAATTAGGTAGCTAATTCTCTTGGAAAGATTCAGCTGTCACTGAGTAACACAATCTTTTCCTGCCCTCCTCACTCATGCTGGCAGCAGCGGGGTTTCGGCTCAGAGTGGCTCTAGTTTGCTGGGACACTTCAGGCTTCGGTGACAGCTGACAGGAGAAGAGTAACAGCTAAGGTGTCAAGCCATCCCTTCCCCAATTCCATTTGCTTTGGGAACGTGCTAACTTGAAAGTCCATAACGGTCATTAAGAACAAGTATTAGTAGATACTATAGGTGTTTGTTCCTCTGTGTAGTCCACGTAAGGGAGAAAATGTTTGTTTTTTATTTAAGACCACTGTGTTAGAGTGATTTTTATGGTCATTGATGCAAAATATCTCAGTGCATGTAGGTGCTTATATTCAAATAACCAAAAGAGCTAATTCAGTTTACAAATGTTTTCAACCCTATTTGTAAGGGGGGGAGTGGATAAAATATTTTTTTCTTCACTAAAGGGTCACAAAATACTAGTTTGATACAAGATGTAATAAAAGAAAAAAAAGGAATAGTTAAATGACCAACATTCCTTTTTGATTGTAGATGTGATGATGTACAAAGGAAAGGTTTGGGTAAAATCCAAAAAGTCAACAACATGTGAAGCACCTCTGAAATGAGTTAAGCACTGTGTAGAATCAAACCATATAACACAGTTCCTACTTTAAAGGGTCTTCCTAACCTCCTGGAATAACAATTATATGTGTCATGCCATGAAATATTACCCCAACAGGTAATAAGCATTACCTACATAAAATGATGACTTTGCCATTTCAGAGACACAATATGGTTTACTAGAATGGGCATTTGCCTTGGAGTCAAACGCCTTGGTCAATGTCCAAACACTGACACTTAATAGCTATGTAAGTTTTCTGTATTCACTTTCCTCATCTGTAAAAATGTGGAACTAGATTATTTCCAAGTTAAAACATTCGGCAATTTATGATAATTTAAGAATATGTGCTATGTTTGCATAGTGGTTTAAATGTAGCTAACAGATAAAATTAGAAAATTTTTAAAAATATGACCCAAGATTTAAGTGAATTTCGGTTAACGAGAGAAATTCCATGTTCAAAGTGTTTTAGCCATGATTTGGGATTAAAAGAACTGTCATGTGCCTTCCCACTAAGGAAATTAGAACATTTATAAATGAGCATATTTTTATCACCTTTTTAAATATGACAAACTGAACTTCTATATGATGCCACTATTTACACACGAGGTGTTGACTTTCTGGTACATCCTACTGACTGCTGCCGTCCCTCAAGTGGTTTTCACTGAAGGCGAGGTTATTTTGCCATGCTCAATTTGGGGCCATCAGCCATCGCAAAACAATTCCTGATAACAAACATTAGAAGGAGAGGTCTGCAAACAGCTCCAGAATGATAAATAAAGATATCGTCTTTCCAAATAGGAAACAGGAGGAGGTTAATTTAAAAGAAACCACTATGAGGTTTCTTACAGAGTCAGGATCACCTACTTTTCAAAAGAAGAGTAATCATTACATGTGAGGGCAATTGTTCGTCAGAACATCTTGTTTATTCGGCTGATTGTTCTCCCCAGGTATAATGCTTTTCAACAGATCAATCAGCAGTTTTAATCGGCTTTTCAAAACTATTTAACAGGATAATTTTGTCAAATGGCACATGTTCTATAAATCGCCCTCCCTTCCCTTTCATGCAGATCTGTTGTCACATTCTGAGTCTTCAACTTCCCGTAAAGTTGGGCAAACTACCTCAAATTTCTTGAATCTTATTTTCCTCATTTATGGTACAAATGAAATAATACCTACTCACTGACTTAAGGTGACAACAAAGTGTATTAATGTGAGTAACAAATCTAGTGATGTGTCCAGAACATAAGAGACACCAAATAAATGGTGGTTACTATTATGCTAACCCATAAGAGGACTCAGGGCCCCAAGGGTCTTGAAAAGGCAATGTTGAACTTGGTCTTGCATGTCTAAGCTCTTTTTAAAGGATAAATGTCTGTAAGTCTCTCCACAGGGAATGCATGCATTCTTGAAAAGTGAGGGGCAAACAAAATTTTCTTTGCATAAAAATATATTGTATTATTTAGTGTCTTAGATCTGGCGGCTATGACAAAATATCACAGTTTGGCTGGCTTATAAACAACAGAAATTGATTTCTCACAGTTTTGGAGGAAGGGAAGCCCACGATCAGTGCAGAGTTAGCTTTTCTCTCTTCCCCTACCCACACCTGCCCCTCCGCCTTGCCCCCTCTCTCTTAAAGAAAGAACGAAAGAAAGAAAATCTTAAAAAAAGAATGCGTTTTTATAGCTCAGTAAGTTTTTATGTCAAATTTTTAATTGTAGGACTTGATTAGCTATTAATCTGCAACTTTTTTTTTGCTGAAAAAAATAGCATTGAATGTATACATATATTTCAAGATGTGCAAGGATACACCGATGCTAAAGAAATAAGTCCTTAGACAAGAGGTGATTAGAACAAGGAAAAACTGGCATCAACCAACAGCTCCTCTATTAGCACTACGTCAGTCTGTGGTGGGTCCTAACTGGTACCAGAAAGATGCCCATTAAGCCAGATAATAAATACTCAGCCTTAGCACAGCATCTGCAGAGTGAACTCAATAAATATTAGTGGCGGTGATAATTTAATGACTCCTTTAGCCAGCCCAGGGCCCTTAGGTACGCCTAGCTTATCCTCCTAATCACTATTAATTACATTGCCTTTTAACAAATGGATCAGGTAGGTAAATAGTAGAAGAGAGAGAAGGCAAAACTAAAAATCTGTGAATTTTATTAATTATTAGTTATCCCTGATAAAGTAGGGAGAGATTAGGGTAACCCTAATGGTTAAAATCATAACTGAAAGGTTTTTGGTTTTGTTTTTTTTAAATGAACCTCTCAATGCCATTTTTTACTCTGTTAGCACTTTTTAATCAATGGCTGAAAACAGTGGCCTTTTTTGATGTTAAGAAATATTGAGAAAAGTAAAAAGGCATGTGTGGTTTTCTACTTCACTTGGTTGTCAAGAGACTCGCAATAAAATAACCATTTAAAATCGAGAAATGGAGCAGTAGGCCCCACTCTGAACAACATAGTACTTTCAATGGTTCATGAATGTTATGAGTCACAGGGACAGCTACCCAAGGGGCTTCTATCCTGAAGACTAAAAAATTACGGGCAAAAGAAACTAGAAAAAATAAAAGGGCTGGGACCATGTCTCTTATGATGGCTGGCCTTCAGACTCCCTTAAACAGCCTTTCTCCTGGTGTTCTAAATCAGTGCTTCTCAAACTTTAATGTGCTTATAAATTGCCTGGGGATCAGCAAAAGGGCACACGCTGATTTTGTTAAACTTGGGTTGTAGCCTGAGATTCTGCATTTTTAACAAGCTCCCAAGTCACTCTGCTTAGTCCAGAGACTCCACTTCGAGTAGCAGGTTTCGGTATTCCATTTTAATGTGCTTTATGCTTACAGTGACTGTACATTCTGTTCTTTTCAGGACAGCCTCAATTTTATTGATATGTCATTATTTTCAGCAAGTCAATTAGTTAACTAAATTAATTTAATTTTTATACTTTTGGAAGGCTTTCTTATCAGAAAATACCATGTCAAACTAGATTATTGTGGCATGGGGTTTAGAAAATAGACTTATCACAAGTGGCTTAGCAAATGTTTCTTCTCTCCTTTTTTTTTTTTTCTTTGAGACTTCCCATCTTATTCTGGTACTCCTTTTTGTATCTGCATAACAACTTGGCTAGAACAAAGAAACCATTATTTTCTATCAGTCAAGGAAAAATGAGTCATCCGTGAAGCAAGAATTGCAGGGATGGGCTGGAGCCCTGGAATAGGTATTACAGCTGGAGAATTTGAGGTAGGAAACTTTTCTGATGGTCATTCCTGGCTTCCTTCTCTATCAAAAAATAAATGAAAGAAAATCTCTTTTCTGGCCTCTAGACTCCAAGCTCTAAATCTTGGTCTAATGCACTGATGAAAGTTTACTGTGCTCAGAAGAATAAAGTTGTTTTCTTGCTCTGTCATCTATTAGTTATCTGACGTTGGTCAAACAACTTCATCTTTTTGAGCTTCATCTTTTTGAGCTTCTGGTTTGGCATTTTCCTCTTCTTCTTCTTTTTTTTTTCTTCTACTTCTTTTTCTTCTTCTTCATGAGGGAATGAAGTTGAGGAAATTCCAACTGTAAAAAAGAAGTATATCTTCCAAGGATTATCAAAAACCAGGATTATTTAGGCCATATTTGGATTCCTAATGATAATATCTTAAAAGTTGCAGTCTATTTAGAGTTAACTCTGAGGCTGAATGCTACTGTGGAACTCACCTTGGCACCCATGACCTCAAAGTTCATTTCAATAAAGAAAATGAACATTTTTTAGTATGAGGACTAAAGTCTCTTTTTCCAAACCACAGATTGCTGAGATAGGAATGTGAAACTAAAATAATATTTATCACTTCACTGAAAAAGGAGAACAGAAATTATGTGGGCATATATGTTCGTCTAGATTCTCCAAGACCTGAGGAACTATTCAATAAATGAATGAATGAATGAAATCATGGACAAGTTCAGGAAAGCTTATAACTAAAGATAAAGAACATCCTTGGTATTTAAATTGAAGCAGAGGCACCGTCATCCCTCTTCAGTGTTTGAATTCCTTTCAATTTATTTTTTTTTTAAGTGACAGTATATTAAAGTTTTAGAAAAATTCAAATTCTGTAAAGGAGCACAACACATTACTATGCAAAAGGTGAAAATTAAACATTTACACAGCACCTTTAGAAAGCACTTTTGTGAAAGTTTATTTAAAAGATATGTTGAAGAGGAAAAAAATACCGATATGAAACACCCTAGGAAGCCACAAAAATACTTGAGTCCCTTAACTTCATAATCATTCCAAATAACACTACCCAGAGGGAAAACCACAATCCTGCATAAATGCAAATTTTTCCCTCCCTACTCCCTAGCAAATTCATGGATTTGAACTTATGATTTTAGTTCAGAATCATTTAAAAATAAGTATACTAGGACCTGTTATTATGGGTCTCCCACAGCAATATGAAACATGGATCTCTGTGTGCTTGATTGTAGGTCCAAGATTCATTCCAGGAAGCAATTAAAAGCTGTTTTAGCTTTGAAGATTTTAAAATGCAAAAGATAATTCAAGAAATGAAACTTACTTAATGATTCCATTGCCTCTTGCTAACTCTGATGTCTAGATGAGATTTGCCAAAATGTGTTGTTTTCAAAAGTCCTAATTAGAAGGCCATCTTTAATAGCTATATCTATTAGACATCAAGTAGTATCTGATGAAGGAATTAAGCAGAATACATGAGATTTAAAGTCAGCCTCTTAATGTGGAAAAAAGCTTTCAATCAAGTAACCTTACCTTTATTCTATATTTGAAAAGGAGTTCTCCAATCCAAACCACAGGGATTGTGCTCAGTGGACTGTAGATAGATAATTTGTCACTCTGTCTTATATCACCTATGCTTTTTGATCCATAAACTCAATTCCTAGTAAGAAAGAAAATATACTATATTAAAAAATATGGAAGCATTTGTCTTGGGTAGAATCTCTTTTTGCAGGTTCTCCAAAGGAGATAGAAATGGTTTCCACCAACACTAATTTTTGTGTTAAAATGTTTTTAGTCATTTAGTTTTCTAAAATCATTATGGATAGCAATCTTTTTACAAAGCCACACACTTAATCTTAGTAATAAAACAATACTACTAGATAGAAGGAATACATAAAGAGAATTTAATTATTCTTTCTTTTATTGCATTCTTTTATTTCTTTTATTGCATTTCTTTCTTTTTTTTCTCCTTGCATTTCTAATGAGTGAAGACTGACAACACTTTCTGAACACCACGTCCAGTAACTAAGAACTATGATGAGATTGAAAAAAAAATTTAATAGTTCCTACACTTAGAACTATTCTTTCAAAATGACTATCACTGTTGAAGAAATTCAAGATGGTCATCACTGCTTATATGTAGCATTTAAGGCAAAAGAAATCTGAGGAATGTAATAAATCATCTGAATTTGTTTTGTTGGGATCCCTTGGTGGCGCAACGGTTTGGCGCCTGCCTTCGGCCCAGGGCGCGATCCTGGAGACCCAGGATCGAATCCCATGTCAGGCTCCCAGTGCATGGAGCCTGCTTCTCCCTCTGCCTGTGTCTCTGCCTCTCTCTCTCTCTCTCTCTCTGTATGACTATCGTAAAAAAATAATAATAATAAAATAAATAAAAAAATGAATTTGTTTTGTTTTACCATGCCATTATAATTCTCCTTTTGCTACAGGGAACTTTCTGCTACTCAGAATTCTATTGATAAAAATTCTTTATTAACCTAAAATTATCTACTTCACCCCACCTCCCACTATGTTCACAATGTTATAGCACAATATTTAATAACAGTCCTAAAATGAAAATGAAAGCCCTGAAGATTCTGAATTACTTTCTAAAACATCAAGAGATTAATTAACCCATAGATTATCTGCCGCATTTAGATTAACTCTTAGTTGGCTAAGATTTTTGAGAAAAAAAAAGGATACCCAAATTGTAATCATTCTAATGAGATTTACCTGATATGCAGCCGATGCCTAAAAAATATGAGGAAAACTCATGGAATTATAGAAAAGATATTTAAAATCTAGTGGAAAGATACCAGTATAAATGTTAATGGGTCAAGCCTATGCATAGTATTTGTTAATTTAGATAATTATAAATTGTTTAATTTATGATAATCAAATGATAATTAGGAATCTTAAAAGCTAAAACATAGAAGTAGAAGGGGACTGGTGAATGAGTCCAATTGCCTCATTTTACAGATGAGAAAACCAAAGCCCAGAGGCTAAGACATTAGGCCAGGACCAGTATCCAAGTCTGATTTCCCATTCAATCTATTTTCGATAACAGACTACACACATACACACACATACACATGCATACAATGTAGGCTAAGGGTTAGGGGATGGGCAAGCACATAGAGGGATGGATGGGTAGAGATGGAGGCTACAAGCATTTAATGGACCTCTTGCTAAGTGTCAATCATTGTTCTAAACTTTTGTATGTGTTAATTGCATTTGATCTTACAGCATCCCTGTGAAGAAGCCACTATGCTTTAGAGATAAAGGAACTGAAGCTATGAGAGGTCATCCTGACCCCATTTCCATTTCCACCATATTTGCCTCAGACATAAATGGATCCTATTTCTTTGGCCATTGGTTGGCTTCTCAACAGTATATTAGCTCACATACCCATTCAACATGTTTACCAAGCCTCTTCTTTATGTCAATCCCCTCTGGGGAGCTGGGTTTGCAGTAATGAATCAAAAGACTTGACCCTACCTTCAGGGGGCCAGTGGTCACAGAGTCCAGCCCCACTAATTCTTTTTTTTTTTTTTTTCAGCCCCACTAATTCTAATCTGACAGTGTCTCTTTTACTCAAGACCAGAACTGGGAATCGCTACTTCAAACCACTTTTTTGAAGCTCTGATAAAAATCACATCCTCAATAAAATCACTTGAAAACTTAATAACAACCTTTCATATTCTACTCCTTCTCTGAAAGGTTATTAATGCAAATGGTTTCAATAACAATTGGCAAACACATTTTAAACAGTAGTTTTCCACAGTACGGAAACACCAAATTTTAGAATTGCTTCAAGATTAAATATGTACATAAAATTTTACATTTTCATGGGATCTGTTAATTCAAATACACTGGAAATGGAGTAATGTGCATTTCTTTTTTTAAGTTGGGCTTATTTTTACACTCCATTCAACAGAGATCAATTAGGAAAAACATGGTAGAGCATAGACCATAGGAATCATGTTAAATCGAAGTGACAGTATAATGCTTGAAACACCAATTCTGAAAATGTAAACTGTTGTTATATAGTATGTAGTATGTATTCTGCAAATAAGAAAGCACTCAAAAAAATGAATAGACTTGGTATATGACTTTATACCAGGCATATTATAGTATTCATTGTCAAATTCACATGCATAATTTGGTTTTGTGTTTGAAAACAGTGCTAATCATCTATCACCAATCAGGCACTTATATATGGAGCTCAGATAAGAATGATGCCTGTCAGAGGGGCTTGTCTACCCTGCCTAAATGAGATTGGCCCTTGATTTGCAGCCACAGCTGCTAATGGCCAAGTATACAGCTATTTTCAACCACTCCACTTAGATTCACATTCTTCTCTGCTCTAGGGCTTTAAAAAGCACCAGGATGCTTGCCTGCCTCCACTGTGTCCTGGCAGGCCATCATTCTACAGACTGATTTTAATTTGAGCTTAGGCATGTCACCACAAGTTTGTGGGAGAGTCCTCTAAAATCTTCAGAAACCTGAGGATTGTGTTCTTGCAGCACCCGTGCAGGATGTCATACAGAAGATTATTGATCACTTTGAAGACTTAACACTGTCCCAGAGTGATGATAAATCCTAAGATGTGCAGCTCCACATAACAAAGATTCTACACAGTATTGCAAAGATGAAAAGTGCCCCTCATCAACACTCTGTCCCATGATGTGCTGACAAGAAAGCACAGTGATATCTTAATTCACAAATTGTCTGGAAAACACATGCTTTGGGGAAAGCTGGCCTGGATCGAGGGGGAAATTCCTGACTCCATGGTGCTCTCATGGTAGTTGAGCCAGCTCAAGTATTTTTTCTATAAAAACTTTCTTGATCCGCAAAGAAGAGTTGATCTTGTCCTTCTTGAAGCTTTACTAGCACTTAGACATGTCCCTATTACTGTGCAAATTTATATTCTCCTCCTCTACTAGACTCTCAGCTCACTGAAAGCAAGATCTATTTCTTTGAATAAATCCCCAGCACATTGTATAGTGCCTGAAATCGATTTTTGTTGATTGAACATGAATAAATAGATGAATGAGTGGATGGATGAGGGGGAAGAAACAAGACTCAGACTCAAGTTGCGTCTTGGCTGGGTCTGGGCCTGCTGAATTAGAGCCAACTTACTGCTCCTCTAGTTGAGTCAACTTGGAGAATAAAACGGAGGGAAGAATGGCTGAGCAATAGTCATATGACATCTATGCCACCTGATGGGAGGATCTACCCAGAAAGTAGAGGCATCTTCCATTTTAGCCAAGTTTCTTGGGGATCAACTCCTCTTCTGGTATGAGGAGAAGGGAGGAGGTTATTGCTCTGTCAATATTCAGTGCAGTAGGGAAGCAGGAATGGTCTAGAAAAAAATAGGAGCTTTATAATTTGACACACTTGAGGACCAACCAGAATTTAGCTAATTACTTAGATGATTTTGAACAAGTTGTTTGGTCTCACTGAAACTTTGGTTCTTCATCTATAAATTGAAAATCATAACATCAACATTGCAAGAATTTCAAAGACCATATGGGAATGCGTAGCACAGAGAGGCACTCAAATATTTTTACTTATAATAATTACGCTTATGCATATATTATTTTTAGTTGTATAATGAAGCCTTCAATGTTAAAATTGTTGGAAGGAGTTCTCCTGATTAACTGAGATTTATCTGTAGAAAAATGAATTTTTGATTAAGTGAGATAATTATTTAGTACCTACCATTAGACACAATGCTGTGTGAAAAAAGACTATATCCTTTGGAAGTTATCAGATAAAGTGAGATGGCCATCCCTGGAAGATGGAGCCATACCGCTTCCAAATAGGATTATACTTGATACCTAGGGGATTAGGCATTTAATGGATACGCACATATGTACATATATACATAAGATTACTCTCATGGTTACTATGGGTTTAAAGAATAATATGCAGGTATTTTGCTGATATTAATCTTCTACAGAAGGCCAAATGTGGGCTCAGAATGTCTGAGTTGATTACCTACTCATGAGTCCTAGTGATAGGTCCTTAAGATATTAATGTTTTCTTTCTTCAGAACAAATAAAATTGGCCTCAAGAATAAACAAGTGACCTAAGAGAAGTATGCCTGATGAGTCACTCTGAATGTTGCTGAACAAGTCACAGACTGTTACAGCTACCAGGACCCCATGTTCCAAATTCAACTATTTGACTTTCACACATTCTCTCTTTCTTGCCTTGCCTTCAGATGACCCCCATGCTAAAAGATGATGGATGCTGCCGAGAGAGTCCTGACTACTCAAGTCATAAGTCGTTCCTCCCAAGCCCACTCACCCCAACCCCTGAAGTGGCCTGGCCTCTACAATCACCTTATCATCTCCGTGTCCTGACCTGTTTTCATAATTCTTCCAGAACCCTAATCACAGACATCAGAAGATAGTAGATATTGGTAGATTTGATAAGTAAAATAACTTAAAATCTGGATGACAAGATATATTTATATTATTTAAGCAGTCTATTTAATTTACATAAATACTTAATCACATAAATAACATTTAAGCACTTGAGTCTGGGAATCTTTCCAACTAACTCCTTTCTCTGGTCCATAAGAAGAACAGCGACCAACCACTTGCTTCCCTATTGCAGACCTACATTAAGATGAGTTTAAAAACAAGTAGACTTGTTGAATGCCAGGGAGAAACAATATTAAAGACTAATGAAGATAAAGCTTAGCTATTTAGGAAATTATCTTTGAAAGGGATTATATAAAGCTCAATTCTTAATTAGTTGGTTTGTCATTCTTAAATGAGAACCATTAAGCTAAATTATGAAATTAGTTGTCTCGAATCATTCTTTGATCAGTGTATAAACAATATGCAAACTGATAGAGTATGTAGCATGCAGTTTGGAAGAATTTGGAATCTCTTCCCCAAATGGTTTTACACCAAATTCTGAGGACAGCAGAGATTGGCTTAGAAGGAATTCTCAAAAGAAATGGGAACTTGTTCCTACAGAAAAATTACAACTATGATTCCAAAGAAGAGTGGTTTAAGTGATTTCTAGTTCTTGGGAGAAAATAGAACAGAGAATGTAACCTAAAAATTAATGAGATGGGACACAGGAGTAATGGAAATAAAAGGAAATTATACCATTCATCCTTTAAAAAAAGATTTTATTTATTTATTCATGAGAGACACACAGAGAGAGGTAGAGATATAGGCAGAGGGAGAAGCAGGCTCTCTGTGGGGAGTCTGACATGGGACTTGATCCCAGAACTCTGGGATCACCACCTGATCCAAAGACAGACATTCAACCACTGAGCCACCCAGCTGCCCCAAAAGTATAGCTTTCAAAGGAGAAACTTCAAAAATTCACAAGGTAAGGGGAAAAAATCTTGGAAAATGTTCAAAGTAAAAAGGATAGAGTACAAATTCTGTAGGAGCATATTATGGACACTGGGACAGATATAAGATACAACAGCCGCTTTAGACATTGAATAAAGAAAGGAGAGAAGATTTGAGCTATTCACACAGGTGCTGAAGGTCTCACCATCTAATAAGATACCAACAGGAAAGCTCTTGGTTCATAACTTTCTGGCTAAGATTTATATAATATAATTATATTTTCTAGTTGCAGAAAATGCTGTTACTTCATTCATTTGTTCATTCACTCAGTGAATACCTATGCATTCCTACTTTGCTCCAGGAACTGAGAATATGAAAATAAGTAAGAAGAAGCCTCTGGAATCTAAATTAATACAACAAAATATTGTAGCAAATGCACAAAGAGAGGTATGCAACAAGTGGCAAAAGGAAGCTCTATAGGATGGAGTCTGTGAAGGGGGCCACAGAAATGGCATTCCAGAAGGGATAGCTAAGTCAGGGCCTGGAAGACCACAGCTAAGGCCAGAGGTGTGAAGGAAGTGGGTGCTGCCAGATGGAAGAGCACATTTGGGAAGTTTGGTGTGTTTGGAACCTCTTAAAGATGGGGTCTGTTAAGAGAAACGGCTGAAGAGGTCAGCATGTTGAATTTGGGAAATGAGAAGCTAGTCAAGTGTATTAAAGAAAATGAAACATAATTGGATTTGAATTTTAAGAGGTTCACACTGACTCTGGTGTGGAAAATATATTGGAGGAGAGCAGGACTGGGGGTGGTTAGTCATGCTTCATTTTCTTTTTGGCAAGGTTTGCAAAATTGCTAGATCAGGGAAATCCAGTAGACAACGTGTTTTTAGATTTCATCATGACACTTGATGAGCTCCTTTGTCAACAAGTTCTAAAAATATGTACTGATGATAGTACAATTAAGTAGATCCGTCACTAAGTTCAACTTACCTTTCCAGTCTTTTCTTTAATTGCTTCCCTATACTTCCCAATGTTCCAGTCATTAAATCCCTTGTTGATTCCTATACACACCCTGTGTGTTCCAGTCTCCAAGCCTTTGTTCATGATGTTCTCTCCACCCTTTCATCTCTTAACTGTTGAAACCCTGTCTATTGTTCAATGGGCCACCACCCTCATATGCATTTTTGTACTTGTCTTATGATCCTTGCTCTATTCTGTCTTGCATTATAAGCATTTGAGTAAATATCTAATACTCCCCACCATATTTTAATGTACTTGAGGGTGTAAACTTTTTCATATTCATCAGTAGAATGATAATAATGTTTATAATAATACCACCAACAATGTCTTTAGCACCTCTCTGCCAGACAGGATAGTAAGGCATTTGCACACCTTCTTGTCTTACTTACTTTCAGGTGCAGTTCAGTGTACTAGTTAAAAGCAAAAATATATCAGTCACTCAGACCCAGGTTAGCTCTTAGCTGTAACACTTAGTGTCTATGTGACTTGGGCAAGTCTCTGAGTTTAAGTTTTCTCATCTGTAAACTCTTAAATTTGTTTTGAGGGTTGAGAATATTGAAGGACATTTATCAGAGTGCTTAACACACAGGAAGTACTCAGAATACAAACAATCTCTGTGACATCACTGCTAAACCCATTACACAGGTACTAGGGAGAGACAAAAATGCATGTGGACCCCTCTCAGGTAGCTTACAATTTAGTGGAGACCAAAACCAATGCTGTTTAATTTTGATAAATATACTCAATCTAGAGAAATGTGGAAATGACAAACACTATAAACATTTCAGTTATATTGATGTTTCAAGAAATATCACATAAAAGTCAAATATTTTTTCCAAAATGGCACACTGTTTACTCCATGTAGCACCCTCATACTTTACACAAAACATTTATTATCCACTAAACTTTTTTTTTTTAAGGTGGGGAAAGATCACCCTCAAAATAAGATATGAATGAAGGATGTTGAGTTTTTTTTTTTTTTTAAGTTTCTTTTGGTCTAATTTTCAATGATTCTTTTCAGCCATTAACTTCTTCCTCTTTAAATAAGACATATTCATAGAGTTTTGGCTCTTGGAATGATCCCTAACTGCTATCTAGTTCAGAGAGAGAAAAAAAGGCCCAATACCCTAAGGTTTCACCTGTGGCAGGATCTGATGCACTAGGTTATTCTCTTTGTTTGGAAGCTCCTCCCCATCCTTAACCACACTGCTCTCTGCCATGGGAGGCTGACCTACATGAACTGTGACCACAAGATCTCCTGTCCTCTGCCTTCTAGTTGGGTTCTGCCAAAGGGAGATGACATCAAGAGACACCATTTTGGGGAAAAGTGAGGTTGAGGTATTTATTACCCCAATGGGAATAATGGTGGTGCTGGTGATGATGATGTCTGCAGCTTCCATCAGAGCCCCACACCTTCTTCTACATCTACATATATAGCTCACTTTCTTTTGCCTTTTCAGTCCTAGAGATGGCAATACTATCTCTGCATTTCACTGTTTTTTGTTGGTTTCATTGTACCCTGTGTACAGTTTTGTAAATTACTCCATCTTTAAGCTCTCCTCAATTTGCCTGAATATGCCATTTGGGACATTGCTGTACCCTGCCTGACTCTTGGTTTCTAGTTCAGTACTTTCCCTCTACACAATGCTGGGTTGAAGCATGGAGATAAGAGCATCGTTTTCAAAGGAATGGGTTTTACCCTTTATTCAAAAATGGTATTTTCTTGGAAATATTTTGATGGTTAAAAATTGACTGCAATTTCATTCTCTTTTGTGATGACATTGCAATTTCTTTGTAGAACAGGTCAGAAAAAAGATTAGAATTTTTCCTAGGTGAATTGCTGATAGAATCACATCCCCTAGTTCTTGTTCTTCCTAGGATGAAAATGAAAAGAGGTTATTCTATGTGATATTGGAGCCACAAAAAACAAGATAAACTCACAAATAAAATCCATTTTAAGAATAAACCAGAAGTCCATGAGTACAATATTTCAACTATAGCATGGTATGAACAGAGGACAGGCTGAAAGAAAAAGTCAATGGAGATGAGTTTTCAATACATACTCTGTAATAGTTTTTGTTGTGTACATGTGTGTTTTGTTTTGTTTTGTTTTTGAAAAGTAATGAAAGCATGGGTTGGGGGGAAAATAGGTGGGAAGATAGGACACGCATGCCTGGTGTTGAAGAAAAGCTATTTTTACCTAGGACATTGTAGAAATTGTTCAAGAACAATTCAGCAATGTAAAAATATGACCCCGTAATACTGGCAAGGTCAATCAGACCCATAGTTATTGACTTACAAAGAGCTAGCACTAGAGGATATCATTGCTCAAAGCCTGCGAGAGTTTATATCCCCTATTATTAGCATTTGGAAGATATTTTTGAACCCTGAGAAATTAATTGTATAGAAACTATGACATAAAAATCATACTTTAAAAAATAATAATAAAATAATAAAATAATAAAATAATAAAACTCGTATTTTTTTTTTTTGGTGGATGATACTAATCAGTAACTCTATCATTGCAGTGTATTTTCATTATTTGAATAGCAGTTATTGCTACCTGATTTTTTTTGTTTATATGTTTATTTGGTTTGGCTTTATTTCCCTAATAGAATTTAAGCCCAATAGAAGAGACATGCTTTTTATTCCCTATTTGTTGGATAAATTAATTAAACATTGACTCCATTGTAAATAATAATTTGTAGTGAGTTACCCATTAAACTTTAAATCTATATACCTAAAAAATGAACAATTATGATGTCTATACCAGAATAAAAATAAAGAATATATTGAAGCATATGTTTATTTTTATCCTATTTATGCAAAAGAATATAACAGCTCTTCCCCAAAAAAATCTTTATATGTGTGTATTATATATTGAAAAAAATGCATGTATATAAAGAGAAAATTTGCTAGGCAAAAAAAAAATTAATTTCCAAGTTGTAATGAATTTTTCCTTCCAAAGAATTAAGTTTAGGAGGCTTTACATTTTTTAGACGTCTATATTATATGATATTGTTACAAGGAATAGGCATTGCTTTTATAATTTGTAAAAACAAATAATAATAAAATTATGAGATCAAATCTTCTGATACAGTGACTTTGGAGACAACTGTTAGACCAAGTTAGAATCTGAATTTATAATGACTAATGATTTTGGTTTCTGCCTCTCCCTCTTTGTGTGTTTCTGTTACAAGAGTAATGAAATCTCTCCCAGATTTCAGCTCCTATCCCCAACCCACCCACATGATATGTTTTGCAACCACCTTTCTACTCATGACCATCCACCCTATTAAGATTTCTGTGCCCAATATTGTTTCTAGGCTGAGCCAACTTTCAGGTTGTAATAGATAGTCAATGGGGAAAGAAACAATTCTGAGGAACAAGATGAAAAAGATTGACGATAGTCGGGGGATGTAGGCTGTGGGAAAGGGGAAAGAGCTCTAAAAAGCTTTCTTTTGCTTCCCACCTTCTCCCAAAGGCAGAGCATTTCAGTGTCTCTTTATACAGATTCAGGCAATATGTTTTAGAGCTAGAAATACTGAAGTATCAAATATCCTCCAGCCTGAACTGGCATTTTGCCTGCTAGTCCATGAACCCTCTCATTGGATACATCCTTCTTGGAGATTGCAGGTCATAAATGTGCATGATTAATTGCATATGTTGAAACCAAAAATAATCTTGTTTCCAGAACATTCAAACTAGAGGGTGAAGCAAGATCCCAGCGAGTGACAGGAGAAATCTCTGTTAGGGAGTCTGACAGTAATGGCTGAAGAAAGATTAAGCTCATTGGGGCAGCCTGATAAACATTTCTAGTAGATAGAATAACAAAGGGATAAAACTAGATAACAGAAATTTGGTACAGATTGTGAAAGGTACCTAAAAAATTCAAAAGGGCACAGGCTATGGAACAGCGATTTAGGTAAAAGAGGAGGAATATGTAAAGCAATAGTCAAGAGGAGTTCACAACTTGGTTTCTAAATAAAATTTACCCAGTGAGAGGGGGATGCAGCAGTACTATGGTGGCTCCTCTATGTAGAGAGACTTGCGGGTATCTACTGCCTATGGGTAAGAACAAATAACTTGTTATTTCCCTCTTCTGGTTTATAAACTATAATTGCTTCCCTTGGGATTGTAACTGTGTGTATACAAAAACTTGCACCAAATTTTTTACAGAATTTCTGCCCAGAACCTAGTAAAGAGAGCCCAGTGTTGGCCTTAATTGAGTCTATACACTCTTTTTTTTTTTTTAAGATTTTATTTATTTTATTTTGAGAAAGAGAGTGAGTGAGCAAGAGAGCAGGGGGAGGGGCAGAGGGAGAGAAAGAGGGATAAGCAGACTCCCTACTGAGCAGGGAGCCTGACAAGGGGCTTGATCCCAGGACCCTGGGATCATAACCCAAGCCAAAGGCAGACCCTTAACCAAATAAACCAGTCAGGTGCCTGAAGGCCATACACTCTTAGGCCATACACCTCACAGTTGGTAGATCAAATATCAGAAAATATGGTTTAAAATTTGAATACCCAAAAATCTGTCTTTAGCAAATGAGATTAAATGTTTTATCTATCATCTATCTATCTATCTATCTATCTATCTATCATTTATCTATCTCTCTATCTATCCATCTATCTCTCATAGATATATCTCTTTATATTGGTGTAGCTAGTGATGTCTCTAACCAATATGAGCTGCTCCACAAATCCAAATACAAAGGCAGTCACTTGGTCACTCTTTCTTCATTTTCAATTAATTGCTGTAGGACCCATATGCCTTCTTAACTGGAGGCCCTCTTTTTTCTTAAGGTTTCTCTGCCTTTTCTCTACCCACCAACTCCCTACTAGTTCAAAGATCAGCAATTCCAGCTACTGGTTAGTAGAGAGAGAAGTGGAAGGGATCATTGCTCTGTTGCTCCTGCTGCTGCTGCTGCTGCTACTTCTCACTGTTGAAGGCCACCCTACAGATTTGGAACTGTGGGTGCTACAGCTATTCTGCTTCTTCAGTTCTAAGGTTGCCCAAGGGCAATTTAGAGCTCCAGAAATTCCAGTTTCTAAATGCAAGTTAGTTCCAAGGGAGTGGGGCAGATCAATCCTGATGTGAACTAACTCCTGATCCTTCCCCTCCCCTCACCACAAACCCTTTTCCTCTTCAGACCTATACAAGGAGGAGTAACTGATCTTGACTTCTTTCTTTACACCTTTCAGATTTATCCTATGCCCATATTTCTCAGGGGAGAAACCCTCAGTGATTTAGCCAAGGCGATATATCCTTTTAATGGAGGTTCCCAAGTAATTTCAAGGTACCATATCTAAATCAGGCTGATCTCTGTGACTGCAAGGTGCTTTTTCATCCTGGCTTAAATCATGAAGGCTTTGGCACTTCATTCTCTAAAGAAAAGGAAAAAATGTGAATCTTATTTCTGATTGGTCACTGTTGGGTAGAGCACCCCTGTACATATGTGGCTTCTGCTTTCAAAATTATAAATAGTGTAGCAAGGTACAAACCACTATCTTTAGATGTCTTAAAACCTCAGGGCTTCACAATTCTCTGTAAAGCAGAACTTTGTACTCATAAGGACCCTTTGGGATGCAAATGACAGAAATCCAACATCCAGCAAAGGAAAAATGAATTTATTAGTGTAGGTGAGAATGCCAACTAGGCCCAAGTGGTGTTGTCAAGGTTCTTTTTTTCTATATTTCATATCTGCCTGAGTTGTTGTTGTTGTTTTATAAGTATTGACCTAAAGTTCTCACGATGTAGCAGGAAAAGTTGTCAAGTCCAAACCATTGCAAGTTATGACCCAAAAGACAGAGAACAGTTTCACTCCCAATTCTTACATATTGAGTTGCCCTGGCTTGAGTCACATATGCACCCTGTAAATCATGGTAAATGAAGAAATGAGGTTCCATGATTAACCAAGTGTCATTATAATTTTCCTTTGGGTGGAGGCAACTCCTGATTGTCAGTGTGGGACCACCACAGAAAACATGGAAAGAGAAGAAATATTTCCTCAATGACAGAAGAAAATCTGGGTTTAAGAAACAGACAGGGAGACGATGTAGTATTGGGTCTCCTTTAGCCTATTTGTTGGTGGCTGAGTTTCCAAGGTTCTATCGAGAGCCATAGTCCTGTATGTAGCTTTATCAGGCATGCAAGTACACAAAGACTCAGTACAAATCTTTGACCTCATGTCCACAGGTCTGAACTGGGTCTTCTGAGCTCAGCCTACAGACTCATGTGATAAAATGTGCTGTCACAGATGTAGATTGGAATGTCAGGAATAGCTTTATTGACTTTTGTGCCAAAGCATAGGATCTGAAAAGTCATTTGTTCTGCAATCTTTTCGAAGGACAGGGGCCAGGTAATATGATCTTATACTGTGGTATTACTGGAAAGTGGTCTGAACTTCTGTTCTAGTTCCATTTTCTGCTAATATGTAATTGTGGCTGAGGGCAATTTATTTCACCTCTTTGGAACCTGGTTTTCTAATGTGTTAAGTGAAGTGGTTATGCGGGTTGATTTCCAACATTTTTTATCTCTGAGCTCTGGATTTCTCAGGTTTTAATTTTTTTCATTAGTTTCCATCTTAGACATAGGCTGGAAAAGATGACCGTGGTAAAAGATGGGCAAAAGTCATTGTTCTAGACAACTTGGAAAGGATATCTAAAAGATAATGATAAGACAGATGGCTATCTTTTGTTTAAATTTCTGTAAAAAAGATATCAATTCCAAATGCCATTCTTTGCTGTTGAATTCTTTTTTTAATTCACTCATTTATTTTAAGGACTATTTAAAGAAGACTTTATAGAAGTCCAATGAAGCAATTTCTTTTTTCTTTTTTTTTTAAGATTTTACATAGTTATTTGAGAGAGGTGATAGAGAAAAAGAGAAAGCTCACAAATGCGTGTGAGCAGGGGGTAAGGGTAGAGGGAGAAGCAGACTCCTTGCTGAGCAGGGAGCCCAAGGACTCTATCCCAGGACTCTGCAACTATGATCTGAGCTGAAGGCAGATGCTTAGCTGACTGAGCCACTCAGGCACCCTAATGAAGCAATTTCACAAGTAAATTAGAAAAAGAGACTTAACACTCATAACTAGCAAATGCAATGAGTGGGCCTTTTTTTGACCTCGGCTTGAACAAAACAGCTATAAAATATTTGTCTTGCGTAACTGGGAAATTTGAATGCAACTTAACTATTAAATGGTATTAATTATAATTTTCTTAAATGTGATAATATCACTATTACTGCAAATTGTGTGAGAAATTGGAAAACTGTTCTTATTTTCCAGTGATGTATACTTAGATATTTGTAGTTATCTGTCATGATATTACAGAAACTTGAGAAAAAAATATGTATTTTGTAGATTATATCTATATAATATGTAATTATATGTAAATCAAATGTGACTCATGTATAAATCATATATGTGTGTGTACCATATCATATATGGTAAATATATGGTAAATATATCATATACCATAAATCATATATGTGTGTGTGTATCATATATATGTCAAATGTACCAAAATATTAGCCATGAGATCTTGACGAAGGTTCTATGCCTTTATTATTAGTATATTTCATATATTAATATCTCAGCTTTTCTGTAAGCTTGAATACTTAAAAAAAATCCTAATTGGAGCCAATGATTATCCTTTAATATTTCAAGCTGTGCTCACCTTACATCTTTATTTCAAATACAGTTCAAGTTTTTACTTTTCCCAGTTGAAATATCATTTAAATGTTTCTAAGTCACCTAAAATATGACACCTGGATTTTCAACTTTAGCAACTATAGCAATATGGATTTCCAACTTTAGCAAAGTAGCAACCTATTTTCTATGAAGTTAGGCCTCAAACACCTGAATGCTTGTAACTTTTGCCAATTGTATAGAGGAGGCTGAATAATATAGTGGTTATGCATTTAGATTCTGAAGCCAGTTGTCTGGTTTGGAATGTTCCTGGCCTTTCACTAATCACCTGAATGACCTTGAGTAGGTTACTTAACACCCAGTACATCAGTTTCCCCAGCTGTAAAAATGGGGCATATATTATTACCCATATGATGGGATCCTTTGGGGGATTAGACAGAAAAGGTCAAAGTCAATATTTAAGGGAAAAAAATACTTTTGCATTTCAGCTGATAAAATTTGTTCAAGAGATGTATCCTGCCCTAGTGTGAACAGCATTGAGATAGAGGGATTTTTAAAAACAGAAAAAGTAGCATAGCACTGTGGCACCTCTTCCATTTTAGTTAAATTCCCCATATCAAGTGGTTTAGTTAAGGTTTTCCCAAAATGTTAGAAAACTAGTATCTGAGAAAAATAAATTTCTCAAGAATCTCTAAAAATAACTACATTTCCCCAACAACTTCAGGCTGGAAATATATTTGATAGATGCTTCATAGTATTTGGCAGACATATTAAAATGATGGTGTGGTTGGTATTACAAAATATCCCACAATCATTTATAACTAAATAAGACTCCATTAGCTTATGTACTATTATAAGTGCTTAAAAATTAAGGATTTGATCTCTTTCAAAGGTGAATTTCTATGACCTTGTTAAATTAAATATTACCCAAGAATATGAACAAAGAAATTATTTTCAATGGAGATACACAAATATCCTTTTTCTTACTAGACTTTATTATGAAAATCCAATAATATTCAAGTTTCTTTCTTTGTAGAGACTGCCAAAGACTTGGGTTTCATGTTTGTGGTAAATTTTTATGATATGGGCATTTTAACAAAGGTAAATCTTTCCTTCTTAAGAAGGTAAGTAGTGGATGACATCTTTACAGAGATTTCCCAGAGGGAGGCCTTAGAGTCTCTGCCATGCTAGATACAACCCTTTGCCCATCACAAAGAGCCATTTAAAATAATCTGTGTAGTTAAAATTATTCTCTTTTTAGAATCCACGTAAAGAAATTCTTCTGTGCCTTAGAACAACTGCAGGAAGCTAATATCTAGACCTCTTAATCAAACTTCAATTGAAGGGATGCCTGGGTACCTCAGTGGTTGAGCATTTGCTTTCGCTCAGGGCATGATCGATCCTAAAGTCCCAGGATTAAGTCCCATATCAGGCTCCACCCGTAGAGTGGAGCCTGCTTCTCCCTCTGCCTAAGTCTCTGCCTCTCTCTCTGTGTCTCTCATGAATAAATAAATAAAATCTTTAAAAAAAATAAACTTAAATCGGGAAAATCTTTTCCTCTTAGAGCTGTTGGTATCCTTTTGGAAACAAGATCATTTTGGTTCAGGTCTTGTTATTGCCTTTGCGAACAAATCCTTGGGAGGGAGGGAGGGAGACACAAAATAGAAGCTGATCATTAAGTCTCAGTTGGAGAAGAAATGGATTCTAGACTCCTGTTGGCCCCAGGGATTCTATATCTCTGGGTGGAGGGGACAACATGGTATCACTCACCTTTGGTAAGTCTTGATTCCATCTTCAAAACTGTCAACATGAACATCAAAATGCAAACCAGAGCTTCTTTGTAAGTGAAAGTCATTTTGATAATGTGATTAATAAGTCTTCACCATTTCCAACTAACACTATCACTTTCTTCTACCCATTTTTAAGTTTGTAATTTTCTGCCCATGTTTTAGTACTAAGAAGAGTACCCAAACTTTGTAAAATATCTATCCAACACTGCATGTAGAGTAGCTGGAGGACACAGGGATTCCTCCAAATTATTGGGTATTTTGTCCTCTGCTTTTCAGCTCCTTATGGTATCAGGAACCATCACTATACTGTATCTACATATTTATTAGAAAAATCCCCAATATTCATAGACTTACATGGTTATAAACAATTATTATTATTATTATTATTATTATTATTATTATTATTATCAGATTGTAAATTTGTGCCCCATACTCAATTTTTTTTAGGTTCATTTGTTCTTCATAAATATGTTTGTAATTATCTTTGACCATATCGCTCCATTCTGGCCCCACCTGGAGACCAAGCAAATTTGCAAACTTAATGAAAATGTGAAACAGCATGATTCTGGATCACCCCATACATGTGGCTGTCTGTTCCTGTGATTCAGATTCTCCTAAGCATTCAGCTAGTGGTCTAAGAGCCCCCAGCGGAGAGTGGCTGCTTCCTATACTTCCCAGTAGTGAAACAGGCAAATTTGCACACAGCAGCTGTCTGTTCCTGGAGATAGCTGGAAGTAACCATGTCTGATAAGATCAGCTATCAGAGGCAGAGTGGCACTGTTGTGTGTAAATAGGATGCTATCTCTGAGACTCTGAGACAGTGACACAAACAGCTCTGGGCTCAACGTGTCCCCTAAATAGCAATGAAGACACTTCCCATCCAATCTTCCCCAAGTAGAATAAGAATCAAGACTTTTAGGGCTGAAAAGCCTGTTGGAGATAATGTCACAACACTCTTGTTTTACAGATTAAGAAACAGCAACAACAAAAACTTAAAACCAGGGGAGATATGGAGATAGGTGATATCTGTAATTGTCACATTTGTATGGATGGATATATAACTAAGCCCTTTTGGGATGTATCATTCTTTTGTGAATAAGCTAGTACATTTGTGGACTTCCAAAGAGCTAATTCTACACATCAACAAATTTCATACAAGTTAACCTTAGACATAAGAGGTCTTGGATCCACCCTCAATCCAAATATACCCTCAGCATGAGTGACATCACCAGCTATGTGGTTATTCCATGCTAGCCTTTGTCTGGGATGAGGCACTGAAGCTACAAAGCTGAAAGGCACAATGATCTAAAGATGTTCACAGTCTGGTGTCAGAAACAGATATATAAGTAAATAATTAAAAATCATTCAACAAGACCCATTTATGAGATTTATGGAAAATGTAATATTTGCATATAAGTAGAAAAATCAATGAAGGTAGAACAGAAAAACTCATATTTAAACCTCTGTAGTAGGGATCCCTGGGTGGCGCAGCGGTTTAGTGCCTTCCTTTGGCCCAGGGCGCGATCCTGGAGACCCGGGATCGAATCCCACGTTGGGCTCCCGGTGTGTGGAGCCTGCTTCTCCCTCTGCCTCTCTCTCTCTCTCTTTCTCTGTGGCTTTCATAAATAAATAAAAATTAAAAAAAAATAAATAAACCTCTGTAGTAATTTTGAATTCTGGACAAGGGAATAAGAAAGGTGAAATGAGGGTATAGAAGAGGTGGTGCAGACAGAAAATTTCAGGCAGGAAGTAAAAACGTTTTATTTAATGTGAGTCAGCATCAAAGAGTCATTTTAGCAAAACAATGAAGAATGCATTAGTTTTCTCTCTGATTCTTTTATGTCGCTAAAATTTGTATAAACAAACTCTGTTATAAGGGTCTCATTTGGAGCAATATGCATGAACTTCATGACTTTTTCTTCATGACTTCATTTTAAAGACGCTTCTATTTTATTTCTTGGTTTGTATTTGTGTTCTGTTTGACTGAAGTTGTCAGAAATATGATCCTAGAATGGACAAGAAGCATTGTGGGTTAAAGATGACCAAACAAGGAATGGCTGATGTTAATTCTTAGAGAGGACATTGGGAAATTGAAAAATCATAAAAATAATCCAGAAAGATTGTTACTGTGACCTCAAATTAAAAGTAAACAAACAAGACATTCACAAAAAATAAAATAGGAAATCCTAAAGCACAGACTTTCAAAGTTCAAGTTTTTATAAGTCAAGAAAACCAAAATAAAGATAGTAAGATATCATTGTTTGACTAGAAATTGACTGGGCTTTAAGAAACAAGAAGGTAAAGGAAAACAGATACTTCCATTTATTTCTGAGGGAATAAAAATTGTGAAATTCATATGACTACCCTGGAAGATAATTTCTCTCTTCCTCTCTCTCTCTCTCTCTGTACACACATACACACAGATACACGCACATATTATGTTTACATATATTTTAAAATAAAATATGTATTATATAAGCATATACAGTCTGTCAAATTACCTTAAATTTTATAAGCCCACAGACCACAGAAGGTAATATGTATGCATCTAGACTATGATATAAAGATGTTTATGGCAGAGATGTTTACTTAAACCACAAAATGGAATAAATCTAAATATTTAATAATAAGATATGCTTCAACGATCTTGATATGTCCGTATAATGGAATACTATATATAGTCATTAAAAAAGATGTTCTTTTGGAAACCATAAGGATTAAAATAGTAGACATAAAAGTACTTAAAACAGTGCCTGATACCTAATAAAAACTCATTCAACATTAATTTTTTCATCATCAGGAGCAACAGCAGCCTTATTATTAGTATATCTTAAGACACAGATGTTCCTATATGTAAAATGAAAAACGGTTATGAAACACTATGCAAATTATGACATCACTTCAAAAATATTTATACACATGCATATATACATATATATGTATATATCTATAAATCTATGTTTTATATATGTGCTTAGCAAAAAGATGAAGAGTGTATTAGTTTGCTAGGGCTGCCATATAAAGTGCCACAGACTGGTGGCTTAAATGACAGAAGTTTATTGTCTCACAGTTCTGGAGACAAGAGATCCAAAATCAAGGTATGAGAAAATCGGTTCCTCATGAGGGGTTGGAGGGAAGAATCTGTTGCAGGTCTCTCTCATAGGCTTATAGATGGTGTCTTCCCTCTAGGTCTCCTCACATTGTCTTCCTTCCTATGTATGGTAGGTCTCAGTATTGAAATTTCCCCTTTTCATAAGGATACCAACCATGTTGGATGAGGGCCACTCTAATACCCTCACTTTAACTTGATTATCTCTGTAAAGACTAACTCAAATGGGTGAATGTCCTCAGGTACCAGCGGTTAGGGCTTCAACATTTGAATTGAAGGGAGGAGACACATTTCAATTTATAATAGAAAGTATGTATTAGTAATTTTGGAATTCGAGTTGACATTTATTTTACTCTTTTTGCTTATCTCTTATTTTCTACAATGGACTATGACTAATAACATTTTTAAATGTTATTTTTTTTTAATTCCATGCCTCAGAAAGCTCTATAGTCTGTTTAGACTTTAAGTGAAAACACTTTTAATTCCTCCCATAGTTCTCCATTTAAGTATCACCTCCATTTCAACTGTTTAAGACTAAACATAGGACTTTCTAAAGAACACTTAATGTTCTCACTGCAAAGGAGAGGTTAGGGGATTGAAACTCTGGATATTCAGATTGTAGGTGCTATGTATAATACCTGTGCTATAGAGTTCCAGGTTATTATTTTCCCTTGGAGTTTTTGTTTCCATGTGAATTCCTGAATTGTATTGACTTAGGATAAAATAGAATTATTATGTAGCTTTCAGGTACTGTCATTTTGGAGGAATGCTTACTCCTTTGCCAGTTTCAGAGCTTGTCAAATCTAAAGCTGGCATTGTACATTTTTCTTCAATGGTGCATGGCTAATAAATAGAAATCCTGAGTATTGAAAAAGTTATAACAGGGGTAAAGCATGTTTTATATAATAAATAGGCTTCCGAGTAATCATCATTATAGAAAATAGATTAGACTTAAATGCTTTATACTTTTGCAAAATCAAGAATAAATTTGTAAAGCAACAAAGTGATGATTCATTTTTTATATTGAAAGTTATTACTAAACTGGACTTTTCTGAAGTCAAAGGGGTGCCTCGCTTGTAATCATAAAATTGGTGAAATTAAGATATGCTTCACAAAGAAGAAAAGTCTACATAAGAAAAGCTTACACAAAAATTGTTTTGAAATCTATTGTTTGAAAGTGCTAGTCATTTCACTTTAAGCTCCGTAGCTCATGCATGGGTGAGATACTCTGTAAAATTAATTCATTGCCTGTAGTTATTGTATATCATCGACATACTATGTTCAGTGGCTTATATGGCTAATGCTTTACCAGCCATAATTACTGATCCAATTCCATCAAATAAATCAGATACAAAAAAAAAATCAAGTTCTTTACTAATATTCCTGGTGATGCTATAGAATTTTTTAAAAATTAGTGAAGCAGGTTTGGTGCCTAATATATTGGAGGATGAGAAAATTACTCATTATGTTAAGTAATGTCTTATATCAGCATGTAAATAGCTTTAGTGATTGCTTGGAAAGAAAACTACTCCAAAGAGAAAATTAATGTATCTGATTTGTTTATTTATTCATCTAATTTAGGGCCGAAAGATTTTTGGACTGATTCTAGATATGAAAATGTGTCACTAAAATTTATTAGAGCACAGAGCTAGGGACCTTACCTATTTATAAGTATAGATTTAAATAGTTACATGCTTGGCTATCTCTGGTAAGTTAAATCAGATAAGAGATTTAATGTATAATTTTTCCTTGTATGTTAGAAGAAAGTCTACCCATCTCTCTGTTTCTGTTAGTTGTAGCTTGGATAGGAAATTAAAAGTTAATTTTGTCTTTGTCCTTTTGTCTTTTTCTTATCAGTAGTGCCTGGGAGGCATGGTAAAGTATGCTGAAAGTGACCTTCAGTTTATTCATATCCTCTTGACACAAATGAGCCAGGCACTTGTAATTTTCATTAGTAGCCACAAGAAGAGCTTCTCTCAGTAGGAAATATACACATTCACAAATATATAGGTATTTTATATATCTCATGAGTGATGGCTTAAAAAAGGTTGAAGGTAAAGGATCAATAGAAAAGATGATGTGTGAAGGAGAGAAAATTATAGCTTAACTGCCACCATGCAGAGGGACGTGATTTACCCAAGGTTAGAAGCAGAACTTCTCTTTACGGGTACAGTCAAAACTTGAACCCAGGGGTCCAGGCTTATGGTGCAGAATACCTTCCCCAATTCCATCCTGCCTAAGGCAATGGAAAAGCAAATGAACTTCCCTTCTCAAATGAGGCAAGATAACTGATTTTGGCGCTACATAGCCACATGTCAGCATATCATGTTGTTTCTTTACCTCTGCCCTATTCATATTTTTGTCTCTCTCAACTGAAGTCAGAAGGCACTGCTTGTAAGGACACAAAGTGGCCCTATGTCAACTTTCCCCCTGTAAATTATTTTTATGAGCATACCAACCAAGGGCATATCTAAAACACATGATTGCTTTTGGCATCTAACCAATCCTTCTCTCCCCCCTCATCCTCCCATCACCTTTTTATGGGTAAATAAAGACTTTTTCTGGTCATTCTTTTCAGATGGGATCCTTGAAACTACTGTAATATATAATGTTAATATATGAACTAGCAAAGAAAAAAAAATAAGTAGCCTGATGAAAGTAGGCATCTGGGAGTTCAGGCTTCTGAAATCTACTTCCATTTCTTAGAAATATGGAACACGTGACTTCAGGCTATTCCTGCATCACTTTTCACACCCCAGTAAAAAGCTGATTTTAGAAGAGTGTCCTGTTTAAAAGTCACTACACTAAAAATGTTCCAACTACAAGTTTTTTGCATCTAAGGCTGAACAGATAGGTAGGGCTGCAAATGACTTTGTTGGGTGTTTGATGAAAAGTGCTATGTAAAGATCTTAACCTGGATTTCCTGAGTAACCACTATGTGTTCAGTAAACACAGTGCAGGGCATCTGAATTCAGCAAAGGACACAGAGCTGTAGTCTGTGCCCTTGGGAGCCTTCTTTATAAACATACCAGAGCAGAGATACTGACCTCATGCTTCCCAGGGAACATCTTCACTGTGTTGTCCTGAAGTCACCTCAAACTCAACACATCCAAAATAGAACACAGACCTTCTCACACATTCATGGGGTCACATAATTCCTCCATTTGCTGAGACTAGAAGTTCCACTTTCATGCCAATGACCAATTGTTTCTGGATATTCCCATCTATATCTATACCTTCCATCTCTCTTGCAACATCACTAGCCTGGTGAAGTCTGGAATTATCCATTGCTCTGATTTTTGTTATGACTTCACAGATGGTCTCTGCAAATGCAGATTCTCCCTCAACAGCCTACCTTGTGTGTTGTTAAAGGGATAGCTTCCTAAAACACTCATATGTTATACATAAAGCACTCATATGTTACTTCCTCCAAACTTTCATGGGTTCCTTTGCTGCCTACAAAATAACTTCCAACATTCTTAGTCTTGTAAGCAAAGCCCTTTCATAATTGGGGCCCAGCATGCCTCTTACAGGTTCATCTGGGACTAGATCACTAAGGAAATAAGTCAGTTTCATCCAAATATGTGCTATGTTATTCTTCCCCCTAATCTCTTCTCATACTCTTCCCCTAAAAAATTCTCTTCCCATTTGAACTACCTTTTAATATCCTACCAAACTTTTATATCCAAGATATCCCTGTATCCAGGGATACAGGTTAATTGTCAACATCTGGGCTACTTTTGGCCAACCCAATATGGACTCCTAGCAGTGCCCCTTATTCACATATACAATCGAATCATAAAACATATAGAGATGAAGAATATGCTATGGGAATGGCTGGCTGGATATCAACAGGCAAGATTACAATATGATATGTACTGAAGACACAATCACACTATAAACATGACCCATGCATCAGTTGTATGATAGAGAAAATCACAAAAATATCTATCACTATAAGCAGAAATGAGAATTAAGGAAGTTGGCAGGGGTGGGGGAACAGGGGAGGTGTAGACAGTGAATGGAAGGTCTTCAGCAGCCATCTTTGTTTCACTATTAACCTAAGGGGGCATTTGTCATAATAGTTTTGTTTCACTACTCACAACTCAAACCGCTGTATAGGAAGATTACACTTAGTCAACTAAACTGTCTTATACTTCATATTGTTTCTTTCAAATATATTTATCAAAGTGCATTTTAAGGGAGGGGTGGGAAAAGCCAGTTACACAAGAAAATCTATCCTCTGGCCGACTGAAGAAATTGTTCAAACAAAGTGCATTCTTTCATAAGCACTGCTTCCTGACGTAGACAGGGTCAGTATGGGCTGAGGTTATTAGTTATGTAATCTCCAGTTCCTCAAATGGCAGTTTTGATTTGAACACATGGTTTCAATTAGTTACTTCAGTTTTTGCCTCTAGATGAACTGCATTTTTAGAATTAAGAGGGCCTCAGACAATCATAGCATTTTAGAGTCACTCTTAATTTCACAAAGGTATATACCTGATCCCTGAAAGTAACTGTACCACAACCACAGCCCTCAACACAGTGCACTTTCCATGTCACTTGTAGGTTGAATTATGTACCCCCCCCCACAAAAAAAAAAAAGATATGTTTGAAGTCTTAACCCCAGGCATCTGTGAATGTGATCTTATCTGGAAATCATCTTTGCAGACATGATTAAGATGTAAGTTAAGGTGAGATCATATGAAGCAGGTGGACCCTTAATCCGATAAGACTGGAGTCCATATAAGAAAAAGAAAAGAGACATGGAGACAGACACAAAGAAGAAGAGCATGTGATGACAGGGACAATCCAAGGTACCCCAAGAATTGATGGCTTCCACCAGAAGCTACGAAGAGGCAAGGAAGGATTCTACCCAGAGTTTCAGAGGAAGCATGGCCCTCTTGACACCTTGATTTTGGGCTTTTTGCCCTCAGAACTCTGAGATAATAAATTTCTATTGTTTTAAATCACCTGATTTGTGGTACTTTATTACAGCAGAACTCGAAAACTAATATACATTTTCTCTTTTTTGATTGCTCATTTTTATTTTTATCATGTTCTCTTGGGGAATCTCAAAACAAATGACTTGGGTAGTGTCTGGGTGCCAGACACTTCCTTTACACTGGTGAAATCAACATCCCCGCCTGCTGCTCCTAATGTACATCTCTTCTGAACTTTAGGGCCATTATCATCCATAATGTCACATTAAATCTTATAACTACCAGTATGTTTGGTCCAATGAGCACTTCAAATTCTGATCTTGGGTGCCTCTATAAGCTGCAGAATGTCACTGTAATACATGTCAGGCCTACCTCTCCATGATGCTGTGAGTATAGTGACATAAAAACAATTTGATAAGTATAATATTACTGGGCTAACATGTCTTTAATACTTTTATGTGCCCAGGACCATGCAGATGCTTTACATATGCCATCTCGTTCGATTCTCACAAAAAATCTCAGAAGTGGGTGTTGCCATGATCTATGGCAATTTTACAGATCACGGAGATTGACACACACAGAGGTTAAATACTTTGCCAAGGGCCATATGGCAAGAGAACAATGGAGCTGGGATTTCAAGCTACATTCAAAAGATTATAAAGTTCATGGATTCCCCTCTGTACTGTAGTGTAGGCCATGACCTTAAGCTGTTTACTTTAGAAACTCACCTTGAAAATCCCCTTACTTACTACAAGAATTTAGCCACAACCTATTTTCTAGCCTCATCTCTTGTCATCACCCCCAATATGCCATGCACCACCACTGCCCCCCCACCCCCCGCCACAGGCACACACACTCACTAACCATAGAAGGATTTTCACCTTTGCTGGAACACACAGGCTCTTTCTTTTCAGTTGATTTTCTACATTCTGCTCTTTTGACCCCAGAAACCATCCCTCTTGCCCTTGCTCATTACAAGTATCTCCCAGGCCCTCATGACCCAGAGGAAACATCAACTTCACTGAGTCTCAAATTCCCCACAAGTAGCTGTTTCCTTTCTGCATCACTTACTCAAGCTTAGACTCTCCACTAGATAGGGACTAGGATGACACCATGAGTCACCTGGCACAACAGTTGAGGAGACACTCACTCTTGAGAATAATCTCTTAAGATCTTACTTCATATTTGTTCCTTGTACATGTCATCTCCTGGAGCAGATTCTGTTAGGTTGGGGGTGAAGGAAATACAAAGGAAGGAGATGGAGAAGACTTCCCAGGCAAGAAAGGAAGCAGGGCTGAGTGGATCCTACGGGCAGCAGGACTTCAGCAGGACCCCTGCAAGATAGCAGGACCACAGCAGGGAGGATGGCTAGCTGCAGATCTAGGAAGCTGCTCTTAGGCATTCTGGCTCCCAGATCCTCAAGGATCTATTCACACATCTATGTCATGGAAGTAGTGGGGCTTCTAGACCTCAAGCAACCAGCCAGGCTTAGACCACGGGCATCCAGAAATAGCCTGTGTGGACTTGAGATTGTAGGGGATCTCCTCACATGCTCTTGGCTATGAAAAACCACAGGAGCTTTGCACGACACAGGGATAAAACAGAAAGGGATCATCAGTAATGGCTGAGACTGAACTGCTCAGATGCCCTGCAGGATGAGAGTTCAGAGCAGCATTTAATCTCTTAAGAAAAAAAAAAAAAGACACATGATGTTTATTGCATATACACCTCAGTTTGTGAGTCATGAGTCACACCCAAAGCATTTGTTCCAATGTCTGTCTCTGTCACTGGACCATGAGCTTCTCCAGGGCAAATACTGATTTTCTTCTTTCTTTCTTTCTTTCTTTCTTTCTTTCTTTCTTTCTTTCTTTCTTTCTTTCTTTCTTTCTTTCTTTCTTTCTTTCTTTCTTTCTTTCTTTCTTTCTTTCTTTCTTTCTTCTTTCTTCTCTTTCTTTCTTTCTTTCTTTCTTTTCTTTCTTTCTTTCTTTCTTTCTTTCTTTCTTTCTTTCTTTCTTTCTTTCTTTCTTTTTCTTTCGTCTTTGCACTTTTAGCTCTTTTACAGCACCTACCACAAAGCGAGTCCTAAAGAAATGTGCCTGCTCCATGCATGAATGAATAAATGAATTAATTGATCAAGGAGTTAATCAGTCTCTAAGAGTTCTTCATGTTCTTAGATTCTAGGAAGGAAATGAAAAAGTCCTAGTTTCTCCAATTCAGTCTTTGGGAATGGAACTGAAGCCCAACCCACCCCCCAAAAAACACAAAGTTACAAGGAGGAAGGGATTGGGGGGAAGTTACAAACTTGGAAAGGCTTTTTCCTTTTTTAGGTTTTTGATTCCGGGTGGGGGGGCGGGAGGAATCAGTGAATTTTCCTCCTCTTTTATTTGGTATAGTACCAGCTTCCTCCAGACTTGATGAGAAATCAAGGAATTGGGATGGGTATCTACCTCAGAGAATTTGATGGATGACTTCCGAAGCCACCAGGCAGTGAGCCTCTGGAGAATGCTGTTAATGAAACGTGCAGCCTCTCTATTTTCCCTGGTGCCTACTGGAGACTCAGAGCATTACTAACTGGTTCTTCCAGGGGTGTCCATTCTGGAGGGCCATGACCAGGATAATGTGCATGGGAAAATTTCTGCTCATCATTGTGTAGTTACCCAGAGTCCAAGCACCAAGGACACTAGGACAATATTCTCTGGTAGCCAGGTTTCATGAGATTTCTTTTATGTGCAATTGTTGGTTCTTCTCTCCAGCCAAGATACGACAATCAAAAAGCCAAACCAGAAAACATTTCAGGGGCAATCAGGAAAAAAACAACCCAAAAACTCTCATGAGCGTTACTAAGTCAGCAGACTACTCAACTCTCTTCCCAGCCCACCACAATGAGGTAGGTTAACCATTTGATAAAAGCCAGTGGTATCACAGGGAGCCCTAGTTTCCCAAAATCTTTAACCAACTGTGGCATTTCCTTCTTCTTTCCATTCCTATGGATCCTGAGAGCCCCTCTCCTCCCAGGATTGGAAATTAGGAGTGGTTTAGCTCCTAATTAAATTGTTTTCTCTTAGACAAATGAATAATCTGGCTATTAGTCCCCAGTTTCAAAAGTCTTATCATCTTTAACCATCTATGAGAGCTGAAATGTCTTGCCTGTCCAGGAGGTAAGACATGGAGGTCAGGAACCTCTCTCAGCCTTGGACTACTTAGCCATATTCTCTCTTCTTCCTTCCACACCCTTTTTGAGGTAAGAGTCATCCCATTCCTGCTCCTTTTAGGTTCTGCTGGAGTGAGAAGGATTAGGCAATGGGCATGACTGAAAGGCTCCAGCCCCACCCTTAGGTCAGGGCTCACAGCCAGGTTACTCATAAGAGGTCACTGTGACTGTCTGCTGCCACTCAGTCCAGGCTGAAGCTACTCGCCATAGATTACAGACACGAAAAGGCAAAGACCCAGGGGTCTGGCTCTTTGACTGTAGGACCAATTTGTCATGGTGACCAGATGTATATTCTGATGACCCAGCAGCCTTCCTCAGGCATTCCTGAGTTCAAGGCTAGAAATGCAGATTTTTGAAACCAAGAGAAATAGACCTTAGAAACAAAAACAGAATCGGAAAAATGCTATAAAACTTACAGACTGGAAAAAATAATTTTGCCTTTACAAGAATGTTTTTGATTTCTGATAGAAATATATATTTATTGCATTTGTGAGCCAAATATTGACCTGACCATGGCTTTTAATTATAGTGTTAGGATAAACCTGTAATTCCTTTATCAAGGAATAAAGTCAGATGAAATTAGATATAAATAAAACCAGTGTCTCTAAGCTTAAAATCTTCTGGATGGTTAGGGATCACTTTCAAAGTTCAGTAGCAATTTGTCTACCTTCTTGACCTCCTCTCAAACAAGCTAGCTTTCCCTCAAGTGTTAGCAATCATGATGTGTTAATTTTTTTTTCCCTACTTTATTTCTAGGCGTTTCAGTTTTGTCTAATTGATCATGTTTTTTAAAGCTGCAAATTGACTATAGATCTATCTTTTGTGATTCTTGACACACCCTGTGTGTTTAAATAGATATTTTGAAAAATTAAAGGTTTCATTTACAACATTGTAAGTCTGGGCAAATTCACCATTCCATTTGGGTTAAAAGGAACATAATGATTTCCAACACTTCCGCACTGCCTCAAGTTTCTTTGACTCAAAAAGTGTAGGGAGAGTCAGAGGTCGCTTTGTGCTCAAAGCACCTTTTATTTTTTTGTAAAGTATTCTTTGATACTGATGCACTTCCTTAATATTATCTATAATAAGATATGTATCAGTACCCTGGTAGAAATGTCCAGACAACCAGAACCTGTTATTCTGTTCTATTCTTCAGTTGCTCCTAGAGTCTATTTCAAACAGAAGAATGAAAGTGATCATAGAAATAGGTTAGGTAAGGGAAAAGGAAGACAGAAATGCTTACAAGTTGCAAACAGGAAAAAGAAATTAGGACAACAGAGCTTCAGAAAGGCTGCAAACACATTTGTAAACAAACAGAGGTTGCCTTGGAACAACCTTCATGTTTGTCTTTACTCCGGTGGTGCAATGTGGTCTAGTGGTCTGACCAATGGGGAATCCAGGTCTTGGTTCTCAGTTTTGCCTCTGACCAGCTGTTCTGTGCTGGAATGGCCTTAGGCTGCATGGATTTGGGCAGGGTTTTTGATCTGAGAGACAGGCAGATTTTCCAACCACCAGGCTCAGTGTTTCTAAGGACAGAAGTTGCCAAAGAGTGAAGGGCATGATCACCACCAAATCAACACTGTCATATAGGAGCAATCGATCCAAGGAGTTTTAGTTTACTGGCACATTTAAAATCAAACACCAATCCTCTCTACCCTGTACAGTGTATTTGTTTGTTTGCTTGTTCTGTTGAGGTCCCTGATAACGCAGGCAGTTTGGAAAGGTGTGGGAGTGTGTGGAAAGAGCAAATGGGATCATCTCCTCACAGTCTTTGCCAGTTTCTGGTGTTAGGCACAAGCTCTCTCCCTATGCCCAGCACCACCTCTCTCTCTCTTTCTTTTTTTTCCTTAAGAATTTATATTGTAGTGTTAGATTTTATAAATAGCATGAGTAACTTTTTGTATTTTCTCAAAATGATATCATATTTACATAGCATAGAGCAAGATATTCAAACATATGGAAAGTTCTTTCTAAATGCATCCCTGTTTCAAGAAAACCCCACTTGTATTAAAATCCAGCGCTACTTGGAGCGGTTCAGTTTAGCCGAGGCTGCTGATCAGTGAAATCCATAAATAGTTAAGAGCCTCCAGCCCGTGTTAAAGAGGAAGTAAGATAGACCCATCTCATGACCCCAGAACACATCAGAAACTGCAAAATAATTGACTTTTTCTTTGTTATTTAAACAAAATATTTTAGAGAAAGAACTGTTACTTTTGAATTGTTTTCATCTCTTAACATTGGCATCAAAAAAAAAACTTGGAAATTATTATGCTTTCTTTGATTTCCAAGGGCAGGCTTTTTTTTTTTTTTAAAGATTTATTTATCTATCTATTTATTTATTTATTTATTTATTTATTTATTTATTTATTTATTTATTTTTTCATGAGAGACACAGAGAGAGGCAGAGACATAGGCAGAGGGAGAAGCAGGCTCCCCACGGGAAGCAGGATGTAGGGTTGATCCCAGGACCCCAGGATCATGACCTGAGCCAAAGGCAGATGCTCAACCACTCAGCCACCCAGGTGCCCCCCAAGTGCGGGCTTTAATAAATAAATTACTGCCTTTGTTTTTTAAATCCCACAGTCACTCAAGGGGAACTGTATCAAAATTATTGCTATTAAGCCTTATGAACAAGTTACAAAAAATAAAAACTAATTCTTTAAAAAGTATCTTTTATGTTTAATAGATTTTTTTTAAAGGTTGAACACTGTTTTCGATTTAGAGCTCATTTCTGTCTTGAAGAACCTAGAAAACATGATCTAAACCAATAGTACCTTTTTCCCTCTCCCTTCTTCCTTCTCTTCCCCTTCTTCTCATCGGTCTTTCTTTTTCTCTCCCTTTCCCATGTTCCCTTTTTTCCTCCAAAGTGTTTGAGGGCCTCTTGTGTACCTGGCTGGTATTATAATGCTGAATGCCTTGGATTTAAAGATGAAAAAGACCCAGGTTATTCAGAGATCCGTCCAGGAAGACCTAGAGCAGAAGTCCCACTAGATACCAGGCTGTAGGAAGTAGGATTTCAGGGAGAGCTTCTCAGAAGAGATGACCTTTGAATTGATGTTGTACAACAGGTAGCGATTAGCCAGGTAATTTAAGAGTATGAAAGCTGGAACAGGGCTCCTGGGTGGCTCAGTTGGTTAAGTGGCTGCCTTCTGCTCAGGTCATGATCCCTGGGTCCTGGGATGGAGCCCAACTTTGGGCTCCTTGCTCCCACTGGGAGCCTGCTTCTCCCTCTCCCTCTGCCTGCTGGGATCCCCCTGCTTGTGCTCTGTCTCTCTCTGTCTCTCTGTCTCTCTCTTTCTCTGTCAAATAAATAAATAAATAAAATCTTAAAAAAAAATCTGGAACCACATCCACAAAAACACAGAAAGAGAATGCAAATCGATGCCTCTAATTTATTTGGATGAAGTGGGAGTCAGAGGTGAAGCTGGAGTGTGAGGGGAGAGCTTTCCATGTCATGCTGTGAGATTTGGGTTGATTTCTGTGGGCAAACGGGAGCCACCAAAGGTAATTAGCTAAAAGAATGACAGGACCAGATGTGCATTTTAGAAAGATCACCCTGGCATCTTCTAGATTTTGAGAGGGCATAGGAGTTGAAATTAAGAGCTCCCAGAGATACCATGTCATATGAATGTAAATCTCCTTTCAGAATAAACATAGGCCCGTGCATTTATTCGTGCAGCAAGCCTTTACTGAACATCTACTTTATGCAAGGCCTCTGGTTCAGTGCCATGGTGAAGACAAAAAGAGATAAGACACAGTCACTGTGAGGTTCTTATCATCCTTCCCAAATACCATCTTTTTGTAAGATAAGCTTGCTACTGCCTGAACCTCACCAGGGAACCCCCATGCACTGTGTCTAGTATCCACTTTGTATATGACTTAATTCCATTACTCTAAAAATTCCTTTCTTTTGTTTCAAAATGCAATAACTCTGATAAATTTAGTAGCTTCTATTCTTCCTCTTCCTTACAGGATATTTTCAGTGTCAGTGGACATCTCCCCTGGTACTTACTAATCATTAACAAAACCTGTAACAAAATAAAGAACAAAACTTCAGCCTTGTGAATCTGCACAACTCCCTGACCTAGGTGGATGAATTTCCTTCATTTCCAAGAATGTTCAAAGTGTTAAAAGTTAATTTAACAGAAAAAAAGCTGGTTGAACATTCTCACTCTAATTCCACTTGTAGGAAATAAAGAAGGATAGAAATTAGCACCTATCTCAGTGGAGTGTCCTGAGAAATCACTGTGTGAAAATACAGAGTGTGATCTCAATCAGAAGCTGCTGCAATGAGATGTTGGAACCAAATATAGCCCCCATAAGCAGACTTGGCTTGTAAGTGGAAACAATTGATCTTACAATTAAATTTCTAGGGCTTTTAAATGAAAGAAGACCCAAAATAATCATTATTCATATCTTGCACCAATTTCTTTAAGTTTCAGAAATCACAGCACTTGACTATTTTACAGTCTTTTCTAAAGGTACTTGTACAAAACAATTCTATTCTCAAATATTAGGAAAGCCTTTTAAAATAAAGTAGCTTAAGGGAAAATTAAAAAAAAAATCAGAAATTCAAGTAACACTGGAAGTAAGACCACAAGCTGAACAAAATGGATGTCATACAAGGAACAACAAAAGAAAGCTAAATGCAGAGCTCGTAGCTCATATATTAATAATGCAAGAACCATATACATTTATTCATAATAATTGAAGATAATTTGCCATGGAATAATTGAACCAGAACTAATTGTTGCTCTATGTATTTCATTTTAATACTATAACCTGATATTATAAAGATTTTCACACTAAAATTTAATGTCAATTCAATGCAGTATTAATATCTGATTATCTATTCATGCAATACATATATTATGGATACTATGAACAAATTAAACATATCACCAACTATTAGTAGAGGCCTACTCTATTGGGAAATATGATTCTGTTTATTTCTTGGAAGAAAGCTTCAAAAATAATAATGGCGCCTGAAGAATCTATAAAAATTATATGAAGAGGACATCGTCAGCTGTCAAGGATACTTCAGACTGCTTGAAGTTTATTTACTTGCCTTACCACAAAGACAGGGATCCTTCACTGCCTCCAACTTCTTTTACTCAGGATATTTAATGCCTTAGGAAAATTAGAACCTAGACAATGCTAAGAATGGAAAACTAAAATCGAGAAAATTGTTGAAACATAAAAGCACCAGTGCTGTCTTTGTCTATGCAGTGACTTGACATCAAATCTTTCCTCCATCAATAAATAGATTAAGACCTTGACTACAGCATTCACTTACTCTGAACCTCAGTTTACTTGTAGGGTAATAATATTTATACATTCCACTAATCATGAATAATGAAGACAAACAGTGGGATAAGACATGTATAAGTGCATCTCAAAGTATAAGGCAATGAAACTTTGCTAGGGTGATGAGTATCATTCTTCCTGGATAGAGAAAGAACCACCACTCTTCTAGTGGTTTCCTTACTGAGATATACAGGCTTGTCCAAGAATAACTTACCCAGGACATTGTTGAAATAAGTATTTTTTAAAACAATTTTTTAATTATCAGAGGAAACATTTCAGTCTGGTTGAGGAACATCTATCTTTGATATAATTTTATTTGGGTATTAGTCTCTTCAGACATTCAAGGATAAGAAAAGTGCATCCCCTTTCCAGAAGGCTCAAATGCTTGTTACTTCAGTAAGTCTATAAATTGAAAATTTCTGTTCTATAAAATTCCAGTATGGTTTGCAGTCCTTTGATACCTGCAATGTTGACCTTATATATTACAAACTCTAAGAGCATACAGAATTTTTGTTAGGATAGGCCTTCCAATGCCTAGCACCTAAAACCGAGTACTGATGAGATGCCACTCTACTTAAAAGCTTTATTCAGTTCAAGTCAATGCAATTCACCAAACATTTCTGTAGGGTGAATTCTGGGCTCAGCACTGTGCTCAGTACAGGGCTATTCAATAAGGATTTAGATAGTGTCCAGGGCCCCCAGGATCTCCTATTCCGAAGAGATACTACTCAACTCCATGGGATGGTATTTGAGCTTAAGGAAAGAAAAAAAAAAAAAAAGAAACCTGTCACCAATTTAATAAACTAACCATATAAAAAGAGAGTTTTAAGAAAAAAAAAGGAAATTTAATATGGCCTACTATTAAATGATACTTGAGAATTATTGTTAATTTTGTTTGTGGTAACGGCATTGTGATTATATAAAACGGTGTCCATCTTTTTAGAGACACATATTGAAGTCAGAAGAGATGAACTGCTGTATGGGATAGCCTTCTTTAAACAAACAAACAAACAAATAAAACAAACCTCAGGAAGAAAACAAATGTGCCACAGTTTTGATCATTCTTAAATGTAGGTGATAGGTATTTATTTGAGGGATAATTTTATTATTCTCCTTTTACGAATGTTAGGAATCTTCCAGAATAAACAGATTTTAAAAATTGGCCGCTCAAACTTCTAGCTTTTTTTGTTCTCTCCCTTTCCCTATGATAAGCCCCCACAGTCCCAATAGCTACCCACTGATATGTGCATCCTCAAGTGGCATGGGATATCTCCAGTCTCTATTGGAAACTACCCTCGAAGGCCTCCAGCCACCTCTGCTGGGAAGCCTTTGCTCATTGGCTCAGGTAGAACTGATGATTTCTCCCATCTTCTAGCGCTCAGAATTTCGCTTATTATTCTATCATGGTATTTGTACAATTTTCTTGTAATTGTTACTTGTCTTTTCCTCCTGCTCGAGTGGAAACTTCTGTAGGTTGGGCATTGTATCTTAGTAGTCTTTCCTCCACCTTAATCATCACAGAGTCTCAGTCTCCATCAAATAAGCCCTCAAGATGGTTGGGGATAGAGGCGATATGGGTTTTCATGTTACTTAGTACATAGCACAATGGTCATTTTTGTGAGCTCCATAAAGATTGCTTGGAAAGTATATTTTAGCAGCTAATCTGTCCAAATTATATTTGTCTGTAGAAATACGGAACTATGCAAAACTTAAGTGTATTTGTTTAGCTAAACCTAGTTACTAGGGCAATATCTGAAACCTCCTCATTCATCTCAGGTATTAGGCATTCGATCAAACAGAGCCAGCAGAAACTCATTTTGGAGAACACTGCCTAACTAGGTCTCATTCTGGTCCAAGGCACACTATTACTATCCACAAAGTGCTTTTGATTTACCAGGAAATCTTTTCACAAAGCTCTTCTCTCTTCAGGGAAGTGTGGGTGGTGGTGCTGGTGAGATGGGACAGAGGAGCAAAAAAAAGGCACTCCAAATAAAGCAGTGAAGTTCTTCTGTCCAGTTATAATGCAATCTGATTAGATAAAGAAGATCGGCTTTTTATATTTACTTTCACAGAGATTAATTCTACAAATCTTTGTAATAAGAGATGTTCTAGGGGTAGCAAACGTGATACTTTCTAGAGGAGAACTCTATATACAAATTTAGACTTTGCTAAAATAACTAGTTATCATGTAAACCAATCTTAACAAGCTTTTAAAAATCAGCAAGGGAAATACATTTTATTAGTTTGAGTTGGCTGTCAGAACCACCAGAGTTCAATACATGATTTACTCAGGCACGTGGCACTTGTTTTGAAAAATCAACCTCCTTTGGGAATTGTACTCTTAAGATATTTATTCAGAGATGTTCAAGCTGTCAGTTACAAGATGCTTGAGCCAGAAATGGGCAAGTCTGGGGAAAGTGCAGTTGTTATGTAGTTTTGCTGTGTGTGTGTTTGACAGTTTTGGTCAAATATATAGGTGTCATCTCCCTCAAGTAATCTCTACCATCTGTTGCCTCAGCTCATCTTAAGAGTTCATAATTGTGTTGTTTCTCCTAGGGCCAAGTTGAGATTATAATGTTAAGCTTAATATAGAACTGTTAGCAGGCTTCCCCCCATCCCCACACAGTCTAACCATGTGTGTTGGTCTAAAGAAGGCTTCAAAGTATTTTATAGTACGTGATCACAGATTGTGACTTCTAACTTTGCTGGTCTCTTTTGCCCACCATGTAGCTGTATGTCTTTAACCTGTGATGTAATGATGGGGGCTGAAAGCATTTGATAAAAAAATCCACCTTTTCTGGAGCAATCGTTTAATGAGGATTTTAAAAATGATTATCATAAAAAGTAAAGGAAACTACAGTATGGAGATTTTTTTTTTTTCCAGGCAAAATTCATTAGTCGAGACGAAGGATTCCCCAGTTCTAAGGACTGAACATACGTAATATATATACTTGGCAGTAAGTTTGCTTTAGGGTAGGAGTAACGCCTCTAGCTCCCTGAGGAATAATGTACCTTTAATTTGGAGAACTTGGACACCCCTATGAGCCTGCAAAACTGAATATTTTTGTTACATTTCAGTCCCATTTTCTTGGGAATGTAAACTCTGTATTTGTTATGGGACTTATGTATGGATTTGTAGAGGCTGTGATAGGTTCATCTTTATGATTAAAATTCTTTTATGGGAAATACTGTGCTTTTTCTACATGGTTATGTACGTTTTGCAGTTTTAACAGCAGAATTACATTCACTCTCCCAGTGGATAATATTCTTTTAATAACAGCATATTTAGACACAGAAGTTTACTTATTGTCCAAGTTTCTTTTACCAAACAGAATAAGGATGGAATGCTGTTAGAAACTCAAAGAAAATCTTGTGAAATTTTTATAGATTTTTATAATTGAGAGCCTGATTGACAGGCTATCATGTAAGCGTTGTGTGTATAGCATCCTTGGGACCACGCGATGAAAATAATGACAAGTAAACAATAAAACAAAAGTAAATCAATTTACCAAACCCAGAAAGGTGAAAGCATTTGCTGAAACACAACTCCACAAGAATTTTGAAGTGCTGACAGAACTGTTATATAACCTTCAATTTATTTTAATAACACTGGAAGGGCAGATGTCATAGCTGTTCCTGGAAATCTTTTTGAGGTTTCCAGGATGTGTTCCTATTCATTTTTTTTTTTTTTTAAGCATCTACTATATTGTGCAACCTGCAACCAGCATTGACTAATTTACATTATATTTCCTCTTAAGGCTGAGTCAGGTTCAGTTCAGTTCTCCTAAAAGAGGCTCAAAGGAGTAGCCTGTAGGAGTCATATGCAAAGAAGCTTCTCGAGGCAGGACGGAGCACAGCCTCAGGAAGGTCACCGGGGTCAAGCTGATTACCTCCTCCAGCTCTGGCAAGCAGAGGGCTCAGCTGGGTTACCCAAGTTCACAAAGAGCTATTGACATTCAGCTGCAGCTCTCACTCATTACCGATCAGCAGGGGACTGTCTGGGCCTCAGGTTAACCCTTCCCTGCCCTCTCTCAAGATTGTAGTGAGGCTGAAACCGACCAGAAGCTCTAGGGTAACTTGGCCTCAGTGTATTCTGGTTGCTATTCAAGAAATAAACCCTTTAAACCAATATGTAATACAGCTCCTACCAGGGAAGCAACAATCGCCTTAATCATTTTAAAAGTGCTAGGTAAAACACAAGTAAATATATCGGTCCCACATTTGTTCTGTATGCAGTAAATGTTTATTTTAGGGGAGGATGGTAGGGAGGAGGATGTTTTTATCTTCCCGTCAAGAATTCCCACTTTGGCTTTGATAAAGAAGGCCCCGTATGATTTCTAAAAAGATAATAGCATTTGTAATTCTTTGTCACTTAAAAGTGCAGGTTTCCCCTGAGTTGTTCATGGCAAACTGACCTCAGGGAAAACCTTAAGGAGTCCTTATCTGAGAAGTGAGGTGTCAGGGAAGTTTAGAACCTCTCTATTAGGTTAAAGCTCAGAGGCCTTAGTGGTAAGCAAGCTCTTTGAGGTTTTGATCTCCTGGTGACACTTACGATCTTCCAGAAGTGACTTAACCTTGTCTTTCTCATTTGTAAATTGAGAATAATAGTTAATTAATCCATAAAGAATGTCTTTCTGGTAGCTAGGGGAAGTCCAAGAGTCTCTAGGGCATCTTTATCTTTGTTAGCTCTCTGTTTTTCAGCATTCTAGTGATGCTGGCACACACATGATGCTGAATCCTACAAATGGTTGAGGATTACACAGAGTTGAGGCCAATTTTTATTCTAACTATGATATTTAACCAAAAAAAACAAAAACAAAAACAAGTTTCCTTTAAGAGCCGAACACCTGCAAGACCAAAGCCCTATCTTTAAGGAGCTTAGAGTTTAGCCAGAAGACACAGAGTTACAAAACAATGTGCTCAGTTCTAGAAAATCCAAATGAATGATTTAGACTCCAGGTGGATTTGGAGAGTTAGGAGTTACCCAATTTGATTTCTTTCTTTTTCTTTTTTTTTTTTTTTAAGATTTTATTTATTTATTCATGAGAGACACACAGAGAGAGAGGCAGAGACACAGGCAGAGGGAGAAGCAGGCTTTATGCAGGGATCCCAATGTGGGACTTGAGCCCGGGAATTGGGATCATGCCCAGAGCCAAAGGCAGACGCTCAACCGCTGAGCCACCCAGGCACCCCACCCAATTCGATTTCTGACTATGTCAGATGACCTACCTGTCAAATCTACACTTGACCTGAGGAAATAAAAAAGACAGCTTATGTAGATTCTCTGAATCATGACTATAATCACAAATGCAAACAGAAATCTGTAGATCTACCTTTTACTGTAACATTTGACAATTCTGGCCATTCTTTTTATGGAGGTTCTGGGAGCTGTGTCAGCCTTAGTGTTTGAATTTAGTGTGAGCAAACAAACTAAATGTGACTCCCAAGTAGTTATTAGCTCCCTACCTTTCTGTCAGCACATTCTTTCACTGAATGATTTCAATTACCTCCTCTCCCCACCTTTGGCTTTAACCATTTTCCAAATCTTTAACACCAACACTGTCCTCTTTTGAGCTTCAGTTCCATTTCTATGTTGGCCTCCTCTGCATTTCCCAACCAGCATTTTAAACTCGGCAATCCCGTAGGAACACCTTTCCCCAGACAAGCTGCTTCTTCTGACTTTCTTTCCTCTGTACATAGTTACGATCCACTTGGTCAATCAGGCTCTCAACTTCAGCATCATCTTTGATTTCTTTCTCTGCTTGACCCACACAATTTCTCTCCAATTGATAGCTCTTGAATCTGGTTTTCAGACTTCCCTTATTTTGTACACACCTGTCATCAGATCAATCTTCTTGAAATAAAACTGTCGTTCTCTCATACCTCTGTCATGCCCTCAAAGACCACAGGGTGAATTCCAAATTCCTGAATGTTACATTCAAACATCTATAATCTGGTGTCAATTTGCCTCTTGTCAGCCTTATTACTAATGATGCCCTACCTGTCTTAATATCCATCCTCTGATGTTATTTCATTCCCAGATAAGCTCCGTCGAGTACTGGCTCCCATCATCTATACTTGCCTCCTCTGTGATCACTATCCTACAGTTCTTCAAGAACTAGTTTACATGTCCATGTAACTGTCACTCATTCCTCATCCAAATAATCCATCTTCACATATATAGCTTTTAAGTTCTACTTTTCTGAAGGACTTTAACATTTACTATGAAGACCATCACTACCTGCGAAGATATGTTACTTTTAAGTTCTAAGAAGATAGAGAAGATTCTGTCTTGTTGATGTTTGAATCTTCCTCAGCACTTAGCACAGAGCTTTGTAGATAGCCTATGGTTAATAATACTTACTGTAAAGATAGTATGAAAATAGAATTAAAGGCTATCTTTTTTTCTGAACAGTTTGAAATATTTAAAATTTTTGAATGTCAAAACTGCAGTAAGATTCATTTAGTTCATCATTTCCTGTATTCACATTTCTCAAGAGGACAAAGAAAATCTAATTTCATTTTTCTGACCTGTAGAGTTAAGGACAGCAGATGGCTTATAAATGAGGATTAAAATTTAAATGTGAAGAGTTAATAACATCAAGAGTGACTATCCCATTGGATTGCAAATAGAATGGGAAAAATCAAATAGTGTAATCACACCATTCTCATTCTACTCTCCATTAATAACCTGCAGTAACCAGGTTCTCCTTGGGAATATTAACAGCAATGTCCAAGCAGGGATTTCTGTGATTGGATCTATGTAAGAAATCAAGAGAAAGAAATGAAACAGAAAAAGAAGTTTCTGGAAAACACAGGTAATTTATTATCATATCATGGTGAGAGATTTAACAAATTAAATATTAGTAACTCCAATGCTAAAAGAAAAATGAATTCTATTATCTCTAAGAAGAGAGACTAGCTTGTGTGGCTTGTGGTAGGGGATACAAGAAGAATAAAAAGTTAAACCCAGAGGTTGATGCGAAACTACCTTTTTGAAAATGAACTGTACTGAATTTAGCAATACAGTCAAACCACTCTTTCTTGTGAAAAGTATACTATAGAAATACCCACCACAGATGTGCACATTTTTCATATCTGGAAAAAGGAAAGAAGAAAATTGAATTTTGTCCAATATTTTCTTTTAACCTGGAAGGTTGAGTCTGTCACTCCTAGGTCATTAGAAATGCATTTGTTTTCTGGCGATGTTCTTGACATAAAACCATGGGATTCCTACTGGATATTTTCACTCCTCTGGCAGTAAACTTTTTATGATTGCTCCCATTCAGAAATGAAGAGCTCCTGTTTGAAACTGTTAAGAGACCAACATATAGGTATGAGTCTGTGACACTGTCATGATTCTGAGATGTGACTTCCATTGGGTATCACAGAACCATTGTTTGCAGTGGTGTACTTATGTTTTGTCTCCTATACTTTTACTTGTAGACTGACCTGGGCCAACAAGGGTGACCTCAGAGGAGACTGATCCATCTGCCTTCTGGTTTCCCAGATCATAATTATGCTGCATTTGAAATTGTGCTTCACAGTACTTGAAGTCATCACTTTCCAGACTGCCCATAGTCATCTCAGTGTAGATAAGAGCACCATTATGTTACATCTTGGAAATCTGGCATCACCCATTCTTCTAACATCTTCATTTCCATGCAATCGAGTTATGGTAAGCATTGCTTCAGCGCTGGTGTGTAGGAGACTTCATATTAAGTCACCTGTGAGCAATCTGTGTTGTAACAAGCCCTCCTGGTGATTTTGAAACATGCTAAATTTGAGAGTCACTGGTTTAGGTAATTAACAATAACTGCTAGAACAGACAATCCCCAAATCTCAATTGCTTAACAAAACAAAGATTTATTTCTTGCTCACATCACAGTCTAATATGGGTCAGATAGGCCCCATCTGTCTTGTAGCTAAGACATCTTGAACACCTGGCTTCCAAATTGCTGAGGAAGGGAAAGAGATCTATATGATTGCTTGGGAAGAGTTTATGGGCCAGGCTTGGGAGAAGCTTACATCACATCTGCCCACATCCTGTCTGCTAGAGTCTAGTCACATAATTGCAACATCCTTTAAGGAAGGCTGGGAAAGGTAGAGGAGCACATGGTTATTTGTGAGAGTTAACAACTGGCCACAAGCAAAATCAGAGAAACATTATATTACTTCTACCAGGCAGATAGGCTGTTCTAATTTTTTGTTTTATTATTTTTTTTTATAGCATCCGTGAACCCCTGAGTACTGAACCATACCCTTGAGAGCCATCTTCCTACGTGTATTTGACACTTCAACAAGCATAAGGTCTCTTCATCTTTTCTGAAGCTTTATCTCTGAATCAGTCTGTGGTCAGGCTCGGGCTAGGTAAGACATAGTCATAGACAGAGAAATACAAAGACAAATAGACACAGGAATAAAAGAGCTGCCTGAAACGGTCCTGAAATGAAAGACGATTATCTCCCAAACTACACTTTTCCCACCCTTGACCTCGTTTCCCCAGAGGTACCAACCTTGAACCACGTATAGTTCTTCTGCTATTTAACTCTGTAACTGTCAGTAAAGGGGCAAACATTCCAGTCTCACAGAAGCCAGGCAGGTGATGTAAACAGATAAAGCAGGGCATAAGTAACATAGCTGGATGACTGCAGAGTGTGGCCAATGGCATAGCACAGGCTCCATCTAAGGGAAGGCTGTTCGCCAGCTCTGGCCAGTTGCCCCCATGCAGGAATGCAATCTCTGTGTTGCTAGATCTTTCTTACACTCTCTCTTTTTTTTTTATTTTAAGAAAACCTGAAATCTGAATGTTTTGGTTAAGTTTCTTAGTTTTACAAACATTATATGGGAAATAAAAACACACACAAAAAAGGTCTCTTTTGCAGAATTAGCTTGTGGGCCACCAACCTGAAACTCCCGTGCTACACTGAACATTCTTACTTCTATTTTACTTTAACAGCTTACAATTACTTAATAATTTTAAACCTTCAAGTTAACAATTTAAATATTTAAAATATCTCTGATGAATTTACTAACTTATACTCTTTCTTACTTCTGGTTGATTTCTGCTCTCTCAAATTTTTATCATGTTATTGCTAAACTTCATGTTTTATTCGACAAAGTTGATATTCATTACTCCTTATCTCCCATTATTAAGATAAAAACCTTGATGCTTCTTCACACCATTTTTCTTCCTTTTCCTCTATATTTATCTCTGTTAACTGTGCCATTATTTTTACTGACCAAATTCATACTATTTAAGTTCTGTATTACCATTATAATTAGTTAACTATTTAACCCTTTATACTTTACTTTATACTTTATATACTTTATAGTCAAGAATTCAGAAGAAATGTTTTCAATATTATAACTGCAGCAGGGCAGCCCGGGTGGTTCAGCGGTTTAGCACCTGCCTTCGGCCCAGGGTGTGATCCTGGAGGCCCGGGATGGAGTCCACATCGGGCTACCTGCATGGAGCCCTTTGCCTATGTCTCTGTCTCTCTCTTTGTCTCTCTGTCTCTCTCTCTCTCTCTGTGTGTGTCTCATGAATAAATAAAATCTTTAAAAAATATATTATAATTGCAGCAATTATGAATCACCATGGAACTTGGTAGAACGATGTAATCTTATTTCACTAAACCTGGCCCACTTGACAAGTGATGCTCTAAGGTCATCAGAGAAGGTTAAGAAAATCTCTTTCCTTCCACTCCATGAGTAGTTCAAAATTATTCCACACTGCACCTTTCTTCATATTTGGTCCAAGGCTTCCTTATACAGCTTTTTGCTCTTCCATGAATTTTTAATTTTCTTTTTCTTATTGAAAGAGGAAGCATAAGCTTATATTTCAGCCCCACAATGATCCTGACTTTTAGCTATACTATTTGTCAAAGTTAATCAAAACATTTTCCAAGTTTGACCATTATTTCTTCTCACACGCCACAGAGCCTACTCTGAAGGAATTTCTTCACACCGTACTTTTGTGTTGGGTGTACTATGGCTTCTCTTTCTTTAATTCCTTTGTTGTTCTATGAAGAATCTACTTTCTTTTTTTTAAGAAAAGCTAAGTGAAGACAACTCCTTGTGTGTTTGAAAATATCTTTTTTTATACCCCCTCATTTTTATTTGCCCTCAGACTGAGAATACTTAAGAATAGATCTAGTTTTTTTTTGGTGCCTTGGTATGAATGCCTCATCCTGTACCCAGCTGGCACTTGGGCATTTTTTGAGCTTTTGCAAATTTGTTCCTTCTTCTCCTCTTCCTTCTCCATTTTCTTCTGCTTAATGTCTCCCACTTCTATTGTGTTCTGTTCTCTTTGTTGGTTATTTCTCTTAGATAGGGATATTGAATGCTTTGATTGAATGTCGATGTCTATTAATTTTTCTTTGATATATATATATATAATACAAAGTATATCTATAACATAATGTATAATACAAATATATATGTAACACAAAGTATATTATATAGAATATATATACTCTATATAATACAAAGCATATTATGTTAAAGTTATATATTACACATTAATATATATTTTTATATTTAAATATATTACATGTATATAAATTTATATATAAAGCTACATATATATTAATTACATATGTACAGGGAAGCCATTAGACTGAGGTGGCTCTAAGGTCTTGGTAGTCAGTCTATGGAACAAACTGAAACCTAAGCCAGAGTCAATGCACTCAAATCTGAGAAAATGAAACCTAAGAATAGCTAATCACAGACATCCAACTGGGCTTCCCTAAATAAGGCAACAGCTTAAGTGGTAGCCAATCAAATAGTTTCCTTGCTTTGCTTCTCATTTCTCTATAAAAGCCTTTCCCTTCTTGTCTGGGGAGCACTCTTAACGTTCAGTTTGGTGCTGCCTAATTCAAATAGATGTTTGCTCAAATAAAGTCTAAATTTTAAAGTACCTCAGTTTACCTTTTAACATATTTCATCTTTGGGGCTTCGACTCTGGAATCCAAATTACAATCATTTTGACTTATACTTGCAATATTTTTAAAAAATGTCAGTCATATATCTAATTTCCAAGAATGCTCATTTTCTAGTTGTGTCCTTTTCATAGTGATCTCTTGGTGTGCTAGGTTTTTTTGGGGGTAGTGGGCAACATATTCTTGAATCTTCCTGAAAAACTAATTACAATTCTGTTTGGTGAATTACTTGTTTTCTCAGGGTCACTTGTTCTGTTTGTTCATCTTAGTCCTTTTTCCAAACTTCTGGATTTCCTCAATTGAGTGGTGTTCTTTGGTTCGTCCACTCGATGTTGTAAATAAAACATTCAATTAATGAATATAATATCAGGGGTGGGTGGGTTTTCTCTGCCAGGAATTGTGTGGGTCAAGAACAGCAGATGTATTTCACCATGTAGAGGAGAAGGACAGGCAGGCAGACCTTATCTTCTTCACTCCTGGAAAAAAAAAAAAAGTCAGTGAGAATGAGGCTTTGCTCTAGGGTATTCACTCCCATTGGAGTTCAATCTTGTCGGGAGGTTCGTTCCTTAGATGCATTTACCTGAAAACTGTCTCTAGATTGCCACATGGCTATATGATCTCAGAAGTATTTCTCAACCTCCTCATGCCCTGCTCCACAGAACAGAAGCCTTGTTTCTTAGGTTTCTTTGTCAACTGGCTAGGTTCAGTCAGCAGGAAGCATTGGTAAAAGACTAGAGCGTGGGAAGAAGAGAGAAGCCGGGGATTTCTTCTATACGTCCAAGGCAGCTGTAGCATCTCAGGCAGCATTTGAGGAAGAGGACTTCTCCTGTCAATCCATCCTTGCTTCTGTGGTCTCAGCTTCTACTGGGCAGGCTTACCACTGTGTTAACTTCTGCTAGATGGCTATAGCTTTGGACTGTTAACACTATCTTGACCTTTGGTCCCTCCAGCCCTAAGGGGTGGTAGAGATTTACTGCAATTGCCAATTTCTGAGTTACATCACCAGCTCAAACTCTTGGGCATTCCCACTTCTTTCCATTATCAGGACAACCTATTCTCTGTAGCAATTGATTTCTCTTAGTTTAGAATACCTATAAAGGTTTTTTTTTTTTTTTTTTAAGGTTTTTGTTTTTCTGGCTAGATCCTGACAGACATCATTCCACAGCCCATTCCTTCTCAAATCTGCTGAATCTTAGAGTTTCTCCAGATCTTCACCCAGAGGAAGGATTCCCCCTGAATTACAGCTTCCTCCACCCTGTGGGTACATTTTCATGTGACACCCCATTGGCTTTCATTTTCTAATTAGTCCACCTATTGTACTATTAGTCCCTTTTGTGATATCATTAATAATTTATCCTTTTTTAAACACCCTTACTGTTATTTCAGGGGAATTTTTTGGTAAAAAAAAAAAGATGCCTGGGTGCACTCAGTTTATTGCCTACTCATGAGAATTTTTGATCAGTTAATTTTGAGGAGTTACTTGTCTTAAAAAAACTGAAAACTTGGCAATTTTGAGAATGATTTTATTTTTACAAATTTACTTATAAAATAAATATTGAAAATAAATATTATTGAAACAAGATTCAATAATATTTATTTTCATATTTAAAGGCTAGAGGCTAATTATTTTGAACTAGGCAAAATTAGGGATGAATTTAGGTGAGCATTTTCTGACTTACCCCTTCTTCTATGTCCAATTATATCCTCAGATCAGAGGCTCCTCCTATTTGATGTTTCTGTGTATTGGAAACTGCCTCTCCCGAGGTTACATGGTTTAATCGGTTATTCTGTGAACACACCAAAACTATTCAATTTGCTAATTTGGTCCTGCAGTGATTTGAGTATGTCCCTTTCATTTAGCCACTCTGTTACGACACAAACATGATTATAATGTAATAAGAAAAGACATTTCCTCTGCACATTTTCTTTAGTTCTAGTTATACTGAACTGAAAACATCAATCTATTTGGGAAAGTGGAGAAAATTACATATCAACCAGCTAAGGTATGGATTCAATCACCCCTAATGATTTTATAGTGGCTAGAAAATAGTGGTCTAAACTTTTAAGACTGAATCGACTACAAACTGATTATGAAATTGAGTCCTCAATAGTGTGTATTTGGAATAACTGGTTTCCATGCAAGAAAAACTTTGGCTAAGATCATGTGTGGAATGGACAATCATTGGGGTATCTGTTCAATGAACACTGTCCTCCTCTCTGAGAAATGCATCCCTGGGCATCTCTAGCTATTCTTTTCCTTTGACTGCTAGTGATTGGCCCAGAGTGGACACCGGACCTTGCTAAGCCAATCAGATTCTCTCTCAAAGAAACTAATTCTCAGAGTCATCTAGCTGGTCTCTAAGCATGGTTAGAGACACGCAACATGTAAAATGTCCTGGATAGCTATTCATTTTCCACCATGTGGAAAGAGAAACAAAAGAATGACAAACAGTAATGATGAAAACAGGCAAAGAGAATAGAGGAAATAAGAAACCATGGAGAAAGTCACTGCCTAACAGTTTTATTTCTGACTCTATTTTTTGTTTTTGTTTTTGTTTTTTTTTTTTAGATTTTATTTATTTATTCATAAGAGACACAGAGAGGGAGGCAGAGCCATAGGCAGAGAGAGAAACAGGATCCCCGCACAGAGCCCAATGTGGGACTTGATCCCAGGGACCTGGGATCAGGGCCTGAGCCAAAGAAGGATACTCAACCACTGAGCCAAACAGGTGCCCCTCTAACTCTAATTCTTTTAGAGGTCTAGAGTTTGTGAAACCCTCTTGAATTCTTTTTTATTTTTATTTTTATTATTTTTTTAAGATTTATTTATTTTTAGAAAGACAGAATGCACTCCAGTGGGAGGGACAGAAGGGGAGAGAGAGAGAATCTCAAGCCAACTCTTTACCGAGCAGGGAGATCCATGGGAGTCTCAATGTCAGGACCCTGAGATCTCGACCAGTGTGTAAAGGACTATGTCACCCAGGTGCCCTCAGACTCTCTTAAGTTCTTATAATTAAATTTCCTTTTTGCTTAAGCTGGGTTGAACTAGTCTGCTACTTGCCACCAAAAGAGCCAAAAAAATACAACAGAGCACACAGCAGAACGGGTTGCCTGTTTACTGCCAATACACAAATAAAAGAAATGCAGACTGCTGGGTTTACATCTGTGTAAAGAGAATAAATTGGATGCACTTTTTTGCTCCAATTCTTACTTGGTTTCCACTGATTTTTTTTTTATTAATACATAGGACATGCATCTTCAACAATTTGCATAATAAGCCCTCAGCAAGCATCTAATTCCTGAAAGTTTAGAGGATTTACTTTATTTGGTTAAAGTGTTATATATTTGTGTTACATTTTATGTAATGTAAATAAATTTTGATAAAAGCAGAGACTTTTGATAAAGCTCATTAAATAATTCCGAATGAGCTTTGTAGAATCAGTACAATGTCTGGTAAATAGTATGGGCACTCATTAAATATTAGTGAATGTTCCCTCTCATTCTTAATTTAGAAAGTGTTTCATTGATGGATTGCTTCATTTACTCAGGAAAGATTTAAACACCAAAACTATACCAAGTCCTGGGACTACGGAAGTCTTAACATTGGCAAGGAATTTAGTTAGAACCACAGAGGAGACACATATCTGAGACAGATATTTTCAATACTTCCTGCTAAGGATTGCAATAGAAGCCCCAACCTGTCTCTTCACCATTTTTCTCCAACACTTTCTATATTGGGCCACACAAAGCTCTTCCCTACTGCCTGAAGATGCTTCACATGGAAACTGAGGAGGAGCTTCTCTTGTATATACTGTTTTTTCTTTCTAAAATATTCTTCCTGGGAAAATTTATAGCACTAACCAAACACGACTCACTAAACATTTGACTCAGTTCAGGTGTCACCTTTCAATTGTGGCTTTTCCTCAATATCTCCAGGTAGTATTAATACTCCTGGAGTACTAACATTTTATCATCTCCCTTCACCATGACAAATTTGTCACCATTGCTTTCACAGCCAAGCAGTTCTTCCTTCTCTGTGCTCCTATACATTTCTATTCATCCTTCTATTGCAGTCATTAGGAAGGACCCTTTATGGAGATGGGATTTTATTCCATAGGTATAAGAAGCCAACAGAGGTTTTTAAGCATGATCATAGCAATGTGGAGGAGGAAAACTTTTCTCTCTATTTAGCTTAGTTTCTTTGGCTGAGGCCTTGTAAAATGGACTCACAAAAGACGGATTAACAAGAGAAAAACAAACAGAAATTTATTAATGTGTGCATACACATGGAAGTACCCAGTGATGAGTAACTCAAACGGGTGATTAGAGCTTGGGCTTATATGGCATCTTAACAGAAGAACAATATGTTTTTGGAGAAATGACAAGACAAAGGAAAGATAACTGAGTTTTTTGGAGAGTAAATTGTGGAAAGGTAAATACATGGTGAACTAATAGAAGAAAAGGCTAGTTGGTAACATTTGTTACATAGGTTTGTCTGGTGCCATCTCTGGGCTGATAAGGATCTACAGTTGTCTTTAGTGATTAACTTCTGTCCTTCCTGGTGGAGAAGAGAGGGGAGACATATTTACAATTTATGTCCTGCTTTTAGATAAATAGAGGGAGAACAGAGAGCTTTTCTTGTATCTGCTTTTTCTCAGTTGTCCTCAACTCAAAATAAGCTCTATGCCAAGTGGCATATTTTGTGGTGGCATATTCTGCTACCCTCTAGCAATCAAATTCATTTTTAGGATAATGAACTGTAGGATTTGTGGAGAAAGTACCAGAAGCAGAAGGAAGAGAAGCCCAGTTTGGAATTCTCTTAAGATAATAATGCATCTATACTCTGTGTTTGTTTCTTAGGGACCATTTATTCTTGGGACTCAAAAGGCTAATAGTAATCACTGTGAAAATATATTACCTTCCACAAAGTGCTTATGGATTTAAAGATCATCTTAAATAGAAGAAAAAACATGTGGGCTGAAATATAAAGGAAGAGAAATATTAAATGTTTTTTAAATTTGTAGGAAAAATTAAAAATGCAAATGGCTAAAGTGACTCAGAGAATGCAGCTGTTGAGGATGGTTGAATGGATTTATTGATTGTTGCTTGGTGGAGCCCAGGGCTGAAAGCTATTTAGCCAACTTGAACAATAGGAATTGTCTTAATACACTACTACAGCTATTTGTATCCTCAACTTTTTCTTCCTGCACTTTATGAGAAATTTTAGTCATGTACTTAACTTGAGTAATAGTTATAAAGTTTTGAACCATGTGGCCCAGTCTCAGAATGTACAATAGTTAAAGAAAAATTCAGAAATTGAAAAGTCAGTTCAAAATACTCAAATGTCTTTATTTCTGTTTCTAGAACACCACAAAGAGAACAGGAGTCCACACCATGACTTCTTAAATCAATTTCTACTCTAGTTTCACACATTGCAATTTCCCCCATGTTTCTCACTTCTGAAACTCCGGAGAGCTTTCCCCAGACCCAGTCTAAGCACTGTTTTTTGTTTGTTTGTTTTTTATTTCCACCACTTTACTTCTAAATTTTTGACAGAAATTCAGAAGAAACAATCTGGCAAAAGAGCTTTTCATCAGATGGCAGAAGGCATGAGAAGAAACTCAGAAAGAAATGGCAAATCCTCTTTAGCAAGCCTGAGTGGGGCAATCCTGAAGCCATTCATATATGAGTGATTTATCTATATGAGTAAATTGGACCAGTAAATCCACCAGAGTGAACAAAGTATGAGAAAAGGGTTCTACTAGAGAAGAGGGTCAAGATGAGGTATGGGATAAGTTGGCATATATATAAGTTTAGTCTTTGGTCTGATCAACTTTATCCCACTCTGTTTTTCATAATGGGTCGAAGAGAGTAAAAAATGTGACCTATCTATTACATTTTCTCTCACTTATTTGGATAGGATTGCAGATGGGAAAATAGAGAAAGAAAATTTATAAGCAAATAATAAAAAAAATAGTTCATATTTATTGAGGACTTTTTAAAGGCCAGCCATTTTGTACACATCATCCTGTTTAACCTGCATGGACACCTCTGACAATATACCATTATCTCTATTTTGTAGATAAAGGAACTGATTGTAAAATATTTGAATAATTTGCTCAAGTTGGTGGAGTTAGAATTTGAGCCCAGGCATTTTTAGTCTAGAGTTTATAATTTATCAATTGTGTTGAGAATGTGTTGTAAATTAAGTCCCTGGAAGGGATGAAGGGAAGAAAAAGACTATAAAACACATTAAGGTTGTTATCTTACTTCATGATACTTACCTCTGCGTTAGCTTTTATAAAAATGAGACAGGAGTGCCTGGATGGCTCAGTCAGTTAAGCATCTGACTTTGACTCAGGTCATGATTTCAGTGTCCTGAGATGGAGACCCAAGTCCCCACTGGGTGAGGAGTCTGCTTGTGCCTCTGTCCCTCCCTGTACTCATACTCTCTCTCTCTCTCTCAAATAAATAAATAGAAATTTTTAAAATGAGACTAAAATTCTTATGAATATGAAGCTTAGCTAATCTTAGAAAGACCTTTACTAATGGTTAATAGGATAAATTGGCAATAATAACATCTTTGGGAGGAAAAAACTTTAAACACTATTTTTAAATGAACAAGCATTTTTTGAACACCATTTGTACCCTATATTTTAGAATTCAACAAGAAGTATAAAACCTTGAACTTGTAAAGTGGGAAAGCATATATAAAGTATGTAATACATTCCATTGTTTTTAGCAGATCAATTAATGTGGATTCTCTTCCCTGTTCTCATTGGTGAATTTAGGATCTAGTTAGGGAAGCATGACTAACATATGTGACATGTACATAAGCTAGTGAAAAATGATTACTATAGGTGATACAAGCTATATTTTAAATAGGAGTGAGTAGTTAGGTAAGGCTTCTCAAGGGAAATGGGCACTGAATTGGGATTTTACCGTTTGGTAAGATTTACTTGGTTGGAGTTGAGAACTTATTTTAGGAATATGAAATCATTTAAATGTATACAAGATTAAATACGAATTTAGGGGAACATTGAATGTATTTGATTGGCTGAGTTAGACTCCTTTCTTTGAGAAGAATTCCATAAATTTCTAGTAAATGGCAACATTTTAAATCTTTTCACTCACTAATTTGGGTTAAACAGCATAATCATGATGAATGCTTTGGTGGCACATTATCCAAGTGAATTAAGCATTATGAGTGGGGACATCTGACCCCAAAGGAGGTTTTGAAACAAAACAAAGGTTCTTATCAAATGCTTGGTTCTCCTCCAAGGAAACCTGAGAGTCTGGCTAAAGGGGGGTGTTTTAAACATGTTTCTCAGGATAACAGCTCAGGTTTTAGGGCTCTTCTAAGACATTTGAAGAAGGGACTGTCAAGAACATTATCCTAAAGACTATGTGATCAAGTATTAATTTGCCCTTACAAATATAAACTCTCCCCCTTGTCCTGAAAATATTCAATTGGCCATCACATGCAACTTTTACTGCTCTATATATTACTCTGGAAGTCACATACAAATCAGAATGTACAGTTTGAAAACAGTGATTAATGAAACACCAGTGCATTATAAGGCAGCAACTATCTGTAGCCACACATTTTTGTTACTTTAGCCTTGGCATTTCTTGTGTATTTTTAAGGGAATAATTTTATAAAATGAAAGCCTAAATCTTGGGAGTGACTTTTTAGTTTAGAGAAGAAAATTGGATCTTGCTAAAACTGAGATATATAGTCATTAGTTCTGCTGCAGTATATCTTGAAAAGACAACAGAATTACATCTCAACATTCATATTGCCATTCTCTATTATGCAAACTTGCAATATTCTGCACGGTGCCTAGTACATTTCAGAAGAGAGAAGAGCCAAAGATGATAACATTTTAATGACATTAGGTCATAGGAATTTATTTTTGACACAATGCACATTGGATGAAATACATAATCTTATTAGAGCTAATTGAAATCACATGCCAAAATGGAACTATAGTTCATTGTCTTTAACTTGTCCAAGTTCCATTTAATACCAAAAAATATTCCACAATTAACTTATTTATATATTGTATATTGTGTCCAGTGGGTATCAAACGGAATAGTATGTATTAAAATGTCCTGTGCATTAAAAAAGATCCTAAAAGAAAAGGTTTCCATAAGAATAGCTTTGACTACTGTGTTTTAAAAGAAAAATGTGGTATATATCTAATATTTTTTACTACAAATTTCCTTTGGCTATCTTGTTAGTAGTGATTCCAAATTATTGCCTTTATCAAATCTACTGGTACTGTAACTTTCAGAATAAAGACATGACATTAAATAAAATAGACCTAAAATTAAGGTACTTTATTTTTTACCCTCAAAATAATTTTGAAAGAAAGGTAGATACAAATAAAAATGCAGATAAAAACTGTTTGAAATGCACTGTATCCATATTTAATGATACCTTAAGGTAATTAATGTCTTATTTGGTCTCTGTGAATACATGGGACACAATGCTAGGAAATAGTTGGCTCTTAAATTTCAAAGTTATCACTTTTCAAATTCAACTTCTAAAGAATATAATCATTTCTAAGCACAACACAGAGTGGTCATGACCATGTGCAACAAACTATAAAATTGTTACCTTGGTCCTTCCATGGAGACAAGCACACTTTGTTCTGAATTATGTCAAATTCTCATTAACCCAACTTAAATTGGAAAACGTGTTTCCCAACACATCTGGGTTTGCCAGATTCTATGACCCAAATTCCTTTAACCCTGGCAAATAAGCCTATTGATCTTTCTCTTGCTACACTCTCACCCATGGGGTTCTTCCACACTCTGACTGAAGTCTTGTTGGCAGAGCATTCTGACCTTTGTGACACAGATCTGGACATCCTGACCTTAGTGGCCTGACCTCTTAGTAAAGGAACTTCTGACCTTTGGATCCCAGTCTTTCAGGATAGCTAGGAGGCACTTCACATTTGAAATCTGATACCTGCCAATTTTACAACCACTGGGTGAAGGTCACTGGGCTCTAGGTGGGCAGTGTTTTTGCTTGATTAATAACACCAGCTGTGCCACTTTCTAATAGGAAGAACAGCTCTATTGTCCTGAATGCAATTTCTGACTATTCAAAATTCTCCATTTACAGGAACTTCTGTCCTTAAAATCAAGGACTTAGTTAAAGGGGTAAGCAAACCCAGCGGGAAGTCCTCTTTGATGTGCCGGAGTTCAGATATGCAAAAGTCTTGATCAGCAAATGCTTGAGAAGTGCTTACTCTTCTCCCCGTTGGGATTGGCCATGAACTCACTTCTAGGCATTCTCAAGTAAAACTGTTTTTCTGGTTGCTTCTACTTCAGTCAGCAAGTGGCTGATCATCAGCGAGTGTTAGTAACACTCCCCCCAAAATTGCCAACTTGAACTCATTCAGCGTCAGTTCATTAGCATTTGTAAGGGCCTGCCCTCTGGTATCCTTGTGGAGTTCCTGGATGCTGCGGTCTTTTATTTGTTCTCTTTGCCTTCAAATCTCTTCCTACTTCAAGAGATCCTTTACCTAACTGTTTGCAATCCTCCATACTCATTTTCTGTCATGACTCAAGAGCTTTCCCTGGGGATCAAGTCCCACCTTGGGGACCACCTGCTCCTCAACATTTCTCACCATTATTTCTCAGCATTATTATTTTGTCACCTCCTTCAATGTATTTCAATGTTACTTACCTGCTCCTGGTACCATTATTTTTGCCTCCAGTATTTTTTTTTCTCCATTCTATGACTTGCGTTTGCATCACACCTTAAAAATTTAAGAACCCCTTTCACCAGACTCTGCTGCAGTTCACTTACATTTGACCCATCATCCCTTTCCTACCCATTACATCCTTAGCGTAAATATATGAAATTTTACTTATTGTATTTAGGCTAGTCTTTAATAATAATAATAATGACAATATTAATAAGTTGTACTGGGTTTCTTCACATGTCATTTTTTTATCATAGCAACAGCTCTCTGATACAGACATATTTCTTTTATAGGGGAGAAAACTGATGCTTTTGGAAATTCCATAAGGTCACCTGCGTGATAAGTATAGGGTTGGATGTGCACTCAGGTTTATCTAAAAGCAGAACACAGCACTGAATTACTCTGCTGTGCTTCTGGCTGCTTGAGCACTTACCCTCTATTAAGCACATAGTAGGGACCAGACTCCAGAGCTGAATGTTGGAGACATGGATATAATTGGGAACGAAGAGATAAATGGTAAAATGTGTGGAACCACCGAGGTAAATGAGAAAAACTCACTGAAGGAAGTGACAGAAACGTCTGATTCTGGAATGGGAAGAAGGAGCTTGTCATTCCAATGAGGGAGGGAGGTGGCTTTTCAAGTGGAAGGAGGTATAGACACAAAGGTGTAGAAGCATAGGGGGTCTTGATGCCCTTGAGAACACAGGGACTTGGGTCAGGATTAGTCACAGAGGAGGCTTCAGAGACAGAGGCTTATATCCCAGAGGGCTTGTGTAAAGCCTGAGGGGGTTGGACTTTATCCTCTGACATCTGGTTGCCTTTGTAACACGCACTTTCTGCATGATTTTCTCTCCTGATTAAATTGTGAAGGCTGTGAGGACAGGGTCATTATCATCTCAATTGTTTGTCTTCCCACCTGGATGATCCTTCAGGCAGAAAGGGCTCCATCTGGCCATTGGAGACCTTGGATTCCTTGCTGGTTTTGCTTAGTGTAAACCTGGTACCATCCAGAAGCCCTGGGTGCCTTTATTCTGGGAAGCGTGAGATGGCTCCTGAAACATGCAGTTTCTGTTCCAAAAGTTAAGTGACTATCATTCAGCCATGTGATGCTTATGGAATCTGTATGAAAGGGGTGATGGATATAAAATAGGAAGTGAGAAATTATTGAACACAACATCTGAAATGAATGATGTACTACTATATGTTGGCTAACTGAATTTCAATTAAAAAAAAGAAAGTGAGAGAGGCCCAACAGTGGCTTTAAGAGAATGAAACTGGAGGGTATGAAACAGAAATATAGAGTAAAGAAATAGAACAGGGAATGAAGGGAGGGAAAGGTATCATAATCAACACTTAACAGTTTTGCTTCAGTGGCAGACACCATTTTTATTACTGTAGAAAGAAGACCACTCCTAAAAAAAAAAAAAAAAAATCATCCCCCCTGAACTAGGTCAGTGTAAAGAAAAAGGCTTCTGGAAGAAGGTCTTGTAAATTGAAAAGTGAGAGGAAAATCAGAAAAAAAAAAAAAATCCAGGGGTTGGACCAGTAATTCTGTGAAGGGCAGCTTAGCATGGCTGTGTTTTTAATCTGTGATAGAGACATTATCCTTCTTGCTAAGGAAGGGGATGTGTGGTCTTAAAGATTTATAGCCATGTAGTTTGGGACTCATGCTGTTTTAAATGTGAGAAGAGATTTCTTAGTGCTGTGTTTAGTTAAAAGACCTGGAAAAGATGGAATTGTAGCATTCCAGAATGCATCCAGACCATCCACCTCACATGGGATGAAGGCGTCTTTTTTTTTTTTTTTTAAGATTATGTATTTATTGGGTCACCTGGGTTGCTCAGTGGTTTAGCGCCTCCCTTGGGCCCAGGGTGTGATCCTGAAGTCCCAGGATCAAGTGCCACATCGGACTCCGTGTGTGGAACCTGTTTCTCTCTCTGCCTGTATCTCTGCCTCTCTCTTTCTGTGTCTCTCAGAAATAAATAAATAAAATCTTTAAAAAACACGGTTTATTTATGTATTTATTTCTATTTATTTATTCCTGAGAGACACAGAGAGAGGCAGAGACATAGGCAGAGGGAGAAGCAGGTTCCTTGCAAGGAACCTGATGCAGGACTTGATCCTGGACACAAGATCATGACCTGAGCCAAAGGCAGATGCTCAACCACTGAGCCACTGAGCCACCCAGGCATCCGGGATGAAGGCATCTTTGACATTCAAGTTGCTGGGAAGCTTGAAGTAGGAAAGGTGGCTTTTGTCCTCTTTTACTCTGGAGTCTGAAAACAGTTCTATGTAGTAATACAAACTTGGGAGGTCAGAAAAGAGGGAATCAATGTGGCAAAAAATAATAGAAAAAAATGAAATAGCTATATGGAATTCCTTCAATGACAAAGTGATATACAAAGGTTTGGAATTCAATAAATGAAATCATGGAAAGCAGATGTTTCCAAGATGCTGTATTCTGCTCGAGTCCAGATACCTATTCTACCGCTCTCTGGTAGTGTGACCCTGGCAGCAGTATCAAAACTCTGGCATCTGTTTCTTCATCAGTAAGAGAGGGGGTAAACAGAGCACCTCCATCTGGGAGATCCTGCAAGAATTAAATGCGTCACTGTGTGTAATGCAGTTGGAACAGTGTCCACACGTGGAAAACCCTCAATAAATGTTAGCAATTACTTTTCTTCCTTTTGAGTCTATATATCTCTTGCAACAGTAAGAAGATTTATAAAACAGGTGTCATTTGACTGTATAGTGCAATTGTTTTCAAGATGATTAAGTTGATAGTTTGAACAGATTTATGTCTTTGATTTTTTTTAGTAGCTGTGTATTGGTATCAGGTGTTTGAATTTTTTTCTTGCTCTAAGAATATATGCATTCTTCTGCTATCTTGTCTTGCCCCCAAGGCAAGTGGTAGCATGTATAGAAAGAGAAGAGGGGGCTGACCACTACAGTATTTAAAATTTAATAAGTGCACACATACACATTCTAAAATACCATTTCTCAACACATAACACTCTGCTCATCACTCACATTTTCCCTTCAGCTACTGAATCAGGAAAAACTAGGGGCACCCAGGAACCTGCATTTGGAACTTACCACCTGGTGATTCTTGTGCATGATAAGGTTTGAGACTAAATGTCTTAGAATCTTAAGCTGGACTAATGCTAAGTAACCAAAGTTTTGTATGCTCTCTTCTCTAATATCTATTTGGCCCTTAAACCTATCAACTCCGAATTCCAATTCTTTATAGTAAATGGATTTTTTTTCTTTTTATAAATTAGACTCTTCTGGTGGCAGGTGGAATGTAAGTGTCAAAACAACCAGTAAGACATGTTTATGGGCTTAATCCTTAAAACTGTTCCGTCAGTCTCATCAGGGTTTACGCAACACTAATCTAATGATAGGGCTATTTTCCTATTAAAGACTGAAAGGAAATGTTTCCTATAGCTCAGCAGAGGTGGGTCCCGGCGCTGAACTTAATTTTCTGTGTCTCTGCATGATTTTGTCTCTGGGCCATCTTCTGTTGAAATGTTCTCCAGCTGAATATTTGCCTCAAGGCTCTCCTCTGATAGCACCACCAGCCTGTACTTCAGTGCTCTGAACAGCCACAGCACTTTCCATAGAAGTCTTCAACTTCAGAAGGAGCTACCTTTTATGTGTCTCATGAATATGGTCTAACTGTTCCAAGCTCTCCTCTCTGACCTTTGTCCTATTTAGTGGAGTTCAATTGTCTTCCACATTTATTTAAGTTAATGATAGAAGCATTAAGCAAAAGTTGAAAAAAGGGGCAAATGGATTCATCATGAAAATGCACCGTGCCATAAAAAAGTCTGTACACCAAGATGCTATTCACAGCGGGTAGCAAATTTATGAAACTCATTGCCTTGAGGTATGATAGAAGCTATTATATATAAATAGGTTCAACAAGGACTATAGCAGATTATTAAACAAAATTGGGGATGCCAGGGGTGGAAGTGGCAGGCTCATCCCTTACCTTCAGGAACATTGTGAAAGTTGGTGGAACATTGCTCACTGCCTCCCTCAGTCAAGGAGCTGTTTGACTTGGGTGTATGTGTCTCCTGTGGTTGCTATAACAAATTACCCCAGACTTGGTGGCATGAAACAACAGAAATGTACTCTCTTACACTTCTGGGGGCTAGGAGTCTGAAATCAAAGTATTGGTAGGGCGCACTCCTTTTAGGGGTTTCGGGGCGGGGGAGAATCTGCTCCTCTTTCAGCTTCTGATCCTTGCCTTCATATTCTCATCTCTGCTCTGTCTTCACAATACATCCTTTTCTGTGTGTCTGTCTTATAAAGATATATGTCATTATATTTATGATCTGGGATAAGCTCTGCCCCTGAGATTCTTAACTTAATAGCTTACTTTGCCATAGATGATAATGTTCACAGGTCTCGGGGATTAGGAAGTGGGCATATCTTCCCCAGGGCCACTGCAGGGAGACCAGGGGACATCCTTATTCTAAGCACTCTAGAGTTTGTCTAGTGTCTCTAGAGTCAGAGAGCTACTCCCTTCCAATCACATGATTTTCCATCACAGGAGAGTCAGTTTTAACTTTCTGTTTTTATCCTCCCCCTCCCCTGCATCAGTATGGAGTACTGGTTATGCGGGATGTTGCAAAGTTGTTAAATGAGAACAAGAGTAACTAAATATGTCTGAGAACCATTGAATCTGAGGGAACACTTAATGGGACTTCTCAGAGGCTTGCCATGCCAGCCTATCCTTAAGATATTCCCAGAAGACAACATAGCACACTTTTTTCCCCGTACTCTCAACCACAAACTCCTTAGCTAGTGTTCCCTAGCATACACTTTGGGAAACTCTGCCTTAAAACTCATGCTTTTAAGAATAGTGTTCAATCGAACTTTGATGGTGTTTTTCTTTTGGGAGCCAGCCGTCAGTCTAGGGCCCTCCCAGTTGCAGCTACAGGTTATGATTTCCTCATCATTACTGGAGTTATTACAAAATGAGCTTAGTTGTTCTTTGACTTAAGTTCCCTCTGGATTTGAGCAGATTTTCTTTCTCTTGAGTTCCCCATGAAAGTCAACAGCTTTCCCTGGGGCCACCCAGCTACTAGAAGGTAAACGTATACATAGTCCAAGAAAAACCGTATATAGGCTTCTGGAATTTTGCTGGCTCATTCTCAGTAGAGAGCCAGTGCTGCCTGTAAGAAACTCCCAGTTACTCATCTTGACTCTTTCAAGTCAGGCTGCCAAGTTTACATCTTTTAGAGAGGGAGCAGGTTTTAAAATGAACACTACACTTATTGTCTTAACATCTTTTCATTTTTCTCTTGGAGTCAGATAAGAGGAGATGAATATTATTTTATTACAATAGAGTTGATGTATTTTTAATTCTTTGAATTTTCTTTTATTTTAAAAAGTTCTTTATAAATGCTTTTATATTTTCTTCATGTGGTCATGCAATAAATAAATACTTTGATGTACCAGCACCTGAGAAAGGTTTGGGTTGGCGAACAATATGTAAATCTGGATGAGAATCTGCCCCGGCCTTAAAGGCATGCTCAGTTTAGTAGAGGGCATGCAGCCTGAGGGAAAGGTATGTATCACGAAACACACTCAAATAGCAGTGTGAGAAATATGTGGAAACAGTGAAGTGGAGAGAAAAATGAATGCTACTTGGGAAAGTTTTTCAGAAGTAACATTTGCACTGTGTTTTGAAGCATGAATAGGAGTTTGTTAACTGTGGAAAAGTACAATCTGGGATGCAAAAAGCAATATATTTGAGGAATAGACTCATAGAAGGGTCCTGTGTACTTGGGGAGCATAGAATTACTAGACAGAGTAAAAGGGCTATAGAACTGGAAAAAGAGAAGTTGAAGAGGTAGGCTAATGTCTAATTGGGAGGATTCTGATTGGCCTACCAGGAAGCTTAAATGTCATTGTGCAGGAAATTGGGAACTTTTGGAGAGTTTTACAGAAAGGAATGATGTGATGAGATTTTGATCTTAGAAAGACATTTCTGAAAGTTAGGACACATAGAAGATCTTCTTTAAAGGGAATAGCCTGCTAGATTAGTAAAAAAAACTTAATAATACTCTGTTTAAAAGGTGAAGAGGGCTTGAATGAAGACAGTGGCGTTTGAGATAGAATTAGCAGGATTTACTGACCATACGATTGATAGTCCAGTGAATGAGAGAGCAGCTGAAGCCAACTCCAAGTCTTCGGACTCAGTCATTCAGGTGGCTGCTGAAGATAAACAAAATAGGCAAGCAAAGGAGCCGTTTTGGGGTGAATCATAGGTGGAAGTTCATAGAGAAGTACTAGGTTGTAAATAGGGAGGAGATAATGTCATCTTTTGTGGTAGAGTATGGTTTGGATTAGCTCATTCGGATTCCATTCCACCCTATTTCAGTGTGCCTCGCTGTCCTGTATCCTATACTGTATTATAATGCAGTAGTGCTAGAAATCTACATTTCCCAGACTTCCTTGCAGATATCTATCAAACAAACACCCTTGAGGTTTGGAAGGTGGAGGTGGACATCCTGAGGCAGACACTGTGCTTCTGTTACTTCAGCTGTTCCTACTGGCAAGTGTGACCTTGCATGCTTGATACTTCTGTGGCATCTAGAGTGGAGTTGCCAATGTCTGTCTTTAGTTCGATAGTGTTGAAAGGCAGTGTGGGGACCTAGATTTCTATGGCAGAGGTTGTGGAAGTGGTAGCATGGTGGCTCTGGAGCAAACAGCCTCCTGCTTCTCCAATCTCTTGACCTTCACAGAAGCATTGTCTCCCTATGGAGGTATCTAGAGTATTCTTCTGGAAGTTAATTTAGGGCCCATGTCTCCAGTCTTTCCACAAATCTTAAAGCACCCATGTTTTCACTTCTTAGTTTTTTTCATCTAATCTCTAATTCATCTTTCAAATGGAAAAATACTTTATAAGAGACTTCTTTAAATATTCTTATAAAATCAGTATGTTTGACATTATGCATTGCTGACTGCTACTGACAATGTACAGTCTTCTCAGTTGTGAGATTATGATGGACATGACCTTGTCTTAAATACCTTTGAGTGTCCAGTGCCTAGAGCAGTGCTTTGCTCTTGGTGGTGTCCAATAAGCTTGTTAGGTTTCATTGCATTTAATTGCATTGAATGAACAATTTGTGCTTCTCCTAATAGTGTCATATAATACAGTTGGCAATCTTCCTAAGTCTAAGAGTTGTTTTATATGATAAATCGCCCATATTGTTAGTCTCCAAAATCCTTTGATCTTAAATTTCTTCAGAATTCTTAAATGCATGCCATCTGGCTTCAGTGACTCATGGAAATTTAATGTCTTGAGTTGTATTCGCCACCTGTTGTTTCTTTTTTTATATTTATGCTAGTGAATCATCTTTGTTTTCAATGAAAAGTATTCTTTAGTAAAAATTCTACATTTATCCTGTCAGTGATGATCACTGATTGAGTGATACAGAGAAACAGTTCAACCTTTTCTGACCCTTACATGCTCCTGTCCTCTCCAGTGATATGATTGCATTTTGAGTTCTTTAGGAAAGACCATACAGGGATCACTTTCAACCCTCAGACTATTCTTATAGAAGAGTAGTTTCTACCTTATAGATTTTACCTGAATTTGATTGTTATAGTTTCTCTTGCATTTCAGCAACGTTCGTATCTGGTATTCTATGCCAATATTGTTGTCTCTTCCATATGTTGTATTCTTTTCTTATGGACATTTAATGATTTTAATACTTTCTATGGCAAGGTGACTTCAAATGCCTCCCCACACATTTCTGTATAGTAGATCAACTAGAGAATAGAAGGTGCTGGACATAGATACTCTCTCCGAAACTTGTAGCAAGCCACAGAAACCCAACTCAAACTGGATAAAGGTAAGTGGAATACATTAAAAAAGCACTAAGATAGGGAAGGCTTCAGCTATAGTTCAGCTGGAGTTCTTGTCCCATTTTTTTGTGCTTTTCTTGGCTCTGTCCTCTCTGTGTTGGCTTCATCTTTAGGTTTTACCATAGTTGCAAGGCACCAATCAATAACAACTAGAGATATATGCTGCCTTGTCACAACCACTGAACAAAATTCCTAAGCTTTGCTTTCATTGGACCACCCTCTAATGGCAAGAATGAGTCCATCCTTGGAACAACTGTGTGAGCTATACTTCGTGTTACCTCATGAGGAAAATTTGAAGAAATTTTGAGAAGGGAACCATATCTCTTCTTCCTATGACCCAGTTTTGCCGTGGTCTGATCTAGACTCCAGGAGGCCAGTTGGGCATATTTCTCAGCATCCTCAAGGCCAGAATAACTTCTAATATATATCGTTGCATCATTTTCACTGTATATATTTTTCCTGTTTCCTCTGTTAACAATGCAAAGCTTGAGGGCAGATTTCATCTATTTTCTACTTTTATTATTGATGCTTACCAGCTATAATGAAAGTCTCCTTACTGCAGGAAACCAATAAATGTTCATTATCTATATGCCATTCTGATTATATGGCCTTAGAATAATGCAATTTTTAGATTTTATTTTGTATGATTCTTGACTTAGGCTTGACCTCTTGGGTCGGTGTTGAGCCAGAAAGAGGGAATGAACCAACCATTAAACACATATCAAGTCCAATTGTATACCAGACATTTAGTGGGAGCTTGAATGGGGAAGATAGCAAGGAGTATTGCATTAAAATATTTCAAAGCAAAACTAAATTAATGACGCTTATTTCCCAGGTCTGTGCCACTCTTATCACTTTTGGAATTCTTACTCTCTTCGGTGCTCTTCCCAGATTCCCAGTGCTATTGTGTGTGTTGCCCCACATCTTTGGCTTTCTATAGCTGCAGCTCACCAGCTCTGGGAGGGCTATTTCATCTATCTATTCATCAAACCATTCAGTTGCCCAAGGTAACTGAAGCACATGCCTTGCCTTTGGGACCTTATAGTCAAGCGAAAGGCTTACATGCAAATCATAATATGATGAGTGCCTGGATACAAACAAGCATTGGGTTGAATCTAAGCTCTAGATCAGGGAAGTCAAGGAAACTTTCCCTGAGACAGTGATGACTATGAATTAAAAAAAAAGAAAAAAGAAAAAAAGGTAAAATTCAGTCAGGTACAAAACCATTGCAGTTGAAGAAACAGCATTGCTGGAAACCATGCAAAGAACCTAGCTAATAGGGGAATACAGATAATTTTCCATATCTTGATCATTTAGTGAATATGAAAAATTTGCTAAGAACAGCCTTGTTTTCTATGTTCTGATTCAAGTGCTATGGCTAAAGTTTTTGGTGATCCTAAAGTCACTAGTTGACACCAAGGGGAATGATTTTTCTCATGAATATATGAGGAAGCTGTAGTCAGAAAAAGCCTGGGAGTATCTTTCTGCTCAGTAGGAAGAACAATTTTGTCTCCAGAGCCAGGCCAGCATAAGAGGAAGCCTATTAAGGCAACTCCTTGCCTGGAGTGACTTGAGAGGATTTCTCAGCAAAACATCTTCCCAGTGGGGTCCCTCCTTCCCTTTCTATCTGGCCACAAATTCTCTACAGTCAACTCACTAAGTGGTGAGGTCAATAAAAGTGGAGCGTCCTCTTCCATAGAAAGTCTTGGTGATAATGCAGCCCTGCCTGAAGAGCACATTAGCCTAGATTAGCTCATTATCTTTGAGATGAACTTCAGAACAATTTCCGTTCAGTAGGAAAAATGATGAGATCACAGGGTACGGCTAGAGCTGGGAGAGGAGCAGTCAGGCACCCCAGGAGGAAAAACTCATTCAGAGGGTATCAGTTCGGTGATCTCTTCTGTGGTTCGTTGAGTCCTGAGGTCTTGACTTCTCTTTCCCCACTTTTAGTCCTTCCTTTTTTGTAGCAGACAGAGTAATGCACACCCCTTTGCCCCCTGCAAGATGGCCACATCCTAATCCCTAGAATTTGTGAATATGTTACCTTACATGGCAAAAGGGATACCGCTTTTGTGATTTAAGATGAGGATCCTCAGATGGAGAGGTTATCCTGGATTCTCCAGGCGAGCCCAATGTAATCACAGCATCCTTCTAAGTGAAAGAAGGAGATAGAGTCAGAGATCTGGTGACAGAAATAGAAGGCTGACACAGCCATCATCCAAGAAGTGTGGGCAGACTTTAGAAGCTAAAAGAGGCTCCCCTAGAATCTCCAGAAGAATGCAATTCTGCCAACACCTTGATTTTAGCCCAGGAGACCCATTCAGGACTTCTTACCTCCAGAACAGTAAGATAATCAATGTATGTTGTTAGAAGCCACCACTGTTGTGGTAATTTCTTATAGCAGCTGTAGGAAATGAATTCATGTCTCTTCACTTGACACCCATGACCAATGAAGTCACCCCTTCCACCATCTACCACCATCCCCCTCCATCAAGTTTGTTCAGGGTCTTTAGTTCAGTGGGCTGATGCTGGGATATTGTCTCAGGGTCAAAACTTTCCCAGAGCCACAAGTCAAATGCAAGTCACATCTCAGGGAAACATGAGAGGAATGGAGGGCCTGTGGTGATCGTGTCTGTGGCACACCACCAGCAAAGTGTCAGAAGGAGCAGTAACACCAAAAAAGAACATTAACCAGCTCTGTGCAGGAATGGAGGTTCTTGGATGGGGCAGGAAGCAGGGATAGCCAAGAACATTTCAGCCTGACTGAGAGATATGTCTTTTTGTTGGGTTCCACAGTTTGTGGAACACAGTGACCCAGGTGTGGAAGTACGGTCATCCTATCCTTCACTGTTACATATTTAGAGAAATAAACAGAAAATAAAAAGAATCAAGAAATGAGAACTTAAAGAAAAGTTTTATATATATATATATATATATATATATATATATATATATATATTGCTTGAACAGTTTATGGAAGCACACATAAAATACCTATTAACAATTTCATACAAACTTAATTTTCCATTTGACAGTGACACGGAGCCAAACTCCATGAAAGGTCAGTGAAAACAACTCAAATTATTACCATAAATACTGTAAGGGAGGATTTTCTTCTGCTTTTCTTTTTTAAAAATGTATTCTAGTTTTTAAAAAATTTCTCAAAGCTGTACAATAATATATAATCTTTATAGTACATTCATCTTCCTTAGCTCCTTACTACCACCTTAAAAAGTAGTTTGGAAAAACATTATTGTTACCATTTTTGCAGGAAACTGAGGCCCAGAGAGGTTAAGTGACTTGCCTGGAGACATAACTTGTAGGAAGGAGAATCTTAAATTGTAACAGATATGATTACTTCATTACATCCTCACAGCATGAGATGAAGCAAGCAAATGTTTTTTTTTTTTTTTCATTTTAATATTTGGGAAATTAAAGCCAAATTGGTGAAACAACCTAGTTAGCAAAATGCAGCAACACAGAAGACTTTATGACTCATTGCCTCTTTCATTCCTAAGTACCTGAGATGTCAGTTTTTCTTCCTTCTTAAGAAACAGTTTGTAAGATGTCTTGGCTCTTTCTCTTCTTCTGGAACTAAATCCCAAGTAAAATGCTGACAGAGGATCCAGCAGGGGAGTTCAGTGGCCTTTGCTCAGCTGAAAGGCCCACGGAATCACCAAGGAGACAGGTTCTGGGTCAATGCCTAGAGGAACCTTCCCCTTATTAACTGGATTAACTGCGGTCCTTTCTTCAAGCAATGACTGGAGTCTCAGCAGATGGTAGGAGTTCCGTTTCTGAAGTGGGTTCAGAACACAGTCTAGTGGGGAGGTCTGCGGGATCAAGGCCTCATGTGTACAGTGAGCTTAGCTTTTGTTTTGAAAAACCAGAAGAAGAAGATTCTGTTCTTTGATGGGTTGTTCCGTGGGTTACCATCCATCACATTAAGAAAGAATATCAATTCAGGAAACTAGTTCTCCCTCAAGTTGGCCTCCTCTACATCCCTGAGAGAACATGGGTGTGCCCTCTATGCCTCTACTTTGAAAAAGTACATTCCTTGGATCACTGGTTCTGCCAGGTGGTCTGTGAAAGGGAAATCCTGTGGTAAATGAGTTAAAAAAAAATGCTACCACTATGACCTCACCTTTTAGATTCCCAAATGTAATGAAACCCAAATGTAAGAAATCTTTCTCAAAACCTACTTGATCATAGAACACGAACTCTCTCCCACCTCCTGCCCCACCATAAAACCAAATATAAACATAGCGTGAGACACTTTCTCTTAATTTATCATTAGGATTTTTTACCCTAAAATATTTTAGTAGGATCTCAGAAGAAATAGGATAGGGCAAAAAGGGAAGAGAAGTGGAATTATTGCCATTATATCATTGCCTAAAATTATACATCTTCAGTTCTTGCACGGCAATCTGTAAGATGTGTAACATTTTCCTCAGTTTCCTGTTTGGGAGATATTGTAATAGTTATTATTAAACCTTACTGATGTGATATAAAATAAAATGAAAACAATCCAAACACCTTAAAATGAGATTATTTATTTTTCAGAAATGACTTTAGGAAACAGCGTATGATACTTTGCACATTTAAAAGATCAAATTGTAGTAGTGTTCATGTTTTCTTCCAATCTTAGATGGACCTTAGAGACTTAATTTCCTGCATTAGGTTGTATATAGCATTTAGAGAGACAATCAGTATGTTGCAATAGCTGAAAAAAAGAGAGACCGTCTGAGCGATGAATGATGTGAAAGCCATGAGAATATAGACAGTTTATTTTCTCACAACCTAAATACATTGAGTTACTTTTCAAAGGCTGGTCTCCTGGGAGAGGTAAAAATGTATTTACTTAACTGCTATATATGGGATAACATGGAAAATATATTTCTTGGGATACTGAGGTGCCTGCCAAAGACTGTCTTTCTGTGTCTACACTCTATTAATCAAATTAGTTAGCTTAAAAAATAACAAGTAGTTTAGAATAACAAGTAATTCAGTAAGATGATGCTACCGATTCCCATCATTTGGTAATTTCCTTCCACCATTTACTAGGGGCAACAGAGAGAGGCACAGTGTGTGAATAAAGCTTGTGCATACTTTAGTGTCTTTGAAATATGAACTACTTTATTCACTAGATATTTAACATCCGTCTTGAATTAATACTGTATAGAAATATACAATAAGCACATTGATATTTACCTTGTATTGTGTTGAAGGATTTAAAATAAATCTCTTAAGACACAACCCAGGAAGTTTGAGGGTAGTATTTTTGTTCAGACCTGATCCTAGGACAGTAATACAGTATCTATTAGTTCAAGCTGTTAGTTTCAACTTCAAGTGCTTCCCAGTTGCTAACAGCGTGAAATGAGGATCCCATGCCTTTCCTTTTAAGACCCAGCACAGTCTGAGTTCTCCCTAATTCCAGGCTTAGTTCCCATGGCTCTGAAGCATCCAGTCTTCACTCCAGCCAAAATCTCTGGGACACGCATTCCTCCACTTCTGTGGCCTTGCTTTCTGTTCTCCCAACTCACCTCTGACCATCTGCAACCTATTACTATTATTAGAGGTGAAAACATTCGCCCCAGGTCACCAAGCAAGGAATGGGAAAAGCTACAATTCAAAACCTGGTACTAAGTCCTCAGCCTTAGCAATGCTACTGAGTCTGAAAATGCTGAAAGGGTGGCACTGATAGACCTGGATTTGAATACGGGCTCTGTGGTTCCCAGAGAGGTGACTGTGGGGTGAATATTTGATCTCCGTAATCATGAGTTTGCTTATCTGTACAATGGGAATGGTTGTAGGCCTTCCCTCAGATCCCTGTAAAGGTTAAATAAGATGATTCCTTGCCTTTGATTTAATGTCTGGGCTGTTGTGAGGACCTAATAAATGCCAGCAGTTATTTTTACACCTTTTTTTTAAAAGATTTTATTTATTTATTCATGAGACACACAGAGAGAGACAGAGACACAGGCAGAGGGAGAAGCAGGCTCCTTGCAGGGAGTCTGATGTGGGGACTCGATCCCAGGACTTCAGGATCAGGCCCTGAGATGGAAGGCAAACATTTAACCACTAAGCCACCCAGGTATCCCTACATCTTTATACTGTAAGATTTCCCCTGCTCTCTCTGTATATATGTATTTTCCCCCTCCCAACCAGATTGTATGGCTTCTTCCTGATGGGGAGAAAAATTCAGGCATTTTGTCAAATCTGTTTAGAGCGTTAAGAACAGTTCTTGAACTTGAGAGGTGCTAAATAAATATTTTTAGTAGCTTATTGGTATTTATTTATCTGTTATTCTTTGTGTTAAAATTTTCTGGTTGTTCATTAAGAACACTACTATTAAAGAATTACATAATAGTTACCCATCCCCTTATGGGATGGACACTTCTCAATAATGTAGACATTTTAAGTAATCCTTCGATATTTTGTTAACTGTCAGTAAATATATTTAAATGTACCTTTTTGACAAACAGTAAAGCCTAACAGCTTTTATATTTCAACTTTCAATCTTTTTTTCATGCCATAGGAAATATTTTGCTAATATTTTATCTTAGCTGAGCTAGTATGGTGACTTAATTTAGTGCTCACATGGAAAGATACCACATGCACTTTTCTAGGTGTTTCACTATCATTTAGCTCTAGCTAATGGGCACTTAAAGTCTTGCTGATTTTTCCCCAAAGACCCATAGTCATCTATAACGTTCTTGAATAATTGGGCTTTAAGTGGAAGTTAACAGGGTTGACTACTTCCAGAAATACGCAGAAATATTTTTACTAGTTTGAATTTAAAACTTGCATAATTCTTAGAATACCAAGTTTTAAAATCCTCCTTTCAAAAACTGGAAGTTAATTAGTACATGAAGCAGAATGATTTGAATTTTTGTTATTAGAAGCAAATTATAGAAGTCTTATTTTTATGAAAGTATTATCATTGTAGTTCTTATATTAAAACAACAATAATGCTTGAAACCTGAAAAATGCTACCAGAATAAATCAAATGTATCATTAAGACATTTAAGAAGCCTAATTTTTAAGATATTCTCATTTCAAAGGCAATTATTCATCTCCCCTCTTGAACTCTTTCCCTTTAGATCAGCATACACATGTTGACATTGATTAACTGTCTAAGAATTGGCTGACAATCATTTGTAAAATGTAGTCTTTCACATATTCAACTATTTTAAAATCTAAGTCAGTATTTCCTGCGGTGGTGATTCACATTTAGCAGAGAGGGGTTCAGTGTCTCCACCACACATTTTGGGGGAGTTTCAAGGGAAGGTGAATGGAAGGAATGATGGTGAGTGGGAGGGAGAAAAAAACAGAAGAATATTTCTGACTAGTATCTACCAATTTCACAAGAAATATTTTTTTCTTTCTTTCATTTTTTTTTTAAGAAAGAATGGCCCACCAGGCTCCCAGAGCAAAATATCAGTAACCTCATATTTGTCACCTCCTATATCATTTCCTCCAATAACCACAACAACCCTGTGAATTTGGTAAGTTGTTATCACCCTCATTTTGCAGTTGACGAAACTAGAACTAAAAGAAGTGAATTTATGAAGATCACTCATGATTAAATGAAAGAACCATGACTTTAATAGAGGTATTTGACTTGCTTCTTTACTTTGATGCATTTACTACTCTGCATAGTGCCTGAGCTTTTCCACAGAAATGGAAAATAAAATAATTGGCAATTTAATGGTACATCTTTAACAGTATTACTAATTATAATTGTGCTACATGATAATAATGGCATAACAGACAAGCAGTGCACATAAATGACTGAAATTAGCATGACTTTTAAACATGGCCAGACTTAGGATTTTTGGCAGCTAGGAGGAAGGGAGAAAGGAAGAGAGCAGAGTAAAGAGCTGCTAAGGTTTCTTTCTGGATCTGTCACTTATGTCTGCATTTGGGAAACTGAAGGCTAAAAATTTTCATTTTTCTACCTTCCTATCAGAATCCATTGAAAAGAAAGTCTATATATTGCAATATAAGAGCATGGGCTCATATCAAATCCACTTTTGTTTTAGGGCAGGCTGGTTTCATTAGAAAGCAGTTGCCTGCACCCATCACTGCCACGGTGTTCTTCCTTTCAAGTAATTCGGTAACATTTTTTCTCTTCATCTTTAGAATGAGGATGTTCAGGGTTTGTCGAGAACATGACAACCAGTATTGTTCCTAAAATCAAGGTAAGATTTTCTAAGATCTAGAGAGAGATAATTTTGACAGCCTTACATCTGAATTTCTGTGTCTCCATCCACCCTCCTTATACATACATAAGGTCTCCATTTTCTAGAACCCCCAGTGAGAACTAGAGCTCTCATTCTGTTCTAAAACACTGTCCTGAAGCATTCCAAAGTTCTGATTCTGCGATTATTTTAACACCAAAGAAAACTCCCAATCCCTTTATATAGACCAGGATTTAGCAAATTTTTTCAGTAAAGCATTGGATAGAAAGTGTTTTCACTTCTGCTGGCCAGTTGGTCTCTGTTGCAATTACTCAGGGTACAAGTTGTGATGCGAAAGCAGCCACAGACAATATGTAAACAAATGAGGACCGCTGTGTTTCAATAAAACTTTATTTACAAAAACAGATGGCAGGCTAGATTTGGCCAAAAGACCATAGTTTTGGTGATGACTTCCAACATGGACCATCTCCCTCATTATACTGTGTTCTAGGGTCAAAATAAAAAAGAGAAAGATAAAACTGACATGTGGTTCTCATCAGAGCATCCATAACATGCCAAGGCCTGTGCCTCATGCTGTGGATTTGGTGGTGATTAACTCAGGTTTGCATCCTGGATTCACACTGCTTCTCTTCCTTCTTCCAGAGGAAGAACAGTACTATCTCATCACAGGATGGCAATATTCCAAATTAGTAACACTTCTTTTGCAACAATATACATGCTCTGCCAAGAAAGCTCTTGGTAAACTTACAAACTAAACAAAGTTTGCCTATCCACATTCCCTTCTCATTCTTATCTTGTGCCTTATCTCTCACCTCCAGATAGTCAATGCCTTTCTCTGTTGCTGAGAGTCTTCTCCCTTTTTTTTCTCCTCTGTCTTTTACACTCTTCCTTCACCATGTCCCTCCATCCCCACAAAATCTTTCTGATCTTTCAACACCAACACAATGTCTTTAGAGTCTTGAACTTAGCAAGTTAAATGTATTAACACTGTGGTATGAATGAGACAGATTTTCTTGTTTAAAAGACAAGCTTGTGAGCCCAAATTATACTGCAGCTGGTATGAGCAAGTGTGTATCTCCACACTTTGCCTAAACTGTCAGGGATTGAGTTCCTCTTTTCCAGGCTCAATAGAAATTAACTCTAATCCTGAATAAGGAGAGATTCTGGTACTGTTTTCAGTTTTCTGGGAGAAGAGAGAAAAGAGCAGAGGTGCTTATTATGGGAGGCACAGTCAATTCAAAGCCTACCTTGCTGTGCCAGCTGAAACAGAAGGTATGTGACAGATTAATTTAGGCCAGCACACATCTTACTGGGAAGTGTGTGCTAATATAGGAAAGTGGAATTCACTATTTAAATATGTCAAAATAAAAAAGTGAATTGTCTCTACCCTCTTGTCATTTCTTCTTCTTCTAATTTTCTAAGGATAATTTTTCTCTGGAGATCTAGGGGGTCAATCCTGACTCATTTGTAAATTCAAATGCCTTTTGGACGATGGCCTAGGTATTGAGCAACTGATGACTTGGTTGTGTTCAATGAAAAATAAAAATTTAAGTGAATACTTTTGAGTGAACAGAAAAGCATCATAAACTACTCTTTTTGATAGAAAGAGAGGTGAGATTCTGTCTGTCTGTACTAGTATAACAAGAAATGCCAATGGTTAGAGTATTAGAAGACAGAGGTAAATGTTTATAAAACAAAGAAAGGCATCTATAAAAGTCAATCAACCCCTACAGGCTTGTTTGATACAAAAAGAAAAGAAAATATACGGGGAAACTTGTAGTAGCTCTGCATTTCAGCAAACATAGTAGATACTGGCCTTCAGCCTACTCCATTGCATTTATTTTCCTCTAGGGAGTTGCTTTTATAGCCCAAGGAACTGGTCTAAAAAGAGTTGGGGTTACTTAAGAAGTGATGATTTACTATTTAGTGCTGGAAGGGTGGTAATGGTTTGGAAGTCTAATCTGAACCTGGCTTTATCTGAATGAATTCATCTTTTTTGCTCGATAAACACATTTACTAAACAACAGTGAAATGACTGGGCTACTTGTGATGTCAGTTGACACTGGTGGCATAAAGGCATCTTAAAGTTGGGTTCAGCCTAGCTAAAGCAAAATGAGAACCATGTTGATAATGGAGAGTAGAAATACACCAGAATCTTTTTTCCTGAGTTAAATAGTCTCTCATCTCTGCTTCTTCATATGTATCTCATCTTTCTTTTCTATGTGAACCAAGGGTTATAGCCGTTTTCGTGCTATGGATGCCATTGGCCCTTTGAAGACATCTATGGGATGCTTCTCAGAAAATGCTTTCAATTTATAAATTACATTATATAAAATTATATATTGGAAATCAAATATATTAAAATATGATTTTAATAAATAAAGGAAATACAATAAAATATAATTATGAAATATTTGCTTTAATTTTGATTTGATTTTTTAATTTAAATTCTTATAACTTATGAATATGTGCTTCTTTAAAATATAGTCAATAAGAAGATCTGGCAGGATGTTAGTAACTACCATATTTCCAAAATAAGGATAGATTTTTTGAGGGTTCTAATATAAAAACATCTGTAATTTCTACTAGAAGTAAAATAATAGGTATTGCTAGTACTATGCTGATTTTGCCTAAATTCACAATGTAGTTAGAGGCTGTGAAAAACAATGTAATTTTTTCCCCCTCCAAGTTCATGAGCTCCCTGAATTCTATCCCTGAATCAGGGATACCTGGAGTGAGGTTAAAAAGTGCTGCAAATTTGGCAGTGTGGTAGGATACAAAATCAATGCCCAGAAGTCAGTGGCATTTCTATACACTAACAATGAGACTGAAGAAAGAGAAATTAAGGAGTCAATCCCATTTACAATTGCACCCAAAAGCATAAGATACCTAGGAATAAATCTAACCAAAGAGGTAAAGGATCTATGCCCTAAAAACTACAGAACACTTCTGAAAGAAGACACAAAGGGATGGAAAAATATTCCATGCTCATGGATTGGAAGAATTAATATTGTGAAAATGTTAATGTTACCCAGGGCAATTTACACGTTTAATGCAATCCCTATCAAAATACCATGGACTTTCTTCAGAGAGTTGGAACAAATTATTTTAAGATTGTGTGAAATCAGAAAAGACCCCGAATAGCCAGGAGAATATTAAAAAAGAAAACCATAGCTGGGAGCATCACAATGCCAGATTTCAGGTTGTACTACAAAGCTGTGGTCATCAAGTCAGTGTGGTACTGGGACAAAAACAGACACATAGATCAATGGAACAGAATAGAGAATCCAGAAGTAGACCCTCAACTTTATGGTCAACTAATATTTGACAAAGGGGGAAAGACTATCCACTGGAAAAAAGACAGTCTCTTCAATAAATGGTGCTGGGAAAATTGGACATCCACATGCAGAAGAATGAAACTAGACCACTCTCTTGCACCATACACAAAGATAAACTCAAAATGGATGAAAGATCTATATGTGAGACACGATTCCATCAAAATCCTAGAGGAGAACACAGGCAACACCCTTTTTGAACTCAGCCACAGTAACTTCTTGCAAGATACATCCACGAAGGCAAAAGAAACAAAAGCAAAAATGAACTCTTGGGACTTCATCAAGATAAGAAGCTTTTGCACAGCAAAGGATACAGTCAACAAAACTCAAAGACAACCTACAGAATGGGAGAAGATATTTGCAAATGACCTATCAGATAAAGGGCTAGTTTCCAAGATCTATAAAGAACTTATTAAACTCAACACCAAAGAAACAAACAATCCAGTCATGAAATGGGCAAAAGACATGAAGAGAAATCTCACAGAGGAAGACATAGACATGGCCAACATGCACATGAGAAAGTGCTCTGCATCACTTGCCATCAGGGAAATACAAATCAAAACCACAATGAGATACCACCTCACACCAGTGAGAATGGGGAAAATTAACGAGGCAGGAAACCACAAATGTTGGAGAGGATGCGGAGAAAAGGGAACCCTCTTACACTGTTGGTGGGAATGTGAACTGGTGCAGCCACTCTGGAAAACTGTGTGGAGGTTCCTCAAAGAGCTAAAAATAGACCTGCCCTACGACCCAGCAATTGCACTGTTGGGGATTTACCCCAAAGATTCAGATGCAATGAAACGCCGGGACACCTGCACCCCGATGTTTCTAACAGCAATGCCCACAATAGCCAAACTGTGGAAGGAGCCTCGGTGTCCATCGAAAGATGAATAGATAAAGAAGATGTGGTTTATGTATACAATGGAATATTCCTCAGCCATTAGAAATGACAAATACCCACCATTTGCTTCAACGTGGATGGAACTGGAGGGTATTATGCTGAGTGAAGGAAGTCAATCAGAGAAGGACAAACATTATATGTTCTCATTCATTTGGGGAATATGAATAATAGTGAAAGGGAATATAAGGGAAAGGAGAAGAAATGTGTGGGAAATATCAGAAAGGGAGACAGAACATAAAGACTCCTAACTCTGGGAAACGAACTAGGGGTGGTGGAAGGGGAGGAGGGCGGGGGGTGGGGGTGAATAGGTGACGGGCACTGAGGGGGGCACTTGACGGGATGAGCACTGGGTGTTATTCTGTATGTTGGTAAATTGAACACCAATAAAAAATAAATTTAGTATAAAAAAAGAAAAAAGTTGTCTGTGTACAAATAAAAGTTCAGGTATTTTAAAGTCTGATATGTCACTGTCCAATAGAACTTTCTGTGGAGAAAGAGATGTTCTTTGTCTGCACTGTCCAATATGGTAGCCACTAGTCACATGTAGCTATTGAGCAATTTGAATGTGGCTAATGTGATTGAAGAAATTAATTTAAAATTTTATTTAATTTTCATTAATTAGAATTTAAATAGCTATATGGGGCCAGGGAATACTATAGTGGACAGCCCAGGTCTAACTTGTTAAAGCTTTATCTGTATCACTTTCCTTGTAACCATGACACTCTAGTCAAACTAGTAGAGAACTACCTTTCTGATTCTGACCTTTGTTGTGACTGTTTTCCAAGCAGCCAGGCATGCACTTATAGTCTATCCACTCCTCTAGATTGTTCCACATCTCATATGCCCAGCTCATATCCCTTCCTTCTCTGGAAGCCTTCTATTATCAGCCTAGCCCTTGGAAGCCTTAAGGTATCAAGTGCTATATCATTAATTGGGACAAATCACATTCCACTTTGTACTGATATTTATATTTTTTAAAATGTTTGCATTTTACCTTAAAGTAGATTGCATGCTCTTCTGGGGGGAGAAATGACTTCTAATGTATCTTTGAATACCTAATCTTGGTATATAGGGTTTCAATGCAATTTTGTTGAAATATGAGATCAGTAGATGATTTGGAGAAGCACATGATGCAAATAAAGACATAAATTCACTAAAGCAAAGAGACCCGAAGGTAGAGAATCACTATGTGGAAACACATAATTGAAATATGTTGGATCAAAGAGAGACCAAGAAATTGTGTGGTGCTTTTATTAAGCAAATAATGTATTCTCCATTGATGGGTGAGACAACCAAGCTCTAATGATGTTGAATAATTTACCTAGGATCTAAGCCAATAAAGGTTGTAAGGGAAACTGGAACTCAGGTCTCTGGCATTCAGCTATGTCTACACAGCAGAATGCTAGAAAGATTGGGGAAATCTTAAGAGGCCAATAGAAGAGGATGGTGGGGGGAAGGTTCATGAAGAGAAATGCAAGAGAAAGTTTATGATGGATGTCCTTGGTCTGTTCAGGTTACAGAAAGCCTAGCAGGTAATTTCCACAAAATTAAAGGAAATTCAAATATTAGATGGATAAGGAAGTCCTTCTAATTTTGAACATGAATCCAGGCACAATAATTAGATGTGCCTAAGATATCCCTCTATGCTTGATGGTCTCCGGTCACATTCCTTCCACTAATACAGACTTAGGGTGCATACCCCACTGTACACTTGCATGTTGGACTGCAATGAACCAAACATGGATGGGAAGCTTTGCCAGAGGAGAAATTATTTGACCACATTTCCCATTAGATTTTGACCCAGTATAGATGGCTAAAAACCTACCCTTCTCAGCCTTTGGAATCCTCCCTTGAACTCCCAAATAGAGGGAAAAGCCAGAGTTAATATCCTGTGATATAGATGATAGATATATATATGTATATATAAACATGAAAGTTGGAGAAAGTGGAAAGTTGGAGACAGTGTTAGAAAAAAAAATGATCATGAATGTTAGGTATGTAGTCCATAAAGGGGCTTGACTTGAGATCAAGACCTGAGAGGAGATCGAGAGTCAGTTACTTAACCAACTGAACCACCTAGTTGCCCTTTGCTTAGTGATCTTTTAAAGTAACTAGTGTTTGAATGTTCTTACTGAATACCTATAGTGCTGCACTAAGACCCCCAAATAGTAATGCTACTTCACATGATGGCAAAGCCAGTGGTTTTTCAAGCATCACAGCCTATTTTTGCTATTTAGTCATAGATTGGGAAATTTTCAAATCATTCTGTAAATTCTTGGAAATATATCCAATCATCCTTGATGTTGATATATTTGAAAGCAAGACATCAAAGTTTAAATAATATACAAAACCTCTTTAGAGGAAAAAATTGTGTGAAAGTTCTCATTTTGAAAAACAATGACTTCCAAACCTAGAGTCACATTCTATGAAAAAAGCTATTAGGGAATGACTGTCCTCCAGCAAATTCGTATATTGAAGCTCCAACCCCATGTGTATTTGGAGATGGGGCCTCTAAGGAAATAATTAAGGCTAAATGTGGTCATAGGGGTCGTAGGGTGGAGCCCTCATCTGATAGGATTATTATCCTTATAAGAAGAAACACCAGAGAGCTCTCATTTTCTGTGTATGCACTGAGGGAAGGCCATGGGAAGATAGGGAGAATGTGGTCACGTGCAAGTGAAGAGAATTCTTAGTAGAAATCCAATAGATCAGCACCTTACTCTTGGACTTCTAGCTTCCAGAACTGTAAGAAAACTGGTTTCTGTCCTTCATGCCACCAGGTTTATGGTATTTTGTTATGGCAGCTGAATTGACTAAAACAGAAGGTTTAAATTGTAAATTCTTCCTTCAAAGAAGGAGTTACATATATTTTTAACCTGTAATATGATTTTGAAAGATAGTCTTTGAGGGGCATCTGGGTGGCTCAGTGAGTTAAGCATCTGCCTTCAGCTCAGGTCATGATCTCCTGGTCCTGAGATCCAACCCTGACTCTGGCTCCCTGCTCAGCAGGGAGTCTGCTTCTCTCTCTCTCTTTGCCCCTTCCCACTGCTCGTACTCTCTCTCTGTCAAGTAGATAGATAAAAATCTTTGAAGGAAAAAAGGCCTTTGAAATAAAAATCTGAAATTAAAATCTTCACAATTTAGCTATTGTTGATAATGCTGCCATTAACATTAGGGTGCATGTATCTCTTCAAATAAATACCTAGCAGTGCAACTAATAAATTGTAAATACCTAGCAGTGCAACTAATAAATTGTAAAGTAGCTCTATTTTTAACTTTTTGAGGAAACTCCATACTGTTTTCCAGAGTAGAAAGAGCTCAAATGTCCATCGGCTGATAAATGGATAAAGAAGATGTGTGATATATATATATACACACACATTTATAGATACACATATATATCATATATAATGTATAAAATGTATATATATGTATAAACGTATATATAATGCATAAAATATATAAAATATAAATATATAATGGAATATTACTCAGCCATAAAAAAGAAATCTTGGCATTTGCAATGATGTAGTTGGAGCTAGAGTGTATTATGCTAAGCGAAATAAGGCCATCAGAGAAAGACAAAAACCATATGATTTCATTCATATGTGGAATTTAAGAAACAGAACAAATGAACATAGGAGGAAAAGAAAGATAGGCAAACCAAGAGACAGATTCTTATTTTTTTTTTAAGATTTTATTTATTTATTTATGAGAGACACACAGAGAGAGGCAGAGACATAGGCAGAAGGAGAAGCAGACTCCCTGTGAGGAGCCGGATGTGGGACTCGATCCCGGGACCTGAGAAGAAGGCAGATGCTAAAGCACTGAGCCACCCAGGTGCCCCCAAGAGACAAATTCTTAACTACAGAGAACAATCTAGGGATTGCCAAAGGGGAGGTGGGCCGGGCAATGGCTTAAATGGGTAATGGGGATTAAGCAGGGTACTTGTGATGAGCACTCGGTATTGTATGTAAGTGATATATCACTAAATTCTACACCTGAAACTAACATTATACTGTATGTTAACTAACCGGAATTTAAATAAATACTTAGAAAAAAAAATAAAAACATCACAGAACTCTACTCTCTACTTTCCTCCTTTAGAAAATATGTCCTTGATTCCCAGTGTTTGTGATCTTCCATAGGAGAAGGCAAGGGCTAACCGTTACTGGAAATCTTTCAATAAAAGTTTCATATTATTCTGTCTGCATTCAAAAATTAATATAGGTCAATTATTTGCAAATAATGAAGAAAACAAAGTTCACACATAGACTAACCCCACCATTTCTGAATATTTGAGGTAGAGACCTCCTCTCTTAAAAAAAATAAATAAATAAATAAAAAATAATGGAGGCAGCCCCGGTGGCCCAGCGGTTTAGCGCCTGCCTTCAGCCCAGGGCGTGATCCTGGAGACCCGGGATCGAGTCCCACCTCGCGCTCCCTGCATGGAGCCTGCTTCTCCCTCTGCCTGTGTCTCTGCCTCTCTCTCTCTCTCTCTCTCTCTCTCTCTCCCTCTCTCTCTCTCTGTGTCTCTCATGAATAAATAAGTAAAATCTTAAAAAGGGGGGGCATATAGTTCTTATAAAGAATGGAGTGTCACATTTAGTTAAAACAGAGGTTACTTTAGATAGTAATTTTTAAAGTGTGAATTTCCCTTTCATTTTAGGCAGATAAATTAGTGTATAGTTATGGCATAGTCCACCAGAATATTTGATTTCCTCTTTAAATGGAGAGGATGTTGATGTATATATTATAAGGGGCTATTAGGCATGTCAAGGAAGGTAATCCACATGAAGCCTTGAAAACTTGCAAGTTCTGTGGAAATGCTAAGTCGATTATTATTATTGAATTGTTTATTCTCTAAGTGACCAGCACCACATTTTGCATTTAAATCATGTGTACTTTATTGGAAGGAAGTAATAACCCTGTAAGTTCAGAAAACAAATGCAGCATTCCTGAATAGCCACACCTATATTTGACAATGGAATATATCATTAAGTACCATTTAGTGACAAAAACACCCAAAATAGATACAAGTTTTGTTAAGACTCTAATAGAACTAGGCTGACAAAAGATCTGTTCTATGGGTAGAGTGGATTGTAGAAATGTTAATCATTCAGTGCTGCAGATTTCTGCAGAAAGGAGATATTTAATTTCAATTTAACCTGCATATTGTAAGCAACTGCCATATAGAAGCCACTGTACTGGCTTCTGAGACATTAAATTAAAAAGGTTGTATGTCTGCTGTTGGGTTTTATATGGTGAGTTTGGGTGGTAATGAGGAGGGAGTATTTGTAGATAAAAGGTCTCAAGTGATTCACCTAAAGCTTGGGATACAGGGGATAAATTCACAGAGCAAGATGGGGTGCTTTATTTTAAAAAAGAATATTATCCTTATTTGCCTACTTCAGAGACAATATTGTCAGTTACAGGCCCATTCTGCAAATACATAGTTCATGGAGCAAACAGAGATTTTGGCTTTTTGATTCTTGATACCCAAAGCACTTGGTATCAGTAGTGATGAACTAGTACCCTAACAGAAAACTCACATTACGTAACTTTTTCCTTTTCTTCCTTAATTTTGAGTCTTACAGGTGCATTAAATCTGGGCTCTTGGAGAAATTAAAACTATTCTAGTTTTTATGCAAAAGAAGAAGGAAATTTCAATGAGAAGAAAAATGAAAAAACAAATTCAAGCATTGCTTTTGCTTAGGTATGCATAAATTCTATATTGTCATCTTATCTTGCATCTGGATCACATTCTTTGTTTTCAGGATCTAATTGTCAGCAGGTTTATTTTTCAAGTCTCTTAAGTTTAGACCACTGGCTTTTGTGCATTTTTGATTTTCAGCGTTGAAGGGAGCAAGCATAGCTGGTCTGTTTTTTCTACTAGTGCCATGATTTTCAACATCAGAGTTCAGTTTTCAATCAAAATACATTCATTTGCATCTATCAGATTTAAGTGGGTAAATTTGCTCTTCAAATGTGGGTGAAATGGGGCACCTGGTTGGCTCAGCCCATTAAGTCCCCTACTCTTGATTTTGGCTCAGGTCACGATGTCAGCCTTGTGAGATGGAGCCCTAGAAGCCCCATGTGGGTTCTGAACTATGTGCGCAGCCAGACTGAGATTTCTCTCCCAGCCCTTCCCCCAACTGGCACACTCCCCTCTCTAAAATAAATAAATAAATCTTCACATGTAGGTTTAAAAAAGACAAACTCATTTAATATGTTGATTTCAAGAGACTGAGTGCCCTAAATCCATATTTGTAATGGAAACTATCAGTTTTGTTAAATGAAAGAGTTAATTACGTAGGGTTCTTTTGCCAGGAAAGGGAGAAAAAAAGTTGTGTTGTGTATTTTTTTTCCATAGCTGTCAATTGAAAATGTGTGGTGTTGTAGCTGAAACATGAATATTTTAAAGTAACAGCAAATGCCTGTAATTCTTCTTGGCCAGAGGTTCCAAGCATGTCCTTTACTGGCAATGAACCACACGCAGGGAGAGTCTATCTTATGATGCCAAGGAGTTAATTATGCTCTCTTAGACTCTCAGGACGTGACTGCCTTTATTATATGTTCTCTGCCCTTTCCTCTCGCATAAAGCAGAGGAAACCATGCCTTATCAAATTGTTTCATTTCAACCAGGTGAATTTTTATATTTTCTTTTTGTGTTCATGAATAATGTTTGCAAAGTCAAATCAAAGAATAACGATGCTCTAAGTTGTGCTTCCCTTGCACTTTCATATTTTTTCCTAGGGTTCATAGTGCGAACATAGCCCCAAACCCAGGGGGCGATAGTCCTAGCAGTGCAATGGAGTAGGGCATCAGGCTATCTAAACTATCTTTAGTTTATACAGCTTATACATTAAGGAAAATAAATGCCATTGGATGCCTAATGGAACTGTCTGGCGCATGCTACAGGAGGGTACTTAAATATAGTCTGATAAAAAATTAAAACCAATTTATCAAAATGGCAAAACATTTGGTAATTTGGAACACTCTTAATGTCCATTTAAAGTGCAATAGTCAGTAATTTATTCCATTTTGGAGATTTCAAGTAATCAGCATTTAGTACAATTTATAGCTCATTCTTAATTTTGCTATTATTTACTTTAGCAAATAGGGGGAGTCTTACTCTGCAAAAAAAGAAATGTGCTGATTCTCATCTTGTAAAGTACCTCAGTGTAACAGATTCAGTGTGGAAAACAAAGTGACAGTTTGCTACCATCAAAGCAGAGTTTTAAACTTATTTTATGTAAGCTTTTAGATGAGTGGTTCTCATACTCTAGGATCTTGAAGAACCAACCAGGGATCTTATTAAAAATGAAAATTCCTGGCTTTTAGCCCTAGGGATTCTGATCACAAGGTCTGGAATGGGGCCAAGTAATCTGCACTGATTTTTAACAATCACTCCCAAATGATTCTCTTCCTAGGGTATATTTTGAGAAATACTCATTGAGATAGAGGAATCTGTCCTTTTTGTACATGATGTTATTTTATATATGAACTACTGATTAGTAGGGATAGTAATCCTGAAATTAATGATGTTGATTATATTCAACTTTTGGCATGTACATGATCTTCCAAAAATTCAGTTTGGGAAACTTCCATTTTGTATTAACATTCCAAGTTGTGTCACTAGGACCAAACAAAATTCATCAAATCAATAATTCATTTAAAAGGCTGTGGTATACTCTCAAAGTTATAAATATTTAAATGTGTAAGGTGTATTTCCTTCTCTTAGATAACATAATTCAGAGGGAAATACAGATAGTGAAACGTATCGTCAGAAAAATAAATATAAATATAACAAGCAGCTAATAATAATATGCATTGGAAAGGATAGGCTGATTTATTGAAAGTAATATTCTGTTTGTATTCCAAAGACTTTCTAAAGAATATGGCTTTAGGGAGTACACAATGCTGAGGTCTTATTCTGGCCATGTATTGCAATAATGTTCATTATTATGGGACAGAAACCAAACCTCATTGAGAATATTTTTTTTTACTTGAAGTACAGTCGGCATATAATATATCAATTTCAGGCATACAACATAGTGATTTGACAATTGTATATATTACAAAATGCTCATCGCGGTAAGTGTGGTTACCATCTGCTCACTGTGAATATGTTGGCTTCAGAACTGGACGTATTCTAAATAACATCATTTTAAATGATAACCCCATTATTTCCATCAAGGAACTAGAACAGTTGTCATTATAAAATAACGATTTGCACAGTGAAAGAGATTAAGTCCTATTTTTTCAGGATAAAGGGTGGAGGACCAATGAACTTCCTGAAGACTTTTATTCAAGCTTGAACTATATTGAGCTGATCATAAAGAAATGCTGGATGTCAACCAGTAGATGCTATCTTAGATTTGAAATGATAGTCTAAGCAGAAATTCCAAGAAGACTTCTCCATAGTCCAGTATACTCCAGAGGGCATCGGGGAGAATCAACATCATTACAAGCAAAAACGAAATGCCACACATGTCCACATACATAAGACAAACATAAAAAGGTCATTTACATGTAAGCAAATAAACTGTAGGTTCTAGGAAGGGCGAGGTAGAAGAGGAAAAATCCATGCACCATCAGGTTTTAAAGCTTCAGAGCAAAGGTTTGTCTCCAGCTCTTGGCAGATTTGGGCAGACAAAGATAGCTCTGAGTGATGAGTGAGAAGTTGGAGGAAAGAAGTGACCGGTGGTTTCTAAGGAATTTTCAGCCCAAGACACTCCTGGTTCTTAAAGATGATAAGACTATGATAGGAACCTTATAAGTTTCTTTTTTTTTTTTTTCTGATGTGCCATCTGAATTTTAAGAACCTAAAGCAGAAGAAAAAAAAAAAAAAGAAAGAAAGAAAGAAAGAAAGAAAGAAAGAAAGAAAGAAAGAAAGAAAGAAAAAATCAGGATCTAATTCTACATCCATTATCCAGGTAACAGAACACAGAATCAAACCTATTGGTGCTGTTTCTGTGTGCCAATGAACCATTTTGAACAGTAAAATGACATTGATACAGGTTTCTGGATAAACTCACTGACATTGATAGTACCACCAAAAGTGTAACACCAAATTTTGAACATATGTCATATTTAGGAAGTTCATTTCCACAGAGCTGGAAAAAGGAAACGTAAATTACTATGGTAGTAGGGGAAGGAAACCAAAATTTAACGAAGGCTTATCATGGGCTTCGCTTTGTGCTACGGACTGTATATATTATCTCCTTTGGTAGGTTAATGACAAATATGAAGTGTGCCAAAGACACAAGAAATAGGAATACATGGTTTCCAGACCTTTCAAGGTTTGATAATGAACGTGCCCTTTCAAGTTACTTTATTTATTTAATATTTTGTTTATTTATTAGAGAGAGAGAGATCACAAGCAGGGGGGAAAGGCAGAGGGAGAAGCAGACTCCCTGTCCAGCAGGGAGCCTGATGCAGGACTCGATCCCAAGACTCTGGGATCCGAAAAAGGCAGACACTTAACCCACTGAGCAACCCAGGTGCCCTCATTTACTTTAACAGTTCGACTTACTATTGAGACTAAAAGTCATTTTCATACCAACCAACCCCGAGACAAGTCGACAGATACATTCACATACACACCCTGGTCCATTTTTACCTGCACACCTTTCTGGAGAACTATATAGCTTTAGTTAAAGCCTTGGAGAACACAAAAATGATTACTTGAAATTTTCCTATAACCGTCCATGTGGCAAGGATGTGAAGAGGGTGAGGTCAAATGATACAGCCACAAACAGAATGGGTTTATTCTTTTTATTGGAGTTCAATTTGCCAACATATAGCATAACACCCAGTGCTCATCCCATCAAGTGCCCCCCTCAGTGCCTGTCACCCAGTCACCCCAATCCTCGGCCCACCTCCCTTTCCACTACTCCTTGTTCGTTTCCCAGAGTTAGGAGTCTCTCATGTTCTGTCTCCCTCTCTGATATTTCCTACTCATTTTCTCTCCTTTCCCCTTTATTGCCTTTCACTATTTTTTTATATTCCCCAAATGAATGAGACCATATAATGTTTGTCCTTCTCTGATTGACTTATTTCACTCAGCATAATACCCTCCAGTTCCATCCACGTCGAAGCAAGTGGTGGGTATTTGTTGTTTCTAATGGCTGAGTAATCAGAATGGGTTTATTTGGTAAACTTACAAGCCAAACATTGACAAGAGGACCATTGACAAGAGGTGGTGTACATCTCTCACCATTCCATAGAGAAGCATGTGGTGTCTCACGGTGCAGCTGGGCTCATTGTTGCTCTGATCCTGCTATACTACTTCTTACAATGTAAGCAGAGAATGGCCCTGTCAGCCTGAGTGCCCCTGAAAGCACAGCTTCAAATACTTATGTTTATTTTTTTAAGATTTTATTTATTTATTCATGAGAGACACACAGAGAGAGGCAGAGACACAGGCAGAGGGAGAAGCAGGCTCCCTGCAGGAAGCCCAGTGTGGGATTCGATCCCAGGACCCTGGGATCATGACCTGAGCCAAAGGCAGACGCTCAACCACTGAGCCACCCAGGCATCCCAAATATTTATGTTTAAATAGCATAACTGAGAGTCTGAATCGGTGGAGGCAGGTACAAGGGACGGGCAGAGAAATCTATGGAAAGGAAAATGACCCATGATGGGTTATCCAGTTATCCACTGCTGTGGCTGATGGGTTGCTCAATACCATGGAATGGCCTGAGAATTCACCTGACACATGTCTCCGGATCATCTGCTCAAAGGGAATAAAAGAGAAATGTTAATTCATTGCCTTCTGTCTCCCAATGGCCAAGAACTGACCCATGTACCCTGCAATTCTTGTCATTCGGCTTGTCTTTGTGTCAGAGGAGCTCTAGAAGGGGAGTGACCTATCCCAAGGGATACCTATCCTAGGCTTGAGGGGAGGTTTGCCTCTGTAGGAAATTCATCAAAGTTCATGGTTGGAATAACTAGTGATATTTTGGTAAGCTTTTGATATATGCAAATTTCCCTTAAGGAGAAAGACTAAACGTTTTGGACTCAGCCACTAGCAGGTTAATTGCCAGCTGTTACAGCTCAGATCCTGCAGACCTAGAAACGGATGGAAAGTTGTGACATCTGCTTAGTGGGGGGATCCACTCATGGAAATTTGGGTTTAAAGTGCAGCCTTTCATGTTGGAGCGAATATGGAACCCCACACAGTATATGCATTATCAAATGATGAAGAAAGTCCAAGATTACCATTTGAACTTCTGCTTGGCACTTCATGGTCAGATCTGGATATTTAGCATGTAAACTCATTCTAAAAATATATATATTTTTAACGAGCATTTGTTAAAACATGTTTAGTCAAAGATTAGGAATAAAAGACTGATCTGGTTTACCTGATAATATTTACATCGAACTTAATTCTACATTTTATGTTCATGAATTGTAAAGAGAAGTTTAATAGAAGCAAGATGCTCCATACCCTGCTTTGTGGATACTGATACAGATGTGGGCCAAAGGGGGCTATTGGAAGCCTCCTTTTCTTCTTTTCAGGGTATAGCTTTTTTAAGTTTTTGATATCTCAAAGGAGAAGATTATGTTGATTGTAAGCATTTTGTATTTAAGGAGTTTCATTTTGTAAAGAAATGAATCTGTTCCTGATTAATAACACCTTCAAAGATTTCGAGATTTTCCCTGGACTGCGACTGTGTACCTGATTTACCATGATACAGAGCCATGTTTTGATGGCTTTTTTTTTTTTTAAAGATCCCTATCATCCTTTCCTGTCTTTGTACTTCCTATCATTTGGCTTAAGGCACTTTTTGGTATATTCTTGTGGTGTAAAGTCAGTCCAGTTTATCTTTGTTTAAAACACCTTGCCTCACTGCTTATTTTGCTCCCCTTTTTCTGGTTCTTATGGAAACCAGACTTAATCTAGTCCCTTTCAAACCTCACTTCTGTTAATCAGCAAATATGTAAGGTGATGGAGTCCAAACACTATTTAATAAAGATAGGGTCACTTCTGTTGAATGTCACTTATGGAAGTTATAAAAAGGAGGCATCCACCCTCCCATGTCTTCTTTCAACAAATTGTTGAATCATAATATGCATAGAATGCTATAGTCTGGGGCTTTTGGGTGGCTCAGTGGGTTAAGCTTCCAGGTCCCAATTTGGGCTCAGGTCATGATCTCTGGGGCATGAGACTGAGCCCGTGGCAGGCTCCACGCTCAGCAGGTAGTCTGCTTGAGATTCTCTCTCCCTCTGTCCCTCAGCCTCCCAAATAAATTAATCTTAAAAAAATGCTATTATTCTCTGTGCTATGGGATATTATTAAATGTAAGAGACCTGGGTCCAGGCAAGTGGGCAAACTAATATTGCTAACCCCATTTTATCAAGTGATTTTGGTGTGGGAAATAACCAGTGGGAAAGCAAGTGGGGAAAGAAAAATAAGTAGGAAGACTCTGAACAGATGTTCAACACAGCAGGAGATAGCATTTCAGAAAGTGTGGAGTGGCTTGCATTTTGAAAAGAACCCCAGACAGGAAAAGATTATACTTTGTGGCAAAGACACAACAGGGAGACCTAAATGAGATCATGACTATGTCCCTTGTGGACCCACAGAGAAGAATTGGGGGTCAGGAAGCCTATTAGCGGATGACATGCCTGGGAGCCCTACTTAGCCACTGTCTGGGCATTGGGGGCAGACTGTTTGTGTAGGTAGCTTATAAAGTTCTGAATTGCTTTTTCATTTAGCATCTTTTATGTAGAAAATTATTTACACTGAAGTCTCATTTTCTAACATTTCAGAAACCAGCTATTTCTTAGGTTATGGTAATTGTATAAAAACATGAAATTAACCAGCAAAACTCATCTTTAGGATTTCTTCACTTTTAATTAAATCTAGCATCAATACTATAAAGCCCACAAGAATAAAATAAAATTCACTTTTCTAGTAAAATGGATTTTCAAATGCTTTCAAATCCCTGGAGGACGGAAAGCCCAATAAGACTTGGAGTCCGATCATCGTGACATTCAGAAAGGGCTGAATACCACATGGGAAGTTTGAGAGTGTTCTGAACCAGCAAAGGGAAGCAGTCAAAAAAAACCTCTTGTCCACTCTGTAGTAAGAAAACTATCAGACCCCCATTCAGAGTACAGTTCTTTGCAGCCATAGAGAAACACAATTCCAGGTCCAAAAGGAATCGAGTTCCAAAAGGGATTTTGCAGGAATCACAGCACGTGTGAGCTGGGTTAAAAATCAGGAAGCTGCTGTCTAGGTAAAGAATGTGGAAAAATAAAGTCTAGATGAAAGCAAATTGAGAGTCAGCAGTTCAGATTCTCAGAGGAGAAAGTCCAGAAAACAGGCCAAGAAATGCTTTCTATGTTGGACCATGGGGATAAAATGATAATTTGTCAAACAGCTTACTAGGTGGTTTAAAAAAAAAAAGGAAATTATCTGGCCAAGGGCATGGAAACTATCAGGCATGTGACCTACCCAAGGGATGCTATGGGTTACCCAATGTTCTGAGTATTTTCTTGATCCACTCCATTTAAATCAGCACCTTCATTCTCTGTGTTGTATTTTATTTATAGAGATTATCTCTGTTTGAAGATTTTGAGGATATTCACTTATTGATTTGTGGATTATTTGTTTCCTCCTCTTTGAATATGAGTTTTGTACTGGTTACCATGTATCCTCAGCCTATGAACAATGCCTGATACATTGTAGTAGTCCATAACTGTTAAATAAATGAATAAAGAGTCAAATGAAAATTTTACAGTAACTGTCTTACTATACCATCATTGTTGCATTGCGTACACAAGTGAATGGTAAAGTAAGATTCTGTTGTTGATTAAAGCTCAGATGCTTTGAGCAGGTAGAGAGCTTAGGGACAGAAGTACTCTGAGGGCACCTGGGTGGCTCAGTGATTGAGCATCTGCTTTTTGCTCAGGTCATGATCCTGGGGTCCTGGGATCAAGTCCCATGTCAAGCTCCCCATAGGGAGCCTGCCCCCTCTATGTCTCTGCCCTCCCCCCCATCTCTCATGAATAAATAAATAAAATCTAAAACAAAAAAAGTATTCTGATAACAGCACTTGTTATTTATGGATGTTTACAGTACATTTCAATCAATTTTGTTACTATAATAAAGATGCACTATTAAATATAACTTTGGCATAGGTTTTAAAAAATAATAGCTGTAAGGGGCACCTGGGAGGCTCAGTTGGTTAAATTTTTGCCTTTGGCTCAGGTGCTGATCTCAGGGTCCTGGGATCTAGCCTTGTCAATCTCCCTGCTCACTGGGGAGTCTGCTTCTCTTTCCCTCTGCTCCTTCCCCTGCTTGTGCTCTCTCCCCCTTTTTCTCTCTCTCTCAAATAAATAAATAAAATCTTTAAAAAAAATAATAGCCTTAATATGTTGACACATTGGTACTTTTGATTGTTACCTCTTTTCTCCCAAAAGAGAATTCATATACGGTTAGGGCTAAGGTTAAGGAAAAGTTGTCCCACAGTGTCTTACACAAGAGTGTTTGGACTTGATGTCCAATTTTTCAGAAATGGTAGCAGGAGTTCTTTCCTTCCCCCATGCAGTTACTATGGAATTGATATGGTATATTTAAAAATATACAACCTTTCTCTAAAAACTTAGATATTTCTATATTACTAATTTTTAAAATGTGTTCAACATGAAGAGATTATTTGTTCTTAAAAGTGTTTTGTACCCAAGCTCATTTGCTCCATCAACCCATGGCTGATAGAGAACTCTCTCTCCCTCTTTCCCTTTTCCTCCTTCTAAGTGATGTTTTATATTTAATCTTTTCTAGACAAGATATAAATTGCATGAGGGCAAGGACATTTTCTATTTCATTCCTTACCTAGCCTTCAGTGACCACAATGACAAATTCCAGATCAATGAAGGAGAAGCTACTGGGATGTTTCAAGCAGTACTTCCCTGGAGCACTTCCTGTATTTTGGTGGGGTTCAGAGTCTGTGTCTTCACTTCATGTTTTAAAATCAGTTTTTATTAGTTTGTTTTAGTGGATCCATAAGACTTTTAAGAATTTAATTTTAATTTGGTTATACATTTTCAAAGAAAACTACTGCTGAAAAACTTATAGCAGTGTCTCTCTTCCTTCCCCACGACCACTAGCTTATTCACCACAGAGATCCTCCTCTCTCTCTTTTTTTTTTTTAAGATTTTATTTATTGATTCGTGAGAGACACACAGAGAGAGGCAGAGACACAGGCAGAGGGAGAAGCAGACTCCTTGAGGGGAGCCCAATGTGGGACTCAATCCCAGGACCCTGGGATCATGCCCTGAGCTGAAGGCAGATAGATGCTCAACCACTGAGCCACCCAGGCACCCTGAGATCCTCCTTTGGAGACAAGAAATGCCACTTTGCTTAGCTCTTCTGATACATGGATCTTTATTTATAAATAGTACACAATATTGCTTGATTTTGATTATTAACCTTAAACAGTATCCAACTCTCTCACAGTTTGGTGGTAAATTTGTAGTCAGTGTTATCATTATCATGGCTAATGCAAACACTATTCATTGTTGAGCAAGTAGCATGCTGTATTTATACTACATTTCTATAGAATTTTCCTCTGAAATTAATAAAAATTTTTTTCCTGTTTTCTTAATTTACCTTGAAATTACAGCTGAGTCATCATGTACCTTCTAGTGGCTATGTAAATTATTGCCTCATTCGAATCTCCATGCAGTCAAGTCTGTTAATCTATCAATTTCTTCTTTGTCTTAATTTCCTCTGGATGCTTCTCTCCTGGGGTCTTTGGTCTAGCCTGGAATGGCTCTGCTCTGTGTGCAGGCTTCTGCCCAACTGTCATCCTGGATACTCTGCAATCTTTGGAGAATTCCTTTTTCTCCTCTCCAGTTTTGATCTCTTCATTCTGGATTGGTGTCCTGATTCTGGGTCTTCCATCTTCTCAGTTTATCCCTGGTTATAGATGGAATCTACCATTAGTTTCTGGAGGAACAGAGTACAAGAGATGGATTTTTTTTTTTTTTGAGACACAGCATTTCTTAAAATTCTTGTGTCATTTTTAATATTACATATGGGTGATAGTGTGTTTGGATGGAGACAACTACTTTAGATATCATACACATTAAACATTTGAGGGGCATCTGGGTGGCTCAGTTGGTTATGCATCTGACTCTTGGTTTTGGCTCAGGCCATGATCTAAGGGTTGTGAGATCAAGTCTCAAGTGGGGCTCTGTGCTGAAAGGAGTCTGCTTGAAAATTCTCCATCTCTGCCCCGTACCCCCACTTGCACATGTGCTCTCTCTTTCTCTCTAAAATAAATAAAATGAATCTTTAAAAAAAATTCAAATTCATCATGCTCCTGTCCTCTAGCATTCTATGTTGCTTTTAAAAAGCAAAAGCAATTTTCATTCCCAATATTTTGTGTGTACCCCCATTTTACTCTGGAGGGTCTCCTCTTTATTCCTCTCATTTTTCATATATATAGCTTCAGGCACTTGATCTGTTCAAAAGGGAGACTTACATTCTTCAGAGGTAGGAATTTTCTGGTTTTCTCTATGGAGCTCCTGTTAGTCAGATGTTGGGCCTCTTTGCTTAATTATTTTTCTTTCATCTTTTCACTCTTATTGGTTATCTCTTTGTATTTTTGATCTTCCAATTCTTTTGTTGAATTTTTATCTGGATGATTATCCTTTTATGCTCTAATATCTATTTCTTGTTCTATGAATGTTCCTTTTTATGCATTTTGGTTTTGTTCCATGGGTTCAATATTTCTCTTATCTCTCCAAGGATATTAATTACAGTGTTTTTTTTTTTTCTCCCTGAATTTGTTTTGATTCTTTTCTCATTTTAATTTTAGAAGCTTTCAGTTCTTTGGTTTTTGTTTCTAATTAAGATCAAGGCCCTAAAAATTGAATAGGAAGTTCTGTGGGTGTGAGCTGTGTTTCTGCACTGCTGAACCTCCTGTGTTTACTATGACTGACTGGCCAGCTTCTGTGTTATTAAACCCCCAAATGTCTGTATTCATACTGGGGTTTTCTGTGAAGCAGTACAGTTCTCTAATACCTACCCAGGAAGGAATTAACATGGCTACCAGTTTTCTGGAATTTGGTCAAGAGGGAAGGCTCAGATCCACAGTTTAGTAATCAAATTTTAGCTTAATTCTATTTTTTTACCCCAGTATGGAACCTTGCTGTCATCTTTGTTTCATAACTGCAGGTAACTTAGAAGTGGGGCAGTCATCTGAAGGTACTCAGAATGGGGACTGGGGATGTGGGCTAAAAATGCTGCCTCAGTGTTTTTTTTTTTTGTTTTTGTTTTTTTTTTCAAATGCTTTCTTTGATAGCTTCAAATTATTCTTGGAGATTCCAATTCCCAAGGCTTTCTGGGGTTGTTAGGGCCAAATGTGTTAGTAAATCCACATGCAAGATTTTACTCTTTCCACTCCTCTAAGATATTCCTCTATTTTCTTCAATCTTCAAGCATTATGGCTTGGGGTACAGATAACTACTGATTTTTTTTATGATATTCAATTTGTTTTAATCTTTTGATTTTGTTTTGTCTTCATGGGCTTTAGGGAGTTGGGTTTTGAGAGGAGAGGGGATGGACATGTCTCCATTCCCCTAACTTAAACTCACAAATCCAGTGATCAAATTTTGAGGGATACATTCTCTTCGTTATAAAATTTATCAAATGTATTTTTAAAGAGAATAACTGTTAGTTGGTAGTTGGCAAAATTTTCATAAAGTAAATTAGAATATTTCTATTGTTTGCTGAAAACAAAGTCCTACTAGGAAAGTCAAGAAAAAAAAACAGTCTAAACATTTCTGGTAAGTATTGAGTCAGTGTAGAAAAAGTTAAATAATCTTTCTGGTTAATGTTATCACATTATCTTACACTAATACCAGGTTCCTCATATAAATAAGTGCCTGCCAAGATAAATAGAATGCTTTCATGGGGCAGCTAGGCAACTCTCACATTGGATAATTTTGATAATACATAGAAAGATTTATTTTTTTCTCCATTCTTCATGCAGACTACTGGTATCTATCATTAAAACAATATGTTTTGTAATTATTTGAATGAGAAAGAAACAAACATTTATTCAGTGCCTACTCTGTACCATGTATAGGACTGTGGCTTATGTATTATTATTATTATCTCATTATCCTTTGTCAGATACCTGTTATATTTTAAATTTATGTATTTTTGGTGAGCTTTCAGGGAAGTACTTGGTTTCTGGATGAAATTAAAGAGATTCCCATTATTTACTTGAATTATTTCTGGAAAGAGTTTCACCTGTGGGCTGGCTGCATTCATTTTATGATTTCTGTAGTTTTTATTTTTATTGTTGATTTTTTTCTGGATTTGTTCATAATTCAGTGCATAAAACTTTTGTTTACCCATATCATATAATAGCTGTGTACTCAGTGTTGTGCAAAATCCCCACATCTTATTTTCCTATAAAAAACAAAGAATCTTTGTATCTGATGGGGTCTTACAAGAGTTGGTCAGAGTACGAAACTAAGCACAAGCCCTCACTCAACTTTGATGAAAAGCCAAAAATCCCAACTTTAAAAAAATTTGCAACATTAAAACACACACATACACGTATACAACAATAAAGATACATATTTCTAATCACTGCACATTCTTGTACTTCCAGAACAGAGCTGCAGAAATGATGATGAGTTCTTCTGAGGCTGGATGCTGCTGTGCATTTTGCACCTGCTCCTGAGGTGAGCCAGCCTGGCAAGAAAAGAAGGTAGAATTGGTTCCAAAGTGTTAGTCCTCAGCCAATCACTAAAGTCACAAACCCTCAGGGTGAGCTGGAACCACAGATGCACGTTAGCTGTTCATCCTTGCGTTAAAAAAAGATTTTGTGAAAATAGCGGCTGGTCCTGAGCCCAGCAAGCATGGAGAGCAAGAATGATAAGTTATCCATTTCTAGAAACTTTATAAATATAGGACTTGCTTACCACAGACTGCTGACCTTGAATTCCCTTCTTATGAGTATGTTTGTAATTCTGAAAGCGGCCTCACAAGGCTGGAGGACTACTCACAAGGTGGCTATTAATAAACAGTGCTCTAAAAGTTACAGTAGTCCAAAGCGTGTAGACAGGTGTTTCACATCAATATAGTCATGAAATGCTGGAGGTCAGGTGCTTCACATCCACAGCTTTGTCTGAACATGGTGGAGTGTGTGTGTATGTGTCCCTGTGAGTGCACATACTTGTGTACATATGCACCACGCATACTTTGAAAGTACTCAATTCCTTGTGCATTTTGTAGTAAATAATGCTCGCTTAAGAGTATGGTACAATTTAAACCAATATAGCAAAGACTTTGTTTCCAAAATCACTCTAATTTTCCTATGTTCTTAGCAATATCAATGATGATGCTTAATAAAATAATGTTAGTCCAATGTATTTTTGTTTATGGTGCTGATGAGATCAAGACTGGTTGTCTCATGGGAAACAACATTCAGATTACCTATTTAGACCTAGTTTTTCTCAAAATGTAGGAAAAATAATATAAACTCAGTTTACCTCCTAAAGAAAATTGGTCAATAACATCTTCATACATAGAGAGTGGATTTTCAATATTTAAAAAGCAGTTGCCTGGATCTCACATGTTTCATAATCAAACAGAGACAGAGGACCAAATACTTCGACATAATGCAAACATTAGCAGTAAGGATAAATTGATGAGTTTTGCTTTCCTTCTGATTTCATGTCAGATTTATAACATCGCCTTCCATTTTAGTTTTCATTTCTTTTATCTCCATTTTTTCCTTTCTTTCTCCTGTCCACCATTGCCTCTTAGCCATATTATGTAATAAATTATAACGTGAAGAGTATCTTCTAGAAATTATATCCTGTGGCCTTTCTTAAGGTAATTCAAACTTTTACTTGGCCAAAAAAGAATTGTATGCTAAATTTATGTATGTTCCCAGAGACAGGGAGAAACTATTTTTTTCTCTGTCCCCTTCATGAGACATTTAAACAAGTGGGTAACAGGTGCTACATGCCAGGAACACACTGTACTCTGAATATTTTTGTAAGAAGCTGTTCACTCTGGGGAAAGTATTTCATTTCTAAGTCCTAGCAAACACCACCTGTGCTTGGTCAGTCACTGGCAAGGATAGATACACCCTTGGTGATGAAAAACGATTTTATTGGACTGTGGATAGAATTGTTTCTTCAAATATTGGGGAGGGAGCTGATAAATTACTTTACACCTACCACATTGGATAATCCCTGCAAGTCCTTTGGGACAAGATAATCACACACACACTTTGAATGGAAAGAACGATGCAATATTGTCCAGTGTACTAAACTAGTGTCTTATTCTCTCCTGGAAAACAAAGTCTTTGCTTTTACTACTATGAAATATAAAAGTTGGTTGTGACGAGATGATAATACTCATGTAGGAAAAGAAGAGAACATTTGAGTTAGAAAGAAGGAAATATTGTTTAATAGGATCAGGAGGCAAAATCTACATGCTTCTTGCATTAACCTCAGGATTAGCTGCTACATCTCATGGACTTGGCCCTAATAAAGGCAATTTACACAGCGCTATGGATAAGAAAAGAGCCCCAGAGACAATATTTGTAAGCCATAAATTACTAATACATATGTACTTAGGATGAATAAATTATTTTGCAATATGATGAGCATGATCTTACTTTATAAAAGAAAAATAAAATCCAGGTTTCTGAAGGAAGATTAACTCCATCAGCCCCTTAGGATGTATGTACTTTCTTAAGTCATTTCCGTTGCATAGAGTTTTGAGTGTGCTAATGATTACAACTACTGTGCTTGTCCAGAGGCAGCATCGTCCTAACTCCCCCGAGCCAAGCTGGAGTGTGATTTACACTGGTACTTGATGGATTTCCTAAGCCCGGCAAGGCGCCTGCTCCACACTCTAGTCCTCCTACCACTCCAGGTGTGTGACTCACTCTCCAACTCCAAAAGTGTGATGCTGGGCTTATCAATTTAGAGATTAAATTCTTTTGCAAGAATAACTCTACTGAACTCCATCTGTGATTTAGTGCTCTATAGATCTACATGCTAGCTTTTAATTATTCCGGATGACCACCACATAGATTTTGACTTGGAAATTATTGGGGAAAACTAGATGTCACAGGGGAGTTTGTTTTAGTGACAGTGGGTTGATATGGAATACCGGTGGTTGCTGAGATCTAAAATCAGAACACTCCAGGCCTGACCCCAATACTATTTCAGCTTGTATTTTAAAATATGTATTTCTAGTAGTCTAGAGGAACTTTCTACTTAAATGTTTCATCATATCTAACACTAAATCCATCTCCCTCTTTACTTAGACCTGTCTTCTTGCTTATCTATTATACTTTGTCAGGGATATTGTTATCCTAGGTTTCAGGGCAAGAGGCCAGAATATGAATATCATCTTTACTGCCTCTCGTCAACATTTTCTGTCTCCCACCTTCCATTAAGCCTCACGTTCTCATCTTTTGCAAAGATTATCTTGGATGTACTACACTGTGTGCCTACAGTTAGCTTATAAGCTCCACTGAGCTTTCAAAGCCCACCAGCTGTCCACCTGCAATACCCAGCATGCATTCTCTGCTTTCAGGAGGCCTCTTTTCACTGTCATTATACTTTGTGAAAACTTATCCTGCTTCTGCAGCTTTCTTTATACTTTTCTTCTTGCCTAAAATGTCCTTCTGGTTCCCAGATTGGACAATTTCTTTTTTTCTTTTCTTTTTCTTTTCTTTTTTTTCTTTTCTTTTCTTTCTTTTCTTCTTTCTTTCTTTTCTTTTCTTTTTTCTTTTCTTTTTCTTTCTTTCTTTTCTTTCTTTCTTTTCTTTCTTTCTTCTTCTTTTCTTCTTCTTCTTCTTCTTCTTCTTCTTCTTCTTCTTCTTCTTCTTCTTTTCTTCTTCCTCTTCTTCTTCTTCTTTTCTCTTGGTTAAAAGAAAACTTGTGTTTAATGGTAAAGCTTAGTACACTCTGACACCAGGCAACCAACCCCTAAGCTGAAGCAGCAGGGATGGGTAGGTGACTCCCATGGGGCCTCACATGGCAAAGAGGATGAGGAAGGCCAACATCAAACAGAAGGACTCCATGGCAAAGTCTAGAATGGCATAGGAGAAGAACTGCTGCTTGAGAGGTGGGTTCCAGGCATAACACTGATCAAGCCTCGAAATGCTGTTCCAATGCCAGCCCCTGAACCAGCCACAACAACTGCGGCAGCCCCAGCATCAATAAACTTGGCTGCTGTGTCAGTGTCTTAGGAGACAGTGCTGGTCTGGGTATTGGGCCACGTGGAGTGGGGAGCTGCTCTGGGATGGCTGTTTAGATGGGATCTTTGGCCTACTTGAGAAGGAGGCAGACACAGGCCTGATTAGATCCCCGGCACAGTGGTGGATCAGAGCCAGGGAGTGGTGCCCTGGTGGTCTGCATATTCTCCATCTGTATTTCCACTGTGCCACTGCCTCTGCTCGGACCCTGGCACTAGCCCAGCTAATGGTGACTCTGACAACTTCCTTTTGTTATCAATTCCTTCTCAACTCAACCTAAACATTGTGGTTTAATCACTTAAGTGCACTTTTACCAGCACTCTCAATTTCTTTCTTATTTTGTCTTTTTTTTAAAGGCTGCCCACTATGGCAATATGCAACCAAAGATTAATCTACCTGTTCTTTTTATTTATAATCATTCGTTCTCTTTATTAGTTGTCCTCGGTGCTGAAAATTGAAATTCTACAATCGGGCTGAAGAAGAGTACAACCACACCTCCATACCACTGGTTAATTCTTTCTCTTGTATCTGATTATGGCTCTTTTATATTTCCTGTTGGTGCTGTTCAGATTTTTTACATCCCTATTTATAGTGCTCATTCCATTTGCATCTCTCTGATCCCCAGCAGTTGATGCTGCTTGATTCTTTGAACAAGAGTGACTGTTACAAATAGCTTACTTTCTCCCTGGTACCCTGGCTTCTGACCATAGAATCCATCCTCATCCTTCTTCTCTACTATGTCAGAGCAAGGTATACCTTTGTCCTCTCTCTACAACATTCTTCCCCATATTCTAGGATCTTGCTAATCTTTTGTAGATATTCTATATTTCTTTTTCTTTTTTTCCCCTGAAGCCCTCCTCCTGTGTGTATTGATGTGTTCAATTCTCCCTCACCCTCAGAAATATTTTAACCTATGCCTACAATCTGGCTTCTTCTCTCATTATCCTACTGAGACTCTTCTCCCTCTAGCCACGAATGACCTTCTAATGGCCAAATCACATTTTGTTCTCACATTACTGGATTTTTTCTATAAAAGTTGATGCTTGATATTATTTCTCCCATGGATTCCAGGTATAAATGTCTCTTGGTTTCTATCAATGTACTATCCTTCTTCCTTCCCTTTGGCCCACCTATTGCATTGTAGAGTTTGCTTCCTCAATATGTAAAGGGTACTTTCCTTGACATCCATTTATTTTCTTTAGAGTCCTAGCTTTATCTAAAAATTTATCTTCTATTCTGAGCTGTGTTTCCATATGCAGCTGGCTCCCCAATCTGTATATCCAAGCCTCTCCCCATGTCATTCCCTTCAGTCCATTGGAACTTTGTCTTAACTTTTAAAAATCTCATATCATTACCTCATTTAAATATTCCTGGTGTCTACAGGATTAAGCTCAGACTCTAGTGGGGTATAAAGCCCATCAGTATCTGGATTCTCATATTCTATTCACAGCTACGTATACTGTTCTCCAGCCATACTGGAATTCTTATCATAATCTTTCCTTCTGCTATATTTGTATAGTTAGCTTCTTCCCTTCACCTTAGCTCAAACTAAGGTGATAAAGTTTCATGACCATGTATTAGACTGTCTAACCCAGATCTTGAGATTCACTAATATCTGACATTTTTGAGATTATTTTGTTGGTATCCTGGGGCAATCCATACCCTGAAAGGGTCAGCTTTTTTTCTCCCCTAAAAAAATAAAAGTAATTATTTTCAAACAAAGTCTCAATATGGAGTAAGCCCTAAGGTACATCTTTGAATGGAGTATTGGAGAAAAATTTCCTTTCTCAGGCCTGTCGACTTCCAGGTGTGGGATTGATCTGGCATCCTAGGTTGGGTTTCCACAGTACAAATTCGAGTATGAGAGGATTTGTGTGAAAGTGGTTTATTGGGGGAGAAACGGAAAAGGACTCAGGAAAAGCAGGATATGTAAACAGGAAAAGCTGAGCAAGGTTATGATCTCAAGTGAAGTCCAAGCCTGAACTTGATCCTGTGGGTAAAATGCACCTCAGACACTGTCCTTCCTGGTGGCAAAGGATGTGGAATTTTGCCTTCTTGTAGCAGCAACCAGTCATTGGCTGCATGCTGGATGAAAGTGGTAGCAGTGAGGACTTGTCAACTCCAGATGCTTCCAGTTCTGCTTCAGTAGCCACAAGACAATTGTCTGAGAGAGCTGCAGGTACAGGTGGTTAGGAGTAGAAGGCAAAGCTGTGGATGCACATATAGAACTGGCAACAGAGACATGGAGGAGCACGAATCATCACCAGCATACCTGGTTATGGAGAAGCAGAAAAGGAGTTAATAATCACCAAGCTTGTCCTTTCCACTGCTGCAGCAGGAGTAGCAGAACAGAGAAGTGATAGCTATTAGAACAAGCATCCTTTAAGGTCCCTGGACATACTTCCAAATGAGTAAGGAGGTATGTATGTGTTGAGGAGGGGGTGCTTCCCACAAACAGGACACCAAGCAATTCCTGGACATTAGAAAAGGTATCCAAGAATCCAACTCAATTTCAGACACTACTCAGATGTATCACCAGATTTCACAGGTTAAAGTTCAGTCCTACAAGACTAGCCCCTCTCCCCACATCAAATGCTAGTCATAAACACCAGACTGTTATGTGTACTTCTGACTAACTGGCTACAGATTACATGTTGCAGTGACTTCCTCCTTAGGTTCCATTAATTTGCTAGAGTGGTTCACAGAACTTAGGGAAAGAAGCTTACCAGTTTACTAAAAGATAAGAAGAAGAATACAAATCAAAAGCCAAAAGATGAAGAAATACCTAGGATGCAGTCCTGAACAAAGAGACTTTTGTCTTCTGGAGCTTGGGACCCCCAAGAGTGGAAAGCTGTCTGAAAAAGAAAGGGCCAAGAACTGTCCTCTTCAGTTTTTATGGAGGCTTCATTACATAGTCATGATTGGCTAAGTCTTTGGTCATTGATTCAACCTCTAACTCTTCTTTCCTCCTTGGGGGTTGGGGGTAGGGGAAAACAGAAAGTTGCAACCATCTAATCACATGGTTGGTCTCCTCACAACCAGCCCCGCCCCACCTTGGGTGAGGTCTGAAAGTCACCTTCATCAAATGATCCACATTTCACCTTTATGGCTCTGAAGCATTGTCTGTAACAATGGATGAAGACCAAATATACCTGGGAAATATACATTTGGTCACCAGATTACCATGATAAACATAATGGTCATATACATTATTATATTGCAAACCATCTTCTGGAAGGTAGCAACGTCTTCTGGTCGCATGTGGCCATGCCTAGTCCCACTAGCAAGTGGGGGGATATATCAGGACCTAGACCTCTCGGTCCTTAATAGAGGAAGTGCCAGGGTCACTGGTAGTCCAGTGTGCCCAATAGAACAGAGACTTTCTGAAGGTCATTAGCAGCAGAGCAACGGCAATGAGCAGGCCTGAGAGGAATGCCCCAGCACAGTAATTTTAAAATGCATGCAGAACACACTTGGGAAACTTAGAAGTACTAAGATATGGGAAAGATAGAGAGATCAGTCAGTAGAACCTCTGAAACCAGGTAAAGTTTAGGCTACGTTCCTTTACAGTCTTGGTGACAAACTAGGATCACTGGGTTCTAAACAGCCATCAGCTGCGGTAGTTAATCTACCAATGAGCCAGGGGATAGAGCAACAATAGCTCATCTTTTTTTTTTTTTTTAAAGATTTTTATTTATTTATTCATGAGAGACACAGGCAGAGGGAGAAGCAGGCTTCCACAGGGAGCCTGATGTGGGACACAATCCCAGGACCCCAGGATCATGACCTGAACCAAAGGCAGACACTCAACCACTGAGCCACCCAGGTGTCCCCAATAACTTATTTTCTCCTTGGGTTTCAAGACTCAGGAACAATGTCCCAATTTGGAAGTACTCTTTTCTAACTTCCCCTAAACTCAGCTTCTCCTTCAGAACACTCATCTACTTTTATCACAGAATTTGCTGCACTCTGCTGAGGTAGTCTGTGTCTGTCTGATCCAATAAACTCCTTAAGGAAAGGACCTATTATTCATTTCTAATCCCCAGCATTTAGTGTAATATGTGTCAAATATTAGTCTTAATAAATGTTAGTTGAGTGTATAAAGTATCTAGACTCATGTTTTTCATCCTTTTGGGTGGCAAAAATATCCTCTAAGGGCCTGATGCAAGCTATGAAACTTCTTCCCATAAAAATACTCAAAAACAGAGATTCTTGTATACATTAACCTAGAAGAAATGTTTCAAACAGATAAGGAAAATCCATATCGTTACTATTACTGTCCTTCAAACTGAAGACTGATAGAGGTCCTCTAAAATTCTTGAAATCCTGGTATGTTCTAACTCTTACAGTAAACCAAGGAAAAATTTAAAATCAGTGCAAGCATTAAGGATTTAGGAGCTCGCTCCCAAATTATATGCACCAGCTACTTGGGAGGAAGTTTGTAGGAATTGCAATTAGTGTGAAGTGAAGCATTGATGGGAGCCAAGCAAGAAAACAGAAGAGAAGGAAATGAGCAGACCTTTTAATGAACAGAGAAAACAGGCAGAGTGGGCATACTTGGCCCTGAAAATGAATAGTGGGGGTGACAGTATTTTCTCTCAGTTTTATGTCACACTTTAGGTCACTTCTTTGACTATTGAATGAGTCATGTCTAAGATACCTTAGCAGATGTAGGCAAAACCTCCTTCTTAAGAGATTCAATCTCTTCTAAGTGCCCCGGGGAGCCCTGCATCCCCAGTTCACTTCCTCTAGTCTTAAATGTTTTTATTTTCTAGATGTTGGCTGCAGAGCCAAGGAGATGGACATCATTCATCTGAGTAAAGAAATAACATCCAGTGTTCGTGTTCAATGCTTTCACATTGCTGATTTTTGAGATTTTTGACTCATTGGGTCCTCTGTTGTGTTTCCACCTTTGATTAAAGTGTAATGAGATATTTTGCATGTGTTAAGTTCCAGTGAGTAATTATCAATTAGCTGATTGTTGAGTGAAGCAGATTTAATGAAAGAGATATCAATTTACACACTTTATTTCTAATTTTGAGATATCTTAAATCTTATCTCTTTTTACTTTTCTCAACAGATCACCCTGCAGTTTCACTCTGCAATCTGAGATTTCACCCTGAAGTTTACGATGGACTCCCAGCTAAATGTTTGAGGGGGAATTAGGCAGCATCCAGATAGAAGTAAATTTCAGTAAATGAAAATTATTAAATTTAAAATATATGTACCAAATTAAAATTTGGTACCAAATTAAAATATATAATGTACCAAATAATAAACACACTTATCCTGGCCACAGAAACTCATTCCTCTGTTTCACGATGGCCATAGAATTTCTAAGTGTGGAAAGAGCTGGAAGTAAAAAATATGCAGATGGGAAATAGTAATATGTTTGGGAGTTTCTTTAAACTTATCTGCAAGGATGAGTTGAATCAGAATCAGTTTCTTGCTATCAATTGTCATTTGTGGTTAAAGTTGTGCTTCTTCACATACACTTCACATACACTTTGAAGTGTATTAAAATTTTAAGTTCATTATTGTTTATGATAAAGTTGTACATTTCCTTGATTCAGAGACCCAAATGTTTCTGAAATTGGGACGTGCTTTATAACTTATATGGACATGTAAATTTAAAAGTTGTCTTTACATTGATGGTGTGTTGTTCATTTGATGAAATCTTAGAATTGAGGAGATGTGGTAAAATGAGATTGATTAGTCTTCTAAAAACATTTCTCAGAGATAGGTACCATAGCTTCTCTGTTCTTGATCCTCTTTCCTCTTTCATCTCCCATCAGAACTAATTTGTTCAAGGAAAAATTAGGCAAGACTTTCTGAAAATGGGTTCAGAATAAGATATATTTGGCTTTCTAATCCTGTAAGAAATGCACACATTATCAATGAGTCAATGCCAGGAGATGTCCCTTTGTCACTGGTTTACAAATTAACTTTAGGAAGCCACCTTCATACCTGGCAATGTTGCCAAACGGAGTCCAACAGAAGCGCTCAAATAATTCTTTAAACTTTCAAACAAAGATCAAGACCAGAGAGCTTCATTTTAGCACCTGGTCATACTTTTCCCCCAAACATAAATCTATTTGTGTTAGAATTGGCCAAAGGGTTTGTCTCATTAAACTGTATTCAAGTGAAAGTATTTTATCAGTGATGAAAAATAAAATGTTATGTCAAAGTTACTTAAAAGGTGATGGGTGGAATGAAAGTCATTTCATGAAACAATGTGAAAAATGAAAAAGCTCTCTTTGATCATAGTTCATAATTGAAGGTTATTTCCATTTCCTAGGTAGTTATTTTGGCAATTAAATCAACTCAAAAGTTTTATCTCTAAAAAAATTAATTGTATGTTGAAAAAGTGAATTGGGATAATGTACTTGGTAAAGGTTAAAAGAGGTTATTCCAAATGTTATTTCAGTAACATTAGTTTGTTATCATATGCAGAAAACTTTAAGGTATTAAAAAGTATAAGATGCTAAAAATGTTCTCTGTATGGGAAAAAAATACTCTTTGGTTTTATTAGTAACAATTGTTCTGAGTGAATGAATTTATTATTCCAAAGTGCTAATTTAAATTGGTGTTTGTGAGGATGATAGCAGTTTATGCTGCTAGGTATCATGCCGTTTATAAATCTCTCTTGATTTATAAATTCCTCATGATACTGATATTTCATACTTTTATTAGCTTTATTGAAGCATAACTGGCATATGATAAATGACATATATTTAAAATTCATAATTCGATAAATTGTGCCACAACTTGAAGATGCTCTGTTCACCTTTTTTCAGTCTTTTTTTCTATTTCATTTTGAATAGTTTCTATTGCTGTGTTTCCACGTTCATGAGTCTTTTCTTCTGTAGCATCTAATATGCAGTAAAACCATCCAGTGTATTTTTTATCTCGCACATTGTAGTATTCTAGAGAACATCTCTAGACATTTACTTGGCTTCTTTAAAAAAAGTTTTTTTTACCTTCACTTAACATTTGGAATACAATCTTAACAACTATGGAATACAATCTAATTGTTTTAATACATGTGTAAGTTAATTCTAACATCTGTATCAGTTCTGATTGATTGAACTTCATTATGGATTGTATTTTCCTGCTTCTTTGTGTGCTACTCATCTTTGACTGGTTGCAGACATTGTGGATTTTATCTTACATGATGCTGGTTATTTTTGTATTCCTATAAATGTTCTTGAGTTCTGTGCTGGGGTATGGTTCAGTTACTTGGAAGTAGCTTGACTTTGACAGGTCTTGCTTTTAAGAATAATTAGGTGGGACCAAGAGTGATGTTTACTAGGACTAATTATCCCCCACTACTGAGGAAAGGCCTTCTGAATTTTCTACCCAATGCCCTGTGAGTTATGAGGTTTCCCAGTATGGCTGATGGGAACACATGCCATTACAGGCCCTGTATGAGCACCAGGCACCATTCCAATATTTTCAGATGATTCTTTCCCAACCTCAGGTAGCTTCCTTGCATGTCTGTGCTGATCGATACTACGTTGAATGCCACTTGAGAAGAACCCTCTGCAGGCTTCTGTGTTTTTTTTTTTTTTTCATTTTCTTTTCTTTTATATATTTATTCATGAAAGGCAGAGAGAGAGAGAGAGAGAGAGAGAGACAGACAGACAGACAGAGACAGGCAGAGGGAGAAGCAGACTCTATGCAGGGAGCCCGATGCAAGACTCGATCCTGGGTCTCCAGGATCACGCCCTGAGCTGAAGGCAGATGCTCAACTCCTGAGCCACCCAGGCATCCCCTGAGTTTTTTTTTTTTTTTTTTCTAAATGCATCTCAATCCTCTCTGGTCCTAGGGCTAGGGAATTCAGGCTATCATGGTCCTTCCAGACTCTCCATCTACCAGGTTCCTTCTGGGCCCCGTCTCCTATCCTATAGACTGAAAACTCTTCCAAAGAAGTAGGCTGGGGTCTATTGTGGGGCTCACCTCTCCAGGATCACTTTCTTTGTTGTCTGATGCCCAGGGTCTTAGAAGCCATGGTTAATTCAACTATTTTGTGGTCTTCTTCTGCTGTTTGTTTGTTTTGGGTGGGAGAGTGAATTCAGTTGTTGTTACTTCATCTTAGCCAGGGGTAGAAATCTACATGTCCATCTCTCTCTTTCTTTCTCTCTCTCATGGATACACACACATATACACCCATATGTATATATATATGAATTAATATATATGTGAATGATTATATTATGTTTTAATCCAAGCAAATATCAACTATCTGGAAGTTTTAGGGAAAAGTACTATTACAGACTTTCTAATCCTGTAGGAAGTATTATCATGTATTATCTGGTCTTGATATTGTTCAAAAGTTTTGTTTGAATGTTTCAGTATGACTCTATGTGGCAATATTGCATAGTATGAAGGTGGTTTACTATATTACAGTGTATAAAATCCCTACTCTTTCTCTGTGCCAAGCCCCTGTCCCAGTGTAATGGGATACAAATTGGTGCATTACTTTGATCAGAAGAATTTTAGTGATTTTGAGATTTTTTTCAGTTTCTTTCCTATCCTCTCAATCACCTTTTTGTTCAGTTCTCTTCTTCAAAGGTACCAAATCTCCTTATAATAATTTGTTATAGCTGTACAGGAGAATTTGTTAAACCTTGTCCATTTTAGGACACAGTTTCATGGGTCATCAATAGACTTTTTCTAAGAATGTAAGGACTACTGGAAGGAAAAAAATTATTGAAAATAAACTGGAAAACATTTCAGTTGTTTTAGAAATGGGCTCTTTATGTAAATCGTTTCCTTGTGCCACATACAAAAGATATCTTTAATAAGGTGCTTGTTTTTGAGAATCACTGTTAAAGGATACAAAAAGTATTCTTTCTCAAGAGTGGTTAAGTGTGGCTTCTAGGGTTTGATAATAAAAGCACGACTATTCATGCATAATAGAATCAGGCTTTTTTTTTTTTTTTAAAGCATGCCTTCCTTTGCTATTCTGGACAGGTGTTTCCATAGTGCAATTTAAACTACAAAAATGGCTCATAATTGCCAACACCTAATTTAACATTCTGAAGCTAATCATAAAACAACCTCCCCTTTCACAGGAAAGACAAAGTCTCAGCTGGGCTTTAAATCCTGATTATATGACAAGGTTCCAATTGAAATTTTAGCTATCAACCAAGTGACCTTCAATGACCACAAGCTGGGAAGCTTGGTAACTAATCTAAACACATCTCTAGGCAAAACCCCCACCTCAGCATTAGTTTCCAGACTCTTGCATTATTCACTTTATAAAAAAAGTAGACCATGAAAAGCAAATGATTGTAGCAACCTTCAACCCTCTATTCTTGAAAGGCCAACAGCAAGCTGTGAAAATATTCCCATAACCCTATTTCCTGTGTGGGAACTTAGGGCAATGATAAAATGTTTATATTGTCAGCCCACGTGTAGAAGTTAGTAATTCCTTCTGCTTTTAAGAAAGTGTTATTTGGAAAAAAAAATACTGGTCATATTAAAATAAAAGAAACCCTGCATTCATAACTACTTGTAGATCATAATAAAGTCATGCTTAATTTTTTTACTTCCCAAAATCCTTTTCAGCAAATTTCAATTTGAGAGCAGCTTAACAACTAATCACTTTATATAGTTTTCCTCCTCTCCATAACAAAATTTTCCCAAAACAAAATTTTATCTTTACAAGACTTTTTATCCCACTACATTAAAGAAACAAAATCCTGGCATAGTGACCTATGATGCTGTTGGACAAGAAATACTTCACTCCCATCTTTAAGTAAGATTGCAAACCCATTGGCTCTTAATTGCTAACCCATAAATTTCTTGAAGGTGATCCATTTTTTAAACCAAGTTTGTATTCTCCACAGTGCCCCATGGGCTGCTTTGTGCAAAGCTAGCACTATTAAACATTTGTTGAATGAATGCTAGACTTTACTAATATAATGAATGAATGAATTGATTTCTCTGTGGCTATAATGATTATGTCCCTGGGTTCTTTCCCCCCTGATTTATAACTTTATGTCTATAAGATTTTGCCAAAGGCATATGATCAAATCAGTTATACATTTAACAAGGTGTCTATCCTTAAACTGAGTTGAATTTTGAATTCAATTGTTTCTTTTTTTTTTTAAGATTCATTTATTTATTCATGAGAGACAAAGACAGAGAGAGAGGCAGAGACATAAGCAGAAGGAGAAGCAGGCTTCCTGCAAGGAGCCGGATATAGGGACTCAATCTGGATCTGGGGATCATGACCCGAGCCGAAGGTCGTGGGTGCCCAACCACTGAGCCACCCAGGTGTCCCAAATTCAATTGTTTCAATAGCACTTTGAATATTGAATATTGAATTCAATAGCACTTTGTAAAACAAAGCAGGAAATATCTAAAAAAAAATCTGTATCAAGTAAAGAAGTATATTTGTAAGTTTTATTTGGGTACACTCAACCTTTTTCTAATACAGATTTTGGCTAACTTACATAAAGAGACTTATACAATAGTCTTATTAGAATAAATTAAAGGAAAGAAGGTTAAGGATAAAAGAAGACACAAACATGCCAACTACAAAGGCCAACACAGTGGTATGATCATACATAAAAATTAGCTGTATGTTTTTTGGCATCCAAGCCAAAAAGAAACAAAAAAAAAAAAAAGAAAGAAAAAAAGTGGAAGAAGAAGAAACACAATGGGTTACATAACTCACTAATAAAAAGGAATAAAATTTACTACTTTCTCAAAGAAGGCACATTTTTTTTCTTGGTACTAAACTCAAAGCAAGTTCTCATGTGGGTCTTAGGTAGGGAACATTGAGTAATTTAATGGACAATGTCCTTATACCAATTTCACAGCAAATGTGGAAATGGGTCTCAAGTGGCTCTTTCTTGTAAAGGCCTTCAATAAAAGTTGAAGGCATAATATTAAAACACCAGGGAGGAAGACTGTTCTGGGAGGGACCCACGAATGAGATGCCAGCGTGTGTTCAATCCTGATCCAAAGGTAGAACTTAGAATGCTGGTGGTTGTAAAATGCTTAAACCAGTTCTTGGCTGAAGTTTCATATTTATTAGGACCTGGAAGCAGCAAATTCTTTGAGATAACCCTCAGGGGAGGGTTGGTTGAGGTTTTGATATTTATGGTTAAGAATAGGCTAGTAAGATTTAGAATCTATATAAGGAAATGAAAGGTCAGTATATAATAAAAAAAATTCAAAACCTGAGTCAGTGTTGTGGTCTAAATCTCCTCACTCCAAAAGATGGTGGAATATAAAGACATTATCCAATATGGCAAGCTTCTTAGTCTTTTCCATCATTCTAGTGATGGGGGCAAGTTAAATTGTTTTCACTAGGATTTGGGATAAATTCCCAAAGATTTGTTCTATAAGTCAACAATCTCTTTAAAATCTCAACTTGAGATTTCAAAATGTATACAAATTATTATTTTATAAAATAGTTGTATTTGTTTTAATATGAAAATAATGACAGCATCAAATGCTGTTGAAGATGTGGAGCAACAATACTCTCATTCATTGCTGATGGGAACATAAAAATGGTACAGTTATTTTGGAAGACAGCTCAGAATTTACTTATAAAACTGAACATACTCTTACCATACAAACCAGCAGTCACACTTCTTGGTATTTGCCCCCAAAGGAGTTGAAAACTTGTGTCTATACAAAAACTTGCATATGAATATTCATAGCAGTTTTATTCATAATTGCTAAAACTTGGAAGAGTCCAGGATGTCCTTTAGTAGGTGAATAAGTAAATGAACTATGGTACATCCAGATAATGGAATGTTATTTGACATTAAAAACATGAGCAATCAAATCACGAAAAGACATAGAGGAATCTTAAATGCATATTACTAAATGAAAGAAGCTAAGGACTGTATACTGTATTATTCCAACTATTTGATTATTCTGGAAAAAACAAAGCTATAGATATAGTAGAAAATTAGTGATTGCTAGGGGTAGGGGAAAGAGATGAAAAGAATTTTTAGGGCAGTGAAACTACTCTCTATAAAACTATAATAGTGGATACTTGAATGAGCCCACAGCTTGAATGTCCATAAAGAGAAACAACTTCATTTTTTTCAGACACAATACTGAGTCTCCCTTCCCAATAACAGGTGAATCACTCAGAGTTTTGTCATTTGGGATTAAAAAAATAGCTAAAACAAAAAAACCTATTCTGTGAATTTTGCCATTTAAAACTAATAAAACAATAACACATAACTCATGGAATGTATAGATTTTATATGCATTAACTCATTCCATCCTCATGGGCACCTATGAAGTGGGTACTATCCATTTTACAAAGGTAGAATTTAAGGCCCAGAGAACATAAATAAATTGCTGATGGTCACACAGCTAGTAAGTGGATGAGCAGGGATCCGAACCAGTGAGCTTGACCTCAGAGCCTTTATTTTAATGAGAATGCTAAGCTGATGTGAGATTATTCTATTTAAAATCTTTTGGTTCTATAATCTTGAGTTACTTCAAGCATACATGTGGCCTAGAACTATCTTTGTAAATATATCTGGGCCAAAGCTGTCTCAGGGTCAGACTATGGAGATGCAGCCATTCTTGTTCTCCTTCAGCATTCTATTTTACTCTCTCCATTTCAGTGACTTTCTCCAGAGTTCATGGATTTTTTTTTTTCTCCATGACAACTTTACCTCAGGCAGAGGCCATCATGCCCTCTGAGACACATCTCCATGCTACCCTTTCTGCTTTTACTTCTACTTCTAAACAGCTCAATCATTCAGTGTTTTACAGTACACACTCTTTCCTCTTTCCAAGAGGAAATCTTGGACTAGCTCCTTTTTTTATCTCAGGCCACACCATAACTTCTAGCCAGCCTAGCGCTCAGTGCCCTGACCTGGTCTTGTCAACAGTAGCTGGGAGGACTGGCACTTAGTATACAGAGAGCAGGACTAGTCAAGGAGCAATGACACAGGTGAGGTGTTTCCCTATAAAGATTGTGTGTGTGACAGGGTTTCTCAGATTTGGCATGTCCACCACAGAATTGAAGTAGATGTTATATTGTTCTTTTGCACTTCCTTGAAGAGCTCACTTTTTTTCCCATTTGCCACTTGTCCTTCCTTTATCAACTATATCTTGGTAAGTCACTATTAACCCATTTGTATGAGAGAGGACATTACTACGGTGGGCATCTGTGGCTTGTCCGGGCCCCTAAAACTCTTAATCAGTGTAAAAATGACCTCTGAATTGCAATGAATGAACACTTGAAAGCATTTTCAACAGCTTAGAATGCCAGCATTAGGTAATATGAGTTTTTATGCTGGCTTACTCCTTGTACACTCAGTTTCTAATTGACAAAATAAAACAAACAAACAAAAAACACCTTGCTCTCTGTTGTGTGAACTTTTCCTGTTTTCCAGGCAGCTACAATTTTGCATTCTTCCTTTCTGATTATATTCTGAGTTCACAAGGACCATCCTTACCCTTTTATCTCAGATTGTCTTTGTTTATGTTCTGTGTCACACACACCATCACCATCACCCTGCTCCTCTGTCCTCCACCATCACTACTGGTATCAAATGCCTGCTGTCCTGCTAGGGTTTTGTCATTTAAGTATTTCATATCCCTTTAGGTATGTGTGAATTTTGTATAAAAATAACATTGAATTTCTAGACAGTCATAAGAATTAGATGAGTGGTTTTGTCTAGTACCTATTAGAAAAATCTTCTGGGCTTTGGAAGCAATAGGTTTTTCACAGTTGCTTTGCTTTTGTTTGTGCTGATGGAATTTTGCTTTCAAGCAATGAAAAAAATAAGATTAAATGTGCATGTTTAAATCTGAAACTATTTTTCAGAGAATGATATGCAATTATACTTTTTTCTTTCTTTTTTTTTTTTTTACCAAAACCTCATGTTAAGAGGATTATCTTTTACAAAAAAAAAAAAAAAAAAAAAAAAAGTCTTGTTGATAAAAGTTCTGGAAGCTACATACTTGAGAGGCAAATACTCCTTTCATGAGAAGAACAATGTATCAACTGATGTCAGATTTCAAGTAATAGCAGTGGTTATCTTGCTGATATATTGGGTGTAAAATACTATATGAGAATACTAGATTTCTTCTGAAAAGATACTTATTTCCTTGCAAAGTTTCTTTAAATGTTTTCTTCTCTGTCTTGTCACTTGAGACAACTTTTTATATTACTAAACGTTTTAAGTTACGCAATTTTGAAATTGCAAACTATAAGAACAATAACGAAAATGATGCCGTGTGATATTTACTTGGTTAGTTGGCTATCTGGTATTGCTGTCTTGCTAGAACATTTTACAAACTACTCTTTTACTCTCAAGACTTCAATGGCCATAGAGATTTATAAGGACTATTTGACATGCATTTACAAATATATGTATTACATGTTTATTTAAACCAGTTACTTATATAACTATGTATATAATTGTATATGTTATAACCAAAATATACATCTTTCCTCTTTTTTTGTGGGGAATATTTTTTTGTTGTTTTATTTGTATGTTTTATCTTAGTACTTACTGGCTTGTAAACTTAATCATTATGTGCCAAACTATTGCAACTTTAAGAGCCATTACTGATACTTCATGTGGTCAAGGAAGTATTATATTTAAAATTAAAACCTCTTTGGAAATTCTGGCATATATAATACATTTTAACAGTGAATTGAAAATTAACAGTTTAAAAAATGTGTTCCTTTTGAAATGAGATGCTATTGGTGAAATCACACATCTCAGCCCTAGTTTATGAGTTTTAATTATTTTTGGAATATGAATTAAGCCACTATAGGTGATTTTTTTTAAAAAGTGGGCCTAAGAAAGATGGAAAACATTTTTATTGCCTTAGAGAAAAGGGATGGTGGTCACTTGGAAACACAGCATTAAATATTTAATCCTAGTCACAATACGGAAAAGGCAATTGCACAGACCTTTCCAGAAGAAATACAGAGGATGTGAGGTCAGGAAGGAGGAGAGAAAGAGATCTAAAGCAAGGCACATCTGGGATTGTTAAGAACAATCAGAAGCCATAACATAAAGAAGACAAAAGGTAAATGTGCCTCAGTCTGCTCCATGGCCATCTGGCTCAACGGACTTTAAATATTGAGCAGGCATTGTTTCAAAGACTTCTTTTTTTCTCTTTCTGACCTCAGCTACTAGAAGACTATATACAAAATCAACCTTTTTGTGGAATCCCCATTAAATCAGGGTTGGTATATATTTGAAAACTTTCCAGCTTGTGATAGTCTTAACTTCCTACTTACTGGATACTCAATGCCCAAGACCATTTATAGTTTCCTAAAATTACACATAGATTATCATTTGACTGTTTATGTAGCTGAGAAAATTTAGTGACTTTTTCCATAAACAAGCAGTAGTCATTTCAACCCGTGAGCAAATAGTTAAAACAAATACACACCTGATGGTTTTTTTTTTTTTAATATTCAAGATGAAAAAGGGAATACGTTCTTTCAAAAAAAGTCTATGAAGAAAAATGGTCCATTTTCCTGGGGAAGAAAAATGAAAATTCTTCTTTTAGTAAAAATAATATGATCAAACATATGAGAATATCAGTTTAAAAATAATTAATAGACTTGTTTTCAGTATAGTTTTAGATTTATAGAATAACTGAGCAGATGATAGAAATAATTTGATTCACCCTCTCACCTCTCATAGTTTTCCCTATTATTAACATCTTGCATTAGTGTAGTTTGTTACAGTAAATAAATGACTAGTGATGCTTTATTAATAAACGTAGTCTATTGCTTATATTAAGATTCATACTTTGCGTTGTACAGTTCTATGGTTTTAACAAGTACATAATAATATGTATCCACCATTACAATTTAATACAGAATAATTTCATCACTCTAAAAATTCCTTGTGTTCCACCTATTTATCCCCTTCCTCCTTCCCCTGGAACTTCTGGCAACCACTGACCTTTTGCTGTCTCTATAGTTTTACCTTCACCAGAATATCATACAGTTGGAATCATAGTTGTAGTCTTTTCAGACTGGATTCTTTTACTTAGCAATATATGCAAGCAAGGCTACTTCACGTCTTTGTGGTTTAATAGCTCATTTCTTTTTATCACTTCTTTTTATCACTGAATAATTCCTTAAATATGCAAAATTTCTGAGACCAACTATAGTCTTGAAAAGTAAGGGTACTTAAAATGTATTTTTAAATAAAATGAGTATCAAAATGTTGTCTATTTCAGAGACACAAATAGTTTTCAAAGTTCACTAGGCTCAACAAGATTCTTTTTTGTCTGCAAAATGTATTAGCATCATTTAGATTTTCCAGTACCACTAACATGCCTCTAAGTCATACTCAATTCATTTCTTACCCATCTGTAATACTTGGACCATCTGGTAGTGTTCCATAGGCTGGTATACTCCATTAATCAGAAGGGCTGGCCGATAATCAATATTCCATGAGCCCCCAAGCCATGAGATTTGGTCCTCTTTTTCTCTGTTCTTCCATATTGCTTCCTTCCCTCCTCTTCACACCCCTGACTTAGATATTAATACTCTAATTTATCAGAGAATTTTTTGGGGGAAGTGGCAGGGGATGAATAACCATGAAACAGCAGGACATTTCTCTATAGCTGTTTTCCCTGCATCTCATTTTATCTGTGGTTGATGATTAGTTGTTTCTAGAGATCTCCACAAATATAAATTTCCATTGAAATGATAAACACAGGAAACTGAACAAACTAAAGGGATTTGAAAAACCAAATCTTTCATGGGATCTGATGTCTCCTATTTATATGTACTCAGTTATGATTACTGAAATGAACATCTTTTTAAGGCTAGGGTACTTATAAAAATTTCTCTGACTTGTAATAATTTTTTTTAATAATCTGTTTCCAAGTGCTTGTGATCTAAACCACATACAGTAGTAGTTTTTGTTTACATTAATAGGAACCAGGTCATATGCAAGTGTTTCTTGAACATATGTTTGAGAAAGTCATTGGAATGATCCAGACAAGACTGCTTTAAAACCACAAAAGACTGGAATAAATTTAGTATACTGGAAAATGTAATTGAATAGTGTAATTAAAAGTTCATCTTTCTTCTAAATAACTTGCTTGCTTAATCAGAAAGACAATCTTGTAAAATGGCTTAGATTCAGTATTTTTAGTCTGCTTCTTTTTTCTGGGAGCCATATTGATTGCAGTTTTAGAAATAAAGCTATTTAAACAAAATCAATTAAAACAATATTAAGAAGGCCATACACATATTTATAAAAATCAGATGATCTGTTAATTAAAAGCACAACCCATCACTAACATTGAAGCTTGAAATTTCCATGGCAACAGTTAAAAAGAATTTAGCAGCACACATTTTATTTACTTTGCAAAAGAGATGGATCCAGTAAAACAGGCTGATGACCTAAAACAGGGTGGATTTATAGTCATATGTTTGGGACAGTAAATTGAAAAGTGTCAGCAAGATTGGCAGGGAAAGTAGACTTGAAGTCACAGCATATATATGTAGTAGTAATGGCTACTGCATTGGCAAAATATAAGTAATGTTAAATAGTCTACTTATCTTTGTTTTCTTAACAGTTGTAAACTTCCCCATTGCTACATGTGCAAACATTAATTATTTTGACAAAAACAGAATCGCCTCCATAGCATCACACTTTTTTCATTTTGTGGCAGTTGATTATTAGCAATGCTGCATTTTCTCTCATCTTTGGCATTATTTTTAAAAACATAATCTCCCTGGGCACCCCTGGGACATTTTCAAATCTTCCTTGTCTCTTTGTTTTTTAATCCCTTTGTATGCATCATAATAGTGAATAATAGTTTTATCTGGTTATCTATCCTTTTTTCTTTTATTTTCAATTATGTTGGATATTAAATTACTGTCCTCCTATCCCAGAAACTGCAAATTCTGCTTGTGTTCAGATTTCATCTGACCCAAATTCTTGACAGTCAAGTGTACAAATAATTCCATGTATGTATGTCTATCACATATATTCCCAATGTTGTCCGTTTATCAGTAATAAAAATGAATATCAACAAATCAATGATGCCTTATTGTAGAAAAGTCATAAATGTAAAGATACATAAGTTGCTTGGTAGTCTGGGCTCTTGGGAGGTATGTGAGTTATGGGGGAGATGTTATGAATATAAATGAAATTATAGCAAACAACATGAGGCTCTGAATAATCAGCACTTAGAAAGTAGTGCAGAGAAAAGAAGCCAAGGAGAACAGAAGAGGGAGCGGCCCTTCAGCCCTGGATGATCAGGGTAAGTCCTGCCAAAGGCGGTGGGGCTTTGCTCTGGGTCCTCGAAGATGAATGAGATTTAAATAGCAGGAAAACAGCAGGAAAAGGAGTTCCCAGAATGAGAACAAAGTGACCTAAGGCAGAGAGGGTATGGAAGCTCAAGATGTCTTGGGGACACTGAAAAGACAGGAACAGAAAATTCACATAAGGCTCCAGTAAGAGTTGAGCTTACAAAAACAGGCTGAGACCAGATTCTGGCAGATTCTGTATTCCAGGCTCAACAGTCCTAGTTAAGAGCATCAGACAATCATTTTGTGGCTTCTCGGTGGGGAAATGGGTGCTCTTTGGACAGATTCATCAGACAGGGGTATGAAGGCTACTTTGCCAAGGGAAGGTTGGAGGCAGGAAGACAGTCCGTGGAACTATGGAGAAGGGATTGCCGACAGGTCCTGAGGTGGGGATGGTCTCGCAATGAATAGTTTCAGTGACGTTGAATTTGAGTGGAATGACAAAGCAGTCAATTAAGGTAGAAATATCCGTTTGAAAATTGTTTGAGGAGAGAATTTAGATTTAGAATCCATTCCAATTAGGAAAGTTTGACTAAATTCCTCTCCTCCTTGAGACATCTAAAATTAAGCCATTGAAGGTAATGGCCAATTGAACAGATGACAGCTTTGAGGGAGAAAAAATATAAAGAACAAAAATTGGAGAGAGGGCTGAGTACTGAATTTAATGTTCTCTTGGGAGAAGGAATCATAAAAGGAAATAAAGAAGTTGTTAGAGAAATAGGTGGACTCGAAGAATGTAGCCTTGTTAAAATTATGCAAAAGAGGGATTGATTGGCCTAGTTAATACTAATGTCCACCTGTCAGAGACTAAGGTAGGACATTTGTTTAGTCATGATTTTTCACTACATAGTTCACACATCACTAGGAAATGCTTCATGTAACTGAATATACTTTTCCTCTTGCCAGCAAGTATCAACATACCCTGTGACCTGTTGCGGAGTGATTTATAATGTGAATAAGACCTAGAAAATTTGTTTTCCTTATGCTTGTGGATACATGTCAGTCAAAACATTCAAAAGCAAAACCACAATGGCATGGAAAATCTCTGCAGCCACCTTTTCTTCTCTTTCCTATCTTGTTAATTTCAGAAATCCAGCTATTCATCACAGGCAATACAACAAAACACGATCAGATCTTTTTAACCCCGAAATCCAAAGTGATTGAAGATTTGCTGAGGCAATGATCTGTCAGTATATGCCCAGATGTAGATGTTGCTCATGATAAGAGAATAAGGGTTCAGTTCTATTGTATAGGGATTGCTCTTGGCACACTAGATTGATGCACTTGTGCATACTAGGACAGAGGAAAAAGGTAGGAAAAGTAAACAGATTTGGATTCCACTGCATTGCAGATTGTGCGATGTGATGACTGGAGTTGGCTCCATTCGTTGGGTCCAGGATAGAAACCACTGTAATAATCCATCAGCCTTCGGAGTGTCATGTACAATCCTGAGGGGTAGCCGCTTCTCAGAATAATGTATTCATCTCCTGGGTTAAAGGTAAGAATGAAAAAATTGCTGATGACTTAAAATACTAGGTGAGGGTTGTTACTGGGCATCTTTTCTTGCTAACGTTGCTGAATCCAGATGAGAATCTGGGAGACTTGTTACATAACTGAAACTGTCAGTTCAGTTCAGCTGGGAGAATCCTGGACTGGTTCCAGTGTTCCTTCTGCCTCTGGCTTAGCTGCATGATCCTGAGCAAGTCACTGGACACCTATTTTGCCACTGATAGTCTCAGGAATGAAAGAAATGTGTCTATTCCACAATGAAATTCAGGAAGGTTCTTTTAAAAAGTAGAAAACACAGTGGAAATGGGTAGTGTTAAAAAGTGTTCCTGGATTTAGGAAACACACACTTATTTTCTTCTAGGTTTATTTCAGCTTGGTAATTAAGAATATATATTTTTTAAATTTTGTAAGAGCTCTTCAAGGAGAAATTTGCCATTTCTGGAAAATGAATGTGGTTCTAAACTTGGAATCATATTTTTAGACACTGCAACCTGGTTTCTCACCAAATGTCCATAGCTTCCTACTGGACTTTTCATGCTTTTCGCTTTTTGTTGTTGTTGTCATCTTCTCTCTTCCTTTTGGATTCTCTCTCTCTCCCTCTCTTATTCTCTCTCTCTCTCTCCCTTTCTCTCTCCTGCCCCATTGTCTCTGCCTCCCCATCTCTGCTGTAGAATAGTTTTTATTTTCAAATTATAAAGGTTCTTTGTTTCATTTTAATGATTTAAAAAAAATAATCTTTGGGATAGATTCTGAAGAGCAGAAATTACTGTACAATTTTATGAGGCAGATCCAGCAAAGACGAGTTTGGGTGAAGTAAATATCGTATTGAAATTACCTGAAATTTAGTTTGGGACTGAAAACTAGTAAGAATAGAACCATCTTGTGGTACATCCAGATTTGGAAAGGACTTTTTTTTTTTTTAAATCAGGTGATAGTTACTAATATCACTGGTAATAGAAGATGGAAATTTTAGCTTAGAATATAATAATATATGATAATATAATAAATGTAGAAGATGTCAAAACTTCAAAAAATCTGCATAAATGTGCTAACTACAGAGAGAGTTCATCAGAACTAACAGAGAATTGGAAACTTTGAAAAAAGTATATTCTTTCCCGTGTGGAACAGGCTATGTTCCTGTGGAAGAATATTGGTTGGAGAGACTTGAAATTGTATGATTTACTGAATATTAAGCAAACTTGGCTATAAGGTAATGTTTTTTCCAAAGAGAAGATCCTAAAAAGAATTTTTGATTCATTTTGTTTGCTTGGTTTACCAACTTGAATACATACTTTTAGGGATGTTGTTTAAAAAGCTATTTATAAAATGTAATTATTTTATTTGAACACACAATTTAAATAGTGCATATTATTTAAATGGTATAGTAATGAACAAATGCTTTTTTCCATGTTCTCATTCCACAAAGCACCTATATTAAAATGTATCACTTGCATTAATATTTTATAATGCCTGAGTATCATTAAAAGCATTTTCTGAAAATTATCGTTTAGACACCAGTATCTTTGTTATAATTGGAACCATTTATTGGGTCATCTAAACGAAAGAATTTATCACCTTTCTATCCAAGTTGTCAGAGATAGATTTCTTTTACATCTTATGCATAAGGTGGCCAATGGAGATTTTACCCTAAGCCACAAATCTCACTTTCATAATCATCATTTCAACAACTTAATCATTAATACTTTATTTTTAAAAGTGATATATTAAATGTGTGTTTATATCCAAAACTCAAGGAATAATTGTTAATATGCATAAACTTATTTGCCACCTTTTACGAAGCTAATTACATCATTAATTGAGTTATTTTGGGTTAGTGGACCTTTCCCAAATAGAATTTTCTTTTTTTTTTCCAAATAGAATTTTCTTGTTAAAATAAGAGAACTCTATTTAATATTAGAGATTCTAGAAGATGACTTCCTTGTTTCTGAGGAATAATTTTGAAAAGATAACCCACCTTATATTCAAGCATACATGATACTTGTGCTTTTTAGTGATCGGGTCCATTGAGGGTAGTATCTTTAGAAGCATATGTTCTCTTCCTGTTAGGCACTTTCATTCCCTGTAGTTAACATTGCCATAGAGAAGATGAGAGTGATTACTCAGAACTGAAGATGAAGCATAGGGAAGCTCCTACCAACTGAAGAGGAAGTAGAATGACCTTCTGATTCCACAGGAAGGTAAAGAAAAAGGTAAGAGGGTAAGAGTGGCAGGAGGAGCTAGGAGAGCTCTCTTCCTCCCACCATTTGCCTAAAACCCAAAGACAGAAGGGCATAGAAGCACTCATAAAAGTTTTTCAAAGTCCTAGAAATGTCCTGGAGGAGGTAACAAGTCTCTCAGAGAAGTTGTGTCTTGGGAGCTACATTCAACATGGCATCAGGCAATAGACTAGAAAAAGCCAAGGAAAGTAATCTGAAGAAAAGCTTCACAGAGCTCTGTGCACTTTAGAGAAAGCAGCTAAAAATTCCATATGGAAACAAAGAGCCAAGAGAACCCCCCAAAATGGGGTCAAATTTTACTGGCTGAAGTAAGCCACTGGTCATATCTAACATCAAGGGTGCATAGAAACATAATTAATGTTTACAATTTGTGCCACCATAATTCTTATTTTTTTAATAGAGAGCATTGCTTGTTCAGAGTTCCATTAAACCAAGAGAACTCATTGGTTCTCAGATCAGGGGTTGGCAAACTTTTTGTGTGAAGGACCAGACAATAATTTTTTTTTCAAGTTTTTATTTAAATTTCAGTTCTTTAATTCACAGTGTAATATTAGCTTCCGGTGCAGAATTTAGTGATTCATCACTTACCTTTAGCAGTCAATGCTCATCACAAATGCCCTCCTTAAAACCTATCACCTATTTAACCCATCCCCCTACCCAATTCCCCTCCTTTCTTACACCCTACACAAAAATAAATTCAAAACAGATAATAAATATTTTAAACTTGGTGGACCATGCGGTGTCTGGTGCAACTACTTGATTCTGCTGGTGTAGTGGGAATCGAGTACTTGCAACAGCTGTTGTAGTGCATAGCTGATATGCAAATGTATGGGAGTGGTATGTTCCAATACAATTTTATTTAAGGACACTGAAGTTTGAAACTCATAAAATGTTCATACATCACAGAATATTATTCTCCTTTTCATTTTTTTCCCCAACCAGGTAAAAATGCAAAAACCATTTTTAGCTTGCAGGCTGTACCAAAACAGATGGTGGGCTGAACTTGGAATAATACGAATCTTACATAGAGAATTGAAAACATACAAAATTATTGGAAGGGATGGAGGAACAGTTCTAGCCTTAACAACCAGGAACAACTAGTAGCTCCAGATATTACTCTGCCTTTGCCTCGAGCGGGTAAACCGCTATCACAAATGCAGGCAGCTGAAAAATGGTGATCTGCTCCTAATTGTGCTGACTTCTGAGGCTGTGGTCCCAGGCTATTGTGCCACAATCCAGAAATATGCCACTGCTGTTCTAGGAAGCTGCTGAATCAGGAATTCACCCACCACGTTGGGAAGTCTCTGCAATAGCTGCCACCTTGGCCTTAATCCTTGCCAGCAAAATGTATGCCTCAGACTTGGCTTTTTCCTACATTTGATTCAGTTTCTAAACATTCCCACATGTGAATGATGGAACCTAAATCATATCCTAGTGCCCAAAGAGTCTGAGAAATGGTTTCTAACTTTCCAGCTACTGCATGTTAGCAGTGGGTTTAAATGGATCTTTGACAAAGCAATTAAATGTATGGAATGTAGCCCAATGAAAGGGAGACGGACTCAATTAAGATGACTTCTCTGGCATTTCCAAATCCTTCTGAGCTCTCAGGATGGTAGAGTCTTCTGTGTAACTCCCACAACATAATATAATGGTAAAAATGATTGTATACGTGTTTTCCTCCCACCAATACTACGGCCCCCAAACAATCACTTATATCATCCCACCGAAATGTGAATTTTCCACAGTTGCACAAATAGATTTATATAGTCGTATTCATGGTGGCCCTGTTTGAAATAGCAACAAAAAGTGCTTTTTAATAGAGAAAAGGGTAAAGATTTGGGCATAGACATGTTACAAAACAATTGAAAGAAAAGTATGGTTGTAGATACTGACATGGAAAGAGGTCTCAGACACATTGTAAACAAATAGCATTCAAGAATAGTTTATGAAGTATGATCTTATGGAAAGATAATTTTTAAATGCATTATTATCTTCATTGAGTTGTTTTCATCTTAAATATAATCCAAAGGTGTAAATATAGTTCATAGAATTATATAAAATAGACAATGTTCTCTATCATCCTCATCCCCTGAGATAACCACGGTCAGTTTTTATGTACGTATATTGCTTTTTTTCTGTACACAGCTGAAGTTTGGATTATGTTTTTAAGTGAATTTAGTTTTGAGTGGCACATTTTTATTTTTTAGGAGTCAGATTTGTTGTGTCAGGGCTGTACTACTTGGGGACTTTTGTGGCACTCTTAATTTCATTTTTTCTACCAAAAATAGCCATAGGGGGCTGCTGATTCCTTCACAGATACCATTTCTATGGGCTAATGCACAGGACTGACTTGTTTCATAAATTTGGCTCAATTTTACACAATTTTAAATTGTAACGCATTTCAGAGGCTACTGTTTTCCACAAGTATTACAAAGTGCTTTATTTTCAGTGCAAATATGACATTTAATCAATCCAAAACAGGCAAGGTACTTGTAAGCATTAAACAAAAAATTGATGATATGTCTCTGATAAGCAGTACATTCTGTTAGGTCCTCCTTGAACACTTGTGTCATTCTCAAATTGTAAGGCTTCTAGACAAGATACTTCATTTTCCTATTATTGTGCAAAAAGAGAATCTACATAATATAAGTGTAGGAGATACTTCAGTCATCACTTAATATCTTCATGAGAGTATCGCCATCATGATTTCTCCCTGTGTATATAGGTCCATCATTGCTTTTCATGAAATAAACTATAAAACATAAGTTTTTCAGTTCTGTTGCTACAACACATTTATTTTCTACTTGAGCAAAATATACATAGGTGAATAACCTGTCTGGAACTAACTGTAAAAAACATAGTGTCCAATAGCAATTAAGTCTTGAGGTAATAAGACACTTAAAGTAATTATAGTTAAACCTGACTAGTTCTGAGTAAGTGAAAGGAAAAGAATGCAAAATGGAAAAAGACTGAATTGTCAAATGCATTTAAGCAGTGGTTTTCAAACCATTGGGCCTTAGAACTTCTATATACCAAAAAATCATCAAGAATGCCCAAGTAGAACCGCCAGATAAAATATAGGATGCCTAGTGACATTTGAATTTCAGATAAACAATGAATAATTTATTAGCGTAAGTTTGTCTCAACTATTACATGGGACATATGTATATTAACTGTTATTGATTGTTTATCTGAAATTCAAATTTACTGAGCATCCTTAGCTTTATTTACTAAATCTGACAACCCTACCCCATTTTGTTACATCTGTCAGTACTTTCCATGTTATAAATTAAGACTGAGAAATTTTTTAAAAGTCTATATTCATTAATTCATTTTAAGATAATAACTTAAAATTATCTTAATATGTCTATTACAGAAGTCACACTTTTATGAAAAAGAATTACTTTCCTTAAAAAACAATCAGATGGTTGAAATGGTTTTATATTTTTGCCAATCTCTTTAATATCTAGCTTAATAGAAGACAGCTAGATTCTCATACCTGATTCTCTATTGAACCTATTGCGCAATGTTGTTCCATTTAAAATATCTGAACAAAACATGGCCTCACTCAGATATGTAGTTTGGAAAAAGAAATAATGTTTTATTCTGCTTTGATCTACACCCCAAATCCACAACTGATAGTTCTTAAAGGGTTGGTTGCAATAAGGAATCAGAAATTGTAACAGTTACTTTTTCATACTATCATAAAATCCATTCATCTGTCTAGCTCTTTGAGTGGATATTCTATCCTTGCCTGATGTTACATCATAGGGCATTAGTCATTTGGGAAATAATAGGCTTACTGATGTATTTAGTTCTTTCAAATGATCTTTATACAGAATCAACAGATCACATTTGTTAATATCACCACCAATTTCATCAGAAGAATCTTCAGTATTAAGAAGATGTCAAGCTCAAGGTGTTTCCCAAAATACCAATTTTTCCTTGGAAATTCAAATTTTATCATTGGCAATAGATCCTATTTTTTTTTTCCCTTAAAGCTAACAGGCTTATTTGTTTTTTTCAAGAAAATGTTTGCCAGATACCCCAGTCTGAACAATCACAGTCAGTCATTTTCTCAAGTAGAGATCGTGTTCCATTAGAAAAAAAGCAGCTTGTTCAGTTCTCAACACATTTTCCTTATGATCACAATCATACTTAGGCAGAAGTACTTTTATGTGTACTTCCAATTGTCATCATACACAATAAAAAATGTGTACTTAAGGGTAGAGATTTAATTAAAGTAATGCTTAATCAAAGTGGTTCTTAAGTGAAATTGGCTTTTTTTTCTTTCCAGCATGAGTGTATGGCAGTGACGACTACAAATGAATGATCAGTTGTGCAGTTTGCTACCATTGTCTTGATTCACACCAAGGTGCCAGGCCCATTGCTTTCTCACCAGGTGTTCAAATGTCCGCACAGTGAAAAGGCAAATGGCTTCGTAGCATTATTATAAAGAAAGTTTTTATTCTGTGAACTTCCTGAAAATGTCTCAGGAGCCTATAGAGTTCTGCATACCAGGCTTTGAGAACTGCTGCTTAAACAACAACAGCAAAATTGTGTTATTTTCGCGAGTACTTTAAAGAGCAGGTAGTTACAATAAAAACACCAATATTTATATCTACAATAATTAATGGACTAATCCAACATATTTTCTTAAACATTCACCACCCAGACATTTTCTTCTTTCATAAGAAAATGCCCTTTTTTCCCATTCTCAAAGATTTATTTATTGAGAGAGAGTGCACACACATGTGCACGCATGCAGAATGGGGGGAGGGACAGAAGAAGAGGAGGAAAGTGAACCCCAAGCAGACTCTTACTGAGCCCCAAGGCTGACTGGAGCTGGATCTCACAACCCTGCGACCACGACCTGAGCAGAAACCAAGAGGCAGAGGCTCAACCAACTGAGCCACCCAGGTGCCCCAAGACACCCTTATCTTCTGTAGCTCCATTATACCATCTCTTTTGGTTGAAGTACCACCTTCTCATTTGGTCCTCTACTCTTACACATCAATAATTCTGCTCATGAGCATCTATGTCCAAAATAAAATCATATACAAGTACACAGGAAGGTCTTTGTTTGGGGTTGTATACAATTTAATGCTATCCGTGCCCCAAGGCCACAGCGATATTGCTACAGCCAACCTGCTCCATGGTTAAGTCTCATTGTTCCCTTGCTTAAACTGGTGAATAGATTTCTCACACCTTGATCTCAGTTCAACCTCTCTTTTATTTTTCTTATTAATTTTCAAAGTGTACATGTGTGCACGTGCATACACATACACATACACACTTCAGCCTTACAATTTGCTATTTCCTAAACATGTATTATACTTATAAGCTCCCATGTTTTGTGCATGTTCTCTTTTCTGTTTAAAATATACCTTTCAAACCCTCATTTACCTGGCAAATTTCTCCCCAAACAAATATTTACTCATAACTCATCTTCTCAAGGAGGCCATTCATGAGCACCTTTTCAAAAATAGTACCCCCTCCAACATTTCATTTCCTTCTCCTGTTTTGTCTTTCCTTCTCACTTCTTACATGCAATATATAGTACTTATCTTGATTAATTACTGCCTCACCCACTAGAATGCATGTACCATGAATGCATGTACTATGTATTCTCCACAATTATATCTTCTGCACCTACTTGTACTTTCCAAATATTTGTAGGTGCTCAATAAATATTTGTTGAATGAATGAATAATTTCAAACAGCATCTCCTCTATTAACTCCCTCCACCTTAGTAAGGTCAATTTAATTGCATTTTTCTATTTTCATGCTATATACAATACTCTACTATTTATCACTTTGTTTTGACCTTATTTATTTTTAAAATGCAGTGTTTCTGCCAGACTATAAAACCTGTAACATACATAACTTGATTTATTCATCCTCAGCTGTTGGCACATGCTGACACTTAGTAGGTATTTTGGAAACATTTGTTGAATATAAAAGTAAGTGATGCTCCACGACACAGTTAAAATGAAAAATGTAATAAATTGGGGTTTGTGTAAAATGGCATGCCTGATAGAAGCAGCTATTTTAAGTAAAAAAATAATAATAGTATTGAATGGCTTTTAAAATATGGTGCAGAGCTGCTATTGCCACTGAAACTAATGGCATATATAAATACTTCTTTCTGTGTTAAACATGGTTGATATCAGCGTTGTCATGAACCAAGAGTTTTCCAGAGATTCTATCTTAATGCCAGTGGTCTTCTCTGGTTTAGACACCCTTCTGGTATTCCTCTTGCTCTATTACTCCCTCCAGGAAAGAGGTTCTGATATGAATCAGATGTCTGTTTGCTTTGTAATGCTACTTATAGTCTTTAATCTCTAATTTCTTTAAGGGATAGCTTTCTCTCCTTTAAAGAATTCAGATGCCTTGCAAAGGAGATATTTGTCAGGATCTTTCTTCTATTAACCAAAGAAGTCATACCATGCAAAGGTTCTTTTTAAAGATGAATCTGATTTATTCCATTGGTTAGTCATGACGAAATGCTTATATTTTCTCATGCCATTATCCACGCTATAGTGAAAAAATAGAATTGAGAATTTTACCCTAAGGAGCAAAAAGCACCTTCGTGGTTTAGATATTTGGTTAACACAAGCCCTTCAGAAGGTAGGGATCCATTGCAGGAGTGAAGGTAGGGGCGGGGGTTGTTAGGGTACAGAAGGAGCAGCTGAATGAGCTGTTTGAGGACCCAGTGTGTTCCAGGAGTTTAAGAAGGGTCTGGGGAGGTGAATGTGTAGTGGAAAGAGTTCAGAGCCCAGCAGCCTGGGGTCAAAGGTTAGACCCCTGACCTTTTATTTTAACCTGTGTCTGTGGGAAAGGATCTACAATGAAGATTCAACTAAATGGTTTGCTCCCCATCTTGATCCTGATTATGAAAATAAGAAATACAGGGGAAAAAAAGAGGGAAGGGAAAATTTAAAGCTCGACTGTATAAAATTAATAGCCATTTATGTAAACTCTGTGTAGTTTGTTGGCTTTTCATATCATAATAACAATGTGCCTATTACTAAATGTGATTTATTCACCACCATAAACTTTAATTTGATTAGAATTGCTCATGCTTGCAGAGTCTACCATTATAAACAACATCGTAATCTGTCCAGGACTTTAAAGAACATGCAAATTGGCACAAAAGGACTCCTACTTATCCCCTACACCAGATAAAATTTTAATGTTTTATGGGAAATGTTACCAGTAAAAGAGGTTATATATACTTCAAATAGAACTTCTGTATGTTGTTTGCATTTTATGATGTCTGGTAAAGTATTCCTGACTGACCTTTCTGATCTTACTGATTACAGCTTTAGGTTTCTGTGATTCAAGTCCTTGAGAATACATACCTATGTCTAAAGTGATTTTCTAAGACATCCTCGGCAGAGACAAAGTATGGTCCATAGCATGACCTTTGTTATCCACTTCTTAAATCTGAAATTGAAGATGTGAAGCTTCGACATCCAAATATTTCTCATGCATCTTTTGATAACTTTCATCATCAGAAATGTGTGGTATAAAGTGTAAATGCTGCAGTCACTACTAATCTTGGCATGGTGTGTGACAGCACTATTTAAATTCCTTATCAAGAGAGTAAATGCAGCCTTAGAGAACATTAAAAAGGTGTTCACATTTTCAGAGACCAGTTTTCAACTGTGAACATGTCTGGTGGTACAATAATGATCGAGTTCATTGGTCCATCAAGCTGTGTCCTTCTGTCTGAGGCAGCTTTTCATTTACATATTGACATTAAGGATGACCTTCTCTTCTGACCTTTTAACCCCAAAGAAGCTAATCCTGTCTTTACTACAAAAAGGGGGTGGGAGGAGTCCTCTGCTTCAACTGTTTTCCGAATTTAAGAACAGGGCCCTTATTGTTTTTACAAATATTAAGATTTTTAGCACAATTAATAATCACCAATTTAGGATTTCACAAAATATTTAACATGATATGTTGTGCTGTAGAAATGCTATTAAAATCAATTGTCACAGAAGTAAAAGAAGCACATGAACAGAATTCACTACTCATCAAATCAATAAACAATAAAATGAAATGTTAGAGCATTTCCTTTTACTAAATCAAACAGCTTGATTTTTTTCCTAACAGTCTTGTAAGTCTATTTAACCCAGACATAAACTGGCCAAAGAGCTTACTTTTGGTTTAGAATAAAAGGTAAAAATGTCTCCATCTATCCCTGGTGATCTAACTTTTGGAGCTCATAATCTGAAAGAGGACAAAATGCCCCAGAAGAGACATATCTGGCTGTCATCTTTGGTGTATAGGCAAGCAAAATAAACTAGATACAATGGAGAAGCTTGGAATCTTTTTTATCTATAGTATGATAAACATAGCCACTGAATGTTGTTGATTCTCTGAACATCATTGCAGAGTTTGGCAAATGTTCCCTAAAGCTTAGTTTACTTAATTTAACTATTAACAAATTTATGCATTGACAATGCATCAGTTTATAAAATGGGAAAAGAGGGTTGTTTTATGATCTATCATTGGAAAACATATTTTTTACAAAAGATGCTGTAAACGTCTCTCATTATTTGGATTAATTTGATCTTCTGATTGACTCTGCCAAAAACCAATTCTTTTATATTTAAGGAACTAGAATGCTGTTATTAAATACATTATTCAGTATTTATCAGAGAGCATGGAAATAGGTAAAGTGAATTTTAATTTATTCAATTCAACACTTTTTATATTAGGAACAAAAATAAATTTGCTTCAAAGTCTTACATTGTTTCTAGGTTTGGATATTTGATAAATGCAAATCAGTCATCTACATGTGTTGACAATTTATAGACTTGATTGGAAATACTCAGTTTAGAAGAATTCAAAGAGAAGTTCAAAATAAAAGATGGTTAAAATATTTGTTACATAGATCATGCATATAAACAAACTCAATAGATAATTGTATTTTCTACTGAGTCACTAAATGTTTGAAAAAACTTCTTTCATAGTAAGTAGGCTGACTTTAAATTTTTAGTCATATACATCATTATAAAACAAACTTTAAATTAAATTCTATCTCAACTTTCCTAAATATCCTCCTTTCTTCTGCTAAAACCTCACTCAAAATTAAGTTTCTGCGACAAATACCCACCATTTGCTTCAATGTGGATGGCCCTGGAGGGTATTATGCTGAGTGAAGTAAGTCAATTGGAAAAGGACAAACATTATATGGTCTCATTCATTTGGAGAATATATAAATTAGTGAAAGGGAATAAAGGGAAAGGAGAGAAAATGAGTGAAAATATCAGTGAGGGTGACAAAACATGAGAGACACCTAACTCTGGGAAATGAACAAGGGGTAATGGAAGGGGAGGTGGGCAGAGGGTTGGGGTGACTGGGTGATGGGCACTGAGGGGGGCACTTGATGAGATGAGCACTGGTGTTATGCTATATGTTGGCAAATTGAACTCCAATAAAAAAATAAAATAAATAAATAAAATAAAATAAAATAAAATAAAAAAGTAAAATAAAATAAAAAAGTTTCTGGAGAGGCTTTAATGGCATATATTGATTAAGTCCTCCCTTCCCCAATTTTCACAATGCTAATTTTATTTATTAACATACATTAATTGTATTATCTTTATGTCCTCCCTGATATAGTTCATGTCTTCCCTTCCTTCTTTATTTCCCTGAGACATCTACTTAAATAAGTCTTTGGAGCACTTTGGTTATTACTAGGTATTTTTGGAGACCACACTGACAAGGCTAATAAAGTGACATTTACTAAATTATGCCCCAAGGCCCTGAACCACTTCCATATTAAAGAGAATAAAATCATTTTTGCATTATAACATTCAGAACTGATTTTGAGTATCACTGCTTTAAAATTAATGATTAACTTGTTTGTTTTTATTCTGGAGTTTTCTGGAAAGTAGATGAATCATGTGGACTTTTAAATGTTATTTGCTCTTTGAGAGTCACCACTTAGTACAATCATGGAAAGAGAACATTTTTATGTTGGTAATTATGCTCATATCTCATTGAATCTAATCTCTGGGAATTGTAAATCATTTTTTTCAAGAAGTATTATATTTGTTTAAGTTATTGGAATTTAAAAAGATCAAAATTCTGTGAAATACTATAATTTCTATGTACAACATACTCATATTCTGCTGATAATGGAAGAATAGCATTTTGCACTTCTTGCTAAAATTGAAAATTCTAATCATATACCTTGCTTATTATATACCTTCGTTATTAAACTGTGATCACTAAAGAACTTGAACTTAATGCAAGACACTTATCATGTGAATAGCAATTGGTATTACATATATCCTGTCTTTGATTTTGATCCTAATCACTCTGAACTTGGGGTTGCCCTATGAACAAGTAGATTCACAATTCAACATCCTAATGCAGTAAAAACTAAATAGCATTCATGTAAAATGGAAGTGTTCCAAGAACTTTATGACCAGATATGTGGAAATTTGAGTTCTTGGCTCTGATATGCAGGGCCCTCTGTAGATGATCTGTCTGCAGAATTCATTGTCAGGAACTGGAAAATTATTAGTTGGATAGTGCCACTCAGTCCTGATCTTACACAAAACTGAAGCAATTTCCTCAGTGCAATGTGGTATTTTCATGAGTCTGCTTTAAGATTCATTCTGCATCATCAAAGGGAGACCTTATGAGGTATTTCATATAAATCAAGAAAACCGTGGTGTTCTATTATATTTCTATACATATCAATAGTTGGGATAGGAATATAGCTCTTGGAATAATGGTTCCATTTATTTAATATAATGGTTAAAAATTGAAGGAAATCTCTTTGGTCATGTCTTGCAAACTATGTTAAAAAATATTGTTTTTGTTAATAAAATAGCAATGAGTTTCTCATTGTTAAAAGTTTAGAAGACACAGAAAAGAACAAGAGAATAAAATTCAACCATAATCTGTCACTTGAAGATCACTACTATTAATATTATGTTACTGTATTTTAGTATTTTTCTCTATTGGTACAGCACATATATCCTAGTGAATACACATTTGGAGAGAAACTGTAAATAATGGATATTTGTGATTATTTGGATTTACTTAGCATTTATTCCCCTTTCTAATAACTCCTGATTTCCTACTTCAGTATCACCTTACCATCATGTATAGTCTTGGTGGGATCATAAATTACGAATCCTTTTCCTTACCCAACCAAGGACTGACGGTTAACTGAAAATAAAACAATTAGTTTCTTTCTTCCAGGATTTTGGATCTTAAGTGAAATGACAGAAAGATGGGTGGGATGGGGGTGGGGATATAAAACATTTGGTAGAGAAATTGGGAAAGATAGTTAAGTAATTGCCTGCCCTATTCCAGTCTTATGCTTTATCCTGCTTCCTGGACTCCTTTGTCTGGTTGCTCTTACCTGCATAGTCTCTAAGTGCCTGAGCTAAAGCTGGTTTTTGTGCTTATAACCAAAGAACTTGATACACTGAGTATATACAATTTTGTAAACTATTTATTTCACATCCATATATTGTGACTATAGTAGGTACATATATATTTGCCATAGTGACCTATGCTGCAGTAGACATCTTTAGACATAAATATTTATGTGCATCCCTGATTATTTCCTTAGGTTCAATTTGTAGAAGTAGAACTACTAACCACTTTTCAGTTTTTTATCTATTGATCAATAATCCCAAACAATGGTTATGCCAATTATGAGAATGCCAACTTCCCTATACTCCTTCCAAAACTCTCTTTATTTAATATTGTCAATTTGATAAAAATATTTTATATTTTAAATTTTCAGTTCTTAATTACAAATAAGTTGAGATTTTTCACCAATTGTTAGGCCATTAAAATGTCTTTGTTGAATCATTACTTATATTTTTTCTACTGCTAAATAAGTTTGTACCTTATTTGTTTGTAAGAGCTCTTTATATATTAAATACATTACTCTTTAGATTAAGTATGCTGCAAATATTTTCATAATTTGTCATTTGACTTAATATTTTAGGTATTTTTTTGGCATACAAAAATTAAATTTTTAAATAGATGTCTTAATCTAAAGGAGTACCTTTCTAACTTAAGACCTGATCTTAAGCCTTCTTTACACTCAAATACATAAATATTCACCTTTATCTGGTTGAAACAAGGCTAGCTTATTTTAAACTTAACTATATTTTATATATATTTTAAACTTCTTATTTTAAACCCTTACTATACTTGAAGTAATTTTAGCATATCATATGAAGTAAGAATTTGATTTTCTTCTTTCTCGATGGTAGTAGAATATCCCAGTATATATCAAATATCAATAATATGATTTAAATAATCTTTCCTTTCATGCTTATTTTAAATACCCCCTTTATCATATAATGCCTTGTTACATGAAGTGTGATTCACAGAACAGGAGCATTAGAATCATCTGGGAGTTTGCTGGAAATGCAGGATCATAGGCTCTACCTCAGATCTACTGAACATAATTTGCATTTAAATAAGATCTCCAAGATTTGCATGTACATTGTGGAGAAGCAGTGGTTTCACTTTCATTCAGTCTCAAGTCATTCACCAGATGATTCATTTTGTCTTAGTACAACCTCATTAGTTTTTTTAAATGACTATTTTTTTCTTCTTTATTCTTCAATATAAACTTTCTAATCATATGATCAAGTTCCAAAAATGATTTCTTTGAATTTTTTCTTTTTTTGGAACTGCATTGGCATGTCATAGATTTTTTTAAAAACATGTTCAAAAAGTATACTTCTATTCCTAATATACTAAAACTTTTTGTTTCAACCAGGAATAGATCTAAACTTATTGAGAACCATTTCAAGATCCATTGAGATCATTAACATAATTTTTCTTTGATTCTGATGGGACATATTACACTAAAAGATTTACATATATTAAACCATAAGTGCCTTCCTAAAATAAAATCTATTTGATCATAGTTTTTAAAAAATAGACTTTTATAGTTTCTAGTTTTTTTCTTTAAAGATTAAAAAAATTACAAAGACTGATTTGTAGAACTTTTGTGGTGTATGTGTGTGCATGTGTGAATATACATTCATGTGCATGTCATTATTGCCAGATTTCATTGTCAGAGTTATTATGGCTTGGTAACATACACTGTGACATTTTTCATCTTTTAATATGTTTTTTCCAACATTTTATTATGAAAAAATTCAAACATACATAAAAGTATAGAAAAATTGTTTTGGAAGACTTGTTTAGTTACCTCTTAGATTCTACAATTAACATTTTTTAATAGTTGCTTAATCTCCCTCCATTCGTATCCTATCCTGCCTATATTTTAACCTATGTTATTTTTATGCATTTTGAAATAAGTTGCACATATCAGCACACTTCCCACTAGCCATGTCAGCATACATTTTACTAAAGTTCAATATTTGTCTACTGTTTTTCTCTTCTGATGTAAAAGTTACTTACAATAAGATGCATAAATCTTTTTTTCTTTCTTTTTTAAAGTAGGCTCCATATCCAGCATGGAGCCCAACAAGTGTTTGAACTTCTGACACTGAGATCAAGACATAAGCCAAAATCAAGAGTTGGACGCTTAACTGACTGAGCCACCCAGGCAACCCAAGATGCATAAATTTTTATTGTTCCATTCAATGAGTTCTGACAAATCTGTACAACTGTGTAACCAAATTTTCTATCAAGATACAGAAGTTTACCATCACCCCAAAAAGTTCACTAGGGTCTCTTTTCATTCTCTACATGCCCTCAAGAGACAACGGCCATTCTAATTTTTTTCCAACCAGAGATCTGTTTTGCCTATTTTAGAATGACACATAAATGCAGCCATATAATTTTTACTCTTTTTTGTAAGTCTCTCTCACTCAACAGACATTTTTGAGAATGATTTTTATTGTATGTATCAGTAGTTTATTTTGTAAATTCCTATCTAGTATTTCATTTTTTTGGATATTGTACAATCTGCCTATTCTTCTGTTGAGAAACACATGGTCTATTTCTACATTTTGGCTAATATGAATAAGGCTTCTATAAATATTGTTTCAAAGTCTTTTTGTGGACCTGTGTTTCCTTTCTTTCTTCTTTTTTTTAAATTTCATTTATTTATTTGACAGAGAGAGAAAGAGAGAGCATGAGCAGAGGGAGTGGCCTGCAGAGGGAGAGGGAGACACAGACTTCCATGTGTAAGGAGCCTGATGTTGGGCTTGATCCCACCACCCTGAGATCATGACCTGAGCTGAAGGTAGTATAAAATGTATAGTAGTATAAAATGCTTCACTGACTGAACCACCCAGGTGCCCCAGGGAGATGTGTTTCCAATTTCTCTTGCCAAATACCTGAGTGAAGCAACTGGGTGATAATGTTTAATTTTATAAGAAATTGCCAGATTTGGGCTTTTTTTCCCCCCAAAGTAGTTCTTTTATATTTTATGTGAGTGGTTGTTTTGATATTTATGTACTTACTAAAATGTATGAGAGTTCTGGTTGTAACAAACTCTCACCAACACTTCATGTTACCCATCTTTTTAATTTAAAATGCATTCTGGTTAAACTGTAGTGTTAGCTAAGCTATTTAAGCAGTTAGTATTGGGTATGAACTATATACTCCTTGGAAGTGTGAGGATAAATTTCCCCAGAATTGACTAGATCTACCAATATTTTTGGAGTCAATTATGGAGATAATTTGGACATTCTTGCTTAAGTGGGTTTTTCCCCCTAATTCTTGTTGGGGTGTATTTTAGTAATTTTTCTTTGCAGGGAAAATTATACATTTAATCAGTTTTGTAGTTTATTGGTTTAGATTTGTACATTTTATACTCTTACAGTTTAATCTTTGTAAGAGTATAAAATGTATACTTTGTAAATTTGTATAAAAATATACACTTTGTATTTACTAAGTGTATATTTTTAATTTTTCCTTTCCACAGCCAGACCTAACTAGATTTTTTTCTCTTTAAATATTATTTAAAAATACTCGGTTTTAAAATTTATTTATCAATTATACACTATAAATTAGTGACTGTGAACTCTGGTTTCCCTTTAAGACACAACAAGTACACATCTATATTAATTCTTAAATGTATGACCTAGGATAATTTACTTAAACTTCATAAGTCTATGTTTTGTCATCTATAATAAGAATATAGTTCCAGTGTAAAAGGGCTATTGTATTATGTGAGGCCAATCTCATAAAATAGAGTGCTTTGCAGTATTAAATAAATGTTAATTTTGGTTTAGTATGATTTTTTTTTTTTTGCTTTCTTGTTCATATATTATTTATATTGTCTCTAACTTAGTTACTCCTGGTTTATTTTTTCTAGAATTTTGACTGGGTGCTTTGAATATATATTTTTTGTTTATGATTGAAAGCATTTAATTCTATAATTGGATTTCATTTTATACATTTTGATTGCCACTTATTTTTTTAACCACAATACCTATTTTAACAACCCCTTTGCGAAAGTCTGGGGAAGAGGCTTAATAACCTTTATTAAAGTAAAGTACTCTTTGTGTGTATGTTTTTTTTTTAAATGGACTTGAATATTAACAATGTAATTTTAATGCATTTCATTTATTATTTACCTAATATAACTTCATACATTTTCCTTTCAATTTTTTACTATTATAAGAAAACATCTTATATTAGGACACTTTTAATCCTTTTACATAAAATTTCTAAATCAAAAATTTATCTTTTAATGGTTGAATTTAATTCATTTATATTTTTGTCATAATGGTATATTTATTCTTTCTGCTATTCTTTATGCTGGTAGTAATTCCTTTAATTTTCTTCCTTTCTTTTTTAATCTTTTGCTGAAGATCTTTCCTTAGTTGAGTGTAGCAGATGCCTCAACTAATGGCATACTCTACTTACTGCTCTTTGAGAGGTCCTCTTTGGTTTATTTTATTTTCCCTTCAAAACTTTCACCACTGGGATGCCTGGGTGGTTCAGCAGTTGAACATCTGCCTTTGGCTCAGGGGTGATCCTGGAACCCAGGGATCAAGTCCCACATCAGGCTCCCTGTGGGGAGCCTGCTTCTCTCTTTGCCTAAGTCTGCCTCTCTCTGTGTCTTTCATGAAATAATAAATAAAATCTTTAATAAAAAAATTTCATCACTGATCCTAGTGTCTCTTTATAATCCCACAATGACTCAAATGTACATGCTATATATTTTTGCAAAAGCAGTTGTTTGTAAATTAGAAAAAGATGTTTTGTGTTTAATAAGGTTGATGTAGTATGTTGTATAATTTAGGTGCATGTATGGGCTTTAATTTACAAGGTTAGTAGATCTTATTCTCTTTCTTATCTTTTTTAAACACTTTTTAAAAAGCATGCATTCACCCTGCCCTATGTACATTTAGCTCATGGCTTCTGTAAGGAAACCTGTATATCCCATGATGATCACCACAACTTAACTATCTTTCACCTAGTGATGGGTACAAACAAATCCACAAACAGTTTTTGCTTTTCTTTTCTTTTTTTCATGGACTTATTAGAGAGCATTTAGAATATGCTTCCAGGAGTTACGTGCTATGTCATAGTGAATACGGTTCTTAATTTTAGTGAGATCGTATTGTTCTCCAGAGTGTCTATACTGGTTTATATTTCAAGTAACAGCACAACAGTTTCCCTACATGCTAACCAATGTTTGGTATTATCTGTTTTTATTGCCAACCTGAAAATCATTAGAAACTCTTCTCTTTTTTATTTAACGTGCATTTTAAAAAATATTTATTTATTTATTTTAAAGAGAAAGAGAGAAAGAAAAGAGAGAGTACATAAGTGGGGAGAGGGGCAGAGGGAGAAAATGCTGAAGCAGGGCTTGATGTGGGGCTTGATCCCAGGACCCATGAGATCATGACCTGAGCCAAAACCAAGAGTCAGAAGCTTAACCAACTGTACCACCAGGTGCCCCATTAATTTGCATTTTGTAAACACTAAGAAGTTTGAGAATTTCTTCTAGTATTTGTTAGCCATTTAGGTTTACCCCTTTGTTTGTATTCTATATTTTTGCCCTTCTTTAAAAAAAAAAAAAAAGTTTTCCTAGCTTTTTCTCATTAATTTGCAGAAATTCTTTCTATATTTTAAATTGTATAATTACTTAATAGTTTAGGATTCTAAATATATCTTCTCCCAGTCTATCACTAGTATGTTAACTTCTTTTATCTCTTTCATTGCACAGAATTCATCAGTTTGGGGCGTTGTGATTTTGTGGTTTGTGGTTTTCGCCCTCGTTTAAGAAACTTTCCTCCACCCACAGGTCATGATCATAATTTCTTAATCTACTATTTTCATTCTAGCTGACCTATTACATGTAAGTTTTTATTTCTATGAAGTTTTTCTTTATAAAATGAGTCCATTTTCTCAGAGCAATTACTAAATAAACCATACCTTATTGGTTCACAATGCCACCTTTACTGGGCCTGTTTCTGCTCTATTCTGTTCTGCTGGTTGTTCTGGGCCAGTACTTCCATAGTCTTATCACTGTCTTTTAAAGTATGTCTTGCTATCTAGTATAGCAATAAATCCTAGTTTGCTGCTTCCCCTCCTCAATATTGCATGAGCTCCTAATCTGCATTTAGAATTACATATGCATGTAGAATAAGTTTGTTTAATTTTTTGAAAAAAAAATTTCTTTTAGATTTTATTTATTTATTCATGAGAGAAGAGAGGCAGAGATATACACAGATGGAGAAGCAGGTGGACAGCCTGATGTGGGACTTGATCCCAGGACTCCAGGATCAAGACCTGACCGAAGGCAGACACTCAACCACTGAGCCATGCAGGTGCCCCATATTAAGTCATTCTATACAGATACATGGTCATTCTCTTCATATAATCATCTTCTTTATGTTCTTTTACAGTTTAACTCATTTCTTTTTCTTTTTTTTTTTTTAGGATTTTATTTATTTATTCATGAGAGACAGAGAGAGAGACAGAGGCAGAGACACAGGTAGAGGGAGAAGCAGGCTCCATGCAGGGAGCCTGATGTGGGACTCAATTCCGGAACTCTAGGATTATGCTCTGAGCCAAAGGCAAACATTCATCCCAACCGCTGAGCCACCCAGGCATCCCTAGAATAATGTTACTTAATTTTGAAAACTGTTCATTCATTTGGCTCTTTACTTAATTTTATCACTAGATTTTATAGTTTATTGATTCTTTTGCATTTTCCATGTTGATCATATATCATTTGTAAAGAAGAACATTTTTGCCTCTTTACTACCAATACTTAGAGTCTTTATTCTGTGTGTGTATGACTTAATGCAGTGGGAAAATATCTAGTGCTATATGGACAAGTAGAGACATAATGATCTTCCTTCTCTTAGTTTGGTCTTCCAGAGATTGCATCTAAAGTTTCTGTCTTAATGTGATATTTTCTCTTGGATTTGTTATGTTGTCTGTTATCAGGTTAAGGATGCTTCATTTTATTTTATTTTATTTTATTTTATTTTATTTTATTTTATTTTATTTTATTTTATTTTATTTTATTTTATTTTATTTTATTATTTTATTTTTTAAATAAATTTATTTTTTATTGGTGTTCAATTTACAACATACAGAATAAAACCCAGTGCTCATCTCGTCAAGTGCCCCCTCAGTGCCCATCACCCATTCACCCCCACCTCCTGCCCTCCTCCCCTTCCACCACTCCTAGTTCATTTCCCAGAGTTAGGAGTCTTTATGTTCTGTCTCCCTTTCTGACATTTCCCACACATTTCCTCTCCCTTCCCTTATATTCCCTTTCACTATTATTTATATTCCCCAAATGAATGAGAACATATAATGTTTGTCCTTCTCCGATTGACTTACTTCACTCAGCATAATACCCTCCAGTTCCATCCACGTCGAAGCAAATGGTGGATATTTGTCATTTCTAATGACTAATATTCCATTGTATACATAAACCACATCTTCTTTATCCATTCATCTTTCAATGGACACCGAGGCTCCTTCCACAGTTTGGCTATTGTGGACATTGCTGCTAGAAACATCGGGGTTCAGGTGTCCCGGCGTTTCATTGCATCTGTATCTTTTTTTTTTTTTTAATTTTTTTATTTATTTATGATAGTCACAGAGAGGGGGGGGGCAGAGACATAGGCAGAGGGAGAAGCAGGCTCCATGCACCGGGAGCCTGATGTGGGATTCGATCCCGGGTCTCCAGGATCGTGCCCTGGGCCAAAGGCAGGCACCAAACCGCTGCGCCACCCAAGGATCCCTGTATCTTTCGTTTTATACTTGATTTTCTGAGTCTGTATCAAACATAGTGAAATTTCTCTAATAATCTTTCTGCATCTATGAAATAATCATGAATGTTTTCTTCTTTAACATATTAATGGACTGATTTAGACTGACAGATTTTTCTGAGGTTAAAATAGTCCTGCTTTCCTAGGGTAAGCCCTGTTTGTCATGATATATTAATATTATTATAATTTAATCCTGGATTATATTTAGCTATTATTTTAATTAGAACTTTGTATCTTTGTTTATAAGAGTTATGGGCTCATATCTTTCTCTTTTTATGGACTATAATTATCTGCTTTTGAAATCAAGGTTACAGTGGTCTTTCAAAATGATTTGGTCAGTGTTTCCTTCTTCTTTATTTTCCAAAAGAATTTGTAATAAAATATGGATTATATGTGCCTTGAAAATTTGAACAAGTTCACCTGTAGAATTTTGTTGGCCAAAGTTCCTTTATTTTAGTGAGAAGAGAGGGAAATTTATTATTAATTTAATTGTTATTAATTTATTCAAGATGGTACTACTTTTCTGCTAGTTTTTACATCTTATAATATGCAAAAGTTTATTGTGTGATTCTAAATGTTTTAGTTTATAGTTTTTACAGCATTTTATTATATTTAAATTTTCTAAAATTTGCAGTTATTTCTCCTTTTTCATTTTTTTTAACATAGAGTGCAATATTAGCTTCAGGTATATCTTACTTTGATTTTTAATCTCTCCATCTTGCTGTTGTCTATAGTGTAAATTCATATTAAAAAATGCACTTCTGGTGTTGTTTTCCTTTCTTTCTCTTTTGGTTTGTTTCAATGTCATAGTTTTCTGTCCCTTTCTTCCTTTTTTATAGGTATAGCCTGTTGCTCTTTTTTGTTTTTCCAAATTGTTCAGCTAACCATTTGCCTAAACTGTTTTTAGTGATTATTGTTTTTTGCTTGCTTACTTAGTATTACATTTTCCTCTAATTACTGCTTTGTCTTTGTTCTGTATTTTTATTGACATTTTCTTGTTTGCATTAAAAAATTCCTTATGTTTTTCTTTAACCTGTGGATTATTTATTGGTGTCTTTTTATTTTATTTTATTTTAAAGATTTATTTATTTATTCATGAGAAACAGAGAGACAGAGAGGTAGAGACACAGGCAGAGGGAGAAGCAGGCTCCATGCAAGGAGCCCAACGTGGTATTGGTGTCTCTTTTAGCTTAAGAGATGGGATTTTTAAAGGTAATCATCTATTATATATTTTTAATTTATTACGTTGTGATTGGGTAATATAACATCTAAAATGTTGGTTAATCAGAACTAAATGATTTTTTTTTACATGGACTATTTTTCTTTGAAAATATTGTATATTTTTCATTGGCTTAGTCAAGTTTTAATATATTTGTGTACCATATATATTAGATCAAGCTCATAGATTATTTAATTTAAATCCTTTATAACTGGTTTATTTTTATCTACAGATCTGTCAGTTTCTGAGTAAGACAGTAATTTCTAACTACAATTACTCATTTACCTACTTCTGTCAGTGCATATATATAAACTCATATAAATCATACTATGTATATAGGAAGGAGAGAAGCACGTTTATGTTATTAGGTACATATATTTTGATAATCATTATATCTTCTTAATCTGCTTTTTCCTTGCCAGCATCCTACTTTGTGACTTGGTTGAAAATGTTTTTGAATTATGTATATTCATATATATAATATCTAATTAAAACTTGTTATCTTCACTTTCTGTTTATACTTGATCATTATATCTGTTCCCATCCCTTTTTTCAATCTTCTCGTATATTTGTTCCAAGTATGTCTCTTATTGATAGCATATTACTGCATATATTTTTTAAAAATTCAATCTGAGAATCTGTTGATTTGAGAGTTTGAACTTCTTACATATATTTTTCTGACAATATCTATCTTATCTCTCTTAATCTCTATCACAGTCTATCATTTTATTGCACCTGTCTGTCTTCACCATCATCACCCTGGCCCAAACCCCCATCCTCCCTCACTTGGCTCTTATTATTAACCTCTTACCACCCTTGTCACTTCTGCATATGCTCCATCAATGCCTGTCTCAGTTCAGGAGCCAACATTCTGTTAAATGTAAGTCAGATTACACAAAGCCACTCATGGCAAACCAAACCCAACTAGCATCCCTCAACCCCTTCCCTGGTTTATTTTTTTTAATAGCATTTATCATTCTTAATATTCTATACTTTTTTCTTATTTACTTTATTTGTTGTATGTTCCTCTCAAACAGAAGCTAATGGACACACCATAAGGATTTGTTTAAAGTAATGAAAAATTATAATTACTGACTTATTAGGACTATTTCTGACACCTTATTTCATGTTATCTCCCTACCATCCTTTCTTTTTTACCCTTTACTTTTTTCTGGACAGATATTTTTTCTACTGAATTGAAAGTTATATATCCTATTTTTATTCTCCTATTGTTTTTCCTCTAATAGGTTTGCCTATGAATTTCTTAAACTTATCAATCTTTATCATCTCCCCAGTACTAGAGAAAAACCTCAGCATGATCTCCTTTCTCTGGTTTCCTTCCTTTCCTCAATGGTCTTATTTTTACCACGTTAGAATTATTTAGAATTTTAGTTAAGAGTATATTGTAACAATAAAAGTAAAATTTACTTAGTCTTTCATTTATGCAACTCTCTATATGGTTTTCACTGTCTTCTTGAGTTTATTTCCTGAAATACTGCCTCCAAAATTGTTTTCATGAAATGTTTTGTGAACCTGACAATACAGTTTTGCGTGTTCACATTTCAATAATAATTAAGCTGGATAAAACATTTTAGGTTCAAATTTCTCTTCATTTAACATATTGTAGTGATAATCCAATTATTTCCTTGGAATACTATTACTATTGAACAAACTGATGGTATTGTTTCTTGTTCATTTGTAGGTGAATTGCTCTTTACGAATCTGAAAATTTTCTTAAAATTTTCTCTTGATCAGTTAAAAATAGAGCTTCCCTACAACCCAGCAATTGCACTGCTGGGGATTTACCCCAAAGATACAGATGCAGTGAAATGCCGGGACACCTGCACCCCAATGTTTATAACAAACGTGTCCACAATAGCCAAACTGTGGAAGGAGCCTCGGTGTCCACCAACAGATGAATGGATAAAGAAGATGTGGTTTATGTATACAATGGAATATTACTCAGCCATTAGAAACTACAAATACCGACCATTTGCTTCAATGTGGATGGAACTGGAGGGTATTATGCTGAGTGAAATAAGTCAATCGGAAAAGGACAATCATCATATGGTTTCACTCATACGGGGAATATAAAAAATAGTGAAAGGAAATAAAGGGGAAAGGAGGAAAAATGAGTGGGAGATATCAGAGAGGGAGACAGAACAAGAGAGACTCTTAACTCTGGGAAATGAACAAGGGGTAGTGGAAGGGGAGGTGGGCGGGGGGTGGGGGTGGCTGGGTGACGGGCACTGAGGTGGGCACTTGATGGGATGGACACTGGTGTTATGCTGTATGTTGGCAAATCGATCTCCAATAAAAAATATACAAAAAAAATTTTCTCTTGATCTTCATTGTGCACTCCAACATGTCTAGTTGTAAGCTGTACGGGGCCTTTCCGGTATGTCGTCCCTGGACCTGGCAGCAAACTCAGAGGCCAGTATACCTGCTATTATAATTATCCAATTATCTCTGAGTTCCAGAGCAACTGTGACGCACTCCCACGCCCAAGCTAAAGCTGAGGAGCGCTGCCGGGTTGGGTAATACTCTGCCACTAGAAACGTGAGAAAACAAAAAGAGCAGAACTAAGACGTTCTCCTTTATTTGATCCCCTGTTATAGTGATGAGCCCCTTTGCTTTCTAGTTCAAACTTTTCCCCCAGGACCTAACACTTTTCACTGCAGAAGTTTCTTCCAATTTTTATATTAATTTCTCAAATCAGAAGGTATATTCTTATAGGAACTCCTAGTTTCATGCCATCATAACCAGGAAACCAGAAGATTGTGTTAATCTCATGCTCTAACGATGTCTTCATTAAATTTGCCTTGTCAAGGGATGCCTGGGTGGCTCAGCGGTTTAGCGCTGCCTTCAGCACAGGGTGTGATCTCGGAGTTGCGGGATCGAGTCTCGCATCAGGCTCCCTGTGAGGAGCCTGCTTCTCCCTCTGCCGGTGTCTCTCGTGAATAAATAAGTCAAAGCTTTAAAAAGTTTTTCTGTGTGTGCCTTGTCAAGAATATGTTTCAATTCAGGAAAGGCCTCTTTCCTGAACCTCAGTAAGCATCCTTTGGACATTTTAATATCAGAGCTATTGGATACATATTAAGAAGTGTGTTTCTTAGGCATTGCAGCCAATGACCCTCTCATGGGCCTTAGTCTCAGTGCTTTGAGAGATATATGCTCTAGAGAGATCTAACAATGTTGACATAAATTCTTGTTAAGCATACAATCCTTAATTTTAGATTGTGCAAGTTCAATGTAATTGACTATAATGACTGATAAGTTTTCTGTTGATATAACGTATTCTCTTCTACTTTCTTTTAAATACCTCTAGTAGCTTTAACCCAGAAAGATTGTTAAAGATAAAATATTTTATCATGTATTTCAGCTAAGGGGAAAATGCTGAAAAATCAATTTTAAAAAAAGATTTTATTTATTTATTCATGAGAGATACGGGGGGCGGGGGGCGGGGAGAGAGGCAGAGATACAGGCAGAGGGACAAGCAGGCTCCGTGCAGGGAGCCCGATGCCGGACTCGATCCCAGGTCTCCAGGATTAGGCCCTGGGCTGAAGGCGGAGCTAAACCACTGAGTCACCAGCCCTGCCCCAAGTGTTTTAATAAAAGGAAAACTCACTTTAAGGTAGTGCTATAGAACAATTTGAATAGTGAAAACTAAATTGGAAGAAAAGAAAGAAAGAAAGAAAGAAAGAAAGAAAGAAAGAAGAAAGAAAGAAAAGAAAAGAAAAGAAAAGAAAAGAAAAGAAAAAAAGTAAAAAGGGATCAAGAGTCAGAAAGTGAACTACTTTTTTGCTTCTCCAAATTCAAGGCTTCATTATGTAGTTTCTAAATATTTTATTCAAGTATTGCAACTCCCCAAATAAGTACACCAGCATTCAAATGAAAGTGTAAAAATAAAGTCTAATCTAAAATATTGTTTATTAAGATTGAAGATTCTTCCTCAAGATGAAGAACAATACAAGAATGGCTGCTTTTACCACTTCTATTCAGCATCTTGTCAGGGCAATTAGGCAAGACAAATAAATAAAAGTGAAGTTAGGCAGATTAAAAAGAAAGAAGTAAACCATCTCTATTTGCAGGTGACATGACCTACAGAGAAAACAAAAAGTCTACACACAATATATAGCTAATAAATCAGTTCAGTAAGGTTTCAAGATATGAGATCAATATACAAACATCAGTTGCATTTCTATACACTAGAAATGAATACTCCCGTAAATGAAATTAAGACAACGATTCCATTTGCAATAGCAAAAAAAGAATGAGATGCATGGGAATAAATTTAAACAAAGATGTGGTAAAGTTTTACTTGAAAACTGCAAAATGTTCTTGAGAGAAACTAAAGATCTGAAAAAATAAAAATAATTCCAATGGGGGCTCCTGAGTGGCTCAGTAGGGTAAGTGTCCCAATCTTAATCGCAGCTCAGGTCTTAATCTCAGGGTCCTGGGTTCAAGCCCAGTACTGAGCTCCAGGCTGGGTGTATAACATACTTTATTTATTTATTTTTAAAAGGTCTTTTTAAATTTTTTTTTTCATAGAGACACACACAGAGAGAGAGAGGCAGAGACACAGGCAGAGGGAGAAGCAGGCACCATGCAGAGAGCCCTACACGGGACTCGATGCAGGGTCCCCAGGATCACGCCCTGGGCTGCAGGCGGTGCTAAACCGCTGCGCCACCGGGGCTGCCCTGTAACATACTTTAAAAAAAGAAATGAAGAAAGAAACACATCTTGTGTCCATGGGTTAGAAGACTTACAATAATGTTAAGGTGGCCATATTTCCCCACATTGATCTAAAGGTTCAACACAATCCCCATCAATATTCAACAGCATTTTTTTGGAGAACTGGACAAATGATTCTAAAATTTGTATGGAAATTCAAGAATATTCAAAATGATTTTAAGTAAAAAGTTTGGAGGAATCATGATCCCACCTTCAAAACTTACTAGAAAGCTACAGTAATCAAAACTGCTAATGTGGTTATGGTGTAAGAATAGAGACATATAGACCTATGGAATAGAATTGAGTGTCCAGAAATAAATCCAGATGCCCATAGCCAATTGATTTTCCACAGTGTGCCAAGAACATGCAATAGGAAAAGAGTGTTTTTTAACATGTGTGCTTGGGACAACTGACTATCCACATGCAACAGAATGAAATTGGACCTTCACCTCACACTAGATATAAAAAGTAACTCCAAATGGACTTAAGATCTAAGTGTAAGAGGTAAAAGTATAAAAGTCTTAGAAGGAAAACCAGGTATAAATCTACATCATCTTCAATTAGGCTATGGTTTCTTAGGACACAAAAAGCATGAGCAACAACAAGAAGATAGATAAACTGGACTTCATTAAAGGTAATGAAGGTAAATTAAATACCTTTGTGTCTCAAATGACACTATCAAGAAAGTGAAAAGACAATCCACAGTCTGGGAGAAAATATCTGCAAATCATGTAACTGATAAAGGTCTAGTATTCAGAATATATAAACAGTTCTTACAACTTAACAATAAAAGACTAATATTTCAATCAAAAATGGGCAAAGAATTTGAATACACATTTGTAGAAAGAAGATATAAAAGGAATGAATAAGCACATGAAAAAATATTCAAGGGATGCCTGGGTGGCTCAGTGGTTGAGTTGTCTGCCTTTAGCTCAGGTCATGATCCTGGGATCCTGGGATGGAGTCCTGCATCCGGCTACCCTCAGGGAGCCTGCTTCTCCCTCTTCTTACGTCTCTGCCTCTCTCTGTGTGTCCCTCATGAATAAATAAATAAAATCTTGGGATCCCTGGGTGGCGCAGTGGTTTAGCGCCTGCCTTTGGCCCAGGGCGCGATCCTGGAGACCCAGGATCAAATCCCACGTTGGGCTCCTGGTGCATGGAACCTGCTTCTCCCTCTGCCTATGTCTCTGCCTCTCTCTCTCTCTCTCTCTGTGTGACTATCATAAATTAAAAAAAAAATCTTGAAAAAAAAGAAAAAATATTCAATATCATTTGTCATCAGTGAAAATCGTATACACACTAGGATTGGCAATAATAATTTTTTTTTAAAAGAAAAAAAACAAATGTTGGGGATAATATAGAGAAAGTCAAATGCTAATACACTGCTGGTAGGAATTAAAATAATGCAGTCATTGTGAAAAACAATTTTGTAGTTCCTCAAAAAGTTAAACACAGAATTACCAGATGCTCCAACAGTTCTACTCCTAAGTATATACCCAAGAGAAGTGAAAACATATGTTCACCCAAAACTTGTGCACGAATGTTTATAGCAGCATTATTCACAATAACCACAAAGTAGAAATAGTCCAAGTGTTATTGATAAACAAATCAACAAATGTAGTATGTCTATACAATGAAATATTATTCAACAACAAACAAGGAATGAGGTAGTATTAAATGAAACAACCTGGATAAACCTTGAGAACTTTATGCTAAGTAAAGTAAGCTAGATGCAAAAGGTCACATGTGAAAGAACAAAAAAATCCGCACAGACACAAAATAGACGCACAGACACAAAATAGATTAGTGGTTGCCAGAGGACTGCTCCTGTGTGGGTGAGGTGTGATCGGGATGGATGGCAAATAGATACAGGGTTTATGAGGGGTGATAAAAAGATTCTGGAATAAGATAATAATGATGATTGTACAACATAGAGACTGGACTAAAAAAATCTCTAAATTTATAGTTTAATTTTATGTCATGTGAATTTTATCAATTAAGAAAACTTTTAAAGTATGACTAACTTTGTGTTGTATAGTTATTTACAGTCATCTTTTCCATAGCTATTACTATTTTAAATTACTTAAGAGCTAGAGTACCATTTTATTTTTAATAGACCTTTCTCAAAACACACTACTTAAAACCAACTCCCCACAGTCTCATTTTTCATTTTCAGAGAATAGCTTTTCAATTCTCCCTGAACAATGTTCATATAGACCATACAGACTCTAAATTCGTTTAGTATGCTCCAAATATTTGTAGGTTTCTTGTTAAAAATTCAATAATACTTAGAATTTTTATTCTGAATGATTCTTGATAACTACCTACATAACTTGCAGTAAAATGTTTTTTATCTAGTTTATTACCAAAGGCACTATTACAATAAGAGTCCTACATCGTGATAGAATGAGAGGAGCCATGTTGTTTTGTTTAAGAAACAGATTTGATTTGATTTGATTAAGAAACAGATTCATATTCTGAACTACTGAAGAAATTATAGAAAGAAAAGAAAAAAGTTTTGAACATTTAAGATGAAAAAGATAAATAATTTATTAGTCATAGTAACTCAACTTTGCTCATTTTAACTAAGGGTAGAGTTTCTTCCTTAGAGACACCAATAGTTAACTGTATTGGGGTAAAGTAAATTGTATTGAGTAAAATTTTGCTAAAATTGTGATCCAAATTTATCTACCTATCTGTCCAAAACCAAAATTTTGTTCTTCCCTTTACCCAGAAAAAAACCTAAAGTCCAAATGAAATGCATCGCTTTTCCAGGGTTTTCCATCTCAAGAAGTAGTATGCCATAGTCACCACCCCCTCCACATCTTGTTCTCCTCTACCAACTACAGTCAGTCCAGCACTATAGGATACGTTCATTGCCATTTGACTGTACACATGATGTGAACAATGTGAACACCTTGCAATGAGAATTTCTCACTGTGAGAGACAGCCCATCATCTGAGGATAGAAGCTAAAAGGGGCCAAATACTCTCTCTGTCCACGTTCCCAAAGGAATCAGGACACTGGCCCATAAATAAGGTTCAGGTAAGTAGATGCTGCAGCAGGGTCATTGATTCTTGATATGTAAAGATGCAAAGATGCAAAAGCAGTTTGAAAAAAAAAAAAGCAGTTTGAGACTGTCCACAATAGCCATGGTTGAATTGACAGTCAATGTGGTGTTCTTACCACTTATCCCTGTGAAGTGACTTTGGCTGTCTTCTTGGCCTTCTACTCTTCCTTTGTTCTCACATGTTTCTCAAGCTCAGGTTTCAACTTTTCCTTCAATCCTACCAGCTTCTTGATATCTTTCCAAAAAATTCCTCTTCTAGAGTTAGTTTTTGTTGTTTTCAACCATGAACCTTAATCATTATAATTGCTAAATGCTGTTCTTTTTAAAAAAAAATATATTAACAGTTTTACTTCCTAATTCATTTTGAAACTGTCCACTTAACTCAGTCTCCATACCCACTACCAGCAAACTCCAAGATACAGGACCTTCCTCTATTAACTCTTCCTAACTTTTCTAGCCATAGCCAAGCCTTTTGGAATCCAAGGTCCACATTGTGGCTGGAGGGAACTCTTGAAATCATAAACTGATCATTTCACTCTGCTTATATCCTTCAATGGCTTCTTCTTGTTCTTGAGTTAAAGACCAAATCCCAGCATGGTTTGCTCTCTACCTACTTCTCCTACACCAATTTAATGCTTTATTCTCTGTGCTCCAATCTCACTGACTTTCAATTTTTAGTTGAATCATGCTGCCTCCTACCACAGGACAATTACCTGGAATTTATTCTCATTCACTCAATAAATATTTGAGAATGCCCTTTTCACCTAGTTAATTTCTACTCAACCTTAAAATCAGACTCAAACAATCTTTTACTCCTCAGTGCAAGCCAGTTTTCTTTGTCATAAACCCCTGTTCTTTTTCTTGAAAGCCTATGGGCAACATTTGTAATTGTATGCTCTCCAGTGTCATTTTATGATCGTCTGTCACCTTCACTGGCCTGTAAAGCTTTGGATGATCAGGAATCATGTCTGTCTATTTTTACTTCCTTTGCATGTCCAGTATCCAGCACAGTGTCTGGAAACTAATAAATATTCTATTAACAGCTTATATAAAATGTTCATCAAATAATTCATAGAATATGACTTAGATTTTAGAGGGCTATTATTATATTTCTAAAGTTGAATGTATACAGTATAAATCTTTTTTGAGGAGATTCTCTTTTGTTAAAATTTGTGGCTTATTGTTAGATTTCTTGAAGTAAATGTTTCCCTGTCATCTGTGTTCTCTTTCCTGCTTCCCTTGCTACATTAATTCTTGCACTGTACTTCTCACAGAAAGTGATGTTTAAGATCATGTATCTTGACTTTATTAAGGTTTCTTAATTTAAAGCCAATCATCTTAAGTCCTTCTAAAGACTTCTAACCTGAGCCTTCACTAAGAAAAAAAATTGCGTATCTGAAGAAAAAAAAATGGCAATCTTCCTACTGAAGATTCTTAGTCCAAGCTTGACATATAGAAATATTCTCTCGCCCTCTGAATTTTACTTAGTCATAAGTTTTTAGCTTGAGTTTCAATTATAAGAGCTGACAAACATTTAATGCCGAAAAATATATGAATGGCTATTTCCAAATAACACACTGTTCTTTGGGAAAGATCACTTAAAATATCAGATTTATTTCAGCTCCATTATCAGCTGTTCTGAAAGTCTCCTTTGGGTCATTCATCTTTGTGATTATTGTTTTGATCCATATATTGGCATTTAGGCAGGTAGGACAGATAGACAATATCTGAAAAAAAATACACATGTATAAGAATGCACCTATTATATCCCTACTAAAACATTTATGATAAAGGAACTAAATTTAATGTGTTCATTTTTATAATAACTTTAAAGAATTCATGTTTAATTAAAAGTGATATATAAATCATGCTGTTTGCTAGCACTATTGACTGTGCTGTTCCCATTCTGCCAAACTTAATATAAAATTAATTGTTAATTTTCAGGCCAGTAGCCTGCTCTTCACCAAGACATATGCTGATTGTTTAGACATGAATCAGTGAAATATTAAACTTCATAATTGAGGTCTCTCTGTGATGTCTTAAAGTAATTCTCAAGATTTGACACTACTTTCAATATATGTTTGCCCCTTTAAACAGTGAAAATAATATTTTGAAATAGAACTTTAAAGACATGTTATGCATCGAGTCTATTTCACATTCAGTTGAATGGTTACTATTTCAGTGAAGTGCACTCAGCATTAAGAGTAGTGTGACCTTGTAGGGTGGCAAAGAATGGCTTATCTTTTGCACAATCACACACACACAACTATGGACCAATCTAAACTTTTCTCACTTTATAATACTCTGGGTTAGTCTGACCTTACATAAATAAAAATAGCATTTCAACAGCTTTTTACATGCCTCTTCTGGACAGAACTTCAAGCTGAAACAGCCACCAAACTCCAAAGTAAGTGATGATTAACTTAGGGAGTACTTGGCTCTATCTTCAAGAAGGTTAACATGACCTCGAATAACAAAACAATATTACTTACTTATATTGTATGCATTTCATGCACTGTTAGGATAATGGCTATTATGAAGGACGCTAGACTGAAAAACTTGACCAGTAAATGTTTCTATGACACTGCCCTCCTTGAACCAGAGTCTCCAACCTTACTGAATGGCTTTTTATTTCTATTATGTTTTTGTCTGGTAATAAGGCATACTGAATCTTTCAGGAGATAGAAATACAATTCCTTTTCTCCAGGTAAATGAAAAGCATTGCTTCCCAATGTTTTTACCCAATGAGTGACAGTGCAGAGACCTTATCTTCTCATATCTCTACAGCATCTCCACAGAACATTTCAACCCACTTAACTGGGCGAGTATAGGACCTTCTCTTATGCCAAGCACATTCTGGCCTCTGTGCTCCTATCATTCTCATTACCTGGGATATCTTCTTTCCACCTGACATTTTCCTTTTTGCTATCTTTAGATATTCAACACTTTTCATGATTTTCCTTGTACCTCATTATCACAACAGACAAAGCCTATGTTGGGAAACACCACCATGGCTGCATGTAAACAGAGTTACTTATGCTTCTCAGAAATTCAGCTCTAAATCTCCCCAGTTATCTTTTACTTAGGAAATAAAATTGGAATATGAATGAGAATGTAGTTATTATATGCCATAAATTCAATCTACTGTTTTCAATGAAACAACTGGCAAGGTTTTGTAAATTATTTTTAGCAGCAAATTTTTGTAGCCCATGTCATAAGTAGTGTATCATGACATTGCTTGGTTGAAAAGCACTGACTCAGTCAAATTAAATTCTACTTACTTATCAAGGCCCAAGTCAAATTCACTGTAATTCAGAGTATATTCATTCATTTGTGTATTCATTCACTGAAGAGTTATTCATTGCCTGGACCAGACACTGCACAAGGTATTGGGGCAATAAAGACAGATAGAAAAAGTTCCCATTCTCAACATGAGCAGGCTGCACTCTCCAGTTCTTCTTTTGTGACGGATACTTCTAAAAGTTTTTAGTTGGGTTGATACAAAACTCAGAATATTTCTGAACATAGATCTTCAAGAAATCTATTAGAGAGAGATATTTCCACTATAGCTAAACAGACAGACATGTAAATAAATAGTTAATTGATCAAATTTCAGTTGTAGAGTCAGGTAAATATGATAAGAGAAAAATTTAACACCTACTCATTGATTCAAAATGTATAATTTTTGTAGAGCACCATTGGCTGCTGTGTGAGAATCAACGAAATAGTCTCCAATTAGAAAGAATGAAGAATTTAGAAAAGGAGACAGAATGCATATCAGACAACAAGAGTACAAAATGAATATCCTCAGAGATACAGTCTTCAAACATTACTTCTGTTTTCATTTTTCCAAGTCATTATTTAATCTTCCTGCACTCTGACTTCTGACTTACACCTGGATCTCAATCTTACTGGCACCAGCAATCATCTCCTAGTTTCTAAGTACAAAGAACTTCAAGTCTTGCATTTTATTTGATCCTTTTCATAGAATGTAATATTGCAGATTATTCTCTTTATGAAAATGGCCCCTCTGTTTCTCAACACTGTACTTCTGGTTTCCCTCTTACCTTTTTGACAATTTCCATTCAGACTTATGTTTTGACTTTTTCCCTTCTTCTGCTCCTGAAATTTGGTGCTCTTCATGATTCTCCAGTCTCCTCCCCTTCCTTTTGAAATATTATACTTGGAGTATTTTCTCCAGTGTTGTTATTGAATAACTCCAGTTGGCACCATTCATTTCACAGTCTAAGTGGATGATGTCTCTAGAATTGTACAGGTCACAATTTGCATGGTTGAACACATACTAGCAAATATATCTCTGATCTAGGGACTCAAGTCTTCCTTCACGATTTCTTGTCCCTGGTTGATTTTATCAGTTGCATGAATTAGCCACATATTTAATTTTGCCTCTATCATCACACTCAAACCTATATCTCCAGGCCTGAAAATTCCAAAGTTCTAGATTTGTGTCTCTAGTTTTCTACCACACCGCTCCACCTGGAAGTTGTAGAGGTTCCCATTTAGATCATTTTCCATGCTGTACCCATTATCTAAGTCTTCACACCCAATCCCTATACTCTATTCAATTTTTTAGGTATGAATGCTATCACTCATTTAGTTCCTCAAGCTTGAAATTTAGAACCCAGCTTTGATTTATTCCATTCTCTCCATCTAAATCCAATCAATCCTTATGTCTTGTCAAGTCTAACTCTGATATGTGTCTTTAAAACCTGTCACTTCTTACCCATTCTTCAATATTTTTATATATAGAACACAAGTGACCTTCTCCATCTTTCATATGAGTTTTACCCTAATGGGCTAGATGCCACTAATTCTTTATGCTTATCCACTTTTTTGGTCTATTCTTATTATTTTCTGAAAACTCATCTGTTTTCTTTACCTGAAGGATGTTTCTTATCAAAGTCTTAACAGAAAAATATTTTTTTTTAGAAAAATAATTTCTAAGGTTCATCTCAAATGTTACTCCCTTTGAAACTTATATGGACCCTTTCCTAGTTTGAATCTCCTCCATGAAATATTATTACCAATTCTCTTCTTAAGGTTCCCATAGTGTTTTATTCATGTTACTAGAAAACACCTTTGCTAATAATCACTGCTTGCAAAATGCTTGTTATTTTTTATTGGACAGTAAATTCCTTCAGAGCAGGAACCAGGAGTCTTATTCATCTGTGTATCTTTAGAATGTAAATAAGTGATTAAAGCATAGAAGGTACTCAATAAATTTGGGAGGGCATTAAATTGCACCATTTTTATTTGTTTAAATTTTTTTATGATATTGTATTTTTATTTTTTTTTAGAGAGAGAGAGGTGCATGCAAGCAGGGGGCAAGGGCAGAGGGAGAGGGAGAAAGAGAATCTTAAGCAAGCTCCATGCCCAGTGTGGAGCCCAATGCAGGGTTCCATCTCACAACCCTGAGATCATGACCTGAGTCACAATCAAGAGTCAGATATGTGGGATCCCTGGGTGGCGCAGCGGTTTGGCACCTGCCTTTGGCCCGGGGCGTGATCCTGGAGACCCGGGATCGAACCCCACGTCAGGCTCCTGGTGCATGGAGCCTGCTTCTCCCTCTGCCTGTGTCTCTGCCTCTCTCTCTCTCTCTCTCTCTCTGTGTGTGACTATCATAAATAAATAAAAGTTTTTTATAAAAAGAATCAGATGTGTAAGCAAGTGAGTCCCCCAGGTGCCTTTAAACTGTATTCTTACTATTTAAAGACTTGAACAGTTTTGTTTTGTTTTTATAGAACTAGGTAATTCTCATCACCCCCCCAAAAAAAATCCCACATATATATTTTAATGCAAAGTGTTTGGGAATGCTATTTATGAAAGTAAAGGGAAATTGACAAAAAGATAAAATTCATGTACAGTTCCTGAAACTCACAACTGCCATTAATCTACACAGTGATTTGAGGTGGTATAACTCATTTTGTCTGTTTGCAACTCTTAATAATTTTAAGGACAAAAAGGTGATTTTGACTCTTGAAACTTTACTTGCTTCCATTTTATATTCTCTTCACTTTGGCTCCACAATTTTGAAAATGAACTACTCAATAAGAACTGATTATGCCTTAAGTATACCTTATAGTGAATAAATAATATTTATGAACATACATGTACTTTATCAACCCAGCCTTGTATTTTGTTCCTGAAAAATGGATCAGAAAAAAATGGATCAACTATCAATTCCAGGGGTTTCTAGAGAAGAATACATCTCTTCTGCTACATCTAGACTTGCCCATATTCCGCTTGTCAATTCCACCGCTTGAACTTTCAGCCTTCCTCAACTCTACCTTTGCTTGTCTCAGTCTTCAACTTGGTTCAGTTCTCATTCTGTCTTAAGGAATATTTATACCTTCTACAGTTGTTTTCTCTCATTTGATTTATGCAAGAGTTCATGGAGAAGTAGAAGAAAGATTGAAGTGAGATGCTTCTTTCTTAAGGCACAAAATAGAGGGGAGAAACATGAAGAGTGGACTGGAGGACCAAATGGGAGGTGAGCAGCATACCTAGTTTAAGGGACCCAATGAGGTCAAAGTGTCTGGAATTTAGTGAGTAAATGGGAAAACAGCAGGAAATGAGAACAATGAAGCACAGGGCCAGATCATGTAGTGCCTTGTATCCATAACATGGATGTTGTTGTTTCTTCTGAGTGATATTGGAAGCCATGGCACATTTCTGAGCAGAGGAGACAGCAAGGATACAAACAGGAAGATCATTTGGGAGCTATTACAATAATCCAGGTGAGACATGATGGTGGCTTGGTCTAGAAAAACTGTGGACATGGCGATAGGACTAGGGTCAGACTCTGCATGAATTTGGAAAGTAGAACTGTCATAGTTTACTTATGTTGACTGTAAGAGGTAGAGGGGATCATCAAGGAAGACTCCAGAGTTGGTAATAGAATAGAGTTGCCATTTATCAAGATGGGAAAGACTTCAGAAGAAGTGGTTTTCAGAAGGCTCTTAGGCATCTAGATAGGGATGTCATATGGGAACTTGAAGGAGGTTGGATCTGGGGATCTAACATTGACATTGTCAGAAATAGAAGCTATATAAAGCTACGGGACTAGATGTGATCAGCCAGTTATCAGTGTATAACAGTACCCTAGTGCTGACTCCTGGATAATTGTAGCAATTACATTTTTGTAATAATGTAACATAATTCTAACATTTACATTTTTGCAGGGAGCATTCATCAAAGAAGACTGAGGATATGTTACAGTAGGATTCCATTGTGCATTGAGTATAATTTGATTGTGTAAGTTGAAAATCACTTTTGAGTCAAAACAACAACAAAACAAGCCTATGCTTATATTAAGGAAAAAAATCAGAATATAAGAGTCACTGATCTATTTTATCATCTCAGGAAAATTTAAAGGGACAGAAATGTAGCTGATGACATTTGGGTAGTGATTAATATATAACTTTGGTATTATTATTTTTGAATAATATATTCAAGTTAGTTGTTAGATTATTCAATGCTTTTTACCTAATTATTGAAAAACAATTTTTATATGTATATATATTTTTATTGGAGTTTAGTTTGCCAACATATAGTGTAACACCCAGTGCTCATTCTGCCAAGTGCCCCCCTCAGTGCCTGTCACCCAGTCACCCCAACCCCTTCCCATCTCCCCTTCCACTATGCCTTGTTCGTTTCCCAGAGTTAGGAGTCTCACATGTATTGTCATCCTCTCTGATTTGAAAACAATTTGATCAAGAAAATATCTTGAATATAACCAGACCCCCAAACTGGATGTGTTTATTTACTTGTATTTACTAATCAATTTAGTTTCATATTACCTACCACCTTTGACAGTAGGAAACTATTTGGAGGGCTGGTTCTAAAATTGGCCACATATACCTTCAAAACAGGATCAAGGCTGCAAAGATGTTTTCTTGAAAATAACAAGGAGCACATATAAGATTCTGTAACTTTCCAGGATATGATAGGGAGAATAGTAGACTTCAAAGATATTCACACTGTACTCCTAGGAACCTGTGACATGTTACCTTACATGGCAAAAGGGACTTTTCAGATATGAATGAGTTAAAAACATTGAGAAGTGGGGCAATAGCCTGAATTATCCAGGTGAACTCAATGTAGTCATTATGAGTCTTAAAAATCAGAGAACCTTCCTGGCTGTGGTCAGAGAGATGTAAATTTGCTGACTTTGAAGTCAAGCTCTGGGTCTGTCTCCATGCTGGGTATGGAGTTTACGTAAATAAACAAACAAATAAACTTGCTGACTTTGAACCTGGAAGAAGGGGGTCCTGAGCCAAGAAATGTGGGTGGCCTCTAGCAGCGGGGCGGGGGGGGGGGGGAAGAAAAGGGATTCTTTCCTATACAGAAAGGTACAAAGCCTTGCCAACACCTTGATTTTTATCCTGATGAGATCCATGTCAAAATTTTACCTTAGAGAAATGTAAGATAACTAATTTGTGTCATCTTTAGTCATGAAGTTTGTGGCAATTTGTTACAGCAGTGATAGAAATCTAATATATAATGGCATAATTAAAAAAACTATCATGCCATTTGAATGAAGAAACAACCAAACTGGTGAATTTTAAGATTTTTTTGAGAATGAGAAGCAGTTTCCTTCCTCATATTCAAGTGCAGGCATGTCTGCAACAGCCTGAACTCTTATCCACTATACCCTACTGTCCTGAGACAGAGACAATTATTATTAATTTAATAATAAATTATTATTTATCTCATAATTGAAGGAAGAGAAGCTCAGAGATTAAAGACATTCATAAAATCACCCAAGTAATCAGAATACTCCCCTAAACCTATCCACAACCCACGCCAGCATGTTGCTTTTCAATATTCCCTTGACCATATATGCTTATAAAATTCAAATAAGACTGGAAGCAGAATGGTTATTCACAATTTCCTTTTGGCTGTTTGATTTCCTTTTGGCCTTCTGCAATTAGGAAGTGGGCACATTTGCATGGTCATCTTAACACAAGAAAGGAACAAACCAATATAGTCTAATCAGAGTTGCCTGCTGAAGTCAAAACAAAATTGTTTGGATTCTGAGACTGTCTGTATTTCACAAGTAAAAAAAAAAAAATAAGAAAAGAGCAAAGCCAATGATTTGCTGCAAAAAAAAAAAAAAAAAAAAAAAAAGCACATATCAGCCATGTTGAAAGGTGACAGTCGATGCTCTCATCTGTGTTTCCTGTCTCTTTAATTTTTTGCTAGTGGGGGGAGGGAAAGTAATCAGGGCATCAGGTGTACGTTGCTCATAAAACTAATTAACAGTCTTTGGGGAGCCGTACTAGCCTCTGTCTTTTGTCCAGTTACTGGCAGGAATCTGGGTGACCAGGTGGTTTTCTGGTGCTACCCCTTTGCCAAGGGCTGCTGGACCTTGGAAAGGGCTTTAACTTCTCTCTTCTAGATCCTTAATCTCTCAACCCAGGGTTTCTTTTAGTCGCCCTCAAGCCCCCTTCAAGAAGCTATATCTGATCATGGAGAATCTGGTATAAGGGAGCATGCTAATACTACCTCTTGAATTTTAAGGTTCAAATTCAGTCAGTTGTAGTGCAACCTGGCTGTCTTGCTTTTGCTTTTGTGGTAAGATGCCTAGCTCATTTTTATTAATATATCATGGACTTACCTAGGAGGCATTTGAGGAATTGCAAAGACCAACCCAGAGTCCGTCTCTCTTGGTTGTGTTGCTTACTGTTATACTTGGTGGAAGTGGCTTATTTCATTGCAGGCAGAGCACCGCAGGACTGTTCATTTCCTGTATCTACAGAGCATCAAAAGTTCAATGAAAGGAGTAGTTGGAAGTGAGGCATTTGACAGTAAGGAAGTGAGAATATTTGTTTGTTTGGGCTATATGAGGCAAGTTCAAAGATGGAGGCTTTTGTTTCCTGAAACCATGATGAGCCTCTCTGGTTTCATGTCGAACATCAGGGTTCCATGCAGGATGTAAACATTTCCTGCCGGCCAAGTCTGTTTCTATAATGGTAACCCCATAGGTTCTGTGCTACTTGTACTGTAATTGTGCCAAGAGATCCTGTATTCAACAGGGGAGGTTAGAAGTCAGTCTGGCTTCGCAGCTGTTTTGGTAAAAATTGGCTTTCCAGCAGCTCTGGAAACATGCAGTTGCGCTCCTCAGACAAACATCAATCAGTGGTCATCATCCTCCCAGGGACACTGTGGAGCTGTTTGGAAGGAAGCTGGTAACATGCCTCTCTGTGAACATATGTAATGGCAGTAATTAATGTCTGTGTCGGGGTGCTCACAGACATTAATTTTAAGGGGCCATTATTGAGTATAAGGTCACCCCAGAGCTTCATTTTAGAACTTGTGCAGGGGCACATTAAGATGAAAGTGAACAGGAACTGAACCTTTACATGGTGAGTCTTATTTTCCCCTGACTTACAGGGTAAGTTTAGAAATGGTTTATCTAAAAAAAAAAAAAAAAAAAAAAATTAATTAAAAAAAAAAAAGAAATGGTTTATCTTCATTTCTGATTGCGCTCACTTTGGCACTGGTTCCCAACACTTTCATCTCATTTTTTTGTTTCCCCAGTCTCTCTTTCAAGTAGTTATTGATTTATAAACAAATACGTAAGTGCAAGGAAGATGGAGAGACTTTGATTGAAAGCAATCCTGCGGTGAAAAGAAGAAACATTTTGCCTTTAGAGAAAGCCCATCTAATGGAGCAGTTTAATGGGTTTGGGTTTTTGTGCTCCAGGTCCTCTTCCATAGGGGCTTTCTCCATTCCCTTACAGTTGCCCTAACTGGTGCCCAACAGATAGTATGAGCTGTCTTTGATGAACCCACTTTAGAGTTTGCTCTGTGATCTAGATCACAGAGTTGACACTGAGAATTATGTTCTCTCCCCTGATAAAGGTAGCCAGAAATGGCAGAACAAAAGTAGGAGATTTTAAAAGTACTTGAAAGAGAAGATATCCCATGGGCTTTTCTGACTAATAGGGTGTTCTGTGCACATCTCTTCTCAGGAGACAGAGGAAAGCTTTAAAAAGACGATAGGATACAGATATCACCAGTATTTTAGAGATACTATGACAGTCTAAGGATAGACAAAACTGTATTTTTTAAGCCACAATATAAGTGGTGAAAGTTGCATTTTTTTTCAGGATGAATTATCCAAGTCCCTGGATTTCTCTGGGAGAACACAAATGAGAGGACATGTATATGGGAGCCTTTTTAGAGAAGTAAATCAGATAAAGCAGCTTCAGGGTATTCTCTCAGACTATCCTCATCCAAAAATGCATGGGGAACAAAATATGTAGTTGTGTCCACACCGAGGAAGGTTTTTAACAAGAGATAATAAGATTAAAAGCTTCCATCAGAAAATATTTTTTTTTAAATTGGCAGCCATTCAACATATACTCTAATGTCCCATGTGTTATAGTCATCGATGAGTATTGCTGAAGATGGATCCTCCCTGGGTATAAAATGCATACTTGTTTGTAAAGAGCATTTCTCATTCATGACGAAAAAATTCAAGTCCCTCGTCTTGGTATAACGTTTTACATCCGATGATATGATGGCCCGAGTCACATGTGGCTACTGAACATTCTAATGTGACTAGTCTGAATTGACATATGCTATAAATGTAAAATACACATAGGCTTTCAAATCACAAAAAAAAAATGTAGGAAAAATATTTTTATGGGTTACATAAAAACGATAATAATTTGGATATATTGGGTTAATGCAAATATTGAAATGAATTTCCTTCACTTTTTAACAGGCTATTAGATAATTTCAATTTCAGATTATAATTTAACTTAAAATCACAGGGGTGGCTCACATTAGCCTTCCGTTGAGCACCCCTGACCTAAAGGCCAGTCCTGGATATTTGTGTCTCTAAACTTCATGCATTGAAGTAGCTTTAAAAAAATAATAAGGGAAACAAATGAAATTTCAACCCTAAGATGAAACAAAGATGAGTAGAATTTAATTTGGATATGTGGAGAAGAAAGTCAAGAGAGAAGTGGGACAATAGAGCTAGGGAATCCAAAAAATTAGGGAAATCAGGGGAAAAGGGGAAGATGATGAAATGTGAATGTAAAATAGCAAGAATATCACAGTATACACACACAAACACACACACACACACACACACACACACACACACACACACGGGGGGGGGGGGGGAGCTGTCCTCGTGCTTTGTCGCCCTGGTCTGCCCGTCTCAAACTAGATTTCCAGGCAGATTCATCAAGATCAGGGACTTTTGCACTTTTGCTCATAAAATTTTTTCCTGCAACCCTAGGTGGGGACTCACTTGATTGATATAAGCTGTTATTATTAAATATATTACCAGCTTTTTATATCAACAGAAGTGGTCAGTCACTGCCTACATGTTTGTTTGTCTTCTCTGTTGGCCTGTTCCATGTGCTGTGCATCAGCCAAAAAAAAGTCCAAGTTTGAAACATCAAAGTAATTTGGCAAAACTATAGTCTCATCTCTTCTCCCATTCTGAACCTTCAATGTTATGTGGATGAAATATAATAAAAATTGATTCCAGAAAGATACTCAAGCCCTCATCTATCCTTACATGGTCAGGATAATAAAAATACATATACCATCCAAATATAAATTTCCATGGCTCCCCTGGCCTTGGATGAGTGAAAAAACGTAGTTTTCAGTTTTATGGATCTCTTAGCCTTCACTAGCACCAATACTGCGGAAATTAAACAATTAATCTTTTAATTGTACATGAATGTCAGTCAGTGGAGTAAACACTGATCATTCCACTCATGCTCAATGAAAGTTATCTACTGTGAAGGATTAGCTGCCACGTTCAACAATAACGAAGCCCTTGTTTTCCAATAAAGAGGTTAATTGGCTTCAGAGAAAATACATGTACAGAGCACATAGGCCTAATATTGGTTTTGCAAAGGCCCTGTGCGAGGGAAGTTAATGTTTCCTGTTTATTAGCTGTTTTACAACAATCTGCCCTTGACCAATAATTATGCTTACATTGCTGATGCTAATACATGTCAGCGCAACAGCTACTTAACATGTCCTCTCCACCTGTGTGCAGCTGAGTTTGTCATCATTCCACACGGTCCTTGGTGCCTGCTCTTTGGCTTGTTCATTCTTTCTTTCCTTTTTATTCTAAATGTAACCATCTGTTCTGCAGGTTTAACTATCTGGTTAAAAACTATAATAACAAAAGTAGAATAACTTTCTAGACCCCAAAAATATTCCAAGGAAATTCACTAGGTGTCTTATACCTATCAATTGGGGAGATGCTTCTGGAATTTTTTTTTAAAGATTTATTTATTTATTCATGATAGACATAGAGAGAGAGAGAGAGAGAGAGAGAGGCAAAGACACAGGCAGAGGGAGAAGCAGGCTCCATGCAGGGAGCCTGATCACACTCCAGGCCGAAGGCGGTGCTAAACCACTGGGCCGCGAGGGCTGCCCTGCTTCTGGAATTTTAATAGCACTGAGGGTGGAGGAGTTCTTGTTAAACTGAAGATTCTGACTCCGTAAGTCAGAAGGGGACCTGATGATCCACATTTTTAATGGGCCCCCCAGTGAGATGCTGATGGTGTTGAGTCATGGAATAAAATTTGAGTAGCAAGGCATTGATTCCCTTGGGGCCTCAGTCATCATAATTACTCACTGATATTTACCAAAAAGCAGGTGGGTTATTGCTTTCCAGATAGCAACCATGCTTTCTATTTCCCTTGAACAAGTTTATAAAGCTTGAATACAGTGTGTCTCTAAACATAGAAATCTCCTGTTAATTTTGTGAAGGAATTTTGACCATTAGATGACAATTTACCAAGACCTGTTTTGTCCATGAAGATACTCAAAATCACATGTACCAGTGTTAAAAACAAGAAAATAGGTCCCAAATGGAGTTACTTATACAAAGCCCCACATCACCAAACTGAGACTTATTTCATTATAGTTTCAGTGCTCCCAAAACTGGTACCTTAAACCAGCCAATCAGGTCTCACCTGATCAGCATTAGTGGGGAAACATGCACTCTTGCTGGCTAGACTCTTGCCATTCCTTAAAGGAAAGCAATCTTACAACAACCAACTCATTTTATGGCCTACTGTAACTTTCTGGTTCCTGTTCCCTTCTGCCCGTAGAAGTCTTTAATTTTGTGCAGCAACTCCTTTCTATCTGCTAGACTGGATGCTGTCCGATTTGAATCCATTTTTGCTCAAATAAACCCTTAAAAATTTTTATTAAATTTTTTTACTGTTAAAAGTTTATCTTTTAACAGTATTATGTGTTGAAATAGACATTTAGGAAAAATAAATGTTAACTCCTTAATTTTCAGCCTTTCAAACCTTACCTTCAACTATCTCACTGTCCCATAGAATATTTATTCCAGTTTGCTCAGTTCACCTCATTAAGAGAGCATGCTAACTAGGTTTCACACAGTTCTTTAAAAATCATCCTCTATCACAAATAGGGCACAGAAAGTTCATCGATGAGGGAAAAAAAACCCCACAAGAATCAAGAACAGTAACAATCTCTGAGACTTCAAACTTTAAGTAGAAGAGAGTACTCCCTCTCATGCAAGATTTTTGATGGCTTTGGGAAATATTTATACTGGTTTCTAAAAAAAAAAAAATGATGACCAGGATAAAGAGGCTGTATAAAAATAGACTGAAGGACAATCACCAGGCTGTTTTCATTTCACCATGCAAGTTTTCAGCGACAGCTCTAAACTAGCAACTTTTCAATTAAATCCAATCTGTCATGGTGGGGAAAACAGTGTAGCCGACAGGCCCTGCAAAGAGATTTGGCTGTGAGTGGCCAAGTTAGCACTTTTAACTGAAAATAAGCTATATTTGTTTAAACCATTGCTTAAATAGCGCTGCATATTTTTATTCCTTTGTAGGCATTCATGCCATTAACTTAAACAGTGCACAATTAGGCACTGCAAGCAGAGCATTGGAATCTCCACTTTTCTGCCTTTCTTGTGGCTCTGAGTTTGCCTTGGTGGCAGTAAAGCAGAAAGATCAAAGATTCTTTTCTTCCCTTCCTGCTCTCTCTGCCACATTGGAAGAGATTTTTGTCCTTGAGAATGTTAAGTGTCCAAATCGTCCCAGGGCCCACTTCATGGTCAGTGCTTGAAGGGAACAGTTTGAGACAGCAGGAGCTTCTTAAACCATCCCACCACAAATCTATTACGATATAAAAAGACAGGAAATAATGCATCCCTCCCTCCTTCAAACTCTAGTGACACGACACCATTATTGTAGTATAATGTACCTACTTTTCAAGGTTGTTCTTAAGATCTGTGGAATTGTACCTTTCGAGAGATTTTGCATTATTAACAACGTTTGTATTATAAAAAACGTAGCAGTTGTAAATTAATGACATCAATAGCTCCTGAAACTAGGCATCACCTGTGTTTGGTTAGAGACATTCTTATTTGTATTGTCCTAATAATCAGGACCTTTCTCTGCTCATCACACTTCAGCAATTTGGATTGGCTGTATCATTAGTTCAGTAGCACCGGATACCAGAACCCAGCCCCAGGGACAGGCCACTCATCTCACGTACTTCTTCACCTCCCCCACTTCTCTCTCTGTCTCTGTCTCTGTCTCTATCTCTGTCTCTTTCTCTTCCTCTTATGATATAATTGATCTGAGCTTTTCTGGTAAATAAGGCTGCACACAAACCTAAACTTGCAGGTAGAACTCACTTCCTTTCACTTTCATTTACTCAGTGTAATGTGATCGGCCCTAGGAGGGGCGGGATCCTACATACTAATATTTTATTGAGGGCAGCTGCCCTACATTCCTTCAACTGCTGGATGTCTCTTGATTTAATTCCAGAGTGAATCAGAGGCTTGCCTGCCTTCCATTTATGGGTTTTCAGTTTCGGGAAATTATTTAAGAAGTCAACAAACTTTTCTGACTCTTCATGTGCTGATTCTAGCGTGTGTTTCTGTTGAAGGTTTTAATTTCCATTATGGGGCTCTCAATGTGAGCTCTCCATCAGTTGTGCTGGGACAATGATTGGAATTTTTATAAATAAAAGAGTAACCAGCTAGCCCGAGTGGATGAACTAGCTCTTTGGAACACGGTGTAGCTTGTAAGTTAAATGCCTAAGTAACACAGAGGGGAGAAGGAGGACTTAATGTCGTGATGTTGGCGGTGCTGAATTTTGTTAGAGAACAAACAGGTTACCTCAGCAAGGCTGACTTCAGCTCTACGATAAACATGCAAAACAAGGAAATTGCATGATTTGGGGGTATACTTCCTATAAGGCGCCAGAAGGTCTATTTCAAGAAACTAACATAACAGTGGGTGATGCTAAATGCTACTGAGGAACTTGCAATCGTTTGCACATATGGACCGACTGTGTGGCAGCATATATAAATATTTCATTTGCTCATTGTAGTGAGTTATCAGATTGCACATGAACAGAGAGAACGACATATGAGAAGTTCCAAGAACATCGTGTAACAGGACATACAGCTGAGATATAGTTTTCTCATGCCTGGCGAGCGTTCCAGCTCCGCAAGCACAACTTTTTTCTTTATTCTTTAATTAAGATTAAAATATTTAAAAATCACCAAATTGAGAAAATCATTATATTGTCATGGTCAAAAACCAGTGCCAAATGGAAAGTTAAAACTGGAGCCTAAAAGCCGACAGTCTTGCAAGTCGCTTAATGTTATTTGGGCTCCTCATTGGCAGTTCAACATCGGACTCCCCCCAGATGAAGTTCCCAATACTCCTCACTTTTATTTCAGAGCTTAACTGATGAGCTAGTTAGAAAGGAGACAAAATGGGCAGCAAAATCACAATTCATAAAAATTATAAGATCTCTGAAACTTGAACTATTAAGTCAACTTTATAATTTTTGAAGCAAAAATAAAAGAGTTAGAAATGATTAGAACTGGAAGGACCATAAATGTAATTTAATACATCTCCTTTTTTATAGAGGATTTATGCATAGATCTCTTATAGATAAAGTGTCTTCTGCAAAATTATAAGTCTAGTTTGTCAGTGCCAGGACCAGAATTCCAACTTTCCAGCTTGTTATACTGTTCTGATCATTAAGAGACCTTTTTAGTTTGTCTTTAAGATATAATTTGGGAGGCAGAGTAATTTAGTGAAATGACTCTGGGTTTTTGAATCCATGATAATTTGAGTTTAAATTCTGAGTTAGTCTCATTTTATTCATCTAGAAAATAAATAACATTACATCTCATTTCCAGGCTAGCCATGAAGTGCACACAGTGCCACAAACCAAAGAAGTTCAGATAATGGTAGCTGTTATTGGTATTCTTGTATCCCTGGGCACTTTGCATGCACTCAGTAAACATTTGTCAATTAGCAAACAAATGAAGGAATAAATGAATAAATGATAGAACTCATAAGAATGAGAAAGGAAACGAATGGCCATGGTAAGAATGTCCACTAAAAGATAAATGAAGAAGAAACCTGTGAATATTTTCTTGGAGTTCTTTCAATCTATTAGGAATGCTTTGTTTCCTCTTTGATGTCACTCATTCATCAACTCTGTTCTTTTGGCTTCCATAGCACTTGAAAACATGACCCAGAAAATTGAAAATCAAAATGCACTAAATCACTCAAAAATGCATATCAGCTCAGTGCCACCTAAACAGGAAAATCTAATTGAACACCTATCCAAACAGCCTGTTGTCAGCCTTCCTTGCACCAACTTTCCAAACTCAAGCAGAAAACCTTTCCTAGGAACAGGCCAATTTCAATCTACTGAGTAGTGGAGGACAACATGGCCCTGTGCCTGGGTATTCTTTTTTAATTTTTGAAATTACAGTATACAAAATTACCCTTGCACCATCAGACTGCCTGTAAAAGTTGAAGTCTTCAATATTAACTTCGCTAAAGTGTCCTTAAGACCAGAGGAACAAAAAGAAGGAGAGGTCAGTAGTTCCCTGTGGAAATGTTTAAAAGAAACAGTATTCCTTATGTTCCAGAGACACTGAACTTTTACTAGGAGAGGTCAGGATGAGGCGGCTGAGGGATGGTAAACAATTGCTCTGCTGAGCTCTCCAGCTCATACCATTCTCTAGCAAGTAAGAAGACCTTGTGTGGGAATAGTCTGGTCGGAAGATGGGGAACATGTTAAATATTCTCTCAAATACTCTTAGCTCTCCAATTTTTTAAAGAAGGAAATTATAGGCGGGATGAAATGCCATAGAGTAAATCTGTACAGAAATTTGCATTGATCCTTTTTTATCATAGAAGAAATACTTGCACATTTCAAAAAATCAGGGGACTCCCCAGTGACTCAGCGGTTTAGCGTCGCCTTCAGCCCAGGGTGTGATCCTGGAGACTCAGGATCAAGTCCCATGTCAGGCTCCCTGCATGGAGCCTGCTTCTCCCTCTGCCTGTGTCTCTGCCTCTTTCTGTGTCTCTCATGAATAAATAAATAAAATCTTTAAAAAAAATCTGAATGAGAGGAACAAAATACAAACAAAGCATAGTGGAGGAAAAAAATCCCCATACTCTAGCCCATCAACATAAAGCCAATCTTGGCGATTTTTTTTTTCAGTCACTTTAAAAAAAAAACTCAATGTTATGGAGGTATAATTTGCATACAATAAAATTCACTCCTCTCATGTGTACAAATTCAATGAGTTTTGAGAAACATACACACCAAAGAAAACACCATCGAATCAAGAAATTCCCTTGTGTTTCTTGGAATACAACTCTGCACACCCATCCTGGCCTTAGGGAATCACCACTGTGGCTTCTGTCACAAACTAGTTTCTCTTTTGTAGAATTTCATATAAATAGAATCACACAGTACATATTTCCCTATGTACGCTTCTTTTATTTGGTGTGTTTCTGACATTCGCTTATGTTGTTGCAAATATCAGAGATGGGTTCCTTCTTGCTTCTGGGATGCATTCCGTGGCATGGATATACTACAATATGTTTATTCACCTCTTGATAGACTTTTGGTTTTTAGTTTCCTACTATTACAAAAGTTCATCACAAGTCTTCACATAAATGTGTGTTTTCATTTCTTTTGGATAAAAACCCAGGAGCAGGAGCAGGAGTTGCAGGGCTGTGTGATAATGGATGTTTAACTTCATTAAAAAAACAAAAAAACTGCCAAATTGCTTTTCAAAGTGATTGTAAATTTTACTTTTCCTATAATGACGATAACAGTTTCAGTTGCTCCATATCCTTGGCAACATTTGGCACCGTCATTATTTCAATTTTAGCTATTCTATTAGATGTGTAGTATTTTATTGCTGCTTTTTAAATTTGCATTTCCCTGATGACTAATGATGTTGAGCATCTTTTCATGTGCGTATTGGCCATTTATACATTATCTTTTGTGAGTTCATTTTTTTTTCATTTTAAGAATTGTCTTATTGAGCTGCATGAGTTCTTAATGTATTCTTGATATAAATTATTTGTCAGAAATATGTATTATCAATATTTTCTTCCAATCTGTGGCTTGCCTTTTAATTTCTAAATGGTGTCTTTCAAAGACCGAGTTTTTAATTTGGTGAAGTCTAATTCATCATTTTTTTCCTCTTAAGACTCATGTTCTTTGTGTCCTAAGAATTTTTGCTTACTCAATGATACAAAGATTTTGTCCTATATTTATTCTAGAAGTTTTGGCAAAAACTCTAAGTAGTACTTTAGCCATATTTCTTAAAATATGATGTTTTCTTTTCATTTATATTCAACTTATTTTTTGTAGTTCATGCTTAATTTCTTCTTTGACTCATGGCTTCTGTAATGGTGAGTTTTGAGGTCTTCAGATATTTGGGGATAATTCTAGATATCTTTTTCATCTAGATTTCTAATTTAATTTTGTTGTTGGAAAATATACTTCACGTGGTATTTGAAATATTAAGACATTTTATGGTCCTATATATGATCTATTTGGTGAACGCTATCCTAGAAGGAAGAGGCTAAGAGAAATTTCAGTATTTTTTTTAACTTTACCATAAGTTTACTTATTTTCATCTTATATGTCAGTTATCAGATAACAGAGCATAAAATTAAAACATCTTCAGAAGCACATATAATAATTCTAGGAAAAAGAAATTGATCTATGAATAGCATCACATGATAAATACTCAGAGATTTATGTTGTTATAATTTCAAGAAATCAACAAATTAACTTCATTATGTCTTATATTCAAGTTTATTGACTGTTTTTCTGTAGGATATATAATTTCATTCTCACATCTTTAAATAATAATATAACTTTACCAAATACTGTTTCATACAACTCTTTTTAAAAAGGGTTCTGAACATTTGGCAGAAAATTTAGAGATATAAGCCCAAGAGGAAGCTAATCTAACCAGAAAAGTTGGGAGTTGGCCAAATATGTTTATTTCATATAATCTGCACTAAGATTCTTTCCTTGTCAAGAAAAATTTTTAGGAAAATCATCAATCATGTAACCGAAAATTCCTATCTCACCAAAATGACCTAAAAGTAACAACAATCTAAGGTTGAGCATGCCTTCTATTGGATTCTCAAAAGCTTCAATTATAAAATGGGAAGAAAATAGGAAACGATGAGTAGTAAACAAAATGATGGGTTTTTTTCTTCAGCAGACTGAAGTCCTCAGAGGGCCTTAGAGGACTGACAGAACCAAAGCCATAGGTGACCACCATGGGAGATTGGATGAGGCAGGGGAGCAGAAAGGGAGGCGTGGATGTTATGTTGGGAGAGGAACAACCTTTGTCCGGGCTTGGGAATCCACCGTACATCATCTGTTTTTCCACTGAGTCAATCAATGCTTCTTCTTCAAACTATTGGTAGATTTTACCCTCTTTTAATATTTCTTTGGAGTATTCTATTGATGCCATGCAATTATATCTGTTAGGAGTCAACAATATTAAAAGTCGTGTATGGCAAAAGGGAAATGAGAAAGGACTTTGCTTTACTTTTAAATTCAAATTAGCTTCCTCAAACCACAGCTGAAATAGATTATTTTTGACCTTTCTTTAAATCATAATTTATATCTTTGCAAATTACCATCATCAAAGTTGTCAGGGCAGCAAGAAAAACGTTTCTGTTTGACATAGTGGAAGACATGATACCATGATGCTGGTTTGCAAGGATTTGGGGCTTCTTTACTCATAGTTTTTTCAAAATTTTCAGGCTGATAACAATTATGTTTAACTGGAAAAATGCCTTGGTTTTATTTTCTTTTACTCTTTTCTATCCTGACTACCTGTGAATTCTAACTTTCTTTTTGTGGCCAATCCAATTATTACATGAAGTAATGCCTATGAACCTATAGTCTAAAGTGGCTTTTCATGCTACTTCTTTTCCAGGCACTGTGTTCTTTTAACGCTCACCACAACATCAGCAAACCCCTGTGATTGATGAGAAAAAAAGTTTTAGATACTTTGTATTAGGTACACAGTAGCAAAAATTGTAAAAAATCATGTCTAGGATCCAGAGCTATTTGACTCAGTCAAGATAAGATGTGACTGTCTTTCATTCACTCATTTGTTTACTCATTCATTCACATGGGGTCTGTTATATGCTTGGCAATATTCAAGACATTCAAGGTATTCCAGGCATATAAAGATGAATTAAAAAGCAAGCCTTTCCATCAAAGAATTCATAGTCTTTAAATAATTAAATTTAAAAAGGTAGCCTTGTTTGTGTGATGAAATTACCTCCTCTTACTGTTTGATATGCCTGAGTAGATTCATCTAAGTATGTTTTTTTTTTTTTTTAAGTTATACTCTCTTTTAGCTTACCTTTGCAACTAAGAGAATAGTTACTTTTTAAAACTGGAGAACAATCGTATTTAAGTCTGGGGATAGTTAGTATGGGAATGGTTTTATTTATTTATTTATTTATTTATTTAAAAAAAATTTTTTTTTTTTTTATGATAGTCACACACACACACAGAGAGAGAGGCAGAGACATAGGCAGAGGGAGAAGCAGGCTCCATGCACCGGGAGCCCGATGTGGGATTCGATCCTGGGTCTCCAGGATCGCGCCCTGGGCCAAAGGCAGGCGCCAAACTGCTGCGCCACCCAGGGATCCCTGGGAATGGTTTTAAATAAATTTTATCATATCTAGTGAAGCTAGTATTTAGATAGATGGAGGAGATACTCAGAGCCATTTCCTTAAAAAAAAAAAATAGAAAAAGAAAAGATGAGGAGTCAAATAAATAGTAGTTACAGTGTTTTCCAGTCCACCAATCAAATGGTCTAGAGTTGGAGTCATGAATTACCGTGTGGGATGAGGTGGCACAAGAATCCAGGTGAGAGGACAAAAATAAAATAAAAATAAGATTAAAGAACAATCACTGTCCTTCATGTAGAAGAACTGTGTCCAAAGCCTTTATGTAATATGATGTTGAAAACTTAGAATACTTTGATGGGTTCAGAGTATTGATTACTCAGAGTATTCTCTGACCCATCAAAGTATTCTATCTGGATTTAGAGTCCCAGGCAAATCAAAACTGATGGAAGTCATTTGAACCTTCCAAATCACTCATCAAAATAACTTGAGTTCTGGATCCTAAGAGCTGGGAAGACCAACTAAAGAAAGGGTAAAGGAGAAAGAAGAGAGTTTCCTGTCTCTTTGGGATGCATAGCCGATCCTAGACTGATCATTTGAAACATAGTATGCTTGCTTGTTTTTTTAACAGCTTTATTGAGATATAATTCACCTACCTGTGATCCACTCATTTAAAGTGTACAATTCAATGGCTCTTCATCTATTTACAGAGGTTTTGAAACCAGAAACACAATCAATTTTAGAATATTTTCATCACCACAAAAAGAAACCCTGTATCTCTTACCCATTACTCCCTAATCCCTCCATATTGCCCAGCCCTAGTTAACCACCAAGCTACTTCCTATCTCTATAGATTTGCCTATCACAGACATTTTATTTAAATGATATCCTAGGGGATCCCTGGGTGGCGCAGCGGTTTGGCGCCTGCCTTTGGCCCAGGACGCGATCCTGGAGACCCGGGATCGAATCCCACATCGGGCTCCCAGTGCATGGAGCCTGCTCCTCCCTCTGCCTGTGTCTCTGCCTCTCTCTCTCTCTCTCATTCTCTCTCTCTCTCTGTGCGTGTGACTATCATAAATAAATAAAGATTGGAAAAAAATAAATGATATTCTAAAGTATGTGGTCCTTTATGACTGGCTTCTTTCTCTCAGTTTAATGCTTTCAAGTTCCATCCATGTTATAGCATATGCCAGTACTTCATTCCTTTTTATTGCCAAATAATAATCCATTGTATGGATGTAACATATTTTATATATACATTCATCATTGGTGGACATTTGGGTTGTTTCCCTTTTCCAGGCTATTATGAATATTGCTGCTATGAACATTGATGTACAAAATCTCATGTGATCATATATTTTCATTTCTCTTGTATATACACCGGTAATGGACTTGCTGGTTCACATGGTAATGCTATGTTTGACCTTTTAAGGAAATACCAGATTGCTTTCCAAACTGGTTACACCACTTCACATTCCGAGAAGACATGTAGGAGAGTTCAAACCTTCATATCCTCACCAATTTGTTCTTACCTGTTTTGGTTTTTGTTTTGTTTGTTATAGCCATTCTATTTTTTTTTTTTTTATTTATGATAGTCACACAGAGAGAGAGAGAGGCAGAGACACAGGCAGAGGGAGAAGCAGGCTCCATGCACTGGGAGCCCGATGTGGGATTTGATCCCGGGTCTCCAGGATCGCGCCCTGGGCCAAAGGCAGGCGCCAAACTACTGCGCCACCCAGGGATCCCTGTTATAGCCATTCTAATGAGTGCAAAGGGCTATCTCATTGTGGTTTTGATCTGCATTTCCATGATAGCTGATAATCTTGAGCATTTTTTGAGATGCTTATTGCCCATTGAATATCTTCTTTGGAGAAATGTCTGTTTAGATCTTTTGCCCATTTTTTTTAATTGGGATATTTGAAAGCCTTTATGCTCTTCTTAGCCCTCTCTTGCTTCATGGAGCCCAGGCTACCAATTTTGAAAGTACTTTGGGCTTCAGAATGAATGTTCAAACAGCATTCCCCTTTGTCCTGAAGTAGATTGGCTTATAAAATTTTATAGTAGATATCATTTTATCAAACTATTACCCTCCACATGTGTGTATAATTGATGGGATTTTGGTACATGCAAATTATATATTTTTAAGAAAGTTTTCTTATTTTCTAAATGAATTTCTAATTGACTACTACAGAATTTTTCTCTTGCCAAGTGCCACCCTCATTATCCCGTCCTGCAGGCCTTTGTACCTTGTCTCTCTGTCTTCTGCTTGAAATTATCTCCTCCCAGTGATATTTACACAGCTATCTCCTTCTTGCCATTTAGTTTTATGTCAAATGTCACCTTCTCAGAGGATCCTTAACTGACCACTCATCTAAATTTGACTCTCAAATCCCTCCTTTGTCATTTTATATTACATTTCGAAGTTATAATATTACCATTATATTTTCTTCATAGCTTCATCATGATCTCTAATTATATGTTTATTTGTTTACTCCTTTATAGTCCCATTTCTTTTAAGAATGTGACAGGAGAACTGAACCCTCATCTCTTTTGTTAACCTTTCTATCTGTGGCACTGAGAACCTTACCCTGGAGGTAGGAGAATCTCAATAAATAGTTGTTAAGTCATACAAAGTTTCTTTTGAGACCCAGAAATATTCACACTAAATCTTCCTTATAAATGTGAGTTAATATGATATGAAAAAGTTTAGTCTTAAACTCAGAAAAAATTGAATAATGAATGTGAGAATAAATGCTGCTGTGTGTCAGGCATTTAGCAAAGTGTTTTATTTGCATCATCTTTAAGTGTTTTTTTTTAATTACTTTTTGGGAAAAATTAATATGGAATGCAGAACAGTGTCTACCGCTTGAGATTTATTTTCTATATTCTGACACTATCTTTGGAAAAGAGATGACTAATGCCAGGATTTAGAATGTGTGTTTTTAAGTCTCAGTTCTATTACCAACAAGCTTTTTTTGACTTTAACAGATACTTAACTTCTTGTTGCCTCAGTTTATGTGTCTGTCAAATGTGAATATCATGGATTGAACATGATTATTTTAATGATAAAACAAGAGATTTGAAAATATACATGTGCTGTGCAATTGTAGGATATCACAATTATTCTTATTATATATATTCATTTATTTAAAGAATCATGTAAACTTTTTTACTCATCCAAATTTCCTTGCATTTTTCTCCTTGTTTGCTAAGATATGTGTGTTATTTTTTCTTTCAAAAATTTTTTATGGAATTTTCTTATATCCCAAAGGAAACCAATGTAAGATGTCTGATTAATTAAGCACAATGGTGTAACAGAATACTTAGGGATGGAGAGCTCTATCATTTAATGACCTGACCTTAATATACAGACAAAACATAGAAGGTTGACTTCACAAAATTCCCATCTTTCAAATTTCAATTCTACTAGTAAATGTGAATTCATGTAAAAGGTGTCAATCTCACTGACCTGGTTGAAAATGTCCTCTTCCTTGATTCACTGTCAACATTTTGGCCCCCTGAATAAAGTCTCTTAGATAATTAAAATCTGGAGCCAATTGTTTTTTATATTTTAACAATTTTTTTTTTAAGTTTAAGCTTTTCATGGATTAAGCAGTGCTCACCCCACCATCACAATCGTACCGTTTGAGGAAAGATTTCTTCTATTTGCCCAGTACTTTATAGCAATGCTCCTGGCATCTTTTTGATTTGCTTACCTCAGAGTAATCTTCTGTGGAATAATCCAACAACTGTGGTGTGATGTGGGCCCACCATGTAGAACTCATTGTACTAGATGTTTCAGCTACCTTTTTACATTTTCCAGAGGAACTAGATGGAAAGAAAAAAAAGGAAGCGAAAGCATGAATCGTTTTTTAAGATTTTTTTAAAAACTGGCTTTGTACCTGTTGGAGATGGCAGGGGAGGGCTGATGGAGGGAGAACTGTTATTTCTATAATTATAAATATGCAGAATCAAAAGAGAAGAGCTATTGTTCAGGCTGGGTTTGAATTACAGTATATCTTTAACTAACGGTCTTTCTTCCTAGTCATTTTAATGTTTTATAATCCTGTTCCTCCAAATATCTTCTTCCCTTTACAGCCACTGAAAGAATAAAATGTGACAATTTGTTTCCTTTTGTGCTTAGTAGATGGCGTTCTCTAACACTATGGGTCAACATGACCTTAACTTAGTTTTATTATATGATATCTACAATAGTGTCTTATCAGGGCCTCCTACTCTTTGGTGTTTATACAATTTTTAAAGAATTAATGTGGATTAGTGGACCTTAACCCTTAGTAGCAGAGTATCAAGTTATGAATTCTTAGCAATTACTTACTTAGATTCTTCTGAACCGAAATTACAAAATAATTAATCACTACTGAAGGGGGGTGGGATAGAAAGTGAAGAAATTAATTGGTAACTAGTAGGGTAAATATGGATTCACTGATTATGTCAACTTTAAATATTAAGCCTCTCAACTGCAAAAAACTAAGATCTGAATATATCACAATATTGCTAAAAAGACCAGTTAGATTGTATGAAGGTGAGACTGAAATATTAGAACATATTTACAAACATATTGTGTAATTTTCTGCTTGGAGATATATATTTTTTTAAGCTTTAAGTTCCAGTTAGTTAACATCCAGTGCAATATCAACTCTAGGTATTTAATATAGTGATTCAACACTTCCATACAACACTCAGTGCTCATCACAGTAAGTACCCTCCTTTATCCCGATTGCCCATTTAACCACCCCACACCCCCCCAACACCAACCCCCCGGTAATTGCTTGGAGATACTTTTAACATGAATGATTTTTACTTCAGTGGTTTTTAAAGTGTGGTCTACAGATGAGCAGCAGCCTAACCTAGGAACTTGTCAGGCACATAAATCCTCTGGCCCCACCCACCCCTACTGAGTCAGTCTCTGGGGATGGGATCCAGCAATCCTGGTGTCAACACAGTCTCCAAAGGATTCTGCTGTTTGAGAGCCACTGATCAGCCCATTGATTCACGAGCTGGTTTTACGTAAGAATCACCTCAGGAGCTTTTGAGCCTCCAAAGGCCTGGGTTCCAACTAAAAACACTTAAATGAGAATCTTTTGAGAGTTGAACCCAGGCATTGGTATTTTTATAAGTGCCTCAGATGACCCTAAAGGAGACTTTTCTCTCAAATCTGGCTGCACTTTATAGTGATCCCCTAGAGAAACTTCAAAACATTACTGATTATCAGGGGCCCCACTATATACCATTGAATATACAAGCCTTCAGTTATAAAATAAGCCCTGGGGATGCAATGCACAGCGTGGTGACTATAGTTAACAATACTGTACCATATATTTAGAAGTTGCTGAGAGATCTTAAAAGTTCTCATCACAAGGAAAAATCTTTTTGGAAAAAAATATCTATGGGAATGAAATCTAGAAATTGATATCTTTTAGAAGCTCTTCATATAATTGTCATATACAGTCAAGGTCAAGAACCATTGCTCTACCAGAAACTATTTGAATGGATTAAATGATCTCTCTAGGTCTGTTCTCTTGTTGCAATTTATTTTTTAAAGGTTGTGCTAAAAGATATAATTTTATGTGCTCACTTTTCCACTTACCATGTTTTTAATTCAGTTCAATTTTTTTTTGACCTTGTGTTATTTTTACAATCCCCATTGGGACGGATCACCTGATGTCAGCCTGTTGTCAGTGATAAGGAGTGGATGCATTAGCCACCATGATGAAAAGAGAAGAGTAGGGTCAGACACACCCAAGGGATGAAAGCCAACTACAGAAGGAACTTGCAGGTCACATGATAATTGATACACCAGAATAAGCTCTTTCTTGTTGCAGAAGCCATAGCCACATTTAAAGAAGAGCAGGAACTCTTTTAGGATCTCTTCTGAATTTGACTTCACCATGCAAAAGAGCATACGGTGCAAATAAGATACAAGGTTTCTATGTCTTCCCATTTTAAGTCTGTAGGTTATTGGGTGCCAGGCAAAGCATACTGGCATTGATATTTACTTTGTCTCTCTGGATAAACCAGTCAACACATAGTTTACCTTAAAAGTAACATACGGGACACCTGGGCTGCTCAGCAGTTGAGCGCTGCCTTTGGCTCAGGGTGTGATCTTGGGGCCCCAGGATGGAGTCCCACATCCGGCTCCCTTCATGGAGCCTGCTTCTCCCTCTGCCTATGTCTCTTCCTCTCTCTCTCTCTCTCTGTCTCTCATGAATAAATAAATAAAAATTTTAAAAAGTAACATACAATTTTATTTTGTTTCATTTGTCATTCAGATTTCAATGAAGGCGTTCACAAAGGACATTTTCGAAGATTTCTTTGGTGAATGGGATGAACCTTCTGAGTTTGGGGCATAAATGCTCATCTAGATCATCTTTAATGGTTACCTCTTACAAATTTCCTGTTTAGAATCTACCACTAAACCCTGTAAATGCTTTATTGAGAGAGGCTCTAGGGCACATCATTTCTCCTCTATTCAATTTGCCACTACTCCAGTCTGACAAACCAGTATCACTCCCACTATATAACAAGCTGTTTTGTCCTAACGTTTCCTACATCTGATGCCATCCTGCATACACAACAGCCAGAGATAATCATACTAAAGCCCTGTCCCACCATGTTACTAACCAGCAAGTTTCTCCAAATTTGCTTCAGAATGAAGTGAAAGTAACTTTGCATATTTTAACTCTTCTCTAAATAGATATATAACCTCTCTAATTTTTTATGATGATCCCCAAGCAAACTTTCAGTTCAAGTCAGTTGATTATCTCATTCTTTCCCATATATGTAAAACGTTATTCCCAGTGCTATAACAAAGCAGCTCATGCCATCCCTTCTGCTGTCCACCTAATAGGGATCTATCCAAGTTGCGTTCCCAGTTTAGAGTTCAGATGAAATCTCAAATCCTTTATTTTAGTGTTGATTACTCTTTTAAGATTCTTAAAAGCTTAAGAGTGATAAAGCTCTCTTACTCCCGCATTCACTGATCTTTCCTCTTCTGCTCTCCTGGTAAAACTTAAGTCCTTATCACAGAGGTCAGCCCTTGTCTTTCCCTTGAATAAAGGTGCTCACTCAAGCTCAGTTCTACGGAACTCTTTCTCCAATTTTAAATATGTTCTTTCATCTCCTAAACTGTGACTTCCGTGATGACAGGGATCCACATTTTCATCTTGCACTAACTTTAAGGTAGGCATTTTGCTATGTGTTTTACAAGGGTTATTTAGATCACTTAATTATACAACTTTAGGATGCAAACACTATTATTATCTGAGCTTAACAGACAAGGACAGTGACATACAGAGGTTTTTTTTTTTTTTTTTTAAACAGATTTACAGAAAGAAAAGAGATACCAAGTAGAAGAGCTGGAATTCAAATCCACCTCTCATTCCAAAGACTGTGTTTTCCTGACATCTAAAGTCTTCCAAACCACTCTGTAAATCTTTATGACTGAGTTGAAAAGATTTAGACTTTTTAAACAAAATACCTTTTTTTAAGAAGGGATATTTTTATACTGAATATTTCTTAAGCAAACAAAGCAACAGGAGTCAAAAAAGAAAAGAAATCATGAATTTTCTTAAGTGAATAAATTAATTTTTTACTCCCTAGAAGTTGCTAATGTTGATGACCATGGCATATCGCCAGTGTGTAATGAGTCTGAGAAATCAAAACCTTGATGTTGGTCAAGCCACAACTCCGAGCTAGCAAATGATTATTAGGAAGGATACAGAGAAGCAAAGATGGAGAGGGGAGTTTCCCAAGGTTAATTACAGAACAAACATCTAGGAACAAGGCAGTGAGAACAAGGAGGCCTGGAATGTGCCATATATTGAAGGGTTGGGACCAATGCATTGGAGATATTGGACAAATACAGCTCATTATTTAAGACACATTACCCTCTACATTCTCTAAAGGTCAGGGTCAACTTGATATTCAGACTTTATTTTCATTCTTTGTGGGTTTACAAATGGTCTTTTGAGTACCTCTTAAGCCTCTTGTTGCATAGTCTGTAGGTACTGCATTGAAAATATTCAGATTAATCATCTAAATTTATCCAGGCTCTGGTATTTTCTTTGCATTGTGCTAAGTAATATAGAAAGTACATAAATATAGGAAAGTATATATATATATATATATATGTGTGTGTGTATACACACACATATCTGATATACATGTATGATATATGTATGTATATGTGAGCTATATATGTATATGTACCTCAAAAAGATCATAAGCTGTCTAGGAAATTATACTATTCATTAAGTATCTATTATATGATAAATAGGTGTGTTTTTTTCTATAACCTCATAATAACTCTTTGAGGTAGGTAGTAGTAACTTTAAGGTATTCATATTGATTTTTGGAGGATAAGGATTTAATTCAGAAATACCAAAAAGGGAGTCTGAGTTAAAAAAAGAAAGGAAATGAAACTGTAATAGGATGTTTTGCCCATGGTACTGCTGCTCTTAGTAGCTAACTAAAGACATCTCCACTCTCCACAGGCAAAGCAAGCTCCTCAGTGGCAGAGGGAACAGCCATTGCAGTGATGGCCAGGCGGCAAGCTTGTAGAAGTCCTGCACTTTGATACTTGCTCCATATGGTTCTTGTTTTCATGCTGCTTCCATTAACTTTTCTTTTTTTATCATTGTCATCACAAATTGAATTTCAACTTTTTTTTTTAATTTAAACTCTTGATAAAACAATTGGATGTCTAGCAAACAGTGAGACTCAGGGTCACAAACCATACTAATAGGATAAAATAACTTTTACTCCAAAGCCAGAAAGGGCAATAAAGACTGGTAGAAAATTCATGTGTAAGGGAATACAGATTGTGGACCAAAAGACTGGATTCATCACCAAGACAGACATACCTTTCCAGGTATGGGCTCAACTGCTATGGAATTTCTCACAACTCAGGCCCCAGGATGACTATAGAACCTGGGAGAAGACAGGTGTGCACTCTGAAACTACAGGGTCCAGATCTCAGCAACACTGATAAGAGTCCCACAAAATTTGTGCCACTATTTGAGGGAAGGGACCTTCAAAAACAGACCTGTGAATCAGCCACAACCCCCATCCATCCAGCTCAAGAGGTCAACCACCCCTCCATCCTAGGCTTGCAACACCTTGGAACCACAGGTCTCTCCCATTCATCAGCCCCTATGTCTCCTTCCCTCTGGGGCATTTTCAGTTGAGATTGCATAGGTCTCCATTACAGTTGCCCTCTTACAGATGCCTTTTGGGCAAACTGAAGCCCTGTGAATTTGTATTTGTTTAGAAACTCAGGGCCCTCTCTCCCTCACTACAAGTAACAATTCAAGATTTTCATTTCCATGCATGGTTTAATACTCTTACTACTTACATGTGCATATCTAAATAATAGGTAGCATCAGTCTTCGCTTTAGAACATGAGGCATTATAAAGACTGAATTTTACTCTGGAGAGACAGAAAACTTTTCAAATATTTTAAGCCAAGATGTGATAGGAAAGAACTGACATATTTCAAAGGTTCTCTCAGGTTGCCATGTTAATATAGATACTAGAAGGGCAGCAGTCCAACCAGGCGGAGTTATAATGATCCAGGTGACAGATAATGGCAGCTTGAGCAAAGGTGGCCTTGTGGAGATAATGAGAGGTGGTCATATTCTGGATATGTTTTGAAAGTGGAGAAGTCAGGATTTGCTGGCAGGTGGCATGTGGGCTAACAGAAAGAGAAGAGCAAAAGATTAAACCAAAGTTTTCAGTCTCTGTGTTGAAAAGGACAGATTCGCCATTATCCAAGATGGGGAATGCCATGAGGAGAAGAAGGTTTGGGGAGAAATGAGGAGCTCTGGTTTCAAATATCCAAAGAGAGATAATGAGTAGGCAACTAGATGTGTGAATCTGAAGTAAAGGGGAGTATCCAAGCTGGCAGTGTAAACTTGGGAGCCACCGGGGTATGGATGGTATTTAAAACTATGAACATGGATCATGTCACCGGAGTAAATGTGTCTGTGGAAGAGGTTGGAAGACCGGGCCCAATGTTCAAACTTTTGGGGCTGAAAGTCAGGGCTAGGTTTTAACACTGGTAGACAGGATTTTCTGCACCATAGTAAGATGTTGGTTTAACCTCAGTCCATTATTCAACTAAGGTGTCCTTAAACAACCCTAGATTAAATATTTGATATGCCATAGTCTCAGACAATGTAACATTTTCAACTCCACCCCTGCTCCTGACTTAAGTGAGCCTGACCAATCTTCTAAAACCTCAGACATTTCATATAAGCACTCTAAGACTTTCAGTGCATTTGCCTACTTATGGCTTTTATCCCACTAATGACTTTGTATTGTCTTTTATATTTTAATATATACATAAGTGAAATTATATATATATTTTGCCTTGTTTGTAAGCCTGGCTGTGTAATTTGTTTTCATCTTATGTTTCATCTATGTATGCTTGAATCAGAAGAGGTACACCAGAGAGTAAGCTAACTCTACCTTGATCTCTTAGTTTCTGTCCCATCCTTTTGCAAGCATTCAATAATTTGGCTTTTCCCTTCTTGAATACTTCTTTGGCATTGGCTTTTATTATACGCACTCTCCTGATTTCTTCCTGCCTCTCTGGATATTTCTTTGGCCCTTTGCAAGTATATCTTTCTCTCCTAGAACCCTAAATGTGTGAATTTCTTGGGGCCGAATCCCAAACCCATGTCTTTACAATCTGCACTTTCTCTGTAGTCAATCTTATCAATATCTCCAGTTTTTTATTATTATTATTATTATTTTAGTTATTTATGAAAGACACACAGAGAGAGAGAGGCAGAGACGCAGGCAGAGGGAGAAGCAGGCTCCACGCAGGGAGCCCCACGTGGGACTCAATCTTGGGACTCTGGGATCACACACTGAGCTAAGGCAGATGCTCAACTCCTGAGCCACCTACCCAGGTGTCCCAATACCTCCAGTTTAAAATATCATTTATACGCTGTTGACCTCCATATTTATATCTCTCTGTTTGATCTCTCTTTTAAACTGTAGATTTTTATATTTAACTGCATATACACTCAGTTCTTAGAAGTATCCTAAACTTAAATTGTCAAAAATTATTTTTTTTTACAGTTTCCTTCTATATGGTTTCCCTCCAGTGTTTCTGATTTCAGCATCCGTCTGGGGGTTTATTCCAGGATGGTAAACATTGTTGACATGCATCTTTGACGCTTCCTTCTCCTTCATTCCTACAGTCAGGTCATCAACAAAACTTGTCAATTCAATCTCCAAATATATATCTAACCCATCTTTTTGTACATTAACTAGATAAGAAAAGACTTGAAGTTTTGTGAAACAACATGAAGTTAATGGAACCCTCCAGAAGTTGCAGGCTAAGTGGGTATCACCTGATCTTGGATGTAGCAGAATAGAGGTGTTATATCTAAGTCCCGTCCTTTTAGATTAGAATTGTAAACATTTAAGGTTAGAAAGAATCCTAGTGAAATCTTGCCCTAGTCAAGTGTCTTTGTAATAAAAGACTAAAGCCCAGAAGGTGAATATCTAATCCAAGTTCCTACAGTTAGAGGTGAAAGACTTAACACTAGCACCTACCTTCTCCTAATTCAGTATGGTGCTCTTTCACAGAGCCATATTGGCAGGAAGTCATGTCTGGGCTCTGAGGAACATGAGGCTAGTGCCATACAAATATTTTTTGCTACTATTTTCTAAAAAGTAGTACAAAGTTGGTTTTGTAGAAATTTTCAGCTCTGTAGTAGTAGCCTGAATTTAACTTTTGTCTTAACATAAACATGGTTTTGTTTGTGAAACACTGAGTTCTTAAAAAGAACCAGCAAATTAACAGATAACTCGGCTTAAATACAGCTCAGACTGCAAATAATCCAATTGCTTGTGGTTAATGGTATTCGGATATTTGTGCAAGATCTAAGATTTTGGAAAAAAATTTCTGGGAAAGCAATGGCCTTTTGCCATCGCCACCTCACCCCACCCTGGACTCTATTACTGCTTTCAGAACTATTCTTCCAGAACTTGATGCTTCAAAGACTTGAGATTATCATCCTTTATTTGATAGGGAATATAATCCTGTTGATGTTTCTGCAACCAAATTGTCTACAAACCAATCTACTTAAAATATGATAACAAAATTGTGCCTTTCAGTCTCTGAAGAACCAAATAATAGAATGAACAAAATGTAATTGAGGTAATCTGAGACAAGATTAAGGCGGTTGATGACAAAATTATTTTCTTACAGAATAGAGTTGTATTTATGAATGAAAGCTCAAATTCTCCATTCTTTACCTGAGTTGAATCCTATTATTACTCTAGTTTAAGTAGATCCTTGCAATTAAACTGTCGTTGATATAAAACTGAGATCTTTTATTATTTTTAAATGCTAAGAACGAAACTTTAGACAAATAATACTTTTCATAGCACTGAGAGTAAAACCTTTTTGTAATAAACAGCAAAATCCAAGTCTACCACTCCAAAATGAAATTGTCTGAGACTATGTGCAAAAGAAGAACCATTGAGACAATACTGTTTATATTGCCAAATATCTAATTTTGGCTGTGTGCTTTTAAGTCATGCAGTGTGTGTAGTCAGGGTTAAAGACATAGATTTTAGGTTCATGAAAATATGACTTAAATCCTGCCTCAGTCACTTCCTCAGAACATTGAGCAAACCACTTAAAATGTAGGCGCAAATGTCCAGTGGGCCATCACACAAAACCACTTAGCATTACCTGAGGTCATCTTGTTTCCTTGGATTTCCATACCATCATACCTGACACCTCCTTTCTCACACTTCTCAGGCCTTCCATCTGCTCCACTCCTGCATTGCCTAGCTGACTGCTCATAAGTTAAGATTGAGTTCATGTGGTACCTCATTCAGGAGCTCTCTGTGACCCACCAAAATTTAGGTTTGGACTCAGCATAACTCAGTCCTAAGCCTAATTAAACTCTCAACTCTTAGTTGTATTGTTTTATCTGTGAACTCTTTCAAAGCAGGGATCTCGACATTTATTTTTACATCTTCAGTACCCAGCAAGGGGTATTCGGCAAGCTGAGAAGGAAGAAGTTGGAAGTGGAATGGAGCCAGAGAAGTTAATGAAAAATCAGTAAGTTAGAAAGTTCTTGACCTCTAATTGATGCTGATAAATGCCTGTGAGTCTGTGGCCACCTTCATTCAGCAAATATTAGAAAAATAATGCAAAGATTAAATGGTAGAAGTTGCAGGTTACTCCTTGCTGTTCATATTCTGGTCCCTTGCCTGGGCGAAGCCTGTGGTATCTAGCCAAGCCCTCCTTCAGGATAACTCCTAGCCCTATCTTTCTGCCAACTTTTTTTTCTGTTTTTTATTCATGGTTTGGAGTGACAAGAAAATGTAACAGATTGCAAAAAATCAGACACTTCAAATCTTCTCCTCTTCTTCACCATAAGCCGCTGAGAAATGTTTCTTCTTGGTGCATAGTAGAACTGGATAACCAAATATCTGACTTCAACATGAGATCTAATCCTAAAACCTAATCATTATATAAACAAGCAGAGAGTTTATGAGACAAGTTTAATTGGGGGAAAGAAAGACTTTGTGAAGAGAAAGCAAGTATTAGCCATCAACTCTTCTGTCTTAGACAACAAAAAATATTTCTAGGTCTTCCTCAGTTGCAGAACACATTGCATCCATATAAAATGTTACACGCTAATAAGGAGACACTTTGGTGGAACTGCTATCTCTATGTGATTAAAAAAAATGCCTGAGGTAAAGTTACTTACCAAGGTTTTCCTACACTTTAGCCCTTGGGAAATCATTTTTTAAAAGTTAAATAAGATAAAGTAGATTGAAGGAAGTCACTGTTTCAAAATGTAAATGCGTGACATTTAGCATCTGCATTTTTTTAATGAGTGAGAATTATGTCTCACAATGTTCTGTTAATGCTGTTATGCAGATTAGTACAGACCTGGGGACCGAAAGAAATAAGGCATAGCCTAAAGAAATGAATTAGAAACCAATTAAAACAACTGTCAGGTTTAGGCTATGAAGCCCACTGCCCCAGACACGTCCTTATTAGAAATGAAGAGATGCAGGTGCACATGTTTTGCAAGACAATGTGCTTTTTCAACTCGCCTATAAGACATTTATGAAGTAAGATTAATCCTAATTTTAGAATAAGATCCAAGTGCTGAAATCTCAATATTAGGATCAACTAAAGCAACAAATGACATTAGAACCATAAAGTCTCCCTAATCTTTGTTAACTGACTTTTAGAGGCCTGAAATTTTATGCCCAATTTTATTCTTAAAGTTATCATTTAGGAAATGGAACCATATACTTCAATTGAATTATAATTTCATCCTTCTCTTCATGTTCCTATTTCCCAATTAAGAAAGCTGTTATTTACTTGTTCTGTAGCTCCATTTGAAAGCTTGGTCAGGAGTGGTTTTTCTGGGTCACACAGCTAGGAAAAGGCTCTTTCCACATAGTCCTCGGAGACACTGAAAGATGCTAACTGCATAGTATGTTTGCAACAGCTGAGTGATCCTTAGACCAAATTAGTCGTATCCAATTCAAGCTAAGCATGCAGGAGAGCTTCAAAGGGCATTTTTCTCCTGAGATCTCAAAAGTCTTGGGGCATATACTTGAGGGCAAGGGGGAGAATAAACAACAGTTGTTTTTCTACCTTACCTGCTCCATCTGTAAGCATGTTGAAGAAACTGGTCATGCTTAGTATGGAGACGTGCTGGCCCTATGGGGACATGATACTGTTGTCAAGTGTATGTAGGACCATTGAGTGGAAAGAGGGTAGACCTCTGTGCATGCGCTTGAGAAATAAAACAAGGATGATGTACAAGTTACAGAGACAGAATTTTGCTCATGATACAGATGACTTTCCTACCAGCCTGAGATGTAAGCTCCCCTTGGAAATACTGGTCTCATCATTGCTGGAGGTGATGCATTATTATCTAAGCAGTCATTTACTTGAATATTTCAAAAAGGAAACTCAAGCCCTATGGGAGTGGGATGTGTTGATCTGTTGATAATCCCTATGACTTTTTTTTTTTCTAACAATAATAGTCTCTATTTCTTTGAAGAAAAAAGTGCTATGCACTTCTGAAGCTTCTTCTTCAGGTCATGACAGAGTAACTATTACTGGATCAGTCCTTCTGATACAAGCAATTTAGTGTGAACAAAATACACAAACTAATTTTAGACCTAAGATAAAAACAAACAAACAAACAAACAAACAAAAACTATTGCCAGACTGTGATCTTTGAAAAGAGTGAAATGATGAGGTGAGCCCTGTGGTTTCCCCAGGTTTCTTCTTGGAGGCATTTTCTAGGCTGTAGTGCGAGGAAGGGCAACCCAAAGTAAAACACAATGGCCTCCTTAAATTGAAGAAGCATAGATCGAAACTTGAGGAGGATTAGGCAATGAGAATCTGTGGCGCTAAATGGAAAGAAAAAACTATTCAGAGAAATAGCCCTCAAGATCTGCATAGGAGCTCCCTTGAGTCTTTGGTAAATGTTAAGTTGCTCTGTGTAGGGGGAGATGCTACAGGCAGAACAACAGACTCCAGAAAAGAAAGGTATTAGGTAATAATAAACAAAGTTTTAGTCCATTGGGAGGGCCATAACAAAAATACCAGAAACTAGGTAGCTTATAAACAATAGAAACTTATTTTCTATGGTTTCTAGAAACTTATTTCTTATAGCTCTAATAGTCTTGAACATTTTAACTTGGCATCAAATCAAAAATCTAAGTCAAAGTCTATCTTAATATTACCTAAATCAGATATGTATAAGAGGATTCATCCGGAAGCAAATTGCTTTCAAGTGGTGAACCTGTGAAGTCAAACAAGTTGTGTGCTTCCAAAATATAGAGGCAGAAAAGGCATAGGATAAACAACTCCTATTTCAAAGGGGAGCATTAGAAAAGAAGAATGGGGTAACAAGTCCCTAGCAAATCCTAAACTTTAAGGCCCATGAGGGAAAAGTTTCAGCCTTTCAAACCCAGTAGTGACAGTCCTGCCCCCACAGCTCTGCTGGGCACAATTCAGTTTGCGCTTTGTTACCCTAGTGACTTGGTTACGTGCCTATGGCTCTCCCAGGCTGCAGTTCTGGGAGTAGCCCCATCCCTGTGGCTCTTCTGAGCATTGCCTCTGTGCAGTGGTCCCGCCCTCACAGAGACTATACAATTTCAAGCAGCTACATCTTTCAAAAGCTGGGTGGAGGTAGCCATGCCCCCATGACTCTGCTGGGTAGGAGTCTGGCCCCCACAGCTTTGGGTGGGGTTTATCTGGCCTGTTGAAACCCAGGCAATGACCCTCACGTTTCAAATTGATGAGGCAGCCCTAATGATCTCTAAATCACCTTTGGGGTCCTTCTTTCTTTGTCATCAAGAATCTTGCACATTCACAGCTCAGTAGTAGCCTTGTGGTTCTATCCTGATAACTCTCCTTCATCCCTTTCTGTCTCCTTTCTCTTCAGTTTAAATTGGCTGTTTTCTTGCTGGGGTAATTGATTAAGTTTGTTGTTCAAAACCATATGCATCTCCTTATCAAAGAGTCACTTGGTTACACTCTTAATCTCCTCTTCCAAACACACTTTCTTATTTTATGCAATAGGGATAGGATGAGAATTTTCTGTATTTTAAGTTCCACTTCCTTTTTGATAATTCCACCTTTAAGTCATGTTTTGTCTCTCATTTTACAATAAGCATTCAAGTTTATAATAGAATAAGCTTCAAGTGTTGAAGCTGTACCTTCAACACTTTACTTAGAAATAGCTTCAGCCAGGGCAGCTGGGTGGCTTAGTTGTTCAAGCATCTGCCTTCAGCTCAGATCATGATCCCAGGGTCCTGGGATTGATCCCACATTAGGCTTCCTGTTCAGCGGGGAGTCTGCTTCTACCTCTGCCCCTCCCCTTGCTTTGGGCTCTCTCTCTCTCTCTCTCAACTAAATAAATAAATAAAATGTTAAAAAGAGAGAGAGAGAGAGAGAGAAATAGCTTTGGCCAAGTATCCAATTTCATTACTCACAAGTTCTACCTCCTACTCCACACTAGGACATGAACACAATTCAGCCAAGCTCTTTGCTACTTTATAACAAGGATTCCATTTCCACCATGGCCAATAACATGCTCCTCATTTCTGTCTGAGACCTCATTATAAGGGCCTTTCCTATCTATATTTTTACCAACATTTTGTTCACAACCTCTTATGTATTCTTTAAGAAGATTCAGGCTTTGTCTAGGCTTTGTCTCTTTTCCTTTCGGGCTCTGATCAGAATTGCCTTTAAAGTTCCATTCACGGGAACATGGGTTTGTTCCAGCATGCACCTCCAAATCCTTCTAGCCTCTATCCATTACCCAGTCCAAAGCCACTTCCACAGTATTAGATATTTGTTACAGAAGCACCCCTACTTCTAGATACCATTTTTTTGTCTTAGTACATTTGAACTGCTATAACAAAATACCTCAGACTGAGTATCTTATAAACAACAGAAATTTATTTTTTGTAGTCCCAGAGGCTAGGGAAATCTAAGATCAAGGTACTAGAATGATCATATTCTGGGGAAGGCTTTTTTCCTGATTCATAGCCAATGACTTCTCTTTGTCTCCTCACATGATGGAAAGGGCAAAGGATCTCTCTAGAACCTCTTTTAATAAGGCATACATCTCATTAATTAGGGCTCTGTCCCCATGAACAGGGCAGCTCCCAAAGTCTCCACTTCCTAATAACATCGTATTGGGCATTAGGATTTCAACATATGAATTTTGAGGGAACATAAGCATTCATACAATAGCATTTAACAACAATCGAAGCTTGTTGACTGGAAGTACACAGACATTGGAGTTCCATCCAGCCAGAGTGGAACGAGCTCACTGGATATGCTGGACATCCAGTAGGGGTCCCAGAAATCTTATGTGTTAGATATAGAATTAAAGTAGTTCTTTAGTAAAAACTATACTAAACCCACCATAGCAAAGCATTTTTTTAAAAAGCTTGAGAAGATCACGCTGTTCTATAAGTGAATTGCCTGCTGGGGTTGAAATAGATTTTACATATATGATCAAGTCTTAAAGGAAATGAAGGCAGAAATGGAGATTATGCATTAAAAGTAGAACATCTAAAGCTGAAAAATAGAATATCTGACATGAAAATATTCCTAGATAGGCATAAAAACAATCTATATCCTGCAAGAGAAAAGAGGAGGGAACTTGATGATAGGACAAAAAACTAATCTAAGAAAATAGAAAAAGAAATGCTGAAACAAACAAACGAACAAACAAAGCAGAGACTTACTGCCCTGTAAGATAATATAAAGCAGTCTAATAAGCATGTAATTGGATCCAGTGAAAGATTCAGGGGTTCGAAAACATATTTAAAAAAAGACTAAGTGAACATTTTTTATATTTGACGAGAAATATTAACACACAGATTCAAGAATCTCACTGAAACACAAAAACATAGACACAAGAAAAGCCACCAGCCATATCATAATAAAATTTCTTAAAAACACTGACAAAGGGAAAATCTTAAAAGTAGCCAGGGAGAAAAAAAAAAAGATTACAAACAGAGGGAAACAGAGAAAGAATTACAATCAATTTCTTATTAGAAACACAGCAAAATAAGATGACAAAATGATGTTTTTAAAGTGCCGAAAGAGAAAAAATATATCATTACAATTAAATATCGTATCCAGCAAATCAAACATATTGCTCAAAATTTAAAATTCAAAAGATTTTCAAGAAAAATAACTAAATGAATTCTAAATAACTCATGAGTCAAAAGAAAAATAACAAGAGAAATTAGGAGAAATTCTGAACAGAATGATAATGAAAATACAACATATAAACTTTGTAAAATGCATCTATAATGCACCAAAAGGTAAATTTATAGCTTTAGTGCCTGTCTGAGTAAAGAAGAAAAGTCTAAATGATCCAAGTTTCTACCTTAAATTGGAAAAATAAAACCAAAAGAAACACAAATAGAAAGAAGAAAATAATAAAAGTAACAATAAAGTCAAAGAAATAGAAAAAAGAATAAAGTCATCAAAAGCAAAAGTTGGTTCTCTACAAAGATCAATTAAGTTAACAAACATCCATCTGGACTAATGGAGAAAAGAAGAGAAAGCAGAAGTTATCAATATTAGTAGTGGGCAGTCCGGGTGGCTCAGCGGTTTAGTGCCACCTGCAGCCCCGGAGTATGATCCTGGAGACCCGGGATCAAGTCCCACGTCAGGCTCCCTACATGGAGCCTGCTTCTCCCTCTGCCGGTGTCTGTGCCTCTTTCTCTCTCTGTGTGTCTCTCATGAATAAATAAATAAAATCTTTAAAAAATATATTAGTAGTAAAAGCAGGGGAATCACTAAAAATTTCATAATCATGGGAAAAAATAATAAGAGAATATTATAAACAACTTTATTCTTTGCTAGTAAAGCACCATCATAGGAAATGTTAAAAAAAAATTCTTTAGGTGAAGAAAAATGATAATAGGTGGGACACTAAATCTACCCAAAGAGAAGAAGTCCACCAGAAATGTTAAGTATGCCTACATGTATGACTTTTCTAAAAAAGTACATGTATGTACTTTACTTGCTTTGCACATTTTCTTAAATGGTAATCGACTATTCATGCCAAAATAAGAACAGCACACTAAGAACAAATCATAGGACCTGTAGGAAAATTGAATTAAGGACAACCTAAATAAAGAGAGAGATCAGCCATATTCATGGATAGGTTAACCTAGTATAGAGGAGATGTTTATTTTGCATAAATTAATGCATAAAAAATCTCATATACAAATCCCAACAAGTGTTTTTATAAGTCCTGACAAGCAAAATTTACATGAAAAGGTATGAATAGTCAATAGCCAAAAAAACTGAAATAAATTTCCCACCAGATATCAAGCTTTATTATAAAGTAATAAAATATAACACTACAATTTTAAGATAGGCTAAAACAAAGAAGCCAATAAAGCAAAATAGAAACTCTACAAATAAACTATTAAAGGAAATTTAATGTAAAGCAGAAGTGTCATTTTAGATCAGTAAGGAAAATATTGATTATTAAATATAGAGTGCTGGAAAAATTGGTTAATCTTACAGAAAAACAAAGTTTATGCCACCTCCATACCATGCAAAAAAAATTAATTCCAGATGTATCAAAAACTTAAAAACAAAAAGAAACACTGCAACATTCCAGAATAAAATATTGGAGATTATCCTAAAGAACCTCAGGGAAGGATTTTTAAACAAAGAAACAAAAAAGTACAAGTCACAGAACAAAAGAGTGATGCAAAAAATAAAATGGAACCCAAACACTGATAGAAAATATTCTCAATGAATATAATTAGCAGAGAATTAGCATCTAGAATATTGCAAGGGCTCCTAAATATCAATAAGGCAAATACAGGTATCTAAACAAGCAGTTTGCAGAAGTGAAAGACATACTTCTCAAGAAACTACCCCACACCCCAAAATGTGACCAAAAATGAAAACAGAAAATGAGAAAACTCTCACCATGAGAATCTATTTTATGGTCATGAGATGGGCAAAGATTACAGAGTTCGATAGAAATATGATGCACTTAGAACTCTTCTTAGCTGCTGGTAGGAATAAACAGTATATCCACTTTGGGGGAAGAATTTAGTGGTAGCTTTAACTTTGAAAACATATAGTAAAATTATACTAAAGCCACAAAAATAAATGTGTCCTTAGAAGAAGTTACTTAAAACAAATACTAAATGGAGAACTTAAACAAAAAAGAGCAAACATTTGCTTGTTGAAAGAGAAAAATATAAATCAGAATGGTAACTATTTGAGAAAAAAATATGAATCACAGATTTACCTTGACAAAAATTACAGTGCACAATGAAGGTATATTAGAGATAAATTATTATTTACCAAATAATGGATCCAAAGTAGTAGAGCAGGGACGCCTGGGTGGCTCAGTGGTTGAGCTTCTGCCTTTGGCTCAGGGCGTGATCCCAGGATGGAGTCCCACATTGGGCTCCCTGCATGGAGCCTGCTTCTCCCTCTGCCTGTGTCTCTGCTTCTCTCTCTCTCTGTGTCTCTCATGAGTAAATAAATAAAATCTTAAAAACAAAACAAAACAAATACTAGAGCAAAGTTTTATAGAGAAATAGAATTTTGTTGTTTGGGAAGCATTAAAAGAGGTCAATAGACTTTGTTAATTCGAATACGTAGAAATTAACATAGATTATTGACTATTAGAATTACTAAGCATCAGTTTATAGATATATTGGATTTTTTTTTTGAAGGTGACACTAAACCGCTGAGCCACCCAGGCTGCCCGATATATTGAAATTTTTACTTTAAAAATTGAACATAGCTTCTTTTCCAACATACATTTTTACCAAAATTACTCATGTGCTGTGTATCAAAGAAACCCTTAAAAATTCAGAATGTAAATAAAACTAACACAAACAATATTTAGATATGGCCGAGAATATAAAATTTACCTACAAACCAATAACTTCTGTATGTATAGATAATAAACAATTAGAAGTTGCCATGGAAAATTTCTCTTACAATTCTTCTCTTACTCCCAATATTTAGAAGTAAACTTAATAAGAAATGGGCAGAGCGTATATGATGAAAACTTAAAAGCACTTCTTATAAAGACATAGACTTAAACAAATGGAAGGAGAGACTTGTTGGATAGAATGTTTTCCAGTATCATAAAAATATCATTTTTTTTCAATTGAATGTGTAAATTTTGTGCAATTCCATCCCTCCCTCCACACCCATACCCCTGATCAAGATGTTTTTGTAGATCATATGAAAAAATAAACATGCAAGAATAGCTTTGAAAGGTCTGGAAAAGAAGAGAATAGAGAAAAAGTAGCCTTATCAGGTATTAAAATATGCTTATTTAATTAATTAATTTTAATTAAAAGTGTGTGATATTGCACATAAATACACACAATAGAAAGCTTAGCAACACATCCAAGTGTCTATGAAAATTTTGTTAAAGTAATATCTCAAATTACTGGGGAAAATATGGACTTTTTATAAATTTGGGACAGCTGGACAACCATGTGAAAAAAGGATAAAATTAGATTCATACCTCACACAATGCACCAGAAAAAATTCCAAATGAATCTGAATTGTAAGTGTAAATAATGAGACCATATGAGTATTAGCAGAAAACATGGGTGAATTTTTTTATAATCTTGGACTGGGGAAAGCCTTTTTAACTAGATTCAAAATCCAGTTGCAATAAAAGAAAATGTTGGTAAATTTTACTAAACAAATTGTATGTCAAAGAAACCACAAGCAAAACCTAAAAAGTAATATGGAAAAAAACCGTCAAGTGTCACAGATAAAAGACTGATTTCCTAACACATAACAGAATTTTCACTAAAAAGGGGAAAAATATCAAAATCTGAGAGAAAAGTAAGCAAAACCACAAACACATAATTCCACAAAAAAGGTTTACCCCTGGTTCTTTATGAGTCAAATATTCAAATTTACTCACAATAAGAGAAATGCTAATTAAGGCTACTGTATGATACAGTTTCTTAGATCTCAGACTGGTAAAAATTTTAAAGCCTAACAACCCACTCTGTTGGCGAGGCTGTCAAGAAACCAGCATTCACAAATTGCTCATGGGAGTGCAACACTGTACAATGTCACGGGAAGGAATTTGGCAATGTTTAGCAAAACTGCATATGTGTTTACCCTTTGACACAGGAATTTGCCTGAAGCTGCTGTCCCACAAATACAAAACTAAAGTTACATATGTGTCATTATACGCAATAGCAATATACAGAAGATAACCCAAATAGCCATTTATTCATAGGAGAATGAGTAAACGTAGTGTAAAATCACAGGGAGAGAGGGAGAGAGAGCGAGAGAGAAACTGATAAGGAGTATTTCAGAGCTATGTAGACAACGTGCAAAGTATAGGAAATTGTGCTTCCTTTTTTGGTAAGAAGGAAGAGACCATAAAGATATGTATGTTTTTGCTTATTTTTGCTAAAAGAAGCTCAGAAAGGAAAAACCATACATTAATGAACTGGGTGGGGTGGTGTTAAAAAAGAGAAATCCAGTAGGGACAGGGCTATAGATAGAACTGAAGCCAGACATTGATATTCTTCTCAAGGATCAAGCCAGCCCTTGTTTGCTGTTTGAATTTTTTTTTTTGGGGGGGGGGGGTAGGTTGTTTTTGTTGTTGTTGTTGTTGTCTTTTTTCTCCCCCCATGAAGCTTTTTGTTTAACTGTTGTTTGCTGACTGTGATTCTCCAATTGCTACTTAACTAGGTTCTTCATTCCTGGCCTAACTGCCCCACAGCAAAGGACACATCTCTTTTTATTTGGACTTTAAAAATAAGGTTATGACTTTTTTTCACCCAAGCTGAATTACACTGTGAGATTACCAAAGCAATTTTTCCCTTTACTTCCAGCTCTTTCTCCTGAAGGTTTATATGTGTTGAGAAACACAGAGAATTTCTCCAGTTGTGAAGTGCAGAAGCCTAAAATAGATTTTATCGAAATGTATTAAAGTCAGGGAGAAGCAGGGAGCATCTGATTTTTTTATGGGGTGGTGATAAGAAACTAATACCAAATGGTTGAGCTAGGGGACAACACACTTAATTTTCTCCTTTTTTTTTTTTTTTTTTTTAGGAAAAAGATTTTATTTATTTATTCATGAGAGACACGGAGAGATAGGCAAAGACACAGGCAGAGGGAAAAGCAGGCTCCATGCAGGGACCCCGATGGAGGACTCGATCAGGGGACTCCAGGATCATGCCCTGAGCGGAAGGCACACGCTCAACTGCTGAGCCACCCAGGTGTTCCATAATTTTCTCTTTTTCTGTGACTATTCCATGGCTATCTCCACAGAATATTTGAAATACATTTGAAAAGTAATCAGCAAATTCAGATATTTAGATGTAAGTGCAAAGAGTTTTTGCTATCTGCTTTAATTCTGCTGGTATACCAACTATGGCAAACTGCTGGTGTGGTAAGAAATATTCTATGGGGAAAAATAAAATTGCTGTAAGGGATAAGGGCCTGAACAGAAGATTCTCGATTGATTTTTCATCAGCCAGAAAGGAGCCACTGACAGTTTACCGGTGAGCAAAGAACATCTACCAAAGAACATCTTATGAGGGAAGAGATGATGGCTGCTGAGTCCTTTAGTAAATCTGAACTTCTAGCTATTGCCCTACACAGCCTGCCTCTACTTACATCTAGACACTATCTTGCATCATGTTTTCTCCAGGCTCCAGCACAACTTTTTTCTTGAGCATATCACATTTATTACTACCTGAGGCCTCTGCCATGGCTATTTCCCCTGCCCGAGCTGTTCTCATGTATCTTGGTATGGCTGGCAGCTTCTTCTATTCGAATTGCAGCTCAAACACTCTCACCTTAGAAATTACCCTGCCCTACCTCAAGGCATCCCACTGCTCCATTTTATTTTATTCAGATTTCTTATCACTCTTTGAAATTGCCTGATTATGTATGCTTATTTATATATCTATTTTGTGTTGGGGCCTTACTAGATGTAATCTCCATGAAGGTGAAAACCACATCTGTCTTGTGTGCTGCTGGCTTGAAATGCCAGCTCCACAAACACACTAAGTTGTCCCAGCTCACAGCCCTTAGTAGGCCTGCATAAGTACTTGGTGAATGAGTGACTGGATGCATCACAAAATGCCAGTCTTTTAAACGACTGTGATAGGCAGAATAATGACCCCCTAAAACATCCATGTCCTCATCCCCAGAACCTGTGAGCATGTCATTTTGCATGCCAAAGAGGGTTTTGCAGATGTGACTAAAGATTTTGAGGGAAATATCCTGGCTTATTCAGGGAGGCCCAAGTGATCACAAGGGTCCTTATTAGATAGAGGCAGGAGAATCAGACTGAAAGAGGTTGGAAGATACCACACTGTAGACTTTGAAGACTGAAGGAAGTGGCCACCAGCCAGAGTTCAGGTGACTTCTAGAGCTGGAAAAGGCAAGGAGATCAATTCTTTCCTAGAGCCTTTGCAGGAATGAAGCCTTACTGTCACCTTGATTTAGCCACACAAGACCTGTGTTGGACTTCTGACCTCCAAAACTAAATGATAATAAATATATGCTCTGTAAAGCCACGAAACTGAGGGTGATTTGTTACGCAGTAATAAGAAACTGAGTTGACCCTGCCCAATGTATTAGAACCATATCCACATTAGCTCTGTATAATAGGGTTCTCCAGAGAAACATAACCAGCAGTGTGCGTGTGTGTGTGTAAAAAGAGAGAGAAATTTATTTTAAGGAACTGACTCATGTGATTGTGGAGGCTGGCCAGTCCAAAATCTATAGGGTAGACCAGCAAGCTGGAGATCCAGGAAGAGCTAATGCTGCAATTTGATTCCAAAACGTTCTATAGGTGGAATTCCCTACAGTTCCTAGGGGATTCTGAGTCTTTTTATCCTAAGGCCTTCAAATAATTGGATGAGGCCCACCCACATTATGATGTTAATCTACTTGACTCCAAATCTATTAATTAATTTATTTTTTAATTTTATTTATTTATTTATTTCTGATAGTCACAGAGAGAGAGAGAGAGAGGCAGAGACACAGGCAGAGGGAGAAGCAGGCTCCATGCACCGGGAGCCCGATGTGGGATTCGATCCCGGGTCTCCAGGATCGCGCCTTGGGCCAAAGGCAGGCGCCAAACCACTGCACCACCCAGGGATCCCCAAATCTATGAATTTAAATGTTAATCTCATCTAAATAAAAACCTTCTGGCAACATTCAGACCCAGGTTTGAAAAAAAATACCTGAGTACTATGGCCTAGCTAAGGCGACCCATCCAATTAACCACCATAGCATGTCAGAAAGGGTGCTACACAGCTACTGTCATCTCAGTCACTATGTTGTTGTTGCTGCCCTGATGTAAATGTTTGTTCTTCCAGAAGTCTCAGGGACAAAAAGTACTTTCAAGAACAAAGTAAAAAATAACAAATTATTTAAGCAACACTTTTTCTGCACTGCATCCTCTGCTGAACTAAGTTAAACTACATGTTTTCTAAGACTCAGTACCCCATATGCAGAATGCAGTCTTTCAGGTTTCTTCCCAAATGGAGAATATGAGGAAAAGTGATCTCCACTTTTCCACCCACATTTTAAGTAGATTTGTATGGTGGGGTTTTGTGTGCATGCATGAGTATAAGTTACTCGGAATCTGTTTCTTTTATATTTAGTCAAATTATCTTGATTGACTTCAAAGGAGCAAGACCTCCATGATATTATTCTGATATGATTTTGTAGTAGCTGGCAGCTGCCATATGACATCTGAGAACGGAATGGACCTAGAAGTAGATTGGTAGATGGAGACTGGTGAACACCTGAACATAAGTTCTACCTGAAGCCAGTGTTAGGATAACATCCCTGACTTCTCAATTATCTACATCAATAAACTTCTCCTTTTGTTTAAGCCATTTGAGTTTAGCTTTTAATCATTTTCAAGTAAAAGAGTAATGAATATGTTAGAGTTTATTCCTGCAATGGTGTTTTGAAAAAGCTAGAACCCAGAATGTGACATTGGCTGAGGTAAGGAGATAGGTCAATAAAAATTTCTGGCCAACACATAAAATAATTCCCAGGCCCCTGAAAATACCAAAATGAAGTGGGTTCCAAAAAAAGCATTGTGAAAGAACATTCTCCCCAGTACTTATCTCTTGAGCAAGACAATGGACAAAAGAGATCCTTCCACAGACTAGACCCAGGAGCAATGAGGGGAAAAAAATGATGATGGGCGATGATCTTAGAGAATTGAACAAAGGTCAGCTAGGCTAAGTGACCAAAGTTTTCCCTGTCAAGGCAATGAGTCATTGCTCTCCCTGCCCTTAGAATAAGATGCATACCATGAACTGGAATTCAGTGTGCATTGTTTTCCACTCACCCTGCTTTCTAAATAAATGTTTTGGTTACAGTTACCTTGTTCTTTCTCTACCATTGCTCACCGGGTGTGTTGAGATGGTTAAACTTACTAGTAGTCATGGGACAACGGATGACCATTGTGCACTGAGTGCACTGGGCTGGTTAAACTTACTCATTAACTATGGGTCAATGAACCATGAGGGCCAACATCTCAACATGACTTGGGAGGACTGCACATTACTCAGAGATGTACTTTAAGATGGATACATTAACTGATAGGACCTTGAACTGTCTCCCTTTAAGATTTCACATTTGGGACAAAAATGAAAAGAATGTATGGAAATTTTATGTGTTGATTTTGCCACTCACTCTTCTATTCTCTCTTCTTATGGCCACAATGCCCTGATTGCCCTACACTCAGCTTGTGTGCTTGGCACAAAGCTGACTCCACCTTGACCTTTAGGGGTGCAGTAAGGGACCAAAGTTAAGTCACCTGTTTGTTCCACTTCCCTGGTCACAGTGCTTGGTCCATAGTTAGGAGCCATGCCTGTCCAATCTGGATAATGAGACTCAATTCTGGGACTACTGAATGAGGAAGCAGACTCTGACTTTTGTGCTGCTGTGGACCTGAATCTTCTAGGGCATCAGGGCTGGTGATGAAAGAGAGAGAAATGGAGAGACAGGGAGAAAGATTGAGAGGGACAGAGAAGAGAGAAGCCAACTCCAAAGAAACAGAACCAAGAAATGAATCTGGTGACATCATCTGAACTGGGAATCAAGCTCTTCTCCAAATAATTCACTCTCCAAAGAAACATATCTCTAGGTATATCAATCATAAACTATTTAAATTCTCTTGGCTTAGGTTTTTGGTCACTTACAAATGAAAGTGTTCTCACTAATATAATATAACTCTCTTATCCTGTGGGAGTGACTTTTGCTACAAAGATGAAGCCTTCTTGAGTAAAAGACTCTCCAACCTGATATTCAACTGCTGCTATTCACTGTGGTTGAAAATCTTAGCGGCTGCTTCTGTCAACATCTTTCATGGGTGAAGGACTTAGCGATTCCAGCTCTTGATGGAATCAACTCACAGCCACTCTTACCTTCTCCTCACCTTCACCACAAACCAACTCACTATGGGCCCTCTGCAAGTGATGGTTACAATACCAGTAAGTAGGGGAAAAAAGTTTTTTATATGCTTATTTTTGAACCTGTAAGTTGTTCATTAAGAACATTGGGAAAGAAAGGTTTGATGATTCTTAGAATTTTATAGTTGGAATGTAATTTAGTATTTATCTAACACTCCAAATTTATGATTTACAGATAAGAAGTCCATTGAATAAGCCATGAAAAGAGAGTATGGATTAAGATTATGTACAACTGTGAAAAATAAAAGCCCAAAATGCAATAGGTTAAACAAGATGGATGATATTTTTCTATCATGTAGACAGAATATGAGGATTAGCAGTCTTGGTGAAGACTATTCTTTGTTCACTAAAAGCACTATACCCTTCCTCTATTACAATAAAGCTGTCACTGGGCACAGGAGTTGATTGTCCAGCTGAACTGCATTTCTTAGTTTCCCCAGCATTCAGGTATGGCTGAGAGGCTATGATCTCACCCAAACCATGTGAGCAGAAATGATAGGTGCCTTCTGTCATTGGATATGTGCTCCTTGCACTCTTTTCTTTCCACTGGCTTGAAACAGTAAAAATTAAGCAAGCTAGAAGCCACATATTGAGAATGACAGAGTGTCCTCAGTCTGCATCCCTGGGTGATTTTTGAGGTGCTCAATCTTCTTATACAAACTATGAAAGGGAAATTAATTTCTAACTTGCTTTAGTCATCAGAGTGAGGGGCTCTTTTTCCTAAAGAAGAATGGCCTTTATCACAATTAATCCTGCAGTACAAAGCTAGCGTAATACTAGTATGGTGCCTAGAATCATAAGCCTTTCAATCCTGTTGCATCACTTTATTTAATTTCCATTAAAAGCACATCATGACCCAAAATGGCTCTACAAGCACCCACTATTAGATGTAAATTTCAGGTAACAGGAAGAGGTAGGGGAAAATATATAAAAGATGATGCCCCTCCTTTTCAAAAAGAGACTTTCCCAAAGTACCATACTATATTCAGCTGACATCTCGTTGGCAAGTGCTTTGTCATTTGGCCTTATTTAGCTGCAAGTGAAACACATCTTTAGATGGGTGGGAGTGTGCGCAGTCATAAAATCAGGATGGTTTGGGGATCCCTGGGTGGCGCAGCGGTTTAGCGCCTGCCTTTGGCCCAGGGCGCGGTCCTGGAGACCCGGGATCGAATCCCACGTCGGGCTCCCGGTGCATGGAGCCTGCTTCTCCCTCTGCCTATGTCTCTGCCTCTCTCTCTGTGTGTGTGTGACTATCATAAATAAATAAAAATTAAAAAAAATAAAAAAAATAAAATCAGGATGGTTTTACTAAGAAGGAGAGTGCCCATAAGGAATAAAATAGAAATTTCTCATATAAAGAAAATAATGAACCTTAAATTTCTCAACAAAAGGAGAAACAAAAAAGACAAAACAAAACAAAACAAAACAAAAAAACAATGAAATTCAGTATGGACATGGGAAGGAGTAGAGAAGTCCTATTGTCCTATTAAGATTGTACTCAACCTGAGCCATCAAACAGCCAAAATAAGGAAGTTCTTGAAATCTTCAGAAAATTCCTACTGCAAAGAGTGACAAAGAGCAGTTCTGTTTCCAACAACTGCAATATTATAAGGTAGACCCAAGAGGTTGTAAATTGTAAATAGGTTGTAAGTTCACTTACACCAGACCAAAGCTGGGAGCTTCCCTACACAGAGATGGTGAAAATGAGGCATTTCTATGAAGACATTTTTATTTACTTTTGACCTAAGTGAATGATCCTCTGCAACCAAGGCCATCACACAGCGCCATGCACTCTGCTGCCCCCTCAAAGTACTATGCCTTGTTCTAATGAAAATATATATTCATGTCAAAATTTTGGCTTAGATTATGCTTTCTTGTTTCTAAAGAAAATATTTATAGAGTATTTTAGAGTAAACTATCAATTGCCTCAGCATTATCCAAAGTTTGCTACAAGGCATTATGCTTGGAAATATTTGCAAACTGAGTCATAGTTTCACCATCCAATACCTCAATGGTTCTCTATGTAGAGGTGCTAGATCTAAAATAATGACCCTAGAACAAGAACGAAGAGTAGACGAAATGTAACCCAAATATGAGTTATTTGGGGTCTTTCAGTTTTTATGTGACCCCTTAGAGACTTCTCAAATAGCTCTGGGGTGGGTTTCTCTACAGAAATAATAGAAGATAGATAGATAGATAGATAGATAGATAGATAGATAGATAATAGATAGTCTCCCAATCCCACATAATTTGAAAGAGCCCTTATACTCTGCCCATTTTTTCAAGGATTTGCAGAAAATTAACTTTTTCCTGATCACCTCTTACTCCAGTTTCTTATTCCCCTCCTGCCACTGTTTCTTCTTCCCATTTCATAGCCTCAAATATATAACATATCCTTTTTACCATGATTCTCCAAGGTAACCACAAATACAGAGCTAAAATAAAAATTCCTCTTGCTTTATTTTGCAGAACTGTTACGTTTGCTTGTCCTAACTCTTCCTTCAAGAACTTCTCTGGGACTTCTCTTAACCCAATCAGAAATGATCAGCAAGTTTTTTTTTTGGGGGGGGGTTGCCCAAGAAAGGGGCAATATTCAAGATCTTAACATTAGAGTCTTGCCTTAAACATCATCACAAATTCTTAGGCACAGCCTGCATACCCATTGGTTTTTGTGGGTGCAAGAGAATATTCTGATTTATTCTTCTACAAACATGGATTGCATCTCATGATGAAAGTGTTGTATCTTTTTCATTTTAAATAAAGATTTTTCTTTATATGAGAATCTTATGTACAATACCTAATACAAATACAATAATTTATTAATAATAATACTTTAACCTTTATTTTAACCATAATCTTCTACGTATAGCACTCCTGCCAGATGTCAAGTGCTGCTCTAGCACTTTGCATCATTCACTCATTTCATGTGCACAAGTACCTTATACGGTAAGCCTTTGTGATTCCATTTTACTTATTAGAAAGTTGAAAATCATAAAGAATAAGTATGGAATGGGTGTAAACCCAGTGTTTACTGCAACCTGGTGTTCCTTCATGCTTCTGTGTTTCTAGAGACAGAAAGATGGCTTGTACTACTCCATCCTGCAAGTCCTCTAGGGAATCTAGGTGTCCAGCTGTCTCTCTCAGCCCATGGCAACTCAAAGAGTGCAAACCCATTATCAATACCCAGTGTTCAGTTTTAAGATACTGAAAATTTTAAACTCAGTTCTGCTTTACTCTGGCCCATACTTGGTCATCCTTTTTCTTGAGAAAATACTAAGTAAAACATTTCCTACCCTATTGCATCCCCTCCTACCCCATTATGTGCAAACCTCCTAGGCATGACAGAGACAAATTATCCAGTCAAGTAAAGGTGAACTGACAACAGCACTGTTCTCAGTTTCCTGGGACAGCCTTCCATCCTGCGCTGATGCCATATTCTGGGGCTGTCCTGGTAGGGGTATAAATTTTACTACCCCCAGGAGCTGCCATGAGAGCTTGTTAAACAAGACAAGAATTATCATTTTCATTCAATATGTCCTCCCTTTGGAAATGCTTTATGACTGACTTGGGCACTTCCCCTAGCAACCCGTTCTCTCTTTTAGGGAAATGGAGATAAAATACTTGGCATTTATTTCATAGAGTGATTCAGAATAATGTTACAGAAAATTCTGAAATATTTCTCAAGCTAGTTGGAAGGAACACAGAGTGGACATATTTCTGAACCCCCGGTGGGTAGTGTAAATGCAGGCTTTGCCCTGACATATTGGCAGAAGCCATACTCTCTGTTCCCCAAGTAGAGACACCAAATGGATATAATCTGGGAAAGAATAGAAAAAGCTAGGTAAAATGGAGTAGGAGCACACGGATTCCCTACTGATGATAAACTTCATTTCTCTGACTTGTTTTGTTTTTTTTTTTTTTTTTGGTGCTCTGGTAGGCCCTTGACCCCTGTATAAATTTTATTCCCTTAAATGATAGCACCTTTCCAGGCTGAACAAGGGAAAAGGCAGTTCCTGGGACATTTTGTGTACATTTAATTGACAAATATAACACTAGTCTAAGATTTCCTATTTTCTCCAATTACAGAAACATTTGAATTAAAAAACAACAACCTAAGAGTGACTTAGAAAAATAAATGAAAGATCTCTAGTTGGTAGTGAGATAATATAGACTAGATTAGATGCCAGGCATCACTGAGCATGGGCATGCCCAACTTAACATTCATACTTTTTTAAAAAGATTTTATTTATTTATTCATGAGATTTTATTTATTTATTCACACAGAGAGAGGCAGAGACACAGTCAGAGAGAAAAGCCCCCTACAGGAAGGCCAATGTGGGATTCAATCTAAGAAGTCTGGGATCATGCCCTGAACCAAAGGCAGACATTCAACTGCTGAACCACCCAGGTATCCCTTAACATCCATACTTAAGTATTTTATAAGCATTGTAAACCCGAATGTACAAAAGCCAACTCAGGACCTGCCCCATCACGTCTGGAATATCCCCATTCCTTCCTGTATCTGAAAATTCCTTATCATCCATCTGGTTGCACACCCAGAAATCCAGGAGCTCCTCTTAACACTATCCTTTCTACCCAAGATTCATGCCATCATCAAATCCTTTGATTTGACATCCAAAATATGGCTGGGATTTACACACTTTGCTTATTTCCATCAGCCTGCCTGAGGCGAAGGTGGTCTCTGGTACTTCTTAATAGCTTCTGTCTCTTGCCCTGTTTTATTTTATTTTATTTTATTTTATTTTTAAATTTGTATTTATTTATGATAGTCACAGAGAGAGAGAGAGAGAGAGGCAGAGACACAGGCAGAGGGAGAAGCAGGTTCCATGCACCGGGAGCCCGATGTGGGATTCGATCCCGGGTCTTCAGGATCGCGCCCTGGGCCAAAGGCAGGCGCTAAACCGCTGCGCCACCCAGGGATCCCTCTTGCCCTGTTTTAAATTTGTTACCCACTTTATAGTCAAAATGACCTTGGAAGAGTGCAAATATGATTGTGTATTTTCTTGTTTGAAATCCACTCAGGACTTCCCAATGCTCTTGGGACAAATGTCAAAGTTCTTATCATAGTGTTATGGCCCAGCAAGTTTAGACTTAACTCTAAAGTTGTTTCTTTCTTTTCTTTCTTTCCTTTTTTTTTTAAAAAAAATCTGTTTCTTAAGCCAATTTTTCTGTTGGTCTGTTAGAGTGTGTGTGTGTGAGTGTGTGTGTTTGTTCACAGGTGTGTATAAGTTTGTGTACTTTATGGAATTGTTATAGTAGGGATAGGGAATTGTCATCTTTTTCCTTTCCCTAGAACTGTGTTGCTACCGCATTGGCTTGTGTCTCGTTACCAGAGAAGCCTTAATGTCACCAAGAATTAACAACTGTTCTCTGGTGGCCTGCCAGGAACCGACAGGTCAATGATCCAGCAACACCAGGTTCCAGCCCAGTGGCACACAAGCCATTTTAACTTCTTCTGTCCACCGTGCACCCTTCTGAGGAGAAACCTTCTCACCCCGAGTGTTAGCTTCAGGAAAGTGCTTATTAATCATGGCACTTGCAGTTCCTGGGCTGGTGCTTGTTGTTGGGTGCTGAGGGCTGTTTCTCAAGTGTAATGGTCCTCGACCTGTTAAGGAATCCCCCTCCCCCCTTTTTAATATCCTGTCATAAGATTAATAGTTTAAACGTGATGCCACATGCAAACACCCTGATAAAATCTTACTTAATGAAAAGCAAGCAGAGACTTTCTTTTGAGAACATATGTCTTTTGAGAAATTCAAAGCAAATTGGAGATAGCATGTAAAATGTCTCAGGAAAAGAAAAAGTTCTAAATGAGAACATTTATCATCATCATAGATTCATGTGGGCTGTCAAGACACAATAAAGATTTTAACTCATTTTGTCTCCGGCAGCCTTTTCCACAAGGACCTTCATTAACAATACTCCCTGCTTGACCTGTTTCTGCTCAGCCACATCTCCCACTGTGGAGGACAGGGTGTGAAATATATCTTTTCAAATGGATGTCATTGATTTTAATATACCTTTAATAATATTGCGGCTCAGTGTTTTAATTACTCATACTTTTTGGTACTTCCGCCCTCCGGCAATTCTATCTAATAAATCTGATAAGTGCAGTAGACTCTGACACCCAGATATTAGATGTACAGCGTGTGCTGTGGGGAGACCGTTTTCTCTGTGGTGGACTCAGAGTCAGGTCAGGGGTGTGCCCTGAGGAGCCCCATCACCCTGGCCTGTTGCCCACAGAAGGGGGAGGCTTTCATATGCTCAGCTGCAGCAGGACATTCTTCTCTGTTCGGTGGCAGCACCATCAGGAGGATCCATGATCATACTGTTCAAATGACAGCTTTAGTCTGCCATGAGCCATCTCTGCCCAGTTGATCCTAGTCATAACATGCACCTCCCTCTGTGCTTTGCTAGCATTTAGTGCTTATCATTACTATTCAGTTTCTCATAGTTTATTCCAGTTACTTTCTGCTGTGTGCATTTTTTCCTACTGTTACAAGTTGCATTGTGTCCCCCCAAAATCCATATGTTGAAGTACTAACCTCCACTATCTTGCACTGTGATCTTGTTTAGAAATAGGGTTGTTGCTGATGCAATTAGCCAAGTTCATATGAAGGAATTTAGCTTAGCTAGGTTAAGATGAGTAACTCATCTTAGGCAGGGACTTAACCCAGTATGTTGGGAAAATAAAAGGGAAAATTTGCCCATGAGCAGGTGCAGGGGAAAGGCAAAGCGAAGACAGAGAGAATACATCTGCGAACCAAGGAACACCTATAGCTACCAGAAACCAGAAGAGAGGTAAAGACAGACTCTCCTCCACAGTTCTTACAAGGAACCATCTCTGTCAACACTTTGATTTCAGAAGTAGCTGCCAGAACTGTGAGACAATAAATTTCTATTACTCTAAGCTTCCCTGTTTGTGGCACTTTCTTAAGGCAGCCCTTGGAAGCTATTATACCCACTAAAGTATAAATCTCTTAGGGGCAAAGGTCTAAATGTATTCATCTTTGTACACTTGAAATAGTACCCACATGAGGTAGTTACTCAATAAATGGTTTCTTAAATTTAATTATATGAAAGGTGAAGAATTATAAGGCACAAAGGGGATTTGTTGGAGTGTAGACAGATGACAGTAAAAGGATGGACTCTTGGGTTACTGAAAGAGATGGAATAGGAAGAGATACCAAGGAAAGAAATTTTTGCAGGGATGGTCCAGGTCCACAGCCATGAGTGGCAAGCACACGCCCAAGCATACCTGTAAGGTATGTCTGACAGTGTTGGGGAACAGGTAAGTGGGCTCAAAGAAATCATGCAAGGCTGAACAGTGGCACCCAGTTTGCATTTATTCAACAAGCTTACAAGACAATAAACTCAAAAACAGCAGCTTGATTCAAGGGAAAACAGTGGTCTGGAGATAAGTTCTTGAAAACACTGGAAGGTAAATGATAGGTAAGACTAGGAGACATGGAAGAGTCTATTGGTACCAAACAAATGGAATTCTTAAAACAATCTCAGATACATGAGACCAGCATGGGGAGCACTTGGCAACCTGACAATGACCTGGTGCTGATCTGAAGCATAAGGATCCAGTTTGCATTTGAGGGTCTGGCTAAACATGCATCTGTCTCAAGATGGTCTTTAAAATGCACTAGTTTCTATAGCATTATAATAGACTTGCTAAAGTCTGGGATAAAGTAACTTGACACAGTGCATCTATTTTTAGCATCAGTTCACATCTAATTGAAGTGAATAACTATAACTGTAAACCAGTTGATTGACTCGAGAAGTTGCAAAGTGGTTGCTCCTATTATGCAAGCAGCCTGTAGGGGTTTTCTGTTAGGTCGATATACTTGGCCCAATTTCCCTTTTTTTAGAAGTTTGGATTAGATGCCAAAATAACCACTCAGGAGTATTAGTTGAAGTGTTGCTTCTCTCATTCATGACACTGGCCTGGCCCCTGCCATCATTTATGTGCCTGATCCTGGACTTAAAGTTTGGCATGGAACAAACTGATTAAATCCCTCTAGTTTTCCTTAACACTTTAAAAATTCTTTTCAAGTAGGATATAGAATAATGTTGGCCTAAATTGCTTTAATTTACATATATCTAAATGCAAATTCTAGGACTGGATCCTAGAGAAAAATCCTCGCTGTCCTACTTGTAACAAACATTCGCAGTGTAAAAATGTCTGGATGAAAATAAAGCATGACTAAGCCAGATGGACGGGGAAGTGACATAATTAATAAGAGTTTAAAAAAAGTAATTGGTTTTATAATTTTGTAAGTAACAAGTGAGAATCATAGAAAACTTAAAAATATAGAAAATTATAAAGAAAAAATCACCAAGAGTTCGGCTACCCTCAGACAACTGTTGAGGTTTTATTCTTCCTTTTCTCTGTGTAGAATCTTATGTTCTTTTTTGCCTTCAAGTCAAATTTAATCTAAGGCCTCATCAGCAAAGTTGGAGGAAAATCTTGGTTGTTAGTAATCCATATACTATGTGTAGAAGTCAGGTGAAGGAATGTCTTCCAGAAAAGTTTTATGTTATCTTTCACAATTAAGAACATTCTGGAAATATATTTTTTCATTCCATACCAGTGACTATAGTTATCCAACTTTTTAAAGCCAGGCATAGGAATCTTCAATATGGACTCCTGGCCACAGTTCTTAATGTTTAGCCCCTACCACCCCTGTTTTCCCACAATCTCTCACTATGCACTTGCACTATCCTTCTAGTCATATTATTGGTGGGCTGGGTATCACCATGGATGTGGGGACTGGTCTCTACCCAGAAAACAAAACAAAACAGCTGCTTTCCAGTGATGAGAGATTTTGCCAATTCTCCTGTTTCCACTTCCTCTTCTCCCCAAACATTTGCCTTTCAGCCACCACCCCCCACAACCTGGCATCATCTCCTCTAGGAGGGTGAGTGGAGGTGGGTGTGGGAGCTGCTAGTGTCTGGCAACTTCTGTTTTTGTCCCACAGAATCTAAGCTGAGTTAAGAGAGCACAGAGACTTGGCGACCTTTTTGAAAGGGCAAGGAAAAAACACCCATATGCAGGAGAAACCCAAACAAATTAATTTCTTATTAAATTTTTATGCCATATATGTTCAATATAATTAGAACCACCCTGTGCATACAATTCTGATTTCTATTATTTTATTTACATTACAGCTAAGCATTTTTCAATGTTGTTTAAAACTCTAAGCAAACGTGATTAAAAGCCACATAGTGTTTAAGCATAAATATGCATCTATGAACAAAATATTGTGATTGGCGTTGTAAGGTAGGAGAGGAAGCTATGCAACTAGACAATCTGGATTCCAATCCCAGCTCTGCCACTTATCACTAACATAATCTAAGTAAGTTAATTAACTTCACTGATTCTTATCTGTAAAATGGGAGTGATAATAGCCTGTATTCATGTCGTTGTGGCAATTATATGAGCCAATATAAGTAGAACTCTAAGAAGGGCGTCTTGCACACTGAAGGAATGCCGACTATCATTTCAGTGCATTGTCATGCTATGTCATTAAGATATGGATTCAAAACAAATAGTAGTACATCTTTGCAGGGTTCTTGTGCTGGTTAAATCCAACATTAAAGGTAAATTCCTGGCATAAGTTAAGTGTTCAATATATTATGACTTAATCTTTCCATATCTCCTGTACCTACACAAAGCCTTCTAAATAGTAAGTGCTCAAAAAATAGATGTTGAATAGATGTTCATTGATTAAAGAGCTGGGTCTCAATGTACTTACATCAGTGCAGATGTTTATAAAAGACCCGGAAGGATACACACTAACTTGGTTATAGAAAATGCTTGTGTGGAATGATATTGGAAAAGTTAAGGAGGATTCATTTTTTCCTCTACTTAAAGTTTACAATAAAAATAAACTCACATTTTACTTTTCTTATTTATAACTAATTCTAAAATAATTAAGCCTGAAAAAAAAAGGGAAAAAAAGAGCAACAACAGAGTCTTGCAGAGTCCTGGGTTTTATGGTTGGTCATAATGCTACAAGTAGCACAAAGGAAGAAACAGCAGGGCATATGTACTCCAGATCTTTCCAAGAGGTTTTGGAGTTCACATTCTTTTGACCTTCCCTCTGAGCCCAAATCTGCAGCCTACTTAATGTGGTCAGAATTTTTTTTTTTTAATGAATAGTTTTCAAATATATGAAAAATATTTTCTCACAAATTGGGTCAATTTTTTAAAGATTATTTTTTCATAATCACTCAAAGGACACACATCCATCTTGGAATACTATCTTGTTTTGACATACTCTTCTCTAGGTGAAATGCTTCCATTGTAATATATTCTATTAAAAGCTTCTTTGTGTTGAGATGAAGTGGATAAAATTGCCTTGTGTTTCCATAGGAAAAGAACTTAGCACAGTTGGCAAGATTTTCCCAAGGTTTGACATTTATCTGTGTACTAATGGGCTGCCTTGGCCTTGCTAACAGCACCATCCACACTTGGACCTGGTGAAGAGGTGATTGGTTAGCTCTGCAGTAAACTTTCTTGGGTGGAGTAGGACACTCCCGAGCAGGTTTTGGCAGTAGCCATTCACAGATAAGAGCACTATGCCCAGAGTAGGACATGATGTCCATCAGAGGGGTTGATCATTTATTCCACGTATCAGATCATGGATGGAATTCTCTGGCTATTGGATATGCTCTACACTCTCCTCTGTCAGGCTCTAGTTCAGTTTAGCTTGGAGTTCAGCCTGTCTCTTCTGCATTATACCTTACTCTTTGGAGGAATCTGCCATTTGGCTGGAGGTATATTTGAAATTGTGGTCTGAGGCCTCAGACATTAACAGGCCCCAGAGAAATAAGAGAACCTCAGGTGTCAGGCTGACAGGAAGGCCTGTGTTCTTTGACAAAGTAGCTTATGCATCCAAAATTTCAGAGAATGTGGTGTAAGTTAGAACAGATGTCACAGTATGGAATTAGAAAGAAAGGAAAAGACTTGGGCTTAATGGAACAAATTTTGGACAAGAAAAAGTTTGAGTGACAAAGCCAATGTGTGCAAAATGTTAGTAGGTAAAATGTTACCTAATGGTCTTGTGTCCCCTTCTGGTGGCCTTCATCCCTCTAAAGCTCTATTATGGTGGAAAATGTGTAGGACCAGAGATCAAGCAGATATTGGTTCAAACTGGCACTGCCATTTACCAAAGTCTGACTTTGGTTGTCTTCTTTATTCTAGAAGGCCTGCAGTTTCTCCCTTATTTAAAGGGGATAAAAATATTTATCTCACAGTACTGTGGGAGAAGAATAATGACGTAAAGCAGTAAGCATTTGGTAGACATTCAATAATAATAATCATAATTATGAGTGGCTTTTATGTACACTCAGAAGATAGGTCTGCCCAGTCCCTGCCCCTGACAGCTAGAAGTCTGGCAAGCTGTCAACCAACTTTTAGATTTAATAACAGGATTGAGGTGATGTTTTTTCATAGTTACTATACTTTAATAGAAGACATTCATGAAACAATTTTCTCATTAATTTAAACTTTTGAGTAGATCAAGTCCCAATGAGATGTAACTTCACACCTACTAGCATGGCTACAATGAAAATAATGGAAAATAACAAATGTTGGCAAGAATGAAGAGAAGTTGGAACACTTGTACATTACTGGTAGGAGTGTAAAAGGGTGCAGCCATTAGGGAAAGAGTTCAGTAATTCTTTGAAAAGCTAAATGCAGAATTCCCATATAACCCAGCAATTCCACTTGTAGGTATATAGCCAAAATGACTGAAAATGGGGACTCAAACAGATACTTGCATGCTAATGTTCATTGCAGCATTATGCACAATAGCCAAAAGATAGAAACAACCTTAGTGTCTACCAAGAGATGAATAAATAAATAAATAAATAAATAAATAAAATATGTAACATACATATTTTATGGAATATTATGAGGCATAAAAAGAAATGAAGGCCTGATACATGGACCAACTTGGGTAAACCTTGAAGACATTATGCTGAGTGAAATAAACTGGACCCAAGAAAACAAGTATTGTATGATTCCACTGATAAGAAATTTCCAGAATAGGGAAATTCATAGAGACAGAAAATGAATTTGAGTTAATTAGAGAATGGGAGAAAGGAAGAACAGAAAGTTACTGTATAATAATTATAGAGTTTCTGTTTGGGATGACAAAAAAGTTCTGGAAATTGATAGTATTGAGGGTCACACAACATCATGAATGTAATTAATGCTACTGAGTTGGACACTTAAAAATAGTGAAAATGGAAAATGTCATGTTATTTATGTTTTACCACAATACAAAATAAAATACAATATAAATATTTTAGTACATAAATAGAAGACCTCTAATTAAAAACAAAAATTTTAATAGTTATACATTCACATGGTCCAAAAACAAAATCAGTAAACACAGAATTCTTACTCATCTCCCTGATCCCATCCATCACTTTCCTTTTACCACTTTTGACAGGTAACCCACTGGTATTTGTTTCTCAAGTATGGTTTTAGTATATCTTTATGCAAATAACAAGCAGGAATAATAATGAACTTTTATTCCTCCCTTTCTATGTCTGTATATATTAACATAAATTGACATACATGCATTGTTCTATGCCTTCATTTATCCATTTAAAGGTACATCCCAAGGATATTTCCATATCAATATATAAAGAGCTGCCCCATTCTCGTATACTGCTATATAATATTCTATTGTGTAAATATACCATGATCAATTTAACCAGTCTTGAGGTGATGGAATTTGAGTTGTTTTGAAATTTTGATATTTAGAGTTTTCTAATATATATCTTTATACGTTTTTCATTCATATGTGCAGTTTTTACTGTAAGATCAGTTGCCAAGATAGAGATTACTAGAGTCAAAGAGTAACTGCATTTGTAAGTTTGATGGCTAACAAATGGATTCTCCCTCACCAGGATTATACCTACCAATAATGCTATGAGTCTGCCTATTTGTACTAAGATTCACCAAAAAAAATGTACTAAATTTTGTTTTTGCAAATCTCATTGGAAATAAATGGTATCTGAGTATGTTCCCTGAGTATGTTACCATTTATATTACCTTCATTATGAGTACAGTTTGGTATCTTTGCACATATTTGAGGTCATTCATTTTTTTTTCCTATTGATCCAAAAGTTTCCAGAATCCAGAGGAATGAATGACTAATGGCAGCTTTTTAGACTGGAGTAAGTGGAAAGGAGATAATCAGGGAAATGGAATCCGTCTCTCTCTTTCATCCACATGATACACAAACTAGTCACTTGCCTTTTCCTAGGGCAAAATCTGCTTTCAGATCTCTGGGGGTGGGAGGTGGGTGGGAAGAGTTTTGCTTTTGGTTAAAGAAGAATGAGGTTTGGAGGAGAAGGCAGTTTGCCCTCTGTATGCACTGATCACAATTAGCAGGAAAAGTGGGCTGTGAGTCAAGAAGTCTAATAAAACCACTTTGTCTAATGTCCTACCAACATTTTCGTGCAATTTCCAACGAGCTGCCTGTGAAAATCTCCTCAAGAAAGATGATCACCTGAGCTTGCAGATTTCACACTATATAGCTCCACAATTTCTTGGGAGAAACCACAGAGCCATTCAATCATTCCCTTTGAGATGAGAATAAATAACAACAATGCCACTAAACAGCATCAGTTGGCTGTGGGGGCAAGCTGTCATTTCCAGGAGATGGATGTGGTTTTATATCCAAGGGTGCAGCATATGATCATATTTAAAAATTCCAAAGATAGCAGAAATTCAAATGGGTCGGTTTTGTCATTAAGCTGCCTGCAGGTGTTCCATTTAGATCAGATGCCACATTTGCAAGCCAGAACGGAAGAAGTGGGCTTTTGCTTAATTCACTGAGTCTCAGAAGAAAATGAACATTTCTTTTTCCCATGACAAACTGGAATTCGCCTCAGACAAGCTTGACATATTGCCGGCCTGTGGTCTAACTTTGTCTGAGAATGTCACTCCGTTCTTCCAAAGTTGCCAAGATCAGAGGCCAAAAAGAAAAAGAATGGGGCTTTTCTAAGACTGCTGGATGATATCTTCCCCACAATCCGTTCTGATGTGTCACTGCAAGTGTCCAAGTGACTAAGGCACAGAGAAAAACAAAAAGAGAGGCATTCTTGAGGCCAGAAATGGCTTCTGGTAAGATAAAATAACCAATGGACGTGATGGGTTCAGGACATCTATAACCAACCTGGGCTGGATCAGCATTTCTAAGTTTTTAACCAAGAAATATTGATTTATGTTTATTATGCTTTATGGCACTTTAGAGCAATTTATAACACTTACATTAAGAAATGGATGGGCCGGGAGAAAAGCCAATATGGGCATGAAAAAAGATGAAGTGCTGTCAGGAATAGCAGCTTTCAAGTATCAGGTGCAATTCCTTGCTTTTCCATTTTATCTGAACTTTTTAACATGAAGCAAGAAAATGATGATTGGTTTTTAAAGTCACACAAACAAACAAAAAAAAAGAGATATTTTGAATAGATCTAAAGGAATCAGTAAAATACACACAGGTACACATATTCAAATATTATGTGTGTGTATGTGTTGATATATATACATATCAACCATTAAAACTAAAAAACAAAAATAAAATCCTTCTCTATATACTTATTTTAAAAATACAATTACATGGTATTATTAGGTCAAATAAAGGTAACAAATACTACTGTATAAAATATGTCTTTATTTCAAATGTGAGTTATTTTAACAAAAAGCAAACAAACTAATGCAGCAAAATACTATGGATCTTTGCCAACATAGTCACTTCTCTAATAAATTTTGATGAATCAGGAAAGACTTCAGAGACCAGAGATATTTCCCTTGTATGTGTCCCGCAAGAGCAATTCCAGGACTGTAGCATCAAGTAAACAAATGAAAATATGCAAAGTAGTATCAAGAGACCATGGTAATGTGTACTGAAAAATAAAGTTTTACAGATGTAGAAGTTGCTCATTCTTTTCATGACTATCTATTAATATCATCAATAGTTATTATTAAGAAACTCTCAGAGCTAGAAAGTTGCCAAAAGCATTTACTTAATTGCTTACTGTTATCAGTAGCAATTTTAAATAGTAAGACATTTGCTCAGGCATACTGTACATCTTCAAAATACAGCCCTATTTCAAAGAAGAGCCCAGGCTGAGATAGGGAAAAAAATAGCATTTGGGAGTGAGGTGGATCACAGTGAATTTTTTTAGAATGGTTGTAATTTTCAACAACTTTAACTTGGAATTTTTCCTTTGGAAAATGTCCATAACTCTGCAGAAGTCTTGCAGGCATCATAGGAGAACCAAGTTGGAGCTGAGTTTGCAAAGGCTCAAGTAAAATGATTCGATGGTAGAATAAGATGCAGTTAAGAGAGTGGGGATATCAGACAGGAAGTTTGGGTTTGATCAATGAAAGGTGGAACAAGGAATCTCTGATAACACTGATAATAGTAGCAGAAAGTAGATATGATTTCAGCAGGCAAAATAACGTGAGCATGGGACACTGAAGGCAAGATTAAGTATGACTTCACTGCAAATGAACAAACTAAAAATTTGGAAGGGAGACAGTTAAGTACAAGAATACAAGAAAGAATGTGAAAGAATCGACCTCAATAGAAATTAGTTCAGGTTTGGGAGAATCTGGTCCATAATGGGGAAATAAATAGTCCTCAGGGAAGAGCATTATCTAAAATCATGATCTTTTTCAGTCCAATAACTACTGAATTTCACTTATTGGTTTGTTCTGTAGAATTAGGCTGACAGGATGCTTCAAAGTGTGGTCCTAATATATAACGCTCCAATGATATTTCCCCAAACTCACCATCATTCCAGGTCATCTATTCCACTCATCTTCAAAATACACAAAGGACCTCCGCATGAGGGGGGCGGGGTGCTTATCAGTTGAGTATTATTGGATACTTGGATGCTTTGGCCTGTTGTCAACTTCCCATTCCCTCTCTTCTTCCCTGGAACCTTAGCACCTCTTCACATACAGATCCTCTTTATTAAGGTCCCGTTGCTCTTTATTTGGGCAGCCTTCTTGGATGGAGACTCAGAATGGCCAGCTTCATTTGCCGCATGGGGATACTGAGTCTGTTGAGGAAAGTGCAAGCTCCCTTCCAAGACTCCATTCCACCTTGTTCTGCCACACAGTTTGCAGCCTCAGTCACGTCTGTCTAAATTTCTCAAGTTTGTGACTTTCCTTATTCTTATGCTTCCCTCCACATCTAGGGACATAAATCAAGCTCTTTACTCAAAGCTCAGACATGGCTTGGGAAGGTGGGAGCAGACCACTCTGATGTTCTCTCCTTCTTCAACATTTCTCTTTTCCTGACTGGCTATGATGATTCTGTCTGCTGACAGAACCAGTTTCACTCCCTTAACATGTCCTTTGCAAGTGGTCTGTCTTCCCACCTCATTTCCTTATGCTACTCTCAGCTTTTGGTGCCTCAGATAAAATGAGTTTAATGTTCAGTTACACTTAAATATTTAAGTGTATTTTTCTTATGTAATATTAGAGGTAGAAAGACTCTTTGGTATTCTCTGTATATCTCTTTCTAAAGAAAGAATCTTCTATCATGTTAGTCATTCAGCCTAGACTTAAATATATTCATTGGAGTTGAGTGCATCACTTCTGCAACAGCCAATATCATTGTGGGCTCCCCTACATGGCAAAATTTTCCTTATGTTAACATGCCACTGCTTTTGCTGTAATTTTGCCTTATCTGTCCTATGTTCTGTCCTGTAGAGCAAACACTGAATTTTTTATGTGGGTTCCTATGATTGTCGCAGAATTTGGTTCTGTGTAAAGGTGGCCGAGGAGTCATTTGAGAAAAAATGATAGAAATGGGAAGAAATCACTTAACTAACCAAACCTGAGGGAAAAAATGGTGGCCAAAAATCATATCAATATTTGGCAAAGACAATACAGTTGCAAGAGGGAATTAAGGATGAAAGAGTGATATATTTTTTTATGAGTGTGTTTGTGTGCATTGATGGGTTGCATAATTCAGGGCCAGTAACATGAAGACATGGCCGTGTATGTATAGATAAGAGACTATAAGGGCATATCTAAATGAAGTCTTCAAAAATGAAGTAAGGTTGGCTTACAGCACTGTGTGCTTGGGTAGGGAGAAAAAGAATATAGTTAGAGCATAAAGTAAAAATAATTAAATTAAGATATTTTATGTTACTATGTTTTAGCTAATGTATAATTATTATTCTCTAGTAAGAAAAAAGGAGCTTAAAAGAGGTGACCTATCCAAAATGGCAGGACAGGAGTGAGAGTTGATTCCCCATGAAACCAAAACTTGTAAAGAAATATTTTTGCTGAGATCCCAAGAGTTTAGTAGGAGTTTGAGGTAAAAAAAAAAAAAACAAAACATTAAAGAGGTTCCATCCAATGGAGTACTAAAATAGCAAGAGGCCTTAAAGTCAGGTTTTAGAAATCAAAAGTACCAGAAAATGGAAGAATTGAGAATAGTGGGTCCCATAGTCTTCCCACAGTGGGAAGAAGGCCTGAGGGTTATGGGCAAATATCTGAGATGAGTCTGATGCTCATAAGTGTATTCTATGATCTCTGAACCATGAGTGAGTGGATGTTTCACTTAAAGGGCTGGGGCTAGTGAGGACAGAGCATGATGATCAGTTGCTTTTACTGAGTCATTTCATTCATCTATAGCTTCAAGTTGTAAGGACAGAAAATTTCTGGAATTGGAGTAACCTATTATCTGGATAGTCCACCTTGATAGACATGTTATTTTCCTGGTTGGCTGCTTCTAATTTGCCTGATGATGAAATTACATTCCTTCAATTGTTGGCCCTATCCCTTGAAACCTGAGTTTCTAGGTCTGCTTTAACTCTTCTAGGGGTAGCAGTCTATGTGGCCAAAAGAGGACTTGATCATTGAAAGTTTTGCTTCCAGGGTTAGGTGATTGACTTTGATATTAATGTTGGGAAGAAATTTCCTATCTCCTTCAAAGTCAGAAGCCTTGGTATCTCTCTATGTAGGACAAATAGACTAAGACCACAGTAAGTGTTAACCCAGATTTTAAATTCCAGAGACCTTAAAGATGTGACTAGGACTGGGCAAACCTTTTGCTTTCCCAAGGAGGTTGTTTCTACCATAAATACAGAAAAAATGGAAAACAGTCAATGGTAATCAGCAGTGTACTGTGCAGATCACTGCATAACTCTAATCATATTCAGGGACATTCTACCAATATCATGTTAGCATCATGCCACCATATTGGCCAGATAAAACATGGCCCAGAAACTCCTTTGAATTCTTTTTTTTTTTTAAATTTTTTAAATTTATTTATTTATGATAGTCACACACACACACACACACAGAGAGAGAGAGAGAGAGAGGCAGAGACACAGGCAGAGGGAGAAGCAGGCTCCATGCACCGGGAGCCCGATATGGGATTCGATCCCGGGTCTCCAGGATCGTACCCTGAGCCAAAGGCAGGCGCCAAACCACTGCACCACCCAGGGATCCCTCCTTTGAATTCTTGAACACACATTTTTTTTTTTAGGGTTGGTCTTGGGGTTGTGACCTTGCATGGACCTGAGATTCTTGAAGACTAGATTCATTAAGCAGATCAGGATCTTGTCTAGACAAATGAGCATGAGCCCTTGATCTAACGTACCTTGCTGGAGGAAGGACACAAGCCTAATGGCATTCAGAGTTGCTAAGGGATGTCTGGGTGTCTGCCTTTCATTCAGTGCCCTTCCAGGCCCAGACAAGGTTGTAGGCGCCCCGAATACCCAATAATTCATTTGCCAGAGAAATAAGAGGAGGTCATAGCACCCAGATGGTATATCTTCTTTGGCCTGGCCTAAGGAAATGGAGAAGATAGGAGGGTTTAAGTTCTCCTGCCTGAAAGGTAATGATTTCTGCCAATGCACTGAAAAGCAGGTATGGGGAAATCACAACCAGTATCATGTGGCCATAGCTTGAGACCCTGGTAGAGTCTAAGGATGACTCATCTGAGTGTGGCAACATGGGCTCAGGTCACAGAGGGAGGAGGATGGTTTCCCTGAAGTGGGACTTGTATGCAATTGTTCCATACATGGATAAGGACAGGAAGTAAGAAATGACTTTGGGGTGACCAGAGAAAAGGCATTGGACTAGGTAAGAGGAGCATCCCACCAGACCCAGACAGCAGGGGTCCAGGAGGTGACTCTAGCTGCCTAGTGGACTGAAAGTGAGGCCCTGAGAACAGAAGGAACTGCTGGGGGAACCTAGAGTCCAGTGATTGGTGCTACTGCGGTCCCAGAAATCAGCAACCTTTCTTTTACCATCAGGAATCATCTCTGTTCTCTCTTCTCCCTACATACAGCCTTCTCATGCTGTCAACAAAAGGAAATATTGTCTTACTGTATTTAATGATAAAAAAATATGTTTAACTTAAGCTACTTAGTTATCTGACTTATTGGTACACTTGGTTTATAAACAGGATTCTCCTCCCCTCCCCCAGTAGTACTAGTTGCTTCTCCTTATTTTCATCATTGTACCCAGAGACTCATTTTAGGCAAGATCTCAATTTGTATTAAAGAATGCCAATTTCTGACTTCTTCGCCAAAGGAAATCTTGCCAAATGGAGATCAGTTTTGAAAAACCAAAGATAAATGTACATATCTTAAAGGTTTAATTGTATTATTTCCCTCTTTATACTTTGATTACTTTGACAGATGGGGCCTTCACAATATACTCATTGTTCAGCTGGAAACCCCATGAAGCTGTAACCTGAACCCCTTGTCCCGAGGCCACTCAAAGGCATCTCCATCCAATGGTGTTTGTGGACCCCAGCGGAGGGGTGGGTAAAGAGTTATTAAGCCACTTGAAATTGCTTTTAGTGTGCTGAAAAGTGGTCAGGCCATTTCAGGCCATAGCAGTGTGGCAGAGTGCCCAACTGCCTACGTCAAGCAGTGTTTATAAATTAGAAATTACCAGCCATTTGGTTCCTTGCTGATCAGTCAGAGTCCTGGAAGACTATGCCGACGTGCCTGGGGGAGAGTTGTTACTGGACCAAACAAAGCATAGCTCTTGGTTAATCAGTCATGATTTGTCTATCTGGCAGTATTATTGGAAGAGACTTGAAAGTGTATGTCTCTTCAATTGCAGTGCTATGTGGCTAATTATTCCAACTAAAAGCACCCATGAAAATAGTTGTTTGAAAGTTCCGCTGCCAAGCGCAGAAACTGACAATAAAATTCAAAGCCAAAGATGGTCCCATGTGATCATCTCTAGAAATATTTCACTTATTTAGTCAAAAAGGACTTGCTGAGCACCTGTTAATGTGTCAGACATGAAACATGACTGGATTAGCCCCACTCCCTCATTTTTTTATTGAATCATTGCTAAGTACCTGAAACTATTTTAAGCCCTTTATGTATATTAACAGACTTAACTCTTCCCAGCAACCTTGGGAGGAAGGTATGGCTAATGACCCTGTCTCACAGTTGTAAAAACTGAGGCTCAGAGAGTTAAGCAAGTTTTTCAGGGGTTCTGCAACTAGCAGACCATGGAGTTCTGACGTAATGCAGGAGACAGACTCTGGAGATCATTCTTGCTTTTTGATTGTTTTATGTGTCTTGGTGGCATGTCCACTGGTGGTGAAACTGGGGCTCTGGACCACCTCTGGATTTGCCTAGAGTCTTTGAGAAGTTTCTCAGGCCATGTCCAGATAATATGTAGCCTAGTCCTCTCCAGGAAGACCAGAGCAATCCCCAGCCCGGGGTCACTGTTGTTAACCAGCTATCTCCCATCCTCCCATCCCCTGCCCAGCCCAGTATCCTCTGAGTTTAATCCATGCCCATAGCCTCTCTGAACATGGATTCAGATGTCCTTGAGCTCAGGCCACCCTTCTCGGCTTCTCCCTCACTCTCTGCCATCTTGAGAACCAGTCCTGCCATGACTTTCCTATCCAACTACACAGGCCAGTAGCAGGCCACAGCCACTGCTGTGGAGTAAGTGAAGACTGCAAAGAGTAAAGTAAGGGGAAGAGAAAACATTTTGACCAAAGGGCCATAGTTAGAAAGAAAAAAATAAAGCAGACTTTAAATTAAATGTGTCAGATTGAACACATATGCTTATCTCCCCAAGGCCCCCACATGACAAGAACAAAGAGAAGAGGAGCAGATGAGTCACTGGTAAGTGGTAACTCACATAGATTTAAGCTTTCTGGGAATTTACATTTGAGAATTATAAGAATTTCTGGGAATGTCTGACAGACAGAAGCCAACAGTGACCACAGACCCCTGAAAAGACTCAGGGCCTGGAGGCACCAGGCAGCACAGAAGGAGGAGATGGAAAGGCAGCTGACCCCAGATGGATTAACTGAAACACTGTAGGGGTTTCTATTCCCAGATGCTTTTTTCTCATTCATACAACTGGTCCACTGCCCCTCCCTCGCTCTGGAGGAAACTAAGAACTTGTCATCAAGGGTTTCATCAAAATGAAACTCAGGATTGGTGGACACCAGACACACTGACTATGGAAAGAGGCCAGAACTGAAAGAAGGCATTAGGTGTTCATTTGCATTCTAAATGGTGAGGTACCTGAGCCACCCCTTCCCTTGGAGGTCCCCGATTGCAGGCTGACAGAATTGTATTCCACTTGTCAGGAGAATGGATAACTAGCTTTAGAAGAATTTACTAGTCTGAGAGAAAACACTTGCAATCCATGAGCCTGGTCCTACTTTATCTGCAATGCTTTAGAACCTCACCCTAAAAAAGAGTGATATCCAGTGATTAGAGAAGTTACAGTTATTAAATATGGAATCCAAATCAGAAAGAAAAAAAAGAACTTAGAGGAAACAAGGAAAATGGGAAAAAAAACTTTAAAAAATTAATTATTATAATTAGCTAAGACAAGAAACTGCATTTTAAAAACAAGAACAAAGATAATTTAAGACATCTCTTGACTAGGAGAATAAACAAAAACAAATTGAAAACAGGAGAGAAAAGGTAAGAAAATTAGAAAATCAAGTCAAATGAGTCAATATACAGATATAAAAGATCCAAAAGTTGAGAAAATAGAAAAGTGAGAAAAATAGAAGGTAGGATATAGTAAGATTTCCTTACTGTTATAAAAGAAAGCCTTACAGAACTCCAGACATGAATTCTAAAATAGTTCCTGCATGCACAGAGTCAGAAATTGATAAATATTTGGAGGAAAATTTCTAAAGAATCCATTTACATACAATGTAATGAATGAAAAAGACTTTGGTCAGGAAAGTCTAAGATAAGAGAGTATCTTAAAAATTTGCAGAGAAGGATCAGCATCAAAATAGTTTTGAGCTTTCTCACAGCCACCTTGGAAACTAGGATTCAATGGAGCAAAACCTTCACAATTTTAAGGGAAAATGATTTATAATATGGAATTCTATACCAAACCAAATTACCAAGTATGAGGATAAAATAGATATTTTCAGACATGCAATAAAATTTCTAAATAATTATCCATATCCCTGACCCTCCACATACACACGTACACACACCAGACATACTATTTTGGGAGGATACTGGCATATGTGTTACAAAACAAGGACAAAAATCAAGAAAGACAAATGAATCAGAAATTGGGATTCAATGTGGGAGAAAAGCTAAGGGAATTCCCAAAATGAAGATGAAGGAAAGTCCCAGGAAAATAAGTGTGCCAAAGCTAACAGAGCAATCAATCCAGTTCAGAATAGGAAAACAGAGGGTTCCAGGAGGGTTCTCATCAAGAAAGCCATAAAGCCAGTATGACTGACTGCATTATAGGGGTTTAGAATTCAATCTGACAGATTATGGATACATTAATGATAGATACAAGAAAATAAATGAAGCAATGATTAAATTCAGGAAAAACAAAACTTTATACAAGGAAGGAAATGTAACCATGTTTTTTTAAACAAGACTCAATGTGAAAAAAAATTCATCTTAAACATAAAGCAAATACTAAATACTGATTTTAAAGTGTCATGGAACTATGATGGAAAGATGGGGAAAAGAGAAGTATATACGTTGGCATTGACATAAAAGTACTAAATCCTAATCTTTCTTAGAAGGAATGAAAGAAATAATTTATGAACTTGAGAAAGAAAGTCTAGAAGTAGAAGTATAAGCAATATAAGCAAATAGCATAGAAACATGGAAGGCAATGGCCAAAGAGACCAGCAAACAGTAGGAAGTCATCACTCTGAAGTGCAGAACTTGAAGTTGGGAAGTATGAAACTATTCTTTGTCATTAAGAGAGTTATACCAGTTTTCTTTTTAAACTAAGTACATATATTTAGATGGAAGTAAAAGTTAGATTAGAAAGAGAGAGAGAGAGAGAGAAACAAAGGACAAGGGGGAATGTGAGGCAGGGACAAATTAGGGAGGAAGAAAGAAGAGGAAGGATGGGAAGAAGCTATCATCAGAAAAGAACTTCATAAACTGGTATGAGAGCTTTGGAATTTCAAAGGCTGGAGGGATGAGATCAGGAGATCTCACAAAGGATCTGGAACAGAAAGTACAGATATGATTTAGATAAGCAGTGAGGATTGCAGCCAGAAGACACAGGTGAGACAGTCATTGAAACAAGATGTGGTTGTATTCAAGGCTTCTGGAAGCCCATAGAGTAATGCCTTTCTATGAAATAAAAACATATCCCCGAAGATTTGGCGAGTATTTGAGTTACAGTATAGTGGAGTTTCATATTTGAAACCATGTCTCATATGGTTAATTAGGTTAAAACTGTCACCATTAAGGCCCTTTTACTGACCATCCCCTTCTGCACAGGAACATTAACCTAAATCTTTTAGAGGCAAGCAATAGGAAGAAAGAACTCTGGGGTGACCTAGACCAATTTGAGCTCAACCACTGAATCACACCTGTGCAGTTGGACCATGGAGTGTCCAACAGATACCTCTATCCAAGGAGGAGCTTGGATATATATAGCTTCGTTAATATAAACTAGGATACACATTTAAGCATGTTTTCTATGTATGCCTGCACAAACTTAGATGTCTGCCTCTCCATGCAATGACAAAACTCCCCTTTCTGAATATTCATCCTAACCCTGAGTAAAAGAAACCCACTCACTGCCACTCGTGTAGTCATAGCTTTGGAAATTATTCCCTGTGATCTTATTTGCTGTAAATAAAGTCTCTTTTGTGTTACAACTCACCTGGTATAATCTTTACCTGGAACTCAGCAAGGAGCAAACTCTTGTTAGTTTGGTTACATCTCTATGATGTTGAAAATGTCCTACTTTAAAATAGGAGATGGTATTCTTTTAAAGGAGATGCAGCCCCACCTCACGGGCAAAAAGCTTGTGAACAGATGGTAACCACCTGCCAATTAGAAGGGTGCCTCTTTTCCCAGTGAACACAGTGTCATGCCAGAGCACTTAAACTGGGGAGCAGACTGTGAGTGGAATTTCGATCTCCTTTAGGCCCCCTTGGCTGAGTGATTCCAAATTCCCCCTTCCAGGTCTCTAATGCACATTCCTTAGCCTGAGCAGGGCAGGTGGGGGTGGAAAGTAGGGGGGAGCCATAGCTAATGAGTGAGTAGGCTCAGTAGGCTGAAGAGGACAATGCCTCTACCCACCCTCTCCTTGCCATAGGCTTCCAGGCACAATGCATTATTGATAAGGGAAAGGGTTTGAGGATGAACTACGCATGAGTTTAGAATTGTGATTATTTCCCTGAACTAGATATTTTAGTAGATAAAATGAGATTATATTTGTAACTAAAAAGTGACTAGATGAGTTTTTATTATGTGAATATTAAAAATTTCATCCAAGAGGTGGGAAAAAATGAGTTTCCAGACTAGGACTAAAAGGATACTCACTGGACCAGAAGTCAAAGCTGTTATCTGTGTCCAGCTAGTGCATTAAAATAGTTATAAAATAATCTAATTGTGTTAATGGAGGTATATCTACCGCCATCAAGTAAAAGAACAATAGAGAATGGGATATCCATCAATTACTGTAACTGTTGGATATTAGGCCTTAATATTTAAATACTGCCCAACATAATAGTACCACAATTTTCCATACCTAAAGAGCAGTTAAGAAGAGACTGTAAAGTTTAACATGGTAAGTAGAAAAAATCAAATAACTCTACAGTGGTATCATATCACTCTGACAGACTTAAATTCATTTTTGAGTGTACTCAATCTCACTGCACTCAAATCAAAAAAAGTTTGATTTGTACATCAGGGTGTTTAGAATACATGCCTACACAAACTTCTTAAAATACACATAACATTTCAAAAATATCTCAGAAGTGCAGTGAGTTTTGGAATGTCCCCCATCTTCTGACAAGGCTGCAAGATCCTGTGTATGGTTTTGGTTTCTGAAAAACATCTTTATTGAGATATATACTATAAAATTCACACACTGTAAAATTCACCAAATTAAATGGTTTTCATATATTCAGAGAGTTGTTTTACCACCACCACGATCTAATTTTAAAACATTGTCATCACTCCTCCCCACAAATGCTTCATCCATAGCAGTCCCTGTCTATTTCCTACCCCCACCATGCCAGCTGGAAGCACTCCAGTCTACACTCTGGCACCATGGAGTGGAATGCTCTGGACTTCCATACAAATGGAATCACACACTGTACAATCTCTGGCGATACCCTTCTTTCATTTAGCTTAATGTCTTCATTTATCCCTGTTGTAGTAGTACTTCATCCCTTTTAACTGCTGAATCATATCCAACTGTATGGACATACCCATTTTTATCAGAAGATGGACATTTACACCATTTCCACATTTTGACCAATAGGAATAATTATGCTATGAACATTCATATACATGTTTCTGTGTGAATGTAATGTTTTCATTTCTCTTGGGTATATATCTAAAAGTGAAACTGCTGGGTCATGGTGAAGTGAAACATATTCTCTCTACTTTTGACTTTTTGAGGAATTTCCAAACTATTTTCCAAAGTGGCTGCACCATTTTACATTTCCACTAACAACATATGAGGGTTCCAATTTTTCCATATCCTTCCCAATATTCATTACTTTTCTTCTTTTCCTTCCTCATTTCTTCCTTTCTTCTTTTTCTTTTCTTTTCTTTTGTTTTTTGATTATGGCCATTCTAGTGGGTATGGAGTGGTATCTCATTGTAGTTTTCATTTGCATTTCCTTATGGATTATAATGTTGACCATTTTCCATATGGTTATTAGCCATTTGTATAGCTTTTTTGGAGAAATGTCCTTCGAAATCCTATTTGTTTATTTTTAAAGATTTTATTTATTTATTCATGAGAGACACAGAGGCAGAGACATAAACAGAGGGAGAAGCAGGCTCCCTGAAGGGAGCCTGACGTGGGACTCAATCTCAGGACCCCGGGATCACGCCTGAGCCAAAGGCAGATGCTCAATCACTGAGCCACCCAGGCGTCCCTGAAATCCTTTTTAAATAGAATTTTGAAAACCTATTCTTAAATTTGTTTATTTGTCTTTTTCTAATTTAGATGTAGGAGTTCTTTATACATTCCAAAAACCTGTTCCTTGTCAGATATATGATTTTGCAAATATTTTATCACATTCTGTGGGCTGGTTTTTTGGTTTACTGATGGTATTTACAGCTCAAACCTTTTTAATTTTGATATAGTCCAATTTATCTGCTTTTTCTTTTATTGCTTATTCCTGTAGTGGTTTTTATGAAAAATCATTTAATTTTGGTCTGACTAAAGGTGCTCTCAAAGGAAAGGTATCTTGTAAAATAATAGTAATAATAATAATGATGATGATGACAATAATGATGATGATGATGATGATGATGATGAACTGAGGAAATTAACTTCAAAGAAGAAAATAAAGGTACTTTGTACTGACTAGCAGAAATTGCCCCTGAATATGTCAGGAGACCTATATTCTGATCTCTGAACTCCAAGTTATTGGTGTTGCACAATATTCTCTCAGAGGATGTGTTCCTCTGCTTCTAAAAGGAGGGGAAATAATAATATATGGACATAACACATAAGGCTCAACAAATATTTATTGGCTTCACCTGTTATGTGTGAGGCCCTCTGTCAATACTGGATGTAGAAGAATAGGATGATGCTGGGAAGGCTGAACGCTAAGTAAGATGTAGTTTTGGATCTTAAAGAAGCATATACTGCACGTTATCACTACTATGATAGAAGCATAAAGAAAATGTTATTTATGTTTGCTCATTACATTTAAGGCAGATTTCTTCCACCCTTCCTGCTTGGATAAAACTATTCATCCTTCACATTTCAGGTAATACATAGTTTCTCTAGGAAGTCCTCTCCTCAAGGGACATATTCTCTCACGTGTTCTCATAGCACCCATATGTCACTTGTCATTTTGTCCTTATATAATCCAACTACAGTGGTGTGATCACCTGATTTTAAAGATGAAGTTAGTAATGACTATAGTTATGAACTGAGCAACTATTATGTGTCAGGGGGGTATACTATGTGCCCTACATGCATTTTATCATAAACTCACAATGTCATTATGAAGTGGTAGCCTTACTAACCCAATCTTAACACAAGGAAGTGGAGGCTCTGAACCAGTATGCAATTTCCCCAAATATTATACAAGAAATGAGTTCTGGAGCCAGTATTTCAGCCCAAGTCGGACTCCAAAGCCATGGATTTTGGTGTTATTTACTATATTGCTGACAGGTTTATAAGCAGGTAATGATTTTTAAAAGGAGATGATAACCCTTTACATGATACATGAATTACATGGTTTCATCCACAAAGGATCTTCATGTGATTGTTCAAGTTAATAAATTATATTTTATGTGTAATTAATATAACTGTTAAAGCTTTTCAGGGTACTCATTGGAAAATCACAATAAGAGTTGAGAGATATCTTTTGCTTTACAAGTATTCTTCATGAATCCCAGATTAGAGGGCTTCACCAAGCAACTCTTACCAACTTTGCTCAGAGAATTCACCTTTGAGAATTAAATGTGCAGAGGTTGCACATCGGCATAACGCATCTTTAAGAAGATAGTGACTTTTATTATAAATAAGAGCCAAACGTTAGGAAGATGGCATCTCTGGATTTGGATTAAAGGATCAAAAAATATTTTATACTTAACTTATATTTATGTTTAAAAATATAATGCAGAAAGCAATAAATAAAAACATAAAACATATTAAACAATATGAATCTGGAAATGAAATTCGGCATAAAAACTGACACATATATCAATGGAACAGAATGGAGAGCTCAGAAATAAACCTATCCATATATGATTAATTAATTTACAATAAAGGAGCCAAGAAAATACAATGGAAAAAGATCTTTCTCTTTAATAAATTGTCTTAGGAAAACTCGAGAGCTACCTGCAAAAGAATGAAACCAGACCATGCAGAAAAATTAACTCAAAATGGATTGAAGACTTGAATATAAGATCTGAAACCATAAAACTCCTAGAAGAAAACATAATCAGTAAGTTCCTTGACATTGGCCTTGGCAATGAGTTTTTGGATCTGATATCAAAAATAAAAATAAACAAGTGGGACCACATCAAACTAAAAAGCTTCTGCACAGCAAAAGAACCCGTCAATGAAATGAAAAGGCAACCTACTGAATAGGAGAAAATATTTGTAAATCAAATATCTGGTAAGGGCTTAATCTCCAAAAGATATAAAGAATCCATACATCTCAATAGCAAAATAAACAAACAAAAAACAATCCAGTTTAAAAATGGACAAAAGATCTGAATAGTTATCTTTCCAAAGAAGACATATTGAAGGCCAACAGGTACATGAAAAAATGTTCAACATCCTAATCATCAGGGCAATGCAAAACTACAACGAAATATTCTCTCATTCCTGTTAGACTGGCTATTATCAAAAAGACAAGAAATCATAAGTGTTGATAAAGATATGGAGAAAAGGGAAGCCTTGTGCACTGTTGGTAGGAATGTAAATTGGTGCAGCCACTATAAAACAGTAGGGAAGTTTCTCAAAAATTAAAAATGAAACTACCATATGATCCAGCAATTCCACTTCTGGATATTTATCCAAGGAAAACAAAAACACTAACTCTAAAAAAATATATGTAATCCCATGTTCATTGCAGTATTTGTTACAATAGCCAAGATACTGATCAGAATAACCTAAGTGTCCATTGTTGGATGAGTGAATAAAGAATATATATACATATATACATATAGATGTGTGTGTGTGTGTGTGTGTGTGTGTGTGTGTGTGTGTGTGTGTGTAAACCATGAGGGGGCATTATGCTAAATGAAATAAGCCAGACAAAAACAAATACCATATGATTTCACTTATATGCGGAATCTAAAACAAACAAATAAACTAAGCTCACAGATACAGAGAACAGTTTGGTGGTGCCAGAGGTGGCAGCTGGGGGACAGCCAAACTGGGTGAAGGGAATCAAAAGATACAAACTTTCAGTTATAAAATAAGTAAGTCCTGAAGATGTAATGTAGAGCAGGGTAACTACCATTAAATGTTCTATACTGCATAACTGAAAGTTGATAAAAGTAAATCTTAAGAGTTATTGCAAGAACAAATTTTCTAACTATATGGGGTAACAGATTTTAACTAGACTTTTTATGGTGATCATTTTGCAGTCTATACAAGTATAAATCATCATATTGTATACCTGAAACCAATATAATGTTATATGCTAATTATAGGTGAACTAAAAAAAATATGAATGTGATTGTATCAATGTCATAACAAGAAAGCATGCTCTATTTATGGATCTTCCCACTCCGGATGAGACTATGAATGCCATGTTATTTCAGTTTTGACGAATCTTTTTGGCATGTGCTAACGACAAGAAAACTACAACTATTGAATTATTAATTTCTCACAAGAAGCATCAGTCAGATTCAAAAAAGTGACTCTCATGGAACATGAATTTGTCCAAGATCATCAACAGTCTTTGCCCCAGTGCATAGCACACACCATCTTATGTAAAGTTTACGATAACTTCCAGGCAAGTGCTGCTACCCATCTTTTACAGATTAAGTAACAGGCTCAGAGAAGTCATTTAAGTTGCTCCAGGTTCAAAGCTGGTTAGGTGACAAAGCAAGATTCAAATGTAAATCATACCCCATCACCCATGCTTTTCTGCTAGATTATTTCCAATCTCAAAATTTCTGGCCTCCAGTCTCACTTAAAACACTGGATCAAGCTGCCTCTGAATGAGAATGTAATGTGTTAAGACACTGAATGCTTATTTGGAGATTTCAGTCCTCCTCAGTAAGAATCAATTTGTCAAGAACTGGAGCAAACTCAAAAGCTTCATTTTTGGATGATACTGGCATAATCACCAAAAGTGGGCCCTCCTTGGACAGTAATAACTGCCGCAATAGTAAAACACTCTTGCTCTGATTGTCAGTGCTTCTTGGGATAATATTCCACCCTGCATTTATTAAGAAGTCGTGTGACATCTCTTGTGACCTCTGACACCAGCCATGACCTTTCTGCGGACTGTTCAGGGAACACCTGCTGACATTAAGCATTTTGACTATATCATTCCATGTTCTATGGCTCTTAAACAAAAAAAGATAGTGCGTGTCCTTTGTAAAAGCCTAAGAAATCAAATTATCATATTATTAACTTTGTCCTAAAAGAATTTGCGTGTTTTTGTGTACGATGACAAGAAGCCAAATATAGCTTGCAACGTTTCCTGTAAGAATCTATAGAAAAACTGAAATCTGGGAATAATTTGGAAACCAAGTTTGTTACTGTAAATGTACTGTCCCTCAATGGGAACCCAGCACCTTCCCCAGGAGAGTCCTAAACAGAAACTTGGGATGCCCGAAGGCCAGCCAGAGACTATTCTGAGCTTGATGTTTTCCTAAAGCCCTCCCATGAATCCCTGCCATGACTTCATTGTCTCTTGGGACTTCCACACTTAGGTACATTCCTCAGAAAACACCAATATGTTCTTGTTTTCCTGCTTTATCCCTTTCCTGCCATGGTCCTCATTACATTGTTTCCCCATACTTCAGCATCACGTGAGGTTCTGAAATCAGATCATCCAATACCTTGTCTTCCTCTATAGCACCTCCTCTCCTCAGTTCCACCCTCCCCCAGTACAGTCCAGACCCTTACTATTGGTGGGTGGAAAGAAAATCTTCAAGAACAAAGATTAACCAAAACTTTGGCAGTCCTGGAAAAGGCCTGGAAGCCTCCAAAGATTATCTGTCAGTGTCCCCCCCAACCCCTGTGGCCTATGTGCTGAACCTTCACACACACATACATACACACACACACACACACACTTTTGCTCATTTCTAGATGCAGGTAACTGGGGAGGGTGGGTGGGTGGAGAGGCCACACTCTGCAGCTGAAGCCAACCATAAAGGGGCTGCTGGCTGTAGGCTCCATGCTGACCACCTGCCCCACAGCTGGGCAGCATGTTCTTCCCCGAAGTGAAACAGGATGGCACATCTGGAGACTGCCATACTTGCCATGCCACCCCACAAAATGTACTCTTCCTGGCCGTGCACAAATTGATGCCTACTGAAATTTCACCTTCCAGATATTAATTTTTTAAAGATTTTATTTATTCATTCATGAGAGACACTGAGGGAGAGGCAGAGACATAGGCAGAGAGAGAACCAGGCTCCATGCAGGGAGCCTGGTGTGGGACTCGATCAGGGGACTCCAGGATCACCCCCTGAACTGAAGGCAGGTGCTTAACCACTAAGCCACCCAGGCGTCCCTTCCAGATATTAATTTTAACTCAAATGCTCCCGAGAAGTAACCCATTAAGTTGATGTTCTCTGTTGATTTCTTGGTGAACCAACTCCTTCCCTTCCTAAGAGAAGATTTGAAAAGGACCAAGAACGTAGTAGACACAGAACCAAAGAGCACAGTGCAGTGTAGGGCTGAGGGGCATAAATCAATGCCGTGATTTTGTCAGGAATGCTCTTTGTTTTACAGATGGAGAGAGGAAGGCCCCAGTAAGTGAGGCACCCTTGGCAGGACCCTCCAAATGGCGAGGCCAAAACTGAGGCTCCTCCTCCAAGCTCTTCCTCTTGCCTCTCTTCACCCAAGCACATTGAGGTTTGTGAGGCAGTTTACCAATGAGACAGAGTATTTCTCTTTAATGTTCAAATGGTACCTGCACCCTGAAAGAATCATTTTTGGGGGGCTTTGCTTATAAACAGACTAGAGCTGTGGTGCCAGGGGAGTGAACTCATTGCTATGCATTCATAGACTGCGAGGAATAATGGCTTACTAGTGTGGGAAAAACACAAAACAAGCACTCTCCAACCTCTCTAAATCTTATTTCTTCATTGCTCAGGTGGGGATAATGAATCCTGCTTGCTTATTTCCCAGTATGGCTGTGAAATTTTAAGAAGAGCTAGTGAGTATACAGTATATTCTTCTTAACAACAGGCAGGTGCTTTATTTTAGAAATTCTTTCAAACCCAATAATAACTAAAATGTTAAAGAATCAGGATGGCTGAGTTCTAACCAATCTGAATGAAGTGTAGCTTTAAATTCTGATCTAACTCTACCATCAGTATCTACTAGGTGAAAACCAGACTTACTTTCAGGGTTAAGATCCCTTTCCAAATCCCCTTCCCCCATCTCCACATATAATCTCATTGATATGACATTTGCTGGAATATGTTTGTCTTATTGAAGTCTGCTGGACTTAGAAATTACTTTGGACTATTGTGAGGCTATGCCTTGTGTTTGCCTATGGGATTTATTTTATTAAGGGCAATTCCTATCTATTGGAATCTTAATAAATAATGTTCCTTCCAGGGTTGTCAATCCCATTATCTATTGAGCATTTGATATGCTTCAGATACTTACAGGCTTAACATTATTTTTAGCACATAAACATTTAGAACAGAAAAGATGCTCTAATAAAGGCAACGATGAAAGCAAAAGTAACAACAATGGAACAAAACAGCAGGTTATATGTAAAGCAGGTGACAAAGAGAACTGGCACTAAAATAGCTCATGACCCAGGCATCTCAAGAGAGGCCCTGATTATCAGCACTAGATGTTGATCCTTCAGTAATTATGGAGCTCAGTGACCTGAGAAAGAATTGGCAGTGAGCAAGCTTACCTCAGCCATGCTTCCTACTCCCGTGCTCATGCTAGCTGGGGGCCCTGGGCTGCTTTAAATTCTAGCAAGAATCTCATACCAATGGAAATATTTACATAATATAGGGTATTTATCTTGGCTCCAAAGAAATGTAAGCATCTTTCAAAGTTCACATGACTTTAAAGACATGTTTAGACTTGAGGTGTTGGCCTGTTGATATATTTATGGCAATTCAGGATTTTTTTGTTTCTGTTTTTGATAATAGTGATTCCCCACTCTTAACATCTCATTCATTCTTCAATGTTTCTTAAATAGGAAGTAGGGTAGGGAGGAGGAATGACTCAAAGTCCAATTCTGGTTTTATGCATCTCTTAATCACAGCACTGTAGTGCCAAGGGCTGACCTGCAAGGAATTATGATCATGCTGTCCTTCTTGTAAAAAAAAAAAAAAAGTGATGCAAATGACCTGCTGAGAGTAGGGCCTAAGTGGTGACTTGGTTACTGAGGGGTGTTGGAATCTTCTACTCTCTCCTGACCTCTCAATGAGAGCCAGGAAAGATATTAGGGGCCAGGGTGCAGTCACAGAGAGAAGGTGTATTGTTTTGGCCTCACTAACACAGTGTTCAAACCAACTGAGTCAAACAGTTTATATAAATAACTCCCTTTTCCATTCCCAAGTCAGGTTGATTTGTGAAAGTTACCTATGGACTTTGTGCCAAATTAGATAAACAATAAAAAATAGAGAGCCAATTCCTTGCTATTAAAAGATAAAAAGTCTCGAAAGCAGGGGGGCGGGTGCAGAGAGGGAATCAAGTTTAAAAAAATAATAATGTCCAAACTTCTGAAATGTATAAAAATTGAGCGAACATGGTATTGAATGTGTAGATGTAATTGCTTTAACAATCAGCAAAGTCTTCTAATATTGCATGATTCTAAAACACATTCTATGTATTTTCTCTCTGATTTCTGTAGAACTTTCATTTTGGTAGAAAAGAAGTTTTCAGGGAGCCTGGGTGGCTCTGCGGTTTAGTGCTGCCTTCAGCCCAGGGCGTGATCCTGGAGACCCGGGATCGAGTCCCACATCAGGCTCCCTGCATGGACCCTGCTTCTCCCTTTACCTGTCTCTGTCTGTCTCTGTGTCTCTCATGAATAAATAAATAAATAATCTTAAAAAAAAAAAGAAAAGAAGTTTTCTTCTTTTTAGATACATGCATTCATCTATCATTCATGCCCTCATGAGACATTATCAAGCAGGACATTGCTGGTATGTGAAAATAAATAAGTTGTAACTGTCCTCAAGGAACTTACAAGGTAGGCAAGGATGGTCATTAATTAATTCATCAATATGACTTACTAAAAGTTTAACAAATAGAAGTACATTCTCTGCTTTTATTGTTACACCAAGATGAGATGTCACAAATAGCTATGAAAAATCAAGCTCAGTCTTCATTCCCAGTACAGACTAAACACATTTCTTTTCGGAGCGATGACATATTTCCATGATGCATGTGTTTTTATTTTTTTTTTAATTTTTATTTATTTATGACAGTCACACAGATAGAGAGAGAGAGGCAGAGACACAGGCAGAGGGAGAAGCAGGCTCCATGCACCGGGAGCCCGATGTGGGATTCGATCCCGGGTCTCTAGGATCGCGCCCTGGGCCAAAGGCAGGCGCTAAACCGCTGCGCCACCCAGGGATCCCGCATGTGTTTTTATAAATGTAGCTTATCACCACATAAGATTCCTTGACACCTATAAATGTTCAAAATTAGGGATCAGCACTACAATAAAAAGTATAATTTTCTTTTTTGGCAGAGTATATACTACAATCAGTAGAGCATAGAAAGGCTTGTCACTTAAAAAATATGTAAGTTACATTGACAGGGACCTAAAACAAAATGTCTTGGTCATTTTTAAGTAATGTAAGTGCTAAAGTACATGCTGAATAAATCTTGGGTTTTTCTTTTTTGGGTTTGTTTTTTCTTTTTGTAGTTGCATAATTTAAATGGTTCTTAGTTTTAAAATATATTTTTCACCAAGACATTCAATGTTAAAAAGTGGCTTTTCAGCATGCAAGAGACCATAAGTACTTTTCATAAGAATTTTTTTGTAAAGCAGCATCCATTTTAAAAAATGTTATTTACACAAAGGTCCTAATGGATTTAATAGTTTATCAGATCAATAATCAATGTCAAAGTCACCTAATTCAAATTTATGTAATTTGCATTATGAAAAGATCTTATATACACATCTATTTCATAACTCCTAGTAATTTCTTCATAACTATTTATGTTACCTGTGTCATCTTATGCACCAGTATGATGGAAATATTTTTTAAGACCAACACTGCTAGAATATCAAAAGATTTTATTTCATAAACAAGTATACCAAAGTTACCGAAGACTGTGACAATGCCAGTAAGATAAAAATATTTGGTTGAGTCTGCTTTCTTATAATTTTCCTAATTATGAACTGTAATGGATCAACTATCGTATGAAGAGAACAAGAAAATTCAAAGAAAATTGTGAAAGAGTTCACAATAAAATATTTGTAGAATCTTAGGTGTCTGTCAAAACAACCCATATGGCCTTTGTTAGTCATTATACAGATAAGAGGAAATAAAAGCTACCATGGCAACCCAATATTTTTTTAGAATCTGTGGAGCTGAGTCTGCTGTGTGTTTTTCAATATTTACAGAGACAACTATCGCCTATCACAGTTTTATAAAACTGGTACCAGTTCAATACTACATACACATCAAGGGCCTTTAAAAATATGTATTCACCTATATGTGGAATCTAAGAAACAAAGGAGAAACAGACCCATAAATACAGAGAACAAACTGGTAGTCACTTGAAGGGAGGGGAGGTGGGGGGATGGAAAAATAGGTAAAGGGGATTAAGAGATAGAAACTTCCAGTTATAAAGTAGATTAGTCACAGAGATGAAAAGTACAGTATAGGGAATATAGTAGGTAATATTGTAATAATGTTGTATGGTGACAGATGATAATTACACTTAATTACACTTAACTGTGGTGATCATTGCATAATGTATAGAATTGTAGTATTACTATGTTGTACATGTGAAACTAATATAACACAGTATATCAACAATACTTGAATAAAAAACAAAAGACTACACACACAAGAACTGATTAGATCTGTGCCCAAATCTCCAATTTATATTCCTCTTCAGATTATGTGTTGTTCTTTGATTTTTGAAAATAGCAAAAATCAAAACCTACTTATTTTCCAGATCCATCTTTGAGATGCATTTTTCCTTCTCTGAGTTGTTCACCCAATTATTACTCTTTTCCCCCCAAACAAACCCAAGGGCAAAATCTATATATGTATTTATATGTATTTCTGTTGATATTTGTCCCAGACTGTAATAAATGTGTGCTCTGCTCTGCTCACCCCTACCCTACCCACAGGGAATGCTTGATAAGCAACTCTAAACCTAAAGAAATCTCTGATTTTTGGTTACATTATCTTTAAGGATTATATTAAACTTGGAATTCTTTATCTGTTTTTTCCTATTCTTCAAAAACAATCTTCAGTGAAGTATATCACAAACCAAAAAGAACAAAATGTAAAAAAAAAAATTATTTTTAATGACTTTCTTTTAACCTACCCCAACTTTATCCCAAGACCAAACTTTGTAAATGATAGCCTTCTTAGAAATGTTATATTATCAGTTCCTTCCCCCTTTCATTTACTTCTCCCTTTTTATTCCTTCAAGAGCCCTGTAAATCATATGATTAACTTTCAAACCAAGGCTGGTTGATGTGAGTGAAAGAAATCTAATTGGAATACAATCGCCCCCCTACCGCTTTTAACTTTTTTTTTTGTGCATCTAAATGTGATCTGAATTTCAGATATGGTTTTCTATTTGACATTTATTTTCCTCCAGCATATATGTGCTACATCTTTACCTAAATTGGGTTGTTATCTTTTCCTGCCCTTTTGAACTTAACACTATAAATTAACTATTATCCTGCTTAAATAAATTCCTTTGCAGATTTTATGTATATAAAGGGTACTTCAATCTCCTTCAAGAATAAATATTGAGTTATTATGTCCCATAGAGTAATTTATTGATCTTTAAGAATGAAAACTAATAGTACAGTATCAAAGGATTTTATTGTTAATTTTAGAAATAATATTTTCAAGTGCTTTCTTCACTTAAGGAAATATATGCTCATTATATCGGTAAAATAAAAAAATTAGTTGTATCTGAGAGAACAAAAATCTGATATTCAAAATATGTTGTTAATTTTAAAATAAAAGTAAAGAGATACTTCAGCAAAATAACAGTGAGTTTTGGTAGTTCTTGAGACTTATTTTGACTAGACTGCTTTAGATATTCAATATACCTGTTCCTCTCCAGCTTCCATTATAAAATCAATTTTTCCATCCCCAAATTAAATAATCATCTCTCTTATAACTAATGGATTCAAAATTAAAGACTCATTACTATTATTTTTATATTTAAGAAGTTAAAAGAAATCCTTATTCAAAGGAAGAAAAGAAGTATGTACTTTTAAATCAATAATGATGCAGAAATACCCATGATACCTAGACTGTTTTTCAAGAAACAGCAGGGGATTTCAGTAAAATTAGCAAGAATTACAATATATCTAACATGAGAGGTGAGAAAGAGACAAGTTGTGATTATATAAAGAACCATAGGGAAAACTGTTTAATCAGACAACCTATGGAACATTAGTTTGTTTGTTTGATTTTAACTGTGTAAAACTGAAAATTTGCTACTTCTTTTTGCTATTACAATTTTTGTTTCCCCATTTTATTTTGGAATTTATACCAATTCCAATAATCTGGAAATCATGGCCAAGTTTGAGAGTTTAGGTACCAAAAGACCTGGAAATTTATTTAGGGTTACCCAGGCAAGAGTAATTCTACTACCTGTGTGCACATTTCTTGTGCTTAACAAAACAGATGCTGAAAAACCATTACTTGACCAATGGGGTAGATTTATGGTTTCTTAAGAATCTACCACATGGGAGCACGGGGCCTTTGTGGTTAAAGACATCTATATAACAATAAGGCAGTATCACAAAGCAGGAAACAGACCTTGGCTCTCTTCAATTTTGGGTTATTGGGGTTTGGAGAGGGAAACTTATGCCTCCTGCCAGACACAATTTTTAAACATTTATAACTTGGTCACCCGTTATCACTTTAAACCACTATGTCCCTGAAGGGTGACACTTGTGTGGCAAGTCATATTTTATTATTAGGTGAAAACTTTTTTGAACAAGTGAAAACATTTGTCTTTAATGGTGATTAAATGCCTGACAAGTTAGAATCTTTACAGAGAATGAAATGAGCTAAGTGTAAAAACAGGTTTCTAACGCTTCTTCCAAAAATAAAGAAATAAGAAATGAATGAAGGAGTTTAATGCAGGTATTTGCCATTCAGGGAACCCAAAACTTCTTTAAAGTAAGCTTAATCATTTCTTTATAAGGCCCTTCAAAATTACGGAACAAAGGTATCCCTCCAATGTAGTATTTGTAATTACTACCCTATTGATCATTGCTTTGCTTTTGTTTTTCTCTGATTGTAGCTTGCTTACATTGAACATTTTTACCGTGGCAGCATATCTACTCTACATATACTGTTTATTAATCAGTACAACCTTTTTCTTCAGTTTAGTATAGGACCCATGGAATATTTTTAACTTGGTTCTTTATTGGATTAAATCTATTTGAATGGAAACAGGGTAGCAACTAAACTTCTATGAGATCATATTTGCACAAATCCCAAGATTCATTGTTCAGAGTAACTTTTGAGGTCATCTTCTAAGACTGTGAAACTTATTGGTTACAAAAGAAAGGAGAACATAAAAGATTTTCTAAGTTGTCAGTATTTGGAAGAGGAAATGAGAAAAAAAAAAAACTCATGGAGCAAATACGTTGAGTGTGGACAGGGTTGAAACTCATGAGTAAGCACGTACCCATTCTGGACATACCCTATATTTCTTTCCCTTTGCAAATGTTGGTCATATTAATTAAGTGAGCTTAATCTTACACTTTAATTGCTACCTTTCTAGTTTGCTTTGCAGCCAGAAAACCCTGACCTAGGAGTTTAAACATGTGTTGTTGCTGCTGCTGCTGCTGTTTGAGAAGTAGTTCTGGCTTTGCCATTAGCTCCGGCTTTCATCCCAGAGGAGGTAATGGACCTGAATCTAATTATTTGTAAAGCTTGCTTAGATGATTGGTGGATGATAAAGCAATATATACTAATTAGACATAATGACAGTGGCATGAGAAATGAATTTTACAGATAAGCCAAAATTATGTCGGTGAATAGAATTTTGGAATTCTTTGAATAACGCTATTAAAATTGGCAAAATGTATTGATATAAGTTGAAGTTCTTTATTTTTCATGGAACTCCTCTAAAACTTTCTTATAACACTTAGAAATTTCAGTGGGCTATAATGATTTCTCTCTTCTACGAGGTTGCATCTTTCTTGAAGGCCAGACCCATGTCTGATCTCTATTTTATCTCCATGCATCTAGACTTCTCTATTTAAGATAGCCATTCAAACATTTGTTGGGTGCAGAGACCATATGGCATCCTTTAGCAAATTAGGATATAATTAGGAATAAAATTAGGAATTAGGAATAAAAGCATGCCTCCTCTAGGAAGATGCCACCCTGCATCACAGCCACGGATGGGCAAGTATTGTTTAGTCTTAAAACAACCATATACATTGAAGCATCTACCTCTTTTTTATTCTTTTTGAAATTAATCCCATTAATTCAGGAATGAGAAAGGATGGTTTTACTACAGGTCATTTGGAGGAACGTAGTACCATATGCCAACGTTTCTAAAATTCAGGTTTGAATAATGGATTGAGTCCTCAGTGGAAAAAGTCTTATAGTATTAAAGTCTTATTTTCTAATATGTCCAAAGTAAATAAATAATTGTGTATTTACTTTCTTTTCTTTCAAGTGTCTGGAGATGAAATGAAGAGAGTAGATAGTTTAGGCATGATGGACTTTTCTTTTTTTTTTTATTTTTTTTTTTATTTTTTATTTTTTATTTTTTATTTTATTTTTTTATAAATTAATTTTTATTGGTGTTCAATTTACCAACATACAGAATAACACCCAGTGCTCATCCCGTCAAGTGTACCCCTCAGTGCCCATCACCCACTCACCCCCACCCCCCGCCCTCCTCCCCCTCCACCACCCCTAGTTCATTTCCCAGAGTTAGAAGTCTTTATGTTCTGTCTCCCTTTCTGATATTTCTCACACATTTCTTCTCCCTTCCCTTATATTCCCTTTCGCTATTATTCATATTCCCCAAATGAATGAGAACATACACTGTTTGTCCTTCTCCGGTTACTGTGGTCAAGTTCAAAAAGGGTGTTGCCTGAGTTCTCCTCTGGGATTTTGATGGAATCTTGTCTCACATTTAGATCTTTCATCTATTTTGAGTTTATCTTTGTGTATGGTGCAAGAGTGGTCCAGTTTCATTCTTCTGCATGTGGATGTCCAATTTTCCCAGCACCATTTATTGAAGAGACTGTCTTTCTTCCAGTGGATCGTCTTTCCTCCTTTATCGTATATTAGTTGACCATAAAGTTCAGGGTCCACTTCTGGGTTCTCTGTTCTGTTCCATTGATCTATGTGTCTGTTTTTGTGCCAGTACCACACTGTCTTGATGAACACAGCTTTGTAGTACAACCTGAAATCTGGCATTGTGATGCCCCCAGATATGGTTTTCTTTTTTTAAAATTCCCCTGGCTGTTTGGGGTCTTTTCTGATTCCACACAAATCTTAAAATAATTTGTTCTAAGTCTCTGAAGAAATTCCATGGTATTTTGATAGGGATTGCATTATACGTGTAAATTGCCCTGGGTAACATTGACATTTTCACAATATTAATTCTGCCAATCCATGAGCATGGAATATTTTTCCATCTCTTTGTGTCTTCCTCAATTTCTTTCAGAAGTGTTCTGTAGTTTTTAGGGTATATTTTGAGAACCATTTGAATGGTAAATGGTTCTCCAACCTTTTATTTTCAGGTTGTAGGTGTCCTTCTGTCTAAAATGAGTCTCTTGTAGACAGCAAATAGATGGGTCCTGTTTTTTTATCCAGTCTGAAACTCTGCGCCTTTTGATGGGGTCATTAAGCCCATTCACGTTCAGAGTTACTTGAACTTCTTCTTAAAGGGGAGTTTTAAGAGTCCCCCTTAAAATTTCTTGCAGAGCTGGTTTGGAGGTCACATATTCTTTCAGTTCCTGCCTGTCTTGGAAGCTCTTTATCTCTCCTTCCATTTTGAATGAGAGCCTTGCTGGATAAAGTATTCTTGGTTGCATGTTCTTCTCATTTAGGACCCTGAATATATCCTGCCAGCCCTTTCTGGCCTGCCAGGTCTCTGTGGAGAGGTCTGCTGTTACCCTAATATTCCTCCCCATGAAAGTCAGGGACTTCTTGTCTCTTGCTGCTTTAAGGATCTTCTCTTTATCTTTGGAATTTGCAAGCTTCACTATTAGATGTCGAGGTGTTGAACGGTTTTTATTGATTTTAGGGGGGGATCTCTCTATTTCCTGGATCTGAATGCCTGTTTCCCTTCCCAGATTGGGAAAGTTTTCAGCTAGGATTTGTTCAAATACATATTCTGGCCCTCTGTCCCATTCGGCGCCCTCGGGAACCCCAATTAAACGTAGGTTTTTCTTCCTCAGACTGTCATTTATTTGCCTTAATCTGTCTTCATGGTCCCTTAATTGATTGTCTCTTTTTTCCTCAGTTTCCCTCTTTGCCATTAACTTGTCTTCTATGTCACTCACTCGTTCTTCCACCTCGTTAACCCTCGTCGTTAGGACTTCTAGTTTGGATTGCATCTCATTCAATTGATTTTTAATTTCTGCCTGATTGGATCTAAATTCTGCAGTCATGAAGTCTCGTGAGGCCTTAATGCTTTTTTCTAGAGCCACCAGTAGCTGTATAATGGTGCTTCTGAATTGGCTTTCTGACATTGAAGTGTAATCCAGATTTTGTAACTCTGTGGGAAAGAGGGCTGTTTCTGATTCTTTCCTTTGAAGTGAGGTTTTCCTTCTAGTCATTTTGCTCAGTGCAGAGTGGCCAAAAACAAGTTGTATTGGAACACGGGGGAGTATCACTGGTCCCTCTAGCTGGTCTTCTGGGGGAGGGGCCTGCTGTGCTGATTTTCAGGTGTTAGCAATTGGGGGAGCTGCTCTGCCCCTGCCTGCTGCAGGGCTCAGCGGGGGTTGTTTACCCCGTGGGGCCCCAGGAGGAACAGCCCCAGTGGCTATGGCAGCTCTGGAAGCCTGGATTCAGCCTCCGCAGGAACTGCGGGGCTCGGGGCTCTCTGCTCTCCGTCCGCAGGGCCTGGAGGCTCCGGGGCGGGGCCGCTGATCTGCTCAGCTCGGGGCAGGAGCGTCCTTGCTGTCCTGGGCCCTCCCGGCCTCTGCCAGTCCCGGGGGAGGCCGGATCCTGGGCTGTGTCCCGGCGCCCTGTGCTCCCGGGCCTGCGCTGGTGGATTCGCGCTCCCGCCCCGCAGCCCCCTCCGCGGAGCCGCCGCCCGAGCCCTCCGAGCTGCTCCGGTCGGTCCCGCCGTGCGCGCTGCAGCCCTTAGGGAGCTCGGAGCACTCTCCCGGGGGCGCAGGTGTCTGTTAGTGTCCCCGGGAGCCCGAGGGCATCCCCGCTCTCCTGGGTCCTGCTCCAACTCCCTGCGAGCCCCTTTCCGCCCGCCCGGGAAGGTTGGTGCAGCTCCTGCTCCTCCGGGACGGGGCTCTCCTGTCCTGGGGACACTCGCCCCGGCCTCAGCCCGGCTCCTCGCGGGGCCCCTCCCCCTCGGAGGCCTTTTGTTCCTTTATTTCTTTTTCCCCGTCTTCCTACCTTGATAGAAGCGCGGACTCTTCTCACTGTAGCGTTCCAGCTGGTCTCTCTTTACATCTCAGGCCGAATTCGTAGATTTTCAGGATGGTTTGAAGGTTATCTAGGTAATTTGGTGGGGACAGGTGATTTGGGGACCCTGCTCTTCCGCCATCTTGCCCCTCCCATGATGGACTTTTCTTTATCTGAATGTGCATAGTCAGAGGGCCCTGTGTTTTTGCAGAAGACTATGGAATTGGTCCTGTATTTAACAATAACCTGTAAGTCACTCATCATCAGCATCAAGGAAAGGTATGAAGTCTCAGAGTTAATGACCATACTAAATTTTGGCCAAGCAATCCAATTTTGTGCTGTGCTAGATCAGTTCTAGAGGCAATTAATTTTACAAGATGAGACTTGATTCTGAGCAAAATACCAGCAGATATATGTTATGTAAAGGGATGTTGAGTCTTACTTTTTTTTTTAAGTGGAAATACATTTTGTCTTGTTGAAAAACTGGGTATCAGATGTCATAAATTATTTCATAGAATGTTCTAGATAAAACATATCATCAGTATATCTAAATTCTTACAGATAAAAATGGCTTCTAATCTGAAATTAGAAATCTAACTTAATGAATGTATGACCATTGTGTTGTCAGTGCTCAAATGTGATTTTCCTTCTTCCTACCTATCATTTCCAGCCATATAGTAATACACATCTTGAAATTAATATGGCATTAAATCTATAAGAATAATCAAGGTTTCTTAAAGATATATGACAAAATGTATAAAACTTTTACTTAGAATGGAACTCTTTCAAAGAGCAGACCATTTACAAAACATAAATGACCAATTTTTCAGTTACTCATTTTGTCACATATTACTTTTCTTACATGAGCTATTTCATTTTCTAAATATAAGAAATAGTACTATTAAATGGAAAATGATCTTCAGAAATGTGCAAGTATCATTAGTAGGAAGAGGATAGAAACACTAGTGCCTTCAACTCACTGTACCAAAATTCTTAAATTTCAGAAAGACCTATTGTTCAAAGGCCAAACTTGTCCTCGAATCAATAAACAGAGAATACTAAGGCTTAGTCATAAACAGGAGAGTGGCTCATTCGGCAGGAAAGGGATTAAAAATGGAATAAAAAGAGATACTGGCCATCTTATCCCAGCCCAGTCCCTGCTCGCTGCCCCCCTTCACCTAGGCTAGCACATGCCAAACAAGCACCAAAAACAACCAATAAATGAAAGGAAACTCAAAGGTCACTTGGGGTCATTATTTTCACATACCTTTGAATAATGAGAGCATCACATGTCAGCTAGAGGAGAACAAAATGTCACATTCTCCAGCTAAAGGTCAGCCTTGGTCAAAGGTCACAGAAGGGAGGCCAGGAAATAACCTAAGAGGTCAGGCTGGGCGCACAAAGAAAGGTCACCAAATGTCAATGAAAGCATGCAGCTGTTTGGAGATAAAACAACCAAGGCACCCTTTTGTGCTGACATCGGCTAGAAAAAATGTCTCTGCTGACATTTTTTTTTTTTAGCTGGCAGTTTTATAGGACATTGACATTAATGTACCCAACCCCGAATTAGCCTTTTTAAAAGCAACAGTTTGGAAGTTAAGTGCAGCAGTTTCCAAAGAGTCAGAACCATGACATTTTTATTTCAAATGATTAATACAGCAATGGACTTCTAACACCAAATTTAGATTTCATCTGAGCTCTTTCATCGTGACAACATGTTAGAACCAGGCCCGAGGACAGGTAGCAATCAGTAACCAGTATTTTCATATTTTTAAGAACTATGATTATTCTTTTAGCTGAAAGGTACTCAGAAGCCTCAGTCTGTTACTGGATAGGAAGATATGAATGATTTCACATTTTACTGAGCTTGGCAATTGGCAGTTCTTAATCGAGTAATAAAATCCATTCCAAGGAAAGAAAGAGGACTGACACATTTGCAGCTCCATTTTAAAGGAATTTGTTCAAAACATTTGCAGGTTAAATCCTTATCTGAGTATTAATCCCTCTTTCAAACTAATCATTTCTGTTTAAAATGCCAAATCTTGGAGTAACAATTTTCAAAAGTGGGGGGTAGTACTTCCAAGTACTCTCAAACATCAAATTCTATTCGAAAGTAGTTCAGGAAAAACAGGCACCTTGAATTATTCAGCTACTTAGCTTATGGTTGATCCCTACCCGTGGCTTCAGTTTTCTGTGGCCTGTGGGTCTAGTTTCTACGTGCACACACCTGATATGGATCCAGCACTAGCAGCTGTTCCCAGGCAATGCTAGAACATTCCACATCTATAAACATCTTTTACTGATTCACAGGCACATGATCATGTCTTAAATGCAAGACATACTTACTTTTCCATCTTCTGCGTTCCAACAAGTGACCCCAGCCTATGACTTGGGCAGTTCCACTTGCTTGCCCAATTATTTTGAAACAGTTGTGCCACCTTCTTCAGGTCACCTTTGTTTCATTTCTGCATGTTCTTCAAAGGGAGAACCTTGTGCATTATTGTACCAGTTAACAATAATCATAAAAGTTCACATAGGAAGAAAACTATAGAGCCTGTTTCAAAAGCAAGAGAAAAATCTCCACAAATATCTTTATTTCAGATTATTTTTCTTGTTTGTTCTTCATAAAGTCCCAGGGAGACTGCCAAACAATAATGGTCACCCCAGGATTACTTCAGGACTCACCCAGAGGTAAAACTACCTTCCTACCTAATGGACCCTAGACATATGAAACCTGTCAGGAGAGCATCATAAATCGTGGAGATGGGAAGGGGGTGGGGAGAGAGAGCTACACAAACCTTTTGCACTTAGGAGAAAGAGTTATTTAACACATCAGGGAAGTGCATTTAATAAATGAAGTCAGTGACTTGAACATGTCATATTCGATCTATACAGAGGTTGCTGAACTTTCTTTAAAAAGTCATTTTTATGCTGGTTGCTTTTCTTATGAAATTTTCTACACCTCTAGTGTATGAAATGGATGTGTAAGCAGCTGATTGAGAAATGGCTAAGGTCAAAGTTAATAAGGAAAGCAGAAGGTCTAAAAGCTGGCTGTCTTCTTTTCCCCTTAGAGTTCAAGAGGCTCCATATGATTTGGGCATGACATATGAATGTTTCTGACACAAAGCTTTTTTTTTTTTTAATCTGTCTTCAAATAACAGATACTCAGGCAGTAATAAATGTAGAAGATGCTCTGTTGCTGGAATTACAAAAATGAACTTTCTCTTTCTAAATTCCATTCATGAGACAGCCTTTTATATTTAAAGATAGAGTGATAGAGGGTCTAGTCTGGAGGGATCAAATAGTGTTTAAGTTTGTCAAGCCCATACAAGTTACAGGGTGTAGAAGCTGGCGAGGGTTCTAAAAGGGTGAGTACTTAGAAATTGGTGCCTCTTTGGGAACATAAAAGAAAAAAAAAAGCTGAGTAATCAGCAAGTATATCAACAAACACCAGACTGCATAGCTGGTTTGGAAATGTTTTTGTAACCCCTCAGTCTTTCTGGATCCCTCACATTTTAAGATGTGAGCATCGCTGGGTTATTTTGTCACATAAGAAAGTGTAACATCCCTATCAAATCAACAAATGGGTTTGCTGCCTCATATGGGATTTAATTGAAACTTGGAGCACATTCAGCAAGGTTCATCAGATAAACACGTGCCAAATTGAAGATTAATATTTACTCTAAAATAGATGCTATAGCTTCTCTGAGAAACTACCTCCTTCATCTTCAGATGTGATAAAGTTTAGCTTTATATGATGCTCTTGAACTTTGAAACAGAAACTACACTTCACAAAAAAACAAAACAAAACAAAAACAAAACCCCAAATACCCCAAAGAAAAAAATCTCACTTGATTTTAGAAGATTTGGAAATGCCACAATTATCTTACCTAAAGTTCATGGTACCCACCAACAGAAAAAAAAAATTCCAGTATCTAGAAATGTGTGTATTTGCACACTTATGTGCAAATTATTCTCTACATGCCTTGAAAAAAATTGCGTCTTCTTTATATTAACTTGACATATTTTCTTTTTTTGTCAAGTCATGGTTCTTTTTCTAGTATCTGAAAATGTGCCAAACTAAATGTCAGTGCCTCCATAAGGAAGATTTAGAGTTCTTTTTAGAGCAGATAGAAGCCTCAAATGACAAACACGCTTATTCTGAATGTCCCTCCTGCGGGTGTGACTTGCCTCAGAACAAGGTCAGAGAACAACGTAGCAGAGAGAGCTACAATTTGTTTGACTTGACATTCCTGGGTATTTCCCTTTGTTATCCCTGTGTCATCATTCTGTGTGGAGAGAGCAAGGCAAGCGCTGGCTGTCAGGTATATCTGGCTGGTAGCCCTACATACCACAGAGAGCTGCTGTGAATTTCACTGTATGAAAAGCTACCATTTGACTTTAATGCTGTTAAAGCATTGCAGGAGCAAGTTCTGAAGTCTTTCCTCAGGCCAAACTCTGGCTGAAAAGTTCACCCTATCCTCTTCCTGGAACAACTCTTACCTGGCCTTTTAGCTAAACTTTAGCCACTGCACACTGGTGGCTGAGCGGCTAGTGTAGCACAGGCAACGTAGGACTTCCAGCCAAGGCCCAACCTCCTTGCGGCCATGATTCCTAAGACAAGTCTAGGGAATGAAAGACCAGAAGTAGTCATGGGAATGTTTTGCCACTCAGTCAACCTTTACCATTTACCTTTTGGAGGGCAAAACCAGTTCTGGGTGTTGGAAATACAAAGTCATGAAGTCAAGTTTTCGATATTCAAGGTGTTTAACAGAGTAAACCAGGGTTGGAACCCTCAATCTTGGAGGTCCTGGGGATGCTGTCTACTTTTAGCTTTGGCTTCCCTCCTGGTCACCACCAACCTGGGGACCAGGCATTTATCTCTGTGAAAAGCGAGTTCCTCCCTCCCTGACTCATTGCTCTTTCCTGCCTTGACCTCACATAGTGTCAACACAGATGGTGTGGGACACAACTAAGGAAGCATCGGGAAACTTGAGGATATAATCTCTAAATAATAAATGAGTAGCATAAGTTTCTTTTCAGATTCCCAATGAACTTAACACAAGCTTCTATTGTTAGCATAAGTTTCTTTTCAGATTCCCAATGAACTTAACACAAGCTTCTATTCTAATATAAGCTATTTTTCCTTACATACATCTCCTTAGTCTTATGAGATTCTTCTAGTATGTAAGAAAGGACTTTCTCTCAGACTGTTCTCAGTCTTAGCAACAAGGCTTGACACCAAGGAGAACTTCCTGCCCTGTTCTTTGGCTATTTTCTTTAGATCTCCTTTCTTGACCTTTCTATCACAGCATCTGAACCTTCCTGCATCTGCCTACTGTCTACCCGTATGGCTTTGGCAGGTGGCTATTCCAAGTCCTCTCTCCAACCTACTGCCTTTGACTTTCATGACCTACCCATGCATTTATAAAGCAATCCCAGCAGGTTCCCACCACACATTTCCAACACGGAGAATGACATTGATTTTGAAATGCAGCTACATAGCTTAGAGAAACTCCCTGAATACATCCAATCACCCAATTTAGGGAAGCAAGACTTCTCTGACAGAGAGAGGGAAATGACCTATTTTAAACTGAAGTACTGCAAATTTCTACTTATGCTCATTCCAAAGGTGAAAAAGTGAAAAAAAATGAGTCATAAAGAAAATGAACAATCTCCTCTTGTAACCCTTACGTTAGAGGAACGAACAATACTTGGGTAATGATGTTCAATTTATTCATAAGAAGACAAAAGGGCATTTTCTTCTGTATGGCTCCCTTGTGAGAGACCCTTCAGCAAGTTAAGATTTTCTAACAATATAAGGGACAGTTTCTTTATGCAAGTCTTTGAGATCCTTTTGCTCCTTCTAGCACTTCCCTGCTGTTTTCCTCTTTCCCTCCTAAATGAGATGGATGTCTATCTACATAAGTTTTTTCCAAATACAAATGTGGAATGTAAGTCCTGTATCACCTGAGTTTTAAATTGAAGACAATTTTGAAGCAAGTCTGGTCTGGTCTTGGTTCCTAGCAAGATATGGAACTCACCTTTCATGGGTTTACATGAAGAGATGTTAATGACAGAAGTCCTATGGTTCAAGCCCTAAAGTAGACAGCATTTCAGAAACAAATTCAAGGCTAATGGGTCTTCCAGAGACTAGTTATCATTATCATCTCTTTGGCTGAAGGGACAAGGAGAAGAAATAATATTACCAGAATCCAGTAAGAACTAGGATCATGGGAAAAGGACAATCCTTAGGGCTGTAGTTTTGGAAAAACAGAGCAGCTGCCCAAGATATATGATCCTAAAGCAAGGGAGGAGCAGGGAAGAAATACCCTGGCTTATCTCTTCTCCAACCTATCCATCTCTTGCCAGTGCATTCTATGGACCAAACATAAACAGTAATCTGCCAGCAAATACAACTACTGCAGGGTTAGCCTCCTGAGGCACAAAGCAGAGAAGAGATGAGTGGAGAATGAATTGGCAGTGAGGAGTAAGGAATACTCAGCACCAAACTTCCCCTTTAAATATTTAGGAACTAGAATGAATTCCTCATAGGATCTGTAACTGACTTTTGGTTTCAGAGAAAACTCTATGGAAGGCTGGTGCTAAGACTGAATTGTTCCCCTTCCTCTGCCCCCACCCCATTCATATGCTAAAATCCTAAGCCCCAAAGTTACTGGATGCAGAGATAGGAGATCTTTAGGAGATAACTAAGGTAATTAAAGGAGGTCACAAGGTTGGGATCTAATCTGACAGGATTGTAGCCTCATAAATAGAGGGGGGCAGAGGAGAGAGAGGAGTGAGAGAGAAGAGAGAGATTTCTTTTTCTCTTCTCCATGTGAAGACACAGAGAGAAGGTAGCTGACTGCAAGCCAGGAAGACAATTCTCATCAGAAAATGAATCAAGTAGCACCTGATCTTGGTCTTCTCAGACTCCAGAACTGTGAGAAGATAAATTTTTATTATTTATGACACCCAGTCTATGATATTTTGTTATGGCAACCCTAGTAGACTCGTACAGCTGGGCCACGTATTAGATATGCAGCAGAAGAGAATACAAGCTTGGAGACATACAGACCAAGATATTAAGAGTGATTCTTTCACTTACTAGTTGTAGATCTTGGGAAATCTCTGCACCTGTTTTCTGGTTTGAACAATGAGGACACTAATTTCTACATCACTGGGCTTTTTAAAAATCCCATTTCTTCTTGTATATTTTCCCTCTAGCATGTTTTTCTTCTTTCTGAAATGCGTCCATTAAAACATCCTTTAGTATTAGGGATTATTGCTAAAAATTCAGCATTTGTATATCTGATTAAAACTTTATTTCAACTAGTGTCACTAAATGTGTAATTCTTTGATAGTCATTCTCTTGACTCTTTGAAAATATGTTTAATCAGCTTCTGGTTCTCATTAAAACTGTTATTATTTCTTTGTATGTATTTTGTCTGTGCTCCTTTGTCTTCGGCAAGCTGCAGTTTCACTAAGGGTATGTCCGAGAGTGTGGTGGTGTTTGTTGCTATCTGCAAAGGTTTCAGGGACTTTTCCTAAATCTGTGTTCGAGTCTGTCATCAATATTGGAAAATACTGTGAAATTACTATTAGCAACTGTTATTTCTTTCTTTACTGACATTTCTGTTGTCTATATTCTTTTGTAGAATTCTGACCAGGCATGATCTAGACCTTCTAAATTTAATGTCCCTTTACCTCCATTTTATATTTTCTTTCTTTCTTTCTTTCTTTCTTTCTTTTTTTTTTTTTTTTTTTTTTAGAGAAAGAGAGACCAGGGATGGGAGGGGCAGAGTAAAAGGGAGACAGACAATCTTAAGTAGGCTCCATACCCAGCACAGAGCCCAACTTGGGCCTTGAACTCATGACTCTTCAGGGGTCATGACTTGAGCTGAAATCAAATGTCAGATGCTTAATCAACTGAGCCACCCAGGCACCTCTGTTTTCCAAATCTTTATGCATGTTGTATTCTGAGCCATTTCTTCTGCTTTATTTTCCAATTGTAAATTTCTCCTTTAGCTCTGTCTGACATGCTGTTTGAACTTTCCATTAAGTTTTTAAAGTCAGTCACTGTACTTTTCAATTCTAGAAGTTCAGTTTTTAATTAAACCTGGCTGATCAATTACAGAATCTCTTATTCCTTATTTACATGTTTGACGACTTCCTTTTTATGATGGAAACATATGGCACATGTTTTTATATTCTAAATTGCATACTTCCAATCTCTGAAGTCTTATGGATCTGAGTCTGCTCTCTTTTGTTGGTACTACTTCCTGGACTTGGTGCTTTATTTCCTGCTGCATTTTGCTATTTTTGTTGTTGTGAGTTCAGGCTTGATAAAACATTTTCTACGAGATTATTCTGAATCTGGATTCAGAGTGTATTCCTCCAGAAAATATTTGGATTTTCTTATGCCATCCTTCAGCTGGTGCTCCCAATAAGAGGGCGATGTAAATTTAGAACATCAGCCAACATTGGGTCAGGCTTGTGATTATGAATTTTTGAGAGGAGGTATATTGAGGGGGTAGTTTTTTAATTGAAGTAAAAATCACATAATACAAAATTAACTGTTTTATTTTATTTTAGAAAAGTGAGAGAGAGAGAGAGAGAGAGAGAGAATTAAGCAGGCTTCATACCCAGTGCAGACCTTGACATGGATCTTGATCTCATGACACTGAGAACATGAACTAAGCTGAAATCAAGAGTCAGACACTTAACCAACTGAGCCACCCAGATGATCCTAAAATTAACTATTTTAAAGCACACCTTCAGTGACATTTAGTACATCATAATCACCTCTGTCTGCTTCCAAAACAATCTTTTGTACATGAAAGTACAATTTTGATGAAGTCCAATTTATCTATTTTTTTCTTTTGTTGTTTGTGCTTTTGGTGTCATATCTGAGCATCTATTGCTAAATTTAAGATCAAGGTTTACCTGCCTGCTTTATTTTAAGAGCTTTATAGTTTTGATTCTTATATTTAGGTTGTTGATCCATCTCAAGTTAGTTTTAGTATATGGTGTGAGGTCGAAGTCTGACTTCATTCTTCTGTTGGTGAATATCTAGTTGTCCCCACACTGTTGAAGAGGCTTCTCTTTCCTTGTTGAATGGTCCTGGAACCCTTGGTGAAAATTAATTGTCATTTGATGTTTGGGTTTATTTCTGACTCAATCTTATCAATTGGATTGTATGTCTATCCTTGCACCACTACCATACTCTTTTGATTACAGTAGCTTTGTAGTAAGTTTTGAAATCAAGTGTATATCCTCTAACACTGTTCTTTTTCAATATTGTTTTGGTTATTCATGGCCCCTTGCAATTCCATTTGTATTTGAGGATCAGCTTTTCCATATCTACAAAAAATGCTATTGGGATTGTGATAGGGTTTGCATTGAATCTATAGATCATTTTAGGTAGTGTTGCCATCTTAACAATATTGTCTTCCCGTTGATTAACACTAGATAGTTTTCTATGTATTTATGTCTTAGTTATTTTACCAGTATTTTGTAGTTTTTAGTATAGAAATCTAATACCTCTTGTAAATTTATTCCTAATTATTTTGTTCTCTTTGATGCTATTATAAAAAGAATTTAATTTTATTTTCAGATTGTTTATTGTTTTACATGTTGATGAATTTGTTTATGAGTTTACCTTTTTTTTTTAATTTTGGGCTTTTTTTTCCTCCTTCAACAAGACAAAGTAGAGAGTTGATTTTCTTGGATGACAACTTTTACAAGTTACAGAGTTATTTTGTTTTGTTTTATTTCTAAATAACCATTTTACTGAGATGCTTTTTGGAGTTCTAGCTTTATGAGAAGTTCTGACCCAATTTTCCAGCTTTGGAAGCTCTAGGTTTTGCCTTACAATTACATGTGGTATAATAATAGCAAGGTTCTTGCTTAGATGGTTCTGGAAATCACCTGTAGGTCAGCTAGCACTCTTTGCTCTGGCTCACTGCTTCAACTTAGTTTGATTTTTTTTTTTTTGATTGGCAATATGAGTTAGTGTGAATGTGTTTTCACATGTGTGTGCATTTTCTTCAGCATTTTAAATGTCTCTCAATAGATGGGGTTTACAGGGTATTTTCTCTACTATATTATAGCCAGAAATGGAAGTTTCTCTCAGAAGATTTTTGTGGGAAATAAAAATGGATATATTTATAAAAAGCATAAGATGGAACCAGTCACACAGTTCCTACTCAATAGATGCTGTCATGGACTAAATGTTTGTGTCCCCCCAAATTTATATGTTGAAATCTTAATTCCCAGTAAGATGCTACTTGAAAGTGTGGCCTTTGGTAATTAAGTCTTGAGGGTAGAGGCCTTTTGAATGGAATTAATGCCCTATAAGGAGCCAAGAACTAGTTCATTTTCTCTGCCATGTGAGGACACAGAGAAGACTGCTGTCTATAAATCAGGAAGCTAGTCTTACCAGACACCAAATCTGCTAGTGTGTTGATTTCTGACTTCTAAGTCTCCAGAACTGTGAGAAATAAGTTTATTGTTTAAGCTATGGTATTTTTGTTATAGACATTCAAATTGACTTAATAGATATAATTTCACTATTTTATGTATATATATAATATATAGTCATATATATATAGTCATAGAATGTGCAAGAGATGTAAAATGATGTATTAATGATTATTTTAGTATTGAAACAACTATTATTATGAGAAATTCAGGGTAAACTTGAATCTTCCTTGAGATGTATGATTTTACTTGAAGTAGCCCCTCAAAGCTCACTACTCCCTTCTAGTTCCTCCCTATAAAAAGGTTCACAGATATGGATGATAAGAACAGTGTTAGGAACATTAGATTATTTTTGTTGTGCCTTATAGAAATGAACATTCTGGGCAGCCCAGGTAGCCCAGCAGTTTAGTGCCTGCCTTCAGCCCAGGGCCTGATCCTGGAGACCCAGGATCGAGTCCCACGTCGGGCTCCCTGCATGGAGCCTGATTTTCCCTCTGCCTGGGTCTCTGCCTCTCTCTCTCTCTCTCTCTCTCTCTCTCTCTCTGTGTGTGTGTGTGTGTGTGTGTCTCATGAATAAATAAAAATCTTTAAAAAAAAAGAAATGAACATTCTGATTTACTACTTTTGGTTAACATATTTTACTGTTGTCCATTAATTAGTGTTGAAGCAAAACCAACTAGAAGTAACCTGAAGCTACGTTCACATATTATACTTTGCAAATTTCTGTGCACAAAAGCATGAGAACTCTCAAAGAAGAGCAGAAGAATTAACTTCCAAGGTAACTCCTACAGAGTATCTATAATAGGCAAGCTCAGCCTAAGCCAACATGATGAAAGTCCAGGAGAGATATAATTTCATCATGAAAATGACCAAAGTAGAACTTTAAAGTGAATTGAACCTCTATTCTTCAAAGTAAAGCTTCTGTTTAAGCAAACTGCAAATGCCAGTTACTTATTGATCCAACCCAGGCATTGATTATCTTTTGTCTATTCACCAGCCCCCACTCCCAATCTCTACCTTCTTCAAGTTTAAGAAAAAATTTGCTATTTAAAATGCTTTTTATTTAAAATACTTACCTCCTCAATTGTTTATCTATATGCTTTATATGTAATAATTTTTAAAATCTGCTAGGAGATATATTTACCCAACACATCAATTACATCTTACTGCTGATAAAAGTAATTTTTATTTGATGTCTGGTAAAATGCCCATATACACAATCACACTATTTTTTTTCATCGCTTTTAAGCATGAACTGTTCTGTCTACTTAATACTTTTTTGTCCCATTGGCAGCAAATGCTATTGTGTGCCTTTGGGTTTGAGATATTGGGGGCTTTCTTTTGCTTTCAAACTTCTTGCTAATACTACAGTTTAGGTCAGGCTTACTGTACATGAATGCAATAGTTATATCATTATATTATAAGAAGCTAATTGTATTGCTTGTGCTAATGAATTATTCATGGAATAATCACATAAATTCAATCCACGCTGATGCTTTATTTTGCATACTAATTTGAACATGGTGCATTTTTCACATTTTGATCTAAAATGATCTTGGATAATGACCTGCTTGTGGATATAGAGGTTTACATTGACTTCAGTATTTTTTTTTCTCTAAACATTGCTCTATAATGCATATACTTCACCAGGGTGATATAGGTCATGCAGAGTCAGAGACCTGCTAATAATTTCCTTTAAGGCCTTTCAATTATTGCTTATTAACAGGATTTCCAAGAGAATTTCCTCAACACAAAGTATTGTGTTACCCAGGACCTTTCAAATAGCAAACATTCCTTCTTTTGTCTTTTCATTCTAACTCACATTTCACAAACTCATCACTCTCCCTAGTCTTCCTCAATCCCTGGATTCTCCATTTACTTACCTTCTCTAATTTGTACTCTTAATCCATTCATGCCAACAAATTCCTTACAGATAATGCTGAAGTTTTATGTATGGAGTAAAGACTTACTATTGACCCATGGCTGTGTATGCTAACTGTTCTCTTTGACTTGTCCTTCTCACCTCAAACCCTCACCCAGTTTTCAGATTGATCCTTCCACAACCAGTCATTATAGCATGTGCTTCCTCTGCACTGCTTCTTACCCAATACCCATGTTAAAACAGTTCTGTTCAGCTTTCAAGTCTTTTCTAAAACATTATTTCTTCCTAGTGATCTTATTTCATCTACCACTCTGGTTAGATCAATCCACTTATTGCTTCAGAGCATAGCATGTTCATACCACTATCTATACCTTTGTTTACCCCACCTGCAATTACCTAAGTTTTCTTGTACAAATGAAGTACTTGCCACTCCCTCAAGGCTCAGCACAAATGCAGTGTTTGCTGTGAAGCATTTTCGAATTATCACTACCTTTGGTGATTTTACCTAATTCCCCTTAACACCTGCTATACTACAGCATTTTATTATATGCTTTTTTGTTGTTGTTTTCACTCTTTATTTTTGCTTCTTACTCTTTTTTTTTTTTTAAAGATTTTATTTACTTATTTGAGAGAGACCATGAGTGGGGGAGAGAGGCAGAGGGAGAGGGAGAGAGAGAAGTAGACTCCCAAGCAGGGAGTCTGACATGGGGTTCAATCCCCAGACCCTAAGATCATGACCTGAGCCAAAGGCAGATGGTTGACCCACTGAGCCATCCAGGTGACCCTTTGCTTCTTACTCGTGTTCACTCATTTCATGTGTTTTAATTTTACCTTCCTAACAAGATTATAAACTTTTTGAGAGTCTGAACCCTACTGTATGTTAGTCCTCTCTCTCCCTTTGAAGGGAGTGAATTCTTGCTGCCCAGTAGAATCTAACATATCATAAGTGCTAATAAACATTTATTTGACTAATTTTTAATACCTGTCATAGCAGGTATTGATATGCACATAATACCATTAAAGGGGATCCAAACGACAAAGCTATATTTCACACTGTGGGTAGTAATCTAAGTAAACATATTTACCATGAAATGGAATTGTGATTTTTATTTATGAGGGTCCAGAGTTGGAAAATTATTTGACATATCTTTCTGGAATTGGAAGTATCTAACATCGACCTTTTGGATGTGAGGATAATTTAGCTGCATGACCTGTTACCATTTGATTACTGGAGTAGATTTAGTTCATCTGACAGGCTGGCCAGGTGTTCCTCTTATTTCTGAATGCTCAATTTGTGAGAAAGAATCAAGAGCATGAGCATCTCACTTGGAGGAGAAGGTATTTCAACCATCTTTCTGCATATTGAAAGTAGTATCTATTCCTAGCTATTACACAGACTGGCAAAGTTTTATTTTAGTCCTTGGAATTCAATGCCTTAAATTAATGAAAAGATGATTTTAAAACAGTAAAGTTTCCTTGGAGATATGCAAGAGGTAGATTGCAAATTTCATCAAGGAAGTCAGAGACCATGTCTATTTTATTTCTGTGGTATCCCCAGCATTCAGCAGTGTGTCTAGCACCCAATGGATGCTCAATAAATGTTGCTTGGAGCTATCAATGGGAATGTAAATTTAAATGTAACTCAAATATTGTGGATTCCACCCACCTGTGTATACAGAGATATTCTCACTGATATTAATATTCTACCTTTTTTTTAAATATATATATTCATGATAGACACACACACGGGGGGAGAGAGAGAGAGAGAGAGAGAGGCAGAGACACAGGCAGAGGGAGAAGCAGACTCCATGCCAGGAGCCTGACATGGGACTCGATCCCGGGACTCCAGGATCAGCCCTGGGCCAAAGGCAGGTGCTAAACCGCTGAGCCACCGAGGGATCCCCAATATTCTACCTTTACTTTCCTGAACCATCCTCCTGTTCAACTGTAAGAAGTCAAATGTTTTGTAGTTTCTGTCCTCAAAGATTTCTGACATCTCAAGGGGCACTTGTTTTTTTTTTTTTTTTTTTTTAATTTCTTTTTATTGGAGTTCAAATTGCCAACATATAGAGTAACACCCAGTGCTCATCCCATCAAGTGCCCCCCCCAGTGCCCGTCACCCAGTCACCCCCACCCCCCACCCACCTCCCTTTCCACCACCCCTTGTTCGTTTCCCAGAGTTAGGTGTCTCATGTTCTGTCACCCTCTCTGATATTTCCCACTCATTTTCTCTCCTTTTTCCTTTATTCCCTTACACTATTTTTTATATTCCCCAAATGAAAGAGAACATATAATGTTTGTCCTTCACTGACTGACTTATTTCACTCAGCATAATACCCTCCAGGTATCCAGGGGCACTTGTTAGTATTTGTTGCTTGCTGCCATGGCTAGAAAGTCAGGACTTTTCTGGTCTTTGGCCCTTGGATCCATGGAAGAAATGCTTTAAGATTAAAATATTGTTTCCATGACCACCACTGCTGTCATGGCTGCTAGGAAAATCTCCCATGCATTGTGTCAGTGAAATTGGATCTATGCCTCTATACCTGAAGATGAAGGGGTCATGCAGTAGTAAAAAGGATGCCAATTCTATGTTAATTAGGACTCCCATGACAAATTTGCTTGAGCCCAGTGGTTAGGGTCAACACCCCAGCATTCTCATTAACCCCCATATAACTAGGGAGCCAGGATACCAAAGGTGCAGCTCTAACAGCAAGACGTAGGCTGACACTCTGCTCCCATCACTGTTTCCCTACCTGAACTACCTGGGCAATCTTACATTCCCAATGTCAGTGAAATAGGAACAAACACTGCCTAAAATGACAGATATTTCTTCTCTTCATCTGGAAAATCTGCCATGCTTAGAATATGACTCAAAGACTAAGCCCTCACTGGCACCCATGCAGAGTGAGAGGTAAAGTGTTTCTTCTCTGGTCTAGTCAGCCAAGGATCCTAGAACTAGGCTGCTTGAACTCTCAACTGAATGGAAATATCAGAGAGGGAGACAAAACATGAGAGACTCCTAACTCTGGGAAATGAACAAGGGGTAGTGGAAGGGGAGGTGGGCGGGGGGATGGGGTAACTGAGTGACGGGCACTGGGGGGGGGCACTTGACGGGATGAGCACTGGGTGTTATACTATATGTTGGCAAATCAAACTCCAATAAAAAAATACAAAAAATGTTTTTTTGATGACTCATTCGAATAACATGTGCATTAGGGTTGTTTGGTCTATTTAGCTAATCAGCTGGCAAACTAAACCCACATCCACCACCCCCCTCCCTACCCAGGCAGAATTGCTGGCTCCAGAGCACAGGATTAGGCCACACCTGTCTTTCCTGTCCTTTGGTTTCTGAGCTCATTCCCTCCCACCTCTGACCCACCCATATAGCTGAATCCTTCTGGTGGATGCACTTAAGTAAGTAAAATGACACCTAATATAAAATGCCAGAGTTCCACTATTTTAAAAGTAAATATGAAACAAAATGCACAAAACACCTTGCAGTGTAAGACGTCCATGGTTTGAGATGACTTCGCTAGAAGAAAAATGCTGGTGAGAACTTGAGTGATAATACTGCTACTTACTATAAAACATTTCAGGTGGTTCCTGCATTGCAGGGAAGAGGTAGATGCCAGCCAAAGGAGCCAGGAATGCTGTAGATCTACTCACGGTATCTTGATGTAAAACCTTACATGAAATCTTTGTAGAGTTGGCTGAGGTTTTTTTTTGTTGTTGTTTGTTTTTCTTTTTCTTTTTTTTTTTTTTTTTTTTAGGTGATAAGAGGCCATTTCTCTCCTTTCTTTCATCAAGAATGGGGGGGGGGAGTTAGGAGATATGTATTTTTCAAAGGAAAAACAAAGGTATGCACAACATCTGTGCCCTGGATATAAGACTTCTGTCCTATTAGTCATGAGGTAATTTAATAGATTAGAAGCATAAGAGAAAACCATCCTCTATATATGACTATAGGCATTTGGCAGGAAATGAAAGGGACATTATAAGATTAAGAACTACAAAGTAACCTCGGATGTCTTATGATATGTAGAAGAAAGAAAGGAGAGAAAGAAGGCTTGAATGAGGCAGTGCAGGATTTATCACTAGAAGCAGGGATCTACTAATACTAATACTTCCCTAATTGCCAAACATTTTATTGACTCACAGCAGTTATTTCCCCCAAAGAACTGAATGGCACTTACTGTGTACCCCCTGTGTAAGGCCAGATATTTTCACATATATTATCTCATTTCATCTTCATAGATCCTCAGGTATGCTACCCCCTTGTTCAGATAATGGAGGTGCACCTCAGAGCCTTTATGTAATTTCTCCAGTCTCTGGAAGTAAGGGTCAGAGGGAAAATTTTAATCCAGGACAAACTCTAGAATCCATACTTTGTTGGTGGTGGGGGGAGGCTTAATATAAGAGAATAAGAATTTTAAACAATTAATAGGAAAACACCCCTAAATTCCAAAAAGGCATTCTCTTTTTTCAAGATTTTATTTATTCAGTCATGAAAGACAGAGAAAGGCAGAAACAGAAGCAGCCTCCCTACGGGGAGTCTGATGCAGAACTCAATCCCGGGACCCCAGGATCATGACCTGAGCCAAAGGCAGATGCTCAACCACTGAGCCACCCAGAAAAAAGACATTTTCTAAAAGAGTATCATCATCATCATCATTGTTATCATCAGAAAGAAAAGTAGATCTGTCATCTCAATGCACCCTGGCTTAGTGCTAGCATTAGCTTTAAAGGAATTAATAGAGTCATTCCCTTGACTATGGTTTTAGAATCATTAAAAAGACATTGAAAAACCAGTGTGTCTTTTTAGGTATTTTTACCCATTATTTTGAAACTCAACCTTTTTGAAAACTTCCAAAACTTTCTGTTCAATTCCTTATGATGTCGATTAGGAGCTGAAAGCAGAAAGTAGTTTCTCTTTCGAAATCTTAGTGACTATAAACACACCACACCACCACGTTTTGAGCTCAATATAATTGCTTTAGAATGAGGCTCTGTATTTTTGTTAAAGCATTTTTTAATTTAAAAGACATTGTTCTATTATCAAACATGCCTTATGTTTAAATTGCTTGAAACATAACCACTTAGAAAGTGAAGTCAACTCAATTCAACTCAACTGAGACTTTTTTGGCCAGCCTTGTGGGTAAGGAGAAGAGAAGGAAAAGAAAAAGGTCTAATTATGGTGATCAGGTGCCTGGAGAGGATGGAGGTAATGCTGCCAGACTGAGGCAAATAAAAATAGAGGCTACTCAACTAAATTTGAACTTCAGATAAACAATGCATATATATTAGTATAAGTTTGCCCCAATTATTGCATGAGACACACTGACAGCAAAAAATCCCCATTGTTTACTTACCTGCAAATTTTACTAGGCTCCTATATTTTATCTAGCAATCCTAGATGAAGGCAAATATAATTAGCATTGGGTCCCACTGGCCACATGTCTTCCATGCCCAGATCATCAGACTCCTCATAGACTCAAGTAGAGCCTTAAAATTGAGGCTGCTTTTACTCACTGCTTAATAGTGACAAGCTATTGATAGCCAGGCATTGCCAAATTCTCATTAGTTTCTAAAAGTCAGGAACTACATTTAGAAAAAAGCAGCTCGCTTATGGAGAGGTCATCTATCCAATAACCTCAAGTACCAGGAACACAGCTGAAACCCAGGAAACGAGGAAAAAAAAAAAAAAAAAAACCTCTGAGGATCCAAAATAGAAACCATGTGCTAAAGCTCATGCTCTTTTCTCTGAGAAGGGGCCCTCAGACCTGCACTCAGTATAATTTACTCTTCTTTTAGGCACCATCTGAACAAGTTTACTTGTCTGATTTCCCCACCATTTGAGATAAAAAGCAGGAAATTACGAGGTGGGCAGGACAACTAGATAGCTGAGGGGTCAGCTGCATAAAGGAGAACCAGGAGGGAAAAATCCACACCACTATATAAACGATCTCCATTAAAAACTCAGAAAAAAAAAATATACCAAGCTGTTATTAGCAGTTATTCCTCAATATTGAGCTTACAAGTGGTTTTTATTTTCTTCTCTGCACTTTTTCACACTTTACAAACTTTTTACATGCATATTTATATCAGAAAAAGTAAGGCAGATTTTTTTTTTTCAAGATTTTATTTTATTTATTTGAGAGAGAGAGTGAGAGCAAGGGCTGGGGGGAAGGACAAGAGGCAGAGGCAGAGAGAGAGAAGCAGACTCCCTGCTGAGCAGAGAGCCTAAACTGGGACTGATCCCAGGACCCCAATATTGTGACCTGAGCCAGAGGTAGATGCTTAACTGACTGAGCCACCCAGGTCCCCTGCAACACTGATACTTTTAATATCCTTGGTCCTCTCAGGAAAGTTCTATCCTTGGATCTGTTAGGAGATTTACCAAATTATAAGCCAAATGTTTATTTTTCACTCTCTTCCACCAGTTTGTAAGCTTTTGTAAGGGCAGGGTTAGTGTCTTTGCAGCCTTGTGGTCCTATAATTAGCATAATATGTAGCATAATGCATGCTTAATAGGTATTTGCTGAGTAAATGGCTGAAGTCAAAACACACAGAGCTTCTGTGGGTTCCTAGACCTTCGGTTCTCTAGCCTCAGTCACTCTGGGACAGGGCTATACTACAGTGTGCTTCCACCTTGACTATTACCATGTTTCTAAGGTCCGTGATGCAACTGAGAATGAGGACTACAGTGTTTGTTTTGGAAAGCTCAGAGGAATATAATTCATTCCTGCAGAGTTTCTATTGAAACAGTTAACAGCTTTTAAAATTTTGGCTTAAAGGAATAAATGTCAGTAATTTTGAAAATTTCTCTTGTCTAGCACCCCCTGGGTACTCTGAGGCCTGGCTGTATTTGTTAGTTAAGTGTAAAGGGCTACAGAGATAGGACAGAGCTTCTTAAAGTTGCACTGTAGAGCAAAGCACCATCTGTAGTCTGTTGGCGGCAGACCATGATCACGTACCGGGTTTATGTGAAGGAATGATGAACCAATAGACACGATGCTTGATGTGCAAGCTGTGTAACATGTACATGTTTGCAAATTAATAGAAACGTGACAAATGCAAAAGCTCAGCTTTCTTTGTAAACTATCCCTTTAAAAACCCCTCCTCCTCGGTGAAGCAGAGTGAATCAGATCTTAAAACTCTACCCTTTTCTAATTAGCATTTGTAAAAGGAATCTAATCATTCCTCTATCTTCTTAATGAGTCGGATTCATCTTTGTTTGTGTTGAAACTATGGCTATTTAACCAGAAAGAAATTTATGAGTTTTACTGCACAGTGGATTTCACAGCAGAGAGATCTGACCAGAATAGTATGATTCAGCATGTGTTATTTTTGTTTTGGAAATGATTTTGAAGCACATTTTAGTCACTTGGAAGGGCTTCTCAACATGGGGCAGTGGGGTTGCTTTCCCGCCATCACATTTTCAGGAAGCAGATTTCCCATTTTGCCCACAAATGTACCCAGGGCTTTGCCAGCAGAATCCCTTAGCCCCAAGAGGCAGCTCTTCAGAATTAAACTGCACATTAGGACATTTTTCACTATAGTCCACTCAAGCAGCAGTGCTAATGAGCAACAGGGCTAGCATGGGTAAATCAATCCAGGGAGAACTTTCTATTTTAGCCATTACATCTGACTCTATTTCCATATCGTTAAAGTTAATTCAGTGGTAAAGTTAAAGTTGTCTTTCAGCTTTTCTTTTTTTCTTTTCACTCCTTGAAGGTAATGCTGAAAACAAACAAACAAACAACAACAACAACAACAACAACAACAAAAGAAACCCAGAAAAGTCCAAAGCGGGTAAGAGGAGGAAGAGCGACAAGATGATGTATAAATGATTCATCCCTGGATACTTGAGATTTAATGATGAATCAAAACTACTTTCAGCTAATAATAACAATAAAAAAAATACCTACCCCATAGGCAGCAAATCTGAGGTACTGTCATAAGAATTGTTGAGGCTACAAGCATCAGCAATTTTAGGAAAGACTTAGTATGCTGTTTTGGTTTTTTAAAATATGCAGACTAATGTGTTTTTTCAAAGTAGAAATTATAGAATATATTCCTAACATTTTTGAGCAAGTAGCAAAGACTTCCTAAAACACACTTTTTGGTGTCACTCCTGAAGATCTAATAATCTTTTGGTATCCCACGTGACAATTGTTAGCTGTGAAGTGACTAAACTCTTTTGCTCTTGCTCAAATCACCACTGAAATGATGATGACTGGTTTACTACTCAGGAAACAGTTAATGGTGTTACACAGAAAGCATCATGGCGCCCAAGTTTTTGACCAAAAACATGAATCTGTGAACATGAAACAGTGAATCTGTTTGCAAATCCCTATCTTTTCCTGCCTAAGATAGAAAACACCCAGGGCACCTGAGTGGCTCAGTTGGTTAAGCAGCTGCCTTGGGCTCAGGGCATGATCTCAGGAAGCCTGCTTCTCCCTTCCCCCCGTGTCCCCACTGTTCATACTCTGTCTCTCTTGCTATCTCTCTCCCTCTCAAATAAATAAATGACATCTTTCAAAAATTAAAAATTAAAAAAAAATAAAATGTTGAAAACAACCTTCCATACCATTCTAGACATGAGAATGCTGATACTACAGCCACCAAATAAAGTATGTGTATCACTGAGTACCTCACCTACACAGAAACTTCTAAGAAATAGTGAGGAAAAACAATCCTCCATGAAAATCAAGTAAAGCTATAAATACTTTAAAACTGCATTTGGAATAAGAGCATATGAAAAGTAAGTTAGATTAGTAAGGTCTTTAAAATGCACACACACAAATCCCAAGGCTGACTTTGTAAGGCAAAGTTACTAGGAAAAAAATCCATTCTTTTGGCCATACTAGTTAAAGATTATCATCAGCTTATTACTACAGAAGAAATGGAGTGCCAAACTCCAATGCCCATATTTGCATAGAGTTGATCATGTCCAAGAAGGTCTGGTAAAGTTTGTATTGCTCTCATTATTGATCTTTGGGTCATTCACTATCAACAAATCCATTTGCCCTTTCATAGTCCTGAGTTAAAGAAACCATTACTGGGGTTCCAGGGATAGATCTAGAACAATAGAACAATAGTCTCCAACAATAGTCTCAGTGAATATTTGTGGAATGAATGAATTCTGGCTCTCCATGCTAGACTCATGATTCTTGTGTTCTGAATGGAGGAAACAGATAAAATAAAATCTTTAATGAATTCTCTTACAGTAGGGCATACTTTTGTCTGGGTGTGCTACACACTATCCTATGTTCTTCATCTTGATTTCAAGATGAAATCGAGGCCTCAGAGTAAATGTCCTAATAAACTTCATCTCTCTGGCCTTGACCTTTAAGTGTATTTTGGTTCTGGTCTTGGCATTTGGACAAGTGTCTATATAGAGTTTATCCCTCGTGGCCAGTTCAGTCTGGCTGAACATAATGTCCAGTAGAGGGCTCCCAGAGAGACTGATTTGGCCTACAAGTCCTTTTGGCCCTTTTAATTGGCAAGGCTAAAGATTTTGGATAGGTCTACTCTGATACTTCCAACTATCCCAGACCTCCTATAACCAAGAAGAGGTGATGTTGTTGTTGTTTTTAAGTATAGGCTCCACATCCAAGGTGGGGGTTGAATACATGACCCTAAGATCAAGCATCAAATGCTGACTGATCCTGTTGTTATTATTTTTAATAAGTTCTTTTGATCAGGGAAAATTGGTATATTAGTTTCCTAGGGTTCTCATAACAAATTACTGCAAGCTGGTTACTTAAAACAACAAAAATGTATTCTTTTACAGTTCTGGAGGCCAAAATCTGAAATCAAAGTGTCAGTAGGGCCGTGTTTCTTTAGAAGCTGTGGAGGAGGATCCTTCTTGCCCCCTGCCACCTAGCTTCTTGTGGCTCTGTTTTCCTTGACTCATCACATATAACTCCAAGTTCTGCCTCCATCTTCATGGGGAATTCTTGCCTGTGTTTTCACCTGTTCTGTGCATTATTAGGACATTTGCCATTAAATGTAGGACAAACCCAGATAATTCAGGATGATCTCATGCTAAGAGCCTTGATCTAATTACATCTGCAAAGATCCTTTTTCCAAATAAGATCACATCCATAGGATCCAGGTAAACATACCTTTTGGGGAACCACCATTCAACTTCCTGTAGTAGGTGATTTAGAACTACTCATTTTTGCTGCATTCCAAATTAATCTTGAAAGTTGAAGGGGTAAGCAGTCTGTGACATTATAGTGATATTCTAAAAACTTTTTAAAAAAATTATATGCTTACCTTAATCTGTGTCTATATCCTCAACTAATCATTTTAATTTAATATTATGATCATCTTCATTAGTAGTTCATCTGAGCCTTGATATTATTGACATTTGGGCTAGATTGTTCCTTCTCGTGAAGGGCTATCCTGTTCATGGTAGGATGTTTAGCAGCATCCCTGACCTCTACCCTCTGGATGCCAGAAGCATTCCGCTCAATTATGACAACAAAACATGTTTCTTGACATTTCCAAATGTCCCCAGGGTCAAGGAATTATTCTTGGTTGAGAACCTCTTCTCTACATCAAACATTGCTAGATGAGACTATTAGAAATTATAGTGAAACCTTAAAATTCATCTAAATCAAACCTTTGCTTTCTTTGGCTAACACCAGTGCCCTAAAAATATTTAAAAAAATGTTTTATTTCATTTCAGCCCAGAATAATGAATAAATGGAACATTTTCTGAGTGATACATAGTTTTAGATGGTGCAGTCTTCACTACCATGCCAATTGACAAGAAAGAATACAGTTTAGAGTGTGCTTTCTAGTTAACTTTTATGTTGTTCAAGAATAGGCAGAAATCTGGACACTTCAATCAGAAAAGAGAAACTGAATTTCTTCGTAAAAGAGTTTGACAGAGATATATATATTTGATATCCATAAATGAAGTTAAATTGCAGAAAATCCTGTTTTATACTGAAGAGTATAAACAACAGTGATTAATCAATCCTTTCTACTGTTAGGTTCAATATGGAGCATTCAAGCAATGGTTCTATTATTTAGAAACATCCAAGCCACTTACGAGTTAAAGTGAAATATTAGGCACAGATCTACAAGCTGTTGTCATCATCCATTTTAATAAAACATCAGAGAGTATATGACCAAAAGTTGCTCCTTCGAAGCTGTAGTCACCTCAGTAAGCTACACAACTTAGTAAACCATAGAACTCTCATTGCCCCCTTCTCTGGACATTGTAGACCTGGAGTAAGTACCAGGTTGGGCTATACCAATAATTCATTCTTGTTTGGAATTATATCTTATTTTGATTAACTCATTTTTAATGTATGTATTTCCTGCATTCAAATCCATATTTAAAATATTTAATTTTATACTATTATGGATATTCAAAAAATACCCAATTTCCCAAGACAATTCAGAAAGAGAATGCAAAAGGGTCACCTGAGTGGCTCAGTCAGTTAAGCGACCCACTCCTGATTTTGGCTCCGGTTATGATCCCAGGATCATGATATTGAGCCCTGTGTTAAGCTTACACGGGGTGTAGAGCCTGCTTAAGAGTATCTCTCTCTCCTTCTCTCTGCCCTTCTCCACCTTTGTGCTTGCACAAACTCTCTCTCTCTCTCAAAAAAAAAAAAAAAAAAAAAAAAAAAAAAAAACAAAAAACAGAGAAAATGCAAAAATATTTTGAGCAATGATAACATCTCTGCAATAAATATAAGACCTCCCAAGGTGACCACTCTGAGAAAGACAACATACATTTGAATTTACAAATTTTGGTATGTTTGTCTTAAAAAAATCATTTAAATTATTTTATAGATTTAACTTGTATGTGACCCATTAGCTAAAAATTCTCTGAAAACAGAAATCCAGTTTCTTGGTAAAGTTCCAGCTAACCATACTAAATAATACTAATATTAACAATACATATGATGGAGGATTATTTTGAGCTACTAATTAACTTGAGGGGTAGCATAGCATACTAGATAAAATCAGGAGCTTGATAGCTCAACAGTGCAATTCTGACTCTGCTACTTACTGTGTGACCCTGATCTCCTAACCCGTAAAGTAGGTCTAATAGTATCAATCTCATTGGGTTGTCATAAGGATTAAATTAGTTAATATGTATAAAGCATAAAGTATAGGGCTCAGCATATAGTAGGTGCTCACGAAAGGATAATTATTACTGCTATAAAGTAGTAGTGGTGTAAAGCTGCTATTGGTTTATTTTTCTCATGTTCCTTTTTATTTGGTTTGACCCAGGTCCTTAAAGACTTCAATGTTCTGAACCAAAGAGGCTGCTTATAATTTCTTCTATTCTGTCAAGCAATAAAAAACTTGAACAACAAGAGATTCTCTGCAGGCCTTACTTTTCATTTCTTCATTTGTTTTTATTGGCTTTGGGGATCATATCTCTCTGCTGCATTTTACAAGCTATTTCAATCATGATTTACTTTCATTATATATTAAGGCATATTGACATTGCATGGAAATTAATTTTGTTGCCACAGAATAGAGAACTTAAAAATCATTGTGTGAATTAAAGAAAGAGAAGGGGGATTATTTTGTGTGATATGAATCAAATATGGTAAAAAAAAAATGCAGTGCTCCCTCATGGAAGTAGAGTTCCATTGAGGAGTTGATGATATTTAAATTTTATGAAATAGGGGTCCCTGGGTGGCTCAGTTGGTTAAGTGGCTGCCTTTAGTTCAGGTCATGATCTCAGGGCCCTGGGATCTAGCCCCATGCAGGTCTCCCTGCTCAGTGGGGAATCTGCTTCTCCCTCTGCCCCTCCTCTGGCTTGAGCTCTCTTCATCTCTCTCTCTCAAATAAATTTTTTAAAATTTAAAAACTAAATACTTTTCCTTTAATTCTGTTTGATGGCACTCTACACACACACATACACTTAAAAGTTTTTATATTATTTTATAATGCATTTTTAAGCATGGCATTTCAGTGATTAATGTCTTAATCTTAACATGTTTATCAATTCCAGTGGGAAAAAACTCTTCATCTCTCAATATTCATAAATAATAAATGCAGTGTAGCAGTATTATTGTAAATATTATCAGTGACATACTAAAATGAACATTTTTGAGTACAGATTTTCTTAATTGAAAAGACACTGAGCAAAAATACATATGTTACATGGAAAATCACAGTGTATTAGAACTCCTTTACAAGAAAAAAAAAAAGAACTCCTTTACTAGCCTATTATTTACCTCAGAGGGGTAATAATTTTTAAAACTAGAAAGGATCTATTAAAAAAATGTAAAATAATGTAGAAAATAAGGCTACCAAAATTCTCAGAATCAAATTACAAAATATCCTTGAAAAAGAAAAACAAACCCAAATGATTCTTCATTCTCATTTCAAAGCTGTTTTAGTGATAATCTCTTTGATTCTAAGGAAAATCACCATTTAAAAAATTTATTTATTTATTTATTTATTTATTTATTTATTTATTTATTTATTTATTTTAGAAAGAGAAGGTGTGAGTGCAAGGCAAAGGAAGAGGGAGAGAGAATCTTAAGCAGACTCTTAAGGCTTACTCTTAAGGCTTACTAACCATGAGCCTGAAGTGGGGTCCTATCTCACAACCCTGAGATCATGACCTGAGCCAAGACTAAGAGTCAGACACTTAACCAACTGCACCATCCAGGCACCTCAAAAACCACCAATTTAAAATTAATACTGCAGGCAAAATTTCCAGAAGATAAGCAGTTTTTTTCTATTTGCTAAGGTAGTTTTTTCAAAGATGCATCATAATCAAATACTTTTATTAAGCTCTTCACCCAAGAATAACATATCATAGGAAGTGGTAATACTGAAATCGTTTAATCTTTTGTTAGTGCAAAAGAGTACCGGACAAAGCAATCTTTAAGACCCCCTGAATTGGGACAAAGTCTTGAGGGATTTGGGGCATGAGGCAGGAGGCTGCCTCAAGTTGTTTATGAAGGTAAAGAAAGAAGGTGATAGAGAAGTTACAACATTTGTACATAAGAAAGCATGAAGTTATATTCATTGCCTCTGTGCATTGTTCTCTTCCCAAAGCTCCAGAAAGAAAGGGGAGAATATACACCTCAATTCCTTCTCAAATCTGCACTCTACCCCTGCCTTTTCATATTCTTGCTCTTCAGAACATCCTTTCGACCTGAGTTTATCTGACTAGAAAATTGTTACAGTAAACACAAATCTGATAAGGATTTTATGTCTAAAATACATCATCTAGGAGATCTAGAAGGCTGTAACTGAACAACAAAACCAATTTTTTTTAAATGAGCGAAAAATTTCAATAAACAATTCACCAAAGAAGAGATTCAAATGGTAAGTACATAGAAAGATGTTCAACACTGCTCTTCATTAGAGAAATACCAATTAGAAATTAAAGTAAAATACTACCATGCACATTTCAGAGTTGATAAAATGTTTTAAATTGATAATACAAAGTGATGATAAGGATGTGGAGCAACCGAAACTCTTATACATTTTGCTAGTGGCAATGCAAAAGGGTATAACCAATTTGAAGCATAAGTTTGAAAGATAAACATACACCTACCATATGACCAAGCAACAACTCTTCTAAGTACTTACCTAAGAGTAATGAAAATATAGGTTCACAAAAAACCTGTATTTGAATGTTTGTAGATTTTTTATTCATAATTGCCCCAAACTAAAAACAACCCAAACGTCCATCAACTGGGAAACTAATAAACAAATTGTGATAACTCTTTACACTGAAGTGCCACTCAGTAGCAAAAAGAAATGAACTGTTAATGTAACAATGTGGATGGACCTCAAAAGCATTGTGCTAGCTGAAAGAAGTCAAATACAGAAGTCTTATACTGTGTGATTCCATTTATACAAATATTTGGAAAGAGCAAAATTAAAGGGATACAGAATAGTGATTGCAGAGCGGTGGGGGTGGGGAGGAAGAGGATTGAGACTGATTACAATGGAGTGCAAGGAGAAATTTGGAACCATAGAAATAGTCTATCCATATCTTGATGGAAATAATAGTTCCACGTCTTATACATTCATCAAGATTTATAAAACTACATAACTTAAAAGGGTAAATTTTACCATATGCGAATGATACTTCCATAAACTTGACTTTAAAATAATGATGCAGGGTATTTGAAATCACCCCCACATCTTGGGTAGTTTATTCCAAACTTATCTAGGCAGAACCAAGCCATGATCAGAGGAATAGATGTACATTATCATCATTTATTTTGGCTTCTCATGATTTTTTAGTACTGGATGCAGCCATCCAAAACCTGGTAGCACTGTTGCACTTGATAAGAAATTAACAATTTCCCTAAGGTTGCTGCATTAATCAGGATAGACCTGGTTATGCTAGGAGAGCAAACCTCAAATCTCAGCGGTTTAACACAGCAGACATTTATTTCTTGCTCATGTAAATCCTGTTATGATTTTCTGATGATTCTCTAGAGCAACTGTTGTCCACAGCACCCACTCAGTGGTCTCAGATGATCTATTCTCCTCCATCCCGTAGATGTATCATCTGGAACCTGAAGTCTCCTGGTCAGTGCGGCACAGAAAAAGAATGCTCACAGCAGCAACTAAATGCTCTAGCCTGGAAATGAAAACACGAGTCACCTCTTCTCATAATCTTTTTCCAGGAACTAGTCACATGGTCCAGCCTAATGGTAAAGGCAGAGAAGTACGATGTCCCCCTTTGTGGCAGGAAGAAGAGGGTAACCAGATAAGGATAAGCAACCAAAACCCTCTAACATGGTTTCTTTACACTCGATTTCACCATTTATATTCTTCTATTTCTTATTCAAATAGATTTTCACTCACTGTTGTTCTTCTGAACAGTTGAAGTAGCAATATCCCCAAGCAGAAGCAATATGGTGGCATATTCTTGCCCTGAATTTCATCATTTTACTCTCAACGTTGTTGCACTGGGGCAAATGAAGACTGCTAAGGGCTTAATGTTTTCTCCTGGGATTTCTTGTTGAGTTTTGGTATTTAGGGGCTGATGGGAATTAGTTTTGCATGCTTCTCTTAGTCTTCTTGCATCTGGGAATTTGGGAGCAATTAATGTCATCTTTTAATGACAGAGGGAATTAACACTGAATGTTAGCTATGTTGATAGAATGTACTCAAAGGTTCAGATGGCAGTTTGAACTTGTGAACTGTTAAGGGCCAGATACGTACTCAGTTAGTTAGAGATCCCTGAAGACACAAAATGAAGGAGAAAAAAAAACAAGACCCACCTTTTCCAGCTACCACAGGAGTTTTCTGTCTTTGTGGAATAAGATTGAAAATCTCTATACCATAGGGAGAGGAGTTAAGTTTAGATCATTGGTGAAGTAGAAGCTTTTATGGAGGTAGGAAAAAAAGGTTAGGAAAGAGGGCGCAGTAGTGGGGTACAAATGTAGAACAAATAGATGTCATCTCAATCCAAAAACAGTACTTTTAGAGAGCAATAAAAGTTCAGAGGTCTTTGAATCTGTCCCAATTTACTGTTTTCACTTGGAAAAAAATGAGTTAACCATTTTGTTTTTGTTTTTGAATCTGTTATAAGAGAATGTAACAGATAATGTGGTCAAAAAGAAAGTCATTGATGTCAACTAACTATCTCATTTTTTTTTAAGATTTTATTTATTTATTCATGAGAGAGACAGAGAGGGAGAGGCAGAGACATAGGTAGAGGGAGAAGCAAGCTCCATGCAGGAAGCCTGATGTGGGACTTGATCCCAGGACTCCGGGATCACGCCCTGGGCCAAAGACAGACAGACGCTCAACCACTGTGCCACCCTGGGATCCCTAACTATTTCGTTCTTAATTAGTGATAATTCTAGTTGGGACAGAAACAAGAACAATAACAAAATATGTGTGTAGGGGTGTGTGTGTGTGTTATCTGAGCACATGTAATACAAGTATAGTTAGGCAAGACATAAACAGATTTTTAAAAAGTAAACTGAAAAACTTTCAGAGGTGATAGATAAACTTTCTGTTACAATGCAGCATAGGTGGCTATAGCATAATTTATAAAAGATGCTGTATGTGATGCTCATTTAATCCCCTTCTCTATTTGGCATATCAGTAGGAGACGCATTAAAGGAATATGGTTCTTTTTTCATGGAACCCAGACCTGGCCTCAGTATCTTTCTCAGCCCAATACTGGAAGTAGCCACTACACAAATCAGTCAGTTAATCATCAATCTTTGCATTCAATTTCAAAGCTATTTTTTTCTCAAAGATCAGTAAAGGATTTCTGAATTTTCAGTGGTAGAGAAGAGTCAGTCTTTCAGAGATTTTTTTTCTTTCCACAAAAAGCTTAGAAAGGTTATTCATTTCTTTTTTTTTTTTCCTTCCTTTCTTTTGTCTTTCTCTAAACAAATAACAAGTACTCACCAGTTGCCATAAATTGTGCCAGGCGCTGTAGATGCAATGATGACCAGGACAATGTGGGTAAGTTTCACTTATTAGAAGTTTCATTTATTAGAATGCTAATAACCCCTACTTTGTCTCTACTGCCACTAGCCCCATCTACAAACTCTGTTCTCTCTTGCCTGGTGTTGCAGGAGCAACACTTGGTCATTCTCTGTATTTGCTCTGATCCCATCAAATTCATTTTCTACACTAGAGTCAGAGCAATTTCACACCAGATCATGTGATTCCTCTGCCTAAAACTCTCCCCTGGATTTTCTTTGTCCTGAAGACAGAAGCCAACACTTCAAAAACGGCTTCCAAGGCCCTGCACACTTCATCCCATCTCTGGGATGCATCCCATCCTGCTGCATTGACTGCTGCTCCTCCCTTCATTCTGTGGTCCACCCACAATGCTTTTCTTTGATTTCTCAAACTTCCCCATTTTTTTTTCTCCCCTACAACTTTGAGCATGTTCCTTTGTAGCCTGGAAGGCTTCTTCCCAGCTATCCCTCTGATTTACTTACTCTCAGTAGTCACTTTCTCAGAGAATGTTTCTCTGACCACCTGCCTCACCCCGAGAACAATTTAATTAATTTCATGGCACTGTATACTTTTCTTTCTTTCATCACACTTGATGATCAGACATTTTATTTGTTTGTTTATTTGATTTAATGTCTGCCTGCTTTACTAGACTGTAAGCTTAATGACTACTCCATGAGTCCAAGAAAAATGTCTGCTTTGATCATGTGTGTGTAAGAGAGAGAGACAGACAGATGTATTTCTAGCACACAGTAGATGCTCAACAATAGTGGATGTTTGAAGCCGTGAGTAAACGATGAACTCACAGGTTGCATTAGCGAACAGATAAAGATAGCTTGCAATCTAATGGAGAACCGAAATAAGTAGAGAGACGATTAGAATACAGTTTGATAAGTGGTCTGAGTACAGTTTGATAAGTGACAAGTACAGTGTGCTATGGGCAAACATAAGCTGGTGCCTAATGCCAATTTTGAGGGGCTAACTATACTAGAGATAAGAAGGAATTACATAATCAAGAGCTACAATACATATATTACAGAAATGGAGCAGTACCATGTTTCTAGCCCTTTCCAGCCTGTGTATAGTAGTAAATAAAGGCAGAAATACAAGCTGTGGAAATTCAGCTGAAAAAGGCTATATTTTAAAGTCTGAACTTCAAATGATTGCAAACAGAGAGACTAAGAATTCTTTCAATTAGCACATCTGTCTTTATTCAAGGAAGTGACCACACTGAGGCTGATTAACTGTTAAAAAGAGATCACAGAGCAAGTCAGCTGATGGCAAAAATCCAAGTAATGACAGAATAAGAGAATCAGAAAGGGTCAAAACTGGGGTATAGTCTTTCCTTTAGTTGTTCATAGCTAGAAAAGAATGTTAGGAACCCCAAGGATCTCATTTTAATTGTCTCTGAGCACCATGCCTAGGCTCTTCGACATATACATTTTATACAGACACTCTAATAAATATAATATAGTTCATTCTACATTATGGGCTTAGTCATTCTCAAGTCATCTTCTTTGTTGTTATTATAAAAATTCAATTAAAAAATTCAGTTACTATTAAGACGATATTTGGATACAAACAAATCCAAACCACATAGGCAGTTGAGCTTCTCATAAGCTAGCTGCGTGGTTCACCTGTTGTTAGGTGATCATGCTTGATCAAGATCTATTCCTGATGGAAGGTGGACCGCATGATATTCACAAGTAAATATACACTCAAATGCTATGGATTTGCCATGTAGCTTCCAGTGCTGGGGAAAGGAGGTCCCAGGAGAGTCTTTTTTTTGATGGTGGAGCCCAGCAACATGAGGGCAGAATGTAAATGCTAAGTCACAGAACACATTTTATCCTCACTGTGATCAACCAGATTTTGCTATAGGGTAGCAAATGACTGCAGGGTCCAGTGGGAGAAGCCAAACAGCTGTCACTACCCTGAAAAAATGGATGTCAAGAAAAGCATTCAGCAATGTCATACTGCCGTAGGCTTGTTAGAAGCTGCCCCACAGAACTCACCTTCCTCTTCATCCTCAGAAAAGGAAATTAAATATTACTGGTGAGCATGGAACCTTCCTGATTTCACCATTATCTTCTCATTTCCAAAGATGCATTGTGTCTCTTCTTAAAATACTACAAAAATGTCTAGCTACGTCTAGAAATGGTGTTTTGTTCTTGCACAAAGAATATTTCCTGCTCTCTGGAAAACTTTGCTCCTTTTCTTCTGAATTTACATTTGCAGGACAATTTAACATTTCAGAACACAAAGTAGATTATATATCAAACTTAGTCTTGGTGAAATTATCTTAACACTTGTAAGAAATACGTGTCCTTGGTTTAAAGTATTTTTTTTAAGATTTATTTATTTATTTTTGATAGACAGAGAGAGAGAGAGAGAGGCAGAGACACAGGAGGAGGGAGAAGCAGGCTCCATGCCAGGAGCCTGACATGGGACTTGATCCCGGGACTCCAGAATCGCGCCCTGGGCCAAAGGCAGGTGCTAAACTGCTGAGCCACCCAGGGATTCCTGGTTTAAAGTATTCTAATTAAAGATAAATATAATGTGTTATTTAAAAGATGGTATGCAACTGGGGAGTGCCATAGGTAACTACAGAAGATGAACAGAAACAGATTTGTATTCAGGATACCAGGCTCTAATCCATCTATGTTATCTATGTTAATGTCCTTAAATAAACCACTTAAGTGTTCTATGCCATAAGTGTCTTATACATAAGATGGAAGTAGAAAGTTTTAACTACCTTAACAGGTTGATATGTTTAAAATAATGCGAGTCTATGTTTGGGAAACTTTAAGTCACTAAACATCTCAGATATTAATATTATCATTGTCATCATCATTAGAAGCTAGAAAAATAATTAGATTACCTTTAGGTGCATCTTTAGACTTTATACATCCGTTTTTTTTGTCTTGATTTGGAGTCCTCGGTGTTCATCTAATTGAGCTTTGTAGTATACTGCCCGGCAGGGATGATAGTTGACTCAAGTGTTGTTTTTTGTTTTATTTTACATTGGAGTAAAATTCTGACACTTCATACGTTTTGAGTGACTAAGACTGCTCACTCGGTACCCACAACTTCTGCAAGATGGCACTGCATTTGTGTCAGACAGCCTCAGTGCCTCTCTGTGTGAAATATTTCCCCAGTGTTGCTCATTTTCAGCAGGTACAGACAGGCCCTGGCATCTTGCTGACCATCACCATTCATCCCAGGGGGAGCCCTGGTCTTTGCGGAGGTACACCATCGCCCTCTGCTGGACAGACCGGCGCACTCGGCTCGGAGTCCTCAAGTGTGGGCTTCCTGCAGCCACTCTCCCATGTCATTAGATCAGAGCGGTGCCCTACAGTCCTCATTAGGGGCTCAGTGATGTTGGTAACCACAGAACTTTGGGTATATCCGAAAGATGCTTTGCCTAACACCATAAACAAGCACCTGACCTTTTAACTTGGGAGTGAGTTTCAACCATACTCATTACAAACTGCCTCACATTCACATTGTGGAGAACACTCTTGCCTGTCGCTTGATTCAACCCATCTTACTGAGGAATCCTCAAGTCAGAGAACTATTTAACCTCCCATGAATTGAAAGAAATAGTCCCCCATAGTTTAGCATGATCTGCCAGTGAGATGCAGCTCCTCCTTCTGAGTTACATAAACTCCGGTAAGCTATCTTCTCAGCTTTTCTGTAATCAAATATATATTGAAAATCTACTATATAACCAGAAATCTTTGAGGTGACAGCAATCAATAAAATATTTCTGTTAAGTTATGTACCAGTGGCCCTGTATCTATTTCTGACCTGCTGAAATAGAAATTCTACTAAAGGATGTTCAACTTTGTATGATGCACAAATTGCTTAGGTTATAGCAGAATGCAAGAGCTTAAAACAAAAGTAGAAATTAAAACCAGAAAAAAAAAATCAATGAAATCGATGAGAAAGACTATCTATCAGGCAGGTGATGAAAAAAATTCATAAAACCTTAAAACTGAAAGGATCTAAAATTCATCCAGCTCTTTCTATCTAAACAAAAGGGTTTCTACTGGATTTTGATGTCATTTATTTTCTGACATGTTATTCCAAAAACTTAGTCTCTATTTCTCTTTTTTTTAATAAATTAATTTTTATTGGTGTTCAATTTACCAACATACAGAATAACACCCAGTGGTCATCCTGTCAAGGGTCCCCTCAGTGCCCGTCACCCATTCACCCCCACCCCCCACCCCCCTCCCCTTCCACCACCCCTAGTTCGTTTCCCAGAGTTAGGAGTCTTTATGTTCTGTCTCCCTTTCTGATATTTCCCACACATTTCTTCTCCCTTCCCTTATATTCCCTTTCACTATTATTCATATTCCCCAAATGAATGAGAACATATAATGTTTGTCCTTCTCCGATTGACTTACTTCACTCAGCTCTATTTCTCACTGATAAAAGTTATAATACATATTTTATTTAAATATGATCCTCTTAATACTCATCATTTTGCTTTAGGATTAACAAAAATCTTTATACATCCATGTACTATATAATGGCTCGAAAATAAAATTCAATATTATTTGCTGCTTGACATCTACTAAAACTGGGAAGGCCTCCAATAGCCTAACTGTAAGTCGCCCTCCTCACACTGCTCCTCCAAAAAAGATCCCCTAGACAAACAACCTTCCTTAGTGAGGAGACCAGGAACAGTTCCTGCTTATCCCTGAATAGCCGGTTTCAGTGCCCTGCCAAACTGTGAATCATTCAAACAAGCCAATTATATTCTTCGTGGGAACCAGAGTACCTCACTCTCTTGATACCACAAGGCCTGCCTCCTACAGCTCCTGGTTGTTCACTCTGCTCCCAGGTGCAACCTCCACATGGCCACATGGCCTGTGGTGTCCTCCTCCCCCAGATTGTGAGTATATGTAAGTATATGCTCACTACCTCATCTGTCCAGTGTTGTGTGTTGTGTGTTGGATATCACTGTAACCCTACAGCGGGAATCCCTCATTCACCAATGAAGTGAAGAGAAGGCAGTTAAAACAATCCACACCTATGAATTCTTTTTTTTTTTTTTCACAACTATGTATTCTTGTACAAAACTACAGAACTCTTCTGGATCTTCTCTTTTCCAGGCATTTACACTTTCATTCCACAAAAATCACTGCTTATATGAAGCTACCAGTCACTCAAGTACAAAGAGACATTGGAATAGATGTATTTTCTGGCTGGGTGCAATTGACACCCTCAAAATCCCAGTTGAGGCACAAGTAAGCTCAGAGTTTTAGGAAGCCAGTTGCTTCATGAAAACTAGAAGGACTGATGACTAGACGGAGAGAACTCAGAAATTATAGAAGCCAGGGGCGCCTGGATGGCTCAGTCAATTAAGCATTGACACTTGATTTTGGCTCAAGTCATAATCTCCAGCTCATGAGATCAAGCCCCATGGCAAGTTCTGTGCTTAGTGCAAGGTCTGCTTGAGAATCTCTCCTTCTACCCCTCCCCTACTTGTATGCTCGCTCTCACTCTCTCTTTCTCAAAAATAAATATAATCTTTAAAAAAATTACTGAAGCCAAAGCAAAAAGTTGGCTGGAAAATATGCATTTGTTTAGCAGTGATTCTTCTATGAAAAGGAACACCTAATCCTAAACCTCTTATGATATTAGAAGATGCTATGTAAATTCACAAATGCACAGATAATTTTCTTCTCTATTTTCATGAATGGTTTAATTCTTCTTCTAAACTAAACTTACTCTTTATACCCTGACTTGCACCTCCCCCCTCCAGAAGTAAATAAGCAAATGCACTGGATATAGATAGACATTAAGTATGATTTCATAGAATGTCAGCAATGGAAAGTATTTAAGAAATTCCTTAGTCCAACTGTCCACCTTTCACTGAATTAATGGATGTGAAAATGAGGTTCAGTTAAATTTCTGTGGTGAGTGTCAGGTGTCAGTGTTAGGCTTACTACTTTCAGCCAGATCTTGTTCAACCCCCACATCCCACCAAATTAATTGAAAAATGTCTTAATAGCTTGGCCAGGTTCCTAATGTGGTAGCTTTAGTATATTCATTGAATGACAGTGCACTGCATTAAGAAAGCTCAGTTTCCTTGTTACCCTGTGTTAAACAATATTTCCTCAAGAATCTAAAGAACTAGTACAAATTATCACTATTAAGAGGATTCTAGAATTCATGACATTCACAAATTAATTGTTTGATAATGTTATTTGGTCTTTTTCAAATTTAACAACATTTGAAATGCCCTACAGCTAAATATCAAGGAAACATAATTACACAAAATGTTAAATTCCACAGGATCAGGCCAGACCAGTATTTTACCTACGTGTTACCTACATGCACATGATAGTGCAAACCACAAAGCAGAATAAAGTCAACCAGTAGAAGCATGAGCTGTAAGCCAAAATCAAGGTGAAAGTGGAACCTCAGGGAACAGAGCCTCCAGAAGTAAGAACCTGTTCAATGAGAGTAACCCAAAGTTGAGAAGAGAATTCCTTGCAAGGCCAACCAGCACAAAGAAACTCAATTAAAGAAGGACATACCAAATAGCTAAGAGAATTTCAAACATACATACACACACACACACACACACACACACGTGCACACACGCACACACACACACACACACAAAATCTCTTCTAAAAGTATGCAACCCCAAAATACATCTCTCAATTACAGGGAGATGCAGGTTTTGTTTGCAGGTTTTGCCATCTCAAGAAAATGTTGAGAAATGAAATTGAGAAGTCCACGTATTTTTGATGATGTAGGTGTATTCCTTTCTCAAAATCCATATTATATCATGAAACTTATGAGAAACCTGAAGCCAGAGGACCCAGCTAAGCCATAAGGAAGTGTATGAAGAATTGCCAAAGTGTCTAAAATAAATTAGTTAATAGTTCTTCTGATAGATGTTAAGTCTGACAGATCTTAAGGTGAAGGGTAGCAATGTTAAGAAGGCTCTAACGGGATTCTGGTTAAGAAAATGAGAGTGATTCTGCATACCTTCAACCCAGATGAAGTCTCACCTTGAAAAACTAAGAACAGTGAAGAAAATGATTGAGCAGACAGGCCTCCACAAGTGGGAGACTTCCCCAGCCAAATTTCAGTGACAGCCAAAAAGACTAGGCCATTTCCAAAAAACCTAACTCACGAATTAATGGTGATTTATTACTCAGGGACCTGACATTAATTAAAGCAAATTTAGCAGTATCCTTATCACTTCAAGTTGATGTTATTGCAGTTGGCTGGTATGAGAATACAAATTACTCAGGCAAGGGCCGCCAGTCAATCACGTCCTCTTAAAATGCCTTTCTACCCTAGCACAAAGATTTCTGGAACTCTAGAACCCCCAAATTAAATTATGTTAGAGGGACCCTAGGATAACTGTCCTCTTAATCTTGGCCATCTAAACTTCTCTCCAAATGCATGACTTAGCTTTTTTAAAAATTCCACAAGAAAATGCATGAGGAAAAGAAAAATAGCCAGAAAAAGGAGTTCAGGGTAGAAGAGTATTTGGATTATTTAGCTTGACTAGCAAGAACACCACAGACTTGATTTAATGCTTACTGAATACTTATTATATGTACACATTTTTAACAGGTAATACTTTAATATATTAGAGGAAGATGATAAACTGATGAGTACAATAAATCTATTTTATTTGCTTTTGTGACAAACAATCCTAATTCACAGCTCTTGGGTACCCAAGGAATCCACAGGAGAAAGCTAATGATAGGGGAAAATACTGAGTTCCTTTTATACATTTTTCTAATCATCACCACTACTGACCTCCAACTTCTTCCTACCTTCAGAATGGGATGCCTATACCTTAAGAATGTAACGCATCTGTCAGGTTTTACAGTGATATTTTAAACATTCTGGAGCTAAATAGGAACCCGAGCCTTCAATTGCAGCATATTCTCTTTTTTTTTTCAAGTTTTCTGAATTAATCATTCAGATACTATCAGATTTAACTGGTAGTTACATCAGATGCCATCACCCAAGTGATTTATTCTCAGCTTAGAAACCCCCCACTGCCAGTAGCTGTCACATATTTCTACACAAGTCCTAGACCAGTGTCAATGAAAGTTAACCCTCATTGAGCTCTTGCTATATAGTCATACTATGGATCAATTCACTGTATTGGTTCTCACAATAACCTCGTAAGGTAGCCACTACTATTATCCCAGAGTTCACAAATATCTAAATCAAGGCACAAAAAGCTGAGGTAACCTGCAAACTTACAATTGCACTGCTACAAAGGAATGAAGATGGGCAGCCCTGGTGGCTCAGCAGTTTAGCACTGCCATCAGCCCAGGGCGTGATCCTGGAGACGTGGGATCGAGTCCCACGTCGGGCTCCCTGCATGGAGCCTGCTTCCCTCTGCCTCTCTCTCTCTCTGTGTCTCTCATGAATAAATAAATAAAATCTTAAAAAAAAAAAAACAAAAACAAACTAGTGAAGATGACATTTTGACATTTAAGCCCAGATGTATTAATTATCTTTTTGCTGCATAAGAAATTATCCTAAAAAATAATGGCTTACGACATTTATTTCACAGTTTCTGTGCATCAGGACTTTCTGTGGCTTAGCTGAGTCGTCTGGCTCTGAGTTTCTCATAAGGAGGAAATGACTGTCATCTCAACACCCAGCTGAAAATGGATCTGCCAAGTTCATGTGATTGTTTACAAGATTCTGTTCCTCATTTGCTATTGGTCTGAAGGCTTCAGATCTGTGCAGATTGTTGCCTGAAGGCTGCCCCTTGTAGCCTCTCTACAGGTTGGCATCAAACATGGCAGCTGACTTCCCAAATGAGCAAATAAGAAAACCCCAGAGAGAATTTGAGCAAAATGGAAATCACTGTTTTTTACAACCTGATCTTGGAAGTGAGATCCCTTAGAAGTAAATGATTTGGTCTAATGAAGGGGGATAGAAAAAGGTGTGAATAGGAGGAAGCAGAGATCACTGGGAACCATCTTAGGAACGGTCTACCATACCAGGTATGCTCTTTAAAAATTATTTTTGAAAATTTATCTTAGGCCTTTTGATGATATAATTTATAAATATACATCTCTTCTACCTTAATCCTTCTAACAGATTGTAAAACTACCATTACCAATCATATATATACAGGATTCTTACAATTTTGTGTATTTTTGAATAGTTATTAAAGAACAAAAGAACAACTCTGAATTACAACTTAGTGTGACTTAGTAAACAATTTAAAAGCAAATTTTAACTTGCTACTATATCTTGAAGTCAGTGGCTCTGACTTCAAAAGCATCTATCCTAAAAGATAATCTATAAAATGTGATAAGTACTAAATATTCTTTATTTGATATTAAACATAAATCATACTAAAAGGCAGAATTTTAGATTCAGGGAATTTTAATGAATTTGACATAGAAAGACCAAAAAAATAAAAAAATAAAAGGATGGGCATGCTTCTTATCTTCAGCCTTCGTTTTACACAGGCAGATGAACACAAATTCAAACATAGGTGAGATTTGCTCTGTCTTATGAGACAGTAAAGATATTTCCTCTACATTTAAATATATTCAGGGGATCCCTGGGTAGCTCAGCAGTTTGGCACCTGCGTTTGGCCCAGGGCGCAATCCTGAAGACCCGGGATCGAGTCGCGTGTTGGGCTCCCTGCGTGGAGTCTGCTTTTCCCTCTGCCTGTGTCTCTGCCACTCGCTCTCTCTATCATAAATAAATAAATAAATCTTTAAAAAAATAAATATATTCATATAACCAGTCATATATGTAAATATAATATCAATCCTCTTTAGATTGTACGATGGCAAGCAACAGCTCTGTGAAAATTTACATATAACTAATCCAACCTTGCCTCAATTTCAAAATGCCTTTAGAAAGGGTAATAGTGATAACAGTTACCGAAACAGAATTTCTACTAAAAAAAATTCAAAAGTGTGATCATATTCATTTAACCACCAGCCAATATTATTTAAATCAGGAGTGTTCAACAAGAATATTCCATCAGCCACTCATTATCTAAATTCTGGTTTATGAGGTCAACTGAAATATGGAATCTCTTTAAAAAAAAGTCATGAGACATTTCTCTCTTGTAATAAATGAGTAGTGGCTATTAATTGTTTGTATTTTTGAAAGTAGCTATCAGATCTGCCTTCCTCTCTTCTTATTAATGCCAGCTGAAAGATTCAGGCATCTTCATGACCATCCTCCCTTCCAATACTAACTGCAACCTTGAGGGGGTCTCCAAGATCACCCTCAAGTTTGTTAAATTGCTAGAAGCACTCTCAGAATTTAGAAGAGCCATTATATATGATTCTGGATTATTAAAGCAAAAGGATACAGGTTAAAAATCAGCAGAGGGAAGAGTCATGTAAAGCAGGGCTGGGAAACACCAGGTGCAGGACTTCCAGTTGTCCCTGACAGGTGGGGTAGTGTAGATGGTGCCTATTTCTTCTAGCAGTGATGTGGAACCATATACGTGGAGTCTTCCCAACTAGGGAATCTCACACAAGCTTTAGTGTCCTCAGTTTTATTGCAGTTCAGTGACATAGACATGGTTGACCTTCCACATGACTGACCTTAGTCTTCAGCCCCACTACAGGTAATGTGATTCCATGTTGCCTAAGGCCTTCACCATAAATCACATTCTTAGCATAGACTGCCTGGCATGGCTCAAACCTCCAGGTAAGCAAAAATACTCATATGAGGCATACATTCCAAGGGCTTGAAGATTGCTTCCCAGAAGTGAGGGTAAAGTTGAAGCCTCTCTTTGGACAAGGTTAATTCTTCCAAATAGAGATCATTTTTGTTCCAGGAATATACTTCTTGGAATTCTGCAAATACTCCTCAGTGTCTCCTATTACCATGTGATGTATTTGCTCTTATATGCATCTGTGTAAGAAAATCCAGGGCCTGAACTGTTTTCCACTCCAACAGACCATAAAGATTTGGCTCAGGTTTATGCTTGCCTTTCTTTTCCATAGTATGGCATTGGGCACACTTTTGAACAAAACCCCCAGCCCTTCTTGACATCAGCCATTTTTAATTCACTCTCTGGCTGGGTGCACCAAGAAGTTCCCAGTTGGAAGCTGGATGTCCAATCTCTCCTGGACATGTCTTTAACCACCACATTATTACCTTGACTTGAGTTGTTCCAAAAGAACTTATATGCAGGTGTAAATTTGGTAGATGGTTCCAAGAAACAGGAATGAGGTTGCAGGAAATGTGGGACAGAGGAGGGAGAAAATCCAATATGAATGTGTGATTTGGAGACTGCTGTGCAAAATGGTACAATATTCCACTGGGACCTCCTGAGAAGTTCACAAAATGCCTCTCCAAATTGTCTACCTGAGGTGGACAGGGAATAGCGATCCATTGGCCTATCCTCCATTGGTCAAGCATTACCCTTGCTGAAACTTGCTCTGACTACAGTCTTTGGTGTTGGAGGAGACTTGGGACAGAAGTCAAAGTCATTGCTGTTAGACAACTGGAATGTCCATTGGAACACTACTCCAGAGGTGCCTGGAGCCAGAAAATAAACTTCAGTTATGTCTGCTGCAACTTTATGACCTATACTAGTGATTCACAAATGTTGAATATTTTCTGAATCACCTGGAAAGCTCATAAAAAAATGAAGAGATGTAGATTCATAGAAGAGAGATACAGTGTGGGAACTTCTCACAAGCTTTAATGTCCTCAGTTTTATTTATAGTGTCCTCTTACTAAATTCTCAGGTGATTCTGATAAATACATCAATATTTGAGTACCAATTATGGTACTCTCTATGAACCCTGCAGGGACAAGGCAGCCTTACTAGGAATTTGAAGTTAATTTTGCTACTGTTAACCTGAACTTATGGCAGGTACAGAGTGTGCCCCAGGCTACCCCACACCTCCCAATCCCCAGTTGTGTTGTTCAGCCCATGTAATAGTTGTAACTGTCTATTCAGCAAGCACCTTGATACCCTATCTAGCTCTTGTCAACACTCCCCCTCAAAGGAAAAGAAAATTACATTTAATGAACATTTGCCATGAACTTTGATAGATATTTTAGAGATAAGACTTCTTTAATTCTGATGACAACCTTGCAAAGTAGGTGGTATTATTCCTATTTTTCAAATGAAAAAAGCTAAAGCTCAAAGAGATGTGAAGTTGCATGTCTACTCCACTGGAAAGACCTCTCCAGTCCATCACACACCTTGCACTGTGGAGAACTAGTAACAACAATCTGCATTAGGTCCACCTAGAACACATACATCTCTGCTATCTTAAACTTTGAAGAGGAAGACACTAACTCAGTTAGGCAGACATTTAAAGTTGTAGAAGTCAGACCAATCATCCTATGGGAAAAGTGGTACCTAATCACACTTTGACTGTGTGGGTTTACTTAATGGGAAGACATTTATGGAGCACCTGCTATGCACCAGGCACTGTGTTGGGTGCTTTGTATCATCTGTTTCCTTTAGTAGTCATTGTAGCATTGTAACAGGGCATTGCTGTCTCTTTCCTGATCTCACAGAACAGTATCTGTATCTTCTGGCAACAGTGTCCCAGTAGCTTTATTAATCAGGAAAAATATCCTCACAAAATATTAAAGGTGATTACAGGCAACAAATTACATTCAGATTTCTTGCTGTTTTCTCAGATCAGTTCAAATCTCTTTTGGAGACTAAAAGACAGCACTTAATTTTGAAGTTTGAAAATTCGGACTGAACTTTATTTATTATTTATACCCTTTGAAAAAAATTTAATTGAAAATTTAAATGCATTGTAAAGTGTTTAAGGGGGGGGGGCACCTGGGTGGCTCAGTGGTTGAACATCTACCTTTGGCTCAGGTCGTGATCCCACGGTCCTGGGATCGAGTCCCTCATGAGGCTCCCCTCAGGAAGCCTGTTTCTCCCTCTGCCTATGTTTCTGTCTCCCAATCTGTGTCTCTCATGAATAAATAAGTAAAATCTTATTATTTTTTTTAAATTAAGTGTTTAAGAGGAAGTTAAAATATGTCTTACTATGCAGTGGCAGTTTGGGCCATATCTTCTAATATTTATTTTCATTCCCTGTATTCTAATTGGTTCTTTCTAATTTCCCAATAGCTGTAATTAGCAAAGGACGGTCTTATGAGCATAATACAGCAAATCTACATTTAGTGCTTCCTGTCTCAAAAACAGTAATTCCATTCACTCTAGCACTCCCATGTCCATGGGAGATTGTTAACTCTTTTTTCAGAGCTGCTCCAGACATTCTTCAAAGCAAATGTATTTGGTATATTACTTTATATTCCTTGAACAGACAGCAACATAGTTTTTGACAGCTTATTTTCAACAGCTAAGCATGAAGTCATTGTAAAACAGTCTAAAGGCATTTAGCCTGGTGTTAATGATCTGTTTTGACTCTTTCTTGTCTACAGTCTGATGTTTCTGTTTCAACTTCTGCTGCTAAAGATAAGATGACATTTGATAGTTGGGTTCATCCCATGAAAAGTTTAATTTAATTACAGAAGGGGCTGATTTGCTAGATTAAAAGGTCAAGTATTGTAAAATTCATTTTGGGGGACAGAGATTTGAAAGAGCTGCCCGGTACAAAGTTCATTATAGTCAGAGGAGGGCAAGGCATTGAGGAGATGAGGCAAAGTGAAAGCCACTCACTGGCTGTTTTCATTCAAGGAGACACATTCAAATATATACAAAGGGTTGAACATAATACTTAGCATCCTTTATCATCAATACTGTTTTTTTTTGGGGGGGGGCTTTTTTTTTTTAGCTTTTGAAGAGTTCTGCATTAGGGTGATTGGCAAAAAAATTAACTCAAATAATAAATAAAGGCTAGAACCGTCTTTGTTTTAAAAATAGCACAAGGCTGGAGACTGTCAAAATGAAAGGCTCCTAGCCCTGGCAGGAGGGGCACGATTCCTCCTGCCGCCCACCCCTCCACCCCGACCACCACACACAAAATCTGCTGAATTTGTATTGAGATTAAGTGTCTTCAGGCTGCAGATAATTCCAGGGAGCTCTGTTTGCTCTCAGCCCGCTGGAGAAGATGAGGGACACAGAGCCAAGAGCCCAGGCTCCTGAACAGCTTGGTTTAAGGACGTGAGGCGCCTGGGGGATGAGACCTGGGGCCACCTGACCAGCTGATGCTAAAACAATCTGCACCAGCCCGGCGACTGCCGTGTCCCAAAGAGTCAGGAAGGGCAGAGGGGCAGCGGGTAGAAGGGCGTGCAGGGCTGCAGGAGCCTCCAGCACCCAGGGCAGGAGGGGGAGAGGCGGGTGGACTCGCACAACTTGGCCTCGTGCCATAGATCAAATGTTGATCAAAGGATAAAAGAGGATCAAAAAATGACTCAAAGACTCCTGGCTGAAGCTGCCGAAAGAGGGGCCGCTTCATTAGACAGTGTGGGGTGAGGAATGTGAGGAGCAGCTGGCATTTCAGTTCCATTAAAAAATCCTCCAGTTTACCGTCGGTTTTAAAGTGGCTCCTGCGTCCACACTCGCCCGCATGGCTCTTCCCTGCGCTCTGGGCCGCAGCTCAGGGACAGCAGGCCGGGAGAAGGTGGGCCCCTCCCCACCCACCCCACCATCAACCCCCACCCAGCCCCCAGCTCTTAAAAAACCTAATTACAAAATGACTGGATGAAGGGAACGTGTAGCTGTAATATGCCCGGACCTCCGTAATCCATTTGATGTGGTGCCTTGCAAAATCTGACTTGAAAAATTAATACTAATTGATTTGGACAGAAGTGTTGTTGCATGGATTGAAAACTGGCTGAAAGACTGTAAACAAAGGATAATGACAAATGGCAGTGCAATCAAGGAGCAGGAGTCGAGTTTTCCATAAGAGGATGGTGTCCAGGGGCCTCCCAGAGTCAGGATGGGGGTTTATTTTGGGGCAGTGCGGATGTTATCTACAAAGAAATGAAGAGCGTCTGAAGGAAATCGCAGCTGACTCTCAATAGGAAGGAGGGTAAACATTAATAAAAGGAGAATCATATCGGGTCAAAGGAATGCTAGAACCATGGAAGGGAAAGATCAAAGAAAAAAAATCACTATAAATATGAGAAAACGACAGGGAGATATTCTTTCCAAACTCAAAAATTTGGAGCAAACATGTAGGTAAATTCAAAGGATCGAATTAACCTGATACTTCATCATCTCTCAAATTTACTGTTGATGCTTTAGTATTTATTTGATCGAAATAATGACAGATTTCAGGGCAATAAATATTCTTACATCTAGAAAGCTTGTAAAAATACCTATGTCCCCTACTGCTTTCAGAACCCAGATCTTTGGGTGTAGGTTCATTTGCATGTTGATTTATCAGCTGAAAAATCAGAAAGGGTAAAACCTTAAAAGCACTTGCATTCAGACAACCAAACTGAAACAAAATGAGAAAAAAAAAAAGATATTGCAAATGCAGCTTGTATTATTTGCACCTGGAGCTTGTAACAATTGGTTTACCTTTTAATGTGAAGAAAACAATTTCCTGCCAATATGAAATAAATCAATTGATTACACATTGATTGAACATCTATTATGCCGTGAGTCCTTTACTAAAGGGCTTTTGTTTTTATAAGTTATTTGAAAGTAAAATTAGAAAAACAAGAAAAGTACATTTCCTTATCTGAAGAAGCTTTACTCACAAATAGAGTCTTGGAATTTCAGTGCCAAGAAGAACCTAAAGGCTCATGGATTCCTACACCCCTTCATTTGGGACAAGAACTAGACCCCACAGGGACCTAAGACTCCCCTGCTGGTGGTGATGTGGCCTGGTTAGGACCTGTAGATGTGTCCACCCAGATGTCTCCACACAACTGTGCATCCATAAGACCCAGTGTAATCTTTCACTTCCCATACACAACCACCATGCCTGAGATCTCACTTCACCACTGTCCTTTTGGCCAACCTAAGCCAAACTCAACTGAGGTACAAGGTACGCACCCCAGGCGTCCTTTTTGAAACCCTGACCAAACCTGCTAATGGGACCAGGCCACAGACGGTAGCACCTGTCAGTGCCCTTCTTTGTGCCAGGGTGAATAGCATCTAAGCCAGAATCTTTCAGAACCTTGGGACCACTTAATCCCACAGTGCTTTTCATTCTTGCTGTCCTTGGCCCCCACCCAAAACGCACATTCCAGCAGCGGCCTGTCCCCCACATCCGAATCCTCACCCTTCTCTCTGTTCCCTTCCCTGTGAGTTCTACCTGGTGAACACCCAGTCTCCTTTCCAGGCTAATCTCAATCATCATCCCCTTCTCTGCAAAGGAGAAACACCACCTGCCTCCTCTTAGCTGCTTTGGCCCCTCAAATTAACAACTCCCTTCATTTTTCTTCCCTCATAGGGCTTAACAGAAGCAAAAATGGAAGAAATTATCAGTTCTGTGGGGCAAGGTGGCTACCATAACTCTTCAAGTGGTTAGAGAATTTCTTTGTTTGCATATCTGCCTACACTGGATATAATCTTTCTGAGGGATTTTTTTTTAAGATTTTATTTATTTATTCATGAGAGACAGAGAGAGAGAGAGAGAGAGGCAGAGACAGGCAGAGAGAGAAGCAGGCTCCCTGCAAGGAGCCCGATGTGGGACTTGATCCCAGATCTTGGGATCACGCTCTGAGCCAAATGCAGATGCCCAACCACTGAGCCACCCAGGCATCCCCTTTGTGAGGGCTTTCACCTTATTTGTGCCTCCTGGTATACCCTTAGTGCCCAGGACAGTCTCTCCTTGCCCATCATAGGCTCTCCCTAAATATCTAACTCAAGGAGTATCTACTGGACCATTAGCTTTGTGAGGCAGAAAAATGCCTTCTTTCTCCACCAGCTCACAGTTCCTAGCACATATGACTAGATAATCACTTTAAATTCTTTCCACAGTGCCATCTGGAAGAGTTCTTCTACTGTAAATAAATTCCCCTTTCACTCAAGCTCTTTACTCAGCTCCCGCTCAATTTGCTTACTGTATCTTAAACCTGGTTCTCCTTGAACATGAGACTTCTCTTTTTTTTTTCCTCTTCAAAAAAGGCTACTTCTCCCTATAGCCCCTTCTACCTAGGACCTAAGATGGGCCTACTCCTAGATTCCCATTTCAACTCATTAGGTGTCCTTATAAACAAAATTATTGAAAGAACAGTCAGTACCCTGTGGCAATCAGTCTCCAGTCCCCATCTTCACTGACATGGCTCTTAATCGAGCCATATTTTGTAATGGACAATTCTTAAGCCTATTTCTGGCTACTTCAATTCTCAGTTCATATGTTTTTCAACTTCTCTATAATATATGACACTTGCTACACCTGCTTCTTTTCCTCCTACTTCTCTGTTCTAACTTTTTCAGTGTTCTAAAAGCTCTTTGTCTTCTATCTTATTCTTTATCTAGCATTTTGCCCTGAGGCCTCTGAGCCTTATTCTCTGGTTAAACTATCACCTTTGCAATGACACTCAAATACATTCTTCTTTTAAGGCTCAGACTCATTTATCCATCTGTCTCTGGAGAGCTCCTCTTGGGTAACCTAAAACACTTCAAAACCAACCTTCAGAAAGCTGGATTTATTATGTATCCTCTAACTCCTCTCTTCCTGTGGCGTTCTCTGACTTAGTCAAAAGTATCCCCAATTATCCTGTCTTCCCAGCTAGAAACATGGAGGGTATTTCTAGACAACCTCCACGCTGTCCCCCTCAGCAGCCAATTGCTTTCATTCTAGTTCCAGTATTATTTTCACAACCTTCCTTTCTTTTCTATCCTTGTGAACACTTAAATTCTAAGTGTTTAGAGATACTGTGTGTGAAAATAAACACACAGTATCTCTAAACACAGTTCTCCTGTTTAACAAAGATAAATATGATTTATGTATCAGTGTTTGCAGTGTATTCCCCTCCTTTCTGCAAGAAATACCTAAGAACCATTTGCTATGTCCATAGTGATAATGGGTCAAAAGAATTGAAAATTTAAAATAACCAGAAACAGGACCAAAGGAAAGAAAGGTAGTGAGGAGAAAGAACACATTCAGGAAAGCAAGGAGAGGAGTAGGGGATAAATCCTGGAGCCCACACCTAAATTGAGAATGGATGAAAGTTTTAGGTATAGTTCTAGAGTTTGAAGGTGATAGAAAGATGGATGGGGGGGAGGATTTTTATAACACTATTCTTGAAATTCTAATGAAGTCTTATATTGCATTTAAGTATTTTTGGCTCTAAAATGTGTGTTTGACAGTGACATCTCAAAGAGACTGGACCACATGAATACCAAGGTTTAAATGATCTACACATAGATTCTTGTAGTAGCTATATATAATGTCCTGAATGTTCCCTTCAAACCTCCATCTGAATGCCAGAGTGACATTTTAAAAATGAAAATTTGATTATGATAATGCCTTGTTTAAACATTTTCAGTGATTTGGGGCAACTGGGTGGCTCAGTTGGTTAAATGTCTGACTCTTGATTTTGGCTCTGGTCATGATCTCAGGATTGTGAGGTTGAGCCCTGTGTCGGGCTGTGTGCTGGGCTTGGAGCCTATCAAAGATTCCCTCTATCTCTCTGCCTCCCCCACCCCCCAAAAAAGGAAAAAAATTTTCAGCAATTTATCCAAATGGTCACAAAAGTTCAAGTTACTAACTTAGGCATGATTTTCCCTTATACTTTGACTTTTGCCCAAGCATTCAACCAAAACTTCAGATATTCCACAGTGCTAAAACTTTCTTGAATAGCTAGCAGTCCTCTGTAGATATCACCTTGCATATGATTTGTTTCTTCTACTTCAAATGATCTCCTTTCCTTCTTCACATCACTGGTTCGTATATGTCTCTGAGTTCTGTACAAATGACTGCTTCTAAAATGCCTCTCCTGGCATCTGAATCTGAGTCAGATGATTGCCCCCATCAGCTCTGTAATCATGACCCATGCATTCTATAACCCATCATCCCTTCCTTCTCCTTGAGAGAGCCAACATTTCCAGATTGATGTTTGCCTGCAAGATTTTTTTCAGAGCACTTATAAACACCACATGCAATGTGTGCATGAAATACATATGTATATTTTATAAAGTTGTATGTATTGTAAAATTAATCAAGAATATAAATAGGACAATCAGAATACTTTTGAGCAAAAAAGTGAGCTATAACAAATAGTGCAATATACTATCTCAAAATGTAAACTGAATATTGTGTGCATATATGAAGTTTCATGCAAGCCAGCAAATCTGTGTAGAGTCTATGAACAATACAGGGAGTTAGACATAGTCTAAAGTCAGTATTTAAAATCAGTGGATAAGAATAAGGTATTCAATAAAGGGATAAGAAAAACTAGCTAAATACTTGGAAAAAAAGATTGAGTTTCCTGATTTAAAGCAAACAAAATAAATCTCATATGGACTGAACATTAGAAGGCAAAAATAAGTCCATGGAAGTAGTTGGAAAAAATATAGGAAATTATTTTTATCATTATAGAGTAAAAAAAAATTATCTTACTATAACCTGAAGATTATATTCCTTAAAGGAAAAGACTAAATTGTTTATGAAACTATTTTTTTAATTTTTTTATTTTAATTTTTATTTTAATTTTATTTATTAGAGACCCAGAGAAAGAGAGAGAGAGAGAGAGAAGCAGGCTCCATCCAGGGGAGCCCAACGTGGGACTCGATCCTGGGTCTCCAGGATCATGCCTTGGGCTGAAGGTGGCACTAAACCGCTAAGCCACCGGGGCTGCCCCGTGAAACTATTTTTTATGGTAGTTCTTTCTTTTAAATGTTGTAAAATATGGTTTTTCTGCTTTGCCTCTGGCCTTTTCTCAGTAAAAATAAGCTCTTACACTAGAGCTATTGTTTCAATCATACAATTCAAGGAAATCTTTATAGGTCATCAATATCATCCCCAGATTTTAAGCTCCAGTGTCTCCCTGAGTACCCCCAAAATATTGAGGTCTATCTTGTTATAAACAAGAGTTTTTCACCTTAAAATTTTGTGATTCTTTGCAAATTGTTTTCTGTCTTATCCCAATCTTCATGTTTACCAAGATTTGCTTTTCACATCTATCTCTCTGTGAATATGCCAAACAACTGATTGCCCTTCTCCATATGAAGAAAAGTAATGGGATTCCAAAATTCAACAGCCCTGATTTTCTACTCCCCCTCTCCCCTCTAGACTGTCATTCTGGCTCCTAAAATGTCCTCCAATGTCCTATTACATATATCAAAATGCTAGCTAAATCCTTTATGACTCACTGTCTCTTGTTTGATCAGGCAACAGAAAGGAAAGGGCAGCCTGAGCTGGGAACCCAAGAATGAGAAGTTGTAAACTGTTACTGCAGTTCAAGGATTAAGAATCAAGACCAATAGCCAGAATCTTTGCAACCAGAAACTGAGGGCCAAGTACCAAAGAACATCGTGGAATACATTTAGGCCGAAGCAGTGAACAAGGATACCCAACCACAATCAATTTAGGAAAGAAAGTTAAATCAGAGGTCATTATAGAAAAGTAAACATTTCTGTTAATGGTAAGACCTCAAGGAAGACTCATGTGTCTCAGGCACTTAGTGAAGAGAATGTCAAAGAGGATAGGGAGGATCACGTAGGAACGTGAATGTGGTCAGCCTGAGCAGGTAATGTAGGCCAAGGGTTCCTTCTGTTTTTTTTCCAGCTCATGTGGGTCAACTCATAGTAATTTCCCCCACCCACAAAACCCTGAAATTTCTCCATGTTCTTTCTCCTTCTTAATGATAGAAGTGAGCATGGAAGTTAACCTCAGTGTAATGAAATATAAGGAACTGTCCCAATTTCTTATTTGTCTAGGACAGGGGTCAGCAATTTTTTTTTTTCTGTAAAGAGCCAGAAAGTATATATTTTAGGTTTGCAGGCCATACAGTTTCTGTCACAGTTATTCAACTCTGCTGGTGTAGCACAAAAGCAGCCACAGACAATACACAAAAGAATGGACACAGATATGTTCCAAAAATCTTTTATTTATAAGAAGAGGCAAGACTCTGGCCAACTCCTAGGCTAGAATTTGGTTATATTACATGTTGTTGCTCACAATTATGAGGTCCTAAGTGAGGTTTGGGAAATATTTTTACTACAAGCAAATTTTAGCATAAAGATATTTTACAAAGGAGCTGATCTATGATGTTTTCATAATGTTTTACCCAATATTAAATGCAAAGAAATTTAATTTTGATTTTAATAACCTATGCTCTCAATTAAAAATTAGAGACCTAATGTGCCTTTTCTATTTCAAATCTGTGATGTGATATTACTGCTGATATGAACAGCAACAGAAAGGATGAGTTGAAAAGCATTTTTCCCTTAAGACAATGAAGATCGGTGAAATATATTTTTAAAAAGTGATGTTGGAAAGTCCCTTTTGCTGGTCATCTGTTTCATCTTGCACTATAGCCAAAATAAGAAGCATTTACTCTTGTTTTATTTATTTTTTATGGTTTCCAGTAAGAAATCATTCTCTAATTCCATCATCCCATTCAGGATGCTAAGTAAACCTGGAGAGACACACTCTATAAAGGAGTTCAGGAGGCCAAATGATCAGTTATTTGCCAAAGAAGCAGAATATTGCTTACTTGCCTACAATCCTTTAAAGAAAAAAAGAAAAATTAACAAGGGAAGAACAGTAAAGAAATTCAAAAGGTCTCAGAGTGTATCAAGCATCCACAAAACAATTTAATTTCCTCAGTCAAGATATAAATGGTGATGGATAAATCATGTCCCTATTTCTTATTATGCTCCATCAAGTTACTTGTTTTGAGACAACACAAGGACTCTCCTACTAAAGTGTTTTCATTTATTCAATAGCTACAAATTTTTAGCATTCCTACTTATTTATCATTAATGCTTTGTTACTCCTTTTTATATTTCAAGAACTAAAAGGACAAATCAATTTCTGTGAGTTCACAATTCAATTCAGTAAAAATTTTTGAGTGCCTACTATGTGCCTGGTAATGATCTAGGCGATTGAGATTCAAAAATGAACTAAGCCCTTTTTTCTTATGGAGCTTGTAGTCTAGAGGAGACAGATAAACCATAAATGGAACAAATAAGTCAATTATTGAGTACACTAAAAGATGATCGACAATGGTTAATTCTGAAGACTGGGGCAGGGTAAACAGTTACAATATCTGGTAAAGGTCAAAGTGGGTTTCTTTGAGAAGGTGAAATTGTGAGCAAAGATTTCAAGGATGTAATACATTACCCAAGAGCATATCCAGGCAAAGAATATTTAAAGCAGAAGAAAGAAATGGAGCAAAAGCCCTAAGATAAGAGTGTTCCTAGAAAATGGAAACAAAGCGAATGTGTGGCTGGAGTGAGATGGGGGCTAGTGGTATAGACAAGGTATTTGTGATTACCAGATTAAAAGATTGGGGCTAGGGCACACTTTGGGGACATTCTGATGTCTTCTTCTCTGAGTGAAACAAGGAGCAATTTAAGAGTTTTGAACAGGGGCAGCCCAGGTGGCTCAGCAGTTTAGCACTGTGTTCAGCCCAGGGCGTGATCCTGGAGACCCGGGATGGAGTCCCACTTTGGGCTCCCAGAATGGAGCCTGCTTCGCCCTCTGTCTCTGCCTCTCAATCTCTCTCTCTCTCTCTCTCTCTCTCTCTCTCTCTCTGTCTTGCATGAATAAATAAATAAAATCTTTTTTTAAAAAAGAGTTTTGAACGCAAGAGAGATATGAGCTGACCCGTGGTTTCATAGGATCATTCTGGCTTCTGTGTTGAGAATAGACTGAAGGAAAGTTAAGCAAAGAAGGACAAAGAGCAACTTGGAGGCTATTGGCCTAATCCTGGTGAGTAAGGATAGTGATTCTGAGTGATGAGAAATAGTCAGATTCTAAATAGGAACCAAAAGTTCAATCTTGCCTTGATTGATGCATTTGAAAACCCAGCCACCAAATGGAACTGTCCTACTAACTACACCATATACTAGGGCACAGTCACACCTCATAAATATGTACATCTTTCTCCTGATATTCTTAAAAATTTGGAAGAAGATTGGGAAAAATATGTTCTAATTCAGACTGAGCAGACAAAAAGGAAAAAAAAATGAACATTGAAGAGACAGTAGGTAATGATAGAAAAATGTGTCAATCAAATCAGGCTGGACATGTGTGACCTAAACATTAGAAGTTAGATCAACCTAATAGTGTAGGATTTGGGACAAGAAGGGATAGAAACCATGGCAAAGAAAATCCTAGTATGCAGCTTTACATAAAAATGTATGAAAATTATATGTAAAATATTACCTTTAAAAGTTTATTGTATTTGATGCATTTGATTATGTATTATCTATCACTGTGTAACAAATTATAGCAAAACTTAACCAGCTTTAACAGGAGACATTTATTATAGCTTATGAGAGTCAGGCATCCAGGCACAGCTTAGCTAACTCAGGGTCTCTTACAACGCTGCAATCAAGGTATTGGCTGGAGCTACAGTCATCTCAGCTCTGGGAAGATTGACTTTTGAGCTCATTCATGTGGCATTTGGTAGCTTCAGATTATCACTGGTTCTTTTTTTTTTTTTTTCCACGAGAAACACACAGAGAGAGGCAGAGACATAGGTAGATGGAGAGTCAGGCTCCCTGTGGGGAGCTTGATGTGTGGAGCCCAATTTGGAACTCAATCCCAGGACCCTGGGATTATGACCTGAGCCAAAGGCAGATGCTCAATCACCGAGCCACACAGGTGCCCCTCTTCATTGGTTCTTATCTCCAGATATCTCTTCTTTTTTGAGTGGTCTTTACTAGAGGCCTACTCACAACACTATAGCTTATTTCCCCTAAGAAAGGGCAGAAAGAGTCAGAGGAGAAGAAAAGAGAAACAGAGAAAGAGACAGGAAAAGAAAGCCTCCAGATTAAAAAAAAAAAAAAAAAGAAAGAAAGAAAGAAAAGAAAGCCTCCAAAATGGAAACCACAGTCTTCCTGTAACCCAATCTAACAAGCAACATCCCATTACATCTGCTGTATTCTGTTCATTAGAAGCCCACATTCAAGGGAAGGAGATTAGACAAGGACATGAATATCAGAAGGCCAACAACCCTGTGGCCATCCCGGAGGTTGCTGACCACAGGGCATTCACAAGAAGTAAGGTGATAGGCACCTAAATAGTTACAGTAGACTAATACAAATCTTAGATAATTGGTGTTCTCTGACAACTAAGTGAATCTTAAATTTCACTTTACTTGTATGGCTGACTGATCAGTTCCCATTAATTGTTCTGAGTGCACTCATCCATTCACTGCTAAAGTTTGATTACAATAAAATTCCATAATTTCTAGAAAATAAGAAATTGAAGTAAATCTGGTTATAATTCTGATAAAGATTGCATACAATGCATCTCAAATAATATTCTACACTTATTTTCTGATTACTTTAATAGAATAATATCACAATATTTTGTATCACTTATAATAGGTACATAGAAGTTTCAATTTTTAATCTTTCCTACTTTAAAAAATGATGAATTAATTAGATTACTTACTGAACTTCAGTAAGAAGAAGCAAAGCATATTTTCCCTTCCATAAAAATCTGTGATTTTTTTTTTCATGGTGAAGAGGAGACTGCGGAATGTTTAATTAATTTCTTAATATCTACATGTAATTCTCTGATATCTACATGTAATATCTCTAATATCTACATGTTTTAATAGAAAAACACATCTATGACCATTCTGGAAATATTTAGTTTTTAAAAATTATAGTAAAATTCACATAACAAAAATTTACTCTCATAACCATTAAAGTGTATAGTTTAGTAGTGTTAACTTAAATACACTCACATTTTCGTATGGCCAAGCTCCAGAATCCTTTCCTTTTCTTTTTCTTTCTTTCTTTCTTTCTTTTTTTTTTTTTTTAAGATTTTGTGTATTTATTACATACTGAGAAACACAGAGGGAGCGGGGGCAAAGACATAGGCAGAGAGAGAAGCAGACTCTTTGCAGGGAGCATATTGTGGGACTCGTTTGAAGGACTCTGGGATCACGCCCTGAGCCAAAGGCAAATGCTTGACCACAGAGCCACCCAGGCATCCTCAGTATCCTTTTCATCTTACAAAACCAAAACTCTCTATCTTATACAACAATTGTCCATTCCCTTTTACCAAGCGTGGTGACCACCATTCTCCTATTTGTGTCTCTAAGAATTTCACCATTCTAGGTACTTCATATAAATGGAATCATACAGTATTTGCCTGTTTGTGACTGGCTTATTTCGCTTAACATTTTGTCCTCAAGATTCATTCATACTACAGCATATGCTAGAATTTTCTTTCTTTTTAAGGCTAAATAATATTCAAATGTATGTAATACCACATTTTGTTTATCCATTCATCCATCAACAAATAATTGGGTTGTTCTACCTTTTAGTTATTATGAGCAATGCTGCTATTAACATAAGTATGTATATATCTCTTTGCTTTCAATTTTTTTTGCATTTATACCCAGAAATGGAATTGATGGGTCATATAGAAATTCTATTTTTAACTTTTTGAGCAAATATCATGCTGTTTTCCATATTACGTGCATCATTTTATATCAACAGTGTACAAACTTTTCAATATCTCCACACCTCAATCAACACTTGTTATTTTCTGGTTTTTTGATAGTAGCCATCCTGATGGGAATGAGGTGATACCTCACTGTGATTTTAACTCACATTTCCTAATGATTAATAATGTACATCTTTTCAAATACTTCTTGACCATTTATATATCTTGTTTAGAGAAATATCTGTTCCTTTCCTGTTTTGAAATCAGATTGTTTTGATGGTTTTGAATTATAGCAGTTGTTTATATATTCTGGATAATCCTTATTGGTTATATGACTTGCAAATATTTTTTCCCATTCCTTATATTGTCTTTTCACCTTGTTGCATGTGTTCTTTGATACACAGAAATTCTTAATTTGATGCTTTGGAAATATTTTTATTAGTTCTGCCAATTACAAAGCTACAACTTAGAATTCAGTGGTGTAGTAGCATATAAGTTTGAGTATAAATGGTTTTTAAAAAAAATCCCTGTGTAAATTTTGATGATCTGGGTGACAGGATTCCCACAATTTGATTTATATCAGAGATTTTGACTTGCTTTAACCTGTGTGGGGTATTATAAGTGGTAAGGGGGAAGAAGGTAGCATGTGGGAAAAATGTACGAGACATTTAGTGGATCCATATAGTCTTGTGACACTTTTAAGGATAGTCAGGTATCACTTCAAGGGGTGGTGGGTTAAATCATGCAACACCTGTGATTCTTTCACTCTTGGCACTTGGCAAAATCCAATTGCCTTGTATACATTTATTAAAGAAATGTTATTGAGTCTTCATTTTATATTTTCTCAATGAAAAGCTTGTGCTTTGCATTTGAGTATGGACTTCTAAAGGATAGGGGCCATGCCTAAGGAACTACCCAAAGCAAACCAGTGTTTCATAGGGTTTGTTTAGTGATAATGACAAAGCTAAAATTTCAAAGAACTATCCATGCACCTGGAAACGAGAAAAGACTCCTTGGAGAAGCAGGCAGACGGATCATATAGGGGTTAAACTGAATGGAACCAACACGGTCAAGTTCAGACAAGACTTACAGGGATATCAAGGAATCTGCCTTTTATTTATTTATTTATTTTGGGGGTCTTGATCTTGTTAAAACTGAGGGCCCAAAGAATTACCTCTTCTAACTTTTCTGACTCTAATTTCTTAAGTTCCTGAACTTAATTTACATATTTATCTTTGATCTCCTAAGTTCCTTGCCTCCATTGGCTTTATTCTGCCTGCATCTTCCTATTCTTTTCTTCTTGCATTCATACATTGAATAATTATTAGAGCTTCCCATGTACCAGAGCATTAGAGTCAAAACAAACAATTCTTGCCCTAATGGAGCTGACAGGCTAATGGGGAATAAAAAGTCAAAAATAGAAAAGTACAATTTAAGAAAGTACAATAGAATGTGACAAGTATTATGAAAAGTAAAATGAATTGCAGTGGAAGCAAAAATCCCCACACCAGTTCTAGGAGGAAAAAAAGCTTTCCAAAGGAAGTTATGTCTAAGTGAGACTTGAATTGTATGGATAACTTAGCCAGAGAAAGCATGTAGTGAAGTGGGGCAGGGTGGTGGTAGTGGGGGTGGCTGGGTAGTAGAAAACTCAAGACAGAAGGAAGAGGCTGTGCAAAGGCCTCAAGTAGTGAGAGTAAGAGAGTGAGAGAGAAAGGTGTGGAGAATGCGATGTGTGGATTGGGGTGTGGGAGGGAGAGAGGAGAGAGTTACAAATCTAAATGATTGCAGCATTAAAAGGCTAACAGAAGAATGGTAAAGAGAGAGAGCTCAGAAGGAAAAGGCATGTTAAAGAATTTGGACTTTCAGGGCAGCCCTGGTGGCATAGTGGTTTAGCGCCGCCGTCAGCCTGGGGTGTGATCCTGGAGACTGGGAATCAAGTCCCATGTCAGGCTCCCTGCATGGAGCCTGCTTCTCCCTCTGCCTGTGTCTCTGCCTCTCTCTCTCTCTCTCTCTCTCTCTCTGTGTGTGTGTGTGTGTGTGTCTGTCGTGAATGAATAAATAAATAAATCTTAAATAAAAAAGAATTTGGACTTTCAATGTAATGAAGAGCCATTGAACACTTTTAAACACAGTAGTAGCACATGCGTAAGATTTGTATTTTAGAAAAATCCCTGTCTGTGGTGTGGAGAATAAGTTGCAGCGAGATCTGACTAGAAAAAGGGAGACTCCCTATGAGGTGAATAAAAATAAGATGATGACTAAATTAGATGAGTAATAGAGGAAAAAAAAAGAAAAATGTGATGAATTGATCCATATCTAAGAATTCTAAAGGAAAGGAAAGGGAGTAGTCAAGAATAATACTCAGATTTCCAGTTTTGACTAGTGGGTGGAAGGTTGATAGAAAAGATGAGCTAGAGATAGAGCAGACTGATAGAAAAGATGAGCTCAGTTTTGTAGCTGGGCTCTGCTGGGCCCTCTGGATCTCCAAGAGACATCTTGTAGGAAGAGGAATTTCCAAATCTAAAATTTAGGAGAGAGGTTGCCCCTAGAAAGTTGAACTTTGAGGTCCTCTTTATATAGAGAGAGGGTTATTAAAGCCACAACAGGAAATGAGGGAGACATTGAAAAATTGAAAGTGTGAAAATTGAAATGAGAAAACAATCTAAGAGCCCTGAGAAATACAAACATTTCAGGATTCTACAAAGGAATTTGACATTCCAATGTCAGAGAAACAGAATGGAAAGAATGTGTTGTTAAGGATCAAAAGGGACTGGTCAACAGTGGAAAGAGGAGTAGAGAGGTCAAACAAGCAAAGATTTCAATGATTTAACAGGAAGAAAGTCAGTCATTGCTGGCTTTGGCAAGAACAGTTTCTATAGGTGGCAAGAGCAGAAGCAGAATTGAAAAGGTGTGAAGAATGTGTAGAACTGGAAACGAAAGGCAGTGAATGTAGACAACTCTTAAAAAAAAATCAGTTGTAAAGCAGTGGTGATAAAGGAGAGTACTTGGTGGGAAGTGTGAGGCTGAGGGACAAATTTTTAGTATGTGAGAACATGGAATATGTTTATGGACTGATGAATAAAAGAAGGAAAGTAAGACTTGAATATAAAGAAAAGAGTATCATTCATCAGAGTCAACTCAGGCTGCTGTAACAAAATACCATTGATTGGGTGACTTAAACAACTGATATTTATTTCTCATAGTTCTGGAGGCTGGGAAGTCAAGATCAAGGTGCCAGGTTATTTGGTTCTGAGTGAGGACCTCTTCCTAGTTTGCAGATAGCTACCTTCTCCCTGTCTCCTCACATAGTGGTGAGAAGCAGCTCTGGTATCTCATCCTCTTCTTCTACGGGCACTAATCTAATCATGGAGGCTCTCTTCTCTTGATATTATCTAAACCTAATTATATTCCAAAGACATCCACCTCCTAATTCCATCACAACGGGGATAAGGGTTTCAATGTATGAATCTGAGGAGACACAAACATTCAGCTCATAGCAGGTATCCTAGGAAGGTAGGGGGTAGGATCATGAGTGCAGTTGCAGGGATTAATCTTCAACCAGGGAAATAGCTTTTCTTTCCTGAGACTTCTATTTGTAGATTTGGCAGCAAGAAGTTGGTGTTATATTTTTCCTCTGAACAAACAGACAAATTTATTGGCCAATAGTGAAGACAACAAATGAAAGATTTGAACAGAGTGGAGAAAATTCAGTAGGGAAATATATGAAGTATTGAAAGCCTAGTTAGTTTGGGCACCAGGAATTTATAGTGTCATCAGTATATACAGTTGTGTGATCATCTTCAATAACTCAGGTATCTGGGTTAGATCTACAGAAGTAGGACACCTAGACTGTGTACTTGCCATGAGGATGGATAGAAAGGCAATTTGACTAGAGTTTTTAGAAACTGGCAAAAGAATGGTTGAAATGAGGGCCCATGACATCAAAGCAAGACAGAGAACGAAAAGAAGACAAAATAGAACAAAAAGAGGAAAGTACAGGGATCATAGACTGCCAGCCCTGAGGAGTCAGGGACAGGGTTGATAAGAATACAGAGTAGGAGAATTTGTGGGAGAAGAGCTGTTGTAAGACTGAGACCTTCAGATTTAATGTTCTGGAGGTGTGACAGTTCCAAGTAATGACAAGATTTAGGTGTGGCCACAGCATTGAATTATATAAGAGAGGTGTAGGGATCCCTGGGTGGCGCAGCGGTTTGGCGCCTGCCTTTGGCCCAGGGCGCGATCCTGGAGACCCAGGATCGAATCCCACATCGGGCTACCGGTGCATGGAGCCTGCTTCTCCCTCTGCCTATGTCTCTGCGCCTCTCTCTCTCTCTCTCTCTCTCTGACTATCATAAATAAATAAAAATTAAAAAAAATATATATAAGAGAGGTGTAGATGAACATGGCTGGAGATGAAGTAATCAAGGAATAGAGCAGCTAATAGTAAGGCATAGTATGAAGCTGCGTATACAAAAATTAGATGCTAAACCATTGAAAGCATAAGCGTGAGTACCCAGAACACAAATACATGAGAATAGCAGTCAAGGCCAGAGGCTGCTATAACCAGATGGAATAATCTCAAAGTGGTGGAAATCTCTACCAAAGGCTAATGCAGTAATGCTCTCGAAGCAACACTGGGGATAGAGGAGGATGGTTGACAATATGTGGAATGTGGGGAAAAAGTAGCCCCTGCATGCAAGGCCATGTCCTTTCTTATGAAAGAGTTGGATTTCTGTCAGAGAAAGGAATAGAGGTTTAATGAAAAGTTTGAGGATGAAAAGAGGGATTTTTTTTGTTTGCCTTAGACCCTACAAAAGTGAGCATACACATGGGTAGTTTGGGTCAGGGGGAAGAGCCAAAAATAGCAAGAGGGGAAACTAGACTGGAAGGGAAATGACAAAGGCCAACCCGGATGGCAGGCAGGATGCAAGGTTTCCAGAAATACATCCTAGTAGTTCCTGGTGGTCTGCTGCTTGGTCTCCGGAGACTGAGGCTGGCCAGGATAGAAGTCCTGGGGCTTGAAAGTGGATCTGCGGATAGTGAAGGTATCTCCGATTTGATGATAAAATGTATCCATTCCCCCACCTTCTATCACATGACCATGGGCTATTGAAATGTTCTTTCAGTTCAAATGCCCATATGTCTGACTTGAACTTGATAAAATGGCCTTAGTTCCCAATTATTTACAGTTGTGTTCACTTCTTTTGACATAATGTTTACTCTCATGACTTAGCATACAGAGCTTTTCCCTGACATAGTCAGTTGATGTTTGTCAGTGACCTAATCTATAACTAAGTATTTCACTAAGCATAAGTACAAAAGTCCTCTGTTTTTTTATTACCATCTCTGTCAACAATTGCTTGTAAATGTTTGATGTTACAGAAGCAAAAAGCTCCCTCCAGGCTTGGTTTCAATTCTGATCTTTGTAAGACAGAATTTTTAAAAAGTCTTCCAAAATACATCAAGGCATTCCAGACATTGATATATTTATTATTATTTTTAAATAGCAGAGAAAACATAAATATTTCTTTTTCAGTGATTCTGATTTAATTCTCTTTCCAGCTTTATTAAGATATAATTACATATAAAATTATGTAAGTTTTAGGTGTACAATATGTTCATTTGATACACTTTTATATTATAAAATGATTACCTCCCTAGAGTTAATTGCCATCTTCAGCACCACATGTTTACTGTTTCTTCTTTGTGGTGAGAAATGCAACTTCTACTATCTTAGCAACTTGCAAGTATAGTACAGTGTTTACTATAATCACCAGTGCTGTACATTACATTCCTCAAAATTCCTTCATCTTATAACTGAAGGTTTGTACCATTTGACCAACATCTCCCCATTTCCCCTATCCTTCAGACCCTGGTGACTACCATTCTACCTTCTGAAGAAACAGAAAATTTACGATACTCAAAGTCCTAGATATATAAGAATGTTCCAAAGAAGTTTGGAAGGATGACGTAAGCACCTGTTTTCAAAGTAATTCAACCCAGTATCTACGAAATTATCCATAACAAAAGATTTATTTCTAATTTCTTGTCCATTAAACACCTGTACTTATGCCAAAAAAAATCCTTGAAAAAAAATGAAATAAAAAATACTTTATATCAAAAATCTCAGTTCTTTACTATTAACTTCAATATACAAAATATTTACCTTGTCAAATTGCTGAAAAAATTTCTAAATATATATTCTCAGTTCCTGTACTTATGTTATTGTGATTCAGTAATCAGTCAGGAACAGGCACCTGGCTGTGAAGGAAACCTTGAGTAGCACTGGTGTCATGGTCTTCATCCAACATATTTCTGAAGTTTGCTCCTAACTCTTATAGAGACCTTTGTCTGGGAGAAGGAAAATAAAACTAAGATGCTGATGAAAATCAATGCTTCCCTTTTAAAAGTAGAAATCTGTTTGTATGTTAATCTTACTTCTATATTGTATTATCTTTTATAATCCAGTGATTTTTCTGGGTTTCTAGGAAAAGAAAGCACAAGTAATGGAAGAATGAAAAAGAACGGTATCCTAGAGTTACTCTATATCATTGATTTATAGTGATGTGTAATATTTATATCTCATTTTCTGTGTAATCTAAGCAAACACAATTCTTACTAGTAATCAGCATGCTGGTAGTCAAATGGTTGGCATGATTTTCTTTGGAGCAGGAGTGTTCTTTTCCTACTATTTCAAATGATAGACCACTGATTCTCTAAGGAACATCAAAAATCATTACGGATTTTAAGACTAAACCAACAGTGTGGACAACAAATGTAAGAATATTTTAGTGACTTATTCCAAAATTTGAGATAATTTCATTTCCTTCTGGCAAATGATAAAGGCTAAATTGGCTGAATATTTTGTCTCACAGTGGAGGCCCATGATATTTTAACCATGGTGTGCCACTTCATTGTGTCACCTCCCTTCACTCTTAGTTACTGCAGTCATATGGCTTACTCACTCTCTATGCTGTCCCCAAAGCCTCTCACTTGGCAGCTGTCCCTCCATGAGTATAGATGTGATAGTTTGGAATCCTTCCCTTTTGTCTCTGAATCACTTATTATCCTCCTAATTAAAGCACCTCTTTCATTAGTTTATGATGAACCATGTAGAGTAATGTAGGGCACTTTGTATTAAAAGATACATTAATGGCAATCCTATTAACATAAGCAAGACTCTCTCCCACTATCAGCCTATATCTTCTGTTCCTCTCTGTCTCTCCTATTTTTTCTCCTTTTTTCTATTTAGAATCCGTTCTTACATGGCGCTGGGGTGTGGCTGCAGTTTTCAGATTTTCCATATTTATAAGCAACCTGAACTAGGGAAATGAGGTACAGAAAAATAATGAAATCATTAGACTGTTAATATTTTTCTATTGACTGCATGCGGCTGGGACAAAATGAGTTAACCAAGCAAAAATTTTTTCAGTCTTATGCTTTTTTATCCTATACTGCAGCACTTGTATTCTATAACAACAAAGAAAAAACAATCAAGGTTGGAAAAGGATGTACAGTGTGAGATGAAGAAAATATTCTAATAGAAATATGGGTCATAGATAATGCTGTATTTGTTGATTTAAAAATATTTATTGAGCCCTTACTATGTTCTAAGCTGGAAATACAGCAATGAATAAAACAGATAAATAGATCCTAGAGAATTGGTGCAGAAGGCATTATTAAATAATTCATCAAAATATGCTTTGTGTAATAATATAATTTCAGTCATAACATATAAAAACAGATTGATTTTGTAAAATAACATTAACATTAGTTGGATACCCAGTAAATTGGAGTGCTTTTGCTTGAAATATAAGAAAATTATGACATTCTGGAGTACACTAGCTAGCTTCTTATTGGGGAGAAAGTTTAATTTGACAATTTTGTGCTTAACATTTTTAGGAATTTATACTCTCTTAATTCTCTCAATGTGCTTCAAAGTATTTAGGACTGCAAATCATATTAAGAAAAAGCCAGAACTTGAACATGATGTAGTCATAATAATTATTTCTAGCCTAAATGTTTATGTATTTACAGGACTTATTCCTTAAGCAACTATTTATTTATTTGTTTGTTTATTTATTTATTGTTAAAGATTTTATCTATTCATTCATGAAAGATACGACAGAGAGGTAGAGACAGAAACAGGCTCCCTGCAGGAAGCTCGATGCGGAACTCAATTCCAGGACCCCAAGATCCCAACCTGAGCCAAAGGCAGACGCTCTGAGCCACGCAGGTGCCCTTTGAGCAAATACTTATTAAAGAAGACTATAGAGGCTGCTTTTAGGCAAACAGACTTGAAGGATGTAATGTGGAAAGGGCCCACAGTGATTCCCTAGCTGAAAACAGACAGGGCCATCAGGCGACCCGTCTTAAAATTGCCATAGGCCCTAATTGACCAATGGACTACTTACAACCAGGCACAGTGATCAGAAAAAGGGAAATTCCGTATGTCACTATATCTTCTCTCCTACCCTCTTTAAAAACAGCTTCCACCCACTGCCTGGTGGCAGATAGCCTCTCCTTTGCTGTCCTGCCTGCTGATTCTTTGACATGACTTCAATAAACTTCTATCTTTTGTGTTCTGCCTCTGGCGATTTTTTTCACTGTGCCACTGGCTTCCACCCAATCATCACCCCATATTTAGGAACCCCCATCTGATGGGGGAGAAACACAACGATGACTTCTTTGTAAGGAAAAATGCTACCACAAATTCAGATATAATGGTTTTAATCTTGTATGAAGTTATTTTACTATGCCTATCAGATAACCACTGTACCATATTTCACCAACAGAAATACAAGAACATTATCTGAGTGAGAGTGTTACTGTTGATCAGATATGCATGTGAAGCCGCCAAACTTTTCATATCAAGGATTGTATTCTTCTGGCCACCTGGGGAAATAAGCAGCCAGGAAAATCTGGCTTGGGCTGGAAGAAGACTAATGTACTAATATTTATTTATGAAAGCATCATATATTCTGCTCTTCCAGGAACTACTGCAGTCAGGGATTCACTGCAGTGTACCCACAGTGAAAACAGAAACTGGAATGTTTACTACATGGAAATGCCCCAATCTACCACGGAAGAAAGGTTAAAGGTTTTTTCTTTGATTTAAAAAGGAAAACTAAAGCCAATTAATTATGATCTCACTAATTTGACAGTTAAGATAGAGGCCTTTTAACAGGGTAATATGTCGTTACATAAGCAAATTTCTTAATGGGCTGAAAGACTGCTGGTTTTTTGAAGGTTAATCAAGACTCCAGATAGGCATTAGATTAGCAGTCATATCTTCTATAAAGCAAAAGGTTCAGATAGTTTAATTTAACCCTTTTCATCTTCTGAAGAAGATTATTCATGAGTCTCCTTGGTGAGCTCATTGTTGTCTGCAAAAGAAGGCCAATGTTCTCTTTTAGAGCTATGTAATCAAATGACCCATCAAGTTAATTAATAAGATTTTAATACAGTGCAGCAAGCATGTTAATTAACTTGTCAAGTATGTACACGAAGTCTTCACACAAGTTATTTTTAAAAGTCTTTGCAAGTATGTATGTATGGTACTAAGTGCATGACATACCTCTGAAGCAATTACACAAGAGCCCTGGAAGGAACCGTAGCTGGCTCCATCAAGGAAAGAGAGGTTGAAAGTAGCTAAGAAGCAAGGGATGCAGGAAAGAAGCGTGTGTGTTTTGTTTTGTTTTGTTTTGTTACATACATTTTGTATTTTGAGTTCTGTCCCATGAGCATATATTCACTATACAAAACATATTTTAAAAAATTAAATCTTTGCCCAAGACTCGACCAAGGGAAGACAGAAAGAAGGTAAAAGGGCAAGAAAAGAAGGGGATTGTGGAGGAGATTTGAGAAGGATGGATAGGACAAGAGAAGTAGGGAAAGGAAAGCGTTCATACAGTTCTATTGTTACAACACTGCCCCTGGGCTGAAACTCCCCCCCTTTCTCCCCTCTTCTTCCCACAAAGTCTGGATCCAGTTCCAGTTCTGTTTGTCTCTCTCGCCTAGTGGATTCCCACAGATGTCTCCTGTCTTGCCTGATTCCAGTGTTGTCTGTGCAAACCTACCCCTCCCCTGAGCTGGTCCCATCTCAAAACTTTCCAGTGGCTCTCTACCACCTACAGGATGACGTTCACTGCCTGCTTCTGATTCTCTCAGCTCTCCTCCTACCTTGAATTTGCAACTCTGGCAACCCTCAACCATTTGATCCTCCTTCAGCAGGATATGCTATTTTTATTCATCATGCTATTGCTCACATTGCTCTTAGCACCTAAAAAGCAATGCTATGGCCTTTCCTCCTGTTTACGACATTGCTTTATGATTATCTGGTTATGAGAGTAGTTACTTCCCTGGGCTACAGTACAGTATGCCTTGTTCCTATTAGCATGATCAGGGCCCATTCTTTGAGCTGGCACGTTGAAGATGTTTGATACATCATGACTAACGTGGAAAAGGAAAGCACCCTCGACCTAACTCTGTGATCTGAGAAAGGCATTTGACCTACTACCTCTATTTGTTAACTGTAAGAGCACAATATACCTGGAGAATTTCTCTCTTCTGAGATTTTCCATTAGTGAATGTTTATATTGTAGCTAAAGCCCACAGCTTCCATACTGTAATATCACAATCATTGGTTGCCTCACATTTTTATTATGGAAACTTTCAAACACAATCAGAAGTAGAGAGAATAATTCAATGAACCCCAGGTGTCAACATCTTGCCACATTTATTTCATCTCTCCTTCCCATCACACATGTTGAAGGCAAATTTCATTTACTGTAATATTTTACCTGTAAACACTTTATCATGCTTCTCCAACACATTCAGACTCTTTTTTAAAGATTCTACTTATTTATTCATGAGAGACACAGATTGAGAAGCAGGGACATAGGCAGAGGGAGAAGCAGGCTCCCTGCGGAGAGCCCCATGCAGGACTCGATCCCAGGACCTTGGGATCATGACCTGAGCCAAAGGCAGATGCTCAACCACTGAGCCATCCAGATGCCCCACATTCAGACTTTTTAAAATAACATCCATAGCAACGATTGGCATTTACCCACAGTATTGTAATCTGCCTTTGCATTCTTTAATAATTATGTGAGGAGAAAATATAAATTCAAAAATCATTTTGGATATGTTTAAATAACTGGGACATCATTCTGCTCTGTGGACATTTCTCATGATAGTAACTGGCCACGGTGTGGTGAAGGTTAGTCTACATTCTTGCAGAGAGCCAAGGACCATGTGTTCAGGTGGGGCCTGAAGGGTATTAAAACAACTCAGAGGATGAAGTTTCAAACATCCTAGCTATGCCACTGAAACTAATGCTGCTAATCTCCCCACTTTCATGTGCACTAAATTACTATCTACATTTTTTGGGGAAATAATAGTCTTTTACTTGAATTATCAAAGGTAAACTGAGAGCAATAAAAGACCTGTTCTATCTCAAAACTATCATGCTTACTATGATTGCCACAACAGTGACCCTTTTCTAAATATGTAAGTTATTTTAAATGGCTTAGAACACTCAGAGCCAATTTTAGTTCAAATAATGAACTTTTAAAAAAATTATATAAAATTGGTATATAACATTATATTAGTTTCAGGTGTACTATATGATTGATATTTGCCTATCCTACAGAGTGATCACCACAATAAGTCTAGTTACCATCCCTTAACCATACAATTGACACATCTCACTTTTTTTTTGTTTTTGACTTCCCTCAACTCACTTCCTCTCTGGTATCTACCATTCCATTCTACCTAGGAGTTTTGTTTTGCTTTGGTTTGGTTTTTAGACTCCACACATATGTTAAATCATACAGTATTTGTCTTTTTCTGTCTGGCTTATTTCACTTAGCATAATACCCTCAAAGTTTATCTATGTTGTCACAAAGGGCAAGATTTTCTTCTTCTTTATGGCTGGCTAGTGTTCCATTGTGTATCTATACCAAATCTTTATTTATTCATCTATCAGTGGGCACTCAAGTTGCTTCCGTATCTTGACTATTATAAGTAATGCTGCAGTAAACATAGGGATGCATATATCTTTTAAAAATAGTTTTTTTTTCATTTTCTTCAGATATCTAGAGGTGAGATTGCTGGATCATATAGTAGTTCTATTTTTAATTTTTTTGAAGAACCTCCATACTGGTTTCTACTGTGGCTGCACCAGTTTTCGTTCCCATCAACAGTGCTCAGGGGCCCCTTTCTCCACATCCTCACCAGTGCTTGTTATCTCTTGTCTTTATGATAATAGCCATTCTGACAGGTATGAGATGATATCTCATTGTGATTTTGATTGCATTTTCCTGACAATTAGTGATGCTGAGCATCTTTCCATGTGCCTGTTGGCCATTTTCTTTGGAAAGATACCTCTTCAGATCTTCTGCCCATTTTTTAATTGGATTGTTGGCTCATTTGCTATTGAGATATATCAGTTCTTTATATATTTTGGATGTTAGCTCCTTATTGAATATATGATCTGAAAAAATCTTCTCACATTTAGAAGATTGCCTTTTTAATTTTGTTGATGGCTTTCTTCACTTTGCAGAAGATTTTTAGTTTGATGTAGTCTCATTTGTTTATTTATACTTTTGTTGCCATTGCCTTTGGAGTCAGAGCCAAAAAATATATTGCTAAGAGCTATGTCAAGGAGCTAACTGCCTATGTTTTCTTCTAGGAGTTTTACAGCTTCAAGTTTTACTTTCAAGTCGAATCCATTTTGAGTTGATTTGTGTATGTAGTGCAAAATAGTGGACCAATTTCATTCTTTTGCATGTGGCTATCAGTTTTCCCAGCATCTTTTATCAAAGATGCTATTCCATTGATCTATATAGATGTGTGTATGTTGTGTGCCAATACCATACTGTTTGATTACTATAACTTTGCAGTATAGTTTGAAATCAGGGAGAGTGATACAGCTTTGTTCTTCTTTCTCAAAATTGCTTTGGCTATTCGGGGTCTTTGTGGTTCCATACAAATTTTAGAATTCTTTGCTCTAGTTCTGTGAAAAATGTCATTGGAATTTTGATGAGGATTGCATTGAATTTGTAGATTGCTTTGGGTAGTATGGACATTCTAAGAAAATTAATTCTTAGAATCAATGAACAGAAAATATCTTTCCATTTATTTGTGCCTTCTTCAATTTCTTTCACCAATGTCTTGGACTTTAAATGTACAGATATCTTCCTTGGTTAGATTTATTCCTAGGTATTTTATTCTTGTTCATACCATTCTAAATGAGATTGTTTTCTTAATTTCTCTTTCTGAAAGTTCATTATTGTGTCTAGAGATGCAATCAATTTCTATATATTAATTTTGTATCTTACAACTTTACTGAATTCATTTATTAATTCTAAGGTTTTTGGAAGAGTCTTTAGGGTTTTCTATATTAATATAGAATAATATATATATTACATATAATATATAATATATAATTATAAGGTTTTTGGCAGAGTCTTTAGGTTTTTCTATATTATTTCCATATTAATATACAATAATATATATTATTCTATATTATCAGGCCATTTGCAAATACTGACAATTATTGAGTGTGATGTTTTCTGTGAGTTTGTTGTGTATGCTCTGTTGAATGTTGAGCTATGTTTACTCTATCTTCACTTTGTTGGGAGTTTTTATCATACATGGATGTTGAATTTTGTTAAAGGCTTTTTCCGTGTCTCTTGAGACAATCATATGATTTTTATCCTTCCTTTTGTTAATGTGATATATCATATTGAATGATTTGCAGATGTCAAACCATCTTTACATCCCTGGAATAAATCCCACTTGTTCATGGTGTATAATCTTTTAAATATATTATTGAATTCAGTTTTCTAATATTTTTTAGGATTTACACATCTCTGTTCATCAGGGACATTGGCCTATAACTTTTTTGTATCGTTCTTGTCTAGTTTCAATATCAGGATAGTGCTGGCCTCCTAAAATGAGTTTGGAAGCATTTGCTTTTCTTCAAATTTTTGGAAGAGTTTGAGAAGGATCAGGAATTAAAAAAAAAAAAGAAGAAGAAGAAGAAGAAAGTCAAAGTTGGTAAATCTAATTGTGGACAACCTGCTTCCCAGGATGAGCTGTAGACACAGCAGTTTCACTTTTGGAGTTAGCTACAACTCCCTGGAGGAACATTTATGACTATCCAAGGAATATCAGCTGAAGCCACCAAATAGGTATGAAAGCTCTATTGAGGCTGAAGGGACATTTTTTCTTACAGAGAAGTAAAATAATAGATCAAAATAAAGGAAATAAACTCATTTCTTTAAAAAATAAATAGCAGGTTTATATATTTATATACATATGAAAGACTGAGTACATGTAAGAAGAAAACTAATGTCAATAATCCAAGTATATAATCATCAAAAAAATTGTACCTTTTCTTAATGTTTCAAATCCACTGATTTGTTCTGGTTCCTCAGATTCTTTGTTGCAGAATCTTTTTAAAAAATGTTAATGCTACTAATTAGCCCTGGTTAAAAAAAAAACAGAAACAAAAAAAATACCATTATTGTAATATGCTAGTTACCATTAAAGAAAATAGCAACAATTAGTTTGTCTTGCTTTGTTTTGTATTGGTTTGATTTTACCTTAATTGAGTATATCAGTATCATTAAACACAAAAATCTACTACTTGGTTTTTGACCAGCAGATGCTAATCATTTTACATTCTTTAGCAATGTTGTTTTATCTACACATACAAATGCATATGCAAGTTAGCTTGGGAAGGGAAGAGGCAGCAATTAAATATTTTGAACTGTTTACACTCAAGTATAAATGAAACATTAATAAACTATGCCTATGTTAATAATTTTGACCACTTTTACATCATTTTCAACTTTTAAAAATAGCTTTTAAAGATATAATCTGTTGAGAGCTAAGTCATCAGGCTTTGCGGGTTTATATATAATAAGTACAAAGTGTAAGGGAATGATCTTGGTTAGGGGAAACCTTTCATGACTATTACTGCTACAGCAAGGCTTTCTCTTTTCATAGGATTTTATAGTTTTCCAATGACATTTTAACTTTCTTTATTTGATTTCACAATTGCCTGTGAGTTAGAGAAAAAAAATATTATTGCCCATTATGCTCTGATATTCAGAGGAATTACAAAATAGATGATTTTTCTGGGTTGCTAGAAATGTTATACACCTTAATCACAATTGCAGTTGCATGAATGTATACATGTGTAAAGTTCCATCAAGCTATATATGCTTATAGTTTGTGCAAATTATACCTTAATAACAATATTAGAAAGCAATATGCTCAAAGTGACAAGTTGGGTGAACTAGAGAGGTTTTCATATACCATGTACAATATTTAAGTCCTATTAAGGAGATGGTCAGTAGAAGCTTCCTGCTAAAATAATATAGCTATTCAGTTAGATAAATAAAATTTCACTGAAGTGGTAAGAAATTTTACTTATTAAACAAAATGCAAAATGATTTCCTAGTCCAGTAGTCAAAGTCTACATACTTTTTAGGAGTAAGATGATGTACAAAGTGCTTTCTTTGACTTTTTAATGAAATATCCAATTATATAAGTAGCTACTCAATTAATAAATAGAGCCAAATTCATTGTCCTCTTTCTTTCTTTGTGATTTAGCCATTCTAATTCTTGCTTCAATGGACCACAAAGTTGATCATGAAGCAACACTTAATTATTTTACCTACTTAAATTACATGAATTTACCACTTAGTTATTTAGAATTAATCTGGAGAAATTTGGAGAATATATTAGTCTTGGTATGATAAGGCATCTGCATGCAGGTTTATGGTAGTGGGGGTAGAGAGAAGAGGGTGACAGACACTTCATCATTTACTTCCCTTTGGCTTTATATGGAAGAGGTTATTTAAAACTCAAATACATTTTCTAGTGCCCAAGTTGACATATTTACTACAGCCCCATTTTGCAAAAGATTACATAAGTAACTTGAGCACACAGAAATATTTCAGAGATTACAGGGATACTACCTATGGCTGACTTGGGTTATCATGTTAAAGTATATTCCAGCCACACCTAAGATACAGAAGCTTCACATAAAAACATGCCTCATATATTATAATGCCCACAGATCTGATAGGACTTGAAAACTGGAACTAATGTATTTTGACCAGGATTAGCTCTCTTTATGCACAACATTACTTAGAGAGTATTAGTGGTATATTCAGGCACAGTATGGACAATCTCAAAAAATGAAGGAAGTGCCTGATTCCTGGTTCATAGATAGCTCCTTCTTACGTGTATCCTCATTGGTGGAAGGGCAAAGGATCTCCCAATGGCCTCTTTTATAAGGACACAAATCCTGTTCATGAGGTCTCTAGTCTCATGACCTAATAACTCCCATAGGACCCACTAGGAGCACCCCCATAGGAGTCCACCTTGGGATTCTAAAGGTAAACTTAATTCAGATGCCTTGTAACCCTCTTAAGTAGAGAGCAAAAATTTCATCTTAAGGTAGTATGTATATGGAATTACTTATTGAATCCGCATTGACATTTTGTTAGGAATTTCTTATAGACTGAATTGTAATACCTAGAGGTTATTGAGCATCCTTGATTTTTTTAATTAATAATTACAGATCCTAAACAAAGGACAGAATAAAATTATGATTTTTTTTGTGGTTCACACATACTATCATTTTTGTTTGTTGGTGTGATTTTTTTTAAAAAAAGATTTTATTTATTTATTTATGAGAGAGAGAGAGAGAGAGAGAGGCAGAGACACAGGCAGAGGGAGAAACGGGCTCCACGCAGGAAGCCTGACCTGGGACTCGATTTCTGGGTCTCCAGGATCACACCCTGGACTGAAGGCAGTGCTAAACCGCTGAGCCACCCGGGGTGCCCTGTTGGTGTGATTTAAAATAATTTTAGTTAAATAAACCAGACCTTCCTGCAATTCTTTTGCTTCTTGTACCAACAAAAATAAATGAAAGATATTTGTATTAATTATTCCTTTATATAACTGATGAGATGTTAGCATACACAGAGTTTTCTGCTAGAGAGAGCAAGCAGGGCAGGATGACCGTCACAGAGCTATAAGTCATTGAGAGTATCACACCTGATGACTTTAACTTCAATTTGCTACATGTGCGTGTTGTATGCATGCACCCACAACTTTGTTTTTGTCTCCTGCTGACCCTATCAGATATCCTCTTTTGAGTCTTCTTCAAAATTTTGGCAAGTTGAAACATCCATACATTCAAGAGTATATCAACTAAAAGAGGATTAAATAGCAATCCTGAGTTGAATTAAATAAGGATTATATATAGTATTGGCATCTGAATTAACTTGGGCATTTATTTTTTTATGCAATATTGTGATGTGGCCTCTCTGCTTAGTGTTTCACTTCACATATGCTTATGTAAAGTTTAGCAAAAATAGACAATTGTTTCTAACTTAGAACATCAGAATGATAAACACTGTAATATACAGTTAGAAATATTATTTTCTCCAAGGCAGAAAAACTTACTGGCATAAACTCAAAAACTACATTTCCTTGGCTTTTGTCTTAAAGGAGAACTGACAACCATGAGTTAAGGAAATAATTACGGGAAAGGATGCGGAGAATATAAACCAAGAGAGCAGAGACATGTAATACCTATGAATTACAACTTTGTGTGGTCAGCATTTTTATTTGTAGAGATAGTCTGACTATGTATTATCTGTACATAAATATGGTCACAGTACATGTAAAATATTTATAAATTACTTGTCAGATGCAAGTACTTATTTATATTTGATTTTTACTGCTCCTATCACTACACAATCAAGGCACTTTAAGGAAATTAAAAACACAAGTTAGTTCTAGCTGTATCTATAATAAATTCAACTTCATAAAAATAATTAATCCTGCATCTGAAATATGATTTTAGTAGATTGACTTCCTTTTCTAAATAATAAATATAAGTAACCAGTGAAATATTGTTTATAAGCATCCAGGTTTAAGTGGTAGATCACAACTGCATCATTTAATTTCCCTCCCATAGAATTTAACAAAATGAGAAAAACAAAACAAAACCAAAAGCCAATCAAAAATGTTCACTCACGGCCACAAAACAAGAACAAGAGAATAACATAATGCAATCTAATAAACTAGTACAAAGAAAGAAACAAGGGTTTCCAGAGGGGAAGGAAACATGTACAAAAACAGATCAGCTCCCAACCATGTCCTCATCCTCAGAAAAAGCTTGTAAATACTCCTTAATACCATATAAATGGTGTAACGAAAATTCAATCTTTTTCTTTTGATTGAACACTAGTAGAAAGTGCTCCAGGGGAAAAGTGGATGAAGTCAGGAAAAATAAATTCTATGGTACCTCTGATAGAAGTAAAGGCTCCAGGGTTACACAGTGAACGGATCCTACCCGATGGTACCTTCCACTATGAAGAGTGACTCTAGAATAGAGCTGGGTGCAGAGGGCAGAGGGGAGAGTAGAGCCCTGAGTTCTAATAAAGATTACATGCCACTTCATCTGGGCTATCATCTATGCTTGGCCACCTCCCCTCCTCCCAACCATCTGGCTACAGAAAATTGACCAGAATATGAAATATTCAGTTTTTAGACTCTTGCTTGGAAGAACAAAAAGATGGATCCAGAAAATACAATGTTGGGCATTTAATTTTTAAGGTAGATTAAGTGTTTGAACCCAGCCATTCACATGTAAACAAGATGAAAAGATACCACCTTAAAAGAAAATATAAATACCTTCCTTAAAAGTGGAAGAAAATTCCTTGCAGTTGGTGCACTCTGTTAAATGACTCAGTAAAAACACAAATTCAGTAAATCAGGCACTTAAAGACAAGACTTTCTTTCAGCTTTAATACTCACCATTATTCTAATGGAGGTCAGTGTACATGTGGATCAGCTCATCTCCAGTCCTCTCTACATTTCTATGCTGAATCAGCACCCACCTCCACAATCTTAAATTCCAATATTCTATTCAGATCTCAACAATGCTACCGATCTGCATTTCCACTATTCTCAGTCTTCCATTTCCAGCCTCTGCCTTTTCGCTAACCCATCTTCCTCTCTGGCTCCAACCTCCTTCCCTATCCAGTACAGATCCTATCAACTATTACCCTAATCACCTCTTGCCAACAACTCTATCTCCCTAGAAATATTGTCTCTCTTGGTTTCTGTGAGTCCATCCTTTATTCGTTTTGCTCTCTGGTGTCTTCTGTACTAGAGCATTTTTCCACCATTATTCCTAGAGGTGAGTCTTCCCTAGGATTTCATCTCTTCCTTCTTACTTCGCCCTATGTATAAGTTTGCTTTTGTTGCTGTAACAAAATGATCACAAACTTAAAACATACATTTGTTCTTTTATAGTTATGAAGGTAAGAAGTCAAAACTGATTTCATTGGGCTAAAGTCAAAGTGTTAGTAAAAGTTGGTTTCTTCTGGATTTTCTGAGGGAAGAATTAGGGTTGTTGCTTGTTTTTTTTTTCTTTGCTAGTTTCTAATGATCAGCTGTGTTTCTTAGCTTGTAGCTCTTCCTCCATCTTCAGAGAGCAAAATGTCATTCTCTGTTTCCATTATCACATTGCCTTCTCTGACTTTGATTCCTTCTGAGTCTCTTTTATAAGGAGCATTATATCAGGCCCACCAGATACCCCAGGATAATCCTAGTTTTATCTTAATCTTAAAGATTCCTAATTTAATCACATCTGCAAAGTCCTTTTTGCATTTAAACTAATAGTCACAAAAAAAAAATAAAAATAAAAAAATAAAAACTAAAAAAAAAATAAACTAATAGTCACAGATTCCAGGGATTGGGATGTAGATATATTTGGAGAGGGGACATTATTCAGACTATCATACAATCCACTGTTCCTGAGATTTTAATTCCAAAGTCTTTTAACTATAACTCATATATTAAAGATTCTCTAAATTAATTTCGGCAATTGAGACTTTTCTGCTAAGCAATGGACCTCTCCAATTCTTCCATGTGAGTATTCCAGACCCTTCAAATTCAAACTATTCAAATAGTTATCAGTCTATCCTTTAAAAAATTGTCCTCTCCCTTTTCCATATATTTAAACTTTTCCAGGATGCCTACATCAGTCTCAGCAGTTGAGCACCTGCCTTCGGCCCAGGGCATGAACCTGGAGACTTGGAATCGAGTCCCACATCGGGCTCTCTGCATGGAGCCTGCTTCTCTCTCTGCCTCTGTCTCTTCCCCTCTCCTCTGTGTGTCTCTCATGAATGAATGAATACAATCTTCTAAAAAATAAAAAAATAAACTTTTCCTTCAATCTGCACCAGTTTCATTAAGATAGTTAAGGAGCCCCATTCTTCCACTTTTACCTGCTTCCCCAAAAAACCTCTCCAATGTCCTCTGAGTAGGTTAAACTTCTTTATTTTATGCTATCTATAAACATTATAAGCATTATAAACCATCCCATCTATAGTACTTAACACATTATAATTTTACACAGAAATATAATTTTATATAAATTTCTTGGTATGAATATTTTATTCATCTCTTTTCTCCACTAAACTACCAGCTCCATGAAGGAATAAAGCATGACTGTTCTTACATAATAGTGTATTTCACTAACTTTACACAGGTCCTGGGGCTCAGGAGATGCTCAGCAAATACTTGTTAAATGAATGGATGAATAAGTAAGTCCCTGTACTCCCAGGAACTGTGGCAGGTGTTTGAGAGAAAATAATAAACCATGCAAACATAAGCAAGTCCTATTATTTTTAAAAGCCCTTTTTAAAATTTTGGGGGTTAATTTTGATTAGCAGAGAAGTTATTGAAGTTTATTTTTATAGTAGCTTTCCCTAAAAAATTAGTGCATAAACAAGACCAGTATTTTTCCCTTGTTCAGTTTTCTTGGTTAAGAATGTGGATACAAGTTTCTTTTTATTGACATGCAGAAGTGGCTTTAGATCGAGTAAGGGAATTTTTGTTCCTGGGTCAACCTGTCCACATATGGAGGGGGAACGAGGCATTAAAGAGAATGCCACTTTAGGGATGCCTGGGTGGCTCAGCGGTTGAACATCTGCCTTCAGGTCAGAGTGTGATCCCCGGGTCCTGGGATTGGGTCCTGCATGAGGCACCTTGCAGGGTGCCTGCTTCTCCCTCTGCATATGTCTCTGCCTCTCTCTCTGTGTCACTCATGAATGAGTAAATAAAATCTGAAAAAAATAGAGAATGTCACTTTAGTAAATATTACTTTTTCATAATTTATGGAATCCCTAGTCTCAATGGTTTAAGGTTTCCTAGAACTGGAGTTGTGATTAGCAATAAATAGTCTTGCCATCTTTTGATGGTCACCTGACTTTGTGGTATGGAACTGGGAAGAGAAAGGTGATCTTCATTATTACTCTACCTTCTGGTAATCCCAAAATTGTGACATATGTCTTCTAATTTGATTGTGTAGATAGCATGAGTACAAAGAAAAACAAGTGCCCCTAACTATGTAACTTTAACTCAACGCTCAAAATCATCAAAAATAATGCAGTCACAGTCTTCTTCTAATAAGAAAGCTTGCTAAAAACTTTAATTTCCTATCGCCATTCATCGTTCTGAATAATTGGAAAATAAACGCTGAAAATTTCATTTATCATATTTTTATTGAAAATTAGTTAGCAACAGATAAATTAGAGTAGATAGGAAAGAGAATGCAGACATCAAAAACCTCAGAAAGTCAGAAAGAACATATTTCTAAAATCAGATTTCATGGTATAGAAAATGTCCTACATTGCATATATGGCTATTTCTAATAATAAATCTGTCAATGAAAAAAATAAATAAATAAATCTGTCAATGGCAGTCAGAAATATCATTTCCACAATATTTGCACAATGTTTATTATAATGTTTGTTTGCCTATTTTATACATATCAACTGCTTGAGGCTATCCAATTTCCTAAGCAGAAAATGGATCTACTGTGGTATATGTTTTCTGTTTATGAGTACAATTCCTCCTCCACTTCTGTAATGTTTTGAGTACAATTCACAATCTTGAGCAGCTAGTGGCAAATAACAAATGAGAATATCATCTGAAAATCTCTATGTCCTCTGAATGGGTCTTGATAGAATTTCTAGCACCTGGCCAGGTATGGGGCTTTACAAGCTATAAGGCCTCCTACTTGTCTTCATCATCAAGATGGTATACTTAAGGCTCTCTTCATCATTTCACTACAGCTTGATATTTAAAGAATGCAATCAAGATTTATTTATTGGGAATGCGGAGCTGCTTGAACTTGACAGTAATCTAGTGTTTGCTTCCCTCTTCTTACCTACTAGACTAAGAATTCACCAATGGCCATTCTGTCTTTATTTCAAACCCAATCAAATCCTTTCTATTCTCTAGTTAGGCAGTAAGATTTTACTGTAAGACCTGCTGTAGCTTCTCATTGATAAATCCTGTTCTTTGAATTGGAGAAACTCACAAGGCTCACAGGCATCTTTCATTTTCAATGTCTAACCCATATGAACATTTGAAGAGGTTTGGCTAAAGATAATAAGGTGATACTTTTTTCCCTGACTTTTCAAATCGGAATTAATAAATGATGTCATTAGTTGATTAAATCTTAAAGCCAATTAATACCAAAGAGTTCTTGTGAAATTAGTCAGATTCCATAATTTGAAAGAAATTTGTACATGTGATAGCACAATTCAATATTTATAAAGGTTTCTTTCTACAACTAAAGAGATACCTGTTAATGGGTTTCTAAAAATAAGGAGATTCAGTAATTATCACTTAAACAACTCATTATCTATTTCAGAATTATAACAGTCAAGCTCTTTATCATTATGAATTCAGATTGAGAGGAGAGTGAAGAGAAACCGTGGTCACTCTTCTTTTCATAAATGTGGCCCACTACGTTATGTCACTTTTCCAAATGTATGATGGAGTTTCATGGAGGTTGTTTTTGCTTTTGCAAAAAAGCCTTCATTTAAATTCTCTAAGCCAGTACCAAATTTTTTTCAACTCTATTTTAGTCCTTTTCCCCCTGCTGCCACCTCATTGTTTTACAAGTAATGATAAATGTGATAATGAGTAATGACATCTATTCATGGAAAATGTGAAAGGTCTGAAGTTACAGTACTTTTCATTAGGAAAATGTGTCTCTAGCAGAGTTAGGCACTTTGACTTAATCAGCCCAGCTCCAATTCTGTAAAAGAAATGAATTTTCCTTAAATTTCATAGAGTCCCTGTTTCTTCCACCCCCTCCTCACTATTTCAGCCCTATTAACTACACAAGATTTTTCATGGTGTTTAAGTGTAAAGAAATGTTTCAACTCTTATTTTTATCCATTAAAATGCAAATGATGTAGGGCTTTCTGATTGTTTAATCCCCTGGGAGCTTTTGGATATGCAACATTGAGTACATGTTTTCAAAGTGAATTCTTCTATATCCTTCATCTTCTCCCTTCCAATATGCAGGACACAGTGTATGATTAGTGTTAAGCCAGGAAAGCGAGATGTACATAGAGATTAAAAATGACCTTGCTTTCTTGGTCTCCATTTGGGACTAGCTGTATGATGCACAGAGGCCATTTTAAAAACTTGAGGTTGCACTTGTTATTTCTATAGCTCTTGCATATCAGAATTTCAAACTATTGATCTCTAACTTGATGTGTTACTTGAACTCCAACTAAAAAACCACCTGTGTAATTAATGTAAGAAAAAAGACCCACCACAAAAGTCTGTGTGTTTAGAAATATAGAAATAGGAAATAGGAATTTTTGTCAGTTTGACTTGCAAACGAAAGAACAGTTGTTAAATATTCAAATAACAAGCATTTACTCTTACAGATACAGCATATATGTAATGCCAAATAGATATAATGAAATATATAATGCTACCAAAATAAAATGTAAATTTCTACAAAAAGAATGAAATCAATGAATCTGTAGTAAAGTGGGTAAGAATTTTTTTAAAAAGATAATATGTATCTTTTTATATTTATCAATCTGTATATCTGATATGTATATTATATATGTACATCCGTGTAGCCAACTCTAGGTGTTTTTTAATATCACGAACAAATAGACCAGCTGGTATTATGAAGCCCATGTGTGTAGGAGTCTGTTCCTCTGAAATATATGATGTGCAGTTTGCTGTATTTATATCCCCTCCCTTTCCAATCACTGTGTGTTCAACTCATTTCTGTACATGCCCTTTATTTCCAAATAACATTTTTAGTCATTCAAAAATAAATAAATAAATAAGGGCACCTGGGTGGCTCATTTGGTAAGCATCTGACTCTTGATTTTATCTCAGGTCATAATCTCAGAGTCCTGGGATCAAGAGCCACATCAGGCTCCATGCTCAGTGGGGAGTCTGCTTAAGGATTCTCTCCTTCTCTTGCCCCTCACCTCTCTCTCTTTGTCAAAAAAAAAATAAATCTCTAAAAATAATAATTTTTAAAATTTTAATTATGTCACGTATATGTAATGTATCATATGTAAGTACATATGTATGATTTATTATTACTTAGATAATATAGGTACATATATTAATTTTTACATATATACATATACATATAATTTATAATATGTATAAATTATATATACAATAATAATAAATACATGTAATTTATATGTATTTATATATATTTTTATATATACAATAATAATAAATACATATAATTTATATGTATTTATAATTTATACATGTCATATATGTATAATTTATATGTCATTATAATTTATAATAAATACATGTCATATATATGTTTTTCAGCTTCTTAACTCTTACTGAGTTAAGGTGCCTTTTTTTTCTTTTTTTTTAAGCTGCCTTTTTAAAATGACCTACCTTTATCCAAATATCCCGTTCTACAAACTCAAGGCCATTTATCTTATTATCTTTCCTTTCTTCTCTCTCTTCCAGGAATACTTACCATCCAGGTTACAATGTCATCCAGACTTGGTTTTCCTTGGCTCATTTCAGGCTTCATCAAACGTACCTATTTTGTGTCTCAGATCTTCAGGTTCTCAGTCAGTATTATGAAACAATCTTTTTCCACATTAATATTTGTGTATATCTACATAATATTCCATGTAGGTTACAAAGGGAAGATGGTTAAAACTACAAATCCACTGTCATAGGAAGAAACTCAGGCAGGATAGCATATAAGGGATTAGTATTTAGTGTCTTAATGAGCCCTTTTTGGCTTCTTGAATTGCCTGATATAATTAGCTTTTTGCACTTTCAGGAAGTAAGATCTATTTTGAATTGCAGATATTCAAGAAACATATTCCCAAACCCATGGTGGCTATAGCCAAGCCAATAGGCATAACAATTATGGCTCTTCTAGGGAAGACCATATCAAATGTAAGTTCTCAGATCTGACTAAACTATTTCCTTTTTCCTGGTCTTATTTTCATTTTAATTATTAACTCTCAAAAAAAACAAAACAAAACAAAATAAAGTTTCACCTAAATTACTTTTGAGCATAATATTTGATTCTTTTGTTCCTAACAAGTACACCTGAGTATAACCATTATCAACAAATTCCTTTTTTTTATCCCTGGACCAGATTACAGGATACTTCAGAATCATGTGACTATCTCATAGTCATTTTAATTCCCAGGCAATATATATTAATCTCAGTGTTTGCCATATAAGGTTGTGGCCATTTGAAGCCCTACTATGTAAAGGGCTCCACAGTTCTTGGCCTGTCTAAGCATGACACTTCAAAGGAGGCTTTTGGTTCAATTAGTCTCTCGGATCCCAAACCTTACTACTTCTAGCTTTAAAATGCTTCCCTTCTTTTTGGATGGAGAAGATGGCAGGGTAAGTTTCATTTCTCGGAGTCAAAAGATTTTTTTGGACCACTTGACAAAGGTAAAAATGCTGCCTGCTTGCCATCTACCTGAGGAATTTTGCAAAAGTGTTGGAAAATTAAATTCTTAATCTATAAAGATTCTTATTCAAATAAACTACTTGATTCAATAATGCAAATTTAATTGCTCCTAGAGTTTGAAAAGTATTGTTTCTATAATATGGTAATTACTTTAAACTGGTTCATATTATAAGCCATTCAGAGGCTTTAAGCAAAAAACAAAATGGATCATATCTGTAAAAGTAGCAACTGGACTTGAATGTAAATTTAGTCTTAAATAAAATTATATGTCTCAAAATTAACAAGTAATAAACATTACATAAAATTAAATAGTATTTTTTAAATTTATTCTCTTCCTTATTTAATTCATCAATTCAGATTTCTGTTTTAGTAGCACAATTTAACTCTATGTCATTTTGGCAAGAGGAGTAGGCTACACAGAACAAATAAGTAGAACAAATTTCTGCTCTTCACGCACAGGAAAGAGTTTTCATAATACGTGAGAATCTTCCAGAAACAAATTATGCCTTTCTTATTAATAGGTCCAAAGATGTGAGGATGAAGAGGAAACTAAAGTTTCCTGAAAATTAGTTATTCTATCTTATATACCTTGAAATGTGAACCAATGTTCTATCACAAGAGATTTGTAGAGGATTCATAATAGAGAGAGCCATAGAAAGCCAAGCACTTAAAAAAATATAACTTGCCATATTTTCAAAAGCCCTTCTGACACTTAACATGCCATAGGAGTGATGCACTTACTGGCACTGTGCATTCGTAGTCTGAAGAAATACAGTACTACTACATGGATTTCTTATGTATTAAAATGTTCCCCTTTGCTAGAGTTTTGAGGCCAATCAATGCACTTTAGGTATGCCTGAGCTTGTAACCCTAAAACTATCCTGTCTACATTTAGTTAGTATTGTATTATTTTAAAGTAAAAGCTAAGTTGCTTTTGTAATTGTTCACAATTCACTTTACTATGTACACTTTATCTCTCTCTCTTTCTCAAAAAAAAAAAAAAAACAACAACAACCCATGGGTGAACCTCAGCTAGAATAGTATCTTTCATTTCTCTGGCACTATCAAATGGCATTAGAACCATACAGTGTTACTGGTACAGGCATCATGACTAAATCAGGAAACCAAGCCATTAACTGGCTCCATGACCCTGAGTCACTCATCTCACCTTTTGAGGTTTCTGTTGCTTCTCACATAAAATGAGGTGATTATGCTCTTTCTAAGATACTTCCTGGGTAAAAAAATCTACAGTTCTTAATTAAGGAAGCAAGTAGAGGAAGAGAGTAATTTTAACATGTAGGAAGGAATAGTACCCAAATCAGAGCACAAGCTGTGAAATCTTTGGCAAAATTATTGATGTATTTGAAAACCAGAGAGGTGGTTGTAGAAAAGCCAGCCAAAACAGAGAGAGATCTCTCTGAAGACAGAATGATGTGGATCCAGATTTGTGAGATGCTTTCTTTTACTGAATACATTGTCCAACCAGGGGCAGCCTGGGTAACAAAAAGCATTAAGTGTCAAAATTAAGTTAAATCAAACCTGGAGACACAGATGAATGTTAGGAAAAATCCGTAGAAATAAAAAAAACTAACAGAGAAGTGATTTTAAACTCTGACCAACAAGGAGATAGGCTTAAAAAACAACAATGGGAAGACATAAGAACAGGGTAGATAGATAAGCAGCTGTACATCTTGGGGGGTGGAGAGTGGGACAAATTTGTGGATTGATTCCAAGCAACTAAGCACTATAAATAAAAGAGAAATCTAATCTTTGGGAGAATATGATGAATCTAGAGCTGCTATAATGTATTATCTATAATATGCACATTTTAACCCCAAATTAATCTATATACCAAAAACAAAAGGAATGTATGAATTTATACTCAGGAAAAGGAGTCAGTCAATAAAACAGACTCTGAGTGGTCTCAGATATTGGATTAACAGGCAAAGATTTCAAGGTAGCTATTAGAAATATGTTCAAGAAGAATGAATAATTGCTAAAGAATTGAAGGAAAATACAAATGAATAAACAGATCATCTAAACAGAAATGTTAGAAAATTACAATCACTAAAATAAAGACTTCCCTAGATGGGCTTGATAGCAAGATTAGACATGAGAGAAGAAAGAATTAGTATAAATCAGTATAATTATCCACTTTGAAGTATGGGAAGAGAAAAGATTAAAGAAAAATGAACAGGACCTCAGGATATGATCTATCCTGAAGAATGTTCTGTGAGCACTTAGGAAGAATGTGTATTCTGCTGCTGCTGCTGAAGGGAACATTTTGTATATGTCTGTTAGGTCCATTTAGTCTAACATTTAGTGGTTTAAGTGCAATATTTTTTTAAGTGCAATATTTACTTGCTTTTCTTGTCTGAATTATCTGCCCATTGATGAAAGTGGGGTATTGAAGTCCTTTGCTATTGTGTTGTACATTTCTCCCTTCGTGGCATTTGGTATTTGTTGAACATGCATAGGTACTCCAACGTTGGGTGTATATAGACTTATGATTATTACAACCTCTTGATGAATTGACCCCTTTATAAATACCCTCTTTCTCACTTGTCACCATTTTTGATCTAAAGTCTATTTGGTCTGATTGGAGAATAGCTACTGCTACTCTCTTTGGGTTTCCACTTGCGTGGAATATCCTTCACCACTCTTCACTTTGAGCTTCTGTGTGTCCTTAAAGCTTAAGTGAGTCCCCTTATAGGTAGCATATGGTCAGGTCTTTTTTTTTTTTTTAAGTGCATCGAGCCACTCTATTATGTCTTTTGATTGAATAATTCAATCCATATTCATTTAGCAAATTATTGATAGGTAAAGACTTACTAATGACATCTTATTGTTTTCTAGATGTTTTCTAGTTCCCTGTTCTTTCTTCCTCTCTTGCTGCCTTCCTTTGTGGATTTTCTGCAGCTGTATGCTCTGATTCCCTTCCCTTCATCTTTTGTAAATCTATCATCGGTTTTTTGCTTTGTGGTTTCCATGAAGCTTACATAAAGCACCTTATAAATATAGCAGTCTGTTTTATGCTGGTAACAACTTAACTTGTATTGCATACAAAAACTTTACACTTTCATTCTCCCGTTTTATGTTTTTGATGGATGTTATAATTTACCTCTTCTCATATTGTGTATTCACTAATAAATTATTGTAGCTATAGTTATTTTTAATGCTCTTGCCCTTTAACCTTTAATTAGAGTTAAATGTTTAACATTCCACCATATTACAGTATTAGAATTTGACTCTATGCTAACCATTACCAGTGTGTTGTATATCTTCACATTTTTTCATGTTACTAATTTCAAGGGATCCATAGGTGAGGTGCTCCCCCTGGCTTCTTGATGGAGTCCATGATACAATTTATAGAATCCATATACTTTTATGCCCTCAAAGAGTCCAATCCACTGCTCCCCAGCCTTTTTCCACTTGCCCCTACCCCAGTCATGTAGCTCATGATTCAGTAATCTAAATGGGGCAAGAGAGAAACCAGCCCCATTGGCAAAATTCAGCACAGCTGGAGAAGCTGAAAGCTTTCTCATGTCTTCACCCTTTCCCCTGTGGGACAAATCACAGGCCAAGAAAACCTCTCTTGGCTCTAAGACACATCACCACAGGGGAGGGCAGAGGTGGGTAATGTAGAACTATTCCTCTTACCCACTTCTATGTATCTCTCTCTCTCTCTCTCTCTCTCTCTCTCTCTCTCTCTCTCTCTCTTTTTGCTCCAACAATGTGCTGGAATTTCTCCTCTGGAAATCTGGACTTCCATAAAGTCCCTCTTGTCCATGGGTGATATCTAAGACAGTGTTCTCCAGGGGTTCCTGGACCATAGCTCAAGGGTAAGAGCTAGCTCATAAATCACTATAGGGTCCACCACTAGGACTAGTGTCTGCCTATTTCCCAATGCACAGTTGGGCATGACTCCTGCCCATACCCCTTGGCATATGGTGTTAGATTCCATAGCTCCCGCAAAGGCACTTTGATTATGGATGGATGCTGAATTTTTGTTAGTGAGATGAGGAACAAAAACAAAGAATGTCTTCTGCCACCATGATGCTAATGTTGCTCTGAGTCCAGGTTTTTCACTGGGGGCTGGTCATTTTCTCCCTACACAACTGGCCATGATTTCCAAAGTTCCAGACTCCCAGAAACAAAAAGCAGGTATTCACTATAAATCACATTGTTTGCACAATTAGGTAAGCTGGTGCAGCAGGGTTTAGTGCCCAAGGCATGCAAAACAGTCTTATGATTTAGCAATAGGGAGAATTCCAAAGTCAAGTTACCATGTGCCAGCCTCACAAGCAAGTTCTTCAAAGAGCAACATCAGACCTGCTATATTAACTCCTTCCTACACAGGCACCCCGGCACTGCTTCTACACCCAGCTGAGCTATTTCCTTTCCTTAGCTACAGATGAATCTGGTTTGGATTTTATTCCCAAAATTTGCAGAAATAGTTTCATTACATCCTCTGCAGAGAAACCAGGCACCAGCCAACCCACTCCATCTCTTTAGATGTCTGAGTTTCACTTCCAAAAATCTCTTCCTTAAAGCTTTTAAATTTTTGTAATTCTAACCTCTTCTTTGTTCATCTAGACCTAAGAGTGGTCACTGCTTCCTGCAATTACTATTTCTATATTTTATGTTTTTTGGGTTTTTTCTTTTTGAGTTACATTCTTAACAATTTGATACTTAGCTTTAAAATATTTATAGTAATACTAAGTCATATCTGTTTAGATAGCCACTGTGCTTTTTGCTAGACCCTGACTGATACAAAAGCAGAGACCATCTTCCTTTGGCAGGTGTGGTTGCCAAACAAAAACCAACATGATTTATTGATTCATTACTCATTATTCTCTCTTTCTGGTACCAGCTTTGTGGTGTGAAGCAGCTGTGGCAATAGCAACAGTTTGTAGCCCTAGCTGCAAATTAACAGTCCTCTGATGACACCTGTGGTGGATGAAATTGAAACAAAATTTGAGCAGCAGCCTACCCAGATCCCTGTTCTCTGGTCCTTCCAATGATATTTTAAGTGCTTATGAAACTTCTTCCTCCTTGTAACATCTAGAGTGATTTCTGATTCCTGGGCTAAATTTTGATAAATACATAGTACACAGGCTACTTATCAAAAGACTAAAGAAAACAGCATATTCAGTGGTGAAGTTTTAGAAAGGTTCTCCATGTTATTAGTATGAGATGTGTGTGCTTGCTCTCACCATTTCACTTCTGCATTGCGTTAGAGGTGCTAGATCTGAACAGGTAAATAGAATATGATTAGTAGAAACAAAACAAACCTGTAATTGTTTGCAATTCGCATGATTATTTACATAAAATCCTCAAATAGAGCTTATATGAAAATTTAAATGTACCAAAAAGGTAGCCATATTGCACTTGTCACATTGTAATTGATGCTGCATTGTGTCTACTTTTATGACACAGAAAAATACACATTTGAAATACTTTTTTGTGCTTTTTTCCCCAAAAACCATATGAAATTACATTCAAAATGATCAGTAACTTAGGAAATCTGGTAATATTTACTTTTAGATGGTTATAGTTGAGTGGATAGAGCCTTGAGCTAATTGCACAAAAGCTAATTGCACAAAACTTATCTGTAAGTTGGTCAACTAGCTTGTTTCACTAGAACACAGTTTAAAAAGAAATAGTTCTCCAATCATCTTGATTTTCAGAATAACTATCATCTCAGCTCTTAATGCTTATTTAATGTAGATGAGCTTTAATGGAAAAGTTGAAATTGTAGAACCATACAATTTTATAGAAAATGAGGACCTAAAGGGAAGAATCTGTTATGACCACAGTTACTGCATACAGGAATTTTACCTCAATGCTGTAATTGCTGAAACCTTGCTTTCAACCACAACTTACACATCTGGCCATTTCAAAGGTGCATCTACATGACATTTTCCTGAATCACCCAAATAGAAGTTCCTACAGTTATTCTCTGTAGGTAATTGCAGCTTCTAAAGTAACCTCAGGTCACTGAAACACCCTAGTTCTGCAAACAACCCATTATTAGCCAGATTCCATCATGAAAATCCATCCTGTTGCGACTTTATGACATTGGAGGAGAAAATGTAACGAGGTATCCGGTGTTTCTCTGTGGTGAGAGCAATGTTGTACGGGCACATTTCATGAACCACAGTTATTAAGAATTGGCTTCTCTTCTTGGTTTGTTTCATCCTCTTCTATCTTATGAAACTCTTCTAGGGAGTTACATATATGTTGTGTGCCTGCACATTAACAACATTTGTTCTTAAAATGTAAAACTTGGTTTCCTCAAATACTTAGTACAAAACTTCCACTGTCCTCCTGTGACCATTGTCTCCATCAGAGTCCATAAAGGGATAGGAAACATATCAGTTACCGAACAGAGAACATTTCACAAGAATTGTCTACTAGGTATAAAGTTGTGAACTAGGTAATTAAAGAGCAAAAAGAGAATACTAATGTACTGCAGAGGCAGCAATTGCAGGAAGAAGACTGTATCCCTATGCTTGTAAGAATAAAGGGAAATGGCTGGAATTACAGAAATATAGCAACTTCGAAGAGGTGTCCTGCACAGCCCAAACTCAGGGCTTTGAGGAGAGAGTAGTGGTTCAGTTGCTCAGTGGGTACTAATGCTTCTGAGCTTGGAGACCACAAGGGTCTGAAGCCAGCAACTCAGTCCACAGGACACTGTCAGCTGATGCTGGTGACTATAGGGTGACCCAGTGAGGTGTGTTCCACAAGAACTGAGAAATTGCTAACTGAACTCAGCCGCTGCTACATAAGGAAGAACCACTGCTGCCTGCATGAAGAAGCACTGCCAAGGTGAGGTGAAGGAACTCCAGGCAGACAGGAAGCCAGCAGGGAGTAAAGAGGCAGGGGAAAGTCCCATTCTCTTACAGCCTTCCTGTCTCCCTTTCTGCCCCCTATTGGCTGAATCTCACAGGAGGCCGCTGGCCAACAGAAAGAAGGTTTGCGAAATCCCTGCTTCAGCATCACAAGGTAGTTATGGAAGGATGATTTGGAGCTGAGAGACAACCGCTTAGTAACTGGTACAACCACCCATAGAAGAGTCTTCTGAAATCACTGAAAATGGACTCCTGATTACAGTTCCACTGTGGTAAATGGCTAAACTAACTAAGGAGTTTTACGACTCAGTGTAGCCTCACAGGTTTAACAGTCGAGGAAGAGATGAGAATTCAAATTCTGACCCCTGCTCATTATAGAATACAAGAAGATAACACTATTTATCTCAATGTCTATCTCTGATTCCTGTTTGAGGAATATTGAACCAGCTGAGAGTAAAAAAAAAAAAAGTAATAAAATAAATACGACAAATATTTATCAGACATTAAAAAAAGAAATTAGGGAGTTTTGGTTCTCTAAACCAGACCAAACAAAGCTATTCTCAAATGATGTTTGTTAAAAAGCACTCGCTCTCAGTTCTCTCCTCATCCCCACCCCAACATACACTAAATAACTAGAACTTCTCACTTCTGCCTACATCAAAAAAATCAAAACCTGGCTTTGGTCAGTGTGTGGAAAGTGTGGAAACATTCACATTTCTACGCAGGAGGGCAGTTTGGCTGTATGCATCACAATCCTCTAAAATATGCTTTGTTCTTTAGGCAGAAAATTCATTTCTAAAAATTTACTCTAAGGAGATAATCACATGGATATGAAATAGATTTAGCCCAAGATCATTCCTATCAGTGTTGTTTAAAATAAAGGAGAGCTGAAAATAAACCTGAAAGTTTATCCATAGGAGCCTGGTTAAGGAAATTATGCAAGTGATGAAATACTATGCAATCTATAAACATGATGAGCCAGACAGATCCTTTTTAGCCGAGAAAGAGTAAGTTATAGAACATTCATTCATTCATTCATTCATTCAAAGCCCGAGTACCTGCATTAGCCAATGAATCAAACACTGATGAGATCCTTGCCCATAAAAAGCCCCCATTTATGAAAAACTATGCATGTATATGCAAATGAATACACACACACACACATATATATGTATATGTATACACACACACACACACACACACACACATATATATATGTATACACACACACACACAAAAGTCTGGTCAGATTTCTTCAAAAATATTACAAGTCACTGGATAAAAAAATGTGCTTGCCTCTCGGTGATGAGGCTGTAGCTGAGTTCTACTTCTGCCTTTGTCCTCTTGTATATAGTGCATTAGTATGAAATTATTTTTACAAAAACAACATAGCCACTTTAAAATATGCTACACTTATTCAAAATCTAGAGCACTTCGTTTTAGCAGAGTTCCCAATTGAATGTGATTCCCTTTTGCTCAGAATTACTTTTATCATTTGGTTTGTGTCATTCTTGGAAACTTTATATTTTGTTCTGAATGATAATTAGTTTTGTACTTGTCATCTCCCCTTATAAGATTACAAGTATCTTTAGTACAGTGACACAATCTCATGTAACTCTCCCTTAGAACATTTAAAAAAACCCTTAGAAGTTTGAGTTTAGTGTATGCTCAGTAAATACTGTGTTGCATTCCTAATTTCACTCACCATCAAATCGTGCTGGGCATTAATCAGAGTAACTACTTTGCTCATATAGTTATAGGTAATCATGCGCTACTTATAGCCCATGCTGAGGAGCAGTCTTAGCGAGCTATGTTTTGTAATATATAATGTTAATCCTCCAGACACAGCTGATTGTACTAAGGATGGACACTTGACCCAAAGGCAACCAATCCAAAGCCTGGCCACAGACATGAGCTGGAATGAAAATTTGATCAATAGGCTATTCATAAGAGAAAAAAAAATCAAAGTGGTTATAAACCTATGAAGTGGTTGCCAGTTTTATTAATAATCATGAAAATGCAAGCTAAAACAAAACAAACACAATTTTTTATGCATTGGATTATTTTGAAAAAGAAAATGACTATGTCTCATATTGAAAAGAATCAAGAAAAATGGTCACTTCCATATGCCACAGATGGGAATATAAATTAAGACTTTTTTGGGATGACAATTTGAAAGTGTCTATCAACCCCATTTACATTGTGCTTATCTTTTGATGCAGTTATTTTGTTCCAGGAATACAACTTGCAGAAATATCCCCATGTGCACAGAGATGAGGCAAGGATGATCTTTGTAATGTTCATCAGAGAAACATTTAAAATATTTCTGTTATTAGGAAACAAGGGTTAAATAAACTATGTTATATCCATACTATAAAGAGGCAGGGATTCAATAGTTACTAAAATCGAATCCAACATCCTTACCATGACCCAAAGTCCTAAATAATCTGACCCCTGCCTCATTTTCTCCCTCTCCCCCCACCACTAATCCTGCTTCAAAGGTGTATGTTTGTTTGACAAGCCATTTGTTGTTTTTTAATCTTGCAGTGTGGTGTAATTTAACTGAGTGAATTTAAGGTAAATTAGATGAAAGCACAAAGGAAAAAGAACAATACAAGAGAAAATGTTATAAAAATAGATGTGCCTCATGTTAGATTAAAATGCTTCTTATTTTTCTTACTCAATGCGTCACTGCATCATGATAGCTCACGTTATGCATTGCATTTATTTTCTTTAGAGCCTCTCCACGTGATGAAGGAGAAATCATGGGTAAGCATTTCAGAGAGCTCTGGTGTTAGGTCTCCTGTCTCTTTATCCATTAAAATAATAGTTCATTTATTTCTATTAAACTAATTTTGAATCATACCTGTAATCCTATCAGAAGATATTATCATCTTTAAGGTTTTATTTGGGATCTGAGTGAGATTGCTCATATGATTAATCATGTTGATTGATCAAGTCATCATAATCTTTTAATTCAAAACCCTGTGTCGGGACACCTGGGTGGCTGAGCGGTTAAGCGTCTACCTTTGCATGATCCTGGAGTCCTGGGATTGAGTTCTGTATCAGGCTCCCTGCATGGAGCCTGCTTCTCTCTGTGCCTATGTCTCTGCCTCTCTCTCTCTCTCTCTCTCTCTCTCCCCCCCCCGTGTCTCTCACAAATAAATAAATAGAATCTTCAAAAAAAAAAAAAAAAACCTATGTCATGTTTACCCTTAAATGAACCCTGACCATGTTCACTCAGTCCACCACTGGTGTTGGATTACAGAGAACTTCACTTTACTAATAATTTCAAGACTACCTTGTGCTTTTTCTGCTTCAGAGCATGAAGTTTGTCACTTGTGAATCATGATTAAATCTGAGCATATATGATTACAAATGCACACATGGCAAAGGTTGGCTTTCACAATTCAAAGCGTCTACGTACAAAGAACTGCTCTTTTTAGAGAGAACTGAAAACAACAAAAAACAAGGTATCATATCTCATTTGTAGATTTTGTTCCCTCCTCTGAAAGAGGCCGAGAGATTAGGTCACACTGTTCTATGAAAGCATATTCTCTCTTACACTGAGGCAAAGATTTGATTTAAGTGTGCTCATCACCATAGCCATGCCTTTTATGCTGTGAGCTATTGAAACATGAATACTCCACTAATTCTTTGCAACTACTAGACTGTAAATCAAACATGCCACTTAGTAAATGACCCTTATTCTTCATTTCTTTTCTTACTGAAGATCCCTAGCTGTTTGTAGGTACTACAACAAAACATGGAAGTTTTTGAGGAAAATGCTTTAACCTACTGTTCTCCTCAGGCAACTTGCATCATTTGAAGCTCTCGGTATAATGAAACAAACAGCTAGTTGAAAGGTGAAAATTTTAGTCAAACAATTTTTATTGGGTTTATATTTTTATTCCTTCCATTGGATGCTAAATAATGAATGTGAACTATTTTTTTCCCCACTGAGTTTGCCCATTTTTTTGATGGTAGGTAATTAGAAACACAAATTCATTAAGAAATGAAATGGTCATTAAAGGGATGATTTGTAAAGATAACTCTTCTGGGGAAAAGAGCAAATTTAGCAGTAACAATTTAAAAAATTAATTCAGCCTAACCATAATAATAACGACTCCCATTTACTAGATATTGGCTATGTTCTGGACACTCATCAGAATTTATCACCTCTGGCCAGCTTAGAGCCAAGAGCCCATGGGACTTAGCAGTAAAAGCAAGTCATTGTTGTGTTTGCCAAACTGAGTTTCAGAATCAGTTTCAGTGGGGGTGGAAGCCAGGTTTCAATGGATTGAGGAGGAGTGGGAGAGAAGGAAGTGGAAGCAGCTACCATGGAAACAAAATTACTCATGAGGGGGAAAGGAGAGATACCATAGAAGCTGGTTGGAAAGTGGGCTTTAAAAAAAGAAGTTTGTAAAAAAAAAAAAAAAAAAGAAGTTTGTTTGAGATAGGGGAGAACTGAGTTTATATCACTGAAACCTGGAACAGCACCCTGAAGGTACAGAAGACAGATGAAGTAATCTACTGAGCAAGGCAACTGAAAAATCAGAAAGAAGAAGAGGAATTCAGGAGAAGACATCTCTTCTGTGTTCTGATCTTGTCAAACCCATACTGGACATCTGGCCTTAGGTATCCCATGAGCACCTCCACTTCAGCATTTCCACCCACACCCCCAAAATTGTTCTGCTTTTGCTTCCTCTTTTACCAAAGGCACCATTATCCACCTACCTTCCCAAACCCAAAATCTGGAAACAATGCTGAATCATGCCTTGTTCTTATCCTCTCAACCAATTGCCAAGTTCTATCCATTTTATCCATTTAAAAACTAGGTATATAACAGGGTGCATGGGAGGCTCAGTCAGTCAAGCATCCAACTCTTGATTTTGACTCAAGTCATGATCTCAGAGACCTGGGGTTGAGTCCCACATTGAACTCCCATGCTCAGTCTCTCTCTCTCTCTCTCTCTCACTCTCTCTCTTTCCATCTCTCCTTTCTCAAATAGATAAATACATCTTTGAAAAAATAGGTATATGACATAACTCCTGAGGATCTTTCCCTCAGTACCTAACTAAGTCCAAGTTAGGTGCCCTGCTTTATCAGTCAGGATCCCATCAGAAAAACAGAAACTACTCTAGAGAATCCAGAAGAGGTGATTTAATGCAAGAAATCCATTCCACAGAGGAGGAAAGCATTGAGAAGTTCAGGCAACTGAGCCAATGACAGTCACAGAAAGCCAACTACCACCCCTGGAACTGGAGGAACAATTAAAGAGATGGTTTTATGAGAACCAGTGGTGTACTGGTTAATGCTCAATATCCAGCTCTCTCAGGGAATAACGAGAGCTGTTTGCCAATTCCTGTGGCATCGATATCCCACCATGGCTGATGTCAAGCTACCAACTCATCACCAAATACAGAACTGGGGAAAGATACTCATATTCTGTCCTTGTGAACTGACACAACCACAACCAGAAGCTGGGCCAGTCAGACAGAATTTCTTTTTTTTTTTAAGATTTATTTATTTAATTGAGGGAGAACATGATGGCAGGGGAGGCAGGAGGGGCAGAGAGGGGGAGATGGAGAATCTCAGGCAGACACCCTCTGAGCATGGAGCCCGATGCAGGGGCTCCATCTCCCAACCCTGAGGTCATGATTTGAGCCAAAAGCAAAGAGTTGGATGCTACCCAACTGAGCCACCCAGGCACCCCCAGAATTGCCAGCTATGGAGAAGAAGCAGCTATTTCCAAAGATGCCACCTGGGAGGGTCAAGGGCAACAGATGCTTTGGCTTCTCCAAAGCTACCACCTTCTGTTCTCTCTCTAGTGCCCTTCTTTGGCCAAACCCAGCCGAAACCCAGTGTAGCCTGGGAAATGTAGCCCAGAACTGCAGATCTCCTCAGATACAGAGCAGCAGCTGAGAAGGGCCAGGAATAAACCCAAGAATGTTTGAGCAAAAAAGTCCTGGGGCGCTTCTACCTCCATTATAATTAGTCTGTAAGCTCTCTGAGGACAGGGCCACTTCACAGCTTAGAGTCTGGGGTTGAAGGAGCAGCACATATTTTACAGAATCAACGAATGATTTATTAGCAAATGGAATACCTGCATTTAATAAGTGGAGTGTGTCACTTTGTGTATATGTGGCTGTCAAATCACCACATTTATTGAGATGGTGGAACTACAACTTGCCAAAATAGCATAGGAAGGTATCATACTACTTGGCTTCTTAAAATTCTCATTGGGGCCTCAGCCCTTTGAGCCCATCTCATGCAACTTGCTGGAAGACTGAAAGCTTTTGTTTGATTGCATGGCCAAACAAAAATCTCCTGTAGTTTAAAAATCTCTGAATTATTTACAAATCTGTTTTAGCAATTACCATTAACCTACTATGGCCTAGAAGTTCCCCATTCCATCTAGCATAGCCTCTTCCTCTAGTAACTCCAAAACCCTTAGTTAAAACCTTCATCTGTATTGCTAGTTCCTGCCCATGGGCAAACCGCTTCAGTTTCCACCAGGCCTCTCCTGGTCCAACTTCTATCACTATCCACCTTCAAGGGAGTCAAATATACTTCTTTATTTTCTTTTTCTTTTTTTTTTTTAGATTTTGTTTGTTTATTCATGAGAGACACACAGAGAGAGGCAGGGACTTAGGCAGAGCGAGAAGTATGCTCTCTGCAGGGAACCTGATATGGGATTCAATCCCAGGACCTGGGATCATGACCTGAGCCAAAGGCAGACATCCAATCACTGAGCCACCCGGGTGCCCCAGAGTCAAATATTTATCATTTGAAGAACTATCTGTAGTAGAATTTTCCTGTGGACCTTACCCCTACTGTGCTTCTGCTTCATGGGGCTGCCTTTGATCAAATATGTATTTAAAAATATTTGTAAGTCTTGTCAAAGATAAACAAAACTGGACACTAGTTAAAATGGAAAGGATAGATTTAACCAGTAATCTACCATATTAGGGATGTAGGATATTACTATACTCAAAAGGGTAAATGAAAAGTCCGTGTGACCTGAAGTCCACATCTATTTGCACTGAGGGGACTGCATGTTTTAAAGGGATAATGAGGGAATAGGAAAGGGGTAGGGGTTGGATAGTGAGCAGGGGTCAGTAGAATCAGGGAAGTGAACAATTACAAAACAGGGGGAAGAGAGGGAGTGGTGCCTGTGACACTCATCTGGGTTTGTTAGCTGGTACTTATGCACTTTAGGCTCCTACCCTCTCACAGAAGCTAGGAGATGGGGCCCTATCTTCAGGTATTGGTTGAAACAAACAGTAAAGTCTTGACAGCCCTGAGTTTCCTCGGGCAGGCACTTTAAGTTGGTTTAGGTATTCCTGGGGATGTAGTCTTTAGCTGTTAGATTCTACTTTAATGTTTTGGGTGAGTTCTAGACCAAGGTTTGGCCTTCTCCAGAAGAGGGCTCAGAGGAACCCAGCAGGAATTTGGTCAGGGAGAGAATCAGTCAGTCTCAAGCCAAAGTATATTCTCAGTGACTCACTCTTACCAGACAGCCTCTCCATCAGACAGGCACGAGAAGCCCATTCGATCAGAGAATTAGGTCCCTTTTCCTTACCTATAGCATAAACTGTCTATGAGGGGATGAGATGTGGTACCTTTTTGAACTAATCCTCTTGTGAATATATCTATTTTTCTTCACCTTCAGTGTCACCCGGGGTGGGGGGGACTAAGTGATGGATGAGGTCTTCCCCAGGTGCAGGCAATATAGGAGTGTATCTGATCTATAGAGATTTTACATTATTACCATGTGCTCGCAATTCTAAATAATGTCAGTGATAAAAATACTCCTACTCCCTGAAATTTTTGTTGATCTAAAGTCTAAGTAATTGCTCTGGCTGATGTCGTTTTGCTAATACACATGTAAGCCTCAAATTAGTACAGTTTTATCGCTTATTCTCCAATAGATATCATATTTTTTAAAGGGAAGTTAATTTGGAGGATTTCCAGTTGTACAGTCAGCTTCTAGCACTGTGGACTCAGCACATGCCTTCCTTTTCAAATAACTTTGTAATGGTTCAGAAATCATTTGAACTTGCTTTGGGTGCTGTGGGTAGCTTTCATTTTTTCATGTAAGCAGCAGAATCAAAATATACGACAGCACAGGGATTGTAAAGACAAAGAGAGAGAACTTGAGTCAAGTAACTCAAATTACTTGTGTTAAAAACATCAAGAAGGGGGGGCCTGGGTGGCTCAGTGGTTGAGCCTTTGGCTCAGGTCATGATCCTGGGATAGAGTCCCACATCAGGCTCCCCATGGTGAGCCTGCTTCTCCCTCTACCTATATCTCTGCCTATCTCTTTGTGTCTCTGATGAATAAATAAATAAAATCTTTAAAAAAATTAAGAAGGAAAACAGAGTGTGAACCATGAGATACAGTATTCCATTTGCTAAGTACAAAATTTAATTCATGCGTATTGACTAGTATCTTTAACATTGAAATGTCTAATACTTAATTAGTAATAGTTTTAAAGCTAAAATTTGAATCAAGAAAAAAACCTATTTCATTAGGATGAGCACTTAGTTGTTGGTTAAATGTTGGCTTTAATAAAATTCACTTATTAATTATCAGAAGATTGTTTATGTAAGATATTGTAATAGAACTATGACTGGTGATTTAAAGTTCAAGCTGTTAAATAGATGTAAAAACTATTGAATGAATAGCTGTGTGTTTATCCATTTTTGTGCTGCATGCGCATTTTATCTTTCAATTATTTTCAATTGGCGTGATGCAAAGTTCAATGAAAGAATTTTTTTCTTGCCTGTGTTTCTTTTCTAGCCATTATCATTATAAGCCGTTGGTTTCATTTGATTATTTCTGCAAATAGCTTTGTCACGAGAGCAAGGATTAAAAAACCGAGACACTCTGGTGTCACTCTAGGTCGGCCCCTGCTGCCAGCCAGCCCCATCCCTCCCCGTCCTCTCCCACAGCACCTCCCGCCGCCTGGGCTTCTCTTCCCACTCAGGCAGCCTTATAATCTGTTTCCCATACAGGAGTCATAGTGACCTTTTCAAAATAGAGATCTGATCATATCCACTCCCTTCTCTTTAGATCAGTCCATGGCTTTGAAATGTTCTTAAGATGTGTCTTCTTGGCGTGGCTCCAGCGGCCCTGCCCTTCCCTGTCTCCCCCCAGGCTCTTGGGGTTCTCTCCCTCCCCATCACATCAGCTCATACTAAGTCTGTTCTACTTCCACATTCCCTCTCCCTCTTCTGACATTGTTCACTTTGCCAAAAAAGGCTACTTCCCCCGCTTTTTTTCTAGTTCATTCTTACTCATCCTTCAGAGTTTCATTCAATGTTAGTTCTTCAAAGATGCTTCTCCTGGTCCCCTGGGGCTGGATGAAAACACAATTATAGCCTCAAACAGTGTCTTGTATCTCTCCCTCCAGCTCTGTCAGAGTTGCAGTTTTACTGGTGTTGGATGCTTATTGATTAATGTTTGTTCTGTTCGACTCTGCTATTTGCTCATCATGATGTGTCTAGAGACTGGCTGGCGTTGTGCCTTGCACATGAAAGAAGTAGAGAGGGAGACAGAGAGAGGGAGAGAAGAGAATGGAATTGGAAAATTGGAGAGCGGAACAAAGAAAAGTGTAACAAAACATTTAAAAAGCCTATACAAGTAGATAAAATGTTACCTGTCAGATGTTAGCATGGTATGAGATAATTTGGAACTTGAAACTTTTACTGTAAATTTTCCACAAGATATTTAGGAAAGGTTAATTCACTTATAATATTTATTTAGTATGATTTCTCATACAAATCTCTTTTCCAACAGTTACTTTGTAAGGTCCTCATCTTATAAAGATATGGTCCAAAAAATGCAAAAAAAAAACAAACAAACAAACAAAACCAAGCAAATTAACAAACACTGAAAAGATATTCTCAAATTATATCACAGATAAAATATTAATTTCCCTAATATAAAAGACCTCTAGGGCATAGGGCATGGTGACTCAGTCAGTTAAGCATCCAACTCTTGATCTCAGCTCAGGTCTTGATCTCAAGGTTGTGAGTTCAAGCCTTGCACTGGGCTCCACACTGGGCACGGAACCAACTTTAAAAAAAGAAAAAAAAAAGACCTTTTGAAAAAACAAAACAAAACAAAAAGACTAACTCCCTTTTATCTAACTTTTATATAAACAGATAAAAGATACAAAGAAAGAATTCAAAAACACAACACATGCTCAATCTTGCTCATAATAAGATAATGCAACTAAAATTGCATGGATGAAATCAGTAGAAATTCAAAACCTTGACAACATAGTCACTCTGTTGGGGTGGCTGTAGGGAAACAGGCTCTCATATTTTGTGGGTGAGAGGGATCTACAGGGACACAGTCCTTATGAAGGGGAACTGGGAATAACTAGCAACGTTATATATGTATTAAACTTTTGATCACCTTCCAAAGAAAATGTTTTCCAGAAATCTACTTCAAAGATGCTCTGGGGGAAGGGTATGAGTGAAGGGTTCTCGGGGTGCCATTTTACTCCTCTCTACTTTTGTGATTTGTAAATATCCATAAGGAAAAGGTTTTAACAATTAGTATCTACTGTGTTTTCTTTTGACTGTAATATTCTAATGCCTGAGCTTGAGTTTCCCCCAAAACAAAGCCTAAAATAAAATCTGCTTCCCGAATGAACAAGTTAGAAATAATGGAGGGGTATGGTAAGCAGGGAAGAAGGGAGAGTCTTTACAAAGGTGCCTTGTTGAGTTGGCCACCACAAGAGGTTGCTCAAATGGAGGGGCTTTCTGAGAAGCCTGATGAACTTCAGAAGGGGGGCCCCTCTTAGCCTCGGTGAGACCCCAAGGTAGGAGGTGAACAGTAATACCTCTATGGTACCTGAGTCCATATCCTGTTAGATGACCCCTGTAAGAAATCAGGCCTGCACAGAACTTTTTCCTGCATCTGTGGCTGGATGCCACAGTGTCAACACACTGATGCCACAGAATTCAACACAGTGTACCAGAGGTGCATGCTACCCTGAAAAGGGATTATTCACACTTCCGGGTGAATTTTAGGAGTTTCTTTTGATTTCCTTTGAGTGAAATGAATAATACGATGACATTAGAAATATTAGTAATAGTTGGCCCGAACACCAAATTGATCATTATTATCCACTTGATCAAGATATGCAGCTTCTTTAGGAAAGAATAACAACTACATATTGCAGCTAGAAAGTGAGGGGTTCAAGTATGTACCAATCTATCAGAGTAAGCCAGTTGTAAATGGTTCTTAGTGAAGCAGGCCTAAATGTTTAGCATTTTAGCATATTAAGTATGCTAATGGTTTGGGAGAAGTATCTTAAATATATACGTTACAATATAATACATATATATATATTGAGTTTTAAAGTTTGATAATAAAAAGAGAGGGAAAGTAAGCTGGCATATCGTCTGCTCCATAAACAGTTATTGAGGCAGATAGAACAGCCAAGTGCTCATTCTGAAATGCTGATTATTTCTCTGTGCCAGACAGAAGTGGGAATCAAAATGATTTACTCTAAGAACTTTGACTGTATTACTGTGAAATCATTTATACACTGTTAAATGATTTGAATACCCACAAAAATCTATACGTCCCCAAAGCATGTTCCTTTGCATTTCCTCCACCAAAGACAGATATTATGTGAAGTAATGAGGCTGGAATTCATAAGCAGATAAAATTTCTATTGGCTTCAATCATATGGGCTGGTTAAAAGGTGGCTGTCGTCTCAAAATGGTCTTCCCATATGTATTAGTTTCCAACTGCTGTTGTAACAAATTACTACAACCTTTGTGGCTTCAAACAACAGAAATTTGCTTTCTCACAGTTCTGGAAGCCCCAAGTCCAAAATCAAGCTGGCAGAAGGGTCATGCTTCCTCCTGGGGCTCTTGGGGAGAATCTGTTCCTTGCCTCCTCTAGCTTCTGGTGGCTGCTGACATGCCCTGGTGTTCCTTGCTTGGTAGGTTGTATCACTCCAATTTCTGCCTTTGTCTTCACACAGCCTTCAAATCTCCCTCTACTTCTTTCTTCTAAGGACTGTGATGCCATTTAGGGCCCACCAGGATAATCTAGGGTATCTCTTCATCTCAAGATCCTTAACTTATTTGCACCTGCAAAGACTCTTTGTTTTCCAAGTAAGTAACATTTACAGGTTCCCGGGTTAGAACCTGATATTTCTTAGGACACCATTAGGCTCATTATACACCCACTTTGAGTTAATCTACTGAGATTCTAATTTCTGTCTTACTTATTGCTGCTATAGAATAACAGCTGAAAAGGAAATTAAGCTGCTCTCATACTTACCCATATACTCACCCTAAGATTAGCCATGATTTTGTTTCTAAGGTCAGCACGCTTTTTCTGCAAAGGGCCAGACAGTAAATATTTGATATGATCTCTGTCAGAACTATTTAACTCTGCCATTAGAGTGAGAAAGCAGCCATAAACAATACATAAATGAATGTGTTCCAATAAAACTTCATTTTCAAAAACAGGAAATGGGCCAGATTTGGCCTGTAGACTGAGGTTTGCCGACTCATAAATAAGGTCTAGGCTTTTCTTGAGGAAAATGAAAATATTTGTGTATTTCAGGGTTTGTACTACAGAGACATCTCTATTTTTCTGCAGCTACCCCACAGAAGGGAAGGGTGAATATTCTGGAGTGAAGATAGAAGGAAGGTAAACTGGGTCAGAAACACAGATAGGGAGTGAGGCAGCCCATGTCTAAGGGGAAGAGATGTGGCAGCTCCAGGACTAAATCAGTTTCCTCTGCTACTGTAACAAATCACTACAAACATATGGTCTAAAACCACACAAATTTATTACCTTAGAGTTGTGTAGATTAGAAGTGCAACAGAGGTCTTCATGGGGCCAGAAGCCCGAAATTCAAAATCAAGATGCCAGCAGGGCTCTTTCTGGAGGCTCTAGAGGAAAGTCTGCTTCTGGTCTTCACTGGCTTCTAGAGGCTGCCCACATTCCTGGGCTCCTGGTCCTCTTCCTCCATCTTCAGGGCCAGCAGCAGCGGGTTGAGTCCTTCTCACATCACTGCACTTCAGCCTTTTCTTCTGCTAAACTCTTAGACACACAAGGACCCTTAGTAGTACATTGGTCCTACCCAAATAATCCAGGGAAATATCCTTATATTAAGTCAGTTGATTAGAACCTTAATGGCTCATGCAGCTTTAGTTCCCCTTTTCCATGTAATGTAACATATTCACAAGCTCTGAAACTAGGATGTAACATCATGGGGAGACCATTATTTTGCCTACTACAAGGAACATACAGGACCTGTATTCTACTCCAAGGAGAGCTCAGGAGTGGTGGAACTTCCAATGGATGATGAAGATAGGGATCCAAAGAGGCTGGAAATTAAACCCCCTGATCTGGAGAGCAGCGATGAGTTTCTTGTGGCAAAGGGAACCATATGAAAGATGTCTCTGGATCTTGGCAAGAGAAGCTCTGCAGCTCTCAACAGACTTGCCCAGCAATAAAATGAGCAATAGTGGCCATCAGGAGCTAAAGACCAGGGACCTCCCCCATTGTCATGGAATTCTTCACACCTCAGCTTCTTAGATAGAAGTAAAGATCGAGTCCCAGTAATGACTGATACCAGATGTCCTGCCAGTCAGGTGATTGAGAACTCAGAGACAGGTTAAATATGATTCAGAAAAAAATAAAAGAATAAGACAGCCCCATTATTCCCAAGATAACACAGGACTTCTTCATACTCACTACATAATCTTTCAAAGTATAAACTTTCAACAAGTATGTTTTCTTTGTGTCCTCCTCTGATCTCCTACGATTACAACCCTGCTACTCAAAGCCTTTGAGGTTTCAGCAATTCTGAGACTGGCATTAAGATCCCCCTACCAGCCACCACCAAGATCTGATCCAATCCTACCATGTAAATTCCTACCAAATATTAACTTTCACATACTGATGATTTCTATCCAAGTTACAATATTTTTCCTATTAGTGAGTATCTTTATAGTGCTTTCCTGCCTTAAAAGGCTTTTTCCACCCTAGCTTTGCACCTCTAAATCCTACTCCCATCCAAGGTCATTTGAATGCTCCTTTCAATCATAAATCCTTCCCTGATCTTCCCAACTGAATTATTGCAGAACCTCATTCTATTTATTTATCCCTCCAACTGTCCTAGTCTTCTACCAGTGTATCAGTCATATGTCATCAGAAAACAGAAACCACAGTATTTCCCCAAAACTAATTTAGTGTAGAGACTGGTTCTCCAGGTATGTGAGGGCTGAAAGAGCAATAGAGAACACTAAAGATTACCCAGAGATAACAAGCAGCTACCACCCACAGAGCTGAGATAATAAAAAAGAAGAGGTTGGATTACTAGAATTTAGGATCTCAGAGTAGGCACCTTGCAGAATGGGGACTCAGACCTCTAAGAAGGGGCCATGCCTGACTGTTGTTGATCCTTATGGAGAGGAGCAATTAACTAGTTTGGGGAGTTCAAGGAAGCTGGCAATTGAAATCAACTGTCACTCTTAAGACAAACTGTTCCCACTTGGGTGAAATGTCACAGTGAAGGTGGATGCCAGTAGGAAAAACAAACAAGAACAATGAAGCCCCTCCCAGCTCCTCCCTCCTTCTTGTGTTCATGTCACTCCAGTGCTTCTTGGGACCTACCAGGAAGTGAGTTGGCAAATGAGTCTAGAAAATACAGTTTGCTGGGTCTGAGCCCCAGAATGGTAAAGCAACATACAAAGGTGGAATTGAAATCAGACAAGGCAGGCATTCTGGAAGACTGAGGGAAATGCTTTGAGGTAGTCCTTCCTTTAGTACCTTTAAACTGTAAAGTATAAAAGTTGATCGTGCAGCCACCACATAGGGCTGGTCCAAGTCCCAGTGGTAACTCTTACTTTTCCACTAATAAGCTTCTTTTTTACAATGAAACATCTCCATTCACAGCACCAAGAGGATCTCCAGACACCAAAACCAAAACTCTTGTAATCCACCAATTTCTTCCTCTTTATCGTACACTACTCATCCACAACCAAGTCCTACTCATAATATCTTGATCTCTATCCCCACTGCCGTCACTCATTTCCAGTCCCTTTATATTTGACTGGCTGAAAATTACCCGGTCAGTCTTTACTTCTTCTAATCTCAAATGTCTTTGTCCACCAAGTACTGTGTACAACAACGTGGTAGTCACAGAAATAAATATGTTGGAGAGACAATGTTAGCACATACTTCTAAATGATACAAGTAATGACATAATACTTCCAGTGGATATTTTGGAATCCATAAACAAGAGGAAGCAATGAGACTAGAAGTATCGAAGCCAGACAGGAGATAAACATTGAGGGTTAATACAAATTGTTTAGACAAAAGAGACAGGAAAAAAATAGGGGAAGAGGGCACTCCAGATTGAAGGACATCATAAGGAAGAGTGAGAGGAAAAATGATCATCTTGACTGTTTGGGGATGTAAAGGAGAGAGAATTAATCACATCTCAGGATGCATCCGGGAAGTATCAGAAGGTCCTTGTTAGGATGGCAGCTGTTTTGTCGATGGATACAAATGAGCTGTTGAAGACCTGCATCCAAGGTACTCTGGAAATACCAGTATCTGGAAATACCAGTAACTATAAGTGGAATTGCCATTTCGAAGAGTCTAGCCATTGTTTTGAACGCTCTTCTTGCCTCTGAGATCACACACTGATAGCCTTAGCTTCCCAGTGTTCAAACAATTTTGTTGACTTTCCTCTGCTCCAGTTTACTTTACTCTTCATTTAAACACTAAGTACTTTCATAGCAACTTTGCATAAGTCATATCTCTTCTCATTTTGTACAGGATTTTTCTTTTTAAAATAAAGTGGTCACTTGAGTCTCAGTTAAGGTACTTTTGTCAGCAAGGAAGAGAAGACGTCAAGAACGGCTGGCACAAGTAAGGAAAACATGCTCTGTGTAACAGGAAGACCTGAGTAATCACCAAGACCAGATGGGTTCTTCCAGGGATGGCTCTGAATGACTGCAGCAGTTCTAGGAGTCCCAGGTTTAACAACACCATCTCAAGTCAGAAGAGAGGAGAGGGCACCCCCCACCTTGCCTGTGTCTCTTTTTAAATCAGAGAAACATTTTCAGTCACTCCCCAGACAAGGCTCTCCCCTCATATCTCTTGGGCCAAAATGGTGTCATGTGCCCATCTTTAAAGGAATCCTTTAAAAGTGAATGGAATAACTGGGATAAGTTTAAAGTAATCAGAACTCAACCCTTAGGGTACAGGACAGTTCCACTCACTCTTGAAGCCAGAAACCAGCCAACACTTGAAAAAACATCAGGTTCTGTCACCACAGAACAGGGGTTGAGCAGGGCTGGAGGATGGCAGTTGAGCAGGCGGTAATAGCCCTCACACTGTCTTCCCTCCTTAATTATACTTATTTCATACCTTCCAAGCTTTCTTTTTGTTAACTTCCCAAATTTGATTTTATTTTCTTGATAGAACATTCAATAATTTTTAAAAGATTTTATTTATTTATTTATTTGAGAGAGAGAGAGAAAGAGAGCACCAGTGAGGGGAGGGGCAGAATGAGAGGGAGAGGGAGAAGCAGACTCCCGGCTGAGCAGCGAGCCAGACATGGGGCTCGATCCCACAACCCTGAGATCATGACCCAGGCTGAAGGCAGACGCTTAACTGACTGAGCCACCCAGGTGCCCCACAGTCAGTGTATTTGTTTTAAAGGTTGATAATACACATAAAAATGAGTGTTGATTTGCTCTCATCTGTCATCCTTAAACAAACTGCCCAATATACCAAGTTCACCCCTTCATTATTCTTCCTCTCCACGTAGCCTGAACACTGCACTGTCCTTACTTAGCATTTTTCATATTCATGGGCTTTTTATATCAGAGGTTCAACAATCACACATGCTCTCCATAGATCTACCTCACTTCTTTACATGGTCCTTAGTGACTTATGGCTCCTGCCATCTTTCTCACATATCCTGTAAAATCAGAGCTCACCAGAAATGCTTCCATATTACTACCCGGGTTCCATTAAGGGCATCTTTTCCCCTTACAGTTTTGAGAGTGTGTTGTCAAAATTTCACTTCCATGATTCTTCTTTCTCCAACCAGCTTCCCTTTTAAATTTCTCTTTATAAAATTATTAAATGTTTTATCTAACCTTCCTTAGGACTGATTTTCAAAAGTCTGTATTATATGCCTGCCTTCTATATTTCTTGGCTCTCAAATACAAGCAGCAGAATAGTTATATACTTCCAAAATTCCAGTTCTTTCCACAGAAAGCTTGACTAAAAGAGAAAGTACCTGAACTGAGTTAAAATTTTGGCTTTTCCACTTTAGTGGTTAAAGAAATAACTTCCCCCCAAGTCTGATTTCATGTATATAAAATGGTGATACAAATATCTGCTTCATAAACTGTGAAATTAAATGATGGTTTGTGTGTGTGTGTGTGTACTATCTCACTCTCATTTTTTTTCAATGTAAGGTTTTAAAATGTCAGAATGTGAAGTTCTTCAAAACTACCATAAAATTGGAGTTACAAATTCAATTGGTCATCATGATCCTGCCTGTGACTGTCCTCTCGGCAGCCTGTAGCCTCCTCCCTTCAAGCTACCTGAAAGTCCACTCAAGTAATTCAAAGTGTGTTTGTGTGACCAAGTTCACATTGACCACATTCTCTCAGGAACTTGGAAAGGTCAGACTCACCAGAGGCAGGGCCCTTTACAGGCATGGAAACATTTTTGAAAATTGCAGTCGTTAATTTGTGGTCCTGCTTGGCTTTTTTCTCTGTGTCATTTCAAGTTAACAGTGTGTTACACAATTAGATATATATTTTTTTCCTTTCCCAAGAAGAGAGATCCCTCTAGTGGTTCGAGTGAGTCTTGATTTTTCGGTGAGCAGAGGAGAACAGCGAGAGAGAACCTGTTTAATTCCTATGAGCTGTCGAGTTGATGAGCTGGGAGGAGAGAGGGGAGCTGCAATAGTCAGACACAAAGAAACATGACCCAGTGGGATCTCTTTCTTTGTTATGGGGGTGGCAATCAAGGAATTTTATAGACCTTTAGAGACTTGTAAGATCCTTGCCACTGATCTATCAGGATCTTTCTGATTATCATTTATGATTTATTATCATTTCTTCAATCCCATTTCAGCTCATCTCTTCCCTCTTCCCTATCTGCATTGTTGCGGGAATACGCAAATCCCTCTCATGTAACTGCCAAGTCCGCATACAGTGTCCTGCGCACAATTCTAGATGGAAGCAGTTGAGGACTAAGAGTTGGTTAACATTCTTCTGTTTGTATTAAAAGAAATAGTCAAGAAAATCCATTGTGCATTTCCAGTTTTGTCGCTTGTAATTCATTAGGATGAGAGAAGAGGGTGATGGGGTCATTTACTCTCCCTTTAATTCTGATGAAGCAGCTGGAGATATGAAAAAAAATCATTCTGTGTGGTCAAAACCAATTAAAAGAGGAATGCCAGCAACATGCAGTTATGCCCATTAAAAAAAAATGATGCCGGACATTTAATTGGATAAATAAAATCAGCTTATACTTGAATAACATTCTAACCAATGACTCCACTGCAGACATTTTGGCAAAGCCATTGCCATGTTTGGTATTCAGTCTTCCAGTGGTCACTTGGTTTAGCCTGAGCAAGCATCTGTACCTCCTGCACCTGTACCTCCCCCTTGACAGTGGCCGAGGGGAAGACTTAAAGAATGAGTGGCAGATCCACAGTTCTGATCTGCTGGTTCCTGAAGTGACCCTGGCAAACAGAGAAGAAAAATCTCCCATGTCCATAGGACCTTTGTGTAACAGCTGAGCTGCTTCAAGTGTCCCAGATAAAGAGACTAAGCACTGTTCATGTAAATTATCACTTATCTAAAAACTACAGTCATCGGTTACAGAGCATTGTTTGGATGCTCTGGCAGTAAATCATTTTTGTGAGTTAATGTGTTGAAACGTATATTGTCCTTCAATGTAAGCAATCAACAGCAATGTCTGTTTTTTGTTCCACTTCAAACTCTTGGTCCCTGGGAAATTTAGAGAGCAAAATGTTTCAATGTCACAGTATGTGTTTCAGAAATTCCCATTTCTCCCTCTTCAGTTCATGTTGAAGGAATAAAAGGCAGCCAGTAAATGGAAGAGGCAAGACAAAAACAAAAAAGTAAACTGGCTTAATTCACGAATCAGGTATGATTACAACCTATGATTACATTCCTTTAAGGATGGATGTGAAGCCATAAAGACACTACCTGATATTCTTTGTCCATGTTTCATATTTTAGCTACATTACAAATTAATCCTATAGCCCACCCTCATGATTCAACCTTCTTTTTGAAGGTTTTAGCTATCTGCTAAGTTTGACTCATCTCCATTATTTTAGTAATAAAATATCAACTTCATAATAAAATATTCAATACCCTCAAAGTCCACAGGGGAGAAAACTGACACATGAGGCTCCCAAACAAGATGCTAGGTGGGTTCTGTGGGTCCTTTCCATACTAGGAGAAGGATTATGATACTTTGAGAGGTCACAAGCTTCATTATAACTTGTTTATTTAACAAACAATATTAAGTACCCATAGTGATTCATATTGTGTCAGTTTAGTGAAGGTGGAACCCCATTTCCCAGAATTCTCCTCATTGTATAATTTCAAGTTAGTGTGAGCCACAAGTGACACTTTGATAATACCTGAGAGATGGAAGTGAAACAGCAGCCTTTTTTTTTTTTTTTTTTTGAATGGTTGGAAGATCTGTGTGGGTTATCTACTAGGCACTACTGAAACTCATACCTATTGTTCAGTTGCTGGCTCACCTTGAAAGTGTGGGGCAGACCCAAGTCTACCCCTCCTCCTGCTCCCTTCAGCCTTCAGATACCCCTTTCCACTTCCCTACTCCTGGGATGGATGAATATTTGGTTCTGTGACAAAGGACTCAAGTGTTCATTACAGGTCATCTGCAACATCAAAATTGGAGTCTGACGCTGGTTTGAGTCCATTCTTATTAATTCCAGCCTCAAACTCATGGGTTCTAGTGTGTCCTTGCTCTTTACCATTTCACCTTCACATTTTCCTTTCTACTTCAGACATAAAGACAACAGACTTCAGTAGCCTATTTAGCCAGCTCCCACAATTGCATAAGGTCAACTCCCTATAATAAAATCCTTATCATACAACACTCCTGGTCGTTCTGTTCCTCTGACAACCCTGATGATACAGTGCCTACTGTGAGCATACCACTACAACTGGCAATAGGGATTTTAAATATGAATAAGTCAATCTAGTAAAGAAGTCTATTTGTTTTCTAGGGCTTCCATAACAAAATACCATAGGCTAAGTGCCTTAAGTAACAGAAATTTATTTTATTGTATTTCTGGAGGCTAGAAGTCCAAGATCAAGGTGTCAGCAGGTTGAGTCTCTCCTTAAGTATCTCTCCTTGGCTTGTAGATGGCCGTGTTCTTGCCGTGTCTTCATTGGGTCTTTCCCCTGTGCATGTGTAACTCTGGCATCTCTTACTCTTCTTATAGGACACCAGTCCTATTGGATTAGGCCCTGACTCTTATGACCTCATTAACCTTAATTACCCCTTGAAAGGCCCTATTTCTAAATACAGTCACATTGGGGATTAGGGCTTCAACAGATAAATTTGAGGGGAACACAATTCAGTTGATAACAAAGAAGTAGGCATACCAAAAATTGTTTTTGCATGTGAAGAATGCGAGGTGGAATTATAGAATGCCATGGAAGGCCACAAGATGGGTATATAACACAGTTCTGGAATTGTGGGTTCAGAGATCGGGTGATTATACAATGTATCATCCAAAATTGGAGACTTGTGAACCTACCAGTGTGCCCTAAAAATAAAAAGACACTGATTGATCTTCATCAGGCATATTCTAGAACTGTCCTGGGAAACCAGGAGCCATAGACACTCTTCAGAAAAGACCTCATAGGGGTGTAACATCTAAGGCAGGAACTACAGAGGAGTAGACGTCAAGGAGATGAAGATGAGCAGGTGGGGAGTGTACTCTAGATGCTCAGGAAGAAAGAATATAATGAGCAAAGACAGAAAGCTGGAGACACAGTGGCATTTTGGGGGAACCACTGGAGATTCCACATGGTGGAAGTTAAGCAAGGGCAGGGGGCCAGACAAGAAGCAAGGTAAGCAGGATTCAGAGGCTAAAGGGGCTCTTGAAGGGTCTGGACTTGGTTTGAAGGCAGGCACAGGCCATTACAAGTTTCAATCATGGCATAATATGATTTACATTTTAGAACAGTCTCTCAGAAACTAGATCAAGATGTGGTAACTGTAATTAGTAACACTGTATCATATAATTGAAATCTGCTAAGAAAGTAGAACTTAAGTGTTCTCACCAGAAGAAAAAAATGATGAATATGTAAAGTAATGGATGTGTTAAGTAACTGGATGGGAGAAATCCTTTCACAACTTTTATGTATATTAAATTACTGCTATGTACACTTTAAATATTTTACAACTTTGTTTGTCAATTATACCTTGATCAAGTTGAAATTTTTAAGAGAGAAATTAGATCAAGATAGCAGATTCCTTCAGTTTCTGACTTTTTCCCTTAGATACCTCTTTTCCCCCCACAGACAAAAGAATATTGTTTTAAAGATCAAATAAAGTAATAGTCTTGGGAAACAATAAGAAATTCCATCTATAAAACAGAAATATGGAGGATCTGAAAAAAAAAAAAAAACAGAAATCAAACAGGATCAGATAGAGGAACTACAGTCAAGTGCATGAACCACAGCATCTGGAGCAACTAAGGAGCCAAGTTCAAAAGGCTCTCACCAAAAGAGGGGCAGCTTGAATGTCAATAACGATAGTAACCATAATAGATTAAAACACATCAAATAAGTTTCAGTCTGTAAGCCTATAAAATGATATTGTAGTAAAACTAATTGGTTACTACTGAAGAGTCTCAGTGAGTTATTTTTATAACTGTTAAATAATCAAACTTTTTTTTTTGCCTTTCCCATATGAACTGTACCAAGGAGTAACCAATACTAGTTGAGGGTAAGTTTCTCTTTATAGAAATACTCCAGCTAATAAATGAGGAATGAATGATTTAATTAGTGCATCACCATCTGAGGTAATGGAAGTAGATATTGATCAGGAATAGCTGCTCAAGCCACAAAAGAAAAGCAACTAGACTTTAGATGCTTCCTGATAGAACATAACACTACTTGTGAATTAATTTTGCTAAAAAAAAAGGAAAGAGAAAAAGTTGAACTTGAATCTAATCAAACTTTCAGAACACTTACTAATGTACAGGAAATTCAGGATAACACAGGTTCCAAACAGGAAAAATTGATCTACATTAATAAAGAAATGGAAAAAAAGACTATAAATTGGAAAAGTATTCAGGGACATATCTACTAATTGCAGTGTGTAGACTTTATTCATATCCTGATTTAAGGAAGTAAACAGTAAGTCATGATTGGGATAGTAGTGCCCTACTGCAAATCTAGACACTGACAAAATATGCGATGACTAAATATTTTGAGTGTGGGGAATATGTGAGGAGATACTTCTAGGGAGCAATTGCATACATAAGTCTGGATCTCTTGAGACACATCTGGACTAGGGATATAAATGTGGGAATTGGAATCATCTATAGATTCTTGCTTCACACAGGAAGCTGCTAGGATATTAAGCTGTGCATAGAGTTCATTGTCCACAACATTGAGATTTGGGGACAGATAATTCATTATGGAAGGATGTATTGTCCAACACAGGAAGTTTAGCTGCCTCTATCCAACTAGATGCCTATAGAATTTCCCCATCCAATTGTCACAACCAGAAGTGTCCCCAGACATTACTCCAAACTGTCCCAGTGTAGTATCAATAATGTAGAGTGAAAAAGGAAGAGGGAGGAGAATGAGGCCTCAGAGTGTCAAAAAAAGTCTATGATTAAATCACAACCTCACCACAAGGAACTGTGGCCATCTCACTAGACCTCATCTATAAAATGGAAACCATATCATCTAATTCACTAAGTAGCTGTGCAGCAAGTATTTACGATGGAAGACACTTAATTCATGAGAACATACTTGACGTGCCTCTCTTCCTAAGTGCCCAATATTATCGGCTTCCTTTTCTTTACTTTCTCTCCCACAGCTCCTGGTCTAATTTAGCTCCATGAAATTCCAGAACGCCACTTCTCTTTCTCTTCTGGCCAGAAAAACTTGGAGTTTGACCTTGTAGCTTTTGTGCTGAGCCAATACTGCATCTGTGAAGCCACTAATGATCCCCCTAGAAGTTGAATGTGAATGTCCACCTTCACCCCCTCCTGAACCCTCTATACAAAGGTACTTTTCAATAAGAGAGGCAAGCAAATAACCTCAAACAACAAAGGTGACATACCGTTCTTTCCAGAGTCTAAAATCAGAGCCCACACATGCACTTCCCAGAGAGCTCTGTTCATTTAAGAGACAACACAGATACACTGAAGCTCTTTAGGTCAAAAACTAGAGAAAAATGCATAGTTGAGGTGAATGAAAAAGACTTGGCCAGAGGAAAGTCATTCTGTCATAAAGGAGCCTCCATTTCTTATTTAGGCTTTGAGAAAAGCCTGACACATGTTTAATGCTTTACCTCTCTTTATCCGGCATGGTTTCCTTTTTATTTATTAAGAGTTGTTAACTTTTTATTAACTTTACTGAGATATAATTCATATACTGTGTAATTCACCCATTTAAAGTGCCCAATACAATGGTTTTGAGCTTATTCACAGATGTGTACAACCACCATCTTAGCAATTTTAAAACATTTTTATCACTACAAGGAGAAATTCCATACCACTTAGCTATCGCCTCCCTAACCCCCATTCCCTTAATCCTAAGCAATTATATTCTGGTTTTGACTTCACTAATCTATTTTCTATTTTTATAGATTTGCCTATCCTGGTTATTTCATATAAATAGAATCATGTAGCACACAATCTTTTGTTTCTGGCTTCTTACGAAATTATGAACAATATAATATTTTCAAGGTTCATCTATGTTGCAGCTTGTATCAGAATTTCATTATTCCCTTTTAAGGTGGATTAATATATATGAATCTAACATATTTTGTGTGCCTACTCATCAGCTGATGAACATTTGGGTTGTTTTCACCTTTTGGCTATTGTGAATAACAGTGCTGCAAAGATTTGTGTACAAGTTTTTGTGTGAGCACCTGTTTTCAGTTCTTTGTAATATATACCTAAGAGTGGAATTGCTGAGTCATCTGAGGAACAGCCAAATCAATTTTTACAGTAGCACAGGCATTAACTTGACTCATACTCAAGAAAATAATTTTAGGAAGTTGGATAATGCTTCTCCACACTCCAAAATGGAACATCCCTGCTCAGTTTGGTTGAGTATCTAAGTCAAGTCTCTGAAAAGAAGAAATGGTAGGCATGCAATACAGACAAGAAGTCACTGGGAACAATTCTGCACTTATCCGTTTTCTTTATTAAAGGGTTTATAGGCTGACCTAGTTAGCAAATATTGCTTAAAGCTTTGTTTCCGTGGAGAAATACATTCTGAGTTAAAATCAGAGTTCTAGAAAAATGCATTTTTCTGGTCCCACATGGCATCTGGGGCCACTCGACCAGGAAGGATCACCTTCCCTGCCTCCCCAGGCAACTTTAAGGGACTCTAGCAACCTGGAATTGCAAAGCTGACTAGATAGATGGGATCCTTCTTTTTTCCTTTCCTTCACAATCTAACAGGCTCTGGCTACCCACTAAACATATATGTGGAAGTTTAAAAACATACATCTACTCCTGGAGGGATTTCCACTTCTCTTTCCTTCTTCCATGGGATCATAGGCACTGCACATATCAGAGATATTCATCAGGCAAGTGATCAATAATGAGGGAGCAACCTGATTCTAGGTGAATCTTTTAACTTGAGTTTATTCTAGTGTGGAAATCAACCAAGGGAAAGTAATATCTTCAACGAAAGCAACAATGGCTAACTGGTCTTGAGAGATCAAAAGTGGAGATCCAAGAACTTAAGGTCAAGGATTAGGAGTACAGTGAAAGCATAAATAAAATAATGACTTTGAGTTTGTAAAAATCAAAAATAGGTTGTGAGGTGAAATGCAGAGTAGGTCAGGGTATATGGATTAAGACAAGCTATAAATCCTAGGGTGCCTGTGGTAGGTGTCTTTCTCATTTGCCCCAAATCCCTGTCACCTGGTTTATATGCCTTGTGTAATTCCTCCTCCTGAAGCAGAGAAAGGATCTGTGATTATGAGGAGATATCAATCTTATGATTAGGTTACACTATGTGACAAAGGTGAAGATATAATTAAGGTCCTTAATCAGTTGGCTTTGTAATTAAAAGAGAAATTATCCTGGGTGGGCCTGACCTAATGAAGACTGGCCTTAAAGCAGAAAATTGCCATGTTGAGGGAAGGCCTATGGAAGGAGCCCTCCAGCCTATAGGAAGCATCCTCTGGGAGCTAAGAGTAATCTCTGGCCAACAGCTTGCCAGAAAATGGGGACCTGAGTTATTCAGTTGCAAGGAGATGATTCTGCTAACAACTAGAGGAAGCTTAGAAGTCAATTTCCCTAGTTGAGCTTCCAGATAAGGGTGCAGCCAGCCAAGACTTTAACTTCACCCAAGTGAGGCTCTGAGCAGGGAACCCAGCTAAACCTTGCCAGATTCTGACCCTTGGGAAATGGAAGATTATAAATTAATGTTGCAAGATGCTGTGTTTGTGGCAATTTGTTATGCAGCAGTAGAAAACTAATGCACTGCCAAAGGGCACTGCACATGGCGCGTGCACACTTTGTGCCCTAGGATCTCCTAATAGCTTTGAAACACTGGGCAGGACCTGCCACATATTCTTCTGTTCTCTTGGCCTTTAGTGCAATTATCCTTGACATAGGTTTCATGTCTAAATAGCTTTTTGTCTACCTATCTTGTATACACACCTTTTATAATTAAATGTAATAAATGTTTTTCTATTCCCATCTTGAAGTTGATGCAATGATCTATACAAAGGATTTGCAATGTTAATTTCTTTTGTCCTCTAAGGTAGAGTTCTAAACCCCAAAGCCTTGCAAATGCTTTTCTGCTTTGAATCCCAAGTTGCACTTATAAACAGAATAAGAAGTATAAGAAATTAGAGACTGGTTATGGCAAGATTTAAAGTTCCTAGGGGAGTGGTAAACCTAACAGAAAACCTGTAGTTTGTCTGCATAATCACACAAACCATTTAGATGTGGGGGGTTATTGTTTAGTTAGCCCAGAATTATATAGAGGCCTTAAGCAATTTTATTTTGGTGATTTCAGAGTACAGAGTGGTATATATCTGTGTCATCCAATTGCAGCTAGAGTAAAAATACACCACAAGATAGACTCACAACTCTCTATTTCATTACAGTGCCAGCACCAAATCTCCCCCATTTCATCCAAAGACAGATGGACAACAAATGTCCGTCTGTTATTGCCACACAGCCCAAACTGAATGGAATTTATCAGGATTTTACATCTAATCCCTCTTCTTAAGGGACTCTGGCTGTTAGCTTTGGCAGGCAAGAGAAGGGGAACCAGATGCTTGAATGCTGGAAGGCAGAGTTTTTAAGTTAAAAAAGTTTTTTAATGGCTTTCATTTTCTTGAATTTGCATGTGCCAATCTAAGCAGGAGCACTTCCAATCAATATTGGTGGATTTGAATTATAAATTAATCTCAATAGCCAATCCCTCCTCCTCCAAATAAACCCAAAATGTGCCAACTAAATCTTTAGTAACAGGCATATCTGTGCCTGTTATCCTAGAGAATGAAGCCAGTATTAAAATTTCTGAATAAAAGTGATAAAAAAATGTATCCATGAAGTAAAACATTTTTATTTTAAAATTTCCGTAAAATGCATTCTCTCCTGGCATGTAACATCCTGCTTATGAAAGTACTTGCGAAGCCTCCAGCTGTTTCTCTTCATTTTCCCCCCATCAATTCCAACTAGCATCTTAAAAAGGCACAATAGGATTTTCCCAAATAATCACCAACACATGATGAAATTACTTCTCCAGATCTAAAACTCCAGCAAAGAATTTGTAGGGGATTACTATCTCATTTTCTAATAGTGCCCTATTCAGATGTAGCTACAACCACCCTACAGTTAGAGCAATAATTTTTTGTTGCCACGCTTTAGGGGGTATCCAGTTATCTTAACAACTGTCATGAAATTCTAAAAGAAAAATTAATTTAAATCTGCTCTCATAAGAAAAAGGACTAAAATGTATTCTATTATCCTTAGGAGTTGGAATAGGAGGAGTTCTGAAATCAGAAATAGAAAATAAGACATCATAATCGCAAAGGGTTAGGGCAATGACTCCCAAACGTGGCTGTTCATAAAAATTGCTTGTAAAGAGGTTTAAAATGCATATTCCCAGGTCCCACACCACACTTTCCAAATCAGAATTTCTGAGGTGGCATTGAGAATCTGCATTCATAAAGCAATCCCCAGATATTTCCTACGTAGCTATTCTGGAAACCAGAATTTAGGAACCACAAAAATTAGGAGCTATATCACTACATGTCACTGATTTGATAGAGTGTTAATTGTAGTATAATCTTGATAATAAACTATCCTAAGTACTTAAAATTAAAAAGACAGACTTTGGGTCTGAATCCTTGCATTTAACTTCTCATTCTCCCAAATTCTCAATGGGACGACCGGAATTCGAAAATCCTGGAAAATTTGTATCAGCTCTGTGTAGCAGAAAAGGAAACCAAACTATTGTGGGAAAAGTTGAGGCATTTCTGCAGAATATATTGCAAGCACGACTGGACTGGGAGACCTCCCAGTCACTGGGCTGCCTCTCAGGACTAAGAAGTCTCCCTCCCCTTGAGCCCCTTCCCTTCCCAACGCTCAGTACGTACCCCTCCCCCCACCCCACTCCCTGCCCTACCTTCTCCTACTGCCACCCTCCTGCATGTCCACTATCTAGAACCTCCACTCTTTCAACTCCTTTGCTGATGCAAGTAAGGGTGATGATCTGCTTCCTGCTGGCACTGAGGATTATATCCACATAAGAATTAGCAGAGAGGGTGCTTGGTGGCTCAGTCAGTTAAGTGTCTGCTTTCAGCTCAGGTAACATCCAGGGGTCCTCCTGCTCAGAGGGGAACCTGCTTCTCCCTCTCTCTGACCCTCCACCTTATTTGTGCTCGGGCTCTCTCTCTCTCACACATAAATAAATAAATAAATATACAAACAAACAAATAAATAAATAAATAAAATCTTTAAAAAAAAGAATTCAATAGAGAAACAGCAGGAAGACCCTTACAAGGGATCGCTGATGATATGATAGAAAGAAACTACTGAAGGCATTTAAGAAGAAATTTGCCTGCAATGGTACTGTAATTGTGCATCCAGAATACGGAGAAGTAATTCGGCCACAGGGTGACCAGCACAGGAACATATGCCAGTTCCTCCTAGAGATTGGACTGGCTAAGGACAACCAGCTGAAGGTTCATGGGTTTTAAGTGCTTTTGGCTGACTGAATCTTAAGTGAGGATTTCCTTGCAATGAGTAGAATTTCCCTTCTGTTCCTTGTCCCAAGTTTAAAAACTTCACAGCTTGTGTAATGTAACCATTTGGGGTCTGCTTTTAACTTGGACTAGTGTAACTCCTTCATGCAATAACTGAAAAGAGAAAAGAAAAGAAAACAAAGATTGATTGGGAGAATTGCTGGCCTACTCACAAATCATAAACCAACCCTAAGCAAAGAGCAGTGTGGGCCTGGAGTAAAAGTGGGCATTAGGACCATGGTAGGTTTTGGAAGGAGGTTGCAGATCTAGAGCACACAAGGATGAGATTACACTGCGTGGTTTGCTCCCATCTTACCCTTGAACTATAGAGCAGGCCAAATATAAGAGAGGCAGGGCCGCAGCTGGCTTCTAAAGGGACAGGCTGTGCCAGTTAGCAAACAGAGACATTATCCCAGCAAACAAAGAGGGAACAGACTCTTTTTGGCATAGGGGCAAAACTCCCTGATGTGGCTGGCCCTGGCTTCCAGTCACACCCTACACTGCACAGGGAATCGCCCTGTCCTCTGGTAAAATAAAACTGCAGGAGAACTGACCCAACCTTCATTTTTTTCTCCTTCCATCCTTCCTTCCTGTTTTCCTTCCTTGCTCTCTCTTCTTCCCTTCTTTCCACTCTCTTCTGCTTCTTTCCTCTCTCTGCTTGATTTAGACCAAAACAATCTTTGAAAGAAATCACACAAACCTCCAAACATGGACAAGCCTATAATCTCCTCTACCATCTTACTTATCCAATCACTCCCTCATTTCCTATCCTACCCATGAACGCTTATTACTAAGGTTAAGCAAAGAGAAAATCATAATTCAAAAATTAAGGAGTTTTTTAAAAGCCAATCAGAGTAGACAGAAAAATTACTGCCCTATTAAGATGACTTTACTAGGGCAAGTCAGGAAAAACTATAGAAAATCTCTAATGTGTATTTTCTGAATGATGCAAAAAGACATTTTATCAATTTAGTAAAAGCATGAAGTTATAAAAAAGGTATCACCTGGGAGCAGGAAAAGTTGCTTCGAGATGAAAAAAATATGACCATTAAATTTTCTAATGCAATGGGATTCATGAACACAAGATGAGATTCTGTAGAATATGAATCAAGGGATGAGTAAAATAAGCTAGAGAAATTCTTCCAGAACTTCTAGGAAAAGTAGCAAATGTTGCCAGAAAAGTTTAAGCCTTTAGAAGACAGATCCAGGAAAGCTAAAATAAGTTTTATAAGAAGTCTCACAGGAAAGAATTTAACAGATGGAGCAGCAAAAGTAAAAAAGGAAGACAAAGAATGGGTGATGGTGGTCAAGAGGTTCAGACCACTAGTTATAAAATAAATAAGTCATAGGGATGAAATGTGCAGCAAGGTGACTATCATTAGTGATATTGTATTATTTATTTGCAAGTTGCTAAGGATAGATACTACAGGTTCTCATCACAAGAAAACAAATTTGTAACATCAAATAGTGACGATGTTAAAAAAGATTAGTGTGGTGATCATTCTGAGCTATATCCATAGATCAAATCACTATGTTGTACACTTGAAACTAATACAATGTTATTTGTCAAAAATGTAGATTAGAAGAAGAAAAAGCAATAGAAAATAAAATTTGCCTATGCTGAAGAAAGTCATGTGACTCTAAAGAGAATGGACATATTCATTAAAACAGACTTAAGTTTGATACAGCCTGATGAAATATTTAAATTTCAAGGCTAAAGCATCAACATGGTGGGATGCAGATAAGTGATTTACAAAAGGAAAATGTAAACTTTCAAGTTGGCACCAAACTTTGCCTGCAATACTAAATGGCAGAAGGTCATGGAGCCATGTCTTCAGAGTTTAAGGAACTCATTCTATTATCCAAGATTTCCATATCCAATCAATTGATACATGGAGAAAAGAAAAGAAAATAAAAAGTAAAGTGTAATGCCTATGCAGATTTCCAGAAAAATTACAAAAAGAAAGTGACAGCTGATGGAGACAAAAATCAAGATCAGAAACCTAAGAAGGGAGGGTTGCCTGTGTGGCTCACTCTGTTAAACATCCAATTTTTTATCCCAGCTCAGGTCTTGATCTCAGGATTGTGAGTTCAAGCCCTGAGCATGGAGCCTATTGTGGGGCTTGAACTCACATCCCTGAGAAAAAAACAGAAATCTAAGAAGAGGGAACACAGTATATAATAAGAGCTAATACTTTTAGAGTGGTTAGCATGTGCCAAACAAAAATACTTTACGTTTAGAAATCCAGGCAATGGTAAAATCCATAATGAATTTGGAAAAGGTATAAACTTGTATGTGCTTATATATCATGAAACTTCAAAAAAACAGCAAAGTCTAGTAGAACAATGAAAAAATTGATAAATTGTAATCATGCAAAGAAAAAAAAGGAAAGAAACATTTAAAAGTTTCTCAGTCTTTGGTCATCAAGACAAAAGTTACGCATATAAAACAATTGAAGATTGTATCAAATGTGAATTTATTGGATAGCAAATATGTAAATTATAACAATATAGAAATATATACAATGAATTTTGTTTAAGGACACTGCCTACAGAACTATACAACATGGATTCGAAAAGTGTTTCCCTCATTTGACTAGCTGGATTTGGGGCAAAATACTTGCAAACTTTCTGCCTCAGTTTCGTTATTAGAAAGTGAAAAACATAATTCTTGTGATGATTAAATATATTTATACATATAAAATACTTAAAATAGTGCCCTGCATGTAACAGGTACTCAATCAATATTAACTGCTATGCCAACAACAGCTAATTATGGTATATCCACAATTTTGAACTTCACTAACAGAGAATGTTCTTTCTTTCCAAAGTTATCTTAGGGGTATTTACAAAAAAGAACAATGCAATATGCCAATAAAATCTCAATAAATTATTAAAGGTAGAAATTGTATGAACCACATATCTAAGCAAAATAAAACTCTAATTTGGTAGTAAGTAAACAAACAAAAAAATCAGACTACAAGGAAATTTTAGAACACTCTCCAGATAACTCCTGAATAAAAGAAGAAATCTCTAAAATATGATAAAGCATGATATGTCTGTACATCAAACCTAGATGATCATGGTAAATCAGCAAAAACATTTAGAATACAACAGTGAGGAACATCTTTGTGACTTTAGAATAAGCAAGATTTTTAAACAAGAAATGAAAGCACCTCTTCAAAGGAAAAAAAAAAGGTGATGCATTGGATGATATTAAGATTACCAAACTATGTTCATCAAAAAGATACCACTGAGACAGAAAAAAACAAAAACAAAAACAAAACCCTGCAGAAGATACGATATGCATATGTAACAAAGATCTCATATCCAGGGAAAATAACTTTTAAAACTCAATAAGACTTAACTAATCACTTCACAAAAGAAGGTACCTAAATGGCCAGTAAACTATGAAAAATACTAACTTTGCTAATCATCAGAAAAATGCCAGTTAAAGCCACAATATGGTTAGACCATTGCACACTCACCAGAATGGCTAAAACTAAGGATGAGCAATACCAAATTTTGGCAAAGATGTATTGCCACCAAATATCCCAACCATTACTGGTGGAACTGAAACTGGTACAACCAGTTTGGAAAACTTGTTGGTAGTATCTACTAGTGCTGAATACATATATTCTGGGTACATTTCCGATGAAAATGTATCTATATGTTCACCAAAGGCATCTATGAGAATGTTCCTAGCAGCGCTACTTAAGAAAATACTTAAGAGGGGGATCCCTGGGTGGTTCAGCGGTTCGGCGCCTGCCTTCGGCCCAGGGCATGATCCTGGAGTCCTGGGATCGAGTCCCACGTCGGCTCCCTGCATGGAGCCTGCTTCTCCCTCTGCCTGTGTCTCTGCCTCTGTCTCTCATTCTCTCTCTGTGTCTTTCATGAATAAATAAATAAAAATCTTTAAAAAAAAACTACTTAAGAAACTCTACAATTGGAAAAAAAAGAAAAGAAATGATCCAACTGTCCATAAACAGAATAGATGAGTACATTGTGATGTATTCACAGAATGAAATATTGCACCGCAGTGAAAGCAAATGAATTATAATTACACATAATAATATAGTTGAACCTCACAAGTAATGCTGAGCCAAAGAAGTTACATAAAAAGACCACAAACTGTATGTCTGCATTTATATAAAGTACGAAAAAGAAAAATTAATCTGTGCTGTTAAAAGTTAAGATATTAGTTAATCCCGAGAGTGTTGTAACTAGAAGAGAGGGTTCTGGGAAGCTGGATATATTCTATTTCTTGATCTAGGTATAGGTCACACAGGTTTGTTCAGTTGTGGCTGATTATGAGTGTGTTCAGTTTGTAAGAAGCCATTGAGCTTTATGGCTACAGTGCATGTGCACTTTTCTCTATGTACATTAATTATCCTTCAATAAAATATCTTAAAAGTGTTACGGGATCAGGTCAAAAGTGTACTCAGGAAAATGCAGAGCATTTTATGCTTAACAAAAGAATAGCACTCAAGAAGCTATAAAAATAACAACAAAATGAAACTAAGAAATAGAAGCAGAAAAAGGGAATTAATAGAGATTAAAAACCATAATTAAATTAATTATAAAGTATTAAAAGGTAAAATGGATAAATAAATCCAAGCACTCTTCCTATGAAAAAAAAAAAGATAAAGTTCTGGAAATACTAAATGAGAAAAAAATTTAAAAAGGAGAAAGGAGGCAAAACCTAAATTTGAAACAAACCAAGGGAGACAAGGTATATTATTATAGAACAGTTTTTCTCAACCTTGGCACTATTTACATTTGGGCCAGGCAATTCCTTGTTTATAAAGGTGGCTATCTTCTGCATCGTGGGATGTTTAGCAGCTTCCCTGGAGTCTACCACCTAGATGCCTGTAGCATGACTATCCCCAGAGATGACACTCAAAAATGCCTCCGTACATTACCAAATGTCCCCTGGAGAAGCAGGTCACCTCTCATTGAGAAGCACTGCCCATGAATCTCATTGCTACAGAATGTATAACTCTATGTTAAAAACATGGAACATCTGCATCAAAAAACTATTTTCTGGGAAAATAGGCATTATGAAAAATTGAAAATGTGCTAGAAAAGCTCAATCAACAAACACCAAAGACATTGAAATTTATATTAAAGTCTCACTATCAAAAAAGTGCAAATTCTGCACTTTCTACCCTGTGACATTAATTCGTCTGTCTGTTCATTCCCCAGTAATTATTGTAACAGACGATTCTATCTAAACTTCTAAGAACTAGACTATTCATCTCCTGTTTAGAATATTATAAAGAGGAGCCATACAATAGAAATATAATGAAAGATACATATAGGATACTCCTTTCTTCTAGGTATAGATAGGGCCTCTCTCAAATAGAGTTTATGGCCTGTGTCAGGAGAGAAGGGCAGGACTGTGGGAGGGCACCACGACCTTCCTGCTTCTGCCATTTTTCTCAGACTCGTTAAGCTCAAAAAATTCAATATGCTAAGGGGCCATATTTTGGGGCAGTATGTCCTGAACTCCATCAAAACCATTTCGATCAAACTTCTAAACAGCCTACCCATCTAAACTTTGAGCTAAGGGAGTAAATGATCAAAGAGAGAGAGAGAGAGAGAGAAAAAAAAGACCATCTGGATATCCTGAAGCTAAAAGTAAATCCTTGCAAAGGTGGAAGTGTATAATCAAATTTACACACACACAAAAAGAGTGACATTACTTCTTTCTCTCCCAATAAACTTCTGTGTATTACATCCCAGCAAACATGTGTGTATGGACTTGTTCTTTAAAATCAGGAAATCCAATTCTCTACAAATATTGGTTTGTAGATTCATTTTCTTCACTAAAAAGTCAGCTCTATAAGTTGTTGTGGGATCTTAATAAACAAGTTCTAAGTGTGAGCTCCCTGGGGACAAGTATGTCTTCAGTGATATAAATATTCAGTGATATTTTCCAGGAGCTTCAGGAAGAGTAGGCAGGCAAGATTGCCGACATTTAATTGAGAATATATTCTTTTAAGACCAATGGGCACATGGTCTCTCAGTGTCCATCCATGTGGCAAAACTGTGGAAAGAATAGCAGGCATCTCAGAATCGCTCATTTGATGGTTTTCTATGTATATGAAAGGACAAGAGCCTAAAAATACACTCTCTCCTCTGAATGTTATTTGCCTCGGGTCAATAATATGCAGAAAATACAATCACAGGACAAATGAATATCAGCTTGCCTCCAACCACAGCACAAAAGAAAAAGAGCACTATATGACTTTTGTCAAAAAAGCATTTGGGGTTAAGATGTGTTTCTTCTAGGAGGCTTTCTTTGGTGCCTCCAGCACCAGGTTCCTATTATGTTCTAGCAACTGCTAAGATTAGGATGTTCTAGAGTGAGAGGGAATGCTTAAGAAACATGGGCCTTAAGATTTGTTAACTTACTAAAAGTCACTGTAGTTCCTAGACAAACAAAATGAGTACTCTGACATGCTGCCAGTATTTGTTTTTCAATTTTATTTATTTATTTCAGACAAAGGGAGAGAGAGAGATTGAGCTCAAGGTGGGAAGAGGGGCAGAGTGAGAAGCAGATTCCCTGCTAAGCAGGGAGCCTAATGTGGGGCTCAATCCCAGGACCCCGGGATCATGAGCTGAAGGCAGACACTTAACTGAGCCACGTAGGTGCCCCATGACATGCTCCCAATATTTTTAAAATTCTGCAGTTAATTCTTCAAATTGTGGAATATACCAAACTCAGAGCCTCCCTCACTTCTTCCTTTCTTACCCCAGCTGGGCCTGACTTTAATCTCAGATCTAGTTTAAATGGTTCATTGCCTTAAAGCCCAGTACATTAGTTTCAATGTTTATTAAACACTAGATAAAAGTGAATCACTCTGCTAGATGTTTTACATATTATCCCCAATTAAACCTTTAGATAATCCTTCTGAGGCTTATGTTTTTATTCCTATTTGTAGTCGAGGAAGTTAAGAGACCAACTGACCACTCCCACCCACCATTAGCCAAACAAATCTAAAGTTGCACAGTGGAAGCCTCGCCAGAGTTCATGATCTCTCCATTATACCAGACCTATCTTTGTGTTAATCCAACCCATGGCAGTTTCAAATGGCATCCTCATTATAAAACATGGTCAAACCAGGTATTGTTCCCCCTGTAACCACACCTCACCCACTCCCATCCCCAGTGAGAATTTCAAAGTCTGAAAGCATTTTGCCGTATTTCTTCAAGGTCCCGGGTGACCCAACCTGAAACAAGTCTAACCAAGAGCAGCTTCGTACAGTAAAAATCTCTGTGCCAGCTGAGGAATTATAGGATCTGGGTTCCATCCACCCCAGATTCAGAACTGGCTGTGTAAACTGTGCCTAATTGCTCAATATTCTCAGCCTCACATTCCTCATCTATAAATGAGAAGGTTAACCATCCAGTTCCATAAGATACTTATACTTTGATTTATAATTGAATTTCTATGTGAGTAGATATACTTTGGAGTTTCTTTAAATTAGCATTTAATCAGCAAATTGCAAAGTAGGGACATTGCCCACAACCTTAAAAAAAAGAAATCATAGTCTCTCAGCTACACTATAATGGCATTTGGATTGTGTTCCCAAAAATCCGCCCTGCCTTTTTTTTAAGGAATGCCATTATTTTTTTTTAAAGACCTCATTAACATGTTTTTGTTTATTATCTGGCATTTAAAATATGCTGTTCCTATATTGAAATTCCTATACTCAAAGCCTACCAAAAGAGAGTGGATTCCTTGAGATGTTCCAAGTATAGCAGCACTTTAGCTATCAGACAATAAATCGGGAATGACAGAGAGTGCTGACCATGGTGGATTTCATGGTGAGAATGGTAAGGACTTAGCAGCTGCCCATTAAATTAATGAGAAACCCCAGCCTTTTTGGCCAGCGGGAGTGAGCAAGATAATGGAGACATCTGAACACCTTTCTACCACCCTGGGAATGAAAAGACAACCAATTCAGTTAAGTGTTTGACTTTCCACACAGTTTATCCCCCAGATCGGGCTGCTACTCCATTATCCCCTCAGTTTAGTCTTCAAAATCAGCAGCCATTGAAATAGCCTTTTAAAGGTATTTTAGGTGGTTTGCACCCTTGTTTCCTGAATAAATAAGAAACGAAAAGAGCAGAAATCCCTCTGGATCCCTGACACTGTCCAATGAAAGTATCCTTTTAACTTGGATTCATAAAGCAGGACTTTCATTTTACAGTCAGCTTGCTTTTGCCTTCTGCAACTCTTCAGTCTGCCATATAAATGAAGGCATTGAAATTACTTAAAGATAAACAAACAAACAAACAACCTGTAATCTAATTGTGGGTTTTTCTTGAGGTAGAATGCAAAAATTGAAGAAATAGTGGATTAGGAATTAGGTGACTTTTGCTCTTAACAGCTTGTACAGCAGCCAAGAAGGGATCATTCAATCTTCCAAGGCCTCAGTCTTGTCATTGGTAAAAGAACTGGCTTGACAATGTGATGGGTAGGTTTTTGAAACACATTGCCTCTTTGAAGATGAAGAGACAGGTGGCGGAGGAGGAGTCGGTACCTCATACTGTTGTAAACAAATACTCCATGATCGACCTTTTTGGGGGACACAGATCCTCTTCTATAAATGGAAATAGTAGTCTATACTCTCTATTTGCCTATTGAACACAAATTCTAATCCATAACAGTTCCATTGGTGTGCTGAAAAGTAGGCACAGAACCTTCTTCACGTTGCCAGTACTAACTAGTATTTTTTTGCCATGACTTGTGTCACTTGTTTAGTCAACATTGATCAACTAGACTGGATATAACTTATTCGTCGTTTGACTTACTTTAGTCCATAATTCTCTTGACCCCCATAAAAAAAATCCTTACACATCACCTTGGAAGAGTTCATTTCTTATAAACTTTTTCAACATAATTCACATAGTGACTATACTTCCATTTAGTAGGTTAACCCTCTATGTGTTTCCTAATTCCTTAGACTGCTTTGTCTCATCATGTCAATATCCATGAACAACTTATGGAAGGAGATTTTGACAGAGCTGTTAAATATTGAAGATAGCCTATAAATTTGGATAAAAGTTTTAAATTATGAAAACCTGCAACATTAACATTTCCATGAGGAAACATACCAGGGCTTGCTGGACCTGTAGGTTCTATAGACTTTTTAGAGATCTCAGCCCTGGGAAAATAAATCAAACTTTAATATGCAAAGTTTCTTTGTAGGTTTTTATAAAGGTCTGCAAAGAAGAAATATAGCAACCTTGAATCCCTATTATTTGTCAAGCACTTTATGTGCACTAGCTTCTTTTATCTTATATTAGCCTTAAAAGTGTTATGAGTTCTGATTTACAAAAAAAGAAACTGAGACTAACTAATGCTAAGTAATGCATGGTCTTATAGCTCATAAACAGCAGAATCAGTGTTCCAACTCTGGTCTTTATGGCTCTGAAAATGATGTTCTTTCACCGTATATCACAGCTTCTCACGCAAAAACCTGTCTGATACTCCCCTTCTCTCTGTCCTTTGAAGTTGTCTTTCTCTCTTCCTCTTTAAGCTCATGGTGAAGGCTTTTTAGTTCAACTCTTTCCCACCTACGGAGATTCTGAATCTAACAATAAAACATTTTATTATGAAACCTAGCATTTATTAAGAACTATGTGGCCTATGCCCTTTACAAACATCCCCCTTTTTAAAACATGATAGGGGCAGATGCTTTAATAGGTGTTTACAGATTTGCAAACAAAAGTTTAAGGAGATGTAGCAATTTGCCTAGAATAAAATTGCTGCTTGTTTCTAAAGAAGAACATAAATTTCTATCTGTCTAATTATAAAGCTTATTTTCTTGGTCACTAAGAAGAAATCTAGGACCGAGGAAGAAAATATATGGTAAAATTTATTTCAATTAGGAAGGATTTAATTATATTCAATTCATACCTTTAAGAAAAAAAGATTTGGTTGTTGATCTTTACTCTAAGAAAGTCCCTTTAACTTCATGCTTTTCAAAAAACCTACTTGTTCTGCACCTAGGAAAAACAAAAACAAAAGAACTGAACAAAATGCTACTGAAATTATGATAGACTACTGCCATCCAGTGGCCATCGAGGGAAACACATTGCAAATATTTCATGGCTGCAAATGATCATTAGCACCATTATTTAAATATGAAATGAAATGTTGAGATTGAAGGGAAATGTTTAGTAGTAGACATTTTTATGATTTTATTACTTATCATGGACCTGAGTCATATCAAAGTGAATAAACTGACCCTGTGTGTGTTATGATATAAATGTTAGTGTCAGAGGCCTTGAAACAATTTTAAAAAATGAATAAAAGAAAATGAACACAGCTATGCAGATGTGAATTTCTCTTTGAATTTTGTAAACTTTATGGTTCAACACAATTTTTGTTAGCATATATGTTTCAAAATTATTTTTGAATTCACCTGGGTGAGTGCAATGCTGGAGTTGACAATGTACACACTGAGCAAAACCAGCTGGTTTATTGATTCTTGGAGCATAGATGCTATGTTGAACACAGCCTCCCGAATTTTTTATTACATGTAGATTCCTGTGCACACTTCATTTTTCATTTTTTGTTGGCTTTGTTTTGTTTGCATGTTTGTTCACACTTTTATTTGTTGGTTTATTTAAACCAGTCAGTGCCAAAGACGACCTATCCATAATGAAAGGCAAGAACCAGAGCTTTGGGATTCAAACGTGCTTAAAATCATGGGTTGGAAGAACATTTTATTACTCATTTAGCAAATATTTATTGAGTTGTAATGAGGTGCTGCATATATAGTAAATGTGGCATATTCTTGTCTTCAAAGTAATTACTGTTCACTGCAGAAAACAGAGACAGAGTGCAATGGTTGTAAAGTGAGGAACAGGCATGTCACAGTGTCTCCCGATTCACCGGTGTGTTTCAAGAGGACAGCAAGTACTTCATAGGTAGTGAAGACTTGGTTATTGCCGGATGAATAATTGTAGTAGTATAATCAAATAAGCACAAGTTGTCACAAGACACTTCACCACAAATTGAGAGGTCAGGGAAGGCAGTCTGGAGAAAGATACTGGGCTACAGTGTGATTAGGTAGCAGCAGTCCCCAGAGTGGGGTAGAGCCATGTGCTTCAGATGGATATCGGTGGGTGGAAAGGTCTGGAGAGGACTGAAGTCATTGGATTCAAATCATTTGAAAAGTGGGACACCTGGGTGGCTCAGCGGTTGAGCAACTGCCTTCAGCTCAGGGTGTGATCCTGGAGTCCTGGGATCGAGTCCCACATCGGGCTTCCTGCATGGAGCCTGCTTCTCCCTCTGCCTATGTCTCTGCCTCTTTCTGTGTGTCTCTCATGAATGAATAAATAAAATCTTTTTAAAAAATCATTTGAAAAGGAAACTCCAGGTAAGTAACTTATGAAAAGTCATACAATGGGCAGTGTCACAACCAAGTTCACGCTGGTCTTTGGGTTTCCCCTCTAATCTACTTTGGTACATACCAATGCAACCAGGAATGAACTTTTCTGGGGGAAGAAAAGGAATGAGCTTCATATGGGATGGTAGTGAAAAAGGAAGTAAGGGAGCTCATGAGAAAGATATCTTGAAGGAAGAATCTGCAGCACTTGACTAATAATGGGACACAGGTAGACACTGACCGAGGATGTTCACCTGACAAGAGATAAATCAGGAGAGGTAAAAGTGAACCATCTGCTGAACCTTAAAAGCATTTTGCCTGTGAGCTATACACCAATACACTAATGCTACTCTTGTAATTAAGAATGAGAACCATGCAGGAGGGCAGCAGACCTGGGGGGCAATGTTGCCAAACGGTTGAGGAAGAGCCTCTGAGGCTCATAGGCAGAGTTTATGCAAGACACGCTTACTGAGAGCCTACACACAAGACCACTATCAGAGAGCCAAAGAAAATGGAAGAAATGATTCCTTCCTTCAAGTAACATTCAGTATGAGGATTTTTTTTAAATGCAGAAATGGGCTATTTTTTAAAAAAGCCCAGGGCAGCAATGTCACAATAGGGAGACACCGTGGCACACATGCCCTGGCCGTAATCTAAAGAAGCTCGTGTTCTAGTTCTAGTTCTGCTGCCAACAAAGCTGCCAACCCGGCCGCTGCAGACGCTGCTGGTTGAGTTTGTGGTCTTACATTTGGATAGTTGTCGTGAACATTTCTGGCTAAGGAAAGTAAAGGATACTGAGTAGAATATGTCTTTTTAAAATTCTCATAAAATAGCCAAGTTGGCAAATGGGAGGCCTGCCATCACTTGATCTCTCTGAGCTTCGTGTTCCTTGCCCCTAAAATAAGTGGGCTGGTCTTTCAATGACCCCTGTCAGCCCTCTTCCTACTTAATATGTTAATATTGTGCAGATGGTTTCCTTAGCTGTTGGGACGATGTAAATGGAGAAAAAGATCAACACACTTTTTGCAGCCCCACTGATCAGGCTAAATGTGGGTCTGTTGGTCAGTTAAGCAAAGCACTGCTGAGGTTGGTCCTCCCTTTAGCTCCTCTGCCCTAATGGGGCCTTATAATTAGCATCCATCATAGCCTAATGGGTGGCTTGGCTTTTACTCTGACGTTGCTGGAAACTGCTATTCCCAAAAAAAGTATACTAGGAGGGCACTACCGTTGTTTGCAAACTTGAAGTTAAAGAACATGGAAAGTGAGTGGAGTTAGACCTTGTAGAAACTATTGGATTCAGACTGGTTGAGAGAACTTGTTCACAGATGGCATTGGAAGCTCTTCTTGGCTGAAGGTAGAGAACTTTTAGGAAAAAAAAAAATGAGAGGGGAGCCTGACTGACTCAGGTGCTTAAGCATCCAACTCTTGGTTTCAGCTGAGGTCATGATATCCTGGGTGGTGATCGAGCCCTGCATCAGGCTCCATGCTCAGTTCAAAATCTGCTTGAAGATTCTCGCCCTCTGTCCCTTCCCCCATTCACATGTGCTCCCACTGTTAAATAAATCTTTAAAAAAAAAAAAAAGAAATTTAAAAACTAATAGAGATATTAGGGATAGACTAATGAGTTAAGTTTAATTTAATATACAGTATAGACTCTCAGTAGATATTTTTAGTAAAGGCTAAGGGATTTTGTGATGATCACATACCCTTATGTAAGGCGAGGTGATGCAAGATGCACTAAAATGTAAAGATGTTAACGACCAGCAGGAGGGGTTTTGCTCTGAAGTAGTTTTAAAATAGTCAGTGACACGGCTGAAAATTAAAGGGGCTCCACAGAATAAGTAGTAAGCCAGGCTGATGAGTTCATAACATCAAGAAGAATTCAGAACAATTGCAAGATTATAACTCTGACCACCTATAAATGAAGGTCTGAGTAACAGAAGTAAGGAGACTCTTTTAAAAATGCTGGTGAACACTTTCTAAGTCTGGAACTGAGCTCAGACAGCGGTTAGGCATCAACTATAGGATAAGCTAGAAGGTTTAAGACAAGAAATAGATCTATTTTTCCCATATTACTTTGGGAAAAAAGTCTGTCATTGGTGACGATGGAAAGTAAATCTTTTATATGGTGGAACGTTCTAGAGACTGACTCAAGACTAAACCAATCGCAAGAAAGTTCACATGGGAGGAGTTGAAGAGTAAAAAACAGAGAGATTAGACTGAAGGGTAGAAAACACTACCACATCACCAAATAATTAAGGAGCATCCACTGTGTGCTGGACAATATAGTAAACCCTGGGAGAAGAAAAAAGGTGGACTAAGACCACCTTTTTTTTTTTTAATTTATTTATGATAGTCACAGAGAGAGAGAGAGAGGCAGAGACACAGGCAGAGGGAGAAGCAGGCTCCATGCACCGGGAGCCCGACGTGGGATTCGATCCCGGGTCTCCAGGATCGCGCCCTGGGCCAAAGGCAGGCGCCAAACCGCTGCGCCACCCAGGGATCCCAAGGACTATGACCACCTTGACTGTCAACATCTGGTTCTGGTGGCTGGATGTGTTCTTCAACACAAATTATCCTAACCTTAGTTAATGTTAGTTAAGGGATCATGCTGAGTCAGCCAGAGCTCTACATACTTTATTTATTTGTATAAATAAATATATATATATAAAATTTAATCATTATGTCATTTTATAGATACAGGTAAGAGAAAGGAATTGTACAGAAAACAGTTGACATAAGAGGCCTGACTACTATCCTTGTTTTTTTTTTAAATTTATTTATTTATAATAGTCACAGAGAGAGAGAGAGAGAGGCAGAGACATAGGGAGAGGGAGAAGCAGGCTCCATGCACTGGGAGTCCGACGTGGGATTCTATCCCGGGTCTCCAGGATCGCACCCTGGGCCAAAGGCACGCGCTAAACCGCTGCGCCACCCAGGGATCCCAACTGCTATCCTTTGAATAGTCTGCTTACATAGTTGGTCCTTGGCTGGCATCTGAAAGCTGGACTTTGAAGCTCTCACCATGCCCAGAGCTGGTAAGAGTGGCTCACTATGCCTAACTGCTTACACAGTCTGGCTTATGATGAACACCTGCTTTCCTTCTGGGAGTCTGGAATTTTAGTAGACATTAGGGAAAAGGTGAGACTACATGATCAGCCCACATCAAAAGCCCTGACCAAGGGGTCTCTAATGAGCTTCCCTGTTTGGCAAGATTTTACATGTGTTGTCTTGGCTAGTTGTCGCAGGAATTAAGTGCATCCTTTGTAACTCCCCTGGGAGAGGACCTCTGGAAGTCTGCACCTGGTTTCCTCCAGACTTTGTCCCAGATGCCTTTTCTCTTTGCTGATTACGCTTTGCTTTTTTTCACTGCACTAAAACATACCTGTGAATACAGTTATATGCTGAGTCCTATAAGCCCTTCAGGAGAAATGACATCACGATAGTTTGGTTGGGAGAGAGAAGGGCCAAGAGGTGAGTGATAAGTTGAAAATGTATAACCTAACCCCTCGCTAAAAAACAACCTTCTTTCCCTTACAAACTCTGTTTTGTGGAGTTTTACCTTATGAGAGGAGAATGGGAAAGTGGTTTCTGGGGGGTGTTGGTCTTACAAAGAAAAAGCATCACCTAATGCATTGATTCTCAAATGATACCATGCATCAGAATCACCTGGAGGGCTTGTTAAGACACTCTGGGCCCATTTAGCTTCCCATTTAGCTAGATTCAGGTGGGACCAAGAATTTGCAGATCTAACTTGGTGATGCTGCTGGTCAGTAGAGCACACGTGGAGGTCCAGAGATCTGCTAATTCACTACCATCTCTGAGGGCATGTTGGCAAGGAGATGATACTCTGCTTTGGGAGAAGAGATGTTTATATCACAGGATGCTTCTTGAAAAACAAATAGCACAATTGATTGTATCCACAGTTAAATAGGTATTTGTTTGTTTTTCTAAATCAGACTTTTAGCTCTTTGAACTCAGAAATGTTTTCCTGAATTCCTTCCAGTTTGGAATATTTGTACATTGGGAGAACATCTAGAAATAAGCATAGCTCAAGAAAATACTGGTATTCGTTATCTGATGTGGATTTTACACATTTTGTAAGTTAAATTTTGGGCTATGTAATCGTTTGAGCCTCAAACATCAATAGAACTGGTTCTTAAATCTGTGACATTCCTTATTATCTTTACTATTTAATGATTTATTTATTTATTTATTTTCAAAGATTTTATTTATTTATTCATGAGAGACACAAAAAGAGACAGAGGGAGACAGAGACACAGGCAGAGGGAGAAGCAGGCTCTATGCAGGGAGCCTGACATGGGACTCGATCCTGGGTCTCCAGGATCACACCCTGGGCTGCAGGCGGCGCTAAACTGCTGTGCCACCAGGGCAGCCCTATATAATGATTTAGAGTTTGAACAAAGGCACTTTAAAGTGAAATATTTAAAACTAGAACAGTTTTTCCCAGTTTTCGGTTTTGATCATTTAAAATTTATAACTAAAAGCAAACTTTGTTTTGTGTCTGTTTTCTTAATAGTAAGATTAGAGGCCATGAGAACTGGCTTGCCTACTTCAAAGGTGCCACTAAGGCCCACCCTCAGGCTCCATGAACAGACCTGGATCTTGTCTGGCTGAATCAGGGAGGGGAGGGGTTAGGGGGATGATATGTTAAGCCACACCCACAGTGACTAGGTTGGTTTCTCATAAAGAGTTGTTTAATAGTAAAGCTTTGGTTTATACTGTGAGTTGAACTAACCCACATCCTTCTAATAGTGGATTCCTGTCTCTGGTCTGAGGGTAAGACTTCAAAGCATTGATGTGATATAGTTTATCACTTAATGCTGGCTGAGTAAATGTCTTCAGATCTACCTTTTTTCTTCTTTTTGTCCTCTAGAAACAGAAAGGTGCTCTTCTTACATTGCTCAGTCCATGGCACATTTTATTCTTGCAAAATCCCTCTTGGTTTTTTGTTTTTGTTCGTTTGTTTTCATTCTTTTTCCCTTCCTTCCCATCACTACACTCCTTTCTACTATGGAAACAAGCAAATACTACAAACCAAGACTTTTTTCCTATCTTTGTTTTTTTCTCTTGCTGATCCGATTTCAAACATTTTCAGCACATCGGTGGTTCGAATCTTACATGTCATTACTTGTATCTTGAGAAAATCTCTACATCTCACTAGGCCTCAGATCTTCATTGAAGAATGAGGAATGTGATGATTAATTTTTGTGTGTCAGCTTGCCTGGGCTTCAGGGATACCCAGATATTCGGTCAAATGTTATACTTGTTTCTGTGAGGGAGTTTTTGAATGAGATTAACATTTAAGTTGGCAGACTGGGTAAAGCAGATTGTCCTTCCTAATGTGGGTGGGACTTGCATGTGCAGTTAAGTGGAAGGCCCGAATTAAAACTTTGACTCTTCCCCAAGTGAGAGAGAATTCTCCTGCCTACAAGCTTTCAAACTGGCACATCAGCTTTTTCTACCTGATGATCTTCAAACTGGGACATCAGCTCTGCAGATTTTGGACTTGTCTTTCTCCATAATTGTGTGAACCAAGTCCTTATAATAAACCTATTTATTGGTTCTATTTCTCTGGAGAATCTGACTCACACAAGGAGGTTGAGCTTTGGTGATCCAAAATCTTTGAATTGTGAGGTTCTAAATAATGCTGACCAAATAACAATATACAAAATGTGCTCCAAGATTCCCTTCAGTCTTGAAGTTCTAGTTTATATTGATGTTCATGTTTGCCGTCTTGAAATGCGACATGCATCTAACATAATTTCAATTCATTGGAACCCAAGATGATTTTGGAAAGATATATCTACAGTTAAATAAAAAGATAAAAACAGTAGAAATTCTTTGAAAATTAAAAGGAGAAGGATAATCATGTTGGGATTACTATCTTGTCTAACCTAGCTCCAAACCTAGGAAAATACTGGAAAAAATGTGACCAATTTAACAATTTCAATAAACTGAATACTGCAGAGCAAGTGAACCTAACTTAACAGGGTAAAATGGGGATGTGGCTGTAGTCAAAGCCAAGTGATTTTGGAAGAAGAGAGTTCAGATCCCTTTACTGTCATTGTGTTTTGAGACATGCTATGCACTGAATGTTCCTGTCTTTCCCCCAAATTCATATGTTGAAATTCTAATCTCCAAAGTAGTGAGGGGCCTTTGAGAAGTAACTAGGTCATGTGGGGGGACGCTCCATGAATGAAATTGGTGCTCTTATAAAGTGGAACCCAGGAGTTCTCTTGCCCCCTCACCACTATCTGAGGACACAGAGAGAGGACAGCAGAATACAACCAGAAAGAAGGGTTCTCACCAGAACCTGATCTCAGACTTCCAACCTCCAGAACTGTGAGAAGTAAATTTCTGTTGTGTATAAGCCACCCAGTCTGTAGAATTTTGTTACAGCAGCCCACATGGACTAAGAAAGGGTGGCTGGAGAAGTATACTACCCAGTCAAGAATGAGTACCGGTAGGCATTCAGTGTCTAAGAAAACAAGCTGCCTTGGAGGAAGTAACTATCATCTTTTATATAGTTTCTTAAGTTTCTTTAAAAAAAAAAAAACATGTTATCCTGATTTTATAGAGGAGGAAACTGAGGCTCATAGATAAAGCAGCTCCCCCAATGCACGGAGGCAATAGTGAAGCCAGCACACAAATCAGATCTATCTGGCTCCAAACTCAATCTTCCTCCTTTTCCACAGCATTCTGAACAATGAATGTGGTACCTCTGAGGAAACAGTTCTAGTTAAAGAGAGAAATAACAGTTCAGATCTCCTTTAGAAACGGAAGGGTTCTAAATCATAGCTGGAGTTCAATCATAGCTGGAGTTCAAACTTTTAAGCAATTAACAAGATTAATGAACATTTTAAAACTGATTTTGTCTGGATTGCCTACCTCCTTTTGATGATCTCCTTTGTACTTCATTCATCTGTCCCTACCTTGTCACTGCTTTATTTTTATTTTTTTTTATTTTATTTTTTTAAAAGCATTTTTTTTATTTTTTATTTATTTATGATAGTCAGAGAGAGAGAGGCAGAGACATAGGCAGAGGGAGAAACAGGCTCCATGCACCGGGAGCCCGACGTGGGAATCGATCCCGGGTCTCCAGGATCGTGCCCCGGGCCAAAGGCAGGCGCTAAACCGCTGCGCTATCCAGGGATCCCCCTTGTCACTGCTTTAAAATTCTGGGGCAGCCCAGGTGGCTCGGCAGTTTAGCACTGCCTTCAGCCCAGGGCCTGATCCTGGAGTCCCACATCGGGCTCCCTGCATGGAGTCTGCTTTCCCTCTGCCTGTGCCTCTGCCTCTTTCTCTCTCTCATGAATAAATTAAATCTTTAAAAAAATAAAATTCTGTAGTCATGGTAAAGAAAGGTATTTGGAAGAGAATTCTATAGGGAAGAAAACTGGAAGAAATAGACTCTGAAGTCTAATCTGTTTTTCTCCCACACTCTGAAGTTGATTCTGAAGCAGGTGATATTATATAATACAAATTGAAAGATTGCAGACAAATAGCTAGCAAACTACAGAAATCAGTGTTTCTCAAATTTTAGTCATTCTCTATATTCATTGTCTATTGTCTCTCATCCAAGTACTAACCAGGCTCGACCCTGCTTTGCTTCCAAGATCAGATGAGATCGGGCGCATTCAGGGTGGTATGGCCGTAGATTATTGTCACAGTACTAGTATTTAATAAAACCTCAGCAGCATATGATAGTAAATATTTGTTTTTGCTCCTGAGTCTGTGGGTCAGCTGAATGGTTTTGTTGATTTGAACCGAGTCCCAGCTGATCTTGGCTGGGCTCACTTATGCATTTGCAGCTGTCAGGGGCTGCTGCAGGGAGGATGCCTGAGAGCTGGCTGATGAAGCTTGTCCACAGCTCAGAAGACCCAGCTCAGCTTCATTTGGTCTCATAATCCAGCAAACTAGCCTCTGCTTGTTCTAATTTCTTGGCAAGTTTTCAAGGAAGCAAAAATGTGCAAGTCTTCTGAAGCCTTGGCTTATAAATAGCATCTTGTCATTCCCACCACATTCTGTAAGCCAAAGCAAGTTAGAAGACTAGCCTAGATTCAAAGGTTGGGAAATGGATAGGAGGAGTGATAAAGTCACATTGTCAGCAAATGGGAACTCTTTTTACAATCAGCCTACCACATTTATCTACCACCCGTGTGAATTTTGAAAAATCCCTTTTTCTTCTCATTAAATGTCTATTATTCATGCTGTGCATATTATCATAACCATATTTGTGAAATCATGGGTTTCAAGTTATTTTTATATGCACTGAAAGTCATAACTATTAAAAATGGAGGGGGAAAACGCATGTACCACATACCAGTTAAAATTCTCTCAGTGAAATGCATTGAATTAAGGTAATAGTCAGAATTTTCTATGGGATCCAGAGAGCAATGGGAAATCTAACCTGTAATGGGATATTCAAAGTGATGTCTCTAACAAATCTAAACTCCCTATTTTGTCTAAAGCATCCAAATAAATTCAGAGGAAGACACTAAGAGCTTAAACCCTGTCTTAGGAGAGTTTGCAATCCAGGGTTGCAAACAAAATCATCTTGTCCACCACACTTGCCAACTCTTAATGAGTAAAAACACGATGTATATGTATCACCCAGAGAATAAGTAAAATGGTATTTCAGAATAGGGAGAGATCAAATAAAATTGAGAGGTAGAAGAAGTCATGGATGGAGTTGGCCCTGAGCCAAACCTTTTTGATATGGGTAGGAGAGAAGAGGCAACCTTCAGGTAGGGAGGCTTTTTAAACTGAAAGAAAACTCCAGCCAAGGCTCCAAGGCAATCAATAAACAAGCACAATTCCAGCTCAGCAAAATGAGATTAATGATGTTCCAAACACTTTCCACATTATAGTATGTAGATTAGGTTTCATAAAACTTGGCTTTGGTCTTCAATATGGTGGTCATTGTGCACATCCAAATTTAAGAGAGACAGGAAGAATATAAGGGAGTTAAGAAATAGTGATGCACTCTACTTCTGGTAAGGTAGGACTACATATTTTGAACCAACATTGCTACTAACAGAAAATCTAGACATGATATAAAAGTCATTAGCCAGACAGCACCAGAAAGCTCACAAAATACATAGTTCTTTTTTAAACTTGGTTTTGCTTTTCATGGTGTCATTTACCTGAGATCAACCTTGGTCTGGAAGCAGATGATACTCCTTCTGACATGCCATCAGAGGGTCAATAGTAGCCTAACCCTATGTCACAATGCCTACGTCATTCACCTCCCTTCATCTTATCACATAAGCATTTTATCATCTCGCATCCTCACAAGAAGGTAAGTACAGTACAATAGAATACTTTGAGAGAGAAACCACATTCACATAACTTTTATTATGTATATATTGCTATAATTGTTCTATTTTGTTATTAGTTGTTAATCTCTTATGTGCCTAATTTATAAATTCAACCTTATCATTGATATCATAAACAAAAAAATAATATATACAGAGTTCAGAGCTATTTGCATTTTCAGGCATCCCCCGGAGGTCTTGGAACATACCTCCTACATACCCCTTTACTTTAGTAAAGAATTATCAGGTCAATATTCAAAAGAAGATAAAAGTCCACAAAGATGATCCTAGCTTTGGGGACAATTTTTCCTCTGGATACCTTAGCTAGTAAGAGCCTGACCAGCAGTTTTGAGAACCTCCCAGAGATAAAGTCACCAAAGGTGGAGTGAATCCAGGCCCACATTTTAGTTTGGGGCCTAACAGCTACATCCTGAATCAGGTTCACCTAAAACTACCCATCCACAGACTACAGCCTAGGTTCAGAGCAGCTGTCTCTGAAATAGAGTTGTGTCTCAGGGCTGCTAGCATTTAAGAAATTTTAAGTCTATTTTATTTTCTTTTTAGCTAAGTGCTCCTTCTACTGGACACAGACGGAATCTCAGCGAGAAAAGACATTCATGAAACTACCAAGGTAATATAAAATTACTTACAATGTGTGCTGCAGAAGGGAATTTTAGCTATCACACGAAAGAATTCAGAGCAAAATATTGCATCTTTGTTCATTATAAAAACAAAAACAAACAAAAATAAAGCCTTTTTTATAGGAGCCAAAACATGAGTCATTCAGATATTTGGCTTTCTTTTGTTATCTTCTTTACTTGACAATCTGTTGAAATGACTTTCCTAATGTGTTGTGTGTGGGAATTGATTGCAAGATGGAGAACAAAAATAATTCTGAGTAGCACATAAATTATCAAGTCATATCAGAGAGCAGCGATCCAGTTTCTAAAGAAACAATACAGCTAGCCTTGTGCCATTAGTGTTGGTGGAATTTGATTTTTTAAAAGATCAGTGTGTTTTCAGAAGTTCTTGATACCCAGTCTCCAGATATAACTAAGAGTAGGCTCTTCTAAGCAACAGAAGTGACTTGTAACACATGACAGTTACTATGTAGGTTTATAATCTGCTACCTACTTAAAATATCCTGGTATGTCTTCCTGTTTAATTCATTTATCTGAGTCTCAATATGTCAGAACAAAATGTTCTCATTCTTTCATCTTTGGGGACACAATTCTTATTTGTATAATTTTAATTAGTACTTGTCTACTCTGTTCTTTACACTATTTTCTATGTGGGCTGCTGTGTTAAGTGACTGGGCAAAGCATGAGCCACCAGATGCTCACTTGCAGAAAAGAATGGACCTAATGTATTCAAGTATATTGGGTGGGAAATTTTGCCATGGTTGAATATTATAGTAAAATGTACTAAATGTGACTCTATATGTAACATATTCACCATAGTTTCAAATATTCAGTAAAGTCAATTGAGCATAGTGACCACAAAGGAAAAGACCACAAGCAACTATAACTAGATTAGATACAAAACGTTCTTTCCCTCCAAACCTTCTGTGACGATTAATTCTAAGTGTCAATTTGGCAGACTATGATGCCTAATCTTTTAGTCAAACAATCTAGATGTTGCTATAAAGGTATTTTTTGAATGTAGTTAACATGTGAGACAGTAGATTTTGAGTAAAGCAGATTATTCTCCAGAAGGTAGGTGAGCCTCATCCAAACAATTGAAGACCTTAAGAGCAAAGACTAAGATTTCCCAAAGTGGAAGGAATTTTGTCTTCAAACAGCTGTATGGAATTTTTACTTGAATTTGGACTCAAGACTGCAACATCAACTCTTAGTTAAATTTCCAGATTTTTTTTTTGCTCTGTGAATGTTATACTTACTTGCCCCCCAAATCATGTGAGTCAATTCCTGAAACTTATTTTTCCCTCTACATATATATGTATATATACTATTGATTCCATTTCTCTGGAGAACTCACTAATACACCTTCCTAGTTATAGAATGAGGGTGCATGGAATAAATTTCCAATAGCATTGGAACACCTGGGTGGCTCAGCGATTGAGCATCTGCCTTCCGCTCAGGACATGATCCCGGGGTTCTGGGATCGAGTCCCACATCAGGCTCCCTGCATGGAGCCTGCTTTTCCCTCTGCCTGTGTCTCTGCCTCTCTCTGTGTGTCTCTCATGAATAAATAAATTAAATCTTTAAAAAAAATTTTTCAATAGCATTTGTAATTCAATGTGTAAATTTATATGATGTATCTAGCATGCATTCTTAGAGTGATAGGATAATATTGTCTTTGTATTTTTTAAAACAAGTACATAGTATCACATACAACCTATATATACAACAATATATATAATTGTTTTGAATTCTCCAAGAAGATATGTCATTTTGACTTTCCTAGATTTCTTCTGTCTTATCTCACTGTTGCCTTCATACTAAATTTTAAGACCTTATTTATTTATTCACAAGAGACACAGAAGAGGCAGAGACATAGGCAGAGGGAGAAGTAGGCTCCCTGCCGGAGCTCAATGCAGGATTGGATTCCAGGGCCCTGGGATCATGACCCAAGCCAAAGGCAGATGCTCAAGTGCTGAGCCACCCAGGTCTCCCACTTTCATACTAATTCTTAAAAGAGAATAAGGGCTATTCCTTTCCTGAGTACATGAAAGAATTATATCTTTTTAAAAATATTTTATTTATTCCTGAGAGACACACAGAAAGAGAGGCAGAGACCTAGGCAGAGGGAGAAGCAGGTTCCACGCAGGGCGTCCGATGTGGGATTCGATCTTGTGACCCCAGGATCACGCCCTGAGCTGAAGGCAGACACTTAACCGCTGAGCAACACAGGTGGCTATGTATCTCATGGTGCTTTATAGAGTTCAGGCCAATGGTTTTTCTTTTCTTTCATAAAAATAACTACTGCCATTATTTGTTTTTCTATTTTGAAAAGCATTAAATTGCAATTTGCTTAAATCTGTGGAAAGAAAGACTGCCCATTCTCTAAAAACAGTTTCCAGAGAATTACTATCAAGGACAATTTAGCAAAGGCTTGAGCATTAGGGCCATCACAAGGCCACTGTCTGATGGTGAAATAAAACAAAACTAATTTTGTTAGGGCCATCACAAGGGCAATGTCTGATGGTGAAAGAAAACAAAGAAAAGTGAGTTAGAAATGAAGTAATCTAGAAGAGAAGTGTCCAGTGAGTGTATGAAGACAGACTTTAATATTTTCGTACTCAACTCTCTCTTTCTGTGTGGCCAGATGGAAGGAAAGACTTGAGTTTCAGACAATAGGATGAAAGAATTCTAAAAGGTACACACAGCCATTCCTTAATTCTTCCCTGTAACCTAATAAGACTGAATATATCCACTGGTAGTTGTGATGGAAAAAAAACCAAGTGTAGGCAGCTATGGGAAGGAAACAGCAGAATTGAAAGAGAACAGTTGATAAAATGTTCAAAATCGCACAACCCATTAAACTTGCAATTTTTAAAATGTGTTTCTTTATATAGTCACTTGGAGATGGTGATTAACTCTATTAGTTTCTTCACATACACATGAGAAAGTTTTAAATAGTGTTATAAATACCAACATTCATAGTGTGGTGAGAGAGAGTTTTATCTAAGCAACTGGTATTGGTGATCTCAAAATGGCTCGGCCTTGGATGAACACCCTAAAATCTGTTCTTATACATATCTTCCAGACTTTTTCCAATACAAATCAGTAACTCTTTGATTCTTTTTCATGAATATGACATCAATCCAACTTGTAAGGTTTTATTTGTAGTTCATGTCCTTTGCTATATTGACACCTAGCTCTAGGAACAGGTCTGGATAAAGTAGCCATGGGAAGTGATATATGGGTAACGGGCTTCCTCTTGAAGGAATTCACTCGAGTAAGATTGTAACAGAATAATCTTTGAGCAACTGAGAAAGAACTACCAGGCAAGAAAGGGGAATCTACTTCAGAGGACAAGAGATGTTTAATGGAAAATGGGCAAAAACCACCTAAATAACCTATTTTAAGATCTCCAATTCAGATATTTGGAATTTCTAATTCCCTTTTTCTAAACTATCTAATTCTATGAGAAGGAACCATGCTACCATGCAGTCTTTGAATTCCTGCTATCACACTTGGGTAGCAATAGTGTTGTCTCCTAGAGCTTGTTCCCAAATGAACACAGGATGATTGAATTGGAAGCTTCACACTCTTGCCCGTGGATCAGTAAACTCCCCTACTAGGTTATTATAGGATTTGTAACTATATGCACCCCCCCCAGAATAGATAATCCCATTTTCTCCATATTTGCCCAGGGATACTTTGCTTGTTTTGGTCTATGTTCTGTATCGATTAGGATGTTGTCTTACAATAACTACCAGAAATATACTGTGGTTAGCTTAAGGCAATAGGTAGGTGGGTAGGTAGGTCAGTAGGTAGATTTGAGACTATATATAAATATATATACACACATTTAAGGAGATATATATTCAAGCATGTACATATGCACATATGCATACACACACACACACACACGTAATTACCTAGGTGCTATCAGGAGCTAACTGTATTGATAGAAGGCCCATCTGAAGGGGCATCTCTTAACATCTCATCTAACCCAGATGTGGCACTGCTGCTCAAAATGGATTGTTTCTATCCTTGTATATATCACAGAGTAAATATTCCAAGTCATGTGTGGAAATATCCAATTGAAGAGATTAAATCATTATCACTACCTGAGTACCAGGATGTATTCTGTTCTCTTTGCCCTATGTAGCAGGAAATAAGATACTGCCTCCCAACGAGATTGCACACCATAGGAAATTACCACCAAATAAGATACTAGATAGCCTCAAAATGCAACTGAGTACTAAAACTTTAGGTATCTTTATGCCAGCATAATATCCACATTGACTAAAATACCCTCTAGCGTAGCTAACTTTTACATGCCTTTGAGAGGACTCTGAATTACTTCCATCCTGGACATGTCTTGGCCTTTTTCTTCCCTTAGCAAAAATCAAGAGCAAGTTTAGGTTTTTTTCATTGTAACTGTGCATCATCACGAACATATCAATTTGTGTTGATTTGCAAGGCAGCAGTCAAATGGCTGTCACAACAGCAAAAGCTAAGCCTCCTTTGATCACAGAATCATCAATAATATTCATTCACTGTCCTCTGGCATGCAGCAATTACTTTTCTACTACAGAAAGGCCAACTTAACTGAACTCCTATTTCCTGTTTCCCAGGCATTTTGAGTAGGAGGAAAGCAGACCTTCTCCATCATCTAACGCAATGGTTTGCATCATCTTAATTTGGCTGGAGCCTTACACCCCCTAAATCCTGATTGTCTACATTCCAAACTGTGGGGTGTGGCGAACAGCCCAGTTGTTTTAATTCCAGAAACTACCCGATGTAATTTCGTTAAGCCTCTTTTATTTATACACCCTCATGAAAGGTGGGAAAATTTCAAACTCTATGCTGTAGTTCATGTTATATTTATTGAATGTGTAAGTGATCAAAGCACATTTGCTTACCTGGTTTTGACATTTCCAGACACTTAGTGATAGTTTTCTGAACACGTGTAGGTAGAATACTAAGTGAATCTTACTCATCACTTGTTCCCAATAAAGTTAAAGAAACAAATATTTGAGATATTGAGATATCAAGGGATAGAAGAGCAGATAGTAAGTACCAAATGAATATACAGGTAGCAAGAGGAGTTAGAATTTTCTTGTTGGTAGCAATAGTGGTAATAATAATAATAATAGCTTCCTCCTCCAAGTTCTGCTTCAGAAAGAAGAGGGTTATTGTTTTATTTTATGTTTCTTTTTCTTATTTTAATTTGTAATACTGCTAAATGTTTCTGCCTTCATTAACATAGGGGAATGATACCTACAGATGTTTTCTGCCACTACCAGAAATATCTGTTTAAGCCCAGACAGCCCCAAAGCTGAATTTGTTGCATGTGATCCCTCAGAAGTTAATTATGTACAACTTGGCATTACACTCCAGTTTAAGACATTGGGGGGAAAGTCCTCAAATTACTATATTCAGGTAAAAAGTTCTCGAAATGTGATACGGGGCATTGGGAATTTTTTTTTTTTTTTTTTTTTGCACAAAGCCTGAGAGGAACTACACTTGTTTTCAGAATATGCCTCCATCTAGAAGTTAAAAATCTAAATAAAATGTATAATTTTGTGGGACTGTGTTCATAGCCTAAGCAGAACTGTGGAATTATACAAATGAAGAAACATCTTTTTAATAAACTGGTGTTGCAGGATTTTCCGGTATGATCTCCAGGGTACTCTCCCTATCTCCCTCTGGGGTAGTATTATGAGTCTAAAAGAATGAGCAATGAAGTCTTGTTGGATGCATTCATGCTCATTTTCCAGCACCTAATATGTTGTTTACACATAGTGATACACACTAACACTTGAGGATTCCTAAGTGTCCAGCAGATGATGGGCACATGGGTGAGGAAAGGAAGGAAATTCTTCAGAATATTTTTGCAAATGCTAAATGCTTTTAAGGGGGCTGAAATTTCATTCTTAAATCACAACTTACAAAAAGTTTCTGGAATCCAATAATATAGTTTCAGCACTACATTTTTTTCTTTGATATCCATAATATAGTAAAGTCTTGCCCTTAAGCTAAAAACACCAGGTAAGCAACAAAGTGGAGAAAAATAAATTCCCCAGAATTTTTGGTGCTCTTAATTAATGGAGGAAACAGTAAGAGGAGGAGCCTACATTATAATTCCATTGTTCTTGATTGTCCTGGAGGGTTATCAAGGAGTAGTGTGATCATTTGGAGAATATAAAGGGAGGAATCAGTAAAAACAATAAAGGAGATATGGTTTATGATGTGATCTCACCCTTCTCAAATAGTAATTTGAAGGGGCTTGCAAATGTCAAATGATGTCAAATCATACAGATCTTTCTAGTTATCCTAAGACATTGCTTAATAAAATTTAATGAGAAAAAAAAACCTTATTGTCAGAGACTTGTGGTTTCTGGTTCGACATATAAGCTTAGAAGTTGCCACTCTATCAAAAAGAAAACAAGAAAAGCTGAGCAAACTGAAAAATCAACAGCCCTTCTTAGATTCCTAAGGGAAGTCAGAGCAAACTCCCTGTCTTTAAAACTGGAGAGACAAAGTGAGAGAAAAACCTCCATGGGAAGCAGGACTGTGTTGTACCTGAACTGCAAGTGGTGAACTGCTGGAAGTTTAGTGTGGACGATTCTGAGAGATAAAAACTCCAGAGGGACCCAGTCATCAGTGGGCCCTACAATTTTATGAGTTTTACCTCCTGGAGCTCTACCAAAGTCTCACAATAAATAGAGGACAAAAATCTCCTGTGCTTTCTAGTAAGGTAGGGGTGTGTGTGTCATGAAACAATCACATCATGCCTTTCTTCCTAATAAGTTCTGCCCTCAGGAGAAAGTATTTAACCAGAGCCTACCTGCCTTGGTTTTATCAGAGCCTAATTCACCTGCAGGAAGCGAAATAACCCACTCCAGTCCTCTCTAGCCATTCTGTCTCACATAAGGGGTGAAGTTCATAGTCCAATGCCTAGGCTCACTAAAAGACTGAGATCTAATAATCACTATAGAACATTTCCATCTCTCCCCCATTCACTTTCCCACCACATTACTAAAGGCTAGTTCACAGAAGTTTCTTTCACCCTATATATCATCTCCTGCTAATGAGAAAAATATTAAGGCATGCCAAAGACAACAACACCTTGAAGAGACAGAGCAAGCATCAGGACTAGACTCAGATATAGCAGGGGTGTTGGAATGATTAGAGCAGGAATTTAAAACAGCTATGGTTAATTTGCTAAGGGTGCTAATGGGTAAAGTAGACAGTATTCAAGGATAGGCAATGTAAGCAGATAAAAGGAAAATACTAGAAAGGACCTGAGAAAGAAGTGCTAGAGGTCAAAAACAGTGTAACAGAAACAAAAGACACCTTTGATTGGCTTATTCACAGATTGAACATGGCTGAGGAAAGAATCTCTGAGCATGAGGGCATCTCCCTAGAAACTTCCAAAACTAAAAAGCAGAGAGAAGAAGACTGAAGGAAACAAGAAAAAACTAGGAACTGTAAAAAAAAAAAAAAAGTGTAATATATGTGTAATTGGAATACCAAACAGAAAAGAAAGAAGAAAAAGAGTAAGCATTTGAAGAAAAAATACAGAGAATTTCCCCAAATTAATGCTAGATACCAAACTATAGCTCCAGGAAACTCAGAGAAGACCAAGTAATTAAATGCAAAAACAAACAAACAAACTCAAAAAACAAAAACAAATAAAGCTCTAACTAGGCATATCTTATTCAAACAAATAAAACTACATCTAAGCATATCATATTCATGTCATATTCAAACTATATCTAGGCATATCATATTCATACAGAAAAATCAAAGATAAAAGATGCTGATGGAAGCCAGAGTTTAAAAACACCAAACCAATAGAGGAACTAAATTAAGAATTACATCTGACTTCTTAGAAATCATGCAATCAAGAAGAGTGGGCTGCAATATTCTTTTTTGTTTTTTTGAATATTTATTTATTTTAGAGAGCACACACATACAAGTGGGGGGAGGGGCAGAGGGAAGGGATCTCAAGCAGACTCCCCACTGAGCATGGAGACTGACTTGGGCTCCATCTTACAACCCACGAGATCATGACTGAGCAGTAACCAAGAGTCAGAAGATCAACCAACTGTGCACCCAGGTGCCCCATAGATTGCCATGCTCTTAAGTGTTGAAAATTCAAAGCACACCAATCTAGGAATCTGTAATCTTTGAAATTATGCTTCAAAAATGGAGGAGAAATAAAGACTTTCTCAGATAAACAAAAACTGAGGAAATTTGTTGCCAGTTTACCTGCCATGCAAGAAATATTAAAAGCTGTTCTTTAGAGAGAAGGAAAATGATATAGATCAGAAACTCAGATCTGTATTAAAAATGGAAGAGCATCAGAGAATAAAAACTTACATTGTTTTTATTCTTAATTTTTGTGGTAGGTCCTAATTTGTTCAAAATAAAAACAACAATGAATTCCATTATGCTTTTTTATGTTTATATATATGTGGAATGAATGACAGCAATGATACAAAGGATAAGAGAGAAGAATTAGGTTCTTTTGTTATTATGGGGTACTTACACAACCCATGAAGCAGAACAGTGTTATTTGTAAGTGGACTTGGATTACTTATATGTATATTGCAAACCATAGAGCAACAACTAAAAATAAAAAAAAGAAATGTAACCAATATGTTAAGAAAGGAAAGAAAATGGATGTATATGAAGTGCTCAACTGAAACCACAAAAGGCAGAAAAAGATTGGAAGACAAAAATAGGAATAACACTAAGACGGCAATAGAAAATAGTAATAAATATGGTGGATATTAATCCAGCTGTATCTAGAATCCCTTTGAATATCAATGGTCTAAGTGCATTAATTACAAGACAGAGATTGTAGAGGGGATCAAAAAACAAGACCCAACTATACATTGTCTCCAAAAAATCCATATCAGTGCAAAGTCACATAGAGAATTAAAGTAAATGGAGAGATATAGCATGCTAACACTAACCAAAAGAAAGGAAATAGCTTTATTAATTTTAGGCAGCAGACATTGGAACAAGGAAATTTGTTAAGGATAAAAAAGGACATGGCATAATGATTAATGTGTCATTTCCCCAGGAAGACACAGCAATCCTTAACATGCATGCATTTAACAACAGAGCATCAAAATATGTGGGGCAAACTTATAAAACTGCATGAAGAAATAAATGATCCACTATTATAGTTGGATGCTTTAATATCCCTCCATCAGAAATGCAGAACCAGCATACAGAAAATCAGTAAGGACATAGTTGAACTCAACAACACCATCAATCAACTGGATATAATTGACATCTGTACACTACTTCATCCAACATCAACAGAATGCTCATTCTTCTCAGGCTCACATGGAATATTCACCAAAATAGACTACATGCTGGGTTATAAAACATACCTTAATAAATTTAAAATAACATAAATAATATAGTATCTGCTCTCAGACCACAATGGAATTAAACCAGAATCAATAATAGAAAGATAGCTGGAAATTTCCAAAATATTTGGAGATTAAAAGAACATACTTCTAAATAACACATGGATCAAAGAAGAAATCTCAGAAGAAATTTTAAAATATTTTGAACTAAATAAAAATTAAAATGCAGCTTATCACGATGACTGAAAGTGATGATTAGAGAGAAATTTATAGCATTGAATGCACATATTAGAAAAGAAGACCCAAAACCAGTAATCTAAGCATTTGTTTTATAAAATAAGAAAAGAGAAAATGAGTTAAGTCCAAAGTAAAAAGCAGAATAGAAATAATAAGAATCAAAGCATAAATCAATGAAATGAAACTAAGAAACCAAAAAAGAAAATAAACTAAACCAAAAACTGGTCGTTTGAAACTATCAATAAAATTAATAAGCCTCTCTCTAAAAAAAGAGAGCACAAATTACTAGTAGCAGAAGTGAGAGGGGTACATTACTACAGATCCTTCGAATATTAAAGTGATAATAAAGGAATACCATGAACAGCTCTACAGATTTGACAACCTAGATAAAATGGACCAATTCCTTAAAAGACACAATCTGCTAAAATTCACAAAAGAAAAAAAAATAATTTGAATAAAGCTATATCTATTAAGGGAATTGAAACAATACCTAACAAGAGAAAGCTCCAGGCTTTGCTGTGCTCACTTCTGAATTCGAACAATCATTTGAGGAAAAATTTATACCAATTCTCTACAATATCCTTCAGAAGACAGAAGTAGAGAAAATTCTCCCTAACTCATTCTATTAGGCCAAAATTATCCAAAACCAGACAGTGACAATTACAAGAAAAGAAAAGAAACCAAAGACCAATATCTCTCATGAATACAGATGCAAAAATCTGTATTCAGATTTTTTTATCATAACAAGATATTAGCAAACCAAACCCAACTCTCTGCTCAATTTTTTTGTAAATCTAAAACTGCTCCAAAAAAGAATACTAGTAATGCAAATTTTTTTAAAATAATTGATTAAAGTTAAAAAAGTAAAAGATAATTGCTGCTCTGTCAGAGTTGTGGAAACTAGTTCATTGACATGATCTTATTGCCATGTTCTCATAAGACCAACCTGTCACAAGTGCTCTTCTTGGACCTTAAAAAAAAATTTAATGAGAAGAATTCCCTTATGTGCCATTAGGTTGGTATTGGGCTAGTGGTAGTCAACAGAGTATCCAATGGCTTCTGTGCAAGTTTCTCTTGCTTAGCTGCACTAAGGTGCAGGGTGAGAAGACACTGTCCATGATGCTGGAGCAATGTGTATAGATGAAGAAGTGGGGAACAAAGCTGAGACAGTGGTTGGGGCTTGAGCTATAGTTACTGCTATGGATGAATCAACTGGAACAGTCATTGCAGGATTTGATGCTTGGGTTGTAACTGGGGCTGCTGTTGTCACTGCTTTGGGATTTGTCACTATAATCCCTGCAAACTTTTCTTTATTATGATTACATTCTTTGAGGACAGCATAATCATTAAGGATATTATTATCATTAAGGGTTTTCTCTGCGGAAATTAGTATTTGTCCCACTATCCAAAATGCATCATTCAACTTCAGTGTTATTACTACAAAGCTATAACCTACTCCAAGAGGCCTTGTTACCTACACTAAGCTGAATTCTACTATTGTAGTATATCTGGACAATGGAATATTATTCAGCACTAAAAATAAATGAGCTATCAAGATGAAAGGCATGGCAGAGAAAACTATTGACCATCTCTCCAAAGATGCATACTTTATATACTCGTGGAAATCTACCAAGGGACAGTTAAGAATCCTGATCTAAGAGGTGCCTGGGTGGCTCAGTTGGTTAAGTGTCCAACTATTGATTTTGTCTCAGGTCAGGATCTCAGAGTCATGGGATTGATTAAGCCTCATGTTGGGCTCCATGGGGGGCCTGCTTGAGATTCCCTCTCTCTTGCCCTCTCCCCATTTGCACATGTTCTCTCTCTCTAATAAATAAATAAATATTTTTAAAAGCGGGGAGGGGTGCTGGGTGGCTCAGTTGGTTAACTGTCTGCCTTTAACTTAAGTCATAATCTCAGGGTCCTAGGATAGAGCTCTGAGTTGGGCTCTCTGCTCAGTGAGGAGTCTGCTTCTCCCTTTGCCCCTACTGCCTACTTATGCTCACTCTCGCTCTCACTCTCTCTCTCAGATAAATAAATAAAACTATATTTAAAAAATCCTGATCCAGAGTTTTAAAGAGTGTGTCTCAACCCTTTTTCACATCATGACATCGATAGAAATGATATCTTTAGGGCACACTGGAATACATTAAAGGAGATTTGGAAGCAACCACATGGGGCTTAGTGAAAAAGTTTGTATTTTTAAAAAATATGATATCATTGTGATAAGAAAAATAAAACAACTGTATTAAAGGCTATATGAAATATTTAGTTTGTATACGCTTCCAAATAAAATCTTTTCAAAAATTAAAAAAAGGGAGAGAAACACAGAGAAAACTTAAATGCATATACTAAGAAGCCAATGTAAAAAGGCTACATAGAATATGATTCCAACTCTATGACATTCTGCAAAAGACAAAACTATAGGGACAGTAAAAAGATGAGTGCTTGTCTGAAGGGATGAGAAGCCTAGGCACAGCAGATGCGGGGACAGTGAAACTACTCTCTGTGATACAGTAATGAAGAACATATGCCATTATACATTTGTCCAACCCATAGCATGTACAACACCATTGAGTGAACCCTAAGGTAAACTAAAGACTTCGGTTGACAATGATGTGTCTATGAGATTCACCAATGGTAGCAAACATACCACTGTGTGGGGGATGTTGATTAAGAGGGAGGCTCTGCATGCATGGGAGCAGGACACATGGGAAATCTCTGTACCTTCAGCTCAGTTTTACTGTGAACCTAAAATTGCCCTAAAAAATAAAGTCTCATAAAAAAATTAAAAATCTGTCTACTATGAACCATAGACCTGGGCCCTGGGGACCATGGAGAAAGATTTCTGTAAGTGAACTCTGCACTGATATACCAGCTGTGTGATAAAACCCAATAACTTGGACTACTTTTCCTACTTCCTTATATCTCCCCTTCTTCTTACATGAATATTTCTAAATTTTCATTCAATAAGTGAAATGTGAAGTGAACAAAAAGCAGGATATATATATACACATAAATACATATATATATATTTTTAAAGATAGGAGTTAAAGTTTGAGTAGCATAAAATGTATGGAGAAGTAGAGAAGGACCCTCCCCACTTCTAAGTGAGTTCTCCATCGAAGGACCAAGGACTGAGCAGAACATACAGTGTTGCCTCTGAGGGTTAAGCTTCTTAAAAGGATTTCACTATATGAATATTTATAGTCCTGGGCTAGAAACAGAAGTTCGTGGCGGTTTGTACTGGTGACATTGTCTCAAAAGTTTAATTCTTGAACTTGTCTCACACCTGAGATAGCATCTCAGGCATGCTAATGAAACACAGTGGTGACTGGATTCTCAAAATAGTAGTATCTGCATTCTTGAGAAACTTGTGGGCTCCTCAAAGATCTACTGGGGCACGGCAAGTATTAGGAGGTTTGGCAGGTAAGAGGAATAAAGATGGGAACAGAGAACTACTAAAATCACATTTGCTGTTATTGTACCTTCTGACAAAAGAGAACCCAAAGATGAAACAGGCTTAGTCTCTACCTCAATTGTATCTCATGATTTTTGCCTGAAGGTTTTGAAAAGGTCTCTAGTCTTTTCCATTTCTGGTTTGTCTTCTATATTGTTGTCTGAAATCATTCTAATTTATGAATAGGATTAGTGCCTGGAAATAATAAGCATTCAAGTATTTGTTGAGTATCAAAGGTTCTTCCAATGATGAAAACCCTTCTATAGCTCTCCAAGGTATAGAATCCAAATTCCTAAGCAAGTGTCTAAGACTTTAGGACTTCATGCATCCTTCTTTTCTAGGTTCTTATCACTTGTACCTCTTCGTGATTTCTTAACATTGGAATGTTCTTTTATGTTTCAAATGGTTCCCATGTGCTATTTCCTCTTGCTGTTACGTTCTCCTTCGTATTCTGGTCTTAAATGTTTTTGCTCCTCCTCAGGCCTGTTTCTCAATGAAATTTTGTGTGGTCTCAAGTCACACTAAGTTGGACCATCAAAAATTCCCATGTTTCAAACTTACAGTCAGAAGATAAATAAGTCCTAGAGATCTAATGCACAGCATAGTGATTATAGTCAATGATATAATATTATTTACTTCAAAGTTGCTAGGAGACTAGATCTTAAATGTTCTCACCACAAAAAAAGAAATGATAATTGTGTGATGTAATCGAAGTATGACTTAATGCTACAGAGGTGATACTGCAATATACAAATATATCAATTAACATATTACACACCTTAAACTTACATAATGTTATATGCCAATTATATCTCAATAAAAATAATAAAACAAATTTTTAAAAAGTTCCCATGAAACTAGTAAAACTTATCCTGCTTTTTAAGTGTATGATAAATGCCTGTTAAGTTATTTGTCTCTCCCTTTAGATAGCATCTTTTGAAGGCCAAGATCTCAGCTTAATTGTTGATTTCAAGGCATAGAACAAAGTAGAACCAAAAAAAAAAAAGCACTAATATTAGACAAGCCTAGATTAGTCTTCCAGTTTCCCCTGTTTAGTTCTGTGATCTTAGAAAAAAATAATTAATTTCTCAGAAGTTCAGTTTTCTTCTTTACAAATACAAAAGGAAACTATCTTGACTGGGTCAGCGTCTGACAGATAAAACATCTATTTCTCGATAAAATGTAGTGAGAGAGAAGCAGAGAGAGAGAGAGAGAGAGAGTATTATTAGCAGATTTCCAACAGAGATTTTAGTATTTAATTTTAATATTTAATGATTTTTAGATTTTTAATGTCAAAGCTCTTGTCTCTGCCCTGACAAAGTCTACTGTAAATAGGGACTTTTGAAGTACCTGTAATTCTTAATGAAAATGAAAAACTGACTTATGAAGTATGTTTGTAGTTTTCTTTCAAAATAGAATGTCTGAAATGTTTCCTTTTATCATCTGACTCAAGCCATTTGCTTAACTAGAATTTTAGGACCAATGGTGACCATTCAGAAAACCCACTTATCATAGCATAGCATATCATAGCATGTCATAGCATCACAGTAAGTGAATATACAAAGATAGTAACAGGAATGAATTAACCAAATCAAAGTCAAAATATGGAACTACAGTCAATTCATAAGTCAGAATAGCAGCTCTTACATGTAAGCCAAACTTGTGCCTGGCCTATATGGAAAAATCGATTAAAAGCTAATATAGTGGGACACCTGAGTGATTCAATGGTTGGGCAGCTGCCTTCAGTTCAGGTTGTGATCCTGGGGCCCGGGATTGAGTACCGCATCTGGCTCCGGTGAAGAGCCTGCTTCTCTCTCTCCCTATGTCTCTGCCCCCTGTCTCTCTCTGCGTCTCTCATGAATAAATAAATCTTAAAAAAAAAAAAAAGATAATCTATTTCCCAGGATTCCTTGTTCATTCTAAGTCATCCTGGTATATTCACGTTTGCTTTTTTGACTCTTACATGAGGAAACCAGGATAATTGGAGAAAAACTAGAGTGAGCAGGCTATTGTGATCAAAGATTTAAAACTAAGAATTGCACAAAAGGCCATGGAAATCCAAAGCCATTCTTAAGGCAGAAATTTGTTACTAGGCCCATGAAAAAGGATATTTCAGTTTAAAGTCAATATTCAGTATCTCTTTGTTATAAAGTAACTGAAATCAATGTACTTTGAGTACTACCTATTAAAAATATAACAGATCAAAGTATAAAATTTATAAATATAAAATCCTCATTATATATATATTTTTTATATATTATATATATAAGATATATATATAAATATAAAATCCAAAATATAAAATCCTCATTAAATTCTTTACCTTTAGGGACTTGAATTTCCTTTTGTTCTATGCATAAGGAAAAAAAAAGAATGAAAACCAAAGATCCCATTTACAAAAAACACCTCCACAATATGAAATTTGGTTGTTCTCAAAGGGTAAAATTTTTGCCAAATGGGTGACAAGCTGTTGTCAAGGCATAATGGGAAGCTTCCGTGGGAGTGTGTAAGGGATTTATGCACAAGAGTTACATCACATTTTGAGTGCACATACTCTTTGAAACAGAAAGAGTCCAAATCTCAAAGTGTTTACTAATGTTTCTCAGTAAATGTGGCATTTATTCAGAGATGTCCAATATAAACCTGTAGCATTAACTCTAGAAATAAAAATATTAACTTTTTAAAGAAATATTAAAATCATTTTCAGTGCCTTTTTACCATATTACTTTCTTGGAAATCTAAAATAACTCAGTATGTCAAAGAAATAAAAGCATGTCTATCTTAGCAAATTATTAATATTTTCATATTAATACGAAGAGTTCTCAAATACTAAGATATAGGAATAGTAGGGCACGAGACCTACTGATTATACTGGGAGCAATAACGAAGATTCTTGCTTGACCAAACTTTAGTTAGGCTCCCAAACCTTCTCCTAGGCCCATCTATGTAGCTCCTCATAAAAATCCAGTTTCAGCAAGAACCCTGCTAGACCAGTTTAGCAAGAGTCCTCCCCATCTTTTCTACATGTTCAGCCTCGATATCTCCTCAGGGTTCTTCTTATCCTCCAGCATCACCTAAGTGATGTCCAGTCACCCTGGTGTGTCTTCAGCAAAGATCCTGTTAGGTCAGCTTAGTTAGAATCTCCCTTATCTCTGATGTTTTCTCTTAGTAAATCTGTTCCTTGGCTAAAGATTCTCACTTGCCCACACTGTATTCGGAGTTGAGTTCTACAGGGGGATCTTTCTTCCCCTATGGCAATAGTTCTGAATAAAATCTGTTTTTACTGCTTTAACTACTATCCAACTCTGTTTTTGTTTTTTGTTTTGACATCTAGGATCGGTAAATCCTTTGCATATATTTTTTTTAAGATTTTATTTATTTATTCATCACACACACACACACACACACACACACACACACACAGAGGCAGAGACACAGGCAGAGGGAGAATCAGGCTCCATGCAGGGAGCCGGAAAGGGACTGGATCCTGAGTCTCCAGGATCAGTCCCTGGGCTGAAGGTGGCGCTAAACCGCTGAGCCACCTGGGCTGCCCTCCTTTGCATATTTTTATTATTGAATTCCTACAGCAACTGCTAAGTATGCTTTATTATCCTCATTTCAAGTTTAGAGACTAAAAGAAAGATTATGCTTTACCGGAAATCAAGTAACTAGTTAGCCGTGGAGTGGTGAAGATAGAACTGAAACCCAGGGTTTTTGTGGATTTTTTAGAAGTTCCTACTTATTCCAAAAGTTGTGTCATTTCTAATTTTTACCTGATGTTTCAAATTTTTTCTCAAATATAGAAAACAGAGGAGCAGTTAGGTTCAAAGGGCAATTTTTACAATATGGGAGATGTAAATAACTTCCCATCCTAAGATATAGTAACTTTTATCTTAGCATCAACATGTTTTGGAAAGAAGCCATCACCATTATATAAGGGAGTTCCCAGAACCAAGCTAAGCAGAATCCTTGAAAACAGAATCATATAAACCTTTCATTTGATATCGTCTAGGGAAATAAGTGAAGAATCTTCATCCCACATGGTAATGCACCCTGCTGACCATCCCATCTTTGGGAAGGGTCATGCTGCATTCCTGGAGTGTTTGAGGTCCTTCTGAAAGATTGGCTACATTCCCATCCACACCCATAATTAAGGATAATAGTGTTCATATGCAGCTAGCTGGTGGTTACAAAGTAAGCCTTTATAACATAGAGCTCCATGCCATTCCTGAACTTACAAAATAGTCTTCAGAGTAGCTTCATAGCAATAGCCTATATCACTGATTTCTAAGAAAACTTATTTTGTTGTTGATAATGATGACTTATTGTCTGCTAACCTCATAATAGTCAGGTAAAATAATTTAAGAAATTATTTGACTCTCAAGCTTAAGAGTGAGGCATTTTACCTCCAATCTGAGAAAGGTATTCCTCATATGGAAGCATAGCACTGCAAAGTACATACTCAGCATAACTTACCTTGGGGCATACATGTCTTTCTGGTTTGTTGGGATTTGTGTTTGAGGAGGCAAGAGAACTCATTCCACGCACTTTATTAATTAGGGATAGTATGTGCAATATCACAGTCTAGCTGTTCCTCCATCTAGGAGATCCTCAAGCATATCATTCTATCTCATATTCAAAAGGACAGTGTAAGAGATTTGAACCATGGTCAATATAGTGGAGAAAAAAAAATCTTCCTCTGTCCTCTTAGATTCTGTGGCTGGTCTGAGATTAAGTGGACATAAGACAGACTAAGAGGTGAAAAGCACACACATTTTATTTAATATTTTTGTGTGCGCAGAGGAGCCTTCATCAAAATAGAAGAAAAACAAAGACTTGAAAAAATAGGACTGAAAGTTTATATACATTTTTTTTAAACAAAGCATGATGAATTTGCAGAGAAATGACAAGACAAAGGAAAAGGCTTAAGTTTTTACAGGCAGTAAATTATGGGAAAGTGACTAAGAAATACACAGGGAAAACTAATGGAAGATTAGAGTGATTTTAGTAGACTTGTTTGTACAGGTCCATTTTGGCATAAACTCCTAGTCTCCAGTGATAAGAATGTTCTCTTCCTGGTATAATCCAGGCCCCTTTCTCATGGAAAATATTATGAGCTGCTTTTAAGTAGAAAGGGGGGGCTCTCATCAGAGAGCCCTTCCTGCATCTGTTTCTTAATCTTCAACTCAAAATAATCAATATGTCAAAGGGCATATTGTGGGGTGTCATGTTTTGAACACTTTCACCATAATTAATAATAAAGGAAAAATGTACTCTGAGCTCTTAGAATGTCAGGAGTTATAGCATAGGAATTCTGTTAAGGCAACATTTAACTCATATTCACCATAAAGTAACATAGAAGTCACGAGAAGAAAAGCTAAAGAGAAGCATTAGCCTCCAATTTAACAGTAGTTTTTGCTCTAATAATTGATCACCAGCCCAAGAGTTCAAACAGGTGAACTGCAGTGCATACAATTGACAAAGGAGAACTTTTCAGAGAGGAGACATGTCCAATAGCAAAAGGAAGAAAAAGTTTGTTTTCACAGCATGATTCCCCACACCCAGACTAACAATTTGATACCACAGCTCTCAATTTTTCTGAATTAACTAGGCAATTGCTGCATTCTAGAATGATTTGCTGACTTGAGAGCATGTGAGTAACCAAGGAAGAAATAAATTAATATAAAAAGCCTGACTCTATCATACCTACCCTAGGAAGACCAATACAGAGCAGTAATGAGTACCAATACCTCTCTACTCTGTACTCTATTTGGTCAAAGGTCCAGTGAGGAAATGCAAAGATGACAAAGATAATCTGAAGAACTGTATTTCATATGGAAAAAATGAGCACAATTGAAAGAATGAATATAGCAAATGCTGTAATGAGTACAGTTGGGGTTTTATAGTGATTCTAACAATCAGGATTGGGGAAGACACTTGGGAGCAGACCACTCTACCATGAAGTCTTCTTGAATCCCAATTCCAAACTGAGACCACAAGTGTGAACCTTGGGTAGTTGCCAATACATCATCTGTTGGACGGTCAAAGCACATAATTTTCTACATGATAAATGCAAAGTTCGTTTTTCCCTTTGCAGTATTTCATTTTAGAAATGCCAGGAATTCATTTTAAGGAAAAGAAGTTTGACAAACAAATAGGGCACTTGAATACTTAATGGAATACTGTAAAGAAGACAACATTATTAAATGAGTTGTTACAAAATATGCTATACAACTCTGAAAAAATAAAACCAAAAAATGGCTGGAGTCAGAGGCTACTTGAATGACATTTGATTCAAATACAGATGTTTTTCAATCAATTCAATTGTGAATAATACTTGAAGCTCAGATAATTGTCTGATAATTGATTCTTATAAACATTACTGAGAATCATTTGCTTGGTTATTTTCAAGGGAGCATGTGACCAAACAGAAGTTTCATGAGGGATGTCAGAAAATTTTTTTTCGCATTGCAGTACTCTTAGGAAAACAGAGGTATTCCCCATCTCATCCCTTGTACTTCAAGTTTCTCCATTTTAATAGATTGCCAAATAAAAACTATGAATGAACTTTTAATGTGATGTTGTTTTAAACCTCTAAATCTTTAATTGACCCCATTAGGGTTGGTGTAAAGGGGTGTCTGCGTGATCATATAGAGCCAAGGTCAGGCCATGGCCCACCATCTGTCCATAAGAAATGGACTAGAAGGTTGTTCATCACTGACAGACATGTCTTAGCCCAGAGATCAGAAATCGGTCATCTTCTGAATCAAAGCAGTTTATGCTGGACACAGGAGGTAATTTTCACATTAATGTATAATAGGTCATCTACAGGGGGCCATTTTGAATAGATATTGCCACTTCCTGATCATGTAGTGCTTATTACAGCCTCTGCAGGGTGATTGCCATCAAGTCAGCTATGCGTTTAAATTTATCTTAAGGAACTGAAGCTCATTTCTGTCTTTTTTTGCTGCAGGTCCTGGAACATCTCTACTCTGTATGAAAAAGAAAGCTTTATAGAAATTAACCAAATTAAAAGAACTCTGGTTGTATTCTAGATGGCAATATCATAAACTTGACTTTAGCAAGGGCTGTGTACCAACACCTCAGAAAATCTCTAGAAAAACACAGATAAATACATAGTTATTCAGTCTTAGCTTTCTCAGAAATATCATTTTTCTCAAAAATCATGTCATTTCTGCTTATTACAATATCTACTCTGTATTTAAGTTTGAACTCTCCCCTTGAGGGCCGTATTTTGTGAAACATCAACAATATTTGTCCCTCTTTGAAAGTTACTGCAAGAAGTAGAAAATAAGAAAGAAACAATAAAGTAGAGAGGAATACTGGGTGGTAACCTAGAATCACTCACAAAGTAAGGGACTGTCTCAGCTCACATTGTATGATCACATTTATGTCTCGGTCAAATTAAAGATGACTGCATTTAGGTATGTATAGAACGGTCAAAATAATCTTAACTGCTGAGACTCTGCTTGACATTCATTCACACTGTAAAATAGAAAAGATATTCTTGTCTCCTTACATGCTGCTCTGAAATCAATATGAGGCATTATCAAAGAGTATCTTCTGTGTTGTTTGACTCCTTCTTGTTCCATGTGATCTTTCTCTCACCACTGGCTAACCAACAACCACCTTGGTTCTACATCCTTGATCTGATATTCTCAAATTTACTGTCTTTATTTGGACTATCTCTACCAATGTAGGCCAGCAGTGTTTGTTGCTGTTTGGTTTTTGGTTGGTTGATTATTTGTTTTGTGTGCATTGTAACTCCCAATGCCCCAACATGAACGTCTACCTACCTGTATATCACCCTTGCTGCTGTTGTCTGTGGCCCTCCAAGATAAAAACGGATTGATTCAATAAGTCAATGAGGATATGGATTAGGGTTTATGAAAATTTCATTTCTTACTCATTAACAGTATGCCATGGGACAGACACTTAAACACTCTTGGCCTCCCTTAACTTAGTCATGGAAAAAACAAAAACATCAAATTATTAAGGACATCAAACTAGAAAAGGCTTAATGTACTCAAGAATGAAAACATTTTACTTAAGGCAACTGTTGAAAACTATGGTTCTAGGAATAGCAGCAGAAATGTTTGTCCTATTTACTCTGGAGGAGAGAGAGGGGCAGGCTGGGATGATACTAATATTCACTAAAATCTGAGAGAAGGCATTTTTCAGGAAAAGGGGCCTTCGTTATTTTCTCAGGTTAAACATCCATTCTTGGTATTTCCCATGTAGTGCAGCTAGCAGACTCCCTTGCTGGTATAAACGTATTAGGAAAGGTAATTGCTAAAGGAGCCCAATTTAAGAAAGAAGATGATAGTATTTAAAAAGATACTGCATTTACTTTAATAGAAATTAATTCAGAATCATTCTTTTGAATCATTCACATTCATTCACACAAAACTAAACTAAGCCCTGACAAATTATCTTGATTTCACTTTCTCTATGTCCCCTGTTGGAAAAAAAATTAATTTCCAATGCTATTCTTATAAACCCCAAACTTAGTCTGTTGGTGTATTTTAATAAGAGAAATACCTGATTCACAACCACTCTCTCTTTCGTCTAATTTCCCACTTCCACTTCCACATCATTAATATGTTTTTGTTGGCTTCCAAAAGGGTTTAGCATTCCCTTATGTTCACTAAGGAACACATTAGTGTTCAGTATTTCGTCCAGATGAAAGAACAGGGCATGGGGAAAGAGGCTTTATTTGTGAACTTGCTGTTCTCTTTTGAATAACCAAAGCTCTTTATACTGATATCTTTGGAAAGAAAAATATTCTAAGCATAAAGAGAATCTAAGTCCACAGTTACGCTCTTTGGTTGGTAGATTTGACTTGCAAAAGGACTTTATAAAACTCAGGTTAGAGCCTTTAGACAGAATTAAATCAAGAGTAGCCTGTAATAGTAGATATTCTCCCAAATTTTATGCCATTAATGGTGTCATTTTAGTGACTCCTATTATTTGTGTACTAGAAACCCAAAGTTGATTGACTCACCCTATGGGGAGGTTCTCAGATATTGGAAGTTTCTAGGTAACATTTAGGGAAGTTTCTAGGTGACAAATAGGGAGGCCCATAGACTTAAAACAATATCAGATAAACTGGGTTTCAGATGGCTACCCCTGTGCCCTGCAAATGGCAGTAGTCCTGTGATAACCTTTTCTTCTCAGGTATTTTCCCATGTCAATCACCTTTTATTTTTGACCAAAGTCATTTTCCTATTTGTTTTGGGAGCACTAATATGAAACATAATATAATAATAATAACTTCCCCTTTTTTTGAATGCCTACTATGCGTCAGATGCTAAGTGTTTGTCTCTTTTTACTTTTATATCTGCTTGGCAAAGAAGGAACTATTATTCTTGTGTAATAGACGAGAAGCCTAAAGATCAGAGAAATTAAAAGAAAGACTTAAGGTCTCAGAAGTCACAAAGGATGGAGATAGGATTTGAGCCCAAGTCAGAATCCAAGTCCCTTGTTTCTTCCCCTATGCTAGACTTTTTTTCCATATTGTTTTCTGTTATTTGTTGAAACCCAGTGTATACAATATCAATGTCAGTATTTCCCAAATAAATCATTTTAGCACTTATTTGTTAGATGTTGTTCAGCTAGCTTTACTGATCATTTATATATATGTGGTCAAATTGAAGGTTCTTCTTCCACTTACCCCTTATCTCATTCATTCCTCACGCTCACCTTCCACTGGCGTGCTGAAGCAAATCCTGATGTTGTTTAAAAAAAAAAAAACTCAGATATTTAAGCAAGAGTTTCTATAATTAGTTCTCATTTATTCATTCTGTGACATTTCCTTGAGCCCCAAGACAGTTCTGCCCTTTCCAAAGGAATGAATCCTTTCAAAATAATTTAATATTTTTTCTTAATATTTGCATGCCACAAGTTTGATATATATCCACACATTCCACACATAACCTATTCAGTGCTTTGGAAAAGATACTTGTATTTCTTCCTTTTCATTCCTTTGGCTGAACTGATAAATAGTTTCTGTTATTAACAAAGCCAAACTAAGTATTTCGTGGAGGTGCAGACACTTAGAAACACATAATAATCTATCTGGAATGATCATGAAAACCACAGGAACTGTAATCTGGCATGTTTCCAAAGGAAAACATTAAAACTGATAGTTTTGAAGACATGAAATTATAGGGAACTACTTGATACTATGTTAAGATGAGAGGGAGCAGAAGGCACTTATACATATTATAGGATTACTGATTTTTTTTTTCAAATAGCTCTACTTTAGAAAAACCCACAATGTGATCAACAAAAACAACAATGGGTTTTTTACAGTAATGAATAATGTGTGATTTGTTTCTCTTCTTATATTTATCAATTTTATGAAAACATTATAAGCAAGGAAAGATAGGTAGGTCTTCTGGAGACATGAACAAAATGTTTAGCTAGAACATGGGATAGGACCCTGCTGAAGGAAGTTAGTGAAACATTACTAAGAGTGTTGAACTGGTATTTAAGGAGAAGCCAGCCGGGAAAGTCCTTTCATCTCTCTTTGGCTGGCTGGTAAAAGCACCTGGTGTCTTCTGGAGCAATAGTAGTAAGTCCTGTGCTTGGCCTAAGCATATGATAACTAAAATGCCTGAACAGCTATTAGGTAATAATCAAAGGAAGGCTTGTCCACATGTAGACCTTAAATAAGCAAATAGGAATTTAGCTAAAAATAGAAAGAACTTTTTTTTTTGCTTTAGGTGCTTTATTTTTATTTTTTTAATAAATTAATTTTTATTGGTGTTCAATTTACCAACATACAGAATAACACCCAGTGCTCATCCCGTCAAGTGTCTCCCTCAGTGCCCGTCACCCATTCACCCCCACCCCCCGCCCTCCTCCCCTTCCACCACCCCTAGTTCATTTCCCAGAGTTAGGAGTCTTCATGTTCTGTATCCCTTTCTGATATTTCCCACACATTTCTTCTCCCTTCCCTTATATTCCCTTTCACTATTATTCATATTCCCCAAATGAATGAGAACATACACTGTTTGTCCTTCTCCGATTGACTTACTTCACTCAGCATAATACCCTCCAGTTCCATCCACGTTGAAGCAAATGGTGGGTATTTGTCATTTCTAATGGCTGAGGAATATTCCATTGTATACATAAACCACATCTTCTTTATCCATTCATCTTTCGATGGGCACCGAGGCTCCTTCCACAGTTTGGCTATTGTGGACATGGCTGCTAGAAACATCGGGGTGCAGGTGTCCCGGCGTTTCATTGCATCTGAATCTTTGGGGTAAATCCCTAACAGTGCAATTGCTGGGTCATAGGGCAGGTCTATTTTTAACTCTTTGAGGAACCTCCACACAGTTTTCCAGAGTGGCTGCACCAGTTCACATTCCCACCAACAGTGTAAGAGGGTTCCCTTTTCTCCACATCCTCTCCAACATTTGTGGTTTCCTGCCTTGTTAATTTTCCCCATTCTCACTGGTGTGAGGTGGTATCTCATTGTGGTTTTGATTTGTATTTCCCTGATGGCAAGTGATGCAGAGCATTTTCTCATGTGCATGTTGGCCATGTCTATGTCTTCCTCTGTGAGATTTCTCTTCATGTCCTTTGCCCATTTCATGATTGGATTGTTTCTTTGCTGTTGAGTTTAATAAGTTCTTTATAGATTTTGGAAACTAGCCCTTTATCTGATATGTTATTTGCAAATATCTTCTCCCATTCTGTAGGTTGTCTTTGAGTTTTGTTGACTGTATCCTTTGCTGTGCAAAAGCTTCTTATCTTGATGAAGTCCCAATAGTTCATTTTTGCTTTTGTTTCTTTTGCCTTCGTGGATGTATCTTGCAAGAAGTTACTGTGGCTGAGTTCAAAAAGGGTGTTGCCTGTGTTCTCCTCTAGGATTTTGATGGAATCTTGTCTCACATTTAGATCTTTCATCCATTTTGAGTTTATCTTTGTGTATGGTGCAAGAGAGTGGTCTAGTTTCATTCTTCTGCATGTGGATGTCCAATTTTCCCAGCACCATTTATTGAAGAGACTGTCTTTCTTCCAGTGGATAGTCTTTCCTCCTTTATTGAATATTAGTTGACCATAAAGTTCAGGGTCCACTTCTGGGTTCTCTATTCTGTTCCATTGATCTATGTGTCTGTTTTTGTGCCAGTACCACACTGTCTTGATGACCACAGCTTTGTAGTACAACCTGAAATCTGTGATGCCCCCAGATATGGGCATTGTGATGCCCCCAGATATGGTTTTCTTTTTTAAAATTCCCCTGGCTATTCGGGGTCTTTTCTGATTCCACACAAATCTTAAAATAATTTGTTCTAAGTCTCTGAAGAAAGTCCATGGTATTTTGATAGGGATTGCATTAAACGTGTAAATTGCCCTGGGTAACATTGACATTTTCACAATATTAATTCTGCCAATCCATGAGCATGGAATATTTTTCCATCTCTTTGTGTCTTCCTCAATTTCTTTCAGAAGTGTTCTATAGTTTTTAGGGTATAGATCCTTTACCTCTTTGGTTAGGTTTATTCCTAGGTATCTTATGCTTTTTGGGTGCAATTGTAAATGGGATTGACTCCTTAATTTCTCTTTCTTCAGTCTCATTGTTAGTGTATAGGAATGCCATTGATTTCTGGGCATTGATTTTGTATCCTGCCACGCTACCAAATTGCTGTATGAGTTCTAGCAATCTTGGGGTGGAGGCTTTTGGGTTTTCTATGTAGAGTATCATGTCATTGGCGAAGAGGGAGAGTTTGACTTCTTCTTTGCCAATTTGAATGCCTTTAATGTCTTTTTGTTGTCTGATTGCTGAGGCTAGGACTTCCAATACTATGTTGAATAGCAGTGGTGAGATGGACATCCCTGTCTGGTTCCTGATCTTAGGGGAAAGGCTCCCAGTGCTTCCCCATTGAGAATGATATTTGCTGTGGGCTTTTCGTAGATGGCTTTTAAGATGTCGAGGAAAGTTCCCTCTATCCCTACACTCTGAAGAGTTTTGATCAGAAATGGATGCTGTATTTTGTCAAATGCTTTCTCTGCATCTAATGAGAGGATCATATGGTTCTTGGTTTTTCTCTTGCTGATATGATGAATCACATTGATTGTTTTATGAGTGTTGAACCAGCCTTATGTCCCGGGGATAAATCCTACTTGGTCATGGTGAATAATTTTCTTAATGTACTGTTGGATCCTATTGGCTAGTATCTTGTTGAGAAACTTTGCATCCATGTTCATTAGGGATATTGGTCTGTAATTCTCCTTTTTGGTGGGGTCTTTGTCTGGTTTTGAAATTAAGGTGATGCTGGCCTCATAGAATGAATTTGGAAGTACTCCATCTCTTTCTATCTTTCCAAACAGCTTTAGTAGAATAGGTATGGTTTCTTCTTTAAACGTTTGATAGAATTCTCCTGGGAAGCCATCTGGCCCTGGACTCTTGTGTCTTGGGAGGTTTTTGATGACTGCTTCAGTTTCCTCCCTGGTTATTGGCCTGTTCAGGTTTTCTATTTCTTCCTGTTACAGTTTTGGTAGTTTGTGGCTTTCCAGGAATGTGTCCATTTCTTCTAGATTGCCTAATTTATTGGTGTATAGCTGTTCATAATATGTTTTTAAAATCGTTTGTATTTCCTTGGTGTTGGCAGTGATCTCTCCTTTCTCATTCATTATTTTATTAATTTGAGTCTTCTCTCTCTTCTTTTTAATAAGGCTGGCTAATGGTTTATCTATCTTATTAATTCCTTCAAAGAACCAACTCCTGGTTCTGTTGATCTGTTCCACAGTTCTTCTGGTCTCGATTTCGTTGAGTTATGCTCGAATCTTTATTAACTCTCTTCTTCTGCTGGGTGTAGGATCTATTTGCTGTTTTTTCTCTAGCTCCTTTATGTGTAAGGTTAGCTTTTGTATTTGAGTTCTTTCCAGTTTTTGAATGGATGCTTGTCTTGCGATGTATTTCCCCCTTAGGACTGCTTTTGCTGCATCTCAAAGATTTTGAACGGTTGTATCTTCATTCTCATTAGTTTCCATGAATCTTTTTAATTCTTCCTTAATTTCCTGGTTGACCCTTTTATCTTTTAGCAGGATGGTCCTTAACCTCCACGTGTTTGAGGTCCTTCCAAACTTCTTCTTGTGATTTAGTTCTAATTTCAAGGCATTATGATCTGAGAATATGCGGGGGACGATCCCAGTCTTTTGGTATCAGTTCAGACCTGATTTGTGACCCAGTATGTGGTCTATTCTGGAGAAAGTTCCATGTGCACTTGAGAAGAATGTGTATTCAGTTGAGTGTGGATGTAAAGTTCTGTAGATATCTGTGAAATCCATCTGGTCCAGTGTATCATTTAAAGCTCTCATTTCTTTGGAGATGTTGTGCTTAGAAGACCTATTGAGTATAGAAAGAGCTACATTGAAGTCACCAAGTATAAGTGTATTATTATCTAAGTATTTCTTCACTTTGGTTATTAATTGATTTATATATTTGGCAGCTCCCACATTCGGGGCATATATATATTGAGGATTGTTAAGTCCTCTTGTTGGATAGATCCTTTAAGTATGATAGAGTGTCCCTCTTCATGTCTCACTACAGTCTGTGGGGTAAATTTTAGTTTATCTGATATAAGGATGGCTACCCCTGCTTTCTTTTGAGAACCATTTGAATGGTACATGGTTCTCCAACCTTTTATTTTCAGGCTGTAGGTGTCCTTCTGTCTAAAATGAGTCTCTTGTAGACAGCAAATAGATGGGTCCTGATTTTTTATCCAGTCTGAAACCCTGTGCCTTTTGATAGGGTCATTAAGCCCATTCACCTTCAGAGTTACTATTGACAGATATGAGTTTAGGGTCACCATGATATCTATTCAGTCCTGTTTTTGTGGATTGTTCCACTGAACTTCTTCTTAAAGGGGAATTTTAAGAGTCCCCCTTAAAATTTCTTGCAGAGCTGGTTTGGAGGTCACATATTCTTTCAGTTCCTTCCTGTCTCGGAAGCTCTTTATCTCTCCTTCCATTTTGAATGAGAGCCTTGCAGGATAAAGTATTCTTGGTTGCATGTTCTTCTCATTTAGGACCCTGAATATATCCTGCCAGCCCTTTCTGGCCTGCCAGGTCTCTGTGGAGAGGTCTGCTGTTACCCTAATACTCCTCCCCATAAAAGTCAGTTTCCCTCTTTGCCATCAACTTGTCTTCTATGTCACTCACTCGTTCTTCCACCATGTTAACCCTTGTCATTAGGACTTCTAGTTTGGATTGCATCTCATTCAACTGATTTTTAATTTCTGCCTGATTGGATCTAAATTCTGCAGTCATGAAGTCTCTTGAGTCCTTTATGCTTTTTTCTAGAGTCACCAGTAGCTGTATAATAGTGCTTCTGAATTGGCTTTCTGACATTGAATTGTAATCCAGATTTTGTAACTCTGTGGGAGAGAGGACTGTTTCTGATTCTTTCTTTTGAGGTGAGGTTTTCCTTCTAGTCATTTTGCTCAGTGCAGAGTGGCCAAAAGCAAGTTGTATTGGGAAAAGGAGAAAAAGAGAGGAGAGAAAGAAGGAAAGAAAAGAGAAAAAGAAAAAAGGAAGAAAAAAAGGAAAAAAAAGAAGAAAAAGAAAGAAAGGAAAAAAGGGGTGGGGGAAGGAAACAAATCAAAAAGCAAAAAACAAAAACAAACAAAACAAAACAAAACAAAAAACAAAAACAAACCACGGGGGAGCATCTTCGGATTCTGTATACTTTAAGTCCCTTGACTTCCCCTGGAACTTGTCCGTCTGGCTGGTCTTCTGGGGGAGGGTCCTGTTGTGCTGATTTTCAGGTGTTAGCACTTGGGGGAGCTGCTCTGCCCCCGGCCTGGTGCAGGGCTCAGTGGGGGTTGTTTACCCCGTGGGCCCCAGGAGGAACAACCGCAGTGGCGGGGCCAGCTCTGCAGCCCTGGAGTCAGCTCCTGCAGTAGCTCCCGAGCTCTCCGTTTGCAGGGCCTGGAGGCTCCGGGGCGGGGCCGCTGATCTGCTCAGCTCGGGGCAGGAGCGTCCTTGCTGTCCTGGGCCCTCCCGGCCTCTGCCTGTCCCGGGGGAGGCCGGATCCTGGGCTGTGTCCCGGCGCCCTGTGCTCCGGGGCCTGCGCTTTTGGATTCGCGCTCCCGCCCCGCAGCCCCCTCCCTGGAGCCGCCGCCCGAGCCCCTCCGAGCTGCTCCGGCCCCGCCGTGCGCGCTGCAGCCCTTAGGGAGCTCGGAGCACTCTCCCGGGGCGCAGGTGTCTGTTAGTGTCCCCGGGAGCCCGAGGGCATCCCCGCCCTCCTGGGTCCTGCTCCAACTCCCTGCGGGCCCCTTTCCGCCGGGGAAGGTTGGTGCAGCTCCTGCTCCTCCGGGACGGGGCTCTCCTGTCCTGGGGACACTCGCCCCGGCCTCAGCCCGGCTCCTCGCGGGGCCCCTCCCCCTCGGAGGCCTTTTGTTTCTTTATCTCTTTTTCCCCGTCTTCCTACCTTGATAGAAGCGCGGACTCTTCTCGCTGTAGCGTTCCAGCTGGTCTCTCTTTACATCTCAGGCCGAATTCGTAGATTTTCAGGATGATTTGAAGGTTATCTAGGTAATTTGGTGGGGACAGGTGACTTGGGGACCCTACTCTTCCGCCATCTTGCCAAAAATAGAAAGAACTTAATGAGAGGTTACTATGTAGAAAACATGTCAAGTAGTTTCAGCAATTCTTTTTTTAAAAATTTCTCCAGGATCACGACCTGGGCTGAAGGTGGCACTAAACTGCTGAGCCCCCCAGGCTGCCCAGTCAACAATTCTATTATGCTTCAATAACTAATCTCCTGTCATTCTCCTACTCGGATATTATAGGGTTACTTGTCATTTGAAAATACAGTAAAAAAGAATTATTGGCTTCTATCATCAACCCTTGTGATGTTGGAAAATTACCAAACAAAATGTTTATTTTCAAAAATGTATATATTTTATCTGGCTAACACTGGTGTTAATACAGCTTGAATGTGTGGAATGTTTCCATCTTTTCCCAAGATTTTTTTGAGTTGGAATTTCTTAATAATTCATACAATGGGGATCCCTGGGTGGCGCAGCGGTTTGGCGCCTGCCTTTGGCCCAGGGCGCGATCCTGGAGACCCGGGATCGAAACCCAGGTCGGGCTCCAGTGCATGGAGCCTGCTTCTCCCTCTGCCTGTGTCTCTGCCTCTCTCTCTCTGTGTGTGACTATCATAAATTTAAAAAAAAATAAAAAATAAATAAATAAATAAATAAATAATAAAAATAATTCATATAATGAAAGAGAGGAAATGTATTTTTTTAGGGGGCAGAAGTTTTTTTTCCCAATTCTAAATAATATTTGGATCCAGTTTTTAAAAGATGGTTAGACTAAAATCTTTTAGATATAATGTTAAATATAAATAAAACTAAAAATAAGTTATTTATATTTAGCATATATATAATCATAAAAATTTTTTCAAGTACAACCAAATGAAAAATTTTAAATATTCACATTCATAATAATGACAGATGATACTGAGTTTAATAGGAAGATGCAGCCTTAGATCTAGTTCTAGATGTGGTCTGTTTTTATATTTTTACATAAATCCTACAAGTGTAAGAATTGTCTATTCACATATTTTATGTAATAGAACAGTTTCAAGACTACTAGCTCAGAATAATGACAATTTACTCAACAAGCAATCTTCAAATGCCAATTAAACACATGAAAAATGAGCAAAGCTGTTATGTTTGCCTAAAATCCAGGTTAACATTGTAGTTTTGTTGAAATAGATATTAAATATTTTTCTACTGGCATATGTCAGAGATATTGCAGACTTGTTTCCACACCACCACAACAAAGTGAATATCACAATAAAGCAAGTCAAATTATTATTTGTGGTTTCCCAGGGCTTATAAAACTTATGTTGTATACTCTACTGTAGTCTATTAGGTGTTCACCAGCAGTACATCTAAAAAATGTACATACATTAATTTAAAAAAATACTGTTACTAAAAATGCCAACCATCATCCAACCTTTCAGTGATCCATAATCTTTTTGCTGGTGGAGGGTCTTGCCTCTGTTGAGGGCTGCTGACTGATCAGGGTGGTGGTTGCTGAAGGCTGGGTAGCTGTGACAATTTCTTAAAATAAGACAACAGTGAGGTTTCCCACATTGACTAACTGTTCCTTTCACAAATGATTTCTCTCTAGCATGAGATGCTGTTTGATAGCATTTTACCACAATAGACCCTCTTTGAAAATTTGAAATAATCCTCTCAAAACCTGTCACTGCTTTATCAACTAAGTTTCTGTAAAATTCTAAATCCTTTGTTGTCATTCCACTAATCTTTACAGGATCATCACCAGGAGTAGACTCCATCTCAAGAAATCACTTTCTTTGCTCATTCATAAGTAGCAATTTTTCATCCACTCAGGTTTTATCATGAATGTCAGCAATTCACTCACATCTTCGGACTCTAATTCTCATTCTAGCTCTCTTTCTATTTCCACCACAACAGCAGTTACTTCTTCCACTGAAGGCTTGGATCCCTCAAAGTCATCCATTAGGGTTGAAATCAACTTCTCCCAAACTCCCGTTCATGTTGCTATTTTGACTTCTTCCCATAAATCCTAAGTGTTCAGAATGGCATCTAAATGGTGAATCCTTTCCTGAAATTTTCAATTTACTTTGCCCAGATTCATCAGAGTAATCACTATGTATGGCAACTAACGAAATGTATTTCTTCAATAAGACTTGAAAGTCAAAATTACACTTTGATCCATAGACTGCGGAATGGATATTGTGTCAACAGGCATGAAAATGTTAATCTTGTTGTACATCTCCATCAGAGCTCTTGGGTGACCAGGTATATTGTAAACGGGCAGTAATATTTTAAAAGGAATCTTATTCTAAGCAGTAGGTCTCAACAGTGGGCTTAAAATATTCAGTAAACCATTTTGTAAACAGATGTGCTGTCATCCAGGCTTTGTTGTTCCATTTATAAAGCACAGTGTAGATTTAGCATAATTCTTAAAGGCCCTAGGATTTTCAGAATGATAAATGAGCTTTGGCTCCAACTTAAAGGCACCAGATGCACTAGCTCCTAACAAGAGTCTGTCCTTTGAAGCTTTGAAGCCAGGCATTGGCTTCTCCTCTCTATATAGGAAGGTCCTAGATGACATTTTCTTCCAATCTAAAGCTGTTTTGTCTGCATTGAAAATCTGTTTAGCATAGTCACCTTCTTTAAGTGTTTTAGCTAGATGTTCTGGATAACTTGCTGCAGCTTCTACATTAGCACTTGCTGTTTCACTTGGCACTTTTGTTATGGAGATTGCTTCTTTCCTTAAACCTCAGGAACCAACCTCTGCTAGAGTCCAACTTCTGGGCTTCCTCTCTCAGCCTTCATAAAATTGAGAAGAGTTAGGGCCTTACTCTGGATTAGGCTTTGGTTTAAGGATTTATTGTACCTGGTTTGATCTTTTCCTAGATAACTAAAACTTTCTCCATATCAGCAATGAGGCTATTCCACTTTCTTAACATTTGCATGTTCACTGAAGTAGCACTTTTAATTTCCTTCAAGAACTCCTTTGCATCCACAAACTGGCTTTTCGGCACAAGTGGCTTAGCTTTTGGCCTATCTCAATTTATGAAATGCCTTTCTCACTAAGCTTAATTGTTTCTAGTTTTTTACTTAAAATGAGAGATGTGTGTCTCTTCCATTCACTTGAACACTTAGGAGCCATTTTATTGGCCTAATTTCAGTATGGTTGTGTCTCAGTAAACAAGGAAGGAAGCCTGAGGGCAAGGAAAGAGATAGGGGAATGGCTGATAAGTGAAGCAGTCAGAACACACACAACAGTTAGTAAGTTCACCAACTTACATGGTCAAGGGTCATGGTGCCACAAAACCATCACAATAGTAACATCAGAAATCACAGGTCACTCTAACAAATGTAATAATGATGGAAAAAGTTTGAGATATTGTGAGAGTTACCAAAATGTGACACAGAGACACAAAGTAAGCCAATGCTGTAGGAAAACTGGTGCTCATAGATACATTTACTTGACACAGGATTGCCACAAACTTTGAATTTGTAAAAATCTCAGTATCTGCAAAGCACAATAACGCGAAGTGCAATAACATGAGGCAAGTCGTATTTTATTGATTGCTAAAATTGAAAGTAGTAAATTTCTTCATTTCTTACCTAGTGCCTGCTGACTGTTGCTGAATTTCTGTAAGTCAGTATTAGAAACATTTACGTGAAGCAACTATTTGCCATGAGAATGTGGTGCGGATGTTCCAACGAACTCAGGTCTTGTCTATTTCAAGTGCTGTGAAACCTTCACTGCACAGTGATTTAGCTTCTGCTTTGCACAAACACATCACCATATCCCAGTATAGACTTAGACAGTGATGTGACTGGGTGTTTTATTATTAGATGGGGATCTAGATGATGCAGAATTTGTTGGAAGCAGTTTGGGGGCCTTAAGAATACCATTTTCTGACCTCAGTCTAAGATACTGTGGTCTAAAGTAAATTTCAGTTGTCATGATTTATGAAAAAAATATATATAGTTCCAAACTATAGTTCCCTTTTACTGTAAGATTAAAATTATGGCTAAGACAACAGAAGAAGAGAGTAATTGAGATTTATTTCCTTAGAGAATAAGAACACAGTTAATTAACCTAGACATAACTAGAGTACGAGATAATAGCTGGTGAGCAGACAATATGCAATTTAGATAATATAAAGAAAATTGACATAGTGGTCTGTTGCTAGGACAACAGCTTTGTGGAGTTGAGGCAGAAAAGAAGCTCTAATGAGGTTAATGGAGAGGTTAAAAAAGTATGCACACATATATTTTGTTACTCTCCATATTTGTTTTAACAGGTTATTGGGGGAAAAGACTACATAAAAAGGACAATTTTAAAAAGTGCTTTCTTTCACCATACAATAAGTCGAACCCTGAGAATTGTCTCTCAGTTTACACAGAATAATGCAAGCATATAGACACATGTTCCCTTTAGAATATATCCCAATGAAAACTTAATGTGTGAAGTCTTCAGGAAAGCTCTATGTTTATATTGTCACAATAGTGACAGCAGTCATGACACCATTAATCACCCTTTGTTTACTATTTCGGTCCTAATGGCCTTTGAGAAATTGCTCAATAATGAGCAGACACTCTGTTTAGAACCACCTCTGATCCAAGTGTTTACCCTGACTGGGCAAATGGAATGACCCCATGAATGAACTAGGGTCTCTTACATCATGTGTTTGTTTTTTAAATCACTTCTTGTCAACAAAAGATTATTATTTTGGAATTGTACGTTTTTCCCAGTGATTAAGTCAGTTGGTCAAGGACTAAGGTATATAACACTTATTCCTCAGTAAATTTGTCATTTTTTAAATCTCAGGTCTTGGGTTTTTAAAAACCAATGTAAAAAACATCAACTCTCTTGTCTGAGGTGATTGGTGATTTTCTTCTTGGAATGTCTTTTAATTTTACTTGTAATTTTTTGAAAAACAATTATTTAGTAGTAACATATTTTATGATAGAAAGCCATTCCAACCGAGATACCTGAAAAATAATTATTGAAACTTTCTTATTCTGAAGTCTCTTTTTAAGCATTTACTCTAATTCGTCTAAATTTTCAGTTGTGTGAGGTGCAAATCCACATCCTGTTTTAACATGTCTCTCTTCCATCTTAGAACTTTTTTGACCATGTCCTCTGTTTTTCCACCAGAACTCACAGCTGCCATCTGGCTTACTTCAGCTGATAGTGGTATCTTCTCTTTGAGCTTTAGCTTTCAACAGGGGATGCTAGAAAACCCAGACAACTGGGAATATAAGAAAAGAATGTGTTTAAGTTATAAATGATAAGTAAATATCTCTGTTTTTTGTTTGTTTTTCCTGTTTTTTTTAAACTGAACATCCTACCTAGAAATCTAAAATCCTACCAACTAGTACTCAACCAACTTGTAAACAAGCTATTTTTTTCTTATGTTGAATCTTCCAGAAAACATACATTTTTAAAAGTCCTACATGTAACATGTGAGCATTTGGAACCGACCCACAGCCTTAACTCTAATTTAGACAATGTCAAACATTAGGCATTTTAAATGTTAAAAGTGTTAGAAAGAACTCACCCCCCTAAAAAAATAACCCACCCAAATAGAAAATTGGACAATGTGTTATTTTGCTTGTTTCAATGTATTAAAAAAAATAATGTATTTTTGAAATCTACCACATTGGCCGATATCTGCAGATTGGCTAAAAGCACTGAATTATTTCTATTTTCTTTAATATGCACACACACACACACACACACACACCTATATTGAAATGAAAAAGCTTCCCAACTTTGTCCACTGGACCTGATATTTGATTAAATGTAGGAGCTTGTTTACATGTGTGTTATTAAAGCACTGCGCAATGGACTTAAACTGTAATGAGATCTTTGAAATGGACTCTTTTCCTAAAAACCTGGAATCCTTTGGACAGGGTAGAGTTCCAGGATATTTCAGCATCTCTTCTGTACTTAAACAACACATGACTAGAAACTGAAGCAACTACAGAACAAATTGATCTGAATTTGGGCAGCCTGGGTGGCTCAATGGTTTAGTGCTACCTTCAGCCCAGGGCGTGATCCTGGAAACCTGGGATCAAGTCCCACGTCAGGCTCCCTGCATGGAGCCTGCTTCTCCCTCTGCCTATATCTCTGCCTCTGTGAGTGTGTGTGCCTCTCATGAATAAATAAATAAACTCTTTTAAAAAATGATCTGAATAGTGTCCAGCCTCAGAGGTAAATTTCTGGACATTTGTTTACAGTAATTCTAAGAACTATGATGGTGACTAAAAAAATCTGCTTCAGAATCTGTTTTCCTTGAACTAAATTAAGACTTTAAATAAAATAGCAAAAGAAAAAAACTACAAAAATAAGAAAAACTGCCTGTACTCAGTTGAAACTACCAATTCTGCAGAAAGTGTGGGTAACAATGTTCCATCAAAATATGCTCAATTTTCATTTAGTCTATATAGAACATTCTATCCTAAGTATAACTGACCCTAACCTTGACCAATTCAACTGAATCCTATTTTGTTAAAATATAAGAGCAACAAAAGAAAGAATTGATAATTGGATTGCATCAAAATTCAAAATTTTGTACCTTAAAGGACAAATGAAAAAGCAACCTCATAATGGGAGAAAGTATCTACAAATCACATACCTATCTGATAAAGGGTTAATAATGTCCAGAATATATAAAGAAAACTCTACACCACTAAACAACCCAGTTAAAAAATGGACGAAGAACTTGAAGCAACCTTTCTCAAAAGAAGACATACAAATTGCCAAAAATCATGTGAAAAGATGCTCAAAATCGCTAATTAACAGGCAGATGTAAATAAAAGCCACAATGAGATACCACTTCACACCAATTCAGATTTTTTTTCTCTTTCTCCCTCCCTCCCTCCCTCCCTCCCTCCCTCCCTTCCTTCCTTCCTTCTTTCCTTCCTTTCTTTTTAAGGAGGCTCCACACCCAGCACAAAGCCCAATGCAGAGCTCTAACTCACAACCATGAGATTGAGACCTGAGCCAAGATCAAGAGTTGGATACTCAACTGACTCAGACACCCAGGTGTCCTGAGATACTATTAAAAAATGGAAGATAACTGGGGTGCCTGGGTAGCTCAATGGTTGAGCATCTGCCTTCAGCTCAGGGCATGATCCCACGGTCCAGGGATCGAGTCCCACATCAGGCTCCCTGCATGGAGTCTGCTTCTCCCTCTGCCTGTGTCTCTGCCTCTCTCTCTCTCTCTCTCTCTATCTATCTCTCATGAATAAATACATAAAATCTTTTAAAAAATAAAATAAAAATAAAAATGGAAGATAACAAATGTTGGTGAGGATGTGGGAAAATCGCAACCCTTATGCCCTGCTTGTGGAAGCATAAAATGATGCAGACACTTTGGAAAGTAGTTTGGTGATTCCTCAAAAAAATTAAACATAGGATTGCCATTGATCCAAAGTTCCAAAAGGAGTGAAAGCAGGAACTCAAACAGATATTTGTACACCCATATTTATAGCAACATTATTCACAATAGCCAGAAAGTGAAAACAACCCGAGTGTATACAGACAGATGAAAGGTTAGACAAGATGTGGTTTATTCATACAATAGAATACTATTCAGCCTTAAAAAGGAAGTTCCAACAGATGCTATAACGTGGATGACCCTTGAACACATTACGTTAAGTGGAATTAGCCAATCCCAAAAGAATAAAAATTGTATGATATCAGGTACCTAAAATAGACAAATTGATAGAGACAGGAAGTAGAAGGGTAGTCAGCAGGGCCAGGGAGGAGAGGTGAATAGGGAGTTATTGTTTAGTGAGTATACAGTTTCAGTCTTGCAAAACAAAAACAGTTGTGGAGATGGATGGTGGTGATGGTTGCACAAAAATTAAATGCCAAATGAGCTGTCTACTTACAAAATAGTTAACATGATAAATTTTATGTTGTACATTCCTTAAAATTTAAAAATAAGTAATTAATAAAATAATAAAAAATGAAATAAAATATTAGGAAGAGTTGGGCTTTTTAAAATGCTGGTGTTCCCATGAGAGGGGCTCTTGATATCGTCATGGCTCACCTAGAAAACTCATTAGCATATTCTTGACTTGTTAAATGAGATGGTGATATCTGTGCCATTCTCTGCTTCTTCCAAAATATGAATACATTTTATGTTTATTTGGGCTTACGATTTACTGAAATCTTCTATTTGAGAAAGTATCTGGGAGCAGATTTGAGTGGTAGGATCTAAACATGGCTGCTCACAAAATCTACCTCATAATCAGTATTTCTACAGTTCAGTCTTCAAAATGTTTCTTTCTATCTCAAAAAACTTTTCCTGCAATGCAGGAATTTCACCAGGTGGTAAAATGTCTTTACTATATGTTCCAAAAACCTTAGTCCCATGCTCAAAATGATGAATTTCTTCCTAACCACCCAACGATTTAAACCTATTTTTCATTAAAATTATATTTTCTTTGTTACAAAGGTGGAAATCAAGCAAACATCAAAGGTAACAGCCAAATATTTAGGTATTGGTAAAAGCAAAATGAGAAAATAGTTACCTTTGTCCATTTTCTACTATTAGTAACAATAGTTACCATTTGTTGACTACTTTCTTATGATAAGATCAAGCAAATCACTTCACTTATATTGGTTAGTATTTTTATTCCTATTACTACAATTTATCAACTCAGGTTATGAGTATTTTAAGGAAGGCATTCCATGTTCATAATCATAGCTTCTGAAGCAAATTCCCTCTGTATTTTAAATCCATCCTTATTTCTAGGCACCCAAACAATAAGATCAAGCTGGCATCTCATTCTTTAAGAGAGAATTCTTCATAGATAATATGCTTCTAGTAACAGAAAGATTTTGTATCCCTTTATTCTTGAAAAAAAAAAAGGAAAAGTCTCTTGACGTCTCAAGTTGAGAGTTGCTAGTGCACTGATCATGTCTTAGAGAAATGTTCTATGAAGACGGACTAGAGAAATGATACTTAGAAAGATCTGAGGATCTGTTTCTGATGTTCTAGTGAAGAAGTCCAGAAAGAGAGTGAATAATCCAAGCTTACATTCATCAGTTTGGTCTGGAAGCTTATTTCTCTGGGTGACGACTCTTCATGTAATTATTGCTGCTATCTGACATTCTTCATTTTCCTTTGACTTCAGAATTTTTATAGTTGCATTCTGTGTGTGTTAAGTCTAGTTTAGTATTGGAAATATGTGGACTTCATTTTGGTTTCGTAGAATCTATGCAATCCTAGCTCCGCATCAATGTCACGTTTCTAGGAGGATGTGAATGTCTCTGTATAATGTTCAGAGTACTCAGATGCTTAGAGCGTCTTGATGCACAAGGAAGTTTTCAAATACCCATTGTTGATGATCTGTACTTGGCATAGGAACAACTCAGGAAATCACCAAATGGGATTCTCAAAGACAAATTCCAAAACAACTCTAAGAGTTCCCCTGAGAACACTCTATTTATGGGACATGGGTTACATAAGTGACAAGACCAGGAACAACCTAGAAGGGAATCATTAAAGAAGCTGCAGAGTGGAAAAGACCTTGGCCTAGTTAAGGTTTATAAAAACTCACTTCTTAGATATGGGCTTAATGTATAGCATCTCATGTTGGCAAGACACTGGCATGCCTTATGGGGTCAGTGAGTCTCCTAAGTACAGACTGGTCTTTGATTTCACAAAAAAGTCATGACTTCTGTAGGAAGAAGACAGTAGTACTGGTAATAACATTTATTAAATCACGTATAAATAAGAAAAAGTTGCTTTAGAAATGTATTTCTTTTAATGTTTTAAATGGTAAATCTCTTGCAAAATATCCTAACATTTGTATTAAGCTTGTTTTTGCAAAGATTATTTTTTAAATGATTTTTATTTATTAATTTATTTGAGAGAAAGAGAAAGTGCTCATGAGCTGGGGAGGAGCACAGAGAGAGAGACCAGCAGACTCCAAGCTGAGTAAGGAGTCCCATGCAGGCGGGATCCCATGACCCTAAGATCACAACCTGAGCTGAAATCAAGAGGCAGATGCTCAACCAACTGAATTACCCAGACACCCCTAGCTTTATTTTTTTAGAGAGAGAGAGTGCACATGAATGGGGAGGGGGAAGAAGGGGACAGGGAGAGAGAGAGAGAGAATCTTAAGCAGGCCCCATACACAGCATGAGCCCAGTAAGGCTCTAATTTCACCACCCTGAGATCATAACCTGAGCCAAAATCAAGAGTCAGATGCTTAACTGACTGAGCCACCCAGGTGCTCCTAAGCTTTGTTTATTTGTTTGTTTGTTTAGCACACACCCAAAGATATCACAGAGAGTATTATGGCAATAAGGTTGAATCCCTATGTATTGGAGATCTTTAATTCAGAATTATATGAAGCTTCTTCTAAAAGTCCTTAAGCTAATGTCACATTCATTGTGGAGATGTCTCTAAAGCATCCTCTACAACATATTACAGAAACTCTGTTTGGATAGAGCATGTAGCCTTCCAAAAATCACGTTATAAATAAGTAAAATGTATAATAACCATTGTTATCAGCTATATTTTATTGCTATACTTACCTATGATATCTACCTTAACTAAAATTTCCAAGCTTGCAAGAAGTACTTTTTACTTGTGAAGGATCACAGAATGACTACAAGATGTCTAAATAAGTTAAAAAAAAAAAAAGTGGTGGGGAATGCCTGGGTGGCTCAGTGGTTGAGCATCTGCCTTCCTCTCAGGTCATGATCCTGGAGTCCAGGGACTGAGTCCCACATCAGGCTCCATGCATGGAATCTGCTTCTCCCTCAGCCTGTGTCTCTGCCGCTCTCTCTGTGTCTCTCATGAATATTTTTTTTTTAAGAAAGAGTAATAGAGGGGAAATATACAGGGAAATCAATTTCTCTGGTTGCCTCCTATCACCATAGATGTGCCATCAAGGATTTAGCAAATACTTTTAGCATTTAAAAGAAACCTAATAAATTTTTTTCTAACAGCTTTATTAAGATATAATTTATATGCCATAAAACGCACCCTTTTAAAGTATACAATTCACTGCTTTTAGTATGTTTACAAAATGGTGCAACCATCACCACAATCTAATTTTAGAAAATTTTCATTGCCCTCACGTAAATACATTTTAGTTCTTGTTCTTCCTTTAGGAATTCTGTATTTCTGGATAAATAATAAAAGGCATTTTGTTAATTTGGCAATGGTTATGTCAAATCTATAATAAAGAAAAATAGGTGAAAATGTAGACAGTTGGCAAGAGGAGATAATAAAGAGTAATTATTTTAGTTAAAGACTTTAGAAATGTAAAGGTTTGGGGGAAGAATCTTCAAATATTAATTTTCAGTAATGGAAATTCTAGAAAGTAAAACATGCCATATACCAAGTGTTATTATTCAAAATGTTCAAAGTTATAATAGGATGTATTAGTAGATAAATTTCTAAGTAAGTTTACAAAGGCTTTGTGATAGATCACCTTTGGAGGATTTGTACCATTCTAAAGAGAAAGCAAAGTTACTTAGATTTATTTAATCCTCGCCTTTGGCTTTGTCGATGCCTAAGATACATTATCTTGTGATTATAAAGTAATAGTGTTTTTATAGTGCCTATTCATACAGAAAATGTCTTTGTAACCCTATACAAACTGTTAAAAACAGGACAGATGCTATATTTCATCACCTAATCAGAAAAAAAAAGATGTGCATTTATTTTATATTCATAAATTTTATATAATCCTTACTAATTTGTGTGATTTATTTTTGAATTTGCAATGCATGAGTTAAAAAAAAAACTCAATGGTCCAGTTATTTGGGAGGATTAGTCGTTATGCATTATCATCGTCATTGCTACACTGGATTATGTTGTCTTTCATAGCTTTCTCTCCAACATTATTTAATATGCTTGCCAAATCAACAATAAAAATCTAACTATCGAGTTACTCAAATTTTCAAATATCACAAAATTTTTCCATTTTTTGAGTATTGCCTTCCCCCACCATAAAAACCCTTTAAAAAGTTTTTTAAGTAGTTGTAATTTTTTTTTTGAGAGACAGACAGAGAGAGAGAGAGACAGAGAGAGAGAATGAGAAACAGAGCACAAGCTGGGCAGAGGGAGAAGACTCTGCACTCAGCGAGAGCAGGATCTCTACGCAGGGCTTGAGGCAGGGCTCCATCCCAGGACCCAGAGATCAAGACCTGAGCCGAAATCAAGAGTCTGATGCTTACCTGACCAAGCACGCAGGCACCCCAATAGTTGAAACTTTTTAAAAATAGAAATTCCTGTGTTAGTCCTGCCTACTGAAATAGAATCTCTGGGTTTAATAAACTGAGAATCCAAACTTTTAATAAACATCCCAGACAGTTTCTTATGAAGTTGTCTTACCCCTTCCCGAGAGACAGTTTGGGAAACACTGGGAAAATGTGGTGCAATAGGATCTGGGAAGCAACTTGTTCAGAATTTGGAGCTCTAATACTTCAGGACAGAGAATCATTAAGATGAAAATACCAGGAAAGCAGCCACCGTCTCTGCCTTGTTCCTAATACTTACTACTACATCACATGCATGCAAATACTTGTTAAATGAAAGAACTTTCTTTATGAACAGATCTCAGGTTGAACTTCAGGCTACTTAAGAAAAAAAGTAGGCACTTAGACACAGGAATCCAGAACGAAATGAATATTTAATAGGACTATTTCCACAAAGATCTTTGGTTATTTTAGAGTCAAGAAAATTATAGACATTTTGGTGAAAATACTGTTATTAGATTCACCTTTCTGGGTGTCCACTAGATCAAAAGAGAGTGAAGAGTTTGGCAGAAGACTTTTCTGTACCCTGAAATACTTATTTGAAAAAATCAATCCTTCCAGAATGTTGAACAGGATGACAGGAGGCTAGCCTTAGATCCACTACTTGCCTTGGTGGTTGTAGCTGAGGGAATGTTGCACAACATCTCACTCTCCCAGCAGTTGTACCTGTTGGCTCTCTTAATTGTCAGGGGCACAGCCTCCACTCAGCCTGAAGAACAGAGAAAACAAGAGGAACAGCACAGCCCGTTCCTCAGACAGCATGGTTGGAATTCTTTCTCAGCTTTTGTGTTCACATAGAAATGTTATCTTAATCTCAACTGACAAGAGTGTTCTTAAGACAAAACTCAGAGAAGGAAGGCTAGAGGAATGCTTCAGGGATATCCAAGAACAAAATGAATATGATCTACACAGCAATTGCATTGAGAAACTGAAACTCATTACCACAATTTAGACACTAGATGGAAAAGACGAATTGTTCCTTTCTATCTTGGGGTGAGGATTATAATAGATCATAATAGTGGCTTTTCACATTAAATAATGTTTTTTCCATTTCTGTAAAAATGCCTTAATGTCAAAAAGGAAGGGAAATCACTTAGTCATCTAAGTGGGAAAAAGCAAATCTATGTAGTGGCAGTAATTCATTTATTTCTCTAGCCGGCAGTTACTAAACACCTTTTGTGTGCCTGGTTTGGGTCTAGACAAAGAAAGAGAATGCGATAGTTATCATAAGGGCTTTCAGAGACAGAATCTCAGGGTACTCTGAAAATCTTCAACTAGAGAGTATCTCCAAAAAAAGACGAGAGATGAGGGAAGCCTTCTCAGAAGACATGATTACGTGTAAATAAATAATATGGAGATTTTAGAAATTGAAATTTAAAACAGCTGAAAGCAGTATCATAAAATCATCTTTCTATGTAAATTTAGCTAATATTATCACTGAAATCTCTGTGTCTCCTAAGCATGTAGTCGCAGAGGAGGAAAGACTTCAGTGCAATGCATGGGAGGAATTCATGTAAATATTTCTACTACTCCAATCTCCATGAAAAATAACTATTGATCTTCACACGGGTCAGACACCATGCTGATAACTGAAATTAGGAGAGAAGAATTTTTTCAGGGGAGGTGGGATGAGTAGTCTTGCATTATAAAACTTTGTTTGCTTGTTTGTTTTAAAATTTAGTCATTATAATGGGAAGAAGGATTCATTTTATTCTCTAAGAACCTAATAACCCTTTTGAAATTTCCTTTCTTCCTTGCTTCTCCTTCTTTCTTCTCTCTCTTTCTGTTTTTTCTTTGGAGCAAACCTCAGACCTCTAAGAAAGAAACTCGACACAATCACTAGCCATTGCTCTTTGGTAGCCACTCTATAAGTTCGATGGCATCGCAAAGGAAACATTAGTCACTCAGGCGTTGGCTGACGGCTGGGGAGTGGTGAGCAGGAAGGTAATTGTGGTGAGCACAGAAGGGAACCTGAGGAACGAGAACAAAGAATGGAAACCAGAGATATTAAACATCCTGTTGCCAGCACTGTTGATGCTGCCTTCTAGCCTTTCTTCTAAGATCCAAAGCTTAAAACCATAAGCAACACATTATTGCTCCCAGTATCTCTAAACTCTTTCACGCCCATTCTCTACTACTCTGTCCTTACTGTATGACCAGAGACAGAAGAAAATGTATGCCTCAGACTAGAAGGAAAAGAATAATCAAGAAGAACTCCAGATGTGGTAAGAAGGGAAAATCCCATGGTCTTCAAAGCAACCTTGCTTCCCAGGTTGGGGCTGAGGAGGGAGAAAAAAGCCAGGACCACAGCAAATCTGATCATCTAACCCCTGCACTGGAGCAGAAATTCACACTTTCAGCCTGTGTTCTCGACCATCATTGTTTATGGAACTGGGAAGGGTGCCTTTGAAAATGTATAATGCTAAATTATACACAAGTGTTTCTAACAGCATACTTCTCTTCGAGAAACATCGGCTAAGAGATGAAACACAATTTTTTTGGAACAGACTGTAAAGTTTGTGGAGAACTAAAAGAAGCCAAGTTCACTTTTTTCCCCCAAAAAAGAAGCCAAGTTGACCATTTAATAATCACCAGGTTCTTTTAAAAAAAAATATTTACTCATTCATGAGAAACACAGAGAGGAGAGAGAGAGAGAGGCGAAGACACAAGCAGAGGGAGAAGCAGGCTCCATGCAGGGAGCCCCACGTGGGACTCGATCCTGGGTCTCCAGGATCATGCCCTGGACTGAAGGCAGCGCTAAACCACTGAGCCACCCAGGCTGCCCTAATCACCAGGTTCTTTTGGTAAATATTGTCAGCTTCCAAAGATTCCAGGTGGGCCTTGGCTGGCAATCCATTCTCACATAAACTTGTTACCTCACAGTATGTTCATGATGAAGACAGGTTGGTTGGTTTGTTTTTTTAAGATTTTATTTATCCATGAGAGACACACAGAGAGAGGCAGAGACACAAGCAGAGGGAGAAGCTCCCTGTGGGGAGCTTGATGTGGGACTTGATTCCAGGACCCCGGGATCATGACCTGAGCCAAAGGCAGACACTCAGCTACTGAGCCACCCAGGTGCCCTGGAAACAGGATATAGAATAAGTCCTGTCTAACTTTTACTAATAAGCAGACACAAATCATATAATTTTGCTTGTAAGCTAGGCCTACCAAGGCTGTGAAGCCACACTGAGAGCAGACCAGCCGACCTTCTGGTTTGAGTCCAGGAACACTGTCCTCTCTGAAATGGTATGGCCAAATGGAGCAGCGAACCTCAGACATTGCTTCAGAGATATTAGCTGCCGCTCGACATGCCGTGTTTTTACACTGTATTCACGCTCAAGTGTTGCCATTCCCTCATCCTATCTACTCACACAACTCAAGGCCAATGCATTTTTATTATTTATGATGCTAATTAAAAACCTTCTGGTGTAGATTTTGATGATGATCTCTGAAGTTTTTCTGTTCCGACCTCTGCAGTATGAATACCTGGTGAGGGTACTTCAAATTCTAAATATGCTCTTAGAACAGTGAACATAGAAAGCATCCAAATGTCAGCTATTTGCTATTTTTCTCGTAATTACCACGGCTGTCATTTTCATGTGTTACAGTATCTGACACATTCAGCTATTTCTCTACATATCTTACTTGATCACTACACTAGTGTTTTTCACAACCATTAGTGGGTTATAAAATCCATTTAACAGTTTCTACATAGCATTTGTTAAAACAGACCAGAAGAAAATAAAAAATATTAGAACGTATCAAGTTCCGGTTCAATCTTATAAAGGTACGAATATTGAGTTCCGATGAAAAATGAATTTTCTACTGTGGTTCATGATCAAAAATAAAAAAGAAACAGGAATTCACACTACTACATTATAAGCCTCAAAATACGGGAGTAAGGGACATTTCCTACTTATGTTGCTATTCCCACTGTTAAGCATATGTTTTAGATGCTTAGTGTCTGATTGAATGAATTCTCTTTTTTTCTGCTATGATGAATTTCACTATAAAATGGAACTAAAGATATTTAAACCTTTCACGGAATCTGAAACAGCATATGTAAGCATTTGTAACTGATATTTGTAGAACCAAAGAGTAGAAAGTATCCTCTGCTGCTCTGGTTTGAAAAGAACTGTAATTATGTCCCTGGAACTCTTTAGAGCTCACTTTCTCCTGTATCACAAAGTTCTGCCTTTTTTAAAAATTACTTATTTAGATGAAATGCATTCCTAGGCCCCTCATTTTAGTTTCCCATTGTTGCTATAACCAACCAACCACAAATGTAATGTCTTAAAGCAATGCAAATTTAGCATTTTACAGTTGTGTAGAATAGACACTTGGCATGAGTACACTGGGCTAAAGGCAAGGTGTCCACAGGGCTGCTTTATTTGAGGCTCTAGAGGAGAATCTGTTTCCTTGTCTTTTCCAGCATTTTTTGGCTCATGGCTCTTTTCTCCATCTTCAAAGCCAACAGTGAAGCTTTCTGACCCTAGCTTTGATGGTCACATCTACTTTGACTTTGACTCTCCTACCTTCCTCTTTCATTTATAACAACCCTTATTACACTGGGCCCATGCAGATAATCCAGGGTTATCTCCCCATTTGAACATCTTTATTTGGTTATCTCTGAATATTTCCTTTTGCCATTTAATATTTACAGGTTCCAAGAATAAAACTTGGAAATTCAGTGCAGGGGCGGGGGTGGGTGAGGGTATTATTCTGATTACCACACCTATCAATTCTATCATCTAAGAACTGGTCCACAGGATGACCGTTGGCAAAGCATTTTTTTTAAGATTTTATTTATTTATTCTTTTTTTAAAAAATTTATTCATGATATACACACACACAGAGAGAGAGAGAGAGAGAGAGGCAGAGACACAGGCAGAGGGAGAAACAGGTTCCATGCAGGGAGCCCAACTTGATCCCGGGTCTCCAGGATCAGGCCCTGGGCTGGAGGCGGTGCTAAACCACTGAGCCGCCTGGACTGCCCTGGCAAAGCATTTTGAGTAATTTTTATTCTACTTGATTATAGGCATCACTATTCAGGAAATTTCCTCTAAATCTGTTTTCCGATTTCACACGACTTTTGGGACAAGGGCTAATACAGTACACCTTACATCTGTGATTTTAGTATCTTTGGTTTTGAAAATTTGCTGAAACTTATGTAATAATTCTTATTTTTGTGTTGAAAATTTCACTATTGCTAACTTTTAACATCTGTATTGTTTAGGTGATAACCAAAAAAGATAGAATTAGAGAAATGGGAGTATAATGCCCAAAATTCTAAGCAAGTGAAGGATGGTTTGAGAGTTTATAAAGATGCATATCTGAATAACTCTGGGGACAGAATATGCTGTCCACAACAAAAAGTCATTGCAGTGTTTCCTGAACAATTGAGGAAAATGATTCATAAGAGCTGCTATCTGTTGGCAGAACATTCTAACCCTGTCTGCTTTGGTTTGTTTTTGGAAGCCAACACTTAACACTCATTTTTGGTGACCAGCGTTTTCATTTTTTTTCCCTTCACCTCCCTATTTTCTATAAGGATTTTGTCTCACCAATGAGATTTTTGCCACTCCTGGGATTTATCAGCAACACAGATCCTTGGCCAGGAATTATGTTCCTTTACTTTAAAATGTTTATGAATACTCTTAAAGTAAAATGTGTTCTGCAGAGTAAAATTCAAAATCAAACATCTATCACATGAGTAGGTATTTCTCATTACCTCGAAGACGTTAAATTGCTCGTATAAATTAGTTTCCCATCGTCTTTTCCAGTCTCATCTTAATTCTCCATGGTTTTAATAGCAGGGTGCACTTGCTCATTTCACGTGGTTTATTGCTTTCCCTAAAAATAATTTTAATAGCTCAAGTAGGCTTGTAAATTTGATTCTCTCTAATAGTTTCATTTATAAGTGGTCACATTTTCTCTTTGAAGCACAATTGAGTATATCTATGGCAAATCAGGCTAGGTTTGGTTTTCAAATTGTGCATCTATCTCAATTTGAAACTACTATTGTTCCTATTCAATATTAGATGAGACAGATGGAGCAGAACATACCTTAACAGTAAATGTGTCTTAGAATGTTTATACTAATGGTTCATTGAAAATTTGTTTGAGTCAAAAGGATTAGGTTGTAAAGCAAGCAGAGCCCTTCTGCTAGCATCTGGAAGAAATCAACTATGAACTTGGAAATAAAACCCAGGTTTGAATCTGACTTTATTACTTTTAGCTGTGTTTTGGGGTAAGTTATTTGTACTCTGTGAACCTCAGTTTTCTCATCTGTGTAAACCAGAAAGTACTTATCTTGCAAGAATGGCATGAGAACTCCACAAGATGTAGGTAATGTTTAGCATAGGATCCACAGTAAGCATCTAATCAACAGTGTAGCTACTATTACCTTGAATGTTTTACTTTGGCTTTAAAAAAATTTCCAAGTATTCATAAAAGATTTTACTTGATATGTGCTATAAACAGTTCTCAATATCCACAAAGAATATACAGTATAGCAAATAGCTCAATATCACAGAAAACGTTAAATTTAAATTTCGGAATATGAAAATTAAATCAACATAATATTTAATTTATTACATTGGCAAGAATTATTTCAACAGAACTTTTTTATGAATAACCTGGCATAGCAAGTAACTGTGTGTGAGGGGTGGTGGATTTTTTTTCTATAAAGGTGCTAAAACAACTAATAATCTGTATATAAAAGAATCCAAAGGAAAAACTGGTCCTCAGCCTGACACCATATTAAACTACCAATTCCAGATCAACAAAAGACTTACTTGTGAATGAAAAACTATGAGGCAACCCAAAATACAAAATAAATATACACGAATGTATACATGAATAGAGATAAATGATTTCATAAGTAAACAAATTGGGAAGAAAAGACAAATTTTCCTTATGGAAGAATTCCATTTAAGGAGATAGTCCTCCCTTGAGGAGATAGAGGTTAATCACCACCACTACCCCACTTTGTGCACAGGCTGGATTAGACTTGTTTCTAAGGAATAGAGTATGAAAAGAGTGAAATAGTATAGTAACCTTGCAGAGGAGAAATCCGGCAGGCATACTAAAGTCTAACCTCCCCAGTAATGTCTTTTGGATATCATATAACTCTTGCTATCTGGGATGAGAAGGGCATTTTACCTATGTGCTGTTTTTCTTTCTCTTTTTTTTTTTCAGAAAACCCTTAACCCCACTCTAATCATGAGGAAAACATCTGAAAAAGATTCAAAAACATTTTACAGCATAACTGGCCAAGGTCAAGAAATTCAAGGAAAGACTAAAAAAGTATCACAGATTAACAGAAAGTGAGGAGAAATGACAGAGAGGTGCTTTCTCACTCAGATTGGATCCTAAAACAGAAACAGGAAAAAAAAACTGGTAAAATGCAAATAAAGTCTGGAGTTTGATTAATAGTAATGGGTTAATGTTGGTTTCTTACCTTCAACAAATATACAATTATAATGTAAGATGTTAACAAAGGGTGGAACTGAAGAAGGGATATATGGGGATTCTCTGCACTGCTGTTGAAAACTTTCTGTAAACATAAAGTTATTCCAAAATAAAAATACCCACCATTTGCTTCAATGTGGATGGAACTGGAGGGTATTACGCTGACTGAAGTAAGTCAATCGGAGAAGGACAAACATTACATGTTCTCATTCATTTGGGGAATATAAATAATAGTGAAAGGGAATATAAGGGAAGAGAGAAGAAATGTGTGGGGAATATCAGAAAGGGAGACAGAACATGGAAGACTCCTAACTCTGGGAAACGAACTAGGGGTGGTGGAAGGGGAGGAGGGCGGGGGGTGGGGGTGAATGGGTGACAGGCACTGAGGGGGGCACTTGACGGGATGAGCACTGGGTGTTATTCTGTATGTTGGTAAATTGAACACCAATAAAAAATTAATTTATTATAAGAAAAAATATATAAAAACACAAATTATAAAAAACAAAATAAAAAGTGTATTAAAGAAAGACTACAAGAGTTAGAAAAAAAATCAAAAATATTTTTATATTCTTAAGATATAGAGGATTTCTTAATCAAGAAAAAAAGTGCAGGAAAATATTGATAAATTTGACTACCTTAAATTCTGGAGTGTCTGTTCATCCAAAGATGCTGCAGAGAGTAAAAAGTCACAAAGAGCGAGAAAATATATTTACAAATACATTTCGATGCAATGCAAATTGAAAAAGGCAGGCAATTTTTTTTATATAAATTAATTTTTATTGCTGTTCAATTTACCAACATACAGAATAACACCCAGTGCTCATCCCGTCAACTGAGGCAGGCAATTTTGTAGCAACAGGAGGAAGACACTTAACTAGTCACTTCCCAGAAAAAGAAATCCTAAAGATCAATGAATATATAAAGGATCTTCAACCTCATTACTAATCAAGAAAAATCCACAGTGGGATAGCATTTTATGTTTGCTTGATTAGAAATCTTAAAGACATGAGAATATCAAGTATTAACAAGGACATGGAACACCAAAACATTTATACACTGCTGGTGGGAGTGTAAGGCTACATTGTCACTCTGGAAACAATCCTACACTATCTAGAGTCCAAGATGTGTCTATCTTACGTATGGCAAAGCAATTGCACTCCTACGTTTAAACCCTGGATAAACTATTCTATATATGGACAAAGAAACATGTACCAAGATACTCTCAGAAGCTCTGTAACAGCAAAAAAAAAAAAAAAAAAGGGAAGAAAGAAGGGGGAAAAGAAAAAAAACTAGCAGCAACCTGAAAATCCATCACAACACAATCCATCCAACAACGAAAATAAAATGACAGTAACAAGGAGCAACAAGGATACGTTTCAAGAACATAAGTTGGAGGGAAATGAGGAGGCTGCAGACGGATGCATAGAGCACGATCTAATTACCTGAAATTTTAAAATGTAGAACTAAACAATTTAAGGTTTAGGATTACAAGCCTGTGGGAAAGCTATAAAGAAAATCATGAGCACGATACACATAATTCTCACAATTAATATCTTTATGGAGGTAAGCATGTAAAGAATATTTAAAACAAGGCAATGTTCTTCATTTTCAATGGGATGGTGGGCTCATGGGGGTGTTTGTGTTATTGTAATCTGTACTATTATCTATAGTATAAATGTAGACACCTGGCATAGGGTACACTTGGCTAAAGGCAAGGTGTCCACAATAATACAAAGAAATGGAAAAAACTAAGAGAAAGGAAGAAAAAGAGAAGAGAAGGAGGGAGGATGTGGGTTGTCACCTCCACTAGCAACCATACCCAAGAAGCATGTCTACTCCAACACAGAAAGGGACTCCCGAGTTTAGAACTAAGTGTGTCAGTTTGGTAGATTTCACTAGCTCTGTTCATTGTTATCCCATATCAGATCTCCATTTAAATTAGCTGGGTCCAAGGTACATTATTTACTCCCTCAGGTTCAGCCTTTTGTGACACACTGGGTTCCAGGCCTGGCCCCAAGCTGGCTCTGGCAGTATATTAGTTCTCCATCTTCCTCTTCTTATTGTCACAACAGATTGAAAATCTCTCTGTCTCTAAATGTACTCTATCCCAGGACACAACTTTTATTATTGCTCTCATTGCTCACACACCTGGGCTCATCGATGCTGTAATAAGCCATCCTTCCTGAAAACTCATTCCCCAGAGCCTGGGCTGCCTTTTCCTCCCTCCTAGGACTTCCTTCCTCTTCACGTTGTTCAAGGCCATTGACACAGGGGTGATGGAATATTTCTAATGCAAACCTGGCTGATCATGGCCACAAACACCTCTTATCTCTTCCTGGTCAAGGCAACTGTCAGGAATCCTCAGAAAGTGGCCTGAGAGACATGCAGATTTTTAAATGAAAGGCTCCATATTAGGTTTGAGAGTTTCAGTCTTATTCACTGAAGATGCCAGAAGAAAAATGTGGAGCAAGTGTGGAAGTTAGGGAGACTCATGGACTAGTCCAGATCGAGAGGATGGTCTGAACCAGGCAGTGGATATGACAGACATGGAAATAGGAAAGAGGGGACAAATTTGAGAGAGATTTGCCCAGAGCCTTGGGCATTAGTCAATAAAAAGCAATCTAGGGATCCCTGGGTGGCTTGGCGGTTTAGCACCTGCCTTTAGCCCAGGGAGTGATCCTGGAGTCCCTGGATCGAGTCCCACATCAGGCTCCCTGTATGGAGCCTGCTTCTCCCTCTGCCTGTGTCTCTGCCTCTCTTTCTCTCTGTGTCTCTCATGAATAAATAAATAAAATATTTTAAAAAAGCAGTCTAAAAGGACTGATGTGAAGGTGAGCCACCATCTTCATGAAACAACAGTGGATGGATAGATTTAGGATTTTAAAGTCTAAACCTGCTGCTACAATGAGGCAAGCAGAAACTGAGTGTGTGTGAAAGCTATAGATTATTGGAGCAAAATTATTAATAGAGCACCAGGCTCTGCTATTGCCAGCAGGAAGCAATGCAGAGAACATTGCTTTTAACCTAGTACAACCTTAAGAAGCCAATGACTATCTTTTTTTTTTAACTTTTTTTTTTATGATAGTGAGAGAGAGAGAGAGAGAGAGAGAGGCAGAGACACAGGCAGAGGGAGAAGCAGGCTCCATGCACCAGGAGCCCGACGTGGGATTCGATCCCGGGTCTCCAGGATCGTGCCCTGGGCCAAAGGCAGGCGCCAAACCGCTGCGCCACCCAGGGATCCCGCCAATGACTATCTTGTTCATGGCTTGCTATAATTATTAGTATTTACATGGATTGAACAAATTTTCATATTGTACATGGATTTAAACTGTCTTCTTGACAATCCTCAACTACTCACATGTATCCTTCTTATTCCATAGTAAAAGTAAACTGTACTGGAAAGTACAAACATGGTTCATAATATTCTCTCAGCTCAATAATTTATTTGTTTACTATTTACAAAGGTTCTCTGAAATGACAAAAAAATCCTTTGAGAAAATGTTATAAATGTAATTATATAAATGATGATAAAAGATCTGGAGAAAGGAAGGAAAAGTGGAGAAAAAGAGCATAATCAACATCTCATGCCATAGACAGTTTTTAAAACTAAACAAGAATTCTCTGGCAATAAAAAGAATAGTTCAGCCACACTGTTATCATCAAAGAGATGAAGGCAGTATTTAAAACAGAGAAGAGAAATCCCCTTGTGGCTCAGTGGTTGAGCGCCTGCCTTTGGCCCAGGGCATGATCCTGGAGACCCGGGATTGAGTCCCACATCGGGCTCCCTGCATGGAGCCTCTTCTCCCTCTGCCTGTGTCTCTGCCTCTCTCCCTGTGTGTGTTTCTCATGAATAAATAAATAATATCTTTTAAAAAAATTAAATAAAACAGAGAAGAAAGAAATCAGAAAAGTTTATTTTTTGACTTCATGTTTATCATAAAAAATAGCCCCTTAATTTGAGGTATATATTTTCTTTCCCATGTAATAAATATATTTTTATAACATAATTTGTCACATTTTGTGGCAAAGGTAAAACATGCAAAAGTATACTATTGTGTCAATGATAACTCTATAAGAAAACTACAAGTGGAAAATAAGTACCCAAATATCTATCAAGTAGAATTAAGTGGGGTTTTTTCCCCCTCAAACATGTAAATGTTTATGTGTTGCATCATTCCAAAATGTGGATTCCCTCAACAAAAGTTATTTCTTTGAGGCCTATTTATCTCTTGTGTTCACACTGGTACAGTGTGCCCATATCCATCTTTTATTATTGCTCTTATTACATAGTATGATTTTTTTTAGTTTGCTTTATCCCTTAGAATATTAATGCACTGAAGATAGAAATTGTCATTATTGGGATGCTGGGGTGGCTCAGGGGTTGGGCGTCTGCCTTTGGCCCAGGGCATGATCCTGGAGTCCCAGTATGGAGTTCCTCATCGGGCTCCCTGGGAGGAGCCTGCTTCTCCCTCTGCCTATGTCTCTGCCTCTCTTTCTCTTGTGTATCTCATGAATAAATAAATAAAATCTTTTTTTAAAAAAATAAATTGCCATTATTATATGGATATTTTTGCACAGTGCATGACACTTGGTAGTTTCTCATTAAATATATAATGAATTGATTTACACATATATAATGTCTTTTCCCAGGATATTCTAATTTCCCTAAAAATTGTTAAGTCTAATTATAAAGCTCGAGAAGTAATACACACTTTCTTTATAAATGCCTGCTTAAAATCTATAATAATATATAAGTTGAGAACTTTGTAGAAGTTCTATAGCGAAAACTTTGATTCATCCTTCTAAAATACCAGTAAATTCTGTATACCAAAGAAAACCACTAAGTACCTTTTCTTCTTGAAATATAATACAATTAAGTGGCTTTCTTACACTTTGGAGAGGGACTATCTCATCCAGAAATATAATAGAAAATCATGAATTTTAACATTTTCATAAACTGTAGCATATAGGAGTGTGAATCTTCTCTTTTCTCAGGCAGGCATAGTCTGCTCTGTGGGTTGCTAAGATACATAAACTTAAAAGTACAGAAATGTGATTTAGCTCTTTAAAAATAGGCTAGGCAGCTTTCTTATTTCTGGCAAAATTAGTCTCTAGAGAATATATACAATCTCGGTACAATCATTTATTTTAGTTACTTTCTGGATTGCTGAATTAAATTGTGGTTTGTGAAGATTTTAATCTTAAGGTTTAATGTTGAGATCAGCGAAATTATTTGCAAGCATTAACTAAAAGCCTCTGTCTTTGGCTTCCTACCCTCCCACCCTTTATTTTGGCAATCAGTAGAGAACAAGCCAGATCCATTTCAGTGAAAAGCCACTGATTTCTCTTTCCAAAGTAGCTAACTCGTGTGCTCTTCCATTTCTTCTTTTCACAGAGAAAGGAAGGTTACACCACAAGACCAAACCCCTTTATTTTGAGGTAAAGTGGTAGCAAAAGTGGGTGGGGATACCATGCTGAATTCTTAGATTATGACAAATCTTTGGCAAACAGATCTTTCCTGGTTGACCCAGATAATAAGCCTTATGGATATCCTAAAAGGTTCAAATTATTTCTGCTGCAGAGCCTGACCTCAGAACCCATGACTTGTTTTCTGTTGTCAGTATTTTCAAGCTGACTGGCACACTGGTCATGTCCCTGGCCACTAGCCTCACAATCTGTTCATGATAAGAAACAAGCACAAAGTTGACTTCTTACAGGGTATTAGCCTAAGTAGAAGGTATGCAAGGAATATATAAAACTTGAATCTACGAACATTTGAAAACAAAGCATATAGAATAAATGTAAGTAAATATACGTATAGTGAGTGTAAGCTCTCTGGACCTACAGATGGTAGCTGCAGACCAAAAATATGCACTATGAAGAAAAAAAATCTCTACCATGTACTCTCTCATATCCTTAAATTGGTTTCTATTTTGGTCCTCTCATTATTTCACCTTCCCTTTGTTTCCTCTTACGTCACTGCTTCTCTGAATTCTCTGTAGAGTTTTATTTCTTTTTTCATTTCTCTTTTATATAGCATTTCTTCTTTTACCTTCTGCAGAATCCCATTTTTTTTGCCTCTTCCGTCCTTACCGCACACTTAGTTAAGTGGAAAGTGTTCACTATCATATATCAGTCGAGCCTATACGTGAGTTTACATATTTATCTCAGACTCATACCTTTCTCCTTTGTGCTTTCAAATCACATCTCTACAGCTGAGTTTTCAAAAGTAATATTCATAAAACCAAACTCATTCTTCAGTATTCCGTATTCATTCCTCCTCTGTTCCTTACCTATGATCCTTATGATTCAGCTATTGATATGGTCAAGTGTCTGATAGTAGAGACTTCTAGTAATATTTCCTAATCCAGTGCAAACCCTCCCCATAGACCCTCTCTTTCTTCCTTCATATATTTATTTACCAATTCACTTGTTTTATTAGATAATGTGTAAATAAGGTATAAAATGCAAAACATACCTAATTCCTCTCCTCACAGTGATTATGAACAGTTACTGAACTATCATTTTTTAAAGATTTCATTTATTTAAAAAAAAGATTTCAATTATTTATCCATAAGAGATACAGAGAGAGAGAGAGAGGCAGAGAGACACAGGCAGAGGGAGAAGCAAGCTCCATGCAGGGAGTCCACGTGGGACTTGATCCCGGGTCTCCAGGATCACGCCCTGGGCTGAATGTGGTGCTAAACTGCTGGGCCACCCAGGCTGTCCCATTTACTGAACGGTTATATCTCTTTCCAAGATGGCCTTTTTCTCTATAAGCATATATGTACCTATATCTTTGTGTGCATACACATGTGTCTGAACATACACACACACACACACACACACACACAAGGACAACATATTGGTCTTCACCTTTCTTTTTTTTTATTTAACAGTATACTTTGGAAAATATTCCATATAATTCAAAGTGGTTCCTCATTAAAAAAAAAAACTGTTGCAAGTTATTCCATTAAATGTAGTGTGTACAGCATTCCATTAAGTGGAAAAAGCAAAATGGATTATCACAGTAGTTCAAAGAGTAGAGAAGAGAAATGGAAATATGCTATTATAAAGTTTTCATACTACCCTTAAAGTGGTATAATATCACTTTAAAGTAGATTATGATATGTTAGAGATTTATGCTATAAACACTAAAGTAACCACAAAGATGGTATATTTTCTTTTTTTAAATTTTATTAAAGACTTTATTTGAGAGAGGGAGAGAGAGAGAGAGAGCAGGAGGAAGAGGGAGAGAGAATCTGAAGTAGACTCTGTGCTGAGCTCAGAGCCCAAGGTGGGGCTTGATCTCACAACATGGGAGCATAAACTGTGCCAAAACCAAGAATTGGACGCTTAACCAACTGGGACATCCTGGTGACCCAAAGGTGGTATCTTTTCAAAGAGGCTTCATAGAAAACTACTAACAACACTGCATAAAGACCAAATCAGTTGATACAAACAAAAGAAAAAGTATGTTCACCTGGCTCTGCAACAAAATAAAAGCAATTACCCATCGCAGGGAAAAATGCAAATATTAAAGCAGAGACCCCTGAACATTTGTGGATAGGAGCTCCTCAAGACAAATGGAGACTTTCCATTTAAAAGAGCAGACACTGCCTTAGTTCCTTTCTCTTTTCTAAAACCCACTCTTGATTTCTTGCTATCTTCTTTTACTCTTAGAAAATTTCCCTTCCCCTAGTCACCCTACCTCAGTCATAGACACTAAATTGCAGGGCTAACTGCTTTCACTTTTCATTTGAAGTAGACATTACCTTTTCTGTGTTTTTATTTTCATTAAGTAAAGATTGGTTTAAAAACAGAAAAACAAGAAAGAAACAATGTCTGCCGATTTAAAACAAGTGCCTATTTGTCCTTCAGGAATTTCTTCAAAAACACAAAAATTCAAAGGCCTCCACTGGAGATATTTGCAGTAACTCAGAGCCACTCTGCTTCATGTTTTTTGGTTTTCTTGCCTTCGGGGTATGTGTTTGAAAAATTTTATTATCTTTAAATATATATGACAGTCTAATCATGAAGGTACAAAGAAGAGAAAGAAATAGTTGACTCTGTAAGCTATAAAATTAAAACTGTTCTTCCTTTTCCTCATGTCATCAATACATCTTTCCCATATTCCACTAGGCAAAATAACTATTGCCAAAGTCAGTTCCAAAAATCCAAATATGAAACTTCAAAACTGTTAAAGAAATAAAATATGTTCTGCTCTTGGAGTGAGAATCTCAGGACACACAGGCCAGGACCTATCTGGGTTGGTGCAGTCCTACCTTTTCTTGGTATTTCAGGAATAAACAAATGATTTCTTCGACATGTTTTTCACAGTAATATATTTAACAATTATTTTTGTTCCAGTGGGTTAGATTTCTCAAATGTCTGGATTATTGAAAGATTCTTGAATACGTCACTTACTCTTCTATTCCAAGTTCCTTTGGGCTTTCTCACCAAAGGTCACTTTGTCAGCCACCCCCAAGTGATGACTTCTTATGTTTCTGAGACCTGATGCTGCCCTGGGATGCCCATAACACAGCTGTCACCACCATCTGCAGATTTTCACTATCTCTGGAAAATATTTTTCTCTTATCCACGTGATATTATGACCTTTTCTATGTACTCCAGTGGTATAAAATATTCTTTCCCCATCAGCATTCTAACCTGGTCATCTGGCAGTGACTCACCCCCATAGTGTCCTGTAAAAAGATTGGTGATCCAACTTTGATTTACTCTTTATCACAGATTTCATCTGCTAAGGACTTGGGCAACTGTCCAAGGGAGAATAGCTCACAAGTCAAATACAATATCACCACATTATCATGCATCCATTATGAAAATAAATATTTGAGCTATTTGTTTTTCCTTCTATCAAGTGTCTTTGGGTAAAGTTAACCTTCCCATAATTGACATGTAAATAAATAATCTACATTTAGGATCATCTCCATTAATGTGTATGTGTTTGTATCTCAGAATACATTACTTGTTCCCTTCACTGTGGCATTGATGGCATTGACTAATGGCAGATTATTATTTCTTTTTGCCTACTTGCAACCAATGTCTCCATCAAGGCAGAGGATCGACTGGTATTTGTTAAGTACTTCCTCTATGCTGGCACTGTGAAAAACACAGCACGTACTTAGCTCTCACTACACCCACTTAATAGAAGTATGTACTATTATGGTCCCATTATAGAGATGCAGAAATGGAAGCACACAGAGGCTAAATAATTTGTCCACACAACAGTAAGTGGAGGACCCAAGATGAAAGTCCAAGCAGCACAGCGCCAGGTCTTGCACTATCAACTAGTGCTAACTGCTTGTCATTGTAACACATAGGCCAATGGTTTCTTAACCTAAACCAAATCAATGGACATTTAGGTTGATTCTGATCTTTTGCTTTTATGAACAATGTTATAGTGAATACTTTTGTACATAATATCATTTTGCACAAGAGTTTATAGAATGAATCTTTTCTTTTTTTTAGAGAGAAAGAGTGCACGAGCAGAGGGTGGGAAAGGTGTGGCAGAGGGAGAGGGAGAGAAAGAACCCCAGGGAGGCTCCACATTCAGCAAGGAGCCTGATGCAGGGCTCCGTCTCGTGATGCTGAAATCATGACCTGAGCCAAAATCAAGACTTGGACAATCAACTGACTGACCCACCCAGGTGCCTCCAGAATCTTGAAGTAGAATTTTTTTAAATCAAGGAGTATGTACATTGTACATTTTGGAAAGTACTGCTAAAATATTCCCCATAAGCAATGTAGTAAGAATTGATATTTCCTAGACCCATTTATTAGCGTACAGCAATGTATTTTACAAGTTTTAAATTATTTTTGGAGTGTATCTACATGTTTTTTGCTTTTCTTCTCTGTCAGGTTTCCTCCTACACTAAATTGATGCAATTAATCAAGGACTTGGACCACAAAGCGTTTTATTCAAAACATTCGAAATCTAGGCAAAAGTATGCTTTCAATATTTCTGAAGGATAGGGAAAGAGTTATATAAAGTTATCTGGATAATTGGATCTGTCTCCCTGTTTTAACTGGTATGACTAAATTTATAGATGTTAAATAAGGGATGACTATATCATTGGGTTTTCTGGAAATCAGATATTAACTAGACATGAAACAACCTCAGTTTTTCTATGTATAAACTGTGGAACACCTGAAATGCATGCAAAGCAACCTAATCACAAATGATTTATGAAAATAAACCTTACAAACAGGAAAATTAAAATGGAAAATTTGCCTCAAAAGAAATAATTACCAATTAAGTACTTTTGAAGATTTTTTAAGGCAAATTTTCCATCTTGCAAATTTAAATCTAAGTAGAAAAATTTTCATACCTTGATTTTTTCCAAGTGTTAAATGAAAACTTAATTGACCCTAGTGCCGACATGGAAAGAAAACTAGATAATTTATGAAAAGTTATAATAATGTTTAAAGAGATATTACCTATTTAACTTAAATCCTACAAATGCAAGTTTTAATTCTATTTTGGGTTTCAAAATACATTTTTAAATAATTTATTTTGCATTATAATGACATATTTAGCATGATTTTCAATTGAATGATGAGTAATAATCCATCATTTTCTCATGTTAGCTCACTTAAGACCCACAACAGCCAGGTGAAATAGGAATTTTCGTCTCCCTGTTACAGATAAAACTTGAATGCAAGAAGGCGAAGTGACCCACAGACATGCATAGGCAAAGGTAGCCTTGCCGTATCTCAAATTCCACAAGGCTGGGACAGCAGATCTAGTTATGATTAACAAGAAGCTCTTCTGTCTGAATGTCAGCTGATCCAGCAGTGTCTATTTACATACTTCGACCCTTGATTTTGAATGTTGTTTTTTTTTAAAATTCCGGCTATTTTGGTTTTAATTGTACAAAATAAACTGGAGGGGATACATTATTTTTTAGGGGTAAATGACTTAACCCTTTGCACTGCCAAAATCTCCAGGTAAACACAGATATCAGGGTATTATCAGTAGCTTTACCAAGACTCCTTTAATATGTTTTCATTATTAGTATTAGAAAGATGGACAACTTACTATTAAAAACTAATATTGTAACTTTTGGAAGTCAGAAGTTCAAATGCCTTCAAGAGTCCCACAATTCTAGGGGTAGGCTGTAATAAGATTATGGAGATTAAGGGCCCCTGGGTGGCTCAGTGGGTTAAGCGTCTGCCTTTGGTTCAGGTCATGCCCAGGGTCCTGGGATCAAGTCCCACTTTGGGCTCCCTATTCAGTGAGGAGCGCCTCCTTCTCCCTCTCCCTCTGCCTGCCACTCTCCCTGCTTGTGCTCTCTTGGTCTCTCCACCTGTCCTTCACGCCCCCCCCCCCATCAAAGAAATAAATAAAATCTAAAAAAAAAAAAAAAGCTATGGAAAATAGTAGTTCCAGAGGCATATGGAAGAGGCATGCTTTTATAAAAATGCCCAACTTCCAAAATGCAGACTGGGCCTATGGTTTTAGTGTCAGCGCCTTGGCTATTTTACTATAATTGATCCTGAACAGTCATCCCAGAAATATAACAACAACAATAGAAAGATTATTTAAATTGGATTCCAAAAAAATAAACTGGTTGTTAATCATAACACCTAGCAGAATAAAGAATATTATAAACATGTATTTCTTTTCAGCCTTGCTTAGAAAGAAAATACTAATTAAAAAAGAAACTATATACATATTAAGGCAGAATAGGCTAAAAGCCTTCCCTACACAAATTTTAAATTTAAATACACTGTTACTTAGATCTAACAACACAAGCCCAATTCTAGATCTCAAAAGAGATGTAAGCTAAAAATAAGAGAAGAATGTGATGTTGCCCACAATCTTTGTCACATTCCTCAGTTTGTTACCATCTCTTCTCATTGGGGACTTCACAGTGCTTTAAGACTTTGTGATGACCATGGCTCTGGAGGTGGCTTCTCTCTTCTAAATCTCTGATCTCTTTTTTGCAGTACCTTCCCAAAGGGAGAATGAAGTTATACAGGACATGATAGAAGAAACTAAGCCCACTTTAAAAACAGAAAACAAAAAACCCTATGCCGTATTGTTGTGCATTTGATCTTAAGTTGTCTAATATTCTATGCTTCCTAACTGAAGGAATGCTGAATAAACTGATTATTTTAGATGTGTCCAAAAACTGTTTTCAGGTTCTAGCTAAAAATCCAATTCACTTGCACTTAAAACCTCTCACAGAAGAAATCCATAGACCCCTATTCAGGATCAAGACTAAAGAATCTCCTGTCTTTACCATATCCACACACAAAGTCCTTATCTTTCCCCATTAAAACCTTTCCTTCATCTTAAGTTTTTTATGAGTTCTTTAAGGTGTAATTTTAGCAATCATCCATGACGTAGGTTGTGATTATCCTGATTATAAGATCTCTCTTTCTCCTGAAACTCTCTAGCATTTATCTGCAATGTTCAGATACCTCATTTATTTATAGTTATTTGTATATATTTACCATCTCCAATGACACCATGGGCTCCAAAGGGCAAGGGCAGTGTTGCATTCCTTAATTGTATTTTACTAAGGAGATGAACAAAAGTATAGTTAAGGTAAGTTTCTGGCTGTCAAGGAATTGGTAGCCCTGCTTCCTAGAGTCCCACAAAGCATCTTACATATAATAAGTGCTCAGTCAAATTTTTGAATTTTTTTAATGGACTCCCAAACCCATAATGATAGCCAGGAAAGAAATGCAACCAACAAAGTTTGTTTTTTAGGTTTTTTGGGGTTTTTTTGTTTGTTTTTGCTTTTCTGGGACATCACATGAAGATGCCAATTTTTTAGAATAGCATAAAAATTACTGTGTGAAAAAGAGAAAATACAGTGCATTAATACTTCAAGTTGCATAAATGTGTTTTGGGAGGGGGAAGAGAACCACAATAGTAATAACATTGAAGTCTCTATTTTCTCGATCTGTCCTTTAGCTTTAAAATATTTCAACAATTAGCAAGAATAAATGTTAACATTATTTAGGTTTAGAAAAATATTTCATATAAACTAAAATAGGCACTTATCAGAAAAATATATTACACATTGATGTTCATGCTTTCACACTGTTTAAAGGAAAAAACTATAAATGGTCACATGGAAAGTTAGAATTGCAATAATTCAGGTTCTATTTCTTCATATTTATAATGTACTACATCAGTTATTTTGATCCACCGTTTAAATACAGGAATTGCACTACTACAGAAGTTAAAGAAAGGCACTGCAGCCAGAGAAAATCCCAGTGAGACTGAATTATTGCAAATAGACAAGTAGAATGACACCTTGGGCCTGAGTCCATCCCTCTGCCTACCTGTGTAAGGGGAGGCTAGTAATCTCCCAAAGGCACTTCCATATAGAATATAATGTTCACTAAGGGGTAAGTAACTTAAAAAACAAATGTGCCAACTTGAAGCTTGCATACATGTTGTTAAAACTGAATAGTTGCCACAGCAATTGTTTAGAATTTAGATCAACAAGAGATCTCTTTTTGTTAGAAGTATTTTATTACTGATGTTTTGAGATGCTGATGCCTGGTGATAATAAGAAGCAGACTGACTTTAGCCAGTGTTCTTATTTTTTATTATTTTTATGTTTTTGGAGATCTCCCCACACAGTGCAACCCTTGCTTCCAGGTCTATGCTTGTTATTCTACTGCCTGAAAGCTGCTATCCTTTTTTTTTCTTTTTAAAGATTTTATTTATTCATGAGAGACACGGTGTGGGGGGCAGTCAGAGACACAGGCAGAGGGAGAAGCAGGCTCCATGCAGGGAGCCCAATGTGGGATTTGATCCGAGGACCCTGGGATCAAGCCCCAAGCCAAAGGCAGACACTCAACCGCTGAGCTACCCAGGCAACCCTTGAAAGCTGCTATCCTTAACTGAGATAATGAATGTGAAAATATCTAGCACCAGGCCCCAACAGATTATTTTATGGTGGTGATAACAGTAGTGAGTGTTAATCATGCCAATGGGCAGAGTTTATCCTTTGCAAAATAAGTTGAGGCTTCTTTTTAAACCACATTCAAGTTTACCATGTCAGAATAAGATTTTTGTTTGGACTATTACTGCAAATAGATCTTGGCCATTCTCCCAATGACACTATGGATTTTTTTTTCTTTTAATGGTCACATGTATGTAAGTTTGTAGCTGTCAAAATTAACTAGATAAAGACTTCCCTTCTCACTTTTCACTCGTAATATCAATACAATGAAGATATAGGAGTGTGGTTCCAGAATAGAGTTTATGAGTGAGCTCCTCAGTCAAAGCTGTTGTTTCCTTTCCCCAGTTTCATGAATTTTGAGCAGCGTGACTTTGGACAAATTTCTTAACATCCTAAAACCTCAGTAGAATGGTTATTAGCAACAGTACTTGCTTTTGTAAGGTTGCCCTAAGGATTAAATTAAATAATCCGTATGGAGTATGTTGTACCACCTCTGGAATACTGAGTGACAAAGCATTCAAAATTATTAGTTAATATTATTAACATCATAATAATTAGATAAATCAAACCAAAGTAGTCCTTTATTTCTCCCCCTCCTCCGTCTGCCTCTCCCTGAATTCTACATTGCTGCCACCACAAAGAGGGTTGTCAAGTCTTATCGTTGTTGTTGTTGTTATTATTATTGTCTCTCTCTAGTTTTTAAAATCATTTTAATTTACTCTCTTAGACAATTATTTATCACTGGTGTTGCTTACACACATAGTGTTTGCAATTGTGGTTTGTGATTCCCTAGACGATAGCACTACTTTAAATACTAAAAACCAACCATTTTGTCAGTGGAATATTACCATTTCTAGGTTTTAAAAACTTAAGTTTTGAGGACTTATTCTAAGTCAAGGACTTAATGTGTTAAGAAGAATAAGGAGGAGGAGATGGAAGAGGAGAAGAATGGGAAGGAGAAGGAGAGGGAGATGAAGAGGAGAGGAAGAAGGGGGGAGGAAAAAGGAGGAGGGAGAGGGAGAGGAGAAAAAAGAAGATGGAATAAGAAGGAGAAGAAGGGGAGGAGGAGAGGAAAGAGGAGAAGCGGTGTGGGGGGAGGGCAAACCATGGGGCCATCTACATGCCTGGGCAGATCAGTAGCAGAGTAAATCTCAATTAGCAACAATATCATGGCATTATCAAGAGTCAGATGTGAGAAAAATCCTTTTCTAGCCAAAGACTTTCAGAATGAGTGGGATATACACATGAACATAGACGTGCAAAAAAAATAAAATCCATCGATGGGTAATAAAACTAAAGAAGGTAGCAAGACCAAAATGCTTCACTGGAAAAAAAAAAAAAACAAATACAAATACAAATATCAGTCTGACACTAATAAAATGTTATGCCATTTTCAAAAACAAAAATTTGTCTAAAAAACACTTCATAAAGTTATCAAATGAGATATTGGATTGTTGAAGATGGTGACAAAAGGAAACATTTTGATGGGCTAAAATCAAATTCAATATACCACCCCCACCCCCCAACTAGTTTAAAATCAAAAAAAGTTTTTTATTAGCAGCTGGAATTTTTTTCCACAAAAAACATACTTATTATTCAACTATGACATGATTGATTCATGTTGATTTAAAAGTCAATAATATTCTATTTTAATATATCATTTTCCTCATTCAATGTGGTATTGACTTTATTTTTAATTAAAATTTACTTTTATTAATTCTACCTGCTAATCATTTATATTAGAATAATAAGTGTATACTGATTATGTCACTATCAAGTTTAAACTATGTTACACGGTACCTGTAAAAATGTTTTATAAAAACTACCTACAAATGCTTTATAAGCTTACACATAAAATGTATTACAGTTCTAGCATGGTAATTTTATTTTATTAATTTAATACCTTAACATCAAAGTTCTTAATAAAAAAAAACTGGTAGTAATACCAGTATTTCAGCATTTCTCAAATTACAAGTATTGTAGTCACCGTGCATGCTGTGCTAGTTTGCTCTGGAGAAAAGAGAGTACTCAAAATCTTTCTTCATTTTACCTTCAACTCAACTGATCTCAGATGATTTCCGAGTTAAGGAACATGCCAGAAACATGGTAGGTTACAGCATGATAATTAGCAATTTTTTCTTCTACATTAATCTTTTTTTCTGCCTTGAGAACTCTGGTCTATGATTTTTCAGTGCATTTCACACAAAATCATCCAGGCAAATTTAGATGTGTCCTGACCATTGACTTGTTTCTGCACACGAAAACTGATCAAATATCTGGTTTTCCTTTAATTTTGCAAATGAAAATGTTCTAATTTATTAGTATGGAAGGAAACAAGGAAGGAGTCCATGGAATGTTTTTTATATCACCTTGAAGAAATTGTCATACACCATCTGCTGGTTTATTGAGCATACAAAATGGCAATGTTGATGAATTCTTCCTTAGTAAATGATACATATTGACATAACCACCAGCCATATCCTAATGACCAGCAGCATGCCAAGGTGCTTTGAAATACATCCAGCTTAAATTATCCATAGGTCTTTTGTATTTGTGAAGTGATTAATACTCTAAATAATCTATTTTGGTTAGTGCTGTGCTTCATTTATCCATGCTAGTAAATGTGTCTTTCAAAGCTCACAAATGAGATGCTTAACAGTCTGCCCCATCTTCATTGTCCTTGTGGGTTGTCATCTGAGAATTTTCACCCTGTTAAGAAGACACAGGCTGGGGATCCCTGGGTGGCGCAGCGGTTTGGCGCCTGCCTTTGGCCCAGGGCGCGATCCTGGAGACCCGGGATCGAATCCCACATCGGGCTCCCTGCATGGAGCCTGCTTCTCCCTCTGCCTGTGTCTCTGCCTCTCTCTCTCTCTCTCTCTCTGACTATCATAAATAAATAAAAATTAAAAAAATTAAAAAAAAAGACAGGCTGAAAAAAGGTCAGTCTAGTTGAATGTCAAAAATAATTTAGAATCTATTCTATTTTATTCTTCGGATTTACTAACATGAACGTGGGAAGAAATTACAACTATAGCCTAGAAATGATAATTATTCCATAAGCCACTAAAGATCCAAGTTTAGTAAAGATCAGTGACTCCCAAACAAGGAGGAAATTCAAAACAATTTCTTAAACAGAAAAAGTTGGGAATCTAAATGTGGATGATGAGGAGAGAGAGAGAGAGGGAGAGAGATTGCTGATGCAATTAATAAATAATTTTTTAAATTGAGCAAGGAAGCTTTTATGAATCACGGAATAAATCGTGGAATTATGGAATCATGGGGAAAAATCATGGAATGCATCAGAATCTCAGTTCTACAACTTAGTTTATGGAGATGTAGGCTGAAAGACTTAAAAGAAAATAAAAACATTCTGTCGATCATTGGATGCCTAGCATCTTGGTATTACTTCATAATTGAAGATATTAAAGAGGGTTCTGTTCAAGAATTAAAATCACCCTAAGTACTTCCAGCAGGAAAAAAATCAAATCAAAGAATTTGGTGTGGGTTGATCTGAGACTCTAGATCTGACTTCTGTCAGAATCAGAGAGTCAGAGAATTAGGAATCACTGATGAAACTACTGAATTAAAAAAAAAAAAGCCACCACTGCTGTGTTCAAGATAAAAAAGTCACTGCCAGAGCAATGCCACAGCTCCCAAAAAACTGGCTCTGGAACACTGGCCCCCAGGGGACCAGCTGCCTCCTTCAGGGCAATTCCCTCCTGACACCATTAATTCTGCTTCTCAAGTGTGCCTGCCAGCACAACACAGCATAAATCAAGCAGGCAATGTCTCCAGCTCACTTCCACCTTCCTGGGGTCTGCCAACTATGTGGGGGAGCTTATTTAAAATACACAATCATGGATGCCAGAAAACCTGGGTGGTCTTTCAGTACTTGCCATGCAGAAAGCCCCATTGGAAAGAAGCGAGGATGGATACCAATTTTACACCAATTACCAGATTCAGTATATCTACAAAGTGTTTCCATGGTCAGAGTGATATGCACTCCTCATAAAAACCTATTGATATAGAAAGTGCTATAACCATTTAAGGGGGAGGGGATGTACCATGTGAAATTGTTCCATCTCTAAATTACAGATGGAATAAGGTGGTGGGAGAAGTAACTTCATACCTCAGACTTGCTTTTGAACTCCTCCCCATTGATGCCACACTCCCTCTACTGGGGTTTGCTGAGTCTGAAAGCCATTATCTGTACCTTGATTACCTAACATCCATAAAAGAAAGATGTATTTAGTTAAAACTTAAAGGAGAAAGATCATCTGGTGAAAAATAATATATACCTCTATAATAAATAGGAAGAAATTATGTTCTGAAATTGGGTAAGAGAGTACCCATATTGAATCAAAGAAATGGACTGCCCCAAATTGGCTATCCAAAGAAATAGTTGTATACCAAAAATCCTGACATATGGGGGAATGTTCACTTAATAGTAGTTTTAAATGGCAGAGGTAGGTTATAACACACTGTACAATATTTAGAAAAGAAAAGTTTATGAAGACTATATAAAAATTAAATAGCTATCTATGGATAATGGTAATTTGAGTGTCTTTATTTCTTTGAGATTCTTCCTCATTTTCATTATTAAATAAAAACAAAACCCTATACATTTGAAACATTGAAATTTATCTTATATACTTAGACGTGGATAACTTTATTTTTTGTTCCAATAAACTAGAGCTAGGATAACACATTTTTCCTTCTGGGACCTTGAAAAATGACACACACACACACACACACTCACATTTATACACACCCACTCACTCATATAAACAGCTCTGGTTCAGATAATGTGATTTTTTTTAAAAGCATGTCAACTTGGTTGTGAATTATTATACCAATAAGATATAATTAGCCAATCATTTATTTCCTTCATGAGTTTACTGAAAACTAATAATGGCATTTCTCGAATGACCTTTCAGATGTCACCTCTGAACCATAGCATACCATGCTCTCCATCACGTTATTGATACCCTAGTACTGAACTGAACTTCAATTTGAGGAGGTAAAACATGTTGAAGAAATAAGCAAATACTGTACATAAAGGCAAACCTAATATCCATGGATAATTTATAGCTTCCTACGTCAAATGTTGATGGAAAGCACTTGAGAGTGTGGATTAAGCCGAGATGAAATTTCAAGGGATAGAATAGGGATTAGCTGCTACTGTTTTGGAATCTCAGGCCTACAGAATGCTAGATTGCTCCACTCAATATTCTAGCTCAACAGATTTCATAGTTATTAGTTCCACTCACCCCAATAGCCTCTGTCATCTCTGTAGCATCTCCATGTCTGTTTCCCATCTGTTCACTTTTTCTCCCCAAAATATATTCTGATCTCTTTCAGGAATAATTCTTGTGTTCTCCCAGGTTCAGCAGGCTACTCTCTGACTTCTCTATTCAGAAATGGACATTAGCCAAGACATTCTTAGTAGATGATTTGTAGTCTCCAGTACTGCTATTACTGACAGCGTTGAAAACCTAGATGGGCACAGAAGGCACTCCTATGGTGATCACCCTGTAGATTACACCGCATCAGTATCGTGGCTCATTCACGATCAAATCTCACTTTTTGCTGTCACTGCCCCCATACCCACTCAAGTTCCGAACTGCCTGTATTTTTTAGTAGTCCTTGTTATGTTCAAAGAATGCAAGCAGAATTTGATTATTTGCCCAAACAAAATATCATAATGTAATCTATAAAACCGTGCCATGACCCACCCAGAGAATACAGAGATTCATTTATTCATTATTTTTTGGAAGAGTTAGATTTTCTTAGAATCATAAAATGTTAAAGTGGGGAGAATGTTGCTCCTTTATGTGGTAATAAGTAAGAGATCTCAACCAATCTCAAAGTATTACATGTGAATCTGAATCAGATGAGGAGAGTTGGCAGATGCATGCTGAAGAATTCAGTTTCAGTAAAATGTGAAGCCTGAGAAATACGCTTCCATAGACCTCACCAAGCACATCTTCCTTACTTTTTCCATTCTCCCCCGCCCCCATTCATTTAACCTTAAAAACCCTTAGTGGCTAGGGGGCCTAGGTGGGGAATGGGAAGGTAGAGGCAGATAAGGGAGAAGAGAGTGGAGTAGGTCAGAATTTTGAGAAGTTTGAGAGGAAGAAAAGAACTGAGATTTCTACTGTCACTGGAAAGTCAGGCTGCAGGAAGAGCAGAAGCTCCTGCTGTGAGAGGCAAAGCTGGTGATTTCACTCCAAAGGCAGCTGTAACTGAGCTCTTTCCAAAGAAGGAATCAGTAACTGTTTATATAAAGGGTAGAATTGCTCAACTGCAATCCCAAGAGAGTGACTTTACCTGTTTGTGAGACAAGTGTCAGAATGTTTTGGGACACCTCTCACAGCCCCAGTTACAGGAAACAGGTTAGCATTGTTGCGGGGGGAGTGTTTGGAGAAAAGGGCTCAACACACATACCCCCACACCTTCCAGAGAAAGACAAAACAATTTTTATATCAGTCATATGGAAGAAAGGTCAAAAGTACAAAAAAATCAGCAAAGTGAAATGTGAAAATGTCATTGAAAAAAATCAGTAGGATACCAATCCAAAAATGCTGTTAGCACTTTGATCCAGGGTATAAAAATATTGAACAGTTGATATAGATGGGCAATGACCAGGGCCAGAAGACCCAAGGCAGGAGCTGGAAAAGGGTCTGGGGATCTAGTGGAATGGCTGAGGTGACCCTGGCATTAACATTTATTTCATTTCTCTAATGACCTGTACAGACAAAACAATGTGTTACCCTGGCATTTCAGCCCTGCCCTGATATAATTCATGTGTTGATGGCCTACCTTTCATGGTCTCCAGCAGCCTGATGTCCTGCCTGACAACCAGTGGGAACTTGCTTCTTCACAGTGGCACATACCTTTGCACAATTTGCAATACACATCTTTTACTGTCCTCCAATCATTTTGCATTTTAACATTGGCTAGTAATGGTTTCTTCACCAGATACATTGATCCATATGAAAATAATGTCAAAACAAATTTTGTTGCTTTTCACAAACATTCTAAGAGTTTGGCTGCAATATCCATCAAGGGTACTAATGTGTGAAATAATAGAATATTTCATCAAATGTTTGGTTAGACAGTGTAAAGCTAATACCAATATAAATAACAAGATTTCATATCAGGAGTCTGAATCAAAATTTACTAGTGAAGGCAAAAGATAAAAATAAAACTTGAACTTCTAAAGACTATTTGTATTAAAACCTCAACTTTTTGTTGAGATATAATTGGCATACAATACAGTAGTTTCATGTATACGATGTAATGATTCAATACTTGTTTATATTGCAAAATGATCACCCCAATAAGTCTAGTTAACATTCATCACCATAGATAGTTACAAAAGTTTTTTCTTCTGATGAGAAGTTTAAGATCTACTCTCTTAGCAACTTTCAAATATGCAATACAATTTTGTTAACTCTGGTCACCATGGTATACATTACAACCTATAACTTATTTTATAATTGGAGATTTGTACCCTTGGACTCCCTTGATCCATTTTGTCTGCCTTTCAACTCCAGCTTCTGGCAACCACCAAACTATTCTTTATCTATGACCTTGGGTAGTTTTTTTTGTTATTGGGGTTTGTTTTCTTTTTTTTTTTTTGTCCTTTTTAAAAAGTTTCACATATACATGAGATCATACAGTGTTTGTTTCTCTCTGTCTGACTTTTTAAACTTTGCATAATGCCTTCAAGGTGTGTCCATGCTTTTGCAAAGGGCAAGATTTCCTTCATTTTTATGGCTGAGTAATATCCCATTGTGTGTATATATATATATATATACATTTTTATTATCCAATCACCTAATAAGGGACACTTAGGTTGTCTCCACATCTTGGCTATGTAAATATAATGCTGCAATGAACATGGAGTGCATACATCTTTTCAAGGTAACGTTTTTGCTTTCTTTGGTAAATAACTAGAAATAGGATTAGTGGATCAAATGGTAATTCTATTTTTAGTTTTTTGAGGAAACTTTATACTGTTTCCATAGTGGCTGTGCCAATTTATATTCCCATCAATAGTGCACAAGAGCTCCTTTTTCTCCACATCCTTGCGAGCACTTATTTCTCTGAAAACTTCCATTTCTCAGATTATTTTTTATTGTCATATTCTACACAGCTTAGAGATGCTTACTCAAGTTCAGCTAGGTGTGGTTTTTATGCTTTCAGCCAACTTAATGTTAAATATAGTATTCATGGTAATGACATCAAATTAATAGTGTTAAATAACGAGTAACTATTAAAATTGGATGTATTTTTTTCAATGTCTACTGAATCTTTTTTAAATTAAGCTCAGAATTTCACACATTGCTATATTAAACACATCCAACTATTTTAAATTTAAGAAAGTACATAAAATTGTTTATAAGAGTTTTATGCCTTCCAGAGCATTTTTACATGATTTAAGTCTTAGGAAGTAAAAGTATAAATAATGCCAAATTCTTTTTGAGAACTTTAAGAAGAAATACAAGCTAAATAGTAAAAGAGAAATAAAATGGACTAAAAATCAGGGAAAAAAAAACTCTTTCCCATATAAAATGGGAATAGGACTCTAAAGGGAGCAGAGAGCAACTAGAACCAAAGCCCCAGATTCCACAGGATGAGTTGATTTGAAAGAATGTAACTTAGGAAGGGTGATCCTACCATGAGTGCTAGTATCAGTTAGAATACTTTGCTTGCAAGTAATAGCAAATCCACCTTAACATGACTTAGCAATTGAAGAGAATGTATTGGCTCATGTAACCCCAAACTCAAAGGTAGGCTTGTTCAGGACAGACTTGATCTACAGATGTAAACACTTCAATAAGGATCCAATTCCTTGTCTTGCCAGCCTGCCCTCTGCCAAGCTAGTTTCATTCTAAATATGACTTCTTATCATAGCACGATGGGACTATATGGATCCACCTCTCCACCCTTCAGTGCCACCACAAAACAAAACAAAACAACCTGAGCCCATGGGGAATGGGTGCTAGGAAGGCATCCAACAAATACCCTCCAAAATAAACACATTAAACAAACAATAATTGGTGTCATGAAGAATGATCTCCAATTAGTTATCGACATTTCACAGGATTTTGATCATTTTATATGAAATATTAAATCTGAATATGGTGAGGATGTTAATTATGCCTATAATGAAATATGTAAGTTGATACAAAAAACAAAGTAATATTTAATTAATAAATACTCTGCCAGAACAGCGTGTTTTTCACCGGTTATAGCTACTGATATAAATAAGTAGCACTTCCCTGTACTCAGTGTTCTGCCAACAGAAATTCAATTATGAGGAAAAATGGCAGTTAAGGACCTCTATTTGGATAAAAGTTCTAGGAAACTCTGAAGACTTCTAAGTGGAATGCATTTGAAATTAGAATTTTGGACGAAATATGAATTTGTGCTGAAACTATCAATAAAAAATTGTTGGGACATTTTAAACAGATTAAAGAACACAGAGTACATCTGAAATCTATATGTAAAAATGATAGTTGGTAGAAAATGGTTATTACTTGAAAGAAGGGTTGATGAGATTAATCCGAGCACAGAAACAAAATTTTCACAGGTACAGTTTAGAGTAAAAGATGAGGACAAAACATTTTCACCCTTCTTTCATATACAAACTTAAGATAAAATAATAGGAATAATGAAAACCAACGCTATGAGTCAGAACCATATCCTCTCATTTATTTTTTTGTCGCTTTTGTTAAAGATTTATTTATTTTAGGGAGAGTGAGAGCACAAGTGGGGGAGGGGCAGAGGGAGAGGGAGGGAGAGAATTCTCAAGCAGACTCCCCACTGAGCATAGATCCTGATGCAGGCTTGTTCCTAGGACCCTGAGATCATGACCCAAGCCGAAATCAAGAGTTAGACACTCATCAGTTAAGCCACCTAGGCACACCCCCACACACATACCACTCAGTTTATTTAACAGGTAAGAAGACAACTTATAGGACAAAAGAATAGCTGTGAATTAAACTATGAGTAGAAAACCTCAGAAATATCTTTAATAATGAAAGTCTTTTGGGTTTTAGCTATGTTGATAAAATGGGACCAAGTTTTATGAGATTAATGGTAAACTGCAGCAAATTTAAATCATGCCCTGATTTATAATGGGTCATTTAAGTGTAATGGAAAATGTAAAGTTTGCCCCTACATTTAAGGAAGACACAAATGTTCCATAGACATACATAATAGCTTTGAGATTCAGCAGTAATGATGTTTCATGAATAAAAAATAGCTATGAAGTGCTTTTAGTGGTATCATTTCTTTATTGGATTATATATATGCATTTGCATAAAAAGCAAAATATTTTTAAGTGAAACTAAGTTTAAAACTATAGGCACTTCTGGCTAAATAATATGCTACTAAATAATGAATGTGTCAACAAAGAAATCAAAGAAGAAATAAAAATTACATGAAAATGAAAATACAGCAGTCCAAAATCTTTGGGATATAGCAGAAGTAGTTGTAAGAGGGAAGTTTATTGTAATACAGGCCTACCTCAAGAAGCAAGAAAAATCTCAAACAATCTAACCTACACCTGAAGGAGCTAGAAAAAGAACAAAAAAGTCCAAACCCAGCAAAAGGAAGGAAATAATTAAGGTTGAAGCAGAAATACATGATACAGAAATGAAAAGAAAAAAAAAAAAAAATAGGACAGAGTAATGTAACCAGGAGCTGATTCTTTGAAAAGATCAACAAAATTGATATACCTCTAGCAAGACTCATTAAAAAAAAAAATAGAAGACCCAAGTAAACAAAATTACTAATGAAAGAGGAGAAATAAGAACCACCCAGAGAAACACAAACAATTGTAACAATATTATGAAAACCTATATGCCAACAAACTGGACAACTTAGAAGAAATGGATAAATTCCTAGAAACATATAACCTATGAAAAGTATAGCAGGAAGAAATACAAAATTTGACTGAACTGACCAATCACCAGCAGTGAAATTGAATCACTCATTAAAAAAAAAAAAAATCCCAAAAAACAAAAGCCCAGGACCAGATAGCTTCAGAGGCAGATTCTACCAAACATTTAAAAACATTTAATATGTCCATCCTTCTCAAACTATTCTAAAAATTACAAGAGTAAGGAAGACCTCCAAATTCATCTTATGAGGCCAGTATCACCTTGGTACCAAAACCAAATAAAGACACCACAAAAAAAGAAAACTACAGGTTGATATCTCTCATGAATATAGATGCAAAAATTCTCAACAAAATATTAGCAAGCTGAATCCAACAATATATTTTTAAAACTCATATACCATACATGATCAAGTGGGATTTATTCCCAGGATGCAAGTGTGGTTCAATATTTGCAAAACAATCAACGGGATAATGTCACATCAACAAGAGAGGATAAAAACCATATGATCATTTCAAGAGTTGCAGAAAAAGCATTTGACAAAGTACAACATCCATTCATGGTAATAACTCTCTGCAAAGTAGGTATAAAGGGAATACACCTAAACATAATAAAAGCCTCATATGAAAAACACACAGACAGTATCGTATTCAATGGTGGAAAACTGAGAGCTTTTCCCCTAATATCGGGAAAACACAAGGCTATCCACTCTCACCACTTTTCTTTAACATAGTTCGAGCCACAGCAATTAGACAACATTAAGATATACAAGGCATCCAAATAGGTAAGGAAGAAGTAAAGCTCACTATTTGCAGATGATATAGTATTTATAAAAAACAAAAAACAAAACAAAAAAAAAACTTAAAGATTCTACAAAAAAAAACTATTAGAACCGATAAATAAATTCAGTAAAATCACAGGATATAAAATTAATATACAGAATAATAATGAAGCAGCAAAAAGTTAATTTAAGAAAACAATCTCATTTATAATTGCACCAAAAACAATCAAATATCTAGGAAATAAACTTAACCAAAGAAGTGAAAGACCTGTACTTTAAAAACTATAAAACACTGATAAGAGAAATAAAAGATGATACAAAAATGAAAAGACATCCCATATTCATAGGAATTTTTAAATACATTTTTAAAATTTGTGTGAAATCATAAAAGACTGAATAGACAAAGCAATCTTGAAAAAGAAAAACAAAACTGGAGGTATCACAATTTCAGATTTCAAGTTATGCTATAAGGCAGTAGTGATTAAAACGGTATGGTGCTGACATTAAAAACAGACACATAGATTAATAGAATAGAACAAAAAGTCCAGAAATTTCTGTGTGGTTTACAGAAATAAACCCACAGTTATATGGCCAATTAATCTTCAATAAAGGAGGACTGAATATACAGTGGGAAAAAGTCTCTTCAACAAATGGTAGATAGGACAGCCACATGCAAATTAAAGAAACTGGACCACTTATTCTGACCATACACAAAAATAAATTCAAAATGGATTAAAGACCTAAATGTGAGACCTGAAACTATAAAAATCTTTAAAGAGAGCATAGGCAATAATTTCTTTGACACTGGCCATAGCAACATTTTTCTAGATAGGTCTCCTGAGGCAAGAGAAATAGGAGCAAAACAAAAACAAAACAAAACAAAAAAACTCCACATTGGAACTATATCAGAATAAAAAGTTTCTGCACAGGGAAGGAAGAAATCAACAAAGCTAAAAGACAATCTACTGAAGGGGAGAAGGTATTTTCAACTGACATTTCCAATAGAGGCTTAGTATCCAAAATATATAAAGAACTGAGACAAGTCAATACCCAAAAAACAAATAATCCAATTAAAATGAGCTGAAGACAGGAATAGACACTTCTCCCAAGAGGACATACAGATGGCCAACATATACATGAAAAGATGTTCAACATCACTCACCTGGGAAATGCAAATCAAAACTACAATGACATATCACCTCATAACGTCAGAATAGCTAAACTCAAAAACACAAGAAACAACAAGGGCTGGGGAGAATGTGGAGAAAAAGGGAGCCTATTGCACTATTGGTGGGAATGCAAATTGTTGCAGTCATTGTGGAAAACAGTATGGAAGTTCCTCAAAAAATTAAAAATAGAACTACCCTATGATCCAGGAATCACACTATTGGGTATTTACCAAAAAATATAAAAACACTAATTCTGGGCAGCCTGGGTGGCTCGGCGGTGTAGTGCTGCCTTCAGCCCAGGGTGTGATCCTGGAGACCTTGGATCCAGTCCCACATCAGGCTCCCTGCATGGAGTCTGCCTGTGTCTCTGCCTCTCTCTCTCTCTCTCTCTCTCTCTCTCTCTCTCTGTGTGTGTGTGTGTGTGTGTGTGTCTCACGAATAAATAAAATCTTTTAAAAAACAAAACACTAATTCAAAGGTATATAGGGAACCCCTATGTTTATTGCAACATTATTTTCAATAGCCAAACTGTGGAAGCAGCTCAAGAGTCTATCGATGGAGGATTGGATAAAGATGATGTGGTACACATATACAATGGAATATTGTTCAGCCATAAAAAAGAATTAACTCTTGCCATTTGAACAACATGGATAGAGCTAGAGAGTATAAGTCTAAGCAAAATAAGTAAGAGAAAGACAAATAACATGGTTTCACTCAAGTATAGAATTTAAAAAACAAAACAAATGAGCAAAGGGAAAAAAAAGAGAGTGACAACTGAGAAACAGACTCTTTATCTATAGAGAACAAACTGATGGTTACCCCAGGGGAGCTGGATGTGGGCATGGGGAAAATAGGAGATAGGGATTAAAGAGTACACTGATAATGATGAAAAAGCAAATAAAATATAATAATTTTTAAAACTGTAGACACTTCTATCATTGAAAATATATCATCCTGGGGGCATCTGGGTGGCTCAGTTGGTTAAATGTCTGCCTTCAGCTCAGGTCATGATCCCAGGGTCCTCGGATTGAGCCCTGGATTGGGCTCTCTGCTCTGTGAGGAGTCTGCTTCTCCCGCTCCCTCTCTCTGCTCCCCTCCTCTGCTCCCCTGCTCGTGTCTCTCTCTCATTCTTTCTTTCCATTTCACATAAATAAAATCTTTTTTTTAAAAAAGGAAAATATATCATTCTGTTGTATCATTGTGCTTTATTAATCACAATTGAAAGATTCTTGAAAGACTATTGAAATGCATGTGGTATTAAATGGCTTTTAAATAACACATGCTGGGGGCACCTGGGTGGCACCATTGGTTAGGTGTGCAACTGTTGGTTTTGGCTCAAGTAGTGATCTCTGGGTCATGAGATCCGGCCACACGTGGGGTTCTGCACTCAGCTAGGAGTCTGCTTGTGATTCTCGCTCCCTCTCCCTTTTCCTCCCACTTGTGCTCTCTTTCTCTCTCTAAAATAAATAAATAAGTCTTTTAAATAAATAGATAGGTAGATAGATGATAGACAGATAAAACATGTTCATGCTTAAAAGTTCAAATGGTACCAAAGTGTATACATTAAACAGTGTCTTCCTTCATAGGTGCTTGCACAGCAAGCACACATAGCAATGCCATCTCCTCCAGATCCTTGGGAGAATTCAGTATCTAGAATCCAACACTCCATTCCAGTGAGTACTGGATCTTTCAATCCTTCCTTTTACATCAGCAGTGGTGATGGAGGGGTAGGGAGGTGGAAGTAAGGGCAGCTGTAATTATGCCTATCAGATTTTATGTTGCCTCCTTACCCTCACCCAGCACCAGTTCCGGCTTGCTCCCAGATGAGGAGATACAAACTGAAGTTCTTGTAAGAGAGCCATGAAAAACGTTTACTTATAGTAGCTGTTAGCTGTATCTAACTTTCCACATCTCCGAAATTGCATGACATACCTCATGAGGAAATTTACAGAAGATTGTATTTGCATGTCTACTTGTGTAAGCAGTGGGAAGTGCTGTATAGATTTTTCTTTAAAAGAAGAAATGCCCATATCACCGGGGAGAAATGACAAAAATTTAAAAACCACTTAGGATGGAACTGGAAAATTATGCCAAAAAGGAATTTCCAAATAATTTATAAGTTGAAAATATCCTACCTCCACAGAAAAATATTCTGGGGAAAAAAAAACTATAATAAATCATGTATTATTATCTCATCAGAAGAATATTATAAAGTCAATCTTTATTTCTGAGTTACTGAACTTTGGGATTTATATTGAATTTATCTTTCTAGGGGATCCTTGGGTAGCTCAGCGGTTTAGCGCCTGCCTTCCACCCAGGTGGTGGTCTTAGAGTCCCAGGATCGAGTCCCACGTCGGGCTTCCTGCATGGAGCCTGTTTCTCCCTCCGCCTGTGTCTCTACCTCTCTCTCTCTCTGTGTGTCTCTCATGAATAAATAAATAAAATCTTTAAAAAAAATTATCTTTCTACTCTCTAGCATTTGGATATTTTACATGGTGCCATGTGGTAGGTAAGAGAGATTCCATTTTCAGCTGGAATTTGTAACCAAACTTATGGAGCCTTAAGGACTTGGTATTATGAGTAGTTAGTTGCTTCAGCTAAAGGACTTTTGATGCTTTCATATATAAGGATTTTGAACTTTAGTTGGTCTGACTGTATATTTTAATCTTCAAGTTAAATTATGGATCCCGGCACTCAACACAGAGTCTGCTTAAGGCCCCTCCCCCTGCTCACACTAAATAAATTAATAAGTAAATAAATACATTCTTGAAAAAGAAAAAAAAATGAATCCCAATGCTTACTGTCATGATTAGAGTTGGCTATGATGTAATCATTCTTTCTTTATCACAATCATCATAGAATAGTCATAGAATTATTTCCTCTATTTTTATTACAAATATAATATCCTGGCTATGCCATGTATTAAACAGGCTTCTGTAGGCTAGCCTGGAATGGAATGTTTACAGTAAAGTAACAGGTCCTTTGTTCCAAATAATCAACTTAGAAGTTTACTTTTAAAACATAGCTAATTGACATGTTAACCACCTATATCAATGCACAGTTGTAAAAGGGATTTGTTTATTATTGCATTGTAGTGCTTAGCAACACTGAGCTCTCTAAATCAAATTAAATTCAGGCCTTGTTTACTTATTACAGATATTTTTAGCTGGTGAACTCTCACTAGTGCTTTGTTTTGTCCAGATTAAATTAAATCAAAAACATGACAAAATATTTTGGCAAATATAATACATTTTATTTATTTCTGAAGAAAAGGACATTTTCCCCCTTTGGAGTATCCATTGATGCCTTCCCCTGCCAACTAGCTTATTCCCCCATCTCAAAAGCATTGACACATTCACAGAGGAGTGAATCTCTGTCAACCATGTTACAGATCCCCCTAGAGGTACCCGCATAAGGAAGTAAAAATTGAGTCCATATCTGTTTTTAGTAAATTAAACTGAGTCATGTTTCCCTCATGATCCTTTTTGTTTTCTGTTCCAAAATGACAATTCAGCCAAAGGATCTTCTGTCTACTACACACACGGATATGCTTTATCTTCTCTTGAAAGCATTTGTTCTTCCATTTATATCTCTAGTTAGATTCAACCACTGATATGAGGCTGTCTTGAATACATTGAATGGAGTCCTTTAGTGCTACTCTATTAAGAAGAGAGAGAAATAGGGCAGCCCGGGTGGCTCAGTGGTTTAGCGCAGCCTTCAGCCCAGGGCCTGATCCTGGAGACCTAGGATCGAGTCCCATGTCAGGCTCTATGCAGGGAGCCTGCTCCTCCCTCTGCCTGTATCTCTGCCTCTCTCTCTCTCTCTCTCTCTCTCTCTCTCTCTCAATAATAAATAAACACCTTTAAAAAAAAGAGAGAGATAAATATTTCACCAAGATGCATCTAACAATGCCAAGTTATGCATTAAGATACAAACTACGTATTGAGTATCTTAACATGCAGAAATATCACATTGTAATGAAAAGTTTCTGATAAATGCAATTTATGTTCAGAGAGCTACAATATATTATGTACAATATGCATTCACATAGAGGAAAAAGCATTTAATAATGAAAATATTCACTACTGAACTCAAATCTTTTCCTTAGAGTTAATTAATTAAAGATAATGTTTGTCATTAATTAAATGAGATCTTCATGGATCTCTTTTGAGTTGTGTCTATACTGTAGCAAAAAGTTAAGTAATTTAAGGTTTAACTGGTTTCAACATCAATAGTGAATCAAAACTTTCAACAATTCTTTTCCAATTTGATATGAAGACAGGAAAAGTAAAATTCAAGATTCGTTCATTCAGGTTTTATGTCTGTTGATATTTTAAGGACGGTGTGTCTTAGTTTCCTAAGGATGCCATAGCAAAGTACAACAGATTGGGTACTTGAAAACAATAGAAAATTGTTCTCTCACAGCCTTGAGTCTAGAAATCTGAAATCAAGTTGTTTGCAGGACCTTGCTCCCTCTGAAGCATCTGGAGTAAGACTCTTCCTTGCCTTTTCCAGATTCTGGTAGCCCTGGATATCTTCCTTGGTGAATAGCAGCATAACTCCAATCTGCCCCATTCTCACATGGCCATTTCCCTGTGTATCTCCTCTCCTCATCTTATAAGGACACCTATTATATTGGATTAAGGTCTCACCCTACTCCAGTATGATTTCATTTTAAACTTAGGCCTAAATAAGTCTGCAATGACCCTCACATTCTGAGGTACTGGGGGTTAGAATTTCAACATATCTTTTGGAGGGACACAGTTCAACCTGTAATAGGGAGCTTCAACATAACACATTTGTTTTCCACATGAGTTCTGAACCAATTGAAATGGTGAGCAAAATCTCACTTTTGTTGATGCTAAAGCTCATTTTGGAGAATCTGACATATCTGAAGGCAAATGAGCATGGTAATCCAAAACACTGAAATCACATTTACGTACCTACTCGGTAGCAGATAGCATTGGACCATCACAGATCTCTTCAGGTGATTGTTTGTCCCCTGAAGAACGAATAGTGTGGAGGAACAGAGCAAATGTGTCCTTTCTGCAGCTTAGGCTGGCAGCTCCACAAACCCACCAGAGAATAAAAGAACGAGAAAAAGGAAAAAAACTCAAGTGTTAATGTTAATATTGCTCCCACCACATAAAAAAAAAAATCAGGAAAAAGGAATAAGCTTCCCTATGACAATAATTGCGTATGTTTATCGAGACATTTTCATTATTAGTGAATAGCCATCGGTAAGGCTCAGAACGTTTTTCCTGAGGCTTGATTTTAAAGATTTAAAAAATATTTATATTATGAATGTATAGATATTCTGTTCTTATGTCCTGCAGAATTTTATGTTCTGTTTTATAGAATTTTAGCCTAAGTTTGCAGTTACTATCTACAATATTTTGTATAATAAAAAAGTTTGGGTTTTTTTTTTAAAGATTGTATTTATTTATTCATGCGAGACACACAGAGAGAGGCAGAGACACAGACAGAGGGAGAAGCAGGCTCCTCGCAGGGAGCCTGATGTGGGATTTGATCCCAGAACCGGGATCATGCCTTGAGCCGAAGGCAGATGCTCAACAGCTGAGGGACCCAGGCGTCCCTAGAAAGAAGTTTAGAATCCCAAATCACTAAATCCATTCTCTGTTGAATAACTGTGAGCTTGTCATAAGAAAGTTAACCAGGAGGATAGGATCATTTAGCTTAAAGTGCAAGTTCATTAAGGGCTTTAAGCCTTCACTTTTATTTATTTTCCAAAAGGAGTAACAAAAAAATCTTACAGGATTAAAAGAAAGTATGTATCTCATAAGTTTACATTTGTATCCTAGAACTAGATCATACCATGTATAGTAAGCTACTAATAGTTTTTGTAAATTCTGAAATCAGCTTGTTAAACAGAAAAAAAATACATGTTTGCATCTTGAAAGGGTTAGGTTGTTTAATGTAGACAAGAAAGGTAAATTAAATTTCATTAACTATTTTTTAAAGCTTTTAAAAATTTTTATTTATTCATGAGAGACACACACACAGAGAGGCAGGGACACAAGCAGAGGGAGAAGCAGCCTCTGTGCAGGGAGTCCGATGTGGGACTCGATCCCAGGACTCTAGGGGATCATGCCCTGAGCCAAAGGCAGGCGATCAACCGCTGAGCCATCCAGGCATCCCCATTAACTCTTTTTTAAAAGATACTTTTATTTTTAATATGTTAGAAGTTAGAAACAAACAAAAGAAGGGGACTTTCCTCTCCAAAACTTTGTAAAAATACACAAACTTAGAAGGCTTTTATTTCTGAGTAGGGAAATTTCTACTGAGAGGAGGATGTGGTAGGGAGCCTGTAAAATGACCACAGATGAACCCTGCCTCCTAGTATTCACCACCTCGCCCCTTGCGTATAGGCTGGACTGAATGACTTGCTTCTAATGAATAGAATGTAGTCAATCTGATGGGTATCACTTCCAAGATTTAGTTTTAAATGACATGGCTACCATTCTGCTTGCTCTGTCATACTGTCTCTTGGATCACTTGCTCTCGGCGTAGCCCTGTGGAGAGATTCACGTCATGAAGGAGCTTAGAAGATTTCCACCTAGTTGAGCCTTCACATGAGACTGCAATCCCAGTCAACAGCTTGACTACAACTTAGTGAGAAGCTTTGATCTTAAGGTACTCAACTGAGCTATGTCCAAGGTCCTGATCCACAGAAACTGTGGGATAATAAATGTTTGTTTCAAGCTTTAGCCATTAATGCGAAGGAACTTGTTATGCAACTATAGGTAACTAAAAGGTGAAAGGGGAAAGGCCAAAGATTCTGTTGTAATTTAGTGTTAAGATTATGGATTTAAAAGTCAATTTGTCTAATAACTTAGAAACATTTTATTTAAGAAATACATAACATTTTCTTGCCAAAATTTTCAAAAATGAGGAGTCATAAACAGTAAAATCTCCCTCCCTAAATTCACATCCCTCTTCTGAATTAATCATTAGGTTATTTTTTCAGACCTTTTTCTCAGCATTAACATTTTCATATGTGGAGTTTTACTTCACAGAAATAAAAAAGAATATTCTGCAAGTTTTTTTTTTTAGTTTAACTTGTCCTAAAGATCTTCTCAAAGCTGAACATTGATATTTATAGTTCTCTCTTATCTTCTATAACTGAACCATAACACCATTTTATTTAATCCATGCCCTACTCAGGCACATTTGTTTCTAGTATTTCACTTTGACCAACATTGTTGCAATTAATAGACTTGTACTTATCTCTTTGTGTTCATGAAGTGATATATCCCTATTCTAGACTTGTAGATGTGAAGCTTCAAAGGACATGGGCATTTTTTCTTGATAGATTTTCCAACTACTCTTTAACACAATAACTATTTACACTGTCAGAACAGTGATTTGGAATACTGGTTTTCCCCAAATCTCTGTCAATGCTAGATATTTTCCATTTTTTGAATACATTCTACCTTCTTTTTAAAAAGATTTTATTTATTTATTCATGAGAGACATAGAGAGGCAGATACATAGGAAGAGGGAGGAGAAGCAGGCTCCATGCAGAGAGTCCAATGTGGGACTTGATCCCTGGAGCCAGGATCATGCCCTGAGCCAAAGGCAGGTGCTCAACCACTGAGCCACCCAGGTGTCCCTCTACCTTCTTCTTCCACCCTACTAGTTAATCACATCTTTTATATTTCCTCTTATTGCTATCGTTTTGTTTGTAAAGGTTTAGATCTTTAAACTACTGGTTAGCTTTCTAATAATGTTTGATTAACTTACAAATCAAATTTGGAGAAAAACACAATAAGACAACTCTTTCAAACATGAAAACAGGTAATATTTTTCAATTGACTTTAAATTAAACCATAGAATGTAAATCCTTTTGAAGTCCTCATTTCCTTCTTATTAGAATAATCTGCAGTTCTTCTACATAGTTGGTAATCGATCAATGTTGATTTCATTTAATTGATTAAATTGCCCATGATGATGTCGTGTCAAGTACAATTGAAATATATACTGACTACCTAGAACCCAGATCTTGGTTGTTAAAAATGTGAGATTCCTTAGAGATATAACTGAATCGACAGCTGGTACAGGGGGAGTATGAGAGGGACCTGGAACATCTTGGGAGATAAAGTATGGAAGCACTCAAAGAAGAATGAGATCAAACAATGCAGGAGCTAGCTAGATTATTCTCATTTTAATAATTGTATACCCTTCTTCTTAGGAAATAAACACTGGTATTTAAGAGTCAAGCAGCAAGATTTCTGCAACTTGCACTCAAATGGGTCAGAAAAAGTTGATTGATGATAGATTGATAGATTGTTAAATAGATAGATAATAGATGATAGAATGATAAAATAAATGAGACCAAATAGAAACAGTTGATCAATCTGGGTCAACATTGTACAGGAATTATTCATATGATTCTTGTAACTTTTCACTAAATTTGAAATTATATCAAAATATAAAATACCCCAGAAAACAAAGTTTAGAGTTTCTCATAATATTAGTAGTTAATGTTCTTTGAAAATGGAATTTTTTTCCCCAAGCATTTTGGATATAGTTCTGTTTCTTAGATACTTAATTCAGCATGAATCTCACCATTTAATTCTCAAAAAAACTTGAGAGGTCTCTCCCACAGTTAAGTTTTCATTTCATACTATGATTTCTATCAAATCTATGGTTTGTAGGCTTCAAATTATTACAAATGACAAAGCAGAACAAAATCAACTGAAAGTCTTCAAAATCAGGAGCCTAGAGTAATATTCTAAAACCCTGAATTCTGTTCTTATATTTGAACACTAGGCAATTGTAAATTATTATCACTTTATTCATATGAATACTATGTCTCTTACTGTTCTTGAACTCTTTTATACTATATTAACTATTTTTAATTAAAATTATCATTGCATATATTGAGTTTTAACATAGAAAAGACAGGAAAACTCCTCCAGAAAATAATAATGATGGAGATACACATGTAGGCATATTTTTACTCATAAAAGCAACAGAAAAAGAACATGCCTTATTAGTCCACCCACTGACCAGCCTTCATTTAAAAATCTGTTTTTTTATGCATAGTAAAATTCAGAAAATAATTGGGGAGAAATATCTCACTCTAATAAAATATTAGTTTCAGCTTTCATTCAAGTTCAAATGTGAAAAGTCCAAACCAGAAATATTATTTGTTCAATATTGTTAATTAAAACATTCTATGTCTGTGAGCTACGGTTTTCTGTGAGTTGCACTTTCAGAGATCCAAAATAACAGTGGGTAGAGTATCTTTTCAGGAATGTTGAGTTTGTTTTTTAAAAAGAGGATAAATTTTGACATAGGCATTTTTGAAAATGGATAGCTCATACTGTTTGAAACTCTATGGTTATGGTTCTGAATACGGATGCAATTCATTACATATAAAAATAATAATTTCATGAAAAAGTATACTTCAGTGGAAAATATGATTTGGAAATTACTATTCTTTACACATCATTTACAGTTACTGAAGATACATGTGATTTTCTTTAATAGTTTTATAAGTTCAATCCCATCTACAATGGCAATGTAAAATTTCACCAATTACATAAATTCTAATTTAAAAACCTGACAGAGTATCAGTGTGTTATACTCTGATGACTAACAACCTTAGTATCCTTGGCCATTAGAGTAAATAGGCTCTAAGCAAAGTCTAGTATGAAAGGGTTAATCATTTTATACAGGTGATTCTTGTATTCTGAAGCATTAGATGCTCTAATGAAAGAAAACTAGATGTACTTGTTCATAGATATTTTGAACAGTTATTTGGATAATAGGTTGAAATAAGAACTAGAAAACCATTCTGTTGCCTAAATACTGTTTGGTAAGTAAGTACTTGGATTTAGAAAATACATTAAAAACAAACATACTTAAAAATACATTCTCTAATTATAATACATTAATTTTGTCAGTGTATGAACTTACCTCTATTTTTCCTTAAATGAGTGCCTTGATGAAGCACTATGGTCATTGCATTTCTTCATTAACAAGCATGTATTTTCATAAATCATGCTGATCCCTTTCCACTGCCTTAGCCTAGTTAGAAAAATCACTGACTGAATCAAAGTACTGCCTGAACTCAAAGTACTGTCCCATAGCTTAATGTATGTATGAAATAAATCTATCACTTTAAAGATTTTATTTATTCATGAGAGACACACAGAGAGAGAGGCAGAGACATAGGCAGAGGGAGAAGCAGGCTCCCTGCAAGGGAGCCAATTGTAGGACTTGATCCTCGGACCCCGAGATCATGCCCTGAGCCGAAGGCAAATGCTCAACTGCTGAGCCACTGAGGCTTCTCATAAATCTGTTACTTTCGCCACAACTATAACATGACTTCATAAAATGGCCTGTGGATAATGGCAGTTACCTAATGGAATAGTTTCATGCAAAAGAATTCTGATTCATTTGCAGTATTCACGTGTAGAGTTGCATTTTGATTCCAAGAACTTCTTGATTCCATGGCTACTGCTCTGATTCAAGCTACCAGCATCTCTTCCTAATGCAATATCCTAATTGATCTCTCTCCATCTTCTCTCACTCACTTATAATTTATTTTCTATGTAGCGCCAGAGTGAATTTTTAGACATTACATCACTGCTGCTCAAAACTCATCTGTGACTTTTCAACTGCACTTAAAATTCAGACCTCCATGATCTGGCCACAACCTCACTCTGTAGCTTTGGGCCATCTGGCTCTCTTTCTGTTTCTCTGATATGCCAATATGGTTTCTGCCTTCAGTCTTCTGCATTCCTTGTCCCCACTGCTCTTCTTCCAGGTCTTTGTAAGGCATTCCTCCCAACATTTGGATCCCAGCCCAAGTGTCTCCTTTCCAGAGCAGCCTTCCCTGTAACGATCTCAATACATTTCACACTGTCATCAAAATATTTATCTCTATCATTCATTACCTTGTTAGTTTCCCCTCCTACAAACAAACTCCACAAGTATAAGAACATTTCTTCTTAGGATAGGAGAGGATGCCTAGCATAAAAGAGGAACTCAATAAGTATTTGCTTTATGAATGAATCTTCAATCTTCAGGTATCCTTTTTCTTCTCACTAGAAATTGTTCATTTTGGTGAAACTCTGAAGTGCTCATAAAGTGCCTCTTGACCATATATTGAAAAAGAGTTTCTTTAAAACTGAAATAGAAGTCTTCAGTTCTTTTAATGTTTATATTTTCATTCCTTTTAAAATTAACATATATATATATATATATATATATATATATATATATATATTAAAATCTGTTTTGTGTGTTTAGGGGAAACATCAAAATGTCTGCTTTGTGTTCGGATCCAACTATAATTGAAATATTATGACTCCAGTATTATGAAATATGTAGGTATCGTTTTTTTAAGCATTTACACAACACAGATTCTGATCATTGTTGAATTTGCAAACAACACTCAGTTGAGAGGAAGAGGTGGCAAAGGCTATGTCATGCTTCACTGTAGTGGAATACTATTTATCCATCCTATTGTTTAAAACATGGTGCAGGCAGTCCACACAGATGTTTGTCCTGGAAATGACGAGAGTCAGATTCCAACCCTGCCCTGGCTGCATATTCTCCATTGTAATCATAGGTTTACAAATGAAAACTGTGCATGAACCTCTCTCAGGTCACTAGGGCACAGTCAACAGGGGATGTGCGCTGGGCTCAGCTGCCCAGGGAGAAGAGCCCAGCTAGGTCCATATCCATATTTCCAACACCTGGCATAGTACCAAGTGACAAATGAAAAATGAATAAACATGTCATACAGGTAAGACTTGATCAGCCTGACATATTATCAGTCACCAATGAATTATAAAAAGCATTGTTCTAAAATTGCACTTCTAAGCCAGACATTTTTGTATTAGAAACGATGTCCCTGGTTCTAATGTTAGCTGTCTAGGTCCATTAAAAAGGCAATTTTGCTTTCACTCCTTCATCAATATTTATCAGATGGTTTCTCCTGTGCTAGGCAATATGGGTACAATGTGGGAGAAATAGACATAAACCTGCCCTCATGAAACGTATGGTCATCTAGGGAGAAAAGCATGATCAGACAATCATCCAAGTATATAATTATGTCCTGTAATAAGTCCATTTAAAGAAGCTCTGAGAGTGCATGGAAAGGGCATATGATTTAGTGTGAGGAGTCAAATAAGGCTCTCATGAGAATATGACTTTTGAATTGAGATTGGGAAAATGCTTAGGAATTAAAGTGAAGAGTTTGAGGAGAGTTCTATTTACAGAAAGAGAAGAGCATAAACACACGCCTGTATTGGGAAAGGGAATGGAATACTGAAAGAACTGAAAGAAAAGCAGTGTGACTGAGATGAAACAAAGGGGAAAGCCTGCCACAAGGCGAGACTGGAGAGGGCTAGGTGAGATTGACCATGGACGGAGGGGTTCTTGTAGGCATTGTCAAGGGGACTTTGACATGCTTTATATCTAGAAAATAGGAACAAATTCTTTACTCTGTGGTTCCTGCAAACATGTTGGATGTGGAACCCTGCCAAATGCCAGGCTTCTATTGAAGGCTTGGAACCTTTTAGGCAATGACAGCAGTAGGAAAGGAAGCTAGCTAATGGCATCTGACCTCTTGATCCTATCTCTTCCTGGTATAGAGATCATCAAGTTCTTACAATAAGATAATAGAAGCCTAATTTGAAATGTATGCTTGATGTACACACTTGGAAAGTGGACAAAGTTTGTCATGATTATGGAGTCATTGAAACCGAATTGTTTAAAAATGCCAACAGCAATTTCAAATAAAATTCATAATCTTAAGGTCTTATCATAAAATGATTTTCAATTCCAAATAATAATTGTAAAGAATTTTCTCTTTGCTACTTAAACCAAGTATAGTGGGTATGTACTTTTGTTATGTTTATTTTATAAAAGCATAGAATTCAACTGTTAGATTTTACTATGACCCTTAAGGTCCTCTATGACTTTGCTAGTTGAAATGTGATCCAGGGAACAAGTGCATCATCATCATCTAGAAGTATATTAGCAAGTTAGAATCTTAGAATCAGCCCCCACCCAAAGCTACTGAGTTAGAATCTGCATTTTAATAAGATCTTCATATGATTTGTTTGCACATTAAAGTCTGAGAAGGATTGCCTTAGAACTTTATTCCCCTTCAGTATAGAAATCTATTTGAAGACTAGGAAGGGGGATCCCTGGGTGGCTCAGTGGTTTAGCACCTGCCTTCGGCCCAGGGCGTGATCCTGGAGTCCCACATCAGGCTCCCTGCATGGAGCCTGCTTCTCCCTCTGCCTGTGTCTCTGCCCCTCTCAATCTCTGTGGCTCTCATGAATAAATAAATAAAATCTTAAAAAAAAAAGACTAGAAAGGGTTTAGTCATATGATGTTTAATTTCATTAAACATAATACTCTGCCCTTTTAATATGTAGATATTTAATGCTGAGTTATAAGAGTCAAACTAGAAGAGTTCGGGGAATTAACATTTTAAAAAATTCTTATTTATCAAAATTTACTACCTTCCCTTCAATAGGTACATCATTTATATATTCTTATCTAAAATGCACAATATAGTATACATAAATGTATTTTAATATCTTCCTGGAAAAAAATATATTATTTCTAGAATCCATTTGGTGGACAGGGTATTTGTGACAGAAATGAAAAATGTTATCATAAATATGGTAAGAGAGCTTGAGCATGAGAGGGCTCTTTTCCATTCATCATAAGGATAGATAGCTGTTTTGTAAGAGAAGGTTTGTTAATGTTCTTTTTAATTTGGCAAAGGAAGGTCTCAGAGCTTAGGCTGGAACAGATTTTGAATGAAAAGATTTAATTCACATCAAAATGAATTTGAATTTGTCATCTTGGCTTTTGTATTAGTGTTCTATTTGCTACCATAATGAATTATTACAAACTTAATGGCTTAAACAACACAAATTTATTATCTTACAGTTCTTGCAAATCGGAACTCCAACACAGGTCTCAGAGGATTAAAGTCAATATGTTTGGAGTGCTGAGTCCCTTTCTGGAGACTCCAGGTAAAAATGTCATTTCTTGCCTTTTCTTGCATTTAGAGGCCACCAATATTCCTCATAGCCCCTTCCATCTTCAAAGCCAGCAATGACCAGTGATGTCTTACATTGCATCACTCTGACACAGACATTGCTACTATTCACTTCACCTTGTGATTGCATTGGATTTTCCTGGATGATCCAAGATGCTCTCCCTATTTTAAGGTCACCTGATTTTGTGGCCTCAGTTTCCCTTTTGTCAGGTAATATAATCATAGATTCTGAAGATTAGAGTGGTTCTAATATATTGCAATATTAGATATAGATTAGATATATTGGAGGAGTATTTTTCTACCTACCACAGCCCTTGGAGGGAGGAGTAAGATTCACAGCATGGAGGGAAAAGGCAAAAAAAAAAAAAAAAAAAGGAATTGGAGGGAGAGAGAAGGCAAGAACAGGCCCTGCACAGGATAGCACAATGTGTTCCTTTTTTTTTTTTTTTTTTTAGATTTTTATTTATTTATTCATGAGAAACACAGCGGGAGAGAGGCAGAGACACAGGCAGAGGGAGAAGCAGGCTCCACGCAGGGAGCCCATCGTGGGACTTGATTCCAGGTCTCCAGGATCAGGCCCTGGGCTGAAAGCGGCACTAAACCGCTGAGCCACCCAGGCTGCCCCACAATGTGTTCCTATGAGAAAGATATCCAGTGAGAATTTCCCTATCAGAGGGATTGATGGTCAATGAGACTTTAAAGTGGTTTTTTTAATCATGGTTTTTAATATCCCACTTTGTGTTTTTTCCTATTTCTACATTTCTCCATTAAGCCCTACTGTGTAATAAAAAATCTGTTACTTAAGGTGGCTTTTGAAATGAAGAAAAAGGAGAGGGTGGAGCCATGTACACAAAACCTGAATGCGGTAAAGCCAAGCTCAAGGAGGACAACAGCTACATGGCAAAGATGATTAGAAGGGTTAGTGAATCAAGTGAGCCAAGAGTAGAAATTCACAGCAAGAGAGGACAGGGAGATCACCTAGCATCTCCACGATCTGCCATTCAACAGTGTCCATAGGACGTATGCCTATGCCATCTCATTACAAATAAGCAGAAGTGACTACCGATTTAACAAAAACAAACATATGGATTAGGCAGGCTGTGAGATACCAAGGCAATTAAGATAAGCTTCCACTGTCCGAGTGCTTGCAATCTAAAGGAAGAGACTGACAAGTAAATGACTACTGTTGGGCAAGATATGCACAGAGCACTGCACAGGGAGCATCTAGGAACACGAAGAGAATTTCTAGAGCAGACTACACATGCCAAGGAAGGCTTTCTAGGAATGATGTTTGAGCTATGTATGGAAGTATGACTGCAGATATGTGTACATGGAGGGAGGAAGCTGGGTATTTCAGAAACAGCAATGTATAGAAATGTGCAGTCTTAATATAGATCCTACAGACATACTCCGGTTTTACCTTTGTTGCCCGTGAATCCTTCCTTGTTCTTTCGCAATGGTGCCAAGTTTCTTTTCTTATAAAAATGAATCCCCTCTGACCCCATCCACTCCTGCCACCAGGGGTTTTTCTGCTGTATTGGTTCTCCTTTTTGCCATTTGAGTCTTCAATCTTTCCTTCTCTTCTTTATCCTTTTCTTACTTAAGCAAACTCTCTAATGTTTCCCACATTAGTAATTTTATAGTCTTTGTTCTAGCGCCATAGCTCCATTCTGCTACTGCCTTTTTTTTTTTTTTTTTTTTTTTTTTTTTTTTTTTTTGCCCCTTCTCTTCTTGAAAGGACTCCCAAAGCTGGATTTTTCTGCTTTCTAACATCCCACTTACCTTCAACCCTCAACTGTCTGAATTCCAAAAGCTCCCTGCAAACCTGCCTAAAACTGCTTTCACTGAAGATACCAACTTTTTTGTTGTTGTTGAAATCAAATGATATTTTTCAGTCATAAATTTTCTGAACTCTGACACATCTGACACTGTTACTAACTTTCTTCTGGGAATATTCTCTACCTCCTTCTTTAGGGATGACAAAATTCTGATTTCCCACCTCTTCTGCCAAGCCTGCACCTCTTTAAGAATCAATGTTCTAAGGTACATTCATATACCTTTTTTTAATTTTAAGAGTTATTCAGTGAAATGGGTTTCTGGTTGAAAAAATATTTGAAGATTATCTTAGAATGCATTCTAATAGGATTCAACCTATACAAGTTTGCTTCAAATATACAAATAATGCTTCATAAGGCTGACATTGTAATTAGAAAAACAAGTGAAATCTACAGAGATTACAAATAGTTATAAGAAATAAAGCATAAGAAATATGATGGCTTATGCTTGTCTCCAGCCATATTTTCTCTCAGACATTTCATGTTACTGCTGTTTTATGAAAGCAAATATGCCAACTTGATTTGGAAAATTCTATTCAAGAGTGTGGGCACTGGACAGTGCAACAGAGAGTAGAAGGTAGAAAGTAATCGTGGTTATGAACTTATTTAAAGTACTTAATGAGCACCATAAGAATAATCAAAAGTACCTGCCTAACAATATTTAAATATAACTTCTATTTTCTTTTTTTTTTCGTGAAGGGCAATTTTTCAGAAGAAAATATTTAATCAACATAAAAAAACCTCTACCATCTCTACTTCCTCTCAAATGACTGAGGTTGATTTTTTAAAAATAGAATACATCCTCTTAAGAAGTCAGGAGTATATTTTCTGGCATTGAGAAACATCTTATTACTTATAAGACGCTACCACAGTTCTCTGCTCACACAAAATGTGGTTTTGAAATAAGAGTTCATTTTTTAAAAGATTTCATTTATTTATGAGAGAGAGAGAGAGAGAGAGAGCACAAGCCCGGGGAGAGGCAGAGGGAGAGGGAGAAGCAGACTCTCCACTGAGCAGGGAGCCCCAAGGACACAGAACTCAATCCCAGGACCCTATATCATGACCCGAGCTAAAGGCAGATGCTTAACCCACTGAGCCACCCTGGTGCCCCAACAGTTTATTTTCTTAAGAAAAGTAAAGTGCTTATACAGAGCTAGCCAAAACAAGTCTCCACAGATTGGATAGATTAAATAGTTTGGAGCACTGTAACTCCAGAGTACCTTGTGTGAGGAATCCAGTGGGAATGAATGGAGATCCTGGGCTTAAGTAATGCAGCATTACTCTTATGGTTGTGGAGTTATTTCACATATGCTATAGAAACTTGATTTTGTAGGTACATCCTTGTAGGTGGAGATACAATAGTCAAATGGTGTTTCCATTTTGACTTAAATACTATAGAAATGTAGCAATTATACTAACAATAAATGGCACTTTGCTTAATTGATGTATTCTCCAAGATATGTTGGTAAATTAAAATTATTTTGTAAAGGTCATCATTTTTTTAATATTCCACGTAAACTCAATATTTTATGAAAACATTGATTCTTTTGAAACTTGAATTTGTTATATCCTAACATATCTTGTAAGTATGAATTCTTTTTAGGTCTAGCTCAAGCTAAAATTTCTTTTTTGTAATTTATAGTGGAATCAAATTTTAGGTGCGAGCTTAGTTCTGGAGTCAACCTGAGATGTGAAAAATTGCATGTAGTCAACATTGTCCTTGAAAATCCCTTAAATTGCTAGTAAAATACTCTGTGGTAAGCCATAATAGAATATGATCTCTCATATCTAGAGTCCAGTGCAGTTTTCCTTTGGACCAGATTTTTGATCTTCAAATAACATAGTTTGCTTAAGTTTAGGGCCACATTGTAATAAAAATGTATATATTTAAACATCAGACTCACAACTCAGTGAGGGAGATGCTTACAACATGAGAGGTTCCTAAGAACAAAATAATTGAAGGAAACAGTAGATAAAATCAACCAAACTATTTGTTTTTGTTCTATCTTGTACAGCATATGTTAGTTTGCTAGGACTGCCATAATGAAGTCATATAGGCTGGGACGCTTGCACAACGGAAATTTATTTTCTCATAATTCTAGAGACTAGGTATTATGGGATTGGTTTCTTTCGAGCCTTTTCTCTTTGGCTTATAGACGATCTTTTTTTCTGTGTCTTTACATGTCTTCTCTCTGTGTATATCTGTGCCCTAATTTCCTCTTCCTTTTTTTTTTTTTTTTAAGATTTTACTTATTTATTTGGGAGAGAGAGAGAGGGCATAAGCAGGGACAGTGGGCAGAGGGAGAGGGAGAAGCAGATTCCCCACGGAGCAGGGAGCCCAAAACAAGGCTGGATACTAGGACCCTGGTATCCCCTAATTTCCTCTTCTTATAAGGGCATGAGTCATTGGCTCAGAGTCCATCCTAATGATCTCATTTAACCTTAATTACTTTTGTAAAGACCCTCTTTCCAAGTACAGTCACATTCTGAGTTACTGGGAGTTAGGATTAAACTCATAGTTTAATCTATGAGTTTGGGGAGGATATAATTCACCAAATAATACAGTAGTATTTAATTATATTGTGTTTGATTATATTAGGTACATTTCTGGTGCACACAAAATTAGATAGCCTAGTTAGTAATCAAACAGATTATTCAGGTGACCTGTGGAAAAAAGCAACCACCACTATTATTCTATCTCTATCGCTATCACGACTACCACAGACACTACTATCACCACCATCATCTCCTTCATCAAAACAACATGGCCACCATTCTACTACTATAACCATCATCACAACCATAACCCCATCCCCACCCTATAATAACTACTCTGGATAATTCAGCCTTAAGTTCTAAAAGACTTCAGATAGGGGTTTGAACCAACTGTTAACCGAGAAAAAGTTTCCATGGAATAAATCAGATACATCAGATCTTCAAACTGAATTCTCAAATAATGCAGATAATATCCCTTGGTTAGTGATAGCTTTTCTAAACATGACACTAATATAATAAATTATAAAGGAAAGTACTGACAGATTTAATGACATAAAATCTAACATCCTTGGCATGTCAGAAATACCACTAAAAAATTCAAACAAGTCCAAAGATTTTGTTTGTTACACATCTGTGATACAGGATTTATAAAGTACATTTATAGGTTCATTAGAGTAAGAATGCCTAGTGCTACAACTTATTGATATGGAAAACTTTGGAGACAATTAGATTTGGGAGAGAGACCAAGAATTTTATTCAGGGAGTATTGGATTTGAATACTAGTACAACATACAAGAGATATTAGGTAGATGATTGTATATTATATTTATGTAACCCAAAGGGAATTAAAATGATTATTTTTAAAATTAAGATTTTAAGATTAAGATATTAAGATTTTACTTTTAATATGCCATGAAAATATTGATTTTATATTTTTCAAAGTATGTTCCCAGGTGTATCTCTCAACCCTCCAAAGATTGCTCCCATTTTCCTGATTCAAGATGCTGGATATAGTGCTGTCCTTCTCTTTTTATATTGTAATATTAAACATAACTTTAGTTGCCATACATCTTTATGATTAGAAAAACAGTGTATGAATGTTAGATACCTGATTTTGAAACATTTCATTAGTTTTTAATCCAATCAGCATTTTGTGGGTTAAAAAAGAAAAAAAGAAAGCAGTTTGAACTCATGGCTTACCAGTCAACACATTTCTGTTAAAGGAAGAGTAAGACTGAAGAAATGTAACTGCTCCATCTCTTCATTGGCCTCAAAAGTGTACACTGCCCGAAAGGATACATCAAAATGAAACCCACAATGATTATTTTGAAACTTGGACAACTACCAATTTTTACTCCAAGCTAACAATGTGAACAAGAAACTAACTGTATTTGCATATAGTAATTATAATTGTACAGCTTTTTAAGTCATATAAGAAGATTCTTACATTCAATAATCAAGACATCATTTAAAATTAGTATTTTCATTTAAAAATGTTTCCCTTTTTCCACAAGTATTTCTCATGAAAAAAAAATGTGTTTTCTTACACAAATGTCATACATATTTGAAGCAGCAACTATAGTCAGCAAAAATGTGGCATTTCTATTTTCAGTTGCTCCAAAATATTTTTCAATTTCAAAAACCCATTATCCAGTATGGCCATAAAATAGAGACTGTAGATTCTAAGCAGCAAAGATTATTCCTAAAACTAATGTTAACTCAAAGAAATACAAAGCAGGGCATGACCCTAAATTTCTGGAACTTGTGCACTAAGAATAAATACCAACGTAAAGTTTTCTACTATTTTCTGAAAGAAAAAAAAGAGCTGCAAAGGCTGGTTTTGGATTGTACAGTATTCTATGCGCTGTATGGATATGTGATTTAAATAGACATACAAGGGACCGCTGGGTGGCTCAGTGGTTGAGCATCTTCTTTGGCTCAGGGTGTGATCCCAGGGTCCAGGGATCAAGTCTTGCATCGGACTTCTGCCTGTGCCTCTGTCTCTGTCTTTGTCTCTCTCTCTCTGTGTGTGTGTGTGTGTCTCATGAATAAATAAATAAAATCTAAATAAATAAATAAATAGGCATACACCATATTCATCTCTACCCTACTTTCTATAGCTCTCCCTTTCCACCCCAACAATATATTACCTTTTACCAAGTTATAGACAGTAACCTAAATTATCCCACATGGTCCATGGGAAGAGTTAATGTAATGCACTGATGTAAAATGTGATGGGGGAAAAAAAAGTCCCTTTCAATCTTCTCCAAAGCAAAATATGTTTATATCACAAGTCCCTCAGAAAACACTGATTGATGTCTTTGACTTTTTGATAGTGTCTTTTTCCTGATACTACTGTACTTGAATGTGGTTGTCTTTGCTTGAGCTGCTACAACAAATTACCACAGAATGCATGGCATATAAACAACAGCAATTGGGACGCCTGGATGGTTCAGCGGTTGGGCACTTGCCTTTGGCCCAGGCCATGGTCCTGGGGTTCTAGGATTGAGTCATGCATCAGGGTCCCTGCATAGAGCCTGCTTCTCTATTTGCCTATGTCTCTGCCTCTCTCTCTCTCATCTCCCTCTCTCTCTCTCTCTCTCTGTGTGTGTGTGTGTGTGTGTGTCTCAAGAATAAATAAATACAATTTTTAAAAAAACACAGAAATTTATTTCTCAAAGTTCTGGAGGCTGGAAGTCCAAGTTCAGGATGCCAGCTTGGTTTTGGGAAAGACCCTCTTCCAGATTACAGACTGCTGACTTGGACTCTCACATGGTAAAGAGAAGGCAAGGAAGCTCTCTGGAGATACTTTTCTAGAGGCACTAATTTAATTCATGAGGGGTCCACTCTCATAACCTAGTCACCTCCCAAAAGTCCTCACCTCACCTAATGCCATCACTTTGGGGGTTAGGATTTCAACATGTGAATCTGGGGGGACATAAGCATGCAGTCTGTAACAGTGGTTCATATGCTACTTCCAGCTTCTGTTGCTCTTCTTCCACCACTTAAACTTCTTCTCCTTGAGCACCAGCTTCTAGAAATCATCCACTTAGCATCTGAATCAATACTGCTAATGTTGGCTAATTTGCTGAAGTCTTTGAAGATTGTCTTGACCTGTTGAAAGTAGCAATACTGAAAGCAGTGAAGGATTCTGCTGACTGATGTATCTCATCTCAACCAAGACTGATTTCATAAAAATTCAAGGGCAAGTCCTACAGAAGTTGCAGCTGTAGCCACTGCTCAAGACTGAGGAAACCAGTTCTCACTGCCTAAAGAAGTCAACTACAGACCAACTTTCTGTTTCTAGTACTTCCCTTCAAAAGATACTTGTATAGTTGCAGACAAGACACAGACCAGGAAAAATATTTGCAAAACATATATCTGATAAAAGGCATGGATCCAAAATTTACAAAGAACTATTTTTTTAAATGATTTTATTTATTCTGAGAGAGAGAGTATGTGTACACATGAGCCGTGGGAGGGGCAGAAGGAGAGAATCTCAAGCAGACTCCATACTGAGCACAAAGCCTGACATGGGGGGAGGGGGTTATGACCCTGAGATCATGACCTGAGCTGAGATCAAGAGTCATACACTTAACTGACTGAGCCACCCAGGCACCTAAAGGACTTTTAAAACTCAACAATAAGAAAACAAATAACTCAATTAAAAAGTGGGCTAAAGATCTGAACAGGCACCTCACTTAAAAGATATACAGATGGAAAATAACAAATAAGCATTTGAAATGATATTCTATATCATGTCATTAGGAAATTGCAAATTAAAATAACAATGAGCTACCACTACACATCTATCAGAACAGCAAAAATCCAAAAACCACTGACAAGACCAATGTTGGCTAAGATGTGGAGCAACAGGAATTTCTCACTCATTGCTGGTAGGAATACAACATGGTACAGCCACTTTGGAAGACACTTTGGTGGTTTCTTACAAAACTAAACATGCTTTTATTATATGATCCAGCAGTTGTACTCCTTGGCATTTACCCAAAGGAATTGAAAATTTATGTTCCCATAAAAACATGCACATGAATGTTCATGGCAGCTTTATTCATAATTGCCAAAAACTGGAAATAACCAAGATGTCCTTTTGTAGGTGAGTGGATAAATAAATGGTGCTACACTCAGAAAATGGAATATTATTCAGTGATGAAAATAAATGAGCTTTCAAGCCACAAAAGAAATAGAGAACTGTGAAAATGTATTACTAAGTGAAAGATGTCAGCTTGAAAAGGCTTCATGCTGTATGATTCCAACTATATGACATTCTGGAAAAGGCAAATCTATAGAGACAGTAAAAAGATCAGTGGTTGCCAGAGGCAAGGAGAGGGAGGAGGCATGAATAGGTGGAGTACAGAGAATTTTTAAGGCAGTGAAACTAATCTGTGTGATACTGTAACACTGAATACACCATACCACACATTTGTCAAAACTCATAAAACATGAAGAATGAACCCTAATGTAAACAAAGGGGTTTAGTTAATAATAAGAACGTATCAATATTGGCTCATAAATTGTAATAACTATATCATACCAATACAAGATGTTGATAGAAACTATAGTGGGGCAGGGGAAGAGATATCTTGGAAGAGACACATGGGAAGAATATATGGGACCTCTCTCAATGTCTGCTCAATTTTTCTGTACACCTGAAACTACTCTAAAAATAAAGCTTATTAATAATTTTTAAAATATTTTATAAAGTAAAAAAGTACTGCTCACTCAGGGTTGTTGAAATCAGCTCATTGACATGATTTCATTGTCATATATATTTATATGACCAACCTGTTGCAAGTGCTTTTGTTGCATCTTCAAAAAGATTTTTATTGACAAGGATTTCCTAATGTGTCATTAGGTTGATATTGGAGCAGTAGTAATCACCGGAGTCTCCACAGACTTCTGTGCCGGTTTCTCTTGTTTAGTTGCACTATGTGGTGCAGGTTCAGAAGATGCCATCCTTGAGGCCTGAGCAATGGGTACAGGTGCAGAAGTGGAAACCAAAGCTGAGACAGCAGTTGGATTTAACCTATACCTACTGCTATGGATGAACCAACTGGGACAGTGGTGATAGGATTTGGTTGCTGGGTTGTAGCTGGGGCTTATATTTTATCAATGCTTTGGAATTTATCATTATAACCATCATGAACTTCTTCTTTATCTTGATTATATTCTTTGAGGGCAGTTAATATCATTAGGATTATTATCATCATTAAGGGCTTTGTCTGCAGAAATGGATGGTTTCCCATGACCCTAAATGCATCACTCACCTTCAGCTGTTACTACAAAGCTGCAGCCAACTCCACATGGTCTAGTTGCCAGCACTACACTGAATTCTGGAGCTAAAGCCCTGACTATGGCTGGAGCCCACAGTCCATATCACATTCCCAGAGCCAGATTTCCCAACTCCCCGTGTCACAGTGCATCGTTCAGGCCTCTAGAAAGCTCTCTTCTCAGACCCACTGCTGCACACAAACCAAATTATCTTTTAAATGGCAGTAGAATCAGTATCTCTTGATTGAAAAAGAAGAAAAGGGGATCCCTGGGTGGCGCAGCGGTTTGGCGCCTGCCTTTGGCCCAGGGCGGATCCTGGAGACCCAGGATCGAATCCCACATCGGGCTCCCGGTGCATGGAGCCTGCTTCTCCCTCTGCCTGTGTCTCTGCCTCTCTCTCTCTGTGACTATCATAAATAAAAAAAATTAAAAAAAAAATATTTAAAAAAAAAAGAAAAAGAAGAAAAGGAAGAAAAAAGTCCTCCATTAGTATGTTAGTTCTCATCACCTTAAAATAAGAGAATTTTTTTCAGTTAAAGAAGCATAATTCACACTGGAGAAATTATATCATATTATATTTTTAAAAACAAATGTTAACAATTTAAAAAGGCTTTAAAACTAGCTTTCTGGGATGCCTAGGTGGCTTTGCGGTTGAGCATCTGTCTGCCTTCAGCTCAGGGCGTGATCCCGGGATTGGAGATCGAGTCCTGAATGGGGCTCTTTGTGGGGAGCCTGCTTCTCCCTCTGCCTGTGTCTCTGCTTCTCATTCTCTCTCTCTCTCTCTCATGAATAAATAAATAAAATCTTTAAAAAATAATACCTTTCTGTTTTTTTGGTATCTAGTACCTAGCAAATAATAATACCCAAATGCATACAATGGAGGCTTAGGGAAGAACAGATTTAATCAAGAGTTTAGTTTTAGACAATCTATGTGTAAGATACTTGTAGATATCCACATGGAATTGTTGGGTAGGCAGATGTTAACTTAAAAATTGTTACACAGATGGCACGGAAGCCATGGAATTATGTGACATTACCTAGACAGTGAATATATATATATATATATATATATATATATATATAGAGAGAGAGAGAGAGAGAGAGAGAGAGAGAGAATTCTCTGGGGCAGACCAACTTAGAAATTATCAAAGCAGAACCAGATCTTACAAGTGAGACTGGTAAGGAATGGCCAATAAGATAGATGACCATGAAGAGCAAGAAGAGTCTTTGGCATGGAGTAAAGAAACTCTTCTAAGAACAAAGGGATCATCATCTCTGTCAAAAGCTATAAAATCATTGTGTAAAGCCAAAATGTACTTATAGGTAAGGCAGTATCAGGACTGAAAATTGACTTAGATTTGGCTGCATGGAGATCACTGGTAACTGAAAAAACAGTTCTTGTGAGGGGGAAAGAGACGAACAGATTGGAGAAGATTCAAGAGAGTGTGGGAAAACAGGAAGTATAGAGAATGAGTACAGACAATTGTGTTTTTAAGAGGTTCCACTGCAGGGGATCCCTGGGTGGCTCAGTGGTTTAGCACCTGCCTTCGGCCCAGGGCGTGATCCTGGAGTCCCGGGATCAAGTCCCATATCAGGCTCCCTGCATGGAGCCTCTTCTCCCTCTGCCTGTGTCTCTGCTGCCCCCCCCTCTCTCTGTCTCTCATGAATAAATAAATAAAATCTTAAAAAAAAAAAAAAGAGGTTCCACTGCAAAGGGAAGCAGGAAAATGGAAAATGGAACTGAAGGAGATGTGGAATCATGATGTGTTTTTTGTCCTTTTGTTGTCATTAATGGAAGAGAAAACAACTGCAAGTATGAAGTCTTTGAGGTGATGAGAGTCAGTACACCAGAGAAGGAGTTGACTTCAGGACAAAGTATTACCCATCATGTTTAACCACAGGAGATAATATAGTATATATGATTACAGAATCAGGATGGCAGATTGATATTTTCCATTAAATATCAATAAAAACAAGACCAGGGAGATCCCTGGGTGACTCAGCGGTTTAGCGCCTGCCTTTCGCCTGGGGCGCGATCCTGGAGTCCTGGGATCGAGTCCTGCATCAGGCTCCCGGCATGGAGCCTGCTTCTCCCTTTGCCTGTGTCTCTGCCTCTCTCTCTCTCTATTTCTATCATGAATAAATAAATAAATAAATCCTTAAAAAGATAAATTAAATAAATACATAAAAACAAGACCATGAGGAGGAGAGATGATGTGTTGAAGGCTTTTGTAGAGAGGATAGTGTGTGTAATAACTTTGAGAGAGGGAAAGGTTGAAATGACTCACAGATACTTTACAAACCAAACCCTCTTCTTAGGCAAGTCACATACCTGTCTAGAGGATTCTTAGACTGACAAAATAGTTTGGGACCTTTCTGTAGAATTTTGTTTCATTGGAAGAAGTAAGAAATCCCAATTAGTTTCCATTCTTCACGAATTGTATACAAAAGTTCCAAACTCCAAAATTTGTTTTCTTCATTGTCCTACAGAATTACAGGGTTGTAGTTTACTTCAACTAAGATTACAACACCACTTATTTGTTTTTAACTAATTTTTATTTTACAACACCATTTAAATTTATTTTTACTTAAGCCTATACTTATAGAGCAATTCAAGAAACCACACAGGTGAGTCATACAGAAGCACCCTGCTTCCAAGGGCTAGCTGATTGAAGCCACAGTCTTAAAGTATCCCATCTCTGATCTACAATTGGCTTGCATATGACACAAGATACCAAAATCATAGAGCCACTCAAATGAGGAAATCTTCCATAGATATGCCAAAATAATGATTATTCAAACTTGGAGAATGTTGCTGATTTGTTAAAATATCTGTCAGTGACCACCTCACACTAAAATAAATAAATAAACAAATTTTTAAAACCCTTTATTTGTAATATCAGGAAGAAAAAAGTACAGTAAACCAGAGGAAACTTGGCAAACCCACTCATTCACATTCAGAGATAAGGGTACTCCTTTCCTTTGTGAAGGAGGCACCTCTCACATGAGGGTGTTATGACCTGCTTCAGAAAGAAGAGGGAAAATCACCCCCGCATCTGCTCTTTCTTAAATTCTTTCAGCCTAAAATTTTCAATCTGCCAAAGTATCATATTTTAGGGTAGCATGTTCTGAACCCTATCAGTAACAATACTTGCCCTATGTTTTGGAGAAACTTCAATAATGAAAATCCTGGGATTGTGACACTACATGTAAGTTAAAAAATATGTTAGTAAGAAACCAAAACAAATAGTTTCATAAATGTAAAGTGAAATGCTGAATTCAAAGTTTCAGATATGATTTATTTAAGGAAATATATCAATACCCAAAATAAGCTAACAAAAGAGGCAAACATTACTTAATTAATAGGAGCATACATGATGTAGTTCCTGAGGAAGATTTCATGAAATGGCAGATTAGGACTGCTATATTTATTAATTGAGAGGTGATTATTTTATAAACTAACAGAAAATAATTTTCACTATCAACAATAAAAATTGCCAAAAATTAAAACATTCATTCCAACTAATACCAAACACTCATAGTCTTTTTAAAAATAAGAGTTTTTAGGGAACCCTGGGTGGTGCAGTGGTTTAGCGCCTGCCTTTGGCCCAGGGTGTGATCCTGGAGACCCGGGATCAAATCCCATGTCAGGCTCCCAGTGCATGGAGCCTGCTTCTGCCTATGTCTCTGCCTCTCTCTCTCTCTCTCTCTCTCTGTGTGTGTGTGTGACTATCATAAATAAATAAAAATTAAAAAATTTAAAAAAAATAAAAAATAAATATAAGGGTTTTTAGGTTTTAAACTATACTTAAATGACAAGGTATTTAGTTCCAATATAATACTTTAAAATCTTGAACTACATTTGCCTACAAGTTTAGAAATATACAATAAGAAATAACTTATAATATAGTAACATAGGCTATGCTTTGGGTTTCAGCCTTGACATGTGAAGAACTTGGAAGTTGTGACTGCTGTCCTTACAACATGAAAAAACTGAGTAAACTGAACATTCATGACTATTTCTGAACTCCTTAGAGAACTGAGGTCTCGGGCAAATTGTCACCCAGAAATCTGAATAGACGGGTTCATCTAGAGAGACATGGGTAAAACTTGCTCATCTGGAACAGAAGCTACAGGAGCCATAAGCTGGTAGAAACACTGTAAGGGTAATTTTGGTGATTGGTAGGAAGCTGAGCATTGACAAGGTAAGCATGAGACACTTCTGGAGGTTGCATTTTTAAGAGGGTCCCACATTTTCATGGGCTTTGATTCTAATACCTGTACTAGGTTCTCACTGTGAAGATCCAAGGAAGATTGCTGTGGCCCTGGCAGGGGAAAGAGAGGAGTAATTGCTGTGAACCATAATCAGGGACTACTCTTCTGTGGAAAGGACTTTTTCAGAGCCTTATCCCAGCTGACAGAAGGAAATGCCTTCCACTCTACCCACCTCCAGCCTTTCTCTTTCACCTAAAGAGGCAAAAGCCAAACCAAACAAACAAAAAAAAGAGTCAAAAAACAAAAAAACAACCCAAAACATAGTCAACAGGGATCAGGATTTCAAGGAAATAGATTCATATAGCTGCAGCCATTGGAAGGGAGTCCAGGGTGCTAGGTAGGGGAACCTATACCACTAGAGAAAAACCTTTGAAGGTCTCAGTCCAAGGATAAAGGGCCAGTAAAACACTGAAATTTCAAATTGTAGAACACTTTTCCTTGCCTACATCATACTACTATAGCAACAAGTTTCTAATATAACAGTGGATTACACCTGTAAGTTCTGCAAGAAACAGGCTTCCTCTGAGGTGGCACATTTAGGAAAGGCCAATGTCAAGAGGGAAAATAAAACAGACATTAGAAGAATTTGAATCTTTTGGCATCTATAGCTACAGCAAAAATTAACATAAACCCTCACACTTATGGCTTATTTACCTCAGTTTTAATTATTCATACATATCATATTTACCTTTCAACAAAAAATTATAAAGGCCTATCACAGGCAAAAACAAACAAACAAACAAAAAACCCCACAGTCTAAAATGACAAAGCAAGGGGCGCCTGGGTGGCTGAGTCAGTTAAGCATCTGACTCTTGACTTTGGATCAGGTCATGATGTCAAGATCTCAAGACTGAGCCTCAAGTTGGGCTCCACACTTAGTGAGGAGTCTACTTCTCTCCTCTCCCTCTCTCTCTCTCTCTCTGCCCCCCCTACTCATTCACACTTCTCCAAATCAATGAATCAATCAAGCTTTAAACTGACAAAGCAAATGTTAGAACTAGCCTCAGATTAAGACACAGATTTAAGGATTATCATGCAGAGAATTTAAAATAACAATGATTAGCCTTTCTGCATTATACAGAGAAGTCCTTACAGCATTATTCTGGATTTCCATCATAACTTAAAGGGGAACTTTCATAGTGTCTGGAGCCCTTAAAGGTTCTGAAATAAAAGAGGATGTCCTCAAATTCCTTGCAGCAGGAACCCGCTCAGGTGGCACTGACCTTGACTTCCAAATGGAACAGTACATCTACAAAAAGAATAGTCATGGCATCTATACCATCTGAAGAGAACCTGAGAGAAGCTTCTGCGGATGGCTCATGTCATTGTTGCCATTGAAAACCCAGTGTCATATTGTCTGGTAATACTAGCCAGTTGGCTGTGCTGATGTTTCCTGCTGCCATTGGAGCCACTTGTATTGCTGGTCACTTCCTCCAGGAACCTGGAACCAGATCTAGGCAGTCTTCTGGGAACTAAAACTGGTAGAAACTGATCCCAGGGCTGACCACCAACTTCTCATAGAGCTGCCTTATGTTAACCTCCCTACCATCACTCAGCATAACGCGGACTCTCTCCTCTGCACTGTATGAACACTGTCATCCTCTGCAGCAGGAGACCTCACTCTGTGGGTCTGATATGGTGGATGCTGGCCAAGGAAGTTCTGCACATGCATGGCACCATCTCCTATGAACATTCATAGGAGGTCATGTCTGATTTTTCCTTTTAAGAAATCATGAAAAGAGATTGAAAAGGAAGAGCAAAGAGGTCCCTGCGTGGCTCAGTCAGTTAAGTGTTAGACTCCTCGTTTCAGCTCAGGCCATGATCTCATAGCTTGTGAGAATGAGGGGCTCTTCACTCAGCAGGGCGTCAACTTGAAGATTTTCTCCCTTTGCTCTGCCTCCCACCCCAGTGCTCACTCACATGCTCTCTCTGTCAAATAAATAAATGAATCTGGAAAAAAAAAAAAAAAGGAATAGCGGGCTACTGCTGAAAAAGCAGGACTAAGGAGGAATTTCAGGATGAATGGATTGCTCCAGCTTCTAAGTTCAGTGCTACTCAACCCAAGGTCACAAGCTGGTCTGAAGGCGTGCATCTGTCCTCTGTGCCAACCCAGCAGTTACTCACTGAAAACTGGAATGCTCAGCCTGCCCCTGAGGACTGATCAGCAGTCTCACTGCTATGGCCGTTCAATGGGTAGGAACAACCACTGAGTGGTCTTTTTTTTTTTTTTTTTTTAAGATTTTATTTATTTATTAGAGAAGGAGAGAGTGAGCAAGTGTGAGAGAGCGCACAGGAATGGAGGGAGGGGCGAAGCAGAGGGAGAAGCAGACACCCCACTGATCAAGGAGCCCCACTCCGGGCTCCCCAGGATTCTGGGATCATGATGAGCCAAAGGCTTAGCCAGCTAACCACCCAGGTGCCCCTACTGTGTCATCTTAAGTTGTTCATCCACAGACTTTCGAGCAGAAAATGAATATAAGGTTGACAGAGAAAATAAAGTTTCAAAGAAAAAAAATTCTTTGATAAAATAAAATAACTGATTAATATTATAGCAGCCCTAATGAGAAAAATAGACAATATGCAGGAGCGTAGAGGTAATATAAGCAGAGAGATAGCAAACATTAGAAGGAATGAAAAAAGAAAAGAGAGATATCAAAAACACTATAACATAAATGAAGAATGCCTGGAATGGGCTCATTTGTAGATATGACATGACCAAGAAAAGAATCAGAGAGCTTGAAGATAGATCAATAGAAATAATTGAAGGAATCTAAGGGTTGAAAGAGACATTAAAAGTTGTCTAGTATATTTATTCATTTTCCTTGTAAAATTAGATTCAAAATACATTCCCTTTTCTGATGGGATATCGATGACATAAAAAATCACCTAACCCTTGCTGTCAAGACTTTCGCAAATAGAAGCATATAAATTAATACAACTAGTGTAGATGAAACAACTTTCGGCATTTAAATACCATTTGCCTCTAAAAAGCAATGCAATACACAAGTTATAGGTAGTTACGATCGAATTAGGAGACTTAGAACAGAATCCTACATTTTTTTCACTATTGTAAAACATCCTGACCAAGTTTCTTTAACATATTTGCATTGTCATTCTTTGACTAAATGCCCTACATTTTTTTTTAAAGATTTTATTTATTTATTCATGAGAGACACACACAGAGAGAGAGAGAGAGAGAGAGAGAGAGAGGCAGAGACACAGGCAGAGGGAGAAGCAGGCTCCATCCAGGGAGCCCGACGTGGGACTCGATCTTGGGTCTCCAGGACCGCCCGGGCTGAAGGCGGCGCTAAACCGCTGAGCCGCCCCCGCCCCCAGCTGCCCTATGCTGTTCCCTTTACACTTGTCTCCTGCTACTTTGTTCTTTTCTGGAATTAAGGATCAATTGTCAAACATTGAAGCCAAAAGCTCTTATTAATCGCCCTGTCTCTTTTGGATTTTAGTATTTAGTACTTCGGTCAGTGTTCAATTTCAGTCCTGCTATTTTTGTTTGCACATTTTCATAACTTGTTTTCAAATATTCATTATGTTGAAATATTGAAGGTCAAGTTACTGCTAAGTGGATTTTTTTTATAGATACTGTAATGTCAGAAGAACAGTGTAACAGTTTAAGATTATTATCTTTTCCTACTTTCACTGACTGAAATTGATATTTGAGCTCATATTTACATATTTCACATGCTTGTATTTCACTTCTCATATACATAAAATTCTATGCTGGTGTTGAGGTGGCTAGGAAGAGGTTACCCTATCTTTAAGGCATGATTAGGCTATAAATGTATATTAGAATTACCTTGGAAGTTTTTTTAAAGACTCTGTCACTCAGGCCCGTTTGTAGTGGGGCCTGTTTGAGTTGGGATCCAAATATCAATATTTTTAAGAACTTCCCAGATAATTTTAATGTGTAATCAAGATTAGAATTATTGAACAACATAGTAAGAAAACATCATGCAGATAGATTTGAGATATAAGAATCTCCTCTCTCCCTCTCTCTCTCTCTCTCTCTCTCTCTCTCTCTCTCTCTCTCACACACACACACACACACACACACACACACACACACACACACACACATTCATGAGACTTCAGAGGACAAGGAAATCATTTCCAAGGGAGAAATCAGCAACAAGGGTTTCTGAGCTTAAAGGGCTATAAAGATTTTGGAGGATAATACCCAACCAAATGAAGACGCATGTCTGGCCAGAGGGCACTATGGCTGAAAGAAGGCAATGAAATGTACTTGACAATGACCTTTTTGGATGATGCAGAGAAAAGATGGATTCAGAAGAGAGCACTGTAAGGAATTGTGGGAAATAGTTGAGACAGAGATCCCAAATTGAGAAGACCTTAAAAACTTCAGGGTGAATTTCATGTTTCTATCATTATAAGGTATTTCTTTAATATTTGTTATATTATCTAAGTATGCAGGAACTTAAATCCATGATTCTGTTATCTAGCTTAAGAATTAAACACTATCAGTGCAGTTGAAATCTGAGTGCTTCCTTCCCTGACAATTACTGCACCACCCTCTGCAGAGGTAATTATCATCCTAAATTTGGTGTTGATTATTGTCATGCCTTTCATAACACTTTAGATACATAGATGCTTATGTTCCTAAACAAAATATATTTTCCAAGTTACAAAATATATTGTAAAGTGTGGAAGAGAATAAATATGGCACAATGAAAAGGGTGTTGCAGGAATCACGAATTCTGGGAGAGTAGCTGTTGTTTAGTCAAACTGGGCCCAGTTGACCATTCCCTCATCGCAAAAGCACCTTCCTCCCTAGCCTTCTTCTGTACCTCCTTTTTGACTTTGTTTCTACCTCTCCCATCTTTCTCAGTCTCCTCCATGATAGCCATTTTTTGTCCACCTCTTACAGCTCTTACTTTCCTGTGTAGACTTCCAAGGCCGTAATATACAAATACTGATGACTGCCAAATCTGTTTGGTCAGCATGTGTGCCTCCTCTGCTCCAGGCCTGGATTGCTAATTGCCTATGATTATTTTAGCTCCACAACCACTTCTATCATGTCCAAAATCAATCTTAGTGCCATCTTATTTTCCTCCTGTTTTATTCATCCCCTTTATGGTGTATTTCCTTTCCCTCTACTTTGTATCTCTGCAAATGGTCCCCAAGATTTGTCTTCTTACCTAAGCTAGAAAACTGGGAGTCTTTCCCACATTTCTTTCTGAACATCAGTTGTGCCCACTAATTATTGCCTTGTCTTGCCAAGTCAACCTCCTTAATCATGCTTGTATTGTCCCCCTCCCCAATTCTCTCCACTGCCCTAATTGCAGGGGCTTTTTGTCATTTCTCTAGTTTGTTATGAGTCTATAAGCTTATCTCTCCAGCCCTCATTTTGTCCAAGTCCCACTGTCTGTCTCCTATCTGCTCTCAGAGTGATTTTCTTAAATATAAATCTGAATATTTTCCACTCCAAGTGGGAAAAAAACCAAACCAAACCAACCAAACAAAAAAACCTCCTCTAGTTTCTATAGAGCCTCTCACTTTATTCTTTTGATCCCTAATTAGGATTCTACAGAATTGACTGAAAGACAACCAATGGTACCAAGTTATAGTAGATGAATTTTTGGGGAAGATGTCAAACAGCCAACTGACTGTTCAAATACACAGACCCTTTTACTCCTCCTATCCTGCTAAATAATTCATTCATCAAATATTTTTTATTTGATAAATTTCACATGTAACCATTTGTAAATTTAAAGTGTACAGTTTATTACTTTGACATATTTATGTATTGTAATTTGATTGCCATTGAAGCAATATTTATCACATTACATTATTATAGTACAGAATTATTGACTATATTCATTAGACTGTCTGTTATATCTCTATGGCTTATTCACAACTTTGTACCCTTAAATATCACCAATATTACCACCCCAACCTCTCTCCTCTGGTAACCAACAGTTTGCTCTCCCATTGTGTATGTATATCACATCTTTTTTATCCACTCATCTGCTGATAGTCATCTGGGTTGTTTCCATAGCTTGGCTATCATTCACCAAATATTTATTGACACCTACCAATGTGCCAGACACTCTTCTCTATGCTATTTATATTAACACTTTTAACTTTTACAACAACTGATGGATGTAAGTAATAGTATTATCCCATTTTATAGATGAGGAAATAGTTGGTATCAAATTACCCAGGGCCATAGCTTGGTGCAACCCAGAAAAGGACTTGAACATAGGTAATTTGACTCCAGAATTTTGTCACCCAAAGTGAGATCATTGGACCAGCAGAATTGTATCACCGATAATATTATTAGAAATGCAGATCCTGTACTCCCATTCAGTCTTGCTCACCAGAGTTTGACTTTTTATAAGATTCCCTGGTGATGTGTAGGTTCATCCATGTTTGAAAAGCACTTGTTTTTAAGTCTGAGTTTTTAACGATCATGTCACCCCCATATATCAAAAGTTGAGTTGTTCCTTCTTCTTCAGACACATTAGTTGTTTCTTCTTTTCATGGGCCTGACAAAAACAAAAACAACAATCCCAAAGCCTTGCCCCTTTTAGTTTTCACTGAAGGGTTGATAGCAAGGTGTTATGTATGTAGCTCTGAAGAAGAGCCCCCTGGAGCTGAGCTAAGCTTCCTCCTTTTGTGGCTGCTTCTTCATTTGTCCTCAGGCTGGCATCTGATACTCTCAACCCAGTCTAGATAGGAGATTTTGGGGGCACCTGGGAGGCTCAGTAGTTGAGCGTCTGCATTTGGCTCAGGGCATGATCCTGGGGTCCTGGGATTGAGTCCCACAGCAGGCTCTCCACAGGGATCCTGCTTTTCCCTCTGCTTATGTCTCTGCCTCTCTCTCTCTGTGTCTCTCATGAATAAATAAATAAAATCTTTTTTTTTTTTTTTAAAGAAGCTGAAACTTTTCTGGCCAGGCAAAATATAAGCCAGTATCCCTATTAGTTATTATTCTAATCAGCTCTTGGTATAGATAAATTTTATGGCTCCTAAAGAGTATCTGAAGGACTGACATTCAAAATAACCTTTGGTTACTTCATGGCTATCCACAATTGATAGGAATTTAGTACCAGTTGCTAGCCCAGTAGAGGAAGAAGTAAAAGCAGCTATGACTTGGAATCCAAGTAGCAGGAAAAATTTGGGATCAGATGCCATTATAACCCTGATCAACATCATAACCTTAACAGTGAATTAAAGTGACATGTATCTTCTAATAAGGGAGGAAGGTGTGAGTTGCAGAATAAACTATAAATCACTCAATCTTCCAAAACTCACTCATGGAGGCTTCTTGGCCAGCCTCATCCTTGGCTCCTTATTTACCTGGAAGCTGTTTTCAGTTGGGTCTCTCACAAAAACACTCAAAACTCTGTGAAGCAGTAATGGGAAATGGATGATTTACTAAGGTTTTGCAGAGGGAAGGACAATGTGTCATGTCACATACCACTGTGCAAAAACTTAAGCAAAATCTTCGCTAGACATAAGGGCTCTTCATGTTTTTCTTTCTCAAATGCTTCCTTCCCAATCTGAATAGCTCCCCCCCCCTTTTTCTTCTTTCCTCCTTTCTTTCACACAGTATCTAGCAAGCTACTGTTTCATTACTAGCATCAACTGCAACGCCACGTTTCAATAACTGAAGCAAAACATAAACTGGAGACTTCAAAAGAGTAATGCATTCCCTAGCTGGGCTTCACTAGCCACTGCATCCAGCCTCATTCTCAGGACCTTTTCAAACAAAAGCAGTTCTCTTCCCCCGTGGGGGTGGAGATATCTAAAATAACAATAGACACCTTCTCTATATGGCTACTTTCTCCTCTCTTGTAGTACTTCTTCAGGTTTTTTATAGAACTAGGAATAAAAGCTTTTATCTGACTGGCAAAAGGCTGATTGGACAGACCATCTTCAATGTTCAAAAGACAAGATGCCTGCTCTTTGAATGTATGTATTTATGTCACAAGTATTTGAAATAGTCAAGTAATGTCAGAAGACATTACTTTGTAATGTCTTTGTATCACCACAATGACTCTGGGCACCTCACACTCAATCAGAGAGGCCTCACTTACATATAATTTTATACATTAGCTTTCCACATGATATTTCTTAGGGAAAGAAGCTCCAATTCTAGAAGTAGTTCTAAAAATATTGAAAACAAGGAATAGACAACATAACGTCTTACAAGCTCAACCTTCTTTGCATGGTGAAAGGCTCTACATTACCTGGGTTCTACCAGCCTTCCCAGCCTTACCCCACCATCATTCATGCTGCCAACCAGCACTCTTAAGGTTCCCAGAAGGCACCTGATGCTTCAACTTTCTATGCCTTTGCTTGTGCTGTTCTGTCCATTTAGCTGGGGGCACTTACATCCATTTGAGGGTATAATTTGTGTCACTGCTGTTATGAAGACTTTACTATCTTAGTCTGTTTTGGCTGCTGTCACAATGAATTGTAGACTGAACGGCATAACCAGATATTTATTTAATCAGTGTTCTCAATGCCAGCAGTCCGAGATCAGAGTGACAGCAGGGTCAGGTTCTGAGAATAGCCTTCTTCTGGGTTCAGATTGCTGACTTATTGTATCCTATGGTTGAAAGAGGGTGGGAGCTCTCTTTTATATGAGCACTAATCCATTCGTGAGGATTAGTTCATTCATGAGGGCTCTGCCCTCAGGACCTAATCACTTCCCAAAGTCCCCCACTTCCTAATACCATTACAAGGAGGATTAGGATATACAACATAAGAATTTTACTGAGGGACACGAACATTCAGTCCATTGCACTGATCTCTTCTACTGGGAAAGGATTTGTTTCCCATAAGCCTTTGTTACCCTGGACATATTCATTTTGTTGCACTTATCCTCACTTTGCATTTACCTGTGTTTTATCTCTAATAGAAAATATACTTTTTGAGAGCAAGGACAGTTGTCCTTATTTACTCTTAAACCTCACCCACTGCCTGGATAATGTAAATATCCTTTGGATCTTTGGATGAATATTCATTTGAGTGTTTATCTCCAAACTTAAGTGACAACAGACTTTGATGAAAGAAAAGTAGTGTAGGTGTAAAGTCTGCCTTAAGGCATAATTCTGCTTGAGAAGAGTTAGTATGTCGCAGGCTTTTTTTCTCCCCACTCTTGTATTCTGTTTATAAAGTGTCTTGGGTAACTAAACAACCTTAATAGTTTAGTCAGAACTAACATCAATAGTGTATTACAGGATAGATGTGTGATTTTCAACTACTTCATAAAGTTTGAAATGGCTCTCTAAAGTCTCAAAAAATTAAAAAAAAAACTCTGAATGAATCCCAATTAAAAAAAAACATTTCATGAAATCTCTATTCTGTTGACAAATAGAATTGTTCTTAATTGAGAATAATTCCATGCATCCCTAGCTATAATGCCGACTTATTAAGAAAATAAACTTAACCTCCCCACTATCAGAGTGTTTGTAAAATTGGCATATATATGTATAACATATGATACTTAGCTGGTAGCTGTCTTCTAGAAGTGTCATTAGTGATCTAATGTAGTATCAAACAGAAGGGCAATATTTCCCTTATGTCACAAAAATCAATTTAAACTTTAAAAATATGCTTAAGATGCCAGGAAAAATTGATAAGCAATAAGAAAGACTCCTAAATTAATTCCCATTCTAAAAAAGAGGACATACATTTGTGTTTGAATGTATGTCACTAAAATGGAATGCCTCACAGCACAAGACTATTGTGAAAAATTATCACTATCTTTTAAAAATGAGAACAGCCTAAGTTAAGGCAATAAATTAATGCAGAGCAGATCACTTAAACCCTGGAATTAGCATAGACCTGAATTAAAACTTTGAGATTGTTAGAATTCTTTTTCAATTGTGGTGAAATGGAAAAAAATCTATTTCTAGCCTTGTGATTTATTCGTATTCGTTATATGACTCACATTTATGATTAAATTTAAGGCACTGGCTGGTTATTCATCAAGATACAAAAAGAAGAGGAAAAAAAATCTGTTTATCACCTTAAGAACAGAATTAGTTAAAAAAAAAAAACACATTAACTTGTAGAAAATGAGCAACTGTTAACATGCTATTTTTTCCAGAATATGAAAGAAAACTATTTACCTTTGTAAATCCAAAAAATGTTGCTTGTGTTGCAAAATATCAGCAGAATATACTCTCTCAAATGCCAACTTTACATTCAGAAAGGACCAAAATATCAAAAAATAAAAACAAGATATCTGAAAAATCTTTATACCTCCAGAGAGTAGACAATAATTCCCAACCATGTACATTTTACTTGCATTCCTCCACCACCTTGTTTAAGAATGAGAAAGTGTACTGAGTTTTTTATTTAGCTGAGTTCAGGAAAAAGAATATATACAATGCCCTGGATTTTTAGTTATCAATCTAAATATAGCTTATATATCTTAGTTTTGGCTTTGAGAACATCCCTGAGTGCAACTTTTTGTCATTGTTTTCTTTTCCTCAGTTGTTCCCAAAGAGAATATCAATATTGAAATTCAGAAACCAATTTCAATTTGTTGTAGTGCACGTCTAGTATCAGAGAGGTTTTCTTTTTAATATTTAAACACATTAATAAATATTTAAACAGCAAAGTACTTGCACTGGGTAAATTCTATCTAAAGTAAGATGGAAACTATTTTACTGTTCCAATGTTACTAACTGTAAGTTGAGGTTTCTCAAATATGAAGCTTTTTGATGTGTGTGTGTGTGTGTGATCCCTGCAGTCAATTCAAAATATTTTCCACATTAATTTTAATCCAAGTTGAACAAACAATAAAACTAGTTAGAAAATTAAAATGACTGTTCTTAAAACTTTTGTTTAGCTATATGATTTTGAACAAAATACAAATTTCAAGAGGAAAGTAAAATCCTTCTCACGTCCAAATTTGTAGTCATTGGTATATAAGTCTGCTTCTATTTTTCTTTTTCTTATCTTCGATAAAAAATTAACATCTTACTATGAAGCATATAGTTTAGAGTCTTTAGAGTATAAATACTTGCAAACAAAATCCTTTGCCATACTGTTAACCGTTCAGACAAATATCAGAAGTGGGAGTAATAAGAAGGCTAGAATCTTATGAGGGATAGTTATTTCCTAGGTCTTTAGGACAAAAGTCCCAGTGTACCAGCCAGTTCTGTAAGAACTCTGTATTTTAAATGACCAAGAAAACAAATTGCAGACCTAAAGTGGTACGTAAAAATAGAATGTGGATAAGATGAGATTTGATGAAATCAGTGTAGTACAGAATTGCCCCCACTGAATGTTGGAAGAACCTAGTGCACACTGCAGATTTTTACCAATGTCTTCAATCTAGTGAAATGCTTTGAAAGTATATGGGCTTTTTTTTCTCTCTTTATCTATGTCACCCATCCCCCGCCCCCCTCCACTCTGTCAACCACCAGACCTAATCACACGGGCCCTGTTAGAGACCGCTAGAGCCTCTCTCTTTCCTGCTGGTCTTGAAGAAGAAAATTGCTAGCACTGCTACAGCTGCACGGAAATGGCTTCTGCTAACAGCCACCGGAAGCTTGGTAGAGGACCTCAAGCCCAGTGGAGACCCAAGTCTTAGTAACTCCTTGCTTGCAGCTGTGTGAGACCCAGAGCAGAGGGCCCCGGAAACCAGCCTAGACTCTTCGCTCACAGGAAGTGTGAGATAATACAAATGAGTTATTTTAAGCCACTGAGTTTGTGCTAATTTATTATGCAGTAGAGAAAACAAATGCACAAGCCTATGGAATATCATAGGTAACTAGACAGCTTTGTGTCATGATGTTTTTACATGTCTGTTTTCATACACTTCGTGAGAGCTGGGCTCATCTTTGGTTCTCTTTGTGTTTTCCTTCATTTAGACTACAAACATTCCTTGAATATTCTTTGAATGAATTAATTAGCAGATGAATTCCTTCTTGCAGTACCGTGGTTCTTTTTATGTTCTATCCTGCTAAGAAACTATCCTTTCCATCTTCTAGTTTTATTCCTTCCTATGACTGTTCCCAACTCCAGAATGGGTTGCATCTATTAACCAGCTATGTCTTGGGTATAATTAGCAAGCACTGGAATTCCAAAGTCTAGGGAACGTTTATGCCCTTGGGTGTGGGAGTGCATGTGACCTATTCAAATTAATGTATCTTTCTTCATATTCAACCATAAAGACATCCTTCCTTTGGGATGCCATCACCTGTCACTTAACAATTGTTAGGAAATTCTTAAAATGCACTTCTCATAGAAATTTTCCAATTAGAAGTACTACAAGATGCAATTACATTATACATTCTGTTACTTAGAAAAACTGGGCCAGTCAGGGTTCCTTGTTATAAGTGACAGAAATCAATTCTGCCTTTAAGAAAAAGGTGTGTCGGAAACCTAGTTGGCAGCTGACAGAATAATAGGAAGCAGAGAGGATTCATCATGGAAAATGCATAGGAACTAAGCTGTGGGGGAGGCTAGGACCCTAGTTAAAGAGATGACCTTCGGGATGACTGGGTGGCTCATGGTTGAGCATCTGCCTTCAACTCAGGTCGTGATCCCGAAGTCCTGCATGGAGCCTGCTTCTCCCTCTGCCTCTCTCTCTCTCTCTCTCTCTCTCTCCATGTCTCCCGTGAATAAATAAAATCTTTAAAAAAAGAGAGAGAGAGAGAGAGATGACTTTCAAGCCAGTGCAGTGTGTTGCTATGTCCTTGCCTTGATACTAGACACTACTCATGAAGTTTTCACTACCACCACCTTCCCATTCCCCCACCACTCCCATCATTAGAAAGAAATCTAAATTGTCTTTCTTTTTGTCTCACTAGCTAGGGGGGGCCTTGGGGAGCATCTGTTTATTCTGGAGCATCTGATTGGCAGAGTTCATTCTGTGGCTCTGAGAGAGCAAGTATCTGGCATTTTTGGTTTCTGTGGCAATATGTGGGACCCTACCTCTCACCAAGACACAATGGTCAATTGCCCAAACATAGGCTGTCTTTACCCCAAAACATAACCCCTAATACATCCAATACAGAATTTTGGCATTTTCAAGAAATAGGCTTAGTTTGATTGTATTGTTGATAAAAAATGTGGAGCAAATAAGAGTTTCAAGAAAGACTTGAAATAAAATTAGGGAATTTTATTTTACTTTAAAAGTGGCTCCCCAAAACGAACAGGGGGTGGTGGAAAGGGAGGTGGGCGGGATGGGTGGGGGTGACTGGGTGACAGGCACTGAGGGGGGCACTTGATGGGATGAGCACTGGGTGTTATGCTATATGTTGGCAAATTGAACTCCAATAAAAGTGACTCCCCACCCAGCATGGAGCCCAACATGGGACTTGATCTCATGACCCTGAGATCAAGACCTGAGCTGAGATCAAGCATCAGATGCTTAACCAACTGAGCTACCCAGGTACCCCTAAACTCAGGAAATTTTAAAACATAACAGTAAGATGATTTAATGGCCAAGTGTATGGCCACATTGGGCACTAGTTACATAAAGAAGGAGATGACACAAAATGGTTTTGGAGACTTCCTATCTTCCCATAAGTTGCTATTCATATATACAGCTGTGGATGATTCCATATAAGTGAAAGGAGGGTTCTGCAATGTTCAAGAAGTATGACTGCCATTTTTTTTTTGACTGCCATTCTTGAGGGTATCCCTGACCCCTGTCCATATTCCAAACTCACAAGCCTAATTGTTGTAGAAACTCTGTCAACAGGATTTCCTTTTCATCACACACAGGTAAACTGGATTTAAAAAAAAAGAAAAAAAAAAAAAAGCACCAGTTTCATGATCCTTAACTTCAAGTTTCTGTGAGGCAAAGATAAAGGAAAGTTTAAGTTTTTAGTAGGCTGGGACCTGAAGATCCTGCTGTCAGTTCTACTTCATTTTTTTTCTACAATGCCTATATCAAATGTCACCTCCGTGAAACCTTTATTTTTTCAAACTGAGTCTATTTCTCCTTCCTCTGACTTCCAGGAATTTGTACTTATTAATATCTAGTGTTCCGTTATCTGTATTCCTGATTTTCTCATCAGATTGTGAACTGTGTCAGAGTAAAGACCATCTTATTTAGTATATTTAGCAAGAGTTAGTTTAATCCTATTGCTAGTTTCCTCATTACCTTGTACACTATGACACTGTGTTTGTAGCTGACTCCCCATCAGGCTATAAGCTTTTGGGGGGTAGAGTTTTTTTTCCTGTTTTGTCCATGGTACTGAAATCCTAAAGAGCTGATAGGGTGGGATCATTGGTTTGTCCTAAGTGGATTTGTCATAAACAAGATGTATATTAAACTCCCATTTATTTGGCAAATGATCATACTTTCAAAATTCCAGTGAAACTCATGTGTGTTTCTGTTTTTTGGAAGTTAATCCTAACATGCCATGTGAAAAACATATTACATCACTTACTCTTTGAAGATGGGAAAAAGAGTAAATTTGAGGATTAAGTATGAGATCTTAATAAAAGAATGCATGTCATCTTTATCTGTTATTGCTTTCCTGACAAAGATCTGCATAAGTAAGTGCTAAATGAATACCCACAATGTACCTTTTTGAACTCATTTTGAATAGCATTGGCAAATTAGGCAGGGTTACATAAAATACACTACCCTGAGCTAAGACACTGGACTAGGAGTTAAAAGGCCTGATGTCTTTTTTTTTTTTTAATTCAATAAATATTTGCTGACATATTATGCTAGTTACAAGTTTTAACACAACCGTATACTTGCTGTGTACTACTGGTAAGTCACCCAACCACTCTGAGATTAGGTTTCTACATTTGTAAAATGAGTATAGACTATGTCCTGCATTGTCTCATAGCATAGTTAGTGAGAGACACGTTGTATATTCAAGTGACTTATACATAGTAGAACACTTAAATGTGCAGCTTTTATATTTATTTTGATATAACACATATATAATATAGTAATAAAATATCTTAGTGCAATAAAATTATATTTATTAAATAGTACTATGGTTATCTCCTGAAGCCAATTCTTACTATCATCATTTCATTACTACCAATGTATTATATTAACTTATAAAAATATGAATCTGAATTGTCTTTTACCATTTACATTCTACTTTCCAATAATTCATCTTTGATCCTTTCAACAACAAACAGATCCTTCATTTTTTTCATCCATACATTTCTAGGGCTCTACTTTTCTACATGGTAATTTCTAAACCTAGAGATAAACTAGTTTTTGAATGGTACTTGGATAAAGAAAAAAAAATTTTTAAGGAAGAAATTTTGATTCAGTTTAGTTCCACTTCAATTTCTTGAAGGATCACAATAGTAATACATGATAACTGAGAGACATAAAGAACTGTCAGATCAGTTTTATTGCTAGTTCTTGCAAAATGACTGATGACAATGGAAATCTAAAGCAGTGAGTCTCAACATTTTTGATCCTAGGACTGCTTTACACTCTTAAAAATTACTGAGGACTTCAATGAGATTTTATGTCTGTAAGTTACATCTATTACTCTTTATAGTTTCAGAAGTTAAAACTGAGAATTTTCCAACATATTATTTATTATTTTATGCAAAATCAAGAGGGCCATTACATTTTAATGTAAATGCCAGCCCCCTGAAAGGGTTTTGAATATCTCCAGAAATCGATCAAATCTATCAACCGGACTTGGAAAATGGCTGATCCACAGTGTAGAGGGTTTAAATGCAGAACCCTTGAAGTTAGACAGACCTCCTACCTGGGTTCACACTGGTTTAATATGTTTTGGTTGTGTGTCCTTGAGCAATTTACTTAATAAGCCACAGCTTCTCCTCTGTGAAAAGAGTACACTAGCTCCAATTGCATGTGGTTATTATAAAGATTAGATTATTTGAAGTATGAAGTGCTTAGCATGGGTCTTGGCACATAGTAAGTATACAAAAAGTAGTACTTGACTCTAAAATATCGTAGACTGTTTCCTGTATTCTCTCAAAAGGGAAAACCTAGAACAACCATTTCAACTGACCTGACAATATGGCCAGTCTTGGAGCAAAGGTTCTGAAGTTGAAAGCAATAAAATCTATTTTTAAAATATGCTGCCCTATTTATAGTTACATAGCATTTATTCCAAGTCAGTATTTCCATACTATTATGGATGTTTATAATATGATAACCTGAACTGAAAGCTATGATACATTTGAACAGTACCATTTAACTAACCTTCACATAAAAAAAAATACCACATGTTGTTCTTGATGAAAAACCGACCAAACTAATGTTGAGACAATAGATTATTGTTTACATATCACATTTTATAAAATGATATCAGATTTACTAAATATACTAAAAACATTTTCTGAAAGCCTGAAAAGTGTGAAAGGAGATTTTAAAATTTTGTTTTCATTTTTGTTTATAAATTCATTTCAATTACACTTATTGAGCACCCATTCAGTAAATGTCATTGTGTAGAATCCAAAAATGAATAGCATCTCTGCCTAATATTTAAGTTTTTTCCTTTTTATGTTTGTTTCTACTTGCTAATAACTTTTCTCATCCAAAAACAAATTTTTGATTTGTCATAACTCTGGTATGTATTTTTAAAAATTAAGGCATTCACATCTGATCTTTGTGTCTCTTCTACTCTCCAAGAAAAAACACAAATAAAGGTCTGAAACTAGTGGTAAAGTAACTGCCTAGGAATAACTATACAAGTTCTTCTGTATATGATTTGATGTGAAATTATTACAGAAACAGCAGTGAAACAGTCTTTTCTTAGACTGCAAGATTTTGTAAACTGACCTTACTTAACTCTGCTTCAGGTCTTGTTTTTCTAAACTAAGAATATATTCAACTCCAGCTGACTAATTCTCTTTGGTGCTCACCTAATTTTTTTTTTTTTTCACCTAATGGTTTTAACTTCTCAATGTACAGGTCACAAGGAAAACCTAATAATAATAATAATAATAATAAAAGCAAGAATTTGCTTATATTTATTATGTACTCACTTTGTGCCTTATATGGTGCTTTGAATACTTTATATGTACTTAATCATTTAATCATCAAAATAGCCCTATATTATTACTCTCATTTTAGAGATGACAGAATTGACCCAGAGAACATAAGTCAGTACAGGTCATGTCAGAAAAACAGAATACTCCCTAAATATTTAAATCAAGGGATACTTAATCCAAAGAATTAGCTATTTAGGTAATGAAAGAACTAAGAAGCCAAAGAGAGACAATGAATTAAACTAGTTTGGCAACAGCAAGAAATCTTTATGACTCTTAATTTGGAGGAGTGATGGAAGGAGAGGAGGTAAGATTTACGGAGCCCAGGGACCTGCCTCAACCAGGAGGAAGTTGAACCGGAATAGGCCAGAATTGGTGAGAGCTGGACCCACCAAAGAGCTATAGCCTAAGAAGTCATCCAGGGGGAGAGGGAGGAGAAAGAGAAACACCCTGGCTTCTCTTTTTCTCTGACCTTCCATTACCTTACCTATGCCAAATCTATTTGGAAGCCAGCTTACCTGAGAGCATGGGACATGCAAGGATAGTCCTTTCTGTGATTCAGAGCAAGCAATGACGTACAAGGAATATACTAAAAGCAAATAGGCTAGGATTATGCAGAAGGTTTAAGCAATTTGCCCAAGATTACAGAGCTATCTGTCTCTGGGTTGTTCTTTGGGATTTGTGTATATGTAGCAATCATGTGCTCTGAATCATGTACTCTATCCCCTGTGGGACAGAGGTCTTAAGAAGTGACGTTAATCACTTTTGACTACATACTTTTCTCTGTCCATGCACATTATAGGATACCGTCAGGGAAATGTGTGCCTACCACTATGGAAGCAGAAGGTAAGAAGTGAGGAAGAGTCTGGGAACTTTAAGTCATTTTCAGTGTCACAGTACACTTCTGGGCTTGCTTAAAGTAAGGGGAACAAGTGATTCATGCAAGAAATCTGTGCTTTTGTGCTGGCTCGCAGTTGATAAAGTATAGCTTTTTCTCCATATATCTGGAGACTTTCAAGGTAGATCTTGCAAAGAAATAGTTCACATTAGATTGGATTCCTTTTTCAATTCACAGAACTTTTTCCCCAAAACTATTCCAACTAGAAGTATGAATATTGACAGAAAATGTGGAGGCACTATTCTTTAATGTTTTAATGCATCTCTTACTAATCTAAGAGGTTATGGGATGGGGCAGGAAAAGGAGTATTTGATAGTACATTGGTATGAAGTATAGGATTAATCAAAGTAGATTGAATATGACCGCCATGGGCCAAACTGTGTTCCCCCAAAATTCACATGTTGAAGTCCCAATCTCTAGTACCTTAGAATATAACTGCATTTGGAGATGAATTCCTTTTTAAATTATTTTTTTTAAAGATTTTATTTATTTATTTATTCATGAGAGACACAAAAAGAGAGACAGGCTGAGGCAGAAGCAGGCTCCACGCAGGGAGCTCAATGTGGGGCTCGATCCCGGGACTCCAGGATCACAACCTGAGTCAAAGGCAGATACTTTAACCACTGAGCCACCCAGGCATCCCTGGAGATAAATTCTTTACGAGGTGATTAAGATGAGGCTGTTAGAATGGGGCCCTACTCCAGTATGACCTTATAAAAAAAAGGACATCAGGGAACTGTGTGCACAAAGGATCAGCAATATAAGAAGAGGCAGCGAGAGGATGGCGTCTGCAAGCCCAGGAGAGAGGCTGCAGGAGAAACCAAACCTGCTGGCCCCTCAATCTTTGACTTCCAGCCTTCTCAACTGTGAGAGAATATATTTCTCTTGTTTAAGCCACCTGGTCTGTGCTATTTTGTTATGACTGCCCTGGAAAATGAATACTCTGAGCAAAGAAGCAACATCTGGAGATTCTCAGTGTCTGAGGTATTATAGCTGATAGCTGGAGATACCAATATTGATGTGCTTTGTCAGATAAACAGTATGGCTGCCAGGACTACAGAGCTGTCCAGTTAGAGTGAGAAGTTAGAGTTAGCCATGCCCTACAAAAGCATAAACTTGTCTTCTCTCCTTCATGACTGCCCCTTTAATTCAATAAGCTTTGTGTTGTACATGTATTAGGCAGATAGTACTCGTACAGGTTCTAATTTATGAGCGCCTTATCAGCGAATGGTTCCATCGTGACATCATCGAAAAGCCTCCTCTTTCAATGATTGTTTATGGTCACCTTATTGGTGGAAATAAAATCATCCTAGAATGTCAATATACCCAAGGAAGGAAAATAATTCTGATCCTCTTCAAGAGGAGAGTTAAGAACCATTCTTTTGCAGAGGAAATTGTTCAAATCTACACTGTGAATTGATGCTTATTTCTTACTCTGGCTTACAAATGTGCTTTGGCAGTATATTAGACTTTTGGTGTTCAGAAATGGATTTTCAAACTCATTCTAAACAAAGAGAAATAAATAGTCAAGATAGAATGAATACCAATTTCCTTGGTTCACACAAGGCACAATACTGAATATCGTTGGAAACATTATTTTGATCCCACATAGAAAAACAGACTTGGTGTTAAGAACTAAATTTTTAATTTAGTTTTTTTAAGAAAGATTTTACTTATTTGAAAGAGAGAGCTTGCACAAGTAGGGGGAGGGGCAGAGGAAGAAGCAGACTCCTCGCTGAGCCAGGAGCCCTACTAGGGCTCTATCCCATTACCATGACCTGAGTCCAAGGCAGAGGCTTAATGAACTGAGCCACCAGAGGCCCCTACATTTTTAATTTTAATGAAATCTGTCAGTTTAACTGTTTACCTGAGTGTCAACAATCCAGAGTAGTACAATTTGGGAATTATTAAATAATATCCTGAGGTTATATGCTTCCAACAATCATATTAAGGCTTATTCATGAACAGAAAAAACTGAACATTGGGACAAATTGCTAAAATGAATTAGGATATCTGGCAGTGTGTCATGTGTGCAAATTTATCTCAGATTTTCACATTTCCATCCTCTGTTCATTCTAGTATGCTTTCTAGAAAAGAATACCTATAAGGACACTTGAAACTTTCTCCTCATACAAAACAGTTAAGGTCTTAAAAATTTCAGTAGGAAACCACTAGAGGTAAGCTGGAAGTAAATGATCAAAGTGGGCAAATATGACTATCCTATAAAAACGTTTATTTAATAATCACCTAGTAACCACTGGTAAAATAACATTTTCTGTGGAACTAACAATTTAACTCAGAAAAACAAAACTAAAGTTTAGTATATGGCAGTATCTTTTTAAAATCATAGTACTACATTTTTATGTTAAAATTAACTTTCTTATATTCAAATGTCATGAACTGGATAGAGTTCTTTTTTTTTTTTTTTAATCCATGATAGAGAGAAACATGAAGATGACGTTGGACAGAACTTCGGTCTGTAAATGAGGTAAAATGGGCTCTAGTTTGCTTTCTTTGGCAAGTAGCCTTCTTTGAGTCTCAGTGTTCTCACAACAAAACTGTGCATTCTAGGAGAGCTATTGCATCATTCCTAAAATTCTGTGTTTCCAACCACTTCACAACTTTTCAAATTCCTCCGGTGAAAACATAGGATATCAATAGAATTAAGTCCGTGATATGTCAAAATCAAATACATATGAAGACTCCAGGGAAGGATCTCAAATGCTGATTGAAAATATCTGAGGTGTGAAGCAAAGACGGCTGTGAAGTGCACAGATTTGTTACAAAGCCTTGAGAATCACTATGATCCACGATTATCATATAAAACCGGATAATATCTCAGTGATCATTCACTAAGCTTGCTTTTCTTGCCATCAGACTGAAAATTATACCCGGATTTGCATATGTGTGTAATGCATTTATGACAAGATGGACTGATTATTCTGCCCCTCTCGTTGCCACACCCTCACCTCCTATCCCCAGATGAGCTCGCGAAGCTCAAGGTCTTTTTGAGAGCAGAGATCGCCTTCTCGATGTTAAGTTTTTCTTTCAACTCCATATACGGTCAAGTTTTCCAGGCAGGAAGGAAGGTTCACTGCTAATTGTTTGACAGCTGGTATGTCGGAATTACGCGCCACCCGGGCAGGGATACTTTTGTCTGTTGTATAGACCGTATTTCATTTTTATCAGATCTTCAGGAAATAACCCTTATTTCTCCAGAGCCTCGCAACGACTGGTAGGCACCTGTTTGCGTGGGTGAAGCAGACGGAGAATATCAATATTCATTTATGTAGTGATCGGTTAAGGAGAAAAGTACATTCCAGCCTAAGGACTTCTGACAGCCCTTTGCTGAAGTCACACTTGACTTCTTCCCTCCGGGCAAGTTTACTGCTTGTGAAATTCCTAGAAAGGCGAGCGGGGGGGGGGGGGGGACCGGGGACCCAGAAAGGAGCCGGGCTTCGGGACGTTACCAGGCTCAAGGGGAAAGGTTCTGTCTCGGAGGAGTCCGGAAAGCTGGCGATCCGAGCAGTCCGGGCGCCGAGAGAGCGCGGCCCTCGGGCCCGGGCTCCGAGCCTCGCGGAGCCGAGGGGCAGGCCCCGCGCAACCTGCCGCAGGGGCGGCTCCGAGGCAGAGCCCGCGGGGCGCGCCCTCGCCCCGCCCCCCGGGAACGCGCAGGGCGGGGCGGGGCCGGGCTGGGGGCGGGGCCGGGCCGGGCCGGGCCGGGGGCGGGGCCGGGCCGGGCTGGGGGCGGGGCCGCCCCGCGGGTCACAATCTAGGGTTAGGGCGGCCGGCGGGCGGGGCTCGGCGGGGGCGGAGCCGCCGGGCGGGGGAGGCGACGGCGGTTGGGGGAGGGGAGGGGAGGTGGAGCCGGGGAGGGAGGAGGAGAGCGCCCTTCCGGCCCGCCGCTCCCTCCGTCCCCTCTCCCTTCCCCGCAGTGGCCCGCGAGCCGCCGGCGAGGGAGCGCGCGCGTGACGCGGCCCGGCCCGCTCGGCCCCCGCCCCCGCCCATGGCCCCCGCCGCCGCGGAGCAGCCGCGCTGAGGCGGGCCGCGCGAAGTCGTGGGGCTGCCGCCGCGGCCCTCGCCGTCCGCGCCTCGCCGCCAGCCCGCGGGGCCCGCGCACGCACGCCGGCCGCCATCGCCTTCGCGCCTGGCTGGCGGGGGCGCTGTCCTCCCCGGCGGTCCGCGCCGCTCCCCGGAGCTCGGCGGAGCGCGGCTGCCAGGGCCGGCGGAGGCGCGGGGACCCGCCCGCCGCCGCCCGAGTCGCCGCCGGCGCCGCGGGGGCCATGACCGTGGAGCAGAACGTGCTGCAGCAGAGCGCGGCGCAGAAGGTGAGGCGAGCCCGGAGCCGGCGCGGCCGGGCCCCGCTCCTCCCTGCTCCCGGCCTCCCCCTCCGCCGCCCCGGGCTTGCTCCCCCGCCGCCCGCCGCCCGCCGCCCGCCGCCCGCCGCCCGCCGCCCGCGCCTTCGGGGCGTCGCGCCCAGCGTGGGGAGTGGGGGCACGTCGTGGGTCTCGACCCGCTTCCTTCTTGCCGATCGCTTTCCTGCAGCCGACGGTGCCCGCTGCGTACTGCGAGCGACCCTCCCGTTCCTCACTCCTTACGGGGCTTCTGAATTAAACTTTATTCACCTCCTTCCTTTTCTGAAAAAAAAAAAAAAAAAAAAAAAAAAAAGCAGCCGGTTGTCATCCTTCCTGAACACAAACACTCTGTGTGTCGAAGGTGGGAGCGTTCCAGGCCTGCTCTTTTGCAGAAGGGATCTCTACTAGAGTGGAGTTGCCTGCTTGGCGGGGCAGGTACGGCTACCAGGTGGACTCTTGTGTTGGAAAGTAGAGGATTTGGTTTGTTCTTCTTTTCCCTTTTCCTCTTTCTTTCTCTCTTTCTCTCTTTCTCTCTTTCTCTCTTTCTCTCTTTCTCTCTTTCTCTCTTTCTCTCTTTCTCTCTTTCTCTCTTTCTCTCTTTCTCTCTTTCTCTCTTTCTCTCTTTCTCTCTTTCTCTCTTTCTTTCTTTCTTTCTTTCTTTCTTTCTTTCTTTCTTTCTTTCTTTTTCTTTCTCTCTGAATATACACCCTGCCCCTACGAAAGGAGACCTTTCTGGCCATGTTTATTCCAGGGATCTTTTGTCTGCTAAGTTTGACCTTATTCCATCCTTCACCCTTTACTCTTGCCTCAGTCACACATTCAAATGGCCACGTAAGTAAAAAAAAAAAAAAAAAAAAAAAGAATCTGAAGTGTGCAGCTTCAGATCTTTCCCAGTGAGCGGTGAGAGACATTCATTTTATTGGAGATTTGGGTTCCAGAATCTCAAGTGCGTTATCATGGCTTGCACCATATCTTGAAGTGTTGGCTATGACTTGTTTTTTTTTTTTTGTTTGTTTGTTTTTTTTGGCATTCTGTGAAAAGCATTTTGGGCAAAAGGAAAACATTGCTTTAGTCGTGTTGAGATTCGGGGAGTCACTAGGGGTTTACTGGGAGCAGCGACCAAAGCTGTGTTTGGCTTATCTGAGCCAGTAATGAATGCCCCACCCTGTGCTAGTTTTGGCGTCGTTTGTATCCTACCTGTGCTTGATTTCAGAACGAGGCCTGCTGTGTCCTAGAGTGGACGGTCTGAATACCCACTGCTAAGTTTTTGCTTTGAGATTATTTTTAGAGTTCTAGATAGTACTTGAGGTAATTGAAGATGCTCAAGAATTTTGGAAAGCAAGGATAGCGCATTGTTATTTTAGGCACTTTGGGAAAGTTGTCTTTGGAACTCTTGTGTGAGTTAACTGCTCCTGGCACATTCAGAAGGTTGTTGCAGACTGCGATTTATTTACCGTGAAAAAGGATTCTAGATTTACTAATGGGAGTTCAGGATAGTTTATCTTCTACTCCTTGTATTCTGTTTTGAATATCTTAAACTTTAGTTTTTGATGTTTAAGTATGTGATAAAGTGTTAATACTTAGAGCAGGACCTTGTGTTCATATGTATGCCAAGCAGGATTTAATAGGTTTGGTATCGTTTTTTGTTTATAGCTCTCTTCAGTGTTGAATATTAAAGCCTGGTTATTGTTTGAGAGTGGGAAATGTGGCTCCTACTTTTCACATCTTTTAAGTTTGAACAATGGTAAGAAGTTTGTGAGTTGCTTTTTTTTTTTTTTTAAAGTTGACTTTTTCTAGCGTAGAATCAGATAATGCAGATCTGCCTGGTTCAGAGGTTTATGCATAAAATCGTAGGTTCTAGAATCAAATTACTGAAGATGATCTTGGCCATCAAATCCAGTTTCCCAGCTTCATGAGTCCCCTCCTTACACAAAGGGAATAGTTGTTGATCCAAAATATTACTATTATGATGCTATTGTTAGTGTATGTGTCAGATCTTTTGGGATACTGGGGAATTTTTATTGGAGCGATTTTTATTATGCATTTATTTTTATATTTCCATAATGGCATTTATGGGGTTTTTGAAAAGAAACAATGTGTTTATTTACTTTTTTTGCAGTAATATACTATTTGTTACTCAGAACTGTTTAAAAATGTTTATTTAGGTATAAGTACTTTAAACCATCCATTACAGATAAATTCATAGGCTTAAATTCACCAGATTAGTAACTAGGAAGCGGACTACAAGCTAGTAACTAGGAAGTGAACTTCATACTTTAGAAGAAACAAAAGTGAAACTCTTTGTTTTCACTTAGAAACTATGAATTATTATGAAAACAAGAAGTGTCTAGTGCATTTGCATAATCAAAATTTAGCCTGTTTTCTGCTCTCCTTAAAATTATGCGTGTGAATGCACATATGTATTAGTTTTATGTATGTAGTTTTATTCTGGAGGTTGGAATAGTTTATTATATTTTCAAGATTTTTTATTTCCAGAAGGATGATTAGTAATAATGATTTTTAATTAATTAATTATTTATTTGTTTATTTATTTATTTATTTATTTATGCAGCACAACACAAAGCTTTCTTTCATAGGTCTTTTGTTCACCTGCAAAGTAGCTTGCCATGGTATAAGCCAAGGGGCTGGCTTAGCTATCTTTTCCTCTGATGTGTTCTTTGCTTGGTTGTTGAAGTTTGGCCATGGCGGGGAGTTATGAGATGTAATAAAACTGCAGAAAGCTGCTTTTCTGAGGTTTAGGTGATACAGGTTAGGTGGAGTTGGTGGCAGATTAGCTCCCATTAAATCCTGTCCATAATCTTAGTCTTGAACATACATGTATCTTCTTTTTCTTTAAGATTTTATTTATTTATGCATGAGAGACACACAGAGAGGGGCAGAGAGAGAAGCAGGCTCTCTGAGGGGAGCCGGATGTGGGACTTCATCCCAGGCCCCTGGGATTACAACCTGAGCCAAAGGTAGATACTCCACCGCTGAGCCACCCAGGTGGTTTCATGAACATGTAGGTTCAACATTTGTACTTTATATTTGCCTAAGTGTAGCATCCTTAGATCTCAAAAATTTGGTACCTATATATAGCTTCAGGTTCCAAATGAGGATTCCTTAGGGCAGCAATAGCAGGCTTCCTCCTAGGGACCAAACTGATGTACAGAGTGAAGTGAGCTGGGTACTATTTACATTAAACGTATTTTTCTGAGTTGGATAAAATATAAGGTTTATAAGGGTAGGTATTTTGCCTATTTTGTTTCATTATAGAGCTTAGAATAATGGTGTCTTGCACATAATAGGTTTCAGTAAATATTTGATGAGTGAAATAATGAGTGAATGTTTTCTAAAAGGAATGCAAATGCAGTAATTTAGTTTCCTAACTGAATATCAGGATTTAATTATTGAGAAACCATGGACTACTGTTGGAATATAGGCTACTGTAGTGAAGTGTGGGTTGGACCTAAATCACCTTTCTGGGTGACCTTGCACAAATCATTAATTGCCTCTGAATCTTCCTTTAAAGCCTTAAAGTTAGTATGATTTGACAGGAACAGCTCTTTTGGATCTGAGTGTTTTAGTGGAGCTAAGCATGCATTTATTTCTGGACAGGGAGGACAAAAAAAGAAATACTAGAGGGTGGAGGCAGAATGAATTTTATGGATCAACAGTCAACTTTCACTTAATTACATTTGGGGATCAGGTGGGAAGGATGTCACAGATCAGCTAATTTAAGAGTTAAAGCAAAACTTGGAAAACATTAGAAGCTGGATCCAGGGTAAAGTTTTTAGTTAAATTATGTAATATTTTCTAATTTAGGTATCATTTATAGTTGTGAAAAATACAGTACAGCATTTCAAAGGACAGTGAATGTTATGTAAATCACTGTAAACATCACATAAAAGGGATATTCTTTAGTACTAAATAGTTGATAATGTTGTTATTAGCTTAAGACTTGGTTTGGGCAAAGAGGCAGGGATTCAGCTACGTATTTCCTTATTCCTTTTCTTTCTCACCTATTTTGATTTGTATACTGACATTGTATCCAGTTGCCTTAATGAAGTCTCGTTAGTTTTAATAAATATTCTGTTGATTTTTAAAATATTCTATGTATTATAGTTTGTGTCATTTGCAAGTAATTATCATTCTGACCTATTCCTTGTTAATACTTTTTTCTCATTTTTTTATTGCTTTAGTTAAGATTACAGAATACTGCTAGGATTAGTGTTAGTCTCTGTTGCGCATTGTTTCATTATGATATGGAGATTTCCTTATAGTTCTAAGTTTTAAAATTTGTTTTGAAATCAGATTTAGATGTTGATTCTTTATCAAATGTCTTTTTCTTTTTTCCTTTTGCAATGATTGATGTGATAATTTGTCAAAAATAAAAACAATTGTAATAGATAACATTTGGAATATGTTATATATACCTATGTTAACTAATTGTGCATAGAGTTTTCAAAACTTTTTATTCACTTAGTCTTTCCAAGCACATTATTATTAGGTGAGCACTATTTTTTTTTTTATTTCCCTCGGCATCTTGTGGTTGAAGAAACAGTATTAGAGAAGAACTAAAGGAACATTTCATTGCTGTTATGTTTTGGGCGTGGAATTTAAACTCAGGGTCATGAGACTCATGAGCACCTTCTCTTAACCGTTATGTTCTGTTGCTTTCTGTAGTCATGATGCATCCAAATTCAATATAGTAAACTTTAATCTGGAATTTAGTGTCTTTATTCTTAAATGAGATTGGTTACATAGTTTGTTACGTGCATATGGGCTATCAAGGTGAGGTCAGCTCATAAGATTCATTAGGAAGCTTTTTTAGGTTTTCCTTTGCTTTTGGAATAGTTTAGTATAGGACTAAGTTAAATCATTCAAAATTGGTGGTATTTAGCCATTTTCTATCGTTCAACCCAAGTACTTACTACTTTGAACATTTGGTGAATATGACAACGGCAGGCTGACCATTTATCTAGAGCACATTTTAGATAAGTTTTCCAAATTTTGACTATTAAGCTTTTAGGTTTTCTACCTCTTCTGGAGTCAATTTTAAAAATGCTTATAGATTTCAAGTTGATTTCGTTTAGGTGTGTGTGTGTATGTATAGGTGTGATGTTTTCTCTTAAATCTGTCTGTGTAGATCAATTTCTTTCTTATTCCTGATTTGTTTTGTTCTCATTAATGTTTGCCAGAAGTTGATCTATTTTACTGGTTTTTCCAGAATTCAGTTCTTTGTTGCCTTTATAAGTTCCGTTTATCTTCTAATTTATTAATTTTTGCTTTTGTATTTATTATTTCCACCTTTCTAGTTTTTTTGGGTGTTTATTGTTGCTCTTTTTATACTTGAATTCATCACTTAGTGAGTTTCCAGTCATTTTGGGCTGTGGATTTTCATCTTTGTTTGGGATTTGACTTCATTTTTCTTTTACTGTTTAAAAGATTTTTTTTTTTTTTTCTGGTATACTTCCTAAGATGTTGCATTTTTTAAATTGTTGATTTTTAGTTTCAGTGTACTGTTTAAAAAACATGATTTGTAATAGTTTTAGAAATTAAGATTTTCCTTATGACTACATGAGGTTTTAGCATATGAAAAGGATGTGTCTTTGAAATTTAGAGTTTTATATTTATATATTAAATGAACATTCATAGTGTGATTTGAGTATTTCATGCTTTTTTTTCTTGTCTCTTAAATTCTGAGAGATGATGTAATTTTATGGTAGTTTCATCAAACTCTTTTTATTTCTAATAGATCTAAACTTGTGTGCTTTTGCTAGTCTTTTAGTAGGATTTCGTCACTTATGTATATGGTGGTAACTGATAAAAATAATTTTTTGTCATCTGAGTTTCTATTTATTAGTTTTATTTTCCCCACTCAGTTTTTTTTTTCCCACTCAGTTTTGATGGATTGATGAAGTTTTTATAGTCTTGCATCCCCCACCAGTAGTGTCAAAATGAAAAGTTTTCTTTCTGTCCTCAATAAGAAAGACTTTTTAGCATATTTTTATTGACAATATTCCTGATTTTGTTGGATTAATATGGAATTGTATTCTAAATGATGGTATTTTAAATTTCTTATGATACAACTTCCATCAAAAATATTACTTGTGTTATAGACACATTTAATAGCCAATTAGTTTTTAAAAATGAGGTATTTAATTATGTTTTTTTTTCTGTAAAATTTAATACTGTTTAATGTTACTTTTTTTTTGTAAGTAAGTTAACTCCTTGTGTAAGTTTGTAAGCTTTCTTTGGTTTTAGAATCTAGAAATTGTGTGTATATGTGTGTGTATATTGTGTGTGTGTGTGTGTGTGTGCATCTTCTTAACAGTTCTGCCTAGGATTTTTATTCTGAAAACTTTCATGTTCTTCTCATGAAAAAGATATAAATTTTAAAATTATTGTTTCTACTCTATTCTCCCCTACCCCCTTTCTGTAACTATATTATTTGAATATTAAATACCGTTCATCTCTCTTGCTACAAATTTTATTTTATAATATTTTTCTTTCTTCTTATATCCTATATGTTGAGATAAGGTTTGTTTGATTGTACAAATTATTATTTTTTGTAATGCCAGTTCTGGGTGTACTACTTACTTAGGTGGTCATATGCTCTTTTGATGGTTTGTTTTAGTAATCTGCATTTTTAGTTGTGAAGTAAGCAGAATTGAATTAATTATAAATATTGATTTCTGATCAGTTGTCCATGCAAATATGTTTTCATTTACTTATGAAATTTCTTATTAATTTTAATACTTTATAATAACAAATACACATGAATTCTACTTAAAACTAAAGATATATTAAAAAAAACTAAAGATATAACTTTGAAAGTAACCTCTGTCTAACCAGTCTCCTCATTTTCATTTCCACTCCTCTATTTTCATTTGAGATTGTTAATCATGTTGATTCCTAAGTTTATCCTCCTTTTATTGCAGCTTAATGAATTCTTGAAGAGTATATTTTCATTGTTTTAACTTTAGAAGCTTTTTCTAAATAGCCAAAGATACTCATCTATCTTTTCTACTGAGAGTTTTAAAGTTGTTTGCAACATTTCGACCATATTCCATCTTTAGTTTTTTTTTTTTTTTGTACCAGGTGTAAGGTGGTGATCCAATTTAATTTTTATTACATATGTTTTTTTGTTGTTGTTAATTTTACCTCATAGAAAAGTTAATACTCTCCGCCGCTGAACTGACCTGCCATTTTTATCATATACAAAAGCTTTACATAGTGCTCTTTGTTTCCTTGTGTTGTCTTTTGTTTCGTCATTCATTTTGTGAATACCATCCTGTCTTCATTGCTGTAGTTTCATAATAATCTCTACTCCTGGAAAAGTAAGTTTGCTTTTCTTCTTCCAGTGTCATGACACATTATTTTTCTTAGAAGTGTTAGAATAATCTTACCAAGACCTCTGAAAAACCCTTGAATTTTTCAGTAATTCAGTTGATTGTATAGACCAATTTGGAATCATTAACATATTTATGGCATTGGGTCTTTATCCATGAACAGAGTATACTTCTTTTCTTTGGGTCTTTTTTAAATATCTCTTCAGTTTATAATTTTAACTGTGGAATTCTTGTATGTCATTTTTTTCCTATATAGTTGGTAATTTCTGATAATAATTATATGTGGTGCTTTAAAATATTTGTTATTTATTACTGGTGTGTACACATGCAACTGGCTTTTGTATATTCATCTTATGTCTAGCCATCTTGCTTAACTTTTCTATTTTAATACTTTCCTAGAGATGATTTTGGATTTTCTAGGTAAAAAATTATATCATGAATACATTATGACAGTTTTATTTCTAACTTTTATGCGTATAATTCCTTTTTTCTTATTACACTAGGTAAGACCTTTAATAAATATTGATTAGAAGTGATGATAATGGATATTGTCTTATTACTAATTTTTTTAAAGATTTTATTTATTTATTCATGAGAATACACAGGAGAGAGAGAGAGAGAGGCAGAGACACAGGCAGAGACACAGGCAGAAGGAGAAGCAGGCTCCATGCAGGGAGCCTGATGCAGGACTCCATCCCGGGGCTCCAGGATCATGCCCTGGGCTGAAGGTGGCGCTAAACCGCCGAGCCACCCGCGCTGCCCTCTTATTACTGATTTTAAAGGACAGCTCCCTACTTTGGTACCTAGTGAGCTTCTAAAGTATTTTTACATGTGTTAGTTGTATGAACTTACATGTTATAAAAAAGTGTTCTGTTTATAAAAAAGTGTTCTGTTTCTGAATAACTAAAGAATATTGTAATGTTTTAAATTTTGGTGCTTGCATGTAGTTTTTCCTTTGAGTCCTGGTGACTCCTGTGAAAGTTTCACACCAGGCCCCTTGGGGATGAGTGGGGAGATAGTTGGTTTGTCAGGAGTTTAGTTAGTCAATACTACTCTGTCATGCTACCTCCTATAAAGTCAGGGCAGTGCATTTTTTTTTTTTTTTTTTTTTTTAAATCATGGGCCCTCTCTTTTCTTTTCACCCTTTTCCCCCCAGGGACCATTCTATGATTATTCATTCCTGCTCTGATGTGCTTAGAGTAGAGGTAGTTACTAGAGTCTTTGCTTCTCTGAGTCTACAACACACTGTTACTCTCTAATATCATAGAACTCTTTAAGTATTGGCCTGCCGCAGTGGCCTGCCTTTTTCCTGCAGCTAGACATGGTGAGTATGCTATCATAGCTTATAATAATCATTAATATATACAATACATGAAATACCAAATTTGGCTTGTGAAGGCCATTTTGGAATGTCACTGTGCAATAATGTGGCTAAGTAGATGAAGTTAAAGTTGAACTTCTAAAATGACCACCTGTGTTTATTTTGGCAAACTTGTATTAATTTTCAGGAATATTCTCCTTGTCATGATATTTTGTTTTGAACATATGATGGGTAATTTTTGAAAGTTTTCTCCTTTTCTAACCTCAATTAACCATTTTAGTACAGTCTGCTTTTGAAAACTTACTTGGTCTTCATATTTAAAAATGTCCAACAATATTTTCATTGTCTCTTTAACCTTGTTGATACAAGTTTAGATCAGAGTTTCTTAAACGTGCTTTGTAGAGAATTCATTTCCTGTAGTGCTTGCTAAAAATGTAGAATCTATACCTTACAGACTTAATGTTTCAAGCCCAAGGGTTGGACTAAGGGATTCTTAACAGGAATCCCAGATGATTCTTCTGTACTTAAAGTTTGAGGACCACTAGTTGAAATTAATTAGTATTCTTAAAGAATGCTTCGGCACCTGTGTATATTGGCTGCAGGGCTCCTCCAGGTTTGGATTATTACAATACACCCAATTTAAAAGGGATCAGAGTCTTTGAACATGTAGTCTTTCTTCTGTTTCCAGTGTTTCTCCCCATCAGTTCCCTGATAGACTTGCCTGTCGTAAGGGCAATGCCTCTTTCCTTAGGCTTTCATGGCCAACATCTGTATGGAAACCCAAAGCTTCAGGTGCATAGGCTGGACACGTGCTCTCCACCCCCAATCTCTCTAGGGCAGATTTAATCTTCTTTTTATTAATTGACTCATACATCAAGGAGTTGAGAAACAATTATATATGCTAAGATTGCAGTCTTCCTGTTTCTTTTCTTTTTGGAGTGTGTATGTGTATGAATCATTCCTGAAAGCTTGTGTGTGTGTGTGTGTGTGTGTGTGTGTGTATGAACCAAAGCATATGAAAGCTTATGTATACCTTAAAGAAATATAATAACATTACTACTCTTTGTACCACCCTAGATGTGAAATAGAACATCCTTTTATTCTAGAAATTTCCTTTTTTCCTCACTCAAACTGCCCCTCCTTTCCACATCCTACTAGTTGCTATCTTGATTTTTCCAAGTTAATGTTACTGTGTTATAATTTACAAAAAATATAATAAAAGCACCCATTTAAAGCATATCATTAGATGAATTTGGCAACTCCAAAAGAAACCCTTGTGTCACCCTTTCTGTTTAGTATCTCCACACTCCCTATCCAGGTAACCATTGATCTAATTTCTCTCATTTTGTTTTGGTTGTCTTAGTTCTTCACATAAATGAAATCTTAATTTTTTTTTTTTTGCATTTGACATTTTTTTTTTCTCAGCAAAATGCTTTTGAGATTGAGCCACCTCTTGCATTTGTTAGTAGTTCCTTTTTTAGTGCTGAGTAATATTTATATGAATATTACAGACTGTGTAAGTATGTTTCTGTTGGTGAGCTTTTGGGTTGTTTCTGGTTCTTGGCCCTCATGAGTGATATTGATTTACATACATCAATATGTAAAGGGTATTTGAAGGGACATATTTACATTTCTCTTGGGCAAATATAGAGAAGTAAAATTGTTATAAAATATTGCTAAATGGTTATTTGAAGTGGTTGTACTATTGCACATTACCATCAGCAGTGCATGAGAGTTAACATTGGTCTACTTTTTTGTTAACACTTGGTATTGTCAACTTTTATGTTTTAGTCATTTTAGTGAGTATGTAGTGATACCTCATTGTGGTATTAACTTGTATTTCTCTAATGACTAGTGGTTTTAAACATTTTTGTCATGTGCTTATTGGCCATTTTTGGAGGATTTTTAGATACTGCTTCTCATACACAGTTGATTCTTGAACAGTGTGGGGGCTGGGGTGCTGACTCCCCCATGCAGTCAGAAATCTGTCGTTACCTTTTGACTCTCCCAGAATTTAACTACTAATAGTCTACCATGACTGGAAGCATTACTGCTTGGAAGCAAACAAGCATTTAAATACTTGTTAAAAAGACTCACTGCTGAAGAATGGAAACCCTTTTCAGGGGCGACTGGGTGGCTCAGTTGGTTGTCTCTCTCTTGGTTTTGGCTCAGGTCATGGTATCAGGATCCCTGAGATCAAGCCTCCTGTCAGGCTACTCACTCAGTGTGTGGTCTGCTTCCCCTTTTTCTCTCCTGCCCTCCTTTGTGTACTGTCTCTCTCTCACAAATAAGTCTTTAGAAAAAAATAGAAGACCCTTTTCTTCATGCCTCAAACTAGCATTAAAATATTCTCTTTGATAATTGCACACACACGAAAAATCTCTATGATGTATATTTTGATGTAGAGGGTACAAAATATTTTAACATTGTAGTTGGTTTGGAAATTTGGAAAGAACTTGGAGGACCAATGGTGGGTGGGTTAAATTGTGGAAAGGTAAGCCTTTGGATCAGAAAGACTTTTCTTACTGTTTTTGGTCTGTGGGAGAACAAGAAAGAACCTATTTTGAACTGGAAAAGGAAACAGCTCATGCTTGCTGAGTCTGCTGTTCTGCCTGGAAGTGGGTGAGGTGGAGGTGAGCTGTACTAGGCCTGAGGGCAGGACTGGCTGCAGAGCTGAGAGCTAGGTCCTCAGTGAAGCTGGATGTGGGGGAGCAGTGTGGAGAGAGGGAGCAGGGATGAAGAACCAATAGTAGTGAGGGTTCATCCCAATGGTAACACTAATATGAGAAGCAGTGGTAACACTCACACTTACATGAGCTTATGTGTCATAATTCATGTCAGAATACATGTAATATCAGTATCTTGTTTCTTTGGGGTGGAGCTACAGAAACAACTTTGAATTGGGGCTGTGAGGCTTGCTATGTCTCCCGCTGAGGCCTCTCAGCTGATCTGGGTTTCTCATCAAGAACACCCTTCTGACCAACAGAACCTTTTTCTTCCTCTCACTCCAGTGTTAGAAATTCAGGGAGCTTTCTGTGGAGAAGAAGGAGTGGGGCTGTGGGAGAGTTGAATCAGGGAGGGGGTGTGGTGGGAGGTACTGGGAACCAGCTGCTTCCATATTTTCCTTATTGATCATTTTTATATCATATACAAATAATCTGTATGTTGCTATTGAGTTGTAGGAATTTCTATATAATGAATGTATTTCATTATATGTATATTTTTTTCTCTTAATGTGTATGTAGCTTGTCTTTTATCAGTTTCTCTGAAGTCTAAGTATTTTAACATTGATGTTCATTGTCCCATTTTTTTTCTTTCACAGTGCTTTGGCCTAATTTTCTTGAACCTTAGTTTATAAAACTTTTTTCTGTGTTTTCTTCTTTATTCTTTATCATCTTAGCATTTACATTTAGGTCTGTGATCTATGTAGAGTTTACTTTTGTGTATGTTCTGAGGTGTAAGAGTCAAGGTTCATATGAAATAAATGAACCTTTGTGTTGTAGTTCATTTATACTTCTTGATACATCGGAAATGTTTTATTGCTGATAAGTTACTCATTTACCTTTTTATGTTTATGGACCACTGAGATCTTTTTTTTCTGTGAAATTTACATTGGTTTCTTCATTTGGATTGGTTTTATCTTTTTTTTTTATTTTGCTGGAGTTTATAATAGTCTAAATACCCCCCCCCCCCATTTTCAGGAGGTCTTTTTACTTTCTTTATCGTGCCCTTTAATGAATAGAAGTTTACTTTAATTTAGTCTCATATGTAATTGGTTTCCTAGAACTTCCATACCCTGTTTTATAAAGATACTCTTTTATTACCCTCTACTGTTTCTCTTGTTTTGCCTCCAGTATTTAAGTCTTATTTCACTTGCATTTGAATTTTATAGATTGTTTGAGTAGGTGGCCAAATTCACTTTCCCCATCTGGAAAACCAGCAACTTTATTGAAAAGTTTGTCTTCTCATTAACACTTCATTTGATGACAAGATTTTTATTCTCTCTCTTTTTTAAAGACTATTTATTTATTTGAGAGAGAGAGAGAATGAGAGAGCACAAGAGCACAAGCAGGGGGAGCGTCAGAGGGTCAGGGAGTCAAGGGACAGGGAGACCTAGGCTCTCTGCTGAGTAGGGAGCCCAACACGGGGTTGAGGGGAGAATGTGAGGGGGGCCTTGATCCCAGGACCCTGGGATCATGACCTGAGCCCAAGGAAGTTGCTTAACCAGCTGAGCCACCCAGGCACCCAAGATTTTAATTCTTGATTTGGGACCTTTTTAAAGGAAAGCAGGTCTCTGGGACACTCAAAGTATTTTTGTTATAGCTTTACTGAAGCTTGCATAAATATAACTAGGCATAAATTTAGTATGTTCTATTATATGGCTCTTATGCACTAAAAAACCAACTAAGAACTTAGATGTAAGCAAAGTTAGAAAATTAGTAAAATTTAGATTAATAAGGTCAACTTGACAGATAGTAGTGTTATATAGAAGCTAACTTAAGCATTTGCAACTTCAAGGAAATTAATATACGTGTATCAGGGTATTATTGTAATATATTGTTACTAAACTCTGGAAGCAGGCTTTATTGCTGTTGTCATCTACGTTACTTTTGTGACCCTGTTAGTTGAAAGCCATTGTTTTTAGAGTGATGTTCTCCGCCTTTTTGTTGTAAAATCTTCACAGATATGCCTCCGTGTTTGATCATACTATAAAGTATTTTTGTCATTTTTTTTTTGCTAAAGCTCTATAAATGTAATTGCAGTATCTTTGAAGCAGAATGTTGAACTAAACAGGTTGTGTGATTTCTTATAAAGTGGAACATATTTCCTGTGAATAAGAGGTAACAATTAGAGCTTACTTTTAAAATTAGTGCCCAATAAATATTATTTATTAGAACTTGTGAGTACTTTGCCTTATGAACATATCTTAGAGCCTGGACAATTGAGAGAGAGAGAGAGAGATACTGCTGTGTAGTGTGATAACTGCTTTTGCAGACACTTTGAGATAGTATTATATACTGCAGTAACAATGTGTTGTAATTATTGCTACCTGCCTTAGGGGTGGTTGTACTTTGTTGTGGTGAAGGTTTTAAAGCTTTCCAGGTGGGCTGCCAAAAATATTTAGTATTTGAATGCATGTTACAAACATAAAAATGTTGAGAATTACCAGATAAGAAGACAAACAGATAGGCTTAGTTATTGGACAAGATTTCTGTGAGTATGTCAGTTTTTGGTATGTGAACTTTTAGTACATGTATTTAAATGTTCACCTTTGGGCTATGTTGTAAAATTTGGCTGCTAATCAATATAGTGTGTTTGCATTTGTTCACTGGGGGTATTTTCTAAGGTTTGGTCTTTGATTTTCTGCTTTCTACTTTTGCAAGGTGTCTTTGAGAGACATATATTTTCTTACTCACGTGTTATGTTCATTACTACCAAGTTTGTATATTCAAAATCAAATATTACACCCTTACATAAACTCTAGTTTCAGGTTTTCAGTTGCCTGTTTTATATTTCTGCTTATTCAGTTATCTCATTATCAAGTCTATGCATTTAATTATTATTTCTTTGTTTTAAGAAGATTGAGAAGTAGGTAATAACCCAGAAAGCTTATAGTTTAGTGGTGGTGGGAGCCAGAAATGCCAATATGATATTTGAAGTTAAATTAAGCATTTGTAAGATGTATTGGTAGGACAAAGAAGAAGATCTAAGAATAGGAAAAGCTTTGTGAAGGAGGGAGTGGTTGAAATGAAAGGAAGACTACTAGGGAGATTGACAGTATCATTCTAGGCAGAGAAGTTCATGAGCAAGGGAAAACAAACACAGAAATTTGGTGCCTTCTGTTGTCTACCAGTAGCTTCATATGGCTAGATATGGTATAATAAAAAATGTTTAGTCTTTTTCCCTGGTTTCTGCCACAGAGCTTCTAGAATCCTTGGAATTTACTGTCTTTTGTATCCTAATGAGTTAACTCCTTGTTGGAAGACAAGGCAGCTTCAGGTGTTGTTGTAAAACCAACCTCAGAAAACCAACCACTGTGATTAGTCTGGTGGCCAGGAGAAGGGCTGGAGATTGAGTTCAGTCACCAACGGCCAATGATTCAGTCATGCCTATATAATGTAATCTTTAGTGCCTTCCATACTTTTAATAAGTGCTCAGTTAAAAAAAAAAAAGCGCTCAGTTAATGGTAGTTCTAGGGTAGAACTTGGCATATATGGTTAATTTTCCCCTCCTAGTTTTTGAGACTTATTCTCTTAAAAATACAGAATTACATCACTAATATATCATTTGAATATAAATAAAATACTGAGATAAATAAATAAAAAATTCTTTTAAGAAAGTAATATAAGTAAGGGTCCAATTAAGACACAGAGACCACAGAGTAATTTGAATAGGAAGAGTTTAATACAAGAAAGTATTGACCAGTAACATATGATTGACTATAAGAATGTAAAGAGAACTCTTAAGAATAGTGGAAGAAGTAAATTTGCGAGAGGTCTGCTCTCAGACTGAATTTCAGTTGTTGCTGTAGATGGTGTAATTGAAGCCCAGTGGATGGGGACTTGTTTGATGAGGTACTAGGACGACTGGGACATTTCTGCAAATAGCTCTTACGGGTATGAGAAAGAAAGTCATTTAGAGCATATTTTATTAAACAGCACTATGTCTAGATGATTGGAGTTCCTAATAGTAGGGTGTATTATGTCTTTAATTAATGTGACCAAAAACTATATTTGCTTTAACAAAGGAATTGTGACACACATAGCTCTGAAGCATCATATAGTATTCTAGTTTGAGAGTTCTATGTAGAGCATATTTATTTTGTTTTATTAGTATGAGGGATTTTATTTTTGGACTGCAAGTTCATTGTGAAAACTTAAGTGTAGAAACTAGAGATACATGAATATGTATTTTATTTAAACTTCAGATCTTGAAGTTCAAAGATATGATTTGATTAACAAAAGTTTTATTTACTTAAATGTTTTCCAGAATATAGACACCCTAATTTAAAAATATTGTCTATCCCAAAAGATTGGGATAGTTGGGGTTTTAGAATGCATGTTCCCATAAAAACCATGTTTTATGGTGTTGAGTTCTTATTTGGCTTGGAAATGTATTTAACTCTGTAAGAACTTATACTATAATGCTGTGTAACAATATTTTTTGGGGAAGTTAACATTTGGAATTTCTATTTATGATGCATTTCAGTTATCTGCAGTTAATAAGGATGGGGCTTCTGTTAGGGGCATGGATATCCTGCAGCTGTTAAATTGATTGAAGATTTGGGTGGCAGGTAGGGACATGAACTGAGGTGAGGAAGGATAGAAACAAACCAACTATATTGATTACTCTTAGCTACCTATCTCATTTCTTTACATTTCTTCTTCCTTTTTTTTTTTTTAATTATATGAGTGTTTAAGATTGTAGCTCTCAGATTCTATAAAATGATCAGGAAAATCTTTCTAAATTCAGAATTTCTGGGATATTTAAGCCTAAATGTAAATAGTGAAGAATGAAAATGCATGCCTTCAGATTTATATACCATAGAGGTATAGGATTAATTTTTTTTGTAATACAGAAGTGCTATTAACCCAAAAAGATTGAGATAAGCCTTTCATCTGTGATGCTAGAAAATACAGAATTACCCCAACCCTTTATGGGGTTACTATGGAGTATTTGCAGTTGAAAATTTCAATGGTATTGTGCTATACACTCATATTCAAGTAGGGTTGACAGGACCAGAACTAGGAAATGAAACTTTCTATGGAATTCTAGATAGAATGTAAGAGAGTGTGGAAAGTTTGTTTAGTGAGTAGTCTTGATTTATTTATGTTTTTTGTTCTGTTTCCAATAATCAGTATGTTCTTTCCTGTGGATGAGTTCAAGGTTTACAATCTGACTTACTACAATTTACCTCTGCAGACTCCACTGTATTCTTTTATTCAGTCAGTAGTGCCTACCACATGCCAGACACTGTACTAATTACCAGGAATACATTGATGAGCAAAATAGTCTGTGCTGTCTTGAGACTTGAGTCTGGTGATTAACAATAGTATATTATAATCTGTGGTAAGTGCCAGGAGACCCTCCAACCTTAACAGAAGGCAAGTAGTATATAAATTTTGGTTGGTAGATAAGGATAAAGAGAATGTTGAATAGGTGATATATTTTGAAATCAGGTTGAAATGTGGTTCTAGCACAAAAATGCTCCCATAAAATTTTGGAAGAGCCTAGTGCACGCTGAAGGCCAGTGTCTATTGCATTATGTTTTATTTTATTTTGTTTTGGGTTCTATAGCTGGTTAGAGGCAGGTTTGGGGCTCACAAAGAAGCTTCATGAAGAACATATTTATGTATTTGGAATTATCTGTCTAGGAAGTTTGAGATTTCTTGTTATGGTGAGAGATAACATGAACTAGGGCAGTTTAGTGTTATCAGGTAGATCCAGAAGGTATTTGCAAAAATAGATGTATGTATGGTTGTGTGCCTTAAAAGCAAAAGTATGATTAATCCTTTCATTGATAGGTTGACTGAAATACCACACAGTGCCTAGCAGTGCTTTAGTGAATGTGATCTTGAAGTTTAAGGATGCCTTGGAATTTTCTTTCAAATTAGGATTTTTTTCTTAAAAAATTTAACATTGTTTTTAGAAGTCATTCTAAGAGTTGCCTTTTTTTCTCCTGAAGATGGAACTCTTTTGCACTAAACCAAGTTTTATTTGTATTTGGAAATTCAGAAGCCATTGACTGACTTATGAATCATTCACCCCTTAATGTAGAAAACTTTCCTGCCTTGTAGTCAGTGGTTCTCCACTTTTTTTGTACCATTTAGTATTTTACATGAAGATAGTATTGGATTTTTGCACTGAGGTTTCATTTTTCACTGAATCTTTAATCTCAAAATCAACTGTAGAGAAAATATGGAAAGGGCACGGGCTGTGGAATTTGAAAAACCTGTTTTCATTCCTGTGTCTGTACTTATTAATCTCTTGAAGACTTTGTTAGCTATGAAATGAGAGTAGCTTTCTGGAGAATGTATGTGTGCCTAGGTGAGTGCACACACGTATGTGTGCACATATTAAGTGAAACTATAAAGTGGAAGCACTTAAAACATTTGACCTATTGCAAGAGCATAATAATTGCTTACCTTTTCTTTGGTCTAAGCCTGTGATTCCCTTTTTTTTTTTTTTTTTGCATCCTCAAGAAGTTATACCGGTGTTAAATATACTGTGTATTTACTGAAACAGACTTAAAACAGACCGGGAGTTAAGTAGGGTCAATTGGGGAGGGAAATAATTTTTGTAGAACTCTCTGGTTCTTAATTTATATTGTAAGTACTGATGCTGCTTTTTCCCAGAAGTGTGTATAGTACTGTATTTTGCACTTAGTGGGCACTTTAAGTCATTCAATAAAAATTGCATTGAGGAAAGAATCTGAAGGCTTGCATGCAGTCTTGGTTTGTTAGCTTATTGAAGGCTTGCATGCAGTCTTGGTTTGTGAGCTTATTGATTTCTGTGGTGTTTGCAGCTGCTGAATTTCTTTGAACATTGTGTCTTGCCTTTCTTGGTCCAGCAGTATGAACAGATTGCATCCTCCTCCTTATATTGTAGCATATAAATCCATACCAAAAAGACCTCTAGCTCAGAAAAAGAGCTCTAGAGAAGGAAGTGGGTGGGATCCATCTTAGATCCAAAGTTGCTAGTCCAGGAGGAGAGAACCATATGCAGGACATTTTTAGTTGAGGATCAGGGTGTATGCAGACCAGAAGTGTGGTAAATAGAAAGGTGCAAACCTTGAAAGAAAGACCAGGGTCTTAATTACAACAGAAATAGCAACAACAAAAACATATAATTGTAGGAAGTGAAGGTGCAGGTTTTCAAAGACAGGAAAAGCACAGCTGGAAGATGCTAATTACAAAGGAGAAAACTACAAATAAGGTGGCTTATGTGCCATAAACAGAATTTTTCTCATAGTTCACCTCTTTTGATCTCTCTCCCATCTTACTAACATAGCTAAGAAAATTTTTTCAGTTTTTCTCCTTCCCACTCAGCCTCCTTCTCCACCCCAGTCATTTTCTCCTCCTTGCTTTATTTTCTGTTAAAATTCATGAGATCATTGAACTATGCTAGAGATATGCCTGGATTTTTTTTAATGGTATTTAACTGACTTTATTACAAAAGATAAACAAAACACCGAACCATAGCTACAAGTTACAAAATTTCAAAGACGTTGCTTCTCTTCAATAAAGTACTCAGCAGGGGATCCCTGGGTGGCGCAGCGGTTTGGCGCCTGCCTTTGGCCCAGGGCGCGATCCTGGAGACCCGGGATCGAATCCCACGTCGGGCTCCCAGTGCATGGAGCCTGCTTCTCCCTCTGCCTGTGTCTCTGCCTCTCTCTCTCTCTCTCTGTGACTATCATAAATTAAAAAAAAAAAATTAAAAAAAAATAAAGTACTCAGCATTCTTACTGCACTCTGTATCAGTCAACTCTCACCATAACAGGCTACTCCAAAAGTTAGTGGTGTACGGAAATGTTATCATCATGTTCACATATTTTTCAGGTTGGTTGGGGGTGGCTCTTCTCCACATGTGCCTCAGTCTTCTGGGGCACGTGGGCTACTCAGGGTCGTATTCTTCTTAAGAAAGTTGCAGGAGTTCAGGAGGGAAGTTCAGCTGTGCAATTATATTTCATATCTGCATGACTGTCTTTAATATGTCGTTGGTCAAAGTGTGTCACATGGCCAAAGTGTGTCACACGGCTAAACTCATCATCAGTGCAGCAAGGAAATAAATTGTCTTTCTAGTGAGAGGAAGTGAAAAGTGGTAAAGGGTGTGGATATAGAGATAAGAGAATTGGGAGTCTAACACAGGCTCCTGCAATCCTTTCTGGGCTTTACATTTGTGTTTAATTACATTAACACATTTACATTTGTTACATTTTACTTTGTCATTAATGTGTATACTATTTTGTGTTCCATCACTTTAGCATAATATTGATTTTGGGAAGATAGTTTCAATATAGGTTATATATTTGCTATTTAAAAATATTCAGTTTGGTTGACTCAAACTGTGCCTCTAGGTCCACCTGTATAAAAATAATCTGAGATGCTTATTAAAAATGCAGATCCCTTAGCCTTCACCCTGATCCCTCTGGAATCACATTCTGTGGGGCTAGGACCTGAGAATCTTGATTGTTATCAAACTCATCAGGTCATTCTTCTGTACGTTAAAATTTAGAACCTCTTCCGTAGTGGAAGGACATTTGTATTGTTTACATTTTTCCAGTATTATATGTAATAGCTGACAACATTTGTATAATGACTGATTTGGGGGAGGTGTACAGTAGTCTTTCTCTATGCCATGACCAGGTAATTTGCAGTTGAGGGAAATAATGCTCAGTGTAAAGAATGGAGTTTGGAGTGCTATTGTTGGGGAGATTACATAGAGACATATAAAATCTTCTGGGTTTTTTTTTTTTTTTTTTTTTTTTTTTTGTTGTTGTTCACTGAAATGAAACCTTGAATTAGATGAGAAGAATTTCTGTAAAATTTTTCTACATCTTTAATTTGTGATGTTTAGTATTGAGTAACTTAGTCATGTTTCCATTACTAGTCATTAGTAATATTTTAAATAAACATAGAAAAATTGACATGTTTAAAGAGAATTCCCTTTTTACTTTGTTAAGTTTGGCAACTTGATTTTTTTACTTAACTATTTTATTCGTCCTGGGATTTTATATGACCTTGTTTGTATACATTATTATTTTTATTTTATTGTTAGATAGTCTTGGTTATTTCATCTCTTTAATAAGGTTATTGGAAATGATAGTTTATGGATGGCATGGTAGATACTGCCTTGCTTATCTAGTATATGTTCTTTACTTTTCCTCACAGAGCCTTGATTTCATTTTCAAAGTGGCTTTTTGCCTAGCTGAAAAATACATTTCCCAACTTTCTTTGAACTATGAGTGGCCATGCAGTTTTCTTCTGCTCAATGAAGTTTTAAGTAGAAGTCACTAGATGGGGCTTCTTAAATATGTCAGAATGTTTTGGCTTATGCCCTTTGTCTTATGCCCTTCCTTTTATCGTACCTAGAGCTTGGACAGGATGCGTGAGGACGAGACATGGAATGACAGACATTTGACGAATGTCACATATAATAGTGTTTAGTGGGAAGACAGAAGGAGCTTAGATCCTTTTGACATGTGGGAGGCCTTATCAGATCTGGATTGCCCACCCCCAGTCTAATTATATTAGAAAAAACAGACGCTGCAGTATGTTGAAGTTACTATTTGGATGGGATTTTGGTACATGTAGTTGAATATAATTTCTAACTTCTACGTGTGGTTTCTATAAAGATATTTAGGTGTAAGTTACCTCAAACCTGATTTTCAAATTGTTTCTTAATTATTCTTCATTTTATTTTGTAATTTGTTCGGGACCCGTCAACTCTGAAGGTATATACGTAACATATATTTAAATTGTCAAGAATATTTTGAAATGCACATCTAACAATTCTAACAAACTTGTACATAGTATATTTTAAAACCTTATTTTGAAGTGATCTTATTTTTTTTTAAAAGATTTTATTTGTGTATTCATGAGAGACACAGTGAGAGAGGTGGAGATATAGGCAGAGGGAGAAGCAGGCTCCCTGCAGGAAGCCCCAACTGGGACTGGATCCCAGGACTCTGGGATCTTGCCCTGAGCCAAAGGCAGACTCTCAACTGCTGAGCCAGCCAGGCATCCCTTGATGTAATTTTAAATTTAAAGTTGCAAGATTAGTACAAAGTACTTCTACTTTTTTTTTTTAAATGATTTGAGAGTAAATTCCAGACATCAATGCCCCTTTAAAACTTAAATACTTCAGGGTGTGTTTCCTAAGAAAAAGCTATTTTCTTACCTAACTATAGTGCAGGTATCAAATTCAGGAATTTAATATTAATAAAATACTAAGCAGTTCATATTCTTATTTCTCCAGTGTTCCAGTAATGTATAGCACTTAGAGTTAGATGCAGTTTGGTTTCCCACATTATGTTTGACTCTCATGCCCCCTTTAACCTGGAAACTCATTCTTTGTCTTTTATGATACAGAAATTTTAAAGATAGTATAGTAATTATTTTGTAAAATGTCCCTTAGTTTGGATTTGTCTGATGCTTCAACAAGTTTACATTCAGGTTATGCATTATGGTCAGGAATACTGGAGGTGATACTGTCTTCTTGGTGTATCATACAACATTGGGAGGCATATACTGTCATTTTATCCCATTATGGGTAATATTAAATTTGATTATTTGATTAAGGTGGTATGTGTCATGTGTCTTCATTATAAAGTTACACTTTTTCTCCCTTTATAATTTGTAGGAAGAGAGTTTGAAACTATGTAACTATCCTGCTTTTCATCACACTTTCATCCTGTGGGTTTTATCATCCATTGATGATTCTTGACTGGATTATAACTAAGATGAATGTAAAACATTTTCGAGAAAGATTTCATCAGATTCTTTTATTCTATTTTTTTTTTCTTTTAGATTCGTTTATTCTAGTGATGACTTCTTTTTCATTGAGATTTCTCTATTTCATAGTGCTAACAGTTTGGGGGAACTTGTTTTAAGAAATATGGAGATGGGACGCCTGGGTGACTCAGTGGTTTAGTGCCTGCGTTCCGCCCAGAACCTGATCCTGGGGACCCAGGATCAAGTCCCACATTGGGCTCCCTGCATGGAGCCTGCTTCTCCCTCTGCCTGTGTCTCTGCCTCTCTCTCTCTCTCTCTCTCTCTCTCTCTCTCTCTGTCTCTCTCTCTCATGAGTAAATAAGCAAAATCTTAAAAAAAATATGGAGATGTAGGAAGGAACATGGTTCTTAATTAGGGATCTTCAGGGAAGTGTTTGGTAGTGGAATCCCATCCCTCTTTTTCTTTTTCTAATAGGGTATAATAGATCACAAAGACCAACAGATCTGTAGCAAACGCAGGCAAGTGATTAATTTTGCTTAGGAGCTTTTATGACACTAGAGAGTGAGATGATCATCTTCTTAGAATCCCCGTGATATAATATACATACCTGGAGCAAGGCCTGTCCTTTGGCATGTCTTTTCAAACATCCTAGGTGAATGGATGCTGGCTGACCCTAGGGGTAGGGAGAGATGCTAGAGCTGCCAGGATTTCATTCAGTGACCTCAGGCCCTAATGAAGAGAGCCCAATAGATAAAACTGTTTTCCTTAATTCTTTTTAGGCTTAACCATTGTACATAATCACTCCTTTTTCTTGTTGGGAAGAATAAATTAGGCAGTGAAGAATGGGCCAGAAACTGTTAATTAGGTAAGAATTCTTGGGAAATAATGCAGAAGTTCCCTTTGGAAACAGGAGAATGGAGTATGGCCTCCTTACAGCATGGTTTATAATAATTTTATAAATAAATAATAAAAAATAATGAAATTTGTTGGGTCTTTGTCAAGTTCTGTATTTTTTCTTCTCTGTACTAGTTTGTGTTTTCTGTTTTTTTTTTTTTTTTTTAAACCCAGAGGCCACTTATTTTCTTATCCTTGTATATTCTCAGATTTTAAAGGGTAATGATTTCGGTTTTTCTCCTCTAGCACCAGCAGACGTTTTTGAATCAGCTGAGAGAAATCACTGGGATTAATGATGCCCAGATACTACAGCAAGCCTTGAAGGTATGACCTCTGTTTCATGGCATACAATTTATGTTACACCCTCATCTATACTGCCTTCCATATTTGAAAGGTTTTTATTTACGTATTGTGGTATAGTAGTAGAAATAGGAAAGAACTTTTATAATGTAAAATCCTTACTTAGGATGTAATGTTGAGCATATTAGTTTTTAGCAGCCTAATGTTCCAAGTACCTTGGAGTGACAGATAATCTTCCTCCATATGGAACACTATTTATGGAAAATGGAAGGATATGAATCCAAATGTGATGGTTGATGGTACTCAAGAGCTATGATATTAGAGTTTAAATGAGGGTATAGGGTGGGTTGGGATGGAGTAATATGGGTAGGGAGAGGAGAGAGAAAATTAATAGAGGGTAAGAAACTATATTTTTTTTCTTCCAAGAAGAATTAAAACCTAGCTAAAATTTAACTCATTGTACCTTAGGAACATTCAAAAGTGATCCAGCCCTGCATCAGGCTCATTGCTCAGTGAGGGAGTCTTGAGATTCTTTCTGTACCTCTCCCCCCAACCCCCACCCCAAATAAATAAATCCTAGGGGAAAAAAAAAAGAACTAGAACTGCACTTTAAAGTTATTTCTATTTTGCTACTAAAGGCTACCAGCAATATAGTATTTTTGCTGTTGTAAGGCATACATAGAATTTCAGTCATTTGAAACTTGCTCCGTGAGATAAGTTTAATTGTAATTTTTGATTCCAGTCCAAAAGTTCTTCATTTGTTTCTAGAAATAATCTTTGAGGTGATTGTAATCATGATAATAATAACTAGCAGTTATTTAGGACCTATAGGTGATATACAAAGTATTTTATGTGGCTGACATTCTCCTAGTAACTCTATTGAGGTAGGTGTTACCTTTCATAGATAACACCTTTTAAAAGATAAGGAAACACTTTAAAGTGACTTGAGTGAGATCACACAGCTGGTATGTGGAGGAGCTGAATAGAAACCAAGCAACCTAATCCTGCTACAAGCTCTGCTTCAGCCTTTTTTTTCCTGTTAGGAAAATGATGAAATAGTAATGTTGAGAGTATTAATGCAGGGTTTATGAAGCAACTGTGAGTATTTGGAGAGGAAACAAAAATGTCATACCTCTGCAGCCCGGGTGGCTCAGCAGTTTAGCCCTGCCTTCAGTCCAGGGCATGATCCTGGAGACCCGGGAATGAATCTCATGTAGGGCTCCCTGCATGGAGCCTGCTTCTCCCTCTGCCTGTCTCTCTCTCTCTCTCTCTCTCTCTCTCTGTGTGTGTGTGTCTCTCTCATGAGTAAATAAATAAAATCTTAAAAAAAAAGCCATATCTCAGTTTTTATGATTATGACATTTAGATGATTGCCAGTCCTTTCTTTATTCTGGTAAATATGACTCAGTCACTCCAAGGTGTTTTCAGAAAGTGCCTTTACCATTCTATATATCTGAGTGTGGGGCTATCCCCATTACCTTGTCAAGTTTGGGGAATTTACTTTTCCTGTTTTAACCTGGGAAACATGTAAAATATGTTTAGTTAAATGAACATAAAGGATTAATCAAATTACCTATTATCTACATTTTCTTTGAGGTAAGTTGTGTGCTACTTTTGTTTTTGATTTTTTAAACTTTGGTTTCAGTTACTAGTAGTTGTTGGTGGTGATGGTGGGGGCAATGTACTTAAACTTTAACCATTTCCTATTATACATTTGTAAGATGCTTAGTAATGAGTTGACTTTCTCAGTAATGCACTGCCAAGGAATCTACTTTTGGGAATGTCACTGATTTCAGTACTTTTATTTGAAGAATCTATTTTTAGCCTTCCAAAGTAAGCGATCTTTATGTTGTGTAAATCCCTGTTGCATTCAATTTATTGTTATTATATACGGTAATATATAAAAAGCACTTCAGCACATTTCTTGGCACATACTAAGTGGTCGATAAATGTATCCATTGTTATTGCAAATTATTTCACAACTATTTTACTTTTCAAGCTGTAGATTATATTATATGCATATTTTTGGTGAGTCATTTAAGAGTATTATAATGACTGTGATATAAAGTTTTAAAGCAGTGGTACTTTTCCAACTGCACTCTTACTTTTTTTTTCTCTCTTCCCTGGCTAACTAGAACTGGAGTTGGGGTGGGTTGGGAACCTCATTATTCCATTCCAGTTGCTCAGGTCTCACATCTTGTAATCATCCTGATCTTTCTTTTTCTGTCACCTCCCACATTTAATGTGATAGCAAATAATGTTGGACTCTCTGCTTTACCCCTTTCTATCCTATAATCTATTCTCAACACACAGCCAGAGTGATCCTTTTAAAATCTAAGTCATACCATGTCATTTCTGTCCAAAACCCTCCACTGACTTCCTATTACCATCTCTGTGTATGCTAAAGTTCATGAGGCCTGCATAGTCTTAGGTGTTCTGGCCTTCTGTTACAGAGATCGCTTCATTATTAATATCTGGGTTTCCTAATGTTGTTTCAATTAGTTGTCCCAGAGCTAGTGTTATATTTATTATTAACTCTACAGAGAATATAGATAGAACTGGTCATGTCTCTTGTCATTATTGTGCTGTTAAAAATATTTTTGGTTTTCTAGCATCTGTTTTCTTCTAAATTAACTTCAGAATAATTTTGCCCAGAAATGCTTTTGATGAGAACTCCATAAAATGTATATACTTAATTTGGGTATGATAGTCACCCAATCATCTTAGGTATGATTGTCATCCTATGATAGGATTGAGTATTTCTGTCCAATTCTATGTGTCTCTCTGTACTATCAAGCTTCAGAATGTTTTGCTGTTTTCCACCTACAAGTCTGACATTTGCTTAAGTTTGCCACTAGGTATGCATTTAGCATCCATATTAAAGGGAATATCCTTTATAGCTCTTCTTTGCAGAGGTACTGTTTCAAATACTCATTTTCATCCTTTTGTATAGCAAGTTCCAGAAAACATTTTTTAGTTTGTTTGGAAGCATAAATTCTGTGATTGACTTTTGTTAAGGAGAAATGAAAATAATTGGAAATGAAGAAATTATAGAATTCTTAGATCAGTAGTCTAAATAGAAAAAGGAATTTCTGTTGATAGAATGTACTTTGTTTATGATCAGTTTATAAAATTAGGATCACATAGAATGATTTCAAATCTGAAAGTGAATTTTGCTATTAAGTATTAGTTGTTATGGAGAAAATTAAATCATGTGAGAATATATGGAGTTATTCTAAAATGTTTGATGTTCTGTTCTTGATATTTGAAGGATAGTAATGGAAACTTGGAATTGGCAGTGGCTTTCCTTACTGCAAAGAATGCCAAGACCCCTCAGCAGGAGGAGACAACTTACTACCAAACAGCACTCCCTGGCAACGATAGATACATCAGTGTGGGAAGCCAAGCAGACACAAGTAAGTTTACTTCTCTTTCTCAATGCTTTAATAAGAATGTAATGAAAAACTTCCTTGGGAATATATTAATTTTGTTTAAGCAGAAGCAAAGGACAAAGACTACTTGACTTTAACCTTGATTCTTTTTAGTGTAGTTGCAAAGAATATACATTTTTATTAGCTGCATCAGTGTTTTCTCCAGTTCAGGTATAAAAGATTGTATTTAAGTTATATATCCTTTCATAGAGCGTTTTATTTAATACTCAATTGTACTCAAATACAGAACAAGTGTTATTCATGAAAGAAACAAACATTTCCAGGATTTTACATGGGCACAAACATTTCTTTTGGCTTTTAAGTGTTGTTAGAGGCCTTAGTATTATTTTTGAAGGGGAGCTATTATTTCTAGTTATTGATAGGTTTTCCACTTAACAGAACTTTCCTTCCCTCAATCCTTGCCCCTCCCCAAAATGAAGATTTTAGAAAAACGTATATTACTATGTAACAAAGTAAGCATACATATGCACACAGACATATACACATATATACATACATATGGAAAGTTTTATGTGGGATACGACTTTTTCTTTATAGTGTGAATAGTTCATGCTTATATATAGTACTGAATTTTTCAAAATATGTTTAGTTTCCTCTATATCTCATTATGGTGTAATAACTACACCATGTAAAATGTATTAATTTTATAAAATAAAAGATATTTATACATTCTGTATTTGAGAAGTTTCATTACTAACTTGTATTTGAAGAGAATTTCTGATTTTTTCTTTAAAAGATTTTATTTTTAAGTGGTCTCTACACCCAGCATGGGATTCAAATTCACAACCCTCAGATCAGGAGTTACCTGCTCTACTGACTGAACCAGCCCCTCTGATATTGTTTACAGACTTTCTCAAATTTAAGAAACAACTAGGAAGAACAGATTCATATGGTTGTTTTAAGTATTGTCAGTAAAGATTATTTTAATGTTTTTAAAAATATTTTAATTTTGTATTTTCAGGGTAATCTTAATATTTTTGTTCACAAATGATCTTATGTCAGCCAAAGCTGAAATACTCTTAACCTCACATAGGTAATAAGTGATGGAAGAAGTTTTATTTATGTGAGACAGACCCAGTTGTTTATGTCTAAGTTCAAGACAAACTGTGGTTTGGACCCTATCTATATCTTTAACTTCATTTTCTGTTGTTTTTCTCTTCTCACTTTATACTGTGATAATTCAGGATGGTTTGGAGTTCTTATCCACTCAGTGCTATTTAATTTCTTTGGTCTTTACACTTGTTGTTCCTTCTGTCTACAATCCCCTGTAGCCTCTACACCCTAGCCTAATTACCTTACCTTACCTAAGTAAGACTTAGTTCAGGAGCTTCTGACTTTAGAATATTTCTCCTGGCTTCTAGATTGAAGCAAGTGCTTCTCTAGCACTCAGAGTATACTTGGGTTTTAATGAGTACTGTGCAATTTTGAAATTATTTGCTTGTGCCTTTCTTTCTTACCAAACAGGAAGCATAACAGGGCAAAAGACCATTGATCTTCCTACACTCATGCTAGAATAGTTTGCATCGTTTCTCAGAAAGTTTCATTGAATTATTTTTGATAATATGTATTAAAAAAGCTGTTTCAGAACCAATGAAAAGGAATGGGCTTGAAAAGCTTGTTGCAAGAAGTTAGAAAAAAGAGAAGTAGCATAAATAGAGGAGGAATTTGTATGTGAGAATAATACCTATCTTTCAAGGTCCTGAGACTTGGGGGAAAATAAAATTAGGTAGAGAAAGGAGAAAACGTTTTTGACTGAAGGCAATTGGTTAAGGTGAAGGAAACAGGAAATTGACTAAACATGGTTCACTGTTCTAGTGGAAAGGATGACAAGATTTTAGACTGAAAGCTGTGAATTCTTAATATAGATGGTGGATTTTGTGACATGAGGTAGTATATATAAGTAGGTAAGGGAATTAGGACTGTAAGACTTTCCTAAATACTTTCTTATTTGCTCTGTGAGAGTCAGCAAGTATTGTTTAAGCCAGATGTTAATACCTGTTCAAGTCTTTTGACAAGGAATAGTGAAAATGGTCTGGACAAGAGAGATTTGAATAGATACTCTTAGGGAGAAGGCAACCGCATTTCAGAAGATGTGTGTCACATATGAATAAGATTAAAATTGTGTGTGTGTGTGTGTGTGTGTGTGTGTGTGTAGCTCTTCAAAAATATTCATTAAGTAGTTTTTAAATAAGATTTATTTATTTAAGAGAGAGAGAAATATCTTGTGCCCATGCAGATGCAGGGGAGAGGGAGAGACAGTCCCGAGAGGTCTCCACATTGAGTGTAGAACCCAGTATGCGGCTTGATCTCATGAGATAGCAAAATTATAACCTGAGCTAAAATAAAAGCAAGAGTCAGTCTGGTCAACCAACTGGTGCCACTCATTAAAATATAATTTTCTATTTCACTTGAAAGTAATGGTAGAGAAATGGAGTTTCTGGTTCATTACAACTCATTATCATTTTGAGCAAATTGTGTGCTGTTGTGGTTTCTTTATCAGTAAAATGTGTTATCCTTCTCACCAAGGTGCTGATTTATACTTAATAATTCAGTAAGTTGGGGCAGCCTGGGTGGCTCAGCGGTTTAGCGCCACCTTCAGCCCAGGGCCTGATCCTGGAGGCCCGGGATCGAGTCCCACGTCGGGCTCCCTGGATGGAGCCTGCTTCTCCCTCTGCCTGTCTCTCATGAATAAATAAATAAAAAAATCTTAAAAAAAAAAATTCAGTAAGTTGGATGATGGGTCCATAAAGTTGTTTTCAGGTTATTGAGAAAAACCCTAAAAATATAGTGTGGTGATTATATTATAATAGTATCAACCTGGGAAAAAGTATCTGATGAGATAACAATTAAATCTTTTCCATTTAATAAATTTGTATCATATTTCATAAAGTTCTAAGCAGTCCAGTTGCCTTTAGGAAATAGATTCAGCATTTAAATTTGGCAGTGTCACAGTAGTGTTAAATGGCTTAAAAGTGAAAAAGTAAGGAGATGTCATGCATTCAACAGATTCTTTAAATTACTGTGCTATTAGTCCTAAGAAGAAATGAAATCTTTTGTGTTTTAATTCTTGGAAGGAGTGGTAAAACGTGAGGAGGAACGCCAGGAAATAATCACAAATATATATTCAAACACAGGCCTCTATTGAGAAAACTTACTGTAAGAGCTGCAGGAGTGTGGTGTATTGGAGTGATCAGGGTGTCAAGAAGTTCTCAAGGGATTGTTCTAGATAGAAAGATCCTTTCTGAGCATTTTCTTAATTTTATATGAAATATGTTGTTATTTGAAAGTTGACCATAGTTTAACTTAATTTTTTCAAATATGGCATGTTTTTTAACTTTTAAGAAATTTTTTATTCCTTCTTTTCTTTTTTAAGTATTAAATCTCTGACAGCCAGGGGTAGATAAAACATAAAGCATTGCTAACTTTACATGTGTCATTATCTATTGGTTGTGGTGCTGATAGAACATCTGTATTTTGAAATAAAGTCTGTAATGCTAAGTACATAAGATCACTTGTTGACATAAGCTCTTTTATAAGGAATAAAATCCATCTTTTTTTTTTAAGGACTATAAGGGGATAGCTTTTAATAGCCTGTAGAAGTCACATTTGTGGATTGTGGAGAAATTTTCTGTTATGCATAACTGGGTATGTCAGAAGATAAGATTTTATCACTTTATTTGAAGATTAACATATATTTATGAACCTTCATTTAATGTTGAAGAAGTAATTACATTTTCAATAGTTAGTAGGACTATATCCTTTTTACCTGTCATTTTGAGAGAAAAAGGAAACATTCCAAGGAAAGCTTATACTCTGCATAATAAGGAATTAAGTAGTAATGTACTTGGTATCTTTTCATTGCATTTTAATTTTCCATACTCTACTGAACTCTGAGAAAAAGCCCAAATCATTTGAAGTAGTATTAGTGAAACTTTTAGGCATCTTTTTTCACTACGTGGATCTCTTATCCAGATTGGATATTGTGGATTCTTAAATGAATGCTTCCCACCTCCATCTTAAATTGGAAATAAAATTGTGTTGGAGTTTTGCAATAAAAAATATTAATGCAAAAAAAATTAATGCAGAGGGGACTAGGAAACAGTGCAAGATATTGAGATATCATAGGTATATACTTAATAGATTCTGCTAAGCTTTTGTGTCATGACAGACTCTGTCATAGACATGTCCATGTAAGGCTTTTTGCCCAATTTGAAATCAAATAGTAATACTCTTTTCTTCATGACCATTAAATTCTTTTGAACTTTTTTAAAACAGGAAAAAAAACTGTATATGCCCACCAGAACAAGATGTGCTACAATTGAGCAATCAAAGTATGGATCAAAAGATGAGAGGGATTTGGGTAGGTAATTTCAACACAGACAGTAATGCCACATATTGCCTTAAGTTTCAGAGAAATTGGTATAAGGCATTGGAATTACTGTTAAGTGGTCAACCCCTTATAAACTTAGAATTGGTATACTTTTCCTCCAAAAGAAACTGAGTTATTAGGTAAGGATTACATAGAAAGTGAGGTTCTATCTTAGAACCCTGGTCTTGGTTACATTGCTTAGCCAGCCTAAAAGTGATTTAAAGCCCAAGTAATATATAGACCCAAGTCTAGGGTGTTTACCTCTGCTGAGGGTAAATTGCTTATGTTAAGCAGTTTAGGATTTTATTAATTGAATGCTAATATTTTTTCCATTCTTCAAATATGTTAAACAAGTAACTATGGATAGAAAAAAAAATAATACAAAGACAGTTAAATCTCTTTTTCCATAGAGATTTCTTTTTCTCTTTTTCTTTACCTTTTCCTTTTTTAAAGATTTATTTATTTGACAGAGAGAGCACGCAACCTGAGAGAGAGTCAGAGGGAGAGGGAGAAGCAAGCTTCCTGCTGAGCAGGGAGCCCAGTATGGGGCTGGACCCCAAGATCATGACCTGAGCTGAAGGCAGATGCTTAACTGACCAAGGCACCTAGATGGCACTCCATCAAGATTTCTAATTGCATAAAGCTATTTTGATGATGATGAAATGCTATAATGGTGTGAAAGTTGATCACAACCAGTTGAATGCAACTAGGCTAGGCTTCTACTCTATTCTAAGCATGTACTTAGAATTCTGTTAGACATGTACTGCAAAATGACTTGTGTAACTTTATGAATTTTCTTAAATTTTATGGCAGAATAATAGCCATAGGCTATAACTTTTGTTGACTAATATTGAATGTTAACTTCAATTTTTTTTTTTCGTAATCCAAGTTGGAAAACCTTAAAGTCTCTGACAGACTCAGCAATAGTTCCTTTACTATTCACTTTTTTTTTTTACCAGTGCTGCTGCCATTATAATTTCAGCAGCTATTATTAAAAATAGAACAAGACCATTTAAAGCTGAGCTTTTCGATATAGTTGCCAATAGTCACATGTGGCAACTTAAATTTAAATATAAATTAATACTAAAATTTAGTTTCCTCTCTTGCACTAGCCATATTTTCAATGTTCAGTAGAAGTCACATGTGCCTGATGGCTACTGTATTGGACAGTGCAGATTAATAGAGTTTTTCCATCATCACAGAAGGCTCTTTTGAACCTTGATGTTTGAGAGAATCTGAGTTCAGCAGTGAGAAGATTGGAAAAGTAGGAACATCTTATGAGCTGACAGGAAGCAGAGAGAGGAGAATGGAAGCGTGGGGTGGGAAACACAATTTACATTGCGTATGTCTTCTTGCTTTTAAATACTGTTCTTCTAATGTGATACTTTATGCTATTTGTCCTTTCACTTACTAGAAAAAATTCTGGGTGGATAAAGCATATGTTTTCTAGTCTTCTAATTAGTGCCACTGGGAAGATGGCTCACTTATTTTTGTCTCTGTTCTGTAGTCTATATTTAGTCTTATTTGTTTAGCAAATATTTATTGATTGCCTCATCTGTATCAGGTAGTTTTTTAGGCTACAGAGTCTCAGTTTACATAGGGGAAAGACAGACAGTAAACAATAAATAAATAATGTCAGGTAGTAGTGAGTTCATGAGAAACAGTAGAGAAGGGTAAAGGGACAGAGGGTGACAGGGATGTGGTTGGATGTCAGGCAGGGAATGTGCTGAGACAAAGAATTGTTCAGGGAATCTCTCTAGGATGAATTCACATTTATCCAGATATCTGAATGAAGTTAGGGAGTAGACTTTATGATGTCCGAGGCAGGTGTATCCCAGACTAGACAGGAGCATATTTGGCTTAGGAAATGAAATGCGTGGATATTGTCATGGTGAAACAGAGTGCGTGAGGGTGAGAATGGTAGTTTTCTTATTTCTGATCTGCTGACCATCCCTTTGTTCATTTTTGCCTCTCTCTCTCTCTCTCTTTTTTTTTATTCTCAGCTCCATCACTTAAACCAACCACATCAACCTATCCAGTTGCCTGTCTCTCTTAAGGGCATCCCCATCCTTCTGGTAGCCCAGTGATTTTTTTTTTTTTTTTAAACAAGCTCTTCCTAATCTCCCAAAATAATCATTTAGTTTGCAGTTGTGTCAGTTTTTGTGTATTCCCTTCAGTTGCTCTTGTCTGGTATATATTATTACAATTCCTCAAACTCTTATTCAACAATTTAACTCTTAACTCTCCTAACAGTTCTTTCTCCTCATACCATTCCCCCGCCTAGAAATCTTTGCTGGTGATATATATAAACTTGATTAATTGGTAGGGGGAGGGGAAGGTTTTCCCTTAGGCTTAACCTTATTTGGGTAAGGAAAACAATGGAAGAATTTTTTCAAAATCTTTACATATATTGCAGTTTCAACTATATTATGGGCTAAATTGGCTTTGTAAACTAATTTGGAAGCCTCATGTCACTTAATATGCTGTTTTCATGGGAAAATGAATTATGAGTTATAAATAATGCATTGATTTGAAGTCTGATTCATTGTTAAGCTGATGACTGCCTGTATTTTGGAGTAAGCAGAGAAATGTTTCAGAGTTGGTATTTAAGTTTTAATACTGAAATAGTATTTCTTTGGAGAGTGAAAGTTTTATTAGGCGAGTGTTATGTTTTGGTATTTATATTTCCAACTTTATAGAAAAAAGTGTTTTAATTTGGGCAGACTTGAAAATGATGGAGGTTTTTGTAACATGCGATTTTTTCTAGTGTTACTCAGCCAGCAGTGACAATTGCGCCCTTGAATTATGTTCATACTTGTACTAGAGGGAGGGTTGGCTGAAACAAAGTTTGGTGTCTCATTGAGATCCTCCCTTGACACAGATATAAAAATATTCATAAGAACTTGGTATTTGGATGGAATTTTTTTTAAGATATTTTATTTATTTGAGAGGGAGAGAGTGTGAGTGAGAGAGCACTAGCAGGGGGAGAGGCAGAGGAAGAGGGAGAAGCAACTCCCCCCTGAGCAGGGAGCCTGATACAGGGCTCAATCTCAGGACCCTGGGATCATGACCTGAACTGAAGGCAAATGCTCAACCTACTGAGCCACCGAGGTGCCCCCTGGATGAAAGTTTTACAAAGGCTAAATTTTTACAGTTGAAATTAGAAATTGTTTCAGTTAGAAATTATTTATAGCCAAGCATATTCTCTGTTCCTTTTTTGAGTATAAGCATATAAGAAACTCATAGAGGGCTAGTTTTCATTGTGAAACAAATAGTTCATTACATGTTTCATGTTTTAGGAGAAATTGTGCTAACTCCAAACAAAGGAAAAACTCATGTTTAACCTTCTGTTGAAATGTGTGTGAGTAGGTTATAGTGGTCTTTGAGGATTGCCTTATTGTTTAAAATATCCTATGGAAAGAGGAGGCTTTATGAAGTAATGGGAACATCATGGAGAAAGTTATTGTAATTATAATGAAACTACAAGTAATAAATAAACTTTCTCCATTGCTTAAAGGAAAAAGCTACAACTTTTCAGTTAAGGACCAATAGTCTCTGATTCACCTTTCTAGCATTAAAGACTACTATTGCTTATTTCTTTCTGTGCTTACACTCAGTATTTCTGACACCAGAAATGTGAATTTTTTTCCACACCTCACTGATACTCTAGTACTAGTGGGGTGTAATTCAGTTCAATTCTGAAACTCTCTACCTGATGTTAACTTTAGATTCTACAAGTTAAGGGCTTGCAGTCCCACAAGACACCCACACTTTAGATGCCAGTCATATGTAGTGAGTCTGCAGGTTCCTTCCATAAGTCTGTCTGACTTGGCTACAAATTGGGGGTTCCCAAAACCCCCTCTTTGAGTTTGAGAATTTGCAATAATGGCTCGCAGAAATCAGAACACTTAACATGTCCTGGTTTATTTTTTAAAAAAGAATATGATAAAGGATACAGGTGAACGGTCAAATGAAGAGGTACATAGAGAAAGGTCTGGAAGGGTCCCAAGCACTGGAACTTCTGTCTCATGGAGTTGGGGTTTGCCACCATACCAGCATGTGAATATGTTCACCAACTTGGAAGCTAGAGAATGCTGTACTTTAGAGATTTTTATGGAGGGTTGGGCAGGTAGGCATGATTAGATTATTAACCTAATCTCTAGCCCTTCTCTCCTCCCAAAGAAAAAAATCCTCTCAAAGTTCCAAGTTTCTCACCTTGGCTTGGTTTTTCTGGTTTTTCTGTTGCAGCATTCATCCTGCATCTATACCAGGAGTCCACCAGGACTCATCATATTAAAGCAAAAGATGCTCCTGTCACCCAGGAAATTCCAAATAATTTAGGAACTCTGTATCAGGAAATGGATCAGAGACCAAATATTAGAAACTAAAGTTATTCCTGGCATCTCTATCACTTGTGTTGCTCTTGGAATGGATTTACCTATGCATGATTTTATTACACCATGGAAAAGATTTCATTTTAAATATTAGAAGAATGTCTACATTATAAAACAAATCAAAATTGTTGGTATCACTTGATTTACCCAAAAAAGCTTTTAATGTTGGGAAAATGTGTGTGTAGTGGTAGGAACAAGCTTTCCAAAGTTATCATTTTTGCTTGAAAAGTCTGCATTCCTCATTGGCAACACATACTTTCATTTGTTCTCCTATATAGGTGGCAGGCTCACTTTGTTTATTCTCGAGAAGATATCTGCCAAATCCTGAAGTTTGAGTAATCATAGTTTGTAGTTAGTTTTTTTTTTTTTTCAAGTAAAAATAGTGTTCCATGAAAAAAAGATAAGCCAGTTCAATTGGCTTGCAGCTCAAGCATTGAATTAGTGTTTTCTCTTGAGCAAAAGCTTACTTTGGATGCAGCAGAAGTACTATGCATACTTCCTGTTTTGTCACATAGAATGAAAAGAATATGTAAGTCAGTGATTGAGATTTAATAAAATAAAATTTTCCCTTTTTATCAAGGATCTAAGAGAAACTGGCTTTTTTTTTTTTTTGGAATAGTGAGTATCAATAGTTGTAATACAGTACATTACTCAAAGAACTTGGTGGTACTGCCTTGATTTTTGCAAAAATGCAGTACTTTTATGCACTATTGTCTTGTATCATCAGTGCAAATATGACCACAGGAGAAAGGCAAATAACATCTTGATATTTTTATGAGAACATTTTTACTTATGGAACCCCCTTCTCTTTTAAGGATCATGGTGGAATCCCCAAGGCTCCATTGACTACTCTTGGAGATCTGCTAGTAGAAAGGAAAGATTCATAGTTTTAAGATTTAAGTTTAAAGCTGTCAACCATTCTTTATTCTTATGATGATATACTTCATTTCTCACAGCTTCAGTTATTTATGAAATAGGGTTAAAAACCTTGCTTTGTTTTTTGCATTCATGTTGCTTGAGTTACAATTAAATCATGAAAGGTCTAATTATAAGTTGTTGCTATTTCTAAGTGAGTTTATGCTTTAGCCAGTTTCCTTTACTTGTCAGACATGAAACAGTAAACACTCCAGATAGTTTCAAAGAAGAAATTTAATCCAGGGAATTAGGTTCTTAAAAAAAAAATCTGGATGGAGTGGAGGAGGGATCTGCAGCTTGTCCTTATGAAATGATCCCCAAATTCTTGCAGAACTGGCTAGCCAGGGAAGCTGTTCCCTCTGCCACCGTCAGGAAGGTAGTGTGACTCAGGAGGCTGTTTCTGGGACTACTGAGTTCAAAAACATACTTCTGGAGCTGCAGCCTAGAGAACAAGCAGGCAGGATTAGGTAACTGCTACTGAGCTATGCCTGAACATTGGAATGCAGAGTCTAGTTGCCCTTCTACTCTTGACATCCTGAATCTGGAAATTGGACACTGGAATGCTGTGTGGAACAACCTGTATCTGTCCAGTCATGCTGGAGAAAAGAGCCTAAAGCGGCAGGATGGCTTTCCCTCACTCTGCCTTCTGTATCCCCTGCATCCCCCTAATGTATCTAGCTGGTGGAACCTAAATTCTTTTCAGAACCATAACTGTCAGTGAATTGGGAAAATAGCTTTTTTTGTTTTAATCTTTCTAGCTTCTGTAGTTGAAGAAAGCACACTAGGAGGGTGAGGGAATGGAATCTGAAGGCTAATTAGTCATATCCCCCAAACTGATTTTTCTGCTTCTTTGTGATTTTCAAATTATTTATTTTTTTACTTCCATTATTCTCTCTTTACTAACTTGAGTTCTAGTCATTATTTAATGACCAAAATATCCTCATTTTTTGAGGCACATTTATGCCTTTCTAATCCTAGCTGCTTCATCAGTTTTTAAGTTGGACTGGATGGCAACACCCCTATGGTATCTATCCATGACTGTGATCTAGGTGGACTTGGGTCTTGTAAGTAAGACTTAGGAAATCTTTGGCCTGTCAGTATATTTAGGCATGCTCCATCATTTCACTAACCTTGCTATATACTCTGTTCTGCATTTTACTTGACTAAATTTTTTTGGACCCTACTTATTACATTTTCATAGGTTTTACTATACTTCTAAAGATATTTAAAAAACACCTTCCATAGCCAGCTATTATTTCTAATATTTTTTTATATTCTTTTATAAACTACTGTTCAGAGAAAAAAGTGTGGATAACATTAGAAGTAGACTTTTGAAACTATCAATATACGTTATTTCTTTCTCAATAAGTGTGGCTTATTCTTTTTGAGTAACTACATATAACTCTAGAGTTAAATGGTAAAATGCAGGCATTTTATTTCCTATCCCTACCCTTTTTATGTTTCCCCTCTTGCAAATTCCTTTTACAAGATTACAAAGAAAAAATTATTTTTTAATGTCTCAAATACAAATAAAATAAATATACAACGTATACAAGATACTTGTAAGCATAAGCCTAACCACACAAAGTTATAGCTTTTTATCTTTCTTATCATACTGTTTTGTATTCCTCTACTTAACAATATATTATGGCTCTTATGATAACGGGTGTATTATTGCCATCTTCTGAGTGAAAGAAATAGACCAATATATATTGGGAAATTGGATTAAAAAGGTTTTCTTGAAGGTAGTAATAATATCTGTGGCCTCTGTTCTTTGGAAAAAGAATACTTACAGCATCAAGACTATTTTCTTTCTAACAAAAGAAGTTGGTATCATGTATTTGTATATTTCTTTTTATGAAATGAAAAGTTTTATTTATTTATTTTTTTATTTTATTTTTTTTAAAGTTTTTTTTTAAGTTTTTTTTTTTTTTTAAATAAGAGGACTGCATGTTCATTGAATATTCAGATGGTAGAGAAGTGTTTAAAATAGAAAGTGAAAGGCCTTGTTACTTCCTTCCTCTTCCCATAACCCTCTTCTTCAAAATTAACCACTGTTAACAGTTTAATACATTCTTCTAGTCTTTACAAAATGTATAAATAAGCATTTATGTATTCATGGTCAATTAGGTTCTGAAGCATAATTTTTGAGATCTCAGTTATTATTATACTTTGTTAGTTAATGTCTGGGTGGTAGTATGCATGAACTGTAATGTGTGTATATTTGTATAAACTTCAGAAAGCATAAATGTAAATGTTTAATTATGGTGATTTCAATTTTTGTTGGTAAAAACCTGTTTTTAGTGATCTTTCTACTTGTTAGCTTTTCATCAGAGGCTTCATAGCAAACATGGAGATTCCTGTGCAGTGAAAAATATTTATGCTCTTTATGTTTTAGGCATATTTTGTAGGGAAGAGCATTAAGTTTTCAAATATAACCAATTTAAAATTTACTTTGCATTCTCTTCAGAGAGGCTCTTATGGAGAATTAAGTTGGTGCTGACTTTGGTTTGAAAGGATATATTGCGTATAGAATCCCCATGATAAGAATTACCTTCATTTTGTTTGACTTTTAATTTTGAGAAAGATAGTTTTGCTTTTCAGATGTGATTGATCTCACTGGAGATGATAAAGATGATCTTCAGAGAGCAATTGCCTTGAGTTTGGCGGAATCAAACAGGGCATTCAGGGAGACTGGAATAACTGATGAGGAGCAAGCCATTAGCAGGTAAAAACATAATTTGTATAAAATAGATATAAGTATTCCTTATAATAGAAATAATAATTGGCTTTAATTTCAAGAGGCACAGAGATATATTTTGTTATTCTGAAGAAACCCATTAAGAAACTTTAGTATTGTTTTTATATTTTCTGTAACCAAAGTTTTCACATTCTAGTTCTGATTGATTTGGAGCTTAGATTTTTAGGATTTTGGAGTGGCATTATGAGGCATTAAATTTAGGTGAATATTTTAATACTTTTTTATTTTTATTTTTCTTCCTCTAATTTCTTTTGGATACATTGTCCCATTTAGTTTGTAGTCATTTATAGCAGAGGTTAGCAAACGTTTTATGTAAAGGGCGAGTAGTAAATATTTTAGGCTTTGTTGGCCATATGGTTTCTGTCACAGCTACTCAACTCTAATATAGACTCTAGTATAGTAGTGCCAAAGCAGCCATAGATAATACATAATTTAATGAGTGTGGCTATGGTCCAATAAATCTTGTTTTAAAAAACAGGCTGCCAGCTGGATTTAGCCCATGGGCCTTCATTCTCCATCTTCTGATCTATAATATAATAGTTTACTTACATTTTTTTTTTTTAAAGAAATTGGCAAGATTCCAAAATGTGTGATAGAATGCATCCTTTGATTTAATAATGAAAACTTTTTAGTTTGAAACATTTTGATTTGTTGATGGGTCAAATAAAAATAAATTTATCAGGAAACAATGTTGATTTTGAAAAGTCTTTAAAATATAACTATAATCTTCTGAACAACTCTATGGAGGTGTAGTGGTAGCTATTTTATTGAAGAAGAAATTGATCTTTTAAGAGGTTGAATGATTTTCCAAAAGTACACAGCGAGGGTAAATCTTATGACTCTAGAGTTTTTTTTCCCAATAATACAAGTTGCTTGGAATATAACAGCTTTCTCAGATAATTTCCCTTACCATGATATCAGTAGTATATTTCTTTCTAAGTAATCTGAGATTATTGTATGGCAGGAGAGGTCTCAAAATGCTATGTTTAGCAAAGGCACATAATTATTTTTAGTAATACTTTTTAATGTCTTTAAATGTTACTTTGGAAACTTCATAAAACATTGTATTAAGAGGAGAAGACTTAAAATTCATTGTCCTCTCCAGTTGGGTGTAATATCAGTTAATGCCAGTAATTCTAAATGAAAAAACAAAAATTTATGGATTATCTTTAGACATTGTAATTAGGCTTATTTTATGAGGGATTTAGAGAAATTGTAAAATTTGATTTGTCTCAAAAAATGAATTGGAATGAAATAATTGTCTTGAATAATTATAAAACTTGACTACTTATGCTTTGATCAGAAATATTTTAAACATGAAATACGTGAGTTGGATTTCATATTTAAAGGAAATGATCTATTATATGTAAAAGATTATAGAATAGAATATATGCTGTGATTCAAATCTTGTTTTTAAAAATATATGTATATTTTTGTTTAAATGAATTTATATTAGTATACAAAGAGAAAAAACTGTGGAAGCTTATATACCAAATAGTGTCAGTAGTTTTATATCACATGTTTTTAAATTAAAACAGCATGTTGTAATTAGTTAATAAGTAAAAATAACTTGAAAGTTAAAGTATTAAAATTATTCCTAATCTGTTAAGTTTAATGTATTCATTACATATTGTTCTAGATACTCATTTGTGTCCAAATGGAAACAAATATCTCTTAAGATAGTGTTTTTTTATTATTGGTCTTCTAAATTTTAATATACTCTTAAAATAGTGAATACTTTATAAATATTTTTATTGTACATAACATGCAGATTTGGTGTAGTGTAATAGAAGTAAAAACTTCTATTAATTTACTAGTACAAAATAAGTTTTTGTGGTATGTAGATTTTATAACTTACAGTTAACAAAATAATGTTAAATATAAAATGTGCGGTTAATAAGACACGTAAATCATACTGTGTCAGAAGAAAGGAATGTGAGAATTCTAGCTAACCCTTTGGTAAAGAGATATTTGTTCCAGTGGGTTTTATTAATAGGCTTAGGATTCTAAATTCAAAAGGGGAAATGATGTATTTTTAAGAAAAAGTTTATATATCATGCTCAAAAGTAAATATAACTAATTATACATTACTTAAGTTCACATAACAAAATTTTGCCAAATTCCTAGAATCATTTGATGATAGTTATATTTTAGCAGACATACTTTGATATGTATTCATACATTTGGAATACATTATAATTATTTGAATTACAGCCTATCTTTTTATATCTTACAATCTTCTGTTCAGCCACTCACAAAATTATGGTGAAATTTCTTAAGAAATTGAATATTTTATAGTGTCCTTCTTAATATAATTACTCCTCAATGTCAGGATTGGATGTATTTATTATAATTATTTCATGGTTACTAAGGCTTAGATGGGGAACAAGTACAATATGGATAACTGAATTTGCTAATAAACTACATTGTAATTGATTTGTGTCTGTGATGTGTTTGTTGTGAAAATGACTTGCTTCACAAAATGACTTTGAATTAGTTGCGTAGAGGATCGGGCTAGATTTTAGTTAAAGTTGTTACATACAAATCTAGGTATTTCGAGAAAAAATATGGTGGTCTAAGAAATTTTCTGATGAAAACAGCCAGAGTGTACTATTTGTTGTACATAAATTATTTTAAGATCTTAGCAGTATTCCAGAATTAAGATAGTAAAGACTAAAATCAAACTACTTCAGAGTGAAAGCAGGAAACCAAAGAAGTAAGTTCAGAACACTGAAAGTCATTTCTTGACGTGATATTTACTTGTGTATATAAACTTGAACTTCAGTTATGATATCCTTGTTGAGTATGGGGAAAAAGAAGTCAGAGGCCATGGTCTATGAAGGTCTGGAGCTTTAATAAGAGATCATTTCCCTTATTAAGTGGTTATGTCAAAGGGTGACATATTTACAATAAGAGTAGATTATATGTATCCCCCCACCCCCAGAACCTTAGAGCATTGCAAAGACAGTTGCTCTTGCTCTGAGGGGAGCAATTAGAGGTGATAGGACTTGCCCCTGCAAAGTTGTACCATGGGTTCACAGCTGAAATTTCTATCACTTTAGTAGTCTAGTAATTCTCAACTTGGGAATTTAGTTATTGTTTTTTTTTTAAGGTGCTAATTCTTTATTGAGGAATATAATATTACCAGGGAAGCAAAGATAAAGTAAAAAGGGAAAGAGAGAAAGCAAATTCAAGGGACTATGCTACTCAGCTTGCCACACTTATAAAAACAGATAACCAAACAAACAAAAATGTAAATACTGTTGATTGCTTGGTCACACTAAATGTCCCTAGGGGAATTTAGTTTTATATGGTGTTGGATTTATATTGTTTCTAGGTCCTAATGGAATCAAAAGTATGTTGTCTCTCTAGGAAGGTTTCTTTATCCTTGGCCTCAAAGAATCCCCTTCAGTAACTTTTGAAGCTCTACTGGAACCACCTATGACAATTACCACACACACTTGGAAAAAAGTCACTATGAGGAGCAGCTAGAACAATAGGCAACAAAAATCAACAAAAATGCACCAAATATTTAGATATTGTGATGGGTAGAACTATGCTTTAGCTTTTAAAGGCAATAAGAAATAAGAAATTCTTGAAAATATGACCTAACACATTTGAAAAACAGCTGAAAATGCCTTTTGGAAATGAAAATTAGAATTACTAAAGTAAGAAAAGAAAACAGTATAGGCTTAATAGATTAGAAATAGCTAAAGAACATATTAGATTAGAGGGGGTATATAGGAGAAGAAATTCTACAACTTGTAACAGATAACTGAGAGAGAGTTTGAGAGACATGGAAAATAGTGAGTAGATCTAACATAGTTTAATTGGTATTACAGAAGGAGAGGAGAGAGTGAGCCAAAGGCCAATTTAAGGAGTGAATCATTGAGGATTTTTCAGAAATGGGGGGAAAAAAACCCTATAATTTTACAAAACCCAACAAATCCTAGTCAGGAAAATGAAAAGAAACTCACCCCTGGGTTCATAATACTGATAACTCTGGAATGTCTAAGACTGAGAAAATCTTAAAGATATTCAGAGAAAAAAAGTGGAATTATCCTTAAAATAGTGACAGGAAGGGTGATGAATGACACAAATTGACACAAGACTGTCAATTAAAATAGTTGCCAGAATTCTATACTCGGTGGAACAGTTCTGGGGAGTCTTACCAGGGCATTTTTCTTTGTGATTAAGCTTCCAGTTCTGAAAGACTGAAAGACTACTTGTATAGCCCCCACTGCTACAAAAGCAGTATGTCCTATTCTGGTAGTTGTAATTTTACCTTTTTTTTTTTTTTTTAAGATTTTATTCATTTATTTAGAGAAAGCACAGGAACAAGGGGAAGAAGGGGAAGAGGGCAAGCGCACAGGGATTGGGAGAGTGTTTTCCCAGTCGAATGTGGAGGCTGACATGGGGCTCCATCTCATGACCCTGAGATCGTGACATGAGCTGAAATCAAGAGTTGGGTGCTTAACCAACTGAGCTACACAGCAGTTTTTTGGTAGTAATTTTCTACTTGAACCTGACCTTTCTAGAATGGTAGGTCCAAGAGGAAAAAAAGGTATTTTTATAGAATTACAAGGGACTCATTGTACCTCCCACTTTGGCCTGCATGGCCACTTAGAGGAACTGGGTGAGTAGTATGCTCAACCAACTAATCATTATCTTTACACTTTAAGACTATTCAGTCCAACAAAGAAATCCAGGTGTCTGAACTAGAGTTGAGTTTGGGAGCCACCTGGAAGGTTTCCCAGTCAGAATGGCTTGGAGTTGTCATTAGGGGAAAGAAAAAAGCATCATGTCCAGGAATGGTTAGGGTGGGATTCTAAATTTTTAACGTAGGTTTCTGTAACTCCCACCCATTTCACCCTAGTCATTACTTGAAAGCTATTATGAGAGGAAATTGCCTTGAGAAGACGTGTTGAATAGGAGTAGGTGACGGAGGCAGTTACAAATCGTTTTAAGTTGATTTGTGAAAATAATTCAAGGGCTTAACAATATCAGATGCCTGCAGATCTTAGGAGATCCATACATAGAATGCTTATTATTCCATTTTTTGAGTAGCTCTTATGATAAAAAGGTACACCATTGTCAGATTATAAGTGGTTTGGAAAAATTGAAAATATGAAACAGATTAGTTTCAAGGGCTGCAAGACTGTGGCCAGAATTGACTGATAAGACTGGAACAGCAAAATTGTAACTTGAAAAAGTGTCAATAATGAGGCACCACTGATAGTCCCAAGAAGGGTTGGAGTGAATAAGGGGAGAGGTAGGTGGTCAAAGTTTCTATGTGTCAAATCTTACAGATTTGTGCAGGAGTACATGTCTGACAGGCAGTGGTAGCCTCTCTTAATGTTACTCAACATATGATTGTAGGTATGTTGCCTTGTTGGGTATGATGGTAGACACAGCAGTGGTGGTCACTGGGGTAGTGCATACTGGCTGAGTCATCCCATTAGAGAACAGGGACCACTGTATATATCCATCACAATGGCTAAAATGAGAAATATAGACAATACCAAGTATTAACAAGCATGTGGAATAATTGGAACCGTCACATACTGTTTGAGATAATGTATAATGGAATTACCACTTTGGAACACTGGGAATTTCTAATGAATTTCAACAAATACTATTCTAGTGCTGTTTCCATCTCTAGGTATAGACCCTTGAGAAAGGAGTACATTGTAGCTTTATTGATAATAACGAAAAGCTATAAACAAAACTGACACAAAAGAGTAACTGCTGCCTGAGTCCATGTATGTGTTGTTTAAGGACATGCAAAACAAATTTATGGTGCTAGAAATCAGAATGATGATTTTCTGGAAGGTGGAGAGGAAGGACATTGTTGGCTAAAAAAAGGGTATTAGAGAATTTTCTAGGCTAATGGAACTTTTCTATATCTTGATCAGGGTGGTGATCATATGGGTGTATACATATGTAAAAAGTTTCACTGAGCTGTACATTTAAGATTTGTGTATCTTATCATGTACAAATTACCCTCTACAAAATACTCTTTCCAAAAACGTGTTTTGAACTATGTTTGATAATCAGCATGCAAAATTATATTTCTATGTATAAAAAAGAATGATGGAAATTTTAAAAAGCTACCATTTATAACATAAAACTGTGAAAGTCCAATAATAAATTTAATGAATATGCAAGAACTTACCAAGGAGAAAATTGGAGGATATCACTGATACATATTAAAGAATATGTAATTAATTGGAAGCATACTGTATTTCACAAATTGAAGGACTGAACATAGTAATTTTTTTTAGAGAGGGGATGCACAGAGCAGGGAAGGGCAGAGGGAGAAGGGGAGGGAGAGAATCTTAAGTAGGTTCCACGCCCATTGCAGAGCCCCACATGGAGCTCAGTCTCACAATCCCTGAGATCATGACCTGAGCCCAGAGCAAGAGTCAGACTTTTAACCTACTGAGCCATCCAGGAGGACTGAACATCATAAAAATGGTCAGTTCTTCTTAAACTGACAATGGGTTTACTGTTATCCTAATCATACTATAACTTTTTTTAAAAAGGATATCAACAAAACGATCCCTCTCTCCCTTTTTTGTCTCCCTTCCTTCCTTCTTTCTTATTTTCTTTTTCGTTGGTCTACAGCTTAAATAATACGTATATTTTTCAGTGAGTATGATGTTTCCCTAAATGTACTTAGATGATCTAAAGTGGGATGTTTTCAACTTTACAGCTATAATGCAATTTAGGTAATTTAAATAACAATACAAACATAAAACTAGCATAAAAGCCCAAAGAACAAAACCAGTACAATAAAAATTTAATGGGAAGGTGAACATTTATCATAAGTAAGTGCTTTAAATATTCCATATTGAGTGTGGAAAGAAAAGAGCAAAACATTTTGTCATCCTTTTATGTTGCTGTGTGGTCATGACCAGTGTTGGGAAGATAAAGCAGGTGATGGGTAGTGGGAATTGCTTTTTGTTTTGTGGCTTTTGGGGTTGCCTCTCTAGGCATGCTATATTTTGTTATAAGCTTTTTCTGAGCTCTCTGAGATTGGTGTTGTTAGTTTTTTTTGTTGTTTTTTTTTTCTCTATTGACAGATTTAATACCTGGATTTGTAGCGGTTGCATACTTTATACTTTATGCTTCAAAGCCTGGTTAGTATCAGAGGCTTTGCTTTGGTGAGACCAGGGAAGGAACCCTTAGGTAGCACTTGTCTTTATAGAAAGTTTATATTCATTTTGCTAATCCTGGACTACAGAAGGTAATGGGGGCTTGGAAATAGAATAATATGTGAGCTAGAGGTTGGGCTTTTGCTAAAAAAAAAAAAGTAGCAAAAAGGTAGCAACCTCTAATATCTTAATCATCCATTTACTTCAAACATTTGTTGTGGCCCTAGTATTTATCATATATGCTTTAGGAATAAAACAGTGGGTTTCTACCCTTCACATGCTGACTAATAAATAATTTTGGTACAATATGATAAATGTATTTATGGTTTTTTAGGAGCCAGGAAGAGATGGTAGTAAACTTACTGAAGCCTGTTTTAAGTCCCTGGTGATACAAAACTGAACACTCTAAATCAAGAAGATCACAAAAGTCATGGTGTTCTTTTATCCACCATCTTAAAATATGATAGTTCTGCCATATGATGTGGCTAAGGAATATTACAATAAACCTATTTCTTTAAAACTCATATTTTTGTTATAATGAATGATGAGATCCACCATATGACTGAATTGAATATATCTTTTATATATGACCACTGGTGCTAATTCTTCTTTCCTGTTTGTGGTATTGTTGCTATTTTCCCCAGAATTCGTGGCTTTTTAATTTCACTAATCTCTAATTACCAAGGTGGAAATAGGTTTCCTTTATTTATACTTTTAAATATACATAATCCCTACAAGAAGAACAAAATTGTCAAATGAAAACATACATTATAAAAGTCAATGAAAAATATATACCTTCATATATACAGCAATCTTTTGTGTTTTGACTTTTGTATACTTTGTATTAACTTTTCTCTCTTGAGCATAAACGAGTTGCCTTATACAAAATCAGTTTGTTCCAGTTTATTATTATTATGCTGAACTCTACAACTTGAACAGTAGGAAGTCTTTCAGGTTGCCTTTTTGACTTTTTATTTTCCCCTTACGTTCTTGAAAACTCAGTAACAGTGGATGTTCTAGATAAATTCTGATTTTCTTCTGCCCCAATTCACCTAACTAAATATCTTCCAAGGAGTTATTATACCTTTTAGCGGTAAACAGTTTACAAGAAAAAGCCTCCTAGGGGCTGTGGTTGACGTGAGAGCTGAATTTTGGACAGAGACTGCAGCTAATGTTGGATCACCTTTAATAGTTACAGAGGTGTAAACTGTTCATTTTTAAATGTGTGAGTTTACTTTGATCTTTGCATTATAAGATATACCATGTGGTTGTTACCTGCTATTTTTTGGGATGTGGTTTCATTGATTCCCAAAGAATTTATCCTGTATTCACAGTTATTTTAAGTAATGATAAGTTTGAATCCTATTCCATTATATCTAACATCATGTTGAAAATAATGCTGTTAGAGATAAAAGTATAATTTACTTTTTCCCCATAATTAAGGAATATAGCTATATTAATTTGACATTAATCTGATAGGGCAGTTTCTGTAAAATAAGGATGGTATAGCATGAATGAGGTTTTCTTAAGCCAAAATGTTAGAAAAACTCATTCTTGCTGAGGTTTTTAAAATTAACACAAAATCAATTAAGACACCCGGATATTACTTATTTAGAGTAGTGAATAATACATGTTTTGAGCAGGCAAAATGTTTTGTTAGTTCAAATATGGGAAATGACAATTTTCCAGCATGTTGCAGTGTGCTTAAGAAGAACAACATGCAAATGCTACTTTGAGCAAAGTAGCATTATTCTTGCCATGTTTAGATGCATTTAAGATGTTGTATAGGTCAGCTTATTTTGAAGAGATAAATCTTTAAAATTTCTGGTATGTATGTAGGTCAACTTTTGGGTAAAGAAGTAAAGACATAAATATTCTCTTTAGTTAGCTGTCATAGAGTTATAGATCTCTAGAACTGAAAGGAACCCTAGAGTTTACCTTAGCTTTTTAATTTTTACTTATATATTCATGAGACACACACAGAGAGAGAGAGAGAGAGAGAGAGAGAGAGAGAGAGGGGGGTAGAGATACAGGCAGAGGGAGAAGCAGGCCCCATTGAGGGAGCCTGATGTGGGACTCTATCCTGGGACTCCAGGATCACGCCCCAGGGTGAAGGCAGCGCTAAACCACCAAGCCACCCCAGGGTCCCCTAGTTTTTTTTTTTTTTTTTTTTTTTTAATAGAAAAGGAAATTAATGCTCAGAGGAGTGAAAGTGCAGTTTGTTCAGTTTTTAATGTTTTCCTGATGATTCAAAGCAATTGTTATAAAAAACCAGTCACTATGTTATTTTGTAAATATTTGCTATAGTGATTTCTTAGAAAACTTACCTAGGTGCTGTATTCCTGGTACTAAACCTCAAATTTATTCAAATATATTTTCTGTTTTATAAACTGTTTCTTTGCATTTGAGATTTCCTTTTTTCTTAGGAAAAAAGGCTGCATGTCTCTTATTCTGTTTGGCACTACTGTATTCTTAAAACTAACTTCTACTTGAGTAAAGTTAGTGTTTAATAGTATTTCCCCAAATACATTATCCAGAGCTTAAGAACTAAAATCCTAGGGTATGGCACTAAATTAATACTTTTTTTTTCTTCTTTTTTTTTTTTTTATCATTTTTTTCCCCATTGCTTAAGAGTTCTTGAAGCCAGCATAGCAGAAAATAAAGCGTGTTTAAAGAGAACACCTACAGAAGTTTGGAGGGATTCTCGAAATCCTTATGATAGGAAAAGGCAGGACAAAGCTCCTGTTGGACTAAAGAATGTTGGCAATACTTGCTGGTTTAGTGCTGTTATTCAGGTAAGGATCTTGACATCTTACTTGGTGGGCATGATAACAATGGGAAGTGGGTTGCAGTTGTGTTTCTTTCAAGTTGTGTACTTTAAACATAAATGCAGGCAAGGTTTTCATATGCCCTTCTAACAAACTAGTTTGTAGATTGTAGTACTCCTAACTTCTCTCTTATCCTTACCCCCCAGGATGGGGTTTTAACAGTGGAGTACTGCCTATGCCTTTCACTTACTTGGGATTAATCTCTCCTCCCTCCCTGCTGTTAGGAACTGTTGTCAGAGTGTAAAGAGTGAAAAATGTTTTTGTATGTAATTCTCTGCACATTTTGAGAAGGAGATAACCAAGATATGAAATCAGAACTATTTTTTTTATTAATCAAATCAGATTTATTGTATAGTGGAATGTTATTCATAAAATTATAGTCATTTAAATACTCTCCTTAATAAAAGGAGGTATTTTGTTTGAGGAATATGTGAGAATGATGTAAAGAATGAACACTGATAATCAAAAGTAACGCTTTTTTTTTTTTTTAACTTGGAAGGTCCTTATGAAATGTTTCTTGAGACCCTTATTCTAAAATGAAAAATGTTTATATGCATAGTTATGCATCTTAATGTGGATTAGTTTTTTTTTCACTTCTTTTATGAGATAGGACTATTGTAATAATTCTTTGTCATTCTCAGTTAGACATTGATAATGTTATTCATCAGATTACAAAGCATTAAATTAAATGATTTCTTTAAAACAATCTGTGATTAACTCTTAATTTTTATTGCCCTTTAGGAAAAGATTTTGTTTAATTTTCCTAATAGTTGATTTGTAACTTACTATTTAGTATTCCTAATGAGTGCTATTTAAATAATTTTGTATGCCATTTCTTTTTATATTCAAAATTTCATTCTGTAGCCTTCCATGCCTGGATGTATGATGGCATATGCATCTTTGTGATATTAAAGCAACTAACTGATTATTTAGTTCATTTGCTATAAGATTGTTAATTGTGTTCTTTAGGTAATTAATCTGTAGTTTTAATTTTTTTCTACTTCATTGTTACAATTTCCAACTTTCCCTCTACTTTTTTACTTGGCACATAATACCATACAATTTGATTTCCTTTGATTTTCTAGATTTATGTCTCACTCTTTAATATTCTGTGGTGTACACTAGTTAGTAATATACTATTTTGTTTTTCAGGCTATTAAAATGTTAGGGAATACTTGAATTAATATAAATCTGTAATACTACCTTTGTTCCTATCCTTGATTAATTATTCATGAATATTTAGATATTCAGAATATCTAAAATTTTATTAGTCCTTTGTCTTTATTTGCACTGTTAGAGTTTTTACATTTATTGTCCAATTTAAATTTCGTGATTTAGACATTATTTAAAAGTATGAAACAAGGTTTAAGGCTGTGATACCAGTCTTTATGAATACACTTTGCTTCCTGTGTTTGGATAAGTAGATGCTATCTCTGCACTGTAACGACCAATTAATGAAGCTCATTGATTGGAAACCTCTTAGAAGAAACTACTTGCAAACAATCAGTATTTGTTAATTAAAATAGGTGCTTTTTATTTTTCTACACTGTATTTTAAGAAAGGTTTGTTTGAAAGAATTAAATTCATTCTAACAGAAATGAGGATAATCACTTTTTGTTTTCATAGCATAAACTTCTTTTAGTAGTTTAAATTAGAAACAGTTGTACATCTATTTCTACTCTAAGTGGCGTTTGCTGATCTTAGCTCTTTACTTTTCAAATTTTTGGTGTTTTTTGGTGGGAGGAGAATGGAATGGAAAAAATTGCTTGTCCTGTATAAAATTTGAAATAATTTTACTGACTTCTAAATTTTACCTTAAATTAGTGGCTGTTTAACTGGTAGCATAGCTTTACCACACTCCTAACATAGGTTAAGTATTGGGTTCTTGGGATTGTTACTATTATATTTTTTTATTTTTTGGAAAAATCTACATACCTAAGAGAAGTGACTTCTAGGCTTGAAAAGCTTGAGTTATAGTGAAGTGTTAGATCACTGGCTTTGGGTGTGCGAAAATACATTAAACTTCAGGTTTGGGAAAATTGTGGGTGGGAAGAAAAATTGTCAAAAGATCACTTCAGGTTTTTTTTTTTTACTGTAATTTTACTGTATTCTAGTTTTTAAGTAGCTTTTTATTTTCATCTCAAATAATTAAAATCTTTTATTTTTTTCATTTTGTGACATTATTGTTTAAATCCACAGATGCTATCTGAGATGTAAAAGTTTATCATCATAAATGGAATTTTTCACCTATGAAAGAAAAGTTGGGCAGGAAATCTCTGTTAGTTTTGGAAGTTTCTTATTGTATTTTCCAAAGTGAATTGGAACTTGTTCAAACTATGACGTAAATGTACTGTAAAGTTTCAATTACAAAATTTTCTCAGGGATGGAGTTTACTTAGTTGGCAGGACTAGTGTGAAACAACTGAGACTTCTTTTCCTTGTAAGTATATCTGCCAATTATAGAAAATTACTTGGATTATAAACCTTTAACTACAGAATGAGTAGCGGGGTTAGGCTACAGAGGATACAGCTTTATACTTATATTTTTTAGGTACTGGGACCAATATTTTGAGAGAAAAGGTAAACAATATCAGAAAGGGACTATAATTTAGGAGAAGATAGTACAGAAGATTATTTCCTGGTATGACTAATTATGACTGATTTGAACGCTAAACATTTATTTTTATGTGAAAAGTGAATACAATTAAATAATCTTTTGGATGGTAGCAATATTAGCAATAATACCCTGTTGGGCATTAATACCTCATCTAGTCAGGAGCATTTTTATCCTGGAACTTATACCTATAAAGGACTAATGGGGTCAGCTTTTTCTCCGCTAGGATATCAGTGAATGAGGTACCTACTTAAAATAGACTCTTCTCTTGCTATTTTGGGGTATAATTCATAGATTCTCATGATGATCCTTGGCACCTTTCCCATTTGGATGTTGTTGAGATGCCCAGAAGTAAGGTGTTCATACTTCTGAGTTGCCTTGTACGGCTCCAATTTACTTCTGTTGTAGATCTCCTGGTGCTTGTTAATAAATTTTAAAGCTCTATTTCAGACTCAAAAAGGTTGTGAATTGGAAGATAGAGGATATTGGTCACCTTACTCATAAATCATGTAACTCCAGATTGACTAAAATACAAGCATCCTCAAGGCAGAGAATATATCTTCTAGGTTATTGTTTTATACCAGTATATATAGTACAGTGTTTGACACATTGGTGGAGGCCTTTAAGTAATTACTACATAGGTAAATGAATGAACCAAAAAGGGGCATATGTTATTTATGGTTGAATTAAAGACTTCAGGATGCTTCTATCACCCTAATGATGAATGGGATTGAGAAGATACTGCAAGTTTTCAAAAAATGCTAAGATATCATTTAACATGTTTATTCATATCAGTTGCTCTTAAATCTCTAATTTTCATCAAAGAATTTAAGGTACCTAGTTCAAAGAGAAAATAAAAAATTCATAGCAATAGAAGGCTTATAATGAAAAAAGGCAGTAATCTGCCCCAAACCTCCCTGTCCATAGTCTTGTTCCTTAAAGCAACTACAACCTGCTCTAGCTGTTTTTCCTTTTATCTTCATTTTTCTAAATGACATGCCTTTCTGCTGAGATAAATGGAAATTTAGCCGTCTCATTTCATATACTAGAATTGCCTTTCCTTTCATTGCCAGCATAGTTATATCATAAATTTAAAATAATCTGTAGTTAGTGTTTACATTTTCTATGACTTTGTGAACATTACAGTGATTTACTGGGAATAGCCTTTTGTAATCCTTTTTTTCCTGGAGTTTTCAGGTCCCACTTTTTTTCTTTCTATTTTCTATATACTTAAAGTTTTCTAAATACTGTAGTATCTTTGATATGGTCTTACTAATAATATGTTCTGTGTGCATGAATATATTACCTCTGTTCCTTCCTTCCTTCCTACCTTCTTTCCCCTTTCCCACAGAAGGTTTCTCTGTCTCAAGTCCAAACTGGATTTCTATTCTTTGTGTTTAAAGCATGAGTGCTGGCTTTCCAAAGCAGACCTATGAGAAAAGAGATTGTGGGAGGGCTGATTGGGGATCACTCTGCATGGTTTTTACTTAATCCTCCTATTCGTAGCCCTGAATTTCATTCCTTTCAAAATTATGACTGATTCTTCTGAACTTGAATTTGTTTATTTCAATTATATCCAAAGACTAAATTTCCTATATCCCACAGGAGGAGGTGCTAAGTTGTCTGACTCTTATGTATCTGGGAAGGACATAGGGATTTAATTGCTCTGTATATAGATTTTTATCTTTTAATCATGCTGTTTCCAGTCCCTACTTTACCTTTAACTTTTGTGATACTTTCCTTTTTTTTTTTTAATCCACCAAGGAGAATTGATCTTGCTTCTCAGTATCTTCATTATAGACAGTTTATATCCCTTTGTTCTCTTGTCATCATTCTTTCTTTTCCACAAGTTATTTGAAATCTCATCTCTCCTAGCTTTCTGTTATTAGCAAGAGTTTAGCCAAATTCCATTCTGTTAAGTGCTCTTCAAAATATACCTTTTAGCTTTGGATTGAATGAAAAGGTGCTTGTTTTCAGGGTACATCAATCACAAACACAATATAGGTGGTAGTGACAATTACTCTTTACCACCTTTTTTGAAGAAATATGTTGATCAATACTGTTACGACTGTGATTGAGGATACAATGTTTATGACTTAAAAGCATTATTTTCCATGATTTATTGTAGTGGTCACAAGTTCTACTTTGGGTTATAGCTTATTAGGTTGTTTTAGACCATCTGCCTAGTCGTATTTTGCTGGAACCCAACTCAACCAAAACAACAACAACAACAGCAAATCAACTTTTGAAGACTATGTCACATAACACGAAAGCAGTGTGAGATTTTGAGGCTAAGCTCCGTGAGAACGTGATTTTCAGAATAAGCTTCATATTTTGGGCTGACTTTATCCTTGAGGCAGTTCATATATTGGGCTATTGAGTGTTTAGGAAGGTAATCAATGCTTTGTACAGACTTGGAGCAGACCTTGGACTTTCATTAAATTCTAGAGGACTAGAACCTTGGGTTAATGAGAACTTAAAATAGACCAGTCTTCATAGTTTTTGAATCCCAGCTGCATCTCAGAATTGTTTGGGGTAAGTTGATCTGGGATTACAAACGGCCCCAGTTTTGCCACCTCACAGAAGGAAATGTAAATTCCATTAAAAGGTAATATCTGGAACATAGAATTTTCTCCACTTTCACATAAAAATAAATATTTAGTGCTCAAATCAGTCATAATTAGTCATACCAGGAAAGAATATGTGTCCAAAAATTAAGATAAAATAACTAGCAATATGAAACCTGAGAATTGGATTGGATAACTTAATATGGTCAAGGAATTAAAAGATTGAGAATTTCAGTAGAAAAGTAAACTATAAAAAAAAGCAAAATAGCAATTTTAATACTGAAAAATATAATAAAGTTAAATCAAAGAATGACTTTAGTAGTATATTTGACATAGCTGAAGAGAGAATTAGTCAACTGGATAATTGGTCTGATGAACATTTTCAGACTAAAGCTGTGAAATACAGATTAGAGCATATTAGAAATATTTTGGGCATGGTGAATAGTGCTAACATAGTGTTATGTATAAAGGGAGAGTATAAAGGGAGTAGGGCAGAAAAAAAAATTGAAGAGATGACTGAGAATATTCCGAATTTGATAAACGAGATCAAGCCACAGACTCTAGAAGCAGTAGGAATCAAGTAGCATAAATATTAATAATACTGTGTCAAGGAAGGCACATCATAATAAAATGAAAAAAAAAAAACTATAGACAGAGAAAATCCTAAAAGTAATAACCAGGTGGGAAAGATGTACAGACATATCTTGGAGATATATGGAGTTTGTTCCATATAATCACAATAAAGTGAATATCTTAACAAAATGAGGCAAATGAATTTTTTGGCTTCTCAGTGCATATAAGTTATGTTTGCATTATTTTGTAGCCTATTTAGTATACAGTAGCCTTACTACTTAAAAAAAAAGTATGTACTTTAAATAATTTGTTGCTGAAAATGCTAATTTTTATCTGAGTTTTCAGTGAGTCATAATCTTTTTGGTGTTGGAAGATCCTGTTTCAATATTGACAGCTACTGACTGACTAGGGTGGTGGTTGCTAAAGGTTAGGGTGGCTGTGGCAATTTCTTAAAGACACCAGTGAAGTTTGCCAGGTCAACTGAATCTTCCTTTCACTTGAATACTAAGAGGGCATTGAAGGGTTATTAATTGACCTAATTTCAGTATTGTTGTGCACCAAGAAATAGAGAGGCCTGAGGAGAGGAAGAGAGATAGAGGAATGGCTAGTTGGTGCAGTAATCAGAACACATACACCATTATCAATTAAGTTTGAAATGTTTTTGGGAATGATTTGTGGAGCTCCAAAACAATTACATTAGTAATATCAAAGATCACTGTTCATCGATCACCATAACAAATACGATAATAGTGACAAAATTTAAAATATTGCAAGAATTACCAAAATGTGACACAGAGACCCAAAATGAATAAATGCAATTGGAAAAATGGTGCTGGTTGACTTGCTTGACACAGGGTTGCCATAAAACCTTCAATTATGAAAACACTGTATCTACAAAACACATTAAAGTGAAGCACAATAAAACAAGGTATGCCTGTATCACCTCTATAGAGAAGCAAAATTAAGACCAACAGCTGACTTCTCAATAGAAATTCTGTCATTAAAATGGTAGAAAAAAATAACTGGCTATCTAGCATTCTATAACCAGCAAACATCTTCCAAAAATGAAGAAAAACAACTTTTACTATAACAGAAGCTGAAATAATCTGTCACCAGCAGACCCACACAAGAAGAAATTCTAACTGTTCAGGAGAGTATTCAGGAAGAAGGAAAATTATCCCCAGTGGGAAGTGAGAACAAAGAAGGGGGATTGGGATTATCCCATTTTGTCCTTATTCTCTTTCTATTTAAATTTCTCATAAAAACAGTCCATACTTTGTTGCCTTTATATCCCATTTCTTCAGTACTCATTGCTTGCTGTTCTTCTTCTACCATTCTGCTGGAAAGATGACTTCCCAACTGCCAAATCCAAAGGTTATTTTTCTGCCCTTTATTGGATTTGGCAACATTTAAGGGTATAGATGGCCTCCAATATATTGTGATTCAATTTATGATTTTTTGACTCATGATGGTGAGTAAGTAATATGTATTCAGTAGAAACTGTACTTTGAATTTTGATCATTTCCTGGGCTACCAATACACAGTACAATATTCTCTTGTAATGCTGGCTCCTACTCAGGCATGTGATAGTGAGGTTAACTGATAGATTTATGATTATTTTGTACCCATACAACCATTCTGTTTTTCACTTTCAGTATAGTAGTTAATAAATTACATGAGATATTCAACACTTTTGTTATAAAATAGGCTTTGTGTTAGATCATTTTGCCCACCTGCAAAGTGTTCAAAGCACTTTTGAGGTAGGCTAGGCTAAGCTATGATGTTTGGTAGGTTAGGTGTATAATAAAATGAATTTTCAACTTAATGGTATTTTAAACTTATGATGGATTTGTCCCATTGCATACCAAGGAGATCTGTATTGCTAATCTTGTCCTTTTTGAAATTTGCCATTGATTCTTTGATGTACTTCAGAGTTTTCTGTGGTACTTTATATCTTTGTTGAAAAGCTTTTGGCATAGGTATTTTTTGAAGTTCCACAATTACTCTGATACACAGCTATATTTGAAAGCTCATGTTTCGGGGGCAGCCCAGGTGGCTCAGTGGCTTAGCGCTGCCTTCAGCTCCAGGGCTGATCCTGGAGACCTTGCGTGGAGCCTGCTTCTCCCTCTGCCTGTGTCTCTGCCTCTCTCTCTCTCTCTCATAAATAAATTAAAAAATACATATTTTTAAAAAGCTCATCTTTCTCTACTCCTTTTTCTTTTTGATTACATACTCTTCACTTTCCATACTATTCTTACTTTGTCAGAAACTTGAGATATTTATTCTCTGCTGCCTTTCTTGTGTCTGCATGTAGTGGGTGCTCCACAAATATTTGTTAAATGACTGAGTAAATGAATTATCTCATGTGTTCATATTGTTTAATTAAATATTTTCAGATTATAAGATAACCAAAATATTTTCCTACAGTTTCTGTTACCAGCTTTTATGATTTTTCCTTTCATATTTAGGTTTTTAAACCACATCATATCTGTATACGTAAATCTGACTGCCATTTCTTTGTCTATAGTGGGCCATTTTTCCCAACACTCAGCTCCTAAATAAAACCTTGTTTTTTCATTGATTTGTGGTGCTACTTTTATCTTCTATCAGGTTGGCTTACACAGCTTTACTAGGACCTCTACATTATTGCCTCCTGTACAGTGATTTTCAAGGTTTATAAAGTATGACTCCCAGAAGGGAATACTTTTTCTGTTGTAGAACACTTGATACATCTATGTATATGTATAATATGTACAATGAAAATATTGAAAACAGTACCCGTGATGCATTCACTATGTATAATGTGCTTTAATATTTTCAATTGTATTTTATTTTGTTTTTTAAATAAATATTCACCATGATGTCAATGTGTTACAAGTTCCAAACTTCCTAGAACTTAAAAAACAGTTCTAGGAAGCCTTTGCATGGGCATCTTTCATATGTTCTCATACTCTATGAGATCAATATTACTATGTTGGAATGTTTCTATTGTTATAATATGTGTCCTTTCTAGACTGTGTGTCTCCTTGAGCATAGAGATAATATGTAATTTCTTTCTATCTCTGTCATTTAGTAATGGGCCCATAAATTTATTTGTGCTATATTTTTGTAGAATTGACACCTCAAGATTAACTTAGTGAATATATCTAAAAACTTCTAGACTTTGCATTTGTGTACCTTTTATTTTGAGGACACTGCTTATTAAACCCCAAAGAAAGACCACCTTTAATAATATATAGTAGGTTTTTTAAATTGTCCACATGTAATTTTATGCCTTCCAGTACAATAAGTATTGTTAATGATCAAGAATAATGTGTCAGTATATAAGAAATTTTACATTTTCTCCAGGAGAAAATAGGTCTTGTGCTAGTGGCAACAATCCTATGTATAAGTAGTATAGTCCAAAATAAATCTCTGAGACCAGTCATATTTTTATAGTTCTGTTAATAGAATCTTCCCTTAGGTTATCTGAAATTGTTGTTCTTTTTCAGTCATTATTCAATCTTTTGGAATTTAGAAGATTAGTTCTGAATTACAAGCCTCCATCAAATGCTCAAGATTTACCTCGAAATCAAAAGGTAAAATGAAAGATTTTTAAGCAAAGTAAATGTATTTGTGTGTGTGTGTGTGTGTGTGTGTGTGTGTGTGTGTGTCATCCTATTCTTTTATCTGTGTTTAGTTTGGGGGCCGTTTGTCTTATCAAATCTGAAACCATTAAATTTGAATATCAACCCATTAATCTTAGTTACTACAGTAACTTTCTATTCTTCATCAATAGATTATAAACACGAATGTTTCTTCACATGGTTGTCAGGAATATGCCAATTTTTTGTGTGACTTTAGTAATTGTTTTTTTTTCTTTTTGGACTGTCAAATTTCAGTTAACTTTATAGGTTTCAATTAGTAATTCAAGATCTTTCTTCAGTCGCCTCCTGAAAAATTGTGTGGAAATAGAAATTTTTTTCAACTGTTTGTGTAGATGAGCCTTTTAAAAGGCTGGCTGTCTTTGCAGTGCAAATCTATAACTTCTCTATTTTGTAAGTTAATACTGTTAGGCAATATAATGTGACAGAGTGCACAGATAATCAGGGCTAGATTGCCTGCGTGTTTTGGCTTGAACCTCGTTTCCTTATTTGAAAGGTATAAATAATAATAGTCATTATTTTATAGAGTTGTGAGATTTAAATGAGATAAAACGTACAAAGGGCTTTGAAGTGCCTAGTACATAGTAAGTACCTCAGATGTTAGTTACTCTACTTATACTAGCTTTTCAAAAATAGGACTGACCGATGCAGAAATTTATACTTAGTGGAAAAATTAGTTATGTTGATGATGTGCATGAATGTTAGGGCTTTAGGGATCTTGTCATAAAGAAATTGTAGCCCTAAAGGGGACTGGTTGCGCAAAGAAATTAAAGTTTTCGGTTTCAGTAAAGTGTTGAATTTTGTGTGACTTATTGATAATATAAATGATTCATAATTGAATCTTTTTTTTTTTAGTGTGTAATTTGAAAAGGACTTGTTTGCAACATGAAACATTTATAATACAAACGAGTGGGAATGTAACAATTTAGAGCTGGCTTTTCAGGCTGTAATCTTTGAGCTATAAAGTATCAGGCTGGTAACAAGCCATTTTCAAAAAGAACCAAGATCACCTGCAGACCTCCAGAAAAATTCAGCAAAACCCCTTCACTCATTACAGTTTTTCCACGAATTTTTTTGGACTGTTGCTTCCCTTGATAGCAACTTTTTAATAATCACAGTTCTGTCTTCTGATATCTTAGTTGAAGTAGATTTATAATTTACATGACATTATTTGGAAATATTGCTTCCAATTAGATATTTATATGTATCTTGACCTTTTTTGTTTCTGGATTTTAGGGCTTGACAGAATTTTAATTTATTTTGTTCTTCAAAATGTTAATTAAGACCAAGTCAATTTTATAATCCTTTTTAAGAAATCAATAGTGATATCCATGCCTATATAACAGAGCTAGTTTTAAGATATTCAGTTGAGTACTAGGGAAATATATAAATCCAATCTTTAGCACCTTTCTGGGGAAATTTGTTTTCTTGCAATGGAAGGAGCAGCATGTCCAGAGAGACCTTTAGGTTAAGGAATTAAAAGGATCTCTACTTCCATTCTGAAAAGGACACTTATTTAGAAGAATTCTGTACATTTTTATTAAAAAAAAAAAAAAGGTTACACAGGGCACCTAGGTGGCTCAGTGGTTAAGTGTCTTGTCTTTGGTTCAGGTCATGATCCTGGGGTCCTAGAATAAGAATAAATAAATTAAATAAATAAAATGTTAAAAAAAGAGAAGGTTCCACAAATGAGGTTATTCTTTAATCTAGTGTGGTGACATCCATACATACTATAACTTGACACTTCTGAAGCAAACATGTGGGACTTAGAGATAGTTATCAGCCACTGATTGATGCTACATTCAACTGAGGTGATAAAAGGCATATATATATTTTTAAGATTTTATTTATTCATGAGAGACACACAGAAAGAGAGGCAGAGACATAGGCAGAGGGAGAAGCAGGTTCCATGCAGGGAGCCCGACGCGGGACTTGATCCTGGGACCTCAGGATCACGCCCTGAGCTGAAGGCAGGTGCTAAACTGCTGAGCCGCCCAGGGATCCCCAAGGCATATCTTTTTAAAAGTGTATCAGTGTGACTTCTTGCTGTTATTTTTAAATAATGAACAGGATTTTTTTTAGGATATTTTTTATCATCAGGTAAACCAGTCATAAATATATACATATGGAGTTTTTTAAATCAGTTTCTATTTTAGGTAGACTTGGCTATTGCTTCTAGAGGTTGAAACTGGTTTTATAGAAATATTTGTGGGTTTTTTGTTTTGTTTTGTTTTAAGATTTTATTTATTTATTCATGAGAGAGAGAGAGAGAAAAAGAGGCAGAGACATAGGCAGAGGGAGAAGCAGGCTCCATGCAGGGAGCCCGACATGGGACTCAATCCTGTGACTCCAGGATCACGCCCTGGGCCAAAGGTGGTGCTAAACCACTGAACCGCCCGGGCTGCCCTATACAAATATTTGTAATGTTTATAGTTTTAACGACTGGGAGAATTGTGAGGTTACTAAAAATTTAAAGATGGATTCTCACTGTAAACTATTCCTCCTCACTCCTACACATAGAGTCTTTTGGCTTACAAAGTCACAAACTGATAAGAAAACATGTTAAATGTTGAGAAAACAAAGATGCATAAGTTCATAATAAAGGTAAGTTCCACATAAATAACTAAAGCTTTACTACTCATAAAGTTATATTAATTAAAGTCTTGATTTAAAGGCAAATATTTCCAAATAAACAATATTTCCACGCCTTCCACTACTCAGAGCTGAGAAACATAGGAACAGGAGAATAGTTGAATACTACTGGACAAATACCTGAAGGAATTTTGAATTTTACAAATAACAGAGGCATTCTGGAATTTCTGTCTTTAGGTATGAATAAAGTAATAAGATTGAATTTACAAGTTTCAGTAAATCTTAAAGGATTCCAAGCATACAAAGTGTTTTCTGGCTACAGTGGAAGTAAGATGGAATTTGACAACAGATTTAGAAAATCCCCCTGATAGTGGACATTCCAAAATTAGAGGATGCAACCAAGGCAGTGGTTAGTGAAAAAATATTTAATAGAACCAAAAGCCGCTTCCAAAGATCAGTAAATTTATTGAATTTCTAGGTAGATTGAGCAAGAAGAAAGAGGGAAGAAACAAATCAGTATAAAGAATGAAAAAGATGGATATCACTACATATTATCTAGACAATAAAAGAGAATAGTGGAATATTATAAATAGACAATATCCTTATATTACATTTAAAAATTGAATTTTTAGTTAATTTACTCACCAAAAAATTCAGTGAAGTAGTTTACTGGTGAATTATATCAAACATCTAAGGAAGAAATAATACCACTTCTCTATATATTTTTCCAGAAAACTGAAGAAGATGTAGAACTTACCCAATTCATTCTATGAGCCCAGCATTACCCTGAAACCAAAATAGAAAGAGATGTTTTAAGAAGAGAAAACTAAAGACCAATATTCCTCATGAATATAGAAGCAAAAAAATTGTAACAGATTTTTGGCAAATTGACTCCTGAAATATCAATTAGGGGATGCTACTTCATTGGCAACTGGGTTTATTTAGAACTTCAAGATTGGTTTAGTGTTCAAAAATCAATGTCATTCACCACATTAATAGGCTACAGAAGAAAATATGATCATCTAAGTAGATAAAGAACAGCAATTTGACTAAAGCTAATGTGTCTAAAATCTCACAGAAACTAGAAATTGAAGGAAGCTTTCTTATCCTGATAAAGATTGTTATGAAAAGTCTACAACTAATAAAATACTTAATAGTGAAAGATTGAATTTTTTACCCCAAAGATCAGGAATAAGCAAGGACATCATCCCTCACCACTTCTGCTGAACAGTAGACTGGAGTTCTTAACCAGTGCTATAAAGGAGGAAAAAGAAGTAAACATGAACATTGGAAAGGGAAGAAAAAAAAGCTTTTTTTTTTTTTTTTTTTTTTGTATATATGACTTAATTGTCTATGTGGAAGATCCTAAGTATTAAGAAGGAAAGTAAATAAATAAATAAATGATGCTAGAACCAAGAAATGAATTCAACAAGATTACATGATAAGAGAAGAACATGCAAAAATCAGTTGCATTTCTGAATATTAACAACACACATTGGGAAATTTAAATTAAAAATATATACAGTAGCATAAAATGTGGACTATTAGGGGTAAAGTTTTATGGAAAACCACAATATATTGCTGAATTTAAAGAAGTAGATATATTATGTTCAAGGATCAGAGGATACAATATTGTTATGGTATCAGTTATCTCCAATTTTAATCTAAAGATTCAGTGCTATCTCAATCATAATCCTAGAAGGCTTTTTCATAGGAATTAACAAATTGATATAAAATTTATGTAGAATATCAAAGAATATAGGGTAGCTATAGTAATTTTGAAAAGAAAGGCAATGTTGGAGGTATCAACTCTCAGGCACTTTTATTGGTGAAAAGTTAGTCCTATAGATAAATGGAACAGATAGAGTCCATTGAAAGGCAATGTTGGAGGTATCAACTCTCAGGCACTTTTATTGGTGAAAAATTAGTCCTATAGATAAATGGAACAGATAGAGTCCAGAAATAGACCTATATATATATAGGGTGAGTTGATTTTAATCAGAGTTGACAAAACAATTCAATAGGCAAAGGAAAAATCTTTTAAAATAATGGTATCATAGGTAGATAATCCTTAGCCCTTACAGAGCATATTCATTTATTTTTCAAATATATGAAAAAAATAATGATGGATTATAGATCTAAAAAAATTAAAAATGTAAAAATTCTTGAAGAAAACATAGGAAGTTAAAAGATTTCTTAAATGGTACAAAACAAGGGCACAAATCATAGAAGAAAAATTGATTGGATTTCATCAAAATTAAAAACTTGTAATTTTTGAAACATTTATACAAAATTAAAAGTTAGGTTACCACTAGGAGAAAATACTAGCAAAACATGTATCAGATAAAGGAATTGTATCTATAATATATACAGAACTTGCATAACTCAATAATAAAATAATCTATTACTGTATTGGAAAAAATATTTGAACAGATACTTCACCAAAGAAGGTATAAAACTGTAAATTAACTACATGGAAAAGTGCTGAACAGTATTAGACATAGGAATATGCAGATGAAAACTAGAGGTTTCTAGTTTTCACTAGAAACCACTGGAAGGACAGGTTAAAAATATATTCCATAGCAAATACTGTAGAATGTGGACCTAGAACTGCCATTATGCTATTAGTGAGAATATAAAATAGTATAACACTTCTGCAAAAATAGTTTGGTTGTGTCTTAAAAACATCTACATACAACCTAGGTCCTCTCCAGGTTTTTACTTAAGATAAATGAAAGCATAGATCTGCACAAAGACACTTTAATATCCACAGCATCTGGAATAGATCACTTGATAAATAAGTTTGGAATATCCATACAGTGGAACACCACTGAGCAACAAAACAATGAATCGTTAATGCATTAACGATTAATGCACAATCATATAGAGGAAGCTTAGAATAATTACTATTACTTTATTATTATTATTCTATTCTATTTTAAGAAACCAGACTAAAATGAGTACATAGGGTATGGTTTGATTTATATAACATTCTAGAAAATACAAAGTGACCATGGTTGCTTTGGGAAGATCCTGGAAGGGGTAAGGGTTGAAGAAACTTGGGGAAATAATGGATAGTTATATTATCTTTACTGTAGTGATGCTTCCATGGATGTGTATGTGTCTGAAGCTCATAAAATTGCATACTTTATAATCTACAGTATATTGTACATCAATTATACCTTAAGTCATTTTTAAAGAAGACAGCATGTGATTGTATTTTTGTAATTTAGACAGATGCTAAATTTGGCTACATTTAACATCGATTACAATTTTGCCTTTTGAAATTCAAAAAGATTTTCTAGCCATGGAAATTGGCTGAGAGCAAAACTGTTTCATTGTATTATATACATATTAAATTACTTTTCCAATATGCTTCTCAGCAAAAATTCACTTATTTTTTAAAAGTGATTTATTTCATCCTTGGTACATAGAAAGGGATGTCTCAACTGCACTGATGTAGGTGTGGTGATGAAAGAAATTGATCTCAGGAAATTAGGGGTATTTTTGGAAATTATATTATGAATTGAAATTCTTTGTATTTATATTTTTAACACCCAGTATTTATATAAGGCAATTGGGGGAGTGTAGGAAATACAACAGAAAAATCATAGATTAGTTTTCTTTCAATTAAAACTTTTACATTTAAACTTTATCGTTGATGATGGAATTTTTTTTTTTTAAGATTTATTTACTTATTTTAGAGCGTGAGTGTTGGGGGGAGGGCAGCATGAGGGGCAGAGAGAGGGAGAGAGAGGATCTTGAGCAAACTGCCTACTGAGCTTGGAGCCCTTTGCATGGCTTGATCCCAGGATCCTGAGATCATGCATGACCTGAGCCAAAACCAAGAGTTGGACACTTAACTGACTGAGCCACACAGGCATTCTGGTGATGGAATTTATTATACTTACATAAAACTCATGTTTCCATAAATTAATATTTTCATTCAGATCACTTTGTGATTGGTGTAGTGGTGTATCATTTTTGGATCAAATGACAAGTATGTGGAGTCAAATATTTTATTCCTTTACACCTATTTTTTGGGACTCCTTTTTTTAATACATTCTAGGAACAATTATTCTGTATTGATTATATTATTCTGGACAGCATCTATACACACATACAATACCCCTAAAGTTTTATGACTTTGAGAACACCAACCACATAGTCTTTCTTGGAAATTATTTTCTAATATTTAAATAGATATATAAGCTCTGTTAAAATTATTACTGCAAGAGCTAATATAGTAGGAACTGCTTGTTACCATGAATTATTTCACTGAGGTATGTGAATCACATTCTTTAAACAAATTTTTTCTTCTTGTATTAAAATAAATTGGGCAAAAAAAATAAAATAAAATAAAATAAAATAAAATAAAATAAAATAAAATAAAATAAAATAAAATAAAATAAATAAATAAATTGGGCAGCCCCAGTGGCGCAGTGGTTTAGCGCCGCCTGCAGCCCAGGGTGTGATACTGGAGACCTGGGATCCAGTCCCACATCGGGCTCCCTGCATGGAGCCTGCTTCTCCCTCTGCCTGTGTCTCTGCCTATCTCTCTCTCTCTCTCTCTCTCTCTCTCTCTCTCTCTCTCTCTCTCTCATAAATAAATAAATAAATAAATAAATAAATAAATAAATAAATAAATAAAATCTTGAAGAAATGCAGTCTTAACGATGTCAAACATCTCATAATGTTGCCCATTCAGACAACTTATCCCTCTGTGCTACTATGTCTCTGCCTCTCTCTCTCTCTCTCTCTCTCTCTCTGTCTGTCTCTCATGAATAAATAAAGAACATCTTTTAAAAAAATAAAATAAATTGTTTATGATTGATAACATTGGGTTGTTGGTGTTTCTAGAGGATTTGGTTCAATCATATGTTCATAAGAATTGAATGCCTGCTTTGTGTGCCAGGAAGTTATGGAAGAAATATAGAAGTTCTTGTTTTTGAGAAGTTTACAGTCTTTTTTTTTAATATTTTATTTATTCATGAGAGACACAGAGAGAGGCAGACATAGGCAGAGGGAGAAGCAAGCTCCATGCAGGAAGCCCGATGTGGGACTTGATCCCAGGACTCCAGGATCACGCCCTGGGCCGAAGGCAGGTGCTCAACCACTGAGCCACCCAGGCGTCCCAATAAGTTTACAGTCTTATTAAGAAACAAAAGCTGAGATTTCAAAGGAAAACTAGAAGGATGATACATTAGTTTAATATTAGGACTTACTCTAATTACTTATTAGACTAGTATTGTCTGATAATTAGGGTCATCCCACGACAGTGCCAGTTAGTGATTCATTGCTGAGTGAAAGACATCTGTTTTAATAGATGTGGAATTTGAAGGAATCATTGACTTGGAGGGGTCTGGGAAAGCTTCATGGAGGAGGAGGGATCTTTGTTTAAATGGGCTTATTGAGGAAAAGTACTTAAACAGTGCCTGGCACCAAGTTAGCACTCATTGAATGTTGGCTGTTGTTATTGCTGTCCACAGCAGCTGGGCCTAGCTGAATGGAAAGGATTATAATAAATAGACTTGAATGAGGAGAGGATATTCTTGGCTGGGTAATAACATGATTAGCTATGATAATGTGGCGTTTGTGCTGAAATTGTGCGCTAAGCTAAGCTAGGTCCTCTATTTTTGTGCTGGACTCCTTTGAGTGTCCTAGGTCACAACACTCTTCTTTAATTATGATATGGGAGTGCTGGGCTCCTCCCTAATTGATATTAGTTAAATTTTTGATTTGTTAAAATGAATATCTGTTTCACTTACGGGTTTTTTCTTCTCCCTAATAGGAGCATCGGAATTTGCCGTTTATGCGTGAGCTGCGGTATCTATTTGCACTTCTTGTTGGTACTAAAAGGAAATACGTTGACCCATCAAGAGCAGTTGAAATTCTTAAGGATGCTTTCAAATCAAATGACTCCCAGCAGGTAGCTTTTTTTTGTACTTACTTGTTTATTAATATTTGTATTTTATTTGATCTGATCATTCCTTAAGCAGTTTTTTCAAAGACACATGACAAAGATATTGTTATTCCTCTTTATTAAAAATAAGTTGTAGCCATTTAAAACATTGCTTATTTGGAAGATTTACTTTTTGTAAGTTGAGAGAAAAGTAACAGTGATCTTGGAAAGTGTTAAGATAAATGAAACTGTAATTTTTTATTGTGATGGAAATTAATAAGTGAAAACAGTGGGTAAAATTAGGAATGTTCAAAAATGTTGTAAATCTTCACAAATGTGATAACCCAAGGCCAGTATAGTATACATGCTTTTGGTATGCCTATTTTTGTTGGTATGAAGTAGTTTTCTTAGTTACTCAGAAAAGGTTTCTGAACTACATTAACTTTGTTATTGTTGCTTTTATTTTTCAGTCTTTGTATAGTGCTATTTGGTAGGGTTTTTTTAATCCATTCCTTAAAAAAAGATAATTGGGAATTTTCTTATAAAATAGAAAATGTATAAACAAGCAACATTTTCACACATAATTTGAGAAGTTAGAGAAATTTTATTTTATTATTTTACTTTATTTTTTTGAGAAGTTAGAGAAATTTTAAAAGAGGGAAAACAGAAAAGCAAAGAAAATAGACTAGTAGCAACAGTGTTGGAAGAGATGGCAGTGAGGAAGCAAGGGGTGCAAGACCAAATGTCTCAATAGATTCATACAGCTACTGCACTTGTAGCGCACTTTTTATGGTACTTGGATGTATCTGGTATGTGGATGTGTAGGAACGGTATTTGGAGAGGGGTTCTGAAAAGATGTGTAATTCTGCAACGCCTGCCTTCCCCATGTTGTTTTTGTTTTGTTTTGTTTTAATTCACCTTTTATGGCAAAGACAAATGAACAAAAAAGGTGCTCACGTCAGGATTTGCTTTGATTTGTTGTTTTTATTTTTTTGTAAGGTTGGGGAGAAGAGGGAGAGGGAGAGAGAGAATCTTAATCTTAATCCATGCCTAGCATGGAGCCTGAAGTGGGGTTCTATCTCACCACGCTGAGATCATGACCTGAGCTGAAATCAAGAGTTGGATGCCTAACTAACTGAGCCACCCAGATGCCCCTGGTTGGTTGGTTTTATAAAAAAATTTCTAACTAAGTTTCAGTGCTGGTTAGGTTTAGTATCTTACTCTTATTTGTTAAAGCAATACTTAACAAGTAAAAAGAAATACTATTCTTAAAAATGATCTCAAACCCCCATTTTAGGGTACTCCTGGTTTTAAGTGTCTTTTATTTTTTGTAGCACTATTTATTTAATATGTGCATTATAATCTCTAATAGCTTTGAGTATAAAATTAAATTTTAAAAAGTCGCTTCTCTTCCCTGACTTATTGTTTCTTATGGAATTGCTTTTTGTATGTTTTTTTCTTGGTTACTCTCTGGTGTTGAATCTTTTCACTATGAAGAGTGGTCTTTGTGTATCTCTTCATATGTAAAAATGAGTTAGCAAAAGTTTATTGGGAACCTTATATGTACACAGTAGACTTTTCAGATTTATTAGGGTAGACAGGGAGACAACTAGCTGTTACAGACTCGAATGCCACAATGTGAATGCTATTACTTTGGGTTGGCAGTGTAGATAGACTAGGTTTCTTACTGTTCATTCTTTTTCTCTGGAGGCCTTTTTAGAGTAGGTGTATGTGAATTCAGTTGATACAGGTTTGATTCTCTTCTACTCCCAGACACATTTGAATAGAACACACATTAGTGACAGAATGGAATAAATCCATGAGTAAAGTAAACATCATTTCTTTTTAAAAAAATGAACTTGTACTTATATTTCATAGTCTTCCTAAATATATCATATTTTGGAATATGCAAGAATCTTGTGGGATACTTTGGTATATAGTACTGTCAATTTTAATCATACCTATAATTGAGTTTAAAATTAAAATGTAGTAAAGGCCTTAATTTTTTTTTCTCTTGAGGAAAGCAGGTAGAATTATTTTGTAAATGTTAATTTTAGATTGCTTAAAATAAAGACAAGGAATAATTCATTCTGAATAGTATTTTGATAACTAGGAAACAGTTTTTTGTTTCTAGTCAGATATAACCTTGCAGGATGAGTAAAGTTACAGAATTTTAAAGTTATGGAAAGTTGTTTTAATGTGTTTTGTGAGTTTGCTATGACAGCAGTAACAAATTACCATAAACCAAATGATTTCAAAGCAATAGAAAATTACTCTCTTAACAGTCTAGAAGCCAGAGTCTAAAGTAAAGGTGGTAAAAGGGCTGTGCTCCCCACCATGGCCCTAAGGCCGAATCCTTTCTTGCCTTCCTTCACCATCTTCTGATGGCCTGTGGTGTCCTTCGGCTTGTGGGGGCATAGCTTCAGTCTCTGTGTCCTTTACATGGCCTTTTCCCCTGTGTGTCTTTGTGTCTGCTTCTTTTCTGTTTCTTATAAGAATACACATCCTTTAGATTTAGGGCCCACCCTAATCCGGGATGATCTCATGTTGAGATCCTTACCTTAATTATATCTTCAAAGACCTGTATTCTAAATAAGATTACATCCTGAAGTCTCAGATGGGCATATATTTTGGCATGCTGCTATTTAACACACTACAGTTGGTATGGATGTTTATGACTGGATTTTTGTGCTGAGTTTAGTTTTTTTCTTTTTCTTTTTTTTTAAGATTTTATTTATTTATTTATTTATTTATTTATTTATGAGAGACACAGAGAGAGGCAGAGATATAGGTAGAAGGAGAAGCAGGCTCCCTGAGGGGAGCCTGATGTGGGACTTGATCCTAGGACCTCATGATCTCAACCACTGAGCCAGCCAGGGACCCCTAACTTACATGGCTTTGGAACAATTTCCTTAAGCTTCTTAGATCCTAGTTTCAATATTTTATTTTATTTATTTTTTTAAAGATTTTATTTATTTATGAGAGATACAGAGAGAGAGGCAGAGAGAGACATAAGCAGAGGGAGAAGTAGGTTCCATATAGGGAGCCTGATGTAAGACTCGATCCTGAAACTTTGGGATCGTACCCTGAGTCAAAGGCAGACACTCCAGCACTGAGCCACCCAGGAGTTCCTAGTTTCAGCATTTTAAAGGTGATTGACCCAGATGCTCTTTAGAAAACTTGTAGCTGGAAAAATATATGATGGTTAATTTGTTTAATATTTGGGGCAATTTTGATTAATAAAGGCACATTGTTTACACTGATTCATGTGTCTTTGATGAAACAGTCTTAGTAGGATTGGTTTATTTTTTCTCCTAGGTTCTCTATAGATGAACCTATTTTTTGTGTTCTACCTCAGATTATTCAAAGAATTATGGTAGTTGACGAGTACAACTGCCACCCTCTTCCTGTTTTTCCATGTTAGGGGAACTACGACTGGAAGAAGGGGTGGCAAAAGGTGATGTACGTGCGCTAGTTCTGAAGGGGTAATTTGAAGTTCATGAGATAGTGGACTCGATAGGGAGTCAGTGATTGGACTAAACCTGACAGGATTAACATATCTTCATAAAAGTGGATGTGGCTTAAAAAGTTGGGTGTAAGAGTTGAATTAAGAAAATGAATTGCTGAAAAGCATGTCTTCCTTCTAAGAGAGAAGCCAGTAACAATTCCTTATATGATGAAGAACTCTTTGGTAATGTGGGTCTTTAATTTTAAAAAGATTCGTTAGAGAACTCGTTTGGGAGTGATGCTTATTTTTAAAACCTTATTTGTAAGTTAGAATTTATATATATGTGTGTATATATAATATTGTATGTATTATATACATATGTATGTATGTGTATATATATAAAATATATATGTATATATAAATATGTACATAAAAATGTATATATAAATTTCCTGTAATGAAACCCAGTCATTGTGATTATCCATATAATGTTTGTTTTTCTCAGATACTGATTTTATTCTCTTGTTAGGTTAGGTTATAAGTATTTCTTGTATTTGGTGTGAAACATTTCATATAATATTTCTGTGAGGAGTCAGTAATTTTATGTTTTATGTGACTGGCTGTAAGTTTTGTATTGCAATACTTAGGATTTTTATTAGCAGACTCAAATATTAACAAGACTTTTTTTCTTTCCACAGCAAGATGTGAGTGAGTTTACACACAAATTATTAGATTGGTTAGAAGATGCCTTTCAAATGAGAGCTGAAGAAGAGACGTAAGTTACCATGAAGTTTAGTGATGGGGTTTTCGGAGATTGATAAATAACACTCATTTTTCTCCTTTTATTTATCAGTATCTATGGAGAAATTGGAAAGAAACCGAGAGATGTGTAGGAACCCAAACATTACCTGTATTGACAAGTTGTTTGAAATCTGTGGCTCAAATGCTGAGTAGCTTTAGATTTCCATTATAAGAGTAGAATCCAGCCAGAAAGATTTAAAAAGCAACCCTGAAAGGGCTAATTCCACATGCCCACTTCTTTTCTTTGGATTCAGCAGTCTCTTTTCATGAAGAGGAATGGGTTAGTGAGTGGTGGGGAAAGATACCAGGAGTATTACTTCTGATGATCTCCTTTCACATGGAATCATAACAACAGGGATATGACAGTCCTCCTCAGCATTCTCTAGCTTTTTATTTTCTGCCCATCAGATTGAATCATTAAGACTTTGGTTATTTAAGAAATCTGCAGACTTTCAAGATAGTCCTTGTCCACTCCCATGAGGCCACTATCCTAATAGTAACCACTAGTTCCTTTATGTATCTTCAAGAAACACTGGTGGACCACTTAGAATTTACCACTGTGGGCTCTGATATGGTCTAACAAGATGCAGTATGTAAATTAACACCTAGAAATTTTGGAATATGTTGTAAACAGTAAATGGTTATAATTCTACCTGGATGCCTGTCATTGAGGGCCAGTTACTTGCAGGCTGTTATGTGTGAACTTAAACTAAGTTGGGAGCAGTCTCTGAAGAAAGTAATTATGGTTCGAAGTCTACAGTATTTGAGGAAAAAAAATTATATTTTTGGTAAATTTTATCTCAGAGTGAGACATTTGAAAGCTGCTTCCTTCTTGAAAGCGTATTTAGAAGTTTATGATGTTGACAGCTGTAGTCCTCAGTGTCTTTCCTGTCCACCAAAAGTTTTAGTTGCATTATATGACCTTCTTCAGTTTGTGGCTCTGAGTGCCTCATTGAATGACTTATTTTTGTGCCATGGTGGTTGTGCCCACTGCCTTTTGCTATGGAATTGCTTAGGCCTGGGAAACCTGCCTTTAGGTTAGTTTCTTTCTTCTCTTCATGTTAGCTTCTCTCTTCATGTTACGTTCATCTGGAAAGTCTTCCCCATCAAACCTCTGGAATGAATCTGCTGTTGCTGCTTGTGAAAGCTGAGTCTTAGCATCCAGTGAAGATACATTCTTTCCTCAGCTTTTGAATGTTATAGGCCTAGAGTGTAGTTTGTTCTGCTGCATCTTTTTCTAGGTGACATATGCCTCTAACGTTCACATACGTGTATATATTTTTTATTCTTTTAGGAAGGTTTGGCCGAATTTTTAAGTTTACCCTGCTGCTTTAGCCTCTGTCTCATGCACAGCCAGCCCTATTTGATGAATTCTTCCTGTTCTTATATTTTTTTTATTTGCCTTTGCATTTGTTTTTCTCTAACTTCTTCCTCTGATACTGTCTTGATAGGTTCCTCATAATGAGTGATTAACTAATGAGAATTGTCCATTCTGGTTCCTCTCTAGTGTAGCTCATGTCCCTTGTATCTTTCCTTAGAGTTCTAATACCAGAAATTCATTTTGCGTGTTTCCTCAGAATGTGAACAATACCTGTATCCTCATCTGTGATAACAGAGTCTCTGAGGTTCTTTAAGTAATTCTTTGAATCTTTTACCCTGAAATCCCTAGTTCCTCCTTCTCAAATCTCTCCAGATTTTCTATAAGCACTTCATTTAGTTTATCTTGTCTTCAATACATGACCTTCCCATTGCTTTTTATCTGTAGCCTCAGAAGTGTGCCTAAATGTGTGTTCTTTCTGAGGGGGTCATTTTATTCTGATTTTGGAAATATTGTTTGTTATTTATTTACTTGTTAATGTTTTTGGATTATAGTCACCTCTTCTGATCTAGTACCTAACCAGTTATCTCCCTTTTTCTGAAACAGTTTTTAAAAAAAGCTAGAACTTTTCCATTTCAGTTCATTCGAAATCTTGTTTTGTTTCATTTTTGTTTTTGTTTTTTAAGATTTTATTTATTTATTCATGAGAGATGCAGAGACATAGGCAGAGGGAGAAGCAGGCTCCATGCAGGACGCCTGACATGGGACTCGATCCCGGGACCTTGGGATCACGCCCTGAGCTAAAGGTAGATGCTCAACCACCAAGCCACCTAGGCGTCCCTAAAATCTTAAGTTTTATTTGAAGTATGTTCTCTTTGTTCATTTCCCCATATTTTTTATCTGTTTTTTGCTGTTTTTGGTGCTAAAACTAGTTTTGAATCTTTATGCTCCCCCTATTTAGAACAGAGCTTTCCAGTTGGTGTGCCATGACTAGCCAGATTATGGGTATGTGGGAGATATTGATCCTGTTTCTGTGATCATGAGAAAATATGTCTTTTAACCTTAAAATTCCCTGTGTATGTTAATATGTGTACTAATTGTATTAAAAAGGTTGGGAAGCTCTGACCCGAAGCATTCTAGTTTGCTTTGTCAGCTATCCAGACCTTTGAACTCCTTCTGTGCTAACCTAATCCCCAAGGGTAAGATGTCCCAGATGCAAGTTTTCTATAGTGATTTCTTTGGCCTTTGATATTTGTGTCATTCTTTCTTTACTACTGCTTTCATGCAAGTGATGGGTCTCTCATTTCTTTTTTCTCTCTCTCTCTCTTTTTTTTTTTAATATTTATAGAGGGAGAGAGCATTTGTGTGTGTGTGTGCATGCTTTCCACACACAGGTGGAGGGGTAGAGGGAGAGACTCTCAAGCACACTCCCTGCTGAGCACAGAGCCTGGGCAGACCCTGAAATCATGACCTGGGCAGACCCTGAAATCATGACCTGAGCCAAAATCAAGAGTTGGACGTTCAACTGACTGAGGCTCCATGGTCTCTCACTTCTATTATAGGAGTCTCGTGTCTTTTTAATTGCTCTTTACTTGTATTCCTTTTATTTCTGTTGGCATAACCAATCTGGGCCCCTGAGTTTCACAGTTTAAATGCAAGGCAAAGAACAGGATGTCTAAGAGGTTGGAAAGACGGACAAGGTAAATAATTTCTAGAGATTCCTACCCAACTCTTTAGTGATCTGTGTTTATCACAGATTAGTGGAGAGCAGGCTAAAATTCAGGTAGGAAGATTTGAAAAGAAATTTGGAAAGAAAGTTCAGAATTCCTGGAGCCAGCCAACATCCAGTTCCTTCAGACAAAGTCAGCAACCTGTTAAGTCATTGCTCTTTCCATGGGGTATGTGTATGACAATAAGGAGAAAAACCAGGAGTATTGATTTCCTACATAAAAATAAGAGGACATGGAAAGGAGATTCCCACTAATATTTACATCTAAAGATTCATAGATATTTACATCAAGCAAGATAATCTTTGGATTGTTCCTCTCCCCCATGTCAGTCTCAAGTCCTTTTTATTCTCATATTATAAAATATGTAAGGTGTGAAGTAAATTTTTCCCATAGAGTTAAAATGCCCAAAGACGAAATATATATAATGGGAGGGGATACATTGATTTTGGAGTCAAATTTGAGTTCACTTTGCAGCTTGAGCACTAACCAATTTTGCGAATTTAGGCAAGTGAATTAACCTGCTCTACAGCTTCATTATCAGTAAAATAGAAGTAATTGTACTGTTATCAGTCATAGTGGGCTAGATAGTCCAGTGGCAACAGCTCCAAAACTTTGTAGCTTATATCATATTATTATATGTGTCCAGTGGGTGTGAGTAAGGGGCTCTGATCATTCTTTAACTCAGAGCCCCAGGCTGACAGATGCTTCTCATCATCATCCCTTCTGGGATTACAATGGCAATGAAAGTACACTGGCTTTCAGGGTTTCCATCACACATCACTTCTGCTTACATTTTTTTGGGAAAAACAGGTTATGTGGTCTGCCTAACTTCAAGTGAGGGGGAACACCTTAAACCCATTAGGATGGCTACTATTAAAAAAAACAAACAGAAAATTACAGGCATTGGTAAGGATGTGAAGAAATTGGAACCCTCGTACACTGTTGATGGGAATGTGAAATGATACAGCTGATATGGGAAACATCATGGTGACTCCTCAAAAGATTAAAAATAGAATTACTATTCCATGGAGGAAATCCTTTCGCAATGTATACATATATCAGATCATTACATTGTATACTTTAAACTTTAAAGGTTGTTAACTGTATGATCCAACAGTTCCACTGCTAGGTATATATTAAGAATTGATAGCAGGGTCTTGAAGAGATATTTGTACATCAATGTTCATAGCATCTCATTATTCACAATAGCCAAAAGGTGGAAAACAACTCAGATGAATGGATCGACGAATGGATAAACAAAATGTGGCATACATAAAGTGGAATATCTTTTAAAAAGAAGGAAATTCTGACACATGCTGCAACACAGACGCTAAGTGAAATAAGCCAGTCACAAAAAGACAAACACTGTATGCCACTTACATGATGTGTCAAGACTTGTAAAACTCAAACAGAGAGTAAGAATGGTGTATGCCAGGGCCTGTGGGGAGGGAGAAATGTGGAGTTGTTCAGTGAGTGTAGAGTTTCAGTTTTGTAAGATGAGAAGACTTCTGGAGATCGGTTGCACAACAATATGAATATACTTAACACTATCTACCAAACACTTGAGAATGGTTAGATGGTAAATTTTGTGTTATGTATCTTACCACAAATAAAATTTTTAAAATTTGAATAAAACGTGAGTGGGAAAGTATGTCTTAACCACATACCTGAGAGTAGAAACCAGAAATCTTTTTGAGTATCACTAATAACTACCATATGACCTCATAGCATTGTTGTAAGGATTAAGTGAAATACTTCCTACCAGTTTTTTTCCCCCTACCATTTGTTTTAAGGAGTAAATGAAAGTGCATATACTACATTTATAAAGAGACCATGTCCTTCCCTGCCTCTTTTTTTTTTTCTTAAGCAAATCAATTTTACTGGTTTAAACACAAAATTCATGAAGATAAATTATGTACACAGTTGTGGATACCACACACTTTTGTGTCGTAATGCAAAGATAAACTGTGTTTTCAGACCAGAGAGAACAAAACATAAAAATGAAAGTTTAAAAAAGTATTAACTTCTGTTTGCTTCAAGCGAAAAAGGAAAAAAAAATCCACAGTGTATATGTTAAAGAATTTGGAAAATTCACAAATGACTAATCATGCCTGCAGCATGAAGAGTAGAGTAGCTTCTGAGCTGCTTTGTGTCAAAGCTGGTGTTTTGCTCCTTCGTTGGTGACAGCTGCTATTTTTGAATGGTGTGCGCTCTTCTCTTTAAATACAGGAAATGATATTTAAGGTTTTATAGAAATTTACTCTAATAGTGGCTTTTTTTTTTCTTTTCAACAAGTCCAGGTACGCATGTATTGTACAGACTAAAAGTGTGAGGTCAAAATGAACTATGATAATAAAAGGATCAAACATTCCTTGAACACAGACTGTGTCAGGACCTCTTGTAATGTTGTCCCCTGCAGCAACTCATTTTAACCCTTCAGCAGGCCTTTGAGTTCAGTTACTGTTATCCTCAATTGTCAGGTGAAAAAATGGAAGAATACACTTAAGTGCCTTGTCCAAGGTAATGTCAATAGCAGCACTAAGTGAATGGACAGCCACATAAATGTTACCATCTTGGCATATACTATTGTTCTTTGGATGTTTTCTCTATTACTTACAGGTCCAAAAATCACAACCGCATTTATGTTTTTACCATGCTTTAGGGATGAAGAGAAGCCAAAGAACCCCATGGTAGAGTTGTTCTATGGGAGGTTCCTTGCTGTGGGAGTACTTGAAGGTATGGTTATAATACATGTTTACTCTTTATTACATTTGAAGAGATATTACCTATTAGCTCTTGTCTTGATAGTGACTCCTTACTTGTTGAATGGTTTTTAATTTTAATTTGATTTACTCTGTCTAGTAGTTCCTGTTGCATTGCTACTACTTATTTGCAAGAAAACAGTGAATAATGGAGTGAATGAAAAGGAAGGTTTAAGCGTGCATTATCACATGCTAATATATAGTGTCATCCTGATGTTTTTTTCCCTGAGAAAGCTGTGATTCTGTGAATTGTTGGGGTACAGGGATTAAGGGGGCAATGGTTTTGAAAATAATATTGGAGTTGAATACTGGTTTGGGGATGATGGTTATTGTTTCTGAGGGTTTCAACTCTTTGTTGAAATCTGCATTTAATAATTTAGCAATTTAGTATAGTCAAGGTATTACCTTTTTCAGGTGATTATAGAATTATTTAGGCTCTGGTTTTCAAGAAAGAATCGTACTTTTATCTTTTGAAAAATCATTTAAGAGTGATACTACTTACTCCATCTATCCTAAATTCCTGTTACTTAAAATCTGGGTCTGACCGACAGTCTTTTCGTTTTCCTAATAAGGAAAGGGCACTGACTCATTAAATACACTTCAGATAATAGTAATTACTAATGCCAAAGCATCAAGTTTTGAAAAAATTTGAAACATTTGAAAAACTTTTCAAATTTTCCAAATGGCCCAATGTATCAACTTTTGGAAAATTGGTTTTCCTTCAGGATCTTAACTAATGGATTCCTATGAAGCGTTGTTTGAATATAATTTTATAGTGTAGGATTCAGAAAAAGTTAATGACTCAGGATTTAGTTGGGCATATAAAATGTTACACTGAAGTGTTTGTGTGTGTGTGTGTGTATATATATATATATATATAGTATATATATATGTATATATGTATTTTTTGCCTCAAATGGTAACTGTTCATTATATAAATAGTGGAATATTTTACATAGTACGTTACTTTCCAATTTGGGATATGCATAGTGTCATACTGTATTTGAAGTAGTAGAATAGCTCTAATCAGGTGGTGACTGTACTATTTATACCCTTCCTACTTGTGTTACCTTGAATCTTAAAAGTGATTTATTGAAACAATTTGTTAGTGTTGAAATTCTTGTACTAGATATTAGTTGTTTCAAACCATTGTGCCACGTAAATGTGGTTTAGTACATTTCCACGTGAGCTATGTATTTGCTTCAGTAAAAATAATTTGCTCTCAAGCTCTATCTCTAATCATTTTTATGTGTATCTTCCTTATGCTTTCTTTTAGACCAGCGACTCTCAATTGGAGGTGATTTTCATATGTTTACTAAAGTGTTCTCTTTGCAGAAGTTCCTCAACTTTTCCAGAACGTCTAGTTCATTGACCCCTTCATTTTGTTCCTTTTGGCATTTTTCTTTACTTGTGCATTATGATCATTTTTATAAACATCTAATTCCCCCATTCCCTCTCTGCTACCCTCTGTGGCTGTTCTCTGACCATCACTTAGCTGCTCATCCTCTCTCTTATGTGCACTGAGTACCTGAGTATTACCGGGGAAAAGTTACTCAAATGGGCTAACTATAAATGGATCATGAATTGGTAGTAGATAACTAAGCTTCACTGTCCCAATCCTGTAACACTACTGTGCTTAATTGTTCTGTTAAATGACTTGTTGTACTTGTTGTACTTGTTCTGTTAAATCACTGTCTTCTATCCCATTTTCTGTAATAATGATTTTTACCTTTTTTACTTCTAACTTCTCTGGCTCTTCATTCTCTGAAAAAGATCTTCCCTTAGGTTTTATGGATTTACCGTGAAGCTAATGAAATCTAGCCGTAGGTCCTGAATCTAATTTTGTGTTTGTAATTTTGTATCATAGTACTTAAACACAACTTTCCCAAATATGTGAGCTTTACGCTTCACAACCTCCATCTATTCCTACCTCTACCACATTCTTTTTATTTGTCCCTCCAGATTATAAGGAATTATTCAGTCTTCTATGAAAAGGCTGTCGTTTATATGTGCTCAGAAGCTCATCTCTGCATGCTTTCACTCACCCCTGACTCTCCATCATCCTGCCTTCTCTTGTATTTTCAGCGTTCCCCTCTGCTGTCTTTCTCATAAGTATTTAGGTGTGGTCTGGTAAGTCACATCTTTAACAAAAAAGAGCTCCCTTCACCGTCTTTTTCAGTTAATCCTATTACGTTAAGTCCTCCTTAAGAGAGGAGTTTGTTTTTACCTGCTAGATGCCCATATATTCAACCCATCCCACTTTTGCTTCTGGCCCCTTCTAAGATCAATTTCCAATATGTGTTTAAGACTGCAGGATCCCACTCAGTTCTCATATTGAACTCTATGCTATTTAGTCTCTCTTTTTCCTCTTTCCTATATTCTGTCTTTAAAATCATTTCTCCAGCTTCTGTGGCACCATATTCTCTTTTTTTTTTCCTGCTACTGTGGGTACTTTTATTTTATTTTATTTTTAAAGATTTATTTATTTATTTATGATAGACCTAGAGAGAGAGAGGCAGAGGCACAGGCAGAGGGAGAAGCAGGCTCCATGCTGGGAGCCCGACGCAGGACTCGATCCCGGGACCCCAGGATCGCGCTCTGGGCCAAAGGCAGGCACTAAACTGCTGAGCCACCCAGGGATCCCCCTTGGGTACTTTTAGAAGTTATAGTTAGCCTCTTTTAGCTAAGGTAGGAGATCCTTGGGGCTCAGCTGACGCCCCCTGCCTTTTCCATCTTCTAGTTCCCTTGGCAATTTCATTCTCTCCCTTGATTAACTGCCATCAGTAGCCAGCAATTCTCTCATTGTAGCTTCAGACCTGAAGATTAATTTTAGTTACAGATTCATATTCAACTCTCTTCTCAACTTAAAATCCAATGGTCCATTCTAAAACAATGGTTGCCACTACTACCTTAAAACTAAAAGAAAAAAAAATTCTATGCTTTTTCTTTAGTGGAGCCCCTTTCAGTACATAAACAGTCAATTCAGTTGTTTATGATAGAAACTGAGTATCATTCTTGATACCTTCCTTACAATTCTGCCCCCCCATCCTGCCAGTGAGCCAGCCACCAGTCAATTGTATTTACTCCTTCCCGAATATGTGTATAAATGTCTGTGTAATTTCATCTGCTTTTGTACACTTTTACTTTTTTTCTCACTTTTTTTTTCTTTTTTTTCACTTTTACTCTTAACGCTGTATTCCATGTTTGCCTTTATTTCTACATGGAGTCTTCAATAGTCACCTACTACCCACTTAACAGAGAAGCCATGTGGATGTTTGAGAGACATAAATGTGACCTGTTATTCCTAGGTTTAACTATACAGTGACTTTTTGTTTTATTCAGAAGAAAAAATTCTTAACAAGGGCTTATAAAACTTTGTAGATTTTAAGACCTTACCTAACTCTTCTCTTCATTGTTATCTTCCCATTTGCTCCCCTAAGTTATAATGTCCTTTCCTTAATTCTTCAGACAGGCCAAGTTCTTTGCATCCTTGAAGTCTTTGTGTATATTATTCCTTGGCTAAGAATTCTGCACAGCACTCTGACACTCTGGCCTGGCTAATTGCTACTCACTGTTTAAATCTCTGTAAATGTCATTTTGCTATGGAAGTCTTCCTGTTCCACCCTCTAGCCCTTAAACACTAGGTTAGCTCTCCTTCTTATTTCCTTTCACAGCACTATCTCACCACACATTTTATAACACTTATAATGATAAGTAATATATTATTAATAATTACATGTATAATTAATGTACATAGAATGTAATGTCTTTCTTCCAAAAGAGGTTGAGAGTTTTCCTCAGTTCAGAGACCTATAGAACTTTTTTGTTCACTGCTTTATATATTTGCAGTGTTTAGTGTAGTATCTCGTCCTTACAAAGTGTTTTTTGGAAGAATATATATACACACACACATGTGATTACCTACATACGTACAGGTGTGTAATTAATATCTATGGCTGGATATGAATCTGCATATGTGCATGTACAAACCAACAAGAAAATGATAATGACTACCCTATGGAACAGAGAGTGATTGTTTTCAGGTTCAGGAGGTAATTCATATATACATTTACTTATTGAGTAATGATTAGCTTTCCCTTCTCCTATAGGTAAAAAATTTGAAAATACTGAAATGTTTGGTCAGTACCCACTTCAGGTCAATGGATTCAAAGATCTACATGAGTGCCTAGAAGCTGCTATGATTGAAGGAGAAATTGAGTCTTTACATTCAGAGAATTCAGGAAAGTCAGGCCAAGAGGTGAGTTTAGCATCTTCTTTGTTTCTCTTTCCCCAGTCTTTCTTATAGTGTGGTAAAGCACATTTTAGGTCTCTAATTATAAAACTGCCTCATATCTGAGAGAATACTCAGATTATGTGTTTGGATTTAATTATGGTAGCTTAGGCATTTGGGAAACCAGTACAAACAAGTCTATAATCTATGTTAAATTCTCCCTTGACAATTTAGCTTAAAATTTTCTGTTAAAATCCTCTTTTAGGAAAAAAAAAAATCCTCTTTTAGGGCATTACTGAGTCTATGTAGACTTTTTAGGGAAGGTACCAGTCATGGTAGCATGCTAGTCCTGGAGGTAAACAGGGAAAGTGCTGATATTAGGATGGAATTTTATATAGACATCTGTTACTTATATCCAGTAGTGTTGGAATTTATCTAGATTCCCTTTTTTTTTTTTTTTTTTTTTTTGTAAAAATTATTGTGTAATGGCAGAAGGGCAGATGGAAGAACTTGCTCTCTCAGGAAAGATATAACTTAACAAATATAAACCTGCTTATTTGTTTCAATTGGTCTCTGTCTGGCCTCCCACTCTCTCTTTATTCACGTCTCTAGCTCCATCTGTACATCCATCCATTCAGCCATGTATTCATCCTTATGTGTTACTATCATGGAAGGCAAAGGACAGATCATTGCTCCAAATTCAGTTATGAAGCAGTCGCTAATAGTTGTCTGCTCTAAACTCCATGCACAGAGGGCCAGCATCTTCATCTGTGTCATTCTTTATTATATCCCTGGTGGATAGTACAATGACTGCAAAAATAATTACGTAATACATATTTATTGACTGAATGAATGAAATGTCTCTGTGTTATCAAAAAAGTTTCTGAGGACTTTATCCCTGAATAAGGTGCTTAATAGATGTTAAGTGATGATATCTCTGTGTTTTTCTAAACAGGGACTGAGTTCTTGTGTCTTTAAGAGTAAATTGCTTTTATCTGAATATGTGCTTTTTTAAAAAGATGGAATTCTCTCTGTCCTGTTTTATCTTCATCCTCATTTCCTTCTCTTCCCTTATACACCCAAATAAACAAAATAAATTAACATTTACAGTTTTTTTTTTTTTTCGGGGAGAGAGAGAGGGAGAGAAAATATTTGAATTAGTTTTTCTCTCTGTATCATAAATCATCTACTTCAGTGATTCTCAGCAGATGCCGAGGCCCTACTTCTAAGCTGTCAAATCAGAATGCAGGGTAGAAATGTAATGCAGTACATGGGCCCAAGAGCTCCACCAGTGATTTCCATAGAGACCTCCAAATAAGAATATTTAAATTAAACTTACTTATTTTTATTGATCTCTAAAGATTGAGACTCTCAGGATCCCATAATGGAATAGGAAAGCAGACCCCCTGCCTAAAGTGTGACTTGTGTTATATTAAATAAAAGGAAAATGAGTTTAAGCAGAAAAAGGAGGGATTGCATTTTCCTTACCCTATCAGAGGAGCTTATAAGTGAAATATGCATTAGTTTATTGATAAATAATTTAGTAATTAATTGGTAAATAATCTTTCTCACATATTCCACTTTTAAAAATGTTTTTCTTACATTGAATCTGAATTTCATTATTTATTTTAAATTTAATCTGAATCTCATTATTTATTTAAAAAGATTTAGTTTGTCCTCCATCTTTGGCTTCATACTCTGAACTGCGTATATATTTTCTGCCTTGGTTTTTATATCCAACCTATCAAATACAGTGATATGTTTCCTCTGAATTCAGCAGTTTGTAAGGAGTCTTAGTAAGAACAAATTCAATTACCTGTATTCCTATTACCAATTGCCTAGATTTGTAGAACACAATAGTTTCAATGAGGCTTTTAATAATGTACTTAGATTATAGTCTTATTTCATTATGTCCTTCAGAGTGACTCTTCTGTTTCTTCTTAACTTTGTATAAATACCAATGAGTAACATCTTAGGCTTGTTTATAAATTGACATAGTCCCTGATAACACCTTTTATCTCTTAGACTATTATTTATTTAACAGATATTGATTTTACTTTGATACAGAAAACCTCTCTTTTGCTAAAGTAGCTGTGATCAAGTAATACTTAGGAAGACCTTTAGTGTCCTGAATACTCATGTTAAAATATCCAGTGGTCTATAAGAGTTTAAATTTCTGGAATGCCATACCAAGAGACAACTGAATGAATTAAAAATTATATATCTATGATAACTACTTATAAAATATTTTTCAAATCCTAAGTTTTAAAGTTTAATTACGTTTATAGATGAATCAAACTTTCTAGGAAACCTGGAGATTTGTTTTGATTGCCTATTGAAGCAAAAACCTTTCGAGCAGTGAATACCTCATTTCTTGCGTGGGTATTCACTTCTTACACATTTTCTTTTAGATTGTCACTATACACATGTAAGTATTTGTATTTGTTCATACTGTCCTGTGACTTGCATTTTTCCCTCACCAGTACATCACGAGCATCCTTCCAACATCAAAATATATGGCTCAACACCATTCTTTTTAAAACCTGCAAAGTATCACATAACCTGTATTTCTAAAATTAATTTAATTCTTCTGTGAGACATTAGTTGGACAAAGAATCATTTCAAGGAATATCTTTTTAAAGATTTATTTATTTATTTATTCATGATAGAGAGAGAGAGAGGCAGAGACACAGGCAGAGGGAGAAGCAGGCTCCATGCCAGGAGCCCAACGCAGGACTCGATCCTGGGACTCCAGGATTCCTCCCTGGGCCAAAGGCAGGCGCCAAACTGCTGAGCCACCCAGGGATCCCCAAGGAATATCTTTCTATAAATATAAATACCTTGAGAACTTAGCAATGAAGAATAGTCAGAAGTAGAATCTTTGGGTCACCAGGCATACTCATTTAAAAATATAAGTACTATCAAATTTCCCAAAATTCTACTAAGTTGTACTAAGTTATAGTCACAAAGTTGTACTAGGTTATAGTGAAAGTTCTACAACAAATTTTATGGAACTTTAAAAACTAAATTAGATAAACAATACCTACATGTACAATATTAGATATCTGTAGATGTTATATGGGAAATTTATCTTTTAGAGTGAAAGGGAAAATGTGTGAAGCCAGTTAAATGACTAAAACTAATTTTCAAGTTGGAATAGAGCTGTTTGCTTCTCATGCTTGATTTTTATCCTGGTTTTGTTTGGTGTTCTGTGGGAATTTGAAATGGTAGGTCTTATTTTTCTGTCCCCTGCTTCCCACATTCGTGTAATCTCACAAAAGCAAGGTATTTAAAACATATTAAAAATCAGCTATTATAACTCAAAAAGATGACTACATTCTCTCTAGAAAATACTTTTATTAAGTTAGATTTATAGACATAAAGTTCAGGAGCCCTTTTGTTGCCAACGTTTTTATTCATTAGCTGCCCCAATCTATTACTTCCTTAGGCTTATTATATAATATGATAATAAATAATAATAAAATGTGTTTAGAGATCTGGAAACTATAAGCATTATTTTTTACCTTTAATGATCTGTGTCTCACAAGCATGGCATACCAGTTAGAGAAGTAAATACAGTTTTTTATTGAATGAAAAGAATAACTTTTTTTTTTAAGATTTTATTTATTCATGGGAGAACACACAGAGAGAGAGGCAGAGACACAGAGGGAGAAGCAGGCTCCATGCAGGGAGCCTGACGTGGGACTTGATCCTGGGTCTCCAGGATCAGGCCCTGGGCTGAAGGCGGCGCTAAACTGCTGAGCCACCGGGCTGCCATAGAATAACATTTCGAAAGAAAAATACTTCGTATATTTAAAATTCTAGGTATATACTGCTATACTTAAAATCCTAAAATCACAGAGCTAGACAAATCCTTAATATTTTCTAAGATGAAGAATAAAGTGAAATCCTTCCAGTCTTGTAGAAAAAAACTGTTACTGCTGTTATAGGAAATACATTCACAACAGAGACATATTACATAATTATTATGAACATTCTTTCTTAAGTTATAGAAGTTATTTCCTGGACTTTTCATGGTTTGCCGAGAAGCATACCCCCAATTTGGGTGATTTTATTTCTATTGGCCATGGTAGGTTTCCATGAATTAAAGTATGTAACTATTTAATTTTCATGGTGACATTTAAAATACTGCAATAAAATATGAAAGCAATAGTTCTTGAAACCTACGTATTTATTTTAGTATCACAAAATGGAGTAGAGAGTAGTTATCCGAAGGCATCAAAAGTTTTCTTTGTGATATGTATGGAGTATGTTTTAATTCTTAACAGTAATTTAAGGTGTGTATTAGAATTCACTAAAATTCTTGCCAGTGTCATGTGAGAACAAAGTAAATAAGCAGTCTTTGCTCAAGAAATCTTCAAACTTAAGAGATGCTTCTGATACTAGATCTTTTGTAACTTTCTCTAGTCTACTTCAGTTTTAATAGCCATATAAAAATACATTTCTTAAACTTCAACTTTTGGTAAAAGATAAGCCACATCTAACTCAGGAAATTTCAATTCATGTAAGCTGTAGCATTTTGGGACAGAAAAAATAGTTTTAAATAATTATTTTTATTAGCTTTACTTAGAGAAAAGTAGTAGCTTACAAGATCTTAGTCAAATCCAGTTTGCCAAATGTTCACCGTTACTACTTTTTTTGGATGTCTGAATTTAAATTAGTGTACTCTTAGCTAATTGATATTTGTGTGGTTGCATTTTGTGGCACTTGAAAATAACACACGTGTAATGTGTGGCAATTACTTTTTAGAGTAGTACATGATGTGATTTACAGTAAGCATTAAAAATATTTGTTGCATTATTTTATACTTCCATATTTGTTGACTCAGGAGTTTTTGTTCATTTCTTTTTAAAAATGTGTTTATGTAAAACTTGAATATTTTTTTTGAAAGTAATTTTCTTTGAAATTTTGTTACATTTATTGCTTAAGTAAACAATTGCCAAATTTTGTGGAGCAATTGGCTCATAGCAATGAGGTATTTAATTCTTCAAACAGTAGTCATTTAAAGATTTTAAATATAGTTATCATTAGTTTAAACTCCGTTTTAGTAATAGGTTTTTTTTTTCTTAAATTAGTCAGTATTCCATTAGGAAAATTAAAAATAAAACAAGGGAATATCAGTTTCTAGTTTTTAGTAAGAATTGTGACCATTTATGCTATAAAAATTGTGTGTGTGTGTACAAGTTTCTTTTTCAAGATTTTTGAAGTGTGGTTGACTAATAAGTATATGTACCATTCCTGGTAGTCAGGTAGTCATAGTGACATAATATTGAAGAAGCCAGAGGATTTGTTAAAATTTGTTAAAAGCCATGCTTTTAAATAATGTCTGTAGCTTTAGGTTAAAAAACCTAATGTAAAAAATTATTATGGAAGAAGGAGAGTTGTTAGAAGATCTTTTTTCTTTGCTGGTTGAGTATTATTCCCATCCTTGAAATTTTTAAGTGGTGTGGAACACTTTTGGGAAGAAGTTGGATTTTAATTAAATTGCCTAGCTAGTCATATATTTGTAGTGCGAGCATTGTAGATGATACATCTAAAAATGCCATGCTGACACTCTGTGCCTCACACTGCAGTAGAGAAAACAAAAGGTAATAATAAGGTTTTTGTTGTTGTTTTCTTTCAGCATTGGTTCACCAAACTGCCACCTGTGTTAACATTTGAATTGTCAAGATTTGAATTCAATCAGGCATTGGGAAGACCAGAAAAAATTCACAACAAATTAGAATTTCCTCAAGTGTTATATCTGGACAGGTATGGTTTGGTATACAGCATGACTTGGTTTTGAAACTGTTCAGTAACCAAGTAAAGAATTATTGTTTAGAGAAGAAATTTGCTTAATTTCTTTAGAATTAGTCTTTTTTTTTTTTTTTTTGCATAATATGTCCAGTACTACTTGTCAAGGAAAATTGAGTTCTCTTTCTATTTAGAAAAGTATAGTTACTGGGAATTATAAGGAAGCTAAAACATTTATTTTTGTGTTTGTTACAATTTTATGAAATATTCTTTTGTCTGATATTTCATTGTAAAATTTTAAATTTTACCTTTTGACCTTTTGTGGTATTGGCTAGACTTAGTATTGTATCTATTTCCATGATTTTTTAGAAATGGTAATATTTTTTTTTTGTTTTTTTCCTGATAGATACATGCACAGAAACAGAGAAATAACAAGAATTAAGAGGGAAGAAATCAAGAGACTAAAAGATTACCTCACAGTATTACAACAAAGACTAGAGAGGTATTGTAACTTTTATGAAACATATGGGAAGTCATATTTTTAGTGATTATCTGGAATCTTTCATTTTAAATTTGCTTTGGGTGACTTTTAATTCTAGTAATAATCACTCTGAATTCATATTTTGCTTGAATAGTTTTGAGTTTTGTTAGAAACTAAAATAATTCTTAGTTGGCATTCATGATTATTTTAGTGTTTTAAATTAAATATTTTCATTGTTGACTAGTAATAATGCTCTTGGTGTTGAAAACAGTTACAAAATTAAATTAATGTTAAAAAAAATATCCAGAAAAGGGACACTTGGCAGGCTCAGTCAGTAGACCATGCAACTCTTGATACTTGGGCTGTGAGTTTGAGCCCTACATTGGGTGAAAAATTACTTAAAATAAAAAACAAAAAACCAAAGTTGAACTAATTTAAATTTTAATGTTTCTTTTTGTATGAGACTACATATCATTCTTGAGATTTCCATTAAAATGAATGGTGATTGAGTTTTTTCTGCTTAATACAGAAGATACAAACTCTCAGGCCTCTCATTGAGACTTTTTAAAGAAGGGAAGCAAGTCAGGTGTAAGCTGATAGGCAAAGGGAGCTTAGAGAGCATATCCCTGAGAGAGGAAGTGCCCATCATCTGTACTACCGGGTGGGACCATGTGTGACACCACATGTGAGTATGTCCTACTATTTTTGATAACTTCCCCAAAGTGCTGGAATCTAGACAGTCAGATGCTCTGTAGTTCAGACAAAAGTCTATAGGCTAAAATGTGGCCTGAGAGATCTCAGTTTGCAACCTCTGATTAATCTGTATCCCTTATTTTAGTATTAATTTGAAAATTAGCCCCAAATTTGTTAAACAAAAATAATGTATTATTATTTCAATAATTTTTATTTTTAAAAGGTGTCTGTGATCATATTAAAAACTAATCAGAGGTTAAAAAAACTAATCAGAGGTAAAAGGTAGAAGGATAATATTAGTCATCATCCTAATCATGAGACCAGATGACAGATCTAAAAATAAAAACAGTGTCAGGAAATGGAAATGTCAGTATTCATTTTCCTATTGGGTTACGACTTAGAGCAGCATTTAAAATATACAACAGTGTACAGACACATTCAGTTGTAATCAACTTTGTTTCCCTTAATTCGGAGGACATTTAAGTTCTTTCTTGAATGTGTCTTTAGTTTTAACATCCTCATTTGAAAAAGAAAATTAATTGCATTGTTGAGGAAGATTTATTAAAGTGTTTTTATCATGTTTTATAACAATTACTAAAAACAACCAAATGTGTTTTATATACAGCTAAAAGCATTTATACATCTTATGGTTAACAGATATTTAAGCTACGGTTCCGGTCCCAAACGATTCCCCTTGGTAGATGTTCTACAGTACGCATTGGAATTTGCTTCAAGTAAACCTGTGTGTACATCTCCTGTTGAGGATATTGATGCTAGTTCCCCACCTAGTGGTTCCACACCACAGACATTACCAAGGTAAAATGTTTTCCTGATTCAGGAGCCAGCTGTTAACTATATTATATAGTGATATAATTGATGCTTTAAAGAGGGTTTTATAAAATGTCCATTGTGATTTATTTTAGTGGACTCTAAAAATACTAGATTCACTTAGAAGGTTGTGCATCTTCTGGATGCTTTCTTATTTCACTGTTTCAATAGATTTTATGGTAGTGGATTGGAATTTTCATCATATTTTTTTTTCTGTTCAGAATTATACTTTAGGTTGTTTTGGTATAGATGTCCATCTTTTATCCATGAAAATACTGTTAAGTTGGTTTTTCCTGTAATGTAAGCTGATATTATATAATTTTGGTATGCATAAGATTTATTGACATGATTAAGCCATTTCTTCTATAAAGGCACGATTTCATTCTGATAATAATATATTCCTCATATATTAAGTATATCATTGGATATTAAATTAATATACATATTTTTTTCTATACATATACATATTTATTTTTCTAATTAATATACATATTTAATTATAATTTCAAAAATTAATGCAGTGTGTTTGGCACAATTTTTGTCCAGAGCTTCAGCTTGGAAAATTTAATAATGAATATTTTATGATTTAAAAATATAGCACAACAGAACAACAGGGAGTCCCTTCTTCAGAACTGCCAAGCACATCACCTGCATCAATAGCTGCCATTTCATCAAGATCAGTAATACATAAACCATTCACTCAGTCTCGGATACCTCCAGATTTGCCCATGCATCCAGCACCAAGGCACATAACAGAAGAAGAACTTTCTGTGCTAGAAAGCTGTTTACATCGCTGGAGGACAGAAATAGAAAATGACACCAGAGGTAAGAAGCTTCTCATAGCATAGCTACTGTCGCCTCAGATGGATATGTATAATGTTAAAATTGAGAAGGGGAATCACCTCTGGATTTCATATATAAATATTATAAAGTATTTTTTTTTCCTAGAAAGTGTTTTCTATAAAAGAAACTAGTCTGGCCACCTGTTTTTATGATCTTAATATCAGACTCAGAGAGACCAACAGATTTTCCCTGGACTATTTAGTTGATTAATGACATAGCAGATGGTCTGATTTTCCTGTTTAGTGCTCTAAATTTATATCAAACTGGTATTCACAGCTACTTCATTGGTGAAACATCATACAAGATTAAATTATATATTTATCAATAACATCCTTCCCCTTATGTTTGTGGAATGAGTTAAAGTGTTAAAAAATTATTTTAAGTTTAAGAATTAGAAATGTGAATTTTATTTATTTTTTAAAAAAGATTTACTTTATTTGAGAGGAAAAAATCAAGGGGCAGTAAGAGAGGGAGAAGCAGACTTCCTCCTGAGCAGGGAACCCATGTGTGCCCTGTCCCAGAACCCTGGGATCATGACCTGAGCCAAAGGCAGACACTTTTTTGTTTGTTTTTTTCAAAGGCAGGTACTTAACCAGTTGAGCCACCCAGGTGCCCCAGAAATGTGAATTTTAATTTTCAGTCTGCTCTAACAGAGATTTCCAGATATGATCTAGGAGCTCAGTGCCAGTTTGTAAAGTGTTTTAACTGGCATGTAGCAAAATAAGAAAAATAAGAACAGTGCTCTGTTAGGAGTATGAGGGTGCATGTGTGCATGTGTATATATGTTGGTGTTAAGTTGCAATCTGGCCTTGGAAGGAACTCTCCTTTATTCCCCAATTATGTCTTTGCTACTTTAGTGTTCTTAAGGTAGCCTTTTTCTTTTTTTAAATGAAGTGATGTTAATATTTTATGGTAGATTTTATTATAATTTTTCCTTACATGGCAAAATATTATATCCTATTATCATCACCCAATTTTATCCTAATTTTATTCTATGTAAAAAGAAAAATCTAAGAGCTACTGTTTTATAACAAAAGATTGGAATTATTTTAAAGAGTATGGCTTATTGGAGCCCAACTTGACTATAGACGATATGTAAATAAAGAGCAGTCCTAATGTAATGTAATATAACATAAATAGGATATTATGGCAACCAACAATTAGCATTGGTAGCTATAAATATTTCCCTTAGTATTTTTCATCTATGAGGGAATTTTTTACATTTGAATTCATTAGCAAACATTTATTGAGCACACTGTGTTTCCTGAACACTGTAATAGATATTGGATAATTTTCTACGGGACTTGGTAGATTATATTTGTTTTTATATGACTACATTTGGAAGGGTGGAAGCTAGGAAGCTTTTGACATCAAGGTAGGGCATTGAGGGAGGAGAGAAATGAACAGATATGATCTATTCTTTGGAGAAAACTGACAGAGATAGATCACTGACAAGAGGTGAGAGAAAGGGAGGAATTAGGGATGATTTCCTTAGTTTTCCATGCTGGTATGAATAGATAGATGGAATATACTTTGGAAAAGGGAAAACTGGTGGATGAGCAGGTTCCGCACCTCACAGGAGGAAGTAGAGGAGTACGAGGAGTCCACTTTTGGCCATTTTAAGTTTGAGAAACTTGAGAGACATTCATCTGATAAGGCTTTGGACCTTAATACCTAATAGTTTGGATCATAATAATACTATGGATCAGGTGGGATTTTCCTTGGAATATTTGTTTCCTCTCTTTTATCCCTGTTATTAGCTGTTAGCATTATTTTTTAAACTATCGTATAATATTCCAGTATCTGAGTAGGATGTAATTTATTTAATTTCTACATTGATACTACAAATAGTGCTGGCCCTCCACATGCATACTGACACACTTTTGTGAGCAGGATATATTCTTAAAAGTGCCATTTCTGGTCCTATAGTGTATATATTTGAAATTTTAGCTGTTTTGGAATTTTACCTCCAAAACATTGAACCAGTTTTTACTCCCACTAACTGTGTGGGAGAGCCTGTCTCCCAAAATCCTCCTTAGTCCTGGGTACTTTTTAGATTGTGGTAGCCTGAATGTTGAAAAATGGTATGTTGGTGTCTTAATTTGCATTTCCTTAATTATGAGTGAAATTCTATTTTCCTATAAGTTTCTTGTTTATGACATTCACCCATTTTTTATATTGAACCATTTATTTTTCTCTTACTGCTCAGTAGAAACTTTGATGTTATGGGTATTAACCTGTTGCCTGTAGTGCTTGCTGTAGATACTGTTTTCTTAATTTGTTTTTGTCATTTGACTTTTTTTAGAGAGTCTTATCTTTTCCTTTATGGTTACTGAATTTTCTGTCAGGCTTACTAAAAGGTCTTTCCTCCACTCTGAAGTTACTAATATTTTTTGTAGTCTTTCATGATTTCTTCCTTATTCTTTTCAACAGCTTCATAGTATTGGTTATACTATAATTTAACCATTTCCACGTTAGTAGATATTTAGGTTGTCTCTAGTTCTTTAATTGTTAGGGCAATATAGCTGTGAATAATTTTGTAGAATGGATTTCTATTGGAAGTAGAAGTACTAAGTAATGGGAGTGTCAACATTATTTCCACTGGTGATTGTAGTGGAGTTTTATTCAATGACATATATGTATATAGACGATTTGTGGCAAAGTTATTTTATTTCATTCCACAATTTTCCTGTTTAAGTAAATGTATAAGGGGCTTTAGATTCAGCTTTTATTGAAACTTTCCTTTATAGATTTGAATAAAGTTCACTTTTATAGACTCAGCACATTTTCTAAGTGAACCATATTTGTTTGTTTTTAATTATGCACTTGTGCTATACCTTTTATTAAGGAAAACTTTTGTTTTATGTAGACTCCAAATGATAATGTTTTTAAGAGCGCTTTAGGAATTTTTCCTTATTGGTCTAACATATTGGTAGGAAAACCATTAGTTACTATCTTATATCTATGTAAAGACATATGTTAATCATTTTAAATGGCATCTTCTATCCTTAGATTTGCAGGAAAGCATATCCAGAATCCATCGAACAATTGAACTGATGTATTCTGACAAATCTATGATCCAAGTAAGTTAAATTTGAGGTTGGTAAGTGCTGTCAAAATTATTTACATATTTTTTATTTATATGATTAACCTAATTTTTAAGCTAATTCTGGTTCTTTTTATGTTATAAGATTGCTAAAATTAAAGATTCCATATTAATATTTCCCATACAATATTGTATGCTCATATTTATTGTTTACTTTTTAAAATTGTTTTACAGTAAACTTAGCAAAAATCTTTAGAAGGTCTTAGTTTTTACAAAAAGTCCTACAGAGGAAATTATATGGTTGTTTAGGGATATTAAGATTGAGGGGGAAGTATAGTGCTCAGTAACATTTTAACTTTTTGGCATACAGTATATAGGCCATATTGCTAATTCAGTCATCAATTTATAATTCTGAAGATTTAGATAAAATCATGTGCTTCATTTAAAATACTCATCATAAGTTCTTCGTTTAAAGGAAATACATTTTCAGAGTTTGAAAAAATATCCTATTTATACACCTGCTTTACATGTCATTAGATTATTTATCTCCCCCTTTTTTATTTCATACTGTAATTTTAAAAAAATTTTAATCACAGCCAGTTTTTGCTTGTTAAAAACATATTCTTTTATCGTATTCTCCAATCAGATAGTTTATGGGTTTCATGGAATATGGTATTAATAGACTAAATTGTGGCTTAACTATTTTGTTTTCATATTTAGGTTCCTTATCGCTTACATGCTGTTTTAGTTCATGAAGGTCAAGCTAATGCCGGGCACTACTGGGCATACATTTTTGATCATCGTGAAAACAGGTGGATGAAGTACAATGATATTGCTGTGACAAAATCATCATGGGAAGAGCTAGTGAGGGACTCTTTTGGTGGTTATAGAAATGCCAGTGCATACTGTTTAATGTACATTAATGATAAGGCACAATTCTTAATAAAAGGTAAGAACATGAAATATATAGGGTAGTATGTATTTTTAAGTATGTAGCTCTTTTATGTGACTCTGGTCTCTGGTGTGATTAGTTAAGTTTAATTGACTCAGGGTGATGGATGTGGTTAGGAAGTACAGTTGGCTTATTCTGAGTGAGAAACTGGAATTACAAGAGTAATCAGGACTGACAATTGGAATATATTTTGTATCCAAAGTTAACTACTTAGTAACCACTATAAAATGTAACTCTGACCTATTTCTCCTCGCTAAAATTCTTTTAAGGATCATATTACACATTGACTCATATTTAAGTTCCTTAATATACAAGGCCTCCATTTTCTGGCCTCTGATTGTCTCTCAAGCCTCATTTATTACCAGTGTCCATTTTAAACTGTGTATACTTTACTGATATCTGAACTGCTTGTTGTATTCTCTTCACACCAAATGATTTCACTCATTTATATCTATATGTTCTTATGTTTTTTTTTTTTTTATTTTTTGGAGGTAATGTTCTTATTTCTTCTTTTGTCTTAATTTCTGCTCATCTGCAATATTCAATTCAGGTGTCATCTGCTCTGCCAAGTTTTTTTTGACTTCTACCAGAATATATATCTCTCCTTGTGTTCTCATTGCATATGTCTATCGGGCACTTACGTGTGTTGGAATTGTATGTTGACTTATCTTTTTCACTTCACTCCGATCTGCTCCAAGACAGGGACAATGTCATACTATGTCTTATTGTTTTGTTTCTTAATATTCTCACATAGGTTTGCATATAGAAAATACTTAATAAAGGTTTGTTGAAACTGATAAAAATCAACCTTCTTTCTGTGTTTAACCATTCAGCAACAGTAGCTAGGTGGTTCAATTGTGGCTAAAGCTATAGTGTGCTTTGTATGTGTGCAGCAGAGGTTCAGTAACTCTCCTAAATACTACTTATGTAATGGTTTTAAAAATCTTGCTATATTGATTAGTTTTCAAATTGCATGTGGGCACATTGCTATGCTTAACTGTTTTAGACAAAAAAGAATTTTAGTTCTGTTTAGATTTTAATAAGGTTATGAATTATTCTCATTCTGTGATAATTTTTATTTCACAAATAATCAAACGTCTAGTGTTTTCTTAGAATATGTAGTACTGTGTCAATGTTTGAGTAGCAAATGATGTTGGCTTTATATCCCATTCCTTTTTTTTACTCCTTAGATTAAAAAAAAAAAAAAAAGCTGAGAACATTTCCTATAATGGATTATAAAATATTTGCATCATTGCTTGTCCAGTTTTAATTTTTAATATTGATTTGTTAAATTGTAATAATTCATACTTTAAATCCCATTGGAAATGCATCCTATTTTGAGCTTTGCATTTTTCCTTTAATTCTTAATTTTATATTAGTTTTTGAAATATGATTTGCAGAGGAGTTAAATAAAGAAACTGGGCAGGCTCTTGTTGGAATAGAAACGCTACCACCGGATTTAAGAGATTTTGTTGAGGAAGACAACCAGAGATTTGAAAAAGAACTAGAAGAATGGGATGCACAGCTTGCCCAGAAAGCTTTGCAAGAAAAACTTTTAGCATCTCAGAAATTGAGAGAGTCAGAGTCTTCTATAACAACAGGTTAGTACATTTTGATTAAATTGTATTTTATTATCTCTATTTATTATTGATATTTTATTTAAAAAATAGGATATGCTCATTTAACAATTTTTTTTTAAGATTTTATTTATTTATTCATGAGAGACAGAGAGAGAGAGAGAGGCCGAGACACAGGCAGAGGGAGAAGCAGGCTCCATGAAGGGAGCCTGACATGGGACTCGATCCTGGGTCTCCAGGATCACGCCCTGGGCTGAAGGCGGCGCTAAACTGCTGAGCCACCCGGGCTGCCCGATATGCTCATTTAAAAAAGAACCTTAATTATTTTAAAATGTGAAGAAGACAGTAAAAATCATCTGAAATTCCATCACTTCTCTGAGTGATGTTGCCTGTTAGCATAGGTAACAATTTAGTTTACCCTTTTGCCAGGTACTGTATACATATATCCCTTTTTCAAGTTAAATGAGATGATTTTGCTAATAACTCTTTCTGTTCTTACCCTGCCCACTTTGGTTGGGCCTAAAGAAGTTTAGAAAAGCCATGAAAACTAGCACGTAATCCAAACTTTTTCACTAAAGCTATCAAGAGAGTGAATACTAGTAATTTCCCATTTCAACAAAATAGCACTATTGGTATGTCCATACATATTTTGTATAATATTTTATGTAATATTTTGTGCATTTATGCTATTATTATAGAGCAGTTATTTGATTTTTTCAGAATTTTTAAAATTAAACAAGTGAGCTGAAACTATTTAATATATTTCAAGTTAAAATATGTATAGACTCATAAAACAGAGGTCAATGTACAAAAATAAAATATTTAAAAATATTCTTAAGTTCTTAGCTGATGAAATCAATAAAATGTTCAGAGTAAACGGTATAAAAATAAACATGTTCTAGCAAAATTGAAAATAAAGTATCTTCTGATTTTTTTTTAAGATTACTTTCATCAATCATCACAGAGTTGTTAATATATTTTAGGACAATATATTTTCTCCTGTGAAAATGTGTTATTTCTCTGTAGTAGTTGAAAAAATGAGAAGAGATAAATTGAACACAGATATTTTTGTCAAACTCATTTCTCTTTTTTTTTATAACAGTGAACTTTTTTGAATGGCCTTTTTATGCAATTCTGCCAATTTTGGTTTTATTTTTTAAGAAAGCATTTTATGTGTTTGTTTAATTTCATTTTTTATAGACTGATTCCCATACAGCATTACTTAGGTGAATTTTAGCCTTATCTCTTGAACTTTAGAAGTAATGATTCTCTCACTGGAAGATGTACAGTACCACAATATGGTATTGTGAATGAAGCAGGCACACAAAGATCTGTCCAGACTTGTTACCTTGTTTTCATGTAAATTGATTAGTTGAGTCCTTGATCTCGATGTTAATGGGCATTGATTCAGAATTTTTAAAAGACCATGATAATTGTATTATACCAAAAAATACCAATATTTTTCTACTTAAATGCAATATAGTATATTTGAATACCATCATTGTAGTGTGGTAAGTTCTACAATGATGCCCGACTGTATTTCTTTCCATACATTAAGAGCCACTGTGTAAACCACATGAAGGTCTGTGATTTCACAGGAATGCAGTTTCATTATAGTGACTTTGTCTACTTCCATAGGATTTGACTCAGTAGCTATCAAGAGATTTCTGTGCTCAAATAACAGTATATACATTATAGTTCTTTTCATTTTTGAACCAATTCCATCCCTGTGTGATTTCATCCCTTGTCTATGCCTTGTGCATATCCTTCATAAACTGATCCCTAGAACTTACCCCAAGGAGCAACTTTGTTATACTTCCACTAACTTTTGTGCACGCCATCTGCATGTAGCTATTATCTTATTAGTGGGAGGTTGTGGCTTCCTAATTGGTGTAAGTGATGGTGGTACCTAAGTACTCAAATGAAGGTGAATCCTACATTTATTGGTTAAGCTATAACTCTATTCTTGGCTCACATATTTTGTGGTACCAAAATATTAAGTACTAGATAGTCTTCTTTTCATCTTGTCTCTGACTAAATTTACCAACTTAACACATTTTATTTCGATTCAGACTAATACATATTCCCCATTAATATTCCTATCTGACAGGACTAGCTAACCTTGCCATACCATTTACATTTGTTATCTTATGTTCTCTCTGTATAAAAGGCCACATCTTTATGCCCCATACCCTTTATCCTGATTAATACTTACTACCATATACTTTAAATGCTGTTTTATAATTTAAAAACACAGGAATAGGTATTGGGCATATATTTTCATATCTCTTTTTAGTATTCAAAAGAAATACTTGAGAATGGAATATATTTCTGAGAGGAATCAGAATAACTAAAAAATAAAGAGACAGAAATGGTCAGTTTGCATATAACTATTATGATGATTATCTTCCAGACTGAAGTTTTTAGAAAGCATTGAATTTTCAGCATATTAAAGAGAATCTGTGTTTAAATCTTTCAGGTGTACACTAGAATTATACGTGACTAATGGAAGGTAATACAAGGAAGTCTTCATAGAATCCAGCAGAGTGATTTTTCTTTCCTTGCAAATCTTCTCAATAAAACTGTAATGTGACAGCTATTAAAATCAATTTCTTCTGAGTGATATTCCAAATATTAATTTACATAGTATTAATTAAATGAGTATTTGTTCCACTTCTGCTGACACGTGACCAAGAAATCTAAGACCTCATTTCTCTAGTACCATTCCTTGTCTTACTGAAACTAAGTAATAAGTGATGGAACCAAAAATTATTTGGTCCTTTTCATGCTGCCTCCTTAAACCTGCTTACTGCAAAGAAAAACTTACCTTAACACTTATGTTTAGAGATTTATTCAACATTCTTTACTACAGTGTACACCTAGGGAATTTTTTTGTGAGTATAAGCAGCACATGCCACCTGAGTAAGATCACCTAAGACTTAACTAGGATCAGAACCTCTGAAGGAAGGGTCCAGAATATATATATATATATATATATATATATATATATATATATTAAAATTTATTTATGATAGTCACACACAGAGAGAGAGAGAGAGAGGCAGAGACATAGGCAGAGGGAGAAGCAGGCTCCATGCACCGGGAGCCCGATGTGGGATTTGATCCCGGGTCTCCAAGATCACGCCCCGCTGCGCCACCCAGGGATCCCCAGAATATATATTTTTAAAGAGATCCTTAGATAAGTTTGAGGTATACTTCTAGTTAAACAGAATGGCTATGTTTATAAAACAGAGAAACAGAGAAGAGAAGAACTTTGCACTTTACTTGTGTTTCTCCTATCTTCTTCAAAAACTTTTTAAAAGGATTTATTTATTTTAGAGCATGAGTCAAGGGAAGAGGGTATGAGAGAGAGAATCTCAAGCCGACTTGTTTAACTGACTGCACCACCGAGGAACCCCTAAAAACTGTTTTTTTTTTTTTAATTTAAATTTTAGTTAACATACAGTGCAGTATTGGCTCTGGAAACACCATTACAGTCCTCATAACCTATATAGCATACCCAATTTAAAAAAAATTAAAAGGTAGAAAAAATAAGGTAAAAATGGTTAATATTGATATGAAATGCATTCCATAAGATTTCATAAATTTGCCTAGAAGGGGCTTACAGAATTAGCTCTGGGACTTTTCCACAGATACTGTCTACAAGTTAAAAACAAACTGATATTCCAGGAAATTTCAGCTGGTTCTTGAGAGTAAGATCTGGTAACATGAACAGTACCCTCAATATTCTCAAGTTCCTTTAAATCAGGGACTGTGTGATGTTCTTATGTATATTTCCAGAATCTAGCATAATAAATGACATATGGTAACTGACCCTTGAATGTTTTCTGAATTGAATTCATTTCCTATGGAGATTCCAATAATGAGTGTCCTGGAAGTGATCCACATTGTATGGGAATACTAACACTTGAAAAGTCTAGCCAAAATAATTATACATTAGATAGAAGGATAAAAATGTGTGGTACACATTTTATGTAGCTCTGTCCTAGGAAAATTCTAGGTTTAACTCTGGTTCCTAAGCCTCTACCCCTCAATTCCCATAATTCTGTTTGTAGTAGCACCCAGGAATTTGAAGTCTTAAAAATTTCTCTTGGGATTCTATGCAGCTAGCCTATCGTGGCTTTATAGGCTGCTTTTGGGGAATCATTAATTTTAAATACATTTCTAGAAATGAATGGTCTGCATATCTTTGATTTAATACTCTAAATATTCTCAGTGTGATTGTAATAAGTAAGACTCATCAGTAAGTCAAGGTATTAAGTACTTCTGAAAGATAGGAGGTGTTACTCTCCCCCCCCCTCTTTTTTTTTTTTTAAATAATTGATTTAAGAGCAGATCCTTGGGCAGCCCAGGTGGCTCAGTGGTTTAGCACCACCTTCTGCCCAGGGCACGATCCTGGAGACCCAGGATTGAGTCCCATGTCAGGCTCCTTGCATGGAGCCTGCTTCTCCCTCTGCCTGTGTCTCTGCCTCTCTCTCTGTCTCTGTGTCTCTCATGAATAAATAAATAAAATCTTAAAAAAAAAAAAAAGGGATCCCTGGGTGGCGCAGCGGTTTGGCGCCTGCCTTTGGCCCAGGGCGCGATCCTGGAGACCCGGGATCGAATCCCATGTCAGGCTCCTGGTGCATGGAGCCTGCTTCTCCCTCTGCCTGTGTCTCTGCCTCTCTCTCTCTCTCTCTGTGTGTGACTATCATAAATAAATAAAAAAAAAAAAAGAAAAAAGAAAAAGAACAGATCCCTATGCCATAACAGAAAGGCAGTTGGTTATTTAGTTAACTGTCTTAAAATGTTGAAGAGCAGAACCAGGAAATATACATAAGTGGAACACTCCCAAGGCATCCCAGTCTCTTACTCAATGTGAAGGTAGATCAAAGGAGCAGGCTCAGAGTACTCATAGAATGTTGGGTCTTCTTTAACAGCCAAGTAAGTAAATGAAACCCCTACATTTTGAACATAGAGCATAGCTGGGAAATCTCTTATGTGGAGGATAACCATTTACAAATCTCAGAGAAGTACCCATAGGACATATAAATGATGTAAGGGATATTTTAGATAGAGGGATATTATATACCTCCATAGAGACTTGGTAATCACCAGCTGTATTCCAAATTGAATTCATATATATCAGCTGAATAATATATATTAAGCTGAGGGATCAATTAGTATATAAAGTGTCAGAACACAGATAAAGAAAATATCATGGTCTCTATTAATTGCGTTCCTATTTATATAGGCCAGCAGTGATGAAGCTTCTATAGGGTTACTGGATGAACTAAAAGAATTGTATGTATTTACATACATACAAAGCCAACTTTTTGTGCTGTTGTTTTTAATAAAGAAATGGAAATTGCTTACGTGTGCAGTAGGTAGAGTGTGAGTTGTATGAGCCCTCCATCCAGAACACCATATAACTGGAAAAAATTATATCGACACGCAAAAAAAGTTTGTTATATTAAAAACAGTACATTCAGAATAATTCTTTTTGTTTACAAAATGTAGGTAAGTATAGTCTGGAAATATATAATACTAAAAATATTAGTAGTGCTTATTTCTGGGTAGTGAAAGAACTTCTTCTTTTCCTCAGTTATTTGTTCCAGTAAATAAATATGTTTTTTACCCTTCTAGTATGATAAAATGAAGCCAAAACCCTTTTGCATGAGGACCATGTATTATCATCTGACTGCCTTGTAATTCCTCCGAGAATACTTTGTTTCATATAAACCATATTATTCCCCATTACTCTTGCTTTTGGGGAACTTTTATATGATTATGGCATTTCTCATAAAGTTATGATTCATTTAAAAAATGTCCTTTGACAATCAGTATTCTTGAAATTTTGCCGATTCTTTAAGAACTTCCTAATATTCCAAATATCCCAAATATACGCTCCATTACGTATATATAAATCCTACAAGGATTTAACATTCAGGAGTTTGGAAACAAAAACCCAGACTTCATCCGGCACGTTTATTGAGCCTATGCCACTTACAGAATTGTGCTAGATATTAGCAGTGAGGAAAATTGACATAAAATTCACTCACTTAAGAACATCCTTGGGGATCCCTGGGTGGTGCAGCGGTTTAGCGCCTGCCTTTGGCCCAGGGCGCGATCCTGGGGACCTGGGATCGAATCCCACGTCGGGCTCCCGGTGCATGGAGCCTGCTTCTCCCTCTGCCTATGTCTCTGCCTCTCTCTCTCTCTCCTCTGTGTGACTATCATAAATAAAAAAAAAAAAAAAGAAAACCAAGAACATCCTTGTAGGGATGCCTGGGTAGCTCAGCAGTTGGGCATCTGCCTTTGGCTCAGGGTGTGATCCCAGGGTGTGGGATCTAGTCCCACATTGGGCTCCCCGCGGGGAGCCTACTTCTCCCTCTTCCTGTGTCTCTGTGTCTCTCATGAACAAATAAATCTTTTTTTTTTTCTTTTTAAAGAACATCCTTGTAGGTTCACTTGCTGTGACTACAGTACCACTCAAATAAGTTCCCTGGATCATTACATACACAAGAAACACTCTAGAGGAAATAGTTCTGTATGACACCTAGGCAGGATCATTCAGCATTACTAATAAGGTTTTTTGGACTCAAATCCCTGTGTGGAAAGGAACCTTGACCCTGGGGACCTAAGATATATTTGATTGTGTTGATCAGATAAATTTATTTTTGTTCCTAAGGACTTATTTTACATAGACTGTCCATGTTTCAGTTAGACCAGTGTCAGACTGGATGGATTTCTTGGCCCTCATTGTATTAACTTCATGTCCTAATACCAGCTAGAGGTGTAGTCTGAAATTTTCTATAACAATCCATCATGCAGGGCACTGAAAGAACATTGCAGTGCAAAGTCAAGAAATACAGAAATGAGAGCATTTGACTTCTTTAAACTTCCTTCCTGTCATACACATTTGTCAGTATCCTTCCTCTAGTCTTCCTTGTCTTAGTATATTTTACCTCCATCATCCTAGTTACTCGTGCCAAAAACTTAGAATCCTCTTCACATCAGCTCCAAACCTTTGTGTCCAAAATACATCTTCAGTTTTACCAATTCCCTTTACCTCAGTTGCTGCCTCTGTTGTCCAAAAGCACCACCACCTCTGCTCATATTGCTCTGGTACCTTCTAGTACTTTCACTGACTTCTAGTTATACTTTTCTCTAATCCATTCTTCACATTGTATGTAGTCAGAATAATTTTTTTTTAAACTTGCCACATTGCCATTGTATTTAAAACATTTATTCACTTCCTTTTATCCTCAAAACTTTTAATAGACTCAAAAGCCCTTATGACTTTGCCCCTGTCATCTCTTGCTCTATCTCTCTCCTTACACTGTAGTTCAGCCACACTGGCTTTCTTTCAGATCATCCTTCCATCAAGGAATGAAATAATCAACCCATCATCCTTCAGCTAAAAAATCATATTCCATAATCTAAGTTATCCCTCCCGTATTTCATTTCTAGCATGTATTATTAGAATGTTGTCATAACTCATGAATGTGATTCTTTGATTAATGACATTCTCCTAGTTGACTCTAAACTTACTGGGGCAAGGCTGCTTTGTTCACACTGAGAGTCCCAGTATCTAGCCTAGTGCCTGGCACATAGTTACTAAATACTTAATTAAAACTTATTGGATAGATGGATCACCATGCGTATATGTTGAAGTTAGAGCATTTCTTTTTGAATATTTCATTTTGAGAGTTTTTTTTTTTAAATCAAATATTAGAAAGGATGGCAGTAGTCCTGTTCTGTCCCATCAGTTGGTTGAAGAAGGGCTCACTAAACCAGTCCCAGTAATATTGTAGAACATTTTAGTGTACTTTCTTGTTCCTTATATCCATTACTTACTAATTCATTTGTTCCATTAAGTTTTTGTGTGCTTATTGTATGCTAGGCATTGAAGAAATAGCAATACAAAAAGGAGATAGCATCCCTACTCTTGAGATTCTTAGAGTCTAGCAGGGGATATGGGCTTAAATACAATAGTAATTAAGTCATAATTGTGGAAAAGTGCTAAAAGAAAGAATAAGTTACCGTAGAGCAGTGGTTCTCATTTGAGAGTAATTTTGCCCCTCCCCGGGGATATTGGATAAATTGAAGACATTTCTGGTTATTACACCTGGAGGGATAGTACCACTCGCATCTAGGGGGTAGATGCTGGGTGCTCAGGACCTATCCATACCAAAGAATCAAAATGAACCAAAATTTCAGTAGTACTAGAAGCTGATAAACCCTATTCTAAAATTTATGTAATGAGGAATACTTTCATAAGGAAGTGGTATTTAAACAAAAATACATAGAAGTTTGTAGATGGGAGAGTGAAAGTGGATTGGATGTATAGGCAGAGGGAAGAAAATATGGAAAGATTTAAAGGTTCAAAGGAAAAACCTCTTTTTTGATATATTAGATAACCTGACAAAGGAGGGTATAGAGCAAAGGATACAAAATTATGTTGGAGAGAGGCAGAGGCCCTCTTTTATAAAGCCATTTGAGGTTGTCTATAAAGAACCTAGTGCGACATTCAGAGTATATTGTTGCATCAATAGGTCTGGAGCTCAGAGCCTAGATGATAGATAAAACTTTGAGAGTTCTTTACAATGATGGTATTTGCAGTCTGAATTTATATTATTATTGGTTTGCCAGGTTGTAATTGTTTTTCCTCTAACACTCAGTTACTGGGCAGGTTCAGAAAAGATAGAAGGTTGGGTTCATTCAAGGTTTAGGTTTTGTCAGAGAGGTGTGAAAAAGGATTTTGTGGCTGGAGAAATAGCTACTGTATTCTCTGTAGAAACTCAGACCAGGAACGTTTTACAAACTAAATACTCTTTTTTTTCTTTCTTGGTAGAATGCTGATGATTTTCCAAAATGAAATTTTGGTATTTATCATGACAGAAAAATTTGCTATGAATTTCTAACCATACACTATGAGACAATGAATATTTTCTTCAGAAATAGACTACTCTTGAACCTGAGTTCAACCTGGGGGAGGCGGGTGGGGTTAAATTTTGGAGTAGGTGCTATATGTTGAGTGGTATATTAAATAAAAGTAAAATTGATTACTATATAACTTTGAATTAGAAATAAATAACAGATTCATCTTAGTATAACTCTCTGTGATTTATATTACATATGCAACTGATTCTTTTCTTATGAAGCACAAGCAGGAGAACCAGAATATCTAGAGCAGCCATCAAGAAGTGATTTCTCAAAGCACTTGAAAGAAGAAACTATTCGAATAATTACCAAGGCATCACATGAACATGAAGATAAAAGTCCTGAAACAGTTTTGCAGTCGGTAAGAACTTCTCTTTTAACTCTCTGAACATAGACATCTTCATGACATTTCCAGCAGTGTAATGGAGAGCACCCTGCATAGGAGTCAGGAGAGACTGGGCCAAGAGACAACTCTACCATTAACTTGAACAGGGACTGTAACCCTAACCCCCAGGCGGTAGCTTCCCCAGCTGTATTTTTTTTAATGCCTTTTTTTTTTTTAAGATTTATTTATTTATTTTGAGAGAGAGCATGCACACCCAAGCAGTGAGCGGGGGCAGAGGGAAAAAGAAAATCCTCAAGAAGACTCCCCTCTGAGTGGGGAGCCTGATTTACGACTCAATCCCAGGGTCCTAGCATCATGACCTGAGCCGAAATCAAGAGCTGGCCACTTAACTGACTGAGCCACGAAAGTCCCCCTAAATGCTTCTTTTTAAAAATAAATTTCTGTCTTCCTGCTAGAGAATTTTGAAAAATCATACTCCTAGACTAAATTGATCATTTGATTTGGAATTTAAAAAAAAGAAGTATAAAATTTAGCATTATTTCTCTTTTTCCTTCACCCCTCACTCCATCTTTAGTCTTATTACATTGAATATAAGGTAATAGTTTTCATTGTTCATAGAATATGTTTAGTAACAAAATACTAGAAATTCTAGGTTTGAGAGTAAATGTGATCTTGCAAAGTGGTTTATACATATTTCGGTACAGTGTCTAAACAGAATTGTCATTAATAACCCTCCTGTGTTGTAGCTCTCGATTGTGTCATTTTATAGCAGTAAATTGTGTACATTGGTACTATGTTTTTAGTGAATATGGCCTTCTGAGAGATGTTATTTTAAGAATTTCCTACTACAAAAAACATTCAGTTGCTGTAGTCCCTTCTTTTTATTAGCACAAGCATCTATAATACAGTTTCTCGATAACTAATTTTGGTATTTGAAGATTACCCTCCTAGAAAACTAAAGGGAACAGGACATACAATTTTTCAACAAAGTTTTCTACTTAGTGAACTTGGTCTCAACAATAACCTGCTAATTTTCAATGAAGTTTGTCTTTAATATGATAGGGCCTTGATTAACCAAAATGCTCAATTAATGAGGTATTCTGTTTTGATGAATAATCAGAAATTGCTTTTTTATTTCACTTACTGTGTGAAAAAAATTGATTATATCATTTTACTACAAAAAATGTTTTAAAATAAGTGTATTTTTTTATTCCAATGTTTTGCAAATGCCCTGGAGACTCTAAATGAGCTTGAGATGAACCTCTGCTAACTCTAAAGCAATCTTAGAAAATGTTTCTTGTAATGGATCTCTGATATCTAACTTCTTGGGTTATGATACAAGAGGAAAACTTAGGGTGGTAGAAAGAGTGGAGAAGTAGATACAAAGGAGAAATATTTTTGCATGATCTAAAAATGTAGTTTGCTTGGCCCTTTGCTAATTAGGAATTTTATTTGTTAAAGCCTACCTTATGGTTAAGAAATATGTCCTTTTAACTAATCAGAGAGCCAAAGATACTATTTAGCTTAATACTAGAAACATGATTTTCTTTTTTTAGTTTGGTTAATCATGTATAACATAAATTTGCAGAAACCTGCATTTAAATGCATAATCTGTGTATATATAAAATTATATCTTATAAGCCTACAATCTACTGCTTCACTTTTACTTGAGAAAGGAGGATGGCATTGAGAGATTATGATAGACAGCTAGCATAAATATTTTTCCATTTGGCGTATCTTGTGGAGTATCACCAATAGCCAGAGTTGTTTGTATAAATCCTACAACATATCTAAGAATATGTTAATCATGGCTGTCTGAAGCAGCCTCTTAGTCTCATTATTAGTTGCTTAGGATCATAATAACCACATAATTGGTTTTTCTCCCTTAAAAGGTATACCTTAGAAACTAAAATTGCGTACATGAAAAGAGTGTTGAAATTTTGGGATTAGATAGTCTTGGTTTTTCAAATTTTGGTTTTACTTCTCACTAGTTACACAAACATGAATAAGGTGCTTAATTTTTCTAAACCTAGTTTCTTTTTACATACAATGGAGTTGATTGTGAGATTATTTTTTGAAGGCACCTAGCATGTAGCATAAGGTACTAATTTGCTGCTTCTTTTTGTTACTTTAATACAAACCATTTCACGAACATACATACAATATACTAAATTCCAACCTGAGTTTAAGAAATCCCTCGAGGGAAGCCTGGGTAGATCAGCGGTTAAGCATCTGCCTTTAACTCAGGGCGTGATCCGGGGGTCCTGAGATCGAGTCCCACATCGGACTCCCTACATGGAGCCTGCTTCTCCCTCTACTTGTGTCTATGCCTCTCTGTCTGTGTCTCTCATGAATAAATAAATAAAATCTAAAAAAATAAATAAAAAAATCCCTATAGAGAGATACTCTCTAAATGTTTATACAACTTATGGTTTAGAAGAATGTCTTTAATTTTAAATGAAATATTTTCAAATTTGAAAAATATGAAAAGTATACTTCAAGAAAGAAGCATGTGTAACCCCACGTCTTAAAGCTCCAATCACTTAATATGTTGTTTTGTTTTGTTTTTTTTTCCCATTCTTATTTTTATGTACAGGTTTGGGATCTGTTTTTCTAGCTGAGGTACTACTGCATATACAGTTTTGCTTATATATTGCCTTTTCTGGTTGTAACCGTTTAACATTATAACATAACCATTTCCCCATGTTAAAAATTCTCTGTGAAACACATTTAATGGTTGAGTATTATCCCATTGAGTGATTAAAGACTTACTTATGTAACCATTCCCCCACTGTATATTTGCTTTTACCTTATTATAACTAGGCTGTTATGAATTGAAATATGGAGAAATTTTCATTTCTATCTTTAGAATAGATTCTCTATAGTTAAATTTTACTGGGTTAAAAGATAAGGAGCATATTAAGGGGGTCAAGGTGGTTGTAGTTACATAGCTTTCCAATAGCCGTTACATGAGAAATCACTTTTTAAAACAATCCACTTAAGAGAGTTTAGAGAATTAATAAAAATCTTTGTATTTCAATTATTTGGGAACTTTTATTAACTGAAGCACTTATTAACTCCATTTAAGTTTAGCTATTGCTAAGGTATTTATATAGGGCCTGTCAATACTAGAAAAAAGATAAATACACTTGTACTTTAATGAGCCCTAAAATTCTTTATGTGGGAAATTTTTATAGTACCTTTGGATATGTAAACTTGAGTGATACTTCAGAGTTATTATACTCACCCAAAGTTTCTTCGATTTTTCAACTTGCATCATATAACTTGTCAGTATTACGCTGTTGAAACTCTTCTGTGGTATCTGAAAATGTTTATAAAACATTTTTTCCTAAGTGCAACCTTTTTCAAAGGCAATATATTGTTTTGTAAGGATCAGTATTTTATGTTTCCCAGTTGCTACTTGCTTTAAATTTATATTCTCTCTTAAGATAATATTGTTTTAGATTGATTTGATTGTGAGAAGTGTTTCACTACAGAGTCTAGATAGATCTCCTAATTTACCTGCTCAAATTTCACTCCTTTGGATTGAGACCTAGCACAATTATTCTTCTTTCATATGCTAGAAGGATTAAAAATTATTAATTAAATGTGATGGGCTAATAAGCATATCTCTCTAGGTATGTATTATAGTAATATTATACTATTATAATAGTTATGTTCAAAATGCAATATATATACTGTATATAGTATAGTTATTCAAATACAAGCAGATTAAAATAGCATAATAGTATTATAATATTATTGTCATTATAGAACGTATAATATAGTTGTCATTATAGAATAACTATCAGATATGAGGTATTGAATTAACAGAATATTATCTCTCATGATCACAACAACCTTGCAGGTTGGTTTTTTCCTGAAAAGTTGAGAACTCAAAATAAGGAAACCTTTTCTAAATATGTTTAAAAGTAGCATTTCTTTTAAAAAGGACAGTGTCAGTCTTGGCAATTAGTTTTGTTTTATTGTTGAAACTCTTTTTTGCATATGTACTTCTGGAAAGTCATGAAATGTGCTCATCTCTAGAATTATATTTCAAATTGAAATAAAACCACTTTAATTGCTTTCATCTTGTTTATATCAAAACTAAAGTTTGTCTTTTGCTTTAGAAACCTAAGGCTGCAAATGGAAATTACTTAAGCAAGTTCCTTTTAAGCACCTTAAGTACTTGTGAAATTTGTTCATAGGTAAATAGTGAATATGCTAATTATAAATTTATTCAGTAAAATAAGACCTTTGTGAAATCTGAACACTATTTTGAATGAACTTCATTAGTATAGTTGAGTGACTTCTCTGGATTTCACACTGACTTCTACTCTGTTAGTATGAATTTAGGGAAATTTATAGAATTTGTCACTAAAGAAAAGAGTAAAAAGAAAGAAATCTGATTGAGTTGTTAAAAATGGATGTCACAAAAAAAAATGGATGTCACTTTCCAGCATGTTTTTCAGAAGCAAGAATTCATCAGACACTTCTCTATAAATACATCATACAAGACTCTCAGAGGCTGTAGAGTGAGTTAAATATAATAGAGTCTGAATATAAATTGGATATACAATTGATTATTAGAAAGGATGGAAAAGTAAAACTATAAGAAAGAAAAAACTTACAGACTCTCATGTCTTATTTTGATGGGAGTTATCAAGGTAGGATTTATGGAATTATTAGAATTAAAAAAACAAAAACTTCATCTATAACATATAGACAGCAGTAGAAAATGCAACTCCAGTATTTATTATTTTTAAAGATTTAGGTCCAAAATGCTTTATGGAGGAAAAAAAAAACCTTGATTAAGTAGTTGAAACATAAAAGGAAAGTTAGACTTTGTGTATTACTTAACCATGCATTCACTTCTAATGTTGGTTTTAGGTGGTTTAATTTAATACTAAGCAAATGCAGATATTTTTTAGACTCAGGAATCTCTGCCCTTTATACTTAGTATTTGCATTGTTCTCTTTTCTGATGTTCATACCAATAATCTTTTTCTGCAGAATCCTGAAAATACCACAAGCCAACCACCTTCTAACCAGCAAGTTGTAGAGGTGGCGATTCCTCATGTAGGGAAATTCATGATTGAGTCAAAGGAGGGGGGTTATGATGACGAGGTACCTTTGTTGTAGACCTCTGCACTATTCCTACTTAACTTTGGCTATTTAATACACGTACTTTGGGCATGCTTGCACCTTCACATTTATGTGTATTGCTGCATAACATACAGCTTGGCCACCCATGGTCTGAAATTACCTTACCAACTGCTAACAGAATTTTGAATTTCAAATGAAAATTTAAGTAGAAAGCTTATGGAATTTGTCAAAAGAATAATTTTATGTTCCTGGAGTGAATTCTTTTATGTAGACATATGATCAGTTTATTTTCAGGTTGATAGACTCTTAAATTTTATCTTTTTTATATGTGAAGGAAGGACCAGTAAAGCTGTTTCTGAATAGTAACCCAGAGACTTCCTCCAAAATTACAATCAAGAGATTATATAAGAGTTAATCACCAAAACCAAAAGTGTCACAAAAACATTAATATTATTGTGCCACTGTAAGAAAATATGGGCTATAAGGAGAATAAGAAGCTGTTTTGTATGAGATAGGAACTGGTCAGGTAGATTTTCTGAAGCAGATGTTAGATGTATTGTGACTCTCAGCGTATAATCAAAAAAATGGGTTATAGGTTCAGAACCTCAGAGATGATGGATGCAATCTCTTGATTGCTCTAATACAGTAGCTTCATTGTGCTTTGAGCTGTTCCATTTTACAAATATTTTAAAACATGAACAGCTAAGAATGATAAGCTATTACAAAAACAGACATATTTAACTATTTAATACTTAATAGCAGTGTGTTGTTCCAGTTAACTATTTTATTATCATATTGCTGCCTGGAAATTATGGAAACTGGCATGTTTTTTAATGAAAATGTTAACTTATTGACCAAGTACCTGAGTTACCTGTTTTAGGGTAAACCTTCTGGCATTTTAAAATACAGAATTGTGATTAATCATTTAACACTATCTTTAGTGCAAATGCTTATGCTTTTGGCAGATGCATTTTGTTTTGTTTTTGTAATTGATTGGAGTGACAGTTTAACAGTGCATGTACCCAGGAACTTTTAAGTCATATGGATACAGGGCTGCAGCTCATCACTGGTGATGGTGCCCAGCCAACAGGCCAAAGTGGAGCTGAAATTGAGCTCATGCTGAGCTTCTCAAACCTTAAAGAAGAGGCACTTTTTTTTTTTTTAAACAAAAAGAGTGTTGCTAGTTCTCAGTGGTTTTCAGCACCACTCTCTAATTTGTCAAGAAGGAAGTGCCTTTTTAGAATTCTTTGGTTCAGATAGGATGCCTTTTTGCAATTTGCACAAAGGCACCATAATGGAGCTAGCTGTGGCCCTGTATGGATGATGGCATATTGGATCGTATTAGCTGTAAAATATACAATGGATGATTTATAAAAGTAGTGGAAAACAAAAGACTTTTAACTTGCATGTCAAGAAACTATTTTGGTTTTCGATATATCTTTTTATGTTAACCTTTCAAAAACTCTTACCTATAATTCCTTGTGGCAGATCATGATGACACCGAACATGCAAGGTATTATCATGGCGATAGGTAAATCCAGGAATGTATATGACAGGTGTGGCCCTGAAGCAGGGTTCTTTAAGGTACAATTAATATTCTCATTTAATGTTTTAATGTTTTTAAAATGATCTTCTTAAAATATTTTATTTCCTTGAATTAAATTTGGTTTCCTGTATAATTTCTCTTTTTCTATTTTGTTTTTTTTTTTTTTTAAAATGTTTCTTTTATTTTTTTTTAATTTTTTATTTATTTATTTTTTTTATTGATTAGTCACACACACACAGAGAGAGAGAGAGAGGCAGAGACACAGGCAGAGGGAGAAGCAGGCTCCATGCACCGGGAGCCCGACGTGGGATTCGATCCCGGGTCTCCAGGATCGCGCCCTGGGCCAAAGGCAGGCGCCAAACCGCTGCGCCACCCAGGGATCCCTTAATTTCTCTTTTTCTATCTTAGACACGGCCACCTGATGTTCTGAGGGTTTCTTTTATGCAAGAATCTAAGAGTGATTGTTTTTTTGTTTTTGTTTTTGTTTTTGTTTTTGTTTTTGTTTTTGTTTGGTAACCCAGATAATTCAACCAAAAACAAACATTTTACTGGAGTTACCCTAATAGTGTACCTCTGGGTTGATAGCAGAAATTTGAATTGTGTTTTTATTTGAAGAGAATAAAAGGTATTGATGAGCAAAAGTAGGAACTGAGTAATTGCTTCTGGTATAGTTTATTTTCTTCTCATTGGTAACACTATTAGTCAACATTACAATATATATATTTTCTAAATTTCACTGTCATTTGATTCTAAACTGCTTTCTTCACTTGGTTGTTTCAAATATGATTTGTTCATTTATTTTTATGTTTCTTATTGTCTTACATTTTCTCCAAATTAATTTTTAGTATCCTGGTCATTTCGAGAAATGTGAGACCATCAAGCAGTTGCCTTATTCCATAACCAAATCTTTTTTCCCTCTAATGATGTGGAAATGTTGGGGTTCTGGAACAAATGGTTAAGAAAGAATTCATGAGACACCTTTGGTACAGAAAAGAGGTTTTAGAAAGGGGGTTATATTAAAGCATGGGGACTAGACCTGTGGGCAGAAAGAGCTGCACTGGAGCTTTGAGGGGTGGCTGATTATACACTTTCAAGTTGGGAGGGCATTAGGGACAGTGTAGATTTTAAGGAATTTAGAAGCAAGGTTTCCAGGACCTTGAGGGTAGCTGTTAGGAAAAGGTCATTTATTAGTCTAGTAAAACCTTAGTCATGAGACCTTTCAGACATATATCAGTGGGTTATATGGTTGGTGGGGGGATTGCTAACATATAGCTTGGTGGGGGCAAGTAGAGATAAAAGAAGTTTCCAAAGGAATCTTTGTATATTAAAGGAGACTTACAGGATCCTGGACGTCAGTCAGGCTAATGTTAAGATAAGGTTGCCTTTGCCCTTAGCAAAGTATTAACATCAAGGCAGTTGAGTTCCTAGAGGAAGGTCACTCTACCTATTTCAAGGGCTTGTCAGTGGGCTATAAGTTGTAAGGAAATTTAGTGTTTTTTTTTTTTTTCTTTTGCCTTTGTTCTCCACATCATTTAGTACCAGATCTTTACAGTGTTTTACTTAAAATATTATTGGTTTTATATTTTTTTTTGGTTTTATATTTTTGAAGGGCAAAAAAAACACTGTATGTTTTGTCTTATTTTGATTTACCAAAAACTTCAAGTTGTTTTCACTTCTTGCACTATTAAAAGAGTTATTTTCTAAAAAAACAAAAAGACTTTATTGAGGTATGGTTTACTACAATAAGCTATATGTTCTCTTTTGACCTTAAAAATCTAAAATTTTCCCTTAATTCTCTATGCTCTGCCCCCATCCAACTCAGTCTTCAAAAAGCTATTTATATTCACCATTTCTTTCATTCTATAGTACAAGAAAGGGCTTTGTGCATAGTAGCCTTATATTAATCAGCACTTTTGAGCTTGTTAGAATCAGAGTGACCAGCCATCTTGGTGTGTCCAGGACGGAGGAGTTTTCTGGAATACAGGATTTTAAATGCTGAACTGCCGAAGTTTTGGCAAACTGATCCCAGGATGAGTTGATTGCCCTATTTAGTAAGAACGGTTGAAAAAAACTGCTGTTACTGGAAAAACAAAACAAAACTTTAAAATTCACCTTATTTCCAGGTGGTCTACATTTTCTTTTCTTAAAATACACTGAGTGTGTATATCTTATACAATTTTCATCTATTTCTCTTGGAAAAGTTGTCTGTCATTTAGAGTAACCTTGTCATTTTTTGGTCAAATTGGATATCTTTATGTTGAATTGCAAATATCACTTTTTAGATTAATGCCTGTATATATTTTAAAGAGCCAGCTAATTATATATGCTGCAAACAACAACACACCCCACTCCCATCCCTGCTGCAGTAACAGCTTCCAGTTATTTTATCTAATCGTTTTGGCATGAATTCCATATCTTTCAGTGAACACAGTGCTTGAGTTTTTGTGATTTTTAGTTTACACATTTCCTGTTGAATTCCCTACTGGGGGATATGAACAATAAGCTCTCGTTCTCCTGTCTCCGCTCCCCACTGACAGTTCCCACTGTTCCATCTACACACACACACACACACACACACACACACACAAGTGTGTCTAAAATTTTGTCATTTGGATTAAATCAGAATTCTCAGTTTGTATTATTATTTCTATGTATTCTACTCAGAATTGAGCTGAGTCATAAACATTATTATTTTGGCTCCTCCCCCCCTTCAGCTTTCATTTCCCTTGGAGTTGTTTTATTTTTTGGTTTGCTTAGTTTTCTATATGATTACTGATGCACTTCTAAACTCTCTGCCAGCTGTTTAAATCTCCTCATATTCTGCTGTCAATTTAATGTGCTTGGAGAAATTTATTTTGGAATAGACTTCATGGAATAGACTTCTTCTGGAATAGACATCATCTATAAGTCTATTCCAGAAGAAGTCTATTTGAGAGCTTTGTAACCTGCTTCAATCTACATTGATTTTCTTTTTTTTTTAAATTTTTTTTTAATTTTTATTTATTTATGATAGTCACAGAGAGAGAAAGAGAGAGAGGCAGAGACATAGGCAGAGGGAGAAGCAGGCTCCATGCACCGGGAGCCTGACGTGGGATTTGATCCCGGGTCTCCAGGATCGCGCCCTGGGCCAAAGGCAGGCGCCAAACCGCTGCGCCACCCAGGGATCCCTACATTGATTTTCTTTTACCTCCAGTGTATAACTAATATCTTGGGATCTTTATTCACCATTACCTGGGGATGCCCTTTGTGTCTTGTCCTTTATGTATTTTCTATATTTCCCTTTTTCAGTTTACCGTCTGATTTTGAGGCAGCAGCAAATCTGTATATTTATTTTCACCTACCTGTAATTGATATATATGCACACAAACATATATAATCTTATGTAAATATTATCAGTTATTTATGATTAATGTGTAGTTTTTAGTATAGGTAAATGATTAGCATTTGGAAAATTCTAGCTGATAATATATAATTTTAGAAAATTTGTCATGTAAATAAAGTAACATGTACGCAATGCAGTCATTTGCTAATATATAGATGTCTAAAATAAAACTAGTAATGGCAGTCTCTGCCACTGCCCTATGTAACCACTGTTAACACTGTGTATAACCTTTCTGATTTTTTCCTTTTGTTTATACAAACATGCATATATAGGGAAAAATTTTTTTCATTTTTAAATTTTACTCATATTATTTTGTAACTTAACATCACTCAGAAATATATTGTGGGCATTCTTAAAGTGAAGGCACTATATCTACCATATTATCTTTTCTACCTGCATTTAGAATTCTAAGGTTTAGATACATATTTTCATTTATTATATATTATCCTCTTTATGGACATATATCCTTTGTTTACCCAGGCTGTCATTTCTATTTGAGTTAGTTTATGGTATCTTTTTTCATAAAGAAGTTTTAAAACACTGTGCTTTCAAATCTTTCTACTCCTTTCTGGATTCTGGAGTTTCATTGCCATACAAAAGTCTTCTTTCACCCAAAGTATTACAAGTTTTTTTCAGTAGTTTCTTAAAGCACTTTTCTTAGTAAATTTTTATTTTTATGGATTCAATGTACACACTATAGTAACTCAGTAGCATTTTGTTTGGGTTTTTTACATTCTCTATTAATAAATTTTATTGTATTTTTCTTTTTTGTGCTGTCTTCATCAAGATTGATTTTATGCTTATATTAGCTTTAGTAAATGAATTTGAAAGCTTTTTTTTTTTTTTTTTTTTTTTTTTTTTATGATAGTCACAGAGAGAGAGAGAGAGGCAGAGACACAGGCAGAGGGAGAAGCAGGCTCCATGCACCGGGAGCCCGATGTGGGATTCGATCCCGGGTCTCCAGGATCGCGCCCTGGGCCAAAGGCAGGCGCCAAACCGCTGCGCCACCCAGGGATCCCCTTTTTGTTTTTCTTATACTCTGGTGTGGTTTACATAGGAATTATCTATTCCATAAGAGTAAAGTTAGAACTTATAAAACCAGATGAGCCTAGCCCCTTTTTTGGTTGTAGATTTTTTGATAATTTTTTGGTTTCTTCTATAGTGATTGGCCTATTTAAACATGTTCTGTTTTCTTGGCAATTGATTCAAATCAATATCAGGATTCAGTATTAATTCACAAAATATATATGTAGCACAGTACCTAACATATGATGGCTGCTTCTGTCTTACTGTTTCCGTAAATGAGATATACTATATTCTTAATTTTATTTTGTAATGCTTAGTTTATTATACATAATTACATATAATTATAGTATAGTATGGTAATATAGCTATATTTGCTTTCTGTTGCATTACCAAAAACATCTTTATTGAGTATTTTATATTAGCTTTTTGGTTATGTGAGATGTTTTTCAACTCTGCCTTTTTCTAAAAATGGACTTCCTTATGTATTTTGGTCAGATCAGTTTTAAAGTGTTAATATATGTTTGTCAGTGGTAAACCATGTGATGAAATGTTGTTTTCTACTAATAAAAAGATAAGTTGGAGAATGAAACTTCTATCTGGGTAAGTGGGCTGACTGAGGTTTCGCCTCTTAATTAGGAAGAGTCACAAGGCAGTTACAGACACTGTAGTAAGCCGGCTCTCCCACATGGGATCTGTTCCCTGTAAACACATATAGTATGGGAGTTAGTAGGCAGGCGGAGCTAGACGAAGTGAAGATGCTTACCTGGGTTCTTTGCCCAATTGATTATGTTATGTTTAGTTTCCACTGTTAACAGAAAATCCCCAAATTATAGTGGTTTAAAGAAAGAAGTGTTTGTCATATACAGATGAAAATCTGAACGGCAGTACAAGACTGCTATGATGAGCAAATCTAAAAGCCACAAGGAAGGTGCTCACAAAGTACTTGTTGCTTGTATGTGTATGTACGGCGGTGGCGGTGGGAGGGTCATTTCATAATTGTGATCATGGGATTTGTATACTTTTTTTTCACTTATTTTGAAGACATTAAAATATTTTTGTGGGTTTTCTTGTTTTTTTTTTTGTTGTTGTGGAGGGGGTATACCTATTAAAGTATCCTTAGGATTTTTTTTTTTTTAAGATTTTATTTATTTATTCATGAGAGATACAGAGAGAGAAAGGCAGAGACACAGGCAGAGGGAGAAGCAGGCTCCATGCAGGGAGCTCGATGTGGGACTTGATCCCAGGTCTCCAGGATCACGCCCTGGGCTGCAGGCACCAAACCGCTGAGCCACCCAGGGATCCCTGTCCTTAGGATTTTAATGAAGTACTAACACTTCTGTATTCATGAAACTTTTTTTCTTGGTAGTCATAACAGTTGTTCCTAGTTGACATAATTTTATCACTTTTTTTACTTTTGAAATGCTTATTATTATTACCCCTTTATTTACTCAGAGGACATAAAAGTACATTTATTACAACATGTAACATGCCAAAACGTACAGCTCACGAGTGTGCAGTGTAGTGAGTGACCACAGTGTGAACATGTCCCAGTAAATCCCAGTCAGGTCTGGAACACTGCAGTACTTCAGAAGCTCCTTTTTGTTTCTCCTTCCTGTCGCTCAGTACATTCTTCCACTGCCCAAAAGTTGCCATTATCTGGACCTCTAACAACCTAAGTGAGTTTTCTTATGCTTTATACACTTGGAATCTTCTACTACAGGTCTTTTTTCTATCTGGCTGCTTTTACTTCTTGTGTTTGGGAGTTTTAGCTGTATTTTGAATATAGTTGTAGTTCATTCTCATGTTATTCCATTGTATGAATATCCTGTAATTTTTTCTCATTCTCTTGAAAAGCATATCATGATGTATTTATTACCTGCTTATATCAGGACACTGTCCTCAATCCAGTGTGTGTCTTATAATTTTACTTTATTACTGGTCTTGTACCTTTCTTAATTTATTCCTAGATTAAAAAAAGTTTGTTTTTATGAATTGAGACACTTACCTCTCCTTTTTCTACCAAGTTATTGGTAGGGTAGGTAGTGGGAAAGCTAATTAATTTTATTTATTTATATTGTACCCAATTACCTTCATTTTCTAATAATTTTTAGTTGATTCTTGTCATTATTTCAGCACCCTGATTCCCAATAATTATCTCATTATTAGGATAATTTCCAATATACTTTTTATTTCCTTTCTTTGTATTAGGTTGACCAGACTTTTCAGAATATAAATATTAAAATAATGTTAGTAATATGCTTCTTTGCCTCCTTTCTGATTTTAATGAAGGTGTCTCAAGTATTTTATTTTCAAGTATGATGTGTAGTAATTTATAGATTTCTCTTTACAAATTTAAAAACACTTTTTCTCAAATTCATAGTTGAGAGTTTCTTCTAAACTGATTATTGTTGGAATTTAGAAATATTCTAATGTATCTGTTTGAGATATGAACAGATTTCTTTGTAATCCTTAATCTTTAGAACGTAAAGATTTTATCACTGACCCTCTCCCCTTTTTAAACATTATAAACACTATTTCTGTATATTCTTTTGGTATACAATACAGTTTATCAAGAATAGACCAGGGTTGACATCTGTGTTCATAGGTAAATTGGTCTATAATTTCCTATTTTATATTTGTCAGTATTTTGTGTTCATATTATGCTGGCCTTATGTAGTTATTCAGAAGATTTTTCCCTTTTCTCAGGCTTTGAGGTAGTTTAGATCAAGAAATAATTTGGTCCTTGAAGATTTGGTGTAACAGCACAGCTCTAAAATAATGGGCCTGATTCCTTTATTGGGTACAGATCTTGGACAACCTTTTCAGTTCTTCTGTAGCTTTACTGGGTCTCTTAACTTGGTAGTTTCTCTACCCTTTAAAGCAGTTCTGTTAGTTTATATTTTCCTAGATGATCATCTGTTTAATCAAAGATTTGTATTTATTGGCATAAAGTTATATATACTTAAAACAAATTTTAAAGCTTTTTAAAAATATATTTTTAGTATTGTCACCTTTCTTATATGTGGTGGAGTTTTCTCCCATACTTTGGTTTTCCATCCAGCTTTTTGGAAAGAAAAGCTTTTGACTGTTAACTGCGACATATTTTATTTCTTCTACCTTACTTTAGTTTATTTTCTCTCGTTTCCCCCACTCCCTCCAGTGTCTTAAAATGTACTTTTCCTGTACCGATTAAATTGGAATTTTCCTTTGATTACCAGTCTGGCTATGTCCCATAGGTTTGGGTATCTTATGATCCCAATATTAATATAATTTTGATTCCTTTGGCCCAAGAATAAGACAGTATTATTTTAATTCCTAAGAGGTTAGTTTGCAAGTTGTCTTTATTTTTAATTCCTATTTGAATTGTATTGTGGTCAAATCATATAGCCTATATATTTGGAATTTGAAGTAGATTTTCTTCCATCTTTTGGCACACTGTCAGTTTTTTTAAAAAATAGTCTATAAATACTTAATTTATACATATCTATAGTTACATGCACACTCATACATACGTACTCTCTGAAGTCAACTAAACTTATTTCAGAGATAAGAGCATTAAGACTTCAAAAGAGAGAGAAACTAGTCTTGTTGAAAGGGTCATCTATAAATAGATGGGGAACAAACAAGAAAGGACATCGTGTATTTAGAGAACTTAAGAAACAAGGACCTGTGTGCATCTGTGGGAAGACAAGCCTGACTTAAGTGGGAGGAATCTTTCTTGAAGAGTCATAGGAAATAAGACTGAATAGGAACTTTGGCCTGATAGTAGGACCAGGTTAAAGGTTTAGTGAAAGACCTAATGACCAATATTACATTTCATTTTATAAATGTTTGGTGGTTTCATTGTAGTATCTGTGGTAGTTAACTTAAATAATTATCTTCACAGGCAGCCAGAGTATGGAAAGGACAAACATAATTCTAGGGTAGGATTCTGAGGAAGTAGTATGTATCAAATTTGACAGCTCAGCAGTGTTAGCTTTATTCATAATGACAAATGGTGAAGAACTCTGCTAAATATACTGACATGGAACATCTGTTGAAATTTCGAAGGAATAGATATGATTGCAGATTTTAAACATCAGAAAACTTTTTTAGAAGGAGGTTCATAAAAATAATTGATAATTATAAAAAATAATTTATGCTGGCAAAAAGTGATTTTTGCATGTTTGAAAAATTTTTTGTTGAAATTTAAATGTGTCTTTTTACCTCTACTGGTTTAACTATCTATAGATTGTAACTTTGGCATTTACTTGTACAAATTGGGAGAATCTTAAATAGAATAAATATAAGAGATGAACATAATTTTAGAATAAAAGAGGGATAATATTGCAGCTTGCTAATAGAAATCTCTTTGCTCTTAAAAATACATAGACTCTATTTTGAATATAGGTAAAAAATATATGTATAACCATTTAGTGTTTTAATTCCTTATCTCTAAACGTACACTTTCACTTTAAGAGACTCAATACAAATATATTTTGGTCATACTAATTTTGACCAAAAGCATGATATCTGATATATTTGAATATCAAAAGAACGTGTGATAGTCTATGACAGTCACTGTCTGAAGAGCATAATAAAGAAAAACAGTTGATTGTTTTTGTTTTATATTTATTCTCAAATTCAGTATAGTTTGGCTATTAAATGGACATGTGCCCTTTATTTTCAAATTGGAAAAATGGGAAGATTTTAGAGTTCTAAGCAAAGCTTATGTGTGCTAGTTTCATATGCATTAAAGTGACCTTAATAATCCTACATGTGAAAATATAGTTTTCATGACTATTTTTAACCACACCAGTTAGGTTTTTAAATGGCATGTATAACCAAAAAAAAAGAAAAGCATAATTTATGTTAGCTATAAAGTAATAATTCTGTTTATAATGCTAAGCTATATAGAAAGGACTTATTAGCCTTGCCTTTAATTAAGTATAAGAATGTATAACTAGAATATTTCACTTAATGTTTGTCAGTTACATTTTTTTTTCCCTTCTGTAAAATATAGCATAGTGTCTGGATGGCCAAGAATTGCTTAAGAGAGGCATGGATTTTTTGTAAAATATTTTGCATGTGGCCCCAAAACGTTTTATGGTTAACAGAGCTAGGATTTAGATATAAGTCCAATATAAATGAATATTATAAAAATATCATTTTTAATAATACATGTTTCTTGTATACAACAGTATTTGATATGTAAGCTTACATTTATTTCTGTATGAGCCAATATTTCCAGATGATTTGCTTATGTGTAAAACATGTATCAGTGTTATTTCCTGTTATAAATTTTTGAGATCATCTGTTTATAAAGAAAAGGGAAGCTCAAGCATAAGGTGGTAATAATGATAATATTCATTAATTATTACACTAATAAAACTCAAATATTTTTGAAATAAGGAATTCATTCTATGGTAACTAAAGTCTGAGGGCTTACTTTTTCATTCTTTATTTTTGGATCCTTCAGCTAAAAGGTAATTACAGTGGTAGTATTATGCCTATAAGAGTCAGTTATTTTCTTTCAGATATAGGCTTTCCAGAAACATGTATTCCAACCCTAAAATTAGGGATATTCAAGATATACATGAACATTAAGGAGGGCATGTGATGTAATGAGCACTGGGTATTATACAAGATTAATGAATCACTGACCTCTATCTCTGAAACTGAGAATACATTATATGTTAATTAATTGGATTTAAATAAAATTTTTAAATGAAACTGATACTAGAAAACATAGGGTAAGAGTTATTTAGTATCTCAGTCTTATGTTGCTTCTGATTAGACGACCAGACTCTAGTAAGTTTTACAGCATTATTCATATAGGAAGGTTTGGTGTATTGTTTAGTAATACTTCTCTACATGAAAACAAAAAAACATTTTTATAGTGAAGGGATAAGGAAATACACATATGGTCAGTTTTACAAAGTTCTTTTCAACTACGTAATATGGGACAGTATTTTTGTAATACTTTAAAAGAAAAAAAGTATTTGAACACAAGAATAATTAAACTGTAGTATTGAAGGATTTAATTATTATAATTACCCCAAATTGGCATTTTGTTATATTTTCTAGGCAATTAAGTTGGAGTATTCAAGATTGGTTAAATTGGCCCAAGAAGATACCCCACCAGAAACAGATTATCGTTTACATCATGTAGTGGTTTATTTTATCCAGAACCAAGCACCAAAGAAAATCATTGAGAAAACATTGCTAGAACAATTTGGAGATAGAAATTTGAGTTTTGATGAAAGGTAATTTAAAAATATGAAATATATAACTCATATACTCAAATTGTCGTTTTAAAATAGCTTTCAATGCAGTTTTTTAATGCTTATTTTATACCTATACAGAGACCTATTTCAGTAAATATAGCACAAAACTTGACTTCACTTAATTTGAACAGTTGCTTTATAATTTCTCTGGAGTTTATAGTTGTGACCTTTAAAAAGTTTGAGCTGAAAATAATTTAGATTGTTTTAGTATATTTGAATTATTGACCAAGGTACTGAGCTAAGCAACATAAAAATATACAGAAGAGTATACTATAATCACTGCCCTTTTGGGATTCAATATTTTAGAAAAATAAAGAATTCCTCAGTCTCTGTGCTATGTATATTTGAGTCAGTTCGTACTTTATTGTAGGGGGCTGTCCTATAACTTGTAGGAGACTTAGCAGTGTTCCTGACCTCGCCTTGTTAAATACTGGTAGTACCTCCTTCCAGTGGTGACACCCCAAAGTGTCTCCAGATACTGCCAAATAATCTCCTGAGGAGCAAAATTACTCTGTTTGAGAATCACTGGAGAAAAGTATTTAATTGTATATACAAATAAAATAGGTTAATGCCCTCTGACATCAAGAGAAGCCTTAAAATGGTTAAATTATATATTGTATTTTTATAGTAAAGTAAGCTAAAGAAGAGAAAGTGTTACTAAAATCATAAAGAGAAAACACACAATACTGTAAAAAATCTGTGTGTGAATGGACCTGTAAAACCCATGTTATGTCAGTATCTACTGTATTTTGGTTTACCCAAAAATGTTTTCTCCTAGAAATCTGTATAAAATTCCTAGAATTTTTTCCTATGATTAGAAAATTAAAATATAATCTAGTTAGAATGAATACCATTTAAAAAATTTAAACCTTGGATAAAGATCCAAGTATTGGACATGGTTTTAGAATACAGAAACACTTATGTTATCTTTTAATTCTGAAATAATTGATTATCTTTTCATGAATATCTCAAAAATACTGAAAATATGTATAGCAGAGGAGCATATGAGAAAAACAAAGCATTCAGGATGTAATTCCTGTTTTACCATGTGTCTGCTGTGATATTTAGGATTAAGTAAAAGAATACAAGTAAATGATTTGAACAATATATGATAGACAATAAAGTGCTCAGTGAATGTTGGTTATTCCAATTTTATTAATATTAGCATGAGCATCACTTATTTTACATATAACCACTGCAAAGAGCTCAGAACTATGACTGATTATGACCCTTATTATTTGGTTTGTTGGGACACCATGTTGCAGTGAATATATATACTATTGCACTTGGGGAAAATATTAATGGGATAATCACACTGACTTCTCATTCCTTTGCAATTTTTGTTCTGAGGACTACAAATTGGTCAGTTTGTTTTGATAGCCTAGTTTCTCTTACACTAGAAAGACAGAATAAGATCCCTGTGCTAACTAAATATATTCTGTGGAGATTTCTTTGTAACAATGATTGTATACATTAGAATGTCTCTGTTACCTGAGACTGAGACGATAGGCACATTTTGGATTCCTTTTTTTGCTATTTATGAACAATGCCATTTGAAAGGGGAAAATGAGATTTAATGTCTCTTAAGCTTACTTAATAGATACACATTATAAAAAAACCACATTTCATTTGTTTACTTCCGCAGTATGTATTGATAGAGTAATTTAAAAGCCATATGTAAATATAGCATGGTAAACTTGAGTTAAAATTATTGATGCTGTCTTTTTTATGTACTTTACCATCCAACATTGATCCAAAAAACATTTTCAATTAAAATTATTTGGGAGTTGCTCCTTCAAAAAACCATTGCTCAGTGACAGTGGATTTATTTTCATGTGTTAGGTAGTTCAGTTTTGTGTCACATATTTTTCAGTTTTTATGAATTCTACTTTTGATTTAGAAATGCATTTCTTTTATTTGAAGGTGTCACAATATAATGAAAGTTGCTCAAGCCAAACTTGAAATGATAAAACCTGAAGAAGTAAACTTGGAGGAATATGAGGTAAAGTGCCTTTTGAGAGGTTGAGCTGTAAATTGAGGAATTCTATTGTTCACTGATCTACCTATTATTTCAACATAGTTGAGCACATGAGCGAATAAGCATAGAAGAGGGTAAAGTAACCTGTCCAGAGTTTTCACAGCTAGCAGATTATAGCTTGGTTAACACAACCTCGATCAATTGATCGATCAATCTTTCAATCTTCCTTCCTTCCTCCCTCCCTCCCTCTCTATCTATCTATCTATCTATCTATCTATCTATCTATCTATCTATTTAATAGAACCTGCATTCTTAAATGTTATTATGGTCACTGAACCCATGCTGTATTTTCTTTGTTTGCCTAATCAGATATTTTAGGGAAGAAGTTAAAAACTTGACTTTAATTACTGTATGCCATATACATTTGTCATTATTGGACAGTGTTGTACATATGAGAGAGAGCATGCATGCACACTCATATCATGCTTATGGTAATTTTTGTACACAAAATTCTTTCGTGTTAACTTTGGCCTTAAAATTAATGCTTTTTAAAAAATTTATCAGTTTAAACACCTAGTATTTCTTCAGCTTTTTAATTTAGCTATACATTGTCTTTTTAAGTTTATAAATCTAGTAAATTTTAAGCTGATTTCATAGTGTCTTTTATTAATGTTTGGTCCCAAACTTAATTACTTTAGATTCCTTTAAACAATTATTGTAATTCATCACATTATCATATAAGAAAATGCACATTTTTAAAGACTTTATTTATTTATTTATTTATTTATTCATGAGAGAGGCAGAGACATAGGCAGAGGGAAAGGCAGGCTCCTCCAGGGAGACTGATGCAGGACTCCATCCCAAGACCCTGGGATCATGACCTGAGCCAAAGGCAGACACTCAACCACTGAGTCACCCAGATGCCCTAAGAATACTCATTTTAGATGGAAACCCTTAACCTGGAATACAAAGTACAGTTACTTTAAGCTGCTAAAGAGTTAAAGAACAACAAAACTATCAAATATATAGAACTGTGGACATTGAAAGCTTTCCTTTTGTCATCAACAAAAAGACAGGGATGTCTGCAACCACCACTTCTATTCAAAATTGTACTGGAAGTTCAAGTGGGCAGCAGCAAAGCAACAAAAATAAAATGTAAAAGATTGGAAAAGAAGAAACAAGGTTATCATTATTTGGGAATTTTACACCTAGAAATTACAAACAAAATTTACAGATAAATAATTGGAACTAGTAAGAGAGCTTGGCAACATGTAGAACTTATGTCAAGCACCAGTTTTTTTAGTCCTTTATCCCAGCAGCAGATAATGAAAAAGTGAAATTAAAAAAAAAAGACACCATTTATAATCGCATCAAAGAGTGGGCAGTAACTAGAAAACAATTTAGCAAAAAAATGTATATGACTTAAAGAGACATTAAAGAAAAACCTAAATAAATGGATATACATAGATATTTGGAAAACTTGGTATTTTAATGATGCTATTTTTTTCCCCAGATTAGTTTATTGATTTTGTGCATTCCCTGTTAAACTTCTAGCAAGTTGTTTGATGAAGGTTGATTAGCTGATTTCAAAAATTTTATGAGGAATGCCTGGTTGGCTCAGTCAGCAGAGAGTATAAAACTCTTGAACTCAAGGTCATGAGTTTGAGCCACATGTAGGGTGTAGATATTACTTAAGTAAAACCTAGAAAAATTATGAAATGCAAACATCTCACTCTAGCTAGATGTTCTTGAAGAACAAGGTAGGAAGGCTTATTCTATTAGAAATCAAGAGATACCATTCTTAACCACTATGTTTTATAATAATAAAAGCATAAGGGTAGGTAATTACAACAATAAAGCAGAATAAAAAATCTTTTTTTTAAATTTTTATTTATTTATGATAGTCACACACACACACAGAGAGAGAGAGAGAGAGGCAGAGACATAGGCAGAGGGAGAAGCAGGGTCCATGCACCGGGAGCCCGACGTGGGATTCGATCCCGGGTCTCCAGGATCACGCCCTGGGCCAAAGGCAGGTGCCAAACCACTGCACCACCCAGGGATCCCCAGAATAAAAAATCTAAGAACATATGTGTAAATAAATGTACATATGATATATGCCAGAGATGACAAGTGAGTTGCTCACTCTGCTTTGTCTCCAAGATTCAAGTTACGTGGGACTTGATGTTTTAATTATGACTTGATTCTGCAGTCTCTCCCCATGGTTGCTTCATCAGATTGAACACAGCATATTTTTGTTTTGAACACTTCTCATATTCTAACTGCAGAGCCATTAAATCTTACAAATATTTACATGATATGTTTCTGGATTCTGTGTATCCTGCATATCTTTATCTTGCTCTGAGTCACGAGTCAGCAAACGTTGGCCCACAGACCAAGTCCAGCCCACAGCCAGTTTTTATAAATACAGTTTTATTGGAACTATTTGTTTACATATTGTTTAGGACTGCTTTCACACTACAGTTGCAGAGTTGAATAGTGACAACAGAGACTGCATGGCATGCAAAGCCTAACACTTACTGTCTAGGTCTTTACAGAAAAAGTTCACTTACAACCTCTCAGGCAATTCTAATGACAAGAGTGGCAATTTGAATACTTTTCCACAAGAGCTAACTTTAATTATTTATTAAATCCTATATTGAATTTAGTTACAGTTTTTCTTGAAGCAGTTTCTTTTTTTTTATAAGTTAACAAAAAATCCAGATAATGTTTTCTAGGTAGAGGCTGTCAGTTCTGAATTCTTGAGTCCTATTACATGCCCAATAATTGGATTTTTTGGAGGGAGGTGTGGTTGGAATATGACATGCTTTTTATTCTTTTCACCATACCTCATATGAAGAAACTATTCAGCTACCATATATAAAATAAAATTTAACATAAATTTGGCAAAGTTAAAAGGTTAAATAAATTTATTATAATTTTTCTTTTAGTTTCTTAAAATTCTTCATCAAATAATAATCTTCAGTATTGATTCTGTTATAGTAGTAACTTCATTTACCTCTTACATCCAATCTGATGTACATCTATAATAATGTTTTAATAATATACCTTTATACAGAACGGTTTTTGAGAAACAGAAAACATGGTAGATTATTTTGCCTTTATATTTTGTTATCTTAAAGTGAATCATTTAATTTCTTAATAATGTCTAATTTGTACATTTATTCTTAGACTAATAAAGTCTTGTGTATTGAAATTGAAAGTCTTGATTTAAGTCTAGTGGATCTTAATTTTGAATTCTTTGCTTCTATTAATCTGAATAGTTGTCAGAACAATGCATTACTTTATAAACAATTTTCATTATGGTTTTAATATCCTCCTCTGCATTCTTTTAATATTTTCTTTTACCTACAGGAGTGGCATCAGGATTATAGGAAATTCAGGGAAACAACAATGTATCTCATAATTGGGCTCGAAAATTTTCAAAGAGAAAGGTAAGGCAGAGTGGCCAAATAGGAAAGGAAGAGCTTAATTTCTGTACATAATTCTATTTGGTTATGACCTCATCTATAGAAAATATTTTCTTCACAATATGTATTTTTAATAAACTTTTAATTTTATGTTTTAGATTTACAGAGAAATTGTGTAGTTCCTATACACCCCAAATATTTTCAGTTTTCAATTAAATCTGTAAGGTTGGCGTTAATCTTTGTTTTTATTGACTCTCAAATACTACAGTTGAAGTTTCGGATGGAATAGGATTAGGTTGAAGCCTACAAGTTTGCTGGTAGCCCAACACAGAGAATTCTTTGTATTCCTTAATATTTGCATTCAGACTCCAGCCTTTTTCATGTTCTTTCTGAGTCTAATCTTGACTTCAGAGCAAAGATAGTCTTTTCAATCTGTCTCTTTGTCCGAACTTCCAGGTACTATAAACAGTATAGCTGTAGAAAATAGATCACTTGTCTTCTAAGCTTTGTGACTACAAACACATTTTAGATCATTTTTCATTTAAATTACATATTATTTTAAAGGAATCTCTACTTATTAAATTCTAATATTTATTTTTAAGTGTTATTAAGAAAAAAGGATGGATACTGATTTATTTACTTACACATTATAAACTAGTGAGTTTGTGTTTACATGTTATTCACGTATTTAACTCATAATCTGTACCATGAATGTACTTGACTAGTGATTTTTTTTAGAAAGTGCTGTGTTTTTAATAGACTGTAATACTGTATTCAAGTAAAAGCATTATTGAATCCCCTCTTTTCTTTCTTTCCTTCCTTTCCTTGTTTTGTATGAACTATAGGAAACCTCCACTGAGATGTTGATGCAATTTTGTTTTTAAATGACAACACGTGGTATTACAGAGCTCTGCTGGCCATCCTGGTTGCTACCAACCACATGTGACAATTTAAATTTAATTAAAAATTTTAAAACTGAAAATTCAGTTTCTTAGTCACACTAGCCACATTTTGAATGTTTAGTAGCCACCTGTGGCTAGTGGTTCCCATATTGGCCAGCATAGATAGAATACTTCCATTGCTACAGAAAGTTCTGTTGGACTGCATTCCTCTATTTGTGGGACAGCACACAATGCCATCACTTTTACCAAAATTTTAAAAGTTAACACAAAATTAAAAAATAATGTTAATACTTGGATGCAAATTATTAAAGTCCTAATGCTTGTGTAATTTATTTATTTATTTTTATTTTAACTTTGTTAACACAGAGTGCAATATTGATTTTTGGAGTAGAATTCATACAACATCCAATGCTCATCAAAAATATATCACAAATAGTGTGTACTTTATAAGGTAATTCACTTTGGTCACTGAAATAGAAAAGTATTTTGATTAGTAGCTCCATTTTATGAGTTACTTTATTTTGGTCAGAGTTTTATTTCTTTAATAGGAGTATTTAAATTCACTTTAGGATATCTAGGATTAATATTTCTGAGGATAGTAATGTGACCTTATAATTGAACAGAGTATCTAAGATCAATAAAGGCATTTTAATTTTATAGATAAAGAAACTATTTTTTCTTACACACGTCTCCAGAGAGATACAGTAATATTTTCAAGGTCACACAATTAACTAGGGAGATAAAAATTGAAATAGAGATCTGTATTCTTATAAAATTTAATAAAATCGGGTAAGTGCAAGAAGTATTTATTTTTCTCAAAAAGAATTAAAAAGATGAAACTGTCACTTTCTTGCTCTCTGCATTCACTTCTATATTAGCTTTTCTTAATTAACATTTGTTAAAGAATTTGAGATATAACTTGGAAGTATTTAAATTTCATAATTTGCTTATTCTCAAATATATACTTATTCAGGAAGTGAAGATTCTATAGCAAATGTTATTGAATCAGGAAGGTCAACTATAAAACTAGTAATAATGACAAATATTTATGGACTATTATTGTAAAAAGAAATGTTAATTTTACACTTTAAATATAGCAATTACCACAGCTAGCAGGTTAGAAAATATTGCCAAAGATTCTGTCCAATTTTTTTTTTTAAGTAAAAACATAGCACTTGAAAGCCTTGAATGGAATCTGATTGATAGTCCATTGTCAAGTCTGTGAGTAGTGAAGTGAAATTATGTTTTTAGGAACCATAATTTTACAATACTGTAAATGAGGATAAAGAGAATCTACAGGGGCTGCATGGTCTTGTTTTATCTTAAAATAAGAATGTGGTACCTGAACTGCTGAGTCTTACTTTGATTTGTTTGAAGATATGTTTGTAGGCTCTTTAGAGGTTGTTGATAAACTATGGAAATTGTGTACTTCAGTAGAATATTGGAACAGGGTCATCGTTTCAGAGCTATTCTTAGAGAGGTAACTCAGGTCTTGAAGGCCAGATATGAATGTCATCCAAGGAGACTTTTGAGTAGGAAACTTAATAGCTATAAAAAAAAAAAAAAGGTAGATGTGCCAGCAGACTACCTTAATTTAGTGGTGTAAAACAACATTTGATACTATTATCACTCCCTTCTTTTTTTTTCTTTCATAAATAAAACAAAGTCTTTAGCTCAGCTTATTTTTGTATTATTTCAATATAAAATTCCATATTCATAGGTTTTCTCAAAAACAAATTCCTTTTCAAAAATATGAACTAGCTTATTTTTTATGAAATAGTTTCAGGTGTGTAATTTGAGTTGTCATTAATTTCAATTCTACATTTAACATTTGAAGTATAGAATTGATTTATATTTGAGCCCATGAAATTAAATAATAAGCAGTAAAACTTAGTGTTAATCCATAAGAGAAGGTATGTTATGATTAGAAAAACTGACACAAAGGAGGTATACTATCATTCATAATTCAGTTCTCCAAATATGTACCTGTATCTACTTCTTTAAGCATATGAAGGAGAGGATAATTATTTTAGAGGCAAATAGAATGCTCAAACATTTCCACCTTCATCCCTTTTTAAAACATAGTTTGAAATTTATAACCTCTAGACTTAACATTAATATATATTAATATTGGGGATCCCTGGGTGGCGCAGCGGTTTGGCGCCTGCCTTTGGCCCGGGGTGCGATCCTGGAGGCCCGGGATCGAGTCCCACATCGGGCTCCCGGTGCATGGAGCCTGCTTCTCCCTCTGCCTATGTCTCTGCCTCTCTCTCTCTCTCTCTCTCTCTCTCTCTCTCTCTCTCTGACTATCATAAATAAATAAAAATTAAAAAAAATTAAAATATATATATATTAATATTATATCAAATATGAGAGACCTAATTGCCAGCTTTTATGTAGGTATGCTCTTTTTTTTGTTGTATCTCACTAGGGTTTTCAGATTTAGCAGGATTCTTTCCCCCTTCTACTTTCCCTGGACTCCTTTAGATATTCTCCCCTCTACCGATTACATTTTTCTCCGTGATGAGAACTGTACCTACACATGGAAAAAACCTGAATGGTCACTGAATGAAACAGATGATGTTTGTTAGAAAGAAACAGAGTAACTTGATCCTTCCTTCAAACAAAAATGACATTATGTTGTTAAAAAAGTAGATTCTTGGTTTCATATCAGTCTTAATTTTGACTCTAAATGGAAGACATGTGAGGGAAATGATTACCAAAGAAGACTAGAACTATCTAAATTCAGTAATTATGGACTTTTTCCTCCCAGTCTTTTCTTAATTCCTAGCTCCGTTTTTTGTTTTTGTTGTTTACTTTATGACATAACTACATACTGGTTTCATATGTGGCTGTTGCTAAAAAGATATTCTCAGACTTATAGTGCATTGGATGATATTTTTATTGTAATGTTCTGAATAATCAACACTTAAATGTGTACTTAAAATATTTTATAATTGTAGCTGACTTTTCTTATTTTTCCACAAAGATGAAATACTAATGCTATGTGTTCCTTTTAATTTTTAAGTTATATAGATTCCCTGCTGTTCCTTATCTGTGCCTATCAGAACAACAAAGAACTCTTGTCCAAAGGCCCAAACAGAGGACATGATGAAGAATTGATATCACATTATAGAAGAGAATGTTTACTAGTAAGTTGAATATACATAGGTCCTGTTTACTTTATCATTTTGTCTTACATTGAACACATTTTCAGACTCATGTGTGATTGACTATAAATTCTGATGGAGAAAGCATCATGATGATGTTTATAATCTGGGCTTAATCCCTTACAATGTGAGAATGCACTCAATTCTTCATTATCCCTTCTTTATTAATTCTAAATATTGCAGGTGATAAATTAAAAATGTGCTTAAATTGAGATAAAAATAATTACATTTCTATATTTAGATTTCTTCATCATTCTGCCATTCCCTTTTATGGTGAGAGAAGAGGACCTGAGGAATTATTATGATTATTCCAGAAAAAATAATAGATTTTTTTGAGTTTTTATAAATAGTATATTTGGTGTACATAATGTCAAAAGATTCATTGTAATACAGTATCCTTTTTTCTCACCTAGTCATTAGTAGGTTTTTTTCCCTCAAATATTTTTACTATCCATGTGCAGAAATATTACTATTGTTATATAAACTTTAAAAAATCTTTTTAGTAGTTTTTTTTGCACCACATTACTTTCTAGATGTCTGGAGTACTTTCTCTCATTAGCTAATATGTATTAAATGACAAAGTCCATCTTTATATATTTTTCCAATTGAATTTCATCCTTAACTACTAACATTGCTCTTGAATACAAAATTATTCAAGAATGTATGATTTTTGAGCTTATATAAGTTACGTGGTTCAAATATAAACAACTAACTAGGTATGCTGGTAAAATGTTTTCTTTCAGTAGAACTACATAGTATAAACTAATTGTAGTCTTTAGTATGTCTTTAAAATTTTCAAATGAGAATATTAGAAGGTTGTGATCTTACTATTTTTCTCTCAGCTGCTTTTATTGCATTTGAGTGTATTTTAAAACTTAAATTGTTAGTGGTTTGTATCCATGGAGGATAGTTCTTAAATTTGGCCAGTTTCAAAAAGTTTTTAGTCAACACCTGAGAAGGAAGACCTGAATATATTTTAGCTTAAAAAAATACAAGATTTTATATATTTATATATGGAATAAATTAAAGCAATTTTTAATGTAAAAACATTAAAGCCTTGGGATATGGAAATATTTTGGTAAAGCTATTTTAAACATAAATACACCCAAAACTTGGTTACTTCAAAACATTTAAAAAAATGATAGAATGTTTCTCATTAGTTTATAATAGTAAACCAGCCGTATCTAGTTTGGTGTTTTACACAGGGATTTAAATGACACCTCGTGAGGATTATGTCAGGGTTCCTTTTGGGGTTTTTTGTATTGAATATTTACTGAGTGTCAGATTTGAGGGATACAAAGACAAGACCTGTTTATATCCTGCCCTCTGAGAACTCCGTCTGTACAGAAATGACTTTTATATTCCAGAATAAATGTCAATATGAGAAATACGCAAAATCATATGCCTGCAAGTTGTCAAGGAAAACTGTAAGAGATACGAACAACACTGATCTGGATCTTGATGGATAAATAGGAATTTTATGCCTTGTAGAGAAGACAGAAGAACAGTCTAGCCCAGAGGGACAGTATATGAAAAGGCATGGGAAGTATACAACAGAAAATGAAGATAGATCCATTGTGGCTAGGTTATGAGGAACAGGGTTAGGTGGAAATGATGAAGCTAATGGTACTTGTTGATGTCAGCCTATGTAGAAGCTTATGCAGCATTCTAATGAGTTTGGGCCTTTTTAAGTTTGAGTAGATTTGGCATGTTCAGGTTTGTTCTTAGAAAATAATTCTGGCTATAGCATATTAGAGGATGAACTAGAAAGAAGTAGAGATTGAAGTCCCTCGAGGGAGGAAGAAAGGTGAGAGCCTCAACCAAAGCAGAAGTACAGTGGGTACAAAGAAGAGGGCATAGAAGATGATGAAAGAAGTGCCATCAAGGGACTTGGTAACTACTAGATGAGTGGAAAGAAGGAAAAAGAATAATCAAAACTGCCTGACTTTGTAGTTTTGTGTTTGGCTTCTGGGACTCTAAAGAAGATGAATAAATTTGGCTTTGGGTGTATGATATTTAACTTGTTTCCAGACAAGTTAACATTAAATTTCAGAATAATAGTTAACTATTATGTCTTTGAATGTATATTGTAAAAATTATACTACATGCTTAAAGGCTTATTTCATTTAATTCTCTTAACCACTGTATATGGAAGGTGATAATATTCCATTTTCCATATGAAGAAACTGAAGCTAAGAGATTATGTACTTGCTCAAGATTAGATAACTAACTGCTTAGTGACTGAGTTAGATTTTGATCATAAGCCTCTCTACAAAGTCAAGAGATGAATCCTTCAAGAATGACATAAACATAAACATACAATTTTTTTATTTGAAATTCAGCTTAAAACTATGAATATTTCAAAAGCATATCTATCATGCTCTAAACATAACATTTCAGACCTAAACCCTTCAATATTAAGCTCTTGTTATACCTGTAATTCCTTATCTGTTTCCTATGTCTGTATTTCTTATCTCATGAATTTCTGTCTTCTGCTATCAGGGGTCAGCACACTTGGCCTGTACTCTAGTCTACCACGTGTTTTTGTAAATAAAGTTTTATTGAAACATAGTCCAATCATTTGCATATTATATATGGCTGCATTAGTGCGGCAATGACAGAGTAGTTACAGCAGAAACCATATGGCCCTCAAAGCCTTAAGTATATCTTACCTTGTCCTTTACAGAAGTTTTCTAATCTCGATGGCTAATTGTAAGCTCTGTGAGGGTTTCCTGTACTAATCACTTGGGTTCCTCTGAAACTAGAACAGCCTCTGGCATATAGTATGTATTCAGTAAGAATTTTTTGAAGGAATAATGAATTAAATGATTGATTTTATATTTTATATTCAAGAAATACAACAATATTTATTCACTTGGAATTTACAAAGAAGATGATAAAATGTTCTTCAAAGTTAATATGGAATCTGAATTTTTTTTTAATTTTTAAAATTACTTTGATGTCTTCCCAAATTTTAGAATAGGGGAAATTTACCTCTGGAGAATAAAAATGGCCCTTGTAGTGATGATTACAGTAACATAAGCTGAATATGAACTTTAAAAATATAACAATATTTTCGCCACTTCTTTTTGCTTTTGTTTTTATTATTATATGCACAGCTTTTTCTAAGAGACTTCATGCTCGAATAGATTGAGATTGTTTTTCCTGATTGCTATTTGTTCTAAAATTGTTTGAAACATACTTATTACATCATCTTCAATATTAACACAAGTGTTTTTATTTAATTAAAAAAACCCAAACTCTCTCTTTCTTTTCCTCATTGCATTAAGAAATTAAATGAGCAAGCGGCAGAACTATTTGAATCTGGAGAGGATCGAGAAGTAAACAATGGTCTGATTATCATGAACGAGTTTATTGTCCCATTTTTGCCCTTGTTATTGGTGGATGAAATGGAAGAGAAAGATATTCTTGCTGTGGAAGACATGAGAAATCGATGGTGTTCCTATCTTGGACAAGAAATGGAATGTAAGTCTAACCTGTGCTAGTGGGCACCTCAGTTGTTGGGATTAAGTGTAGTTAGAATTAGATGTTATTTATTCTTACCATTTTTTATATTCTGTAATATTTTACATTCACATCATTACTTTTCTTTTCCTGTTTACAAACCAAGTTGTGCACATTGCCTTGCCATTTATATTCTACCTCTCTCCACCAAATGGTAATTATTTTGCATATTTTGAAATGAAACATCAATTGACCACTTTAATAAATCATGTTAAAGATAATTTCTTTCTCTCTCTATCTTTAGCTACATCTAATTGTTTATATTTACAGCAAACCTCCAAGAGAAGCTGACAGATTTTCTGCCAAAACTGCTCGATTGTTCTACTGAGATTAAAGGTTTCCACGAACCACCGAAGTTACCTTCATATTCCACACATGAACTGTGTGAGCGGTTTGCCCGAATCATGTTGTCCCTCAGTCGAACTCCTGCTGATGGAAGATAAACTGCACACACTTTCCCTAAACACACTGTATAAACTTTTTTTAGTTCTTAACCCTTGCCTTCCTGTCACAGGGTTTGCTTGTTGCTGCTATAGTTTTTAACTTTTTTTTATTTTAATAACTGCAAAACACAAAATGACTATACAGACTCTAGCCGGACTACAAACAATAAAGCTGAGAATCGCATGGCGCTCAGACTTTGTTTTAACAAGGACTGATGTATAATTACAAATCTGATTGATTTCATTATGGCAAAACCATGCTTTTGCCACCTTTCTGTTACAGTATTACTTTGCTTTTTTTCTTTTATCTATAGCTTTCCATTCAGTCTGGATCCTTCCATGACTGCAGCCATTTAAGTGTTCAGCACTGTGTACGATACATAATACTTGGTAGCTTGTAAATGAAATTAAAGAATAAAGTTTTATTTATGGCTACCTATGTGTTTGTTAGCAGGTATATTGTATATTAGTGTATTATTTTAGTTATATATAAATGAATTTTGTCTGGGGATTGTGTAAGATTGGATGGACAGATGACTAGATTATTACAAACTTTTAATTTTTCTCTGTTAGCATATTGGAAATTTACTAAATATTTGACACTTAAATGTATCTATATTTTTGACTAAGTTGTTAAACTTAGTGGCACCTAAACCTGTTTTGAATTCAAATCAGGTTTTCACTGAAGTAAGCGGCTGATATTTAAGTCAACCACACTGAAACTTTTAACTTTTTCTTAGATTAACCTTTTATTTTTTTATGTATTTACAAATAATATAGCAAGGTGATTATTTCAAGAGATACCAGAAAAAAGTACTTGAATAAGGGCTATTTAATAGTGAAACTTATAAGAAATCTGTATATGTATATACACACACAGACACACATACACACATATACACATTCTTCATAATGGAGGACAATGTTTTACATTATATAATCATTCTATTTTTGTAAATTGTATACCACTTTAATTGAAAATGTTCTCTACTAATCAATGCTGTGAAATGAAGTTGATATTGTTGAACTAGAAGTTATGAGTACCTTACCTGCTTTTATTTTCCTCCTTTTCAAAAAGAAAAAGCTGTAGAATGTTTTGTAGATGGAACTGCTGTTTAAGATTAATGAAGTAATATTGTGAATGAAAATCAATGCTTTAAAGGTAATCATGTTACCAATAACCTATTTTTGACTTTATAAAAATTTCTTTATAAATGATACTTTGTTAGCATAGTAAAATATATCATTATACTATGTGTATGTTTGTTATAGCGCCGCCAAAACTCGAACTCTTTATAAGTGCCTTTCATAAAAGATCTTGGACAGAGGAGGAAGAAGAAAATATTAAGCAATTATGTAACGTTCCTTAAGGTATGAATGCACCAGAGGTATTAATGACAAGGAATTGGTACTATTTTTATCTTAAGGTTAGATTTTGCACATTGTAGCTACCAAAATGTGTTTTGGTTTAGATTTTTAATTCTCTACTAAGCAGAATTAGTATCCTACATTGGTTTTCAGATCCTGTCCAAAGTTTTAAAACTCCATATGTATCAGCAAAGTATTTGTAAAGTATCTTCAGTATTCTGTGATATTCTACAATAATGGTAAAATTGTCTGTGTTTCTGTGTATAATTGACCCACTGAGACACAAAGTGCTCAAACACCATGTGGAAATTACTCCCTTCACAAGGCATATCCAGGGAAAATCGTATGTGGTTCTTATGCTGAAGGTAAGTATTATTATTGTTTTTACTTTCTACTTAAAAAGCCAGCTTATTCATTCCTGTTAATCACCCTGAAGTACTCATTTTTTAAAAGTGACCTTTTTCAAGACCTGGGAAAACAACTTGCTTTTGTATCAATATGTTTCAATCCGGTCTAAACTGGACCAGGGCAATAGATAAAACTGTCAGCATTTTATGCACCTGAAATTGATGCTGTTTAATTTCCATTTACCTCTGATCCCTTATTGGAAGCTTTTTAGTATTTCCTTCAGTTGTGATGTCAAGGAAGTAACTATAAAAAAATCATTTTCTTAGTTTTAGATTTATTGACACTAAGGTGGATTTTCTCCTCCTATAACTGATTCTCTAGAGTTCAGTATCTTTGTTTATGATTCAGAGTTGTTGACTTCTGCCTCTAAATCCTACTGCATCCCCAAAAAGTACAGTCACTCAGATGCTTATGAGCAGTGAGTAGAGATACCCTTGTGCGTAATCATTTTTTGTTGTTTTTTAAAATTTATTGTACGTCATTAAGCAGATTATATATCATTTGTTGTGCCCATGATAACTTTATCCAAAGTATGTATATTTATCTCAGGGCTGCCATGACAAAGTACTACAGGCTAAGTGGGTGGGTTATCGAACAAATTTATTTATTTTCTCAGAGAAAATAAATTTTACACCAGTCATACTGGATGAGGACCCCACCCTTACGACCTCATTCGGCCTTTAAAAGCTCTATTTCCACATACGGTTACCTTGGGTGGAGTGGTTTCAACGTAGGATTTTGGCAGTGGGTGACACAATTCAGTCCATAGTGTGTGACAGTGTTTATTTCCTCCTTTCCAAACACAAAAGTATGATAGCTTCTTCCCTTTAGCCTCAAGATTACAATGCAAGTATCCATGGTTCTGCTGTTATATCCGCTTTATTGTTTTTACTTTCACTGTTTTCTAAAAACCATGTTTGTTAAAGCTATAGCAAACCAAGTTAGGAATTGCTCACAATGCATTCATCTAATCCGTATCAGTTCAGTGTATTTTCATTGAACAGATCTTTGTTGAATTAATGAAATACTTATGTTGACTGCCCGTGTTTATGTGGGTTTCCCCCATCAGTTTCACTTAACTTTGTACCATGGATCTGTTTCTACTTTGCTAATGTTTTTATTCTTACCTGCTCCTCTTCCCTTTTCCATCGCCCTTTCCACCCTCAGCCCAGAGGTAACTACTGTTAACCATTGTGGCCATGTTTGGGTAATGTTATGCAATGTATACACAAAAGTATTGGGTTTTGGGGAGGGAGCAGAAAAGGAAAGGATCATCTATTCTATGCATCATTTCTTCTCCTCACTTCCAGTCTTTCTGGCCTTGAGTTCCTTCTTTTTCTAATAAGCTTTAATAAAAGTGACAGTAATTAAATAATAATAAATGCTATGACACTAATAAAAAATATGAGTCATGATTGAGGGGACTATATATACAGCTGAATACACACGTGCATACACATTGGAATTTCAAATATCCTTATTCATTCTATGTGTAGTTTTTCTCAATGGCTATTTCAAACCACTACCATTCTCAACCTCCTAGTCCATGCCAGCTCCAATAAAACAGGATGATTTTTCCTTTGCCTTACCAAGAAAATGGAGCCATTGGATATGATACCCTTCAACTTTTAACCTCCATACCTATGCATTTACAGTTAATTATTAGTTAACCAAGATCTAATAAGAGGTGGATATTATTGATAACCCAGTGTTAGGAGGAAAATATAAAATCAAATATGATGTAAAATGAACTTACACCTTTACTTAAAAGTACATCCATTATTTGGGGGACATATTTCCTCTTCTGTAGAATTCAAAAACCGTACTCTTTGCCTTATTCCAGCGCAAGCCAGTAAAACATCAGTTTGTCCTTTAGCAAATGGTTCTCACATTTTCAATAATCTAGAGCTAGACTAATATTCTTAACCTTGGTTGTGCATCAAAAGCACATGAGGAGTGTTCTTTTAAAAAAGTGTCTAGGTCCTATCTAACATGGATTCTTAAAAGACTTTTAAAGTGAGAACTAGTATGAGAACATTTGGTAGGTGTTTCTCCACTTTATTTTTTCTAAGAATCAACTCTGCCATTACCTTGAGAGACTAATAATGGAGTCTGACAAAAGCAGGACGGAAAAATTTGCTTTTTGCATTCTTGTATGTCACATGAAAAGGCAAGTGATTTACATTTGATGCTGCTCCCCTCAGCCATGGAACATGCCCATTTTAGTATGTGCTCCAGCCAAAGCTATGCTCAAATGCTGCCTGGGTCTGGATTCTGGGTCAGCTGTTTACTTGACCAGCTATGATTCTTCAACTCTTCTGCTTTTCCGTGTTTCTTCATCTAGAAAATGGGATTATAGCATAACCTACTTTATAGGACCTTAAAAGTTTAAATGGGTTTCTATATATAAAATTCTTAGAAAATATCTGCCACATAGTGTTCAATAATTGTCAGCCTTTTTTTTTTTTTTTTTTACAAAAATTTGTCGTTATTGATTACTCCTGATTTTCAGAATCTGCCTTCCTGAGACAGGCTTCTTTGGACTACTCTCATTCCTTACCTGCATTCTGTATCATTTCTTTTGTATCCTACTCCTTAAAACATGAGTGTTGTCAGGCTCTGTACTTGGCCCTCTAACTCTTCACCTTTCCTGGATAGTTGTGTCTACTAGTTTATCTTCTTGTACTGCCTACATGCTGATGATTCACAAGCCTGTGTCTCTTAATTTCTAACCAAACCAACCTCGTGCATTTTAGAACCATATATGTTTCCAGTTGTCTGGTCAACATACAGACTTGGATATTTCACAGGTATTTCAAACTTTGCACATACACTGCATTCATCACCTCTTCCCAGACCTAATTATCTTATATTCCCTTGGTGAATGATATAATAATCCAGACATGGGAAATTATTCTTTTTGTTGTTGTTGTTAAAGTTTTTTTTTTTTTAATTTTTATTTATTTATGATAGTCACACACAGGGAGAGAGAGAGAGAGGCAGAGACATAGGCAGAGGGAGAAGCAGGCTCCATGCACCGGGAGCCCGACGTGGGATTCGATCCTGGGTCTCCAGGATTGCGCCCTGGGCTTTGGCAGGTGCTAAACTGCTGTGTCACCCAGGGATCCCTTTGGGGAATTATTCTTAATTCTACTTTTATTTCCCCTTGATGACCAAGTGTCAACAGGTCAAAATTGTTAATACCTTGCTTATGCATTTCTTCACTACTATGTTGATGAGATCTCTCATCTCTTAATTTGGACAATTAGATTTGGTCATTAATGGCCCTCTGTCAGCTCTTTGTTTTAGCTGAAATACAGTTGATCTACACTGGCCTCTTTGTCATTGATCTTTCCCCTTATAGCCCATCTTCTATACTGTTGGCAGAACAATCTATTAAAGAGGTTTTATATGTTTGTCTTCGATTGCTGGGCTCCTTAGAGAGAGATAGTATCCTGTTTTTGTAACCTTAGCATCTGTTAAATTAACTGGCAACTTAATTGAAGAGTAAGTAGTCTTACAGGTTCTCTGGTTTTCTAGCCAGCCATCTTTTTTTTTTTTAAAAGATTTTATTTATTTATTCATGAAAGACACAGAGAGAGAGAGAGAGAGAGGCAGAGACACAGGCAGAGGGAGAAGCAGGCTCCAGGCAGGGACCCTGACGTGGGACTCGATCCCAGGACTCCAGGATCACGCCCTGGGCTGAAGGCAGACCCTAAACCGCTGAGCCACCCAGGGATTCCCTAGCCAGCTATCTTTGACCCTCATTGTTTGATATAACCACCAGCCATATGTGACTATTTAAATTTAAACCAAATAAAGTTAAAATTACTTAGTCATACTAGCCACACTTCAAATGCTCAATAGACACATGAGACTACTGTGTTATATCCAACATATTGGATAACATGTTTTAGAACATTTCCATTACCACAAAGTACAGAGCTGCCGAAGACCCTCACTGATATGGACGTCTTCCTTTACTGACAACATGAGAACATCGAACACCTTTAGAGTGCTAACCTGAGCAAACCAGTCTTTAGTATTTGTCTTTTAGAAAATTTTTATTTCATGTATTTATTCATGAGAGAATGGAGCAGGAACATAGGCAGAGGGAGAAGCAGGCTCCATGCAGGGAGCCTGATGTGGGACTCCATCCCGGGACTTCGGGATCACACCCTGAGTCAAAGGCAGATGCCCAACCGCAGAGCCACCCAGGTGTCCTGTATTTATGTCTTTTTATCTTGATCTTCCCATTAACCACTTTACTGCATCTGCTTTTTAAACTAGCCCTTCTCACAGCACGTCTCTGTCAGGAGAGCCCACAGGTATTTCAACAAACGAGATGTGGTAGAGGACAACCCAGAGATCTAACTGCAGGATGTAGCCACTATCCCTAGAGGTGAAGAAACAAAAGGGAAAGTTGGGGTTACCAGAACCTTGAAGCTCCCAAATAGGTGTCGCTGTGGACTTGGTGCATAAACCTCCAAGATGGTTCACCACCTATCTGGTCTTGCTATTCTGAGGGATGTAGTGAAGATAGTTCTAGATGTTCTGAAAGTAGTTGAAGACTGGAATCAACTGACATTATTAAGTCAACACTGGTAAGATTGGCAAGCAAAGACAGAAGTAAATCTTGCTTTCCTTTTCCTTTTTTTGTTTTTGTTTTCCTTTTCCTACCTTCCACTTCCCTCTAGTACTTACTGGCAGAACCTAAATGGAATGTAGCAGTCAAGGGGTCAGGAAAATGCAATTTTTGGAGTCCCAACCCCAGCATCACAGAGCAAAGGATAGAAGGGTGGAATTGGAGCTGAGAGACAATAGGTAAAGAACACTTTAGTTTCCTTATGAAAATTCCTTTCTGTCCAAAGATGTTCATCCCTAAAATTCCAAATATTCAGGAATGTATATGTAGACTGTCTCTGGGACCTCAAGAGTAAATGTACTAGTTGGAATCATGTTGCTCTTTCTATCAAATGAAACCTTTTAATGATCCATTTGTACTTTTTAAAATCAGTAGCCGAAGGAATTCACTCCCATTCATTCACATATATATTTTTATTTTTCTTCATTTTTGTCTTTTTTCTTTTTTTTTTTTTTTGCATGCCTGCCACATACATAATCTACCAGGTGTACATACATAAGACTTTGTTTTTTTTGTTTTTTTTTTTTAATTTATGATAGTCACAGAGAGAGAGAGAGAGAGAGAGAGAGAGAGAGAGGCAGGCTCCATGCACCGGGAGCCCGATGTGGGATTCGATCCCGGGTCTCCAGGATCGCGCCGTGGGCCAAAGGCAGGCACTAAACCACTGCGCCACCCAGGGATCCCTACATAAGACTTTGTAAAACAAAAGTAATAACCCACGCAAGTCCATCTACCTGAAATTAGACACTTTGACATTTTAATGATAATCCTTCTGCACATCTAAAACATATGTTTAAAATTTTGGCTAAATTGTCAAATGGACCTTCACCAAAGCTATCTGATTATACTGCCACCACTAGAGCATGAGAGTCTATTTCTACAGGTTCAACATTGAATATTATCAGTTTTTAATTTTTTTGTTTTCAGTGACAGAAATTTATTGTATTATTTTTTATTTTTGGTGAAGGTGAACATTTTTAATATGTTAATAGATATTTGTATTTATTGTGTGTAATTAACTGCTTATACTCTGCACTTTTGTGGGGGCCTGCATGTCCAAATTTACAGTAGCTTATATTAGGAATCATTAATTCTTTGTTATGAACATTGCAAAAATTTTCCTTCTGTCATTTATTTTAAGCTTGCTCATAATATTGTTTTATGACTTTTATTTTATGTAATCAAATCTGTTGACCTGCTTTATAATTTCTGCCTGATATTCTGTCTACAAAGAATTTTCCCTGTCCAAAATTATAAAAATCCTCATCCATGTTTTCTTCTGATATTTTTATGATTTATTTTTTATGTCAGTTCCTACTGCAGTTGGAAATTATATTAATTTAAGGAGTGAGGTAAAGATTAATAAATTTCTGCCAAGAATATCTAGTTGTCTAATACCATTTATAAAATAATTCCTCTTTTCCTTTACTGATCTAAAATGTAAACTCCACTAGATAATAATTTTTTATATTTAACATTTATAGAGTTCCATTTATGTTTTTGTCTATTCAGCTGTCATTACTAATTTAATCACTGTTGTTTTAACATTGATTTAAAATATTTTATAACTAATAAACATTTTCCTATCTAATGCATCAGCTGTTGCTCCCTGGCACATACACCTTTAATACTAATTTTTTTTCCAGAATTTTCTATAATCTTATAAACTTTAGATTTATTTAATCTTACTTCAAATAAAAGTTTTATTGGCATTTTGATTGTAATTATTTTGGCCTACATAGATTTGCATATTGAGAAATCATGGTTTCTTCACAATATTGACTCTTCCTACCCCAAAGAATATTGTCTGTCCTTTTATTAGGCTCATAGTTTCTTTAGTTGGAGTTTTAAAATTATTTTCATTTGTCTTTAATTCTAGGTATCTGAATGTGTTTTAATGTTTTTTTATGGTGTTTATGAATGAACCTCTCTTTCCGACTTTGAGTTTTCTAATTGAATACTATTGGAATGGAATGAATTGTAGCTCTCAGCCTTTTTGGTTTCAGGACGTCTTCACACTCGAAAATTATTGAGGACCGAACAGAGCTGTTGTTTGGACAAGTTATACCTATTGCTATTTACCATATTAGAAATTGAAATGGAAAAAAATTTATGATATTCTAAAATGATAAAATATCAACATAACTCAGATGTTACCAAAAATATTATATCTTCTAGAACTACCTTTGAAGCCAGCAATTGCACTACTAGGTATTTATAAAAGGATAGTGATTCCAAGGGTCACCTGCACCCAATGTTTATAGCAGCAATGTCCACAATAGCCAAAATATGGAAAGAGCTCAGATGTCCATCAACAGATGAATGGATAAAGAAGATGTGATATACACACACACACAAACACAATGAGGCGTATATATATATATATATATATATATATATGCTCATATACAATGGAATATTACTTAGCCTTGACAAATGAAATCTTACCATTTGCAATAATGTGGTTGGAAATAGAGGGTATTATGCTAAACAAAACAGGGTCAATCAGAGAAAGACGATACGATTTCACATATATATGGAATTTAAGAAAACAGATGAACATAAGGGAAGGGAGGGAAAATAAAAATATTAAAAATAATGTATTTTAAGTGAAAAATAGCTAGATTTTTTATCTAGTCTGCCTTTTGGAGGCTAGTGTGCTTATATCATAAAACTGAGTCTTGAAGTACTAATTATAATAGCCCCCATCCCTGGTAATAATTACAAAAATTATGGTGTGCTAACACTTCCATACACCACATAGAATTAAAATTCAGAGGAAGGGAGGGAAAAATAAAACCTAAGCAGTGAGGAAGACAATAAGACTCTTAACCATAGGAAACAAACAGGGTTGCTGGAGGAGAAGGGTGGTGGAATGGGGTAACTGAGTGATGGGCATTAAGGAGGGCATGTGATGTGATGAGCACTGGTTGTTATATACAGCTAATCACTGAGCTTTAACTGAAATTAATAATACACTATGTTAATTGAATTTAAAGTTTATTGTGTCGGATTTTAAAAGTTCAGATAGCAAACACTAAAAAGATTGAGTTTAAAAATAGGAATTATTTTCAAAGCAGTCATTCCATTTCTTTGAAAAACAAAAATTGTCTAAGTTTAACAGTTTGGAACTTAAGTATGCCTTTAGTAGTACTGGGAATTCCACAGTAAGACAACTGCTCTTTACTTGGATTGCACTTCCTTTGCCCCATATTTTGAAAATGTCTCCAAGAAAAAAGCTTATCTACTGCCCTCAAATACTGCAACACTGTACTGTCCATCATCCAAACACTGAAATGAGTTGCTTCAAATATTTCTATCCAGTTATGGTTATTGATCGCGGGAAATTTATTCTGTTATCTGCTATTCCATGATGGCTAAATCACAGAAGTCTATAATCTTTTAGAATATAGTATAGAGAAGAATATTGTTAAGATCCTGGCATAACGATGGATTTCTTAATAGAAAAAATTACACATGAAGGAAATTTTTGATAAATTCAATCCCATTAAATTAAGAATTCTATCCATCAGGAGATTCCCCAACGTGAGTAAAAAGACAAGACAATGTAGTGGGGGTAGATAGTTGCAATGTAGAAGAGGACCGTGCAGTAATAAAATGTTGTAAAGAGTAGGTTTATGGCTTGCGTAAGATAAATAGAGTTTTGGAAACGTTCCCAGATCTTTTTCATTTAAAAATCAACAAAAATGGCTAAGAAAAACCAATAGACAGTGTTTTTTGACAAACTAAGTGACAAGACATTCTCATAAAATACAAAGTACAAGTAGATGGAACAAAACTATGGGGAACCACAATATTTTGGCAAGGCTTGGCAGATTTTGCAGATGTGAGTAGTTAGCAAGTTAAAAGGGAAAATCTGTGTGTCCTAAGACCACCAGAAAACAAATTACCAATAAATATACATGAAGTGAGAAGATTTCACTGGAATCTTCTCCAGGTAGATCTGAGAACAACTGGCGAGACAGAAGGCTCCACTGGCTTCAATATGTGGATGAGTACAAAAGGACATGAGAACAAAGATGTTGCAAGAAATCAGAGGGGGCAGAGGCAGTCTAACAAAAAGTCAAAAATAAAACTTTCAGAAGGACAGAAGTTGCTGGGAATAGAATCCAGTTAAGATGGATCTAACCCAAAACTATTAATTATCTGACGTGTAAATTCCTACTCTTCCTGATGCACCATAACAGCATTCCTGTGTCCCTAGGAATTAGTGAAGATACAGTGTCTATTATTAATCTGAAGTGCTCACTTAGATCCCTTCTCCCAATGCACAAGCACCTTGGTAAATGGACAACAGTCTCATTAGGGAAAGGTTATGATTTAGAATATTTATATTTCCCCCACATGATTGGGAGCTTTCTTCAGCTTCTTAGCCTTCCCTTCATTCAGGTGGCCCTGGGGCTACAAACTCTCGCATTTTTGGAATTGGCCAAGGGCCCATGACTCTTCATTTTGGTCATTCAAGTTGAACTCCCATTTATCAGATTAACAATCTTTTCTTCTTTAATTGGCTACTTAGCTATTTCAGTCCTGGGATACCATAGCAATTAGATGTTGCCAAAGATCACATCTTCCAGTTACTTTGTGGCTTTGGTGCCATTAAAGTAACCATGCCCACCTTATCTCCACTACTTCAGTGATGCTACTACATGCCCCTTACCTCCCTGTGATCATATTATTCCCATTGAATTCTGGGAACCTGTTCGAGAATAGCACTTCCCATTGTCATTTCTGATGCACAGAGAATAGCCACAAGAGTTCTTCAAGAATGTTGGTGATGACTTCACTAATATGTTTCCCAAGGATTTGATAAAGGGAGTATTTTCTGGACTCTTCAGTAGACATAGCAGGTGAATGAGCATGTCTTACATAGTAAATCTATTCCAGCATTGCAATCTCCCTAAACTTTTGGAAACTCCTTATATGGTATACCAAGCAAGTTCTGGCATCTCAACATTGTTCAGTGTTGGCCACAAGTGAGTCCAAGTTTCAGATAATGAAGCAAAACTTTTATAGCTGCTCCTAGTCTTCATAGCCAACAATTGAATACAAAGTCTCTGCTTAGTGCTTCATATAAATAGATTCAAGCCAATCCAACAGTATATTCCTTTACCCTGACCAAACATCCATTTTCACACATAGTTCTTAGGTTTATCTCAATATAAATTGATAAAATTTTGCATTACTTTGATGTGTGTGATGTCTCTTTCCTCTTAGGTCACACTTCACAGTTGAACCCTGGCACCTACTTGAGTCTGAATGTAGACCTACAAGCAATAAGAGGTGGTAAGTGAGGAAATGTTGAAAAAGATCAGCAGTTCCCTACAAGGCAGGGACCTCAGGTGAGGTCATTACAGCTACTCCAAGCAAGGGGTATCTAGCTTCTGACAGGGGAGGGAGGCTGCTCTTAGTTAGCAAAACTTAAAGGTTCAAGGTCCTGAGCTTCTTTGGAAACTGCCCATGTGTCCGTTCCCATTTTCAGGGTCCCACTCTTTCCTAGTTGATGACCTAACTTTAACATAAGACATCCTGTTGTTCTGTGAATTCAGTTTGCTTTTTAATTCAACCATCCACAGAATTAAACTGCAGATATGGTTTTAAAAACATCCTGGAAGTTCCAGGAGACAAGGGTCTCATGTAGGGTAGTTGCAGCTTTCTTGTCCTTTATGCAGACTTTGAGATGGGAATGTAAGGTTCACCAACCTCATCATTTTCTTTCTTCAGATTCTTAGTGCACTTTAAAGTAACCAATCTTTTTCTACACTAATTTCACTAAAATATGGCAGGAGCTACTTAGTTATAGGCCAATCTTGCCTTCTAGGGTATTTAATCATAGGTGATTTCAAGTAATAATTTCAGTCACAATTTTGCCATTGCAATCAATGGACTACTAGTGCCTCCTTCATACTAGTGCCTTTACAATAAGCAACATTAATTCCCTTTAATCAGATTGGATGGAGGCGGGGCAAGGTGGCGGGAGAGTAGGGTCCCCAAGTCACCTGTTCCCACCAACTTACCTAGATAACTTTCAAATCATCCTTGAAAACCTACGAATTCAGTCTGAGATTTAAAGAGAGAACAGCTGGAACGCTACAGTGAGAAGAGTTTGCGCTTCTATCAAGGTGGGAAGACAGAAAAAAAAAAAAAAAGAAATAAAAAGGCCTCCCAGGGGGAGGGGCCCCGCGAGGAGCCGGGCTGAGGCCGGGGCGAGTGTCCCCAGGACAGGAAAGCCCCGTCCCGGAGAAGCAGGAGCTGCACCAACCTTCCCGGGTGGAAAGGGGCTCGCAAGGAGTTGGAGCAGGACCCCAGGAGGGCGGGGATGCCCTCGGGCTCCCTGGGACACTAACAGACACCTGCGCCCCGGGGAGAGCAGCCACCCGCGGCCGAGCTCCCTAAAGGGCAGCAGCCTGCACGGCGGGGCCCGGGAGCAGCTCGGAGGCGGCTCCGCAGAGGGGGCTGCACGGCCTGGGAGCATGATTCCAGAGGCATGGGCCCCGGAGCCCAGGACACCCAGTGGACACAGCCCAGGATCTTCGTTCCCTCCCGGGACAGGCGGAGGCCGGGAGGACACAGAACAGCGAGGATGCTCCTGCCGCCGGGCGCCCCGAGCTGTGCAGATCGTTGCCCGGCCCCGGAGCATCCGGCCCCTGCAGACTGGGAGCTGCTATAGTTACTGCGGGAGCTGACTCCAGGACTGGAGGGCTGGCCGCCGCCAGTGGTGTTGTTCCTCCTGGTGTCACTTTGTACCTGGGACTGAGCAGGGGCCTCACAGGATAAACGGCTCCCATTGAGCCGTGCACCTGGCAAGGAGTGGGGCAGCTCCCCCAGGTGCACACACCTGAGAATCAGCACAGCAGGCCCCTCCCCCAGAACACCAGCTGGAAGGACAGGGGAAAAGCAAGTTATTGACCAAACAGCACTGGAAAGTTTCAGGGGAAGTCGAGGAATTTACAGTATATAGAATCAGAGGATACTCCCCCTTGTTTCTTGTTTTCTATTTGTCCCCCCACCTTTTTTCCCCTTTTCTCTCTTTTTCTCCTTTTTACAGTACAACTTGTTTTTGGCCACTCTGCACTGAGCAAAATGACTAGAAGGAAAAACTCACCACAAAACAAAGAATCAGAAACAGTCCTCTCTCCTACAGAGTTACAAAATTTGGATTACAATTCAGTGTCAGAAAGCCAATTCAGAAGCACAATTATAAAGCTACTGGTGGCTCTGGAAAAAAGCATAAAGGATTCAAGAGACTTCATGACTGCAGAATTTGGATCTAATCAGGCCGAAATTAAAAATCAATTAAATGGGATGCAATCCAAACTGGAGGTCCTAACGATGAGGGTTAACAAGGTAGAAGAACGAGTGAGTGACATAGAAGACAAGTTGATGGCAAGGAAGGAAACTGAGGAAAAAGAAAAACAAAAGATCATGAGGAAAGGTTAAGGGAAATAAATGACAGCCTCAGAAGGAAAAAAACTATGTTTAATTGGGGTTCCCGAGGGTGCGGAAAGGAACAGAGGTCCAGAAACTATATTTGAACAAATCATAGCTGAGAACTTCCCTAACTTGGGAAGGGAAACAGGCATTCAGATCCAGGAGATAGAGAGATACCCCCCGCCCCCCGCTAAAATCAATAAAAACCGCTCAACACCTCGACATTTAATAGTGAAACTTGCAAATTCCAAAGATAAAGATCCTTAAAGCAACTAGAGACAAGAAATCCCTAACCTTTATGGGGAGAAGTATTAGGCTAACAGAAGACCTCTCCACAAAGACCTGGCAGGCCAGAAAGGGCTGGCAGGATATATTCAGGGTCCTACATGAGAAGAACATGCAGCCAAGAATACTTTATCGAGCAAGTCTCTCATTCAGAGTAGAAGGAGAGATAAAGAGCTTCCAAGATAGGCAGAAACTGAAAGAATATGTGACCACCAAACAGCTCTGCAAGAAATATTAAGGGGGACCCTGTAAAAGAAAGAGGAAGTCCAAGGAAACAATCCACAAAAACAGGGACTGAATAGGTATTACGATGACACTAAATTCATATCTTTCAATAGTAACTCTGAACGTGAATGGGCTTAAGGACCCCATCAAAAGGCGCAGGGTTTCAGACTGGATAAAAAAGCAAGACCCATATATTTGCTGTCTACAAGAGACTAATTTTAGACATAAGGGCACCTACAGCCTGAAAATAAAAGGTTGGAGAACCATTTACCATTCAAATGGTCCTCAAAAGAAAGCAGGGGTAGCCATTCTTGTATCAGATAAATTAAAGTTTATCTCAAAGACCGTAGTAAGAGATGAAGAGGGACGCCATATCATAAAGGATCTATCCAACAAGAGGACCTAACAATCATCAATATTTATGCCCCAAATGTGGAAGCTACCAAGTATATCAATCAATTAATAACCAAAATTAAGACATACTTAGATAATAATATACTTACACTTGGTGACTTGAATATAGCGCTTTCTATAACTGACAGGTCTTCTAAGCACAACATCTCCAAAGAAACAAGAGCTTTAAATGATACACTGGACCAGATGGATTTCACAGATATTTACACAACTTTACATCCAAACGCAACTGAGTACACATTCTTCTCAAGTGCACATGGAACTTTCTCCAGAATAGACCACATACTGGGTCACAAATCAGGTCTTAACTGATACCAAAAGATTGGGATCATACCCTGCATATTTTCAGACCATAATGCTTTGAAATTAGAACTAAATCACAAGAAGTTTGGAAGGATTTTAAACACGTGGAGGTTAAGGACCATCCTGCTAAAAGACGAAAGGGTCAACCAGGAAATTAGGGAAGAATTAAACAGATTCATGGAAACTAATGGGAATGAAGATACAACCGTTCAAAATCTTTGGCATACAGCAAAAACAGTCCTGAGGGGCATATACATTGCAATACAAGCATCCATCCAAAACCTGGAAATAACTCAAATACAAAAGCTAACCTTGCACCTAAAGGAGAAAAAACAGCAAATAGATCCTACACCCAGCAGAAGAAGAGAATAAAGATTCGAGCAGAACTCAATGAAATAGAGACCAGAAGAACTGTGGAACAGATGAACAAAACCAGGAGTTGGTTCTTTGAAAGAATTAATAAGATAGATAAATCCTTAGCCAGCCTTATTAAAAAGAAGAGAGAAAAGACTCAAATTAATAAAATCATGAATGAGAAAGGAAAGATCACCACCAATACCAAGGAAATACAAACGATTTTAAAAACTTATTATGAGCAGTTAAATGCCAATAAATTAGGCAATCTAGAAGAAATGGACACATTTCTGGAAAACCACAAACTACCAAAACTGGAAAAGGAAGAAACAGAAAACCTGAACAGGCCAATAACCAAGGAGGAAATTGAAGCAGTCATCAAAAACCTCCCAAGACACAAAAGTCCAGGGCCAGATGGCTTCCCAGGGGAATTCTATCAAACGTTTAAAGAAGAAAACATACCTATTCTACTAAAGCTGTTCGGAAAGATAGAAAGAGATGGAGTACTTCCAAACTCGTTCTATGAGGCCAGCATCACCTTAATTCCAAAACCAAACAAAGACCCCACCAAAAAGGAGAATTACAGGCCAATATCCCTGATGAACACAGATGCAAAAATTCTCACCAAGATACTAGCCTGTAGGATCCAACAGTACATTAAGAAGATTATGTATCATGACCAAGTGGGATTTATCCTCGGGATGCAAGGTTGGTTCAACACTCGTAAAGCAATCAATGTGATTCATCATACCAGCAAGAGAAAAAACAAGAACCATATAATCCTCTCAATAGATGCAGAGAAAGCATTTGACAAAATACAGCATCCATTCCTGATAAAATATCTTCAGAGTGTAGGGATAGAGGGAACATTCCTCAGCATCTTAAAAGCCAACTACAAAAAGCCCACAGCAAATATCATTCTCAATGGGGAAACACTGGGATCCTTTCTCCTAAGATCAGGAACAAGACAGGGATGTCCACTCTCACCACTGTTATTCAACATAGTATTAGAAGTCCTAGCCTCAGCAATCATGCGGCAAAAAAGAAATAAAAGGCATTCAAATTGGCAAAGAAGAAGTCAAACTCTCCCTCTTTGTAGATGACACGATACTGTACCCCGAAAGCCTCTACCCCAAGATTGCTAGAACTCATACAGCAATTTGGTAGCGTGGCAGGATACAAAATCAATGCCCAGAAATCAATGGCATTTCTATACACTAACAATGAGACTGAAGAAAGAGAAATTAAGGAGTCAATCCCATTTACAACTGCACCCAAAAGCATAAGATACCTAGGAATAAACCTAACCAAAGAGGTAAAGGATCTATACCCTAAAAACTATAGAACACTTCTGAAAGAAATTGAGGAAGACACAAAGAGATGGAAAAATATTCCATGCTCATGGATTGGCAGAATTAATATTGTGAAAATGTCCGTGCTACCCAGGGCAATTTACACATTTAATGCAATCCCTTTCTTCAGAGAGTTAGAACAAATCATCTTAAGATTTGTGTGGAATCAGAAAAGACTCTGAGTAGCCAGGGGAATATTAAAAAAGAAAACCATAGCTGGGGGCATCACAATGCCAGATTTCAGGTTGTACTACAAAGCTGTGGTCATCAAGACAGTGTGGTACTGGCACAAAAACAGACACATAGATCAATGGAACAGAATGAAGAATCCAGAAATGGACCCTCAACTTTATGGTCAACTAATATTCAATAAAGCAGGAAAGACTATCCACTGGAAAAAAGGTAGTCTCTTCAATAAATGGTGCTGGGAAAATTGGACATCCACATGCAGAAGAATGAAACTACACCATTCTCTTACACCGTACACAAAGATAAACTCAAAATGGATGAAAGATCTAAATGTGAGACAAGATTCCATCAAAATCCTAGAGGAGAACACAGGCAACACCCTTTTTGAACTTGGCCACAGCAAATTCTTGCAAGATACATCCACAAAGGCCACAGCAAAAGCAAAAATGAATTATTGGGACTTCATCAATATGAGGAGCTTCTTCACAGCAAAAGAAACACTCAACTAAAAGACAACCTACAGAATGGGAGAAGATATTTGCAAATGACGTATCAGATAAAGGGCTAGTATCCAAGATCTATAAAGAACTTATTAAACTCAACAGCAAAGAAACAAACAATCCAATCATGAAATGGGCAAAAGACATGAAGAGAAATCTCACAGAGGAAGACATAGACATGGCCAACACGCACATGAGAAAATGCTCCGCATCACTTGCCATCAGGGAAATACAAATCAAAACCACAATGAGATACCACCTCACGCCAGTGAGAATGGGGAAAATTAACAAGGCAGGAAACCACAAATGTTGGAGAGGATGCGGAGAAAGGGAACCCTCTTACACTGTTGGTGGGAATGTGAACTGGTGCAGCCACTCTGGAAAACTGTGTGGAGGTTCCTCAAAGAGTTAAAAATAGACCTGCCCTACGACCCAGCAATTGCACTGCTGGGATTTACCCCAAAGATACAGATGCAAGGAAACGCCGGGACACCTGCACCCCGATGTTTCTAGCAGCAATGTCCACAATAGCCAAACTGTGGAAGGAGCCTCGGTGTCCATCGAAAGATGAATGGATAAAGAAGATGTGGTTTATGTATACAATGGAATATTACTCAGCCATTAGAAACGACAAATACCCACTATTTGCTTCGACGTGGATGGAACTGGAGGGTATTATGCTGAGTGAAATAAGTCAGTCGGAAAAGGACAAACATTATATGGTCTCATTCATTTGGGGAATATAAAAATTAGTGAAAGGGAATAAAGGGAAAGGAGAGAAAATGTAGTGAAAATATCAGTGAGGGTGACAAAACATGAGAGACACCTAACTATGGTAAAGGAGTAAGGGTAGTGGAAGGGGAGGTGGGCAGGGGGTTGGCATGACTGGGTGATGGGCACTGAGGGGGGCACTTGGCGGGATGAGCACTGGGTGTTATGCTATATGTTGGCTAATTGAACTCCTATAAAAATTAAAAAAAAAATAAACAGATTGGAGATAAAAATTAAAGATCATCACTCTGAAGATTCTGTTACTCTGGAACCACTTTTGATACCAATAATGATATTTATGAGGCTGAATGAGGGAGGCTACTATGAATTGTGAGATATAATACTTATGATAATTAAAACAACACAATTTGGGGAGGGGAGGATGTAGGAATGAAATTTTAGAAGAAAAGTTGGGAAATTAGTGAAAGTGTCACTGAGCAGTCCACCTGAGAAGCCAAGCATGCCCAGCTGCTAAACTTGGATTCTGAAGAGAAAACTCACAGGGAGACTTATGAGGAGGTGTGCTTGTATCACTCCCGTCTCTACCTTGATGATGGGCATGGGGCAACTGACAGTCAACAGAATTAGCAAAGAGATGGGTGTGGAATGGAAGGAGATCAGATACAAACTAGGACATACTGGCATATCCACAGGTGTTAGTCACCACATCTAACCAAGGGCCTTTAGAGAAAAAAGGCTAATTCTACTTTCCCAGTCTTGTGATTCTTTTTACCAATTCTAACTCAAATCATAAAGAAAAGGAGATTCTAGAAAATGGACTTAGAGCTTTAACAGGTGACATACTTCAGGCTATGATGAAGGCATGGAAGAAAAACAGAGCCACAAGGCAAATGTATGTGTGCATGTGTTATACATACATTACAATATATGTTATACAAAAAATCCTGAGAATCCAGTAAAAAAGTGAACTTAAATAGAAGCTTTACAAAAAAACCAATGACTGATAAATATGGAAAAGTGCTAACTTCAATAATAATCAGGCAAATACAAATTGAAACCACAAGATAGCCACCAAACGCCCACAAGATGGGCAAAAATTGACTTTTGACACTATCAAATGTTGGTGGGATGTGTACATAGCAACAAGAACACTTAAATCATTCTGGTGGGTGTGTAAATTAGTGCAATCACTTAGGAAAACATTATTTTAACATTTAACATTATTTAGGACATCTGAAATTATAAGTACATTATGCAGCAATTCCTAAGTATTTTTCCTTAAGATATTTGGGTATATGTGTATCAGCTTATGCATACAAAAATGTTCTTGGAAGCATTGTTCATACTAGCAAAAACCAGAAACAACTCAAATAGCCATCAACAGTAAACTGATGAATTGTTGGATATTCCCATAATGGAATATTCCACAGCAATAAAAAAGAACAAACAACTGCTGTGTAGGTTACAAAAGTGAATCCCTTCACTGAGTGAGAGAAGCAAGACAAAATCATTCAATGTATTTAATATTCAAAAAACCCTGGGCAAAATCAAAATACATAGGAATTCATTCATAAATGGTAAAATTAAAATAAAAAGCAAGAAAAGGATTGCCATATAAGTGATGACTTATATGGTACTTTGAGGTAGAAGGAAAGATGTGTGATTGGTAAAGGGCATCAGGGACTCTTGCTTCCAATTTCTTATGATCTGATATGTTTCAGTTTTCTGTATGTATGTAAGTTTGCAAGTGGAGCTTGAAACAGAATTATCCCTTAGAGATATAAATTTGAAAATCAGCTCTGAGATGTAGTTAAAATGAAGGGAATTTCCATGATATATAATAAGATGATGCAGAGACAAGAGAGGAGAGGAGGGCCCAGGTCTGAGTTTTGAGGAGCATGGAAGGTGTTGTGCTCAAGGGAAAACCAGCGCAGGAAATAGAGAACATCAAATGAGGGAGGAAAGTCTCGTGTCTCTTAGCTTAAGACAGAAGAGTTTTTTTACAAGTTGGAACTGGTCACTTATAAGAAGTGTTTCTGAGTAACATGGGGACAGAGAGTCCGTTATCTTGACAACGGTCATCTCCGTGGAGTGGCAGAGACAGAAGGCATGATAGACCGGCTTCAAGAAGTCATCAGGCACTGTGCGGCTAGAAAGCACTGTCAGTACTGGATAAAATATTAGAGCAGTTTTAATGCCTCCCTCAGGCTGGGAAGATAGTGAGGAATACTCTCAATGGTCAAGAATCACATAAGCCTGGATCCATTCTGATCAACTATGCCAAAAGGAAGATTAAATTACTTTTTTTAGTCTTCCCATAAAAAATATTACAAAATCATTAACATGTGAAGAGATGTGGCCAAAAATGTCAGAAAAAGAATTGCGGAGATGACTGGATTTAATTATATATGTTACTATTTGTCATATTTTTATAATTTTTGCTATTTCTTTTCCTGTTCCAGTAAATATTAACTTTCCTAAATAATTTTACATTTTTCATTTAAAAGTTCCTCCTCCCACCATAAATTGGATCTTTGGGCCCATAAAACCCAAATCAGGCCAGTAAGCTAGGGAAAGAACATAAAGTCCAGGAAAAAGAAAAAACATTAAGCAAAATGGGAAAAATCTTCCCAAGGAAGGCAGTTAAGAAATGCATCTTTTCCATCCTTTGCTCTGGATGGATGGAGGGAGAAATCTACAGCCACTAGCTGGGGATTTGGTTTGAGGCTAGAATTGGCATTGAATATATGGTCTGAAAAATCTCAAGATGAGAACTTTTTCCTTTGAAGTAGCGCCAGGTTGATAGTGGCAGCAGGAATCTGGCAGCAGTAGCAAAATCAAATCCTTTGTGCGTCATGCAACTTATACCCAGAAGGGCTGAAAATAGAAAATGAAGTGTTGGCCCTCAGCAGCAAGGTTTTTAAATTGATTTTATATAAGCCATGACCAAGAGGTAAATATAAACATTTGCAGAAATTGGCATAAAGAGTCCTTTCAGATGTTGGTGCTGGAAAAGGATTTGCCCCATTTTGACAGCAGTTATGCATTAGGAAAGGAAGAATTTTAAAAAGCAGAAGGGTTAAATAGCATGATAGATATGATGACATTTATCAGATTGATAAAGTTTCCAATAAATGGGACCTTAAAATATCTTTAGAATATCTCTCTTATCCCATGTTGACGTGGATACAGAGGTGCATTGCTTAGATCCCCTTTGTTCAGGACTACAACAGGGTCTGCATCAGTGGAAAGGGCAGCTTTGTCCAAGGGCATACCCTTCCTGGCATTGCCCACAGCTGGGGTTCCACAGATGCATGGCGATATTAAAGGTCATGCCATTTTGGCCCAGTGCAGGGCCATGTGTGCTCCAGTGTTCCCCACTGGATTGGCAAAACTTTGATCCTCACTCTTCTGTATCTAGTCCTATCACTCCCACAGGTGATCATCTATTTTCTAATACAAACTCTGCCTCAGTGTGAGCTTCTGGAAAATGCAATTGGTGACACATGTTTACCCAATTAGATGTGATTAGATTTCTCAGGCATATTGATGCAAAAATAGAACCAAATTTTTTTATCCCTCATTACAGGTTAATAAATCTGTGTTCTACTTAATAAATGTCTATAATCAGTTTCATTAATCCAAACTAGTTTGTGTAGGTATGATCATTGTGGTCAATAATACCCAAAAGAGCAAAGAAAAATGACTGAACTAGAAGCCTTTTAATGTGAAAATTTACTAACAATTTTGTTAAATTTTTCTTTGCTTTCACTAGTGTGTGTATATTGGGCATTCTTTTGATCACTTGATTGATCATTTTAAAAGAACTTCTAGTTGAAGAGAGCATAGTTACACTCCAATAAATTGATTGTTGTCTTCTAAATTCCCAGTAGGTGGTGTCATAATACTGTATTTAGGGAATATATATATATATTTTTTAATAGAGTGGAAAAAGAAGAAAACGCTAATATACTTGTTCAAATATATGTACTTTGATTTTAAAAGCTTCTTTACTTTTTCTTCTGAAGTGGCACTATTACAAACACCTTAATTCTTTTTTTTTAAGATTTTATTTATTTATTCATGAGAGACACAGAGAGAGAGAGAGAGAGAGGCAGAGACACAGGCAGAGGGAGAAGCAGGCTCCATGCAAGGAGCCTGATGTGGGACTCCATCCTGGGTCTCCAGGATCACACCCTGGGCTGCAGGCGGCGCTAAACCGCTGCGCCACCGGGGCTGCCCAAACACCTTAATTCTTTATGAAATATTTCAATTCATATTTTTATAAAAAGTATGTACAAAGTGACAGTATTTTATTCTTTTATCCTTTGGAGTTATATGAGACTACACAGTCAATCAGAAGAATAGGATGACCAAAATGTTTTCAAGAATCTTTCTTTTTTGCTCTCATATTTTAGACATATGAAAAAAGAAACTGTTCTTATTCTGGAATTCAAACAGGAATGCAGAACCTGTCATTATAATCATTATAACCTTTATTTTGCACTCAAAATGTTTTCTACTTTTAGCTACTCTTTAGAACTATCTATATCATAAGTGATTGGCCTTGCTAGAAATCCAACTGTTTCTAGCTGAATTGAATGTAGTCTTAATTTTCTACCTTATACTTTAGTAATTCTCACATTTGCTTTGACGATATAATACATGCTGTACATTACAACTCAGAGGACAATGTGGCCTCATTGCAAGAATGATTCTTTTTTTTAAAAAAAAATATTTTATTTATTTATTCAGAGAGAGAGGCAGAGACACAGGCACAGGGAGAAGCAGGCTCCATGCAGGGAGCCTGACATGGGACTCCATCCTGAGTCTCCAGGATCAGGCCCTGGGCTAATGGTGGCGCTAAACCTCAGAGCCACCCAGATGCCGGCAAGGATGATTCTTAACATGCCCTGTGTCATTGCATATTCTCAGTGTCTCCCCAGCTGGATTATATACCCTTTGAAGATAGAGCCCATGGATTAGTGGTGTGTGTTTGGTAACTCCCCAGAGCCTTTTTTAAACTTATGCAAAATTATATAGACGTTTGGAAAATGTTTGTTAAATGTGATACTATTTAAATTTAAATAATTGACTTCTCCTTGAAATGTTCCTACATCCCAGAGATTAGGTATCTACAATCTGAGTTCTATTATTTTGATAATTTAATGCTTGTGATACCTCAGTAGTCAGGAATCTGAAGATGTATGCTCCCCATAGGGTTGGTCTTTAATGGAATGTTGTTAAATTATTTTCAAAAGCGATAAGTATTTCACTTATTTTTAAAAGTCTGTTAAAGAAGTTAAAACATTTTTAACTTTCTTTTTTCTGAAATTAAAAAATTAAGACGAGATAGTTTAAGTTAAGAAAATGTTTTCAAAAAATACTGAGATATCTCATTACTTTCAGGAAAATGTTGAACACCCAGGCCCTTGAAAGGACAGAAAGTGTGGCAGTCTCAGGGACTTAGCCATAAGAATCCACTGACATTCCCTGGGGAAGTTGTTTCTAGACATTATCACTGAGTTTCGTGGTTTGAAGAGCCATTTCCTGAAAGCTCCATAGTAGCTTTCTGGATTTGACCCTATGTTGTAATGGCCTCCAAATATAGAAATAATGATATTTCTTCTCGAAAACCAAGATCCATTTCTCCAGGTGTTGTAGTTGAATTGTGTTTCTTTAAAATCCATATGTTGAAGTTGTAACTTCTCATTACCTCAGAATGTACCTGTATTTGTAGGTAAGGTTATTAAAGAGTAATTAGAAGAAAATGCAATGATCAAAGTGGGCCATAACTCACTATGACTGGTGACCTTATAGGAAAAAGAAATTTATACACAGACATGTAGAGATGGAAGAGCATGTGAAGACACAGGGAAAAGGAGAGAAGCCTCAAAAGAAACCAATCTTGTAAATGCCTTGTTCTTGGACTTCTAGTCTCCAGAAATGTAAGAAAATAAATTTCCATTTTTAAGCCACTCAAATTGTCGTGCTTTGTTATAGCACCCTAGCAAATATACCAGCCAATGTTTGGATGATCTTTTTGGTTTCTTCCTCTAGTGCAAATGTTCTTGAATCTTTCCTTTGCTTAAAATGAAAGAGAAACTGTAGAATGCAAATCTGGGCACCACACACAAAGACGGGTCAGCAGATTTGATTCCAACCAAGGTGGTCTCTAGTAGCAATACGTAGACCAATACTCTCTCTTTTGGATTCCATAAACCTGGTGGGAAGTGACTCTTCCTTGAGGTAAAACAAAACAAAACTAGCTCTCCTAAGTTGATTCAAAGACCTAAGGTCAAGAACTAAAATTTTGAGTGGAGTTTTTATTTCTGGGAATGATACAATCAGTTGTTTCAAAGCAGTCATTCCTGCTTTAAAAAAAAAAAAGCCTCATGAAATAAAGTACAGATAGCTATGTGAAGGCATTGGAGAACTACCTAAGTAATGAGGATTAAGGATTTGCACGGGCTTGAGTCCAGGAAAGAATCAAGTTAGATAAGCCCAGCATCAGATGCTGCTTTTCTCTTCAATGCATTTACCAATTCACAAAGGGGATGACTGATGGAGCTTGAGGGAGTGGGAAGGATTGAAGTTCAGGACCCATACAGGGTGAGAGACCTTGGAAAAAACCTTGTTCTGGCACCTTGAAATGTTTTACTTTAAGAACAAGAGTAAACAGAAATAGGTCCTAGGAGGGAGTAAAGCCCAGATTTGAGTCTTGAAATGACTGATGAGATTACTGTGAGTTGCTAGCACCTCTAGCTGGGTTGCCTACTAGCAATAAAAGTAAAGACACATTATTCACAGCCTGATACTGTCTCTTCAAACTTTACATATAACATCAAGCAAGCTGAGTCAGACAAAGCAAAGAAGTACAAAAACTAGCAGAAAAGAAGACATGACCTTGAATTTAAATGACAAGGAAACATCATTAGAAAAAGATAAATGGGAGATCCAGATCATGAAAAGATCATGCAAAGACTTTAAAATAAGTGTTATTAATACTGTCAAGGAATTCATTGGCAAAATAGAAAATTTCAAATGACCATTAGAAATGTATGAAAAAATGAAGAGCAAAATAAAAAGTAAATATATGGGAGAAAAAACACTTCTGGAATGGTGGAATAAGAACCTCTGAAAATATATTCCTCCAGAAAATCTATGAGAACATTACAGAAAAGGATCGAAGTCAACTTTTTTTTAGTACTCTGGAAATTAACGAAAGGATTGTAACAATCTAAGGAATGTATATTTATCAAAAATGACAATCTGGGTAAGAAGAATGAGTTCTGTGGCATGTTAACCTGCCCTATTCCCATCCTCTCCTCCCACTCCATAGCAGCTTTGAAAACGAGGGGCTAAGTAACAGCTGAAGGAAAGAGAATTGGTTCGGTACTCTCCAAAAAGCCTCATCCCTAGATAATTGTTACTACTTCCCCTGTCTGGCAGCTACCTGGGAAAGCCCACTTCAAAGAACTTATCTTTATTTGAACTGACTTAGAATTTGCTCAGTGGGAAGGGTCCTACTCCCAGAGCATTCGTGAAAAACAATCAGTGACAATTATTTAACAGCCAGGTAGCTGACTGAGGTGATGATACCAGCTAGGGAAATAAGAGTCTGGCCCTAAAACAAAAGGAATATTTGGAGAATAAGATGTTCATACGGGGTTTTAAAAAGCTCTGGCATAGTCCTGGGCATGTAGAAGGCCAGGTACATGGGCAAGGCTGTGGTGTGCCCAGGCCAGGAAAGATCTAAGAAGTCCTTAATCTCTCACAGAAAGAAAATCAAACAGAGTATGGTGGTCTTGGTAAACTGAGAAGGCAGAAACTAGACTGCACAGAGGGTAAGATGGCTGGAATTTGTACAGCAGAATACATGAGAGAAAATGGCCATTTTGAGTTTTTTTCAGAGGTTTGAGATACGGATTTTATGTCCTTTTACTGTCTCTTTCCTTCCCAGGGTCTTTTCTCACTTCAGTGGTCTTTTCCTGGTACCAGTTTTCTGGTTCTTCTCAGCCAGAAATACAGTGTGATTTTTTACAAATGCCCCCCACTACCACTGGATGGCCTCAAAGACTGCAATTAACTTTAGGCTACAAGTGCCTCCCTCATGTTGCTCCACTACCTTCCCTTGAGGGTATACTGCACATCTAATTCTATGTGCTTCAGTTCATTCTCCATTGCCTTTTTGTATTAGTCCAAGTTTTATAGTTGCTTCTTGTGAGCTTCATCTTCTGATGAAGAAGAAATTAATACTAATAAATACCTGAAAGAAAATTTGCAAACAAATAACATCTGTTGTATACATCTAATTTATTCTGAATATAAAGACATTGATAAGGTTGGTGTTAATTTGAAGCTGTAGATGTAAGGGCATATCACATCTGCCTAAGTCCCTAGTTAGCATAAAGTGCTTCATCTGACACCCAACAGACACTGAACTCTCTGCCTGTCTCTACAATGCACTGATCTTGCTGCAGTTATGTGAGGTTATTATTACCACCTACTTCTGTTTGGGTAGAGAATACAAAGGATCAGCTGGAAATAAACAATGGCCAAAGGAAATAGAATGTCTGGTCAAAAATAAGCATAAAATAGTGCATCCCTTCCCAGTCTGTCAGCTGTGATGGCTTGTTTGCTTAATTGATTAATTGCTTAATTAGTTTGTTGAATGAAAATAAATGCACTTTGTAGCAGTAAGTAGTTTTCTTGGTTATTTCTTTTAACTGGCATCCTCAGCCAGACCTTCGCTGTAACCTGTGGTAGAACTAAATTTAGAGTATACAAGTTAAATTGGCAGATGACTTAAATACAGTAACAGCCTTGCAACTTCTGTGCTGTAGCTACCTAGTTGTTTAGTTCTATTCCTTTTTTTTAACTTTCAAAATTAGATATTATCATTAATACCATATAGAAAAGTTGTTTTATATTTGTAGACACATTAATCACTGTATTTGTTCAATATTTATGTTCCAACTGTCATCCTCTAATCAATTTTCTTCTTATTGAAGTATATCTGAAGTTCCTCTCATTAAAATGATAAACATTCAAAGATTTTGATTTCTAAAATGTCTTTACTTCACCTTTGTTCTAGTAATAGAGTTTGGCTGGATGCACAATTCTTAGTTGATAGGTATTTTCTCTAAACACTTTGTCTTTCTACTATATTCTGGCTTCCCTTTTACTGTTGAAAATTCCATCATTAATCTGTGTATCATCAATCAAACTATCATGCCTTTGTAGGCGGTCTGCCTTTTCTCTCTGTTTTTAAGATATTTTTTATTTGTTTGGTGTTTGCATTTTCAGTAAAATATTTCCAGGTGTATATTCCTTTGTATTTTTCCTGTTTGGGATATACTGGTAGATACTTTTCTTCCACATAATCATTGAGGAACTCAGTTCTTTCTTTTTGTGTCCCAAATGATTCACTTTTCATAGTTTGAATCCAGCCAGCAGAAAGGAAAAAAAAAAACTGTTATGGACACACACTAGCTTCTTAGTATCTTTGGCCCAGAATAACACACGTCAAACATTTCCACTCATTTTTCATTGAACAAACACCAGCCACATGACTACATCTAGATGCTAGTGGGGCAGCTGCTTCATAATCCATCTTTTTCTTTCCAGGAGTAGAACACATTTATCCTCTCTTCAAGGAAAATAGCCCAAAGTCATTCAGCTATTACGTTATTAGACAAAAGTCAAAGTTCTTTAGGTGATATTCAGTGTAGTAAGCTAAATAATGGTCACCCACAGATATTAGGTCCTAGTCCCTAGAACATACAAATGTTACTGTATAAAGGAAAAGACTCTTTGCATATATGCTTGAACTAAGGATCTTGACATTGGTGATTATTCTGGATTATGTGAATGAACTTTAGATGCAATAGCAGTGTCCTTATGAGAGAGGGAGAAATAAATTGAGACAGAAGAAGAGAAGACAGAAAAGGAGAAGGCCATGTAAAGATGGATGCAGATATTGGTGTGATGGGACCACAGCAAAGGAATAGCAGCAACCACTAACGGCTGAAAGACACAAGGAATGGATATTCCCCAAGGGCTTCTACAGGAAGCACAGACTTGCCAACAAACACATTGATTTCAGCCCAGGGAAACTGACATTGTATTTTTGGCCCCCAGAGATGTAAAAGAATAAATTTCTGTTGGTTGAAGCAACACTACGTTATCACTATCACTATCAGTTATCACTACGTTTGTGATAACTTGTTATACTAATCACAGGAAACTCAGGGACTCTTCATGATAATTTGAGCATCGTTTTTTGAGTGAGTACTAAGGACAGTGAAAAAAATTAAGTAGTCACCGGATCTCCTTTATCCTTCTTGGAGAAGAGAGAACATTTTAGTCATGGATGCCATATTATCATGTCTGTTAATTTTTGGCTTGATGGAACACGCGTGAGGAACAGGTAAAGTAGGTTTGTCTCTTCAGTATTTGGGGGGAGGTTATAATCTTTTTTAATATATAGGTAGTCCACAATAAACTAAGTTTACCAGACTGTCACTGTATTGGTCAATTACTGTCAGTTTATTTCATCTATCACTTATCTGTTAGCTGTGATCCTTAAGGAACGAGAGACTTAACCTTGATGTGTTACATAATGAAAAAGATTTTTGAGCTTCCAGTCTCCTTTCACCCACTTCAGCTAATGTCACCCTAATTTCCACTGAGTTAATTAACCCTTCCAATTTGTGTCATTTTGATGAGACTGAAAAATCACAATACTCTCTCTTCTAAGCAGGGAATGGGCATATGACTAAGCTGGAGAAACTGGGCTTCCATTCTGAGGACTTTGACTTTTGAGTAGAGATACTTTAGGACAGTGTTCAGAACTCATTACTTCTCTTAGATATCCTTAATAGGATGATCCAGTATGCCTGCTGCCTGGAACTCCAGAGAAGCTCTTGGTCCAAGCTTTTCCTGAGCCCAGTCCTCAGGCTTTCCAGAACCTGACTTCCTGCTAATATTGTAAGCTGCCCAATAACATTAAAATCCATTTCATACTTGCTTAAGTTGGATACCAGAAGTTTCTGTTGCTTGCAACTAAATAACCTTATACCTACAGGAGGTTACAGAACTAAATTCTGACATCTTGAGGGTATTCTGAACCTGGAGTAGAGGGAGGGAAGGTACCTTTTAATGGGGGAAGTGATGAGATGAAATGCTAACCTACATATTTATTGGCTAAAGACAAAAGTTGTCCTTAATATCTCTACATATTATCCCAATTCCTTTGCTCCATGTGCTTTAAAATGTCTCCATTAGTGGTAGCATTGACAGCCTTCTATTCTGGCATTTTCAGAAGTATTTTAAGTTATATAATCTAACATGTAAACAAATCTATTTCTTTTTAAAAGTACAAATTGATCTCATTTTGTTTGGCCTTTTTACTGATCAGTGCCCATGTGGATACTTCAGCAGCATTTCCGCTAAACTAAATTTTCTTTTGAACATCAGAGATCAACAAATTAGTTCGATGATATTTATTATATTAAATTGTATGTTTATGTTGGCAGTAAGCAGATACTTTAAAAATACTGTCTACTTAAAGAATAACTGTGGGACCCGATTTTTTATTTTTATTTTTTTAAATATTTTATTTATTCATGAGAGACACAGAGAGAGAGAGATGGGGGAGGGGTAGAGACACAGGCAGAGGGAGAAGCAGGCTCCATGCAGGGATCCTGATGTGGGACTCGATCCCGGGTCTCCAGGATCAGGCCCTGGACTGAAGGCAGCGCTAAACCGCTGAGCCACCTGGGCTGCCTGGGATCATGTTTTTTAAGATGGTGTTTTAGATTTTCTTCATTATTATACCATGATTTTTTGGGAAACAATTTTGTGCTTATATTGGTAGGTACCATTGAATTAGAAACTGGGCCATCATTGAGGGTCCAATATGGAGATAGGAATCACATAATTTTAACAAAGAAAGCTTAATATAAAGAATTAATAACTATAACCAATTGAGATTACTTACCACAAGAACACAACACAACAAAACAAAACAAAGACAAAACTAAAGAATGATAAAAGAAGAGATATAGAGGAAAGCCATTACCTCTAAGCCTGAGAAGCAAAACACTAAGGAACAAATCTGAAAGAGATGCTCCTTCCTTCCAATAGAATGATATGGCTGTGGCCATGACCCATTTGATGGTGAGGTTCTCTGAGGTAGAATGCCAGCAGAAATTGTCAGAAAGCTGCCTTCCAGGTGCTTGGAAAACTGTCAATAGGGAAGTTATTACTTCATGGAATTTTCTGGGAAACTGCCCTCTGAAATGCCAGAGGAAGTTGCCCCTGCAGAAGTGCCATTCAGCATAACTCATTGGTGGGGAGGAGGCACCGCTGGATGTCTTATGCACTGCTGGATATTGTGTACCACAGGAGCGAGAAGAGAAAAAACACACTGGAACAACGCCTCGTTTTTCCTGCAGTGTTCTTTCTAGCCATCTGCTGACATCTAACATTGTATCACCTGAGAAAAGGGAAATGTTTACAAGATCCATCTCCAATATCATAAGTAGGGCAATGGAGGGTAGATTTGGAAATGAGAGGCAGTCAATTGATCAATTGATGACTGGCACAAAATAAATGAGATTGCTTTCTTCTACCTAAGTGAAAGCAAAAGATTTTTAAAAATGTGGAATCCATTGATTTATCCAATAAGGGAAATCAATCCTTGAGTTGAATTTTACATAGAGCTTCATATAGGTGTTTAAACTGCAAAAACAAGAAAATATTTCATGTTTAGGTTTTGGAATATTCCTTTGAAATGTTTAGGTACATTTATGCAATGAAAATACTGGGATTCTTAGTTTTAGTCTGTGAAAATGCTCCGTTGGAGAATAATTTTCTTATAAAAGAGACAGCCTGCCCACAAACGGTCCATTCCCTAAGGGGAAAATCTGTGGTTTCTTAAAAATTGAATTCAGATTGTATTTGCATGGTTAAGGCCAAGCTGATTTTTATGTACTGCTGATTCATCTAGACATGGGACTGTATTCCATCCAACATGATTGGATGGGAATAAATAGGCCATTGGCTAAGGTTGCATCTACAAGACATTGTAAGCTGTAAAGCAGTATGTAAAGGCTGTTCCATAAGGATTTCTGTTTCGACTTGGCATTCTCTAATGTCATTTATCTCCCAGGAAATTGTTCCAGTTCTACTTTCAGAAATGATTCCTAAAAGCTGTTGAAGTGACATGGCAGTGCTCAACAGGTGGGCCAATTAACAATTTACTCTTTATAACTCTCTGTGACTATTGGAATTTACTATAAAATAACAGATTCTAGATATCTTCTGTGGGAAAATGAACTCCTGCCTGAATGGGTCTGAACATTATTAGAGCTTCAGACAGCTGCCACCCCCCTAAGCCTTTCTCCATCCTAGCATTTCATCTTAACTCTTGTAATGTTCTGAATCCTTAATGTCCAGAGTTTGTTTTGAGGTGACTATACAACCAATCAGAGAAGAACTCAATTGGAACAGAGGTTTGCTATTTCCCAAGATGTTACACAGAAATATGACTGAATCCTAAAAATCAGAAAGGGTGTTTTATATAGTTCTTTATTTTTGTGTAAGATTTCCAGAGTTTACCTACTAACATAAGGAATTAACCTTATCTCAAAGTTAATTCATAAAGGTTTAAGGGTTTCTAAACATCACTACCATGTTTCCCAATTGTGCACAAACATTTATAATTTAAGCAGAAAGGAAACACAGCAGGGGCTAAAGCATTTGCATCTCATATTTCCAAACTGTATAGCTGGAAGGGTGAATGTGTTGTATACCAGAGTTGAGCGTGGGCTGCTCAGCACATGCTGGTTTCTTTAAAGTTTTTAGAACAGTGTTGTTATCTAATTAAGTAGTATAGATTCTCCCGCTTTAAATTAATCCTCCCCTCCCAGAAAACTCCTCATATTTTAATTATTGTAAAAACTGGTTTCATTTTGCTTGCAAGTAATTTTCTGCTTCCTACATTTTTGTGGTTTGCTAATTTGGAAAGAATTATAATCAATGTACTCTACCAGAGAAAACTCTTTAATACAACAGAGTCCAGGGTAGAAAAGTTCCATTTTCTGTGTTTTGGGCAGTTTTCAAGAACTTTATTCACAGTTAGATGGTTCAGTCAGATGGTTTTATTTGTTTTATAAGACAAAAAACAATTCCTTACAAATATGGTAACATGTTAGAGCTGCTGCATAAGAAAAAAACTTCCTCTCTCCTTTCCTTCCTTCCTTCTTTTATTTTATATGCAGGTTGAATATCCTCCTTTTTTTTCTAATGGGACACATTCCCAAGATTTACAAAACTCCAAATAAAATTGATAAAAGTAAAGAATGATAAATTTATCTTTCTATATTTAAGTGAAAAATTAAGTCATCCACAATTTTTTTTCTCTTGAGATTAAAAACCAGGTGAAAGATATCACGTTAAGACAAGTGACCATGCAGCTAGCTGAAGCTATCTAATGGCTTTGAAACCCTAGCAGGGTCTGCCAATTCATGCTTTTAAGAGTGGAGAGGTTTATGGGAACTTTTATAGTCTTATTTTGGAGGGAAAACCAGTCTATAAAAGGCCTTGTATTGCTTCTGAATCATGACATTATCTCATAAATAAAGACTCAATAAAATTTGACTATAAAAGGAGAAAGAGAGAAAAAAATACTATTTATAGTGAAATGGTATCTTAAAGACTATCAAATTCAGTGAAATAATTTGGGGCTTGTGTTTCAAGGAGCTAAATATGGAGAACTCTTTAAGGAAAGAAAATAGTTTGGAGCAAATATAAAATTAATTATTTAACTTAGAGTTTGATGGCTCACTTGTCCTTTGTGTTGCATATCATCCTGACTGGAACATGCCTAGATATTTGGCTAAACGTTATTTCTGGGTGTGTTTGTGAAAGTGTTTCCAGATGACATTTTCATTTGAATTGATAGACTCAGTAGAACAGATTGCCTTTCCCAACATGAATGTGCATCATCCTGTCCATTGAAGAGGACAAATAGGTAGAAGAAGGGAGAATTTGCCCCTTCTGCCTGACTGCTGAACTAAGATGTCAGTTTTCTCCTGCCCTTTGACTGGGACTTACACCACAGGTTTTCCTGGTTCTCAAGTCTCTGTACTCTGATTGAACTATATTATCAGCTTTCCTGGGTCTCCAGCCTGCAGACAGCAGACAGTGGGACTTATAATTGTGTGAGCTAATTCTTTATAAAAAAAAATCAATCTCTCTCTCTCTCAACATATAGAAATAGTTATGAACATGTAGATGTATAAAGATAGATAGATAGATAGCTAGATAGATTGATCCTATTGATTCTGTTTCTCTGGAGAGCCCCGATTTATTTTTTTTTTAAGATTTTATTTATTCATTCATGAGAGACACAGAGAGAGAGGCAGAGACACAGGCAGAGGGAGGAGAAGCAGGCTCCATGCAAGGAGCCTGATGCAGGACTCAATCCCGGGAATCTGGGATCAGGCCCTAAGCCAAAGGCAGGGGCTCAACCGCTGAGCCACCCAGGTATCCTGAGAATGCTGATTAATACATCTTCACTAGGTTCCATTGTCAAAAAGTAATAGTCATCTAAATTGTGTTTGACTATATTTGCATAATTCTAATTTGTAAGCAATTAGTCACTCATAAGTGATCATGGGATTTAAAAGCAGGATTGGAAAAAAAAATAATAAAAGCAGGATTGGGAGGGATGGTGAAGGAAAATATGGAAATAAGTGTGACTAGACAAATGAACCCCAGTCCATATAACTCAGTTGACAATGATTTGATAATAATTTGTGTAGGTGAAGTAAAACATGGATACTTTATTACCCTGGTTCTTAATTTTTTAACCTATATTCCAGTCTCATTTTGTAAAATGCCCATCATTAATTGCTGTCATTAAATTCTTTATGGTTGTTGATAGTGAGTGAGCATTTTTACAAGTACATTTCATTATGTGTGAATTATATTTCATGAGATTTATTTTAATTGAGCTTTCCACTTTACTGAGAAACTAATGTGTATAGTAAATATGCTAAATAGGAATGATACTAAGTTCTTGTCAGATAATTCTAACATCTGTGCCATCTTGCTATTGGTATCTATTGATTGTCTTCTCATTCACATTGAGATTATCCTGGTTCTTGGTATAATAAGTGATTTGTGATTATATCCTGGATATTGTGGATATTATGTAATGAAACTGGATCTTATATGCATCTTTTATTTTAGCCTTCTCTAACACTGGCAAGGGATATGAGCACCTCCTTAGTAATGCTAGAAGAAGGTAGAAATCTAGGTTTCCCACCAGGCCTCAAACATGGATAAACATGGATATTAGTTGGATACTAGTTGGATACAGGGGGTGAGTTGTTGAAGGGTACTTCAGTACTTCTGGGTTAGTATGAAAATTCATGTTTTCCACTAAACCTTTGCTGAAACCTCCCTTGTCTAGAATGCCTGTTCATTGTTTCCTACATGGCCTCCACTGACATGTAGGGCAAGGATAGAGGTGGCTTCATTAACTCTGAGCAGTGCTAAGAGTTCTGACTCTCCACTAGTCCTCATCTGACACCTCAGAAGCATGGAGGGGGAGGGGTACTTTATTACCACAGTGTGGGGTTAGAAGACACCTGCAGAGTAGGGTGGAATTCATTAGTGCTTGAAGGAGCTGGATTTCCTACCTCCTCACTCGGTCTTTTCCAACACCACACCAACAGGTATGGGGCTTGGAGAGCTACCTCTGTGGGTAGAAGTCTAGTCATTTCACCCAGCGTGTGTTGACCCAGAGGGGCGGGGTTGGCATGGAAGTGCCAGTTTTTTCTGTGGTGTTTGTTTGGTGTTGAACTGTTATTGTCTAAGATGTCCCTTTCCTGGTCCTTTGCGCAGAGAAAAATAGACATGGAGGCTTAGTTGTTTGTGTACATTAGTGTTTCCTGTTGATGGTTTTTTTAGTTACAAGTCTAGGACATATGAAGCAGAAAGAAAACCCAGGGATCTCATCATGGTATCATTCCTTGGGACAACAGTCCTTAGACAATTTGTCTTCTTCTTTCTACCATTCAGAGCCTTCTTTTGCTTGTTTTATATATAGTGTCCAGGATATTTAGCTGTACCTAGTAGGAGAAATAGGGAAAAGTGCTTTTTGTCCATCTTTCCAAATTGAGAATGAGTTTTTCAGTGAGTAGTTGTAAAGGTATTAAAGAAAAAGAAAGGAGGTTTGAGCCACATGGGAGTAGGATGGAGAGGAAGTAATTTAAAAGCCAAAAAAAAAAAAAGTGAGAGATGGGAGACAGGGATTAATTTGACTGAATATGGTGAAACTGCACATTGGCTGTTGTAACCAGCATGTTCTCAAAACAATATTTCCCAACTGTGGCCATTTTGTCCACAAATATGCAGACTTAGCCCTAGGCACTCCCTCAGGACAGTGGGATGGAAGTACCCAAATCTTTGGGGAGAAACTGGCTAAAGCAATAGTAGTGGCTCACTGAATCTTTCTTCAGGATTCTTGCTTAAGTGCTGGGCAGACTTGGCACAAGGGTCATTGCCTGCCTGCATGGTTATGTGATAAACAAGTGTTATTTGTTTGTTTTCTCTTTTTTCTGTCCATTTGCAAAACTTGACTTCTGTCATTATGGTTCCAGGTAAAAGCAGTACAAATCTTGGTGTTGCCAGAAATTCCGTTTAAAACAGAATTTCATGGTTTTACCAGACTAGTGAGCTCTGTGCTTTTATTTTAACTCACAGCTCATAACCTCAAAATATCCAAACCCATGCAAATCAAGTTGTTTTTGGAAGAAGGAAGTTCCCCAGAAACCTAAAAATCCCTTGTCCTTCAGTTCTCCAGTGTTCCATCATGAAAGTCACAATTTTCATATTTATTACATGAAAATCATGTCTGATTTTCCTTTTTCACTCTTTGAGCTTAGCCAGCTGGGGTGAGAATTTGCACAATATGGATTGATGTTTAATACCAAGATAGATTCATGACTGAGAAACCAGTAAAACAATTATTTTAGGAAATTTGACACCCAACACATCACCTGGGACCAGTGTTAAAATTTGCTCTGCATATTTAACCAGCAAACTTTAGTTTGTCCAAGCATGTGTCAAGTTTATGGTTTGAATATGTGCTCCTTTACTCCAGTTTAAGGAGTGAGGCAGGTGTTAAGAGAAGTTGAGGCAATTGGCAATTTTCTTAGACGCCTGAATCCTGCACCATAATACCTCATGTGTACTTCTGCAGAGGATGGGGAGAAATGAAAATGTGTCTCAATTCAAGAACTGGACTTGAGGGGTCTTGTTTTCTAGAATCAATGCAAGTAATAATAAAACACTCATATTGTCTCATATCAGCATACCTAGATGTGTCCAGGTATATACATTAAGTGAATTTATGAAAATATCTGTAGAGTATTACAAAAACTTGCTTTGGTTTCTGTCTTGCTCAGCCTTTTCAAATGTGGGTCATGCTTATACAGGGAGGGTATCTCCATGGGCTACTTGTATTTTGGAATAAAATAGAGATTGGTGGTTATTCATTACAAGTATTTGTACTTCTGAAGATTTCAATACCTAGAACAGTGACTGGTATATATAGTAGGTATTCAGTAAACATGTGTTCATTGACCAAACTCTTCACTATCAAAAAATAATAATTTTCAAGCATCACAGTTCCCAAATTCTGGGTGGAACTCAAGCTTATCACTAAGACCCTAAGAGATAGTACAGTTCTTAGGTACGTGATTTGATGGAAGACTGCAAATGTTATGGGTTAATATTTGGAAACATGAATAGAGATTCTTTCACCTTTGCTATTTTTTTATATTTGTCTCTTAATCCACTAAAGCATTATTTATTTATTTTCTTACTTATTTCTGAAGTATTTAATCAATTAATGATCTTTTAATCTCTTCAACATTGTTTTTTAAGGAGTATTTGATGAGTAACACAAAACTTTCTACCTACCCACTGAAATAATAAAGATTCTTGGAACTCAGAGGGAAGAAAGAAATAAGATGGAGAAGCAGTGAGTGGATAAATAATGAGAGTCCTTTAGGAAAAGGGATATGGTTCCTGGTCTTGGATGAACTCAGCAGGTCATTTAGAGATTCCAGATAAATTTGAGGGATTAGAATACAAGTGATACCTGTATTCTCTTTCCCAACACTCCATGGAGACATCAGTATTACAGAATAGAAAGATGTACAAATATGTATGTAAAAATGTACAGAATACATTTAGCATATAAATCAAATGGATCTGTGTATTAGGCTACAGTAGGCTGTGGTAAAAAACAGACTTAATCTACTATCTGGACTTACTCTAGTAATGGCTAAACAAAAAAAAAGAATTTTTAAAAGATTTATTTATTTATTTGAGAGAGAGGGATACAGACAGACAGAGAGAGAGAGAGACAGAGAGAGGGGAGGGGCAGAGAGAGAGAAAGACAAGCAGACTCCCTACTGAGCATGGACCCTGACACAAGGCTCGATCTCATGACCCTGAGATCATGAGCTAAGCTGAAATTAGGAAAATCTGATGTTAACAGAGTGAGCCACCCAGGCATCCCCAACAGAAGTTTATTTCTTGATCAAAAGTCCTAATGGGTGTTCCAGATTATGACTCTCATTTAGGAAGCAGGGCCCTTTCCGGCTTGTACAGCTTGTATCTCTGCAGCTTCTGGAGCCTTGTCTGTGTCATGACAACAGAGGGAGAAAGAACATAGAAGAGCATGTGTAAAAGGTTTGGGGGTGAGGCTGGAAGTGACCTATGTTATCTCTGATCGTACATCACATTGGTTAAAACTCAGTTACATGTTCATACCTCTCAGCAAGGGAGGATGGAATATTGGTCTAGAAAAAAGATAAAATAAACTTAAGTGGACAAACATCTCTGTTCACCTGATGACAACACACACTTTGCTCACATCATAGGTTAGCACCTGAGAAATGTAAATATCTCCTGAAACTAAGAGGAGCAAAGAAGTCATGAGAGATTATAGATAGCCCCTCATCCTGTAAGTTTCTGTGACTTGTGAGATGAGGGGCAGCAGAATGATCCTACATACCCTAAAAGATGTGGGAGGTAGCCTAGAGAGAGAATGTATGAAGGGACCTCTTGAGTGGGAGGGAACAATGACTTAGTAGTGACCTGTTTGGACAGAAATTGTTGGCAAACTAATTACTGATTTTTCAGCCAATCCTAGGAGATGCCAGCATGTATAGAATATAACACAAGGGCCAGATGTCCAGCAACTCCCACCCACCCATCCCAGTGATATGGATATTTAATTAATATTAAATTTTTGTCATCTGACTACTTGGAAGCTTGTTATAAACTAAGTAATAGAAAAAATAGAAAAAAAATGCATTTTGTGCACACTGAATTTTTATACTGTGTTTTGTACCAACCACATGTAATTAATCATATTGCAAAAGAAATTAAATATTTGTTAAATATTTGAATATGCTAGTTTTCTAAATGCTTTCAGTGGCTTCTGAAAAGCTTAACTGACATAGATAGCTCTGAAATTGATATAAAGTAGTCATATACCTTAAAGTATATTCTTTATTGTATTATATGATGGATTAGATAGAGTATAAGCTATCATGTTCTACTCAGGTTTATCTTTTCAAAATTGCAACCATTCTCTCATGTCTGTTAACAAAACACTTTCTAATTATTTTATTGGGAATGATGATGTTGATAAAATGAGAATAGAGACTATTCTTGTTTCTGACACTGCGATTTTTAACTTGAATCTTCAAACTCCTCCATACTCTTTCAAGTGTGTTTTATTATTTGCATTTTATGTGTAAGAAAATTGATACTCTGAAAAGATAAGTAATTTATCCATCATGATGTTGCCACAAATCTAGAACAAGTCCGGCTTATTTGGTTTCTATTTACCATTATTACTTTGCTATTATTTCTTACCTGAATGTCTCCTTCACAAAACTGCAATCCCCTTAGTACTAGGAGGCATATTATTTATCTTTGAATTCCTTATGCCTAAGTAAGAAAATAATATTGAATAACCTTGGAACTTATATAGTGTCTATCATTTTTAAAATTTTTTTATCCATTATACATGAACACATGTGTGCATGTGTGGCTATTAGGGGAGAAAGAGCAGACCTACTCTTTCCTGCCAGACCTATTCTCAGTAGACTGATATTTAGTTCCCACTGGATTATATTAGCTATATAAACATTAGTTATATTTAAAACATTTTTCTTTACTAATTAATTTATTTTAATTTTTTTCTTTAATTTTTTTCGTGCCTCATTTTCTCCATCTGTAAAATAGGATCTACGTGGGAATTGCCAAAATATAAAATTCAGTGTCTTGCTCAATATCTGCAATGTAAGTGCCAAAACCACAACATACACCAGAAAGAGCTCTGATGATTAGACATAATTTTGTAGAGCAACAGATTGGCAGTCTTGAGAAAGATTTTGTTTTGGGTTGTGCTGGGTATAGAGGCATAAGTGGGCTGACATCAATTACAGAGGCATGTTTTGTGTTGCTAATAGAGAAGCAGAAGTATGGTGATGGCATTCTGAAAGCTTGTTTTTTGTTTTTTGTTTTTTTGGTTATAGAGGTATGTTCACTGAAGTTAATTGTCACCAACCAAGTATACAGATTTAAAACGAGTTCTGTTGTTGCCATTGCGTTATAACTGTTATTGGTGGATTAGACATCTTTTTTTTTGTTTGTTTGTTTTAATTTTTATTTATTTATGATAGTCACAGAGAGAGAAAGAGAGAGAGGCAGAGACATAGGTAGAGGGAGAAGCAGGCTCCATGCACCGGGAGCCCGATGCGGGATTCGATCCCGGGTCTCCAGGATCGCGCCTTGGGCCAAAGGCAGGCGCCAAACCACTGCACCACCAGGGATCCCTGGATTAGACATCTTTAAAACCAGTTCTGGTGGTTATATCTTCCCATGACTATAGAATAATCAGTATTTCCTTTGGCTTTTTTATTCTCGGGCTCTCTTTTTGCTCTTCCTAAGCCAAAGCTGCAAGAAAAAGACACTGGCACCAACAAGGGCCAACAGATCCTCACCATTGTTGACTTGCGTTACATGTGGGGCATAAAAACATTTTAGACTCTGGCGAATGGATGATAAAACAATTATAACAAAAAGTTATATAAGAGAGGACCGGAGGGTAATTTGCAACCATGAAACATTTTTCCAGCTCTGGCCAAGAAAACAGGTCTCAGTAACATTCTGTATCTACTTTATTCAGGGTGCTGTTTTATTTTTCTAAATATACTTTACTGAGGGATAACCTATATGGAATAAATTGCACATATTAAGTGTACATGAGGTTTTTTCATTTGTTTTTATTGAAGTTTGATTTGCCAACATATAGTATAATACCCAGGGCTCATCCCATCAAGTGCCCTCCTCAGTGCCTGTCACCCAGTTACCCCAACCCTCCTCCCACCTCCCCTTCCTCAATCCTTTGTTCATTTCCCAGAGTTAGGAGTTTTGACAGACATATTTACCTAAGCATACACCAAATCAATCAAGGTATATAACATTTTCATTATCCCAAAAAGTTCCTTTCTATCTCTCTGCAGTTAATTCCTCCCTACCCACCCCACCTTAGGCAATCACTGATCTGCATTCTGCCAAATTAATTTTGCCTATTCCAGAATTTCATCTGATTAGGATCACATGATGTACACACTTTTGTGTCTGGGTTCTTTTGAGAGCATATTTTTGAGATTCATCCCTGTTGTGTATATCAGTGACTCTTTTAATTTGTGAGTGGTGTCCCATTGTATGCATATATAATTATTTATCTGTTCATTCAATAGTTGGTGAGCATTTGCATTATTTCAAGCTATTATTTTCAATAAAATGGTTATGAACTTCCACTTACAAAGATTTGTTTAGGCATCTGTGTTTTATTTATTATTGGGTGGTCTCATAGGTGATGTTTGACTTTATAAGAAATTGCCAAAAAGTTCTCTAAAATTATTATATAACTTAATACTTTTTCCAGTAACATTTGAGATTTTCATTGCTCTACCTCCATGTCAGCCCTTGGCATTGTCTGACTTTTTTTAAAAAAATTATTTATTTATTCATGAGAGACACAGAGAGAGAGAGGCAGAGACACAGGCAGAGGGAGAAGCAGGCTCCGGGCAGGGAGCCCGATGTGGGACTCTACCCCGGGTCTCCAGGATCACGCCCTGGGCTGAAGGTGGCGCTAAACTGCTAAGCCACCGCGGCTGCCCTATTGTCTGCCTTTTAAATTTTGCCTATTTTATAAGATGTGTAATAATATTATATTATAGTTTCAACTTGTATTTATTTGATAATTACCTATGTTAAGCATCTTTTCCTGTGCTTGTTCGGCTACTCATATATCTTTATGAAATATTTATTCAAAATCTTGCCTTTTAAAATATTTTATTTTACTATTGAGTTGTAAGATTTCTTTATATATTCAGGATAGGTCTGCTTTCTCAGATATGTAAATTACAGATATTTTCTCTTATACCGTGCCTTGTATTTTCATTTTCATAATGGTATCTTTCTAAGAGCAGATACTTTTAAATTTGATGAGGTCCTTTCATGTTTGTATCTATGACCCATTTTAAGTTAATATTTTTTGCATAGTATGATGTGAACAATGAGGATAGTTTGTCCTAAACTGATACCTTGTTGCTTCAGTACTCTTGAAGGCACCATCCTTTTCCTGTTGAATTACTTTTCTATCTCTCTTGAAAATTTGTCAATCATATATATATGGGTCTGTTTGTAGACTTTCTGGTCTCTTACTTTGATGTACTTATCTGTTCTCACTTTCAGTACACCGATGTCTTAATTACCATAATTACTCTAGTAAGTACTGAAATCAATAGCTTAAAAGTCTTTAAAATTTCTCCTTCTTTAATTTTTCTTAGCAGTGTTCTATAGTTTTTAACACATGAGTTTTGTTAATATGTTGTTAAATTATTCCCAAAGTGGGTTTTTTTGTGTGTAGTAAATACCTCATAATGCATTGTTATTTAATTCAACAGATGATTTCTTTTCCTGAAACTAAAATGATGCATATTAGGGTGTAATTCTGATTTCTATAGCATATTAAAAATATTTAGCCTGTCTCTATTCCTATGTACTGCATGATGTATAAATTTTCCCAGGCCTTCCTGTCTTTCCAGGAAACATCACTTATACAGTATATCTTGATATCATTTGTCTTTTACTTTGTGTAAACACATTAGTTAAGTATTACATTGGTTTCTGTTTTCTCATTGCTGCCTCTACAAGGAAGATGTATCACTAAACCATATAAAGAGATACAGAGACCAAAACCAGAACAGAAAATATTGGTACTCATGCAATTAATGATTTTGAGATTATCAATATGATTTCAAGAATTAACAAAGAAAACACATTTTAAAATATTCTAGCGAATTCACAGGGCCTCTGTTTTTAAAAAACTGATTTAGATGGCATTAGTGAATGATATAGGAGAACATCATTTCAAATGGTAGTTATCCATATGGAGTGGTCAGTCTTTCCTTGCGCTGATCTGATTCTGAAATATACTAATTGCTTTGTAAACATCTGCTGACCCTTATTTAGGTGATGTGACTTGTATTATAAATCACTCACATATTGGGGAAAATATAGAAAAAAAATAATACCACATTATGATTTCCCTTTTATAACACTTTCTCAGCATTTTTGCCATAAAATTTCTTTGAGCCAAATGAATTTCAATCACTTCCCTGTCCTCTATGTAGGAAAATTGCTTATGTGTCTCTTTCTGCATTTGAAAAATAAAAATAATAAAAGCTGACTCATATGATTACTGTTAGGACTCAGTGAGAAAGTATTTAAAAGTTCCTATAAAAAGGAGATGCCAGAAATATTAGTTTCCTTACTTTCTTGATCCCAGTGGGTGAATAATAGAATGTTTAGAAGCCAATTTGGCTTAAGTAATAGAAAAGATGCTTTAACTATTTTGGTTAGAAGTAATCATGGTTTTGTCTCTACAGCTCCATGGATGGATGAATTTTAAAGTTTCATATATATTTTTAAAAATTATGTTAAAGTTTGTATTACTTCAGTGGCATAACAGGAAGATTCCACAGATATAAGCTCCAGTTTTTGGTATCCCTTGCTTTGATACTGTATCAAACATTTTCCCAACTACCATTTAACACACTCGGTTAAGGAAGAGTGCATGAACAGACTGCTGAAGACTTTTCTTCCTTTCATATAGAGTTAACATTGATTGGGAGTAAGTACTTCACAGAGTAGCATGGATGATGTAAAGTGAAATAGGCATCACTTAACCATGGCATAAATTCAATTATAATTGTGTCTTATATTATAAGGTATAATTAGACAAAAATTAGGTTAGATTTCATTTTACATAATTACTATAGTAAAAGATATAATGTTTGAGTTAAGTATGGCAATTGTTCTTTCTGTTTTTGTATTCCAAATCTCGGTTACAGTTTCTACTTCCCATGAGTGGTTTTCTGTTGTTCCCCACTCCCCTTTTTAAAGTAGCAATACACATTTACTTTTTCATTCACTTTCCACATAGTTTCATTTTCTGTGAAAGAGCAAGCAGCTCAGCAAGGCAAAGAGAGCTACAAGGTCAGCCTTTAGATGGTGTGAGTAAAACTAACAGCCACTTTCCTTTCAGCCCGGCTTTGACTTCAAGTCACTTAAACTCTTTCTGAAAACAACTTAGTGTCAAAATCCCCATATAATGTGAAGACCATCTGTGTTGCAAATGTTGCAGTCTAATGCAGTTAGGAGAATAAAACAAGATTATGTTTTTGATCATATTATCATTAATATTCAGAAGGAATAGTCAATAAGTGCATGGCATTTTGTAGTCTTTGATCAAGAAAAGATAGATAAGTTGAGAGTATTTGTGTTGCATTGCTAAGCTTCCTCAGATACTATTCCTAACTCCTATTGACCTTAGGTGTTGTATGCTGGAATTGACAGCACATATTTTAAGCTGTTGATTTGCTAGTCATTAAGAACCCTTGAGTTTGAAAAATGACAATCATGCTGGCCAATTGTTAGGTAATAGATATTTTCAAATTAAAAGTAATTGGTACATTTTTTAGTGACATCTTTTTGAAAGTCTTAACTATTTAATACAGTTTTCAACATATTGCTATAAACTATTAACACTGGAAAAATAGCATAAAATATGTTTCATATTTGTCTCTCCTGAAATTCCAATCATATCTGAGTAAACATTTTTGTTTCTAAAATCACTTGACAGAACAGAGTCTATGGGGTTTTGATTCACTTCAATGTTTTATAATAGCTTTTTTTTTAAAGTTGATATCCAATATCTAACGTCCCTTAGGAAGCTCTTTTGTTTTTTGGTAATCTATTTTCCTCTTGAATAAAATCTTAAAACTCCTTTGGCCAAATGACATTTGCCTGAAGACTAAAAATTTATTTGGTTACTATTCAAATCTAGAAAAATGAATTTTCAGGTCCGAGCTTATCTTGTTATTTATTTGATAATTATTATAATATATCAAATCAATTCGGCTTTTATTTATATTTTAGAGTACCAACAGAGGTATTCCTTTTTCCAAAACTCTGCAATTCATTTTTTGTTGTTGTGATTATGGCCATTTTGTGATGAAGATATGAAAGTGTTGACTCGTGGGGGTCACACAGTCCTGATAGCAGAAAACAGTGTGTGGGTCCTCTGATTCCCAACTCACCTCTTTGCACAAGACTTTGCTGCCAAATCTGACCTCTACTCATTTTTGTTGCATGGTGTCCTTTCATGTCCACGAATAAGCAATGGTAACGCAGCTTTCTGTGTTTTTGCAGCTGAGGGAAGTGAAGTGAAGGGGTCACCGAGGTCGAGATGACAACGGAACTCTTGGTGTTTTGCTCACCAGGCTGCTGCTCAGTCCTTCCCATCCTGCTGCCTTTGAAAACACACTTCTTGAAAGTAACTCCTTCAACTCCAAGTGTTCAAAGGTGGACAAATCTTGTGGAGCTTAATAAACATGAAAGAATTGTCAGTTTTACGTGAGCAGTTTGCAAAGAGTGGTAAGAGCAAAGACTGTGCATGAAGGTGTCTCCTATGGCTGTCTGGGGTGTGGTGACAGCGAAATAACCACAAGTAGTTCATAAATATCTATGCAGATGAGGGAGAAACTAATGCGTTAGTGGTTGCCTTTTTCCACTGAACTATTGATAAGAATGGTTTCTTCATAAATGTGATAGGAGAGTATATGAAATCCTTCCACAATCACTTTCAACCCCTAATTTTTAGAAAATGTTTTTATGAAACTAATAAAAATGAAAACATGTTGATAGAACTGACTTATTTAGAATGAACACTACAAAAATATGCAAAAGAAATGGTGTTATCATGAACATAAAGCTCAGGCAAAATGTAAACTCAAAGTAAAATAAAGTTATCTCAACTAAATATCAGTCATTTCACATAATCTTTTTGGATTTTGGAACTGGAGAGTCTCTCGTATTTGAATGGCAATTTAGAAAGCAGCATTTTTGTCTCAAGAGATTTCTTTTCCAAACATATTAAAATATGTTTGCCTAGCATATTTCCTGCTGGTAAGATTAGAATATACCATATCATTGTAACAATTAATAAAACTATGTTTTATAAATATACTGGCAAATCTCAAAATGTAAATACTTAATGTACAACATTCTATGCAATAGAAGTTCTATAACTTTGAACTTGTATTGTTGTTCAATAAAATTTTAGCAAAAAGTGGGGTAAGTGGGTAGCTCAGTTGGCTAAGCGTCTGACTTGATTTTGGCTCAGATCATGGTCTCAGGGTCATGAGATTGAGCCCCGTATTGGGCTCTGCACTCATTGGGGAGTCTACTGGATATTCTCTCTCTCTCCCTCTTTCCCCTACTCCCTGCTCTCTCCCTTCTTCTCTCTCTCTCTCTCAAATAAATAAATCTTTAAAAAAGTTAGCAAGTATTGCTTTTACAAAGAACATCTTTATATACGTCCTTGGTACTTTGGAATTAAATGTTTTCCATGTTATGTTTTATTTACTGAACTATCAGAGTAAGTGCTATGGAAAACATGTTTAGGGATTTCATTGCACCATCTGAGATAAAGCTCACTACTCTTTCCCCGTCCCCCCATCCATACTTTTTTGACTAAATTATTCAAGTAAAGAATAGTCAGGCTGAAGTGAAGTTAGGAGAACGGTAGGGTAGGTGGAACTGACAAGCAGCCTGGGTCTCAGCCTTATTCCTTACACTGAACTTCGTATACTACACTTCATTCAAATAAATGCCGCAAAGCGCAGTTGTGGAGTCATATGATTAAGTGTGTATTTTCATGAGAAACTGCCAAGTTATTTTAAAGAATGGCTGTTTTATTTTATGTTCCCACCAGCGATGTTTGGGTGACCTTTCCCCAAGTGCTTACCAATATTTGATGTTGTCACCATTTTTTATTTTAGCCACTCTGATATGTATGTAATGATATCTCATTTTGGTTTCAGTTTTCGTTTTCTTAATTGCTAATGATTTTTGAACATCTTTTTTTTTGGTTTTTTTTTTGAACATCTTTTTGTGTGCACATTTGCTATCTCTCTAAGCTCTTCAGTGAAATATTTGTTCATGTCTTTTGTCCATTTTCCAATTAGATTGTTTTATTAACAATCAACAATCATCTGTTGAGTGTGAAAGCTGTTTATATATTCTAGATATTAATCCTTTGTTGGATATATGTTTTGTAAATATTTCCACCCAACCTTAGCTTGTCTTTTCATCCTCTTTTAAAGAGTTTTTTAATTCCCAAAAGTTTTAAATTTTGATGTGGAGCAATTTGTCAGTTTTTATATTTATAGATTGTCCTTTTGGTATAAAGTTTAAGAACTTTGTTTGTTTCATCCTAGATCCTTGAAGATTCTCTCCTGTGTCTATTCCAAAAGTTTTATAATTTTACATATAAGTTTGTGACCCATCCTGACTTAATTTTTGTATAAGATAGGAGTTTCAGGTTGAGATTCAAATTTTTGACTTTGGTTGTCTAATTGCTCTAGAACCATTTGTTGAAACGGTTTCCTCACTGAGTTGTTTTTACATCTTTGTAAGAAATCAGTTGGCAGAATCATATCCCATTGTAAGGATACATCACATTGATTTATCCATTCATCAGTTGATGGACACGAGTTGTTTTCTCATTTTGGTTACTATTAATAATTCTGCTATGAATATTTGTGTGTAAGTGTGTGGGCATATGTTTTCATTTTTCATGGATATATACTTAGGAGTAGAATTACTGGGTCTTATGGTAATTCTGTGTTTAACATTTTGAAGAGCTGCCAAACAATTTTCCAAAGTGATTTCAACATTTTATATTCTGGCCACCAATGTGTGAGAGTTCCAATTTCTCCATGTCTCTACCAATACTTGTTATCTGTCTTTTTCATTATAACTATCCTCATAGACATGAAGTAGTATCTCATTCTGTTTTTTATTTGCATATTTCTAATGGTTAATGTTTCTAATATCGAGCATATTTTCATGTGTTTATTGGTCATTTATGTATGTCCTTTGGAGAAATGTCAGGTCCTTTGCCCATATTTTATTTGGATTGTTTGTCTTTTTATTAATGAGTTGTAGCAGTTCTTTATTTTGGATATAATTTCTTTACCAGATATATGACTTACAAATATTTTCTCCTATTCTATAGGTCATCTTTCTGCTTTCTTGATGATATAGTTTGCAGCCCAAAAGTTTTGAAGTTTAATGAGGTCCAACTTATTTAATATTTCTTCTGTCATTTGTGTTTTGTTGTCATTATCTCTGAATGCTTTGCCTAATCCAAGGTCGTGAAGATTTACTCCTATATTTTCCTCTAAGAGTTTTATAATTTTAACTTACAATTAGATCCATGGTCATTTCAAGTTTATTCTTATGTATGGTTTAAAGAAGAGTTCCAAGTTCCATTTTTTTTTTTGGCATATGGATATCCAGCTTTTTCAGAGGATTTTATTGAAAATAATTTTCTTTTTCCATTGGACGGACTTGGTACCCTTGTTGAAAATCAATGGACCATAAATGTCAGGGTTGATTTCTGGACTTTCAAATCTATTCCATTGATATGTATGTTTTTCCTTAATCCAACTCCACATTGCCTTGATTACTGTAGTTTTGTAGTAAGTGTTAAAATTATGAAGAATTATTCCTTCAATTTCATTCTCCTTTTGCAAAATAATTTTGGATGTCTGGATTCCTTTCAGTTCTACATTAGTTTTATTATTAGTTTGTCAAATTAAAAAAAAAGGATAAGACAACTGGGATGTTGATAAGGATTCTGCTGAGTCTGTAGATCAATTTTTGGAATATTGCCATCTTAAATTGGTAAGTGTGTGCCAATGGATTTTTGACAAATATGCTAAGTAATCCAACTGGGGAAGTCTGGTCTTATTAAGAAACAGTGCCGGACCATGGATCTAAATACAATTAGGCAAAAGTATGGCACCTCTAGAATAAAACATTAGAGAACATCTTCATGACCTTAGGTTAAGCAAAGATTTCCTAGATAAATATCAAAAGCATAGTTCATAACAAAAATTTAATAATTTAGACTTGAACAAAATTAAGTGACCTCTAAATGCTACCATTAAGAAATTGAAAAGACTGGGCAGCCCGGGCGGCTCAGCGGTTTAGCTGCCTTCAGCCCGGGGCGTGATCCCGGAGTCCTGGGATTGAGTCCCACGTCAGGTTCCCTGCAGGGAGCCTGCTTCTCCCTCTGCCTGTGTCTTTGCCTCTCTGTGTGTGTGTCTCTCTCTCATGAATAAATAAAATATTAAAAAAAAGAAATTGAAAAGACAAACACATGGAGAGTACTACCATAAATACTATCTGTGTTCTCTACCAATGCTTCTTTTTCATTTAGTATCCCTGAATCAAAAGGAGGGCTGATTCCTTTGTACTGTCTGTTGTTTACCTTTCTCTTTGTTCCGTGTCAGTCACTGATGTATGTCAATTGATCCTCTACCTGTATAACTCTTGGTTGACTCTTTCTTGACCATCAGTCTCCTTAACACAGATTAGTTTAAGCAGGGTTCAACATGGTTGTATTCTATCCCCTTAGGATAAATATATTTTGTTATCCTCTCATTTTTTAGAGGGCATGATTTGAGTGGAAAGTGAGACCTACATGTTCAGATAGAATTAGAAAGGCCAGTTTTCACAGGTGAATGTTATGCTTTGGACTATAAGTATAGTCTTTCTCCAAATACCTGTTGCTATAGCCACTATTCAAGTGTCTACCAGAATTGAAATATGCCCCCGGGCATATATTTTGCCTCTAAGTTTTGCTTAAAAATATGGCTCAATACAATTTCTTATAGCTATGGAACATTGTTGGCAACAGTGATTTTCTACCTATTATGTGTTGCTGTGACTGAGCTTCAGAGAATTTCTACTCATGTTTTGTTTTTCTCTCCCGTTATACTAACCCATTTTTATCCTCAGTACTACAAGTGATATTTATCCTGCTGCCAACATTTTTATATGTTCAGCTCCATAGCTTTAACTTATTTTCCAATGAATCACTACAATAATAGGCTAGCAATGATAATGTTCAATGATACTGAATGGGATCACAGAGGAAGGACTTCAATATCACATTTTTAAAAATAAGCAATACAAAAGAAAAAATATATAAAAATCGTGTGTCATATTCTTATATTCTTAAGATTTAAGATACATATATGAAATACATTTTTAAATATTAGCTGTTTTTCACTATTTCACATCTTCAATTTTGAATATTATTTTTTAAAAGGCTTACCTTACATGGTAGAAGGATGCCATAGCCATGACTTAAGCCACAGATAAAATTCAAAATGGTGAATTCTGGTTATAGTTTATTAACTATAACTAGGATGATTACGATCATAATTTTAGTGACGATGGTGCTAATATTGTTGATGATGACATTGGCCATGGGGGGAATGATGGGCATATTGCTCTTGAATGTCATCCAGGAAAGCTTTTGAGAATTTCAGAGGCCTGAACAATATTCTGGAAATTTACCTATAAAATAGACATCAATCAACAAAATAATGAAATGCTATATATTATAAATTTATAATTTCAAATAGCAGCATTTTAGATGTGCCCTTATATATCTCTGTTTAACAGTTAGTGAAATTAAATTTCCATTGGGTAACTTTCTTTTTTTAAAAAAAGATATTTTTATTTATATATTCATGAGAGAGAGAGAAAGAGAGAGAGAGAGACACAGGCAGAGGGAGAAGTAGGCTCCATGCAGGGAGCCTGATGTGGGACTCGATTCCGGGTCTCCAGGATCACACCCTGGGCCGAAGGCAGGCACTAAACTGCTGAGCCACTCAGGGATCCCCATATTGGGTAACTTTCTTAAATCAATAGACACTTCCATCCTACTGGGTCTGATATAAGGTCCTTCCATTTCAGAATGTGACTTATCAGAAAAAGAGAAGGTGAGTAAATTTAGTTGTTATCAGTTTAGGACGCTATGCTGCTAAATAACTCTATCTCCATATTTCCTCACCCACTACACTCAAGTCTGAAGATTATGGAAGTTGTTTCTGTTGGCCAAATGGTCATCCAAGCACCATGTTGTTACTTCTATCTTAAAATATCTATTGAATTGTGATTACAAAAACTTCAGTATTTGCTGAACAAAGAGAGAATATGAATTATAATGAAAATCCATCCTCAAGATATGACATTTTTCATATGTCATTTTTATATGTAACAAGTATTGAATATTTCAAACACTCATTAATATTTACTAATTAAAATACCTTAATTATTTTTAACTAACATCAAAAGGGTAATAGTTTAATTTAATGTAGTGATGGATTATAGTGAAGTATATTATGAAATTCTTTTTTTTCCACAGGAACAGCTGAATAGAACCATGGGTTTTCTACTCTGCCTTTAAAAAATATGACTTTTAGTTGAAACAGTTGTTCTCAAGTCATCCCATTCCCTTCCCCATGATGTGAGCATGCTAGACAGTTGAGCTTGTACTAAGATTTGGGTCCCAAAACTAAAGAATCTGATTCTTGAATTTATTCACAATCAATGACTTTGACAATATTAATGACTTATGAGATAGGCTAGATTAATGGAAAAGATTGGAGTTACAAAATATTAGCTAACACAGTGAATAATTATTATAAAAATTGTATTTAACAAAAAAATCCTGCAACTTTTTTGTGTTTTGATAATGAATACTTATTCCTCTACCTTGTTGGATTAAGATATAACTTGAGTTCCATAGTATACACATTTATTTCTTTAAGAAATTGTCACAATGTGAATGGCTTAAAACTAACAAATTACCTCAGATTATGAGGTCTAAAGACTTAACTTTCCTAAACCACAGATCTATAGTATACAAATAAAATTTGAACAGTCACAATGTTTTTATAATTTTAATATTTTGTCTTATTATAAAAATAAATATTAATTGTGGAATATCTAGGAAATAAAATTAAGCACAAAAAATTCCTAAAATCATTCATAATCCCACTACTCAGAGATAATCACTTAACAGTGTCTTCTACTCACTTAAAGTCAAAATATGCACCCAGATTTCTCCAACAAAACCGAAATTGTTGGGTATATGTTATTATAATATCCTATTTTTAAAAAAATAAAGAAAACAACTTTGAGGTACCTGGATAGCTCAGTGGTTGAGCATCTGCCTTTGGCTCAGGGTGTGATCCATAAATCCCGGGATCAAGTCCCACATCGGGCTTCCTGCATGGAGCCTGCTTCTCCCTCTGCCTATGTCTCTGCCTCTCTCTTTCTCTTATGAATAAATAAAATAAAATCTTTAAAAACAAAACATAACAAAAAAACCCTTTGATTAAGGTCATATATCTCTGATCCTCCTTTGCCTTTGGGTAGAGATAAGGATACCTTGGATATGATAACCTCTGAAGTTTTTGTCCTTTGCTTTTATCTTCTTTATAGAAACTCAAGTCTTGTTCAAAGTGCAACAATGTTTTGTCTGAGAATATTCTAGTGGTTACTCCACTTGTTTCTAAAGTGCTCTTTTACATTCCTCATGATGCAGTCCTTGGTATTGCCATGCCCTACTAGTATGAGGGTATCCCTCCAGACCGTGGTAGAACATAACTGTGCCTACCAGGCTTTTCTATTGGTCCACTAGGCATTGTCACTGATGTCATGGGGTCTCACAGGGCAGCTTATGTAGGAAATTTAGTGGCAAAGTGGGGAAGCCTGTCTTTACTCTCCTTATGGTTACAGTATGTTGAAGGGTTATTAAATGAATACTGCTCTTCTGCAGTACTACCAGGGGAAATAATAAAACAACTTAGTAAAAATAAGAGTAAAATCGAAAAAATAGTAAGACAAATAGGCAGTGGAATGCAGCCATTTAAACTGATACGGCTATCTTTTAATGTTCTAGTAAGTGGCCACATCATGTGTATCTTCAGGCCCTGTGAAGTTGGAGGCATCAGCTGCTGTGAAGGTGCTCCAGGCCCCCAGTTCCATACACAGAGGAGAGTGAACAGCAAACACCTGTGATATGAATAGAGTGAGTCTGTGCAAAGACAAGAAAATGACACAGGATTTGAGCCAATCCAGTTCTTCCCACCACCTCCGCTCAATGTCTCTGAGGATTGTGTCTTGTTCTTGAATTTTTTCACATCTCCTTTTCCTTGGGGATACACTGAAAATATTGGGGTAAACGAACTTTCTCTAGAGCGCGCCTGAGTTAACACAGACCTTACCTTTCCTGAAAAGGCCCAGGTAGTGATTTGGAGGTAAGTTGAAATAACATTTTGTTCTGAGTGCTTTCCATAGATCTCTGCTAAAGCCCATATATAGTGACTCACATTTCTCCTTACAGGACCAGGTTTCTGATGATACATATTATTATGTTGCTGTTTAAAAATACATTTCGCATGCCTGGGTGGCTCAGTGGTTGAGCATCTGCCTTCCACTCAGGGTGTGATTCCAGAGTCCCTGAATCGAGTCCCACATCAGGCTCCCCGCAGGGAGCCGGCTTCTTCCTCTGCCTATGTCTCTGCCTCTCTCTTTCTGTGCCTCTCATGAATATATAAGTAAAATCTTTAAAAAAAATAAAAATACATTCCCCAGAGGATGGCATACAGTAGGTCTGGGTGGGTATTCGAAGACACTGATCATCAGGCAAGAGTGGAAAACATTTTTCTCACAATTCTTATTACCTTCCCTTTGTTTGTAGAACTCAGTTCACTGCCCTGGCTGGACTTTAGAGTCACTTGGACCTCACTCCCAGAAATTCTAGTCTAATTGATCTGGGATAAAGCCTGAGCTTCAAAAAAAAAAAAAAAAATACTCAGGCGATTCTAATAGTCAGTACCGGCAACCATTACCTTAGGAAATGCAAACATCAGATGTTTTGTAATAGTATCAATTGTTCTACTTTGAGTACTCTTTGGAGCATCTATTGTAGAGTTTTCAGACTGTCAAGATTGCTTTTAAAAAATTGAAATTTGCCAGGCAAATTTGAAGTTCTTTAAAAAATGAATTTTCATGGTTTTTTTTTGAAATAAATTGCTGATTCCTTCATCTCTCATGTCTAAACATGTTGGGTTTCAAGCTATCTTTGTTTATCTGCTATGCCTCCAGCTTTAAAGGAAAATTGGTCATGTTTGCTTGTTGTGCTTTTAAGTACGAAACTCTGTGATTAGATCCATTTTAGGATTTGGGGGATGAAAACATGTCTGAAAATAGCTGCTAGTTAGGTCTCAGCAGCAGGCGTAACTTAAAACATGCAAACCCACAAGGAGGTGATTTGAGGACTGATTTTTTTCCACTTGCTGTTGTTGGGACCAAGTCAAAATTTGTCAGTCTTTGAATGAGCCCTATGGATGTATTTGCTCTGGCACTGCTGGCCAAACTAAGTCTACCACTTTGGGCAAGAAGCTCACTACATTTATTCTTACTGGTTGACAGTTTTATTTGTGGTCTCTATTTAAAATGGAGAATTTGAGCCCAGCCCTTAAACCTTTGGCTTTGGCAAAATGGCTTTGGACAAGATACAGAAGGCTAAAGATGGAGAGGTTTAAATTTTTCCTTAATAAACCTTTCCTTTGTAAAGTTGGCAAACTGTAACCTACTAAATGGTGGGCAAGTTCAAGCATGTTGTTCAGGGCCAGCATGAACTAGAATTTCTTTACCAGTAAGCACACTAGCTCCTTGTCACTGACAGTGTTAGTACTTTTATGCCACATATCCCAGACAGATCTTAAACTTTTGAAGTTTTATAAATATCAATTTGTGGCTTTGGCTTATATGTGGGGAACCATATGTGGCCTTGTAGGTGCTTGATAGCTGTTTGCAAACTTTTTTCTTCTAGATACAACTTAGAATAAAGAGTTAGCAATTAGAAAATTAAAGAACAACCTCAAAGTGAATAACTTGCATTTGCAACAAGAAAGAAAAAGTCTTATCTAATTTTTACACTTTTCATCCTTGCACTCCCAGTATATGAATACCAAGGTAAAAATTTTTTTTTTATTTTTTTTTAATTTTTATTTATTTATGATAGTGAGAGAGAGAGAGAGAGAGAGAGAGAGAGAGAGAGAGGCAGAGATACAGGCAGAGGGAGAAGCAGGCTCCATGCACCGGGAGCCCGGTGTGGGATTCGATCCCGGGTCTCCAGGATCACGCCCTGGGCCAAAGGCAGGTGCCAAACCGCTGCACCACCCAGGGATCCCCGTAAAAATGGTTTTTAAAAAAGACAAGAAGAAACTGTCACTCATAGATTGAAGAGTATATGGGTAAAGATACTGGCAACCAATAGGGATAGTACTGGAGTGGTAATAAATATTGCATTCAATTTAGCATTGCTTTTATGTCTCTCCTGAAATATAAAGGGAAAATTGGAGAAAGGAATTAATGAGTGAATCCTAAACTGTTCTGTTCTCTTTCAAGAATTCCAAATATGTTCATTTTTTGTAGTATTTTATTAATGCAAGATTGGCCCTCATTTCACCAAAACTTGTCTAGCAGTGCTCTCTATATTTGTAGACCAGTTCTAGAAGAACACTGAACATACCAGACACTTGACAAATGTGGAGTCCTAGGCCTGTTTCCTGGTTTTAACAAAGTGACAAGCACATTTCTTGGTTAGTCCTCCACTTTGCATGGACATTAACGGGCTCCACCAAACTCCACTATTAAAAATTTGTAGCCTTGAAATGATTCATTCAATGCTCTAGATATATTTATAAAGGGTTTATTTACTATGAGTCTGGCCCTGTTCTGGGTGCTAGGGATCACTCAGTGAACACAACAGATAAAAGTCACTGTCTTGTAAGGATTATGTTTTATTAGGAAAAGAGAGAGACAACACCCAAAAGATATAATAAATGAGTAATAGTGTTATTGAATAAAATTTGTGCAGGGATAAGGGTGATTTGGAGCTGGAGGTGAGGTACTAGTCAATAGAATGATAAGGGTAGAAGTTTTTTAAAGAGCAAAATATGGCAAAGAATTGAGGTAGTGAGAGGGCCATCTGGATATCTGGGGGAGGAGGTTTCCAGATGGAGGCGAAAGCCACCTTGAGGTATGACACTGTAAGTTCTAAGGTTTAAAGGCATGAAAGGAAGGGTTTAAAAAAACAGCCAGTGTCATATGTGGCTGGATCTTAGTGGGTAAGGGGAGAATTGCATGTAGAAAACAGATGATTGAACACTGTGTGTGCCATGTTATGGTATTTAGACTTTATCCTGTCAGAGTCAGCTCATCTTTCATACAAAGAGGAGTTGGTGAGCAGAGATTGTACATGTTGAAGACCTTTGGACATCAGAGATGCTCAGTAATGTATAATGATAGAAGAAATACTTGGTTCTGAAAAGCTGCTAATAGTTAAGTGGTAGAGGAACTATAAGAAAGATAAACTTTTTTAAAAAAAATATTTATTCATGAGAGACACACACACACACAGAGAGAGAGAGAGAGAGAGAGAGAGAGAGAGAGAGAGAGAGAAGCAGAGACCCAGGCAGAAGGATAAACAGGCTCCTCACAGGGAGCCCAATGTGGGACTAGACCCCAGGACTCCCAGATCACACCCTGGGCAGAAGGCAAGCGCTCAACTGCTGAGCCACCTAAGGGTCCCAAGAAACATAAACTCCTAACTGTGTTTATAAAAAAAGGATATTGATGCTAACTTTAATCAGAGGTATTATTTTCCTAAGGAAAAAAATTTGTTTTCACAAGAAATTGTGAGTGTATTTTACATCTATAAGTAGTATCTTTACTACTGCCATAACAAATTATCATAAAATTAATGGCCTTAAACCATACAAATTTATGGCTCACAGTTCTACAGGTCTTATGTCCAGAACGGCTTCATAGGTTTCTTTGCTCTGGGTCTCACAAAGCTGAATTCAAGAGCTGGGCTCTTGTCTGGAGCCCCAGGAAAGAATCCCCTTCTAAGATCCTTCAGGTTATTGGCAGAATCCAGTTCTCTCATGGTTTTAGGACCAAGATTTATATTTCCTTGCTGGCTGTTAGCTGGGGCTTGACCTTAGTGTGAGCTCTCTCTCTCTCTTTTAAATATTTATTTACTTCTTTTAGGGAGAGAGAGAGAGAGAGAGCACAAGCAGGAGAGGCAGGGAGAGGGAAAGAGAATCTCAAGCAGACTTCCGGGCTGAGCATGGAGCCTGAGGGAACTGGACTCCTCAAATCATGACGTGAGCCAAAACTGAGTTGGAGACCCAACCAGCTGTGCCACCTAGGTATCCTATACCCTTAGCTCTTAGAGACCCTTCCCAGGTTTTTCCCATGGGTCCCCAGATCTCAGAGCCAGTAATAAGTACAGTCACGCCTTTCTTCTGCTTGGAATCTCTCTGACTTCCTCTTTCTGCTACATCTCTCTTCTTCCTCTTCTAACACATCCCTAAAATTAATTCTTCTTTCTCTTCATAGGACTATGTTGAGCTTACCCAGATAATCCAAGATAAACTCCTCCCAATTTTAAGGTCAACTGATTAGTAACCTTAATTACATCTCCTAACAGTACCTTGATTAGTGTTTAAATAATCAGGGGATGGAAATCTTGGCAGGCCAGATTCTCCCACCATTTAGAACATAATTCTAATCTTTAGAATTGTGCCTACCACAATGCCACATCCTGGGATAAATTCTTGCCAAATATTGATGGTCTTTCTAGAGTAAGAGCAGAAAACCTGTCCCTCACATATTTGGGTGTTAGCACAAAGTCTTTTCTCTATGGAAGAAATGACATAGGGGAAGTGCACAGATACAAGTGCCAATGGTCTAAGGGTGACAAACTTTGGGGGCTACATTTTTGAGGAGTATTGCAATCTAGTTTGCAATGCAAAAAATAGTTACTTTCCAGTCAGGTCAGTAGCAAGCAAATCAGAAAACAGCTACTACTGAGAGCCAAGTGTACAGGTGGTCATTATAGAACTGAACTGTTTGTAGGTATGGGCCTCCCTTGCTGGTTAAAGTTTAGGCTATAGGGTGGGTTGGGCCATTAGGCAGGAAGCACATCAAGAACCAAATTATAGGGCCAAATTTATAGGAAGACTGTGAAAGCAAATGGGTAACAATGGCAAGTTAGGATCAAGGAATCAGGTGTGTGCAACCCTTGATGACACCACTTTCTGGCTCTTCTGTGAAGTAAATAATTTTTCCAAAAAAATGCTAACAGTTTCTCAGTGGTGCTGTATGAAAGTAAATGTCTAGTCTAAATCCTTTTGTCTCTAGGAAATGCCCTATTTCCCCCCTCATAAATGCAGTGACAGCTTATTTAATATATATCAGGGTCAATTTCTTTCTATGTTTTGAAGGTAGAAGAGAGCAACATTCCTCAATCAGATTATGTTGTATTGACTTTAAAACATCATTTTATGCCTGCTCTCTTACTTTTACTATGCATTATCAAGTATTTTAGGAGAAAAATATTAATGCAAACAGACATTTACAGAGCTAGGATAAAAAGAACTTTTCCTCCTCTTTGCTGTAAGTGCCTTAAACCTTTTTTTTTTTTTTTTGGTTTGAAAAAAAAAAGAGTATATCTCTCATTAACCTAGAAGAATTCTTGGATCTGGGAAGAGAACCTTAATGGGTCCTTTGGGGACACCATCATCAATAAACCTAGGGAAGCAAAGTGAAGATTTTCAGAGTGGTTTTTGAGCTCTTTCCTGAGACTCAATTCCTGTACCCTTTGCTTGTTCGTTTTGTGGTCAAAGACTTTCATGCCAGATATCCATCCATTATTAGATGTGTGTTGGGGGGTGGTGGTGGTTGGAGGCAAGGTGATAATTACTAAGTAGTATTACTCTGTTTTTATTCAACTTACACCTCGATAATGAGCAAGTTTCTGCTTCACATTTTTCCTCCAGCTAGCTGACCTGGCCAAAACTTAATCTAGCAGATGATTGAGTGTGGCATTAGCCAACACCATACTGCTCCCAGCTTCCTGTCCTGGGCTTCCTCTCCTGGGTTTATTATATTTCAAGTCTGATTCTCCTCCAGCTGGCTCACTACCCCAAATATTGCTCTAATTGTGATATGGAGAGCCCACAATGTGTGTTAAATTTCAGAAACATCAGAAATCCTTTATATCCTTTATTTTATCCATTCATTGATGGTCTCTGAAAGTTACTCTAACAACCTGTATTTGAATCCATACATTTTTGTACCAGGCAAAGGGAAAATTAATGCCTTAATTGGTGTTGACTAATCTTTTAGATCATCATAAAGACATAAAATGCTCTGCATTTTGCTATAGATTATTGAAATTTTTGCTAAGCAAACCTAAGTCGATGTTGCAGTAATTATGATTAGTGTAGCAGGTAGTCAAAGTGGAAGAAAAACAATAGGAAAAAGACAAAGATTAAATTTTTAAAATCCATGGGAGAATAAAAAGGGGGTCTTTTCTTGGTATGTTGCTAGCATTACCCAGAGATCCAGGTCCTCCTTGGCAGCCAAGTGAGGCTGCCTTATTGGATAATGTCTGGGTTAGCAACCCAATGAATTGGCAGTAGGTAGAAAGCAGGCTAAAGTTAAGGGTTCATACTCCCATAACTGACCATAGATCATACCTTTATTTCCCAGATTGACTTTCAATTATATTCTAATAGTGAAAGGCTATTTATTGATTTTTCAGCACAATCTATCTCAAATTCTAGAGGAATTACTAGGTGCCTTTTAAGAGTAGACTAATGACATAATTTTCATATTCAGAGGATAGTGTGGGATAATGGACCTGAAAGAGTGAGGAAGAGAAATGTAGGCAACACAAGGCAGCCAGCCCCCTGAAAGTTTTCTGAGAGGGTTACCATATTATAGTTTGGAAGCCCAGAATGTATATAATATCAATGATCTAATCTAAATTCACAGGTGTCTAAGACATAGACTGGAATGTCAGTTTTTGTTTGTTTTTTAAAAAATAAATATTACTTCTATTCAGCCAGATATGATGTTGGCAAGCTATACTGTTCTTTACCTATAGGCACTTTTAGGCAATCATAATTGGTAGTTCACTTACTAAGCAAAGAGTCAGAATAAGGGATATATTCTGGACAATAGAACTTACTTTAAATACTCTGTAGATAAGGCCTTGCTGATGTGGCCTTAATGTTCTGTCTCAAGGACAAGACTGTACTAAAGAGTGTGGAGTAATTCTGGGCTGGGCTAATATCTCTTACCCCATTTATATTAAGAAAAAAATTCTATTGGCACTGATCCTTTTGCTGCTAACCTTAAAATTATGTTAGTATTATTTATTTTCAACTCAAATTTGATCATAGGACTCATCTCTTGATTAGAATATTGACAAATTACTTAGTTGACCATTTATGAATTGTTGCTTAGTTTGATCAATAAAGGCCAACTTTAGTCATTACATGTTGTTTAAATTGAATTAATTCTGAGTGGTGAGGTGCATCACTATCACCCCTACATTTAAGACTATAAGCAAGTGAAAGATCTTTAACTTAAAAGACTTCATTTAGTTTCTCTGTGATCATGCTTTTTTACCATTAGAGCTGTAGACTCACTAGAAAACTCTGATCTCTTATGCTTTGCCTAATTGTTCCTAGCAGTAATATTAGGCAAAGAAGCCTTGAGTTTTTCAGACTTCTAGCATATTTAGAAAAAACTCTATAAGAAGTTGTAGAAAGTTGTTAAACAAAAGGTTTTCTTATATAGCCTATTCATTCATTGTTATCTAGTAATATTATTTAGCTGCCTAAAAAATTATTTTTCCAGTAGATATAATAGCTCCCAAAGAAATAGAATATATCAAATCATGGAATCATCTGAGAATTAAAGGGTTTTAAGTAAACAAAAATAATTATGAGATTGTGAAACTGAAGATTTCTCAATTTACTTTTGTTTCAATATGATCCCTTTCACTTTATTAATGACTTTTTTTTTGTATAATGACTTTTTAAAGTTGGAATAGAGAGAGACAGTCTGGCATCCTATTTCTGACCTCTTTATATATACTTGTTTCATCTGTTGACTGTCATGCTGGGATTTCCTGGTGCTGGTCAATTGGGAGGGGTGGTTACTGGTGTGGTCTCCATTTATTTCTCATCAGTGATTGGTGTCAGTGCCTTTCTGGAGTTTGTGAGACTCATGTCAATCTTGTGACAGCACATTTTTCTCCCTTATCTTTCAGGAATAAAAAGTCAGTTATTCTGCAGGATGCTTATAATTTAATCTCATAACTCCTACAAAAAGGGCCCCCTACCTTGTACCAGAAAACAGAGACATTTTATTTTATTCACAGCTATAAACTCATTACCACATTTTAACTTGGTTAAGTATAAGAAATAACTGCTGTCTATATTCCAGATATGGAGTAGATTGCCCTGTTAGTCACTAGAAGCCCTGGACATCAGGCTAGGCTATTTCTTTGATGAAACTGATAAACATTCTTTAATAAGAACTTTCTGCTCTATCACTGTTCCTTTGGTTGTCATCATGTTAGAAAAATTTTTGTCACATCTCATAGATTTCATGAAATTATTATATAATACATAATACATAATTATTACATAATACATAATACATAATTACATAGTACACTGAAGAATGAAATGTGAAAACATTGGCAGTCATCCATTAAGAAAAACATGCAGCTTGGGTCACCTGGGTGGTTCAGTTGGTTAAGTGTCCAATTCTTGATTTTGGCTCAGGTCATGATCTCAGGGTCTTGAGATCAGGCCCCACAGGCTCCCCACTCAATGTGGAGTCAGCTCCTCCTGTCTCTCCCTCTGTCTCTCCCCCGCTTGTACATAGTGCTCTCTCTCAAATAAATACAAAAATAAATAATTTCTTAAAAGAACAATATGCAACCCTTCATTTTTAAAAAAAGATTCTATTTATTCATTTGAGAAAGATTGAGGGAGGGAGAGAGAGAGGCAGAGCATGCTTACATGCACATGAGCCGAAGAGGGGCAGAGGGAGAAGCAGACTCCTTCTCAAGCAGGGAGCCAGACTTGCGACTCGATCCTGGGACTCCACCCAGATACCACCCAGAATTATTATTTTTTATTCTATAATTTTAGTATTAAGTCTTTTCACAATGAGTAATTTGTAGTTACTGACTAGTAAGCATGGTGGCTTATTCAATATCCATTTCTATCTTCTTCCTTGTTACTAGAACCCTGATTTGTGGGAGATGCCAACATTCCCAGCCTTACATGATAAAATATTATTGATCTATACCACACATGGCATTCCTGTCTCTCTCTGTCACATACTGGCCCTATTGTACCTGGGGGGACCATGTGACCAAATTTCAGCAAATTGGATATAAGAAAATCTATCAATGAGTTTAGGGTTAAATTTTGTTGAGAGTGAGAGGATATCTGATGCTACTTTCTTTTTCCCTTTTGTTGTCTAGAATGTAAACATGACTGTTGGACCTATGGTAGCCATTCTTTTCTTTCTTTTTTTTTTTTCAGCAGTAGGTTACAGGTATGAGGAAAATAATCTTATCGTATAAGGAGGGGAGAATAGAAAGATGGAAAGAGTCTCCCCCAGCACACTGCATTCTTAATTGATGAACTAAATTAGTCACTTAAGACTTAAAAATCATTTATAGGGTATTAGTATTACTAGCTTTTACTTTGACCCAGAATATAGACAAGACGTGTTGAGCAATGTCAAGCAACTCAACAAGGAGCTTCACAATTATTTTGTGAAGAACTTTATTTTTTCTTAAAGATTTTATTTGAGAGAGAGAACGAGAGAGAGAGCATGAGTAGGGGGAGGGGCAGAAGGAGAGGGAGAAGCAGACTCCCTGCTGAGCAAGGAGCCCCATGGAGGACTTCAGGATCATGACGTAAGCCTAAAGCAGATGCTTAACCAACTGAGCCAATCAGGCGCCCCTGCGAAGAACTTTAAATAACAACAACAACAAAGTCTTTTATATATATATACCATTTGCAATGCTATTCATTCTCTTGGGTATGAAAATATGAATTTTCATTCTTGGTATTATTATCTTCTGCCTAAAGGACTCTTTAATAGCTCTTATAGTAGAGATCTGCTGAAAATTCTTTCAGCATTTTTGTATCTGAAAAAGTATGTTTTGACTACTTTTGAAAGCTGTTCTCACTGGATATAGATTTCTAGGCTGTTTTACCTTTCAGGACCCTAAAGATATTGGCCCACTGCTTTCTGACTTCCTTTAATACTGATATAAATCTGCTGTCATCTTTAACTTTGTTCTTCTGTATGTAATGTCTGTTTTTTTTTTTAAACTGGCAACTTTTAAGATTTTCTCTTTATCACTAGTTTTATGGAGTTTGATTATGCTGTAGTTTGGTATACTTTGTATATCTCGTTTTTGGAGTGTGCTGAATGTACAGTAGGCTGTGTAGGTTTATAATTTTCATCAAATTTGATAAATCTTTAATCATTATTTTTTCAAATACTTTTACCCTCCTCCCCCCACCATATACACATGTATTAGCTGCTCAAATTTGTCTTAGAATTCTGTTTACCTATAAAAGGCTCATTATGTGTCTCATAATTATTTTTGTTTAGTTAAATACTTTTAATAATTTGATATATCCATTGTTTTTTAAGATAAGTCATTGAAGGTTTTTTTTTGAAACAACTGCTTTTCTCTAATTCTGTCAAGATGTGTTTCTTAAATTATTTATTTATTTATTTATTTATTTATTTATTTATTTATTTTAAAGATTTTATTTGTTTATTCATGAGAGACACACACACAGAGAGAATGAGAGACAGAAGCAGGGACACAGTCAGAAGGAGAAGCAGGCTCCATGCAGGGAGCCCGATGTGGGACTTGATCCTGGGACTCCAGGATCACGCCCTGGGCCAAAGGCAGGCAGTAAGCTGCTGGGCCACCCAGGGATCCCCCTATCTATGTTTTTTAAAACTTTATCTGGGTTTTTCTTGTTATTATAATCAGAGCAAAGCTCTTTTATGCCTTCTAATATCCAACTGAAAGTGAAATTTATCTTTTTACTTCATTTTTATTTTAGTTTTCATTGGTCTATCTTCATGTTGCCATTTGATATCACTAAAAGAACGATAGCAGGAATATGTTTGAAGGCAATCCTTCTCCTACTTCTGGTAATTTTTCATACTTGGGCAGGTTTGTTATCACAATATTCCTAAACCTCTACGTGCTCTTCTCTACTCTCTCAGAGGAAGAGGAATGACATACTCTGCTGAACTTGAGCAAAGAGCCTAAGGAAGTATTGTCAAAGTCTTTCTTTTTCCATTTAGGATTAACTTTCATTCTCCCCCCCACAATGCTGTATAACTTGTAAGGCCAACTATGTCTATAAATGAATGGGTAAGTTTAATTCTTGGGTTCAGTATTTTATTCAGCATTCCTGAATGCAATGAGCACTTAATCTAACATCAACATTTATTTTATGAATTTAATAAACTAAATTTTTAAGGCATAAAGTCAAAATTATGTTAATAGGTATTTGGATTATCTATTGTTGTGTAATAAACTAGTAGTGGCTTAAAGGAACAACCAGTTTTATTAGTTCTCATAATTCTTTGGGTTGATTAGACTCAATTATGTGATTCTTCTGCTTCACATGATGGGTCTGTGTATCTGGAAGCCTGACTGGGCTAGAATGTCCAAGATGGTGGTCTCAATTGTTATTGACTATTGGTTGGTAGCTCAGCTCAAGTTGCTGACAAAAGTGTCCCTATTCTTCCCCGTGTGGTCAATCCATTGCTGTGATTCTCACAGCAGGTAAGAAATTAAGACTGTCATTCTTAAGGTCACAGCTTGGAAGTTGCAGAATGTCACTTCTGCTACATTTCATTGGTCAAAACTAGTCCCAAGACCAGCCTAGATTCAAGGAGATGGGAAATCAGATTCATTTCTTGATGTGAAGAGTAGTATGTACATATAGAGTGGGAAAATTTGTTGAGGTCATTCTTGGAGATTAGCTTTCCTCAGTAGGAAAAAGTTTAATATCTCATGTATATTCTTTGAAGGAAGTTAATTCTCACAGCATGAGAAACGTTTTTACTTTAGATACCTTAGATGATTCAAAATGTAGCCTGAAGTGGAAAACCTCGTATCCCCATTCGAAGACAATGAGACCAAAGCTCCTCCATCTTTACTTTTCCAAGAAAAGCCTTGGAAAGTGTATGTCAGAATCTATAAACTTTATAAAGTACACAAGAGGAACAGATATTTAGTCACTGTTTCAGGGTATTATTGGGAATTCCAGGAAAATGTATGGTACCTGATAGCCAGGTATCTGTTTCAAGTTGTATTTACGATGTTTAATCTCAATCTTGAACTCTGTACAGCTTTAAATTAAGAACAGCTTAATTTGCCATTGGGATATAATGCCAATTTTCTTTGGGAAAAGATGGAGGAGGAAGTATAAATGACATGTGGAGGAGAAGTATCTCCTTTCCTTCCTGGTCAGCTAATTCATCATCATCATCATCATCATCATCATCATCATCATCATCAACACCCACATCATGACTGGTGAGGAGTATATGCTTATGGTTTGAGGAATCACAAAGTCAATGCCCTTTACTTTTCCTTCCAATCTGTTTAGACTCCATGTGTACAATAGATACCTAGATACAGTAGAGACCTAGACTACTTGGGTTATAGTGGCTTTTATAATTACAGAATTTTTATAAAGAAAATAGCATATTAAGGAGGGAGCCACGTTTTAATTAGGGTGAAAAGAGAGAGTTTATGCAAACTGTTTAAACATGTAGGAGTGTTTGATTTCAGAAGTGAAGGGTACAAAGTACATTTGTAAGTGAATGTACTATGACAATAGCTGAGGCAGAAAGGATATGATGGATGTGGGTCAATGAGGGAAAAAAGGCATAGATGCAGCTGAAAAAGGTTGCTTTCCATTGTTGATGTAGGTCTCAGGGGCAAAAATTATATTTGGGATGGCTCTGCTGTGCGACAACCTAATTTTAGTGTTAAATATTTTATTTGACAAGTAAATAATGACATGTACAATGATTTGATAGATAGGAGGAAAGAAGGTTTTTAATATACGATTTTAACAGGCACAGAGTTGGGACAAGTGATTTAAAATTCTGCTTTCAAGAGTTCTTAATTTTTTTTGGAAATTTAGGTCACTGTGCTATAGGAGTTTTTATCCAATTTGGGATTTATGTTTTTATTCACTTAGGAACTGATATTTACTCAAAATAATTTCATTCGTTGAAGAAATGAGATATAATTAATAACTAAAATTTCAAGAGATGACTTGATTAGTCAGGGCACACATCCCAGCTTTAAAAACTTCTAGTATTCCCTGGCTGGCTCTAAAAATATTAGCATCATTTGGGTTTCTCTGGTGGATAACCTTTCTTCCCTAAATGTATAAAATCTCCCTCTCTATATGTCCTACAAAACAATGTAATTTTTGTTTTTTACACTAATCCTTAAAATCAGTTATTGTTCTTTTTTTTTTTAGATATAGAAAATGTGAGGCATTGAGCTGAATTGACTCTGTCATACAAGGATATACTGATCTTCTTCCTGTATAAATTTCCCATTTGAACTTACTTGAACTTCCTGTTTTTCATCAATAAAGGACACAATGTCTGACTGCAAATGTGAGCAATGTAGATAGTCAACTGAAGCAAAGGCTAAAGCAATCTTTACTCAGGCTGTGTTTTTAGAATCAGGAAATTGCAATCCTCATTTTAGTCAGTGTCTTTTGACATTTTACCAGCATTCAAGCATATGATTATCTTATGAAGATTAATTGTTTCAATCAGCGAACCAACTTCACTAGCCTTCAAATTAAAGGATGTATAAGCCATCATCTTATAACGTTTTTAGGAACTGTTTTGTAAAGAAGACGAGAAGTGAAGTTTCTTTCTGGAAGTGGGGGGCAGTGCCTACACAGGCCTCTTCCCTGTCTCTGGAACCACTGTGATTCTGCTCCTTCAATAGGGTCAGATCTCTGGGTGGTGGGCATATGGATATGTGAAATCCTGCTATCTAGGAAGAAAACAGAACTACTGAATCATTTCACTAATAGGCCAGAAGTTAGTTTCTATAAAATTAACTTCATCACTTAATAGCTTCAATAAAAAATGGAAATGCCATATGAATCATTAATACTCAGTATTTTTAAAAATTTCCATCTTCATTTTCACATTCAGAATGGTCACTAGACTATAACCTTTCCTTACATACTTTAACCTGTGAAGTCCTCTATCTTCGATAGCTTTTTTTTTTCAGATAGACACGAAGTAGAACTAGATAGTATCCAATTTTCTAAATATAAGCATCTTGAAAAACCAGCATGGAGTAATTAAGATAAAAACCCTCATTTTAATTTCTTAATGATGCATGGAGTAATTAAGATAAAAACCCTCATTTTAATTTCTTTTTTACAGCATGTAATCTCAGAGGACAAAATTTAAGAAAGTTACCTCAGGATACAAAGTTATAATTTAAAGGAATTTATTCTACCCCAACTTCCAAGTATTTCCCCTCACTAGCATGATGACTGGGGGGTAGTCATCACCACCATCTACATGGTTTCTCATTTTGTTTTGAGTTAGTTCCACAAAATGGACTCCACGATCTCATGGAAGAGTCAGCCTTGCGAATGGTGCCAACAGAATGCTCCCAAGAGGTTCTGGCTTCGAAGCACATCCTTTTCACAGTGCAGGGGGAGTTCACAACCCCACCTTGTTGGTGGAGATGTTATACTCCAGTCAGATGTACTGTTTTGGACGGTACCTTGCCATTTGAGTGTCTTATCAACAGCTCAAGGGGAAGTTACTCTCCAATATGTTTAAGGCCCCTTCCCCAATTTATCTTGGGGCTGGGATCTGTCACTCTATTTCTAGAAGTCTGTTATTTGATGAGAAGTACTGATAAACCTCTCCTTCAGACATCCTGGCTCCTAGAAGATTCCAATCATACTCTTAGCTTTTCTAAAACATATAAGTGCACTCCACTGATATAATATTTTTATTTATTCTCTGATATTGGCATCAATTCATTTTAATAATAGTAATGGCAATAATTATTATTAATCAACATTATAAAAACTATAAGGGTACCTATATACCTATAATTATCATCTAAATAATAGTTTTTGAAAAAAAATAATAGTTTTTGTTATCAATGATTGAATATTATCCAATACACTGCTAAATTAATCTCATATATTCTTATCCCATTTGCTAAATCTTGGAAGCAGATATCATTTCTGGAATACAAAATTATTTTATTAATATTTAAATTTTCTAAATTAATAAACTTTTTCTGAAAGATTCTGATACTGTAGGGGGAAGGAATGATGGATGTAGTCATTGAATTTATTGCTGTAGAGAGACTAACATGTCATTTAACCCAAAAGACTATTTATTACAACTGGAGGGATTTCATTGACTGGCTCCTTACTAGGTAGCTGACTTCCTATTAAAGGAAATGCTGTTTTGAAGGAAAGCACAGGCCAAATACACAGAGCTCTTTCTGAGAGATGAGGCTTCACAGAAAATTGAATGCTAAGTATTCATATTCACTAAACTTTGGTTAAGATTGCAATGGTATATTTTATGATACTCTCAGGAGAATTTTTAGTAAACAAATGAGGGCCACAGTCATTCCTGAATGAACTTTGTGTGCAGTGGGCCCAAATGCCCAACCTGTTACAGTGGGGACTGTTTAGAGAAGTGAATTTGCTATAAAATAAAAAGAAGAACACAGGATTAGAATTACGACATTTGGCTTCTGGTTCTGCATTTACCACTCTTTGTATGATGGAAATGATTAAAGAGAAAAAGTGCATGCATGAGGGCAAGGAGTAGAGGAGACCTCTCCGTGCTTTCCACTCAATTTTGGTGTGAACCTGAAACTGCATTAAAAAATAAAATCTATATATAAAAAACAAAAAGATCAGTGGCTGTCAAGGGTTTGTGAGGAGGGAGGGATGAATAAACAGAACACAGGATTTTTAGGGCAGTGGAACTATCCTATATGATATTATAATTGTAGATACATGTGGTATGTTTGTCAAAACCTATGGAATATGCTCCAAGAGTGAACCCTCATGTAAACTGTGGACTCTAGGTGATAATAATGTGTCAATGTAACAAATCAATTGTAACAAATGTACCATCCTGGTGCAGGATTTTTTTTTAAAGATTTTATTTATTTATTCATGAAAAACATAGAGAGGCAGAGACACAGGTAGAGGGAGAAGCAGGCTCCCTGTGGGGAGCCTGATGTGGGACTGGATCCTGGGACTCTGAGATCATGCCCTGAGCCGAAGGCAGATGCTCAACCGTTGAGCCACCCAGGTGCCCCTGGTGCAGGATTTTGATAGTGGGGGAGGCTGTGGATATGTGATCCAGGGAGTATATGAGTAATCTCTGTACTTTATGCTCAATTTTCCTATAATCTTCTTTAAAAAACAATCTATATTTTTTAAAAAAAGGAGAAAAAGGAAAGACCTGGAAAACTTTGTTATTATTTTCAATTCTAAGGAAGACATAGAACCTTTATAGGGAAAATATTTGCATCACATGATAGGTTCTGACTTCTAGATGAGAACTTTTCTCTGAGTAGAATTTAGATTAAGTATGAATCTAAATATTTAATTGATCCCTGGCATATACTACCAAAATATATGATAGGTTACCCTTTGCAGAAAATATATTTAAAATAATTTAGATATTTAAAATATTTAGAAAGGACTCTTTAAGTCAGTTTGAGAAAATAAAAGGATTGATCTTTTTGGGTCCCATCCTATTCTATAACTCTGTAATTTCTATGGTTATGATGGTCCTCTTTTATTAAATCAGGGATTACGATCACAAGTGATTTTTCAAGTTACCACTCAGTAGTGCCTGGGTGGCTCCATCAGTCAAGTAATCAACTCTTGATTTTGGCTCAGGTCATGATTTCATGGACCTGGGATCAAGCCCCACAACAGGCTCCCTCCTCAGTGAGGAGTGGGCTTGAGTCCGCTTGAGTATTCTCTCTCTCTCTCTCTGTCCTTCCCCCTGCTTGAATTCTCTCTCTCAAATAAATAAATCTTAAAAAAATTAAGTTACCACTCATTCATTTACACAATTAAAATGCAGCCTAAGAAGTGCTGTGATAAAGGAACTGTACTGTAATGGAAATTTTGAATTAAAGGATGTAAGCCAAATACGACGTAAGGGAAAAATGTTCTCTCTTTCTGAATAGCCAAGGATATTTACAGCTTTGGACTGATAAATGCACAGATCTCATTTAGGTGTAACTGAACTCATGTGTGTTTCTCTTACTAATGTGCAAACTTCTTAAAGGGTGGAGACTTGTCTTCTTTCTTCTGTAGTATCTAGCACAGTGCTTTGCACAGATAGACACATACATGAAATTGTGATACACATAAGTTGCTTTCCCATTATGCCTGGTACATGGAATATGGTCATTAACAATGCAATTTATTTTCACTTGAGAAGTAGCATATAGGTTGTAACATGTATAGATTTCATGTCTTTGTATGATTTTCTTTTTTTTATTTCTAAAAAGAGTAAGTTATAAGGAATTTCTTGGATTATGCTGGGAATTAAAACCTGATTCTTTGGTTTTAATAATGTTGATAAAATGGTGAGATTTGTTCATGACTAAATATAAAAAGGGGCTGGTTTTATGTTCACCTAAAACTCAAACTGCAATGATGAGAAATTTCTTGAATATGCTGGTGATTAAAATCTGATTCTTCAGTTTTATAACATTAATGAAGTAGTGAGATTTGTTTGTGATTGAATCTAAAAGTAGATTTTTTTTTATTTTACATAAAATTCAAATTATTTAAGCCTTGGCAGAGTAATGATGGTATAAAGAGAGTGTCTGAACTTGCAACCTCTTCTTTTATCTGACTTGTGAACATTTATTAACATGGCCTTATCCACTAAAATGCCCTGTACAAACATGTCCCCCTGCCAAAACTCAGACTAAACTTTTCATTTCCAAAAGCTGCCTAAAATGCTATCTTTTCTAGATAATCATCCAAGAAGTAAATGTTTCCTTCTCTGAATGACTACAATTCCCTGGTTCTTTTGTTCTTAAATTAATTATCATATTCTATTTTTATTTTTTGCATGTGTATATGTACATCTTAGATCTAACCTAGATTTTAAATTATTTTAAAGGCTAAGGATATGTCCCATTCACTTTGTATCTCCTGTGGTGCCCATCTCAGGGCATGTTCAAAAGGTTTTTACTAAAGTTATAAATAAATAAATGGTGAGATATTGGGGGATTTCCTTAGCTAAAGTTACCTATATTTCAAGTACTTAAACATTAAATTGAAGATGCTAAAGCAGTTAAAAAGATTTTTTTTTCAGACTTTTGCTTTAAGAATCCTGTTTCTCTAACTGGGTTAATTCTCTTTATCATACTCTCAGGCCTTAAGATTAAAGGTCCAAGTTCATAGTCTGAGCTGACTTGGTATGAAAACCTTTTGTTGATGAGAGTCAGATAATAATCTTTCTTTCCTCCTGTGTCCACAGATAAATGACTGACTCTGTGTTTGTCTTGATCTCTATTAGGTGACTTACTCAGTTGATACGAAGAAAAGCAAAGTTTCAGATAGCATTCAGGATGCGGTGTTAAGAAACAGACTTTGACAGTAGCTAGCAATTTTCATCACTAATGTTTATATTTCAGCACATATGAATATATTTAATAATATAATTATAACAAATATAATAATGTTATATCTTAATAATTTATAATTTAATAATTATGATTTAATATGAGTATCATAAATATAAGTTAAACTGTAAAATTTAATAATTACATCATTATAAGAATTTTTCTGTCATTTACAATTGGCTATTAAGCTTATCCAGGTACATCCTCATTTAAAATATTTTACATTTTTCGTTCTAGATATTCCATTTTATTATTTTTTTAAGGTTTTCTCTTTCTCTGCTATAACTTTCCCCCTTTTGTTGATTATGTCTGTATTTCTTCCCTAAGTTCTTGTGCCTTTTCATAATAGGTGTTATAAATGCTTGTCTGCTAATTCCAACATCTGGGTTATTCAGGTGAGGAGTTGGTCTATTGTCTGCTCTTCCCCCCACCCTGAAAAGACTCTGGGTTTTATAATCTCCTTAAAGAGTGCTGATTTTTGCCCTAGCTGGTAGTTAGTTATTTGGGGTTTAAATTCTAAACTGTCTGCTCTGAGGAGCTGCTCCTGAAACTTGTCTGTTCTTTTAGCCTTCCCAGCTGCTGCACCTGACACCAAACCTTAAAGCTCCTCCTGGAGGAGGCCATGGAGAGGACATGACCGCTTGTCAACCTGAGAGCTGGACAACCTAGTGGGAAGCTCTTCCCCGCCCCCTTACCCTAGGAATGTGGGTTTCCCTTACTTTTCTCACACTAGGAGTCGCCTCAAGGACACAGCTTTGAGAGAGTAATGTGTGGAGATCCTCTGGAAGATTTATGTGAATGGGTTGTGCTACAGCTTCCATCTAAACTCAACATTCAGGCCCGTGGTGCCCCTGTCTACTAGCCTTGCGGCCACCCAAGAAGAGCCAGGTAAGTCTTCTTGCTTTTAAAACCTTCCACCTGCCAATCTGGAGCAGCTGGCACTTCCTTCTGTCCCTCTCTGCCCTCCATCTTTCAGCAGGTTTCTGATTTGGCCAGGGCAACTTCCGAGGTTGTAAACCAATAGTTCCCCATCTCCCACCCAGGCTAGAGCCAGGGATCAGCCAAGATTTTTGGTGGAGCAGCAACTTTTCCTTCACGAGAGAGTCAAATGTCCTCCAGTTTCTTCCGGCTCTTGCTCACTCTTCAGCGTCTCCTTGGAGTTACCTTTTATACTTTGTGCAGAATCCTGAATAGTTACCTGTCTATGGGTCCAATACAATAAGTAACTCTATCATGTTCATAGAATACGTTTAATTATGACGGCTCATATTACTCCTTCATCCTTGAATAGGAAGCCTGGAACAAAGAGAGTAAAATAGCGTAAACTCTCGGAGATTGCAGAATTTATTATTGATAATTAAGGTATTGAGGCAAAGAATTAACCCAGTAGAAATACCCTGCTATCTCTTAGGGGAATTTAATTTTATTGTAGCCTGATATGTACATTGAAATTTAATTATTTGATCAGTTTTATTAATTTATAAAAATAACCAAATAGTTTATTAGAGATAAGAAACAAGTTTATAAGCATTTACTAAAGACATACTTGTTCCTTAAAAAAAATCATGTTCCAATTCATAAAGAGAATGCAGAAGTGTTCCTCATCTTTCTAAGCCCTCTTTGTCATTAAACAAAAATTTAAAAATTTAACTCAAGATTTTTGGGAAGAATGGAAGCAGTGGCTTAAACTTCAGCTCTCCCTGAATCTTTCCACAGATACAGATAGAAAACCAACCAAAAGTGTGGCAATCTGAAAACAGCAAAGTGGAAGGGGTTTCTCAGGATCTGATTTACTGTTAGTGAATGAGGATTACTCTAAGATCCGAATCCCAAGAATACTTGATAAGAAAAGATGGAAACTTTCTTCCAGGTCAAAGTCTTGAACCAGGAGAAAATTCTGGCAGTAGAAACCAAACTGAACAGGGCAATGACAACAAGTTCAAAAGGAAGATGTTGATTCAGGACTCAGGAGAAGCAAACTTTGTGTAAAGGGCCAGATAGTAAGTTTCCAAGCTTTATTGTGGGCCATATATAGTCTCTGTTGGATCATCGCCTGCCCTCCCTTACTCCCTTCCTCTCTCTCTCTTCCCCCCCCCACCTCTGCTCCTCTTCCCTCCTTTCTTCTTTTCTATTTTTTTAAACAATATTTTTAAAATGTGAAAAACATTCTTAGCTTGAGGGCATTACAAAACACAGGCCAGAGGTCCATATTTCATTCATTAGCTGTAGTTTGCCTCCCTTGATCTAGGTAAAAAATAGAAAAGGAAGCAAAGGAAGCTAATCTCAGAAAGTAGGACTCCATGTTGTTTTAGTCACTTTGAGAAAACAACAAAAGAGGGAGCTCTAGAGCCATGAAGTTGGTTCATCCCTTTCTTCAAAGGGACCTGAAAGTTCATTTTACTTAAAATTGAACAATAGAAAAAGTGAGTTGAGTCTCAGACCAATTTAATATTGGAAAAAGGAGACTAAGGAGCAGTGGAACATCCCTACATATTGGGAAAACACTCCAGAGGCATGCCTACAAAGAAATGAAAACTGACCTAATATTTCAAAACAAAATACATCAAGCATATAGTAGAGAATGTGGATAAACAATAGAAACTAGAGTGACAGATATGCAGAAATACACAGCTCTGAAGAAAACTGTTTAGCAAAGTGTTTTTTTTTTTAATATATGTGTGTAAACTGTTAAATGCTGATTCCAACTTTCTAATGTGGGCATAAGAAAATAACCTTCCATCTCTAGTCTTTATGTCTTAGGGAGGATCTCTGGTTCTGTAAAAGCTAGAATCGAATACTGCCTCTGGTCCTTCTCTTTCTGGATATTTTGCCTAAGAGATAAACCTATCTTCTTTGAAGCCATCCGGTGACTGAAGTGTGTATTAAAATGGTAGGAATTGATTTTATGGGGAATTTTATTTAATAGCTTATGATAATAGAAATAATCAGAAGTTAGAATAAATAACATGGGTGAGGTATTTTTAATAAGCAAATTCTGTGGGTGAGATGGATATTATTTTTTACTTCATTGTTTTGATCAAATCTCAGGGGGTGATTAAATCTACTGAAATTTATCAAATTTATCATTTATCTGAAAGATGACCTTTCCTAAACTACCTAGTGCACTTAATCCATTATATGAATGTACACCATTTCGGGAGGAGAGGATTTCCATTTTTCTAATATTACCCTTCTTGCAATCAATGCTATTCTCAAGAGGATTTTTTTTTTTTTGTGGACTAGATGTTCTTTGTAAATTTTCAACATGACCTAATATAAAAATCAATATGTCTTTAGGTAAGTTCATTTCTATTATTAGATCTCACTGTAGCTTCACACTAACGTGTTTCGAAATATAAGCAGCACCCTACCACAGGGCATGGCTTTTTCCTGGTAATGCATTAAATTTCATTATGGTAAAAACCATTATAACAACAATAAAATCCACCACGGTTTTCAAAGTCTCTCAGCTCTAGCCAATTGCCAACAATGTTTATGCTTTAATGTGCTCATTACAATATTATTCTTAATTAAGTTAAAAAGTGCTTTGTCTGGGTTATGTCTCAATTCATGATGTCCTCCCATGAAAATGGAGCATAGATTCTTCTAGCTTAGCAAGGAAGCATTTACGGTGACACTGAGTGAGGAGGGGTGAACAGCTTCTCTGGAAGCTCCCAGCCAACAGGACACACAGCATCACTTCCACGATAAATTAGCATGAGCAATTTATGTCATGGAGTAAAGAAATGCAAGAACTTTTCATATGTATTTGAAGCTGTGTGGCTTTCTATTGATCACCTAGTTTTTCATTATCCATTACAAAAATCTCACATTCATGTTCTAGACTTACTAATTATGTATTTGGTTGAAATACTCCTCTTATGTATGTTTTTCAAGTTTATCTAGCAGGAAGAGAGATACTTTGGAAGCAAAACATTATTCTACATATTCAGGAGAGGTATGAGTCGGCAAGCTTGCAGAAATTCTTTGGGCTTCATCACATGCCAATCAGAGAGGTACTCTCATGAAGAGCTGAAAAGTGTTATAGAGCTAGTTATGGGACACAAAGGGAAAAATAAATCTTCAAAGCTTTAAGAGTAAAATTTAAATACTAACTTTGAAGTATTTCCAGAACGTTAGACATGCATAAAATAACTACACATAAAAAATAGTCTTTAAAGACAAGAAAGTCATTCCTGGGTTGTCCATCAGTTTGGATAATAGGAGCTCCCACGTCCTTTGATTAGCACTAATTACAGTTTTATGCCACTGATGAAAATATAGTATATTTTTTCATTGGTTAGTGTCCTGTCATTAAAATTTTGTAAAATCATCTTGAATCTTAAAAGCACACATATACAAAATGTGCCTTAAATTTCCACTGCTGGATGCAATGAGCAGCTTTTTAACATTTTCTATCCTGTTGTTTCAGGGAGAAACATTGTTAAAATAATAATCCTAATGTTAATCACTCATGGGAGATGTGATGCAATATTTTTGTCTTTTTTAATCCAATATTTTAATGCTATTTTTATTTAAGAAATAAAATATTTTTTTTAAACATGGCTGCTTAAAATAAGGAAGAAAATCTCCATGGCTGTCACAAGAGTATGGTGAGTTTCCTCATGAGGAAGTGGAGTGAAAATGGAGGGAAGTTCTTTCAATATCATCAAGACCACCTTGTTTTAAGTCTTCTTTCTCTCAGGAGTAATGGAGATTCCAGTGATTATCTTTTCTTATATTCTTTTTCATCTTTGCATCACAATGGGCTAGCAAATTTTCCAGTGTGATACAATTTGTCATGATCCTCATGAACAAATAAAAGAAATAGCAAAGTTTATTTAAATCTATTACAAATCTATGTAGAGCATAAAAGTTTGAGGATTACAGCCATCCAATGAGAGACCTAGATGCTGCAAGAGCTTTAGCAGCTATCTATTTGAGCTATTGGAATTTTTATTAAGTGGAAAGAAGATAGGAGAAGACATTAGGAACTCAATGATTTTAATCCTAACCTGCCATTACTGGTGACATGACCTTGGGAGAGACCCTCAGCATTTCTGGGTCTCCATTACATAAAAGGTCAAATAAGATTTCTCAGGAGACTTTCCATTATAACATACAATGAGTGGCTTTTATTTGTGATATTGTTTGGATATTTGCATATTTTAATTTATTAAAAAAATCACATTCACCTAAGGATATGTGTAAAGAGATATAGACATAGCCTAAAATAATCCTAGAGAGGCTATTTCTCTCCATGTCTCTTCTGGACTCTGTAGATATATTTGAAAAATTACTAAGGAGAGGAGGAGAAGAAAATCAGTGCTGTTCAGTTATATATCTTTCAGTGTCAAAGAATTATTTAACATTTCAAGATATTTTCCATCAAGATTCTTGACTGGTCATGGAGTGTTATTAAATTCATCATTTTTTCCATAAAAGCATTGACTTTTATGCTAATAAATGTCCTCACTCAATTACTAGACTAAAATCTTAGTTCTTCAATACCAGACTCTTCTAATTCTGTTTTGTAATTGCAGTAAGGCATCTCTGAGGATTTATCTCTGCTGATGCACGCCAGCAGTATGTGGCCTTTTCTTGAACCCGTCAGAATTGTGACTTTTCTTTGAACTCTTGGCTGCTTGGTGCCACTGACCTTGTTGCTCGTTTATAACTTGGGTGCCATTTATCACTCCCAGACTTACAGATATTGTTGTGGAAAGAGACTGAATGCAATCATTCATGCCATTGCCTCTTTCTAGTGGTGCCTCGCAGCTTCCTTCCTTACAGGATAACTGATAGGGAGAGATTAGTGACAAAGCTGTAATTCTATTGAGGGATTGTGATGTAACTATATCATAAACCATGAAGTGAGACTCCAGAGGTTTGAGATCACGACTGCTGAGATTAAGTTACAGCAGCTACAGTCAATCTCTGTCAATATGTGTTTTGTGATGGTTTGTAATCTGCCTGTAAAATATTAGCTACCTGTAGAAAATACCTTTTTTCCCCTAGTATTGACTTTATTATATAGCTTCTGTAAATTCAGAGCTTAAGAAAAATATTGATTTTTTATTTTTATAAACACATACAGACATCTTAGAGACCATTTAGAAAACTTGCTCTTTGATTAGATCATTAAAATTGAGGTGTAATAGACATTGCATTATATTACTTTCAGATGTACAATGTCATGTGTAATAATACATGTTTTATATCTGTGAAACTTTTTGTAGGTTTCTCATACAATGCTTGAAATATTTAGGTTTTAATACTCTGAAGCTAAACGGTTTATGCATTTGTAAAATTCAAAAAGTTAACTTATTGAGGTTAAAATTCACATAAGCTAAACAAAGCCATTTTAAAGGAAGCAGTTGAGAGTCATTTAGCACACTGATAATGTTGTGCAACCACAAGGTAATACTCTGAACCTATGGACAGTCTCTCCCCCCTTCACCCACCCTGGAGCCCTATGTGTGAAATTTTCAAAGTAGAGATAAGTCAACCTACTTGATATTTTACTTACTCAACACTTAGAAAGAATTAAAGCCATTATTTTCAAGTTATCCATATTATTTCAATTAACATGTGCCTTTAGCAGCGCTTTCCTGTTATTTTTTAGGGAGGACTTGGTCCAGGCAACAGGAGTCTGTGGGGATATTACTTTTTTAAGTATGCAAAGAAACTGGTTAAGCTCGTATATGCAGATTTTTTAGAAACCTTTTGTATGTTCATAAACTCTACTTCTGTTTAGTTTAGAGCCATACCAAACTGTTTCCTAAATTATTTGCATAATATTTTCTGGAGCATTCTGAGTGTGCTGTTGAGACCCACTCTATGTCAAACAACTAAGTCCTAATTATGAAACTGTCGGAAGACATTACGAAGACAAAGGAGGCTTTTACTAAAAGGGTTTTAAAAATATGAATCTAATGTTTGAAACTCATACTGACAGTATACTCTTAGAGCAAAAGGCTAAGATTCAGGACTTCTGGAATTTTGTCTAGTTGGTAAAAATAGCAGTTAACATTTTAAAGGCTTTTTAAAATATTATCTGTATTTCTGTCAATAGTTCTGAAAGCTCGGTATTATTGTCCTAATCCTATAGACGGATAAATTATTTAACTTTAGTCACATAAAAATATCTTCCTTTGGGATTAAATGATTTGGCCGAGTGTCTCACTCTTATAAATGGTAGAATTATGATTTAAGTTCAGATTCTTAGAATTACAAATCCTGCAGTATTTCCTTTGACTTTGCAGCATTGCTGTGTAAGCATGAGCTTGGGTCTCTAGTTTTCTGAGCCTTAGTTTTTTATTTATAAAAATGAGAAAATTGGATGATCTATAAGGTCTGGTCTAGCTTCAAAATTCTGTTGCTTAAATCCTGTACTATATCTTAGCCTGTCTAAAGAGTTTAGTAAAAAAAGAAATTTTATATTGCTATAGAAGGAATCCCAGGATCTCAATAAAAATGTTAAAATACTTTCCCATATAAATGAACAATTATGACAGCTGACCTTTATACAAACCTCCCAGAACTCAGAATGAGTTATAGGATCAAGGGAGGAACTCTGCTCTGCTTTTATAAATATAGTTAAGACCAATGCAAATACATGACTTGCCTTTAACACTAGGGTTTCTTCATAGGAACATAGAAACATAGATCGAGCTTGCAAAGAGGTTATGTGTGTGTTTGCCTTTTCCTGGCCATCCTTGTTCATCAAATAAAGGAGTCAATTTTAGAGGCGAGGTCTGCATCCAGGTGCGAGGGGAGAGAATGTTAGAATAGATCCACCAAGGTACCTTTAAATCAGCTTATTTGTCATTTTATTAGAGGAGATGATTAGAGTGAATAGATTTGATCAAACCTCAAATGACTAAATTGATTTTATTTTTTTTCTCCCAACTTAAAATATTTTGCCAATTTACAGATATCAATGTTTCTCCCACTTTTACTACTCATGCATCTTAGGAAAAAATTCTCAAATTTCCCTTCTTTTTAATTTAATTGAATAAACCTTAACATCACACAATTGTATGCATATTACAACTTACAAAGTTTCATAGGCTTTCTTTTCTGTGGTTTGTATTATTAACTATTATGATGTGATACAAAATATTTTTGTTTGCTTTATAAAATCTCAAAAATATATCATACTAAATATGGTTTTCAAACTTTCCTCAACTTTGTTCTATGTTAGGAACCACTGGTTTAGTGAGCCTCTATGAGGGATAGGAAGTAAATTTCTGTTCTTATTTCATTTTTGTAAGGAAGAGTCTTCAATTTTAGATGAAGAAATGAAGACAGTATGCACAAAGAAGAAAGCTATCGGGTAATATTTTGAAAAAAAAAAAAAGGAAGTTTCCTAAATCCTCTTTTTCCCGACTCACCTCTTAACCTTTTGATACATAGTCATTTTCTTTTAAGTCAATTTTTCCCCAATTATTAATTAGAGTAAGCCAGCTAAATTTTCATTGTCAGTTTCTGTGCATATAGTAAAAGTAGTCCTCCAAAATCACTTTTGTGGACTTCATGAAACCCCACATATTTTTACAAAACTGGCCATTTCACTTAGCAATCAGTATCCACTGTCAGATTTTCATGACTCCTGGCAAGGCAACCAACTGATAGACTGGTTGCCTTAAGTGGTTGATATGATAAGTAAGAATGGAAGTTAGCATCATGTGGCAAGGAAAGTTTTGAGTAGAGTCTAATTTGTTAAGTCTTTTTTTTTTAAAGATTTTATTTATTCCTGAGAGACACAGAGAGAAGCAGAGACATAGACAGAGGAAGAGGCAGGCTCCTCACAGGGAACCCAATGTGGGACTCGATTTCTGGACCATGATCACTCCCTGAGCCAAAGGCAGACGCTCAACTGCTGAGCCACCCAGGTGTCCCTAATTTGTTAAGTCTTGATATATTTATTTAGGTGTTTTGGCTTTCTGACAGTCTTGGGTCAGAAAATAAATATCCAGATGTCACAAACACCTTTTAAACCGCAGATCCTTCTGAAAAAAAAAAAGAAACCGTTTGTGGATATAATATAGTTTATTGTTTTTTTATTTAAATTCAATTTTATGTATCTGAATATTTCTAATGAAATTGCTTCTCTTCTTGGATATCTCACCACCATCCAAATTAAGCATTTGATTCCATTTATGTGCCCACCTAAATTTATCCCTCATTCATCCCCAAACAGAAAGGCATCAGAAGTGAGTATACAGTTAGGGTCACTAATAACTAGCTCTTGAATATATGCTAGGATTCACAGATTACTGACCATAGAATATATCAGATACTTCATATAAGTAGTCCTGGATATTGACCTTCCAGCCTATGGACGTGCAGCACCATAGCTCAGCAGCACCTGGAGGTCTGTGAAACCCCCTTAGGGACACATGGCTGGTTCTGACAGAGGGAATGGATCTATGTGAGGACTCATAAAATCTGAATGATTTATCCAAAGTAAATACTATGATATTGCTCCCTCTGGTCCTATGTTTTGGAGGCATATAACAAACTATCCTTGCTTTTCACTAGAAGATGTTCATGGGAATTGTCATGACTTATTTTATTGTCCAAAAGATTGATTTTTCCCATAGGAACAATTGTAATGGGCGGTAGTGCCGCATTTCTGACCAGGGACCCAATGTAAAAGTGGTCATAACAAAACATACAACTATAAACATCTACAATAATTTGAACTTTCAACATCTTGCTTGAAATCATAGAATAGGGAAAATATACTGAACGTATCAGTTATCTGAATAAAACTTTTATTATAGATTTGACTAAAAATGTATAGCGAGTTGTGATCAACATCAGATGACTGTGTTATTTGCTTTCTTAGAAATTAGAAAGTATTCTTTGATACAATTTTTTTTAGCTGGTTTTAAATCTGTCCAGGGAAATTGGAATCAATGTCTTATTTTTCTTTCCACATTTTTTTCCTGTAGCAAGCAGATGCATTTTGCAGGAATAGTATACAGTTTCTTTTATTTTGCCAAGCCAGTGTATCACTAAATATTGAGTGAGACTTCCAAAAGCGTGAAAATTGAATGAGTGTAGTGGTGAAATTTACCCTAAGCAGTGAGTTGATGCACACTAAGGGCCTCATACAAGAATATTCAGGGAAAGTCCTTTGAAACAAATTTTTGTTCCTCTTAGTTGTGGCAGTGTCAGCTTTGTTTATGGCATGTTCAGGGCCCCAGAGCCCTCTCTGGAGATGGGGTGATCTAAGGAGGCTACCAGGATAATGCCTCTCTGTAGGCCTTGGCATCCTACCCCCGTCCCGCTTCTTGCAATTGAGTACCTTGGCACCAGTTCAGTATTTACTCCCTTCCCATCTTAGAGTGGACAACAAAGAGTTCTCTGTGACTGACTCTCATGAGCCAGAAGCATTCTGCTCATCTCTCCTGGCCCTTCAGTGCCATACCTTCCCTCAAATATAAGCCTACTTCTTATCCAGCCTAAGGACCTGTCTTGTTTAGCAGGACGCATTCATTTTAAAAAAAGGATCGGCTCACAATAAATGGAGTAGGGAGTATGAGTTAGCTTCTGAGATCATTTTACGTATTAAACCACTGAAGTGTAAAAAGAATCAAGTGTGAAATTAGTAGCCTGGTGTGAAGGATAGAACAACTAAGCTAGAATTCAGGAAAGATGTGCTACTGATTTGCTGTATATCTTTGGGAAAATATTTAAACTCACTGCATTTCATTTTCCTTATCTATAAAAGTGGACCAACTTTAGCTTCCATGATTGTATATCATCTATTATCTATCTATCTATCTATCTATCTATCTATCTATCTATCTATCATCATCTATCAATCATCTATCTATCTATATCATCTATCTATTATCTATCATCTATCTATCTATCTATCTATCTATCTATCTATCTATCTATCATCTATCCATAGAGAGATTTGTTCTAAGATACTGCTCATATGATAATGGAGGCTGAGAAGTCTCAAGATCTGCAGTCAGAAAGCTAGAGACCCAGGGGAGCCTCTAGTGTAGTTCCAGCCTAGGCCTGAAGGCTTAAGAGCCAGGCAAAATGATGGTTAGACTCAGAAACACATGAAGAGACAATGTTTCCATTTGAGTTTGGAGGCAGGAAAAAGACCAATGGTCCAACTCAAACAGGTGAGAGGAGTTGCCTCTCTCTCATGGAAGGGTCAGCCTTTTTGTACTATTCAGGCCTTCAACAGATTGGATGAAGCCCATTCAAGGAGGGGAGAGTGATCAATCTGCTTTACTCAGGCTATTGATTCAAATGTTAATCTCCAAATCCAAAAACAGTACCACAGATACACCCAGAATAATGTTTGACCAAACATCTTGGCATTGTGTGGCCCAGTCAAGTTGACACATAAAACTGACCATCACATTAATTTTTTAAAAAAAAGGAAACCATATGTGTAGTGTGCATTTGTTCCACATCTGTGGGATTTGTTGTTGATACCTATTTTTCTAAGAGGCTTTAGAGATGTTTGAGAAACCAAGAACACCAGAATCTTATAGTCTATGCAAAAGTCGATCCAACTTCAGAACCTCTGACTTTAATACAACCCCTATGTGGAGAGGATGGCATCTCTTTTCTTTGATACTTACCACAGAGTGGATATTAGAAACTTATTAGAAGTAGATCAATTTCCTCTTGATAAAGATCTCTCATCCATGGTGTCATTTAAGCTTTCCTGAAACTGCTGTTTTTTGTTTCTTTAAAGATTTTATTAATTTAGTTAGTTAACACAGAATGAGAGAGAAAGAGAGGGCATATAAGCAGGCAGAGTAGCAGGTAGAGAAAGAGGGAGAAGCTGGCTCCTCTTGGGGCTAGATTCAAGACCCTGAGATCATGACCTGTGCGGAAGGCAGATGCTTAACCAACTGAGCCACCCAGGTGCCCTGAAACTCCTGATTCTAATGTCTATCACCTTTCAGGTTGATGAAACCTGCTGAATAAAAGTGTGCATTCATTTTCCAAAAGTGCCTCTTTCAAGTTTCCAGAATTTGATTCCTTTGTGGTACCATGGACTTGAAAACAAACATGTCCTTCATGGTTTCATATATTTCAAATATATTCTCATGGTCTTTACAACCCCAGAATCTTAAAGTGTCTTTATTTTATTTTCATCTAGAAATTTATATGTCATATGGCTTATTTTAATTGCCCTCGAGTTATAATAACCACAATTACTACTGCCCATGAGTAGATAGAAATCGGGAAACAAGGATGCTGGATAACTACCTAGAGGAGAAAGATGGTGATGTCAAGGTCAGAACCTCGGGTTTATGTCAATGCTGTGGAGCTTTGAACTTTTGCACAAATTCTTGCCCACAGTCTTCCCTACCTCATGAACACTGACTGATTTTCTAAGAATCACTCAACATTCATGTACCTTGTGATGCCTTTCTTGAACTTATCTAGCATGATTTGTTTTTTTTTGTTGCACTTTTCCATTCCATAAATACATGTTTATTGTGAAGCAGTTAGTTATGAATTGAGTCTCATTGTACACATTACAGCCACTAGAACATTTTTTAGGATAAAGCTAAGGGGGAAACATTTAGTTATTATTTGGACATTTTGGAATGCTTTGATCTAGCAAGTGAGAAATTATAGATAAATTGAGAGATTTATATTTTAAGATCAGAGAAAATTCATGTAAAAAATAATGAAATATGCAAGCAAAAGCAAAAAAGGGGATTAACTAAATTGACTAAAATTACCTAAAATTATCTTGACAATAAGAAGCAAATTGTAATAAAACATGTTCAAATCATACTTAAAATAGTAACTTAGTAAAAGAGGGAGATATTTTCCTGGGCAAGGAATAAATAGCTACAGAATTGTTAGATAATCAAATTAATGAAAAAGAATGAGTCATCTGATCCCATTAGAAAAAGATTTAAATTTATTGCTGATTGCACATCATTATTGACTCAAGGATAACATGAAACTCTTAAAGACATTAAGGCAATGAAGATGTTTGTGACAAATTGATTGATACATGTTGTCAACTCAGACAATGTGAGATGGTCCCTGTACATTTACATGTTTGAAATGCCTGAAATCTTATTTCTATGAAAGAATCTTGATAGAAGATTTTCCAAATTGGATAACAATCCTAAACATTTTTATTGCATTACCAATAAAAGTTGTGAAGATATAAATTTTCACAACTATCAAAACTGAAATAATTTCAATAAATTATACTGGAGAAAAGACTGATATTGATAGTAGAATTTGTGGATCTTGTATAGTGTATGGTATTCTCAGATTTTTAAAATTTTGCAGTATATCATGATTTATTTTCTCATTCTAAATATTCATATACATGCCTAATATTTGTAAGTTTACATTCTCTTTCATAAAAAAGGTTCCTCAAATAAAGTAAGGCCTTTTTCAGGCCTTAAAAAACCTGGAGTATCCTGCGTAGCATACCTTTCATACACTAGTAAACATTTATTTTATTTTAATTATTTTTCCTATCTGTTAATTCTTTATGGAAGGAAGCAAGAATTTTGATCTTTAAAACCTAACACACAATGGCAGAAGTGGCTTGATAAAGGATTATAGGATGCATATGTGTCCAACAAAGCATGGGGATGAACTAGAGAGATCCTCTCAAGGCAAATCTAAGTCCTTTGCTTTCACTAGGGGAATGACTGAGCTATTTAGATGAAAGCTTTGTGGACTATACTTTCAGGGATCATTTCTATAGTTTATTAGATGAAAGCTTTATATGATAGCAATTCATCATTTTGAAAAATTTAGAAAATGTAGACTTGAGTAGTTTAGATAATTAAATCCTCCAATAAAAACACAGCGTTATTTGACTTAGAGAAGACATTTTTGAAGATGTTTGATTTCATCCTTCCCCAGTGTGATTAAAAACATATATTCTTTCTCAAAAGTAATAATGACTATTTTGAATGTGAAGACAAATATCTTTCAAACAAAGCCCTATCCCTTAACTTTCTTTTGACTTTGAGTACAAATTCCAAATAAATTCTAATAAGATCTTCCTTTATCTTAAGCATATGTTTAGATTGTGGATACTATTAGTATTATAATTGATTTTTCTACCTTTTGAATATATCTGGCACATACAGCTGGGTAAGTCAGTACTTTTAGTTATGGAAAGCTTAAAAACAAAACAAACTAAAGAGAGCTCTGATTTTTACTTCAATGAAGGTGAGATATTTTCAAAGAGGAGAAACTGCAAATAAATCTATTCTGTATGCATAAAAAATAAGTTTTAGAAAAGGAAGGATAAATTACACATGTTTGAACTCTATTCTTTTGTCAGAATAACAATATTTTGTACTGCAATAACTAGTGAAGTATGAATTCATATTGTAGATATATAATAAAACTACATAAATCTTGTTTCTTTAAGCTTAAACATGTGAATAAAACAAAATTTCTTTAAAATTTATTTTATTCTATAAAGTTCTGTCTTTGTCTCTATTTTTAAAAATATTGTTATTTAGAGTATGCAATTAAAAAGGATACTAGGTATTTTCTAGTTTGTTTCTTTTCAAAAAGTTATTGAAATAAAATATAAAAATAGAGGGAGTCATGAAATATCTATTTCTTGGAAGCTTTAAGATTAGTTCTCACTTATCTATCTTGCCAGACTTAGATATGCTTCTGTCCTTTTAAATGATACTTCTGATTTCCTAGCAGTCCAGTAGAGGATATGATGACTTTTAAATTCCCCCAAAGGAAAACATCCCAGAGAAGAAAAAAATCTGCTGCTTGAGTGCTTGGGTTTCAAGACTGGGGAATAGTAGAAATCTAAAAAAGCTTTCACTGACCCTCTATGGAGATATTCCCATTTATATTCTTCAGCTAGATGTTAAAAAAAAAGAAACATTCTTTCATTCCCAGCCCCTAAAGCGTTATTTTATACAAATCTCATTCACTGAATCAGTATTTATTGAAAGCCTAACACTATAAGTGCTAGACACCATTGTATATTATATAGTAAGGATGTGAAGAAACATAAAAAAATACCTTGCCCTTGATTAACTCTTGGTTTAATTTGCAGTAAAATATTATAACTGCTAATATAAGCAATAATAGAGTGCTCTAGGAGAAAAGAGGAGTGCAACAAACTAATTCGGCTATGGTAAATCAGGAGAGGGGTCATCAGACTGAGCACATGTTGCCATTAGAGTCATACAACTTTAGAACCAAAAGGGAATTTGGAAATTATCAATCTATAGATTAGGTACAATTTAAAAGATTAAAGTGTCCAGTACAATGTTCACACTTTTTATTGATTTATTTGGCAAATGAATATTGAGTACCACTATTTGCTCATCATAGTTATGCACTGCTATTTACACTGTTTTTAAAAAACACACAACAAAAACAAGCTGATTAGATTAGAGTGACCTAGGTGTATCCTGAACTCCCGTCCTCTCTGGAACATGCCAAATGGACAATGACCACAGATCAATTACCTATGAAAGAAATCCAGAAACTAGCAGAGTGACTCTTATACATTGGGCAAGCGAGAAAATATCCGCCTCAAAATGGGAAAAATGATGGAGGCACACTTTCACTATAAATCCCTCCTGGGCACAGAGCCTCCAAGAAACTGACTTTAGCTCTGAGGACACATGTAGATGGAAAGTGAAGGGATAGAAAAAGATAATCAAAAAAAAAAAAAAGAAAAGAAAAATAAAAAGATAATCCATACATATCAAAACCAATAGAAAGCAGGGGTAGCTATACTTCTATCAGACAAAATAGACTTTAAAACAAAGACTGTAAATTAGAAACAAAGGTCATTATATAATTATAAAGGGGTCAATTAATCAAAAGGATAAAATTAGTAAATATGCACCCAACACTGGAGCACCAAAATATACAAAGCAAATATTAACAGAATTTAAGGGAGAAATAGACAGAAGTACAACAATAGTGGGGGACTTGAATATCCCACTTTGAATAAGGAACAAATCAATCAGACAGAAATTTAGTAAGGAAATATTGAACCTAAACTATGCATTAGGCTAGATGGACTTAAGAGACATTAATAGAATGGTCCATCGAACATAAGCAGAATATACATTATTTTCAAGTGCACAAGGAACATCCACCAGGATAGATCATATATTAGACCACAAAACAAGCCTTAATAAATTTAAGAAGATTGAAATCATATCAAGTGTCTCTCATCAAGTATCTCTCTTGACCACAGTGGTATGAAACCAGAAATAAGTTCAAGAAGAAAACTGGAAAAATTATAAATATGTGTAGATTAAACAACATGCTCCTGAACAACCAATGGGTCAAAGAAAAAAATCAAAAGAAATAAAAAATATTTTGAGACCAAGAAAAATGGAAACATATACCAAAACTTATGGGATTCAACAAAAGCAGTTTAAATAAGGAAGTTTGTAGAAGTAAATGCCTACATAAAGAAAAAAGAAAAATCTTCAAAATCTAACTTTATGCCTTAAGAACTAGAAAAAGAAGAACTAAGCCCAAAGTTTCAGAAGGAAGGAAATAATAAAGGTAAGAGTGGACATAATGGAGACAAGAAGCCAATAATATCTTACAATTTGTCAATTATACCTCAGTAAAGCTTAAAAAAATTAGAACCTTAAAAAGAAGCCAAAAAATAAAACCAAATAAAAAAATCTCTGCCCTGATTGAGTTTACATTCTTATGGGGGTGAGAACCACACACTCAAACCTACACTACATCAGATGGTAATAAATTAATTAACTGCCATGGATCAACTAACCAGGAAAGGGGCATAGAGATTATAATAGGTATTATAATTTTAGTAGTTTGGCCAGATAAGACCATTGAGCAAGACCTGAAGGAACTGAGAGACAGACATTGGAAGTATCTGGGTGTATTAAGAGAGTGTTTGTAAAACATCTCTAGCAAATAGAAGAGCCCAATAGAAAGGCCATGATATGAGATCATATCTGTAGCTCCTAAGAACATCATGGTGGCCAACGTGGAGCAGCACATATGATGAGAAAGCACAGGAAATGAATTTAGTGGGGGTATAGGGAGTTAAATCACATGGGATCTTATAAAAAATTTTAAGTCTTTTGAATTCAGTTCTTAGTTAAACAGAATATAAATCTTTTGAGCAAGGGAAAGACACAATACAACATGTATTTTAAAATGCTACCTCTGGCTTCTATGTGGATGTAGACACTAAGAGAAGAAAAGAGATTCTCTCAAAAAGCTGTTGTAAAAAAAAAAAAAAAAAAAGCTGTTGTAGCGACCCATGCGAGAAGGAATGGTCTAGAGAGGAAGCAGCACAGGTGGTTAGGTTGGTTGAACTCTGGATTTCTTTGTGAGGTAGACTCCAACTCCTCAGGGCTTGCTGGGTGAATGAATGTATGTATAAAAGAACGAGTGGTCCTAGATGATTCCCAGGTGTGGGGCCTAAAGCACTAGAAATGTGAGGAAGACAAGATGGGAAGCTGGTAGACAGAACACATCTGAGCTAATAGCAAGGGTTTGTTTTCATGCATAGTCAGTGTGAAATGCCTAATAGATACTCACCTGAGGTGTCAAATAGACAGTTGGGTATAAAAACACTGAGGGGGAGAAAAGAGCCAGAGATTTAAATTTGTTGGTTCTCAATAGAGAGATGATGTTTAAAGCTCTAAGAATGATTGGGAGCCAGAAAGGGAATGAGCGCAGAGGTGCAGTGAGGGTGCTGAGCATCAGCTGGGGCTAGTTAGGAAGGAGAGGCCAGCGAAGGCAGTGGAGAAGGAATAGCTACCAGGCAAACTTATCCTAGAAGTCAGTGAATATAGTTTGTGATGAAGGGAGGAGCCATCAAAATACTGCCTCTGCCCCCAAATGCTGTAGAAGTGTGAGGACTAGCTGTTTTATTTAGGACCGTGCAAATTATTGGTATCTTTGAAACAAACAATTTAAAGGACATGATGGGAGTAGCCGGCAAAGCACACATGGCGTAAGTTCCAGAGAACATGAGAAAGTGAAAACAGACAGTATAAATCCTCTGAAGACTTCCAGTATCAAGCAAAACAGAAATGAAGTATTGGTGAGAAGGTGTTGTGTGATTAGGAAAAGGTTTTAATTTTATTTTTTTTAAAAGAAAAGACAAATGATGGTTTCTATGCTGCCCTGAATATTCAGAGGGAGAAATTTTTGTTGTAGGAAAGAGGGTAGTGACTCTTGATTGATCTTTGATATGCTCATAACTTTCTCTCACTGGAATGTAAGGATGTAATTTTTGAGTTTCTTGACTGAATCAATTTTGAGTCTCTTGACTGAATTTTGAGTCTCCTAGCTGCTTTTAATTAGTGGGATAAACGAAAGCAGTGGTTTTCAATCTTGTTTGCCCAGTTGAGTCACCTGGGGACTTAAATAATCAACGCCCAAGGCCCACCTCAGGGCAGATAAATGAGACCAATTCATCCCCTAGTTTTCAAAAGCTCCCTCTGGTTTCAGATCTAAAGATTCTCTTGCCTTGAGAACTACAGAAGTGGAGTAGCTAGAAAGTAATTAATAATTAAGATAATAAAATGCACTAAGGTACAGACTTTTTTTTATTTACTAAGTCTCAGCCTAATAAAAGAAAAAGTAAGACCACTATTTCACTGAAATATATGCAGTGTAGCACATTCTGAATCATTTAATTTCAAAAGATAGTTGAATCTAAGCATTTGTTCTCATTATGGTTGATTTCAAGATGACATTTGCTGAATCCTGCAGATCAGAGAGAGGATTTCTGAAAATGTAACAGGCAAATAAAAAGTCAAATCTTATGGAAGGACCATTTTGCAGGAGGAAAATCGAAAGGGACGATCTTAGAATGATTGAGGAGAAGATTCATATTATAAATGGACTCTCCTATGGAAAAGTTTTTTCTAACTCTAAACAAGTATGAAAATATAATGGTACTGTAATTAACTACATTGTTTGGGGGATCTGATTTACAAAGTGTTTCTACCTTGTTTTATCATTTATCCTTTTGAAAGAGTGGTAAAACCTAGACTCAAAGCTAAAACTTGGGCTCCCAACTTTGAAGTCTGTACTTTTTGCACATTTGTTGGGTAATCTTATGAACTAAGTGCCAGTTAAAGAAATAAGAATTTATAAATTATAAATATAATTTAAAAGCTTTTGATTTCTCAGAGTTACTGAATGAGATTGATTGTTATTCCTTTCTTTGTAAAAGGAGGGAGGGGCGGAGGGAGAGGCAGAGAGAGAGAGAGAGAGAGAGACTCTCAAGCCAACTCTGCATATAGCCTGAGGCAGGGATCCATCCTGGACCCTGAAATCATGACCTGAGTCAAAACCAAGAGTTGGACACTGAGCCACTCAGGTGCCACTTCGTTTGCTCTTACTCCATGTTTTTGGAGAGAATATTTTGTCCTTGTTTGTTTTCTATTGTGCATTGATTTATGATACAGAACTGAGTTGCAAAATCAATAACTGGGACTTAAATAGCATTTTTAAAAAGAGAATATAAAATATAGTGTATAGCATGCAGTAAGGGTAGGTATGTTTTATAAAACATTTTTCCATTTTATAATTTCATATATATAAATACATAACGTTTATATATATAACTCTACATTTTATATATACATACATACACACACATAAGTGTATACACTTGGCCATGATGTAAAATATATTTTTTACTGGAGGTCACAGTAAAAACTTGAAAGCCACTGGAGTAATGAGTGTTAAGAACTTGATAAAATTGTGTGGAATTATTTTGAGTAGCATATTTTAAAAACTCAACCAAGCATGGGCCATAAGCCAGGGTTTATGACTATTTTCCTTATGGTGATTATTTGTTTTAAAAATTTTGTGGTAGCAGAATTTGGCCTTGTTAACATTTGCTATAATGTTCATTCATATTAAATATATTCAAGTTGGAATGGGCTCAGTTCATGGAACAATCTGGCCCTGAGGAAAGAGGTGAAATGAGGGGAAATTTTTTTTATATTTGTGCCTAAAAGCTCAGACAGCTTTCTCCTTTGGGAGTTAGCTTCCATCTCCTTATGTATATACCCTCATACTTGAGACAAGATTTATTCTAAAGGCTATTTTCCTCATGAAAAATTTCCCTACCAATAATTCATGTACCAATTTACTACTAATAAATGTTTAACATGAAAATGACAGGTATGGGTTTGCATTAAGAAAATGATAGTGTTGCCCGTTCTTGTTTTGGAATTAAATATTTCACTCTTTCCTTTACCTTCCTTCTCCCATAACTACTGTGGGAATAAAGGTGAGAAGTATTATTTAACTTCTTACTTTATTTTTAAGAAACACACCTCAGGGTTTTGTCTAAAGTAAAGCAGGTAAAAACTCTCAGTGCCGAATAATTGCTTGATTATTTTTAAAGCTGACTTAGTGAATAACCTAGAAGTTTCGAGAACTTACTTTCTGGATGGTAGAAAAAAGAGCGTAATTCCTACAGTGTAAGGTTTACAGTCTGGGATGAAATAATTTCATGATAAACATTAGACTAATGATAACATTAGAAGGTTAATAAAAGACAATGTTGAGTATAGATACTTCTATGCATGTACCCTTCATTGGCCCATTGCCCCAACCTTATAAATTCCTTGAATATGTGCTGGCAGTGAATAAATACAGTCCATTAATATTGGGGTACTCAAAGAATTTTTTTTAGGAAGGTAGAATTCTTGTGCTTTTGAGACTCAATAAACCTCAGCAGAAACCATACAGAAACACAGAAAGTGAGAGGAGGAAGGGCCTCAGAGATCCCATTTTTGAGGATTTGGATGCCATGACCAAGAGCCCAGAGGTTTAGGAGCTTTGTCCACAGCCATCAACTCGGTGTAAGAGGGATCCTCAACCCAGGCTTCTGTGTCTGATTGAGTGCTCCTTGTTAGCAACAGTTGTTTCAGATCTCTTGAAATACACCCAAATAGGCTGTGATCACATATCCCCAAGGAAAGGCCAACGACACAAGTCAACCATATAGTCATATGTCCAATCACAACATCTTATTCAAATGTATGTATTCTCTGTAATCTATCTAAACGTTTCAATTATATACACTTAAGTAAATCTTATGTGCCAGGAAGGTGAACTGTATTTTTACTCAGACTTGGTGAATTCTCAAACACATCATTGCACACCTCTAAGACTGTATATGCATTACCCCTTGCTACTTTAACTTCCCTGTGTTAAGAGAAGACAGAGAAAAAGAAAATGGGTCATTTCACTTCATTGGAAGGTGATGCTTATCGGGTTGTTGTATTTAAAATAGAGCATCCATTTTAATGAGTCTGCAATCCTGATAACCTTTTTAGTTGCTGTGTTTTCACTCTGTTTTGATTTCAGATAACTCAGATATATTTGTATGATTTACCAAATCTCCAATAATCTGCACTTTGAGTGAACCCATCCATCACAGGAGATGCCCTTTCAAACTTGTATTGACTTGCAACTATCTGTACCAAGCTTTGTAAATCATCACTAACATTTTTAATAAGTTTTAATTTTTTATGAACTGTTTTTAGTGGCCATCTAGGATTTCAAATAATGTAGAGAGAACAAATGAGTTATGATGTGATTCTCAGGGCTAAGAAATAAAACAGATGCTTTTCAAGTTTCTGTCTATGGTGTGATCTCAAGCCAAATGATAAGTGCCTGAATCTTTTCAAAATATTTCTGAAATTAACTCACATGATGTGCTGTACTTTTCATGTGGTAGCACTCACCATGCTTTACTGTACTGGCTTGATAATTATCATTCTTTGTAGGAGACTACAATCTATGACCTCAGATCCACCTTTTACTGCTCTATCATTTGTATTTCTATCAAGCACATGACAGGTATAAAACAAATGTCGTTGAATTAATGAGGACTACTTTGACTAGTGGTAAGATTTCACCCATTTTGTTTGCGTATTGGTTGGGGCATAATGTTATTTGAGTAGTAGCATATTTAGTAATAGAAAATAATAATATGTTTGGTGCCCCTGGGTAGCTCAGTTGGTCAAACATTGGACTCTTGATTTCAGCTCAGGTCATGATCTCAGGGTTGTGAGACTGAGCCTCATGTTGAGCTCCAATTTCAGCAGGGAATCTGCTTGAAGATTCTCACTCTCACTCTCCCTTTGCCCCTCCTGCCCTGCATACTCTCTCTCTCTCTCTAAAATAAATAAACATAAAAAAAGAAGAAGAAAAAGAACACTTTGTGTGCATTTTCAGGCTTATTTCTTGAATTATCTAAAAGTATCTGAAGATGTCTAGAATGTCCAAAGGATGGTGTTAGCTCTAGAATGCTCAATAGAAAGTCTACATATATGTTTCTAAGAACTTTTATGATACCAGGTAGCACATACACAGGTTATATGCAAAATATATTCTATATATTCTATTTAAATTTACTTGTCTAAAAAATGTGTTCATTATTATTTAATGTTAAGATTAATACTAGTACTGCATGTAATTTGCAAAAAAGTATGATAATTGGAGAGCACTGCATTTTTTGTGACAAATACAAATATGTGATTTTAAAAAATTGAGTATTTTTGTATAAGATCACCATCGATATATACATAGAATACCAAGATAATGTAAAATACTAAATGGTGATGCATGAACATGTTTCTTGTTCATTGACGTAAATGCAGATGATGTAAGCCATACATTTTAAATCTACATTTAAAATTCTAGAAACTATAAGAAAGGACAGATACAGACAGGAACAGAATAGAATGGAGGAACCTACAATATAGGTGATGTAGAAAGCCAAAGAAAAAGTTAAATTTCCAAACAAAACTCTGGAAAATCCCCCTAAATTGGTAGTGATAAGAGCTTGACTAGATTGTTAGTGGGACAACTTATTGGAAAATTTCTAAACAGAGTCAAGGAGGCCACCTGTTTTTTGGAGATGTGGGTATCAGTAGCAACAATGGAAGCTAGAAGACCGGAGAATATTATCTCCAAAGTAGCCAGAGAAAATAATTGTTTATCTGGAATTAATTACCTCTGAACCTTCAAAGAAGGACAAACTTGAGATTTTTGCAAATAAGAATGGAGAGCACTTCATATCAGCAGATCAGCACTAAATAAGAAGTGATTTCAAAGGAAAGTATAACATGCAAGGAGGAATAGCAATTAAATAAAAATAGAAAATACTGGTGTGACTATTAGAAAGCATTTATCATATGAAATAATCACATTTTATAATTGATGGGGTAAAAGTAAGAGAAATTACTGTGGAACAATAAGAGACTCCAAGTTGAGAAATGACTAGTTAACATTAAAGCACTCTGTGTTCCTTCATAGGAGCAGAATAAAAAGATTACTTAGCTTTAGTATTTAAGTGAAATATACAGGTTATGTTGTCTAAGAAAACAGCTAATAGAATAGAAACAACATTTAAATACCACAATGTAGAGGGAAAAAAATTTAGAATTTAAATGAAGTGATTTAACTACTTAAACATGCAAAATTATAATACAGACAGCAGAGGGCAGGGTATCCTTGGTACTGTGTTGATAATTTCTTGAAATTGCAAAGCACGTCTAATGTTATCCTTGAAATCGTGTGTTTCTTGTGTTGATCCACATATTAGAGATATTAGGTTTAAAAAATACTGATGGCACTATTTCTTATTAAAAACAGAAATCTTGATATGACCTATGTAATATTAGGGCATAGCTACTAGGCAAGGAAACACACGTATTATTAGTCTCTGGATTCAGGAAATCTACTGAATTTGCTAGTGCATTTTGAGAGTCATTACTCTTTTCATTGAAAAAAATTTTGAAGTTTCTTGGTTAAAAAAAAAAGAAAAAAGTGCTTATAAAAAAGGATGGTGAGAACCCCAATTTCCTAGGTTAAAGATAATCCCTTAATAATGGTCAAATTGTTTCTGGATGTGATTTTCTGGTTATATGTTTTCCTAGCCTGTAAATAACTTAAACATTCTTTAGGATTCTGAATTCCTTACAACATTTTTGTGGTTTAGTGCAGACAGAACTTAGTCTTATGTCCTGTTTTAATTGTGCTATGTGTAAAAAGCATTGAAATGCTTCTTTCTGGATAAATGAGATGTTTTTATGCTGCTGCCATTCTTCTATTAATTATTATAACTAAAGTGTCAAGGTGCAGCGTGTAACTAGACTTTGGCATTCTCTAATTAGTCACTTATGATAGCCTAGGTTATCCTGTGGTAACAGGTGACCTAAAGGATTGGTGACTAGCAGAAATAAAACTTTATTTTATCACTCATTCTACGTAGACTCATGGGCTAGTCTCACTACTGTTACACGTTGTCTTCACCCTGGACCCCTGGCCGATGGAGCCCTTATCTGGAATATTCTAGTCTTATAGCACAGGAATAAAAAGAAATTGGCGAACTATAGTGGCTCTTAAAATTTCTCCTTGCAAGTGACACATGTCACTTATGTTCACTTTTCATGAGTCATATGATAAAGGTTGACATCAGTGCAGTGGGGGAGTATAATCCTTCCCAAGAGCTGAGCTACAAATATTTAGAAAAAATAACACAATCTGTTAAGCATCCTTATGATACTAGAAATCTGCTAAAATTTTAGTCATTCGATTTGTGTAAACTACTTAAAACAAATAACTTGTGTTATAAATGTTCTTGTGAGTAAGTCTTTATTCAGTCTTTGAGAAAATTTTTAGGAATCTAGTAAGTGGAATATTTAGAAGTGGTGATTATTGACAGCAAGGTAAAATTTTTAAAGATCTTGAAAATAAATAATAGGACTGTAGGTTGACTTTGCTTTTTCACAGTGATGGGCTGGCAAAGATTTGGAACTCGGTGTCTTCTTTTCTCTGTTTCTGGGGAAAGAAATGATAGGTCAGTGAAAGGTAGAAGGAAAAAAAAAGATTTTTTTCTTTGTAAAAATAAATCATAAGTCTTAGGAGACTAACTTAATGAATATAATGTTTTAAGTCTACAAGGTAACTTGCTTAATTTTTGTGTAGAAGTTTCACCATAACCCTGATCAGTTATCAGGTGGTTATGAATACCATTTTCCTGTGGAAGATTCAGATTTAGAGATCCTGGCTCAAGGTCATTTGGCCCATAATAACATTAAAATGGAGAGTTGAAATTTCTGACTCTTCTTTTCCCTGTCTATAGATCATATAACTTCTTAATTATTTTGGCACTATTATGTAATCTTGACTCATTCTGTATTCGTGGGTGCAGCTTTCAAATAAATTCTGTTGAAGTTCTATTCAAAAATCAAATAACTGGCACAAGTTGTTGATTATTTTTTAGTGCTGCTTTATAAAGTCCAGAAAAACAAAATATTATTGAAATATCTTTTCCTCACAACTTTGAATTGTAAGCACTTAAAATGAGTATGGTTATGTTTCACAAATTCACTGAGTGACAAAAATTTTGAAATTAAGAGAAAATTTTGAGGTCATAGGACCTGTTAAAGTAAATATTTCTAAATTAAAAATGGGCCCCAAATCATCTCCTTCTTTCCCTCACCGTTTTAGAAAGCTGAGTATTGCCCAAATGTCAGGTCTGCACTCTATCCTGACAAAATGTGGCTAAATCCTGTTAGGATTAGGGAAAGCTATCTACCTTGTTTATGCCCTCTGACAATCCAAATCTTTTCTTCCACCAAATTGCAGTTAGGTGGCAATTCACATTTAGTGGTCAATTTCCTTAGAATAGGACAGTATAGAGAGCCAAAAGAATACTTGAGAATGAGTGAACCCAGACTACGGAATGAGAACCACATTGATTTTATTTCCGCTATTGTATGACAGTTTAATTATTGCAGGCAGATTTAGTTAGGATCTTGCTTTACAACTTTCTAGACCAAGGGTTGGCAAACCACAGCCAGTGAACCCGCCACCTGTTTGGGTAACACTGCCACGTTCACTGGTTTGAGGACTGTCTCTGCATGCTTTTTTTGCACTGTGCAGCAGTGTTTTATTTCATTTTATTTTATTTAAAAAAAATTTTTTTAGCAGTGTTGAATAATTGTGACTGAGACCTTATGTCAGCAAATCCTATATATATATGTATATACTCTCTAGCCCGACAAGACATTTGTCGACCCCTGTTCTAGATGCATGATCTTGGCCAAGCGACCTAAATTTCTGTGCCTCACTCTTCTAATTATAAAATGTGAATAATCGTCTTTACCAAGTTGGGTTTATATGAGGATTAAATGAGTCACTCTGTATAAAAGCTTAACATAGTGTTAGGATGGAGAAGTGCAACATAAAGACTGATAAAACCATAATCATATCCAGAAAATATAAAGTAACATGTATTTCCTCTTCACCAAGGAAAGAATTGGTAAAAACTCATGTAAGCAAATCAATCTCTGGTTGTTTGGTGAAGGATCTGGATTCTTTTTGTGTTGTTTCATTTCTGCTCAGTCTCTTTTCTGTGGCCCATGTAATTCTAGCCTCCTGCGAGTCTGTTCCGGACTGTCACTTCTTGTAGCCGGCCCTTCTTTATTATTTGTGGAAAAATCTGCACGTCTACATCTGGAATTGCTCAAAGGTCACTGTAAGTATTGAGTCTTTATTAATGATTTGTTCTCTTCCAAAAAGCTTTCCAAAATGCCTGCAGCCAGGGTTAGAGCTAGCTCAAAAAGCTAGTTTCCTCTCTGTTTTCGGGGACTCACCGATCTGCTCCTCCTTGTCTTCTCAGTAGAGAAGAGAAAGGTTTTCTTCTGTTTGCTGTTAGGCGTGAGGACATTTCATGAATTAAAACAGGTCTTCTGTTGGGAAAAAGTAATTCAGTCTGATATAATTAAATATTTCTGATTGGGGCATGTTAGGGGTTTTCTGTTTTATAATTGTAGATCTAATATCAGACAAACTACAAAATATGTGAAAATATGTTTCTTCAGTTTTGGACTTCCAATATTTCTTTAACATGCTGGTTTTCAGATTACAACTAAAACATGAGCAAATTCTAGGAAGTTTAGCGAATATAGAACAACATAAGAAATAACTTAAAGATTTGCTCCAATCCTTTCCCGAAGTCATGACACTTAACACACACATACATATATATTGTTATTCCTCTCCCCATATATGTATAATTTATAGACTGATATATCCTATCAATGGTATGCTTTATTATATCTTGTATCTTGTTTTACTTGATATAATCCTATGTGTAGCTTGCCATGTCATTAATTTTTGAAGCATAGTATTTTAGTCTGTAGAAATACCATAATTTATTTAAACACACTCATATTGAAACTTTGGGATAGAGTAAATTGTTACAACTCTTCTAGAGGGTAATTTATTAACATAATGCAAAATATTAAATTTAGATACTCTTCAACATAGAAAATTGCATTTCTGTGAATTTACCCTAAGGGAAGTAATAGGGCAAACTCACTCAAATATGTGTACTGAAATGTTCATGTTACAGTGGAAAATAGTGAAAATAATTTGGCAACCTCGATGTCCATCAGAAGATGACATAAATAATTTATGGCACATACTCCAGTGGAATGCAATGTGGTTAAAAGAGAAAGAGCTCATTTTTACTTGTGTACATTAAAATTGTTTGTTTTTTAAGTGAAATAGAGCAAATTAAACAAATCAGTTTGTTTAGTAGATCTTAGTTTGGTAAATACATATATGTGAATATAAAAATCTGAAAGAATGTACTTCACAATACCAATAGTAGTTATCTCTAAATATTGGCATTATGGGTAAATGTTTCCTTTAAGTTCTTTCTTTGTGACACTTGGTCGTGATTCATGGTTACTTTTGTGAACAGGGAAGAAAGAAAGATAATTTCAAAAGGGGGAAAAAGATTTATTAGCTATGGCACTCTTTACAAATCTATGTCAGTTTTTCCCAATAGTTGACAGCATATCAGAAATGAATTTTACTTTTTAGTGGAATCCTCATTTTTTAAAAAACTGTAATTTTTTCTACTTAGAGTTCAAAGGTCCTAGGAAAATATTTTTATGCAATTTTTTTTGGACTTATGGACAGATGGGGATATTAGGACTCCTCATATGAGATGGCCAATCCTATGGCTAGATGTACATGCTTCCTGCTTTTGCTTAATATGATTTCTCCAGAAGCTTCTCCAGTCCATTGGATGAAGGAAAGTGATAAGGAGGAAACTGAGTCGGAGACCTCATATTCCCAATGTTAAGAGCTCCTAGTATTGGGAGAGAGGTTGTATGACTTTTTCCACTTCTTACCTATTTTTCTTCTCCAGGTAAATAATGGGGTTAGGAAAGTGCATGTATATTGCAAAATAAATCATCATTATGGTCCCAAGAAGTATTGTGTCATTCCCGATTCATCTCAAAAAAGCTTTTGGACTAATTAAAGTTCTGTAATTCAAACTAAATACCATGCATCCTTGGTAAGAATTCCAAAATCTAATTCTATGTTTTTGGACATGTGCACGTGTCTATATATATATATATATGTGTGTGTGTGTGTGTGTGTGTGTGTGTGTATAAAATATATGTCTGTGTCTATACATACACATGCATATATATGCATTTGATCTTCAGAAATTTTATGAAGCTTATGTCAAAATGCTCTCCCTGTTAGTCATGTATCTTGGTATTTCATAATATTTTGCGGAAAGTAGATTTCATTGTTTTCCTTTTCATTTCTTTTATTACTGGTATGGTTGAACATTGTTTTGCTTTGACCAATTTACTTTAGAATTTTGTTACAATTCTTGGCCCTTTCCTCTATTAAAGCAAGAGTTGGCAAACTATGGATTTCAGGCTGATTCAGCTGCAATCTATTTTTGTAAATAAAGTTTCACTGAGGCACAACCAGGCCCATCACTTATGTATCATATTGTCTGTATTTTTTTTTCTTGATACAGCAGCAGGGATGAGTAGCTATGACAGAGATTGTATGGTCATCAAAGTCTAAAATATTTACTCTCTGATTTTCTACAGGAAGAGTTTAAGGATCCCTCCTCATGTTTTAGAGGTCTAGTTTTCAAGACATGCTTTTATCAATTTGAATGAGGTATTTATTTGGCAAATATTTTAACTCTTGTTTGAAATATTTCTTGTAAATATTTTATTTCAAGTGATTTTCTTGCCTGATCAGGCCCTGGAAATCTCCTCATATAAGGGGTTTCCAATCCCTCCTTCTCTCAAACTCCCTGTGCCTGGGTTTTAGGAATGACACATACAGTGTTCATTAACTTAGAGGAGCTGTATTGCCCTTTTTATCATGATGGTGGGTGGGCCAATTTTTTTATCTGACTTGTCACTGTCTCACCAAAATGTTCACAACCCTCATTCTTGACCTACATGTTAAGAAATACCCATTTCATGGGACACCTGGGTGGCTCAGCAGTTGAGTGTCTGCCTTTGGCTCAGGCCATGATCCCAGGATCTGGGATAGAGTCCCATATTGGGCTCCCTTTGAAGAGCCTGCTTTTCCCTCTGCCTATGTCCCTACCCTTCTCTCCATGTATCTTTCATGAATAAATAAATAAATCTTAAAAAAAAAAAAGAAATAGGGATCCCTGGGTGGCGCAGTGGTTTGGCGCCTGCCTTTGGCCCAGGGCGCAATCCTGGAGACCTGGGATCGAATCCCACGTCGGGCTTCCGGTGCATGGAGCCTGCTTCTCCCTCTGCCTGTGTCTCTGCCTCTCTCTCTCTCTCTCTCTGTGACTATCATAAATAAAATTTAAAAAAAAATTAAAAAAACACTATTAAAAAAAAAGAAATATCCATTTCTGGGAATCATTTAGGATCCTTCTATTTGTACTGCACTTTGAAATCCTAGCTATGATAAAGTTTAATGCTATAAAGCAGTGTTTTATATGGACTCCTGGCATTATTAAAAATAATTCTTTGGGGCGCCTGGGTGACTCAGTTGGTTAAGCAGCTGACTCTTGGTTTCCACTCAGGTCATGATCTCAGGGTTGTGAAATGGAGTCCCCCATGTTGGACTCCACGTTCAGTGGGGAGCTGCTTGGGATTCTCACTCTCCCTCTCCCCCTGCTCTCTCTCTCTTTCTCTCTTTTTCTCTCTCTGTCTCTGTCAAATCAATAAATAAATCTTTAAAAAATATTTTTTGTGTGTTTTATAAGACTCTAAATCTTTCCTGAATATTTTTATATGGTTTTACTATTTCCTTTCTCCTTCACATTCTTTTCCTCCATTTTTTAAATGCTCTACTTCTTACTATTTCCTGCTTAAAGACTTTGCTTTTGTTCAATCTGTTTTTTATGTCCTATTATTAGTTCTGAGGAAGCCTTTTTTTAAAAAAAATTAAGAGCCAATTATTTTGTTATAGTAGCTTTTTTAAAAAAAGATTTTATTTGACAGAGAGAAAGAGAGAGAGAGAGAGACCCAACAAGCAGGGAGAAGGGCAGAGGGAGAGGAAGAAGCAGACTCCCTACTGAACAGGGAGTTGGATGTCGGGCTCAATTCCAGGATCTTGGGATCATGACTTGGCAAGCTGAAGTCAAACAGTTAACTGACTGAGCCACTCAGGCACTCTGTTATAGTAGTTTTTAAAAATACCTATAAGTCACTAGATTTTTATACCTGAGGAAATGAATCAAACTCATGGGTCCCAATTACACTTATGATATGATCCAATACTTTGTTAGCAAGTGCTCCCCATCACAGTGATCAAATAACTTTACTCTGACATATCTATATTTCCATATTGATCTGAACATTAAACATACAAAGAGAGAGAAATAACTAGACCCTGCAACATTCAGTTTTCCTCTCCTTCCTTTCTTCTTCCATGTAGATTTCCATCGCCTTTGTCATTAGGGCAGGGCCATATGGACTATGGACTGTGGCCATGAGAGGAAGTGACACATGTCCCCTCAAGTCTGGGGTATTTAAGCATGATTGTGAGTTCCCCCTGACCTGACAACATTGGGAGCCACAGATCGAGATAGCAGAACTAAAGGCAATGCAGCCACTAATAACCTGGTTCCCTGAGTGACTATGTAGATGAGAGTTTCCTCCTAACTTGTGCATTTATGTGAACAAGAAATTGACCTGTGTTATGATAAGCCACTTAGCTTCTATGGAAAATTTGTTGTGATTATATAACCTCAAACATCCTCATGAACATGGAAATTAGTATTAGAAATGTGGGCTCTATTCTAACGAAATACTTAATGTGTACTTGAAAGGCAGTAGACAGTGAGAAAATGATCCTGGAGGAGACAAAGAAGAAAATGTATGTCATACGGTGGTAAAACATTTGGTGAGACTATTGTATGTCAGAACTTGGAAGTTGAATCATACGCTTAGGTAAATTGAGCTTCTGAGTAAGAGGTAAAAACAGAACCATAGTAGTGTCTGCTAACTGTCACTGGCTATGCTTGGCAAGGTATTATGAAGTAAAGATGAGTTCAAGAAAGGATTGGCTGAATCACAACAGAACTTAGAAGAAATAAAGGGGATCTAGAAATATGGATTCCTACATTATTAGAAAAGCAAACCACTTCTAGAGCCAAAATGAACACAAAGACAGTGTACACATTCAACAAAACCTTTCAGCTGAGCCCAGTACTGAAGGCGGAGAAAGTGTTAAAAGTGAGGTAGGTCTTCCTCTCTGTTATTTACAGATAAGCTTTAGGTAGCCACCATCTAATTGGTAGGAAAACACGGGGTCACGAAAACCAAGAACTACTGGGGACTTGAGAACTAAGTGTTTTAAAGTGTGGGTGTGGTTACTGCATGTGGAACTGACTGGAAACAAATGGAGAAGAAGCCTCTTAAGCATTTGAGAGAAATGTACTGCCAAGAAAACCACAAGCCTGGACCAATGACACCTTTGTACACAGCTGAAAATAATGGCCTCTGTGCTCACGATCACAAGTGGGCAAGATGGAGACCAAGGGAACTGTGCACCCTTGAGGAGACTCAGTGTCACATACAGTCAAAGAAGGGAATGGAAATGAAAAAGGTCTTGTCATAGAGTGGAGACTGAAGCCACACATCAGTAGGGAGCCTTCACTGTGTGCTCAGCAGGACCTCAGGATTCATATGAGCTGCTGATTATGACCCATTTGTCTTCTTTCTGAAAGTGAGTGTATTACTGTAATTATCTTGACCCTGTCACACCTCTGTGGATTGTGTGTGTGTGTGTGTGTGTGTGTAAGAAAAGATAATTTGGCTTTTAAATTCATAGGTGTCCAAACCATGTGAAGCCACATAGGGGCTTGAACTTTATCTAGGTGTGCTGGACTTTGAAATTCAGGCACTGATTGGATGGGTCTCTGGCTGTCTCCTTGTATGTGGGAAGAGGAGGGAACTGAATATTTATTGAATGGAAGGTGATAGAGATTACTAGTCGTTACCATAATTGATTACTTTCCCTTTGCTTGATTAATTTCCTAACATCCCTTGGAACTTATGTCAATGAGCTGTGAACGGAGAGGATGTGCTTTTCTTCAGAGTGGCTGAATTCTTGGGTGGCTCAGTGGTTGAGCATCTGCCTTTATCTTAGGTCGTGATCCCAGGATCCTGGGATCGAGTCCTACTTCAGGGTCCCCACAGGGAGCCTGCTTCTCCCTCTGCCTATGTCTCTGCCTCTCTCTGTATCTCTCATGAATAAATAAATAAAATCTAAAAAAAAAAAAAGTGGCTGAGTTCTCTCCGCTCTCTCTTCTCTTGCTATGGTGAATGCTTAAGCCCTGGGTAAGATCAGTCAACCTATGTCAGACAAACTGTGTGCAAGGAGAGAACTGTCTGCTAAGCCATTGAGACCTGGAGTTAATTCTTTTTTTTTTTTTTCTTAAATCAATTTTGCAAAGGTTTTCCAGTTGGAAAACTTACCTGGGGTTGTTTCCACTAAACATTGGTGTAGATCACTTAAATGACAAAGTGAAAGCTTTCTGGGTGACAGGCATTAAGGAGGGGATGTGGTGTACTGAGCACTGGTTGTTATACTATATGTTGGCAAATTCAATTTGAATAAAAAAAAGAAAGTGAAAGCTGTCCAGAATAAAAACTATTTAATATAGATTCAAGCTAAAAGAAAGCTAAAAGCTCCTGTGCAGCCAATTCTGACCCCTTCTAACTGTATTTCATGCCCCTGACAATTGTTCCTATATCACGGGGAGGTCAATTATTTGGTTTTAAATACATCCAATTTTTAACATTTTAGCCACCCTAGAAGACTAGTTAATACTGGATGTATTTTCTTTTTAGTACACGATACTGGTTTTAATCTATAATTATAGACAGGTAGAAAGCTACCTAGCACATGATTTAATTAGGCTGCTTTCATTTTCTAAGTTAATTTATTTTTACCTAAGGACACCAGAGTAATTTGTTAAATATTTTATAAGAATCTGAATGAGCAGCAGTGTTTACGTTAGGGAAATAAAGCATTCACTTATTAAAAAGGTTCAAAGGACATAAATCTGCAGTTAACGCCAACAGAAATTGTGTGCAGGTTTATGAGTGGTGAGGAGTCGAGAACCTCTATCCTGCATGTGTCTGCACTGGAACATTTATTTTTCTGCTTAATTATTGGTGCAAAGTTTTAATAAGGAATGGAGCTTCATACAAAAGTAAACGAAAAGGCTAGGAGTGGATGGTGTGCATGAAAGAGAACTTGGGAAACCGAAGCAGTTTTACAAGAACAATGAGAAACAAAATCAATGGGTAAAACTAAACTGGAATGTGCTTCCTAGGAAACACACAGACATATCACTTTCATTTACACAAATTATTATTTCTCATTATGGTATATATAATAATGTAGCAATTGTCAAATCTTCCTTATCTGTGAGTTAAAATTTGCACTTAAAATTGCCTGGATCCAAATTTCCCCAAGGTTTTTACGTTTCATCTGCTATTGTTGAGTCTTATTTTCTTGCTTAAAATCAGCTCTTAGAGTTCATCTTTCATCTGTCTCTCAAGCAGACTCAGATCTATTCAACCTGCCCACAAATATAAGACAGAGGGAGATAAATAACCCACTAGAAAATCCACTTGGCGTGAGTACCGCAGTTTATGTCTTAGAGGACTGGAAGTGGGTCTGACTTTGAAGTCAATGAAGGAATGTATGACACTTAGAGAAAATAAATCCTTTTTTTTTCTTCTATTGAGTCAGAGCCTGCTGGCCTTCAGGCTCCATGGAATAGTGAGTTCGCTGATACTGTATTTGCAAGGTTGATGTTTCTAAGAAAAGAATGTTTACTACAATTGGGTAATATGGTTCTCTTCCGGCCAGAGAGTCTTTCTAAGGTGTACTTCACGTGGGAAAAAGAAAAGTGAGTCCTATTCATTTTTAAAAGTAGGTTTCTATTGCTGTTTTGCAATCTGAATTTATAAATGGCTTTAAAAACTCAATATCCATCCTAATAACAATTGAGTAACAGATCAAACACAATAGTATCTTTTTGTTCCATGAATTACGTTAATTGCAAGTATTTGTATATATTTCCTACTGAGGTAGAATGGGATCCCACAAATTCTTAATGTAGTGATATTACATTAAGAATAACTCTTTGTTGAGATGATTTAAATGAATTTCTCATTTAAATTTAAATTTCTCATTTTCTCATTTTCTCAACTCTTTGTTGAGATGATTTAAATGAATTTCTTTGCTATTGTAATAAAGGCTGAGTGATCCACAGTCTTTAAATTATGGAACAGAAGGAAAATTATATTGGGGTTTGGGAAAAGACCTCACCAAAACTTTTTACCCTAAATCTTAAAATTAAAACAGTATTTTAAAAACTATAAGAACAATCAGTGATCCTACTAAAGAAACACCCCACTGAACTAACTTTAAGTAAGTGACAAATAGCTAAGAGTTTATGTAGTCAGATGCTTAGAGTGGTAAATTTTCAAGGTACTGGTATTAACCTTTCTTAGATTCATCACTGTTGCTTACTTGAGCATTTTTAGGGAGATAATTTTCCTGCATTTGTACATGTTTAATGAGGAACATCTCTATATCTTTGGGAAGTTTGAGATAGTTTCACTTTGAGGCCTATTTTATCCATGCTCCAAAATCAAATAGAGCCTCTCAGCTGATGAATTTGAAGATTACAAGCATGAATACAAATCAAAATTTTTCTCTCAAACAGATCTTTCTGTTTAACCAAAAATAAGCAAAAGTGAAATGCTTATTTTTATTTAGAAACGCTACCAATATCAAAACAAGAGAACCAAATGCCGGCCATGCTTTGGACCATAAGCAATTTCTAGAACAACTCATGGGGAAAAAAAAGGATCTGGTTTAATAAATTATTTGGGAGGTTCAGAATATATCACTTATGAATTTTATGTATTTACATGAATGAGAAATGCTAAAATTGAAATATCTTTTGAAAAGATGTGTTTTGTTTTGCGTTTTGCCCTAAAACTCTACAGCTGTAACTTAACTCTCTTATAGTCTGTCCTTCCTACCCTGAGATAATCATGTGAGCTCATTGTTCACGCTGCTGGAACATTTTTAAAAATATAGTTTAGATTGCTTTAGGAACTAAAATTAGAAGAACTTCAGGTGCTCAAAAACAAGTGCAGGAGTCTGGTGCATTTTAATAGACAGTGAGCTTTTCATAAAAATAACTTAAAATCAGTAAATAATAAATGGAAAGGCAACAATAGAGACATTTCCATTATTTAAGAAAGAGAAGTTCTGGGATCCCTGGGTGGCGCAGCGGTTTGGAGCCTGCCTTTGGCCCAGGGCGCGATCCTGGAGACCCGGGATCGAATCCCACGTCGGGCTCCCGCTGCATGGAGCCTGCTTCTCCCTCTGCCAATGTCTCTGCCTCTCTCTCTCTCTCTCTCTCTCTCTCTCTCTCTCTCTGTGACTATCATAAATAAATAAAAAGTAAAAAAAAAAAAGAAAGAGAAGTTCTTAGACCATGATCAGAGTGGTCTTTATCTCTCTTTTGCGATCGGGCTATCAGCATTCAGTAGAAGTATTTAGGGTAATGACATCTACCGAGCACTTCCTGTCTACTGAACACTCCATGCTAAATGCTTTACAAGAATTCACATTTGATTCAATCCTTGCTACAAACCTGGACTTTTGTTTTATCCTCAAGTTACACATGAGGAACTCAGGTTTAGAGAAGTTTACTCATCCAAAATCACAATGGTGGAGAGTTAGGGAACTGAGACCAGAGCAGCCAAGCCAGTGAAAGTTATTAAATTCTCTGGGCCTTAGATTTTCCCTATGTAGAATGAAGATAATAAGGGCCATCTCTTATGAAGTTTGAAGTAGAAAATGAGGTAACCCATATTAAATTATGTTCAGTGAATATTTAAGGAATATCATTTATTCTCCTTAATCCACTGTACACAGATGGCTAAAACTTTGTCATGTGTGACACTGCATTTAAATTACATGTATATCCTATTGCTAATCTATGAGGTCCAGGAGGACGTGCCTGGGAACATGGTTTAGTCCTTCCATGTCTCCTTATCTTGTACCAAATACACACTTCAGGCATAGGAAGCATGTGACAAATGTCTGTTGCCTTAAAGTAAAATGAGTAGGAGACAGGAAATGGGAGCACCACCATCTACTGTTGGTTGGAAGCCAGTTGGAAAATATGGTTCAGATTATAAAATGTGCCTATTCTCTAGCTCAGCAATTTCACTTCTAAAAATGCATTCTAAGGAAGTAATGAAATTTGTGTACCAAGATGTATTTTCAACTATCATCAACACAACCTTGTCTTCAGTAGGAAAAAATTGGAAACATCCTAATTGCCACTTTAAAAATTGTGCAAAAGGTATACAATGGAACAGTATGTAGTTATTAAAAGTGATCTCTAGTCATTAGAGGCAAAAAAGTCTCATGACATATTTGTTGACAAGTGTAAAATGCTGCTTATGCAGCTGTATTATCCACTTTCTATAACACACACATATACATACTATAAGACTGTATAAATAAAAAAATGAACAATGGTTATGTCTGGATAAAGGATCACAGGCTATCTTTATTTCCCCATATCTTGCTTTATTCCTATGGATTATTTTGTAGAAAGCATATTTTTTTATATTTGAGAAATAAAGTTATTTTAAGAAATGAATGATATCTTCAATGCCTGGATTTTTGGCATAGGACCTCAGCAGCAGGTTACTAAAAGTACATTTTAAAAGAGTTGTTGGGTATTATGAAATTATTACAAACAAATGCCTTTTCAGCTAGTAGCCTCTTTTTTTTTTCTTTTGTAAATAACTAAACACAGGGACCTTTTAGTAGCTTTTCAGCTTGTTTCTATTCTACTCTTCACACTTACGTGAGGTCAAATATATAGAACTTTGAATCACTGAGTTACGGGATTTATTTGGGTGGTTTAATGATGGGGAAAGCCACAGGATATGTTTGAAAATTTCTCTGTTAGATAAAATGATAGGACCCCAAGGCACTTTATTCTGATTTTTTAAGATATGAGTACACATTAATATTAAGTGGACAGATTTATTTCTGACTATTTTGGAGAAATTCGACAATGGAACACTTGGTTCTAATCAGGTTGGCCGTCAGCCCACTGTAGGAGGAATTGTTTTATGAAAAGTAAAAAAAAAAAAAACAAAAAAACACACTTCCATGTCCCATCTGTGGAGAGAGTGGAGCCTTGACAACTGTTGTTTGTCATGGTGGACAGAATGAGATACAGAAAGATCCAAAAAGAGAAGCAGTAAATATGGAAAAGTGTGCATATGAAATATACGAGTGAATGTTATTCCAGAGAGCAAAAATGAGATGCAAATATGTGATTTCAGGAAAACGAGCCTCTTGGGGTAGCTGTATTAAAATTTTTAAACATTCATTTATAATTTATAGAAATTTTAAATAATCACAAATGTACCTTCAGTAGCAAAGATTTGGGTAAAGTTGACCACAATTGTCCTGTTCTTTGTCCTTAAAGAGAATTTCTTTCCTGGCTTATTATTGCCTATTATGATCTTTGCAGTTGACCATTCCAAGATGAAGTGAAACAACTGAACACAGAGTTAACTGTGAACATGGCTTGGAAGAATTTTGCAACAATGGTGGTTATCGCTTGCATAATTCCATTTTTGTTGTCAAAGACTATAATTTTTATAAAACTTATTTTTCTCATGGAGGAATTTTCTATATGAAGAATAAAAAACCTTAGTTTTGGGTATTAGACCTGTGAAATCCCATACTGGAGACCACCAAGTCTCTTTTATTATGTGAGTTAGCTTACAGTAGGGTCTGTGATTATTCAGCTCCTCCAAAAGTAACTCCTGACTTTGATTTTGCAAAACACATTAATATTAATTTTGTTGCTTGAACATTTGCTTTTCATATAACAGAATCCACATGCTTGGTTAAGGCCAACATATGCTGTTTATTATTCAGGTTTATCTGTTCCTGATGATATAGCACATAAATCAAATCTAAATTAAACCAGCACCACTTCTCCCCTGTGCCATGATATTTAGGGATGAGATTGTTTGCTAAGGAATCATGTGGAAGAATAAAATACTTTTGCTTATTGAACGTGACACAATATATTTAGAATCCTTTGTGAGATATTCCGATTGCTCTCAATAGTAACCCCATTACTGATCAGGAACTTTAAAATATTTCCATGGTAAGTCCTCTTGTTTACAGGGTTATTTAGCTTAGCTTTTGAAATCTTTCTAGTAGTTACATATAAGCTTACAAGTGACATGGAATTTAAAAAACATTAAGTTGGCTTAGTGAGGCTAAGGGTTTTTTATTTATTTATTTTATTTTATTTATTTATTTTTTTTTACTTGTTTGGTTGGTTTTAAAATCTGGAATGGAGGATACAACATTAATAAGATACATGTTTTAAAAGGCTTGGGGACCATTTTTATTCTTTTTGTCTTCAGTGGAGTAAAATGTTGGTTATAACAATATTCAAAGAGGTGTTGGGGTGTTTCTTATGTGAAAATGGTCTATAAATTCCAGGACTGAAGGAATATGGGGAGACATCTTTGTTAGTGGTTTCTTAAATTGTCTTTATAACCTAACCACATATTTTTATATTTAGCTGTACCAAGGTGAACTTTTTGTGACAATTTCTCATGTTTCTGTATTCCTTATATAATGTGGAAATATTTATCGAGTTCATAAATAAAATATACTATTCATTGGAGATCACAGGCCTGATCTCAAGACTATCAAGCTCCCATCTGAAAGACATACTGGCAAACCAACTTGCCAGACAGACCAACGTATTTTAGGTTTAGTTCAAATATTACCTCCTCTAAGCACCTTTGCTCTATTTTTTTGCTTGTTTGTGCATTTGTTTGCTTTTTCTTTCCAGAGCTGAAAATTCTCTTCCCTGTCTGTCAACTTTCATAATAGTTTTTGTCTTTACAGACTGATTGCAAGGAATAGATTCATTCAAGTTACCTACAAGTACAAAAGGTGTTCTTATGAGCCCTTATGGCCTATAAATTAAGGTATGCTGGCTCTTTCTCCAGATTTCTGGGATGCATGGTGTTTCTCTGCTTGGTCTCTCTGTTCCTCTCTCCACTAACTAGCATGGTACTGGCGATCTATATAGCTCAGCTTCTCTGCATCCTCTTATACTGCCTCGACTGCTGGGTTTCTTGCTTCTAATTCCCAATATAAGACTGATAACTTTCTTTTCCTTCAAGAGGCATGCAAGCCCATGGAGTGCTTCACTACAATTGTCATCACCGGCACTTGGGTCAGGATCTCTGATTAGAGAAATGAGACCTAAATGCATATGTCTATGAATATTATTCTGTGAATACCTGATGAGTGGAAGGTGGATATTTTGTTAATATATGAACAGATATATTTATTTATGTTTATTTATATTTTGCATATACATACTAAAAAAAGTGTCCAGGATCTGTTTCTACTAAAGATTGTCAGAAACCAGGGAAAAAAAAGAGCAAAGAGCATGAAGGTTAGTCACTGGGGCTAAAATGTTGTCTACAACTTGAAACAGGAATAAGAATATTTCCACCTGAATAATTGGCAAGAGATTTAATATATCAGAAGGCTTTATGTTACTAAAACGTGGAGAATGGAATCCATGAATTCTGTGAAGTCCTTATCACATCTGACCTCTTTGCATTTGGCAATGTTGACCACTCTTCTCTTCTTGACCCTTCCTTCTTCTTTTTTACCTATTTCTTCTCAGATTCTCCTGTTGGATTTTTTCTTTCTTTTTCTTCCCCCCCTGCCACCCCCCACTCTCCAAGCGTTTGTATCATCTAGGCTATTTTTCTTGGACGTTCTTAACTATACACTCATCCTAACCAACATCATTCTTTATCATGGAATCATCAGTCAACTGTGATCATGAAATCTGTGTTTCCACCCTCAACTTGTTCCAATTTATGGGACATTTCCCATTGGCCACTCACAGGCATATACAATCCTGCCTTCCCAAATCAAACTGTTTCCACCCCTTGCTCCTGACATTACTTCTGATTTTTGTATTTCTTATATCAGCAAGCATTTTCAACTAGCCACCCAAGTAAAAAGAGTCGATAATTATCTACTTTTCTCTTTTAGCTCCCAGTCTGAATCAATCATCATCTTATCAAGTCTATTTACTATTAACATAGTATAGAACTTCCTCATATCTCACATAACTTTTTCTCCTGATTTGAGTATCGTTCTCTCTATTTCACTATCCTGTTGCTTCCAGATTGAGTTCACTAGAATATGAATATGTCATGCTACTCCTCTCCTTAAGATCTTTCAATGGCTTCACAATGCCTACAGAATCAAACTGACGCTCATTTTCTATGGCATCAAAGATTTTCAGGTCAGATGTCTCCTCTTACCTTTGGTCTTATCCTTCTTTTTCACATATTCTTTCCAGCCTCTATGCCTGATATAAACAAATAAAATATCTGGTTTGTAGAGGATTAAATTAAATACAATTTTCACCATTTTTAAAATGATTTTATTTATTTATTCATGGGAGACACACAGAAAGACAGAGACATAGGCAGAGGGAGAAGCAGGCTACATGCAGGGAGCCCAATGTAGGATTCAATCCCAGGCCCTAGCATCACGCCCTGAGCCAAAGGCAGAAGTGCAACTGCTGAACCACTCAGGTGTCCCCAATCTTTCACCATTCTGATGAAGATTACAAATTAAAATTTCTATTTTAACAATTTTATTTTAATCACCTGTAAGCTATGTTGAACTTTTTACTTCTGCTAAAGCACATGGGAGTATTTTTATGAAATATTACCATAATGCCTAACTTACCAAATAGAAAATAGAAAGGACAAAATATACTTTTTGCTTTGAATTGATTAAATGACAAAGAAATTTACTCATACTGTGATCTATGAAATAGATCTATGAAATAGATAGGAGGCGCAAACTGGATAACTTGAATCATATAGTATTTTAACAATTTACATGTAGTCATGTAACCTAAGAATTGACATTCTTAAGGTTTTTTGATAAAAGAAAGAAGGCATCATATGTTTAAAACACTAAATGTAATCCAGCATTTCAGTTTTGCTTCTGCTGAGTTCAGAGGCTATTTGAGAATCTAATTTACTGACTTATGATATGGTGTGTAAGAAAAAATGGGGTTGGATTAGAAAAATAGTTGTGGTCTTAAGTGTGTAGGGATTTGAATTATGTATTTTGTGGGAAAGGTCAGAAATTGAATTTAAACTATTTGCAAATGCCTCTGCTCTATTTCTATTGTATCATCAAAACATGATTTTTCTTTTCTGTCACATAATCCTCCATAGCTAGCTGGATGAAGTGATTATTAAAATTTATGAAATTAATTTTCAGGTGCTTTTTCCTATTCATTATCTTGTTCTTTACATAACTGATAAACTTGAGATGATTAGTGTTCTCCTAAAGTAAACATTTCATGGCAAACAAAAAATTCCTCCTTGGAGCATAAGACAATCACTAAAATTGTTACAGTGAGAAAAGGTCAATATTTCAATCTTGTTTATTTTAGCTGGCATAAAAATGAATTGGCCAGATTTTCATTTAGAAATAGTATAATTTATCAAGTTAACTGTGTAAAAACCTTTAAAAAAGTTAAACGACTAAAGATGCTCCATCTCTCTGATAAAATATGTCTGTCTATGAAGGTCTATCTGATAAAACATGAATCATTGTAAGACTGGAGATAATCAAAACAAGTAGAAATGGAAACAGTGTTCTTTCTTTTGTTTGCCTGTTTTATTTTTTTATTTTATATATCTCCTTTGTCCATCATGATGTATATTTTCAGTCTGGTTGCTCTTAACTATTTTTATTTCCTGTGCAGATTTTTAGTCTGTTGTGTGTATCTCTGAATTCTGAAGAGTTTTATTATTTTCCTGTCACTCTTCCTTAAGTGTTTTTTTCACATAAATAAAATACATTCAGGGTAATAAAATGTGAACAACTCTTTCTAATACAGTGCCTCAGGGGGAAATATTATTCTATGCAATGTCAAAACTTGATCAAGTCCATTCCATCCCAAAGGCTTTAAACAGCAAATGTAGGTAGAAATATAGAAGATATATTTGCACTTCAGCAATCCCCAACTATATTATGATTTTGTACTATGTGGATTAGTTTCTATTGCTGCTGTAACAAATTACCACAAACCACAGTCTGATTCTAATGTTCTTAATGACTTATTTTACACCACTGGAAAGGCCATGGGTTAGCATAGATTAGTTTGTACAGATAATGATAGTTGTCTGGAATTGCTGGGCATCAAGATCCATGCTATGAATAAAAAAATACCTGTCCAGTTCAGAAATAGGAGATGTCAGTTTGTGATCTGGGACTAATGAAGAAACCAATGATGGGCAACTGACTACAAACATAACATAATGATTATTTCATCCTTGTCTACAGCCTAATGGTTGTAGTTAAGTGTTTCTAGAACTACCTAAGAGCACCAGGCAGCTCTCTTCAGAATGAGACCACGTTCCCTAAGAAGAGGAGCTTACCTCTTCATATCCAAAACCTTAATTTAAACAAGCCAAGGAGGGGCCCGTTAAGAGCTGTCCCATTAAGACCCAGTATTTAGGAAACCAACATTCAATCCTCAGTCTTCAAATCACAGAAGTTTAACACTAGAAAGGATCCGGAAGGCCATTTTCTCCACCGTCCTAAACATGTGCAGAACATGTAGACTAGGGAAGAAAAATAAAAACAAAAAACAAAACGCTCAGGATTCAACTCTCTATAGTACTGGATACACAACAGCAAAGCTACAGCTCTGCTGTTCCCCACTTTTTACATCCTCAAAAGTTCCTAATTTTTTGCCTGTGACTGTGATTATGGCTCTATGTGCTATTTATATATAACACATATGCTTGAAAAAGCTCTTAAACATATATAATTTTATATCGTTCTCACCACAGAACTTTCTAATTCTTAACTGGAGTAGCTACAGCCTTACTTTTCTGTCTCTCTGATCTTGTCTCCACTTCTAATCTATGTAATTTGATCTGGGCTGAATCAGTGCTTTGGCTCCAAGACCCTAGCTCCCGATGATGGAATTTCCTTAATCTGTGCTTCCGCACTTCCTCGAAGTAGAGCTTGATGGATCAAGTCTCTACCACCTAACAGCTCTGAAGTGCTGCTTGTGTGTTACATGAGAATTGTGGACTTCTTTACTGAAGTTCTCTACCTTTCTCCCCATACTGCTCTGTGTCTATACCTGTGTTCTCTCTGGTTACTCCATGATCACGATGAGTTTGGTGTTCTAGGAGGTCTGGTCACTTCCTACTTGAAATAGAAATAAAAGATATCTCTCCTCAATCTAAAGTGTGCTGTTGCCTTTCATGTATAATCTTTAAAAAATCTTCTGAAAGAATAAGATGAGGGGATTTTGTCAGTGAAACACTTTATGTCCAATATCCTGAAGGCTATCCATGCTCAATACAGAGAAATATGAAATTAGCAAATTAAGCCAATTAAAAAACCACCAAGTCTTAATCCCCAGACACTTTTACTGTACACACTTTGATATATTTCCTTTCAAGGTGTGATTTTATGACTTTCATGCCTTTCTATTTTGTTTTCAACTTTACAAATATTTATTTCTGATATTTAAAATGTTATCTGCATCTTATTCCACGAAGTAAACTTTTCATAACTTAAGTGATCATTTTTGCAAAGAGTTGGAAATAATGTTTCCCCTAATTTTATCTCTATAATTATCTTTGTTCATGGAATACTGCCAGCTTTCATATTTAGGATAATTCTTTAGAAGGTATTGTCAGAATATAAATGGTACTTTGTGGAACTGGCCACAGTTCTCCACACCTCATGCAGTGTCATGTTGCCACTTCTCCCTTCAAGAAGTAAAATCTCTTACTATAACAATCTATGGGATAGTGAGAGTTTGGATAGCAACAGATGCCTGTGTTATAAATGTAATTTTTTTTTTAAGATCCACCTATTTTTTTTGAGAGAGCATACTTGCTCAGGGGAGAGGAGCAGAGGGAGAAGAAGAGAGAGTCTTAAGCAGACTCTACACTGGCCACAGAGCCCAATGCAGGTCTGGGTGGGTCCTGTGATTCTGTAATCACAACTTGAGCCAAAACCAAGAGTTGGACCCCTAACTGACTACGCCACTCAGGCACCTCTAATTATGAATCTTTAGAATCTGTGGGACCACAGCAGAGATTTTATGAAACAAAATAATAAACTGCTTCCTGGAATCTTCTGATGATGGACAAAATTCAGAAATGCCTGGAATGTATTTTGATAGTGTGCAAGAATTAATATAAAAACAAATAATTCATATTTCTTGACTGAAAAACAACTTGATTATTTCCACAAAGTTTATATGTAGCTTATTATTGTTTTTAGTATTGAAAAAATGCCAAATTTTCTGTCAATAAAGTAGAAAGAGCTAAGTTCATGTCTTTTACCAGAATGTTAATCATGTTCCATTAAAGCTCATGGTTCAAATAAAGAAAATTTGAAACCATCATAGAGGGGAAATCATTAATTAAGTCACCAGCTCAGTTTCACATAATATCACATCAATCACTATTACATAATAAACCATTTGAAATAATATGAACTTCAAAAAAGTAATTTTTAAAGAATGACAATAAAGTAAAAAAATCAGAAACTATCATTAGAACTTTAATTTACATTAGAAATATTCAAACATTTCTAGATAGAAAATATTAATAACACCAATAAAAAATAAATTTATTATTAAAAAAGAAAATATTAATAGCATTTCAGAAAAGTAATACTAATGTGTACATATTATTGTAATCTAGACTTATGGCTCCATTTGTAGGGAAACATTATTTTTGGAAACATTTTTGGAACTTTTCCACTTTTTTGGAAAAATCTACATAAAATAGTAGAATTCTAATTATCCTTGATAAATGGTCAACTGTTTTACAAAAAAAGTAATCGATAAATAAATGTGAAATTCAAGACTGAAGGTAATTTTATGGTTTTCATTGATCATGGAACTGAAAGGAATATTATCTGAAATAATCTATCGGTTTTTATTGTTGGTGATCAAAAAAATTAAATGAGTAATATCTGGATGAAAATTTTATGGTATAATTTCTCATAGCTGTATAATAAAATATGAAAAAGTGTGAAGTTTAAGACAGATTTCTGTAGGAGTTTCTGGATGTTTTAATTCAGCACTACATTATCACGTTTAATTATTTCTGGATAAGGCATTAGAAGGTGTAAATAACACAAATCATTAAATTTCTTTCTTGATAAGGTTTATACTTATATGTTAGATAAACATTAAAATTGAATGACTTACTAACTTACTGGGAATTCACATAATGAAAATTGAAGTGTTTGTACCTGTATGGGCAGCTAATGCCACTAGATCAGCAAATGTGGTTTGGAAGTTTTAAGTATTGTAAGTTCACTATCAGAGAAACTTGAAATAGAAATAATTAAAAACTTGAAAAGTAAACGTATTTTTTGAGAGATTCAGATTTGAGTAACAATAGCCTTATGGCTTTCACTACTTTGTTTAGTTTTATATTAAAAATTGTTTTATTAAATCTGGCAGAGTAATTGGATGCATGATAAAAATTATGAAATCTGTAAAACTAAATAAAGTTGGGAAAGAGAACAAGATATAGAAATAAAGGCACATGTTATAACACTTGAAGCAAAATAATTCCAATGAAAAGGCTGTTATACTCACTGATAAATCACGTAAAATTGATATCACAAGTGAAATATTTAATAAACTTCTAAGTGCTTTCAGTTTATTGAGTCTTAGCTCCTTTTCAAATAATATTATTTATGGGTTAGTGATTAATAAACATCAGTAGCATTAGGTTAAGTAATTAAATATATTTAAAATAATTTTCATGAATTAGCAATAGACGTATTTATTTTTATTTAGAGAGGAAGAGTGAGGAAGAGGAGAGGGAGAGAGAGAATTTTTTTTTAAGATTTATTTATTTATTTTAGAGAGAGTGAGGACGACAGAGCGCGGGAGCTTGTGCGTGGGGGTAGGGGGCAGAGTTAGAGAATCCCAAAACAGACTTCCTGCTGAGCATGGAGCTGGAGGCCCCTGGGTTTGGATGCTAACTGACTGAGGTACCCAGGTGCCCTAAGAGAGTGAAGCAGGCTCTATGCCCAGTGCAGAGCCCAGTTTGTGGCTCAATCTCACCGCCCTGAGATCATAACCTGAGCCAAAATTAAGAGTTGGATGCTTAACCGACAGGGCCTCCCAAGTGTCCTAGTAATCGACATATTTAATGTGTAAAACCATAGCGTATTATAAGATAAAAATATTTTGCATATAACTTTTGCTAATTTAGCAGAGACATAGAGAGAATTCAACATAATTATATTTCTCTGCTTGGACTATGTCACATAGTAATGAACAATTTATGGGGAAGTTTTAGAAGTTGATACATTTTCTTACGTCAAATTATGACTCAAATACAGGCATCATTTAGCTAGAGGCAGACATATCAGGACTCCAATTTCTAAAAAATCAATTTTGAAATTATTCGAATGATTTTATGAATTGCATATATTATGAGTCATATTTATGTTACAACATATATCATTTAATCAGCAGCCTCAATATGTTTAAGTACATATGTCTGAATAATTTATTACATATTGGTTTATATGTACCTATGTATCACAGCACACAGGTTGTTTTGTGTTTTGAGTACCACTCTGCTTTATTGGCTTCTGTACTGCCAATACAGAAGTCCAGAGGTTCAAGTCCAGAGACTGCACCCTGGGTGTTCAATTGAAGAGAGAAGGGCCACCTGTCATGCGCAATGCAAGCAATGTAGGTTCACAGGTTTCACAGGTGGCAGCTTCACCCTTCTGTGGCCAGCCACCAGCCTGAATCTCTGGCTGCATATGTCCTGCTGTATTGCCTTGTGCACAGGAAACCCCAAATCACTCTGAACCAGGTAGAGTTCCCTGAACCAAAAGAAAGCAGAATAAAGCCCCTAAGCCCTTTTTCCTCAGTCAACTCATTCTGCAGTGATGTTTTCTATTTCCAACCCATCAAAACCCACATGCCATCTCCTGTCACAAAGTTGATTTTATTTGTGATCTAAGACTTGAAATGACAACGAGATGGACTTTTTAATTATGCAAAGTTAAGCAATTTATTACTCCTTGCCCTTGGAGAAATGAAAGGTCACTTACATCTCAAGCAGGATATGAAATGCTTGGTTAAGTAAGGTAAATTGAGTTCAGTTTTAATATCGTTCATTTCCTTGAGAAAGTAAGGGAAAAAAATGGTTTTCCTGAGAGAGAAATTGAGATTATACTGAAAGTGCCTAATGTGGGTTACTAAAGGCAAAACACCTCAAACTTTGAGTATATAATATGAACTACTGGGGTTTCTTTGGAATTTCATGTGGTTGTGTTATGGAGGTGAGAGCTAAGTGTCAAGGGAAGGACTATGTCTGCTCTTGGAAAGAATTACTCAGGAGAAGGTGAGGAGGCTGTTTCTGGGCACAGAGCAGTCAGTGTTATTGCTTATTCACAGTAAATTTTTGAATGAACACATTGTAAATACATGTGAAATTTTTCTTCTTTCCCTCCTTCCATATACACGACATTGAATGTGCTGTTCTGGTCCCTCTTTTCCCACATTGTTGGACAAGACCAGGTTGCCTTTGCTTTTTCAGTCTTGGTTGAAGTTCGGCCTTCTGATCCAAGTCTGGTTTTGAGAGACTAATGTTAAGTCTCAATGGACCAAGTAGGGGTTTGTCCAAATCCTTAGAGGCTTTCCATCTATTAACCTTGTTCTCTGCCACCCAGTTCCCCAGCAGTTAACTGGCTAACAAGTTAAGATATAATTTCCACGGGGAATAGAACACTGGGAGTCTGGGATTCTAAAAATTTGCATTGGCAAAGTGTCTAAAACTCCTTTGTTTGCATTCTCTTAATTACTAGAGTCCAACAACATTAAAGAGTTCAAGAGAATGTTTGCCAGGGGAAGTCTATATTTTTAGCAAGCTAAAAAGATGTCGAATATAAATAAGTCACTCCTGAGCATGTACATTTCTACTATGTTATTTCCTTCTGGATATTCTTCCCAAATTTATATTTTTAAAACATATTTAACAGTATACTAATATTATGCATCTCAAGTTTTCTCTATGTAAGACTTTTTTTTTTAAGATTTTATTTATTTATTCACGAGAGACACAGAGAGAGGCAGAGACATAGGCAGAGAGAGAAGCAGGCTCCACACAGGGAGCCTGATGTGGGACTTGATCCCGTGTCTCCAGGATCACGACCTGAGCCAAAGGCAGTTGCTGTAACGCTGAGCCACCCAGGCGTCCCTCTCTATGTAAGACTTAAAATTTTCCTCTTGGTTGCTATTATCTTCATGATCATTATTAAATGTAACCAATTTTTCAAGGAACACTCTCTAGTTTCTGACTGCCTCAATAATCTTACTAAACAAATTAATTAATTATGATTTTTCCCCCTTTTTAATGTATTTCCCCGGGCTAAATTTCTAGACACAGAATTATGGAATAAAAGATTCTGAAATGCTTATGATTCATTATATGAAATGCCAAACTTTTTCCAAAAAAAGAGTTTTAAACAGATTATATCTCATAATACAGTATATATTGTTTTTGTTATTCTCCAACATTATGAAATTACATTTAATTAAGTTTTATTTATTCATTTTTAACTGTACCCCTTTCAGACTCACAGCAAATCATAAGCTTCTGGAGAAAAAAATGTAGCAGTGTATTTACTGCTCAACTTTTAATTTTCTGTAACACTTAGAACAATACCTAACGCACCAATGAATGGTAAATATTTGCTGCATTGATCTGAATTAATAATGAATTTTTTTCACAGTCAAATTGCCAAATTACTTTGTGTTTTGGTCAATTATTTCATTATGATCTTAGCATTTTTTTAATTGACTGAGACTTGCGTTCTCTATGCTTAGTGTATATTTTAAAAACGAAATGCTTCATGGGTTTCTGTATCACCCTTACAAGGGCACATATCTACCTTCTCTAAGTTGTGCCAGTTTTAAGATATTTTCTGCCAAAGCATGCATCATTTAATTTAATTTTACTAATAGATTAAGCAATTATATCTCTGAGTTTACAGTTTGCATTTGAGATACAATCAAGGCTAAACATTTTATTTTTTATTTTTTTTAAATATTTTTCTTATTTATTTATTAAGAGAGAGAGAGAGAGAGAGAGGGAGGCAGAGACACAGGCAGAGGGAGAAGCGGGCTCCATGCAGGGAGCCCGATGTGGGACTCGATTCCGGGTCTCCAGGATCATGCTAAACTGCTGTGCCACTGGGGCTGCCCAAGGCTAAACATTTTAATGCTTATTTACTAAAATTGTATTTATCTTGTAAATTGTTTGCTCATGTGTTTGCTCATTTGTGTGCTCATTTTAATTTTAAAACAATAATTATAATTAAGTTTTAATGTTTTCCTGTTACGTTTGCTCTAGATTCTTTTAGCCTTTTTGGATTTCTATTTAATGGCTATAATTCAGAAATTTCAAAATTTTATATTCTTTTGTTTGTTTTTTGAGGGAAATTACCTTTTTTCTTAGATAGGTCAAAAGTTATCGACCACAATTCGTATTGCCTCACAATAAACAAATATCCAGTTTTATTTTATTTGAGGCTTTCTAGATATTGTTAATGTTTTGTATAATGATCTAAAGTGCATTTAGAGTATATTTAGGGATGGGTTATTATTTTTTGTGATGGATTATTATTTTTTGAATAGACATTTTTCTCAAACTTGCAGAATTGTCTAAGTTTTTTTTTAATTAAAAATTTTTTTTCTGTATTGATGTATGGGTTAGTTTTTAGTTTTCCCAACTTTTCCTTATAATGTGTTGATTTTTGTACTACACTATTTCGTTTATTGATTGGTTAGCAAATATTTTAATAATGTAAATCTAGTCTCCCCCATTATTTTTCTTCTGAGATTATCCTCAATTATTCTTTACTAATTAATAGTCAAAATCAAATTTGTCATCTGAATGTCATGGTCCAAGAAGGAGCTTATGGTTTTGATTACATTTTTATTAAACATTTATATTATTTTAGAAATGACCAATATTATACATAACTATCTCTTCCCATCCAGGAACATGTTATATCTTTACATTTCATCAAACGTAATTTTCTTCTAACAGTTTTTAGTGTTTGTAGTATGTCAAATATCTTTCTCATTCAGATTTTTAAATTATGAGTATAATTTTAGCTAATATTTTGATGAGATACATTTTCATTTTTTGACTATCTTACTTGGTTATTTAGGAATGCTGTTGAGTATTATGTTATTATCCTGTCTCATTCTTAGACTTAATTACATGTTATAGTTTGATTTCTTGATAATGATATGTCTCTTGCTTTCTTGTAGGTATGTACATTTCCTTTCAGTATGGTGACAGTTGCTTTAGTTTAGACATTTTTTATCATGACAAGTAATCAGAATTTTATTTCCATTTTCACTGTTTTTTATAACAAATAAATGTTGAATTTGAGCAATGTACTTGTAAAAGTATGCATTGAACCTATTATATTTTTGCACATATTTCTTAAATTGTGATTGTGATATCCTTCTATTGGAAAATTATAGAATTTCTGAGCTAAATTTTTTAGATCGTGATAAATTGTTCTGTCATACTAAATCCCATATACTGGTTGCCTTTTAAATCTGAAAATAAGCAGAAGGAAAAATAGCTACAATAATAGAGTATTTACTCAAATATTTATGGCTTAGGCAATCTATTTATATCTAAGAGTTTGCCAAAATGCTTATGGGAAGCTCAGTCTGCTCTGGCAAGGCTTACAGACCTCTTGTGTTTACTGAGGGTTGATTAACAAGGGATGCCCAGCATTCCTATGGGCTGGTCAGTTTTCCCAACACTCTTCTGCTTGAGATAGTTGTCAGGGCATCAGTAAGGTTTGGAAGGGTATTCTTGTAATTCAGCATGCAGAATTTCACTTATTTCTCCTTTGACAGTATAATGTCTTGTCTTTATTATCAGCTGTTTCTTTGCTCTGTGGGGCGGCTTCTTTAGAAATCAGCATGTCAGCTATGGTGAAGGATGGTTAATCATGTTGCATGACTTGAAAAGGGGCATAGGGGCATCTATGGTTCTAACATTTTTGTTTCAGACTCTCTACCTACCTTCCTGTTTTATGGGTTACCCCCCCCACATCCCTACTTCCCTTTCTCTGAAGATAATGGGTATCTTCATTCATGATCCTTTCTAGAATTTTATGATGTGATTTGGCTTATTTATGCTGGCAACTCTCCAAGAAGTCACTTAGCTTTTTGTTAGTATTACTCCAACCATATGCCTCCCAATTTTTATTGACTTCATTAGAGTGCTTTTATTTCCTTTACCATTTTCACAGTCTTGTGTGTTAATGCTTTTATTTATTTATTTTTTTAACTATGTAAGTTCCATTTTAGTCAAGTTTAGGGAAGAAGCAGAGAGAAATGTGTCTGCCATGTCTTTCAGAAGTCTCTGTCATGATACATGTTTATACTGTCTGTGGTAGACAGAACCAATTAACTCTCCTGGCATCAGGGAATTTACCCATTGTTAACAAGACTTCAGATTTACCAGCTTTGTGGTTTTGAAGGAGTAGGTTCTTATCGACCCCAGGCCATCATCATCATCGATAGCAGAGGGTGAAGAGTCTTCCAGTTCTTGGCTTTATTTTTCCATATGGAGAGATTTCAGATCGAGTAACACTCCCCTTACTCAGTCTTCCTTTGGGAAAAGAGTGATAGCTGATTGGATAGAATGAAACTTCATGTTCCCAACTCAACTCTTGTCTCTCTTGCTAGATTTTCTTCCCCTCAGTAAGGCAACACGGGTTGCCTTACTTATTAACATAAGTAAATAAACTTAGTAGTAGAGGCTTTGTCTAAAGTTTTCCAGAGAGCTGTGGTTGAAATGTGAGCAAACCCATTGGGTCCCAATCTAAGCCATATTCTCTATTCAGTCTATAAGAAAAGGGGCTGACATGTTGCTCTCCATATGTCTATCCGTGTGTCTTATTTTCTGTTTCTGAACTTGGGAAGAAAAGAAAGAGCTGCTGCATATTATATCTATTCTCATCTCCACTCTTGAAACAAACAAAACAAAGCCCAACAAGTTTAATCTTCTCTTTGATGCTGCAACATTTGCTTTATTGATGGAGGCTGGTTCTAAGCCGGTAGTACATAGCACTCTTTTGACTATGGTGACTGTTAAGGGTTGGACACCACCTAAGTTTCTATAGAATGAAGCAATGAATTTCACTTGACATTTTTAGTTGAGAGATGATGACTCTTTTTCTGGCTGGTTTTATAAGAAGGTGTCATACTGTTACCGTTACTCAAACTTGTCTGTGTACCCGATGTGCAGTAGGCCAATGTCAGAGACACCAATTTTGAAGCAAAGAAAGCTGTATTATCAGAAGGGCAACCCAACAAGAAGACATAGGATCATTTCTAAAGCTGCCTTGCCCCTGTGGAGCCTAGGGATGGCTTATATACATGAGAAGAGGGTAAGGGGTTTCTTGAAACCTCAAAGTGTGGGGGCTTGAAAAATCTGGAGGTAAGCATTCTTCTAGACAGTGAAGTGCTACTTGAGACCTGGTACAGTCAGGTACATCAAGGCAAATGTTACCTTCCTGTCCCCATTAGGCTTCTACAGTCAGTGGGTAAATAGAAAGTAGTGGTAAGAAGACAAAGTCAATGACTGATTGCGCATGCAGTTAAGAGGTGCACAAAATAAGTAGGGAACAAAATAGAATGTAAAGCTAAGTTAATAATGCAGTGAATACAACTATAGATCTGCTTATACTTTCAAAACAGGCCCGTGAACCAAGGGTCTGGCCACAATACTGGGGATGACTACCTATTTCATAGCCATGACAAATCCAGCAAGTACGTGGAGGAGGAATTCAGACTAGAGAACTGAGACAGAAGCCACAGGGAATTCCACCTGAAGTTTACTTCTAGACTTTTGTTTTACGTGGGTTAAGAAATTTCTTTACATGTTTAAGCCCATTTGAGATGGTTTCTCATCATTAAAAACATTATTGCACAGTTGAATTTGCTTTTCTAGGATTTCTGTAGAATTTTCACGTTTATGATAATGTGAGCTGTCATGGTTCACAGAACATGAGCATTGCTTTTGGGTTCTAAGTGATTCTCATATGCACAAGTCAAAATACGTTTCAACCAGGATTAAGTTTACTTAGCCTTAAGACAGGATATGTGGCAGACCACATTATATGAACAGCAACAATAAATCAGAGGTCTTGAGTTTCCTAAGTATGTCTGCTGATATCCTTACTTTATTGTCAAGATGAATGTGGTCACAAGAGACAAGAGACAGGATAAGGCAAGTTTAAAGCACCTCAATTTAGAGAAGCCATAAACTCTGTGGGTCCTTTCAGCCTTTTTACCTGGAAGAGGTATATGGTTGGCTCCCATTCTCCACTGTAGCAGGATCTCAATAATGTTAGTTTTGTTACTCAATAAACAAACTCAACAATGAAGTGAAAGTGTATGGTCTGGAAAATACTCACCTCAGATGAATATTTGAATAGAAGATACATAAACATCAAGTAAGTACATAAAAATATGCAATATAGCGTTAATCATTATTGAATTATAAATTAAAATCTCAGTGAGATGGCACTACACAACCATTAGAAAAACAAATATTAAAAAGTATACACCTATGTTATGGTCTATGCATTCCATTTGTTGATATATATATTTTTTTTCAAGACTTCTATCTATTTATTCATGAGAAACAGAGAGAGAGGAACAGAGACACAGGAAGAGGGAGAATCAGGCTTCCTATGGGGAGCTCGATGCGAGACTCGATCCAATAATGTCAGGATCATGCCCTGAGCTGAAGGCAAGTGCTCAACCACTGAGCCACCCAGGTGTCCCCATTTGTTGACATTTTAAGAGATATAAGACAAATGTCCAATAAAGACTTTTATGTTTATGTTAATAATAACTTTATTCATAGTGGCCCAAAATTGAAAATGACCCAAATAAACATTCATAGATGTTTGGATAAACAAATGAGGTATGTTCTACCTCTTCCTGTTTGCACGGTGTGAAGATTTTATGTTCTCTTTTTACATAGGTTACTAAGGATTCTGGGATAAATAACATGTCAGTAATTGCCAAATATTATATTCCATCTTTTCTTTTTTTTCCTAGTTTATGTAATGATTTCCTTTTCATCGTCTCTGATAATTTTTGCAGCAAATGTTTATCCGAATTTTTCTCTTTTGTATCTCTTAAAAATATAAGCTATATTCCTTGGTAAAGTTTCACTTCATTGTTAATTTGAGTTATATTTCTTCTAAGTCTAAAATTGTTTGGAAGATTCTAAAGGAGTACAGTAAAATAAATGTAAAGGCTGTCAGACCTCGGTCCAAAGCCTAATGATTGTGCTAATGCCAATTTAAAAATTTTTATAGTTCCAGTTCCTCATTTCTGAAAATAGAGGTAATTATACATATAGCTTTTTGTTCTGCTTTCTAGGGAACAGCATGGATGAAGGTATACTTCTCATTAGACAAGCTTATGAAGAGAAACTTGTAGAATCCTTCATTTATCATTAAACCTTAATACTCCACCAAACTCTCTAGGTTCTTTGTGTTTTGTCATTTTGGCCTACCACACGGTGAGGGCTTTTGATGTGAAGATTCACACTTTTACTTTGGTCAGGATTTTATCTATTATGAATTCGACTATTTTTTTTTAGTTCATTTTGTTATGTTACTTTTAAATTAACAATTGTAGATCACATCATGATTATATGCCTTCAAAATTCTTATCTTCTAATAGACCGTATTTTTTTCATTTTTGCTTCGATTTGTATTGTAGAGGATATGATTCGATGGATTTGATTTTCTGTAATAGTGATTCTGTATTTTTCTACTTCTATGGCCATTTTTAGTTCAGATCCGGTATTTTTAATTCCTTAAATCATTTTTTTAATTTTCTGATTAAGTGTAGAATAATTATTGTAAAGTTTACAAATCTTGTGTGTAGGCTAGATGAATTTTTATAAATAGATAAACCTATGGAACCACCACCCAATGATAGCCACTTAATTTCTATCACCACAGGTTAGCTTTGTCTGTTTGATCTTCACTTAAAGGAAGCATATAATATGTACTCTTTTGTGTCTGGCTACTTTTATTTAATATTATGTTCGTGATATTTTTGAATGTAGCAATAGTGTGTTTATCTTCAGTGATATCTAGGGGTTTTTTTTTTTTTTACGAATTTATCAATCCATTCTGTTGTTGATGGGCATTTGGGTTGTTTCAGGTTTGGGACCAGTTAGAATAAGGGTATGCACATGTTTGAGATGTCTTGCTACACACATGAGTGCCTTTCTAGAGATAAAATTACTGGGTCATAGGTTATATGAATATATAGCTTTGGCACATCATGTTAAATAGTTTTCCAGAGTGATTATTCCACCTTATATCCCCATTAACAGTGGTTAAGAGCTCCACTTGCTCTACATTCTCACTTATGATTTTTTTCATAGCAGCCATTCCTTTGGTGTGTAGTAATAGCTTACTGCAGTTTATTTTCTTCTCCAATGCATATTTCATATATTTACCTACCATTTGGATATATATTCTTTTGTCCAGTGCCTATTCAAGGCTTTTGCCCCCTTTTAATTGGATTGTTTGTCTTTTTCTTATTGATTTGAATGCGTTCTTTATCCTTTAAATTCTTTTCCTATCTGTACCTTATTTTTTTTGAGATACTTTATTATCTCCTTTTCCAGATCATATGTACATAAGACCCTTAAAATATTTAAAGGTCATTGAAAGGTACATTGAAAGATTGAAGCAGTCACTATTTAAAATTTCTTTTCCTTTTTTGGGCTACATCTTTACAAGTAAGATCTTCATCTTTGGGCAGCTCTTGGTGGCTCAGCGGTTTAGTGCCGCCTTCAGCCCAGGCATTGGTCCTGGAGACCCGGAATTGACGGGTCAGTGGTTGAGTGTCTGAGCATCTGCTTTTGGCTCAGGGCGTGATCCTAGAGTCCCACATCGGGCTCCCTGCATGGAGTCTGCTTCTCCCTCTGCCTGTGTCTCTGCCTCTCTCTCTCTCTCTCTCTCTCCCTCCCTCCCTCTCTCTCTCTCTCTCTCTCTCTCTCTCTGCCTGTCTCTAATAAATAAATAAATCTTAGAAAAATAAATATCTTTATACCTGTAAATAGTGTGCCTTTATCTTTATACCTGTAAATAGTGTGCCTCCCACTATAACCCTGCTATGGACTAAATATTTGTGTCCCTCCCATCATATCCATGTGTTGAGCCTAACACCCCAATGTGATGGTGTTTAGAAGTGAGACCTTTGGGAAGTAGTTAGGTCACAAGGGTGGAACTCTCACGAGTGGGATTAGTGTCCTGTAAAAGAGGCCCAAGAGAGATCATTTATCCTTCTTCCATAGGAAGTCACAACTAGAAGGTGTCATCAACCAACCAGAAAGTAGTCCCTCCTCACCAGATGCTGAAACTGCTGACACCTTGATCTTGGACTTGGACTTGGACCCCATAACTGAGAGAAGCAAATATCTTGTTTAGAAGCCACTTAGTCTGTTATGCTGTTGTAGCAGCTGAACCAGACTAAGACAAGCCATGTAACCAAAAGTATAGCTAATTTGCATTACTTCTGCCTCAGAGTTCAAAAGCATGTACACCACCCACTACCTCTGCTTGTCCTTTTCAGGTAATAGCATGATCAAAATAACACCCTATCTGTTGTGTCCTTGGGAATCCTTTAAGGATTATATGTACAGAATTGAGTTCAATCTTATTTATGTATTTTTTGTTGTTAAAATTTTATTTATTTATTCATGAGAGACACAGAGAGAGAGGCAGAGATGTAGGCAGAGGGAGAAGCAGGCTCCATGCAGGAAGCCCGATGTGGGACTCTAGGATCACGCCCTGAGCCAAAAGCAGATGCTCAGACACTCAACCACTGAGCCACCCAGCCATCCCTTATTTATGTATGTTTTGTATACTTTTTTATAATGACTGCAAGGAAGGGTGACTTCAGGTACCTGTGTGTAGTGCTGATGTCTAGAGTTCAATTACCTCCCATCTCACACAGTAGTCAAAACAGCCCCAGGATTTGTCTTGAGCAGCGGCAACAAGGAAGAGCCTAGTAGCTGGTCTTTTTAAAAATTGATGTATAGTTGACACACAATGTTACCTTAGTTTCAGGTATATAACGTAGTGATTCTAAGAAGTTTATACCTAATGCTACGCTCACCACAAGGGTAGCTACCATCTGTCACCATACAAGACTATTACAATATCAATGATTATATTCTCTATGCTGCGCCTTTTATCTCTAAGTCATATTCATTCCATATCTAGTAGCTGGTCTTTTTTTTTTTTAATAGAGAGAAAGAGAGAGGGCAGAGACCTAGGCAGAAGGAGAAGCAGGCTCCATGTAAAGAGCCCAGTGTGGGACTGGATCCTGGGAGTCCAGAATCACGCCCTGAGCCAAAGGCAGATGCTCAACCACTGAGCCACCCAGGAGTACCTCCAGTAGCTGGTCTTAAATTCAAGATCAGAGTATAGTAGTGGAGACTGGATGCTGCCTCCACAGGATCCGTAGAAACAATTTCTTGCACAGAAATTCTTCATTCACTTTGCCTGGAAAGCTCCCTCTTTCCATGATCTGTTCTAGTGTGCTATGTTGGAGTTGATGTGAGATTCTTTCTTTTGTGTACTCAGTACCACATTCCTCTTTTCCTGCACCCCTCGAATCCACCTCACTGCTGTGTAACTTTTCCTTTGAAACTTCAAAACACAAATGAGCTTATTATGTCCCTAGACAGGCAACTATTTGTCCTAAAAGTGTTTCTTAGATGAGTGGCTCTCATCAGTTACTCTCCAGGACAAAAGTCTTATAAAACCCCCTTTCCTCAGACACATATATTTCGTTTTGGCCACCCGTGGGGATTTGGAGTGCCATCTCTCAGAAGGGTGGTTGCCATCAATAAATACAGTGTTTTCCGGGCATCTGGATTGATAAAGAAGTGTACAGGCAAAACATGCCATTTAATTTTCTGAAGCCACATAGCAGGTCCTGCTATTTACTTCTTTACTTTTTCTTTTGCACAATTTTTGTATAAGTCCTACTATGTGTGAGTGTGTCTGTGTGTGTGTGTGTGTGTGTGTACATATCACATTGGGACCTGGTTCATCCAGGATTATTTAGTTTTACTTGGCCCAAAACAATGTTAGTCAATTTTCTTAATGACTGCCCCTGTTTATTTATTCTTCCAAGATCCCTGGGGGATCTTCTCTAATCGTTTCATAGCTCATGGGACAGGGGGGAATGAGTATAGCCATGAATAGTAACAGGCTGAAGAAACTGGTCTTTGAAAACTGCTCCTCTATGTTCATAGAAATTGTCCTACTTAAATGTCTCTTGGTTTGGGGAGGAGCAGCTACTTCATTAGTGGGTGACTTTCAGGATTTTAATTTTTTCACTAACCACACTGGAGACAAAAACACAGAAGGCTATCTTTTTTTTTTTTTTAAGACTCCACGTATTTTTTCCCAATGTCTTTTCTATTCTTTGTCTGCAAGTATAAAAGTTCTTATTTACGGTAACTTCAGACTTCAGCTTGCCCCCAGATCTTGCCTCTGCAGGTAGGCATAGATTCTCTGCAGTCATGGGACAAATCTATCCTCTCCTACTGGGATTTGATCTAGAGGGCAGGGACACTGTCCTCATGCGCCAAGCCCATAGCAGGCTGTTGATCAGTGGTAGGGAAAGGAGAACCTGTCTAACATCCTCTTCTTTTGTTTTCCCAAGCTGGGAGCTATTAACTGGGAGGTATTAGCTTCATTGGAACGTTTTCCACTTATTTACTATAAAATACTTTCTTGAGTAAAGGGGTTGTGTTTCAGCTTATGCTATTTTTTTCCGTTTTATCCAAATTGTGTATATCTGGTAAAAGCCCCTTTAAGTTTATGGCATGTGGTTTTAATACTTCTGTAAAGTATTAGAAGGGTTAGAAAGGTTTCTCTTTGTCTTCTAGTTTCTACTTGGTCTTTTCAGCTAACTTTTGGTATGGGGTTATTTGTAAATCCAGTTCTTAAATTTCCATTTTCACTAGAATTTCCCTTTCATGAGTGGCCTAGACAACTTCCTAAAACCCTGTAGCTTGATACATCTAGATGATAGCTATCTCTAATATTTTGTTGTTGGTAGTATTTGTACGCATGTGCATGTCCTTTTGGACTTTGTTTTGCTTTAATTCATTATCATACTGTATGGGCAAGATGATATTTCAGGGTTATCTCTTCCCCAGCACAAATTCTTTCTAATTCCCTCTCTGTTGATCTGAGATTATTTCTTGCACACATAATCCCTCCTATGATCTCATTATTGCTGCAAACTACTTAGGAATATATGTTTTATAGTCTGAAGTATTAGACAAATGTCAAACAAACTGCTCCTGGTAAAGAAAATGAGGCACATTTGATTCTGAATACATTTTAATTTTTTTATCCTTTCTTGCTTACAAAATCTATTTTGTTAAAATAAGTATATGGTAAAGACACAATTTTTTAAAAAGATTCATTTATTTATTTATTATGATAGAGAGAGAGAGAGGCAGAGACACAGGGAAAGGGAGAAGCAGGCCCATGCTGGGAGCCCAGTGCAGGACTCGATCCCGGGACTCCAGGATCACACACTGGGTCAAAGGCAGGCGCCAAACCGCTGAGCCACCCAGGGATCCCCAGTAAAGACACAATTTATAACCTTTTTCTGTGTTGAAAAACATTGTCCTTTCTGAATACAGTACCATATAATCTGTAGAATTAAGAAAGATGGAGTGTAACACCATAGCATTTGTATCTTTACATAATTATTTTTTATCATCATTTTTTTTTTAAGTAGGCTCCACACCCAGTATGGAACCCAATGCAAGGTTTGAACTCAGGATTCTGAGTTGGATGCTTCACCAACTGAGCCATTCAGGTGCCCCTATACAATTATTTTTCTAATCCTTAGTGAACCCTAAGGAATTGGGATTAGGGAAAGTTCATTAACATGAGTTATACCTCATCCCTATCATTGTGCTGTTTTGTTGTTGTTGCCTTTGTTTTGCTTTGGTAACCTTCAAAAAGTGTCAACCTATCTCCTTTTAACAAAACAAGACACTATCTTTAAGTTATGTTTCTTATCATTTGTCTTTAAGAAAAGACAAGCTTATGTTAGCATAGTGTAATATAGTATTACCAGAGAGCTCTCTCTCTTTTTCAAAAAAATTTTTATTTATTTATTCATGAGACACACAGAGAGGCAGAGACATGGGCAGAGAGAGAAGCAGGATCCCTGTGCAGAGCCCATACGGGGACTTGATCCTGGAGGATCACGACCTGAGCCAAAGGCAGATGCTCAACCAATGAGCCACCAGGTACCCCATCAGAGACCTTTATGTTAGGGTTGAATTAATGTGCATAACACACTTGTTGAGGAAGTAGTGGAAACAACTCTTCACCAGGAAATCGTTACCATTACCAGGCTTCTTTCTGAGACATTGTACCTCAGCCACAGCATGAAAGGGCTTAGGTCCAGTAGTCTCGCCTCCTTTTTCCACAGCAAATTCTGTAAGGGAGAGCATTTGATGCCCATATGACTCATAACATTCCCTCTCCAAGGAATTTGGAATGAGGTCCCAGAGACTAAATCCATTAATTGTAGGAGATTGGGCTGGGATTATGCAGATTTCCTTTCACTTCAGGGTAGCCATGATATGGTTCATATAAAAGCATAAAAGTGAGGAGAGATGCCAGATTGTAGAAAGAAATGGAAACAAGTTCAGGAAAGGTGTGGAAATGAGAAACAATGTGGCCCTAGAGTTGCTGTCTTTATTTTTCTATATTTCTTGCACTTTCTGCAATTGTGTTCCTATAGTTTCTGCAATTATTATTATATTTTCTGCAGTTCTGTTCTCTGTATCATTATGATATATCTTTTTGAAAATCTAATTTGAAGAGGAGTTTTTTTTTTTCCAAACCAATGGTTTATAACAAAGATAACCTTGACCTAGGAATAAAAAATCATGTTCTGGGGCTCCTGGGTGGCTTGGGGATTGAGAGTTTGCTTATGTTTTTGCCTCTTTCTCGGTGTATCTCATGAATAAATAAATAAAATCTTTTAAAAAAAAGAAATCATGTGCTAGTTTCACCTCTGTTATAAATTTTCTATGGTCTTACCACAAAGAATTAGGTTGTTCTCCCTCCTCCTGTAGTATTATTCATAATCCTGCTACATTACTTACTATATATATATATATATATATATATATATATATATATAGTAATCATTTATTTGAATACCTTTCTCTCTTGCAAAAGGGGATGCTTTTGTTTTTTGGTATCCTCAGCACCTACTCTCATGGTTGGCACATAATACGTACTCAACAACTTTTTGTTAACCAAGAAACTAACCACCAATCATGTGAAGTTCAATTTTTGGATGCAGTTGGCTCAGAAGTAACCAGAACAGGGAATTTATGAAGTTCTCACTGCTTGTAGAGTTTTACCATTGATTTCTACATTCCTTTTGTTGACCTGTCATTTGCTTACTTTGCCTTTTCTAGCTTCAGTATTTTCCTGAGGAGTGCTTTCTTGTCTATTAGGAAACAAAGTATTTTCAGCACTTTGGGTATTCTTTTCTTTATTTCTTTCTCACACATATATTTGTAAATGTTGCTACTAGAGATGGTTTAAATAAATGGTGTACAGGTGCTGCCTTAAAAAAAAAACACCCATTTTGTAGATGATGAATATATGTTAGTAGAATATGAAAATGCTCATGTACTCATCCTCTGGTTTCCACAAGTGTCAACACATGGCTAATTTGACCTTCTCCACTCCTCTCAATCCACTCGCCCTGCTGGATTACTAAAAATAAGAAAGACTTAAGTATCATATCAATTTGTAAATACTTTGGTATTTTTTCAGCAATTCTAAGGTTCAAGGATTCAGCACTTCCTTTTAAAGAGTCCAATTGGTTTGTAATAATTTATATTAGGAAATTAACTTCTGAAACATTTTTGATTTAAGATAGTATGCTTTTAGTGATTTCTAAATATAAGAACTAAAACTTGATTGATTTTAGACAAATGGCAATGATTTGTAGCAAAAAGCAATTATAATGAAAATGTATCAGATATCTCTTTATTTTCCTTTTAGTTACTTCTTCTAAATTTCTAGTCTCTTTTTTCTGTAGTTGGCTAAGATCATGGAGACCTGTAACTCCTTTCCATTGCCAGACATTCCATTCTAGTGATATGTGACAATTCTCTAAAAATTGTGTTGAGCTTTGTACTATATAACAAACTTTATTCCAACATAATAATATGGATTCATGTTTCACTTGGCATAGCCCTTAAGTATTTATCCTGGAAAGTCTTGCTCCAGCTGTTTCAAATTATTTTCATTTCATATGTCATGTTTAATAGCAGGGAGGAGACTATTGCTAATGATTTTTTCTTAGAAATTAATCTGTCAACCTGGTGAAAATATAAAGTTAAAGCATATGAACAGTGATCCTTCAATTTAACATCCTAAGCATATTAATTCACTTAGCAAAAGCACAACAAGATTAAGTAATCGATGAGAATTTCCATTAAGAAGGGGGAAATGTAGAACACGGAGAAGGGGATTAACAGACCATCAATGTGATATATTAATAAATGTTTCTTAAATTTAGATTTTAGGTAGTGATAGTTGAGTTCTAATGATGTGTCTTGGGGCCGGAGATAAATGTAAGCGGGCTGTGTCCAGGCCTTAATGCAACATTTCATGAAGTAATATTTTATACCAAGTCTGCATTTGTGATGCTGGGTGGGAGATTTTTACCTGTGAGCCAAGTATAAAATAAGCTTTCCATTTCTCTAATGATTGTCACTGAAAGGATTTTCAAAAGTTGCTTTAGGACCTTGGAATTGGATGAACGTGTTTAGGATCCAGACTGCTTTTTATTAATAAGCGTTTGAAGAAGTCTTCTTCTGTTGTGCAAACAAGGTTTTGAATCATTGGTACAGAATTATTGTAGGTTCCAAGGCAAAGATCATAATGATGTAATGATCTTACTACAATGTGTAACAACCTTAGGTTATTAATCCAGTGTTGTCTCTGCCAGATGCTTCCTCTCACTTTTCCCCTAGTCCCCCTTATCTGAGCTTTTGCTTTCCACAGTTTCACTTTCTTTGGGCTGGATTCAGTTACTCCAACCAACCAAGTCCAGAAGCAGCCAATCTTCCTTTTGGCTCATGGTCAGAAGGTCAAGTAGCATCTGCTGTGTCAGAATGTCTAGTCAATTTACTTCACTCCATCTCATCACATAGGCATTGTATCATCACACATCATCAAAAGAAGAGTGAGTACAGTACAGTAAGATATTTTGAGAGAGAGGCCAGATTCACATAACATTTATTACAATATATTGTTATAATTGGTCTATTTTACTATTATTATTCATCTCATCCTGTGCCCAATTAGAAATTAAACTTTTCATAGGTGCAATAGTATATATTGGGTTCAGTACTATCCACAACATCAGGCATCTGCTGGTATTCTTAGAAAGTATTTTCCACAGATAAAGGAGGACTACTGTATTTCTCACCCAATGGTTTATTTCTTATCTTCTTTAATTCACTCCTCTTTTTACTCTTAACACAACTCTCACATGCAGTATCAACTTAAAGGCTGCCACAAATTACTCTCAATTTTTAGATGTTTTTATTTTCCACAATTTTAATAGCTTATGAGCACCAAGTCCACCTGAAAGGTACAACAATAGTGTTGAGTACAGATTAGCTTAATTTATCTCTTGTGACATATGGATGGCTCTCCAGGGTAGAGAGTGGTCATAGTCCTATCTTTAAGCTCCATCTGTGGCAATAGATACTACTCCCAGCTTTTTTTCCCACTGTATATCTCAAAAACATACTATATTTTTTAATTATTAGACCTCCTACTGTAAATAAGTATGAAATAGAACATTTTTGTTGAAGTGTGAAAGAGACATACCTTAAATATCAGAACATAGATATTACTAGTTTTTCTCATCCTTTGCTATCAAAAGTAGATGTTTACAAACAGATAAAAAGTGGAGATAACAGATAAAAATTTATTGGATAAATAAAAATATTTTTTTCTTCTATTAAAACAGGAATTTCACCTCTGAATCTAAGGAAAACAGATGAAGGAGAAAAATTTAAGCACAAAATAATTCATTGCAGCATTATTATGATAGTAAGAAATGAAAACCACCCAAATGGTACATTACAAAGGAATTAAGCAATGGTTAGGTAATGGTTAAGTAAGTTTTGAGACAAGCATTCAAGAGGCTTTTGGTGTTCAATATGGTATCAACACACTGTTACTTAAAATGAGAACAGAAGTTATGTAAATCTTATGAAAATTACCAAATATAATCACTATTATAAAAATTAGTTCTATGTAAAGCAAAATACAAATGTTGAATCTGCTTTGTGAGTATTTACATTGGTTATGTTTGTGATATGATTATGGATGGTCCATCTCTTCTACTTTCTTACAATTCCCAGTTTTCTATTACACAAATGTACTACCACCACTTAAACTCTCTTTTGGAGAATGTTAAACAACCTAATGTAAATTACTGCTATGCTGTAAGCTTAATTCAATTTATGTGACCTAGAACAGCAGTCTGCCATCAGAAAGAAAATGTAATTATTTAATTATTTTGATATATATGATAGAGTGAATATAGTAAACATTAACGAGATAATCTAGGGGAGGGAGGTTACACTCATTCATTGTAAAATTTTTTCAAGTTTGCTGAAAGCTTAAAATTTTTTACGATTCAATGTTGGAAAGAAAACAATGATAATAAGCTCTGAGTTTCAAGCAATCTACTTACAGAGAAGCTTTCAGAGCATCATTTCTTTGCAAATTGGAAGCTACTAGTATATGCTCCATTATTATTCACTTTATATATATGTTTTCTCTGGGATAATTTATGTAGATGCAAAATAGTCAAATATTAGGACTTATGCAAGTCCATTTGTGACATGCAGTGATTTTTTTCTTGTGCTTTTAGTCATCTTGACTCTTAAGTTTGCTTCTGTGAGTTAATTATGATATTTCATTATGTTTTTTCCTAAATATTATATTCTGTTATTTGCCTTTAACATTTTATTCACATGTAGGTGTAATATTTGAAGAATTTATTTATACAGAAACAAAAGTACATCTTTCACAAATATTATTACTATAAATATATATATATATTCACATGTCTGAAATATGTCTGTTATATGCAGATATACAAATCAAATGTTAAGGAGATGGTAACCAGTTGTCCTCTCTTCAGTAATACTAGAATGGGTAGAAATGGGATAAATACATAGCAGAAAGGACTCCATTATGCAGTTGTGTTTAATTTGGGGACAATACATATTTCAGTGAAGTAATGTGTGTGTGTGTGCGTGCATGCGTTTGTGTGTAAACTAAATATAGAAATAATTAGCTTGAGAAATTTTGTCTGGTAATATATATTTACTAAGTTGACATGTTCAAATATAGTTTTTCTTTTTATAGGCTCATACATTGAGTATAAAATGCTAGAGACAGTATATATTCAACAACCTGCTAGGTAAAGGGAAGATAAAAATATATCCCATTCCTGGTGTGCTTGTTCTTTTTTAAATTTTTAAATCATAGCTTTGTTTTTAAGCCCACAGATTTAAAAACAGAATTAAACTGGTCCTAATGAGAAACACAGAAGACCTATGCTAATATCCTTAAATGTATTTTTCTAAATTGACATTGTTTTTTGGTCAATAGTTGGTGCTAACCTTTAGACCAATCCATTAAAGTTATAAAATTCTTAGGATTTTTCAAAGGAAAAAGGAGTAGTAAAAAGGAAATTAACCAATGATATGTTTATATTTAATCTTCCTAAATCCAACTTTATCTGGAGACTTCCTTTTGGTTCCTTGCATATAAACACATTAGCTATCATTATAACAAATCCCTCTGTTACGAAAAATATTTTATATTCATAGAGCCAATGTATAAATTTTCTAAAAGATGAAAGTTTAACACTAATCCATATAATGCAAAAATATATTTGTATTAGTTAGCATTGAATCTGGCTATGCGTAACAGAAAACTTCAATAATCTTAGAAATATATTTCTCTCTCAAACTTAAGTTGTCTCCCATTTAAGAAGTCAGTTCAGGCTTGTTTTGGTATTCCAAAAGAGACCCAAATTCCTCATATCTTGTTGTTCTACTTTATATGGCTTCCATTGTCAAAGGTTTCCTCTTTGATCCCAGATGGCTACTGATGTTTCAACTACTGTATTTGCATTCTGGCCATCAGGATGGAAGAAGGCAACAGAGCATGCCACTTTCTGTTAGGCTTACTTCCTGCAATTTTTACACAATACTTGCAGCTTATATCTCATTAGTTTCATCTAATTACATAGGAGATATGTGATTTTCATCCCACCTGGTCATGTACTAAGCTGAAAATCAGGATTCTTTTACCATGGTAATTCATGTCTTAATTTTTACAACCTACAAGATACTCATGTCTTAATTTTTCCTAAAAGATATTCATGTCTTAATTTTTACAACCTACAAATACACTACTTTACCTGACAAAAGAGATTTTGCTGCTGTGATTAAGAATCTGCAGAGGAGAAGGTTATCCTGGGTTGTCTAGGTGGGCCCAGTGGAATCACAAGGGTCCTCAAAAGAGTGATGCCCATTTGAAAAAGGAGATTGTTGGTAGAAGTGAAGAGTCGGAAGATGGAGGAAGGGGTGGGGACCCACAGAATACAGGCAGAATCTGGGTGCTGGAAAATACAAGGCAATGGAATCTCCCCTGGAGCTTCCAGAAGGAACAAGCCCTACCAAAACTTTGTTGCTTTAAGCCACAGTTTGTGACAGACTTTTACAGCAGTGAAAGGAAACCACCATACATACTAAAGAAAAGAAGGGAATAGATATGGAGCTCATTGGTAGGTAGTCTGCCGTGCATTTTCAGTGATGTCCATATTTTTGGTTCTCACATCTATCTGAATTCTTTCTATATTTGGATTCCGCAGTCCTCTGCTGTTGGTAAGCGAATAAATACTCTAATCTTCTAGCCTGAGTACTTAGACTCAGTTAGGCCCTTGGTAATTAATGGTGTACAGCGATCTTACAGCCACTAAGGCTGTGGGGGTAAGCCTCCTTCAGGCACTTGTTCAGGATTTGCATGCAATTCCTCCCTCCCAGCATAGGTCAGTCAAGTAATGAAGTCTAGAGTCAAGGCCAGTGAGAGAGCTGTGGCCAGAGAAAGACTTTTGGTTCTGGTGCAGGAGGAAGACCAGGGAGGTGGCTTGGAATTTGATGTCCTGGCGCTTTCTGTTATGGATGATGGTCTGCTTCCCAGGCCTCTCCTGTTATCTGGATATACCCTCCATTCCTGCCCACCACCAGGTGGTTTCTGTCTGGTAATTTCAACTCAAATGCTGTTTCTTTTTGGGTGGGAATTTTGGTTGTTATTCTTGACCCCTGGCTAATTCTCCAAATCAGATTTTATATATTTTGTGAATATTAATTCTCCATTGTTAATTTAAGACTTGTCCTGTATGGTAGGCAGAATAATAGGTCCCCAGAGATGTCCACGTCCCAATTCCCAGAACCTGGAAATATGTTACATCATGTGACAAAGATAAATTACAATTGCAGATGGAATTAAGGATGCTAATCAGCAGATGCTGACATTATCCTGGATTAAGTAGTTAGGATCAAGGAGGTAGAAGGTTTCAGGATCTGAGGGAGATGTAATTAGGGAAGAATGGCCAGAGAGTTGCAACCTTATTAGTTTTGAAGATGGAAGAGAAGACCATGAGGTAGGGAATGTGGGTGAGTGGTAGAAGCTGGAAAAGACAAGGAAACAGATTTTGTCTTGGACCCTGGAGGAGAAAGAACCCCTGCCAAGCCCTTGATTTTAGCTGAGACCATTCTCAACTTCTGACTTCAGAAACTGTAAGATAATAAATTTGGGTTGTTTTAAGCCATAAAATTTGTGATTATTTGTTATAGCAACAATAGGAAATAATATATCCCTCCATCTAGAGAGATTAGAGGTTAAAGCACTGCATGAGAGGAGACATTTAAAAGTATAAAGATCCCACTGACTGAGGCAGAGCAAGTACAGACGACAACACTAGCACAGCAACTTTTTTCTCACTCTTTCTGACATCAAAGGCAAAAAGAGAAACATCTTTAATTACATGGTGGTTGTGTTCTGATGACAGCATACAAATACACCTGGAGATGTAACATGTTTCTTTGGACTGTACCAGAGCTGGGATTTATTGAAACAACCTTTCTTAAAATGAGGAACTGAAGACCATTATTTTAACCGTGGTTTAGGAAAAGATACAAAATTTTCTTACTGGGTCTTAAAAGGAACAAAGTCTTTGTTGTGACTCATGAAGGCAACCCAGAAAGCTCCAAGATTATACATTCAGGGACTTCACTTTTTGAAAGTCTTATTTAATGTGGCGATGCTTCCTGGAGAGAGGCCTGAAAGAAAAGTTAATCCAGCTGATGAAAAGTCAATGTTTTGGGTGCACAGAGTAAAGCAAGTGCTTTTCTCTTTAGAAAAGAAGTCTTTTAGACAGAGACATACTAAATGAAAGTGGAACACTTTCTGCTCTTGGCATATCCCAGTGAAGGAGAATGGTAAAGGTCCTCCTCTCCCAACAAAGAGGAAATTTCAAGGGTACCATTCCTCGTCACTTCAAACAAGGCAGCCAAAACAGCTGTTGCTGGAAGTGGGGATGTTGCCTACAATCATGGGTCCTTTTCTTACATGCAAAGACTGAGAACCAGACTTTGAACAGCAAATTACAGCAGGTAAAACAACATTATAATTATATTTGCTTTGTATAAAATGCTGCCACCTTTATTTGGTCCAGGCCAGAGTCTGAAGACCTGAAAAAGGAAAGTTTGATTACATGATGGTGGCTGTTGGTTTAGATACTTGGATGGATATTAAATCACCAAGCTCTTACTAAAATAAGCCATTAGAAAACACCAAAAATAAATACTTAAAGAGTTAATATGGCAGTCTAAATCCATATCTGTAATAAGATAATCTTTGGCCATATTCTACTTTGTTGACTCAGATGAAAATCATACCTTTTTCCTAACATTGGTGGAGGCATCATATCCTGACCTACAACTGCCTTAGAGTAATACATGGAAGGGACCAGTTCATCTCTCTCTCTCTCTCTCTCTCTTTTAATTCTAAGGAGGATTTTTCAAAGTTTCCAGCTTTTTTTTTTCATACTTCCCCACCACCATGGCATTTTATCTTCAAAATTTTGAATCATGTAAGTAGAAAAAAGTGATTTTATTCTAAAAGCTACTTGAAATAAGATATTATCAGGAGACTAAGGAAAATCACAAACATCAAGTACATATTTTGTGCTGGATCCAAGGAAGATATTTTTTTAAAGATTTATTTATTTGAGAGAGAGAGAGAGAGAGAGGCAGAGACACAAGAGGAGGGAGAAGCAGGCTCCATGCACTGGGAGACCGACATGGGACTCGATCCCGAGACTCCAGGACCGTGCCCTGGGCCAAAGGCAGGTGCTAAACCACTGAGCCACCCAGGGATCACCCAAGGAAGGGATAACGTATTTTAATACGTTATTTCACTTAATTGTTACAACAATGTTCCAAATCAGGTTTGATTTTCTCCATTCTATAAGTGAATAAATTTTATCTCAGAGCAGAGAGGCCAAGATTTAAACCCATGCTTCCTTTCCATACCTATACTTTCCCCATTATATTTCTTTATTATTTACTTTAATTTCCACATCAGAAATACTCACTGCTATTTTAGGGAGAAATAAGTGTGAGAAAGTATTATATCTATAATATCTATAACTCCGATTGAAAGAGGATGGCTACAAAATTTAGAACTTCTTAAATATTAACTGAGGTAGTGTCTACATGATCTTAACCATTTGGAAGAATGTGGGGAAAAATAGGTAAGCCAAATTTTCCAAATACCCATACATTTGGCATCATCTAGTTGAGTAATGCTTATGCTTAGTGTCATTTATTTTTTTAGATATTTTATTTGGTTATGTCCAGTACAAAAAATACAGAGAGAAAAAAGAAGTCCTCATCTTCTTCCCAACTCTTTTATCAAGGCATGGCCACTCAACATGTTGGTGGGTATTCTCCTGGATATTTTTAAACTTCTGTTTGTGAATACAGCATGCACTCACACAAGTGGAATTATGCTTACAGTTCCATTTGCTTTTGATTTCTAACACTTATGGGTATTTCATTGGCATTTTCTATTGTAGATAACTATCTCATCTCCTTTTAACGTTTAAATATTGTTTCATTATGATTTATCATTTAGACAGCTCAAGATGGTATAGTCTGGCAAATATTTTGAAGAAATCATTAATATGCTCAAAATCTTGTTCTATTTCACAGAAAATGTTAAGATTAGTAAGAATAAAGAAGTATGTATAATATGTTTCATGTCCATCTTCACTTATGAATTACAATGTTTCTAAACATGATGTTACACTTAATATTTATTTTTTGCAAGATTTTATTGGCTAGTATTAAGATTACAGAAGTAAGGATTGTGTTTTATTAAATGTAATAAATTGCAACTTCAAAAAACTAAAAGATTTTTTGTTGTTGTTCTCATCCTGCAAAAAGCTACTTACGGTTCAGCTACTGAACCACCTTTCTGGGATATGAACTAGGGGTGTGGGTAAAAGGAATCATTTTTTTCTAAGCTTAAAAGAGTCTCTTGGTTCTCAGGGGAATGTCAAAGCAGGGAAGTGCTGTGGGCTGAAATGAGGACATTCAACCTGTAAGGCAATGGGGCCTAGAAGGGAAACCAGAATCTTCACTAACCATGTCAAGACAAGGCTCAACCTGATGTTATTTCTTAAGTACAAGAGAAGAAAATAGGGCAGTGGAAAGGGAGATCTCTGGGATAGCCCCCAACAACCTCAATTATTGTGTCATACTGCCTGACTCTGCCTTGTTGATTATAAATAAGTACAGCTGACACTTGGATTTTCCTTCACCTACTCTCAGAGATTTCCTTTACCTCTCTTCCACGTTGAGTTCCCTGTCATCTCACATCATCCTTTTTCTTGTTTTCCTTTTGTTTGGATGAAACTTGTCTTCCATTATTTTAAAAAAGTTTCTACTTGGTTGTAACACTTTTGTAGTAGATTGCTGAATCAAAAGTTTGTATTTTTTTAAAGTTTGTATTTTGATAAGTTGTCGCACATGTGCACATCTGTCTAACTACCATCTAGATTCAGATATAAAACATTTGCTGAGCCCAGAAAGTTTTCTTGTGTCCCTTTTTAGTTAATATCCTTCTTTACCAAAAGTAAATGCCATTCTGATCTCTGTCACTATTGATGAATTGTACTTGTTCTTGAACTTCATATGAATGGAACCACACAATATATACATTTTTGTGAAAGACTCCTTTGATTCAACATTTTATTTGTATTGTTGGATGTGGATGTAGTTCATCTGTTTTTGTTGTTGTATAGTATAATTATTTTGTCCATTATGCTATCAATTAACATTTTGGTTATTTCTCAAATATGTTTGTACATGTTTTCTGGTAGACAAACATTTCTTTCTCACTTGAGTATGCTTTGAGGTAGAATTACTGGAGCATTGGATATTTACACTTAGCAGATCTTTGGCAAACAGTTTTCCAAAGTGCATGTGCCAATTTATACCTCAGCCAGCAAAGTACCATAGTCTTCATTGATCCACATTCTTGAAAACACCTGAATTTGTCCATCTTCTCAATTTCAGCCATTGTGTAAATTTTTAGTAGTATCTCATTGTGGTTTTAATTTCTAAATCATTAATAAATGATGCTGAGCAATTTTCATATATTTATTGGCCATGTAAATATCCTTGTCTGTGAATTACCTATTCCATTCTATTTTCCATTTTTAATCAGGCTGCTTGTATTTTTCCTTATTTATTTATAAGGTTCTTTATATATTTCAAATATGACCTCTTTTTATATATTGCACATATGTTTTCAAAGTCATTGGCATGGTGATGTTTTTGGTATACTTTTTAAACTGTTTTAATGACTTTAGTATTTGTAGCTATATTCCTTTTATTAATGCTGATAGGGGTATTAAGTTGTTTTTTTCATGGTCAATGCTGTGAGGGCTCTATCAATTTCTAAAATATTTTCAAAGACTTTTTCCTTAACTGAGTTTCCCAATTTCATAACTACTTTTGTTTCATTGATTTATTATTTATTTTTTTTACTTTCATTTAAGATTGTTTTAATTTTTCTAGCCTCTCTTAATGAAAGCTCAAATCCTTCTGAAAAAGTATATTAAAATTGTCATCTATAATTTTGCATTCATTTACTTCTAATGCTTTGCATTTTCCTATAAATATTATGAAACTATGACATTAGATTAATCTAAATTTAGTATTATTATATATTCCTATTGAATTGACCTATTTATTATTGTGAAATGTCATATTTGTTGCCTTTGAATTTTACTTTGTTTCATTATAATTTCACCAGCTTTCTTTTAACGTATTGTTTTAGGATGTCTTTCTCCATCCTTTTACTTTCAATTTGTATCCACGCATATATTTAAAGTTTCTCTTACAAACAGCATATAGTTCCACTCTCTTGAATTTTAAATATTAGTGTCTATATATTAATGATATAATTGGTTTTAAGTTAATCTTGCAGGTGTCTTCTAGTTACTCTATTTTATTTATTGTTTCTTCTTTTACTTTTCTCTGGATTAATCAAGATTTTTAGTTTTTTAAAACCTTTTGATTATCTCTTTAAGTTATATATTCTTGTATTAATATTTTTACCACATATTACATATCATACTGAATTATTACAGTCTACATGATGGTAGTACCTTTACAACTTTCCCCATTGAAACAAGAATCTCATCACAGTTTAATTCTATTTATGACCTCTTACCATATGTTGGCATATATTTTACTTAACAAATGTTTCAAATTCCACAAGCCAATATTATTCTGGTTGTTTTCAACAGTCAATAATCCTTATAATTACTTACATATTATTCTTACTGATACTCTCAGCAGTGATTATTTTCCTTCATCTGAAGGACTCTCTTAAATATATTTACTAATAATATATGCTAGTGTCAAAGTCTTTTATATGTCTAGTTTATTAATTTGCCTTCATTTTTTTGAGGAATATATTTACCAGACTTTGAACTTTAGTTTGGCAGTTTGCCCCTCTTTCTTTTAGCACTTTCAATGTGTATCCCATTGTCTGCTGATCCTAATTATTTCAATTGAAAAGTCAGCTGTATTTCTTATTGGTGCTAAACTGAAACTGTTTTTCTTGGTCTTCCACGGTTAGACTATGATGTACCCGAGTGTATTTTTTATGCTTACTTTTGTACAGTTTTTTAAATTTATGAGTTGGTTTCTTTCATCAGTTTATAAAATACTTGGCCAGAATGTTTTCAAATAATGCATCGCCCCCATTCTCATTCTTTTCACTTTCTGGAGCCCTATAACATTATCTTAGACATTTCCAGTGTCTACTGTGTCTCTATCCTCTTTATCCTTTTCTTTCTGATCCGTCTTTCAGTTCAGTGATCTTCTGCTCTATTATTTCTAATATTTTATTAAATATAAATTTATTCTCCATCTTAATTTTTATGTGTTCTCAGTTCTGCAATTTCCATTGTAATCCTTTTTTAATGGATGCCTTGTCTCTGATAAAATTCTCCATATTTCCTTTAATTTCATGAAAGCATCAGTGATTGTTATTTTAGATCATCTATCTATTGAGTCCATATCTGAATCAATTTGGGTCTGTTGTTTGTTTCTTATTTCTCAGTAAATTTGTCCTGTATTTTTTAATATATGCATTATAAGTTTTTACTGGATACAAGAAACTTGGGGTGAAAAATAGAATGGTGGATCAACAAGGTTTAGTATAAGACTAGCTTTAGGACTTATTATGGTAATTATATTTTATTTTTACCCTTAATATTAGAAAAGCCCTTACTTAGTTCTAGGTCATGGCTCATAACCCCCAGATGAGATCACAATCCCTAGGGAATGAACCATCAGAGAGTTAAATAGAAAACCTAGAAAATTCTATATCATAGTGAAGTTTGAACTCCCATCTTTGTCTTACAATATCACTCATTAACTGTAGTAGCTGTTTAGATTTTCAGTTTCCCAACTGCTGTTTTCTGCTGGATTTCTTGAATTCTCACCTTACACATGTTCATACTCAGCCCAGATGTCAGTCAATGACTAGAGAGGCAATCACACATGGATTTTTTTTTTAATTTTATTTATTTATTCATGAGAGACACACAGAGAAAGGCAGAGCCATAGGCAGAGGGAGAAGCAGTTTCTCTGGGGAGAACCTTGATCCCAGGATCCTGGGATCACAACTCGAGCCAAAGGTAGATGCTCAACCACTGAGCTACCCAGATACCCCCATACATAGATTTTGAAACTTTTTTTATCTGTTGTTTACCCTTTTCTGTGCTTGTGCCTCTCAAGTTTCAGTGCTCGATCTGCTGTAAACTTGAATTATATCTCCTTAGTCAGTAAGACTGTTGTTTTCTGCTTGGGCTCAAATCTCCTGCACCACAAATTATAACATGCACATAAAGAAAAAGCTGGAGTGAATATGAACACCTCTTAGTATATGCTTTCCTTTTCTCAAGGATTATGGCATCTTGACTCCTATATATATTGGTTGCACTCCAATGCTCTCAAAGAGTTAGTATTTATATTCTTTTCAAACTTATAATTGTTTTTAGGAGGAGCATTTGGTTAATATCAGGTACTCCATCTATTGCCGGATCTAGAAGCTTCTGTTCCAAGTGATTGGAAATTCTGAACTCATGTGCCATAGTGTGAATCCATAGTCATTTATTTTGCTGGGCAGTTAGGGAACTCTTTCTGGAAACTTGTATTCTTTAGTTCCAGAATATTTCCTTGATTATATCATTGGTAATATTATTTCTTAATTTTCTTCCCATAAATTTCTCTATTGTTTAAATCTTGCACTTCCCGACACTCTCTTCTTTTTATAGTTTCTCTTATGTTGTGGATTTACTTGTCTCTTTCTAGGCTTTGTGAAAGATTCTTCTCAGGTTTAACATCCAATTTCTCTTTAGATTTTCATTTTTATTATTATTAATTTAAGTGTTGGTAACTTTTTTTGGTTATCTAGATTCTTTTTGTAATATCTTTGACTCTCTCATGGATGTAATTGTTTTTCATATTTCTTTGATGTCATTAATGATAGTCTTTTAAAAAGCTTTAAATGGCATAGTCTTGTTACCTCCATTTTTGCCTCTTTTCTTGTTAATGTGTTTTTTTTCTCCTAATTTCCATGTTATATTGTCAGTGTCCTCTATGTCTTGTTTTCTGCTTAGGATTAAGAGATAAGGACTACAAAGTTGACAGTGCATGAATGAGGGTTATTAATGAATTTCAGTATATGTAATATGGCTGGTATAGTTGTTGTATATATTACTTATATTATGTTATTTGCTATCTCCAGTAGACTCAAAATGTTCAATGACAGAAATACACATAAAATTATTTCTTTCAGATAATTATGTTGGAGAACATCCCTTCTACACACCATCATTTAGCGCTCTAGACTAACAGAGGCTTTGCCATCTTTAATATGTGATGTTCAAGGTCACCCTGGAGGTCATGTACATTTCAAACAGCTTAAAGGGATAAAAAACATAAAGAAAAGCTCTATGACAAGGTTTTACAGACCTGCTAGGCCTAGAAGAGGTGCACATTGATTCTGCTCATATCCCATCACCATTATTTTGCATATACATTTATAGGGTGATAGGAAATACAGTTTATTGCATGACATCCACCTCATAGGGACAAATCTATACTATGGAAGCAGATGATAATTTTTGTTATATAGCTATCCATCACATCTACATTCTGTGTTTATTTTACTTTATTTTTTCTTGCTAAGTCAGGTAGCTCAGAGAAGAAGATGCAGAAGCTAGGATTTTGAGAGCCAACCTAATTGGGGAAGAAAATAGTGTGGGAAGGGTCTCAATATCTAGAATGCACATATTGACTTAAAGCTTATCTTTAGAGTAGGAGAGCTCTATCCTCAACTGTGTCAATTCTGCTTTAGATAATAAACTTTTAGTCTTCTGCTGTAGTGGTGGGTTGGGTGTGTGTTAGGGAGCAGAGGATAGTAATTTGCCCATAAACATGGAATAGAAAATGAGATATAGAGATTTAGCTTCTTTGTCAATATATTCTAACCATTTTCTTAATTCTACCCTTCTCTATTGTTATGTCCCAAAGTATCTGGTGCTTCTGATTCTTGAAACTCTCTTGATATGGTTTCTGGTCTTATCTGTTGCTGGCTTAGGATCTAGTTTCCTAGGTCTGGGAAATCAGTCACCAATTATCCATCTTTCCAAATTTTGTTTTACTTTTCAAAATTTTGTTCTGTTTCCACCTTTCAAAAATTTTTAAAAATTTTATTTAAATTCAATGTGCTAATATATGGTATAACACCCAGTGATCATCTCCTCATCATGTGCCCTCCTTAATGCCCGTTACCCAGTTACCCCTACCTTTCAAATTTTTGTTTTGTTTTCCTCCTTTGTTCTCTCTGCCACCCCCATTAAAAAATACTTTTTCTGTAGTGTTAGTAAAATGTTGAGATCAAATTTGCAATTTTAACCAGTAGTGTATGGGCATAATATTTTGAAATAATAAAAAGTACATTTTTATCCCTACAAATCATATTTACCATATTCCTCAATAGTCATTCTACCAGTTGGACTCTGTGAAAGAAGGATTTATAGGTACCACCTCATGAGGATAGAAGATATGATGCAAAAGGAAATCTATAATATGAGAACAAAAAAATACTACCTTTCTGACATGGGTGAGTGTAGGAGGGAGAAAACAAATGGAAGATGAAGCAAGTGTACGTGTGTGCTCTTGCTTTCCTCTCTCTGGACTGAAGTTCCAAAGGAAGTTTTTTATGCATGGCCACAGGGATTGACTGGTCATGAATTGAGAAAGTTGTAATCCCCTTTGAATGCTCAGAGTCATGTTAAGATTCATGTCAGAACAACATGAAGTAGGTTCATTATGACCACACAGTTTATAAAGGATCCAGACATTTTCACATGCCCTAATTGGTAAATGCAGTGAGTTTGAGAGACTTGATTTTTCCAATGGAAGGCTGAAGCTAGAATTAGACTATACAACACAAGGATATTAAGACCAGGGAAAAGTGCTGAGATGCATGGACTTCAGCTTGAGTCAATGCGATTCTCCAACAGGCCCAAAGGACCAGCTACACTACCTCAATGAACCCTACACAGAACTCCAGGGAGCAGTCAAGGCACTCATTCAAAGAAGAGATCCAAGAATGCAGTTCTCCATTCCTCAAAATCACAAGATCCTGAAGTCCATCTCTTTTCCATCATTTTGGAGGAGAGGAATATTTAACTTAAAACCTTCACTTACTCAAAAGATAGCATTTATTGGTTTCCTATTGCTACTGTAACAAATTAACAAGCTTAGTGACTTAAAACAAGAGTAATATATTATTTTACAGTTCTTGATATTAGAAGTCCAAAATAGGTATTACCAGGCTAAAATCAAAGTATTGGCAGAGCTTTGTTCCTTTTTCTTTCTTTTTCCAGCCTCTAAAGATTGCCTTTGTTTCTTATTCACTTTTAAAGTGAATAAGAAAGAAATTCACTCTTTTCTTATACCTCCCTCTTCTGCTTATAAGGGCCCTTGTGATTACTTTGGGCCTGTGGAGATGATCTAGAATGATGTCTTTGTTTGAAGATCGGTTGATTAGCAACCTTAATTCCATCAGAAACTTTAATTCTCCTTTGCCATGTAAGGTAACATAGTCATAGGTTCTGGGGGTTAGTTTGTGGACATTTTTGGAGGGCCATTATTCTGTCTACCACTAGAGAAATAACTCAAAAGAGACTATTGAAACCATAAAAGAATGAGATAAGTTGGCAAATTTAACTTCCCCTTCCCATTCCCAATTACTCAATGGGATGGGCATATGAATAAAATTAGATCACTTTTAAGGTAGAGAAACCCTGTTTCCTTTGCACATCAGTCCTATAGGGTGAATAATTTTTTTTACTTCACTGTATGTAGGTTATAAGATACAATCTAATAACTTTCTTATTAATCATAGATTTAGAAACCACTGTTTAATAAAATTCTAGCTTTATGTCATGGCTTGAATAGAATGTTTCTCTTTTATTCATCCTGGATGTTAAAAATAATTTTTACTTAGATGAAAATCATTACCCAAAGACAGGGAGATAATTCTAGATACTTGGTGACAACTTCTCAGATGAAAGGTTTTAATTTTCTTTTTCAAGTTTTCTGTTATTCCTTGTATATAGATTAACAAATAATAGTAATTATAGAGCATCATGTTAACACTTGGTAAAACCTGTGGCTGTTTTTCTAATAGAATGTTTCTCTTTAGGTGATTAATCTGCTTGAAGTTTTTCTGTTCCATTGGGTATTTAGGTGTCATGATTTATTATGAGTTTTTCCCCCCCCATGAAGTACACCTTTAATAAACAATCCTAGTTGAAACAACTGGGAACTTTGCAAAAGAAACAAGCTTTCAAAACTGAGGCATTAAGTGTTTTATTCCACAAAGGATGCACTGCTAACCTTTTTTTTTTTTTTTGAGTTCTATATAAATGAGATCAATCACAGTTACGTTCTAAAAAGTATTCTTTGGGAACAGATTCATGCACTGGGTAATCCAAAAGTGGCACCTTTGAAAATCCTACGATTCTCATATCTTATAAAGAGGATCATTATTAAAGAGTTCAAGAATTGCTCTTTTGGAATCCAAAATACAGACACTGAAATTTTAAGCACTGAGTTTGTGGGCACAAAAACAGCCAGATATCTATTTTTTGTGATGATTAACTGCATCTCGTTTTGTCATCTGGGTGCTTGTCATTGTGTAGACAGAGACCTAAACAGTGGTTTCTTGATGTTGATTATACAATGAATAATTTCTACACATTAAAATAGCTTAAGTTTTTTTTTTCAAGAAGGAGTCACATCAGGAGACTGACAAGTTAGTTGCTTTTTAATTTATTATTTTTGCATCTCTCTCCAAGTTGGCACCACATATAGAATGCATTGTATTATTTTTAAAGTTAATATGATTGGCTGCTATTTTACATTCTTACAGCCAATTTGTGCTGACTTGACTCTTTTGATGAGATCATCGTGATTGTAAGTCTAAGGTTATGCTTTTGATCTTTATAAAGAAGTTTGCTTACTTCCATCCTGGGAACACAGATGGCACTCATATTCTCCATACACTTATTTTATACATGCATGTCTTTGATCTTATGAGAAGACACCATAAATTCTTTATCTTTAGTAAAACTCAACCAATTAAGAATATCCTAATAGCAGATCAGAGCTGTATTTTTAATAAAGTATGGTAGCATGATGAATGGAAATACACTAACTAGTTACTAATTTTCTTCGGATATCATGTCTAAAGTTAATGGTTTAAATTTCTAAGATATATCTTAGGTCTAAATTCTCTAGTAAAATGATTTCAAATAAAATTTTATTGCAAAACTATTTTGGTTCCAGTAGCATATTAAAAATCTCACAATTGCATTTTATATTTGGCTTGTGAGAATAGTAAATCCTAATACTAAAATACTATGAAAAAATGCAATGTTGTTTTCCAATATATCAAATAATTCAAACTATGACAGGATGTTATAGTAGGAAGTGGGAGGCCTAACTTGGAGGCTTAATGTATTATGGTACTCAAGAAGGCCTCTTTTTATTTTTAGGGTTTATTGTTTATAGATCCCTATTTGTTTAAGGATAGACCATCCACTAATCTTACTATAAAATTATTATATCCATCAAAATGCTTTGCATAGCAGCTCATTTCTAAGTACATTTTATGTGCTGATGGAATCTAAATATATATGAGTTTATTAATATTATGAGAGCTTATCCTGTTTTTATTTTTATTGTTTTTGTTTTTATTTTTACTTAGCAAAATGGACCACTAGCAATTAAGTATTATCTTTTGAATTTTCTTAGGCTTTTTTGTACATTGCCAGATCAAAGAACTGAGATGACTAGGTAGGAAAGTTGCACATTCTTACACAAAAAGAGAACAGTCATGGTTGTATATACATGTATTTGTGTGTGTGTGTGTGTGTGTGTGTGTGTGTGTATTTGAGGAGAGAGAGAGAGAGAGAGATGAAGATGAGGTCTACAGATCTTAATTTGATTACCAGTAGCATTTTTTTGTTATTTACTTGAAGATTTAGAAAAACTGGCCTTTATTAGAAAAACCATCAATAAGATAAGGCAGATAGCTTCTTAGGCTGTTCTGCAATCACTTAGAAAAGAAGTATCTTACATTATATATCAAGTAACTCATCTACATCTTTGATTTCCGGTGTTTTGATTTCAATGTATGTAGTAGTTCAGAAATAAAAATGTAGTGTTTTCTTATATCATTTGTCTTTATAACTGAGTCTTGTGATATCTTACTGTTCTGGTTTGCCTCACCCATCCTTCCCACCAAAAGTTGATTTCTGGAAAGTATAGATAGAAGAACTGTGCTTTAAAAAAAATGCTTATAAAGTACAAAATCAATTTGAATGTATTTTATAATACAAATCTTACAAATATTAGTAAAAAGTACTATAAAATATAAATTGGTAAAAATAACATTGGGATTCTTTCTGGTATGGATGAACTATGTGTTATATGCATGTATCTATATGGATATACTGTTTCTCCTCATGTTCCTCCTATAATGATGAATTCTCTTCCTGATTAGAGAATTGTGAGCTAAAAATCAAAATATACCCATAAACATTGGTGAAATTCCACCTTAGGAAATAATCAATGGTTACAGCTTAGCATTCTGATTTGGAACCAGAAATATATAAATCATAAAATAATAAGAAAATTCAGAGCTGCTAAGCACATCCCATTTTGATGGTATTCTAAGTAGCCATAAAAGAAAATGCAATTTTATTTACCTGCAAAGACCCGAGCCAGAAATCTCCATTTCAAAATGCTTATTTCTTTACAGTGTGGCTGAATGGCCGTGAACAATGCAAATCGGTTTTACTTTCTAAGTTTATTATACTTACATATATTTTGGTACGTTGTCTACCCAGATCCTTTATTACACAATGGGGTAACCCCCCCCCCCATGAAACCCCAAGCATCTTCTCTTCCTGCTCATCCTACACTGCCATTCTTTCCCTAGAAATTAATACACTCTGTCTGCTGGCTCCTGTCTTTTCATCTCCTGCTGCAGAATCAGCGGTCATAACAGCTATTCTATTCATGAATATGTAAATGCAATATGCATAAAATAAAAAAAAATAGCGGGCGGTTCCCACTGCATACTGTCCCCAACTCTGTTTAACTAATACACAAAAAGCAAAGATTCAATTTTTCACTCATTTTGAGTCGGTGTTGCAAGGAATGCTATAATTATGTAACATGGAAATACCTAACTGAGACGTATGTAGATCATGGTAGTTGAACCCCTAATAAATCGGCATCTATGCACGGCTATGGCGATGCATGCAGATTCACTTATTACTTCATTCTGATGCCTAGTGATAAGGGGAAAACGCCTTAGGTCCTCAGTAACCTTTTATTTGCTGACTAGGTTCCACTTCCGTACCTCACCCCAATATATGACTAAAACAATGTTTAAATTATGCACGTACACATATATGTGTGTATGCACACACACGCACACACACACACACATGCACAGATGCTTTTTTTCTCTGCAAGGGGAGAAATGATGACTATATCCACTGAAGTATTCTGGATGAAACATTAAGCTCTGGGAAGGAAATAATTGGGGGATTTTATTATTGGAATAAGCAAGCATGTTCATGCATATTTTTACGGCATGCATGCCTATGCGCCACTCTGTGCAAACAGTGCTATTGCAGCTCGTGTGCGGTAATTAGGTTGATATAATTACGGTGAAGTAAAGGCAGCCTCACTGATAATTTCACAGTGAATATTAAAGACATATGTGCCTTCCAGTGTACAATAAATGAACCTGATCTGCTGTCAGGGGCTTGGAGGACAGTGTGGCCAATGCACCTATTGTGTCCCTGCTGCAGAAAGGAGCCTGCCGATTGGCCACTGTCTGCAGCACATAGCACTGGCTGGTTATAAAGGACTTGTCTAGGGGAGAGCCTGTAGGTACTCCATTGTCTGGTAAAGTTCATATGACTGCATTCTTTTTTGCAAGGGGGGTGGAGGGAGAGCGGGGAGGAGGGGGTGTCAGCTCAACTGTAAAAGCTGCACAGATTTTTTCTTTCTCTCTCTCTGCCTCTCCATAGATCGTTTCTGTTTCATGCCCTGTCTCATTTTGCATAGCTAAAATAATAATAATAATAATAATGCTAATTAAGATCCCTTGTCTTAACCTGAAAATAATGACTCGGATATAATTAGAAAGCTGGCGAGAGCTTAAAATTCTGGTAGGGGACCGAAACCATCAGTTACGGTGCTTAGGAGGGAAATGAAGAATTATTTTTCTGTAATCAAGGTAAACATGGGAGAGGGGGGTCCCCCCTATCTTTTTTAACCAATTTTAACCAATGGTGTTCTACTGCAGCTGAGAGGATACTGTATTTCAAAAACGATTTTAGCCATCAAATTGAAAGGACACAAATCAGTAGCAATAGAAGCCTTCTTAATCCTCCTTAGGATGCAATTCAGATGAAAGAACTGCTTTTTTTTATTTTCTTTTTTGTATGTGTGTGTTATAGATGGATCTGAGAACGCTGTCTGGGCTTGGTGCCAAGCGCTGGTATTTCACAGCAGCGACCGCCTCACAGACGAGCTGTGGGAAGCAGGAGGGACACTCTCTCTTAGGGTGCCACTACTATGGAGACACAGCTGGGCTGAACAAGATTTGCTTCAAACGACAACAAGAGAGACAGAAAGTATCTGGTTCAACCGCTGCCCAAGCAGGCAGGCACCAGAAGAGCTAGCAGCCAATCCGGCCATGCTCGAAGCCAGCTCTGCAGCTCAGCCAATCAGTGACATCACTGGTGAGAAACTCATTTACATCATGCAGTAATGAACTTTGTTTAACATAGCCTCCCCCCTTTCCTGTTACCCCCCCTCCCCATATTAGGTCCTTCCATTAATTATTCTGGTGGCATAATTTAAACCTCTATGCAAAAATGTGGCTACATTCTCTCTGATGGCTTTTACCTTCCCCTCCCACCCCACCCATTGGTGTCTGCTGTCACTGAAAGTGATTCTGGGTACAATTCTGTTTTGTTTTGACCTTGCAAAATTATCGTCTCTTTCTTAAAAAAAGAAAAAAGAAAAAAGTCTTAGAAGAAAATTAGACCTTTGTTTAGTTTATCTGACTGCACTCTCCCCTCATGAATGGCATGCTTTTTGCAAGTTGGGATTCAGAATTGTGCAAGGTAATGGAGAATAAGGGAGTGCATTGCTGTGGAACTTGCAATTTTTCCAAGCAATCTGCATTTTAGAGCTTCCTTTAATGTTTTCGGATTTTATGCTGCAGTGGCCATTTTACATACAGGGTTTTATCCCAAAAGCACTTATGTGCATCTGTCACATGGAGGAAAGTTCACTCTTGTTATATTTCATTCTTCACTGCGCTCAGCCAACATGTCATTTTATTAATGAATAGAACTGAGGTCATTTCTGGACAAATCTCTCTCTTCCCATCCCAGCACAATGCACCTGATTTGCATCCATTTACTAGAAAAACTGAATACAAGAACCAGCTTGAAAAGAAGTTAAGGGACCAGCTTACATATCATTTTAGAATATGTCGCAGCATTTGTGTTTTAGAATGTGTAATATTTAACATCTGCCTTAGTGTTTCTATAAAAATGCCTGATCTCCATCCCCACTGTAATTCCTTTGGCTAACTTATTGGTTTGTTATGTAACTAAAATAGACCAAATGAAATAATATTCACGAATGAGTTCATTTGTCAGCAGAAAACCTCTGGAAACATAATTTTGCCTCGTATTGTACGTTTGTATTTGGTTTGTCAGAGATAAACTTATTTGTCGTATAGGTAACTTAAAAAGGCTGGAATGTGTGGCATGTGAAGATTTTCAGGTTGCTTTAGAGAATCCCAAAGAGCGGAAACTAGGTCACACTTAAATGCGATTTGTCTTAAGCCATATCTTTATTGCATATTGGCATTAAGGGGATACAGTTTTCTGGCAGAGAAGGTAAAGTTTCATTGTCTTTTTTTTTTAAGAATATTTTGAATATAATTATTCAAAGACATGGAATTTTTTAAAACATCGACAAGGGTTTCCTAACAGTGCATGATTCGTTTAAGAAGCTTAAAGAGTACAATGATAGGCATAGACACTTTTTAAAGCATATGAAGGATTTAGGCACTAAACCACAGCCCTTTTAATTCATGAGGCATTCCATCATCCCATCATCAGTATTCAGGGAGCGACTGTCCTGAATCAGTCATGAGCTCCCCTGCTGCAGATCCTGTAATTTGAATCATGTGTAATAATATATTATCCTACTGGGGGCCTTCTTTCAGTAGGAGAATGGTTTATACATTCTGCTATAAGAGAACTTTTGGCTCCTAGCCGACTCACAGCCATTACTCACATAGGCAATCATGATCATCTTCCTTAAGGAATAACATCTGCACGACCTCCTGAGCCAAAAATCTGCAACCTCCCCCACGCTCTGAATTACGATTTCTTGGAACTGGGGACACTTGACAAAACCGAAGTAGAAAAATGGAAGGGTTAGAGGAATGGATCACAATCTTATTGAGCCTGCCATGTGGCAAAAGTGCAAGCTCCCATTCCTTTGAAATGATGGAGAAGGGTGGGGCAAGGGGCCCTGAAAGAGACCTCGATGTGTTTGTTTGAGTTTTAGACACAAGCTGAAAGGTAACGTGTTCTAGGAAGACATGGCTGCCTCGGTGTGTTTCTCTGGACATCCTAGCAAGGTCCTGCAAAGGGTGTGGCAACACGGAGGGCTAAGTGGAGGGCGGCCATGGCTGTGAAAACAGAGAAACCTTGTCTCACCTTGGGAAGGAAGCAATGGGATATGGCAGGAATCATTTGACCCAGGAGCTAGAAGTTCAGGGAATGGTTTTGATTCTCTCTTGTTCTGACTTTGGTCAGATCATGTGATTTCTTTCTTTTTCCTTATCTGTAAAAATGAAATATACTGCCAGGACAGAGATATTCTCTGCGTGTGGAATACCGCCCCCCCCTTTCTTTTTTAAACATCTGAAATCCTTCTTTACTTCAAGGATTAAGTATTCCCTCTTCTGTGAAATCTTTTCAGATCATCATGGCCAGAATCTCTCACTTCTCCATCATTCTCTTTGTGTCTCCATTATTGTCTGTGTGGCAGTCAGCGCTGCAGTAGGGCCACATGTGTGCATATCTTTGCCACTAGACTGAAAGCCCCTTGGGGACAGAGACCACGTTGAATTCGCCCTCCACCCTCTGCTCTAAGAATAATGAATAATGCTCCTAAGTTTTAAATCAATGATCTAATTAACGAGTTAAAGGTTCACTGTAAATTGTAGAGGGAGTGTTTACAAATTCCAAGGGTTACTATTGCTATTGTCAACTATTACCACCAGGTACCGGCTAATGTCAGTTTTGCCTTATCAGTTTTATGCCTTTCATTTCATTCCTACGTTATAAAGCTCAGAATAAATGGTTGCTGCGTTATTTTTTCTTAAATAACCAGTTCTAGGAAATTGTAAATCCTCTATTTATCAGATATGGAACTAAGCCAACTTCGTTTGGTGCTTTAAACTAAAAAATAAGTGAAATTGATGTAAATGAATTGCAAAAGCAGCCATGATAAGCAAATTATAGTATCAAGCTCTACTGTTAATGATATGGAAAAATTAATTACTTGGAAGAGGTAAGCAATTAATGTTGGGTGTTGAAATGTTCTATAAAGCATAATAAATCAGGGAATATGGAATCCTGGATCTTATTCTTAGTGTTATAATTAAGATATGTATTTTTAATCTGTGAAGTAGTACAACGGTCTTTTAAGAGTATATTTCTAGGTGCACCTGGTATAATCCGATAATGCCAAAATATGGTTTTGATTTTATGCTGCTCATGTACATTTATACTTTTTGCTACTGTACTACTGCTAAGTAGAGATTAAGTTCTTTGCACACAATGATATTCTTATTAATATGTTTGTGAGCTGTGTTTAGAATTTGAAAATACTATTTCAAACTCTTTGCCCAGTACATGTTATGAGAAGAGAATGAAGTAACCAGAAAATATATACATTTTTACTTTTAATATCTGGGCAAACAGAAATTTTAGCGCTGGAAATCGGCTAGTCTAAAGTCCATGTTTTATACAAGTTCTTAGAGAGGAAAAGTACCTTGCCCAAGACCGCTCTATCAAGTTCCTCAGAACAGCTGAGACTGGTATTCAGAATTCAGAACAACTGGCTCAATATTCTTTTCACTCCACCAAATAATCTGTAGTGTTATACAGTTTAGCTAGATAGGATTATACAATTTTATCGTGCTAATATAAATTACATTCACTGTAATTCACTATGAGCGTATAGTATTCTTATTCCTATTTTATGGTTGAAAACAAGGAGACAGAAACTTACTGAGGTGTATTTTTTTTCTACTACACTATAAGAATGTCATTACTGATAAATCACCATTTATATTAGTGTTCTTCAAAATAATTTTGGTAAAAAAAATAAAAAATAAATTAAAAATAAAAAAATAAAAAAAAATAATAATTTTGGTTTCGATGAAGAAAAAATGGAAACCCCATATCTGGGTTTACTTTGCTGTGGCTTTGAATTCAATTGACATGAATATTGTATCTTAAATTATAGAATTGGTTAAATAAGATTTGAATGGAGCAATTTGCAACATTTTTTTTTAAACCAATGAACTGAGCTATTATCACTGACTTTTTTTTTTTCTTTATTCTTTTGTCCTGCTGAAATCTTCAGGTATCTCAAGGAGGGTATTTCCTTTCAGCCTGGTACTTAACAATAGAATTCTGAATCTCATATATATAGATGAATAGTGCCCTTTTAAGGAACAAATGTTTCTCAAAGACAGGAAAAATAGTAGGAGTCTGTTCATCTTCTTCTGTTCAGATAATGATATTTAAGAGCTCAGAGAGTGATTGAGTAAATATAGATCACCTTGATTAAAGAAAAATGTTACTTTGCATCATGGGTTGAGACATGGTAACCAGAATCCATTTGCACCTGAATATTGTTGTCTTTTCTAGACCCATTAAAGTAGTGATAAGTAAGAAAAAAAACTAATGGGATAGTCCCCTGTATGTTGACAGGTTTTTTTGGATAATCATATTATTCTTATTCCAAAATGAACTATTGAATTAGAAAAGCAGGAGTAAATATTGGGACCTATGCTTGTCCAAAAAAACTGTGATGTCTGCAACTGAGAGTCACTTATTTGTATAGATGGCAAAGAACAGATGAAACTGACCTACACAGCTTTCATATTCTAGCAATTATTCCTACTTAAACCTTCAAACATGCTCAGTGTCAGGAGCAGTTATCAAGTATATTTGGGAGCTTAATGATTATTTTCATGACACTGATGATCATGTGTCATAGTGACACTGCTCTCTGGCTGCTGGTGCAAGAGGAGGAACACAATATATATTAATAGCTAATATCCACTAGGGTTGAGTTATATGTCATATGCTACACTATGTACTATGCAGGCATTATTTCATTTAGTTCTCAAATCAGTCTTTTGGTATTATTTTCTTTAGTTTAAAAATGAGAAAACAGAGTTTCAGAAAAGTCAAGCAACTTGTCAAAGTCATGTGACTAAAGAGCAGCAAAACTGGGATTCAAAGCAAAGACTCTGACTTGAGGACCCTTGAGAACACGTATCCTTAAACTTAACCATAATCACTACATATGATTTTGCTGTTGGGCTGTGGAAACATCTTATGCTACATCCATAAAGAGTTTCTCTGGTTCATTTTGTTAGATGTGCACATACATTTTTCCCTTAGTATTTTATAAATCTGTTTGAAAGCTATTTATTGACCTAGCTATAACATCTAGATTAATATTTTCCTTATATTTTGGTATGTATACAATTCACATCACTTAAGGTAACGCGTACAAAAGCAATTTCAGAATACTTAAGTACCATATAAATGGAAGGTCATGATTTTATTAAAATGCCTTCCTATGTCTGAATTACTAAAAATGATTATTAGGCTAAATGTTTCCATTTCCTCTTTCCTCTAGATATATTACTTACTAAATATGTCACCTATTTTATGAGAAAATTAATACTTATTGATTTGGCAATTGCAGAATGTCACTTAGTGTCACTAGATCCTGACTATTCAGACATTTGAGGTATCTCTGCTTCCTCAGCCCTGGTTAACAGTTTGTGTCCAACTCACTGCAATCCACAGGATGCTAAAGGAGAAGAATCTCGCAGCTACTCTTTACTAAAAATCCTATGCCTAATGTTAGATTTTTCTAGCTTTTACCTAATGGTCAGGCCTCAGGGAAAGAGTCAACAAGTTGTGAAGTTTAACGGAATTGTTTTAATTTAGTGAAGTCAAAGGAGAAAATAGAAATGTGCATACTCTCTTCCCTTTCCTTTCAATAATTCTCTTCCCTTTCAATAATTCATCTGAATTATTGATATTATTGATAATTCATCTGAATTATTGTCCAGTCTCTTTCTCAATATTCTGACTCTTTCTTTCTCAGACATGTCACAGAACCACACTGTGGTTCTTCTATAATCTTGACATGTAGAACAATTCAAGAGAATGTTCCTTGGAAGATCTAGCAATGCAGGCGGAAGCAGTGCTATCTCTACTCTGAAGACAGGAGACCCACTGCTGTGGTCTAAAGGCTCATTAGCAGTTTTCAGGGTCATGCTGTGATTTTGCCTATGCCCTCTATTATCCTCTTCTATGTTCAACAGTTGATCATTTTTTCTTCCTAAGATTCCTTTACTTCAAGTTACTAACAATTTTTTATTTATGGGCAAGAATGAAGGTCAACGTAGTAGATTTTCTCATTGCATTCTGAACCTGCCAAGAAAGTGCCTCACAGTAATGTATTTAAGGTGTATTTATTTTCAGGATATTTATTTTTACACTGTAAAACCAGAGCTAATAATACGGAAAACTATGTCAGTTATTACTTAATGATCTCTTAATTCTATTGGGCCACACAGAAGTGGTTAGGAGCACGGGAAGCTCTGGCCATATGCCTGGTTCTGGAACTGGGTTCCATTACATACTACATACACAACCTTATGCAAGTTATATAATTTCTCTTTGTCTCAGTTTTCTCATCTGTACAATAGTATTTACCTTATAAGATTTGAGGATTCTGTGAATTTTTGCAAAGGATGATAGTATAAAGATGGGTAAATTCATGGTCTCTCTTCTCTAAAGTGCAAAATGTAGTTGGCAAGTGTGAGTGTGTGTGTTTAAATATTAATATGGTATATTAATATGGTATAGTTCAGTGCTATAACAGATGTGTTCATGCTTGTATAAATGCTTTGTTTATTGCCTCTACCTATTCAATCAGTTTTTTCTTCTATTTGGCCAAGTTATCAAACTATGGTTTTAACATAATTATCAGTTTTGTCTCATCAAATACTGGTTTTGTTTTAAAAGTTTTTAAAAACTGTATCATCTTTTAACTATACTGGTATAATTTTTAAATTACAGGCAATTAGTAATATTTAGTTCATTGATTCTACTTTTTACTCCCTTAGTAGTTGGATGTGTCAGAAAAAAAAAAGTCTTAAGACTTATGTAAATATGCACAAAACCACTTATTTTTATTTTTTCAGAGCTCTGTGGTAGAGCTAATATTTCAGATCATAATACCCTAGAATGACCAGTGGATAGCTTCCTTTTTTTAAAAAAAAGATTTTATTTATTTATTTATGAGAGGCAAACAGAAAGAGAGAGACAGAAAGAGGCAGAGACATAGGCAGAGGGAGAAGCAGGCTTCATGCAGGAAGCCGATGTGGGACTCGATCCTGGGAGTCCAGAATCACGCCCTAAGCCAAAGGCAGAGGCTCAACCACTGAGCCACCCAGGTGCCCCAGTGGATAGCTTCCTAATCAGTGGCATTCTGCACATAAGCTTAACTCACAGTCCAAATGTCTAATGCTCATCAACCAGATACTTGACACACATAAACTTTCCTATGGCAATCTCCATTATGCTTAGGAAGAAAGAAAAATGATTCTAATCTATTTAGAACCCTATGTAAATTCTCTAAGCCTTACTTTTCTTATTATAAAATAGAGATAATTATAATGACTACCAAGAAAAGTAGGTTGTGTGGGTGAAGTAAGAAGACCTGTGGAGTAACATTTTCTCTCTCTTCCGTAGACTTTGCAAAGCCTGTTCAAGTGTGTGCTTAAATGTCAATAAGAGCTGTATGATTTCACTAAAATCCCAGCTCTGAAGAGACAGCCTCTAGTATTATGTGTTCTAGATTAGTGAATAAGATTGCGTTTGTTTACATTTCAAATAAAAACTCCCATTAATTTGACTGAATTGAAAGGATTGTTAATGCAACTTAATTAAATCAGATTGTTTTCTTATTTTAACCTGGGAATGACTAAGATTGAAGATTGGTACATTTGAAAGGAAGCACAAGACTCTCTCTCTCTTTCTCTCTCTCTCCCCCACTCTGTCTCTTTCTGTCACTGTGCCTCTCTGTCTCTCTCCCTCAGAGGACTTTAACATATTTGAATAGGTAAGAGAATCAGAAAGGGTTTCCACTGAGTTGGAGGGATGTTCAAAGGCATATAGATTTTTAGATGTGACAAATCGCCAGAAGTATCATTAAGGTGAAGAGGTGATATTCATCATATTTGAACTTCTTTGTGTCAATTTTGTGATGTTTTATGGTTTCATATTATCTATTAAGGCTTGTTACTACTTCCTCCATCCTATGTTTATGTTTTTTTCATGTATCAGTAATGAGGATGGCAATTAAATGAGCTTTGTCATGATACCTGGTAGGCGTAGTTATTGTTTAAGCTATGTATGTAAGAAAGCAAAGAAATTACACATTCCGTTTTGAGTATCTTATAGCAATGCTGTATTTTAATAATTCCTGGGTGTTCTTGTCTTTTTAAACAGCAATTAGCTAGCATTCTATTAAATATCACCTAAAATAGTCTTAGGTATCAGTGTCGTTGTGTATGAGGGTCAACTTGTTTTTTTCAGTTCTTAAAAGCTATCCATTTTGCAATGGAGTTAAACTTTGCCTTTACCTTCTTAGCCCTGATGGGTTCAGAGTTTTTCAAATTTCATTAAGTTTAATTTTTTTACCTTTTTTATTTAATAATTGATTTTCTAGAATTGACTGAGTTTTTACCACTGTGGAAACATACCTTTCACTATGCATAGACTTTACTTGGAGTCTATTAAAGAAATCATACACACTGTTTCCCCGGGGACACTTCTAGTTAAGGCATGAGAGCTCAGGATAAATATTGAAGATGCACCCTTTCATTTTCCATAGTGACCCATTTTAGATTAGAAATTATGCGGTTATTCTGTAATATAAAGTTAACCTCTGAATTTATTTTCAGCAACAGATGTTCCAATCTGTTGTGTTCGCAAGGTTATTTGCACTTGGCAGACCATGCAAACCGAGTTTTGGGTTTTCAAAGTGTGGTTGTGATAGAGATAGATAATTTTGTTAGCGTGTCAGACACTCAGTGAGTAATTGCTGAATTAAACTCTCTCATTTGAACATCAGATTTCATTGGTCTGCTGGTCTCCACTAAAATCAAGGAGAAGTCCAGGATGTGAATTCTTTTCATAGATACTGTTTGTTTAAACACTACCTATGTGCCAATCTGCTATAAGCACCGAAGAACATAGCAGTAAAGCAAATAGACAAAATTCTATGCTTTCATGAAGTTTTGTTCTAGTATCTTTTATGTAGTAATAATATATATTTATCGAGTTATATTGGTGAGGTTTTGCTCCCTTGTACAATTGCTTTGAGAGGTGGAAGGTTTTAGTTGAAACCTGGCCCATTCTTAATAAGATGGTTCCATGATGGAGGCTAATTTTAGACCATAAATTCCTACTGAGTACCTTTTTTCTTTCACTCAATAGCTTACCTGACATCTTAGGCCCTCCTGGAGTTGATGGTGCCTTGCCCATGACTTTTATGTGACAATTTAATAAAGAGGAAACACAAAAATCAAATTCCTACTAGCCTTAAAATCTCCTGTGTTCTAGTCAATATGTAAGGGTATATGGAAAACTTACTCATTTGTCTTTGAAAACTTTTATCTTTCCTTACTGGGAGGATAGGTTATTGTCATTTTCTACCAACATATATAATTCATCTTTTAAAATGTATCCTGGAGCTTCTCAAATGATTTCTCTCTTTGGAGAAAGCACCTTCTCTTGTTATTTAGTTCTTCATAAAGCCCATGAATATTTTAAAATTTTATTGACTTGTGGGCATAAAAAAATAATATCAGCAATTTATATACCAAATAAGCATCCTTATTCAAAATGGGAATAATTGTATCATAAAATCAGAACCATTTAGCATTCCAAATAGAATAAAATTATCTAGTTTCACCCCCTTAGCTTTCAAAAGGGCATAGGAAGTATGGAAAATAAATGGTTTTGACTTGCCTACGTTCACAGAATAGTTTGTGGCAGACTCAGGAAAAGAACCAAGATTTCTTTTTAAATGTTGCTTTTTAAAAAGAATTCTGATTATACAAGTAATATTTTATCTATTATAAATTAGAAAAATTCAAGAAGAATATGGAAGACAAGTAAAATGTCTAGTTAACTTACTCTATATAAGTTATCATGGTTACATAAATTCTACTTAAAAATATACCCTTTTTGAGTATATTAAAGTTTCATCTTATAAACATTTGTATATCTTGCTTTGAACACTAAAAGAAACATAATATTATGAGTTATCATATGAGGGATGTACATTTGGATTAAAAATGAAGGAGGAAGTAGCTTAGGAGACAGATATAGGAAAAATCCCTCGTTTTTGAATTACAAATTTACAAATTATAATGAGATGAAGTAGGATAATATGTATCATATGTATATGTATAACATGAAAATTTCAGTGACATTGATAAAAATATTTGTTTTGTGTCAAGTTCAAGTGAAATATATCAAGGTGATAATGCTATTATAGATTTCAATATCCCATCTTACTCCTGGCAAGTAGCATCTCTTCCATATACATTTTGGATTATATTTTCTCTTAAATCCTCAAGGAAATTACTTCACTGATGATGCTTTTTTTTCTTCTGTATCAATTCCCTTCAACCAACTCTTTACTCCAGAATTCAAAGATCCCCAACTTTCACCTATCTTAAGCAGACAAAACAATTACCATCACCTCCCATAGATCTGTTTGCTCTCTATCTCTCACTCATCCATCCTATTGCTGAATGGGAGGTCAGGAGAGCTGGAGAAACACTCGGACTAACTTGGAACTAGTAGTGTAACTTCTCTGCAATCCAGCAGAGTTGATAGTTTTATGCCTTTTTTAAAAAAAAATCATTTATTTTTTTAGAGAGAGAAAGAGAGACAGCTAGTGTGCATTCACAAGTGGGAGGAGGGCCAAAGGCAGAGGGAGAGAGAATCTCAAGCAGACTCTGCACTGAGTGTGGAGCCCTTCATGGGGCTTGATCTCATAACCCTGAGATCATGACCTGAGCTGAAATCAAGAGTTGGATGCTTAACTGACTGAGCCACCTAAGTTTTATGCTTTATTTTAAAAATGATAGTTTTCTTAAATGATTTGTGATATCTCTTTCACCATTAAAATTAAGTGAATCTAAAGGAGAGGAGAGAAAATGTCCCTCAAAAGTTACAGCTTCATTATTATTTTAAGGGAGTTCTAGATTAATTCTAGATGTGTGTTTGACATGATATAATTACAGTTTACAATGATGTTCTCATTTCCATTGATTTACTTTGGGATTCTATATGGCTCATGTTTGTATTGATACAAGGAAGATTGTAAAGGCAAGTTATTTTAAATAAAGATCAAGGAAATAATCTATTTTTAACTGAATTAAGCTATTTGTGCTATTGAACCAGTGGATTTGAACTCTACTGGACTTGAAGTTATCCAAGATTATTTGAACAAGAACAGGAATCAAAAGTTTTCAGTTCTGCTATGTGTGCCACTAGCCATTTGTGTGACATTAGAAAACCAATGTTTATTGGTGTATCAGTTTATAGAATGATGAACATGAGGTCAGAATCTTTAACTCAAAAAAACCTATACATTTTCAGATAAGGTCTTTCAACATTTTTTTTTTCAAAGTGAAATCCTTTCTTCGAATGAAATCAAGTTAGTAGATCAACATTTAGAATATGTAAAGTTGCAACTGCCATGGTTGGATTAGGGTGAGACCTCAGAGCCTTAGCTTTCCCCCCCTCCTTCGCTTCACGTGGTGGCTTGTCTTGATGAGAGTCTTAGAGCTCCATGAGACTAAAGCCACTGAAATAAATAATCACTTAGGTTCTGTAGGATTTGAAGTTAGACTGTTATGTTTTGTTCTTGTTTTTGCTTTAGATTTTGTCAGCAGCTAATCAATAAATATAAATTAAATCTCCACTAGATGGCAGTAGATCAAATCTTTGTTCTAAGAGTTTTAATCGACAATTTTGGGTCCAATATTTAAGCACATTTAGATTACTTAGAAAACTTTCAGAAGAATTATGTTTTCTCATATTCCACACTTTAAAACACTTTACCAGCCTCTTAATTTGTTCTCACTTTCTGTTCTGTTTTTTTAAGGCATTGTGGAATTACTGGTTAGTCCAAACAGTATGATGCCTGGTAAAATATTACTTGCTCTGGTTGTGGGAATTGTTTAAGAGTTAAATAATATTCAAATAAATACATTTATCCAAGCATCTAAATTTATGAGTAACACCCATATGATTTTTCAGCTTTACTAGAAGCCTAATCTTTAACCCAAAGAAGATGGAGACCTGGTTTCTCATCTTTCTTACCCGTACACATACCCATTTCCAGAGCACTGAAGTTCCAATGATCATGGCAGTCTGCATTGTGTTGCATATTAATGTTGTAAGGAGGAGATGCTCTCAGGTATATTAGGTGATGGAAGTTTCTGGTAAGGATAACTTTGAAAGCGAGGTAATTCAGGAAACTATTCCAGTCCATCCAAGTGTGAATGTATAGCAGCGTTATGGAGGGGCAAAACAGCTCCTTTTTTCATGATTCAGCTGGTTTCCAGAGCCAATAGTTTTGGTAACTTCTTGTCTATGCAGAGCCCTTGAAAGATGACCCCTGCTCATCTTTTTTTTGGCATGACTTATTTATACTTTCAGGAGAGAAGAGCTAGCTGAGTCAATTTGTTGTAATATTACATGGACCATCCTTTTATAGGCAGTCTCTGACTACATTCCCATAAAGCTGGTTGGATCCCATTAGAAGCAGTTTATGCCTAAAGGTCAAAGGAAAAGATCAAAAAGGTTTTGCCTGTTTCCAGGTGAAATTAATAATAGCTCCCCATTTTACTCTTAGAGTTTTTCCAATTAGGATGATAAATTGCAGTATTACCTGAATACATAGTCGTCTTTGCCTCGAGCACTGATTTCTGCTCTTCGGGCCAGGGTCATGTGGCACAAGATATAGTTCATTGGAAAAGTATTGCCTGAAGTCACTTGCTGAGGAAGTTGTGAAGCACAGGCATTTCGAGTTGTATGGACTGCCAATTATGTAGGCCTTAGAAGAAAAGAAAAGAGAATTTAAAGAAAAAAAGGTAACTTTAAATTCAAGTTCCTACCTTATTAGTTTAGTTTTATCCACTAGATATAGTATTTCTTTAATGCATTGTGGAAAAGAGAATATGATTTTCATTAACACGGATATCTCAAAGCTAGAAAAGAATTTAAATGGCTTGCCTGTATTACATTATAAATATTGGAGAAAATTCCAAAATTAGAGCTTCAGAGATGGTTCACTCACAATTTCTTATGCATAAATGGTAGATTGAGTCTTCTAATTATCACTCAATAATAATTCACATCACTGCTTAAATGTATGGGAAGTAGTTATCTTTCCATCCAAGTCATTACCCCAAATTCTCTTAAATAATCATATCTTTAGATCTTTAAATACTCTTTTCTCCACATTAGTCCTCTATTATTTTAATTGAATACAGTTAACATAGCAAATCTTGGATTGCAAAACCTTTCTTTCTTTCTTTTTCCCCCTCAGAACAGGTTGAAAATGAACAATTATTAAGTGACTGAAATGTTTCACTCAAAGAGGTTGAGTGGCACTGTTTTTCAAAATATAAAGGTGTGTTTTTGTTTTTGTTTTTTAGAGTGAACTGTGATGAGCTTTTTGCCCAATTCTAAGTAAAATACTTAAGAGATTTAATTATAATTTGAAGCATTTTGTTTAGAATAATTTCATGAATCCTGATATCAGGATGGGGTCCTAAAAGACATTTGTGCAAAGCCTTTTTTTTCTGCAAATCATTCATTTCACTTATGGTGTTTTGGATATCGTCATGCTGAGTTGGGGGGCAGGGAACATAGCGGCCACACTGCTTTAAAGAGAGAAAGCGTAGATAGCCATCTTTTGGGATGCCAGGGTGGCTCAGTGGCTGGGCATCTGCCTTTGACTCAGGTTGTGATCCGGGGGTTGAGTCCCACCCACATCAGTCTCCCTGTCTGCAGGGAGCCTGCTTCTCCTTCTGCATACATCTCTGTCTCTATGTCTCTCATGAATAAATAAATAAAATCCTTGGCAAAAAAAGGAAATAGCCACTTATTTGGTTGAAAACGTCCTATGGCTCTGTGAAGGACATACTTCTGTTTACCAAAGCCCATTTTACTTTTCTTCTCTAGAGTACAAAGGAAAGAGTAGGTTTCTTAGCTCTAGAAGTTAGATGGCATCATATAATAGTTCTGGCTAATGGATGTGATCAGAAATGCTCCAAGCCGCTTCCTCTCAGAGTCTTCAGGAGTCAGTGTACCCATTCTCTTTGTTCTTCTTGTCATAGTAGTGGTGGGGCCCATGAAGATAGCAGGGCCCCAAGGCAGAAATAACCAGGATTCCCAAGACTCTGCTTATAAAGAAGCTATACTGAAGTAAAATAGGGAGAAATAAAATATTCTCTCTACGAAGTGAAGAGGAAATACTTTTATGCCATAAGTCATTGAAATTTCAGGGCTCATTTGCTCCCATAGTGTAATCTGACCCTTCGTGACTAATATAAGGAATATATGAAGCTTAGTTTTGTAATTTAACTTTCTGACTTAGTGTAGTCCTTGTCGTACCTCAGATGCTTTCCAACAAGTACTGAGTGAGCTAATGCTTAAAAGTAGAAAAGACATGAAATTAGTCTATCATACAAATAATTTTTAATCTGACTACAAGGTGGAAAATGGTCCAGAGCCTATAGAATTATTTTAGCCACCAAATATAATCTGTAGGAATTCTTATGAGAGGGAAATGTCTATTATATTTTATACTTTGTGGCTTAAAAGATCAATATATGATTTTATAGTTCTCAATTTTTATTTTTAAAGTTATGATGTTATTTAACTAGAAAACCAATAAAGTTTCTGTGACACAGAAGCTCAGCCTAAAAACATTAGTGTTCACCTTACAGAGATGGCTGTTACATCCTGGTTTGCTTGGGACAGTCTCCGTTTATGCACATTGTCTGGTCATTTATGATAGCATTCCCTTTCATTCAAAGATTGGGAAGAATTGGACAATACATTGTATCATATGACCATGAGGTGAGACTGATCAGTGTTAGTTCGGAAGACGTATTGTGTATAGCTAGACTTCCTTTCTCAGTGCTGGGGAATATATCACTGCATGAAAATAACATTATATGGAGATGTTAGACAGATGCCTAGGCCAGCCCACAAAAGATTTTAAAATCCATAACTGAGCTACAACATAGTGATTAATAGATGTAAAATTAAAATTTATAGGTTTTTGTGGATTGGCTCAGGCCCTAAATCATCATGTATATAAAATATTGCATCAAAGGAAAAATGTGGTCTAGTTTCCAATTACCAAGGAATTTTAGAAATAGTTACTATTTCATTCGGGCATAAACAGTGGTTTTTAAATGTAGCTTTCATTATTAGTAATATTAATATTTTATTTTTTATTCTGGAAAAATTTGAGGATTTCAAAAGTGAGTAATAGCATATTAAACCACCATGTAGCTATTACCTTAATCCAAGCAACTATCTGCCAATGGCCAGTTCTATCCTGCCTATACTCCCATCTAATTATTTTGAAGTAAATCTGGACATCCTATGACATCCTGTCATTTCATCCTACACATTTCAGCATTCAATCTCCAAATGAAAAGTACTTTTTGATAAATATACTATTACGTGGTTTCCATATAATAATATCTGTTTAACAAATACTTGTCAAAATAGATTTGGGTTGAAGTTTAACATTGGCATTTAGCTACATTAAAATGGATACTATCTCTTGGAATAACAGTCTCCCCATTTCAACTTTATCAGAACAAGTTACCTTTAAACATTCCAAAAGTAAACTCTAAATTTCCCTTTAGAGAATTTAGAAGTATATGTACACACACCAATCCAGAGATCAAGGAGCCGTGAAGATATGTTCTGCAGCTGTCTCCTTTTGAAGTTCTTTGCTCTGACACTTCAGATAACAATAGAACTCAGGGTTCCAGAGAACCAAGCAGCTTGCTCTTCAAAGAAGAGGTGAATATCTTAGGTTTACAGGTTAACTTTAAGAAAGGTAATCCTAATAAATAGAATGTATGGAGCCCATGTGAGGACTAAAAAATTGCTTTTTATTGGCTTGTTTGCTGAGACTAGGGAGAAGCAGCATGTTAAATGAACCTTATTTTCTTTGTGCAGAAGTCATTCCTGTGTGATCTTTTAATATACTCTGCTGGATTTGTAGGAAAGAAGGATTTCCTTTTCCATTTCTTACTTTAGAATGTAATTAAATCACACCTCTAACTTGATTAGAAAGAGAAAGCCAAATGAAGTTATTTTTTTTAAAAAATTATCAATTGTGTAATTGAAAGAAAAAAGAGGAGAGAATTAATTTATTTGGTACAGATTGCATTTTTAGTAAAATTAGAGAAATTAAGCAGGTTGCAATAGACTGTTTATATATTGTACCAATTTCCCTGAATTCATAAGTGTGTTTTGTTCATATTAAATGATATAGAATGGGGATCCCTGGGTGGTGCAGCAGTTTAGCAGCTGCCTTTGGCCCAGGGCGCGATCCTGGAGACCCGGGATCGAATCCCACATCGGGCTCCCGGTGCATGGAACCTGCTTCTCCCTCTGCCTGTGTCTCTGCCTCTCTCTCTCTCTGTGTTTGACTATCATAAATAAATAAAAATTAAAAAAAATAAAATAAATGATATAGAATGATTAAGAGGATAGATCTTGGGCTGCTTATCTGTGGGGGGCATTGGAAATAGGGCTTATCTTAATTGAATTATTAGTTTTCTTTTTTGTTTGTTTTACTTCTTGTAGCAGTGGCATGTAGGTGGCATTTAACTTGATTTAAACATTTGATTAAGATCCCAGTGCAGATATAATCAGCATATTAAAAGGAATAATCCTGTTCCTGCCATTTAATAGAGTTGTATATATCTACCATATAACCTTAATTTCCGAATTATGTAATGATATTTATAACATTTAACCTGTAAAGATACTATAAGGGTTAAATGGGATCATTTATGTAAACAGACTTTTAAAAAATCAGCTTTATAAAAATACTAAAATTTTATTTTGTTTTGACAAATCCATACAGTCATAAAACCATCACCACAGTCATGGAGCTGAAGGTGAGTAGAGGCTACTGACTACAAAGGAGCACAAGGCAACTTGGAGAGGTAAGGAGAGGAAAGGTTCTTTCATTCAGAGAACATTTCCTTACCTTTCCAAGTTGCCTTGTGCTCCTTTGTAGTCAGTAGCCTCTACTCACCTTCAGCTTCTATCAACCATTGATTTACATTCTGTATTACAGTTTAGCATTTTCTGGAATTTCATATAAATGGAATCATACAGTATACAGTAATTTATGTCTGACCTTTAAAACTCAACATGGTGCTTTTGAGATCATCCACATCATTGAGGGTATCAATAGTTCATTCCTAATTATTGCTGAGCAGTATTCTGTATTAAATGAATATATCATCATTTGATGAACATCTGAATTGTTTCCAGTTTGGGGAAATTAAAATAAATATTCTGTGACTATTCAAATGCAAGTCTTTGTGTGGATATATTTTTTATTTGTCATAGGTAAATGTATAGAAATGGCATTGTTGGGTTGTAAGGTAAATACATGATCGACTTTTCAAGTAACTTATTTTCTTTTATGTATTTTAGAGTTCTGTTATCAGTGTATCCACATTTAGACTTTTGGGTTTTTTTAAGATTTTATTTATTTATTCATCAGAGAGAGAGAGAGAGAGAGAGGGAGAGACAGGGACAGAGACAGAGACATAGGCAGAGAGAGAAGCAGGCTCCATGTAGGGAGCCCAATGTGGGACTCGATCCTGGGACTCCAAGATCACGCCCTGGGCAGAAGGCAGACGCTCAACCGCTGAGCCACCCAGGTGTCCCCATTAAGCATTTTTAATGTGCTGATAAATTGATCCCTTTATCATTCTGAATGCCATTTTTTGAATATCATTCCTTATCATGAACTGTATTCTGTATGATATGAATACAGACACCCTAGCTTCATTAAAAATTTTGTTTGGTTGGCATGTTTATTTTAAACATTTTACTTTTAAACTATATATGTCTTATATTTAAAGTAGATTTCTTCTAAACAATAATCATGGTCGTGTCTTGCTTTTTGATTCCATCTGACAATCTCTGGATTTTGTGTGGGTTTTTTTTTTTTTTTGTTTGTTTGTGTTTTTTTTTTTTTTTTTTTACTTTTTAAAGAAAGATTTATTTGCTTATTATTTTAGAAAGAAAGCATGCAGGTGCATGTGTGCATGGGTGGGGGATAGGGGCAGGGTGTGAGGGAAAGGGAGAATCCCAAGCAGGCTCTATGACCAGTGAGGAGCCTGATGAGTGGGTTTGATCTCACCACCTTGAGATCATGACCTGAGCCAAAATCAAGAGTCAGATACTTAACCAACTGAGCCACTGAGGTGCCCCTGTTTTTTCATTACTTTTAATTCAAGTTTTTGGAAAATTTACATTTAATATAATTTTGGTATAGTAGTGTTTACATCTGTGATATTGCTATTTTTTCTACTTGTCTCATCTGTTATTTGTTCCTTTTTTTCTTCCTTTTGCTGTCCTTCTTTTGGGTTGAACAATTTTAAAAAAAATATTTGTATTTTCACTATTGGCTTTATCTGTTTTAATTTTTATTGGTTGCCCTAGAGTTTATAATAGACATATTTGCCTTACAACAATACACTTTCAATTAATATTATACAGTTCATGGGCACAGTAAGAACCTTGTGATAGTACATTCTATTCCCTAATAGTGTACTTCTGTTCCCTAGTATTCTATTCCTTTATGCGAAACATTTTATTTGCCCATGTGCTATAAACAACACAGTATATTTTTAAAGGATCAAATTACTTTTTATGATAAAAATGTTTATATTTACCCATTTGACTGCCATTTCCATTGTGTGTCATTCTTTTGTGCAGATACAGATTTTTTTTTTTTTCTGGTATGATTGTCTTTCTGCCTAAAGGATAGTCTTTGACATTTCTTGTAGCACTGTTCTGCTAGTGATTAATTCCCTCCATAGTTGTTTCTCTGAAAAAAAGTCTTAAGTTTACCTCCATTCTGAACACACTTTCTCTGGGTAAAAAAAAATATAGGTAGTAGTTCTTTTTTCCCCATTCAGAACTTAAATATTTCTCTCTTGTGGTTGGCTTAAACAGTTTTTTAAGAAGAGTCCACTGTAATTCTTATCTTTGTTCCTCTGTATGTGATGTGTCTTTTATTCCATCGCTGCTTTTGAGTTTTTCACTTTAATGGTAACTTTCAGCGATATGATTTTGTTACACTTATTGTGTGTTTTTTTTTTTTTACTTTTATTCTGCTTGGGATTTGTTGAGGTTTCAGAATCTGTGATTTGATCAATGTTATCAAATTCAGAAAAATTTGGCCTTTTTTTCTTCAAAAAATACTTTCTGTCCCCTCTGCCTCTTCTTTTTGGACTACAGTTACATATAAGGTAGATAGACTACATGACATTTTCTCACAGGTCACTTCTCTGTTCATTGACTTCTTTAAAAAATATATTTATTTATTTGAGAGAGTGAGAGAGAGAGAGCTCACACATGTATGCATGTGCGAGTAGGAGGAGTAGGGGCAGAGGGAGAAGGAGAGAGAGAGAATCCCCAGCTGACTTCCCACTGAATGTGGAACCCAGGCAGGGCTTGACATGAGGCTTGATCTCAGGACCCTGAGATCACGACCCTGAGTCGAAATTAAGAGTCCCACTCCCAACTGACCGAGTCCCTTCATTGCCTTCTTAAAAAGTCTCTTTCCTCTCTGTGGTTCACTTCATATAGTCTCTATTGTCAAGCTTTCAGGTTCACTGATTTTTTTTCTTCTGCAATATATAATATGTGGTTGATTATACCCAGCGTATTTTCATTTCTGATATAGTATTATCCATCTCTAGGAGTCTCATTCTTCGGGTGCCTGGAAGACCCAGTTGGCTAAGTGTCTGCCTTTAGCTCAGGTCATGATCCTGAGGTCCTGGGATCCAGCCCTGCAAAGGGCTCCCTGCTCAGAGGGGAGTCTGCTTGTCCCTCTGCGCCTACCTGTCACTCCCCCAACTTGTGCTCTCTCTCTCTGTCAAATAAATACAATATTTTTTAAAATTTAAAAATTAAAAAAACTCATGTCTTTTAAAAATCCTTTCCATTTCTCTTGTTATAAGGCCTTGCCTTGCCTTGCCTTGCCTTTCCTCTTTCCTTTCCTTTCCTTTCCTTTCCTTTCCTTTCCTTTCCTTTCCTTTCCTTTCCTTTCCTTTCCTTTCCTTTCCTTTCTTTCCTTTCCTCTTTCCTTTCCTTCCTAAATTCATTACCTTTAGACTCAAGGAGTTAACAGAGATGGGTGCTGACTACACGGGGCACAGGGTTTTGTGCCTTGGGGGTGGGGGAGGACAGACCTGGACAAACACATAGGGAAGTGGTGAGAGGGGAGGGGACAGCCTGCAGATTTGGTCTCGAACTTGGAAGCAGGGGGTGGTGGAAAAGTGATTATCCTTAGGGTTTGGGAATGTGGAACAGCAGGAAGAAAGCTGTTTTAGGGGGTCCTGGGCAGGCCTAGAGGGGCAGCCTCCTACCCCTAGGGCTTATAGTTGAGAAGGAAGAGAAATGAGGCCCCTCTGCTCAGTGCTGAGGACAAGGCACTTGTCTCAGTCTCCTTCTGCCCACCCCCTTTTCTTTATCTTCTTGAATGTATAGGATACATTTATGGAGCTGTTATAAAATACCTTTTAATAGTTCCAAAATTTCTGTCATTTATGAGTTTGTTTCTATTCCTTTTAGAGTCATATTTTTTGTTTGTTTCTTTTTTACATGCTTTGGAATTTTTTATTGGATGTTGTATTAGTCGGCTCAGGCCACCATAACAAAATACCAGAGACTGCATGGCTTAAACAGCAGAAATTATTCTCTTAACATTTCTGCAAGCTGGAAGTCCCAGTTCAAGGGCCAGCAGGATCTGTTTCTGGTGAGCGTTCTCTTCATGGCTTGTAGGCAACCACCTTCTTGCTGTGCTGTCAGTTCATAGCGAATGTTAAATATTGTTCTTTTTATCTTGTTTGTGGCTTGATTTTGTCACAGACCTTTAAATAGTGTAAAATTTTCTTTTTGCATAGTACTGTTACTTAGAATCAGTTGGGCCCTATCTAGTTTATGAGCTGTGTCAGATACTTTGTTCCTTTTTTTCTATTTTAAAGATTTTATTTATTCATTCATGAGAGACACAGAGAGAAGCAGAGACATAGGCAGAGAGACAAGCAGGCTCCCTGTGGGGAACCCAGTGTGGGACTTGATCACAGGACCCCGGGATCACGACCTGAGCCAAAGGCAGACACTCAACTTCTGAGTCACCCAGGTGCCCCACATACTTTGTTCCTGAACCAGTATGTATCAGCACTAAGATGCTATTCTCCTGAGGATTCTACCCAGGTCATGTATTTTATAAAGAATTTTCACGCTGGCTGATGGGAACATAATTTATTTCTAGCCCTCTGTGAGTTTTAGGAATTATTTTGTCCAATTCTTTTAAGTGATATTGTTTTGTTTCCCCAGTCTCTCATGGTTTCCTCTCATACATGCATAGATTAGTACTTAGCCAAAGACTCAAGGGGATCCTCTCCATACAATCTCTAGGTCTCTCTCTGTGTGTAGCTCCTTGCACAAATTCTACTGTCTGTGACATCTCCAAGTTTCCACTCCTCATTTCTCAGCCAGAGAGACAGTCAGACTCTATTTAGGTTTACCCTCTTGGTTCTATGACCTGGAAACCACCTCCACACAGTAAGCTGCAACAGTTTCAGGTCTTACCTTGAATGTTTCCTTTCTTTCCTGTATCACACTCCTGCATTAGCTGTTGTGCAAGGTATGAAGATTCTTATCCTGCATCTATTGTGTCTGGTTTTCTAGTTGATGAGTGTGAGAAGGCAAATTCAGTTCTTATTATCTTGGTCAGAAACAAAAGTCTTATAAAAGAGTTGTATAAACTGTAGACTCCTGTAGACTCTGTGTTACAGTTTGTGAACGATGCCTTACATTGATACATCTGGATAACCAGCGTCTCTGCTTCCATTTTTCTCCCCTCCAAACTGTATTCATATAACCAAAATAAAAGGTCTCTTGAAGTTCAAAGATGGTCATGCTTCTCCCCTGCTTAAAACCTTCCAATGACTCCCTCCAAGTAAAGTCCAAAGTCATTATAAATGTTTGTATATTTTTATGACTTGGCCCTTCATTATTTGCTGACCTCATTTCATGCCCCACTCCCATTGCACTTGATTCTCCAGCTATTACAAGGTACCTTATGCTTATTATCTCTTTCCTGACTTTGCATATGTTCATTTCTGCCTATAAAAAGGAGAAATAAAAGGTCTTCACAGGTTTTCTTGTGAGAATCAACTGACTTACTACATGTAACTTACTTATAATGGTGTTAGTTTTAATCAAAGAGTACAAATTATGTAACTTTGGAAGCCCAGTTCAAAAGACATATTATTTATAATTTACAATATACTTTGAAGTAAATTACCACTAGATTGCCTTGGACCATGCATAGTGAGGTTTTTTTTTTTTTTAAGGTTATGAAAAAAAGATGGGAACAGTTATCTCTGAAAGATGGCTGTACTTTTCCATACTCAAATATAGTTAGCATTATAATTTTCCTTTTCTTTTCAAATTGTTTGGCTCATTGGGCTTTGGTATTTCTGTGATGGATTTCAAATTTGGTGGAATCAATTTGGTAAAACTCTGTTTTGACTGTTACTGTATCAGCTCTATCATCAAGGAAGGAAATAATTAGAACCATTTATACATACTTGACACTTATTTAATGTTTTAATATTGACTAAATTATTTTACACAGACTACTTTACTTAATCCTCATAACTACATTATTTTACATATGAGTGTAATATCCAAGTGTCAAAAATGATTGTTTTAAAATAAGATTTCACATTAATATATTTGCTAATTAATATATATGCTAATGATAGATAGCAACTTTAACAAAAAAAAATTGCAGAGAATAACCTAAAAATTAAATACTCATTACTCATTACTGTTGTATTCTCAGGAGGAATAGAATGAATTTCCCTTTCCCTCATCCTATTTTAGGTGACTGGTCACCTCTATGTTACCTTATTCCCAGGGACAAGTTAAAAGCATTTTTATGTTCTAACATAGGAAAAGAAGAAAGGGATTGATGGACAGAATGGGCCACTTGGGAGAGAACTCCAAGGAGATTTTGCTTTTTAATTTCTTAACTCTTGAAGGAGAACTAAGCTAGCTTACCCAAGAATGGGAAGGATTGAATCTTCGAGTGGTAAAAATGGAAGACCCACTGCTAAGATGAAGAACAAACATTTCTCTGGGCTGGTGGAGAAGGGCTTTAGGTTCTTGGAAGCAATATGAATAAGTGTCACAGAGATTGCAGAACTCAATATAAGGTTAACACCAGGATACCTGTCTTGGATGGCCTTCAAGGCTAAGCACAACATGAGTGCCAATTCCTGCTTCCATATGGATCTTGGTCAAGAGTTCCAGCCGTGAATAAGTCATGGGGATGTAAGGTACAGCATGGTGACTAGTTAATATAGTATTGTACTTTTAAATAGCTCGGAGAATAGATCTTAAAATTTTTCACCACAAAAAGAAAATGTTTTGTAACCATTTGTAGATGTTAACTGGAATTATTGTGGTGATCATTTTGCAATATATACAAATATTGAATCATTACATTGTACACCGAAAACTAACATAATGTTAGGCCAATTATACCTCAATCAATCAATCAATGTAAAAAAAAGTTCTAGCAAGAACAAGGGCTATGATCTGAGAATCATGGATCTCCCTATGTCCTAGACGACATAAGGCCTGAGATTTTTTTCTGATTTTGTATGACCTCTAGAAGATCAGAGAAAACGCTGGAAGTGGATCAATATTGGACTTCCCACACACTAAGCTATTGTGCTTATGATTTGGAGTTAATTTTATTTTAAAAAATAATGTATAAAAATGGCATTACTTGTTTTGCTGATACCAGAGAATGATTCATAACTGGTAAACTTGTCTGAATAGTTTTTGAAAGCAAACATATTTTTTGGCTTTCTTTCCAATAGCAGATTCTTGATAAATACTTAGTAAATGAACACATGTTGTGTTCTATTTTAATAACAACTATAATACTGCCAATGATAATGTACATTTACTGAGTGTTTACCATATACCAAGTTTTAGACTATGTATTTATGAATGAGTCTCGTTTAGTTTTCACAATGAACCATGATGGTGGAATAATTTTTATTCCCATTTTAAAGATAAGGACACTGAAGCTTAGAGACATAAAGTTCACACAATTAATCAGAAGATTAACCTAGACAGCTTGTCTTGAGAACCGGCAGTCTTAATCATTAATTGTGAGAGAGTCTTTATTTTTTAGCCCTCAGGAACAAAGCAGTTTAGTAACCATATTGGCTATAACACCTGGTACACACTGTTTGGTTATATAACATGATTGAAATTTTTTCTCTGAGCAAATCACTTTTCATTAGAATTATTGCAGTGATCCGCATGCTCAGACTTTTTCTAGTCATGACCCCTCTCTTTTCAAATTCCAAAATCAATGTGCAGTCTCAGAAAGAATTGGTTTATAATTTTTAGGCCTGATCTCAGAAAGATCATTCCCTTTAATACTCTTTTCCTTCTAGTTAGTAAAGTCTGGGTCCTTGGCTCTCCTTAGATTCTTATTTAAAAGGCAGTAGAAAAGGAGTAAGCTTTGGGCTTCGTCCAGTGTTTTCTTAAAACTTGATGCTATTGTCTGTAGTGAGGACACCAGGCACTGTGAAAATAGCAGTGGCATTTCCTGTTGTCATTGTTTCCTCATAACCCTCTTAGCAGCACCATTATTCACTGTGTGGGTTTGTCTGTGGTGGAAAGGGCTATGGCAAAAGCTATGGTAGCCACTATCTTTATGTGGGATGAAGGGATACACATTTTCCATTGTGATACAAAATAGTTTTTTTTTTTAAGTGTGAGTGAAGAATGGGAAGGGGTAGTAAAGAGGGAGAGAGAGAATCTTAAGCCAACTCTATGCCCAGCAAAGAGCCTGACATGGAGCTTGATCTCACGACCTGAGATCATGACCTGAGATGAAATCAAGAGTCAGATGATTAACCAAAATAGGTTATTTCTGACAGAATTGAAAAGATTACCTTGTATGGATCCCATAGCTGATGATTAATATTAAACCTCCATAACTAGAGTGTATTTACTCTAAATGATCTTGATTAAGGTCCATGCTAAACAAAGTTTGGAAGGATGATGATGCTTGAGATTTGCCATTTTTCTCCTTATCTTTCCACTTTCCTCTCAAATTTCCTTCAGAGAGAGAGAGAGAGAGAGTGAGTGTGAGTGTGTGTGTGTGTGTGTGTCTATTTCAGTGTGTGTGCATTTCTTAACAAAGTCCTTTCATCTCAACCTTCCCAATGTATATGGGATGTGTCCATCTCCCTCTATCTCTACTGTCTCTGCTGAATTCTATCAATTCAGCCTGAATGGTAATATCTTCACTGGTATTTCTACTACTGCTCATGTTCCTCTATAATCCATTTTTCACATAACATGTAAAGGAAATTTTAGAAATAGAAATATGATCATCATGTTGGTTCCTGCTTAAAAGCATTTGGTATCTGCCTGAAATTCCTAATATGTCCAATCTTCATGGTCTTCTTCCTGCAAATATATCCAACCACATTTATTTACTAGATCAGTAACTTTTGCATTTTTTTGATCACAGTAAGAAATACCTTTTGCATCATCATTTAGTACATGTGTAGACACATAAACACACATACATATGTCCCTAAAATAAAGTCTCACAAAATATACTTACCTTTCACACATACACACAGGCACATACCCATATACATATATTACATATGTATGTCCATTTCTATGCACTATGCAGGGCCAGGAAATGTTTGTTCTATTTATGTATTGCTTTATTGCCAGCACCTAGAATAGTGACCAGTAGAGAATGGGTACTCAGGGTATATTTGTTGAGTGAATATGTATTAATCTTTGAAATTTATCAAGAAATTGTTACCTCCAAAATACTCCTCAGTAATGCTGATTTGCTTTATAAGTACTGATATTTAGATATAATAATTACTAAATAGAATTTATCAAGGAAAAACATACAATTGAATTTCTCTCTTTCTCTGATATTTATATGAATCAAGAATATTTGTTTTGAACTTTGGATTTCGGTTTGGTGAAGGTTTTTGTCAAAATGTATCAGAGCAAGCTCATTGTTAATTGTCCTTGGAATTTGTGTCACAAAATCTATTAGTTGCTTTTATCTTTTCTATTACACTCTTAAGGAACTTCATTTGAAGTCATATTTAACATATAAAGAACGCTTTCTCCAATTTTTAATATTATATTTTAAAGAGGAGCTAAAAGCTAAAGCAGTGTCTATAAAGGTGTGTTAATAGAAAAGTTTCTCTTTGTAGCTTGCAATTAAATAGTTCACTATAGGAAAAGTAAAGCTCAGAAAATATTTCCTTTCCTATTTATATATAGATATTACCATTTTACTTGTTAACTACAAGTAATTTACACTTATTACAATTTTCCTTTAAAATCAGTAACAGTAGCTATCTTAGAGGCAGAGGTACACATATTAGACATTTTAACATACACTCTTAGGTATAGCAAACAAGCTACATTTAAAAAATATTTATGTATTGCTTTGTTTAAATTAGAACGTCGTATTTCTTCTGCCTCTGGGCAAAGATATATTTTCATTTATTAGACAAGATTCATCATTGTAAAATCCATTAAGCAATAACCGAGTGTCTAAAAGCTTTAGGTATTAATGGAGGATGTTTGGAAATCTGAATAAATGGGAATCTGAGCTGAATAGGTAGGATTCATTAAATTTGAGGACATAGTGGAGTAGGCTTTAAGGTAGATTCATCATGATGGTTGATAAAGCCATCTAGTATTTGTAATTGGTATGTGATTGCATACAAACTCTTTTTTTTCCTACAATATTTGAGATGGCCATTGAGCCTTTTAGCTTTCAGTGTTGGATTTAATTTATATTAGCTTCAAGCACTAAGCTAAATGGTTTCACATATTAACTATTTAGTGACTCTTCTACAGTCCAGCTTTGGACAAGGACTTGAATAGAGGCAGAAGTGAAGCACTTTAATCTTCAGAGAAACCCAGATAGATCAGGTGTGGAGACTGATTTCCTGAAGTCATGCATTATTTGTGTCCTTAGTATTAACTGTGGATATTGTTTTTTCTAAAATCACTTTTAAAAAATAGGGTTATTTCTCAGTGCTTTTTATAATTTTTTTTAAATTTTTATTTATTTATGATAGTCACAGAGAGAGAGAGAGAGGCAGAGACACAGGCAGAGGGAGAAGCAGGCTCCATGCACTGGGAGCCTGACGTGGGACTCGATCCTGGGTCTCCAGGATCGCGCCTTGGGCCAAAGGCAGGCGCCAAAGCGCTGCGCCACCCAGGGATCCCCTCAGTGCTTTTTATAATTAAAAAAAGATCAGAAACAGCCTCAAAAATCTATTGCACTTGGGGTCTAGTTCTTGCCTTTTGTTATTTAACCCTTGAACTCATTTATGGTGTGGATGATATGTCCTTCTGACAGTCATTTGCTAGTTAGGAACTGACTGAGTTGCAATACAACTTTAAAATAATTATGGAGGGGATCCCTGGGTGGCGCAGCGGTTTGGCGCCTGCCTTTGGCCCAGGGCGGGATCCTGGAGACCCGGGATCGAATCCCACATCGGGCTCCCGGTGCATGGAGCCTGCTTCTCCCTCTGCCTGTGTCTCTGTCTCTCTCTCTCTTTCTCTCTGTGACTATCATAAATAAATAAATAAAAAAAAAATTAAAATAATTATGGAAAAAAATAAAATAAAATAAAATAAAATAAAATAATTATGGAAATATGAAGGCATTCTCGAAAAAGTTATTTATAAAATTCTCTATGTGAATTAAAAAATTTATCTCATGCTTTTCTATATTTTGCCCAGCCTTTACACTTTTATTTCACAGTGTGGTTTTAATTTTTATTTCTCTGGAAGGTATAGAGATGACAACGTTTTTTTCAGTCATATTCCTTATGTTTGTTAGCCCCTCGTATGTTAATGCTATCCTTGGAGCCAATTTAAAGGTTTTGACCTCTTAGTGTCAGGAGATGAGCATGTGTCAAGTTTAGAAAAAGAGCAGGGCAACTCATAATCTTAATAAAAAAAGATTTCAAAAGCTCAACTATTGCTATTTGAAGGCATGCTAGACTTTATCTCTGCAGCCTGTAGCTTCAGTGAGTAGTGTTGGGCAGGATTTGGCAGATGTCATTAAAGTAGGCATTCGTATTTTTATTGTGCTTACCACTGTACTTTCTTGTATTGGAATTTCCCCTTCTCCTCCTCTCCATTCTTATTGGCATTTTAGTAAAACATAATCCTGCTTACCACATGGCCTCTGTTAGGACAGTTGTAAGTGTAATTGGAATTGAGAGCCAGCTCAATCTTCTGAGTGCCTGGATTGGGGTGTGTAAGATTCAGGAGCTATCAAAAACTATAGTTTCCTATAGGTGAGTTGGGAACAGAAAAGTCAGTCTGTAGCAAAGAACAGAATGGATGAGTAGAATGGAGAAGAAGTGAAAATTATTAACAGCTCAGAAAGAGAGAATGAATCCCTGGTTGTGCTGTGGATAATCTAGCAAATAAGATTCGGTCTTGAATCCAGCAACAGTAGATGTGGTTTCCTGTTGGTAATGACTCCGATTTTGTCAGTTTATTAATCTTAGTGGCTAACCCATTCTGTCTGTGATGATGTGGTTTTGAGGCTAGCTGGAAGCTAATGGAAACTACTGGAAGATTCCCAATGTGCCAGGCAGCTTTCTATTGTAGAAGGAGCAATGGTTTCCCTGATGGCCTAGTCCTGAATTGTGACTTTAGGAGTTCTTCCTGAAAGTTCAACATAAAATGTTGGTGTTTTTTTTGTTTTGTTTTGTTTTTGTTTTTGTTTTTCAGCCTTATTGGTGATTCTGTAAGCCATTTCATAATCAGCAATAAATCATTTGGGGTTTAAAATGTGGATTCTGTTCTCTGCAACTGAACCATAACAAATACAATAAATAAAGCATTTAGAGCACTATTTATTGCATAGTAAGCACTCAAAATGTGTCAGCTGATATTATATATATGCTAATTTGGGTGTGCCTAAGAGTCATTGGTAGCAGACAAAAGCCATGGCCTATTGGAACTAACATACAAGAGGAATGAGACAGACAGTAAACAAAAAAACAGGAAAAAAAACCAAGAACATTTTATACCATGTTTGGAAGTAATAAGGGCTAAGAAAAAAGAATTGGAGGAAGTATTCTTAGCATTAATAGGATGATCGAGGTAAATGATACCTGAGCAAAGACTTGAAAGATGTTTGTATTTTTTAATATTGTTTTGCTATACAAATTTAAAGACGAAACATTTATTTTTAATACTTTATTTATAACTAATGAGGCTACAAAACACTTAAAGAAAAACCCCATCTTGCTATCATCTTTGTCAAGTGTCATCATTTATCTTCTTCAGATGGTAACTGATATAGAGGCTATAATACAAATCTTCCCAAACTGACCTGCACAGATTACCACGTGAGAGGCTTTTCCTTTCTTATATCTTATTTAGATCCAGGGTGTTTGAAGAATAGGTTGAAACTGAACAGGGAATTACTTATAGACCATTAAGTTAGAGTCATGAGAGTAACACTTTACATTCTGGTGTAAAGTGTAGCACGAAAAAAAGAAGATAATTTTCCATAGCAGAAGGGTTTCACACAATAATGAATTGTTAAGGAAACTCAGAAATAAAATTTCAACAGTTCAGGATGCACAAATCTCTTCTATAACAAGATGGAATGTCCTAATTTGCAAAAATGTCCTAAATTGATCAAATGTCTCACTGGTGACTTACAAGGGCCTATGACCGTGGAGTCTTTGCCTTCTTTGTTCTTTTTATGTATTTAGCTTACGTTTGTACTAGATGTTTTTGCCTTTTTTCACACATCACATTGTTGACTAAAATGGAATTTGAAGTCCAAGAAAAACTCATTCATGCTCACTCTATGATGCTTTTCTGTACCCTTGCAGTTTTGTTTTTCAGATGCTAATAGCTGAATTTTACAATTATTTCTGTTATATTTAACCTTCTTAGATTTGAATCATTGTTCTGACTATTAAATCTAATCCCCGAATCTGTCACCAAATAAGTGATTTTTGTGTCTCCCTCATCACCTTTTCAAGTTCTCCTCCATTCCTATTTAATAGGACTAATGAATCCTTAAGTGCCTCAAATTAGAAGATGAAGTCTGGCAGCATGCTACTAGAAATATCTCATTAACTGCCCATGGGCACCAGGCTCATAGTAATGACTATCCAGCCAATTACATGTTTGTTGGTATAAAACATGGTGTGCCCCCAGAATTAATGATCTGCTATATGCTTTACATATATGTATTATCTGTAGCTTTTTGCGTTTTGTTTGGTTTTTAAGGGAGAAACTTGAGAAGCTATTATCAGAATCACATAAAATAAGTTAGTAAAGTGCCTAGCATGTAGTAAGTACTTTGTGAGTTCAAATTCTCATCATTGCTCTGTCTTCTTAACTGTATTCTTATTAAGCTGACACTGCCCAATCTGGTCTACAAGAATATAATGGTTAAATAACTTCCTGAAATTTAGATCACAATGACTGTAGTATTTCCCTATCAAACTGTTTTTGAAGTCAGGATTTTAATGTGATCATCCTTCTGTGCTTGAGATAAAGCCTAATGCTGATCCACAGAGGCGGTGGATGCAGGATGCTCTAGGGACAGACCTTGTCTCTGAAGACAGACAGAGCTGAGTTGAAATTCTCTTTCTATTCCTCTGCACAACTAACTGAACTTTTCTCAGCCTGAATTTCCATACCAGCAAATGGGCTTAGTAATAGTTTTCTACTTCAGAGAAATGAGCACAATGCCTTCCGTGTAGTAAGAATTAAAATTGTCTTCAATTTTTCATACTATGACATATTGGTGAATAATCATTATAAAATGAATGAATGCATTTTCCTTCTTGAAAAATATAAAATCTAAGATGATGTAATGGCTTTAGCCAAAAATTCATATTTCTTTTATCCCACCAGCTAAAATGTGATAAAAATGAGGTCACAGGTAGAAATTTGGGCCATTTCTTCTACCTTCTTTAATCATCCTCATTCCACAATGTAGTGCACTGTGCTGTCACTGGTCCAATTGTTTTCATTAAATTCTCAGTGTTGGACAACAGCAAAGTAAATAGCTCTGCTTCTTCATCTTCACTTTGTGTCTTCCTCATTTCACAGCTCAGTGACTTCTGAGACAAAGGTAAGGTAAAACTTTAAATTTTTTATTACATAATTTTCTAATCTTTGTGATTTTCAATGTTATAGTACAAGGAAAACATTTAAAATAAATGTTCTTGTTTCTTTCTAAACTTTCACTTACTCTCTCGTCATACATCCAGTTGATTATCAACTAAAAAAGAATCATAAGACATGTAATTTTAGAGCCTTATGTATTTTATTATTTTCAATTTTTCTTGAGAAATTAATCACGAACAATTAGCCATATAATGAAAATAAATCTCCTTCCTGATACAGATCTTTTTCCTAATAAAATAAAGTAAAAATTCATTAGCACCAGAAAAAAATTTGGTATGCCAATCCAAAATGCTTTGCCACACAATGTCAGATATACATACTGGTTTTGGATCAAGTTCCTATAAATATATTTAATATTCCTATAAACATAATTAAGAATTAATTAAGAATCCCTTCGGATTATGCTCTATTCCTGTATGAAGCACTTTGTATCCTGAGTACTTTTGTTCTAAACTTATAGAATAGTACCTCATTTTGTTTATTTGTTTGTTTTTAAATAGAACTCAAGGAAATAGATTTTCTTGATTCTTACAGACCCCAAAATAAAGAAAGCAGGAATCGTGCTAAAGAAAGGTAGGCTGAAATCCATTTATCCATTTAATTGAAGGGATGCTACAATCAGATTGTTCAGCAAAATGGTTTTGGCAAGTACAGTGTCACAGCAAACCACAGCAGATATCTGATTCTAGATACCATCTTTGAAAATTTTTTTCCAAAAATCTAGAGAATTAACTCATCCTGCATTTGTGTTTTGATGAGTAAGTTATAGGAGCTATATTTATTAGTTATAAATACAAACTGAGAGGCTCCTTGCTTGATTCACTGGTTATAACAAAAAAGCCCATCAGAAGGTATTATCCTAAAACAATAGGAAAGAGGGAAAAGTGAGAAATATATGGTACTCAAGTAAAAGCTGAACTCATTTGATGAAATTTTGATTTGAAAGTCAGCACAAAACCTTTTCAACAATTCAGCAAATATTTTTGTGGCAAGGTTTTCTGACTTTCTAATTTTCTATCTTTTTTTTTAAAGATTTTATTTATTTATTCATGAAAGACACAGAAAAAGAAAGGCAGAGACATAGGCAGAGGGAGAAGCAGGCTCCATGCAGGGTGCCTGATGCAGGACTGATCCTGAGACCGCAGATCACACCCCGAGCCAGGGGCAGGTGCTCAACCCCTGAGCACCCAGGCATCCCTCTAACTTTCTATCTTAACCAGAGAGGTATTTAATTTTGACCTAAGCAAAACTTACTATATAAGGTGTATTTGAACAAAATTTATGGAAGTTTGCATATTTTGCACAACTTTATATTTCTTCTTTTATCTACATTTTAATAAACTTAACTAAATACATCTCATCCCTTCAGTTATTTATTAACAAAGATTTATTAAGCTTCCACAAAATGTCAGGCACTGTTGTAGGCAATGGGCATATAAAGAAGTAGAACTCTTTGACCTCATGGAGCAAAGGGGAGTAAGAATAGTGACCTCCATGGGTACAATAAAACCTATAACCAATCAGATACTGAGAAGTGCCTTGGAGAAAAATAAAGGGGAAAAAGAGGAAAAGGGAATGGGGATGAAGGGCTATTTCAAAAAGGTGGTTTGGAAATACCTGAATAAAAAGACGAGATGAGAGAGAGTCACACAGACATTTAGGAGGAAGGCTTTGCAAGCAGGGGAATAGCAAGTACGTAAATGTGACACCAAAGGGTATTTGGCAAGTTTAAGTAACAGCAGGGAGGCCAGCATGGTGACAGGGAAAAGCTGCTGCAAATAGGCTCAAAGCAATAGGCAGGGTCTAGTTGTGGGGGATTCTGTAGGCCATTGTCAACACATTGGCTTTTATTCTGAGGGTTTTGAGGAGTGACATTATCTAACTTACATTTTAGAAGAATTATTCTGGCTGTCATATTCAACATAGACAATGGTGGCAGAGGTGAGGGTAAAATTATATATATATATATATATATATATATATATATATATATATATATCAGCTATATATATTTTGTTCTCTCTTACTATTCAACTATATATATATATATATATATATATATATATATATATAGTTGATCCTCATTATTTGCAGGTTTCATATGTATGAATTTGCCTACTTGGTAAAATTTATCTGTAACCCTTAATCATCCACAGACATGTACATATTCAGAATGGCAAACTATTTGAGAGGTATGATGTGTACATTCCCATCTGAGATCGAACAAGAGAATTCTCTCCCTGCTTTCTTGTTTTAGCTCTCATACAGTGAACAAGTGTCCTTTTTATGGTCTATATGGTGCCATGTTCTTTGCATTTTTGTGCTTTTTGTTAGTGATTTTATTGTTTAAAGGTGGTCCCATGTGCAGTGCTAAAATGCTGTACAGTGTTACTAATTGCAAGAAGGCCATGATGTGCCTTATAGAAGTATATGTGTCAAATCTGTCCGTTCAGGTGTGAGTTACAGTGTTCTTGGCTGTGACCTAAATATTAAGGAATCAACAGTATGAAGCATCCAGAAAAAGAAGGATGTTTGCCAATCTGTATGTGAGACAGCTCTGGAAAGTGCTAACATAACATCTATGGTGCATGATTAAGCTATGGAAAAGATGAAAAGTCAATTTGTGGATTAATGACATAAACAGCAATAAAAAAGGCATAGTAGACAAGATTGTTGGGAGGCAAAGGCCACAGAAATTTAGTCATGTAACCCAGGGTCAGAAAAATGTTAAACCCTTCTCAGCTAGTGCCAGCTGGCTCACACGTTTCAAAAGGCGATGTGGTATAAAAAAAAAATCTTAAACGTTCAGGCAAAGCAAGTTCTGCAGATCAAGAGGCTTACGAATTTTTAAAAATTCCTGCTCCATGTTCTACAGGAGAAGGATTACATGGAAGAATAGGTTCTCAACTCTGATGAGACTGGTTTGTTTTACAATGACATTGGTAGACAAACCTATATTATGCAAATGTCCTCTAAAGCTATTGGCTTTATGTCATTCGAGGACCGATAATTAATTTTTTTTTTTTTGTAATTGACTATTTGTAAGAAATACATGTTTTGGGGGGAATTTTAAAAAATTATTTATTTATTTGGGAGAGAGAGCTAGAGCTTGGGGGATGCGGTGGGTAGAGGGAAAGGGAGAAGTAACTCCCCTCTGAGCAGGGAGCCTGATGTGGGGTTGTGTCCCAGGATCCTGGGATCATGACCTAAGCCTAAGGCAGACACTTAACCAACTCAGCCACCCCAGTGCCCCTGTAAGAAATATGTTACATGAAGTGTCTTTATCTAGAAATACACATGAAACAGGGGTATGGGTTGATGGATTGACTAAAATGTGACCAGAGGCATGCAGGAACATAACCCTGAATTTTCCCCAGGAGCAACGGTTTTATATATGCTAATTCACTGTTTACAGCATCTATTTAGTACAGATAATGAAAATCATCTATGTGTATGTATATTTCATGTGTTCACATGCGTGCGCATGTTATAGACTGAATTGTTTCCCCTCAAAAATGCTTATGCTGAAGGTCTAACCCCCAAACCTTAGAATGTGACTATACTTAGAGACAGAACCTTGAAAGAGATAATTAAGTTAAATTGAGACCATTACACTGTGCCCTAATCCAATTTGATTGATATCCTAAGAACAGGAGATTAGAACACACAGAAAAGACACCAGAGAGATATGCACAGAGAAGAATGACCAAATGTGAAGGGGCAGCAAGAGGCTGGTCATCTGCCAACTGGAAGGGAAATGTCTCAGAAAAACCCAACCCTGCCAGCACTTTGATCTTAGACTGCTAGCTTCCAGAACTGCAAAAATCAATCTGTCATTTAAGCCATCCCGTCTGTCATATTTTGTTATGGTAGTCCTAGCAGACTACTACAATGTATTTCAGGCAAGTTGTGGTAAACAGTTTGGAACAGGCATGTGTTCTATGGTGATAGATTGGAATTTATGGGACATGGTTGATTTTGAAGGCAGAGCTGAGACACATTGCTGGAGAATTGGATTTGCTTAAAAGAGAAAGAGAAAAGTTTGCATTCATGGGTAAATGTTTCCCTATTTTGTTCTCTCTTACTAATCAAGTGTTTTACCATTTATTTAAGAAAAAAAATCTTACGGTATGAGGAAAAAGAGACAATCCTGTATCATTAAAACATATCCAGTGAAATCAGTAAAAACATGATGCCATTTAGGAAATATGATAGTGTTGTTTGTGATAATGCAGAATGTGAATATTCAGGGTTCAATTTTTAAAAAATTTGATTGAGAAAACTTGGTTTGAAGAGTTTAAAATATTTAAAGAGAGGAATAATTTCTTATTTCATTATTAATATTGTTTCCATGGTGTTCTATTAAGAAGAAATGAAACTGAATTGTCCAAATTATAATTAAATTCTGGTGAGGGAGTACAGGATGGATTTTAAGACTTACTGGCATATTTACTGTATCCATGACTAAAATGACCTGAAAGCAAATTGATTTTTGGATATTAAATCTGTTTTAGGAAACAAAGCATCCAAAATAAATATGCCAAGATTCTCTTTGCATTATGAGTAAAAATTTATTGTTTTTAGGTTTAAAAGGATAAATGGAAATTACATAATTTAGAAACTATACTTTGAGAAGTAATTTCTGCTCATTTTAGTTAAGTGTTCAATTTCATTATTTGGATTTGCATTTAGAAATAATAAAAAAATTTGTTAGTATATTGGCATGATTTTTCGGAGAAAGAAAATTTCATCTATTTGATCAATTCATATTTTTTGGGGGGGGTGAGGGGCAGAAAGAGACTCCCAAGCAGGCTCCATATCCATTGCAAAGTCTGTGCTGGGGCTCAATCCCATGAACCTAAGATCATGACCTGAGCCAAAATCAAGAGTCAAATGCCTGACTGACTGAGCCAACCAGGAACTGCCCCACCCCATACTTTTTCTTTTTTAAATTTAAATTCAATCTACATGTTTCACTTTAACAAATTTAGCTTTACTTTTGTTCTGTTACCTCCAATAATCCTTACGACTCATTTTTTATGTTAAGAGGACTATGTATCTGTAATACAAGATGCTTTCATAATTGCCAACATTATAAAGCTGTGTTTTTCTCTCCATGCTCATGTACATTTTTATTTCATCATATTTCATTTATTTCATAATGAAGGGGGGGGAATCTATTGAAATTAACTAAGTCTTTAACCCCAGAGTTACCTTGACTAAGTAAATGGAATGGTTTTAGCTGCAGGATGGTTGGTTCCTAACAGATTCTTCTTTTGTAGCTATCTTAATCAGAAGTTATCAAATTATCAAGCTCTCTACTAGAGCTCAGTTGTCAAAATTGAAAACAAGAAATACTGAAGGAAGAAAACAAAGAAATAAGAGAGTATAAGCCAACCCCGGTTCCTTTCTTAACTTACCTTCTAAAAGAAACTAGGATCCTTTCAGATCACTCTGCAATAACCATTAAGAAACATTTACCAGTCATTTTGGTCTTCACCTTTCAGCATCCAGCACTGGGCATGTTCTTTCACTAAGCTAGAGAATATTAGGAGAATATGAGAATAAAGTCAGTAGATGAAAGGATGCCTGTTTATCCATTTAAAAGGAACTTATAAGACTGTGAGGAAGGCTATCACAATATCACATATTTACAAACTATGGGATGGGAGAGTAGAGCGGTGGGGTAGCAGTAGTGGTCATTCCTATCCTGGAAGATTCAAGACTTGAGTCAGCATCAAGACCCTTACTATTTATGAGATGATAAGCAGTTCAGGAAAGTGTCCATGATTTACTCAGAGAGGGAAAGAGCTTCTTGGAAAGGGCCTTTCTTTAAGTCTTAAATCAAAAATTCTCAGGACAGTGACAGTGTTTTCCTACCAACCTCCAAATCCTGCAATGTATTTGATATTCAATGAAATTGATTAAAATGTCTTATTCATGTTGTTTTGAGAACAAGTGCTGTTTAACTCTATGTAAAATGTTAAACAAATGTTCTTTGTAATAAATACATTTAAAAAAATTTTTAGCCTTTTATCTGAATTTAGACATTGTCTACTTTTTATCCTTAGAGCTAGTTTTATTGACTGCTTGTTCTTGTTTTCCTGCCTCAGATTATCCCTCATTCTACCCTAGAAGTAACTTATTCTGAAAAGTTAGACTCATCATCTATTGGGTAGTTACTAATCACTTATTTTCTAATGCTTATAACATTTGATTTACAACACTTGCAGATTGCATTTATTTATATTATTTCATTTGAACCTGACATTATCTTATGAAAAAGATAGGAAATTATTTTCAAAATGTAAATGAGGACACTGAGGTTCAAAGAGAATCTGTGAGTTGCCTTTGGGCACACTGCTGAAGAGAATGGGGTGGGTGGAGTTAAAACTTGCCTGGTTCCTTCGACTTCCAAGACTTTCACTCTTTCTACTAACATCATATTACCATTGAAGGCAGTTGAAGCTTGGATATTCCACAATAGGGAATTCTCTCTCTAGATTTTCAATCTTAACTATGGGCATGAATATCATAATTCTTTTTTTTTTTAATTTTTTTAACTTTTTTTATTTATTTATGATAGTCACAGAGAGAGAGAGAGAGAGAGAGAGGCAGAGACACAGGCAGAGGGAGAAGCAGGCTCCATGCACCGGGAGCCTGACGTGGGACTCGATCCCGGGTTTCCAGGATCGTGCCCTGGGCCAAAGGCAGGCGCCAAACCGCTGCACCACCCAGGGATCCCAAATATCATAATTCTTAATAAATGATACTAAGCACATTAGAGTAGGCATATGTGAAAATGCTTTATGAATTATGTCTCTAAACAGAACTAAAATGTTATTTAGCTTCAGCAAAATAACACTAAGGTAATTATAATTTAGAAATATTTGATGTATTCAAGTTTTTTTCAGGTTAGCATTTCTTTTTTTCTTATAAAATATAATTTTAGCTTTTAACCAAATAATAAATTGTAGTTGCACATATTTTTTAAAAGCATATAATTTTACAAAGCTTATATATTAAGTAGAATATTGGTTTCACTGCTTTAATAGAGACCAAGTGGTTAATGGTTTAAATAAGACAGAAGCTTTGCTTCTCTCTCCAGTAAAAGTCCAAAATGGCAGCCTGATGTGGTTGTGGGGTAGGGAGCAGGGGAGGAGGCTGCAGTAAGGGGATAGAGAGAGAAGCTCTGCCTGTTGAGTTCTTTCAGAATCCTATTTCTTTTATATTTCTACGTGGCCATTCCCTTGCATGTTTCCCTTGTCTGCATAATTAAATCTGACATACTTTTATACTGCCACAAGGAAAAAGGAGAAGAAGTTGAAGACAAATGTCTTCCTTTCAGGGCTGTGTACTTTTCTGTTCACATTTAGCACCATTTCTATTCACATCTAGGAGGCTGTTTCTTATTTACATGATTTCTCCTAGCGGTTATACATTCAACTAAGTATTTAAAAGTTCAGTTACTAAAAGAGTAGAATGAGAGAATCCATATTGATTGGCAAATACCATTCTCTCATAGCCTGATCACCCATATAACCATGAGAGTTTTTTTGTTTGCTTTTGTTTTTGTTATTTTGGCATATTTAATATACATTATTCCACCTCACATGAGGTGATACAAAGTCTTTTTTTTAATTTAAGGGTTGTTTAATTTTTTTCTTTGATTGAGATAAGCAAATTGTGATCCAGCAGCTCGTAAACTAAAGGAAGAGTTATTAATTACCTCTTTCCTGACTCTACATACAAACTCTTTTACAGAGGGGGAGAAAAGCACATTATACAACTTCCTTGTTCAGAAAATCCATGACTCAATAAAGCCAGTAGTTCATTCAAATTATGAAATCCTGCTAAGCAAGAATTTCTAGACTTTCTAAAATTGATCATTACTCTTTTGCTTTCTGGATATAACTATTTTTTTTCTATTGTCCCTCATGGCTCCTAGATTTTTTCCATCTGGGAAGCATTTTGTTTGTTTTTATCAATTATTCCTCATGGCCATATCTTGAGCGAGTGTTGGAATGTATGACTTCCTTTGGAAAAATACAGATTTCACAGTCCATTTCCTACTAGCATAGATTTGGAGACCTTGAGGTTGCTTTGACAGTTGAAAAGTCACAGCCTTTGTGTAAGTCTCCCTTGTGGCTTCTTTGAGAAGACAATTTACATAAAAATGTACTAGTCTCAGTCAAATCCATGTGCAAGTAAGCATAAGCAGAGGTTTCATCTCACTGTAGATTTTAAGCCTGAAATCTCCTGTTCATTCACTGTTCCTGTGTGGGCCTCAACCCACAGCTGGCATTATAGCTACCAGAAAAAAGAAGATAAATTACAAAAATAATATTAGTAAAGGTATCATAGAACAATAAGGACTAGATATCAGAGAGGGTGAAGCCATTCTGAAATGATCTGAAGATCATGAGATGCCTTTAAGTCCCTAAGGCACTGGCCAATTCTGAATGGGGGCAGAGAATTAGCTTAGTCCAAGCAGAAGGCTACTACTAGGAAAAAAGAATCAACAAAGCTTTCAGTTAACTTGGAAAACTAGAGTGACAAGCTGTAAACCTCTAACACATGGCTGACTTCTCAGACTACTCAAGAGGTTGAGGAGATAAATCAAAAAAGGCAGAGTGAAATTTCTGGCAGACTTGTGGAGATTAAGAAAACAAAAATCACCAAAGAGAGGGTAATTTACTCGAACACACAGTTAATCTCCCCCTGAATAGAAGTGCCATGATTTGAAGGTCAAGTGGCTGAAGAACTGACCTTGAAACCTGTAACAGCAGAGCTTCATATCCTAAGTCTTTTAAGATGAAGAAAGCATATTTGCCAGACTTTCAAAAACCAAGGGAGTTCATGCCATAGACACAGTGGTTAACCAACAGGTAAACTGAGTCTTACCAAAACTTCAATCCAATCCTGAAAGATTTTAATCTCCAACTGGTTGAGGCCAGTACCTCATTAAATGTGTTTAACAAAGGACAGGGCCAAACCCTTTCGGATGGAAGATAACGTTATTTGGAATCTGTGGTCCCTTCATCACAATTTTCAGCATATCACAAAAATTACTAAACATGTAAAGGGGCAGGAAAATGTAAAGAGAAAGAATAGATAATCCAAGTAGATGCATAGGTCACTTACATATTGATAATAACTTTAAATATAATTAAAATGTTAATGACAACTGAGGAAAAGTAGAAATAAAATGCAAGGACTTAGAATTTCAGTATGTAATTACTATTTATGAAAATTTTCAAATGGGAATTCTAGAGTTGAAAAATAAAATTAAAATATCAATATCTGACATTAAAATATCAAGAAATGGTTTTAACAGTAGACTGGAAAAAAAGAAAGAAAGGATAGTAAACTAGAAGACAAGTCAACACCAAAACAAAAGCACAGAGTAAAAAAGAGAATGTAAAAATGAAATCCAATAAACATGTGAGAGATATGTGTAACACATCGAAAGACCAACTTAGTGAAAGCTACTCTGAAGGTTATCTGAAACAACCTTAATAAGGGAGAAAGAACAATCTTTCTTGCCCAGAACACATTGGGACACGACTGGCATAGGCATGAGGGCCCCTTCTTATCTCTTGCTGTTAGAGATGTAAGAGCTGGTTAGCTTTTCCAAAGTAAGTGCAGCCCAAATTGAATTGTCTTCCATCAATATAAATTGAAGTTAACAGACTGAAAGAGAAACATTTTTTAAAAATATTTTTATTGATTGATTCATGAGAGACACACAGAGAGAAAGAGAGAGAGAGAGGCAGAGACACAGGCAGAGAGAGAAGCAGGCTCCATGCAGGAAGCCTGATATGGGACTTGATCCTGGGACTCCAGGATCACACCCTGCTCCAAAGGCAGATGCTTAACCACGCCATGCTTAATCAGGCATCCCAAGAGACACCGTTTTAGAAAAGCTTTAGTCTCTTCATCCTCTTCTTTCAAGTGGAGTAACTCTTGCTAAGTTTATTTCTCTTAGGCCTCTTTCAGAGTGGCAACGGACAGCCAGCAAGTACCACACTTTTGACTTTTCTCATTACCTTCTCTATAGTTGTATTGTCCAAAGAAGTAGCCACTAAGTGTATGTAAGTTGCTTAACTGTAAATTAATAAAAATCAAACAAAATTTAATATTCACCACCTCAGTTGCAATAGTACATTTCAAGTGCTCAGTAGTCACACATAGCTAGTGGCTATTGCATCAACAGCACAGATGTAGAAATTTATCCCCAGTTTTTTAGTATCTATATGAATGTGTCACACTACCCTAGAGTTATAGAATCAATAATCATAGTTTGCCTTCTAACTTCTACCAAATGATTACCAGGCATAAAAAAGAGTTACCAGCTTTTCAGCTGGCAATATTGGCTAAGCTAAGAGCTTTAATTTAGAATGATTGGGTAAGGATATATCGATTTTGTTGAGAGTTAGCTATCAGAATCTATTTATCATTCTTTGAAAGCCAGTGTTTAAAGACATGAATCCCTAGATGCCCCCCTCCCCCCCAGGGTATAAACAAGGCTGCCACTTCTGTCCAAGCCCAGTAAGAACTGAATTTGGTCATGGAAGGTTAGGGGATGTGTCTCTCTATCTAGCATGCAAATTTTTGTTTAATCTGCTTCTAGATGGCAACCAGATCTTCTAGTGTGTGTGGTACTCTGAGTCTAAGTGTTCTAGCTCAGCCTTGCTATGGAACAATCTTTCATCCTTTTGGAAGAATTTAGTGGAAGTTCATCACTTGATTGTGTAGAGGTAGAAGGGACATCTAGGAATCTAACTTCTCAAACAGACTTTCAACCAGTTCTCTGTCTTCAGAGTTTGTGGTATCTCATATTTTGAGGTTTTTCTTGGTATACAGTGCATACCAATTTGCTTTGGCTTTCTTCTGCTTTCAGAGATTCAGATTTCAGGTCCCTCCTATATGTTTCTTTCACCATTCACCCACCTTCTTTCCAGATTCCTTCTTTAGTTGAAATCTCCTATTTGTTACTTTCTCCTCTCCAGTCTTTCATTTTCCTGTGCAATACTCTTTTAAAAAACTCTTTCATAGATATTGTAATGGAATTTTTAAAGACAAAGGAGATGAATAAATATACTCACTACACCAGGTTTAACCAAGAACCCTGCATTACTTTAAAACTGAACTAAGCTGATAAACAATTTGTATCAGTGGGGACTGACATGCATTGTGTATTTAAAATGTGCCAGGAACTTCTCTCCTTTTAGAATTTGAATAGTTCTATGCCATAGTTGGTATTATACCTATGAAAAAAACAGTGACATAGGTTATATACTGGAGGTCCCAGTGCTTAATAAGTGAAAACCTTAGTGTTTAAACTATGTCTAATTTTGTCATGCTCCCAGATATCATATAGTGCCACTGCACTATTAAATGAAGTATTTGTCAAGGATCCTTGCTTGGGTTTGAATCCTAGGTATGCCATGCAATAGCTATATAACCTATTTAAGTTTTACTTAATTTCTCTATGTCTCACTTTCTCTGCATGTAAAATGTTGATAATAGTAGTATCTAATCTCATTGAGTTGTTGAAAGGATTCAATACATTAATATATGTAAATGGTTTTGAATAGTGCCTGGCACACAGTGAGTTGGTGTTAATCATATTATTTTACTCCCCTACCTAACTCAAGGAAGAAAAGATATTATTTCTCTTATAGATGGTCTTTTAAATCTAGGAAGTGTGACATTAAGAGTCTGATGTCCATTTGTACTTTTCATGTTTTTCTAGAACTTTCTGAGACTAAGGATTGAACATGGAAAAACTGTTACTGAGTGAGCTAATGAAAGAGCAGCACACTAATCTATTTTACTTTTAAGAGTGAAATATACCATATAAGCTCTGAAGATAGCTATCATTTTTTATATCCTCTAGAATAATTTCAGTGGTTTCCCCTACCATATTCATTCTATTCATTCATAGTTCAAAACTGCTTGTAATTTTTATATCTTCTAACTTTGACTTAATATCCCTAGAAAAATTTCTCCCTATAACAAAGTTGCTTTAGAACCCTAGTTTTTGAAATGTTGGTGCACAGGTCATGAGAAGTAGTTGTGGGAACTTTAAAACTATCCTGAAACAACCTCCTTGCTTACTTGGCTTTTATATTTCCAACTAAATCCAAACCACTCCAAGCCTGAGTGCCATCAACCTTTGGCAAAACCTAGTTTCTTGGTTCCAATCAAAAGTGAATCATTTTTTAAACACTCTAGCAACCAGGATATAAATCCTTTAGTTTACACAGGTGACCTCATGAATATTCTTTTTCAGGCTTTGTGTATTCGAGAGATAAAAATATTAAAGGCATTGGATATTAAAACTTTTTTCTAAGCATTGAAACTGGAAGGAGAGAGAGGCTGCAGATCTGTGCTCTGAACATGTGTTTTAAAGTTAAGGAGGAAAAGACATGAGAAAAAACTTTATAGGCTTTAGTGAAACCAAAGCATTTGGAGCACAGTTTAATACATTTGCCAAGTACCAAATACAGCTGGGTCCTCCCACAGTTCTTTTAATTGGAAGCAGATTTCTGTGCTAATTCTGTAATATGAAGAGAGCTCTAACTGTATTTCTTTCCTAAAAGTAGGACATTATATTTGCAGTGACCACTTCTAATATCAACAACTCCTTAGCAAATATTTTGTTATAATTCAAATAATATCTGACTTACAAATTCCCAATATTTTTCAGTATTTATTACCTTATTATAGAGTTATATTGATAGATTTTGATTAATAATTAAATACATAAAAAAATAATTAAATACATAAAAATAAAATTTATAATCAAGCTATTTTGTTTATTTATAATTCGATAATTTTGTATTTAGAAATGTAAAGGCAAAAGTTATCTAAATAATTAAAAATATAGAAAGGTGTATACTAGAAAGTAAAGGTCTACATTCTGTTTTCGTTCATACAAAATGAGAGAGAAGTTTTCTTCCCTGCTAAGTTTGCAAGATTTACTATATTTTTAACATTTAGATATGATAACATTTTAGAGAAAAAGACTGATTATGTTGAAATAAAGATTTGTATATATGTAATATTTATTTATATATAGTGTACAAATATATATTTTATATTTAAAAATTTTATATATTCCATTTGAAACTGCCAGTTTCTGAGTCAGCAAATGTGCTACTTAATATTAATATAATGAAAATATATTTATTCAAAATGTATCTAATACCTACAGGCCCACGTTAATGCTTAGTATATTTTGTTCTTAATAAACACTAATAACACCATTAATAATTTAAAGGAATTTCATTACAAATGTTCATTAAAAAGGTATTAAAATATTTTTTTAAAGTAATTGTGAGGCATTATTTCAGACTGCCTTATAATGGCCATTAGGCAATAGGAAAAAGCATGTAGTTTTTATTTTATTTTTTCTTAAATTTTTATTTATTTATGATAGTCACACACACGAGAGGAGGAGAGAGAGAGGCAGAGACACAGGCAGAGGGAGAAGCAGGCTCCATGCACCGGGAGCCCGACGTGGGATTCGATCCCGAGTCTCCAGGATCGCGCCCTGGGCCAAAGGCAGGCGCCAAACCGCTGCGCCACCCAGGGATCCCAAGCATGTAGTTTTTAAATGCAACTCTTCTTTGATAAGAATCTAAGCAGTGGGTAAAAGATAAAATCACTGTTGAAATAGCTCTATAGTCATTGAACAATTTTTAGAGTGCACACTTTTTTAACAATAAATAATTTTTAGCAATAATATATACCAGAGAGCATCATCATGATTTTCCAAGTTTTCTATCCCTTGAAAACAAAATAATTAATTTTTGTTGACAGCATTATAAGTTGAGGTATTTACCTAAATTTAACAGCACAGTGAAGGAGCTGTTTGAGGAAACTGAGCATACTGAATTATAGAAACTTTCTTTTTTTAAAAATTTTTTATTTATTTATGATAGTCACAGAGAGAGAGAGAGAGAGGCAGAGACACAGGCAGAGGGAGAAGCAGGCTCCATGCACCAGGAGCCCGACGTGGGATTCGATCCCGAGTCTCCAGGATCGCGCCCTGAGCCAAAGGCAGGCGCCAAACCACTGAGCCACCCAGGGATCCCTAGAAACTTTCTAAGGATATTCTACAAAGACTATTTTCATTAGAAAATGAAAAAAAAAATCTCCAAAGTATTAGCTCAAGCATTAAAAATTGTCCTAACAATGTACTTCAAGAAAATGTTCCTTCATTATTATGCAGGACAGCTAAATAAAGGGTCCATATATGTAGTAGTCTATTTTCAGGATCTTAAGTCTTTTCTGTTCATCTTTGTGTTATTCTCTGTGCTACTATCACAATTTCTAAATATTAATATATTTTATGGTAAGATTTAGTATTAGTTGAACAAGGCTTCTGTGTTTTATTTTCATATAAGAGTGTTTGTCTCTTCATGACCCTTTAAAGTTCCATTTCCATTTTAGAATCAAATGAATAGGGCAGCCCGGGTGGCTCAGTGGTTTAGTGCCGCCTTCAGCCCAGGGCCTGATCCTGGAGCCTGGGGTCCAACATCAGGGTCCCTTCATGGAGCCTGCTTCTCCCTCTGCCTGTGTCTCTGCCTCTCTCTCTCTCTTCCTCATGAATAAATAAATAAAATCTTTAAAAAAAATTAAAAAAGAATCCACTAAATAGCTGAAAATTCTGCATGATTTTGTCTGGCAATACATTGAATCTATAAATCAGTTTGTGAAGACTTGATCCATCTCTGAGTCTTCCAGTTCATGAACATAATATGGCTCTTCATTTACATAGATCATCTTTAATTTCTTCCAGTGACGTTTTTTCATTTGCTCCATCAAATTACTGCATCTCCTCTCTTAGAGTTATTCTTTGTTGCCTAATATTTTTGATGCTATGCTAAGTTTTACTTTTAGAAATACTTTTTAATGGCTGATCATTAACACTAAAAGATTTTGGTATGTTGATTTTGTAGAGAATGAGCTTTGCTAAACTCAGAGAAAGGGGAGCACCTGAGTAGCTCAGTCAGTTGGGATGCACATGGGACTTTCGGTTTTGCAGAGTCTACTTGTCCTTCTCCCTCATCTATCCCCCTCTCCCCCAACCCCCCCACATTAAATAAAAATAAATAAATCTTAAAAAAGAAAAAAAAAAACAGAGAAAAAGATATAACCCAGAAGATCTCCTTAGATCTCATCAGCCATTACCTCTGTCTCCACCTTATCCCCACTGATCACCATTCTCAGGACTCCTAACCCCAAAAGTTAATTTTGTCTGTTTTGCAAGTTTCTTTTGTGCCTGGCTTATTTCCTTCAATGTTGTGTTTATGAGATTCATCTATATTTCTGTGGGTAGTTATAGGTAGTTCATTTCCATGGCTGTTAGGTACTACAATGAATGTTAATTATGTTATTCATGGATATTTTAGTTTCTATATATTTAAAATAATGGTACTAGCATTCTTATAGAAGAGTCTTATTCTACATATGCATATAATTTGGGAGGGGTATTTACCGAGGAGTGGGAGTTGAATGCTATTCATAGTGATCTTCCTCCTTATTAAATGATAACCAACTATTTGTGTGTGAGACTCCCTGTTGCTTCACATCCTAGTCAGCATGTTGTATTGGTGGGTGTGATATCTCATTTTGTTTTTAATTAGAGTTTCCCATTGTTAGTGAAGTTTAGTATCTATTAGTATGCTTAGCAACTATCTGGATATCCTGCTTTTAAAATGCTTATTCTGGGGCACCTGGGTGGCTCAGTCATTTGAGTGGCTGTCTTTGGCTCAAATCATGACCCCAGGGTTCTGAGATCAAGCCCCCCTGTTGGGCACCCTGCTCAGCGGGAAGCTTGCTTCTCCCTTGCTGCTCCCCTGCTTATGCTCTCTCTGTGTGTCTCTCTCAAATAAATAACATCTTAAAAAATAAAATAAAATGCCAATTCAAATCCCCTCCTCTTTTCACAAAATTAGGTTGCTTGACTTTTGCTATGGATTTGTAACAGTTCATTATATATTCCAGAAATGAGCCCTCTCAATATATGAATTACAACTCGTAAGATGCCTTCTTGTGGACTTGACTTTTTACTTTCTTAAGGATGTTTCCTGGCAAATATTTCTTAATTTAAAATTCTCAATTTTAATTTAATAAAATTTATCAATCTTTAATCAATGGTTAGTACATTTTTCATATAGTTTCAGTAGCTTTTTCTTACTCTGAGGCTTTGTATTCTATATCTTTTAGAATCTTCATTTTTGTTCTTTTAAATTGGTGTATATAATTAATTTGGAACTGATTGTTTTGTATGGTATGAGGTAGGACTCTTTTAATTCCATATATTTTTATAAACTCCATAAATACCTTTATTATTGTTTTATAGGGTCAGTATTTAATTAGAATCTTCCACATTTCCAAATTTAAGAAAGAAAGCAGATGAGCATATGGTAAGGGGGAAAGAAAAAAAGGAGAGAGGAAAACAAGCCATAAGTGACCCTTGAGGGTGGAGAACAAACTGAATGTTGATTGAGGGTGGTTGAGTGGGGGATGGGATAGATGGGGGTATTAAGGAGGGCACTTGTGATGAGCACTGGGTATTGTATGTAAGTGATAAATCACTGAATTCTACTCTAGAAACCAATATTTCACTATATGTTAACTAACAAAATTTAAATTAGAAAAGAATTATCCACATTTTCATACTTTTCCTTGTGCTTTCTCCCTCCTTGCATTTCTGAGCTTTCATCTGGGATTATTTTCCTTTCGACTGAAGTATATCATTCAGAATATAGTTGTTGGTTATAAAATCCTACTTTTTGTTTGAAATACCCCCCTTTCACCTTCATTCTTAAAATATTTTTTATTAGATATAAAATCTTCTGTTGAAAATTATTTCATTTTAATAAATTAAAGAAAAAGATTCTAATGCTTTCTTCCAGTTAAGAAGTCAGCCATTAATCCTTGGAAAATAATTTATCTTTTCTCTCTCCTTCTCTCTTTCTCTCTCTGATTTCTTCCTTGTGGTTTTCTGAGTTTTACTGTGATGTGTCTGCTTTTTATCCTGCTTGAGGTTTCATTCCATTTTTAAATTTGCACACTGATATTTTCAGTTCTGGAAAATTCCCTGGCTCTGTTCCTTCAAATATTTCTTATGCCTCATTCTCTTTCTTTTCTTTTTAAAAAGATTTTATTCGTTTATTCATGAGAGACACAGAGAAAGAGAGAGGCAGAGACACAGGCAGAGGGAGAAGCAGGCTCCACACTGGGAACCTGATGTGGAACTGGATCTTGGGACTTTGGGATCATGCCCTGAGTCAAAGGCACTCAACCACTGAGCCACTCAGGCATCCCTCTCTTTCTTTTTGAAACTCCAGTTAAATGTTACATTTCCTTATTGTATCCTTAAGTTTAATATCCTTGGTCCAATAATTTAATATTTTTGTCTCTCTGTACTTTATTCTTGAGGTTTCTTCTTACTTATCTTCCAGTTCACAAACAGTTTCTTCAGTTGGGTCTAATTTGCTCTTAAATCCATTAAGTTTCTTATTTTAGTTATTATGCTTTTCAGTCCTATACATTCTATTTAGCTCTTTTGCAAATATTTTGTTATCACTTCAGAATACTCTTTCATTTTTCCAGCTTGGCTTTTATTTTCTTGAAAATTCTAAATATGGTTACTTTACGATCAGAATCTGGCAATTCCAATATGTAAAGTCTTCATGGGTCTGTTTCCTTTGGGTTTTGCAAATGATGTCTTTTTGGGGGGTACCTAGTTATCTTTGTACACTAGACATTGTATTTAAAAAAACACTATAGAAGAATTCCAAAGGCCAATATATTATTACCTTTCCACACAGAGAATTTTGGTTTACTTTTGTTACTGTTTCAAAGTGAAAGAAATTTTAGATTCCCTAGTCCAACTTCGACTTAACATTTTTATGGGCTCTTGATAATGTACTGAGCTATAGGTATTTTTAGTGGCTGGTTTATTTCTGGTTCACCTGTACTCCTAGGGAACAGTCCTTTGGGATTGCAATCTGATATAGGGAGTGCTTCTAAACCCAATATAGCTCAAACCTTTCAGAACCTTGCACTCCAGGTTTTATATTTTGATCTCTGCAAGGCTGCTAAGTAGCTTAAGTAGCTCCAGTACAAAAGTAGCCTTGAATGTTGGGTTTGGTTTTATGAGTTCCCATCCCTCCCCTGGATGTCAGCCCAGTAATTCTTCATGAATTTATAACTTTTTGATACACTGAAGAAGCTTTCTTTTTAATATCTTATCTAGCTATTTTTAGTTTTCAACCAAAAGACTGGTCTGAATTAACAAGTACATCTTCAGTTGAAACAGAAGTTCCAAGTATTCTTCAGTTTCTGTGCAATTTCATGTCTAAGAAGTAGTCATTGGAAAAAGAAGATAGAGTACATTACCATTTTCCTTCATCCCCATACACATTAGAGAATAAGCCTAGTTCCACTGATGATAATGGATTTAGAAAAGACATTAACTTATGAAAAGACATTAACTTATGAAATCTACTCAGTTAAGATAAAATGAAGTTGTTGAGTAAGTCAGTATTCTGCACACATGTGAAATAATGAATAAGTCTTACATTATTATTCCCAGGTAAATATTTAGAGTTTTTTTTTTCTTTTCATTTCTCTTGCTTAATACTTGCCATAAAGACAGAGAAAGCACATGCAATTGGGTTTGTCAAATACATCACTGGAGAGACTGTTTAATAATTTTAAATGTATGTAAGGCATTAGAAATTAAAGGATTACTGTTAAAAGTCTGTTTTGCCATAAGGTACACATAATGATAATTGGCTAATGGCAATATTCTAAGTTACTAAAAATTACATTACTAAATTACTAACTCACTAATATAAGAAAGTGATCAGATATATTATCAGATCTTTTTAATTGTCAGCAGTTTAAAATTATAAACAAAAGTATATAATTATATCCTTATGTCTTCAGTTAACCAGAAAGTTCAATTAAGCACAACACTAGATTTTTTGGTAGTAATTGTATGTCTCAATCATATTTCTTTGCTCCTTTTCTTTGTAAAAAAAGCAGGTTATCTAATTGTCTAAAAGGAAATTTTCCCTTATGACAGTTCTGTTCTCTTTTATATCTATTTGTTTTTTTAACACCTCATAATTTTAAAAGTGACTTGGCAGGAGCCAAGTTACATACAATAAAAAATCATCTTTGGACCTATTCAATATTGTAATACCAAATATTTTAAATCACTTTTATATTGCCGTATGTATTCTATTTAGCATATGGCCATACTACTTAGTATCCTGCCTGCTGAAACATTGAATAGGTATTAACTTAAGACATGCATTCTTTAGAACAACAATAAATTTCATATGATTTAATATGAATCAAAATACATGTACTCTTATATAACAAAGCTGAGGTCATTTTTTTCTCTATCAGGTCTTTGGATAGCTTCAAATGCAAAGAGAAATTCTTACTCATGAATCAGTAATTTGCAAGCAATCATCTTTTCTATTCCTCACCTTCCAGATGTTTTCTGATATCTGCTTTATGCTTTCAGAATAACTTCCATTTGCATCACTCTAACATGACTCCATCGGAGAAAAGCGTATGTCAAGGCTGAAATTACTACTCTCATTTTGTAGCAAAACTCTGGTGTGAAAAGTTGAAAGTCACATGACTATTCAGCTTGAGATCTGGTACTCCACCCAGAATCCATAGAGTATTTTCCCCCTAATTTTTACTACTTTATCTCTCTTCTTGCATTACTTTAGAGATTTCAGCTTCTGTGGAATAATTTATGCAAATTACGCATTGACATTTGGGAGATTTCCTAAAATTTGTTTAATGAGTGTTATAAATATAGCACATGAGATAAGCTTTAATGTCTTAGGTTAATTCTTTACCGTTAATTACTTTCTATGAATTGGTTCAGCATTTTTTGCCTTTCTTGATGGTAATAGTATAATTCTGTAGGTCATTTGGTTGCATTTGTAAATTAACTATTCATGGAACTCCTGAGAGAGTATTTTATGTCTAGTTCACATGGCATGGCAACATTTTAAATTTGATTTTAGAGTGCTCTAACCAAGTCCTGAAGAACTGTAACTCGAGGTGAAACCTGCTAGCTGTAAGTTCTTCATGTAGCCCAAGGGTTTGTTTGGTTTTGATTAGTTTTACTAGACTTCATTTGGTTTCAATTAAACCTTGAGACAAGCCAGTGACTTTCATGAAAAATGCGGGTTTCTCAAGTTAGAAAATAATTCTTTGTGTGGAAAAGTGTAATTTTTTTTTTACGGAACAAATATCAACTCTAAGGTAATTTCAGAAGATTTTGTAATAAGGTTACAAAGAGTGAGATATTTGTATATTGAATTGTTTTGTGATGTTTTTGAATATTAATCATCTTATATTCTTACATGGCAAAATGAAAATCACTCCATATGTTTCCAAAGCAACAATAAGGCATATTTAATTATATAACTGTAACAACCTTTTATATATAATTGTGTATTATGGAAAAGAAATTTGATTTAAAAAGAAGCAGCTATTCTAGTGAGCTTGGGAAATATTGTAATTCATGTACTTTATGAAGGGCTTTATTTCAATATTACATGATCATAGATTGTGTCTAAATGGGACCATTTACTTAAGTTGTAAGTATTTTATTACCTAGAAAATAATCTACAAGTGTAATATCTCTGGATATTAGTTAAAAGTAATGTATATTACTCATTTGAGATGGGAGAAGGAACAGCACAGATTATAACTATATTTATTTGTTATAAAAAAGAGAAATGTGGTCCTTAGTCCTCAGGGAAAAATCTCAGGTATAAGTTCTTTTACATTTTCCAAATATTTATTTTATCCTGAACAGTTGTTTGGTCTCCTAAAATTTTATTTAAAAAAATTCTATGTTAGGCAATAAAGACAAATAAAAAACAAACGCAAAAATAGTGCTATTGGTGATAGAAAATGTAAGTTTCTCTTTGCATTCATGTTTCCTTGCCTTAACATAATAATGATTTTCCCCCAGAGGCATCACCAAATACCCCACCATCTGTTTAAGGTTATGCCAAAAATATTGCAGTTATAAATTTAGGACACATGTACAAAAACTCACATAAGAACTTAAATATGTTATCATAATGTTCCTTAGTATTCTCTCAGCATCAAATGGAGAAATTAATGAATATATGAATATTCTGCTCATAAACATTATGTCTGTAGAATTTAGACTTTACAAATAAATTTGTTAAAAAATGTAAGAGAATTTTAACATTTGTTACCCTGAAGCCAAGAGCAGATTACCTCTTGAATAAAGGTCTTCCAATTCTGTAATTCTAACACAGCAAATATTTCATATTTACAAGCTTTTTTTAAAAAAAAAATTGAACACTTGAAGTATTGCATTCCAAGATTTAAATATCAACAGCCTCCTCAAATATTTTTGTTGAGTTGTTTATTAATACCTTATGTGGTGACATAAATTAAAATTAATGACAGCTGGCATGCATGTGAATTAAGTCTTTAAATATTTCATTATATTTAAATAAATAGAATGGGGGGGAAAGCATTGATTTCTTGTTCATACTGCTCAGATTTGGGTTTAGTTTCTGCCATGAGTTTATATTTTGTTTTTGGGCTCTTCTCCTTTCTGAGTTTTTTACTTTCCTCAAATGGAAAGAAGCTCCCAATGTTTCTTTCCACCGAACATTCTATTAGTTTAGTTTAGTCTGGCTAGCCTAGAATTATACATTATTTATATTTCTAGTGTGATATTGTGTCAATTTTATAATAACTTTTGACCTTGTAACCTTTAAATTCATCTTGAAGGAAGTAAAACTAATTAAACTGGTAACATGCTAATTTAACATTTTACTGCTACTTCTAAGTGAATAGGTACTATTTTCTCTATAGACCAAGAACTACATATTAATCCATTAAAGAATATTGAGGGCCTCTTCTTTTATTTTTCAGATACCTGTTAAGGCCTCAGGGTCCTAGGGATAAGAAATTCAAAGATGAGTAAGAGATGGGTTTTGACTTTAAATTCAGACTTTTTTTTTTAATTCAGTCTTGTTAGATAAAAAGGCAAGTAAACAATTACAGTGTAGTGCAATAAAAGGTTTATCAGTTCAAGTTCTCATTAGAAGTATATCCTAATGTTATTGATAAGGGATCAATCTCAGATTAGTAAAAGTAAGTGATGGTACTTTCAATAAAAATGGAAACATTTTGTTTAGAAAATGAACACAAGATAGATTTTAACATATCCATCAGAGAAGATAGATTGATATAATTATTTCATTTCACATATAGAGAAATATAAACTTAAACATGAAAGGCTCAGTCTGTTTTGAATTTCCGTGTCTTGAAAGAAAAGAACAAGATGGTAGCAACCAACATTTTTACCAGTGTATCAGAGATGCATATCATAAACTACTTGCATACTATGCTCAAGGGTTGCAATGATCATCAAGGGAAAGAAAATGCATTAGTGACTAATTGGGAGAAATGGAAGAGGTGTCAATGCTATTCACCACAGGTATGCTCTTACCATTTATTTTCCTGGCTGGATTAATGAAAGGATGCAGAACCTGGGTTTTCTAAAGGCAGAAAGATCATCAGAACATACCACTATAGTGAATTAAAGAGTAACAGAACATTATCTTCCTGTATTCTTTTATTTCTTGGTTGGAGTTATATAAAAAGTTTTACTCTAAAAAATAAAAAAAAAATGAGTGGTTTGACTAAGTCATGGGATCAACTCATGATTTCATTAGAACCCAGATTTTGGATAACCACATATTCTTAAAATGTCCAGTAGACCGAATTGCTTCTCTAGCTTCGGATACCAACCACTAAATCCAAGAATGCTTGAGAGGAAGCAGGCAGCCACTAAAACACAATGGGATTTATTCTTTCATCCTGGTTTTAAAGAAAGGATCTTAAAAATCAAAATTCTTAGCCTAGAAAGCTTCAAAAGCCTTTTTTCAAATACTGCTGAGAAATCTTTGTACTTTGTAGCTCAACATTAGTCCATGCTACTCACATGAGATTCTCAGCTCTAAGACTCTCACTTGGAGAGGACGGAATATCAAAAAAAAAGGTATAGTCTGGATTTTGCCTTTGATAAAATGTTTTCAAACAAGAATATTGGTGCAACAGCTTTTGGAATAGAGCTTCTGAATAATGAAAAACAGTGAAATACAAGTTGGTTTTGTTAACCTCCCTAAGAAAGCTAATTAAGACAATTTCTGTATTGGCTGAAGAAACTATTTTTTCCTTTAAGAAATCACAATGAAAATGCAAGATCTTACAGTGAGAAATAACTGCCCCTTTGCTAATTTCAAAGGCTTTGAATATATTGGTATATTAACCCCACATATTTTCTAGAGGGATCATCAAACTAGTAGCTAGAAGACCTGAGTTCTGGTCTTAAATCTAGCATGTGCTCTATTATCTTACCCATAGTCATTCACTTCCTCTGGAAGAGATCATTAATGCAAATCAAATTTCCCATATGCTCTCCAACATTTTCTAGCATCCCCTGTAGTGAGGTTGGAGTCATGTGACAAAAACCTTACATTAATGCAGGGGATGATTGTCACTTTCAAGATGAGGGAGTTAGGTGAAACAGGATAAGTTTTTAATGATCTCTGTCAACTGCAAAGCCGTAAGCAAAGGATTTCAAATGGCAGAATTGCAAGATGGAAGGAAGGAAATCTCTACCTTGTGAAAGGTGGAGGAAAATCACTTACTCATTATGACATGAGCAAGAAGTAAATCTTTGTTGTGTTAAGCCACTCCAAACTGGGAGTTGTTGTTGTTGTTGTTGTTGTTGCTGTTTTACTATAGATTATAGATTCATATTCCCCAGCTGTATTTCTGTACAACCCATATGATTAACTATGGGACCACACAAATTGGCCATTAATAAAATGTTAAATTGACTGTTCCTGTCTATATGTGTTCACTCAGATATGAGGTAATTCTGTAATGGAAACGATGCAGCATTCAAGGTCCTAACTTTCAACCCAGGAACTTATCTATTAGACTATAGTGTCTGACAGTACACATGTTATATTTTGTCCATTTTCAACTGGTGAAAAAAATCCCACCCATAATCCCTTTTAGTATTATGAAGGTTACCAAAACGTTATGGTAGATCACAAAGCTGTTTGATACCTTGAATTTAGAAACTCAGTACATTGGTAACCAATGGGTAACTTCTTGTCTATCATAGCCAGAGTGGACATAGTTACAATGGTCAAGCATCAGAATGTAAAGTGTGATACACATAAACAAATATTAGTGAGGATTAAATGAGTAAATGTTTGTAAAAGTGCTTGGAACAGAGCCTGGCACCAAATTAATAATATAGGTGTTTGTTAAATGAAATAAATCAATATGATAATGATGGATAATGGAGTCTGAAAGTTAGGATCTAGTTGGTTTCCCATCTAATTTTCTTTTTGTAGAGTCCCATACACATGTTATCCAATTTCTATCTGGAAATTTTTTTGGGTGCTAGGGAATATGGTTGTATATTATGTGGTGATTTCTTTTTACTCAGGTCCGGTCATTATCCCAATTAAAAATGATAAAATAGACTCAAAGGGGTTTAAAGATTTACCCAAGATTATACAGCAAGGAAGGCTCTTCATGGTCTGCTTAGGATGTTTGCAGTCTTTTTAATATTACAGTTCCTAGTAGTAGTAGTAAGAGTAGCGGTTCCTTGTGATTTCAGTACAGTAGCTCACAAGTTCCAAAATTAATTTCTTACAGGGTAGGAATCATTTGAGCTAAGAGTGTAGGCTAAGGCAATCCCATTTTCACTGAGTAGCATTTTTTATTCAACTACTGATTCAGTTATTTAGTAATCAGTGCAAAATTTTGCCCTGAGGTCATAGAAATCTTTCCTCTGACTTTTTTTTGTAGTGTTTTTCCTCATGGCTAAGGTTATGTCTTGACAAGTAAATTAAAGGCAAAGCCCGACAGATAGTGAATGTTGGTTGTAGAAATGTTATCCTGAGTTGCAAAGGCAAGCAAAGTGAATTCTCTTTTAGCATAATTTGGACTTTAATAGATATTCACATATGTGAAAGCCTCTATTGCTATTGTGTCTTGCCTCTAGGACATTTTGATCTTCTGTATTAGGACAGCAACATGTAAGTCCTATCACTGGGTAAACTGTGATTTGTTCACACAATTATGTCATTTATGTTCTCCTTATCAAAAGTCTTATCATTTTGCCTATTTTTCATAGGTGAATATTATAATTCCAATGCTTCCTTCTGTATTACTTCTATAAAATCTAATTATTGCTTTATTTTTGTTTGCTGATTTGTCACCATTGTATTCTAGGCACAATCCTGTCTATAGTCTCAGAGGTATTCATTAGATTGCATATTTGCATTATATTAAATTAAAGGCTATGTTTTTAAAAATTACTGTATTCTATTCATTGAATTCTCAGTTACAGAGACCATGTCACTCTTGCCTATTATTTTAATATAGACCACATCATTTGTTTCTTGGGACCACATGATCTTTTCTCATGGGTATATTTTTCCAACCCTAACAAGATTATCATTTTTTCCTAAACCTTTCCAATTCTTTATCTCCTTAGGGATAATATAGTGGTATAATTATGTGGAAAAATGGAAGGTATGTTGACTTTGGGTTGAAAGTCTAGCTTTACTACTTGGTACTTATGTTACTTGGTACTGAACAACATATTTAATTTCCTTGAACCTTATTTTCCTTTTGTGTAAAGAGAATAATATGCAATATAGGATAGGGATCAAGAACATAGACTCTGAAAAAAAAAAAGAAAAAAAAAAGAACATAGACTCTGAAGCTAGTCTGAAGTGTGGCTCTTACCATTTACTGACTGGGTTACCATTGACAAATTGCTTAACCCTCAGTGGCTCAGTTTCCATGGTGGAAAAGGTGGAAATAATATCTACTTTATACGGTGATCATGAAGAACAGACACATGCACACCCACATCTTTGCTTTATTTTTCAGAATATGACGGAAATATTCAAAAGGAAACTTGAAGTATTGGGACTCTAAGTGGTGGTGGTGATGACTATTTGTGTGTATATCATGATGCTTTGACTATAGTTTTTCTGTAAATATTTTAAGCTTTGTGGGACACCATTTTATAGTAAAAGCAACTATATATAACATGGCTTTGTTCCGGTAAAACTTTATTTACTGAAAATAGGCTTGGTCCACAAGTCATACTTTGCTGACCCCTGATTAATCTGATTGTTAACATACAGATTTGATACCATAAAGCCATTATGCCTTTTCTTCCCAAATTACACATACTGAAAGTCTATTGTTCTGTCTTGTGCTTTGTTTCCTTTTACCAGTATGAAACTTTCTATTTTCAATTGTTTGACAAAACAAACTTTCCTGGCCGTGCACTAGAGAAGATCTCAATCTTACAGTATTAATTGGGAGCTGTTAAATAGAATTAAGAGTAACTTTTTAGAATTCAATTTACTCATAATAAGAAGAGATCCTCTCTTTTGTCATGATGTCTATTGAGTCTATAATCTCATGATTCTGCTTTTTTCCAGAAAAGTATTTTGATTCTGCTTCTTTTCTCCAGGGTCATATATGCATATCTTATGTGCTATAGATAATAGTCAATGTTGCTGGGCCTTGATTTTTTCTTCTTATTGAACCTTCAAGTTGACGTAAGTCTACTGCTGCTGAAATATTGGCTTTGACCTAGATTTATATCATACTTTAAGTTAAACCTCTTGCATTCTCCAATATATAGTTTGTGGGGTTGGTTAAAACAAAAATTGGTAAAACTGAGGACAAATATGCAGTCCTAAATAAAGGCATCTTAAAATTGGCGTATGTTGTGCTGGGCTTGTGAATGTGTCTCTAAGCACTGAGACACGCTGTCATTTTTCCATAGGAAATTTATTTATTTTGACAGCTTTTCTAGAAAAGAAAGTTCTGTTGAGTGTTATTCAAGAGCTTTACATTTTGGGGAGAGAAATTCTTTATATTCTGTGCTTAGAGTAAAAAACTTAATAGGTATAGCAACAAGTAAAAGAGTTTATAAGTGAAACTATAGCATACACAGTTGTGTGTTCATGATGGCTACCAAGTGAACATGTATTCATGCATTATATACAAAATGGAAAGGAAGTTAATCATAATAGCAAATGCTATTTAAGTTATATTGGTAGAACTAAATGATTTACTTATTTCCCAATTTTTATAGTTTCATTTTATTGAATATTATAGATATTATACATTAAGCTCTAATAAAAATTCAAATATTAAATGACAATACCTTAAAATTATGTATAGTAATACATATACATAAGCCTTTGAAATAATTTTGAAAGTAGTAGTATTTAAATTTAGCCAATAAAGAATTTGGCTTTTGGTTATTAGCAATTAAGGTGGTTTGGAAATAGCAGTGGCTATATATTTTTTACTTCTATTTCATTCCTATATAAGAAAGATACTACCTTTTCTTCTTCTTTTGGAAAGCTCTGGGGTCTCACTAACTTTAATTATTCTATAACAAATTTTATTGAAAAATTTAAATTTTAAATATGCTTGATTTCACTCTAATCATTTCTCATTTTTATATTTGCCTTTGGGACAAGAGTTCCAAATTGGGTCTTACTCTTAAAAAGGTTAATAGACTTGGATTATAAATGGAATTTAGGTTTCTCTTGGCTAATATTTTAGTAAAAAAATAACCAAAGGACATATTTCATGGTGTTTTACACTTCATAAAACACTTTCATTACATTATCTCATTTTATCCTCCCAAGTTTGTTGGAAGAGTTATTTCCATTTTACCAGATGAGTACACACAATTAATGTGCAATAGAACCAAGATTCAATCTTGATCTGACTCCAGGTAAATCAAAATCAATAGCAATCAAAATGTAAATGGAACATTAATATAGAAATGTATAGTAGGAATAAACACACTAGGGAGAGTAAAATTTAACTCAGAGCTATAATCATTAATGTGTGCAATCTTGAGGGCTTTGTACTAATTAAATAATTCTCATTTTTATATGGAATTTTTGAACATTTAAAGGATATCACAACAGTAGGGAAAGTATAAAAATAGAATCTTTAGCTATAATCTCACCAGTCCAAAACAAATATCAGTCTTAGGTATTCACTTCTTGTCTTTTTCCTTTAGGCAGTGATTACTGTATGAAAGACATAATCATTTTAATGACAAAATCTCATATATTTAGGAAGAGTGGGTGAAGTGCAAAGGATCAACACCTTTTGTCTTGTGGGTGGGATATTTTCAGGGAGTGTGTCTCCTCTTGCTTCTCCTTCTCCTCTTCTATATAGACCTCAAATTTAGGATAATCTGCATAATCCCTTCCATCTCTGTTACAAAGTGCAGAGAGGGGGGAAAAAAACAGTTCCTGGATAATGGTAACTTTGAGGAGAGTAAATCTCATTTATCATATTTATTAAATATCACATTCCTACAAATGCCTAGAACCAAATTATTTTAATCCAATAATCTATGGCTGTCCTGTGCCAGGACAACCATTTTCAAAAAGAAATGACCACTATGTTGTTGAAATTACTGGATTCTGCCTTTGACCTTTTGTCACAGTGATATGGGTACAATGTTCATGCTCTTATTTAAGACCACCCCTACACTCGTGTGCTGGTCTGTTCATCTCATAAACTAAAGAACAACGCTTCCCCAATTGTCCCATCTCTGCCTCATCCTTAATTTTGCCCTCCCTGGTGGATCATTACCAACAGCATAGGAATATTATTTAATTTATCCAATCTTACAAAAATAAATAACTTCCCTGACCCTTCAAAGTCTTCTAACTACACCATTTCTCTAGTCTCCTTTAAACAAGACTACTCAAATGTTTTCCATGCTCTCTGCCTCCAATTTCTTTTCTACCTAGTCTTCCTTGAATCCATTCCAAGCAGAATTTTGTCCCCAACATTCTACCGAAATAGCTCTCTTGTCAGAGTCTCAACATTTCTAAATAAAATGGTCAGTTCTTAATTTTCATCCTATTCAATCACTTCCTCATTCTTGAATCCTCTCTTCACTTGACTTTGAGAGTCATCAATCTCACTTTTCTTTCATCTTACCGGCCCTTTCTTTTCCTTCTTTCTTTCTTTTCTTTCTTTCTTTCTTTTTCTCTTTCTTTCTTTCTTCTTCTTTCTTTCTTTTTTTTTTTCTGGTTCCTCCTTATTCCTGTTTCCTAAGATACTATCCACAACTTTATTATATCTCACAATTACTGGGACTTGGACTTTGGTCTAGGGTGATTCTTTTAGTCCATGTGGAATTGACTGTGGTCACTTGATGCCATTCAGCCAGTGGTTGATCTGGTCTAAAAGCCCCATGCCTTCATGAGAATAGCTGAAAGACTTAGCTCAGTAAGGTTCCTCTCCAAGTGGTCTCTCCACCACAGTAACTGGACTTCATTCTTGGAGGTACAGACTCCAAGAGATCAAGACAAAGGCTGCCAGCACTTTGCAGCCTACGCCTAGAATTGGTGTTGTATCCCTCCTGCTATGTACCTTACTAGTTAAAGCAGGCACAAATTAAAGGAAGAGGAAATAGACTCATCACTCATTAGGAGGAATATCAAAGAATTTGCTACTATCTTTTACCTTTCACATTTCTTAACACAGGGCTTCTTAATAATGCTCAAGTATCTCAGAGCTGGATCCTTGGAAATTTCCTCCTCAATCTGTCTAATTTTTAATAAGCTCATCCAGTCTCTTGGCTTTAAATATGATTTTAACTATGATAGGTTATCTCATGACTCCCAAATAATTCATTTACATATTAGAATCCAGAACTCCTCTCTCTTTCTCTCTCTGTGACTCTCATAAATAAATAAAAAAATTTAAAAAAAAATAAATAAATAAATTAAAAAAAAAAAAAAGGGATCCCTGGGTGGCGCAGTGGTTTGGCGCCTGCCTTTGGCCCAGGGCGCGATCCTGGAGACCCGGGATCGAATCCCACATCGGGCTCCCGGTGCATGGAGCCTGCTTCTCCCTCTGCCTTTGTCTCTGCCTCTCTCTCTTTCTCTCTCTGTGACTCTCATAAATAAATAAAAAAATTAAAAAATAAATAAATAAATAAATAGAATCCAGAACTCAAGACTCTTAAGTATCGAACTTTATATCCAACATACTCAATAAACTTTCTCAGCTTCTGCACTTAGATCTCACATAGAAGCTCAGACTTGTAGTGTATGAAGTTAAACTTACTTTCATCTTCAAATCTAATCCTTCTGTAATCTTCCTCTTGCTTCCAGCTATTTAGCCCTAAATCCTTGAGGTCATTCTGACAGTTCACCTTCTTTCACATTCTACTTCCAATTCAACAGAATATTATCTTAGGACTATGCCCAATGTTGATCCAAATTTTAGTTACTTTCAACTTTTCCCACCACCACAGAGCATATAACTGTCATTGCTTACCAGGGATAGCACAGCAGCCTATTAGCTGATTTCTCCTCTTTTTTCATCTTTTAGAGTCTATTTGCAAACCAGCTCCCGCAATGGTACTCTACAAATGTAAATCTGCTCCCATCATTCCTCTACTTACATAGTTCAACGCTTCCCATCTCAGCATAAAGGTCAAAGTTTCACAGTGGCCTCTGAGTTTCCACATGTACTACCCTGAACAACATCCCTAACCTTATTCCTTGCCACTAACACCTCTTCTACCATTTGAAGCTACACAGTCATCCTTTGCTTTTCCTCAAACAGACCAAGCATATTCTTACATCAAGACCTGGAAGGCTCTTCTCTTTCATTCAGGTCTCTGCTCAGATATCAACTCATTAGCAAGGCCATCCCTGACCACCTCATATAGTAACAACACCTCCTCCACTCCAGGATTCCCTAATCTCCTTTATTTCTCACCAATTTATTGTTTTCCATTGCGCTTATCTCCATCTATGGTTGCCTTGTTTATTTTTGTTGATCTCTCCCTATCAGAATGTGAGCTTCATAAAGAGAGGGTCTTGTTAGGATTAGGAGTCAGTTGAGAGGTATATCTCCAGTGCCTTCGGCTAAAAGAAAGTAGTATGCTAAAGTGAAACCCCTTCATAATTTATAAATAGGTTAGGAATATTGGCTAGATTTTAATACATTTTATTGCTTATTCCTTGACAATTAGGCTATGCTACACAGTTTTTCTAAATTATTACATATAATTTACATATTATAAAAGCTTACTTTACTTTTCAAATTATTTTATTTTTTTATTATTTTTTAAAGGTTTTACTTATTTATTCATGGGAGACACAGAAAGAGAGAGGCAGAGACACAGGCAGAGGAAGAAGCAGGGTCCCTACAGGGAGCCTGATGTGGGACTCAATCCCAGGACCCTGGGATCACGCCCTGAGCCAAAGGCAGATGCTCAATCACTGAGCCACCCAAGTATACCACTTTTCAAATTATTTTAAATGAAAAAGGTCAATTGTAAATGGAATAGGAAATTATATACTCATTTTAGAATACATCTTAAATTGTGCTACAAAAAATGATGACACTAAAATAAATATGATGTCTAAATTTTCATATGTAATATGATATAAATCCTAGCTTTTATTAGTCAGTGGAGCCAGAACACCATCTGGCTATAAAAACAATAAAGGTATTACCTATTTTTTTAAAGATAATTGAATGTTTTGAAGAAACATTCCCATTGTTATTAGAAAGGCTCTACATTTAGAGATTCTGATATTTCCTATTTACTCTATGAAAATGGACAAAATCAAGAACAGATACTCTTCTCTCTGCAAAGCTGTCTTTGTGTGTCACCTTCTTCTGTTTGAAAATCGTATTTACTGGGCTGGCAGTGATGACAGTATTCTCATATCCCATTGTGAAGCATCACACTCATATGCTTTGTTGTGGTCTTTCTTGACTTCTGAGTGATACTGTGAAATATGATAAGATACTTCATGTGTTCTTTCTTCAAGTAAAAAGTTAATATGTGGTTTTACCAAGCAGAGTACCTAGCACTTAGTGGGTGAGTCAAATATACCTGCATTTGAAAACCTGACTGCACCTACCACTAGCTGAAATTTGCTGAGTATCTCATGACCTCAAATTTCTTTTTACTTTTAGAGACAGAGGGAGAGGCAGAAAGAGAGGGAGGAAGAGAGAGAGAGAGAGTCTTAAGCTAACATAGGGCTAACATAGGGCTCAGTCTCACAACCTTGAGAACTGAGATCATAACCTGAGCTGAAATCAAGATTTGCCCTCTCAAACAAATGAGTCACCCAGGTGCCTCATGACTTCAGTTTTATTATGCATAAAATGAGGATAATACCTGCCTCCTGGAATTGTAGTGTGGAATAAATAAGAATAAATGAGATAATACCTCTCAAGTGCTTACCACAGGGCTGGAACTCAGTAAACTCTCAAAAACTGTACTTTGTTACTTTTGTTTTATTTTGTTTCTCCTTCTTCTCCTTTATTATTATTCTTTTCTTTTCTTTTCCATTGACTATGTAAAGAAACTAAAATAAATCTTCATATATTTGAGTAAGTGCTTCATTTTTAAATAAGTGAATGTCCCATTGTGTTTAGTTAGTATTTCAAGTATAGTTGCTCAATAAATGATTTATCTTAGTTTGAGGACAGCTTCAAAAGAGCTTAAAATCTCTTAATGTGAACAATAGTGAAAATCTTAACTTTCAAAAGAAAACTGAGAAACAAGTTACTATGTTACAATTTTTTAAAAATATGCAAGTCATCAAGATGGTTTCATAAGTCATTCCCAACTTCAGTGACCCTCACAAGATCAACTAGCAGCTATCCACAGACAAGACACCATTGTGAGAATCCCAGAACCTGGAAGTGAGGCTGAAACACTCCCTTGGACAACAGAGACAACAGAGAGGAACAGCTCTTGAAGGATTAGTGAGCAGTTTCACTTTGCCTCTATCACCCCTCCTCCAGACTGGCATAATGAAGAACTGATAGAGCTCCTACAGTTTTTCTGGTGGAAAAAAGTCCAAGGTGGGCATCCAGCTTCCTCAGCACTGCAGAACACATTTTGGGAGGCTCATTCAGGACTCTCCTAATGGGATTACTGGGGAAACATGGGGAATATGACCAGTGGGGAATCAGATAGAAATTGAGAGTTTACACAACCAGTACTCAGATCTTGGCCGACTGTGTACCTGTTTGCAGTGGCGTCTGAGCAGAGTTCTCAGCCAGCAGCTCTGTCCATCTGCAGAACCCAGCTAATGGCCCCTTCCAGCCAGGGTGCTCAGTTGTCAGTTTTGCCTGATTTGAACCCCAGCCAAATGAAACATATCCTATAGTCCATCCAAGCAGGGGAGCATAACCCATAATCACTTATGGAATGCAGCAAAAGCAGTTTTAAGAGGAAAGTTTAGTTATAAACACATACATCAAGAAAGAAGAAAGATCTCAAATAAGCAACCTAATATTATACTTAAAGAAACTAGATAAAGAACAAACTAAGCCCAAAATCAACAAAAGGGAGGAAATAATAAAAATTAGAGCAGATAAATGAAAAAGCAAGTAAGATTAATAAAACTAAGAGGTTTTAAAAGATAAATAAAATTGACAAATCTCTAGCTAGACTTAAGAAGAAAAAAAGACGATTCAAATAAATAAAATTATAAATGAAAGAAGAAACATTGCAACCACAGAAATACAAAGAATCATAAGAGACTATTATGAAAAATCATATACCAAAAATTGGACAACCTAGAAGAAATGGATACGTTTCTGGAAATGTACAACCTATCAAGACTGAATCGTGAAGAAATGAAAGTCCTGAACAGACTAAGAATGAGTAAGGAGATTGACTCAATAATAAAAAAAAAAAAAAAACCTCCCAACAAAAGAAAGCCTAGGACCAGATGGTTTCACTTGATGAATCCTACCAAACAGTTAAAGAAAAATTAATGGCGAGGCTTTTCTAACTTTTCCAAAAAATTGAAGAAGAGAGAATACTCCCTAACTCATTTTATAAAGTCAGAATTACCCTGATACCAAAGCCAGATAAGGAAACTATAAGGAAAGGAAACTATAGGCCAATATCTATGATGAATAGAGATGTGAAAATTCTCATAAAATATTAGCAAATCTGATTCAGAAGCACTTTGGAAGTAGTATATACTATGATCAAGTGGGATTTATTCCAAGGATGCAAGAATGTTTCAACACCTGCAGATTAATCAATATGATACCCTACTTTAACAAATGAAGAATAAGAATCATATGATCATCTCAATAGATGCAGAAAAATTATGTGACAAAATACAACATCCTTTCATAATAAAAAGCTCTCAACAAATTGTAGTGCTGTGTAAAATTGATACAGCACCACCAAAGACCCTGAGTAGCCAAAACAATCTTGAAAAAAAAAGATCAAAGCTGGAGGCATAAATAACACTTCTTGATTTTACACTTTACTACAAAATTTATAGTAATCTAAACAGTATGTTATTGGCATAAAAACTGACACAGATCAATGGAACAGAATTAGGAGTCTAGAAATAAATTCATGCTTGTACAGTCAACTAATATTTGACAATACAACTAAGAATATTAATAAAGAAAAGATAATATCTTCAGTAAATTGCGTTGGGAATTCTGGATCTCCACATGCAAAAGATGAAACTAGACTCCTATCTTACACAACCCCCCAAAAATTAACTCAAAATGGATTAAAGACTTTAAATGTAAGACCTGAGACAGTAAAATTCCTATAAGAAAATATAAAGGAAAACATTGACATTTGTTTTGCAGTGATTTTTTAATTATGACACCAAAAGCACAAGCAACAAATAAATAAATAGGGCTACGTCAAACAAGAAAGCCACAGAGGAGCAAAATGAAAAGTCAAGCCATGGAATGGGAGAAAGTACTTATATGTCATGCATCTGATCAGGGGCTAATATTCAAAGTATGTAAGGGACTCATACAACTCCAAAGCAAAGCCCCCAAATAATCTGGCTTAGAAGTGGGCAAAGAACTTGAATAGGTATTTTTCTAAATAAGATATACAAATGGCCAACAAGTACATGAAAAGGTGCTCACCATCCTTAATCATCAGGGGAATACAAATCAAAACCCAAAGAGATATTCCTTCAAATCTGTCAGAGTGACTATTATCAAAAAGACAAGAGATAACAAGTGCTGAAAAAGAGAAAAACAAAAGAGAACCCACCTCTACTTCTGGTGGGAATGTGAATTGGTACAGCCACTATGGAAAGCCATGTGGAATTTTCTCAAAAAATTGAAATAGAACTACTAAATGATCCAGCATCTCTACTTCTGAGTATATTTTCGGTTCCAAAGGAACCGAAATCACTATCTCAAAGAGATATGTGCACTGCTATATTCATTGCAGCATTATTTACAATAGCCAAGATATGGAAACATCTCTTGTGTACATCAAGAGATAAATGGATTAAAAGAATGTATATATATATTATTCATTCACAGAAAAGAAGGAAATCCTGCCATTTGTGACAACATGGATAAACCCTGAGGGCTTTAGACTAAGTGAAGTAGTCAGACAAAGATACTGAGTAATTTCAGTATCTTTATGTGGAATCTAAAAAACAAACAAACAAACAAAAAAATTCATAGTAACAGAGTAAATTTGTTGTTGCCAAGGGTGGGGGAGAAGGGGAAATGGGTGAAAGTGATCAAAGGGTATGAATTTCCTGTTATAAGATGAATAAATTCTGGGGATCTAATGTATAGTATGATGACCATAGTTAACACTTGAAAGTTGCTAAGAGAATAAATCTTAACAGTTCTCACCACAAAGGAAAAAATAGAAACCATGTGAGATGATAGATGTGTTAATTAACCTTCTTTCATAATGTGTGTGTGTGTGTGTGTATATATATCCATTTATCACATAGTATATCTTAAACTTATACATTGTTAAATGTCAAATCCATCTCAGTAAAGCTCAGAAAATGGACACCTGGGTGGCTCAGTAGTTGAGCATCTGCCTTCAGCTCGGGGTGTGGTCCTGGGGTCCCGGGATCAAGTCCCACTTTGGGGTCCCCTCAAGGAGCCTGCTTCTCCCTCTGCCTATGTCTCTGCCTTTCCCTCTGTGTCTCTCATGAATAAATAAATAAAATCTTTTAAAAAATAAAGCTCAAAAAAGTAAAACACGAGATTTAGATGACATTTTTTAAAATAGTAAAAGAGAGTGCAGAGAGAACAAAGTCAAAGAATTAGAAAAAAATAATAACACAGGGCCTATATTTGTGAAATTGTGATTTATAAGAAAAACATATTTGGTCATTCGCATATGTATTTCTTAGGAGCGCAATGTGAACATCTTCTGTCATAATATTTAGTCTCTTGTCCCCAGTTCCTGAAATTGCTTTAGAGCCATGAAGATGAAATAGGTTTATTTTTCATAACAAACTCCTGTCCACCACAATTCAGTTTATTAATGAGGTGACTTTTGGAAAGCACCAAAAGATGAGGGCTGGTTGCCAGGGGAACCAGCCAAGAATAAAGGGTTGGGAACTTTGAGTCCCACCCTCTATTTATCAGGGAAGGGTGAAGAGCTAGAGATGAGGCTAACACTAATGGTCAGCAATTTCATCAATCATGCCTCTGTAATGAAACCTCCATAAAACCCCAAAAGGATGGGGTTCAGAGAGCTTCCAGATTGGTGACCACCCAGAAATGCAGGAAGAATGGTGTGTCTGCAGAGGTCATGGAAGCTCCTCACTCCTTCCCACATACCTTGCTCTGTGTAGCTCTTCATTTGGCTTTGATTCATATTCTTTAATATACTTTATAATAAACTGGCAAACCAGTGAGTAAACAGATTTCCTGAGTTCTGTAAACTGGTTCAGCAAATTAATCAAACCCAAAGAGGGGTTTATGGGAATTTCTGATTTATAGCCAGTTGATTTTCTGATAGGTAACAAGTTGGGCTTGTGACTGACATCTGAAGTAGTGAGCAGTCTTGTAGGACTGAGCCCTTTACCTGTAGAATCTGATGCTATCTCCAGGGAGTGTCAGAATTGAGTTGAATTGAGAGGTACCTTGCTGGTGTCCAGACAATTGCTTAGTGGTTTTGGGGGGGGGAGTGGGGTACCCACTACAGGGCAATTGAATCCTCAGAACTTAAGTAATATCCCACTGTATTCAATTAACTCATTCAGTAAGGGAAAGTAGAGAGTACTTTCTAAAGTTCCTGATTCCTAAATCCAAATTACCTGGATTTGTAAATTACCTATTTCCTATTCAGAGATGGTAGAGACATTATGAATTATTTAGAATATAGAGATGTGGTGTCACATAAGGAAGATATTCCTGATCATGATGTTTTTAAGTCACTACAACATGGAATGCATAATCAAAAGTGTAGATTTGCTCCAAGTAAAGGCAAATTTCCAGGAATTTTTTTTATTGTGCTTTCACTTTCAGGAAGCAAATAGATTAAACCAAGGCTTACTATCAATTTCTTGTTCCTGTGGTTATCCACCTGTCACTATTAATTGCCCACACCCATTTGCTTGTGGGTCTTCCCTTTGGATTTCAGTTTTCTTGGGTCTTTCTTCTTTAAGGAAAGCATCGTTCCCTTTACTTCTGGGGACATTTTAGAGATCTCTTTACCAAAGAGATACATTTTAAAGTGAGAAATCTGATGAAAAAATTTCAGTGATTTTTGGCAGACCAGGGAATCCAAGTACATATGAAAACTCAGGGTCTTGAAGGATATTCTGTGTTTTTCTGTGGTAACAAATAATACTACCTCAATAAGAATGCATGGTCAACTCTTAAATCATAATCAGAGTTTATGGATTAGTTCAACTGGCTTATTCTCTAGGAAAAAAAAATATATACTCACTTCTGAAGTTGAACATAAATATTCCATTGGTTTTCTTAAAGTTCATATTACTTATTCATAATTTTGATATTGGTACCTAGGTTTTTCTTATCTTGGTTTAAGCTAGAAAATAGATTTGTTCTTTTTAAATATTTTAATCATGACATCAAAAATTTTAAGTACATATATGAAACATTTTCTTTGTTAAAAGTATAAACATTTTTACTCAAATATATTCAGTAGAAAAGTATATTTTGTAAAGAACCCTCACGTTTCAAATGGCAACTTTACAAAATCACAATATGTCACCTCAAATACATACGATTCATGCTAAGACTTAATACCAATAGCACACGTTAGGAGATATTAAGCAGAAATGTTGCAGAAGAAATAGTCCTTCTGTTAAAAAAAAAGAAAGAAAGAAGAAAGAAAGAAAGAAAGAAAGAAAGAAAGAAAGAAAGAAAGAAAGAAAGAAAGAAAAAGAAAAGAAAAGCTCTTATAATTACTTAGTCCAAATAGGGAAGAAGGACTAAGTTGGAATTCATGGCATATTGCTCTAATACGCTATTAGCCTAATCCTTCATTTTCTTGTCAATTAAAGACTTATCTTTATTCACTGATTCACTTATCAGTAATTCGCTGGGTATTTTAAAGCTGGTTGTTAAAAATCCCTTTGTTTATAGCAATAAGGCACCATTCATTTTGTGAACTTTATAAAACCAACCTCTGCCAATTTTGCTCTTTGAGAATAGCTCTAAAGATGTGTTCCCACAGTAATTACTTATTCCAGAGATGTTCATTAAAGAGTGAAGTAAGAGGCAAGTGTTTGAAACAATTGTATCCCACCAAAGCCAGTCTTACTGAGCACCTTCCCAGTATCTACAGTACTTATGTGCATTTAAAAAAAAAACTGGAAAACAAATGAAATTTGTACTTTTGAGTACTATTACCTATAGCGGTGCTAAAGACTTCGGCTATTATTTTTAAAAATTTATATTTAAGTAAGAGATTCAGCAAAAGGTTGAGGGAAAGCTGGGATGCTTTTGAATGTGGGCCCGGCTGTCCATTACATACCTGCTGTGAATAGTGTGGGTCATTCTAGTGTCTCTGTTCTCTATTACCAACTCACCCAAGCCACCAGGGTAGGAAGAGAAAGGTGGAGGATAAGCCTCAGTGAAGCCAGCCAAACCTTAATGGAGAAAAAAATAATAAAAATGATGGCTTTGGAGTTATATATTTCTTTTAGATTGAATTGTTATTGTAGGAAGTTAGTAAGAAGAGTTTCAGTGTTTATTATCAGAACTCAAAGTGCTGGAATGTGTTCAGGCATTGCAGTTATCCTACAATTTCGGTAAAGTTTCCCACTGAGGCTTAATGGGCAAAGGAAGAGAGAAAATCCAGTGCAAGAGAGAGCAAGGGAGAGATTTTGTTTATCAGCCCCTCAGTGACAAATTAATAAAACTTTCATAAATGAAATTCTATTTATTTCTATTACAGAGGAAAATACAGGGGACCAAAGAAGGAAATCAGAGAACATGGGATGGACTTAAATAAAGTAAATACTAATCACCTGTAATGAGCACATTATTTGTTTGAATGCTAATAACATAGCCAAATTAGTTTTCTAGGTGCTTGGAAACAGTTTTCCATTTTTGGCTTCTAGACTTGAGTTCTTTGTCCACACCCTTTGATCCTTTTGTTGAACTGTTATGAATCATCAGGATTTCAAATATCAATGTAGCTGAGTTTCCTCAGTTTATTCATCTGTAAAATGGGAATGCTAACAATGCTTATCTCAACCTTTTAAAATTTTCTTAAATGTAGATTAAATGAGATTCCTTATGAAAAACTTTAAGATCATTGTCTGGCACATAATAAGTGCTCAGTAAATGGTAGTTATTACCATTATATATCTTTGACTAGAGCACCTTTTCTTTAAAAAATATATATATTTATATTAAAAAATTCTATAGCCTAATTATAAAATAGCATATATCTCTTACCAAAAATTTTGTAAGATAGGACAGAAAATAAAAATCCAGCATAAAACTACTATCTGATGTATCTATTATTAATGTAATGATCATATTTATTTATTAAAATATATCTGTATAAGGGACCCTGGGTGGCTCAATCAGTTAAGCATCTGTCTTCATCTCAGGTCATGATCCTGGGGTCCTGGGATAGAGCCCCATGACATGCTCCCTGCTCAGCAGGGAGTCTGCTTCTCCCTCTCCCTCCCCACCAACCCCTGCTCATGCTCACTCTCATGCTCTCTTGTGTTCTCTCTCAAATAAATAAATAAGTAAATAAATAAATAAGTAAATAAATAAATAAATAAAATCTTTAAAAAATATATAGCTACATAAATGTATCTTTCTAAAATATCTATATAATGGCTCTTAACCTGTGGTTATTTTTTTCCCCCATGGTCAGTTCATGGACATCTTTCCATCAGTGAATATAGATGTACCACTTAATTTTTAGTGTCTGCATCACACTTGATTGTAATCATAATTTGGGTAACCCATCCTAGCTTCTTAAGTGGATGCTTCTTGTGGATAGGGAAGATAAGAAATGCTATTAATCAGCATGTTCTCATTGGCTGCCTCTGCGTGTTTGGCTGGCTTTTTAAAATGACTGAGAATCGGGATCCCTGGGTGGCTCAGCGGTTTAGCGCCTGCCTTTGGCCCAGTTCGCGATCCTGGAGTCCCAGGATTGAGTCCCGCGTTGGGCTCCCGGCATGGAGCCTGCTTCTCCCACTGCCTGTGTCTCTGCCTCTCTCTCGGTCAATGTCTATCGTAAATAAATAAATAAATAAATAAATAAATAAATAAATAAATATTTAAAAAAATAAAATGACTGGGAATCTACTTAATACTTAGAACTGGATTCCAGTTCTGTCACGAACTGGCTGCATGACTTTGGGCAAATTACATGACCTCACTGTACCTTCTATGTATTTTTGTTTGTTTCTCTATTTTCATTTGTGAAATGGTGAAAATGAAAGTATCTATTTCATGGGGTTGTTGACTGGAATAGCTTGTTAAGATACACAAATATTGAGACTGGTTTTGGTATACAGTTAGGATTACCTAAGGATTAGCTTGAGGCCCTGTAAAATCCTGGAGTTCCTCCCAATCATCAAAAAATTACATTACTCCTTTGAATTAGGTCTATTTTATTTGCACATTTCACTACCATATGTAAATTTGTACTTTGGAATGTTCATATGCAAAAAACATACACTATCTTACATATACCCCAATTTCCAAACCATGTTAATTAGAAGAGAGTTTAATAAAGTTATTTCTGAGCACACTGCTCCCTGAACAATTTGGAATAGTCATCATTGGACACTATTAATTAGGTTAATATTTTGCGACTTTTATTTTCTTTCTTAACACATCAGAGGAATAGAGGAGACCCTTGTCAATGACGCAGATTTCCTTTACCATATTGATGGGTGCAGTGGTGAAGGCGCCACACCAGAAGCTATCTATCCCCTACTTCCTTTCAAGGAAGAATCTGGGGGAAAGGTAAAATCTGAAGGTGATTCCAAACAATTGTCCTCCCTTGGGCACTGTGACATATTAGTTCTGCAAAAGCCATTCCTTTTTAAATGCCCAGATCTGGCATCCTTCTTAGTTCCTTCTAGAACAAAGGTTACTTCATTGAGAGCTTCCCAACCTGCTGAAGTCCACAGATAGGGGAACACTCCCGTTGAGCAAGTTCCTCTGCCCCCCAGTGGTCAAGGCAAGGCAAGGCAAGGCAGCTAGTGAACTATGGCCAGGCCATCAGCAGCTTCATTTCCTTCCACCAGAGGGGCCTAAATGAGTTTATGTTTCTCTAAGTGCCTTGACAAGAAGTAGTTGGAACGCACACTCTTAAGTGACACTTTCTCCTGGTTCTACTTAGTAAAACAATAATTTACACATATGAGGGAAGATATTCACTTGAATTTTTCTATTAATCTGTACCCTTGCTATACCAATAGAACAGGTTTCTAGCATGTAAAACAGTGTTTCTAAAGTTAGAAACTCATGGGCCCCTAGAATACATTTACTGGCTCAGTTTGAGAAACCCTGCTCCAAAAATTAACACATATGATAGTTTGGATCTCACTAATGATTGTTAAAACAAATATAATTTTTTCGTAACTGAAAACATACAGAAAACTTCATTGCAACTTGGCCATTGGAATAGAAACTGCAAATTATTAACATGCCTTTAGGAATTGATCAAAATGAAAACAGCAAAATTAATTTCTACAGAGATGCAGAATCCTCAATGAACATAACTATAGATTGCAAGATAATGACATTCTAAAGCATTGGTTCTCAAAATGTGTCCCCAGAACAACAGATCAGAGTCATCTGGAAAACTTATGGGAAAATCAAATTTTTGAGACCCACCTCATATTTACTGAAACAGAAGATCTGTAGGGGGATCTCAGTCATCTGTGTTTTAACAGATAATTCTGCTGTGCAAGAATTTGAGAACCACAATTAATGAGGCCAACTACTTTTCTAATCCTTATATAACAAATGCATGCAGTCCTTCATTTACCTTAGAATACATACTCTCATTTGAGTGAGGCTACTGCTATTTCAACTCTTTTTTTTTTTTTAAGATTTATTTCTCGATTCATTATAGACACAGAGAGAGGCAGAGACACGGGCAGAGCTAGAATCAGGCTCCCTGTGGGGAGGACTCGATCCCATAGCCCCAGGATCATGAGATGAGACAAAGGCAGATGCTCAACAACTGAGCCACTCAGGTGCCTATTTCAACTCTTTTTGAAGAATTTGTCTCAGAGCCATTTTGTAACTAAAATGAAATTCAGTTTCTTGATTTTGTAGCTAAATCTCATTGAGCAATTGCTCAGAGTATCTATATAAATCTTAGATTTGACTTTGCCCTGCAATGCAGACAAAAATATGAAAGCTTCTCACATTTGAAGTGATTAGTTTGTAAGGTGATACAATCAAAAAGTTTAATTGAAAGCTTAATATTTATTGAAGAGCCCCTGATAGGCCACTTTTGGATCTTGTAGGGCATTCTCCACCATAATATTATTTAATCTCTAACTCTCCCTGATTAGCCTTTGGTCAGAAAAGTTAATCTGATGACTACTTCATTTATTTGAATTTCCTACCTTCTGAGTCAGAGTTAGAGTTAGCTTTGGAAGGAGAAAGGGTTCAAGTGTTTGCCTGAGTAGCACCTTTTTTTTTTTTTTTTTTTTTTTTTTTGGCCAAGAGAATGCTGAGCCAAAACCCAATGTACTCACCTTGTTGCCACAGCTGATGTGGCCACTAGTATCTCTGCTGCTTTGAAATCCTTTTCCAAATGCCCAGTTCACACATGGTTCTCAAGACTCATCTTGTCTCATAGCAATTATGGTAGCCAGGCTGTTCAAGATGAGAAAAGGAGCAAGATGGCATAAATCCCCTGGTCAGTCCTATTGGCTTCAACTGTTTCATCCATCAGGAGCATTGTGCCCTGACTGTTTATTTATTTATTTTTAAGATTTTATTTTTTTATTCATGAGACACACACACACAGAGTGCGGGAGAGACACAGGCAGAGTGAGAAGCAGGCTCCATGCAGGGAGCCAGACGTGGGACCCGATCCCGGGTCTATATACTCATGGGATAGCATTAAAAAGGGTTCAGTCCATAAAAATCAAGAGAGTAAATATTTTAAACAATTAAGGAAGGTTTTTTAAAAATAATTTTTATTTATTAAAGATACAGAGAGGGGATCCCTGGGTGGCGCAGCGGTTTGGCGCCTGCCTTTGGCCCAGGGCGCGATCCTGGAGACCCGGGATCGAATCCCACGTCGGGCTCCCGGTGCATGGAGCCTGCTTCTCCCTCTGCCTGTGTCTCTGCCTCTCTCTCTCTCATTCTATGTGACTATCATAAATAAATAAAAAATTAAATAAATAAATAAATAAATAAATAAATAAATAAATATTCTTTAAAAAAAAATAAAAAATAAAGATACAGAGAAAGAGAGAGAGAGAGAGAGAGAGAGAGAGAGAGAGAGAGAGAGAGAAGCAGGCTCCATGCAGGGAGCCCGAGGTGGGACTCGATCCCAGGTCTCCAGGATCATGCCCTGGGCTGAGGGCAGGCACTAAACCGCTGAGCCACCGGGCTGTGCCCTGAGTGTTTAATTGCAAATTCAAGTTAGTCCAGCTTTCATCCCAGAGTCTCCAACCTTGCTCTTTTGACAGTGTGTCCAAGATGACTCTAGTTTTTATAAAAGGAATATACTGTGGAGGAATAATCTAGGTTTTCCTCGAAAGCTTAAGTGCATCTCACATCTATTTCTTGAAGTTCTCCCTGTAGTGCCCGTAAGCCTGAGGCTTCTTCCAGAGTCTTCTTCCAGAAGATCTAGAAAGTGATGAGACATTCTGGTTACTGGAGGAAGAAGGATGGATATTCAGTACTACATCCAGCATGTGGAACAGTCACCAGAGATGTGGTAGGCAGAGCCAGGATCACTAAGCAAATGAACATCAAACTCAATCCATTATTGCCACATCCCAAGACAAACTACTGATGAGATTTTTAGTAAACTTGCAACTATCAGTCTGTATGTACCTTTACTGTTTCCACAAAGATCGTATTTTATGTTTTGTTTAAACCTAGCTTTTTAAATTTTTTTTTACTTAAAAAGTTATCACCTGTATCCTTTTTAGGTCATAAATATATTTTTTAAAAAAATTTTACTTAGTTTATTTGAGAGAGAGAGAGGGAGAGAGAGAGAGCGTGCACACAAGCAGGGGGAGGAGCAGAGAGGGAGGGAAAGGGAGGGGGAAAGACTCCCAAGCAGACTCACTGCTGAGCACAAAACCCAACTCACCAACCTGAGATCATGACCTAGGCTGAAAGCAAGGATCAGAGGCTTAACTGACTAAGCCACCCAAGGTACCCCTAGGTCATAAATATTTCTATTACAATCTTTTTCTAAGTTTTCATGATATTTTTGCCATCAAAGATTATTAAAACTCTCCTCAAAAGCCAAAAAAAGAAACCAAAAAAAAAAACAAAACAAAAAACAAAAAAACTCTCCTCAAGTGGGCAGCCCTGGTGGCTCAGTGGTTTAGTGCTGTCTTTGGCCCAGGGTGTGGTCCTGGAGACCCGGGATCGAGTCCCACGTCAGGCTCCCTGCATGGAGCCTGCTTCTCTCTCTCTCTTTCTCTGTATCTTTAATAAATTAATAAATAAATAAAAATTATTTTAAAAAACTCTCCTTAATGTTTAAAATATTTACTCTCTTGATTTTTATGGACTGAACCCTTTTTAATGCTATCCCATGAGTATATAGAATAAAATCCCAAAATATCAGCATGAGCCTTCACATTATTTTATTTGTGAATTTTAATTTAGTTTTAGAATATTGTTCAAAATTGAAACTCTATAAAAACATAAATCAAGAAATCCTTCTATCATTTTTTGTTTATTTTATAGACTTCCAACATTTTACAATATAAATAAAAGTAAATATGACTCTATATATCATCTTCTTTTTTTTTTCTTTTACAGAGGTAGCAAAATATAATTATTTTTCTGTATTTTAAGAGAACTGCTGTAATTATCCTGGAGCTCTCCCCACATAGTACATAGATTGTGTATGTATACATATAATTTTTATAATTTATAATATATATAATTTCTTTTCCTGGCATTGAGTGTTCATTGTGTGGAAAGGACTAGTCTTCCATTACTAAACACTTGGGTGCTAGAAGTCTTTGCTACCACTTTGTTATAACAAATAATTATATATATATATATAAATTTTTTGTATATATATAGGAGCTCAGATTCATTTGGATACAATAAAGTATTTTTTTTCTCTTTAATACTACTTTGGTAGTTCCTAATTCTGACTAAACTTCTTTCCGAATCTAAGTATATTAACTGTCCTCATTTCATTTCTGAAATATAATAATGTAGGCATTAATTTCAGAAGAAAGATAATCTCAGCATCTCACATGCCATTTTCATCTTATAATTCTGAAAAGTATACTTTAGTTTACTCCAGAGAATTCAAATTTGCTTTTTGAAAAAAGATAATATGTGAGACAATTGTGAAAAGTAAAAATGAGATTTTCCTTCATGATCTTCCATAGGTAGACAAGGAAAATTAGTGTAACTTAAACCTAGGCATAGTTCTGAAACCCTTGTATGTGTATGTGGTCTTACTACATACCTTACTCCATATTATATCCATAAAGTATTTATAAAGATTGAGTATCCAAATCTGACTTTCCCAATATTTTCTAATATCTATATTTTCTCTGATTTTAATTATGAGCAGGTCAGTTACCTTGTGATAGTATCAAATAACCTTAATCTTACTTCTTTTCTTGTCCTTTTTTTAAAAGATTATTTATTTATTTATTCATGACAGACACACACACACACAGAGAGAGAGGCAGAGACACAGGCAGAGGGAGAAGCAGGCTCCATGCAGGGAGCCCGACGTGGGACTCAATCCCAGGTCTCCAGGATCACCTCGGACCGAAGGCGGTGCTAAACCGCTGAGCCACCGGGGCGGCCCTCTTACTTATTTTCAATAAAACTTCTCAATATTTAAAAAAAGAATAATGCAACCTAGAAATAATCTGTATTCTAGTGGCTTTCAACCATTGGCTGCACACAAGAATCATGTGGGGTGGGATGCCTGCGTGGCTCAGTGGTTGGGCACATCTGCCCTAGACTCAGGGTATGATCCTGGAGTAACAGGATCAAATCCTACATCAGGGTCCCTGCATGAAGCCTGCTTGTCTCTGCCTCTCTCTTTCTTTGTCTCTCATGAATAAATAAATAAAATCTTAAAAAAAAAAAACTGAATCACCTGGGGAGATTTTTAATACCCTGATAACAAGGACAGTACAGACCGATCAAATATAAAGATTTGCTAGTAAGACCAAAGGAATAGCATTTTTTAATGCTTCCCAGGTAATTTCTATCTGTAGTCAAGTTTGAGCATTACTGCTGGGGGGGGGGGAGGAAATAATTAGAGGATTTTAATCTATTTTTCCCCAAATTAGAATTTATTTCAATATGATTTACACAAAGTACTAGCTTTTTAAAATTTTGTACGGAAAATAAAAATCTAAAATTACAATTCTTTATTTTTACATTTGATATGGAAGAGTGAATCAAGATAATAAATAACATCTTACACACAAATTTTTCCATATCTTGGCATATTGTGGAAAGAAATTCATTAACCTTCAGATTCTCAGTGTAGTTTTTCTGGAGTAAAGGGGAATTGGCCATGGGAAGAAATGTGTGTAGATACTAGTTTGCATGTGACCTTTATCCCACTCAAACATGCCTCTCTCTGAGATGTCTCTAATATGAGGCCCAGTTATACATAGATATCCCTGAGTAATTATTCTTTCCTCAAATGTGTATCAAAGTATACAAATTCTGTGCCTAATTTTTATAAAGCAAACTACCCACATGCAGAAGTGGGCAAGTTAGCTGTGATTTCAAAAGCAACTCAGAATGTGGGTAAAGCCAGAAGATTTTTCTCTCTTCTGATTGAATAGTTCATTATTCCTGCGTGAACTAAAAGAGAGAATGTAGAGAACTTGGAAAAGTTTTAATCCAGCTGTGTAAAGTATCTTGATGGGCAAAAGCTCTCCTCTGTCCTCTTAAGAAGAAATGAGGACTTTTAGCAAAGAGGAAAGGGGATTGTTTTGAGAATTTGGGGCTAATTTGTCCCAAAATATCACTTTTTATGTGCATACTTCTGAAAAGTTAGGTACTGGAAACTCCATAGTATTTTAATTTGAAAAAAATATGACCCAGTGGCTCATGGGAAAGGAAAGGTAATTGTGTAAGAAGTTTTGGGGTTGAATAGGGCTGGATTTCTGATTCTAGATTTCATTGTCCTGTTCTTTTCCTACCACTGAATAAAATCATAGAAGAAGTGATCATTGGATTAATTTAGAATCTATGATGTTTCATTACGTGTTATAATAGAAAGTTTTTCTTTTTTTCTTAGACTCTTCTCATAAATCCTATAGTCCATTGATTTTCCCATCTTTGTGAATTGGTTATTTACCAGAAAGACTATATCTAAAAGTCTAAATATTTGTATACTACTCCTTTAAAAAAAAATATTTTATTTATTTACGAGAGAGAAAGAGAGAGAGCGAGCACACGTGGGGGGAAGGGTAGAGGGAGAGGAAAAAGCTGACTCTCCTCTGAGCCAGGAGTCCTATGGGCGGGGCTTGATCCCAGGATCCTGAGACCATGACTTGAGCCGAAAGCAGATGCTTAACTGACTTAGCCACCCAGGTGCCCCTGTATGCTACTCTTTTTAAGAGGCTGCTTCCTCAAACACTGTTTCAGAGGGAGTTCATATTTTCATTACAAAAGAAACTATATTTGCAAGTCAGTGTATTGCTTGCCAGGACAATTATTCTTTCATTTAAAGGATGTAATGTTTTTGATTTTTGGTTGAAGCTTCAAACCGATACCAATTATAGGACAACAGGTACTGTTACTTTTAATGAATTACATTTGGTTCCTGGGTTCTCTTCCTGCAGACTTCTTGAAGCATGCTTTCACCTTTCAAATATTTTGGCCTGCCATTAATCCAGTGATTTCACCCTTTTTGTTCCCCTAGACAGGGTAATTTCATCAAAGTTTTCCCACATGGCCAAAATCTGTATTAGCTATTTGGTGTGCTGTAAATTTAAAAGCCAGTAGTATTTCTCCCACTCCTTATATATACAAAAAACAGATGTAGTGATTATGCTTCAGGGTTCCTGGCTAAAGTAAATTTAGATGTAAGAATACAGCCTTTATATGTATTGGAGCAAAGTATGTCATTCTTTCTCGTTCACTTAGAAGGATGTTTAATAAAATTGCTACTCATCAAAAGAGAAACTCCAGAGGAAGACTAAATAAATGAGGTGATATTTTCAAAGTTAATGAATGAGGTGCCTTGATCTATGGCTCCATTATACTCCTTTCATTGCTTCACAGAGCTCTTAAAACACAAGATGTGATGTAAAGGGTAGGTAAGCTAATTTAAACATTGCTTTAAAAAGTAGGCAGTGAAACACTTATTATGTTTACCAAAGGGCTGAAAGTAGAAAGTCTTTTATTCTAAAAGATATTATGAGGTAAAATGTAACATGCAAATTAATCTCCTTTTAACATAATAAACACGAAAATTGAACTGTGTTTAAGTAAGGCTATAAAAATTGTCTAGTGATACAAAATATGATAAAATATTTTAAAATTTACATTAAGCATTACTTCGATGGTACTACCAATATTTCTATTTAACAGAGCTTGGTTTGTACTATATCTTCATGAGCATAATTTTACAATCTGTATAGATCATTCTTTTAGTGCCAGCTTATTTCACTTTGGGGATTCTGAGAGTTCTTACTTTTTTAAGTCTATACGAATGATTTTAACAAAACTACTAAACTATCCCAGACTTAGCACTCTTGCTCAAAGTACCGAAAGTTAACTTGAGCTGACTTAAACCAAAATATATATTTGTAAAATATCTCCTGGAGTGTGTCATGCAATCTAATAGCAAGAAATGGGCTTACCCTTTAGGAGAGGCTGGAACTGGATATTTGATGCCTACTGACATATTTTCTGCCTTCCATCTCTTCTTCCCCCTATCTACCTATCACATGGTTTTTTCTGTGCTGGACTGCTAATTGTAATCCTGAGAGAAGCTGGAAGAAGGTCACTCCCATCATTAATTTATATCTACTCCCAAAGATCTGGACTAAACTAAAAAATATTCTTAACCCTAATTCAAAATTTCTAGGAGAAAGTTTAAATAAACCAGCCTGGGTCAATTTCCAGCTATGTCAAGTCAGCTATGATTAGGAGAGTCTCAACTGTGCTTTCCAGATATACAACAGGGAAGAGAGTTCCAAAGAAGAACTGCCACAAATACCAAGAAATGTTCATTCCAATGCTGTTAGATAATTAATAAGCATAAATTTAATTTAAATTATAGATCATGTTCCAAGTAGATTAGGTACCAGAGAATACCATAATCTTAAAAATATAAAATAAAGTAAGATAACCCTAGTTCATTAAAAAGCTTTCCCATGTATTTATTAATTTCTTCATTATCTCAAAAAATCCTTAAATTCTTTCACTGATATTCTGTAACTTGACCATTTGCTATTTATTTATTTATTTATTTATTTATTTATTTATTATTTATTTATTTTCTTGAGTACAGTAGAGAATGCTGGAGAGGAAATGGAAAAGTAAATTTTGGATTTGGGTCATCACATAAGACATATTCTAGTTCCAACGTCGATGAAGTAATTTTAAAATGGCATTAAGTAGATCGTATGATGCATGATGCATAAATGCCTTTTTGTTTCAGGTAAAATGTTCAGAATCTAAGTATTTAAAAGGCAAATTAGATATTGTCAAATTCAAAACACCTAAATATATATAAATAGGTAAAGTGTTACTCAGAAACATGAAGTGTCTTATTTAAAGTCACAAAAACTATTTAATGAAAACTTATAACAAGGAGCCATGTCTTCTGAATCTCAACCTTATGTTAGCTACTTGCCCTTTATTATTGAAAGCAAATGAACAAATCTGTCATCCTCTGGCCAAGGAGGTTCCCTTTTTTGGAAAGAGAATCTTGAGGGCTTTAAGAATAATCAATACTATGTTTATCCTCCTATTAAATTTAAACAGTCATCTGTTTTACTGATTCAAGAAATCCCCGATCAGTACTAAAATTAAGAAAGATATATGATGGTATATCGAGTACATACCTATCAGAATTTTGCATAGACTCCTTGGGCCTCTGTATTTTCAGCTCATTCACCTCTCTACACTGCTTAAGAGAATTAGGACTATGCGGAAATGAATTCAGGTTCTAAATAAAGCTCATCTTAATGATTCTTTTTTATGGAAAACTTATATAGTAAGAAATATATTTTAAAACTTCCTTTCCAGTTGAATTATTAAAAGCTAAAATAATAATATTTTTGCTATGATTTACTTGTAGTTGCCTTTGACTTGGATTTTGAAGTCTCCCACCAGAATAAATGCTGCAGTATTTTCGCTTGTTAGTAAAAAAAAATGTTTTCAGGTTTATGCTCATTTTTTTGAGCACAAATGATTTGTGATCATGGCAATGGTTTCCAGTAACATGATGGCACTTAAGGAGCAATGTTAACAAATCGTGGTGATCCGTAAACTTTTGTTCTGTAACTTCAATGCTCCTGAGAAAAATGACCTTTCCAGTGAAGGCCTTGGGTAGAATTAGTTCATTTGTACATTTATTTTTAACAACTCAAATGATCTGCATAAGAATATATAAGTGTTCTCATGCAGATAAGAGGCTGCATGTTGAGGGAAAAATGTAAGACCAGGTCATAAGATACCTAGCTCGCTCTCTCCTATGACATTTTTATGTGCCACTTAAACATTTTCATAGGCATTATCTATATGATGCAAAGGTTAAAGTTAAGTAATAGTGAAGGTCCCTTTTAGCTCTAACAAGTTTATTTCTATGATAAATGTTAAACAACATATATAAATCTCAATTTCTTAGATAAAGACAAAAGCAAAGGTCCCATTCTTTGAAAACTCAAACTAAATATGCATCCATTGCTTCCCATTGTAAATGATCTGTACTCTTTCCTCTTATCCTCCCTCTTGCGGAATTCCAAGAACTCCAGAAAAGATTTCATAAACCAAGGTTAAAGTATTGATTTCTAGTATCCTAGAAATTATGATGCAGCCGCTGCCCAGTCAATGTTGTTTTCACTTCCTTCCCATACTTATATTCATGTTAATATTCTGAACTTTCAGCAAACAGTTTAGAAGATTTGAAATTAAAAAGAAGAGAAAAGGGGAACATGAAACACTATTTTTAACTATGGGGAAGGTCACTATTTTTAAAGGGAAAACAAACAGCTGACTCTCAGCTTTTTAGGGTAGAGATGATCTCCTCCTGCTCCCCCACGCCTGCCATTTAGATATAATTTTTATGAATGAGGGTATGAGAAAAAAAAAAAGAACACTGTAGGGCATCTTCTGGTTCAGCAACAAAAAGTTAAGGTAAGCATGCAATACTGAAAGGGACACTCAGGGTTTAGGAGATGGGAGTTCCAGATACACTGCGGTGTGCCACCTCTCCTGTGATACTCATTAAATCTCTTTATTTCCCTACTCTTTCTTACAATATCTATAAATTGAAGAGTCTGGGTTAAATTTACTCTAAGCTCACTTTTAACTGTAAATATATACTGCTTTCAGGATGTATATCCATTATACACACATAAACAGAATTTTTCTCCATGTAGCTATTATGCTTTTAATCTCCCAAAGTAGTTTTTCAACACCTTTGCCTCTTATTACCTGGAACATGCTTAGGAATGCAAATAATTCCAATATTTTTTAAGCAAATATTTCCAATGCAAATAATTCAAACATTTGTTTAAACAAACTATAGAGAGAACCATAAACTTTCAGATACTTTCCCTTCTCTGTTATTTTCTCTCTTTTATAAAGCATCATAAGCAAGATTTGCTTCACGATTGCCTTCCAAGTAAATAAAATTCTACCTGTGGATAATTAGTAGCAGAGAAACATTGCACCTAAAAAGAGACTAAAACAAGATATAATACAATGGCACCAAAGCAAAACTCTTCATCAAAACTGAGCTGGAGTAATAATTCATAAGTGAAAAGGCAAACATGGCAATTATTTTCACAAGGATGAGAAATAAAGCAAGATTTTCCTCTTTTACAATCTCAATTAAGCTGTAACATATACTCATGAAAAGGATAGTCCTGAATGTCCTCGAGGCACAAAAGAGGGTGGATCTACTTAGTTTATTTCTAAATTGTCAGCTCTTTTTTTTTTCCTATTCTTTCAGTAAAATAAACTGTTTTGCTGAATAAGAGGGTTAAGAAAAGGCCTGAGTGAGTCACTCCAATTTGTTTCCACGTTCTGAACAGTCAGTAAAGAAATTTATTGCCTCATTAGGCATTTTGAGTCGATTTTCTGGAAACCCGAGTGACGTAAGGTAGAAAAGTAACCTAGTCAGACGGTTTAAGAGCGGTTGCAGCTGAATTTGTTTTTGAAATTGCAAGTTGCCTATTAGACTGGAATGACATAGCGATTTGTTTCACGAAGTGGTGCCAGGCAGTGGGCTGGTTTCAAGGAGGAAATCGTGTCTATTTTCAGCAAGTACTAAAAAGAAAAAATGCTGCAAGATGACAGAGGCAAGATGACTGGAAAGAGCAGTGGTCTCAGAAAGGACATCCAGAGTAAGCTTGGAAGTGAATGCAAGGAAGGTTGTGCTGTTGAGGCTGTATGGTAAGCTTACAGCCTGCGGGGCACCCATGGGAAGTCCTACTCTTCTGTAACCCCTGCTCTTTGGTTAGCAGATACTTAGTTAGGTTTAAATACAGATAGTTAACAGAGGGCCTCCCTCACACCAAGGCATCTGTAACCAGTCTACCTCTACTTGGGAGCTTCAAAGAGTCATCAATAGTCAAGTGAGGGTAGCTTCTCTCCCCACACTCTACACTTGTAATAATCTCTCAGAACTAGAAAGAAACTTCTCTTTCACTTCTTTTAAAATGACTAATCATTGGCAGTAGCTGAATATAATTATTTTTGAACAAAAGAATGTCGAATTCACTTCAAAATGTAAACAACCCAAAAGGCAAAAACTCTAAGGACAAATGATTTATTAATAAGTTAGGCACAATGACTGGTTGGCCTACACTAACTTTCTTTTCATATGTTTAGCAGATAAACACATTAATCATGATCATTCTGCACTACATCAAAAGAGAATTTGAGAAATTAATCACCACCAACCATAAAACAAGAAGTTTTAAGGGAGTTTCCAGGTAAAAGGAGTGGAAATATTTGTTTCTCATAATGAAAAGAAATGGGTTCATGTATGTGTGCATACATCTATATGTACACGCTTGTGTGTGTATATCCATACGTATATATGCTATCTATCTATTTATCTATCATTTATCTATCTATCTATCATCTATCATCTTCTATCTATCTATGACGTCCTAATTAACAGGTTTGAGTTTCCATTAGGTTAGAGAATAATGGAACAAAAGGGAAAATAAAGTTTTAATCTGAAACTCCTTCTTTTCTTTTTGGTCAAAGGAAGATTTATCGGCCCTGTTCATTTTCTTACTACAAAAGATTCCAAGTTTGAGAAAGATCTTGGGATGTAAAAAAGAAGGAATTATTTTCTCCACCATCAATCTTTCAATTCTCCCAAATGGCCAAGAGCTGTTTACCACTATACTGTAGAATGTCTGGAGAATAAAAGATGAAAGAGATAAAAATACATGGTAACAAGATGCTGAGGGGAGACATTGGGAGAAGAGACCTGGATTCTTGTCCCAGTTTTTCCCATCTCTTTGGACACAGTTTCCTCATCTGTGACATGTAAGGTCTGGACTGGATAGCTTCAAATTGCCCTCAGAGTTTAAAGAACCTGTGAACCTAACTTGGTGGTCTGGAGGAGATTAAAATCCACTTAAAATTTGAAGGAAGGAATTAAAAGCAGCAAAATGGTGCCTGTCCTCATTACTCTCTTTCTAATTAACATTATAAAAGTTCCAGAGCTGAGACCCTGCCAAATTTAAAGGTCTGCTGTTTTACATATATATTCTTCTACATCCAATTATTTCTTCCTAAGAAAATATAAGATCAGTTATTTCTTAATGATTATTTGTTGACCATGATGTTCATTGAACTTCCCGTGGGTAGTTCAATTCAACAAAGATTTAATTACTGGCTACTATGTGTTGAGCAGTGAACAAAGTAATAGAAAATACCACTCCCACCAACCCTCTCTCAAAAACAAGACAAAAATGACAAATAGTCCTTGGTTTAGGGAGCTTAGAGTGTTCCTGGTACCTAACAGTATTCAGCGAATATTTGTTCAATGATTGCATTGATATACTGAAGGAAACAATTAGAGTATAATATAAATATGTATAGAGAAATATAGATATTTAAATATAATACATGTATAACTCTTCAAAGGAGTAGGAAAAGCTTTGCTTAGAGGAGTCATGGAAACATTTAGAAAGTAGTTGACATTTGAGCTGAGTAGGCTCCACGGCAAATAAGATTTCAAAAGCATGTTTTTAACAAAGGTAGCATGCCAGTCTGTGGAATGTTTGTGATTGTTGAACACATGTCTTGTGGGGAGTGGTCATAGGAAGTGAGGATGGAAAGGTGATTGGAGCAAAATTGCAAAGACTTTTTAAATACCAGGCTAAATAGTTTAAACTTCATATTATGAGTAGTTAAAATTTCGTACTATAAATAAAGGGAAGTGCGTTATCGTTTTTTGCAAGGAAAACAATGAGATGACCAGGTTGGTTTTCGTGACTTCTGATCCCTTCAGTGTGCCCAGAGGCTGGATTGAACATTTAAAAAACTTCTCCGGGCACCTGCATGGCTCAGTGATTGAGCATCTGCCTTCTGCCCAGGGCATGATCCTGGGGTCCTGGGATCGAGTCCCGCATTGGGCTCCCTGCGTGGAGCCTGTTTCTCCCTCTGCCTGTGTCTCTGCCTCTCTCTCTGTGTGTGTCTCTCATGAATGAATACATAAAATCTTAAAAAAAAAAAAAAAAGAATTTCTCCAACTTTTTCACCCATGTCCCAGCAAACAAATGAAGTCAGGCTTTACCTTCTAAAGTAATTTACTTTCTGTAAGTAAGGTTAGATACTTAAATTATAGCACTGAACACACTGAGCAGATCTTTGCAAATGACACACCCCTCTTCAACCTTCTGGGGATTCTGATATGTTTTCTGTCTTACAGTACACTGCCTTCCCCCCACTCCGCCATTTTTTTAGACTTGCAAACATACCATATGGGTTCCAGGTGCTGTTCATACTCTAACACAGACTCTAAGGGCACAGAATTATAACCAATTGCATAAGCAAAAATAAAAATAATAATACCATTGAGAGCCAGGAAATATTAATAATGTGAGCTCTAGAGCCTGATAGTTGAGGTTCAGATCTTAGTTTTGCCACTGACTAACCGTGACCTTGACCAAGTTACGGAAACTGCAGCTAGATTTGGGAGATAATATTACTTTCTCTACCTGAGCTGTCTTCAGGATTAAGAGTTAATACAGGGCAGCCGGGTGGCTCAGCAGTTTAGTGCCACCTTCAGCCCAGGGCATGACCCTGGAGACCCAGGATCAAGTCCCACGTCAGGCTCCCTGCATGGAGCCTGCTTCTCCCTCTGCCTGTGGCTCCGCCTCTCTCTCTCTCTCTCTCTCTCTCTCTCTCTGTGTGTGTGTGTGTGTGTGTGTCTCTCATGAATAAATAAATAAAATCTTAAAAAGAATAGAGTTAATACAGAACATAGCCTGACATACGGTAAGCAGGCCACAAATTGTTGTAGATGCTGTTGTTGTTACACAACAGAGGAAGTTGATATAATCTCTGCACAACCCATCTCATAGGATGCCTTCTTTCTGATCCCGTGAGTGATGCTACTTCTTTTTTGGGATGACCTTAGTTCTTCTCTACCTCTTCTTCAAGGAACACCCATTCTTTTTTTTTTTTTTTTTTGTCAAGATCTGTATAAGATTTAACCCCTGAATCTAAATACACATTCGAATCTTCTCATGGTAAATCACAGATTCTTATTCTAACCAAACACCAATGTTTATATTGTTTTCTTGATCTTTTTTTCTTAAAATGGTAACTATTCTTTCTATATCTATCTGCTTCTTACCCATGCATTCATTCAAGGACTTTTTTCTCAGATGTCTTTTTTAATTTAGCAATTCAAGAACTATCAAGGCATTCCCTTATCTCAACACACTCCCCAATTTGAAAAAAAAAAAAAAACTCATTTTTATTAGTACTTCTCCATAGATCTTATTTTTAGAAGACTTTATTAATCTTTATGGGTCTTCTCCAGATTTCATTAAAATTCCTATTTTTTTTTTTAAGATTGGGATTCAGATAAGGTAGAGGTGTTAGAGCATGGCTTAGAACATCAAATCCCAGACTGGGCTGAGTGTTCTGGAAACAACCTGGCTCTCTACTTACCAGAAAGAGTCATTTGGGAAGCCATTGCCTCTTCTACTACAATGGTTTTCTCCAACATCAACTCTGATAGTGGTTTCAAAATGAATCTAAAAAATGATTTAGAAGGGAAATTATTATAAAATACAAACTATCCTTGATAGTAGACTAAATTTAACAGTGATCCAGAATTTTTAAATCAGAGTAAAAAAAAATGACCAAAAAAAAAAAATCTGTGACGGATTTACTGTTGCTTTAATTGCATTGACAAGGTCAATTGAAATTGAAATAGTATGAGTAATATTAGTGTAACATAAAACAATGAGATATTAATACACTTTTTGTTTTCATCATTTACTAGAAGTGTTTTTTTCTCTCCCTACTTCAATAAAACCAAACATCCCAGGACATTTTGCATTAATGCAAGAAAATTGGATTAATATTATTAATTACATAGCATTTACATGTTGTAGTCGTTCGTCTTAACTGAGGTTTCAATATGCTTTAATTTTATCCAGTGAAAGTAAATTTTGTTTATTTAAGCTATTCAAAAATGAATAGCATTCCAGGCTTGGGTAAACCCTGAGGCACTTTGGTCTTAAATTGCTCTGAATAGAAAAAAAAAAATCAGGCTAGTTAAATCATCTTCAAAACAGATCTGTAAGACTAACATATGGGCTGTGGGATGATAATAGATGTTCCATACACCAAAACCAGAAAGATTCTTACTACATTAAATAGGGTTAAATTGTAAGCAGAAAGGAAAATAAATAAAATAGCATGTCTGGGGGCCCATTTTAGACTGCATCACTCTCTGTCAAAAGTGTTACAGGTAAATAAGATATGTTCTTACTGAATAATAAGCATAATATATGCAATTTATTGTCATTACAAAGAGATTTATTGTGTCTGAAGAATTCCACAGGGAGCCATTACAATTCCATTATAGTGTTTTTAGTTAGTGATCTGATCTGCTTCCCAAGCCATGCTCATATTATGCAGTATTAGACTTACAATATGCATTTCTAGTTTATGCCTGGTCTAAATTCTGCATGCGATAGCTTGAGAAGGTTTTCCTTGCCTTGTGGGCCATTTCTGAAAAGCACAATATTATTTATTTGGGTAAAATAGAGTAATGCTCTTTGAAAGGTAAAACCTGAATTTAAACTTCAATGAAGGTTAAGTTTTTATTTGTAATGATTAAAAGAAAATGTTTCGAAAAGGAAGGGCTTTATAGTTATAAAATTAATCATTGAGTTTGATAATAATAACACCATTTATCTCTATAGAAGTTGTTTTTCTTGGACTTTTCATTGACTTCCCATGAGATCCCTATTCTCTCACTTGGAATTCACAGTCTAGGCCTCAACTTATATTTTTGCTTCTTTTATGTACAATCATCTTTTCACATTAGACTTTCCTTCTACCCAGACTCATCTTTCCAATTATGTGAATTTCATGACATAGTTTTTTTCACTTTTACTTTTACTTGTACCTTCATGTAAATCTTTATTTCCCCAAACACCTTTTCGAACTGCTTCAATTTTTTTGCTTTCTCCAAACACCTTTACTATGTTCCATTTTTTTTTCCCTGTCCTAGAGGTCCATTAAAACCCTCCCTTTTCTAGAAAATCTTTTCTGGAGATGGGAATATCTTTCTTTCCAATAAGATTATACATCAGTTGTCTTGAACTGATTACATCTGTGAATAGGATGAAAGGAGAGTGTACACCTGTTAAATGACCCTTGTTTTCCCTGAATTTTGCTAGGTGTTCTACATTATATATCTCATTTAATTGACATCACAACCAAGGAATAAGGAACTGTCATGCTTGTTATACAGATGAAAAAATCAGGGTCTGGTGAATTTCAGTTCCTTTCATAAAGTCTCTGGTTGAAAGCAACAGAAATAGATTCAAATCTCTCTCTCTTTTGCACCAAAACCTATGTTTTTGCACTCATCTTTTCTTATATGTGGGTCTATTTCATTTTCTCATCTCACTGACAGTAAATATTCTATCATGAGGATTTTTATTTTTTTAGGGAGCTCTCCCATAATTGGCCTCATAACGGGCCTCAATTCTGCATTTAGGAATCCTCGTGTGACTCAGATGCAATGCTGTCTTTTATACTTTTTCTGCTTTTACTCATCTAAAACAATGTATATATTCATGATTGAACATCTTAATGTGTTTCCCTGTAAGCAAAAAAGAAAAGAAAATATACGAATAATGAAGGCGCTTTCAGAAAATCTTACTATCTTTTCAAATTGGTCATGAACATAAGAGTTTCTTGTCTTTTCCAAGTTTAACTTTTATTTGTTGTATTTTATTTTGTGCATGGTTGATAATATTTCTTAGTTTATACAGCTTTCTGTTCTCCTGATGGCTAAGACCCATTTTTCTCAGACTATATGAAACTTCACTAGGGAAAAAAAAAAATCTTCAAAAAGGTACATGGACTTTGAACTAAACTTAGTAATGCTTAAGAAGAGCAGTGTTTAATACATTACCTTGAATTTGGTATCATTTAAAAAGCAATAGAATTTTTTTTAAATTAAATGAAATAACATGTTTGGATATAATTTCCAGACCTACCTTACTCTTGTATAGAGGGAGCAAATTACAAAGGCAGTCTTTCCTAAACCCATAAATATTGAAGGAACTTCTAAAACTACTGACAAGCAATGCTGCTCTATAAATATTGCCCATTTATTGTTTATCATTTTATTCTAAGCCAAACTCCTAAATAACTTGAAAAAAAATCTTTTGATGATTGGATAATATTTCCACATAAGGTCAACCATCAATCTCTCTTGGAAATATGTTATGAGTGAAGCAGGAGCTCTCCAATATTATTTAGGCTAAATGAAAAATATATGCTGAATCTTCTGTCAACTATTGCATATTAATTGTGTAAGATTAAGGTGAGAGCTAAGGAAATTAAGACAGAAAATAGAAGGCCCAGTTCTTAGTTTCATGTGATTTTCTCTGTAACAAGGAACACAAGGCATTGGCTTAAACAGAGATACACATGTAGATGTCATGTCTCAAGATAGCCTAACTCCCAGGGAGCCTGGGTGGCTCAGTAGGTGAAGTGTCTGTCTTAGTCTCAGGTCATGATCCCAGGGCTCAGGCACCAACTCCCTGCTGTGGGAGAAGCCTGTTTTTCCCTCTCCTTCTCCTGTTCCACTTGCTTGTGCTCTCTCATGTTCTCTTTCTCTGTCAAAGAAGTAAAATCGAAAGAAAGAAAGAAAGAAAGAAAGAAAGAAAGAAAGAAAGAAAGAAAGAAAAAGAAAGAAAGAAAAGAAAGAAAGAAAAAAAGAAAGAAGGAAAGAAAGAAAAAGAAGAAAGAAAGAGAAAGAAAGAAGAAAGAAAGAAAGAAAGAAAAGAAAGAAAGAAAGAAAGAAAGAAAGAAAGAAGAAAGAAAAAGGAAGAAAAAGAGTAAGCAAGCATAACTGCCAAGAGAGGCACAGATGAGTTCAGTAGACACTACCATGGCCTCTGGCATGGTTGCAGAAATTGTTACTGAGGAGGTGCATTTTGAGAGGAAACTCAAAAAGAAGCAGAGTTTTATTAGGTAGGAAGCAGGTGGCACAACAATAATGGGAAGAAAAATGTATTCAATTTGCAGAAATGGCTTAGTCAAGATTTGTTTGAAAGAAACATCAGATTGACTAACATGGAAGTTTTGTTCAAATAACACAATATTGTCTTCTTTCTATTTATATTTTTCTTACTTTTCATCTCAGTTGACCATCATTTTTGACTAGCACAAACCACTGCTTTTGACTAGTACTACCAAATATTAATATCTCTGCACTTCTATCAGGTATAAGATGTAAGCTTTGAATTCTTGGGCACAAGTGACCCATTTCTTTGAGGGTCTGACCACTATCAGGATCCACTGATCTCAACAGCTAAATGGTTGATCACTTTGCTCACCATGAGACATCATCCCATGAAGCTATGCCCTAATAGCACCAAAATCTTTAGCTTCTTGAGAAGCTAAACCAAGAGTGTTATGGTTCACTTCTACACATTCTCCAGCTGTGCCTGAACAGCTTGATTTCTCATCTCTTTCATGGTGAACAGAAATATTCTCAGAAAAATTCTTTTTTCCTTTGAGCTACCAAGATTTTGGCCTGCCTTTTTTGTTGGTCATTTCCTGAAGGGGATTGGAGTATTTGACCATTTTAAACCACTTTTCTGAGAACCAGTACATCCTAAAAATGGTCTGAGCCTTGTCCTTTGATTATCAATAGGGATCACCTTTAGAAAAGTCACAGAAGAGACCAGATGGAAACAGGAATCTGTCAGGTTCCCTGTTGCATGTTTTTAATTCACACACCCCCGTGGCTACATCCAACAGAGGTGACCTGAATTTTCTCTTTGATGTTGCATACCATGAATTCCCATAGCAGGTCAGGAACAAAGGGACCATTTTAAAGCTTTTTTATCTAACATTGCCTTAGCAGATACTGACTAATTGTGTCCCAGGAACATGCTCCTGGTTTTAGAATCATAAACATCAGTAGGACCGAGATGCTTACAGAGTGATACAGTGACTTTGATTCCTCTTGGGTGGTCAAAACACAGCATGTGTGATATTTTTACAAACTATGGTTCACAGAGCACATAGTTCTAGAGCATTTTGTTTTCATTATGTTCGTGTCAATGGAAACAGTTGTGCTTCCTGATGTCTTACTGAGATGGCCTTTTTGGTAATTTTAGGCTACTTTCCCAAGGATACTGCATGTTGCCTGACCCTTATTCCTGAGGAAATAAGTAGGACTTGGACTGACTTGTGGATAATGTACTTTCTTTAAGAATGGCAGAAGGAAAAACATCAGACTAGGATGCGCTCCAGAAATAATAATGGAGAATCTCATCCTGTTTTGTAAACTCTTTGTACTTTGCTCTTTGTGTGTTTTGTGGGACATTATTTTAAAAGGGCCATTATACTTTGTAAGATATTATGTCACATTAAATTTGTTTTAGAATGAAGGGAGAAAAATAAGATGTTATTAACAGGTTCATAAAAATTGGCTTTAGTATACCAATAGGAAGTTTTGTATGCATGCTAATTCTGAATTTATAAGTCAACTTTTTTTTTTCTCTCTAGCAGCTTTGTTTGGACTGCCTATGGTGATATAAAGATGAGAATGAATAATACCCAACCAGTGTTTTACTTGAAGAAATTTCAGTATTCTGGAAATCAGGTAAAAAAAAATATGGATACCTTTGGGTATGCACATTCCCTTCGTAAAAGAAATTTTTAAAAATCAAGTTTGCTCTACAGATTCCTTCAAGAAGATATTTACCATCAAATTTAATACATAGCTAGTTTACAAACACTGCATTTAACACTTCATTTTTTTATGGAGAGCATTTTGTTTTCTAAAGCATACATTTTGTGCTTGCTTCGGCAGCACATACACTAAAGCATACATTCATTCATTCACTTAGTAAAGTCATATTAGTAATATTATCTACTTCCATGGAAATATTTTGAAGAAAAAGAATATATATGCCTATTTAATTTGACTTATATAATTCTAAACAAAGGAAAGAGGATTAGGTTAGGTAAGTTTAATGTCTCTTTAAAAAGTAACATTTTTTTCACTACATAAATCTATGTGCACAACTTGAAAGGGAAATTAGTTTAAAGGTGAAGTATCTAAAGAAATAAACCCTTTGGCTCACGTGCAGGGGGGTATCCACTTATAAATTTTGTGATTTGTATTTTTCTCTTGTATTTTAAAATAATATTCATATGACGGGTCATGACTCCTCAACTTAGATCTCATTGATTCACTGCTATTGCTACAGATGAAGGTTTAAACTTTCTTAAAACCCCCCCTTTCTTTACTTTATTCTTCCATTATAGCTATGTCCCATTTTAGTTTAAACCTATATCTGGCTTTTTAATTGTTTTGACTATACAAATAGTGTTTGCTGTGGAGGACATGATAAAAAATTTATTGAAGAACTTTTTTTCTTGAATTAACAAGTGCTTCATTTATTTTTCTTTTCCCCAGTTTCTTTGTCTCCCTTCCTTATTTCCTCCCTCTGTTTCTTCTTTCCTTTCTTTCTTGTTTTGCACAGTCTTCCCCCAAAGCTCCAAAATTTTTATAAAATGCTTCTCTATTCAATTTTTTGCATAGGCCAATTGGTCAGACAATTTAGCCTTTTTTTTTTCTCTCTCTCTCTTCTCTTGAAGAACTACTTCCTGGAACCCTCTCTTCTCCCACTTTTATCTTGTCGGGTCACTCTCTAAAACACCCTATGGAAAGATGTCATTCATAGGTTTTTTTGGATGTCATCCTACAAATTTATATTTCCATTTTATGATGTTATGACCTCTTCATTCTGGAAATTATGTCCTCATTTTACTTAGTTACTTCTACACTCCTCTTTTGGCTGAAACTCATGTTCTAGTAATGTTTTGAGAAGGGTTCTACAGATGATAAATATTTTGTAAACTTGCATGTTGAGAAATGTTTTTATTCTACTTGGTGTTTGATTGACTGTTTGACCGGGAATAAGATTAGAGACTTAAAATATTTTTCACTCAGAAATAAAGGCATTTTCTCATTACCTTCTAGCTTCCAATGCTGTTGTTGAGGAGACCACTGTCAGTTTGAGCCTGACTAGATCTACTTTCCTCACTAATAAGCTTTTGAGGTATTCTCTGTATTTTGGTGTTATAGTTTTATCAGAATAGGTCATTCCTTGTCTCAGAACACTTGATAGATCCTTTTACTATGGAGACTCATGCTATCAATTATGAGAAATTCCCTTGTTTTTGGCCCTTAATAATTTCTTTACTAGCATTTTCTCTTTTCTCCATTTCTTGAGTTGCCGGTTATGGAGTGCTGGATTATCTCTATTGATGATCTCAAAAATGTTTTCTCTCCTCTATTTGTCTTTTTGAATTTACTCCTCATTATCTTCTAATACTTTCACCGAAATTTTACTTTTAGTGCTTATATGTTTAACTAATATTATCCTTTATATTCTCTACTTGCTTCTCTTATGTTGTATTGCATTCTGTCTTGTTTCCTTAAGGCAATATCTTTTCTTGTATTTGAGGTCATTATTATTATTTGTTTGAAATTGTATTTTTCTCACTGCATATTCTCTATTTCCCTGGGTGGTTTCTTTTCTTTCACTTATTTTGTTTCCTGTTTTCACCTTGATGGATTCTCAGTAATGATCTTTGACTTTCCAATCATATTCTTGAAGGAGACACAAAAACCTAATTAGAATTTTGTGCACTTGAGTGATGCTTGTCAGCAGGATTCACTTGTGATCCACTGGCTTGGCAGTTGCTTTTTTTGGTGCACGGAACACATTAACATCTGTATCTGAGGTATTTTTCCTCTGTGGCAGTTATTTACTCAAGAGAAAAATTCTTAATCTTCTGTTTGAGGATATAAACCACCCCGAGGCTTAGCTAGAAAAGGTAGAGGTATCACAGTTCTCAATGTACATAGACTTTCATGTAACCTTTCAGCTTTTGGCACCGTATCCCTTTGCTGCCTTTCATATTATAGATTGGGGTCATTCTAGTTCAATTTCTCTAGATACCATTTCTTTCCTTTAGAAGTGAGAAGGGTTAGTCCCCTGACCCCTTTATAGTGGATGTGTGGTCATAGGTAGGTGTCTGTTTCTCTTAAAGTCTTTCAGTCTCTTTCTTTTCAGCTCTTGGCCTCAACCCCACCTTTGGCAATACCTGAATGTTCCAAAGTCTGAGCTTTTCTTGTGGGTATTCTTGTTATGTTTAATTATTATCTCCTATTTACACAGTTTGTCTTTCTTCTATTCTGTTAAATTAAATGCCACTGTTATGCATATTTTCTGTCTTTTATGATTTGGAGTTATAAAAGTCTCTAGGAAAATATTTGAATTTGAGTGATAAGCTGATAATGGCTCTTAAAAATATGTCGATGTCCTCATTCTCAGAGTCTATGAATATTACCATATTTGGGGAAAAAATGGTCTTTTCAGATGTAATTAAGGAATTGAGATGAGGAGATTATCCTGGGTTACCCAGATAGGCCCTAAGTGCCATCACAAGCATTCTTATAAAGAAAGGCAAAGGAAGGGAATTTGACATACACAGAGGAGAGGGTTATTTAAAGATGGAGGCATAGATCAGAGAGATGTGGCTTCAAGCCAGGGAATGCCAGAAAATACAGGAGCCATCAGAAACTACAAGCAAGGAACAGATTCTACTGCAGAGCCTCCAGAGAAAACATGGCCCTGCCAAAAGACTATTCCAGCCCAGTGAAACTGATGTTGAGATTCTGGCCCCCAGAACTGTAAATAAATTAATTTCTGTTGTTTTAAGCCACCAAGCTTATAGGAATTTGTTACAGCAGTCACAGGAAACAAATATAGTTTGTATTAGAGTTTCTTTTTCCCCTTAATGATTTGTGATCATTTTTAGAAGGAGAAATAGAGAAAGAAAGATTTATTTCATCTTCTTGAAACTGGAATCATTTAAATCTTTGCTTTAGGATAGTTTCATTTCTCCTAATTATATATCTCATAATTAGGATACTCACTTTCAGAAGTATTAGAGCTTTCTCAGGTATGAAATTTTAACAATGCTTCGTTTATTTTTCTCCCCTTCTTATTATACAGTATTTATTGTCAAACAGATCTTCCTTCCTTTTCCTTTCCTTTTTTCTTTTTTTCTTTCCATTTCTAATGATCTATTAATTATTTACTTAATATCAGGCATTGTGGTAAGCTTTGAGAATATAGAACCAATAAAGCTGTTTTACTGCCCTCCATGAGTTCACTGTCTATTGATATAGAAAAGGAACAAAAATGACATTTATTTAGTGTTAAATATAAAACCAAAAACAGAAATAAAAATCAACAACTAAAATAAGTGCTAAATTAAGTGTACAAGCAAAATGTTGAGCTCTCCCAGACATAGGGCCTATCTAGGTTCTGCTTGACAGAGACTGAGGATTTATGAAGTAGGAACTGAGCAGAGTCCTAGGGGATGGATTGGATTTTCATGAAGAACTAGTTAGGAAAAAGTCATTTTATGGAAAGAAACTGCATACTCATGTTAAAGAGCATGAATTGCTTCAGCACGGCAAGATATTCAGTAGGCTTGGAATATAGATTAAAGGTAGAGAGTATGGGGTCATGGGACTATAAAGTTTGAAGTCAAATTATGATAAACCTTTTTTTTTGCTTGTGTTAAGGAATTTATATATTTTTAATTGAAGTTTTCATATAATTTCATTCATGTGTGCAATTTAAGGAAAAAACCAAATGAACAAACAAAAAAGAGACAAAAAACCAAATTCTTAAACAAACTGATCATTGATAGAGAGGTGGAGGGTAAGGGGATGGGAGAGTAGATAAAGGGGACTATGTGATACAAATTTCTAGTTGCAAAATAAATAAATCATGGAGATGAAAAGTGAGCATAGGGTATGTAGTCAATAAGATTGTAATAACATTGTTTGGTGGCAGATGGGAACTACACTTATCATGGAGAGCACTGAGTAATCTATAGAATTGTTGAATCATTACATTGTACACTTGAAACTAATATAACATTGTATTTTAAAAGAAGATGTGAGAGACACACACAGGATGAAATATTATTCAGCTATATAAAAAGAATGAGATCTTGGCGTTTGCAACAACATGGTTGGAACTAAAAGGCATAATGCTGAGTGAAATAAGAAGTTTAGATTTGTATTATTTTGGAAATGGGCTTTAAGTAGGAAATTGGCATGGTCCATTAGGAATAAAACTGGCAGCATTTTCATTATCACACTGATGAGGAGAAGCTGGGAGATCAGTGTAAGTCTCTTGTAGGAGACCAGGTGAGCACGTGATGACAATGACCTGAGTCAAAGCAGAGATAATGGGGCAAAGATAAGAGAATGGAGTGAAGAGATAATTATGAAACAAAATTGTCAGAGTGATGGAATTTCTACCTTTAAGTAGAAATGGTTAAGTACAAAGGTAGCAGTCACAGAGTACGATTGAATGCTGGGAAGAGAAGAATCAAATTGGGTCTGGAAGGGGCAGAGGACATGACACCAAAGCTGATTATTCAAAGAGAGAAGGAACAAGTTACGTGAAGCAGAGGGTCAGGGAAACAGATTGTGGCAGAAAGCTCTCCAAATACCATAGATCAACTCAAAATATGGCATGGGTATGATAAACAGATTGGCTGCTGGATCAGCTTTAAGTGGTAGGCAAGTGCTGGTGTAGAAACTCTAGTGGGATGTGACATATGAAGAAACCAGGGAGTGGAAGCCTCTGGTTAATTTTCCCATCCTTTCTTTCCCTAAGTGCTCATTTTTACATTACCAGTCTTTATGCCTGGAACAGGTTTTGTGCAGTGCCTATACTTTCTTCCTTCTAAAATATACTCAGAGCTTCTATCTGCAACCATTCCAATTTCATGTTCTTGGGAGAAATTTGTATAGATGTGTACTCACTAAAAAATTCTGTCCAACTGATTTATTCATTTGTGGGCCATCATTATTCATCCAGCACACATTTAACCAGTAAAAAGGAATAGCCAAGACCCTATGGCTTCCCCTGGAATTTGAGTACATTAAGATATTCTGTTATTTGACATGTGTTAAGAAAAAAAAAATTCATAGCAGGTCTTCGTAGTTCTCTGCACTTACAAGTATCTTGCAGCATTTGGCTGTTTCTTCTTGAGCTTTGTTCCAGGGAACAAAAAAATAAACTTTGTAATGTATAATCTGTATAGTATATCCCAAAGTGCTTTAGCTCATATATTTACATAACTTGTTGAGTACATGCCATAGTTAGAATCAATTTCCTCAAAAGCTTCAGACTTCATTAATTTAGCCAAGAATTGGGGACCACAAATAACAAATATGGTAACAATTCCCCAATCTAATTAAATAACAATGAGGATCTGAAAAACAAGTCTTTATTGAAAATTTTTGAACTGGAATCATAGAACTTTTTCTGCCTTTGTGTTCAAAAACCTACCATATGTTCTTCTAATTGGAAGTTTAGTTTTGATCTTTGGGATACAGGCTTGAAGAGCTCAGGAAAGTAGTATGTTGCCTATGATTAACTCCTTTGGATTATCTTATTTGATAGTCTAAATTGTAATATCTGCATGAGCAAGCAGAGTTTTGAAGTTTAAGAAGGGTTTATAGCCAAGTGGTATAGAGTAAATCTGGCACCTTTGATCCCAGGAGGCTTGCCTTTCTTTCTTGGCAATATCCTCTGACCCAGAATTCCCCCTGGAGAGTCCCAAATATCCTAATCTAAAGCCTGACAATAGTTATAAAGAGGTGAATATAATTTTCACGTGTTCTATGCTTCATTTTGGTGAGAGTTTCCAGACAGTATTTCACCGATATTAGTACCCTGATACTCTAGGGATTTGGGGGACCACCATCTTGAAGGAAGAGAAGGAAGACACAGGTGAGCTACAGGGAAAGATAACTTTGGATGGAGGCCTTTCCATACTCCTCAAAGTGTAGCATGCAGCATGTTGTTCACTACCTGTGTGTGAGAGCCCTGGTTTTTCTCAGAGACATTCATTCCCCTATAAGTGGCAAATAGAGTCTGGCTCTGGTTCTTGCCTGAACTCTCCCACCCTATGTGAGCTTTAAAATACTAGCACACATCTGCCTAATACTTTTAATCTCTTTTCTTTGTTTAAACTTGCTACTACTCTATCTTCCTACGGTGTTTCTAGGGGCCCAGGCAGATTTAGCTACCAAAAGCTAGAGCAATGACTCAACTAGATGGAAACTATTGACAGCGAGGGCACATGGGGATTTCTCAGTATCCCACATGGGATCAAAGACAATTCAGACAAAGAGACCTCAGGTTAGCCTTGACCTCACAAAAGATCCTCACCTGAAGAGATCAACATTTGCCCCTTATATATATTCCCATGGGATTAGGCCTTGGTTTTTACTTCTCACATTGCAGGACACACAAGCCATCCCAATTTATCCCAATTTGTGACTTTTTGTGTGTGTAATTTGTAAAGTTCTTTATTTTCTTCAATCTGAATTAAATGCATGCTTTTCAACCACTCTAGCATTCTCAACCGCATCTACCATCATCATCTCCAGTCCAATTAGACTATTTTCTACATTCTCTTCTAATCCCTCTGCTTATATGGATGTAGAAACCTATGTCAGAGCTGGTTACACACATGCATTTCCTATCACTTCTTCAGGAGCCATGTTCTCAGTTTTCTCCTGAGTTCCCATCCTATTTATTTATTTATTCTTTCAGATTGTGCCAATTCATCTGTATAAGTGTGTGTCTGTCACCCTTCTGGATTTCTCTGTCTCCGTGCTCTCTCTGCTCTCTCTCTCTCTCTCTCTCTCTCTCTCTCTCTCCCTTTTTTCCTATTTGTAATCTCCAGATTTTATTTCCTTGCTTTACTGGATTTTGTTTTAATAATATCTTTAAATGACAGCCCAGATTGCCTTTATATATTTGTCAAAACAATACAAGTTGTTGAACTAGGTGCTTTTGGACAACCTGGACTCTTGTTCCTCAGGAGGAGATTTTGCTTTTATATTCCAATACTTGGTTTAGCTTTCACTTTTCATTTATGACCCATTTGTATAGAGTTCTCTGCCTTTTCTTTTCCTTTCTCACCACTCCCTCCCTCCCTCTCTTCTTCCCTCCTTTCTTTCTTTCTTTCTTTCTTTCTTTCTTTCTTTCTTTCTTTCTTTCTTTCTCTCTCTTTCTTTCTTTCTTTCTTTCTTTCTTTCTTCTTCTTTTTTTTTTTTTTTGTAAACAACCTCACTCAACTCCCTACTTGCTCACCCATTTTGTTTCACATATCCTAAACTACAGTGACTTTTTTTCTTGCTTTCCTGCTGCTGCCCCAATCCACTGGGAACCCACACAGACTGGGAGGGTCTCAAACATGAGTTATTTCAGATTGTCGGGGAAGATCTAATTAAGGGTCAAAGTAGTAGATGCTGGGGGAGGGAGATTGTCATTGAGTGAAAGAGATGACTGTTGCCATATGCTCTCAAAGGAGGAAACAAAGGCATTCTGCATACATGAACAGGATTTTACATGTACTTTTAAAATTATCCTCTAGACCTAAGCGCAGAGTTAGAAGCAATGAAATGGAAGGGAATGGAAAATGTTTCAATTAATTTTGAAAGAAGACTCATTCCAACTACTGACTGACTAGATTTAAGAGAGTAAATAATCCAAAATAAGTTGAAAGCTTCAAGATTTATGATAAAGAGAATGCTGGAATTAATAAGATAGTAATGTCTGCCTCATTTTTGTTTAATGAAATACTTTTCTGTTATAAAAGAGTTACAGTTAAATTATAAATAACTTGGAAAGAAAATAAAGAAGTAAAATAATCCAGGATTGTGCCGTACAGAGATGACAGTTGCTATCAACATTTGGATCCCTGATCCTTTTACTATTTTCAGAGATACCTATTTCACAAAATTTGAATCATATATTTTCTGGAGTTTATTTCTCCTCTGTTTACCTGAAATTAATATCTCACAAATGTTTAAGCTGATTTTATTTTATATATTTTTTAATTTTTTATTTCAGTATACTTGACACTCAATATCACATTAGTTTCAGGTGTACAACTTAGTGATTTGACAAGTTTGCACATTATGCTATGTTCACCACAAGTGTAATTACCATCTGTCCTGTTACATCACTATTACAGCATTACTGACTGTGATCCTTATGCTGTGCCTTTTATTCCTGTGACTTACTCATTCCATGACTGGAAGCCTGCATCCGCCTCTCCTCTTCAGTCATTTTGCCTACCCCGCCCCCATGCCTTCCGTTTAGCAGCCATCACTTTGTATTTGTGGTCTGATTCTGTGTTTTGTTTAAATGGCTACATAAAATACCATATCATAAAATAGATACACTCTTATTTTCAATTTTGTAAGCAATTATAAACAGCCTTGTACAAAAATGTTGATTTGTCTCACTGAAGACTTTCTTACTAAAGAGTCTTGACTTTCCTACAAAAGAATCTTTGACATAGTATATCCTTGATATAATATTATTGGGAACCCCCATAATATGCCCCACTTCTGAACCTTTTCATGGGTAGGTGCCTCTCTGGAAGTGTTTTCTTCACTGTATTATCATGTTGGACCCTTACGTTGTATTTAGATTATTGGTCAAATGTTATTACACCAGAGACACATTTCCCTGAGCACCTATATAACATAATGTCATATCCAGCACCTCCAAAATCATTCATTATTTCCTTATCCTGCATTATTTTTCACCTTAGTATTCAATAATACCTAATATGTTATGCTTATTTTATTGTCTTTCTCTACATCCTAGAACCTACATTAAATAAAGATCAGAAATCTAGTCTATTTTGTCAAACAAAACAGTGCCTCAAATAGTACTTGGCACATAGTAAGTGATTAATAAATATTTGTTCAATAAATAGATAAATAAAAAGGAAAACATGTAAGAATTTTGGTACCTATAAACTAGTTCCTTTCCAGAAAACTTGTTCCAAGTTAAACATTCATAAGCATAGAATAACCCACTTTGAATATTCATTTCAAAATTCTCATATAATAGAAAAAATGTACTAAATCTCAATGTTGGTTTAATTTTCATTTTTTATTCCTTCTTTGACTTATCTGTGTCTCTTCTTTATATTTCTCACTAAAGTGTTTCTTTAAAATCATGTGCAAGTGTTTAAATGCATTGTGTTCAAAATTTTCATTTTCGTTGACATTTTCCCTTTTTCAGAGTATTCTTTCAGATTTTCCTTCTGTTTTATGATATCTTAGACAAAATATGCATGAAGTAGAATATTCTAAGATTTCTTCTCCCAAGCTCACCTATACTATTGCTTTAGACTTCAGATTTGTCTCCCTACCTTTTTTGTCATCCAAATCACTCATGATTTTTCAGTATCATTTCTTATCTTTACTTCAATTCTTTTTTAATACACATGACTCTCATTTCTTTCTAAAAGTGAATATTTCCATTTTATTTTCCTTCTTGTCTGATAATATAGTGGCCATGTCTTCATGGATTCTATTTTAAATGCCTGTTCTCGGGCAGCCTGGGTGGCTCAGTGGCTTAGCACCGCCTTCAGCCCAGGATGTGATCCTGGAGACCCGGGACCGAGTCCCACATCGGGTCCCTGCATGGAGCCTGCTTCTCCCTCTGCCTGTGTCCCTGCCCCACCTCCTGTGTCTCTCATGAATAAATAAATAAAATCTTATAAAAAATAAAATAAATGCCTGTTCTTGGGGCACCTGGGTGGCTCAGTCAGTTGAGTATCTGACTCTTGGCCTCAGCTCAGGTCTTGATCTCAGGATAGTGAGTTTAAGCCCTGTATTGGTCTCCACACTGGATGTGGAGCCTACTTAATAAAATAAAACAAAATAAAATAAAATGCCTCTTCTCACTTATTTTAATAGATGATATATTCAGTAACTGCTGTCCCTTTGATAATCTTTTCCCATTTTCTCTGTTGTATTTTTATGTAGGCCCTCACTTTATATTTGTGTTCTATTTGCTCAACCATAAATCAGCCTAGATCTAGATCCAATGTCATGTTTACAACCAGATGACACCTGTTGTTTTCTTATTCCTCACTTCTTGCTGGTTAAAACCTATTTATGCTGGTTAAATACCCTTCCTGTCACCCCAGCTGGGTGACAGGTTGGTGTGTAGACCTCCCAGCTAGAGACTAGGAAGCAGATGTGGAGTTTAACTTTGCTCTCTAAAGTGAGGTGGTCTCCTATATCCTCAAACTTGTTTCACAAGCAGGAAAAGCTACACTTTCTAATACATGTTTCTTTCCACCATCTTCCTACCCTGGCTACCACCTACATTGCTTTAACTAAATCTGGGGAGATGTAATATGTCACATGCCAGTCCTTTTTCTTCCTTCCTGTTTTCAGATACTAATGTCAAAATAAGAAGAGATGGTAATATAAGGATACTGCTCCATGTACCTCAAGAAGCAACACCTTCTATTAAAACCCAGTGATATCATGGCAATCCAAGGTTTCAGTGGAATAGGTCCATGAATCTATATTAGTTCATCAAGAAATGTTGAAATACTTTCTTGACTTTCAAATAAATAAGATTAGTCTGTTTATGGGTATAGAACACCTGTTGTTTTTTTCTTAGTCCAATAGCATTAACATTAGAGGGATGGTAAAGAAATTGCCTTGATTAATCTTAGTTTTTAGAGTTATTGTAAGATGTGTTTTTCTCTGTAGGTGTTTTAACAGAAAGTGTGGTAAAAGTAATTTATGATAGCAGACTGCTAATCAGATGTCTTGAAAACTAAAAGTTTGATAGCGATGTTTCTCAGTACTGATTTTGGTTTGTCTATTCTTCCAACCCAAAGTGACTATCTTCCAAAGCATGGCAGATGATTAGGGAAAAATACATAGATGCACAAAAGAATTACCACGGGAAATGTCAGCACCACATAATATGTGGCTTTTGTTCTTACTATGTAATGCTTAGAAATTATGTCTTTATAAAATCATATCGAAAAATTATATCCTATCATTTTGCCCTTTTAATTAATTTAAACATTGAAAAACACCTGAAGGAATTTTGACAGTAAAGTTATCTGAGCTATTAAAATACTTTAGATGAATTTAGCAAAAAATTATCTGCTGTGTTTGATTAAATCACCATGACATCTTGAGTAACAGACTTTTTTTTTCACTCAGATGGAAACTGAGTGGGGTTAAGTTGACAAACTTATTTTCAAAAGCACCTTGGTAGTGATCTTTTCAACGTAAGATACCAGACTTTGGCAAAGGAGATTATTATCATAAGGTGTGTGTGATTAAAAAATGTCTGCGGTTCTTTTACTCAACTGGCCATTAAAAAAATGCTTTATCTACTGTGACATCAGCAAAGCTCTTTCAAATGTTGGTTCATGCTTTGTGTTTTGAGTAGGTTATTGGTGACCTTTCTGCATTTATCTGAAAGCCCTTTGTTTTGTACATGTAGAAACTCTGTTGCAAGAGATCAGATCCTTGAGTTGAATGATTGTAGATGTCCATGCATAAGTACAGTGTTTTTGTTGACTGATTCTGAGGAGTTAGTTGTTGGTCTTAAATCAAGGAAACAAACAAAACCAAAAAAAAAAACAAAAAACAAAAAACAAAACAAAAAACAAAAAACAAAAAACAAAAACAAAGCTTGTTCTTTATAAGAGATGAAAATAGAACATAGAATTACAGAATGGCATTGAGTCAAAGAAATTTCTAAAGACTAGGTATCTTTCAAGCAGTAATTAGAATTCTTCATATTCTAGATATCTGTTGGCTATCGAGCCCCAAATGCCTTTGAATAATGCTTGTTCTCAAAACAGCCACCATTGAACCACCAAATGATGTTAAGCCATTATTATAATTATTATTAAACTTTTAAAAAAATTGTTACTGCATGGGAAGAATTTGTGAGGGAGATTCAACTTTCTTTTTAGAGGTACAGTTGTCACATAACGTATTAGTTTCTGCGGTGTAACATATTGATTCAATCATTGCATTAACTTATTTTATTTTTTATACATAGGTAGAGGGAATGTCAACCTCCTTTTCCAAATCTGTTAGTGACTCCTATTGTATACTGGAGAAAATAGAAACCCTTAATTTCTTCACTAGGTGACCCCCCATAACTGATTTTATTACCTTAATTACTGCCTTCTCTGTTACTACAAAACTACAGTTTTATAAAATGATCCTATCCTTTATATAGTATTCTCTGATCCTGTTTCCGTCACATATCTTATTCATTCTTGGATTTTTTTTGGTTTGTTTTATTAAAGCCAAACAATGTCCAATTTGAAGACAATTCAGTTGACCTAGTAAAGGCTAATGAGAGAGAGATACTAAGTTTGCATCCATATGGAATTTTGTCATTCCTATGTAGTGCAGCACCAGATGTGGTTTTGTGGCATCACCAAGGAATTAGGGTAAGAAAATGTGAGTGTGCCAAATCCATCTTTGCATGATGGCTATTTTGTGTGTGGGGGGAGGGTGGTTGTCTAATATAATCACTATAAAGCATGTGCTCCTTAATTGAATTATAATATTCAGTAGCATGAATTTGATTTGAGATAAAATTCCCTGATATTTCTGTGTCATTAACTTTTTGATGATGGTGGCTATTATTTTTGAAGGGTTTTTGAGAAATAGCCAAACTTAATGTATGATATTTAAACAAACCTGGAGAAAATAGAAACCCTTAATTTCTATTGGAATGGAAGAGATTCTTCTGCAAGAAGAATAGTAGTTATAAATGATTGCTTTTCTCTTTAGTGTTTGCTTATTTTGTGTTATTTTGAACTCTCATTTGTTGATATTTATTAAAGAGAGGACGCATTTGTCTTAGCTGGAGAACAAATGAGATCCTAATTAAAGTAGCTATAAGAAAAGAAAAATCATGACATTAAGATAATATGTAATCTTGGAAGGGTTTAAAATAGCTATACCTGTTGCCCAAAGTGGTATGATTTTGGTTTCCTTTAGCATAGAGAACTTAGTTTGTAGTAATTTAACTTTGCAGTTTGGTAAAAGTCAGTGTCTTTAAAAAGCCAAAACAAAACCTTGGAACCAGAATGAGCTGGTGCCTGTAACTGTAGGGTAGATAGACTAGCTGTTTTGTCATTTCTATATTCTCAGCTTGGAGGATATAAAATATAAATATAAAAGAAATACTTCACTACTTTGTTCTAAATCCTGTCTGATCCAACAGGGAACAAGTATATTATGTGGGGTTTCTTAATAGAAAAAAAAAAAATATCTTGAACCCAATGAAGTAGTTGTTTCTGCAAAAAAAGAAACTTGGAATTCACCTTTGGTCCACATCATATCTTTGGCATATTTTCTATTAAAAAGATTTCTAGATTTTAGCGTCTGCTTAGTTTTGGTTATCTAAGCTGTAATAAGTAGCCTTGGGACCCCCGAAGGCACACCCCACACACTTATGCTGTGTGACCTAAGGTCACAAGTAATGGCTGCAAGCTAATTGATTGAGAAAGGCTTGTCTGGCGGGGCCTCTTTGCGTCCTCCCTTCACATTCCTTAGTTCTGTGAGAGAGGCACTGGCGGCTCAGCGAGCAAGGAAGGAAAAAAGAGAGGAAGTTTCTCTGCGTTCTGATTCCTCTCCGAATTCCCTTGTAGTGAGCTTACTTCTCTCCACCCACTTCTTAGCAAGAACTCCTTAATTTGAAGGTGAACAACTTAAAGCCTGATCCCAGAGAGTTGCCCGAGAGGTGATTTGAGTAATTTATTGAACTGAAAGAACAAATTACCTAGTGAGGCGGTGGGCAGCGTATGGAAGTGATATTAGAACTTCAGCAAAGTGCACAGCTGCATAATACAGAAGCCGGGACTCAGATTGACAGGCAAATCAGCCAGCTCGTGGAAGGGGCCTCTGGGTGGCAGCTCTGGGCTATTGGGTGTTGGACAACTGTAGGCAAAACAGAAATGGAACAGGGGCAGAAAATAGCACACTTTTACGCTACGCAACTGTGGCTTTCGCATGGTGAGTGCAGATTTAAGCTATTATTTAAAATATACTTTTCTGTGTTGTGAGGCACGTAAAGGAATCGATGGTGCTGTGAGGGAAACGAGAGCGAGAGCCTTTCTTTTAAGTTCTTAGGTGATTTGGTTTTGCTTCTGCTTGATTTCACATTAAACTTGGCAATGCTAACAGAGAAATACAATATTTGTATTGTCTCGCGTGTCCTTTCTCTTAAGACTGTCCTTTTGTTTCAGTCATGCTTCTCTTCAACCTGAATAAATATTGTTTTAGGCAAATCATCTGTGGAATAGATAATGAAGGAGCCACGGTGTGACAGAGTATATGTAAACATTTCATTTAGTCCAACTTTGGGGCTCCTCTCCACGGCTTCGTGTTCTGCTGCCTTATCTCAGGAATATGTAGCACAGACTGGATGAAAAGAGCTTTGTGTGAGAATTCCTGCCAGTGAAAGGGTCAGGGCCTGTGCCTTATCTGACTGCCAGCGAGACTCACTGGGGTGTCCTCTTATTTTTAACCTAAAATAGGAAAAAAAAAAACCAGTGCGTCCTTACATATTAAAAAGTAAGTGTCTTGATTCCAGCAGTTGCCTACTTCTGGTTTATGTGTGTTATTCCTGGCCAAGGACTGTTTAAACCTCTTTTGAGAAGCAGCATGCAAACGTCTTTTGTTTCTTTTTGTCTTGTTTGCTCACATTTCACTGTAGAAACTTTGCACCCCGTTTTGCTTGTTTGTTTGTTTGTTTGAATTTTAAGTATCTTGAAACAATATTGAATAGTTTCTACTTCAGTGCAAATATGTTGGAAGTGAGTTGGCTTGCTTTTCCTGGAAAAAAAATACCTCAGAGAGTAAATGGTGCTTAATTCCTTGTTTAGCCATACTTACAGTCCTATTTTAAATACGTTGCTTCTTCTTCGTCTTCGTCTTCGTCTTCTTCTTCTTTTCTTCTTTTTTTTTTTTTTTTTAAATCAGAGCCTTTAGGGAGTATTCCTAGAAATATTATGGAAGAGATTCTTCTGCAAAAACTGCAAATTCAGTACTACAACTTTAATAAGTGCCACAACCTCATCGTTGTTGTCGTTGACTTTGTTTAAAAAGCAACTTTATTAACAAGGTGCCTGCAGTAGATGTTACCAAATGAATGAAATGAAAAATGTGTCTTCCACACTGCTGATTTGATAAAATACAGAGTTCTGTGTTGTTACCATGTTTCACATTCATTTAAACTTTTTAAAGAACGGCTCTATAACAGAAATTTGGAATAATCATTTTAAAAACAAAAGTAAGCTCTTTATATTTTGAAACTTAGAGCTTCTATCTGCTAAAGTTAAATTAATAAATGGAAAAATATATATTAGAGTAATTGTGAAGCTGTAAACCTTACAATAAAGGAAGGAAAGCTTTTAAGGAAGAATGAATGTGTTTTTGCTTACAGGGCATTTTTGAAGCATTACTTAGCCTTTCTTTTCCGAAGATTTATGGAAAACTACCAACTTTTGCAGAACCAAGTCATAGTCTTGACTTTAATAGAGAAACCATGTATAAAGAATACATAGTTTATGTACAAAAGGATGATTGTTTTTTTGCTACTTCTATGATTTGATATAAGCTTCTTTCAACAATTGCAAAATGTGACTGACAAATCCTTTCCTAAGAGAACAAGTTCATTATGTTTGTCACCTGTTACATCTATTCTTTCTTTTGCTCATATACACCATTCCTAGCTGTTCATTAGTGCTGCAGGAAAGTAAAGGCCTTTTTTGAGAGGAAATGGTGAAGTTTTTGTTGGCATGAACGTTTTGAGGTTTTAAAAATTATGTTCTCGTTAAAATCACACAAGGTGTTTTTAATAAGGTCTTTTGTTATGATCTTAATATGAATAGTCAAGAAAGGAGATGTAAATTGTTTGGGTTTTTCCTTTAATATGTCTCAGTTTGTAAAGTGTGGCTGAGGGTTTATGGAGGCTTTGTGAAGAGATTAGCCTTTTGAGAATTTCTCCTTCTGGTATCATTTTTTTTTTTTTTTTTTTTTTGTAAAACAAAAACAAAACACAAAAAACATTTGGCTCCTTACCTATTTCCTCCAAATCAATCCAGAGACCAAAAATTAAAGGGAACTTCATTATTTTCCTCAGTTATAAAGTTTAACCACAACTCAGGAAGTTACTCTGCTGTAAGGAAGGTCTGCAGAAGAATGGGGTTCCTTCTAATGGAAGTATATAATTGTGATAAAAACAAGTTAGAAAGATCTACTGGGTAGTTTTCCTAAATTTATTCTTAAACTACTATCTCCCATCTTTCCTGTTCATATTTACTTACTTGGTTACTGAAGTGAAGGAGTCTTTTAAAAGCTGGGGTCAACCTTAGCATTATTTTAAAACCACGATTTTAAGAAGGTACGTGTTGTCTTATATAAGGCTAACTTTCCACAGAAGTTTGAATTATTTATTAGATTAATAGAAAATAATGGAAATACATTCACAAATTAGTATATGGTTCTCTCTCTTATTTATATATAAAACATATTGGCGATTCACTGTACTTCCCCTTATACTACTATATTACAAGCAGATTGGTGTGTGTGTGTGTGTGTGTGTGTGTGTTTGCACTTATGAGTTCACAGAGAGGGGTTGAGTGGCCTGGACACTCTTTTACTTAGTTCCTTAATTCTCATGGTCACTAAATTTCAGGGGTTTTCTGCACCCTTATAGCAGGAGACATCTGTTTCAGTGTGGATGAATATAATCTTGCTCTATTCTCACTTCAATTATATTCATCAATTTGTTTTTAAAGATGATTTACTCTATCAAAATATAGAGCAGAATCTATAGGATTGAATTCTAACATCTGTAACAAAGGATGAATCCTCCAAAGGCTTTCCTAGAGAATGGCAGTATAGTTTTTATTACTCTTCTTAGAAGGAAGAGAGCATAGTGGTTGTTGGTCTTTCTAGATACTTTGATCTTAGAACTCACATCTTTCTTAATTGTAGAATCGCTGGAATTTTCTTTTCAAGTGTTGCTTATTGTACCATTAGTTCTAATCTCTTTTTCTGGAACATCCTGGTAGATACATGTAGAAGTTTTGTAATGTGTCATACATATTCTTAAATTCTCTTTCACCTTATTCTATATCTCTTTCTCTGTTGCATTTTCGGAAACTACTCAGAGATATCTTCCAATTTACTAATTTTTATTTTGACTACGTCCTTTAGAAGTTTTTGACTATATAGTTTTTTCCTGGAAATTTTGTTTGGTTCTTTCCACATAGGCACTTTTACCATTCTATCTGTACTTATTTTCTAATAAGTAAATTCTATTGAACGTTATATCTCATTTTGTCTCTTCAAGGATACTAACATGCTTATTTTGAAATTCTGAAATTGATCTTTTATTTTCATATCATCTGAGATTATTGCCTGCTTTTCTTCCCCAGTGTGTGTGGTGTGTGTGATTTCACTTGTCTTGGAATTTTGGTTTTCAGGCTCAACTTGAGTGAGAGGATTTTTAATAATTGTCACTCTCTCTCTCTATGCTAGCCCCACCCAGTCCTATGATCATAGAGTTGGATCCTACACCCTCCTCACCCCAACTCAGAATCTTTGGTAATGGGAATATTATAGATCTAAGTCACGAAGTCAAATAGCAATTTGTCCCAGGTGCTGATTGTCAGAATATGGTTGCCACCTCTGGCCTCCTTATGTAAGTAAGCAGCTATGTGTCAACCATGGCTCCAGGGGTGTAACCTGTTATTCAGCTCCCTGTTAAAGTCACACTCAGGTTTTAATCAGTAAACTTGGCACTAGTTTGCACTCCCTGTGGGGCAAATGTGGCACCTCAGTTACCTCAGAGTTATAGGGAAATGTTTGCCAAGCCAGCTGGTACACCACAGTTTTCTGTTTCCATTCTATCTCTGATATTACTTTGTTTCTGATATAATTTTTGCATGATCCCAGTCAATATTTTGTCTACTCTTGTTATATGTTGGAACCAAAAGCAGAGAACTCAAACCATATTCTTGCAATGCCGCCTTAACAGGCATCCCAAACCAGGGGCTTTGGAATCAGACAATGTGAGTTCAAATTTTAACTCACTCATGAACTACATTACCTTAGGCAAAGCTTTAATTCTTTCAAAAGTCCCCATTTTTTTCAAAAAATTTCAAATTCTTTATCAAAAATATTGATAGCAATGCTTATCCCATAGGGCTGTCCTAAGCATTGAATGGGATAATGTATGGACAGCAGTTAGTTCTGTGCTTAACCATACCAAATGTGCAAATTGTAGCGGGGGAGAAAAGTAACCAAAACTCAAACAAAACCAGATGCTACTAATTACGTAGTGAATAAACGGTAATAGAAGTGTAAAATAGACTTTGACGGACCAAGGTTTTGACAGACCAGGATTCGAATCTCTAGTATCAGCAGAGCATACATTTGGCTTCGTAGAAAATGAGTTTCTGAAAACCAAAAGGTTGAAGAAAGATGAGACTGGAGATGAAGCAGAGGCAGCTTGGAATGAGTCTTCGAGTTTGAAAACAAAGAAAGACACATGCTTCGAAAAAACTATTGCCAATAAGTCCTTGAGTAGAATGCTTATGAAATCAGCATTTTATTTTCCTCTCTTACCACTGGCTCCCCTCCACCATGTTAATTTCTCTTTCATTTCTATTTGTAGGAAACTCTTCTGTGCATTCCTTAAATATTCATGAGCTTCCGTGCTCCTTCCTTGGCTGCCTTTTCTTCTCTCACTATCCTTTCTCCTTTGTTCATCTCATTCATCACCATGACTTCACATACCATTACTAACCAACCTCTATCCTATTTCTGTCTCCCAAACCTTAAATCAGTAGATCCAATTAGCCACAGGCACTTCACATGCAACATATCCAAATCTGAACCATTATCTCTCTGCCAGAAACCTTTCTGGTCTCAATCTGCCATCTACCTGGTTGCCCAAAATGGAATTAGGACATGAAAGCTTGCATTTTGTATACTTCTCTCTCTCCACACATTTAAGCTTTATGAAATGCTGATTTTACTTCTAGGTATTTCTATTCTTAATTCTTTCTCCAGTTTCATCTACACATTTCTTACCATATGATTGACACTGGTGGGCCACTTTGGAGTTTATCCATCAAGGACAAGGAAGTTGAGGTATGTATGTATACAAAACTCCTGCCTGGCACTGGTTGAAGTTTAATCCTATAGCCATTAGCTCTAGAATTCCAGCTTACCACATGGCAACCCAAGCATATTCTTGTCCCAAGAGCATCCTCGGGCACAGAGTGGCAAGTGCTTATGTAAAACACCCTCAGTGTGTAAGGACAGTGTGAGTGGCAAGATGTATGAATAGAATGCCAAGATCATCTACACTGTATATTTAAGAGGCCTTTAAGTTCTTCCCAAGTGTTTGCTGTTTCAAATAACATTGCAAAGAACACTGTGATATATGCCGTGTGTGTGTGTGTGTGTGTGTGTGTGTGAATATATGCTGAATTTCTCGTAGGGTATGTATCCAAAAGTGGAATTGCTGTATTATGAGATACGTATGGTAGCCCAAGATATGTATTTTACCACCAAAAATAGGTTTCAGGTTGTCTATAAACTGCCAATGTTTATATCTGATCTGTGTGTATGGGTGTGTGTATGTGTATTTCCCAACTTGTCATTGAAAAAATTCAAGAATCAGTAGATTAAATTAAGAACAATAGTTGATTATTCAGTCATAAAAAAAGAAGGGAAGCTTGACATTTGCAACAATGGATGAACCTTGACATCATGCTAAGTAAGACAAAGAAAGACAAATACTACATGTATGGTGTATTCACTTCACTTATGTATGGAATTTAAAACAATCGAACTTGTAGAAATTAAGAACAGATTAGTGGTTGCCAGAAGTATGGAATGGGGAGAGGAAACGGATGAAGGTGGTCAAAAGGTATAAACTTCCAGCTGTAAGATAAATAAGTACTGGGGATGTTGACTATAATTAACAATGCTGTATTTTGTATTTGCAAGTTGCTAAGAGATGATCTTCAAAGTTTTCATCATAAGAAAAAAATAGTATGTGAGGTGAGGGACGCTAACTAAGCTTATTGTGGTAATCATTTCACAACATATACATGTATCAAATTATTATGTTATTCACCTTAAACTTATACAATGTTATGTGTCAATAAAACTCAGAGAAAAGAACAGTAGTTGGCTAGAAAAGAATACTTAATAAAATCAATATTTAAGCAGTGGATGGAGAAAAAGAGGAGTTCAAAAGAAGATACAGAAAGAATGCCCAGAGAAATAGCAGAAACAATGATAGGTGCTGCGAGTGTTAAAGGCTTAGTAGCTATACGAAAAATAATTTCAAAATAAAGTCCCTTGAATAAAACAGAAATTTATCTCTTTCATATTAGTAGCCAGCGTATGCTGGTAGAGTCATTATGCTCTTCAAGTTCATTCAAGAACACAAGTTTCTTCTGCCTTGTTACTTTGATTGGTTTGCAGGGACAGCTGAGCTCACAACAGGAAGAGGAAAAGAGCACATTTCAGGGATAACAGTCTGTCTTTAAGTTGAAGACAGCCTAGAAATTATATAGGGTATTTCCGCTCTATTCTACTCATCTAAATTTAGACATACAGCTATAATGGGATATGAGAGAAGCTAGAAAATGTAATTTCTTCGTGGGAGGCCATGTGATTCAGAAAAGGGGAGAATGAATTTTGGGAGAGCGTCTAGCAGTTGCCACACCAACTTTCTAAATTAAAAAAAAAATGGCGGTTATATAGGTTTAGACAGTCACTTAACATTTAATGAGGGATTGCTATATTTGGTCATTATTCTGTGCAATAAGGATAGAGATGTTAAAAAAATGCTCCTAAATAGTTTATAATGTCGAAAGGAGAGATAGATGCTAAAAAATTAACAAATATATGATATAATATTAGGAAGTAATAAATACTGAAGAAGAGAATGAAGTAAAAGAATAGAGGTGCTATTTTTAGATGTAATAGTTAAGAGAGATCTATTATGTTAAAAACTGAAAGGAATACTTTCAAAGACAAAATACTGGGATCTCCCTCTTTGGAGGAGAATTTGCATTTGAGTTGCAAGCCTAGAAAATTAGTTGAATAGGGTAAGGAGAACTGCAATTGGAGAGACATTTCAGTACTAAGGTAGAGTTATCCTCTTACTGAGTTTGGGGAGAAAATTGACCTTGATTGTATCCTGAAGAGAAGATGCTTACAGAAATGAGGTGTTTGCAGGTCCTAGCACTAGAAAGAAAGGTGTAGATAGTTCATATGTGATGACCTCATTTTTCCCTAAGTAAGACATCAGGAAAAGTACTGAAAGTGCAGGCTGTGTGGGCTACATCAGGTTTTTTTTTTTTTTTTTTTTACATCCGGTTCTTGATGAGGATTATGAAGGTATGAAGTTGTTATGAAAATTTCCAGCAAATATGAGAAGCCCAAGTTTAGGAGAGAAGTGTGTCATGGAATTTTATCTTTGCTGGGGTTTTCCTGTTTAGTGGAATAGTCCTCCTGTGCTAGGTAAGAGAAGATGGTAATGAGAGTAGTTTAGGTAAAGAAACACAATGTTTATTACACAAAGCAAAAGAAATAGCCCTTCAGAAGAGAACTGACTAGAGAACCACATGCCAAGTTCTAGATTATGCCTGAGTTTGAAAAGTGAGAAAGTGTTTCGTATTATAGTTTTCAAGATAAGTTTTTTCTTTTAAAATTTAATAGTAAAAAATTCCAAATTCCTAATTAGTTGGCTTTCTTATTTTTGTTGTGAAGGTTGTTGTGTCAGAATGTACACAGTTGTACAGTAGGAATGTACAGGAATGTACACTGTCACAGTTATGAGACAAATTATAAAAGCACTAAAAAATTAAAATCCTAAGTGAATCCCTGTTGCATTGTTATTTGACTTTTCTTTAACATCTGCCAGTCCCTCGTGGAATTACTGTTTAACTTCATGTAATAACTAGGGAAATGGAAATCTCTGGGGAGGGTGGGGAGAACATATGGTTTATAAACTGATTTACTAAATGCTTAGCATCACATACATCATCTTTTATATTTCATTCTTCCATACATGCTACCTCATAGAGCAGTCAGCCTTTCTTGGCATAGCATATATATCTTGATAAGTGGATTCTGATTTTTGCCCCCCCCTTTTTTGTCCTTTATATCTGGATTTTTGCATATTCCCATCTTTATCCCCACCTTTTATCGGAAAATGACATCAGATATAGAGAAACCATTGCCAGAACTATTGAGATTTTTTTTGCCTTTTGAAAGTACCATCTTGATATTGTTGAAACTTTTAGTTTTTATCTCTTGGTGAAACTATGCATCGGTTCTGCTAATTTTCTGGTTCTCAGATTTCTCCAAGATATATACAATTTCGACCTTTTGAGGTTTTCTTGCTGTTGTTTACTTGTTTGTAAGCAAGTCCATTCTTTCTTGTATTTATTTTTCTATGGAATATTTTTATTTATTAGTTTATCTTTCCTCTAAAGACACTAAAATGGCTGTCTGATTTCTTTTTGGCCTTTGGGTTGCATTAACTTCTTTTGTCTGCCTTCTCTGATCAAGATATAGCCAAATTATACATTCACATTTCACTGAAGTGAAATTCCCATTTTCCTTCAGGTCTCTGTACTATATTGCCATTGTCACTCTAAGTGTATTACCATTTCTTGTTGCTGTAAGTTTCTCCCAAACTACACTCAATTGCTGACATAGTCCTCTGCTCAGCTAAAATTTTACCCTTGTTTCTGTAAAATGTCTCTCTCAAGAAAAAAGTGGTAAACATTTAAATTTTGAAACTAAATATGGCATTCTTTGACATCGGTATCTTTCTTCTATGCTAAATTTTGATATCTTATATCCATCTACAATTAGCTTTCTTATTGCCCTCATCATCTCAATCAATATTTTCTTGTCAGTTAGATGTAAATTAGTAAGATTAGATTTCATATGTTCCTGATGGCAGGATATCACAACACACTGTAGCAGGATTTTTACAATTAATATGCATTTGTATTATTTATGCGCTAGAAACTATGTGGGGAAAAATATCACAAGAATAGGGCCCAAACCATTTAGGTTTAGGACACTTTAATCAACATTTAGAATTCTTCTCCCCTGTGAGTAGAAAAATTATTAATACTTAGTTATTAACCCTTTAATCACTGTTATGCAATTAGAAGATCAATTTATTTGTTGGGTGATTAAAATGGCTAATTATAAAACAGAGATTTATAAAGGCAACATTGATACTGATACATACATACATACACATAGATTGTTAGATATAAAGGATATAAATATATACTGATACTGTGAAATGTTATATTTCACATTTTATCTCTATCAGTTTTTGAAATTCTTTGAATTAAATCAAGACAAATAGAATTATGTGTTTGAAAATCCCACAACGTGGCATTAAAAAGGAAAACCAGCATATGTCTTTCTTGAAATTTTTATTTTAAATATATTAATGAATCATGTAATCTCAAAATAATATTAATCCTTTAGGAAAATTTGGGGATTGACTTTCCTTAATGCTTTGAAAGCCAAGAGATTCAGTTTTTTTTAAATAGGGAAAATTTTGCATTCATCATGAATTTGGAATATCTAATCTTTTCCTCACTTGCTAGACACAGGATTGCAAAGGTAACTAAGACACTGTTGCCTCTCTCAAGCTCTTTGATCATTTCGTTCATTTTGCAGAAAGTATGACTGTTGCTTATAATCACACTATATCTCATTTCTTTTTAATTTTTTTCTCAAATAATGACTACAATCCAGATTAACTTCTTTGGGATTAGCCAAAATGTTTTAACTTGTTTTAGGAGAAGAATGCGACATGTCTAGCAGCAACCCAGGAACAGAGTCATTACATCCTTAATCTCTTTCCAGCTACTCTGGCAGGTGCTTTGAGATCTACAAAGAAATATTTGTCATAATTCCTGCTCACCAGTATCTGAGTGGCATTGGGATTAACAGAGTACCTTTAACTCTTTTTAGGAAATGGCATAATATGAAGACTCATTCAGAGTATAAAGTATTACCAAGTGCAATACAAAGCGAGATGAAAACATTCTGAAAGGATTGATAATAAACTTTGTGTAAGACCAAGACATCTACTTGGCCTTGAGTGATGGGAAGGATTGGGGCATATGGTTAAAGACTTAGAAGTCTAGCCAAACAGATTTTTCAATGCTGGCCAGAGGTCGAGAGACCAATTTCATACAGATGTAGCAAATACTTGGAGAGTAATAGTATCCAAATAGAGAAATTGTTCGTTAGATCCAAATAGGAGCATGGGGATGAGTTAAGCACTGGAAAAAAGAGGAGAAGGCCACTCTAGTCCAGGTAGGGCCATTTAGGCAAATCCATCCAAAAATAAGGACACGGTCACATTATTTACTATTCTCCATTGTAATAGTTGGCTAACCAGTCAGCAGACCTATGCTAGTAAGGTTACATTTGCTGATGTAATAGATAAAACCCCAGAATCTTAGAAGTTTAGAACTCACTCAGAGCACATTCCAGTGCAGTGTGTCTTGGGTAGCCTTCTGCTCATTGATTCAAGGACTCAGGTTCTTTCCATCTTGCAACTCTACCAACATCAAGTTTCACAGATTCACATTATAAACTCACATATGGAAGGACATTATGATCGTGACCTGGAATTGGCATACATCAATTCCACCCACATTCTGCTCATTATCATACCTTGTTCTAGTGAATCTGGGAAATGACATCTCTGTGTGTCCCCAAGAAGCATACTAACTGCTTACTTAGTTAACACATTTCTGTTGTATGTACAAAGCTTGGAATCATTTGTTGTGGAGGTTATAACTATAACCAAGACACAGTTTCTGCCCTCAAAATTCTTAGATAAAACTATACATAACTGTATTAATGCAAGACTAGATGTATTTACTTCAATAATAATGGGATAAAGAATCTCTTGCAAAGGAAGTGCTTCCTGGAAAAGGCAATATTTGAGCAAACCCTGATACGTCACTGGACAGAGGTGGCAGGCATTATATGAAAAGTGACATGTCATCAAGTAGTTTTCAATGGTAGGATATGAGAGTCTGCAATAGGTATAGAAATAAAGATGTCTGAGAGGTATTTTGGGACCACAAGACAAGTCTTAAATATCTTGTTTGTAGCTGAGGATCCATTTTAAAATTTGCAGCATGTGCTTGAGAAAGAAGGCAGCATTCAGAATACAGTAGAAATTAAGGATGAGAGTAGCAGGGAGCTACTTGAACTAAGGCAGTGAGAATAGAAATGAAAAAGCAGGCAAAACATTTTATAAAGTAGATTTGAAAAGACTGAGATAGTTTATGTTAGTGAGTAATTCAAGAGATTTTGTATTTCGCTTACCGAGTATTATCGATTATTAATCCTTGGGAATCATTTGATGAGCTCCAAAGAGCACTTAGAGTTGATCTCCTTAGCTAAGGGACTTAAAATCTGACAAGGCAAGAACTTTGTCAGGGTTTGAGCAATGACGTCTCTGAAAGACTTGAACTTGAGAGAAGTAGAGATATTTTCTGTTGTAGCCACAAATTACCATATTTTGAAAAGCAATTCTGAACATGAAACAGCACAAGATAGATCAGCATCATTCCCCCAGCCCCTGAAGCTCTAACTAGGGAAATATATTTCTCTTATCTTTAAGTGCCTTTCCTTGACCAAAATCCTTACTTGACATTTTGTTTTAGAATTACTGTCAGGATATAGGTTATTTTTGAAATTATGCAGGAAGGTAAATATATTTTACAGAGTTTAAGGCTCCAGGAGTCCTTTTGATACTGTGAGACTTGAGTGAGGGAAAGGGTGATAGTGGAGTGTTTCTCAAGTGGCACATGCAAGTCTCCTCTGTATTTCAAGAATATTCATTACTTAAAATATTCTCTGGGAATGAGCGTATTGAGGGCCACTTTTCCCCATTTTTTTATGGTGCAGAGGAAGTATTTAAATGTTTAAGGAGTAAAATAGCCTCTTAAACTCCCAGTAGACCTGCTAGCAACAATTTACTAGATGTAAAATATCAATAGTGTTTATGTCGAATATTTGAAGGCTGGTTTCCAGGTGTTCTGCCCTAAGAATATTTTTTCCATTAACTACTGAAAATGTTACTCTGCCAAGAGGAACCCTTGTCAAGGTCAAAACAAAAGATCCTCATCAATTCCTGCAGATAAGAGGTGGCAAAGTTTAAATGACAACTATGGCATTATAATTACGGAACTTTTGAATTGATAACTTAAAATTATTTCAACATTTGGAGAAATATTCTTACTTCCATTTAGCATCGTGATGATATGTTTAATTAAGTCAAAACTGGTGGTTAGAAATATAGTATAGGAGCATAATTGAAATGAATGCATTAATAATAATAAAAATAATAAAAATTCCATCTAATAATATGGATTTCAGTAGTATTAAGTAGTATTTATGTCCTCTTGAAATGCTTTGATGTAAGGTGTAGCTTTCTTTTTAAAAATGGATAAATTTCCAAATATTCAAAAAAGAGGGCAGGACATCCTAAAAGTATCTGGGATTACATCTGTTCCTGTTCCTTAATGGTGTTTGTAGAGTGAGGACAATTCTGATTAAAGTAAGTGGGAAAAGAACTGATTAGTTATCAGAAGATATGGGTTTAACTTAGGGTGTTCTCTTATTGACCACAAAACTCTAAGTTGTCAGGTTTCATCCATGATAAACACTCTATCCACCATGCAGTTATTCTGAGGACTGAACATTACATGGTTCAGCCTCCAGAGGCAGAAGTATAAATACTCCTGGGGTCTCTCTAGTATTTTCATATCACAATGGCCTAGCTTTTCTGACTTCATCCCCATTACCTATGTTATGCCTTTCTGATCATTCATAGCTCTGTAGAGGAGTCTTGGTGCCACACTCTCCATTGCAGTAAAAGTAAAATACTGGAACAGTGATAACAATAAAGAGATAAAGAAAGAGATTTTATGCTATAATTTATTGCTACCACAGGATTTTTCCCCCACATTGCAATTCTTATTATATGACATCACTGTATAAAATTATTCATTACTATTTTTCAAATTTCTTGGGTCTTGATTTTGGTATTTTTTCAAATTTATCTCATGTACCAGAATCTGTGATTTGTGGATTATGCTGAAAATGCATAATAATCAGGTGTTCCCGAAGTTTATCTGCTGAGTTCAAGAAAAATAAATGACAACTAAGAATACTTTTGATCTTTTTTTAAAGATAAAGATTAACTCCCACTGACTTTAAAGTAGTATGCATTGGAGGGAAAATTGTTTTGTATGTTGATTTTCTTCTTTTTTTGCTTCCTCCCTGCTCCATAAGATCATACAACAGAAGGACTAAGCATCTAGAACACATAATTTATTTAAATAAAGAAGAAAATTTTTTTAAAAATGAAAAAGGAGGAATAAAAATAACCTTTGAAGCTAAGTTCATAAATATAAAATAACTGGGAAAATATTTTGGTGAAATATATTGAGTGGTATAGGAATTTTAGGTGTAAATAGAGTGAACTTCATATAGGCATGATTTGAATCAACTAAAATATTCATGATTGATATAATATTTTCCAGTTAAGAATTGTAGGCATACATTAAAGCAAGGATAATAAACATTTGTTAGATGTCTTGAAAATCCTGAAGGTGTTGGTGGGTTATCAGGCGAAATATTAATTAGGACAAATGAGTATGTGTGTGAATTTGTGTTTGATTTGTTTTCCTATCTGTTGCAATTCCTTTAAGTGGTAGAATGTATCTTTTTCTTTAACAAGAGTAGGATTTTCATTCACATGCAATTTCTTTTTCTCTCAAAGAGGCAAACCCAAAGTTTCCTGAAGCATATAAAAAAGATTAAACCTTTTAGCTATTCTTTTATAATTTTCTCTCACTTGACAAAAGCAATAATATTGCCATTATTCCAAAATAGTTACAATAATGTTGACACTTCACAGATAAGAGCAGCTTATTATTCACGGGAAATTTACAGATGACTATTGACACTCCCGGAGAGTTAAAACAAAGCAAAATTAATTTTTGGTCCTACATATCTAAAGTAACTGTGTCCAGCATAATAAGCACCAGGAAAAAGATGAACTGAATGGCAGGAAATACAATCTAGCAGCGAAATTTGTTCAGTTATGAAGGAAAGTTCCAACGGAAATGGTGGAAATACAGGCACTTTGGAAAGTGAAGTCCAGCTGGACTAAGTGCTACATTACATTCAGTAAGGATTTAATATTGCTGTAAAATGGAGTGCTTCCCATATTGCTTATAATTACTTAATGCGCTGAAACTTTAACATTTTATTGCCACTTTTAAGTAAGTTTGGCAAATCAAGAGGTTTAAGAATCAGACATATACAGTAAATTAATTATTTTCTTGCTGAAGGGATTTGGTTGCTTTGAACATAGAGCAGGTTCTGTAATACCCAGATGCTTCCTACTTCTATTAAACCTGATGATGCAGTGGATCTTCAGCAAATACATTAGTTAAATCAAATTGTAAATATGTATATTGGGCAATCTCAAATTATGTTAAGAAAAGGACATGTTTGGCTTAGTAGAGCACATTTAGTCGTATTGCAAAGCTTTAAATAGATCTGGTGACTTAAAACATATCTTTAAATCAGTAGAAATGCAGAAGAACATGGCAGGTTAGAAATGATGGGATGATAACTTAGATTTGATTATAGCAAGATTGAGCTAAGCAGCTGTTGAGATTGGATAATGATATGTGAGCTTCTCATCAGGCCTGTAACATGTTTCCACTAATACAGATTAAGAATGTCTGGATGAACTATAATTATCCCTGTGGCTTTTGCATAACATAATTAGGTCTTGCTAAAGCAAAGCACTTTTATTAAGTGAAAAATGACGTCTAAAAATTTGTGGAAATGCCCACAAGAACAATTCACCTAAGGACAGAAGCATTGGCACTCATAATAGTAATATGAAAAAAGTTATTTCCCTCTTTTTGTTACACAGAATTTTCAAAACTTAGAGTTTAAACAAGACAGGCACATGAAGGATGGTTTCAATTACGCTGACCTTCTTGCTGGAGCTTGTACACCAGGTGTCCAGACCACAAAATGGAAAATGTGATCTTTGTCTGCTTTATGTAAATACAGTATTGAGATCAGCTTGTCTTTTAAGTGCCTGATTGCTATTTAATTACAGAGAATTTCTCTTAAAACAGAGAAACCCAACAACAAGAATAACAAAACAATAAGGAACTCATTTCAGAGCCTCCTTATCCTTCCTATCACATGGGAAGAATGTGATGTATCTGATAACCTTATATAACTAGGTTTATCGAATGGTAGTCATTATATATATAAATACAACCTTAAAATATCTATGAGAATGTGTCTGTTGATCTATGAGAATGTATCTATCAGAATGTGTTTAGTTAGTAAAAGCTAACAAAAATTATGACTGCAAAGTTTTTGTGTCCTTTTTCATGGCATTTTGATATGAGGATTTTAAAGCAACTATGATATGCCTGAAAAAAAATGTTGAATATGGAGTGAACAAAAAGGAATTAGATTCCTACTCTGAAGTGTTGTGGCAGCCTATGTCTAGGCAAGTTTCCTACCCATCTGAGCCTCGGTTTATCATCAGTAAAATGGAGGCTAACAATTTCTACCCTGGTGGGCTGTTGAGACAATTAAATGAGATAATTTATGGGAGCTGTCATTTGTTAAGGATGTGTTAATTGAATCTGATTTTGAAAAATAATTCACAAGAAATGGAAAGACAAGCTTTTCTTTCTTTCGTCTCATAGGAGACAACATAAAATAGATTAAACGGTATTTTTGAGGAAGTACCACATTTGAACCTCTCTTCTTTAATAAAGATTGTGAATTTATTTTTAATTACAGAATAATAATTTCTTTTTTTTAATCTCTAAGTAAATTATTTAACCATTTCTTCTGTAATTCTCTGTAAGGAGGTGAATATTTTTTAATATTTGTATCACACACCTAAAAGCATTTCATAGTTACTTTCTTTTCTTAAGCCCCCTTTGTAATATTCAGAAACCTAGTATTTTTGTCTTTGCTTCATTAATTCCGTTTAAATAACCTGGCACATGGACCTGTGTTGCTGATATATGTGTATATGATCTCTACATCCCTGGTGCTATGTATTTCCAGTTCCTTTCCCCTATTTTCTGTTAATAAGGTCTGGCTTACTATGTAGGTGATTAAGAGGGGCCAGATATTTGTTACTAGGTCTTTCTTTTCCTGTGTATTATTTCATATAAGGTAAAATTTGAGCCTGCCTATTAGCAATCAGGACCCTCACTCAGTATCTCGCCACGCTGGCACCCCCATAGAAAATATCTCTTTGTGACTCAGCTGTAAAGAGAACCAAATGGTAGCATAAATTTGGATATTGAAACTTCCTTAACTATAATCATCTTTACCATTTTATGTCCCATCAGAAGTTACAGTAATGTAGACGTAACACAATGTTTGTTTTCGGACATTACATTTATCTGGTACAATCTATGCATAGAATACATAGGATATGTTATCAATATAGAGGTACAAAGTAAACAGCATGAAAGCTGTAATGTGATGGCATTCTGGTCCAAATTGTCTGAGTATATCATACGGTTTGGAGACTCTTCATATGCACTAGCATGTGAACTTATTTCGTAGGGTAAAAATAGTAAAAAATAAAATAATCTCAGCTTCCAGAACAAATCACTTCCATCCTTATCCCTGGATAACTGTAACTCTGATGCAGCCACATGAATAACATTACATATGTTTTTAAAAATCCTTATATGCTGAAGACCTTAAGTAGTTTACATGCTTTGCTTACAGTTAGTTTTGGCAATAAGAAACAAGACAGCCAACCAAACCTTAAGCTGTATCTAGAAATAGTGATGATTGAATTCAAGCTGAGTATGCTGTTTATTTCGGTGTATTTCCCCTCCCCTAAATTTTGAAGTTCAAAGTTTAACTTGGAATTGTTTTCTCAAGTTTAACTGTAGCCAAAGTCCATGAAATGGCTTATGTCTGTCAATAGTTGACCTAATAGATTTGTCCTGTGTTGACACTTTGCTCTTTCCATGCCAGGCTATTTATAGGTATATTATTTTAAATGGGCTCTATTTTTTTTAAGATTTTATTTAGTCATGAGAGACATAGAGAGAGAGAGGCAGAGACATAGGCAGAGGGAGAAGCAGGCTCTCTCCAGGGAGCCTGATGCAGAACTTGATCCCAGGACTCCAGGATCACAACCTGAGCCACAGGCAGATGCTCAACCACTGACCCACCCAGGCATCCCAGTGGGCTCTATTTTAAAGGAGATTAGAAAATCATGGAGAGTTTTGACAATGATTTAGAGATGTTATGATTTTTTAAAGTAGGGTTTTGGGACAAATCATTTATTCAGTAGTTAATTCATTCTTCTTCTTTCTTCATTCTTGAATAGCATCAATCACTTATTGAACAGAAATCATGTCAGTATAGCTATTAAGATAAAACCAGTTTAGTGAGGTTAGAGGTTTGATATCAGTGAGTTCTATAAAATATTGGAGTTGCTATTTGAGAACTTTGTACAAAGAGAAGTAAAATAACCAAGAAGAACTCTCCTACAAAGACCATCAAGAAGGATTTATTGAAGTGGGGAAGTTCCCCCAGAACCTGGATGGAGACACACAGGATTACTCACAAGCAGAGATAGAGACATATTTCTGATATGAAGCAGTTAGAGGGGAAAAACATGAAACAACATGCCTTGTACAGGGGTGAGCATATAGATAGAACTTGGTGAGAGAGAAGAATGAAGGTGAGAAAAAGAAGGGATCAGTTCTTGGAGACCATACCCAACAGTCCATGGCCATGAAGGCCATGGCAGTGAAGATAATTTAAAGGGTTTTCATCAGGAAAGCAACCGAGCAGTACATAGTTGATGGGGATTAAGGAGTGCACTTGTACTGATGAGCCCTGAGTATTGAAGTGTTGAATCACCAAATCATACACCTGAAACTAATATTTCACTGTATGTCAGTGAACTGGAATTTACATAAAAACTCAAAAATAAAGGATAAAAAGGATATTTTAGAAAGAAACCTTTTGCAGCAATTCAGAGGACAAATGGAGGAAGCACAGTAAAAAGAATTAAAATGATTTGTTCAGGTATTACTGAGGTATGGGATATGGAGAGAGTGGTGGAGCTGGGGAGGAGTTGATGCAGGTTATGTTAAGGAAGTAGTATTGACAAGACTGGGTCAGGATGTGAAAACAGAGTAGAAAGGGTGGATTCCCAGGCATCTGTTTTGAGGGGAAAAGTGGATGGTGATGCTGTCCACCAATAGGAATAGGAAGAAAGATTTGGAAGTGCAGGTAAGGAACTCGGTGTTTAGCCATGCTTTGTTGGAAGTGTATATGGGGCTGCCAGGTGAAGACGCCAAGTACCTACTTGAATATGTGGACCTACAGGTCAGAATACAGGAGTGGATTAGAGACAGATTTGTCGGTCACCAGCAGTTAACAAATAGAGTGTTAGTATTACTCAAGGCTAAATGTCGAGAGGAGAAAAAATAAAATTAGGATCAGCAATGTGCAAAAAAATAACTTTGAAGAGGAGGAGGAGGACAGTGAGAGAGCTTGTCAGAATACTTCCTGAGGTGTCACTATTAGGGCTATACTGGGGATTCTTTCAGTCATAGTGTGGAAGTGGGGGCACCCTCTCAGTAGCATAGTAAAATTAAAAATAAAAGGAAAAGTTCAAATGAATACGTTTATGTTCTTTTTTTGAGGACCTTAGCTATGAAAGGCAGGGGAGGGCATTAACTAGTGGGGTTCATAGGACAGAGTGATATATTAACTGTCAAGGTAAGAGACACATGAATGTTATTAATGATTTGTGCAAAAGGATTTGATAGAATGAGAAGTTGAGAATATAGAAGATATAAGAAATATTCATGAAACCTCTCTTACCAATTCTTACAAAGCCCACATGACCCATATGGATTTATACTCTGGAGGTAAGACTATCAAATATAAGCTAGTGAGTTATATGAATAGACATTATTTAGGAAGATGAGTCTATTTGGGAAGTGAGGAAGATCAACTACATTAGGGGTATCACTAGGGCTATAGAGATAATAATTAAGAATCCATTTAGATCCAGCATTCCCACTTTTAGGAATCTGACCTTTAGAAATACCTTCCTGTCTTACAGGAAGTACTCAGTGTTCTTGCTCTTCCCCAGGGATGTTCCCACAATCTTCCACATTTCCTTCATCTAGGTCATTTACTTCATCAGACTTCCCTCTCAGTACTTTTGTGACTCTCCTTGAGACTATCTTACTCTTTTTAAAATATTTTATTTATTTATTTGAGAGAGAGAGCAAGCAAGCACACATGCAGAGAGGGAGGGTGGTGGAGATGCAGAGAGAGAAGCAGACTCCCCACTGAGCAGGGAGCCTGAGGTGGGGCTTGATCCCAGGACACCAAGACCATGACTTGAGCTGAAGGCAGTCACCCAACCAACTGAGCTACCCAGGCTCCCAACACTAAACTCTTAAGTGCAAAATATGACTTTTTTGTCTCTTGGTTATTGTTGCTGCCCTTCCCTTATGTTTTTAACAACTTCACCATAGCTTTTAAAAGTCAAGATAAATTTCCACCAGAATTTGATATTCAGTGTTGATCTAGACATCTGACATACATTTATTGAAAATCAACTATGCTCTATACACACTAGGCTAAAAAGTAGAAAAGCTGTCTCCCTGCCACAACTAGAACCTCTCACCTCTGTGTTAAAGAGATTGTAATCTACATAACCTCTCTAAGGTTCAGTATCTCCAATGGGATTAGTGTGTCTTTGATTTGATAACTTGAAGGCACCCAAAATTTTAATGAGCTCAGTCTGTATCTCTGACCTGCACCTCCTGCCATTTTCTGTCCTGGTTGATGGTTGATAGTAACCTGTGCTAGAAACCTAATAGGCTCTCAATATATGATCTTTATTGAATTAATATTTTAGCTATACTCTTTAGTCTGTTCTATTTTTAACCAATGTTCATCAAAATCCTATTGATCACATCTTTATCTTGAATCCCAAACTTCTTCCCTTTACCTCTGTATCCATCTTAGTTTCATTCATTCATTCTTAGTTTTAGAACTACAAAATCTACTCCTTGGTTTTATTATAAGCTCCTAATTATTTCTACATTAGTCCCACTTTTGTCCATTAACCACACTACCATCAGCATACTTACTAAAATTTGTATGTGATCATAATCATCTCCCACTCATAATTTTTGAAGACTTGCTTAGAGGAAAAAGCCCAACTCTTTGGCATGTCATTCAGATTCCTTCACAACTTGGTACCATGTTTATTGTTTTATTTGCTAGTACCTGTCCCCATACCCATGAATCTGGTCACATTTGATTACTGGTTTTCTTTGTATTTAGACCATTTCCTGACAGAAGGTGGGTATTCTATCCATGTTTGCTGATGATTGTTTTGAGAAGATTCAGATTTATAATAAAGCTTGTAACTTCCTGGGTGGGTCAGACTGAGGAGATATTGTTTTGTTTGGTAATTTATGGAAGACTTTGAGGTTTTTATATTAGGGGAACACTGTATAAATGGGATTTACATAGGTGACTTAACAAACTATCTAATCTAAATTATGTTTTCTGGATATTAAGTTGAAACTTGAAGGAACTTATTCAGAATAGTGCTTATACCTGTTTGATACTCTGAGATTGCTTCCAAATTGGTGAAGGCTCAATAATAGTTTGACTCTTGAGTAAGAGTTAAGGAATCCTGATGAACTGTAACTATTATATGGTACGGTACCAGTAGATTTTTCTGATTTGATTCAAGTGGTTATATACATATACCACCAAATAATTCACCTCCAAAGCTATATATTATTGTGATTTTTTTCTGATATTCATATTGAAGTATTTATGATTATGTAATTTTCATTTCAATGCATGTAATTGCATATCTGATTCTTAAATTCAAAAAGTAGTTCAATGCTGGTTAGAAATAAGATAGTCATGAAGATGTCATGGAAGATTTGAGATGGAGAGGCTGATATTAGGTTGAATGAATCTAGCAGTTATTTTATATAACTTAGCTCAAAGAAGTTTCTCTTTGTCTTCATCATAAAAAAAGCATTCAAGCTCGTTTTCCCCATTATATTTTTGTTTAGTTAAAACTCTTCAACCAAATGTTAATACTTTGTAATTATCCTTAATCAGTCTTTGTAATTATCCTTTTACATTTTAACTGCTTGGTCTTAGTTACTTCTTTCCCAGCATCAAGGTATATTAGCTCTTAATAGTATATGTAGTACGCCACACACATTGTCATTGACAGCCTTTGAACAGATGATAGATTGTTTTGGTCATTTGAGTAATTAAGGAAACTAGATTGAATGTACTATGGTTGCACTGATTTATCAACCACTGATGAAGAAAACATTTATTCTCAATTGATTTAGTCACTATCAAGATATTTTTATTCTATATCTTGGGAAATAAAGAAAAACTTCAACTTTCTAGTTCTGTTAGTGGGGAGGGATGTTTTGGTTTGTGGCTTTGTTTCTATTTTATGCGTTTTCTTGATTTTATAGTTTTACTGGAGCTATTAGCCCTAGAAATTTATATTTAGTTTTATATTTAAATGTTAAAAAATAACTTAGGTTCACATTGAAGGTCTGCAAACACTTTCTTCCTCTAAAGAGGGGCAGTACTATTCAAGGTTGGGAAACACAGCATGAGAGCTAATGGCTTAAAATGGTCTTCATTCACCAAATATTGAGATGGTTTCTACTTCTAAAAGTGTGGGAGTTTGTATTCAGTATCATAGAAGTCATAGTTTTACATATCTGGTAGTTTTTGGTTTTGAGAGCTTCTAACCTAATTTCCATATTATATGAGTGCCAGAAAGGTTAAGTGAATTATCAAGTTCATGGAGTTAGTCAGTGATAGATGAACCATAACTGTAGTGATAAATGCATACAGATGAACATGCTAAAGTCTTTCATAATAACTACAAGTTAATTATAACAAGGGAACTAGGTCAAATCAGACTATATACAAAAATAGTTAAAATAACTATCTCAGTATTAAAAGGAAAATGAAATTTTACACAATGTAGACCTTCTTAAATACTTGAATAAATGCAGTTCTGAAGTACCCTTTAATAAGTACTTTTTTTGTAGATAGGTAATTATAATTAACTACAAAAATTAACTGATTTATTTTCACTTTAATATATCTTGAATATTAAGTACTATTAGAAATACTGTTATTTTTATGTGATTCAAAGAGAGTAATCTATATAAAGATTTTTTTGAAAGGAGTATTTAAACTTTTATTTGAGATGTTGAGTGATTTTTTTTTTTGTCAAATAACAGTGCTGTAAAATACAAATGATTTTAAGTATAAATAGAAATATAACATTAATCAGATTATACTCCTTTCTCAAAATGCTTGTTTCTGTATTTGGACTTACTTTAGTCTTCTTTATATATAGATGGAATTATCTAATTCCTAGTCTCCCACAAAGGATGTTATGCTACTAGAGAGGGGTCATCCTCATTTATGTCTTTTTTTCCCTTCCAATACTATGTTTCTCAACTTTGGCTGCACATTTGAAATACCTGAGAAGATTCTTAAAACACTCAGGAATAAATGAAGAAACTTGATGTGTTGACAGTGTGTCTGCCCATGTCAAAACTGATCAAAATGTGTACTTTAACATGTGTAGTTTTTGTTTTGTCATTTTTTTTAAAGTAACACATATACTTATTGTTTCTCCACTAATCCACCTATTTGGTCAGAAAGAGGAATGCTCAGGTCCCACTTACAGAGATTCTAGTTCAGTTGGTTTTAGGTAAGGTTCAGGCACTCTGATTTATTAAATATCCCCTGGTGAATGTGAATCCAGTGTTGAAAACCCATGTTCTAGCACACATCCAAGTACTTTGGACCTGGTCAGTTCTCAAAAATAGCTGCTATTGGGGTGCCTGGGTAGCTCAGTTGGTTAAAGGTCTGGGGTCAAGCCCCTTATTGGGCTCCCTGCTGAGTTAGGAGCCTGCTTTTCCTTCTCCCTCTGCCACTTCGCCTGCTCGTGCTCTCTCTCTTTCTTAAATAAATAAATAGAATCTTAAAAAATTAAAATAAAAATAGCTGTTATCATTGTTTAACTGAACACATTTCTTCTTTATATTCATTCATTCATTCACAAGTAATGAAACTTGCACACACTGAAAAGCCGAGAAGTGCATCAATTATGCCAGAGGCACTCCAATAAAGGAAGTATTCTTCAAATAATTTTATGCAAAATGTATATATGCCACAGTCCTTTAGGCAAACATGTTTTACTAAGACACCATATCTACATGGTAAGTTATAGTCCATTCTGAACGAAGACTGACAAAAATTGACAAGATTGATTAGTATAATAAGGCAAAATTTTCATTTTATTAAAGATTAAAGGACCTATATGTCAGGAAAGCTCACTTTTATATGATATGTCACAGTTTATAAAGTATTTTCATATATATGGTACATATGGTCATTGACTAACATCTCTCTTTGTCTTTTGAAGATGGACTTTAATGTTCACATCCTCAGATTTCCCTTTTTGTGTCAAAATTTGCTGCTTTAAACATCAGTTTTTTAAATGAAATTTTATACAATTTTATTGTAATTTTGCTTTACAATAACAGCCGGGTTTTGGTAGTTGCACTTTTTTAGTCTGTGTAACAATATTTATGCAATTAATTTATCATTTAATTCAATTTTTCTGTTGTAAACATGAGTGGTTAACAAAAAGAATCACAATGTTGACATTGGTGGTTAGAATTGTAGGTCTCAAAAATGGAGCATAATTGAGATGAGGATGTTGTCAATTTGTGTCTAAAAGGCAAAGTGTTGGCAAGAGGGATTTTATATTTAATTTTAGCCCTTTGGGCATAACATTTAGAAATGTGACCTTTCAGAATTTACATATTTTATGAGAATCTTGTAGGTTATGCTGCAATAATAAGCCATCCCACACTTTATTGGTTTATCTCAATAAAGTTTTACTTTTCACATATGCTACAGAACATCAAGGCCAATGCATGTTAGTTATCAGGAGCCCAGGCTGATAGAGGATCATCTTAACTGATGTAGCAGAGAAAGGGACACTGGTGAACGGCTCATTAACTCTTAAAGCATTATCTGCTCACATTTCATTGGCCAACACAAGTCATATGGGCCTATTCTAATTCAAAAGAGATGAGAAGGTACATTTCTACTATGTGTCTGGAAGGGAGGATAATTAGAATATTTCTAAACAAGTCCTAGTGAGTATCACAATCATTTTCTGCTGGACAAGATATTTTTAGGAATGACTTATTGATGATCCCGGATGATAGTATATCTTTTCCTTTTCAGCATAAGCATGTTTTGTAAGAAAAGTAGAATATTATTATTGTTCCTTCCAGATAGAGAAGCTGGGAATTAGAATGCCTGCACAGCATCATTTTACACCCACAGGGGAATCAGGTTTATTAACTTTATAGAATAATCATTTTTCTGTGTATTTCATTGATATGAAAACTGTACTATGTTCTGCTACTTTATACTCTGTGGTTCTTTTGCATAACTGCTACCTCATTTTATAGTCAAATAAAGACCCAATTATAGTAAACATTCATTCTTAGGGTTAAAAGTGTAAGTGTATAGCTATTACTGTCCATTTGTCTCTTTTTTTTAGCATCAAAAATTATTCTAGCCTTTTAGCCCATCTTTAGATTTTCACTAAAAAATTATATTCTATTAAGTAGGAAAACAAAGCAAACCATTACCACCAGGGTATCACTGTTATATCACTGGGAGTAATGTTATTGTCTTTTAGGAGATTTAATTTTAGTTGAAATCCCAAAGTTCCAAACAACAATGCAAAGAAACAAGAACCAGCTCTAATGGAATTTCTGAAGGGGCAGGAGGGAAGTATTTTCAATATGTAAAGCTCAGCTGCTAGGGAGAGTTATTTAATGTAATTATAGTGCACTGGAATACTGATATTTATTTATTTTATTTTAATAGTAATAAGTCAGGAGATCAAATGAATCAAGTATGATTTAAAATTATTTTTTGGTGCAGGGCTTTGAGCGTGAACTTTTAAAATTCAGAGATTGTATGTAAAAGCCTTATAGAAGCAAATATTGTTAGATAGATTCAGAATGTATCGGGTTTTTCAAGTCCATTTTCTGTAATTTAGCAAAGGAGCTGTCAAACGAGAGATGAGTCAGGTTTTCCCTTAAGAACACCATTCTAATTTCCATGAAAACAGTGTGGTTCAAAACTACAAATTGGGCTGCCAAACTTTTTCTTTCAAGTGTTTGACATTTTGGAACATGTGGATTCCATTCTAGTTTCTTCATTAAGAACTCCATGTAATAAAGCGCTTTATTATGATAATTGAGTGTTTGAAATTCAGTGGAAAAAAAGTTTTTCATCAATGTGAGGTAGTAACAAAACATAATCTTCATCATTTGATGCACAAACACAGTTTATTGATACGTGATTCTGCTACTAAGATAGTAGGAGTATCAGAGGGTACCACACCCCCTCCCCTTTGGAAGTGTGACAGTCATGATTTCTAAAACATAGTCCCAGCCATTTTGTGTCGAGGAATCTGACTGCATCCTGACACAATGGTGGAAGTAAATCGTGATGAATGATGTAGCTGCCCTTCCTCTTCCTTCTCCTTGCGCCTGTGATTCTCATACCTATATCCCTTGCTTGGACTTATCTCTGAAGTCTGTGGGAGATAACTTCCTCCCATTGCTAGCCAGCAGGGGGGCTCATGTTTCCTTGTTTTGTAGCTGCAGGGTATTTGTTCAATGCTGTTTACAGCCGGTGGGGGGGCCCTTTTTCTTCCTTACCGCTTGCCTTTTCATCAGCACAGAGGGAGATTCAAAATCAGAAATAATCTTAATTAAATGTTTTCTGTACAGAAATACCCATTCCACAATCTTGGTCTTTTGAACTCTCTCGCAGGTGTCCCTCCCCACCTTCTGCCTTGGTGAGACTGCGGACAATAGACCTTATCACAAAAGACAAGGATAAATATTTATCACAGCACAAAAGATGTTTAGAGGACCTACATTTATTTGCATTAATTATTGTTGAATGTGTTTAATCATGTGAGATACTATCCACATTCCTGTCTGAAATATTTTCCTTTATAATATTTTCAAATACAATTGTATCCTCCCCCCAAAAAATTTATAAAAGTGCATTTAAATACCGAGAAAAATATTTATGGAAATAGGGAATTTACAAGCATATCATGTGCTACAATAAGTTATTGTGATATCCATCTTTTAGAGGAGCTTGTAGGTTTATTAGCTTTATAATGTAAACATTTACAATTATGATCTTTTCTATGCTTCTTTGTGGTATACAAATGGTATGAGGAATAATTTAAAATGTAATCAGGTTTTGGTAGGCATAATTAATAATGGATTTTTTCTTAAATTTAAGATGAAATTCTCAATTTTATTTTTTTCTTTTAAAATTGCACAATTCAGAGTACCCAATTCAAATGTAAACTCTACACTGCATCTTATTTATTGATTGACTTTTGGTGGTGGAGGGGTGGGATTATGAATAGACATGAAAGTTTATATTTGGATGGTTGTGAAAAAATTTTATTCTTCTACTACATAAAGAACATAGAAATACTTAGAGGAGCAGTGCTTAATAATTCACAAGTTTTAGTTGAATAGATATTTTTTTAAATATGTGAAGCATATGAAATAGTTGTTTAGGCAGGTGTAAGAGTTAGAATTTAATGATTAATCTTGTCTCTTAAAAACACATTTTCAAGAAACAGTTAAGAAAAACTAAAGTGTTGAGATGGAAATTTTATAATCATTGATTGTTTAAAAAATCTTATTAACATAATGAAATGGAAAAATCTACTGCCATAAGAGAAATGTTATATTTAGATTGAAATACAACTTTTACTTAGACATAAATTATCACTTTTAATTATCCTCATAATTTTCATATGTTCATTCCCACGGATTATTAATGATTGATTTAATAATCACAATTAAGAAGTAATAAACTATTTTGAAGTAGAATTTTACAAGAAATATGGTGTATTTAATACTAAAGCCACCCATTGAAGAATTATGAGTATATTTGCATGATTTTTCTTAGAGTGTTTGAACTTTTCTTAAGGTTAATGCTTTTTTGTTCTTTAAAGATAAACATTAATATAATAATAATTTGCCAAATCAGGAACTTTTATGCTTGGATAGAATGATTTTATAAAATTCAAATTGTTTTTAGTGATCTAATTTTTTCAATACTGATTTAGTATTTACACTGTGACTCTGATAAAAACTTCATGTACAGATATATGGTCCTGTGGTTTGGGGTTTGTCTTTTGTTCAAAAGGCATTGTTCTATGTGAATTAGACATGCTTATTATATATTCTAACTCAAAGTCTATAAAACCTACCTTTGTTTAAGGCTCTGCTCTATGAGTTTTTCTCAGGGGACAAAGAAATAGGAAGTCACTCCTGGAAAAGAGACATTTTCTTAAAAGAATAAAACACCTTTTGAAATGTTAGTGAGATACTGGTATTTCAATGCCCTTTACGGATTTTTTTTTTAATTAAAAGAATTTTACATTAAAGGATTTTTACATTCTTAAAAGAAGTTGCTATTAAATTAAAACCAAATATATTTGAACCAACCTGCACTTTGTGCTATTACAAAAGGAAATAAATAGTTGTTACTGCATCTGGAGATTTTTTTAAATGTAGCTTCTCATTTAAAAGAACTTATTTTCAGCCATAAGAAGTTGGTTACTCTATGTGTACTTATCAGATTGGCCTCATATAACTTCTTGTATCTCTTAAGGAAGTCCATATGTCATAGATAAAGCATCCAAGAACACACACCTAATGAAAAACATGCTTTCGTTGAGATGGTTTCACTCCAGTAACCTCGGAAATGTTGGCAAGTAATTTGAGCTTCTGTGATAAGATTCTGCTGTGGTCAGTGATAGTTCTGGCCATTTGATAGGCTGAGGGTTTTACAAGAACAACTTATTGTTTCTAGATAGCTTGGGTCTCGGGGGATGTTATCCCCTGTCTCCAAGTTTAGGTTCTATGTGCTCATTAATAAAAAGGCTGACTTCTGTCTTAAAAGGCAAATGACATATTTTTAAAAGAACTTTTAAAAAGTAATTAAAAAAAAAAGAAAGATTATGTTAGCCTTGTAAGTTGTATCTTCTATATCTATTTGGTATTGCTGAATCACTAAATTTGCTTTTTCTTTGCCTGCTAGAAATATAGAATTTTCTTAACACTTCTGCTCTGAGTAAACCTAAGTCAAGATCATGAAGATACAGTGTTTCAAATCTAAAACTTTTGAAAGAGGTTTAGCTTTTAAGTTATTTGGTTACTCATAAAAATTTCTATCTATGAACTTATTTTTTTGTTACTGATAATTTTTTAGGAAGAATTGATAGCTAAAATATATATTTAGTCAAGCAAAGAATTTAAGAATTAGAAAAATGAGGACTGCCACAAACTAAACATGGTTTAGCTGGGTTACATTGCTCAGGAAAGAACTGTGAGCTGTCCCTGATGAGATACATAAACTGTACGCATGCTATTTAACCCTTTGAGGGTCTCAGATTTAGCATCTGAAAATAAGAGGATTGGGTAAAGTCACAGTATCATTTTATAATTCCAAATGACAAGCTGCATCATCAAGTCTTTGACTTCTTAATGCTATTTTAGAGACCTTCAAAATGTTTTTACTAACTAGATTAGTATGAGACTGTATGCTAAACATTGATTATTTTGTTTTCTTTTTTAAAACTTTAATTTCAGTATACTGAACATACGGTGTTATATTAGTTTTGGGTGCACAATATAGTGATGCAGTAATTCTATATATTACTTAGTTCTCATTACTATAAATGTGCTCTTTAATTCCTTCATGTATTTCAACCATCTCCCCTCCCACCTACCCTCTGGTAACCATCAGTTTGTTCTCTATATTTAAGAATCTGTTTTTGTTTGTTTGTTTATCTCTTCTTTTCTTTGTTCATTTGTTTTGTTTCTTAAATTCCACACATGAGTGAAATTACATAGTATTTGTCTTTCCCTGACTGACTTATTTCACTTAGCATTGTACTCTTGAGATCTATCCATGATGTTGCAAATGGCAAGATATCATTCTTATTATTACTGAACAATATTCCATTGTATACGTGTACCACATCTTTTTTATTCCTTCATCTATTGATAGGCACTTGGGTTGCATTCCATAATTTGGCTCTTGTAAGTAATGGTGCAATAAATATACAGTGCATGCATCTTTTTTAATTAGTGTTTTTATATTCTTTGGGTAAATATTGGTAGTGAAATTACTGGAACATATGATAATTCTATCTTAAATTTTTTGAGAAACCTCCAAACTATTTTCTGGAGTAGCTATACTAGTTTGCATTCCCACCAATAGTGCATAAGGGTTCCTTTTTCTCCACATCCTTGCTAACACTTGTTTCTTGTGTTTTTGATTTTACAAAACACAAGACAGATGTGAGGCAATATCTCATTGTTGTTTGATTTGCATTTCCCTGGTGATTAATAATATTGAGCATTTTCTCTTGTGTCTGTTGGCCCTCTGTATGTTTTCTTTGGAGAAATATCTGTTTATGTCTTCTACCCATCTTTTAATTGGATTATTTAGGGTTTTTTGTTGTTGAATTGGATAAGTTCTTTGTATGTTTTGGATACTAACCCTTTATTGGAAACGTCATTTGCAAATATCTTCTATTCAGTGGATTATCTTTTAGGTTTATTGATTGTTTCCTTCACTGTGAAGAAGCTTTTTATTTTGATATAGTCCCAATAGTTTATTTTTGCTTTTGTTTCCCTTGCCTCAAGTTATATATCTAGAAAAATGTTACTGTGGCAAATGTCAGAGAAAGTACTACCTGTGTTTTTTTTCTAGGATTTTTATGGATTCAGATCTTTAAACCATTTTGAGTTTATTTGTGTATATAGTGTACGAAAGTGGTCCAGTTTCATTCTTTTGCAAGTAGTTGTCCAGTTTTCCCAACATCATTTGTTGATGAAACTCTTTTTTCCATTGCATATTTTTGCCTCCTCTGTTGAAAATTGACTATATATAAACATTGATTCTTTTAATTTTTATTTTGAAAATAATTAAAAGTAAACCTTGAAGGATAATTCATTATGTTAATCTCACAATTTATAAAGCTTGATATTTTAAGTAAATTAAATGTGGAAATCCCTCATTTTATTAATTCTCTTTTTTCCCTCATCTTATTAATTCTGTCATTTTAGTGTAGCTTTAAATGCTCTGACAATACATGTCCAGATTAGGACAAAATTATTTTCAACCATATTCTGAGTGTTTCATAAAAAAAATCATAGCAAAATTCATCTTATAGCAATCTTAAAAGGTTAAACTTTGTTGCTCTTTTGAAGAATAAAATAATTTCACTATCACTTTAAAATAATGCTTTTATCCAGAAAGAGGAATATTAATTTCAATTAATAATAAAGAAATATATTTATGTTGTTTTTTTTCTCTATTGCCGTTCCTTTCCCTAAGATGTACCATTTTGTGCTAATTCTCAGAACAAGGACATGATTAATGGTACATGTAATGTATTAAGACTTTGTTTCAAGGCTGACTCAAGTAAAATTGAATATATAGCAGGAAACTTCTTACATCCTATGTAAGCTATGCAAGCTAGTTAGTGAAGACTTCAGATATAATTTAGTTAACACCATTAGGTATTTAGATATATATTGTCAATTTTTTGTTATAATATAATGTATCTTATATGGCATGATTTTCTGAAAGATTTGTCACAATATTGGGCTGTATGGAAAAAGTCAAAAAAAAAAAAGGAGTCAAGAAAATACTGCTTTTTACACCTCTGCCATGAAAATGTGAAAGTGGGTCATAAATAAATGACAAAGAAAATATTTGTGATGAGGTGACTTTTTAAAAATTTTCTAATTCACACCAGAAGTTCTATATCTAACATTGTGATTTTTTGTCACTTGTGAACACCTACAGTTATTTTCTTATTGGCACTTTTAAATATCATCCATCATTAATTTCCTGCAATGAAACTTAATGTACTTAATCTACCCTTGTAGTTCCATTCTCTGATATTTTCCAAGGCAAACAGTCCTTCCAATCACATTTAGAGTTTGTCTTTCAATTTCCTTTTATATTATCTTCTGGTATAAAAATTTAGTATGAATATTAATAACATCAAGTCAACATATAGAGCATGAATTCACCCTTGTTTTTTCTCTAATAAATTGTTCTATTTAGATGAAAATCATATAATCAAAAATATCAATATATTTTCTGTACAACAATGTTCCTCCTTTGAAATACTTAGTATAAAGCCATGCTGTACAAATCTGAAAGTAGAATAGATCTATATCTCATCTTAAAGGTAATTCTCAATAAATAATGTATGACTATTTGAACTGATGCATTGAATAGAAAGGTATTTCCTGGAGAGTTCGGCCAGTTGGCTGGGAATTAATTCTAACTCTATGATTTCTTGTTAAAAAAAACAAAACAAAACAAAACAAAACAAGAAACAAAAGGGAAACCAATTCTGGTAATCTGGTAATTAAAACCAATGTTATCACTTGTGATACTCTTACGTCTTTGATACAACTAAGATTAACGAATTTTTCCATGATTTTCAAATGACTTGCTTTTTAAAAAATGTTTGCCAGTATCTATTTTATATGCTTTACACATATTTGTTACAAATTTTATTTTCTCTTTATCAATCTTAGAGTGTTTTCAATGTCTATGTACATACTTTGCAGCAACACACAGAATGTAACTCTTTTGATTTGTTCTTTCTATTTAAGATGCTTTACCTCAAGCAAGCTCTACATTTTTAGTGATCTTAAACTTCATTAAATGGAAAATTTCTTTTCTATTTTCCAGTTATCTCATTTTACAACATCACTATTGTTCTTGCCTTCATGCAAGCCAACTAAATTATACTGGATATAATTGTCTGTTGAAAAAAAAAAGCAACAACTACAGATTTAAAGAGAAATATCACAAAGGACCTTGTCTCATTGTGTCACTGGTATATCATGGCTGAAAATATGTCACATATGATAACTCAGTAGGCCCCTACTTCCTAGGGACATTAGCATTAAAATTAAATAGAGAAGAAATTGATTTTGAGTGTTCGATGTGAATTCTAAGCTTTACACTGAACATTTAGAGCTATTGCTAGAAGTCACCTCTAAACTATAAATCAGGATATTTAGAATTCTGTTGTGTCCACTAAGATATAAGTTCTTGAATGAAAGTCAGTATAAGAATCACTAGACCAAATTATTTAAAAAACAGAATCCTGGGCTGACTGGGTGGCTCAGTGGTTCAGTGTCTGCCTTCAGCTCAGGGTGTGATCCCAGGGTACCTGAATGGAGTCCTGGCATCAGGCTCCCTGCAGGGAGCCTGGTTCTTTTTCTACCTATGTCTCTGGCTCTCTCTCTGTGTGTCTCTCATGAATAAGTAAATAATTAATTAATTAAAAATATCTTTAAAAAAAACCCAGAACCTTGCATCTGACTACCAGAAATTGAGATTTCCTTTAAAAAAAAAAAAAGATTTTATTTGCTTATTAGTGAGAGAGAGAGAGGCAGACACATAGGCAGAGGGAGAGGCAGGCTCCTTGCAGGGAGCCCAATGTGGGACTCAATCCCAGATCCTGGAATCACTCCCTAGGCCAAAGGCAAATGCTCAATCACTGAGCCACAAAGGCATCCCAGAAATTGAGATTTCTACTAAGTTTTTTTTTTTTTTTTTTAAAAAGATTTAATTTCATTGTTTAAGAATCTCTACATCCCACATGGGGCTCAAAGTTACAACCCCAATATCAAAAATTCCATGCTCTACTGGCTGAGCCAGGGAGGTTTCCCAAGATTTCTTTTTTTTTTTTAAGATTTTATTTATTTATTTGAGAGAGAGAAAGAGAGAGAGCATGAGTGGCAGGAGCAGAGGGAGAAGCAGACTCCCCACTGAGCAGGGAGCCTGATCCACGGGACTCAATCCCAGGACCCTGGGATCATGACCTGAGCTGAAAGCAACCACCTAACCAACTGAGCCACCCAGGTGGCCCTAAAATTTCTAACTTAAGTTTTTAAGTATGTCTTTTGAATTTACACTTCCTAGCAACAACTTTAAGTGATTCTGATATATATAATCCATAGAACATATTTTAAAAATATTTTTAAAAATATTATTTAGAGAATACACCTTTAGGCGTGTAATTTTTTATTACTACAAATTTCCACCCTTTAATTAGAAAAATCATGTAAAGAAGCTCTATACTCTCACAAAATCACATACATCTCTTGAGGAATAGCATCTTCAAAAGCAGATTTAATGACTGCTATGTTTTTTAACTTGAGCACCTATATTTCTGTCAGCAATTTCTGTCACTCTCTGTTACTGTTTTAGGATATGCTATTGTAGATTTTCTATGATTTTGATCATGCTTTCCTTGTAATACCATAAATAATAGAAGTATCACAGAAGTTTTGGCTACTTCTAGAATCTAGGCTATATCTTCTAGACTTCTGCTCATAAAATTTTTTTTTCAGGAAAACTGTCCCTCTTTGTGGTTCATAAATTATGGTTGCAATAGCTAGAAGTAAGCCACTATAGAAGCATAATATTTTAGAGCTTAAAGATATTCAGTGGCAACCAGAACCTTATGACAAGATTTCAGCACCTGAAAACTGGACAAAATAGCAACAAAAAACAATGATAAAGATTTCCATCCCTTGGGATGACTGAGTGGCTCAATGGTTCAGCATCTTCCTTCAGCTCAGGGCATGATCCCGGGATCCTGGGATCAAGTCTCACATGGGGCTCCCTGCTTCTTCCTCTGCCTGTCTCTGCCTCTCTCTCTTGGTGTCTCTCATGAATAAATAAATAAAATCTTCTTTCTAAAAATTGCCATCCCTTGATAATAAAAGTTTTCTGATAGTTAAGTTTAAAAAGAAAGACTTATGTTTTAGATATGCATATTGAGATGCTTATGGATAAAACAATATTATTTGTGGAGCTGCTTCAAAATGAGCTGAGCAGGTGAGGGAAGCAAAGTGAATGGGGTATAAATAAAACAAAACTGGTCAAGAACTGATCATTGCTGGAGATGAGTGATGTGTACATGGGAACTCATTTCACTATGTTATCTATTTATGTATGTTTGAAATCTTTCATAATAAAACTTTTCTTTTAAATTAAAAAGTATGCCTCAGAAAATGTTGGTCAACATGGCCTACTTGGTGTAAATATAGGATGCATAATGTCATCAATCCTAGACAGACATTTGTTTGTTTGTTTTTTGGTAAGATATGTGAGCGAAGAGTTGGTGTCTTCACCAAGAGGTAGCACCTAATGGCTGTGTGGAAATAGATATAGAGATCCTAATTTACAGATATGTGCATAAATAACTTACGTGTGTACTTTAAGGATAGCCTTTTTGAACTTAATAGCTGTGTATAAAAGTAGTTGATACTAGTTAAGCTTGTGTCAACAGTTTTAATTTTTTTCAACTGTGTATTTGGGAACTTTTTTTGGTTGGTTAAAGTCATGTATACTAAGTGTATGAATGAAAAAATATGAATATATGAATTCCCTCTTTAGTAAAGTTGGGCACATAGAATAATTTAAAATATTACAGAATGACAATCATGTTTGAGAACAATCAATGTAGGGCACCTGGGTGGCTGAGCTGTTGAACATCTACCTTTGGCTTGGGATCCCGGGGTCCTGGGTTCAAGTCTCACATCAGGATCCCCGTGGGGAGCCTACTTCTCCCTCTGCCTATGTCTCTGCTTCTCTAATGAATAAATAAATAAAATCTTTAAAATAAGAACAATCAATGTGTTATCTAGGAATTCATGTACAAGTAGTACAAGATCCTATGCTAGTGGCTTAAACAGAAGCATATTTACTTGTCTCACATTACAAGAAGCCTGGGATTAAACTGTAGGGCATGAGTGGCAGGAGCAGAGGGAGAAGCAGACTCCCCACTCAGCAGACAGCCTGATCCACGGGACTCAATCCCAGGACCTGGGATCATAACTATATAGAGGCTAATATAGAGGCTCTGGGAGGCCCTTTTAGATTCCAGGCTCTTTCCTTCTTTTTGGCACATTGATGTCCCAATGTAATCAGGGTTCTGAAAAGAAAAAAAAGTAGGAATTTATATTGTATAGATAACTGGAACTATCTGCTATAGATTTTGTATGTATCAAGGGAAAATGTATCAAAAGTCTCAGAACAACTGACAAAGACATAAAGATATCATTCAGGTTTTTTTTATTGCATACAGCATTAACTGTTTGGTACACCATATTATTTAGAAAAAGAAATGAGTCTTCATGATGGTCCTCTCACCTACATATCATAACAAAATGGGTGCTAGTAGTTGCTGTCAGATAAAAGAGTCCAAACTAATACAAAAAGTGAAAACCTTGAGTTAAATCTTGAGGGTATAATGAAGGGTGAAAGATTGTGATAAACCCACACAAATAGCCAAAGTTTTGGGTTTTGGTAGCAGTTAGCAGGAAGATCATCACTGCTTAACTGAGCTCTGTACCACTTTTTATTAATTTAAATATATGACTGACTTTGAGAAAATCCTGAAGTTGCAACTGCTCCACATATGAGTGGCCCTGATACTTCATCTGATGTCCAAGAGCAGACAGGTATTAAAATGCTGAATTATGAGAACCCTCCATCACCTTTTTCCTCACAACTATTGGTACCTCCAAAACTGAAGTGTTTGTATAGCCATCTGGGATGGGGAAAGGGACTTCAAAGCTCACCGGCAGAGCTTCCTCTGGCAAGCCTGGTTGGGTAGAGGTAGGGTGATACCTCTTCCTGGCAGCCTGTTGGAATTCAGATTAGTTTTGGATTTAATCAATTCAGAGTTAATATTGGTTATTACTTCTATACCACAATTTAGCTACTAATAGGTTGAGCGGTTTTTGCACCTAATCCTAGAAAGATACCCATCCTGTATTATGTTGAGAGCATACACCTATTCTGAGGAGAGTAATTGACAGTCCTCTCAAGAGAGATTTTCCACTATAAAATGTAAAAGTAATTTTGTAAGATGCATAAATCAACATTGCTTGATAAAGTATTACACAATGATCTTAAATATTTAAATAAATGTTATACTTTACCATATATAATATCTGCACTTCTTATGTATCTTAATTTATTCTAAAGAAAAGATGAAGATTTAAAAAAAATAGGTCAAAGGAACATACAGTTGGAATATGTAGATGAGGTCTTAATGGAAAATGAGCACTGTAACTGTAGAAAATACAGTTTCACTGTTCACTAAGAACATTTAAAAAGACCTCTTGTCTATGTTAAACCTAGAATCCATGTCCTACTTACATATTTACATTACAAAATGTAACAAATTATATTATTTTTCCATTGTTTGAGTACTGTCTTTTTGTTCAAATTATTTTTCTTTTGGCTATCAGTTTGCCTAAACAATAGTATGTAGTTCATTACTTTTATGGAGCTCAGATTTTTCAACATAAGATTTGAACTTTTTTTGCCATAATTTTATGTTATCTTATTTTAGACATATATCTTTGTCTAGATAGATAAATAGAAAATATTTATGTGTATTTATATCACTGTTTAATATGAAATAAAACAATATTTTATCTAACAGCTTTAGGTATTCTATAATTATTATTTAGACTAGAAATGCCAAGCATTTTCATTTAAACACATTTTTAAAATCATTTTTCAAATACATATATTTGTGCAGATCCCAGGGTACACAGATTTTCTCCAATGGAACTTACATAATAATATAACTAGGCTAGACAAGGACCATTTCATGGCATAACTGGGTAGCTTCTATTATGTATTTTGATCAAAGATTTGAAAAAAAGCTTTTAGGATTTCATTTTAAAACTCTCTTACCATCGTAGCAGGACAGTTGTAGCTATTTTTCTTCATATGATTGTCACTAACTAATGCTAACCTATTCCCTAGAATAATAAGGGACCACTGAGAGCTACATTAACTCTTGAGGCTGTATGCAATATGAGGAGGGGCAGCCTGATGAATTAAGAGCCACCGTTAAGGATACTGGGGACCAAATAAGGAATAGCAGTTTTGTCAAATTCCTGTCAGTCCTACCATTTTTGAAGAATGCTAGGATTTCATTCTTTGTCATGATGTATGTTGTGGAAATGTATTACCTATGGGCCTTTTCAGTGAGTGTAGAAAACTTCGGAATCTGTATTACTCTCAGGAGGAATCTTACTAATTTTGTAAGGAATAGGTGGTAGGGTGAGGGAAAGATGCCCCCTTTAGCTCTCTGATACACAATAGATGTTCCTTCTTTTTTTTAAGATTTTATTTATTTATTCATGAAAGACACACAGAGAGAGGCAGAGACGTAAGCAGAGGGAGAAGCAGGTTCCCTGCATGGAGCCTGATGCAGAACTCGATCCCAGGACCCAGGGATCACGACCTGAGCCAAAGGCAAATGCTCAACCACTGAACCACTCAGGGAGCCACTTATTTAGTGATTCCTTGTGTACCATAAAAAGAAACTTTAACCAGGTCTTTACCCTGAAGAGTTTTTTGATCCAAAATATATGGTATTAATAGCTATGAAATACGTACAGTTTATCATCGCTTTTTCTTTGATGTTTCTTTCCATTTTTTCCATGTCTTGATTTTATAGTTCAAATCATAGTATACAAATAACCTTATACATTTTTCATATAAGAGGGCTATAAGGCTTTAAAAATTTTACCCCAATGTGGTCTTTGGCTTCCATCTTTTTACTACTATATGGATAGTGTTTATAAGACTCTGATAATTACTTAGGCAAAAGATAGAAGAAAGAAATGTACTTTTCTGTAAAGTGTGTCAGTAATTGAGCCTAAAATGAAATTTTTACTTCAAAACATTCAACCCTTAGACTTTTTTATTCTTATAAAAATAGTTGTTAGAAGAATCCAAAATGTTCTATTTGATCCAGTGTACCTCACTGCAAGTTTAATGTATTTTTAATGTAGTGAAAGCTTTGGTATGATAAATGCTAGAACATGTGACACTCGATAACACGTTCTCATGTTTTATCATTTATAATACATATATGTATATCTTATTCATATAGGAAACATATCTTCATATATGATACATATGCATATATGTACACATGTATGCATCACATATGTGTACGTGTGTGGTGTGGTATGAGAGAGTATGTGTGTGTATATATACAAAGAGAAAAATGGTTCATAATAAATACTGAAATCCACTAAATAAAATAATACAAGACCGGATGCAATGATATAAAAGAAACAGGGAAAACTTTTTAGAAAACAAAACAAAACAAAATCCAAAACCGGAAATAAAACCCATTACATGCTTCTGTGTATTTGGGATATCTTTATATGTAAATTAAAAATAGTAAGATATTTTATAAACATCATAAATATTTATTTTAGCTTTTTAGAATACAGACTTTCAACAGATTATATAAATGACCTTTTATAGAAGTTCAGTTATTAATGATCATTTTTAAAGTAACATCCAGAGAGATTCAACACTTTGCCAAGGTTGATTTAAATTATGATTAAAATTCTGAAATATTATCTCTATGAAATCTGAAAGACTTGTACATACTAGATTCGTTACTGAAATCTATTAGAAGCTCTGGTGTATTTGTAGGTCTAGTGTGAATTGATATACTGGTTCAATTAAAAACATGTTAATTTAGTTCCTATTCTAAGCCACTGGGACTCGTATTATTATAGTATGTCAGATTTTTCACAATTAAATTACAGTATATTCTTTTATGAAAAAAATTAACTAAAGTGCAGTGGACTATTTCTGAGTCTCCAAAACACTACACATTTCTTCATTTTACATAATTTGAAATAATATTGACAACATTTGGAGCTAAATTCAAATCCTTCAACTTGTACCTAAATCATAGAATTGCTACATAGTTTTATAGTTTAAACACACTTTTTAAAATGTGACATTAGTAGTAAAATATCATCTAGACAGTGCTTTGGAAGATCTTCTGCTTTTGAGTTTGTTTCCATTCTAGTAGATCATTTGAAATTGATAATTATCAGCTTCCTTGAGACAGGAGATGCAATCACAAACTTCACAGATGCTTAGTGATTTCCAAGAGTAAAAAAATAATTTGAATTACACCAGTCCTTGAGAAGTAAAGTGTATCATGTAAATTTGCAGTGTAACTTTCTTTTGTGCAGTATTTTGTTATTGCATTTATAAAACCTTTTATCCACATAAGCTAAAAATAAGATGTTAGATACCAATTTTTAAATCATATTGAGGCATATGTATTTTCAAGGGTAAATAAAACAAAATAATTTTCCTTTATAATTCTCTTCAGTCTGATTAGAGAGGAATAGACTCTGGGCATCATTCCTTAGCTCTCATGTCTGTTTTCTGGGAAACACAGTTACCTAGATTGTAGCAGCCATAGCTGTAGGCTTTGAAGGACAGCTTTAGGTAAGCATCCCCACTAATGTCCGGATTCATTGGCAGGTTAAGAGATCTGATGGAGATACTTGACACCTATGCGGGATTTCAGTATTGATCACAGACTTTTCTACTGCCACTGGAGCACCTCAGTGTACTTCAGGTTACATCTATTTAGGATGTTCTGAATGGCACTTAGTGGCTTAAAAATGGAAAGTTTTGTGATTCAAGCTTAGGTTTTCACAGACATGGTTTGCATAAACATAACTATTAACACAGTAGTTACCTTGTCATACATTATTGCTCTTAAGATGTTAGATTTATTAATTATATTGAAAGAAATGTTTTAGAAATAGTTTCAGAAAAGAAAGCTGACATTGCATTTTGGTGCTTGCCACCAAGATCACGGCAGGTACATGCTTATTTGATTAAATCATGAGACTTCTGGGCTAACCAGCACTCTAACTTCTAGTTGGGGGTATAGACAAGACATGCATACAGTAGACTTAAGAGCAACTCTTACCTTCGCCTCCTTATATTTTCAATTCAAATGCTGGTCCTGGATATGCAAAGGGTTTGCTCATCCATGTTTTATGATTGAACACCAAAACTCTTTCTTTCTGTCTGAAAGATGCATGGCCTACCAATAAACATAGCTGATACATGGCTGGCCTACCAATAAACACGGACTATCTAGTGGTAGTAATTTTGATCTAATATTCTACCCTATTCTTGAGATGTTTAACTGTATATGCATGTGTCTGAGAGAGAGAGAGAGAGAGAGAAAGAGAGAGAGAGAAGAAAGAGATAATTCTATCATAATGGTTGCTATTTCTCATTTCCCAACATCACATATATTTATGTTTGTCTCTAACTACATATTTAGGACATTCTTTTCAATACCATCAGTACAAAGACATAAATACATCAGTTCCAAAGGCCTGGCTTATAGTAGAATTTGTAATAGCATTTACATCCCAGGTGACACTGATTTTTTAAAAAATATTTTTGCCTCAAAAACATTTAGATCATTTGACATTTTCTTTATATTCAAAGCTAAAGAAATTCAAAGTCATTAGAAAATCACTTCTCTTTCACTGGGTCTTCTTCAATCTGCAATCATGTTGCTTAAAAAAAACACGTTAGGAATAGTTAACCAAATATTTTCATGTTTCTAGTTTATGCAATGAGCAAATTTTATAAAAAAGGGAAAGCCAAAACTTTCTATGATTTGGCTTCATTTATTATAAAAGATTGTAAAGTAATTGAAGGAAAATGAAAACTAAATGAAATAATTAAATAAGCAATCTAATTTCTAGGTGTTAATTCAATTCTATGTCTAATCAATTTTCTGTATTTTAAACTTCATTTGCTTTCTATCTACTTCTTGCCTGCAGGCTTAGATGTCTCAAATTATGGGGTGGCTACATCCCTGAGTACTTAGCATGATGACACAAGGGAAAATGCCACTCAGAGAGCTACACTAATACATTTAACAGTTATTCTGTTATTTGGTGGTTTCAAACTCCAGATGGCCATGCCTAGTTGATTTGATTGTCTTTGTTTTAAGTTAGAAATCAGTACTGTGAAATCGTATGACCAGAAAAGGATAAATCTTGATTTACTAACAATGACCTTTTTGCTTCTGAGATATTTCTAAGGGAAAAAGAGGGGTAGTATACCAAAATGGAAGCATTGAGTAAGGTAAGTGAAAAATCTTTTTAATGTATCTTGGTCAGTAAATTAAACCAAATTGACAGATATAGAATATATTGACATTTATATTGATGCCATATCTTCTACCAACACATTTACAAGTCTAAAAAAGAAAAAAAAATTGAACTGAAGAATTCATTGAATTGACATGTAGAACCCTTTGCTATAAACCATGAGGTCAATTGTCAGTTCCTTCTTGAAAGATTACTTATCTCTAAAGCTAACAGAGCTGCTCTTAAAGCTGAATACATTTTTTTAAAGGCAGAAAATGATAAGTAAAAGTACAAGGGAGATTGATTATTAGCATTATAGCAAATATCCTTCTTCATAAGTGATCAGGATATTAAATTTATAATAATTATTTTAACAGCTATTATCAGAAAAGCATGTTCAAATATGAATAAGTAACTTATTAACCAACTATTCATCTCAGGCAAATACCTATATTTGAATAAAAGTAAAAGTTTTTCTTTCTATTTGCTTTTAGGATGCCATTTAACACATGGAAAAACCTCATAAACACACCCTCCATAAAATTCCACTATTTTATGGAGGAGCCTTTTGCATCCTTGAATTCACATGAAATTAATATTTAAATTGATCTTGACTATCTTCACTGTTCCTTTTTTAATAATTAGACATTAGAAATAATTTTGGAAAATTTCAACTGCTCAATTCTAAATATATCTGCTGACCAAGTCTATAGGGAGTAGAGGATAATTTTAAAAGATAATTGCTAACAGCTTACTTAAATCCTTCCTTACTTCAGATTGTTTTATAATAAAGCTAACATTGAATAATATTAATGTTAACACATTTTTTCTTTTTTCTCTTAATCCAACTGCATTAAAACATATATGGAATGGCGGTTCTACCTGTCATTTGCAATGTATCTAATAGGTTGGCCAATTTTTAAATAGTGGCCTGATTAACTGTACTAAACATTGGACATTGAATCAAGTTTGTGTGTATATGTGTGCATGTGTGTGTGCTTGCATGTGTGAATAATCACACTGCATCAAGTTCTTTATAACATCATCCAATGATTTACTTCTTTATACCCCTTTTATCATTAGAGATTTTGCTTTGCTTCTCTGTGGCTCAGCCAACCCTCCAAAATTATGTGATCGTACCTGCTAGCAGTCTCCCTTATCGATATCTTGAAGATGGATTAAGTGAGGCTGGATCTGTGGATTTTGTCTTTAGTTTTGTCAGAAACCAATGCCCTCTTTCCTTTGGGAACTTATGCCATTCAATGAAGAGAAGCCATGAACAGTTGTGCTTCCCCACCCCCATCAATGATTCTTGAATGATCAGAATATAGGGTTTCAGTTATTTGTTATCATTCCTGTGATAGGTAAAATCTATGTTTCTCAATTATCTTGAAAACTTACCAAACCCATTTCTTCTATATATTTACACAATTATTTACTTTGAAAGGGCCAATTTTGCAATACTTCCATAGCTGATAGTAAGCTTTTGCTTTTAATTGTGACAATCTGAAAGCTTATTCTGAAAGCTGCTTCCAGAGAAATCTAATTATTCTTGGTTGGGAATGTTCTTCTGGTGATACCACTGGCCTCCTGGGTACTAAGCATGTCTGATGATAGGTGATTCATAAGCACAATGTGACATTTCCCAATGAGCTGTTTTGTCACAGGTTATCCATTTTGTCAGACGTGTTATTTCATCCTGAGCTTTAATGTGACTATCATGTTGCTGGGCAAGTAGCTGAGAGTGTCATGTAGCTTTTCAAAACCTTAACACTCTTTGAATCAGAATATATAATTTTCAAATCAGCACATGTGAAATTTAAATGAGGATCTCAACAAATCACAGCTAATTCTTCCCTCTTATTTAATAACCTGGGTCCAATGTATGAACATTAGACTGCCATACTCAGCTGTTGCATACTCGGGGACTTAGGTTCTCACCAGGGCAGACTCGGCTTACCTGTTCTTGTATTCAATTACTCTGGGATGAGTTTGAAGAAAGCAGTTTGTTTAGATGACAAACTGCTTGAATTGTGACAAATGCAGGAGAATCTGCTTTTTTTTTTTTTTTTTTTTTTTTTTACTTTTCATACAATTCCAGTGTTCGTGCCTCTAGTTTTGCCTTTCTTATCCTCCCACCTTGCGCATTAGTATATCTATTAAAAGATGAATCTGTAATTTCAGTATAATTCATTTTGATATAGTAACTTAATTGCATGTGTTCTACAAATTCAGAAGAGTTGAATATTAGAATCAAAGCTTCAGCACCAGTACAGTATAGACATCAAGGTCACTCTTAAAGATGGCTCACTTCCCTAAGTAATTTTTAAATAAGCATTGAGAAGTGAAATTTGAAATATCAGGGGGACATCTGGGTGGCTCAGTCAGTTAAGCGTCTGCCTTCAGCTCAGGTCATGATCCCAGGGTCCTGGGATTGAACTCCATGTATCAGGCTACCTACTTAGTAGGGAATCTGCTTCTCCCTCTGCTCCTCGTCTCGCTGTGCCCTTTCTCTCTCAAATAAATAAATAAAATCTTAAAAAAAAAAGAAAAGAAAAATCAAGTCATCATAGAATTCTTTTTAATTAAATTATTTTGAAATTAGCTAATTAAATTTACAGAATTTGAATTAGTTGAGAGCACAATTTTAATAGCTGGAATTTTCTTTAATTTTTCTTTTTATTTGCCTTGTTTGTTTTCTTTTAAAGTGATTATATATATTTACATAGACAGAGATGCATGTGTATGTATCCAAAATCATCATGGCACTAAAATCAAGCCAATTAATGTTTGAATCAAAGCAAAGAATGCAGAAAAGGAAAGACTACAGAAAGAAAAGGCAATGGTAAGCTTTGTAAAACTAAACCTTAGAACAAAGGGTAATATCTTAACAGGAACAACTAAATGCTAAACCAAAGAGAAGGTAAGTTTAAGCATATTCACATTTAAAAGTTAGAAAGTAAGAAGGGGCAAGATCAGTACATATGAAACTGCTAGTATCTTCATATTTCACAGTGAAGACTTATACTGCATCATACCCATTCATGTAGTTTTCTAAAAAATAATTATTTCACTTCTTAATATTTTTCATAATTTTTTCTTTTTTTTAAAAAATTTTATTTATTTATTCATGAGAGACACAGAGAGAAAGGCAGAGACATAGGCAGAGGAAGAAGCAGGCCCTCTGCATGGAGCTCCATGTGGGACTGGATCCTGGGACTTCAGTATCATGCCCTAAGCTGAAGGCTAAGCTGAAGGCAGACACTCAAACACTGAGCCACCCAGCATCCTATGTATCTTTTATTTCCTGACATTTTTTGCATTGTTTACAGTGAAGATGACTCCTAGTAAAAACACAAAACAATAAAATGATTTTTTCCAGAAAATACTAAAAACAAATATGCTAAGATACCATTGGTGGTTAATTCTGGGTAGTAAAAATATGTAAGATATGGGTGGCTTGCTTACTACTTTGTACATTACAGTACTTTTTAATTTTAAAAAATAAAAATTTCAAGGAATTAAGAAACACAAGACACTGTAGAACCTACTATTGACAAAGAATGGTACTGGCAAAAAAAAAAGAATTGAACAAATTATTTTCATAATGTAGGGCTATGTTCTGCGTGTTAGTCAGCAACTCCAACAATATTTCCATTCCATTAGGGAACCACTTTTGAACCTGGTAAAATGGGGATGGAATTCATAAGAGCAATATATGCATTCTATGAAAGCATCTGGTGATTTTGGTCATACTGTCGTGTTCAGGCTTATTTTCCTACCAAATAATAAGGCTGAGTTTTAAGACTAATTCCTATGTATTTTATTGTCCATAGATTTTCAACCAGTAAAAGTATATTTTCATTGAAGGAATAAATAAATTGCCTTATAATTTTCACAGCTTTATTTTTTTTAAAGGTAAATTCTTTTTTTTATAATTTTTATTTATTTATGATAGGCACACAGTGAGAGAGAGAGAGAGGCAGAGACACAGGCAGAGGGAGAAGCAGGCTCCATGCACCAGGAGCCTGATGTGGGATTCGATCCCGGGTCTCCAGGATCGCGCCCTGGGCCAAAGGCAGACGCTAAACCGCTGCGCCACCCAGGATCCCAATTTTCACAGCTTTAAACTTTTCTGAGAAGTTTATTTTTTTCATTTTGAAAAATAAATGCCACATATTTTAGAATAAGTAGGTCCATTTAACTTTGGAAATGGAGTCTCCACAGAGTCCCCAAAACGTTCTGTATATATTGATGCTTGGGAAGGAAAGTAATTGTAGGTGTCATTTCTACCCCATTTTCCACATAATATACTATCTGATCAACATGGTCTAATGTCAAAGAGGAGGAGTAGAGTTAGCACTCACAAATGAAAAATTAATCACCCTTATTGACTTTGAGGTAAATTCTGGGAAGAAAGAGAATAGAATGAGGTACAATTTAGGAATAGAAGTGCTGAAGTAATTGAAACATATTTTTAGAAATAACCATCTTTAATGTTTATATAGAATACTCCTGTGGTTTGTTCATAAATATATTAAAGAACTGGCATATAGCTTAGCTAATTTAGAATCAATAAACTGTTACTTAGTGAGAGTACTAATTGTATTATCTTTCTGTCCCAGTTCTTTGTATAGTTCCTTCATGTGGCGGGGTGTCACCACTTGTAAAATAAGTGTTTCCTGAAATTAGAATTGACTTCTTCAATGCAGGAAAATGATGAATTCCAAGGCAAGATTGCCTACTATTTTCAAATTGTAAGCAAGTCAGGAAACTGGCCTGATCCTAATCCACTACAGCTTAAATGGATAACCGAAAGACTGTTTTAATAGTCTATTAAAACATAACTCATCATTATGCCAAACATTGAATATTTTCTTATTTCATCTGTAATAACAGAGGTGAGGGATATTTCTTGTTAGTCTCTCAGACCCTCCATAGGTTACTTGAAACTAAGTCTTTATTATTATAGGTCATAAAGTGGAAAAGGTTGATTAAGTTTTCATTTATCAATATCCATTCTCCTCCTTTTCAACATTAGACTATGTTGATGACATAGTTTTTGATTTAGAAAGGGTCTGGGCAGACCCAGTGGCACAGTGGGTTAGCACTGCCTACAGCCCGGAGTGTGATCCTAGGGACCTTGGATCGAGTCCCATGTCAAGCTCCCTGCATGGAGCCTGCTTCTGCCTCTGCCTGTGCCTCTGCCCCTCTCTCTCTCTGTGTCTCTATGAATAAATAAATAAATCAGATCTTTTTTAAAAAAAAGGGTCCTTGACCTGAAGTAGAGACTAGGTTTTGGTTTCCTCTGCCCGTTTGTAATTTTGCATAAAGGTTAAGGAGGCCATCTGAGCTCTTGGGACTCATTTCCTTTTTGTAAAGTGAGATGATATTGTCTGCCTTTTACAACTCTTACGTTTGTCATGATAATCAGAAGAATTAATGAATAGATTGTGAAAGATTACATCCCAGGTAAGGTGTTTGGACTAATCGGTGTATCTGGGTAAAAACTAATTTTTCTAATTTCCGTGATTCTGTTTCACTAGTCACATCTACTTCCACTCTCCTTCCCCCTCCACTTAGTCCAGTTCTCACTTTGGAGACTCACATTCTGTTTATTTGCAGAGATGCTCCCAATTTAACTCTCTTAGGTAATAATCCCCTCACCCCACCCCCAGGGAATATGCCTATGATGTTTTCTCTAGTAATTTTTTAAATATAGTTTTCATTGGGGTGCTCCTCCCATGTATTTTTAGGTAAAATAATTTCCATTACTGCATGCATTGATTACTTTTAGGTGAAATTTTATAAGTTTGTGGAAATGATTGAATAGGAACTAGTGAGTCAGCCCTGAAAGGAACTTTATGAATGGATAATGCAATTCCCTCCCTCAAATAAAAGCACTATACATCTCACATTTAGTTTATATTGATTGCTTTCTGACACGGAAATAAACCAATCTTTATATTATGCAGGATTCCTGTTAGTGGAAATATCAAGAATATAAATCTTGTGACTTCTATTTCTGTGCTTTTCTCCAACCTGAAGGGACCCTAAGCAGGTTTTTAATTAAAGTAATGTGAGCCACTGAGTGTATCACCCCTTTTATGCATGATCAGGTTACCATAGCATATATTCCAGCTCTCTTGTAAACTTCAATTTTATGGATAGGCAATAAAATCCTTCTTTCCAAGGTTTGCAATTTTATTTCCATCTTTAAAAAGCAATGTAGTCTTTGACAATGCATATATAAAAATGTGTAAAGTGTCAGTAGTTCACATAAAGATATTTTAGATTGGGTTTGCAAATGTGGATTTTTAAGCTCCCTTTATTTTTTTAGCCTGTTTAGAAAATGAAATGATACTACTTTTTTCTAGACAATTTATGTTTAATAGAATTTTAAATTACTTAATTTGAAAATTAACACTAAATCATGGATTCCAGCAGAAATGTTTTAGATTTTAATCAGTATTCCATTGTACATAGCATTAAAACTCTCAGTCTTTGGAAGGAAGTTTAAAGACTGTCAGCTTATTTATATTATCAAATGTTAGCCCCACATTATGCATGTTCCTGTGTGTAAACACAGTGGTAATATAGGGTATGGCTCCTAAGTGTGAGGTTTGGAAGTACATGAACCTCCAACACTTATTGGCATTATGACTTTGAAAAGGTAATTCATCTTTTTTAAGACTCAGTTTATTCATCTGTAGAAGTGAGAATGATTGTATTACCCTTTTCAGTTTTTAAAAAATTAGAGATAGCACAATTGATGCAACTGATACAAAGGAAGCATTCTAAAGTACTATTATTAATTATTCATTCATTCAAATTAGTAAAAACCTTCCCTTTTGCTCAGTTTTAAATAGGAGGCTTGAAATACATTGGAAGATGGCCCATGAACTTGAGATTTGTCTAGAGTACTGTGTATTAACCAAAGTTTGTCTATGGTCTTACACTAATTAAGGATTTTTCAATAGTGCTTTGAACTAGCTAGGTAAGTTTCTTATGCCGGGTCTGCCCATATCCCAAATTTGTTTGAGAAATTTCTTGCATTTCCTTTTGTTCTGCCATAGGACATTGTTGTTTTTTTCTGTATAATGTTGACTTTTCTAGTTGAGGGCTGGTATGTGGTATGCTGGACTTCTGGATGGCCAAAGGTTTACTTTGTTAAGGATTGGCTGAAATAACTTTCTTTCTTCTCTTTATGATATATCTTTGAAAAATTTTGTGGAGTGAAAATTACCAAATAAAGTTTAAATAATATTGATACCTTCAAATATTTTCTTTATGCTACTTTAAAAATATATATATATATAATACATATATATAATATATATATTATGATTTTGAGTCACAATATCTATGACTATATATATATTTCATACATATATGAAATATATATATATTTAAAATCAGCAGGAATCTACTATTGCTAACAAAACATGCCATTTATATGTAGTAGCCACCTGCTGATATTAAATAAAGAACTGAATTTTAAGAAGGAATTTTCTTAAGAACAGATTTTTATTTGACAAAGTGTAAGTCTTTCTTATAACTTTCAATGATGCAGGGCTAAATTTACTTATTTTTAAGTAGAGATGCTGAGTGATATAGAGGAAATATGAACTCTTGGCTTGAAGACAGAATGTTTACGTTGTAGGCACACATGGCATTCCTTCTTAACTTAGAACTATGATTTAAGTCTTTTCACTGCAAATTTTTCTTTATGAGATAGTCTTATGAGCCTTAACACCTCAACACTGAGAGTCTGGACAGAATATGTGTTTTATTTTGTTTGGTCTTATTTTTCTTCACGTAAGTTGGCTTGTTTTTAATTTACACAGAATGCTGCAGTTTATATTGTGTATCATAATAACAAAGTTATTAATGTGTAAAGAGTTAAACAAAAGTCACTCTTTGCAAAGCTTCTTAGACTATATCTCTTAAGATCATATTTTATCACAGGATTCTTTATCAAATAACTAGTTCTCAGGGAGCAGAGTGGATTGAGTGAAATGATATGTCTAAATGAACTGGGAAAGGTTTCTCACATGATATAATAACTGAGCTTGGAAATGGAATTTTCCTGGTGAAGAAAGAGGAAATGACAGTACAGCTACAAAGACTAATGCAGTAGTTGGGAGGTGGAACTGGAGATGAAAATTCCATTAGCTGGAAAGTTTCCAAGTTCTGGTATTATAAAACACACTTCATGCTGCATTAAGCAACAGTTATAAAGACATCGACATATAGTGGACCAAACAAGGTAGAAATGTACTTCCATTTCTATAAATGTCTTGAGATTGTGCAGAGCATAAACTCATAGATATTGTGACTCAAAATCATATAAAAATAACTTTTCCAGTTAGAATATCATAATTTAGCTGGCAAAGAAATCATGTATAAAACAAACCGTGTGTATTCAAAAAGAGAAGAAAAACTGCATACCTGACATTACAAATGTGTAATTTCTCAACAAACAGAGAAAAATGCTGAAGAACATAATAGAACTGAAAAAAGAAAAAAAAGAAAAAGAAAAAATTGGGCAACATATAAATATTGGTTTTTCAGAACAGACCATTAGCACAAAAGGAGATAGCAAAGTGAAATGTCTATTCATGATTAAAATTCCCTCTAAAAAGAATTGAAAAAAAGACAAATTAAGTTTGGTGTTCAATTTCTCTAGGAAATGCTACAATATTTGGGATTTAAAATATTGCTGATATGACTAGTTTAAATGTGTTCATACATCTCACCTGAAGTAAAGCCCTCATGGGAAACCGGAAGATAACAAATATTTTTTTCTTCAGAAAATATATTATCATTATTCTAATTGGAATTATGATTATTTGATGAAATTCAATTAGTGCTTATTAATAATGAGCACAACATAGAATGCATTATGGCTGGGGACCCAGTTGGCTAATCTTCTTATGCTCTATAATACACATGCTGGGAAATGAAGATAGAGAACATGAGATGATAGCAGAGCATACTATCACCACAAAAGTAGACTTTATTCTCTTTAGAGCTTATTGAATTTTGAAGCTCTGTGGGAGAGAGTGTTTTATAATTTATTGTACATTGATAGCCATAGAGATCGCCTCAGAAATTTGCTTACATTGTTCTTATGATGATGTCTGTTTTCTAGAAAATTTTAGAAAGTTTCTTGTGAAAATGTGCCACTCTTTAGAGAGGTGACTATCTAACTGCTGCTGGTATGTGCTATGACCCTAGAGTAATAAGACTGCCTATGAGTCTTATGTGTTTTCCATTCAAATATGTTTTAAAATTTTGAAGTTTTACAGAATATATATTCTGTTCATGATGCAGAATCACCTGGATGGCACATAGAACATTTAGGTTGTCATCAATGTGCAATGATATTTTAGTGGGAATATCAACTCTGTCACTGGAGAATTATGTGTCACTGAATAGTCCAGATCCCAAAAGCGCATAACAAGAGTCTCATAATACATTAGTTCTCAGGTAAAAATATCTGAAAAATGAGGTTATGTGTGATTAGCCATTTCAAAGGTTAAGAATGAAAGTAGTCTACTGAGCAAAATGTAATATACATATGACAAATCAAACGAACACATGGTATGTGTCATTTTGCTCTGAATGCTTTACATATGTTCTCAGGTAACTTCACAACTTCCCTATGGGTTGGATATTATTTTCATTTTTATTTTACAGATTTGTAAATAGAGCCCAGAAGGCAGAATCTAAAGTCACATTGCTACCTGTTGATTGAGTTGAAATAAGAAGCCACACAAGCCCACTTCAGAGTCTGTACATTTATTATTTTGCCATACTACTAAATAAACTGATTATCATAGATTTTAATTATATCCTAAAGGTCTTAGCTGAGAGATATGTGGAATTGGGGTATCACTTGGAATCTGAAAAACAATACAATCACCATATTGAGCTATTTTGGATAATATGATAAGTTCTGAGCTCCATACATAACTCTTTTTCTGGGGGATAGATTCTCAGCTACTTCTCCCTTCTGCTGTGTTAATACAGTCATCCTGACTTTCCTCATAGGTGTTATAGCTTACCCTGAAAACATCCAGCTTAGCCAGGGCTCTAACATTCTTGTTATGCTCTACCCAGGGCACTCTAGAACCAGTTCCTTTATCCTCTCACCTCTGAGTAGAGGAGTGTTCTAAAAATCCTTATCACTTGAATCTCAGTGATTAGATTCTGGAATTTCATTGTTCCTAAAGTCTCCCACTGTCAATGTTAAACATTTGTCCTATTGCATTTAACCCAATATCATGGCATCTCATTGAGATACACTGCGCAAAACTATTGATTACCCAACCTGGAAATTCTTTTTTTTTTTAAAGATTTTATTTATTTATTCATGAGACACACACACACACACACACAGAGAGAGAGAGAAGCAGAGACACAGGCAGAGGGAGAAGCAGGCTCCATGCAGGGAGCCTGATTTGCGACTCGATGCCGGGGACTCCAGGATCACACCCTGGGCCAAAGGCAAGCACTAAACCGCTGAGCCACCCAGGGATCCCCCAACCTGGAACTTCTACCTGAAGCCTAGTCACTGTCCCTCTGTGTTTGATTTCTTTGTACAGGCTCCGGCTGCCCATGCTACTGATATCACAACAGGTTTTCATACAGAATAGTATGTCAAGGTGCTATCACATAGCAGAATAACTTTTATAATGTGAGTTCTTAACTTGATTTACTATTTGGCTGAAGAAGGTCTCTCAAACCCAGACAATGTGTGCAATATTCTATGTATCTTCATGAACACTTTTTTTTTTTGGTTAAAAAGTATCTAGAGTTTCAATTTTTTTTTTCTCAAAGGAGCTGTAATCCAAAAATATTTAGAACCATTGCTACTAAGAGATGCAAAGGAAAAGAGAACAATGACTCTTACTTTTTAGGCCCTTGAAATAACTTTTCAAAGATTAACATGTTCTTAGAGTTAATATTTGACATGTTCACTAACCATTTGTGGCTAATGACTACTTTATTGGACAGTATAATTTATAACAATAAGTAAACTTTTATATATACAAATTTATAATATGGTGGCAGGGAGAAGTATTCCAGTTCGTTTTTGATGGTTCATTAAAACCAAGTGCTAAGGATCAGAATAGCAGTAGAAAAATGTCTCCTGAGATGACATATTTAAAAATAATTTTAAATATCTGGGAGTAAGAAATGCTGGTGCATTTGATCTATATCAATACAATATGCTCATTGGGTTTTTTTAAAGATCAAATATGTAAAGTGATTCTCAAGTGGGTTTATTGGTGCTGATGAAATGATACTTTGTAGAAATACAGTAAATTATATAATTGAATCGAACAGAAATTTATAAGTTCTCAAAATCTAGTAACGTTCTACCTACCTTAAAATAAAGTATAGCATGCCACAGCATTTAAAAAATTCTGGAATCACAAAATACTGTTATGAAACCAGTAACAAAACATACTACGTAATTGGTAAAGATTGTTGTAAAGATAAAAATCAAGTTTTGTGTTATAATTGGTGGCTATAAAAAGCAGGTACCTTTATTGAGTAAACAAGATAGAACAAATGTTGCAGTAAAAATTACGTAACCAACAAAATAAGTTAATACCTCTGGCCCAATGAAAGTAACACAACAAATACTCTACAAACAACTGTTATAAAGCATAGGATTAATAATAAATTTGAAGAAAAGGCAACATTTCCCTTCATATTAGTATATAGGGAGCATCAGGGAAAAAAAGAGATAAATGAGTGCTAATAAAACTCATAGATCACTAAATATCCCTGTGAAGATTGTATTTGGTGAATTAAGTGGCTCTTAGCTCATTTTGTGTGTGTAAATCTTTATCTTATTCTTTTAAGTGGTAACCTTCCAAGATACTGTTCTATAAACCTCTTCAAAGGATATTTCTGGCATGTACAACATTGAGCTTAAATTTCACATTGGAGCAATATCTCAATTGTGTTTGATTATGGTAGTAAAATTTTTGTATTTAAAATTTTTAGTAAAAAAAAAGTCAGTTCTAACTCTAATGAACTGTATAGGCCATGGCTCTTCCTATTTGTAAGAAACTTAAAACCACACTTAGATGTTTTCTTTACTGTGCTCTTCTACTGTATCACCACTACTTGGAGCCCTATTATTGAGATCCTTAAACCTTGAGTAATATTTGTTTGTGTTTTATAATGCTGATAAAAAGTTTTTGGAAAAATTCTTGTCAAGATCGGTTGAAAGTATTATAATTAAAATTAAAGATTTCTTAAACAAAAACATTGTATGCTGAAAGAGAAAATGATTTTAATAATTAATTGGTTGTTTCCTTTTTGTAAAAGGGTCTTTGCCCTTCATTTCATAAAAATTCCACTGTTTCTTAAGACCCAGAAACCATGTAAAAGAAACCAAGAAATCTATAAAATAGATACAGGAATCATTATGGTTTAAGTAGAGTGCAAGAATTTTTCTTTCAAGTAATTTCTGAGCCTTACCAAATATTCAAATTTTTATGTCAAAGAAAATACAGAGAAACTATCATTAATACCACCACCATGCATGTGCATGGGTGTGTGAACACATACATGGAGAAGAGAGGGAGACTTAGGGAAAAAAATGAATACTGGGATCTTGACATGGGAAAGCAAAGAAGTTTGAATTAATAATGTTCATCTCTTTGCTCCATTAGGCTTATAAAAATGTGGGCTTTGGTGTTAGGCGCAATGGATTAGTATCCCATCACTACCTCTCACTTGCTGTGTGATGTTTGACAAGGCATTCAACCACTACGGCTTTCACTTTGTACATCTTCTAAATATGGAGAAAATTATAGCTCCCTCGTAATCTCAGGCAAAGATTTTATCATGTCTTATTTCTCTCTTCCTAGAAGTAAATAATTTACCCTAGGACACAATATGCGTTTAAGAAACAACAGTTTAAGGGGTGCCTGGATGGCTCAGTCTGTTAAGCATCCAATTGATAACAGCTCAGGTCTTGATCTCAGGGTCATGAGTTCAAGCCCCAAATTGGGCTCCATGTGGAGCCTACTTTAAAGAAATTTTAAAAATAAGAAAGAAACAACAATTTAGAAATGGAATAAATATTATGTGTCATAAAACCAACAGTTTTCAGAATAACATATGGGCTCAGTGTTAGCTATGATTATTTTGGTAATGGTGACAGTTATGTTTCCATTTGCTAAATTATTCTTATTAAATTATATATCATTTAAATGACTATTTCTGTGAAATAGATGTATTCTTTTCTTTCTCAAATTCTACTTCAACTGGTTTTCTTATATTTTCATTGTTATATTTCACATGTGCCGTTCAGTTCACCATAAACTACTATACACAATACATATTGTAACCCACGTTTTAATTTCATATTTCAGAAAGATAATGAAACATTGTCACTGTCATCTATAAACCATGCTTTTGTCCTCTCATAATCTAAAGATTTCAGCTTAACTTTGACTAAAGAATTTTTTTCAGAACCTTCTATATCTAAGGCTTACCTTTGAATTACAGTTGTGAGAAATAAGTGTAGGAGAGTGTTTTGCCAAACATAGAATCGAAGAGAGCCGTCTGGACTCTGCATTTGATCCCATTGTGACCTGATTTTCATTTATTCTTGACAAAATGCACAAGTCCAAAGACCTTGGGACTCCTTGGAGAGCAAGCATCTCCAGAGTTAAATAAAGCTGAATAAGCAACCTGTATATAATTGAATTCCTCAATTGTCTACATATTTAAAAATAAGGGTAGTATCCCTGGCACTTACATAGTGAGAATTACCACATTTGAAGTAGTCCTAAAATAATTTGAAAGGCTTTTTTGTTTTTTTGTTTGTTGTCGGGCCAAGAAAAATAATCTTATGGAAACTCTTATGGAAGAGTTTCTAAGGTTTAGGGAAATCTTTGTGTTTTAACTATTTCTCAATGCCATTGCGCTTTCTCCAGCATGTAATTTTAAAAAAAGATTTTATTTATTTATTCATGAGAGACACACAGAGAGAGGCAGAGACATAGACAGAGGGGGAAGCAGGCTCCTTGTGGGGAGCCCAGTATGGAACTTGATCTCAGGATCTCAAGATCATGACCGGAGCTCAAGGAGGATGCTCAACCACTGAGCACCCAGGTGCCTCTCCAGCCTGTAATTTTTGATGCTACTTACACGTAAGCCAATACATTGATTCTACTGGTAGTTGCATTTATTTCTGAAAAGTGATCAATTGTGGAATAAAATCAATTTAGCGATATTAATGTTACAATTTAGGGACGGTCATTTCTTGCACAGTTATACAGAGATATATGTTATATTAAACAGTTTTAGAGGTATACTTATATTCAGCAGGCACCGTTTTCATCATCTTGGTTCCTGTTGCGCAGCTTCAATTTGGAAGAATCATGCTTCATTTTTCCGTATCATATTTATGTCATCTTATAATCAAATTAGCTCCTAGAGTTTCATTTGAAATAATTTACTTCAATGCTATACACTGTAGGGCATGAATATAAAATAGAATAAGATTTTATATGTTTTGTTTGACATTTTATATATTTCATATATAACACTGTATTTTTCTTAAATGAGAATAGAGAGATATATTTAAATTAATAGCAAGGATGGACCATACTTGTAAAATATTCACTATGACCTTTTTATTTTTTAAAAGATTTTATTCATTTATTCATGAGAGACACACAGAAAGAGGCAGAGACATAGGCAGAGGGAGAACAGGCTCCTTGTGGAGAGCCCGATATAGGTAGGACTCGATCCAAGGATCCCAAGATCATGACCTGAGCAGAGGCCAGATGCTCAGCCACTGAGCCACCCAGGTTCTGCTCACTATAACCTTTGAAGCAATACATAGTAACAGAAAAAAAACAAACAAACAAACAAACAAACAGAAATAGGGCTAGAAATAAAATATCCTCTATTATATGGCCCCATTAAGTGCCTAAATGGCTTCAAAATGTCCCACATTGAGCCTGCAGATGTGGCATGTTTTCAGCAAATATTACTTTGATAATCTCATAGTCTTTATGGCTCAAATAATAATTTTTCAAAAAACATCCTTAACCTTCTTTAAACTTTCATTTTTAAGCAAAAAGAAGAATACTGTTTCCGACTACCATGTTGATCCATCATCAGATCATCAGAAATAACACATTAGCACAATCTTCTGTCTGAAGAGGTATCACTCTGGAAATCCTTAAACATTGCCGTGTTGTGTGTGTATCTCATTTATAAATTAATCATGTACCAAGTTGTCAAAAGTCTTCTCTATTTTTCTTTTAAGATTTCTTTAACATCAGAATTCATTTTGTCAATTAACTTTTAAAGTATTTGAGGGCAAACGTCATATTCCTGTATTTCTTTATACCTATTACAATCAAGATTTTCCTGTTTTGTTTGATGAAACTGGGTTTCTTCATTTGCATGTTGCCTACTTTGACACAGTAGTAATAGCTAACATGTATTGAGTAGGTAACATTCCCACATACTCTTCTGGTATATGAATGGTAACTCATTGAATCCATTGAGATTACATCTATTTTACAGATGAAGAAACCAAGAAGAAGGATTAGTAATTTGCCCAAGGTCATATAGCTCATAAGGGACCATGGTTTCTGTGAACCCCACAGTTTGGTTCCATAATTTTTTTAAAGATTTTATTTATTTATTCATGACAGACACAGGGAGAGAGAGAGAGAGAGGCAGAGACACGGGCAGAGGGAGAAGCAGGCTCCATGTAGACTTGATCCCGGGTCTCCAGGATCACACCCTGGGCTGAAGGCAGTGCTAAACCGCTGGGCCACTGGGGCTGCCCCTGGTCCCATAATTTGAACTGCCTTTCACTTTCTACTTCTGTCTTCACTTTCTAAATCTGAAACTTCTTGAAAGAGCACTACAGGAAGAAATGGAAAAGGAAGACTGAATCGAGAGAATAACAGTGGGAGTATGTCCATAGCAAAAGTCATATAGCCATTTAACATAAGCTGTGTGGAGCCAGGTTGAAAACAGTGTGGGAAGGCATACCTTTTGTGATGTGAATGAAGAACTCACACCTGTCACTCTTCAAAGATCCTGTAATGACAGAGTTCTCAGAAACATCCCAGCGTCAGGACAAGATATTGCTCTTTCTCCTACTGAACTTCGAAGAAATTTTCAGGCATTACATTAAAAAATCATTCTGTGAAGGTGAGTCTAGGAGAACAGTAAGGTTCTGTTAGTCCTTGAGAATGTAAATTGGTGCAGCCACGGTGGAACCCAATATGGAGGTTCCTTGAAAAATTTTTAAAAAATAGAAATACCATGTGATCCAGAAATCCCACTTCTCAGTATATATCCAAAGGAAATGGAAACAGGTTCTCCAAGAGTTATCTGCACACCCATGTTCATTGCAGCCTTATTCCCAATAGGTAAAATATGGATATGACCTAAGTATTCATTTATGCATGAAAAGATGAAGAAGATGTGGTACATATATGCAATGGAATATTATTCAGCCATGAGAAAGAAGGAAATCCTGCCATTTTGACAACATGATGAAACTGGAGGGCATTAAGCCAAGTGAGAGAAGTCAGACAAAGACAAATACTGTATGGTATCATTTTTATGGGGAATCCAAAAAAAAAGCAAACATCAAACTCATACTAACAGAAAGTAGAAAAGTGATTGCCAGGGGCAGAAGGGCAGGGGAAATAAGACGTTAGTAAAAGGGTACAAATGTTCGGACTTCAGATGAATTAGGTTTGAGGATCTAATATAGAACCGGTGCCTATAGTGGGTTATAAAGTATTATATAACTGAAATTTGCTAAAAGAGTAGAACATGGATGTGTTACTTAACTCGTTGAAGAAAATCCTTTTACAATATATATCAAATCACCATGATATACACTTTAAATATCTTACTATTTTCGTATCAATTATACCTCAATAAAGCTGGAGTTTAAAAAAAGTGTGCAAATCCAAATGGAGCCTTCTGGTACCTTGGTTGAACTTTTGGCACCTTAGTTCTGGTACCTTAGAGAGAAATAGTGATCACAATCATAACGAAGATTTGGACAATGTTACTAGCAGCACTTAGTAACATCAGTGATGTTGCTCCCATTTTGCAGCTCAGGAAACTGGAGCTTGGATGGGCCAAAGTGACATAAAAAGTCAAAGAACAACTAGGTAGCTGAAGCCCATCTGTACCTAAGGCTTTACTCTAAAATCTATGTTCCTCCTCATTATGCTATAATGATTTTTCTCACTTAGGCATTTTGAAGGAAAATGACTCTATGAGAAATTAAACATTGCACTCTCTACTTTAGCTATCTGATCAATAATGCTGGTTAAAGACAAATTTGCTGTCCAGTAGGTGGCTGGAAGGCTTAACACTTTACAACAGGAGCAGGGAAACAGAAATTCTTGTCCACTTCACATAGCTCTACAAGAGGGGAAAAGATAACAGGTAAATCAGAACTGTCCTTAGAATGTAGTTCAATACTTATTCCAATTTGCTATTGTTTTAATATGTATGCTAATCTGCTCAGGCTGCTATAACAAAATATCACAGACTGGGTGACTTAAGCAACAGAAATTTATTTTCTCACAGTTCCAGAGGCTTTAAGTCCATGATCAAGGAGAGAATAATTCAGTTTCTGGTTAAGGATTCTCTTTCTGGCATACAGACCTTCATTTTCTATGTCTTCACTTGGCCTTTCTTCAATGCATATGGGGAGACAGGAGGAGGAGCGGGAGAAATGGTGAGCATGAGCCAGTATGAACACTCTAGCATCTCTTCTTATAAGGACACTAATCCTCATCAGATCCTGGCACCCTTTCTTATGACCTCATTTAACTTTAATTACTTCCTCGGAGGCCCCACCTCTGAATACAGCCACACTGGAGGTTAGGGCTTCAATATATGAAATTTGAAGGGACACAAACACCCAATCCATAACAAGATGGAAGCCTCAACTTGTCTCTGGGTTTATTTGGAGTCTCCCTAACAGCCTTGATAAACCTCATGCAATGGCCATATTGATATATACGTAGTCTGAATATAAACACACGGGTCCAGTTTAAAGTTTTCAATTGCTTCATCTTGTTGCTATCTCCCAGTGGTTGGTTTCTAAGAAACAGCTCTTGTGTCTGTGGTTCACCAGGCTTCTAGTCAGACGAAAGCACTGTTGGTTGCCACCTTCCAACCCTACCATAACATGCATGTTCTGTTCGGCCCCTTACTCCACCCTGTGATGAATTGCAAGGCCCCATGGTGAGACACATTCTGTAGAAGAAGAATGAGAAGCCCTACTCTAGAACTACGCTAATATTTTCAACACACGTATTTTGAAAAGCAAGCTGGGAAAGGGAATTTACCAAGCCATTAATTCTTGCTTCTCAGAAAATAGCCATCACAATAGAAAATGAGGCTTAGTAATATATACTCTGCACTAAAATATTACTATTCTTCTGCAAGTTAATGAAAGCAAATCAACACATTAAAATTTTGAGGTGATACAATTCAGTAACACAGTCTTTTTTAAAAAATTGAGTGTAGTGGATATAAAAACAATCTGTGAATAAAAATTATTCAGTTTCACATAGCCCAACTTAAATATTAAACTCATAGCTATAAAATTAGCTTATTGAGTAACTACTATATAAAAGAACAATAAATATTTCAGATCATTCTCCATTTCCTTAAAATAACACTTTTCACATATTTATATTAACTGTGCAAATTGTTAACATTCATTGAATTACTGACTTTTATCTATTTAAAGACTAATTTTGTTTAGATATATTGTGAAGAACAGTTGGAATTTTGATACTTCTAGAAACAGTTTAACACATATTAATTATAATCACTTATATCAGTGCTAAAGGATAATATTGAACTTTATTTTGTACTTGTAGTTCAGCTTATTAGTTTAATGAGTTTCTCAGCCATAATACCTAAATAGAATTCCAGGAAGCATTGGGATGTGTACTATAAACGAAATTTAATTCTGTCTTGAAAATTTATCAAACTTCTGTGACTTAAACTTTATGCAAGAGCACTCTTGGAACTAGTGGTTCCTAGATTTCACATACTAAAGTGATACCTATGGTTATAGAGCAAACAAACGTGCTTTTGTAACAGTGACTTTATTTTAGATAGATTGAGTGAGTCAATACATTTATATACACTATGTGAGTGGTTAAGGAGTCATTTTGTGTTCCTTTTACTTTGCTTATTTTTAAGAAACTTTTTGTTTGTGCGTGTTTGTGTATTTTTACCTTCTCAAATATGGCATTTCTAGATATATGGTGATAGAAATTTGCATTTATTTAAGTCTACTTCAGAAATCTTTGTTTTAAAATGATATTCGACTTTTTTGATGTGCAGTTACAGGAAAAAAAAAGTTTAATGAACATATATTGGATCGCCCTGTGTACAAAAAATTTAGAAGTTATAGTTGCTTTATTGACCAAAATAAAGTAAGAAAACAAAGATTTAATAGGGCTAAATGTCAATTAAAATAGAAACTATAAGAAAAAGAAAATATACCTTTTAATTCTGAAACGGACCTGACTGTGTTAAAGCAATTTGAAAATCTAAAGCACAAATTCAGATGAAATTTCAAACTTTTTTATTCCTTGTAAAATCATTATCAGGTTGAAATGAAAGTTTAGTGCAGTTGAAGCCTGTCTGAGCAGAAAACAGATTTCCTTCAGGAGCTACTCCTGGGGAAACTTGTTTCTTTCTTTCTTTCTTTCTTTCTTTCTTTCTTTCTTTCTTTCTTTCTTCTTCTTTCTTTCTTCTTTCTTTCTTTCTTTCTTTCTTTCTTTCTTTCTTTCTTCTTTCTTTTTTTAATGAAATAGATATTGTTTTCTCTTCATGATAAGGGTGAATAAAAATGAAACAGTTATATATATCTATATATGTATATATGATAGATAGATAGATAGATGATAGATAGATAGATAGATAGATATCACATAAAACAAACCAGGCTGCAAAGAATGTAACAATTCACTCCTTAGGTTCTTAAGTCATTTTTTTTTGTTCTTTTGTTCTGTAATTGATTGCTAGCACCCCCTTTAACCCACCTTAAAGGGCAAGCAGGAAATTCATGTTTTCGTTCATCAGCCCATCCCTCTGAAAAGCGTTCGATATTAAAACAGTTTGCAAGGAGCAAAAGCAGAGGAAACAGGAGGCCCCGCTAGCCTGTAGCAAGGTTAGAAGACGCACGCAAGATGGCCTGCAACATACATCGAGTATTGTTCCTGTCCAGTATTTGCATGGAGATACCAAGTTAATTAGGGTATGACTCTGTTCTTCACTTTATATGTGACCTTTTATTATATCTGTAGCTCTCTAGTTCATGTGGTGTCATAAAGCTATGGGAAACTCTTCCCAGCTATTTGACACAAACTGGAAAAAATTAAGCATTGATATTTCCTCTTGTCTGAAGGTTTTTATAGCAGCAAATTACTGCAGAGGCAAAGTTGGCGTGGTGGTAGCTTTGCTGTGGGTGTCAGAACGCTTCTTTTGTCTCTCAGCTCCCCGCTTTCCCTGATGATCAGGTGCAACCAAGAGAGCAGTAGGGAGAGGTGGGGTGTGTGCTGGGGGGTGGTTGGTTCAGGAGGAGGTTACATGCCGAATTCCCACGAATGCTGGCGAAGGATGAAAAAAGATAAAGAAATCTTGTTTTTCTGAACTAGAGGATTCTCTGCATGACTTCCCCACTGTTGAGGTGATGAGCTTTCAGGCTGAGATTTTATTAACAATTCATATGGAGATTGAGGGCAGTGGAGGAGCAGATTCTCACATAAACTTGATCTGTCCATGAATGCAGTTCTCTGTTTGCCCTGACCCTGCATGGCTTAAGACACTGCCTGTGAGGCCAGTGTGCCAGACACAAAGAAAGAAATGAAAAGCAAGCACATTCCAGGAGTCTGCACAAAAGACCAAGCAGTTTCTAGTGGTCTCCCCAGAGAGGATCTTATCTCTGCGTGGCCCAAAACCTCGAAAATGTTTATTTGTATACCTAAAGTTTTAGAATCTAGTGGCTATTTATTAAGCAATAGTTTATGGTGATGTTTTGCTAGGTTTTAAAGTCTTGTTTTCGGAACTTGTAGCAACTAGAAAAATATTTGCAAGGGTATGTTTTTTGAAGTTTAGCGTTAGAAGTCGCTGGCCTTGAATTCCTTTACTTTGTTGATTGGTAGGTACCTTGCAAAGAGAATCATTTCCAGGTTTAGAGTGGCCAGGACAACATTTTAAAGCTTGATTTGACTTGGGGGTGCCTTCTGGTACTGCAGCTCTGAAACTTGGGGCAGAGCTAACGCAGAAGGTGAAGCTGACGTGGGGGCACAAGCCTGGACATCCTCGTGCTCCTGAGCACAAACAGCAGGGCTTCCTTAAAAAAAAAGAAGCAAGTGGAGAGAAAAAGTTTGAGAGAGTCAAAAGTGCAAGGAAGAGGAAGAACTTTTAACATCGTAACATTTCAACAATTATTGGCAGTTCGCTATATCTAGATTCCTTACAACAGGATAATGGCAAGCTATCACAAGATATTTCTCTGCAACTTAATGTCCTAGATTTTATTGTTTAGCAAATACACAAGCTGGAAGTATAATATATTTAGGTTTAGAGGATAAAAATTCGGTATGCATAATTCTGTTGCTAAATTACATGTTTCCACAGATGTTTAAAAATCAGAAAATCCAGATACGCAGACTTGATTTTTGCCTACGTGTTTAGCTGTTCAAGTTGTTTCAGAACTTTTATGGTTTGAGAAGTAAATAACCAGTAGAGGAATGCAGGCAAATGCCATTAATTATGATAGGTTTTGTTCCTTTCATTTTACAGTGGTTTTATTTCCATGAAATTAACTGTTGTACTTAGGCTAATTGTCAGTAATTGGTGACAAAATCACTTCATTGTTTTTCTATAGCATGATACTAATTAGGATCTTTGCAGTATTGGCTCAGCCACTTTCTGTATTTTACCTTCTATGTTAAATCAGTGGTAGTGGTAGAGGACTATCAAGTGCAATTAAAAAAAAATCTATGAGATAAAATGTTTCTATTAATAATTTAGCAAGTCTTAAACAGCCTGTCATAAATTAATTTTAAAACATTGATGGAAGCTCTTATAGGTTTGATCAGTTGGGTCATGAAACATCAACTGATTTTTCTGATTTGAATTGAATGCTATTGGAATCATCTTTACAATATCACCTTTACAAATTTCAACTGCTTAGCCACATGAATTTTCATCATTCCGATTGTGCCTGCAACATTGAAACCAGCATTGCTACAAGCGTTTTTGTAAGGTATCACAGGGCTGGATGGCATTGTCTTTCTTTCCATGCCTGAAGTTAAGTTGATTCTCAGAAGATATAGTATATTATTTATTTTCTAACTAGTTTTTCTTCTGTTTTGTTTTGCCACACGAGAATGTTTTCTGAGGCTCTATATTTCAAATGAAAGTATATATATGGACAGTTGGGATTATAAAAGCTGGTTTTATGGTGGGTTTTTTTTTTTAGAGTTTCTTTTTTTTTTCCAACACAGGAAAGTATGTTCGATGTAGGTAATAGGATATAAAGAAAGAAAATGGGAAAATATTCTACTTTGTGCAGAGAGGTTTAATGCCGATGGGAGAAAATAGTATAAACACTACATATCCCATTAATACAATCACAACCAATGCTACTTTGCTCATTTTTTTCCTTAAAAGAATTCTTCTCAACCAATTCCCCTGTGATTTTTATGAATTTGTAAGTTACAAAAGTTTTTTAATACTTTGAAGTTAGTCTCCTTACTTCTTTTCCTCATTCTGAGATACTTTTACCAATCAAGTGCATTTAGAGTTTACAACGCACTCCATTTATTTTAAATGCCTCCATAATGTATAACTTAGAGCTCATGTCTCACAATCCTCAAACAAGTTTTTAAGAAATGATTAGAAAAATAATTGCCTATTAAAAAGTGAAGATTGGTTTGAGCAGGGAGAGAAGAAACTGAATGTTGAAATTGAAAGCATTCATTGTTAACATGACACATATGCACTAAATCTGAAATTGGAGAAAACTCATGAAATACGTATCTTGGCAAGGGGAATTGTTTAAATTTTCTAAAGCTGTCAACCCATTTTCTCTATTTTTTTTTCTGTTAAAGAAAAACTTCAAATGGAAAGCTTCACCTTTTGTACAAAGTTGAAATGTTTTATTATTGCAGGATTGTTCTACACTGTACAAAACCAGGACAATTCAATAGCTTCCAGTGGGGGAATACACAAATGAGAATCTTTCTATCATTTGAGGATGTCCATGGCTAAATGCAAAAACTATAAAAATCTCTAGTTGTTGCCTTGAAAAAAAGAATCTTTTGATTACAGCAGTGATTTGAATACCCATTCAGCCTCTTTTGTAATGTGATGTAATCAATGCACACCTCCTAAATGAAGAATACTCAGGGTGTGTGTGGGGGGGCAACTCAAACATCCACTATGTTTAGATGCTGCATTCAATAGGTTATACTGCAGGACTAAAAAAGGTTCTCTTTCTATCCTTTCCATTTTTGTGCCCTCCCCTCCCAAATAAATTCTCCAGAGTAAAATTTGATTTGTTCTTTTTTCACTGTATTGGTGTAAATCCTCTATGTTCTCTTGTTCCTTACCAGGTTCACATATATTGAATGTGAAAAATAAACAAGTTTGAGGCTGATTTTCAGTTTAAAGACTGATAAGGTCTTATAAAATTTACTTAGGGAAGATCATTTGTCTCTTTTATTCATACTGCCTTATCACAACCTCTAGAGAGTACAATAGGATGGGATTTTTCTTTCTTGCGTATTGTGAATGTTCAGGGCAAACACAAGAGAGGAACCAGGAGTCTGATGATACTATGAGCCACATCCATGGGCATTTGAATCCTATAGGAAAAAAAAAACTAATAAATCCAGGCTGCTTCTAGCATAATCATACTTGACAACCATACAGACACCGCTGGGGTTAGCACGGGCAGCCGTCAGCATCTCTGACTGCCCTGGCCCCAGAAGTCCTTTATAATTGTAATCGTTTTCTTCATCAGTCCGAGCTGTGCCAACACCCCTAATTAGCCAGAGCCTCGTTTTATGAATTAAAAACAACACACATGCAATAACATCAACAACAAGAAGCACCCCACAGCATTAGCTATGTTCTTGGTGTGAACTCACACTCTGTGCAGTTGCATTCAGCTCCTAGCCTCTGACCTGTATGGCATATGCGGGGTTAGTCAACTTCCCCAGTGGAAAGTGCACACTTATTGAGATGACCAGATCCCACTCTGATGCTCCCAAACCCCCATGCTGTTTGTTATATTTTAGTGTTGTTTTTTTTCCTAGTGATGTGCTTGCTTACAGCAGAAATAGCCTCACTCTCTTATTGCCAAACGTACTAGCCACAAACTAAAGCAAAAAAGCAATAAGTGAAATAAAAAATGATCAGACGTAGAACACATTTATTCCAACATAGTTTAAGTTTATGTTGCTCAAATAAGTTCCACATTGCATGAAACTTGTCTCTTCCCAGGGATGAGCCTCCTGCAGCACTTGGGAAAATGGGCAGTGACTCCACTGGAAAGCATAAGCCATAATGAAACAGTGATGTTAAGCCTTGAGGTGCTTTAAGTCTGAACTATTTTAGAATATACCAAGTAAAATTGTTTATGTTTCCCAATATACGCATACCTGTATAAAGATGCATACTGTTCTTCCTTTTCTATCCACATTTTCTGGGGCCTTTTTCTGTGTTGGGGAATATCAGTCCGTGACTTGGGAAAATTGTACATGACATCAGGTACAAGCCTCAACAAGTAAAAGGTGGATGAAGCAGGTTCACTGATGCATGACGTGTCTCTTACCTGGTCAGGCAGCCCTCAACTCCTGCCTCAGGTGACCACTGTCTGCAGATAAAATGAAATTGTGTATGTTTTGCCCTTTGTTCCATATGACCCATTGTTTTTACGCGCAGATAATGATTTCATTGCAAGCTCATTTATTCAGAATTCAGGAGTAACCTGCAACTAATGATTATCTTGCAGATGACTTAGCCATCTCTCAGCTAAGAAAATAGTGCTCTTTTCTTTTTAACAGCAAAGATGGGCTACTTAAGATTTTATCTCCAAGTATGAACATGGAAAATATTCAAGCTCTAAATCATGCTTTGGGTATACATTTTAGTTCTCTCTTTAACTGAGTTGGGATGAGATGTGACTTTTATATTTTGTCATATTATTCCAAGTATCATTTCTGAAGATAATTAAACACTTAAAAATTATAAAGAAGTTAGGCACTAATATGTGCTATAATCTTGCATTATAATTTAAATAATAAAAGTAAAATAAAAGTAAAAAGATTTCTGGAAGTGCATTTTTCATAAGGTGTTCCATGGCAATGAAAAAACTGTGTGAAGACAGAGCAGTCATCTATATCTAATTAAGTTTCAAAACATTATAGAGAAAATTTACTAGAATGAAGAAATAAATCTGTCTTTTTGGAAACTACATTAAGGACATGTTTATCCTAAAATACAGACTTTTGCTCCTTCTAAGTTCAAGATGAGGAATATTATAGTACATGAATGATTGCAGCATATAGCCTAGAGTATGGCTATATTGTAACCTGCCAAAGGTATTTAAAACACTAAAGCAGGTCATGTGATTTTAGTTAACACACTCAGAGTGAAGTGAATGTAGCAGACACTTCTTAACCTTCTTGATTTTTACATGCAGTTTTGCTCTTTGGTTTACTTCTTCCTGTGATCGATTCCAAGGCAAAGCCAGAGCTCTTCAGGAGAAGGTTGAGATTATAACAATGTCAGCCTTTGCTTTTAGCAGAATGATGAGGTTATCAATAATGCATTGGAGATCTCAGGAACCTTGTCCATACGGACATCACAGCTGCCTGGCGTTTATTCTAGGACTTGCAGATTTGAGCTGAGATGTCCCCACATCTGCTCTTGAGACAGACATTCATACATTCTCAAGAAATCTTGGGTACAGAGGGAGAGCTGTACAGATTATCTATCTGAAACACTGCATTTGAGGAGGTTATTTAGGGCTGAGAATACATCTATGAAATTGCCTTTTTAAAGAACCCTATTCAATACTCCTCTAATAAGCTTTTGTCTCCCCATCTCCCTTCTAACGTTTATAAGTTTGGTTGTTTCTCTGACAAGTTTATTCATATCCTAACAGCTTGCCTGGCAGCAGGGTTCATGTTCTGTACTTGGGCTTTCTGGTCACGGTAGTGGCTGAGAGTAATAGAGAGGGGGAATAAGTGAGTGTGGAAATGCAAAGCTGTCTCTTGTTACATTTTATCGATCTCATTCTGGTGTCATTCAATTAAGACAGAAATGTGATGGATAGTCTCTGCACAGATTCCTGGGTTGCTCTCCATCCATTGCAGATAAAGCTTTTGTGTTTTATTTGGGAGGGGGCATGGGCAAATGGGAGAAATCAAAGATGCTATGTGATCTGAATTACAAATCAATGTCTCTCCAAGGATGCTCCATAATGTCAAACATACCATGTTTATATTTTCGCTTATTTTCTCATACACAGTGTACTTCTGTTGATATATGTATGGGATGGGTTCCTAGAATGTAAAGGGGGGGTTATGCTTATTTATTACTTTCAAAGACTTAGGAGCTATCATCATTCTATCAGCCCAAGATAATTAAAAATGAGCCACATGGAAAAAGACTTTAGTTAATTCGTACCAATTTTGAAGTTTGAGAAAATGAAAATTTCTCTTCTCATTTTTTTCCTAGGCTTGTAATTTGAAGTTGACCTTTTTTACAAGTAGATTTTAAAGCTGGCAAAATGAGAATAGTACATAAAGGGTTTTTTTTTTTTTAGTTGATAAATAGATCATTCTCATTGTTTATGCTACAAAGAAGTATGCTATCACAGGTAAAATGTCACACTTTAAGACTGTATAAATTCTGATCTTACTCTTGGTGACATGCTTTCCATTAACTATATCATCACTCCCTCTGTGTTTGCTGCCGGTGTCATAAAGACAGTGACAATAATTCATGGATGTGAGAAGCTGGAACACTAACAACTCATATAAGCAAAGTGTTTGATTTTTTTTAAAGAAATTAAAATGATTAGTGCAACAGATATCATTAAAGCAGGTTATGCTAAGCAAACTCCCTTGGTTCCTCCCAAAGCAATACCAGATTCAAAATGAGCATTCAGGATTTTCTAATCAAGGTTATAGCTTCTGATAATTAATGCAAACTGAAAGGGTGGAATAAAATATAAGCAGGAGTTTTAATATCAAACCAATATGTTAATGTCCAGGCTCCCCTATGTATATCCAGTGACCTTGAATAAGACACATCCATCCTCCAGGTTAAACCTTCATTTCTTTATCTGAGAAGTAACCAAACAGAATTACAAGATTAAGTAGAAAGAAATGCCCGCTCTACGTTTGTCCTATGTATTTTGGCACATAGGCTGTACCAAACGCATTTAGTTTCATCCTCAATCTCCCTTTTGGTTTTGACATGGAGTACTTTGTTGCTCTAATAAGCTTGCTCAGTCATTTAGGAAAGGAATGTAACAAAGAAAAATAATACATTTGGGCCCCACCACTGTGAGTCAAAATTCTTCTAGCTCTTGATTCACAGAAGTTCATTTATCAATCTGTGTCGTAGTTTATTAAAGAGACTTCCAATTGTTCACTAGAAGTTTGTTCTAAAATTTCATTTGTGGAAGGAACCCTGTGTGTTAAGTTTTAATCCAATTGTATTTAACAAAACAGCAGCCAGTCATTTGCTGATTTTACGAAGATTTGGGGTACCAGGAAATGACTGAGTTAGAAATTTAACTGAAAGTTCCCACTGTAACCCAGTCAGTAAGCTAAAAAGAGCCACAAGACCTTGTATTACTAGTATGTGCTTAGCCCTATAGACATTGTTGAAGTTAAATGTATGCATATGTGATGGGATTTGGCTGTCTACATCTCCTTCTTCTATGGTCATGTATTTTGAAATAGTGTTTAAAGAAAATAATCTTTGTGAATCGAAGCTTACCTCAAATATATATCAAGGTATAGCTGGCATCTGTTTAAGGGAAATACATCTCTGAAGGATAGGTAGGAAGTAAAAGATCTTTTTCCCATGATCAAAACATAATAAATAATTAGGGTCTTTCTGGTGAAAGAGAAGTTTTATCCTAAATTTTGCAGAATTTTTCTTTTTCTCCCAGTTATCTACTTACTGTGTGCTAAGGCTGCTTAAAGCATTCTTCTAAAAAACTACCAACACTTTGGTTAAAGACAGGAGTTAAATTCCTACAGCCTTTGTATAATCATTTGGTGCCCAATCAGTTTTACAAGGGAATATAAGTATTTGTGTATCTGTATGGAAGATTAATACAAGTCATTTAACTCATTTCTTGGAAGGTGAGGCTAGTTAGTATTCCTTGATGTCCTAAGGTAATATTCATTTTTTTCTCCTAGTAAGGTAGGAATTGCCATGATGTGTTTGGTCTTTCTCAATTACCCTGTAGGCCACTTGGGGTCTAATCTGGGGGGTGGAGGGCTTTTCTACTCTTTTAGATCCAAGGAGGTACTATTGAAAAACAAGTTTTTAGGAGGTACCATGTTGCATGATTGACTGAATTTAAAATATTTCAGAGGGTAGACTTTTAAAAAATATATATAAGTAATTATAACCTACAGAAACAGAGACCCAAGACTGAGATCTTATCTTATATAGTATAACTTTCCGTGTTCAGTTTCAGGAGAACATACAATATTTGCGGAAATATTGCCTCTTCTTATATTCTTAAAAAAAAAAAAACCCTTTTGTTGCAATTTATAAGATAGTTAAGTGCCAATTGCCAATGACATTTTCTTTTTAAAATTTTTTGCTGCCTTCAGCTAAATCGAAGTCCTCATTGTTGTTTATCTTCTCTTTATAGGCTCTCTTTTCATTAGAATGTAAGCATTGTGAACCAAAAAACAATTGTAGATGATCAAAGAATGTTTGTTGAAGTAATCATGCTGACTCAGTACTAGCGGTGTCCTCAGGAAACAGAATGTCGCTGTATCCTCTCCATTCTTATTTTATGCTCACCAAAGGGTTTTAAAGGATGAAGCCATCCCAAATCCGTGGTAGTGCCTTCTCATCAACATTCACGTTTAACATTACAGTTTATGGAATAGGATTGGTCTTTACAATCACACAGTTTTAAACATCTGCTCTACATTTATTATTGAATTAGCATGATGTTCCAGACAATTTGTTGAGTGCAGGGTAGGAGCAATTTCTAATTTGGAATACTACATACAAAGTCAATATTAATTTTTAGAGTCACTTTCTGTCTATCTTAGTTTTGCAGGATTCTGATTACTATCTACCTCTCTTGGTCTCTCCATCTCTGTCTCATTCTTGGTGGTCCCAAAAGAAACCACATTTTCTCTGCATGGCTTTCTGGCCATACCCATGCTTTAGAATGTTTCTGCAATGGTCCATTACCATACAGCTCAAATACATTGTGCATTTCCGACTTTGTCTTAATAGTATTTTTGTAAAGGATCAACCTAAGACAACTCCGTGTTGATATTTTCCGACTGAAACTTTGTATTAGCTAAATCCATTCTCTATGTTGGCTCATGCTCTATCTATCTCTCCTTCTATCTTTTATCTTTCATACTTTACTCACCTTCTCCTCTCTGATTCTGTTGGCAACTCTTTGGAATCGTAAAATTAGGTTTTAGACTTGGCATGAAACTGAGGTCCACAAAGATTCTAACTGCTCAAGTTAAGAGAAAGTTTAGGGAATATCCTCGTGTTATGGAAAAATCAGGATGCCTTACTAGAGGAGCAACTCTATCATCTTGTCTTGGAATTTCCAGTTCCTTGTCTTATGTATCCTCTTTCGGTCCATGTTGCCTGGTACACAGGAGGAAGTGATGCATACTGAAATTGCCAAGAATTTTCATGCCGTATTTGAAGATACTTGACACAAGATGAGTTAAACTTCACCTTCCCAAACACAGATTTGCTTATTATACATCCTTTTCAACATGAAGAGGAGTTTCAGTGTTCTAGAACTACATTTTGATAATTTCCTCTTCCCTGAGATTTTTCTGCTCTAGAGGAAAGAATCAGGACCCTATTTTTCTATTTCCCCTTAGACTGCTTCTAGGCAATTAGTATTAACATTAATATTCTCATGACTTGTTTATTAGAAGATTCAAGCTCATTTGGTAAGTAAGATTCTTTTGGAGAATCCCTGATGGTCTGCTACCTGTGGGAATTTGACAAGCCATTTTGGTAGTAGAAATTTAAGAAACACTATGCTAAAAGCATAAGATATATCACAAAATCATACACATAAAAACATAGTTAAGAAGGGAAATAGAGGGATCCCTGGGTGGCAGCGCGGTTTGGCACCTGCCTTTGGCCCAGGGCGCGATCCTGGGGACCCAGGATCGAATCCCACATCGGGCTTCCAGTGCATGGAGCCTGCTTCTCCCTCTGCCTGTGTCTCTGTCTCTCTCTCTCTCTCTGTGACTATCATAAATAAAAAAAAAAAAAGAAGGGAAATAGAAATTCTCCATATTGACAAACCTGTTCACTATATTTTCACCAAGGTCTTTTATCATCTCTCTCACCAAATCCAATTTATCTCTGTGGGTTTTTTTGTTTTGTTTTGTTTTCAGTCACAGATGAGTATAATATCAGCTATTTGGCTGTCCACTTGAATTACTCAGTTTAGTATTGAACCAAATTTGTTTCTGACCACTGGGCACAGCAAGCATTCTAAAAGATGGACTTATAACAGATTGAATCAAAACTGTGGGAAAGGGAGGTGGAATTATCTATCCACATTGATCAATGAGAATAGATGTAAAATAGGAGTGGGGTTACTCTACTTCCAACTTGTGGCTTGAGAAAAATAATTCTAGTGTTTTATGTGTAATTGGAAAAAATCTTAGAATGTAGACATGCACTTCTTGCCTCATATCCTTTCATGACAAATCTTTCATGTTTTTTTCCAGTTTATAAAGACAAAAGCTCACTATTTTAGGCTGAACTTTAAAAAGGATCTATACCTCTGTCAAGTCTAAGAATTCCAGGCTTCTGCTGTGTTTGGCCAGAAAACTTATTAGATCATTTTACTCGAAAGTGATAAAGTCCTTGAAATTTCACTGTCACAAATTCCAGTTTGTTAAAGACTAGCCAGTAGAAAAAAGCAAACTACCAAGGATATATGGACACATATATTTGTTTGCTAGTCAAAAGATTTTTCTCTGTATAATAAACTGTTTAGGAAATGCTGTTAGAGGCAGCCCTGGTGGCTCAGCAATTTAGCGCCGTCTTCAGCCCGTGGCATGATCTTGGAGTCCCGGGATCGAGCCCCACGTCGGGCTCCCTGCATGGAGCCTGCTTCTCCCTCTGTCTGTGTCTTTGCCTCTCTCTATGTGTGTCTCTAATAAATAAATAAAATATTTTTAAAAAAGGAAATGCTGTTAGTGTTTGGATGACTCTTACAGGTTATAAGATCAAACTAGCCCACATTAATCCTAATAACTATCACCATGTAATTATTGCTTTGAAATTCCAATCAAGTGGAGAGACTCTTCAACTTGATTGAAGCTCCTTCGAATTGGTTGGTGAGAAGCTTCCTTCAAATGTTATGTCCTCCCTTCTTACTGTTCATGTTGCTGATCACCATTTACAGGTAAAATAAACCATAGGAATGTTAATAAGGTTCAAAATAGCAAAAACAACTAAAAAACCATAAAACTCCAAAGAACAAACCAGTCACCAGCAAACCAAAGCATTTCGCTGACAGACACAGATGTACATTCTGGTTCTTTTTGATTTTCTGTTTGTCTGTTTTGATTTCAGCAAGTGGCAGCTTACCTAGCAATGATTCAAATGCAGAATAGAATTGGATCATACTATTTGTAATATTGCTTCCAGAGTTAGCAGCTTATTATTTCACAAATATATGATGAAAGTCACCAAAAAAAAAAAAAACTTTGCTATTTTGCATCCTTCTGAATTTTGGAAAAAGAGACTTTCTTTTCTCTTTCTTTTTAAATCAGCAAAAACTAATCAAAGCCCTTTTATGTGAGCCCTGTACTTAGTACTGAGTGATGCAAAAGACATCACCTCTTACCTTAAGCAGGTTACAATCCTACTAGGTAGAAAGCACCTAGAACTAAAAGGAAAGCTAAGAAATGTAGTCAGTTCTAAGGGCTCCAGAGTGATACAAATGATACCCTCTTCAGAACCTCAGTAAATATTAGGGCTCTTTGCTGTGTGGCTTGGATCAACTGTGGAATCCTTTTTGAAGGGACATGTTTTGAGAATAATTCTGAAAGGAAGAGACAGAAAACCAACAAAGGCAAAAGAATCTCAGCAAACTCTGTATGCCTGCCTCCAACCTCAGGACCATGGGAAAACACACATTCTTAGATAGAGAGTGGACCCATGATGATTTGCCCCTGGACGTCATAGGAATGATTGATGAGCAAAAAGAAGATTAATAGTCATTATATATTTCTTCTCTGGCTCTACTCAATCATTGATTTGATGATCCAAATCAAACCATGTGTCCAATGAATAATTATCTAGGTATAATATAAAATATTAGAGGCACTATTGTATTTGTGGATGAGTAGAGACCTGTTTTCACATCTTACACATATCTATGGGAGGTGTCTACGAACACCCTTTTGATCTTTTCCGATGTACTTGTAATGCTATAGACCAAATGGGAGAGAAACACTTATAAAACACCATAAACTTTATGCAACCAACTTTTTAATTTCCCATTTATCCATTCCTAAAATCCTGCTCCTTTCCAATATTCCCCTGTCTCAGTAAATGGCACCAACCTCCCCCAAGTATCTCAAGTGTAAAACCTAAGTGTGATCTTGGATTTCTCTCTTTTTCTGACGCCCACATCCTTTCCATCAGCAAGACCTGCCAACTCTATTTTCAACTCTGTTCTAACATAACCACTTCTCTCTACCTCTAGGGCTACTACCACTCTTTCTTGAGCCACTGTCATCCCTTGTGAAGGCTGTGGAATAGCTTCTAACAGGTATTTCTGTTTCCAGTCTTCTTCTCCTAGAGTTAATTTCCTATACCTAAGTCTAGGTGATTTTTCAAAAAACCTAAATTAGACAAAGCTCTCCAATGGTTTCTCATCATAAAACAACAACCACCACTACCACCACCAACTCCTTACCCTTGCCTACTTGAGCCTGCATTATGAGATCTACCTACATTCTAACTTGATCTCCTACCACTCTTCCACTTGTGCATCCTGTCCTAGTGATGCTGACCTTCATGGAGTTTCTCTAAAATGCTTTGATTCTTCTACCTGGGGACACTCTTCCACTCAACCTTCACGTGACTTTCTTCTTACTACACTCTGGCCATTCTAAATAGTATTTCTTCAGAAAGACTTCCTCGAACTTTCCAACCACTGCTTCCAACTCACTATTCTGTATTTCGTTACCCTGATTTGTTTTATGTCATAGTACTTGTTGATACCTGAGCTTATGTATTTATCTAATTTTTTATTGTCTCTTTCTTTAATGTAAGGCCCTTAAGAGCAAGTAATCTCTCTCTTGCTCATCTCTAGCATCGAGGAAAATGAAGGCCACATAAGAAGTATTCTGCAAGTATTTAGTGAATAAATTTATTAAAGAAAGTGGAACATAGTTTGCAAGACTTCATTTAAAGGAGTGAGAAAGGGATGCCTGGGTGGTTCAGTGGTTGAGCGCCTGCCTTCGGCCCAGGACATGATCCTGGAGTCCTAGATTCGAGTCCCATATCAGGCTCCCTGCTTGGAGCCTGTGCATCTCTTTGTCTATGCCTCTGTCTGTCTCTCTCTCTGTGTTTCTCATGAATAAATAAATAATATCTTAAAAAGATAAATGAGTGAGAAAATCTTTGTAGCCAGGAAGAATGGATCTAAGTCTAAGTTTAAACATGCTTGCCATCTGGACTTGGGGAAATTACTAAACACCTGAATTTTCTTTTGGAAAAATGAGAATCATTAGGCTGCTTTGTAGATAGAATTAGAGATAATGGACATAATGAATACAAGTGTTGGCCAACAGATAGATAATCACTGATTAATAATAATAATAATAATAATAATAATAATAAACATAAGAGTAATAACAAGTGCCCTGAATTCTAGGCTGGTTTACTTCACCAAAAAAGCATAAAGTGAAAATACCTACCCTTCAATTCATTATCATGGACTTCTATTAGATTCTTGAATACCCACCCTTGGGAAATAGAGTAAGAACCATAGTTTAAATAGTTTAAACTCGTATGGGACACAACAATGAAAAATACACAAGAGAGAACAATCTTACATTGGAAAAGAAATCGATCCAATGACCTAATGTATCTTTTTATTATTTCTAGGTTGAGTGTGTATGTTTAATTCATAGAATTCTTTACTGCTCCTATGTTGGAATACACTTAGATGAAAATTGCACTCCTTTCAGCAAAATTGGATTTAAAAAAACACACCAAGGATTTCAGTATTGAAAAGTTTTTCTATATAACATATTAAAGTTTATTGGCTAGATTAATCCCCCCCTTGTACTTTCTGTGAATTGTAAAATGGTGCTCTTTTCTCTGTGCAGATAACACATGCATACTTGCAAGTGTAATTGGATTCATACTTATGGTTTGGTAAGCAGAGTACGGGTTGGATTTCAGCTTCACTCATCTCCCTGGCCATTGTCCCTCTTACAGGGCACAGCTCAAACAACCACATGAAGGGATTCTGTAAATATTAGATAATAAATACGGTAAAAGAATAGAATTCTGAATAGAGTGAACTGCATTTAGGTCATGATTCCTGCTCAGTTATGCTTTCCTTCAGTTGGAAATTTGAACAGTATGCAGAATAAAGGAGACATATGATTTCTACATCTAGAATCATGTCACATGTAATTGTGGATCACAATCCAAAATCTGAAAAGTAGCATGCCTGTCAATATTTTAAAGTTAAAAAATATGTACATTAGTTAGTTGTGGTAAGAAGTTTCGGCTAGCAAAGGGAGGAGGTGATTAAGAACTGAGTTTGAGTAATGGTTGCTTCTTCAGTATTCTTGCTAATTCTATTGATCTTTTCTGAGTGCCAATTTCTCTGGGACATTTCAAGGTATAAAAAAATGTGTATAAACAGAGTCAGGCTTTATGAAATTAACACCTGGGAGGGTGTTATCAGGTTACACTCCTATCGATGCCTTCACAATAACGAAGGCAGGTCAGAGAAAAGCCTAAATACTAACAAGTGGATTAGGAAAGTTTCATGTAGAAAGTCTTTTATTAGGAGCATTTCAAGGGCAAGACCACTCTGTCATCTTACTATATCTTGATTTTGTGCATTAAGGCTGGTCCTTTAAATAACTGAGAGAACACAAAATTTCAGCTATAGGGAAACAACATGAACAAAGGCAGGGATGGAAAAGTGTGAGCCTCTTAAAGGAACAGCAAACAATCCAGTATGGCAGGAGGGCAGGGAACATACATAGAAAGAAGGGGGTAGGTTGAGGTTTATAAGACTTAAAGGAGCCATGATATATATACAGATTCCAGAGGAATTTTATTTATTTTCTTTTTTAAAGTGATATATTTCCTCTGAAAGCTTTTGCACATGACTAGGTCTACAATTTATAGTGAATAATTTATCTTATATATATATAGAATGGACCACTTGAGCCAGGGAAAATAAGGATGGTATATAGGAGGATATTCTTATGTCATACCCCAGAGAAGCAATAAGGACTTAATGTAAGATAAAAGTGAAAATAATGCGGGGGGGGGGGCACCTGGGTGGCTCAGGCAGTTAAGCATCTGACTCTGGATTTTGGCTCAGGTCATGATCCCAGGATCAGGAGATAGAGTCCCACATCTGGGTCTGCACTGGCCTTGGAGCCTGCTTAAGATTCTCTCTCTTCCTCTTCCTCTGCTACCCCACCCCCTGCTTTCTCTCTCTCTCTCTCTCTCTCTCTCTCTCTCTCTCTCTTGTTTTCTCTCTTTCTCTCTCTCTCTCAAAAAAAGTGAAAAGTGATGATAATGAAGACAAAGATTTGGCATGATTTAGAAACTTGACAAAAGCAAAAATGAAGAAGGAAGAGTAAAAGAGGACTCTGATATTTTGTACCTGAGTAAATAGAAAAATGGTGTGATTTAAACTAAAAGACATGGTTTAGAACTAAAGTAATTTATAAAATATTTTTTTCTTAAGAACAAGGGCAAGCAGGTTTAGAATGTAAGACAGTCTGAATTTAGATTTATGGTGGATTCTTAACTCCATTACAACTCTTTGAGATAATATTAATTCTTGTTTATTCATTAAGCCCCAAGACATTTTATGTAGTCATATATTTATTCATATATTCCTGTTTTACTTTATTTCATATAATTTAATCAGATTTCATTTGCAAATGTAAGCGAACTCATGCATTTAATCAAGAGTAAGTAAAGGCATAACACTGAATTACACTCTTTTAGTGCTGATATTTGAATACCTGTCTCTTTTATCTATTTATTTATTTATTTTTAAAATTTTATTTATTTATTCGAGAGGCAGAGACACAGGCAGAGGGAGAAGCAGGCTCCATGCAGGGAGCCCGACGTGGGACTCGATCCTGGTCTCCAGGATAATGCCCTGGGCAGAAGGCAGTGCTAAACTGCTGAGCCACTGGACTGCCCACCTGTCTGCTTTAGATATCTTGGAAATGTACTTCCCTTTTAATTCTCCCCTTGCAGGAATGGTTTACTTTTTAACTTGGTATTTCAAGATAATTTTAGACCTATAGAAATGTTACAAAATAGTACATGGAGTGTACATATATCCTTGACCCCAATTCCCCTAATGTTAATATCTTATATAGTTATAATACAATTATTAAAACAGAGAAATTAACATTGGTATTGCAGATTGATTTTAATGCTATTCATTTCTCAGTCATTTTTGTTAAAAAATGAATATAGGACGAAAAATATTATAAACTAGGGCAGCCCGGGTGGCTCAGCGGTTTAGCGCCGCCTTCAGCCCAGGATGTGATTCTGGAGACCCGGGATAGAGTCCCACGTCAGGCTCCCTGCATGGAGCCTGCTTCTCCCTCTGCCTGTGTCTCTGCCTCTCTCTGTCTCTCTGTCTCTCTCTCTTTCTGTGTCTCTCATGAATAAACAAAATCTTTTACAAAATAAAAAACTGTTTATATGCTCTGAGTGTTATTTGAATCTTTTTTTTAAAAGATTTTGTTTATTTATTCATGAGAGACACAGAGACAGAGAGAGACAGAGAGATGCAGAGACACAGGCAGAGGGAGAAGCAGGCTCCATGCAGGGAGCCTGAAGTGGGACTTGATCCCGGGTCTCCAGGATCAGGCCTTGGGCTGAAGGCGACAATAAACTGCTGAGCCACCCAGGCTGCCCTTATTTTAATCTTTTAGCCAATGAGAGCTACTATGATGGACCGTACACTCTTAGCCAGTGATTATGATCACAACCTACTGTAAATGATCTTAGCACTCTGTCATGGACTCCTTCTATGCTATTTATTTAGAATTCCAAAAAGAATTTTGACATTTTAACTGACATAAATGTTTGCAAATAATGGAATTTTTTTGGGGAAAAAAACAACCAAAAGAAGGAAGGAAGGAAGGGAGGGAGGAGGGAAGGAAAGGGAGGAAGGAAGGAAAGGGAGGAAGCGAGGAAGGGAGGAAGGGAGGGAGGGAGGAAGGGAGGGAGGGAGGAAGGAAGAAGGAAGGAAGGAAGGAAGGAAGGAAGGAAGGAAGGAAGGGAGGGAGGGAGGGAGGAAGGAAGGAAGGAAGGAAGAAGAAGAAGAAGAAGAAGAAGAAGAAGAAGAAGAAGAAGAAGAAGAAAAAGAAAGGGAAGAAAGAAAGAAAGAAGAAAGAAAGAAAGAAAGAAAGAAAGAAAGAAGAAAGAAAGAAAGAAATTAAACAGACGAATAAGCTGAGAAAGTAAAGTAATGCCGGATGTAAAATGTCAAGTTTAGTAGTGGCTGGGAACACCATCAAAAAGATGGTTAGGACAGTGGAAACAGATTAGTGGGCAATTAAGGATTGAAATTCTTTGACATTATTAAGAGCATTATTCATATCCCTGGAGCCTAGAAGGAGTGGCCAACAATCTGCAAGAAAAAGGAAATGAGATTTACGTCTGGTGAGGATTTTTATAAACTTCAAATAGAAAATTTCTGAGGTGCAGAGTTTTTGGCCAGGCGTCAATCCACTCCAGTTGGACTTCCAGACCTAGTTCACCTCCCGCCCTTGTTAAATACTCTCATCCACCCAATTACTTAAGCCCAAACCCCATAATTCATACTTGACCTCCCTTTCTATAATTCTCAAAATCTGATTCATCAAGTGCTGTTATACTTTTCTTCATACATATATTTTTAAACCATTTCATTCTGTTCATCTCAACTGCTATCACCCCAGAGTGTAGCTCTCTCCTCTCTCACCAGAACTATTGTAATAGCACCCAACTGTTCTCTTGGACTTTATCCTTTAATCTCTTCCCCCATAAAGAAGCCAAGTTTATACTTTTAAATCACAAATCTCATCATGTCACTCCTCTTAAAACTTTACAAGTTCTTTCCATTGCACATGGATTGAAAACTTTCTTTAAAAAACCAAAGGTGGGCAGCCTGGGGGGCCCAGTGGTTTAGCGCCATGTTCAGCCCAGAGTGTGAGCCTGAAGACCCAAGATCGAGTCTTATGTCAGGCTCTCTGCTGGAGGGATCCTGCTTTTCTCACTGCCTGTGTCTCTGCCTCTCTCTCTCTCTCTCTCTGTCTGTTGAATAAATAAATAAAATCTTAAAAAATAAAAAAACAAAAGGGGGCACCTGGGTGGCTCAGTGGTTGAGCACCTGTTTTGGCTCAGGTCATTATCCTCAGGTCCTGGGATGGAATCCCACATGAGGCTCCCTGCATGGAGCCTGCTCCTCCCTCTTCCTATGTCCCTGCCTCTCCCTCTGTGTCTCTCATGAATAAATAAATAAAATCTTTATAAATAAATAAACAAAAGTCCCCAAATGCATCCACACAATGGAATATTATTCAATGCTAAAAAGAAATGAGCTACCAAGTCGTGAAAGGACATGGCAGAAACTTGCATATATATTACTAAGTGGAAGAAGCCAATCTGAAAAGGCTGCACATAGAGCACTGAAGATTTTTAGGGCAGTGAAAGTAATCTGTATGATACTATAATGGTGGGTACCTGTCATTAGGCATTTGTCCAAAAGCATAGAATGCTCAACAGGAACAATGAACTCTAATGGACTTTGGTTTATAATGATGTGTCAAGATAGGCCCATCAGTTATGAAAAAAAAAAAGTACCATTTTGATGAATAATATTGATAATGAGGGAAACTATGCATCTGTGGGGGCAGGGATATATGGGAAATCTCTATTCCTTCCACTTAATTTTGCTGTGAACCCAAAACTGCTCTAAAATATAGTCTAATTTTTAAAAATAGACCAGCTCTACATTAACTGGCTACTGCCTATCCCTCTAAACTCATCTCTCCTTTTACCCAGAATGGGATCCACTGCAGGTATGGTATCTGTGGCCCAGGAAACAGAAAGAAGAACTTTTACACCTTTTATACCCACCTCAGGCTTGCATTCCTCCTCCAGCATCTTCTTTTTTTTTAAAGATTTTATTTATTTATTCATGAGACAGAGAGGGAGAGAGAGAGAGAGAGAGAGAGAGAGAGAGAGAGAGAGAGATTGAGAAGCAGATACATAGGCAGAGAAAGAAGCAGGCTCTATGCAGGGAACCCGATTTGGAACTTGATCCTGGAACTCCAGGATCATGTCCTGGGCCAAAGGCAGAACTCAACCAATGAACCACCCAGGTGTCCCTTCCAGCATCTTCTTAAGGGTAGTTTCTACTACATAGTGTCAAAGCTATAGTAGAGATTAGTGAGGGTACCAAGAAATACTCATTTTACTGTTATTGTCTTAAGTGGGCTTCCCATTGTCTAAGCAGTTGTCTAAAGCTCATGGGGTGGGATCCCTGGGTGGCGCAGCGGTTTGGCGCCTGCCTTTGGCCCAGGGCGCGATCCTGGAGACCCGGTATCGAATCCCACGTAGGGCTCCCAGTGCATGGAGCCTGCTTCTCCCTCTACCTGTGTTTCTGCCTCTCTCTCTCTCTCTCTCTCTCTCTCTCTCTCTCTCTCTCTGTGTGTGTGTGACTATCATAAATAAATAAATTAAAAAAAAATTTTTAAAGCTCATGGGGTGCTTTTGAATGTACATCAGAGATCCCTATTGGGAATATTCTACTATGCTTCCTGTGCATTGGATAATAGATTTTCATCTCATAGCTGTGCCATCCTCAGTTCGTCTTTTGAGGTATTTACTCCACTCAACCTCCCTCATGGCATCTACCATTCCTTTCAAGTGCTTCCTCGGGCAGTTTCTTTTCATGGTTGGAACTGAACTGCCTTGGTCCACAGGCCATACTCCTTCATGCATTCTTTGCATCAACAAGCTCTGGAAATTCAACCAGATGTCAACCTTGGAGGAAGTTCTCCTTTGATCTGACCCTAAAACAGCTACCTCATGAATGTGTCACTTACGTAGTCCCCACAAGATTATTTCCATTCTGTCTCCCAACTTTAGCTCTCCAATTGGTCTGAAACTCCATCACTCAAATTGATTGGGGGAGCAGTTACAGTGCTCCCCAAAACAGTCTTTGGAAAATACTCTCATATCTCCTTATTCTGAGCCTTTTACAGTTTCACTGGTACCTACAATGAAGTTGCTACTAGGAAGTCTGTCTTGAAACTCACTTTGTGGTCTAATATCCCTTATATACTGTTACCCCAGTAAAACCTTTTCATGTAATGCATTGATATGTACGTAAAGTGGGTAAGATCTTATATAAAGTGACAATTTTGACTGTCTGGTTTCAAATTAGATTTTTCACATTGAACATTTAAAGGCATTTCAATATATAAAGATTAGTATAGATGTCCTATATCAAAAATTTTTAAAGGAAACCAAAATATTGAATGCATTTATAAAAGCACACTCTCAACATTAAGTAAAAAGTTCTACATGTAAGTGCATTAAGCATTCGTTGAAGCCTAATTTCCTCTTATACCTGGTTAAATATAGACCTTTTGGAAGGAATGATCTGTATATTATTCTTTTAAAAGGTGCAAGATATTTGCTTGGGGAAAACTTCACTAATGAGAAGCCCCAATTAAAAATGTCAACTACAGTACTTTTATGGTAAGTTTAAAGCATGTTACTCTTAGTCATGTGTTTTAATATCTAGAATTTACAGTGCTGTAATTATTTGTCATTAAGGAGCTTAAAAAGTACAATGAAGCTTGTGATTAAACATTTCAGCAGAAACACCTTGTAATTTAGCTTAATAGTTGTGCTTTATTAATTTTCAAAGTTGTGGCCTTGGCCACAGCTTATTAATAATGACTCCAACTGCTTATCCAATCTTTAGAGCTCTTCTCCTTTTGGTTTAGTGAACATATTTTATCTTCCCCAAATAGGTCTAATCAGTTAACTTTTAAAAGTTATTACAAACTTAAAGGATATTTTAATTAACTATTACTCATAGAGAACAATTACTCATTGTTCAGTAGAGAATAGTATTACATTTACTTGTAACATAAAGTAACCTACATGTGTGTGCTATTCAATTGGTTCAATTGCGAACAAACTGAAAATACCTGATTCAGTGTTTCTAATGCGTAGAGTGATGCCCTTAAACTTTTCAATTAAATACTTAAACACATATAAAATTAAATAAAATCTTATCAGTGAATTATTTTGCCATGTGAGTATACAAACTCAGGGAATATAACTATTCTTGATAGAAAATATTACATATGTTTCCAGAATCATGTACCTTACCCGATAACCAGAGTAACCAAGTTAACACTGGCTTTTAGGAAGCTCCTTGTTTCATTAGCTTCTGGGAACAAAATCCAAAAGCAAATATCCCAAGCATGCAGCTTTCAGTTAAGAAAAATAAGGAAGCCTGAATTATTCACCAAATAATGACATGGGAATTATTATTTGATATTGTTAAGAACTACTGCTTAATGCATTTCATTACAATTGATAGTCTCCAAATCTAGGAAGGTTAAAAAAATATGTATGTCAATATCTCATTCCTAAGAGACTCTGCCTCAGGAGGTATCCACTGCCCTGAGAATAAATTCAAACTCTTCTCTATGGCCTTATAAGTCTGTGAGGGATAAGTTTCTTACTCTCCCATCCCAAAGGCCTCAAGTCACTCCTCTCCTGCTCTCTGGTTATGCTCTAGGAGTGATGGTCTACTTTTATTGCTTCTCATATACTTAGTCTTTCTGCACTGGGTCCCTCACACAGCCTATTCTTTCTAGTGGAGAAACTATACATTGTTCTTCCCTTGCCTGGTCATTCTCATTTTTCAAGCATCATTTCACATATTGCTTCTGGAGACCTTTCCCCTTGACCTTTTCTGACTATCTTATCTATGTAGGAACTCTTTCTTCTTTTCCAGCTCTCATTGTTCTCCATCATAACACATAATCCTCTTAAAAAGTTATTTAAAAAAGCAATTGTTTAAAAAATTGTAATTACACACTTAGCACCTGGAATGGTGCTAAATAGGGTTGCAACAAATATGCATTGAATATATCAGTGTCTTCAAAACCTGGGAAAGCACAAAGGCAATAAAAAATTGTTAGTTGAAAGAGTGAATATATTTAAGACCAAAGGACTACTTGACAGAAAACATTGTCAATATCTATTTCACTTTATGAGTAATTTTAGAAATGTCTTTTTGAGAGCAGACTTCTTAAATGATTCACACCCCCAAAGAACAGTTCCCAATTTATTGCAAGTTTACATTGTTTATAATATTAATCTTTCAAGCTATTATACCTTTTTTTGGTTTCAACCTATGGAAGAATTAATAGTCTTTAGAAATACTATATTTTAAAGTTCATTCAACCTTTTTTAAAGTAAAAAATGGGCTTAGAAGTCTATGATTTTTTCCATTTTTAAAACAGCGTTTCAGAATTAAATATACACAAGTGAAGAATGTTGACTTTTGATAGCAAAAATTATACTGTAAGTATCTCAATTGTATTTTTTATTATTTCTATTTATTTTATTATTTTTTGAAGATTTATTTATTGAAGAATGAGGGAGAGTACACGTGAGCAGGGGAGGGGCAGAGAGAGAGGGAGAGAATCTCAAGCAGACTCCCCACCAAGCACGGATCCCAATGGAGGGCTCAGTCTCACCACCCTGAGATCACGACCTGAGTCGAAATTAAGAGTCAGGCATTTAAGTGACCAAACCATCCAGGTGCCCCATCAACTATATATTTTAAATTATTACATAGAAATTGAGAAGTATGAGCCAGTATACTGGGCTCCTAGCAATAGATTTGAACTTGAGATTTTGCTTTGAGAAATAATGTTGACTAAGATATATTTTTCCTCAGAACCACAGTGACACATATTTTCTTTGATTAGAGAACAGCATAGCTGATAGGTAGGGTTTCCACCTGCAGTCCAGATCAACAATGAAAGCATATAAAGTATTCATTGTCTCCTAAGACATACTAAGCATATTATAACCATATTTAGTATGGGCCTATAATTTTGTGACACATATTACATATAAAATTTTGACATTTAAAAACTATATTTTACATCATTTATTTTTAGATATTTAGTAATTTAAACTCATTACTTTTACCAAAATGTAATGCATCCAATAGAAAACTAATAGTAGGGGCACCTGGGTGGCTCAGTGATTGAGCTTCTGCCTTCATCTCAGGGCATGGTCCCCGGGTCCTGGGATTGAGTCCTGCATCCAGCTCCCAGTGAGGAGCCTGCTTCTCTCTCTGCCTATGTATCTTCTTCTCTCTCTCTGTGTCTCTTCATGAATAAATAACCAAAATCTTTAAAAACATATTTAAAAAAAGAAAACTAATAGTAAATTATATTGATTGGTTTTCTTCAAAATCCCTTTAGTATAAAAGTATTATGTATTGTATATTTTGATAAATGAAAACTGAGCTTCCATGAACAAATTTAAATGTAAACAGAAAAAAAAAGTTACATTTTAGTCCTATTTTTTTCAAGTGTTAAGTAAAAATAAAGAAAATAAGGAAATATAGCTAATGATTCTGATCTTCCTTTAGGAAGTCCGGCATTCTAGGCAAACTCAGAATATAAAGGATGAGTCCACTTCTGAATTTTCAGCAAGTTCAGCTCTCCTTTACAAGGATAAATGTTGGAGTTGAATACAAAATTTAAAATTAGGGGCCCCTGGGTGGCTCAGTCGGTTGTGTCTGACTCTTGATTTAGGCTCAGGCCATGACCTCAGGGTTGTGAAATTGATCCTCACCTCAGACTCTGTACTGGGGATGGAGTCTGCTTAAAATTTCTTTCCTTCTCTCTCTTTAAAAAAAAAGTAAAGAAAATGTTGAATACTATGATACCATATCAGGGATGCAAATTTAGAGGCTATAGTTTTTAGGAACTCCCTGTGTGTCTTTACAAACATTTAAAAACAACAGGACAATTAAAGTAAAAACCAATAAATGTATAAAGATCAGCACAAAGGTTATTTAGTTCACTTGCCTGTGCTTACACATTAAGGTGATCTCCATCTTCCTTTTGAGTTTTGGCCTACATACTTGAAATGACCTTTTTTCTTTTTCAAGTACTTCTGTTACAAATGGTCCAAGCCAAACCTCACTCTGAAATGACTCCATCTGCCCTGGTCCTTCCTGCTGTCTTCTTAGTTGCCACCGGAGGCTTGGCCTACCCATCTTGAACCTCTGCATTCCAAATTTACTCAAAATTTACTGGGACCCAGAGCATGATTTGTGCAAGCTGTCTCTAAGTGTGGTGCTTGCAGGGTCTGAACAGGGTAGCCTGGCAGGTAGACCAGAGGGCAGGGAAATAGGGTTAGATGCTTTCAGTGGTGAAAGGCATTGAAAACCAGAAAACAAAACTATACAGTAGTCTGTACAAGAGTCTGAAGGCCACTCAAGTCCATCAGAAATTGAGTAATGGAGGTAGAGAAGAATGTCTTCTAGGCGGTGAGTGTCTGTCTGGAGACTTTGACTCTGGGTTCATTGGCCTGTGCTTGTTTATGCAAGGAGTATAGCACTAAACACACCCCTTTCTGTTCTGAAACATTTAAGACCCCTTAGAACATATGGGAGTACCCTCATGTCTTGGAGCTTATTTATAGGCTGTGTTTGGGGAGAGTTCAGTCCTAGGAACTACTTCTTGTCACTAAAAAGGGAATTCATTAACAACAGTTACAATACTGAATGGTGACAGGGAAGCATGTTCTCAGATTTGCAGAAAGAATGAAATGTTGACACTAAATTTGAAATATATTTCACTAAGTGGAGGAAACTTTTCCAAACTCCAAAATTTCAAGATCATGCAATTTGCATCCATGACACAGTCTTTTTAATGAAACAACCAAGAGTGAGTTGATTTGAATTTGAATTATCCCTATTATTTGGAAGGGGAGAATGCATTTTGAATAAACATGTATTTTAAAGATTATTTCTGAGAGAATTGTAAATCATGCTCTTGAGGACGTCCATTTACTATATGTTTGAGGAAATCAGAAGACTATGTAAAATGAAATGTTTAAACCCGATGTGAAAAAAGGAAAATATCCTCATTTATAAAATAAAGAGAAAATAATTCATTCAACTACCACTAGTGTTGGTGTACAGTGGCTTAGCTTGTGCTTTTAAGTAATTTATAAACATGAATATTATCTTAATTTTGGTATTTAAAAGTAATTGAAGTAATGATTCTATTATGTGTAAAAGAAGTACACAGTGGATGTATTTCTTTTGTTTACTGAGCTATGCTTTGTGCAAGAAAACTAGTAGCAAAAATCTTGGTAATTTTGAGGCATTAGATAAGATTGATAAAAATGTCAGTTATTGAGAGAAGAGAGGAAGGTGACATTTGAATTTAGGATTTCCTATGCTAATTTCAAGGCAGAATTTTTGGTATGTGCAGCTTTTTTCTTGAAATATCAAAATGGCTCTATAATAATGTTTGCTCACATTAGGGACAGTGTACAGAGAATCCTTCCTTTTAAGGTTTTTATTGTTTAAGAAAAATGATTTTTTTAAAAATGCGACTTTGACAGAAATGGTACTTTTATCTTTGGGTGGATTCTGCATTGCAAAACCAGCTTAGGTATGTTTACTTTAAGTGACCATGTACACTAATTAGAAAGAAAACAGTTCACCAGGAGCTATATCAAATAGAGCCCTGCAAATGGTATGAGCTTTTTCCAAGGATCCATATTGTCCTTGGACTTGGCTGTTGTATTATACTTTAAATGGAATTGATTGTGTGGTTGTAATGAAAGTAACAGATTGATTTCTATCCAGTGTTACAAAGAGTAAATAGAAAAATGTTCCTGTCTTGACCTGCATTCATAACCAATGGGATTTGCTGGCTTTAGACCCAATCCTTAATAAGAGATAAGATGCAAATGTAATAAAACTGGCTTCTAAGTTTAAGGATCTTTTCAATGCTCATCAAAGATGTTTCTTGTTGAATTTAGATGTGTTTGTATTGATTAGATCACAATCACCTAGGAAATGTTACTTTCTTTAAATGCTATTCATAATTTATCATGTAATTAGCATTCATATATGGCTTTATAAACATATTAAGATTATTGCAGTGGGGGTTATGACACAGTGGTATACATTTTAACTGTCCTTAAAATTGAATTGCCTTTTTTAGTTACTTAAGTAAATGATGATTGTTTAAGTTTGAATCTATTTGACTCTTTTAGGTTAACAAACAGTTTGAGCTGTGGAGTAATTTTTGCATTGCAATATATTAGGAAAGGTGTAACATTAATATAACGTAGTAGTATTTCTTCTGAAGGATTATTTCTGCTACATATTCATTCAGTATTATTGTTGCATTATTTATTAAGTTATGAAATACTTGTTTCCTAGAGTGAACTATTAGTTTTTTTTCCTCCATTGTGATCATTGAGAAGATAATCAAACATGAGCACTATCATCAGATTTTTTATTCTAGTATTCAGGATTTTATGAGGCATTTTCCCCTATTCAGCCTTCTGTAAATAAAACTCAAGCCCACAAAACAAGGAATCTAAATATGAAGTACAGTTGGTGACTTACTTTGCTATAAATGAAGGAATGCAAAAAAAAAATCTAACAATTCATTTGTAAGCAACAGTTTCTTCACACATTATGTGACTTTTTTGGGATTTGTTTTATGTTTTGAGTAAAACAGTTTAGTATAATGATGCCTAGATGAGACAAAACAAAACATAACAAAATTTAAAAAAAACCCAACAACTAACACATTTGACTGCCTATGTTTCTCAGTTGTAGCTTCCAAGAGCCCTCTATTCTCCAGCCCACTTGATACCCTGCAGGTTGTGGCAGACAATTCACAGGAAAGGCTTAGACATCGAGCTTGCACGCTTCTTGACTCCATTTTAAACCTTTTGTTCACACCAGGGTGGCATTTTTTCACACCGCATGTGGCAGTTTTGACTCCTATCCAACTTGTCTTATAAAATCAAAGTCTGTGATTTTTTTTACATTCACAGGGCTGCTTCCTGAACTGCTACTGCTGTTTGTGTCTTTCCTAGTGATTGGTGCAGAAGTTTATAGCAAAATGTGTTTTAGGGAGGGGGAGGAAGAAGAAAGCGATATGAAAAATGTTCTGGCCTAAAACACAGGAAGTAAATTTTAAATAAAACAGATGGACTCTGCAAAGATCGTACATGAAAATCTGATATACTTACCCCTATTTTTATTATTTTTGTGACACTGTTGAACACACAGCTTAATTTAAAAATAAATATAATGATATCACTTTCAAGTTACATGATGTTATTTAAAAAAAACTTGTCATGTGATTGCAAAAGAAATCTCATCCTTAGACTAATATAATTATTTTCCTATAATATTTTATAATATTCAGTGAGTGCTAATGAATTTTGCTTTTAGATATGATCATTCAACATATCCCATTGGATTTTAAGTTCAACTATGCATAAAATAAAACCTATTATCTAAAAGATTTATACTGTGAACATTTAAATAATTTCTGTATCAACTTCTTCATTCTTAAAGTTTTCTTCTTTCTTCTCTGTTTAATTAAAAATATTGCTTTAGTCCTCATTAATTGCATTCATATGCTATAATACTAAACACACAGGTTATTTCAAATGATATAAAGCAATAATTTGAAATAAGAGCAGTAGTGGAAAATTTTACCAAATGCAAAAGGTGTGTTCGTTGGCATGTTTTTATAGAGTAAATATTAGCAGGGTTATAAAAACTACAAATCGGAAATCTCTGTAGATGATCTGGCAATAATAAATATATATTTTTTATACTTTCACTTTGAAATTCTTATATTGTTTAAAGACTATTTCTTATTATATTAGCAAAAACATAAAAGAATATTCTAATAAATTCTCTAATATGTGATTTGCTTCAGTACTTTTTTTGTAGGGAGTATAGGGAAAGATTTCTATTCCAATTAACAAATAATTATATGATCTATATTTTCTGAAGTTTTAGAATAATTCATTCTTTATTTTTAAGTCACTGTTGTTTTGAACAATAACAATTCAATCACAGCATAAACAGAAATGAAAAATCGGTTAATAGAAGCAAAGGTTTAATGTAAGTAACAAGTATTTGTTAACTGTGTTAACGATTTTAAGAGGAAAGAATCTGATTGCATATTTTATAAAATTTCTAGCTGCAAAGCCAACTTAAATAGGCAAAATCATTTAGGTTAATATAAGCCATATATTAGACATACAGAAAAGAACTATATTATTGTGTTTTAAATATATATTTATGAAAGAAAAAATACAGGTTATGATTTTTATGTCTTCTTCCAGGAAATACCTACATAAATTCATTGTACCTGAATTATTCATTACAATATTTGAAATCTGAAATATATCCATTATATTGAGAAAGACCTCAATTTAGAATTTGGATTTTTTTTCACTTTCTGGAATAACAAACCGTGATTGACAAGAACATAGCAGAAAAATAGCACTTTGTTGTAAGTTCTGTAACAGATGTGCTAGCAGAGAGAACAACTGCTTACTTTTCCTTTTACATATAGAACACTACTTCAACTACAACCCTTATGAAGTATTTGAAAATAAAGCAAAAGGAATTTTTTTTCAGGAATAACAAAATCAAAATGGTTAATGTAAATAAGACTCCATTTAAAACAAATGAAATGCAGTGGAAGTCTGGAATTTTCTTATGATGCATAGATGTTTATCAAGTCCAATTTTTTGCCCATCTTTTAGTTAATTTAAAATCTGATTTCATTAGAAAGAGAAAGAAAAAAATATGTATATGTGAATACAAGAATTCTTAAAGATCAAATAGAAGCCCTGTCACTGAAAACAAAACAAACAATTGAAAGCAAATGAAATATCCAAATAAACACATACCTACTTAATTGAAGTTTAGTATCAAGCTCTCATATAAAACTAAACAGCATCTGGAAATCGAGCAAACCATTTGAGATTAAGACTATGAAAGACAAAAATAATCATTATCTAGAGAAATGTAAATTAAGTTTATGAAATAAAATTTACCTACTTTTGCAGCTCATATGTTTGTTGAAAAAAAGTATGACTTTATTTCATGTGCATGCCAAAGAATGTAGAAATATATTTAACTCATCATTTCTCATTCTCTACTATAGAAAAACCCAACTTTTATTGCTTTAAGTTTCTGATTTCCTGCCCTCCCCACCTACTCCCTCCGCTTCTCCAGATTGTCTTCTGTCCAGCATCTCTTCTATTTGAGGTGAACAAAATAAGACCCCCAAACACATACCACACACACACACACACACACACACACACACACACAAAATAACCACCACCCAGCTGAAGAGAAACAGGTTTTCTGTCTTTGGCCGGTCCTTATATGTTAATAAAATCAGCTCAAACATTCTTCCACCAAATTCAGCTTGGAAGTAATCCTCCTCTACTTAAGGCTGGATGAAAAGAGTACTCATTGTGAATTATGTTTCATCTGTCACAATAACCTTCTTTATTCTTCCACGGACCTCCCCTTTGCCTGTGGCAATTAGAGAAAATAGGTATGCCTTGAAGTAGGATATAGTGTTTTTTTTTTTAAACAAAACAAAACAAAACTGGTGACACACAGACAATGCTTGCTAAGCAGTATACTGAAGATAAGCAGATGAGGCGTTTTGAAGTGGCTGATTATTGTTAACGTCAGTTATTGAGGACAAGCAGTGAATTGTCATTGTATTCAAAATGAAAGGTAGACAACATATTTTCATATCACATATTTTCTAATTAAATCATCTCATAAGATACGTATTATAAATCTATGGTATTTGTTTAACATCCCAAATCACAGTAGTCAATTTATATGCCTTAAAGTATATTTCAATACTCCAAACATTTTTTAAACAAATTTTTAAAAGGGGTAAAACAAAGACAATTTTTCCTTTTAACAGATTTTATCAAACATTTTGTTTAACTTAAAAATCAATGTGATTATTTGATTTACTTACTCTTACAAATCACTGAAATTACCTTGAGGCAGTTCAAGTTCACCTTTCTGGAATTAAACCTGTTAAATAATAGACATCATCTAATCATCTTCTTAGAAAGATATCTCAACTTTTTTGGCTTAACAGGGTACATTTACACCACATGTAGTTACGGATAAATTAAGCTAGGAGATCTTAAAAAGCTACAAAAGAAAAAGAAAAAAAAAAAAAACAAACAAACCCATAGTTGACAGAAAAGAAAATACTCCTTCTAGTAGCAAAAGAAAGTAACTGCAGATGAATTAACTCAAACAGTCGTCATAACTGTTGGATAAAATAAAAGCATATAAATAATTTAAGCTAACAGGAAATTTATAAAGTCTGAAGAAAAAATTCTGGAGACTAAAGGAAAACCTTTTGGCCCACCACACAGGTTGGGCACAAAAGTGCTTGCTAAGCTATCTATTTCACACATGCAACGACAGAAGGTTCGATATTCATTCGATCGATGAGTGAAAAGGCACAATGGCAAAATCAGACAGACTTCTTTTCAAATACAGATCTCCAATGTCCCCTACAGTCTACAGATGCACGGCTGGTGGTGTGGCTCAGACGGAGCAAGGGTTACATCAAGGCTGTTCTCTGGACCGTGCAAACAGTCTAGACCAATGACCTGCAGCATCATGCCCTTTGAAGAAGAGGCAAGTTCGGTCACGATGAAGAAAAATCAAGGCGTACCCCTTTTAACAATAGGGAGCAGCTCGAGGCTGCAAAGAGGTAAGCAGGGGTAAGAAGAAACCGGCATCTGCTTCCATGGTTACAGGCCAACTATGAGAACCTAGCTTTTCAAGGGAGTCTGTTCTCAGGCTCCCTCACGGGGTATGCCATGCATTATAAGCAAAGGCAGGTTGAGCTGAAATCCACATAGTTATTTCAGAGTAAAATGATACGGAGTAGCACATGGTTAGCAGAAAAAAAAGTCACATGACTGTTAAGAACCTGACTTGGGCTATTTCAGAATAGAATTTTTTCCCCCTTTATCTCTGCTAAAAATAAAGACAGTAAATTTGTATAACACAAACAGCGATGATGAACATGATTTTCATTTCTCAGGTTCTTATGTGAGAAGAGGTCAAGGGTCAAGGTAATACCCACCCACCCCCGTGGGTGGCCAAGGACCATGTACAGTCTTGTTACTGTAGCTTTATTATGGATATCAATTAGAAATATTTCCTCTTTTTGCCGGACTATGACACTGCATATATGTTCTTGTGAGTCTCTCTCTCTCTCTCTCTGACCTGATTCCTTCTGATTTCCTGCCCTGGATTTCCCCATGTTTATGTTCATTTCTGTGGTTAGCTCCCATGAGGAGGGGTAGGAGATTTGGTGAGAAACTTCTTTGGCGTGGTGTTACTGTTCTAAAAGCAAGTGTGTGGTTTCGTCTGGCTTTTGAAATATTCAAAATTCAAATCTACATCAAAACCATTGGCCTCCGACAATAGTTCTGTTTCTGATTCATGCATTTATATTTTATTCTGTGGCTTGCTACATCAGTGAATCTATAAATTCAAATAAAAAAGTTTTTTCCCCTTTCTGTGAGATATTTAGCTATTAAGTTGGATCCTGTGATGTGACATACTAACAGCTGATCTATTTGAATAAAAAGTTGACAGATATAAAAAGAGCAAATTCTGTATTATTGAGGATAGTTCTACTGTATTAGCTACACATAATGCAGATATATGTGTAATTAACATAGATAAGACATCCCTCTAACAATGTACCATAACTAAATATTGGAAGAACTCATGTTTGTTACCTTCGTGATATACAGATAACTATAGATCTTCCATGCAAGCTATCTTTTGAGTAATTTTTGTTTGCAAATATATTGTTAAGAGAATGAAAAAGAAAGGAATGCTCCAAAGATCAAGGGATAAAACACCTTTCCTTAAACTTCTTTTTCAGAAGCTTTGTATATTACTAAAAATGAGCACTCTATGTCTGGTGGTATGGAGATATTCATTTTAAATACTCACCTTGAAGGAAAATTATGTTGGAGCTTTACAAAGGCAATTAAGTGTTGGTGACCATGATAACCACAATTTAATGCTCTCAACTGAGAAATCAGAAGATAATTTTTTGTCATGTTCCTCCATACTGATGCCGTGTTTTGAGCTAGGTTCATGGCTAAACATATGCATGAGGTTTCATTTCTTTCAGTGTGTTGAGATACATTAATTTCTATGCGTGGATGGTGAGAAAAGCGTTTGGGGTAAAAAAAAGTGAACTACTGTGGTGTCACTATTTTACTATAGTAATTCATACACTGTTATAAATAATGAACATATTATCTAAACGAATGTTCTAGTTTTTTAAAAAAATAATTTACTTACTGCTAAGAGAATTCAACATCAGAGTTTCTTTGATATAACAACAGATCATACTTGCTGGCATAGGTCAAGTGCCAGTTATTTCTTCAGCGGAAAAATCTACCTGTCAATTCTCCAAAGGAAAACAAAACAATAGCAAATGCACTAAGGTTTACATATTGCATGATAATTTGTAAATTGTAGTTTAAAAAATGAGACTATTCCATGAAATCTGTTGCAAAATAGATAGCTGGATTTTTTTTTCCAGTTAACATTTAGCCATTAGCCTTGCTCTTTTGTTTTTCAAAACATACTCAGTTTTATGAATATTTATGTGTGAACATAAATTACTCTAACTTGCTAAATGTGGATATATGTAAACACTTGGAGCCATTGTCATAGAATCAGATTGATAGTTATTAAAACGCTATTATTTTAACACATTAATATGCAGATAGGACACTTCATACTGAGTATTTAGGAGAGAAATGACAGCTTCTTTCCTTAAAAAAAAAAAGATTCTCTATCTCTGAAGTATATAGCTCAGTGTTATATACATACTACATGTAGTTTGCAAGAAAAACTCCACTCATATGACAATATGTATTGGATTTAAATATTTCTGAGAATTAAATTTTAGAATAATTAATGTATTTTGCCTTCCTTAGTGCAAAATAAAAAAAAATACTAGATTTTCCTTACCTAAAGGGTCATTTAAAATAAGAATAATGAAATTTTCTAGTGCTTTGAATATAGTAGATGCTCAATAAAATATCTCTCTAGCACTAATGAAACAATTATCTAAAAATAATCCAGTTTCATAAAACACAGGAAAGAATTTCCTCTACTTAGTCATATATTTTCTTTCACCTTTTTGTTATGATCTTTCTATACAAATGAGTACTTTTTGTCAGTAATATATGATTACAAATGCCTGCTGTGTCCAGTGAGACTAGAAGTGTATAGCCAGAGCCACATTCCCAAAATGAGATTCTTAAAAGCACTATTATTCTAAAAGATGTTACTTTGCTTTCTGGGACAGAAAAAAAAAAAAAAAGTCCTGGAATCCAATACATATGAGAGAGATGCTATATTAAACAAGGTTAGATGGATTGCTTATATGCAATACTTTCTGGGATGCAATCAAAAAACTAATGCATATATTGTATCCCTAAGAGGGGTATATTTTCCAAAGTTATTTAATTTTTTCATGAATACTTATTGACTTATATGTATGTATGTATTTAATCCAACTTCCCCATAAAATATTTATTAATTTAATATGGCCTAATTTCAGTGATATGCTGATGCTGGCTAAAACCAGCTTGGCTGAGCTAATTGTAATAATTCCTTTCTAAATTTCATCTTAAAGAGATATCTTCCTCTTTGCTTGAAATCAGCTATACCAAGAGTACTTGCACCATAGAAATCTGCAAGTACTGCAAATCAGGGCCTTTTTTTCCTTTTTCGTAGAAGCTGTCATTAAACATCCACAAGCACACTGCTGCCTAATTTCCCCTCTGAATCCATCTTTGTAGGTAAATCATAACTACTAACAGGTCAATAAGTTTAGAGGTGTTCTATTCATCAACCTAAAATACAAAACTATTTAAATTATGTAGATTAGACAAAAGACAGGACAGCTGTGGAAAACACTAGACATTCTAAATTTTCCTTAAATATTTAGCTTTTACATCAGGAAGTCACATAATTTATCTTTCTGACTTTTTTAATTTACCTGAATAAACATCTATGATTATTCCTTTATCTCCTTTCTAACAAAATATTTATTTACTCTGGTACATAATTGTCAATTAATTTTTAAGTGAGTGACAACAGGGTTCTGGAAATCTCCAGACATCTTTTATTTTTTAAAAGACTTTATTTATTTATTCATGAGAGACACAGAGAGAGGCAAAGACATAGGCAGAGGGAGAAGCAGGCTCCCTGTGGGGAGCCCGACGCAAGACTCAATCCCAGGACCCCAGGATCATGACCTGACCTGAATCGAAGGCAGACGCTCAACCACTGAGCCACCCAGGCATCCCTCCAGATTTCTTTTTAATCGATCTCTAACTTCTACTCACTTCATTACCCGTGAATTTTTAAAAAATCAAGATGAGGTATTTTTGAAGTAATTTATACTTTGGAATTGCATCTCATCTAATTTTAGGCATTTTATCAGTAGTATTAACCCACTTGACCTCTTGGATGAGATTATTATAAGGAAAGCAAAAATGAAAAATCTAAGTGGAAAAACTGAAATACACACTTTTGACAGACATGGCACTTAATTACCATTTGATCTTTTACCTATCAAATTACTTTGGGTGGGTTATAGGTAAAATCTCTAAATATCAGTGGATTATAAGAATAAATATTTAGTGAAATAATAAATTTATTTTATAGATAAAATGTACATATTTATAATTATATAAATGTTAATTTTATATATTAAAATTATATATTTATATTTATGTATAAATATATTTGAAATATCTAAAATATATTTTATATTTATATGAACATATAATAAAGTCATATAAATATATTTATATAAGTAAATTATAATTATCCATGAATGGGTTATTTCTTGGCCTTTTTGCTTGAAGAAATGAGTTCTATAGTGACATGCTTTCAAGTACATCTGTGATCTAGTTTGTGACAATACATGGGATGACTTATGTTTCTAATTATATTATGATTCTAATATACCTTCCTGATCACATGTTTGCACCTCAAACACTGCACTTCAGCTTATATGGCCCTCAAATTAGTTCATTAATCTGTCTATTTTTAGTACAAGTATTGTGTCCAAAAATACTTTGAGGATCCAAACATGATTAATACATGACCTCTGCCATTTTTGGAGCTCATAGTCAAGTGTGAGAAGAAAGACCAGCTTAAATGTACTGTCGTCATGAGAGAAAACCATTCAAATATAACTTTATCTACCTTAATATACACATTGCAAATCCAAGAATTCTCCAAGTCTAATCCCAAAATCTCATATACTTTCTGTATTTGACTCAGCATATAATAAGTGTTGGTACATCACAGAGAGTTCCATATCTACAATTATGAATAGTATAGTCAAGATGGCATGAACATGATTCTTAGTATAGACCTAAGGAAAAAGTGAAGACAGATAAATTATAGAAACTAGCTGTATATCCTATTTATGAATGCAGGGAAGCAGTTCACATAAGATCAAAATTCTCAAAGAATACTTCACGATTATCATAAGATAAATATAATCAGTTCTAAACCCAATGTAAATTGTCACAAGCATTCAACTTAGACAACATTGTGTTGTGTATAGGTGTGACACACGTGTTTGAATATTCCTTGAATAAGATGTTTCTAATAGTTGGAAAAATATTTTAACATACTAATATTATGCTTCTGAGAACTCTAAAGCCAATCAAAAGTTGTAAAAGGTTTTACTTTGTCATTATATCAACGATCTTGAACGTAATACATAATTGTAGTCCTGGAAAATTCTCTTTCCTATGCCACATAACTTGAAACTCTTCTTTCTTTCAAAGAGTACTTCAGAATTTTGAAAAATAATATTAATGCAAAATATTTGCACATGAAGAATCTTATGTGACTATTTGATGTAAGGTCTTTAAATGAAAACACTTTTGATTTTTGATAGATAATTTATAAGCACTATATTTATACATTTATAAGTACTCTTGTTTTTCAACTTTTTAATGTATATTTTTTATTGGAGTTCGATTTGCCAACATAGAGTATAACATCCAGTGCTCATCCCATCAAGTGCCCCCCTCAGTGCCCGTCACCTGCCTCCCTTTCCACTACCCCTTGTTCGTTTCCCAGAGTTAGGAGTCTCTCATATTTTGTCACCCGCTCTGATATTTCCCCTCATTTTCTCTCCTTTCCTCCATAATCCCTTTCACTATTTTTCTATATTCCTTGTATGAGTGAAACCATATAATGATTGTCCTTCTCCGATTGACTTATTTCACTCAGCATAATACCCTCCAGTTCCATCCACATAGAAGCAAATGGTGGGTATTTATCATTTCTAATAGCTGAGTAATGTTTTTCAACTTTAGAAACGAAGATAGTCCTTTTTTAATGTTTTTTTAAGAAGCTCTCTTGCCTTTTGATAACACAAAAGTTCTTTTAAATTTGTATCTGGAAAAGTTAGTCTTTCTAGACCTAGCTCAACTATCCTCTCTTTTGTGAAATATTTCCTTCTCTCTGCAACAGCTTTGTTTCCTACCCTTCTGTCCTTCTTACCCACTCACTTTCTCTTCCCATCTGTTTACATTTTACTAAGTTAAAAAAATAATAAAAGTAGATGGCAGTGGACAAATTGAAAAATATATGCGGGAATCTTCACACTAGGGAGCTGTAGCGACTGACTATGAAATTTGGCTCTGAACTTTCAACTACTTTTTAAGAAATGTTTTATCTGAACCTTAAAAAAATGCAAAGTAAAAACAGTCTCTCACCCTTCTGAAAGGGGTAATGAACTTCCTCATTCTTTTATCTAAAGTATGAGATATATATGTTTATAATAAGCCATGTTTAGATTCCATTATTGCCTTGGTTTCCAAAAATTATTGTATATCATTACTAATGAAAGATCACCAAAAGCAATTTCCCTTAATTTGCGTGTTACCATCCTGCTATTTTTGTTGAGCATGAAATCTGTTCTACTTAGTTGTTTTGTTTTTTGTGTGTATGAGTGTGTGTATGTGTAAGAACCCTCTGATGTTAACATCTGTCAGCATTTTATTTTTATAGATGGATGCCAACTATTGTGCTTGCTATATTGTGAATATATTGCTGTATTTATGTTCCCATTCTTTTTTTTCCTCAAAGACATGATTGAATCTTTAATATGTCCAACACACTGCTCAGTTTTGCTTTAATTAAAAAGAAGCTTGTTCCTTTAAATATTTCTTTTCTTTAAGGGGTATATCCATTGGCCTAAACTATATTCTTTTCTAATTTATATTTATTATCATATATCTTACCTAAATCATATGTATATGAATAATAGTCAATATTATTAAATAAAAGTAACATATCTATATGATGTTTCTTCTATTGCTATATATATACAGCAATATATGTGGGTGCATATGTACATATATATATTTCATACATATGTTATATATGTGGTGTCATATATGGTATCATATCATGGTATATATCATATACCATGCTCTATCTATTCATCTGTCTATGAAAGCAGACAGATTTGTATCCGGTTTTGTATCAGGTAAACAGTTAATTTTGATGCTTCATATCATCTAGAGATATTGTTAGTATTCATAGTCTGATTCAGGCATCTGGGATAGAGTCGGAGATTTGCGTTTCTGATGAGACCTCAGGGGTGACATATGCTGCTGTCTGTGGAGCACAGTTAGAATGTCAAAGACTAGAGAACTAAGGAGTTCAAGTTCTGACTTTGCCCTTGATTCTGATCTTAACCTAGAGACTTTTTCCTCTTGATCTTTTTCCTTACCTATTAAATGAGTGGAATCATATTTCCCTTGCCTTTTCACAGAACTGTTCTGTGGTTTAAATTAAATTAATTAAGAAAATACTTTCTAACAAAAAAGCACAAGAGGGGATAATACAGATAGATATTTCCTCTTATCCTTTGAATAGTATATCTTGTGCCCTAATTTCTGTTGGTGTTTGCCCATTTAGCTTGAAATGATGGACCCGGCTTTAATGTTATCTTTCAATAGTTCTTTGTCCTCATTTACCCACTTTTTGTTCAACCATTAATTTATTCATTCAACAGGTATTTATTGAGTAGTTACTGTGCGCCATGCATGGTGCCAACTTCTGAAAATATGATTGGCTTCTTTTACTTCTACTTTTCTTCATTCTCTCAAATAATTTCTTCTATTGATCTCACTCTGTGCTCTGTAACCTCTCATTATCTTTCCTTCTGCCTTCAAAAGAGTATTGGAATCATTAATCTGAAGATTACATTTTTAAAATCAGTTTTATCCAATTCTAAAATATTCACTGACTCCCCACAATATGGCAAATTCTCTGCAAAATGAATATAAAATTGAAGAAATTAGAGAAAAGACAATCCTTTTATCCCATCAGTTATATCTTGCTTATGGAATGGGATATTTCACAATTTCTCAAGTAATTATAGTACCAGGCAGGATATGACTGGTGTCATCAGACTTTGAAGAATGCTTGAAAAGTAAAAAATAGAGCTGGTTGAGGGCTTTGCAAAAACTTTTTAAAGATGGGATCCCTGGGTGGTGCAGCGGTTTAGCGCCTGCCTTTGGCGCGATCCTGGAGACCCAGGATCAAATCCCACGTCGGGCTCCCAGTGCATGGAGCCTGCTTCTCCCTCTGCCTATGTCTCTGCCTCTCTCTGTCTCTCTCTGTGACTATCATAAATAAACAAAAATTAAAAAAAAAAAACACTTTTTAAAGATGACTAAACTGTGACAGGAGGAGAGGGGAGGAAGGGAAAAAAATGGATGTTACAAGTAGAACAAAGCATGCCTTGTCTTCTCTTTGCTTGCATTCTTGTTGAGTGACTTGGGCAAGGGATCAGTTATGGTCAAAAAGATTTTAAAACTTTTCTTAAGGAAATATATGAGGGGAAGGTGGAAATTCATATTGGAGTCATACTGTGATGGCTTTGGATGCTAGCTATGGAAGTCTGTGCTCAATGGAAGGGGCATAGAGGAATCTCTGAAGGTTGCTGTTGGCCTTTCTGCCATGCATTCAAAGTCAACCTTTAATTCAAGTCAATTGGGATTTGAACACAAATCCACTGTAAGAATTGAGTTCAGATAGAGCAGATTGGTGACTTCCAATTTTGCCAGTTTTTATCAAGGTGGAATACATACTTGGCACAATATAATGGACTGTGTGATGACACCTGGCTGCTAGGTAAACCTTGTTCAGTAAATTGCTAGGTTGTCGACCTTTGAGAAGGCATTCGCGTCTGTGAGCCTTAGGCACTTTTTCTTATGGGAATAATAAACTCTTCCTATGTTCAAAGTCATTGTGAGAGATAAATATGACAAATAAATTTGAAAATCATAAACCTTGAAAGCATGAAAGTCTGTCGAACTATAAGAACTCCACCGTGGGTGCCTGGGTGGTGGCTCAGTTAGTTAAGTGTCCAACTCTTGGTTTCGGCCCAGGTCATGATCTCAGGGTCATGATCTCAGGGTTGTGAGATCAAGCCCCATGTTGGGCTCCAGGCTCAGCATAGAGTCTGCTTGAGATTCTCTGTTGCTCTCTTTCTGCCCTTCCCACTCATGCTTTCTCTCCATCTCTCTTTCTCTCTCTCTCTTTCTCAAATAAATAAATGAATAAATATTTTTTTAAAAAGACTTCCCCTCAATTATTTCTATCCCTCCAGGTCGCCCCTTTCAGGGTGGGACATTAGAGCGGGTGATCTTTTCTGCCTCTTTTTCCTTCTTTAAATGAAGTACTATCTACTCCATCGTTTTGAAGCTCAGTATGCACTTTTTGAGAACACATCCAACAATCAGTTTCTTTTACCCATTCCTTTTTGAAACCCCCAAATCATTCACAAAGCCGCTTCTACTATTTTATGCTGTAATAAACTTTTATGTGCAGGCTGTACTAATTATAGTGTCATTCTAACTTTAGTTTCAATATCATCTCTTGAGATAGCCACAACCTACTGGCTACCGAACCCCTCATGGATCACTCGCCATCCTCTTTTATTTGTTTTATGGCATTTTTGATTACTAAAATTACCTTCTTAATTTATTTGCTTATATGTTGTATATCTCTTTAGTCAATACGATTTTATTAGTTCATTATGTGACAGACAATGTCATTGAAACTGGGGATAGGGAAATAGGAACTGAACTGATGTGTGTGCCCTTAAGGAAACAGACAGTAATAAATATTGATAATAATATCTATCTATATCTATCTATAGATATTATTATACACATAAACATAAACACATAAACATCAGGTGGTAAAAGGTGCTATAAAGAATAAAACAAGCTGAAAGATTAGAGAAGAGAGGCTGTTATGCCATTTTATGTTAGATATTCTGGGCAGGGGACCCTGCTTAGATGCTATTTGTTCAAAGACCAGAGGACACAGGGAAAGGGCATAATCTAAGGAAAAAATATTTCAAGCAGAGAGAACTGAAAGCAAAGGCCCTGAAGTGGGGGCATGCTTGGTCAAGTGAGGAGAAGCTTCACTCGGGTGGCTGGAGGGCAAGGAGCCACGCAAGAGTAGGAGGTGATGGGACCACAGAGTACAGGGTGGCCTGAGGCACTGTAAGACAGGCTTCAGAGTCTGTGTTAAGATCTGAGATTTTACTCTGAATGAAATGGTGAGTCTGGAAGGCTTTGGGTTGAGGAATGATGTCATCAGACTTAGATCACTCTTCCCATCTTATGGTGAAGAAGAACAACTGGGAAGAGGGAAAGATGGGAGAACCTGTGAGAAAGAAGGAAGAACTACTCTCTGGCTCCCCAGAATCACTGTGCTCATCTCTTCCAGGACACATAATCATGTCACTTTAAATTAGTCATGATGGGAATATACTTCTATACCATAGAAGTCTGCAAAAGCTGTAAATCAGGGATTTCTTTCCTCTGTCTCTCTCCCTCTCTGCCCCTTTTTCATTTTGTCCTTGCTTATTTTCCTTCTTTCCTTTATCCCTCCTCCTCTTCTTCCTTCGTTTTCTTTCTTTCTTGCATAATAATATAAATACTTATTGTTTATAAATAAAGTTGTCAATAAACATTTACCAGCGCATCTTGGAGGAGAACAATAAGAGGTTATTACAACAGTTCAAGTGAGGGATGATGGTGGCTTAGATATAAGACAAGCATGGTAGTGAAGGAGATGATACGAAAAGTCAGATTCTGGAAGGCATCTCCATAGAAATCACTGAGGGGTTTTGCTGACTGATTAAGAAATGGTTGTGAAAATGATGATGCATCAAAGATGGCTTCTAGGTTCTTGACCTGAGTAATTGAAAAAATAGGTGTCATTGATTGAGATGGAAATGGCTTCAGGAGGAGCAGTTTGGGAGGCAAGTGTCAAGAATCTGGTTCTGATATATGAAGATTGAGATGTCTCTTAGATTTGTCCAAATGGAGATATCCTGTAGAAAGTTGGATGTTTGAGTCTGTCACTCAGGAGAGGAGTCTGGACTAGAAATATCACTTTGGGACTTGTCTATAAAAAGAATGATATGCCCCTATTCTTCATAATTTAACTGGTGATTAATCGCTTATCAGTTTTTCAAAATTTTCATGCAACATCAGAGAAGCAATGTCAATGCATGGCTATTTCATCTTCTTGAGACTGCTGAGTCAGATGTTCGCTTATTACATTGTTTTATAATATAATTTAGGCAACTAAGTAAATTCATATGACATGAATTGATTGAAGCCCTACTTGCTCTTACCCAATTCAATTTCATGCTTATGCTTTTTGCTTCTTGGAACTAGTTAGCTCTACGCATTATTTCTCAAATTCTGGTTCCAGGACCCAGAACTACCTGCATCAGAATTGAATGGGTGTATTTTACTTTATTTTATTTATTTATCATTTAAAATTTTTTTGAATGGGTGTATTTTAAAATGTAGAATTCTGAATTTAAATACTAGACCTATTGAATAGTAATATTAGCCCATGTTCCAAGAAGCTGCATTGTAACACTCATTGTCACTAGTATGCACATAAAGATTCAGCCACTCGTGCTACAGTGTATAAATCCGTAGTATTTTTATCCCTTTTAAGAATCGCCCTTTGCAAAAAAATTTAATGACTGTTTTTATCATTTATATAATTAAACCTGCCTACCCATATTCTAGATTGCTTGGATTAGAATAGAATTTATTTCCGTCATAAAGATTCTGGTCATTAGTTAAGGAACTCAATAGCAAAGTCAAGTTTAACCATCTATTTTTTTTCTTGCAAAAAGTATCATTTTAGGATATACTGCAACTTTAGGATATAGTCAAACAAAAATTCAGTTACAATTTTATCTTTTATTTTTTTTTAAATACTTTATTTATTTATTTATTTGACAGAGAGAAAGAGAGAATGAGCACAAGCAGGGGGAGTGGCAGGCAGAGGGAGAGGGAGAAGCAGGCTCCCTGCTGCTGAGCAGAAAACCTAATTTAGGGGCTCCATCCCAGGACCCTGGGATCATGACCTGAGCCAAAGGCAGATGCTTAACTGACTGAGCCACCCAGGTGCATCTCAGTTTCAATTTTAGACATTGAATTGCTCTGGTACTTTTAAAAGTTTGCTAAATATTTCTGATTTTTCCTGTGCTGAGCAAAAATAGAATACTATCATATTTCCTAGTCCCCTTGTGATTTAAGTGGGCCAGTTAAAGGAGTTGAGACCAATAAGTATTGTACTTGGGGCCAGAACATTTAAACATCAGTGTCCCTTCATCTTCTTGTATCTTTCTCCACAACTGAGATGGAGGCTACCTTGTTTTTCTATTTACCTGAGTTACTATGATTATCAGAGCTCGTCTACCACTCTGTAACAGACATTTAGCATGAGTGAGAAATACACCTCTGTAATTTTAAGCCACTAGGTTGGAGATTGGTGATTACTGTAGCACAACCTATTTTCTCTAGCAAAACTGGACTTAAGTTATTTTCCAGTCAATAGACTGGAACTGACCTAAACTAATTTGTTTTTTCAACAGTGGTCAGGGATTTCTTTCAATGTTTCATCTTTGACAAGAAAAGATAGGTAGGTACTATGTCTCTTCTCTTACAACTTTACTACTAGATAGTTTGTTCAAAAAATACCAAACCCCCAAGTAAGTTACAGACCAATTTCTGCAAACATGCTAACTTTTACTGACAATCAGTTACAAAATCCTTCAAACAGCGCATTTCAATAATCTGAGGGTAGCCTATGTTTTCTGTCCTTTTCAGCACGCCATCTAACACCTTGTAAATAGGGTGCATTGTTGAACAAACACAGCAGTATTTTGGTGGCAGGAGCGATGAGCCTTCCAGTAGTACCAGGCAAAGGAGCCACCTTCTTCACTGGGGTGGGGGGGGGGGGGTGGATGACAAATTAAATAGAAATCCACATCTAAAGTGTCAAAGATGTCAAGTGTCAAAGTCCTCTTGGACTTTAACTAGGAATTGTACATGTTGTCCCCTGAAGGAGGAGATGATTGCCCAGTATTCTAGCCAATCATGTATCTTGGAGCCCACTTGTCTCATCAATGAAGAACTGTTACATTCTTTAAAAATTATCAACCCCCTACCCCATGTATAATTTCACAGATCAATATTTGGAAATCCAAAGCATTTGCCTTAGTTGCTCCTGGAGTTCAAACGATTGATTAAGAAACTTGAAATCCTAACCAATCTAAAGAATGAATCCTTGAATAGAATTTCTTCAAATATATATTTTTTAAAGACTGTATTTATTTATTCATGAGAGACACAGAGCGAGAGGGAGAGAGAGAGGCAGAGACACAGGCAGAGGGAGAAGCAGGCTCCAAGCAGGGAGACCGTCGTGGGACTCGATTCCAGGTCTCCAGGATCACGTCCTGGGCTGAAGGTGGCGCTAAATTGCTGAGCAACTCAGGCTGCCCGAATTTCTTCAAATCTTATTACCTTTATGCTCTACTACGAGTGTAAAAAGTGTAAAACGGACCAGAAACTTATATTAGTTTACTTCACAAACTCAAATGTGATAGTACTTGATTTTTAGTAGTTTACTTCAGACTTTGTAAAGTTCTCTATATTTCTGTAGTTCACTTCAGTATTAAATAGACCAATAACCATCTGTACTTATTAAACAAAAAAATACATTATTGAACTATTTATATATTGTTTAGAGTTTTTGTAAACAACCAAAAAAAAAAAAACAACTGTATCAGTCTAAAAGGAAAATCTTGAAACTTTGGGTTACAAGTTTAGATTCTGCTGTCCTCTTTCTTCGTTTTCATGGTCTGGAAAGGATACTAGCCTTCCTTAATGGTTTAGTTTCCAAGTATTTTGCCAACTGTGAATGAACTAGGTCAATGAAGGAAAACATTCTTTCTACAGCCTACATGAATATTCTGCTGTTTGAAAAACTGGACCAGCCCATCAATCATTTTGTTAATATTTGTAGATTCTCTCTCACAGAGTTGGAATATAATTTGTAAAACCTCATCAATCAGCATGTGTTTCCCCAAATCTTCACCTCATTTTAAATTCTTTTAGTTACTGTTTTAAATAAATTAACTTCTGAATGCCTTTGACAGCAAATTAGATTGGTAAGGAAATTAAAGGTATGTAAAGCATATAAAATGACTGATTTAATAATATTTCTTAAAAACCTGGAATAATTTCTTAAATATTAAAATTTTAAACATTAGATGTAATTTATGATGATTTATTTTAATATTAGCGTTTTAAAATAAAACTATTTTAAAAAGGGATCCCACTAATAACCCCTCTGATTCAAAAAATAATGTTTATAAACTTACAGATATTAAAAAAGTTAATTGGTGGTATTTCACATCTTCACCCATATGACAACCTTTGTCTCTAAAATTATAATATTTTATAAACAATAACAAGAACCTTCATAGTTAATTTATGTGAACTTGATTTTAACTGACCTGTTTTAATATTTTTATTAATTTTGACTCCTGTGAATTTTGATTTTTGGAGGTCAGATATTTCCAAACTTAGAAAGCACAACTACAGCAGATTGGATTGATTATTCCTAGCAAAGTAATTTATTGATATTAGTGATCCTATTATTGTGCAATGACTTTTAGGGAATCCAAGAGAATAACTATTTTTATTATAGGAAAAGTGCTTCCAGGTGACAGATTTTAAAGTGAAATACTTAAATCCTTTAGGCATCTCATTTTAATGAGGATGTTTTTGTTTTAAGATTTCTTTTTGAATAATGTAAAATGAATATTTTGGGTATGTGTTAGTTCAGAATTTCTCTTTAAACTTCAGCTTTATGGAGGTATAATTAACATATGAAATTGTAAGAGATTTAAAATGTACATTGTGATGATTTGATATACATATGGTATTTGAAAGGATCCCCCCCCCACATAGTTAATTAAAACACCTATCACCTCACATATTTATTTTTTCTTATTGTAAAAACATTAAAGTTCTACTCTTTTAGCAAAGTTTATGGAAATTTTTAATGATGACCACGTCTTTATTCATTTCTTTTCCTTTCAGGTTATTGATCATTAAAATGACATTGAAAGAGAGGACTCAGAAATAACAGTAAGTCTTAACCATTTGAAAGACATATCATTTAATGTTGAACTAAAGCACATGACAGCATATTTGGCAATTTTTTCCCTTCTAATTTTGTACACTGGTATAGAATGTGAGCAAAAACCCTTAGACCTCAAAGTATATTTTTATGTGAAGCCAAAATATTTTTAACTAACTCTGCTAGTCAATAATTTTTGGATTTGGCACTCTGTAGTATAGTCCTATTTTTGCAAAAAGTCAACAAAGTATTTCCCTTCTAATTCAATATCCTTTTTCCCTGAAACAATCTTTCCTTTTGGTGTGAAGGCTTATAAACTTAGTGTTTTTACAGCAACAATATTATATTAATATATAACAATATATTATATTGTTCCTTTTGCTGTGCTGGAAATAATTAATGTTTATGTTGGATTTAAACTTTTGTAGTCTGAAGATCTACTTATTACAACAAATGAGATAGGTGTGATAGGAACCCTTCTTTCCTTTCTAGAGTTAGATGATTCCTGTTAGTAATACGCTTACATTTCATATTTATAAATTGCCATTGTTCTTTTAAACCATGAATTTTAATGTTTCATATTTATAATAAGTTATTTCAATCAGCCATATGTTTTCTTCTGAAATGAACATACATCCTATACAATGAACCAGAGAATATCTTACCTTTAGTCATTATTCATTAGAATAATTTAAAATATCTGTTCTGGTCAAATTATTAAGCAATATTTTATAAAGTATTGTTTTAATGCAACAGATTTACTTCCTCTCCTGACATTAAAATATGCTTTCCTGATTATAACATTTCTACCCAAAGACAGCTGATACAAAAATGCACATAACAAAGCCTCAGTAATAAAACACAGGAAAACAATGTGAAATTCAAAACAACTGGTGAATTTAAATATACATGTGTGTGCACTCCCACACACACACGGAAATTAAATGGCTAAATAGTAATGTATCATTACATACTTTATAGATATGCAATTATATGTCATATAAGCATATAATATAGGATATATTTAAATAAATTATGTAAGTACAAGTAAGTAAATTATGTGAGTATTTATAAATATTTAAATATATGTAATTATGTAGATATATCATTATAAAAGCAATAAGTTGGAAAACTCAAAACAGACTCACATAAAGAGAAACTTTCACCTTTTCCTCCTCTTGTCTCCATGCCCTTCCCTGAGGTAGGCAGTGTGCAAGTGTGCTATGTGCCCCTGTACATCATTCAAGGGACTTTCTCCAACCTCAGAGAGCACATATGCATATTTTTACATCTCTTTTGTCAGAAAGAGACATTTTTGGTTTTGATGTTTGTTTTTATTAACAAAATACCAGGAACATAGCTCTTCAGCTTGTTTTTCATAGCTATCCCTTCAGGCTAATATGCATAATATTCCATAATGTGCACACTAACTTTTAATTAAAGAAAATAAAAATCTGAATGTTCACTGTCCTTTTTCTATCACAGCCATAAATTAGAAAGTACCCATATTGCCATGAATGGTAAATCTCAGCGATATTTTCGCTCCAGCTCTGAGAGTCATGAAAATGACACTAAGGCCTATGTTAGAACAGACATCAAGATTTGTGAAGTGAATAGTAATTCAGTAAACATGAGTTCTTGTACTGGTCTGTGATGTGTTGTTATCCATTTCCAAAAATATCTGATCTTTATTGTAGTATATGTGCCGCTTTGCTATGATGTGATGGTTGCATTCTTCAGACATCATATTTGATGAAATAAAAGAATCGTATTATAAAATTATGTGTTTCAGGAGAAAGGAATGAGTTAGAGGATGAATTTGCTATTGTACTACCATCAGTGGTTAAAATATTCAAGATTCTCTTTTAAGATTAGGCAGCATGAAGGAGCAAAAATAAATTAAGCCATAGACTTTTACAAATGAACATAATTCAAGGAAAATAAACAGTAAAATCATATTTGAGGGTAAATAACATTACTTAATGACAACATTAAGCAATTTTGTTTACAATGGCATTGATCATCAGAAAGCTGTATATATATATTTATATAAAGTATAATTTTTCATTATTTAAGTATATTACATTTATACTGATATTATATGTATTATATATTTATATATTCTATATATTATATTGATATATCTTCCATACTGATAGGTGCATCTGACTTTTGACCATAGAATATTTTTATTTTATAAAATTTAAATCCTAACACAACAGTATGACAAAGCCAGATAATGCTTTTAAAAAGGTTTTCAAATTAACAAGCTTTTAAGTCTCTGTGTGAGGATATGGTGTGTGAATATGTATTCATAGCATCGAGCCTACATTAGGAGTTAACATTGTGGATCGGGGAGTTTTAGCCTAGCTGAAGTGTGAAGAGAAAATTGACAAGAATGATTCAATAATTGATTCAATTCAAGAATGCTTCACTATCTCCCACTATTTATTGAACATTTACTATATGCTAGATAATTTTCTAAGCAGTAGAGTTATATAGTGAACACAAGTCCTAACAAGTATGATTCTTACATTCTTGTGGTAGTGATGGGGCCAGAGGAAGAGTAGACATTAACCGACAACCAAACAAATAAAAACAATCACACTATTTTTGAAAGTGATGAATAATGTGGAGAAAAAGTAAGTTGAGTGGGAAACTAGGGGAAGAGTATCGTCTATTTTTGGTTGGGGAAGGCTTTTCTGAGTTAGTAGCATCTGAGAAGAGAATTGCTGTGTACTATTATCTAGGAAAGCACATCCAGGCAGAGGGAAGAAGCTAAGTCAAGTTTCCAAGGAGAGTGTACATAGCATATCTGAGCAAAAAGTGGCCAATACAGTGGGGCAAGACCATGCAAGCTCTTCTTGGCCATGTTCAGAATATTGGAACTTTTTTCTAAGTCAACTAGAAAGCCATCCATCAGAGGTTATTGATCAGAGATATGAACTGATTTAGATTTTTAAGAATTCACTTTGCTGTGTAAATAATAGCCAGAGAGAAAAATGGAAAATAGTTAAATACTTATCATAGGACTTGAGAAAAGTGGACTTGTATCCAGTAGGTGCTTTTATTTTGTTTTTAATTTTTTAAAATATTTTATTTGCTTATTTGAGAGAAAGAGACAGAGGTAGATAGCCACAGAGATAGCAAGAGAGAGCCTAAGTGGGGAGGAAAAGGAGAAGCAGGCTCCCCACTGAGCCAGGACCCGTCCCCCCCACCACAAGGTGGGACTTGATTCTAGGACCTTTGGATCATGACCTGAGCCCAAACCAAGAGTTAGAAGCTCAACCGACTAAGCCACCCAGGTGCCCCTCCAGTAGGCGCTTTTAAATAGAATGATTTGAATACCATGATGTTTGATTTATAATTTATTTAATGCTCTCAAAAGAATAGAATATGAGTAGAATCTTTCAAACAATACTGGCATATAGTGAGTTTCCTGTCAGTACTATTATCTTCATCCTCTTTGTCATCATCATCGTTATCATTAACATTATCAAAAGGCATAAGGAAAACAATGCCCTTAGGAAGAATAATGGTCCCCTGAAAGGCTTTTACAAATATGACCTTCTTCCTTTGCTATAAGGCAAACATAAAGGGTTTTTGGGCATGCTTTTCATAGAATTGTTTAAGAAAAATACACACAGCATCCACTGCTTTATTCACTTCAAAGTTGTGGCATAAGTTATAATTATAACCTAATTTAAGGAAACATAGCAGCTAAAATAAACCTATCTGCATTATTTCTATTAACATTTTAAAAATTGAGGTTTAATCAAGCTTCCCTCCCATTTGCATGAAAATTTGATCCATATATATAGATATTCATTTTAAGTTAACTTTTTAAAGTACTAGTTAATCCTTAGATATGACTGCTCTCTGTATATTGTTATTTTGGATAAAATTTTTTCAATGCTCAGCCTCAATTGATAGGGATGGTATACATGTATACACAGCCATGCATAACAGTAACTGTGCTCCTTGAAATCCATGCCTTGGTACATGGAGAGGAGCATATTATTGAAAATTGTTCTTTTGAAAGTTGTTTTTCAACTTACTACTTCTTTAGTTTCCTGAGGACTGCTCTATAACAAAGGGCTTATTTTTTTATTTTGTGAGTATGTGTGTATCTGGTGTTGTTTTTTTGGTGTCGCTTTCTTTTTAGCCTGACAGGATGATGAATAGTGCTAATTTTAACTTGAGTTTCAAATACTGATTGATATTTATAACATACACCTTTAATATAGTAACAAAATAAACAAAAGGAGACCATTAAGCGAATGAAGAAATAGTCTACATAAAACATTCCAGTTTTTGGATCTAGGTCTGACAACTCAATTTATGTACCTTAGAACACCTATCTTGTGTGTAAATTAACTGGATAATTTCAACATATTCCATATTTTGTATATTGAACTAGAAGAATGAAGTGTTTAAAATCACAAAAGGAATTAGTAATACTCTGGAATATAAAGTGGCTTTATGAGCACTTGTCTTTTAGTAAACATTTCCAATTTAATGATAAATGAATTTGCATATCTAAGGCCAAATTTGAAATCTTCTAATGCTAAAATTCTGTCTAGTCTCAGCTAAATTATATGTGATTAACTAATAAAAGTTGACACTAAACTCATTTTATATTTTAAATGTAAAACATATGTTGCAAAAGTTAGTTTCACATCAAATACCTCCAAACCATATGTATCAGTATTTATATAAATATACATTCATAAATCTTTGTGGAATGATCTTAAAGTTAAATTGCTAGTCTTTAGAAGGTTAATATAACAATGTCCAAATGGAATTGAGATCTCACAAATAAAAACATGTGTTCTGGCCTATTTGCCATGAGCCTAGCATTGAAGTGCCTTCTGAAAGATGTTGCCATAAAGAGCTGTTTGTTTGGCCTTTCGTCCTGCTACCAAAAGAGTGTACACAGTTCAGCTGATGTCTAGAAGCTGTTATATTGTGCAAGTGGAGACAAGGGCTCTGCTTTTCTTGATAACAGTATAAATTGCTGTTTTTAAATGTCTAGATTTGGCCCTGGAAGAGAATATAGTCATGAGTATTCACCAGGGCGGGGGGGAAAAAGGAGAGACTGGGGAGGTGGGAGAGGAGTACAGAGTGAAGGAGGGCAAAGGCTCAGGTGAACCCCAGCTGGGAGGTAAGAAACCACCTCTGTGCCAAGGAATATCAGACTGTGAGCACCCATGTGCTACCTGTAAATCCAGCATTGACATAGGAGTATTTTTCATACCACATAGTATGAATAACTATAGTATTCTGGATAACCAAAGAACCAAATTTAAAAAGAAAAGTGAAACAGTCTACTTTTGTAAGACTAAATGAGACACTTCAGGTTGGTCTTCAAGTTGACCCCTTCCCTAGAGATCTTCAGTGGTATCATTTAACTAGTCTTGGTTTTTACTACATTTGGTTGCTTAAAACCTTACAGGCTCCCCATAGATGTAGCTTCACTTGCTAGAGCAGCACTACCTGTTAGCCAGATCCTTCTGAGAATGGTTAGATACCAATTAGAAAACATAAGATAAAAATTAAGAATAAGCATTTTAAAAATTGTGTAAAACTTCAGCAGAGTTATTTTGTATCTGTTGACTCGATAAAATGGAGCTGTGTTAATTTTCTAATTTAATTTTTCTAGTTATTTATTGTTATTGTGAATTTTAAAGTATCACTTCATGACTATTTGAAAAAAAAAAAAAAGTCTGGCAAACCATAGTTTGAGAAGCACTGGGCTAACACTTTTGCAATTTTAACATAGATCATTAAGACAAGTCTGATCAATAGTAAAGTGTATTGTTTTTCTACTTCCTCAAAACATTACGTTTACAATGAATTGGCTTAATTATATCCCCAAAGGAACTTATGTTTGGTTAATAAACTTCTTCCTTTCATTAAGTTAATAATTGTTAAATATTTATGTGAAAACATCCTGCATGCAAGAAAGTCGTGTTTAACACTAAATAGAATGTCAATAAGACTGCATTTATAAAATTCTAATATTATTTTATTATAAACCCAATCTTTGCTTGCTCTTACTGCTTAATTTCTCTAGTATATAGTATTTGTATGTGGTTATGTCTAAAAATTTATTGGAAAAATTAATAAGATATGAATTTACCACCCAAGATATGATTTCTCATGAAAATCTTGAATTTTTGAACTTAGGAATTATACATTTGGTCTTTGATTGAGGAAAAAATTGAAAAATCTCTTCACAAACTGTAATAATGAAATAATTCATTGACAGTTATGTTAACAAAGTATCTTCTTTTAGTAACAACTTGTGTTTTTTTCAAAGTCTTACAAGTGAAAATTATTCTTAGCTGATTCTAATAGCTAAGGGGAAGAGATATGCAAACAAGACTGCTTTTAATTTTGGAAAGCAAGCAAAATGAAATTCAAACATAGACATCAATAGAGAAAAGTGTACTCTAATTTGTCACTAAGTTCTTGCTCCCTATATTAAAACCAGCAATTCATGAAACTCACAAAGAGTCATTGTTCGCTGTGCATGTGGCAAGTCGGCAATTGCTTTATAAAAATGTATTATTAAATTGCTGTTACTGCCATCTAGTGGGAAAAAATAATCCATGTCACCATGTCAGGGATTATATCCAAAACCCTAAAGTTCTAGGAGGAAAGGGAAAGATACCTTTTGTGTGTATTGCAAGAAGTAAAACAGCAAACAAGACACGCTCTCATGGGTGTTGGAATGTAATAGGTATCTAGTCCCTAAATAAGTTCAAGAGGTTTGTGGGGAGAAAAAAAAGGCGGGAGGGGTTGCGTGCATTTGTAAGATTCATTTTGTGTAGAATGAAATCACCTATAAAATGTTATTTCCTGCTTGTATTACTTGTACACTTACTTTTTTTTTTACCTGTTGGAATGTAGATTAAGCGTTTTGCATCCGCTCATTGTCTTAAAAATTAAGATAGCTGAGGTCAGTTCTTCTCAAACTTCAAGGGACAAAGGAATCACCTGGAAACCTCATTACAATGCAGATTAAGAGTCAGTATCACAATGCCTGAGATTTGGCACTTCTAAGGACTCTCAGGTGACATTGTGCTGCTGTTTGTGATCTCGCCCTACTTTGAGTAGTGATATCCCTTGAGTAGGTAATCGTAGAGAAGGAGTTTGGAAGAGAAGCAAAACTGCCACAAAGTCTACTTCACTGTATATTATCTTGTTATAATGTAATACAGTAGTTCTTTCAATGGCCTGTAGAGTCAAATTGCTAAAATCTTTTCTTGACTTTGTTATTTGCTATGTATGTAACCTTGAACAAGATACATAGTTAACATCTCTAAGCCTCAATTTCATAATCTGTAAAATAAAATAGCAGTCACATAAGGATCCCATGGTTTTTTGTTTTGTTTTGTTTTGTTTTTGGATCCCATGGTTTTTATGAGGAATAAATGAGCTAAAAAAAAATCTCATAATGAGCCATAGGAAATTGCCTTTCTATAGATTAAAAACAAGCACCCAGTTTTATGTAGTTAAAACTAAATGTTTAAATTATGTAGCATAATGTCTAGTACAGAGTGGCTAATAGATTTAGTATCACCAACAAGTGTCACAGAGTAAATTAGTGGACATATGAATATACTTAACCCTTAGAAAGTTTTATTCAAAGAGTGCATTTTGAAATTTCCATAAGAAAAACTTGATGTAAATCCATCAAAAGTGTTACCTTGCCATGTCACCAAAGAATAAAATAAATAAGAAATTTGTGAATTACCCTGCAAAGAAATCTAGTTAAGTGTGGGAAATAGAACCACACTCACTAAGGAAATACTGGAATTATTTACTTTTGCCTTTTTCTATTACTCGGAACCAAGTCTGGAATGGAAGCGGAATGAATTTATTTTTTACTGCAGTTTCAGGTTCAGAGAAAAACTGAAAGAAAGGCATAGAAACTTCCCATACACTTCCTACTCCCAACATATGCATAGACTCTTCCATTTGCAAAGTTCCCCCAGAGTAGTACATTTGTTACAGTTGATGAACCTACAATATCACTTTAAACCCACATCCACAGTTTACGTTAGGGCTTACCTTTGGTTATGTTCTATGGATTTGGACACATGTATAATGACATGAATCCACCACTACAGCATCCTACGGAGTACTTTCATGCCCTAAAAATCCTCTGCACTCACCTCTTCATCCCTCTCTATTCACCCATGGCAGCCACCCATGCTCATGGCAGCCACTGATCTTAGTGCTGTTTCTTTTCTTTTTTTTTTTTTTAAGATTTTATTTATTCATGAGAGACAGAGAGAGAGAGACAGAGAGAGACAGAGAGAGACAGAGAGAGACAGAGAGAGAGAGAGACAGAGAGAGAAGGTAGACAGAAATAGGCTTCATGCCGGGAGCCTGACACAGGATTCAATCCTGGGTCTCCAGGATCATGCCCCGGACCTAAGGTGGTGCTAAACCACTGCACCACCCTGGCTGCCCCTTATTGTTTCCATAGTCGGCTTCCTCCCCAATGTCACAGAGTTGGAGTCATACAGTATATAGACTTTTCACATTGCCTTCTTTCACACAGTACTATACATCTAAATTTCTTCCATGTCTTTTTTTATGGCTTGATAGCTCATGTCTTTTTAGTGCTGAGTAATATTCCATTGTCTGGATGGACCACAGTTTATCTGGGAAATGTTTTTTTATTTAGCACCAGATTCGAATCACACAGCAGCACATACTGTGTGAGGACATAAAAAAGCACAGATTCTAGGTAATTTTAATATTCGTATAAGTCAATTGTGAGGAAAACAGGCCATAAAAATATATATTATTGTCTAAGTTATTAGAGCACATCATATTTTCTGTATTTTAATTTTCTGTCCTATCTTTCTTATGCTATATTTTGACATGATTTTAAAAACTATGTTACATCTTCTATGTTACATTACAAAAATCAAAAAAATTCAAATTATGGCTTAGAGTCAGGGTAGGATGTTATTAGCTTAAATTGATGTTAATGAGAGCAGCCTGGGTGGCTCAGTGGTTAAGCGCCTGCCTTCGGCCCAGGGCATGATTCTGAGACCTTGAATTGAGTCCCATTTTGGGCTCCCTGCATGGAGCCTGCTTCTCCCTCTGCCTGTGTCTCTGCTTCTCTCTCTTTGTGTCTTTCATGAATAAATAAATAAAATATTTTAAAAAATGATGTTAATGAGTATTTGTGTATGCTATCAAGTGAGAAATAATATATTTTAACTCTGAAAATTCTTTCTCTAAAATTTGAGAATTTGAAAATTTTCCAACCATTTCATGTAAATTAAAGATGACGAGTTATAAACTAGTTTTATAGTAAAGGTGACTTTTAGGGATCCCTGGGTGGCACAGTGGTTTGGCGCCTGCCTTTGGCCCAGGGCGCGATCCTGGAGACCCAGGATCGAATCCCACGTCAGGCTCCCGGTGCATGGAGCCTGCTTCTCCCTCTGCCTATGTCTCTGCCTCTCTCTCTCTCTTTCTCTCTCTCTCTCTGACTATCATAAATAAATAAAAATTTTTTTTAAAAAAAAATAAAGGTAACTTTTATTATCATGTAGTTTAAAGACTAATGTTTTAAGCTGCAAGGATAGAGGCAAGAAAAATGTGATCTATTCAACATGGGCTGCATAGTGCAGTTATCAAACAGTATTTATTGGAAGATGAAATTCAGGCTGTTATTATATAAAGGGATCAAGGAATTACTGAATTCTATTCCCAAAGGATACAATATAGGTGATCCACTGTATCAAAAGAAGGCTTAGGGGATCCCTGGGTGGCGCAGTGGTTTGGCGCCTGCCTTTGGCCCAGGGCGCGATCCTGGAGACCCGGGATTGAATCCCACATCGGGCTCCTGGTGCATGGAGCCTGCTTCTCCCTCTGCCTGTGTCTCTGCCTCTCTCTCTCTCTTCCTCTCTCTATCATAAATAAATAAAAATTTTAAAAAATATATATTAAAAAAAAAAAGAAGGCTTAACATTCTGGATACATAAATAAGAATTGGAAACAGGAACCTGAACAGAGAGTTACTTACCTAAGTTTATTGTAGCATTATTAGTGAAAGCCATTTTTATGGTGAAAGCCACTCAATGTTCAATGATAAATGGATGAATGGGGGAAAAATGTGGTATATACATGTGCTAGAATATTATTCAGCCTTAGAAAGGAATGAAATTCGTGATACCTACTACAGCAGGGATGATCCTTGAAGACATTGTGCTGAGTGAAATATACCAGACATACAAGAATAGATAATGTATGATTCCAATTATATGAGATAACTGAAATAGTCATATACATGAAGTCGGAAAGTAGAGCAGTGTTTACCATGGGCCCAGGGAGTGGGGAGATGATGAGTTATTATTTAATGGATACAGATTTTCAGTTTGGGATGATGAAAGAGTTCTGGAGATATATAGTGGTGATGGCTGCACAACAGTGGCTTAATGCCACTAAACTGTACACTTAAAATAGTTAAAGTGATAAATTCTATGATGTTATGTAATTTAAGCACATTTTAAAAATGCTAAAAAAGACTAACAAATTTCCAGGTATGATACAGCATAAAGGTGTTTTTGAGGAACCATACAATTCATCTAAAAGCAAAAATAGTCTATTCTCATCCCTGCACTTCTAAATTTGAGTTTGAATTTATGTTTGCCACATGTCAAGATACATTCAGAAAAAGAAAGAAAGTGATTTGGTACTGTTAGCTTTATCTAAAAAGCTCAACATTAGTCTGATATGATAAAGATTAAGAGTGAATATGATCACACCCAAAGAATGTAGAAAGTAAGGCAGGAAAGCCTTACCTGAATCCCCTTGGGCAACATTAATTAGTCCTCAGTATATCTCAGTTTCCTCTTTTTTTTTTTTTAAGATTTTATTTATTCATTCATGAGAGGCAGAGACATAGGCAGAGAGAGAAGCAGGCTCCCCACAAGGAGCTCGATGTAGGACTCGATCCCAGGACCCCAGGATCATGACCTGAGCCAAAGGCAGACACTCAACCACTGACCCAACCAGGCGTCCTCCAGTTTCCTTTTTATAAATCTGGTCATTGTGGGGAATTACAGAAGAGTTCAAGGCGCCCATTATCATCTCAGAGACATAGTAAGTTCTGTATGATGAGTGTTTATTATGGTTTTATTTTCTGCTGTTGTTATTGTTTCCGCTTGAGCTTTCAGGATACAGAGATTTAATTTGATATAAGTAACAAGAAGTTCAATTCAACACTATTTCACAAATATATGAAGTATAGACTCACAAAAATGAGCTTCAGGACCAAAATACATATATGTTATAAGAGATTAAACACAAGTATAAAAGCTAGAGGGCCACTCTTAACCCTTCACACTCCATACCTACTATCAGAGAGAGAGAGAATTAATAATAATATCACCAAATATTGGGATGCCTGGGCAGCTCAGCAGTTGAGCATTTATATATATATATATAGCTTACTACTCAATTTTGTATGTAAATTCATTTCACCTTCATGTCAATCCTTCCAAAATTCCTATGACAAAATATTATTTTAAAAAATTCCCAAAATCCAGGTGCCTGGGTGGCTCAGTTAGTTAAGCATGTGACTCTTGATGTCAGCTGAGGTCTCAATCTCAGGGTCATGAAGTCAAGCCCCACACATGGCTCTATGCTAGGTATGGAGCCTGCTTCAGATTCTCTCTCTCCCTCTCTCTCCCTCTGCCCCTCCCTCAGGCTCTCTCTCTCTCTCTTTCAAATAAATAAATACATCTTTTAAAAATATAAAAATTCCCAAAATAAAGCAGAGTTCTGACTGGCAAAGTCACAAGGTTAATAAGTCAACAGTGAGGACTGAACATCAGGACTTCTGATTCCAAATCTAATCTCTTCCTCATGCCCTGCTGCATATTGTACCATAAGCATGGGCCAAATATTGAAAATCTTTGTTTCATCATACTGGACCCTTAGTCCACAAGTTTGTTCAAGAAAAATAAATGGTAAAAAAAAAATACGTAAATTCACAACTTAAAAGTTCTTTTAGGTAGAATTTCTTAGACACAGGTGCTCCAATCAATGGAAAGTCAAACTTCCCTGTAGCTGACTAGTTTTGAGAATCCTAAGGGGCAGAAACTTGAAATTTCTGCAGATATTTGGATAGAATAATTTTTATCCCTAAATCTTAAAGTTCCAGTTTTAAAGCTGCTAGCAGGAGTTGAATTGCAAACCTCTTACAATACCACCACAGAGGGACATAACAGTGTTCACACAATTTTGAATATCTCAGTTAAAATTTTTGTGTATGCACCTATATTTTGCTTCATACAAATGTGTCTATACAGTATACTCATTGTTTGCCTTCTTCTTCTGGATTGCTTTTTCACTTTTCTTCACTGATGTTTGCTTTATGCAGGTGCAGGCAGATTTTTACTATCACAGCTCCATCTAGAATTATCCATGTATTATCAGTGCTCTGGGCTGAAATTCTGGTCATCAGCATTACTTCACTTTAGAAAACAGACTGGTTGTTAGTAGGTGGGAACACTGTATAACTTGATTGCTGTGTTAATACAATATGCTGGTTAGCAATGGTTTAAAGACCACATTTATTATGTAAAAATGTATATATTTTGTTTTCATACCTCTTTATAGGGCTAGAATTTTTTTTCAGTATGGGCGTATAGAAGGCATGTCATTTGTTTTGTTAATTGCTACGTGCCACCTGAAACTTTATTATTCCTCCAAAGGAAATGACCAGTTTGTTCTTTAAAAAGACCTAGGTAAAACCCAAATGACTTACCCTGCTTTTAGAGTACTCTCTTTTCTGAATAGATGATGTAAAAAACTTGCACATGTAAAGCAAATCTTGTTTTAGGCAACAACTCAAGGGACCAGCAAAATTGACTGCCTAAGAAAGATGCATAGTTACAGATTGAGCAAAAATGTCCTTGAAATTTAGAATACATTTAAAGCAGCATATAAATCATCAGTGATCCATGTAGCTGATGCCAGAAAGAAAAAAAAAATTAAAAATTTCCCTGAAAAATGGATGTTAGGTAAGATCCTAAAGAAAAAGCCATAATCAAAATTGATTGCTTCAGAATACTGATGTAAAATACTGCTAGATAGTTTGCTAATTTTGTGGGCCTGAAAACAATAGCAAGAGTTCATGAAAATGTTGTTCCTCAGTAGATTGTTAAATGCTATATTTGTTATATGAATGGTCAATGTTTATGGTAAAAAATGGAAGATGCAGCTGAACAAGAAATAGGGATATTATTCATAACCTCTGTTTTAAATATAACCTATGCTCATTTTGGTATACAACCTTTTATACATTTTTTTCTACATATATACATCCTTATATACATCAGTTGGCCCATGTCATATGCATTCTTTTATAATTAGCACTTTTAGCATATACCGGGGAAAACTTTTTATGTCTATAGTTTTTGAGAAATTTAAGTATTATTTTTTAATAAGCAGAACAATTAACCCTTAAGAACATAGCCCCTTTCTGTTGATTTTCACAGAGTATCTATTTGGAAATGATAGGAAAGTGCATCCCAATTTAGTGCTTTCCTGGTAATGCCACATATGTTCCTTGTAGTCTAGGTGATTGTGGGTATAACTTTTGGGCATGATATCTGTGTTTAAGCTGTAGGTTCTGAGTACATTCTGGAATGAGTATGCACAGAGATTGGGCATGTCGGAGTGTGAGACCAAGCTGGGGTACAGCATGTAGAACATAGGAATAAGCCACCTTCAGAAACAAGTGAACAGGAACTGGAAAGTACTTCAATATAGAGGAGAAGAGCTCTGGCAAAGGTATCACAAACTGGAGAAGCATGAATTGTCAGTGTGAGCAGTTTATCCATCTATAAACTAGAGGACAACTCTAAAGTCTAGGATCTAAGACTGTGAAATGGAGATGGGTCATAAGAACCAATTTTAAAAGTCCTTCGCATCCATTAATTCTATTCATAGTTATTGAGCATGGGATAATTTTATACACTATTTCTAGCTTCAAGCAGTTTATAATCTATATGGTGCAATAAGACATGATTGTCAAGTGATATGGTATGAGGCAGTACATAAACACTGTGATCCAAGAGTAAGTACTATAGGAAATCATATAGTGGAAAGGTTACTTCTGACTTTGGTGATCTAGAAATTTATGATGATAATAGCAACTGATATTGACAAGTATTTTATAGACTTCACTGAATTTTATCCTCACAGCAGTACTGTGAGATAAGCTGTTATTATCAGGAAGACAGTGTGTATGGTGGTTACGGTCTTGGAGCCAGAATGTCTGGGATTGCATCCCAGCCACTTACTATTGTGGCTTTTGTAAATTTATTTAACTCTCTGTGTTTCAGTTTTCTCATCTATCTGAAAGAAATAATGACCGGATCTACCTCATATATTTGTAAAGGCTAAATATGTTAATAGACATAAAGTACTTTGAACTAAACTATACAGATGTCAATTATTATTAGTTTCATGTTTCGTGACAAAGAAATAAGGTTTAGGCAATTGAGATAATATACCCAAGTTATGCAAGCTGTAAATGGTTGGAACAAGGGTCAGGTCTAGCTTTGCTCTCTTCTGAATCTAAGTTCTGAATTTAACCACTTTGATGCTTCAAATTTTAAGGATGAAACAAATGAGTCAAAGACAAGGATTTTTGATCATGGATAACTAGAATCATTAGCAAAATAGGGTGAGGACTGTGAAAGGGTTGTTTTTTGTTTGTTTGGTTTGGTTTTTCTTTCTTTCTTTTTTTTTTTCTTGGTTGCTATTGTTGTTTTTGGAAGGAAGAAAGGTTCAATTTAAAATGTCTTGAATTGGAACTGGTGCCAAGGCATTCAGGGTGAAATATGTAACTGTTATTTAGAAATCCTGGACTGGAAATTAGGAAAGAGTAGGAGTGGACACTGGGGAGATATACCTATGTAAACTTAGCAATGAAGGCTGTAAGAGTAGATAAGATTGGCAGGGAGATAATATTTTAAAAGAAAAAAAAAAAACTTAAAAAGAAGGCCAAAGTCAGAAGTCATTCTCTTATTGAACATGGGGAAGAGGAATTATGAAAAGGATTCAGAGGTAAGGTTGAGAGTCCATAGAGACAGTGATAGCCAGTTAGCATGGAAGAGCAAGTCTAAGAATTTCAGTGAGGATAAAGTGGAATTTCTCAACTATGTCAGTAGAGAGGAAAGGCAATCCTAGTCTGTTGATCTTGAAATTGCTCATGAGGTACGGACCTCAGAGATTTCTATGAGTCTGGCAATGTTTTTGTTTTTGTTTTTGTGGGGATTTTTTTGGTGGGGAGAGGGGAGTAGATAGAAGTAGGGTGGGAAGAGCACTCTTTTTAGAGCACTCAAAAATACCAGGGTTCCATTTTATCTTGGTCCATCCCAGCCTGTAAGGTATTTTTCTGTAATAATCTTGAACTATGTCAGGGTCATATGGAATTATGATATGGGGGTCAGTTTCATCAGGTCTTTTAGATGGAAAAGTGCTGTTCTAGAGCTACAACATTAGCTCTCTTTCTGATCACACTTTCTTAGAAATACTAGAGATCTGGAACCAAAGAGACATGGGCAGAGAGCTTTATAACCCACATTCTACAATACTAGGCTCATGTGACTGTTCACATTTAAATTGATTAAAGTTAAATAAAATGTAAAATTAACTTTTTCAATTGTATTCTCCACATCTCAAATGTTCAAAAGACACATAGGGCTTTTGACTATCTTATTAGGTGTTAAAAAACTGTAGAATAGTTCTATCTTCCCAGAGAGTTCTATTGGACAGTGTTGCCTTTGATAGCTTGTATCTTGAGATTTCTGTGATTCTTTGGTAAAGTTTGGCTGTCACAGGAATGGAGGTTTTAGAGATTTCCAACTCAAATAAATAGCAATAATAAACAATAATTAGAAACAACAATTTTTTTCTTCACATCCTGTTTTAATAATAATTTGTGTCATCTATGATAAAAAATCTATCTCACTCAATCTCACTCATTTCATACATATAATTTTAACTTGTGAAAAAAAACCTTTCTGTTTTAATTCATAGTAACAAGATGATCACCTACCAATCATTGATCAGTCCATCAGTGTGATATAGAAATTATATTTAAAAGCTAATTAATATCTCAGCAATAAAATGACTAAATGAACATAATAACTTATTCTTTATGAATAATTAAGTAAACAATTCCAAATATGGATTATATAATTACTATTTTGATTCCACTTGAAAATGAAAGAAAAAATGTTTCGTGTAGATATTAACTGGAACTTCTATAAGATAATTATGCTTTTTTCCAATTTAATAAATATTGATGTTCATTGAGGAGGAATAAATTCAGCTTGTCAAAATGACATTTTAAAAATTATTTTGATTAATACCATGAGAGGTTTCTCTCTGTAACCACTATGATGCTTGCTGTTAGTGTTGCATCAAAGGCATGCCATCTGCAGATAATTGGTGCTTAGTTTTACAAATACACAAAATAGTTCCCAAATATTATTCCTTGACAAGTTACTTGATGGCTTCCATAATTTTTGCTAGTATATTTTCTATTTAAGGTGAAGGTCAAATGATGTTTTTGCATGCATTTTTAGAAATATGAAAATACATAGTAGTAAGGCAGTTTTTACATAGACATGGACATCATTTTTAATTTGCATCATTTCAGAGAAAAGAGAAGGACTTCTCTGTGTATGTACCATATGGTTTTTGGCTTTTCTTAGTCAAGTATTTCCAAATATGGTCTCCCATAAATGCCTTATTATTTCCTGTTTCTGTTTATCAAAGACACCAGGCCATTTATCTTCCCCAGAAATTTTGAATTTCAGTCTCATGTGGATAAAGCTGGGAAATTGAGTTTGCCTTTAATATTTATACTGACATTAAATATATGGTAAATTCTGCTTGGGGAGCAGTTTGTAGTAAATGGAACTAAATTGTACCTTTTAGAAATTAATGATGGTAAAATCACTTTATTGTTATTTGTTTTTCTTTAAAAAGTTACAGAAAATTATAACAAATATTTTAATAAAATTAATTGTATTTTCAACTAAGTGTAGGAATAAATTTACTAAGGTTTATTTTGTATGCCTTAGCTAAGAAATGACAGAAAACCAAATAGGATAATTTAATAGTAGCAGTATGGATTTTCTGTAATAGAATGAAAATAAGCTATAGTTGAGAGGAAAACATCTAATTCTAGAGCCCAAAGGAAAGCTGGAAAGCTGTTGAAGTTCCTTGTCTCTTAAGAAGTTATTAATTTTTATTATTCCATAAATGTTCTGCTGATTTCTTAGTTGTTTATCTATAATTAATCCTTAGAAAGATGCTTCATTATTGACATGAATATCCTAAAGGCATCATTGGAAGTCATTTCATACATGTCCAGTGAATTCAAGGTGATTTGCAGAGTCCAGTGATGGTTGGATTCAGGAGCAGAAGCTTAAATCAGATTTTAGTTTTCCAAGATTAGAAATGGATTATCTATTTGGGTAGTCTCATATTTTATATTTTAAGTTGTATTTTAAAATGAATTCCTCTTTTATATGATCTTAGACTCTAAGATCATTCATGCTCTGTCACCATCTTGGTCCTTTAAGTTAATTTGCTTAGTTACACATTTTCATAAGAACAATGGAGTAGGTTTGCTTCACAGTTGAAGTTTTTCTTCTATCTCACATCTTTCCTTGGCTATCACATGATTAATTCAACAATTTATTCAAACCCAGGCTCCCCAGGCATTCTGTTGTCTCCATTTGCGTTCTATCTTTGTGGCTCACATATCAGACAAATTCAGTTCCAGATGCTTGATGTTGACAATTTAAACTTTAATTTAGAATCACATGAAGTATATTTAAAGGCATTGTTAGGGGGTGCCTGGTTGGCTCAGTAGGTTAAGTGTCTGTCTTCAGCTCAGGTCATGATCCCAGAGTCCCGAGATAGAGCCTTGCATGGGACTCCCTGCTTTGTGGAGGGTCTGCTTCTCCCTCTCCTCTGCCTGCCACTCCTCCTGCTTGTGTATGCTCTGTTTCTCTCTCTCTATGAAATAATAAATAAATAAACAAATAAATAAATAAATAACTATTTTTTAAAAATAAAGGCATTTCTAGATTTTCCTTATAAGACAAGATACTTTTACAAATTTTAAACATTTTCCTGAATGTTGTTATAATAATATGGTTTAGAATTTTCACAATGGCTACTAATATCATTAAATATTGGATGGTTATGATCATAGTATTATTGTGACCTTTCATTTTAGATCATTTGGCGGTAAAATATAATTTTCATGGATCTAGAGAAATCTAGAGTTTGGGGACAGCTTGGTTTTGTGAAAAGAACTTTAACAGTCAAATTATCTGTGGATAGACAAGTTCAGTCTTAGCCCTTCCATTTACCAGCTATAGACACTCAAGTAATTCAGCCTCTCTGAGCCTTGGTTTCACCAAGTAGAAAATGGAAATGCTACATTGCTGTAGTACTAAAAGTCTCAAATGAGGAGATTCTAGAAAAACTATTACAATATGTCAGATTAGAATCTTAATAAATGTCAACTACCTTCTCTTATCTTCACCTTATTCCAAATTGTAGTTATTTTGTAGCACCATGTTGATTTTTAATGTAAACAGATACCAAATTTTAGCTATACCCCAACTCATCCATGTACATTCAGTCAGTTCTTGTATAGTTCATAGAATCCTAACAGTTTAGATTTGGAAGGGCCTTAAATAACTTCTAGTGTAATCTTTCATCTACAGGCAGATAGTCTTCCATATTATGTTTGGATATTGCTAATCCTGAGAACTCTACTTAACAAAGTAACACATATAATTTTTGAAATTTAACTTGTATGATGACCTAAAATCAGTTCCTGTAGTTAAACAAAACCTTTTTCACATCTAAAAACCATTGTTACTGTACCTTGCATTTCTATGTGTGAAGACTCCAGTACTGACTTTAGTTATGCTTCATATGAAAAATTTTCCAGATCCTTCACAACCCTCTCAATCTCCACTTTTAAAGTATTGTATTATTTCAATGAAATTATAAAATTCATTAATCATATTTCCCTGTAAAATACTGTTGCTCCTAATCCTAATAATGGCACTAGCTTTCTCCTGGTCACACAGTGAAATACAATGCAATACAACCACGCCAAAGTGTTTTACATCTATATTTTTAAAATAAAAGTCCTTGAGTTGGATATATTATACTTTATCTTAAAAATGTAAAAATAAAAGAAGTTGGAAATCAGCCACATTCATGCTTTCACAAATATGTATTACATACTACAGAAAATAAAAAATACTACTTTTGCTAAAGAACTGGCAGTCTAGTTGGGAAGCCAAGAAAGGAAAAATAATGCAACATGAAAAGTTTTCTACTATAGTACTTCTTAAACTATCTGTGCTGAAGGAGACTTTTCTAAAATGTTTAATCTTTATACACTAAATTTTTGGAAAACATAATAAAATTATGTTGCTAGAAAAAATACAATAAAATCTCTTAAGATACAATCCCCCACTTATTGTCTTACTTCACAGATTTAAAAATTATTTTGCTCTAACATTTCTAAATTCTTATTAATTTTTGTATCCTAACTTTGTCCCAGAAAGGTAAGAAAAAAGATAGACAAGAGGCAGGAACCCTCAACTCACACTTGGAGTTGCACTGTCTTATTGAATATAAATATGAGGCATGACTGGATCAGGAAGAGAGAAGTGGTAGGTCCTAGAGAAATTTGTAGGTGTTAAATACACAACAATGAACAGACCAAAGTTTCTGCCACCCTGAGGTAAATTTACATCATACTAGAGAAAGGCAGATGTAAATGAGGTAAAAGATATAGTACATTGTATGTTTATAAGTTCAATAGAGAAAATTAAAGCTGACAAAAAAGATAAGGAGAGCATGTTGGTAGGTTGCAAAAAAGAAATTTAGGGGCTTGTCTTTTGATTCTCGGTTTAACAGTATTTTGTTTTTGTTTTTCAATAAAATAAATGTCTAATCACCCCTCTCTGGTGGTGATTGTATAAATTTAACTCCTGCAACCTGCTAATTTGTAAACTGCAAGATTGGATTATCTGATAGAGATATAGTCTCTTATTTCTAGGGTAATTTTACTTTTTAATACATTGATTTTTATATTTTAAAAAACACATTACTATGTATTTTTATTATTGATAATTGATTTAAGATATTTTGCCTGTGCTTATAAATGACACTAGGCTATGATTTTTTAATTGTACCATTCTCATTGGCCTTCTTATCATCAAAAATATGTTAACTTTACAAAAAGAATTGGATAAGGGATCCCTGGGTGGCTCAGCGGTTTGGCGCCTGCCTTTGGCCCAGGGCGTGATCCTGGAGCCCTGGAGCCTCGAGATTGAGTCCCACGTCGGGCTCCCGGCATGGAGCCTGCTTCTCCCTCCCTCTGCCTCTCTCTCTCTCTCTCTCTCTATGTCTATCATAAATAAATAAATCTTTAAAATAATAAATAAAAAGAATTGGATAGGTTTCTGTCCTTTTTTTTTAGATCTATGAAGAATTTTGTGAGTGATAGAGAACATATGTTCTTTGAAGAGATAGTAAAATTTACCTGTAAAACTGGGCAAGTTGCTAAGTATTGTCCAATTCACTATTTCTTTCTTTAACCAATATCAAATTTAGAATATTTCCTATCTGTTGAGGTTTCTATTTTATTGATTATAGAATTAATTACTAAGATTTTTAATTATTTTCATGTCAACCTATTTTTGTTAGTATCTGCTATTATATGCTCTTTTTTATTCTAGCCATACATATCCTAGCTTGGTTTAATTTCTGATTGAAAAACTCTGTATTCCCTTTAACATAAGATCTGGTCCTTCTGTAAAGCTAACTCCCTAGACAGCTTCAGCTGTGATTGTGTTATTTTGTTGTTATTTATTCTTTTTCAAACTCTCATTCCAGAAGGGAGCTTTATTTACCTTATTCCCTCATTTTAAGCAAAGGGCCTGGATGTCTTTGGTCCCCCAACTCATGTGGAAGATTTTTTTCTACCATCAGAGGCTGAATACAGGATCACTCTGTTCACTTTCACACTGTGGCCCTTTAACCTCAACTGGCTGATTTGTGTTTCTCTTTTGAGATTTCATCCCATTTGAGCTTATCTTTGTCTCCAGATTTTTTTTTCTTCCCATACTTTCTTTACTTTACTATGTATTTGAAGTGGTAGAAATATGTCCAAGTGTAAATGTTGGGCCATCTTGTTTCAAATAATCTTTTTGCTAAAATGAAATCTCTAAATGTTTTCTTTAAAAGTGATGTTTTATTGGGGTATCCCAAAATATAGTTTATTCAAATGAAAACTTATGTAATAATATATATAACAGGATGTCACATGGGCCTTTTCTTAGAGATCTAAAATTTTGAATGGGGTCTTATATCTGAAAACCATGGTATATGTGTGCACACATTCTAAATAAATATTCTAAACCCTCAAATTGGACACTAGAGAAAGTATCCTGGCTGTCTCATCCTGAAAGGAATCATCATTGACCTCAAAAACTCACAAAAGCATCCCATTAGAATTATCACCAACATAAGTTACAATTGATCCAATTAAGAAAGATCTTTTCTGGGACACCTGGGTTAATCAGTGGTTGAGCATCTGTCTTTGGCTCAGGTCCTGATTCTGAGATCTTGGGATCAATTCCCACATTGGGCTCCCTGTGGGGAGCCTGCTTCTCCCTCTGCCTATGTCTCTGCCTCTCTCTCTCTCTCATGAATAAATAAATAAAACCTTTAAAAAATAAAAAAGGAAGATTTTTTTCTGCACCTTAAGCTCTCATCCATTTCTCTTCTGTAATCATGAGCCAGGATAGTAAATGGGCAGAGGAACTCAAGATATAAATTGTGAGAAGAAATGAGTACATACAACTTTTCCTCCCTCCCTACCATTGCATTTTCTGAGCCTGAGGCAAGAAGCTTCTAGTTCAGCTAGAAGAGGTGAAAGTATTAGACTGGACAGTAAATTGTAATGCAAATTGCCCACAGATCTATGGATTTTCTCAAGATTTTCCCAGGAAGAATGGTTGTAGATTCAGAGTAGCATAAATTAAAGACAGTAGTAAAAATAAATAAAGTTGTTTTATTTTGGACTTTGGTTTCTACTAGTCCAGATTATTCAATAAATCTGTTCACAAAATTTTATGTTAGACCCTATTATATATTTTCCTTGCCATTATGGTTAATAATGCAACATTGAAAGTCTTAAAAGAAATGGATACCAGTTTTGAAATATTCATGTGTATACACTTTTTGATTGAGGCAAAAATGTTTAATGAAATCAAGCCTTCCAGACTTTAAATTGCAATCCAATTCACATGAATACAAATGAGCTTAAAAATAATATTGCATATGTATAAAAAGTCAAATAAGGGAAATATAAATCAGCAGCTATACTTGTGTCTGTTTAATTTTAAGATATGATAAAAAATTGCTCTGCTGTGGCTCATTAACACACTACTAAAAAACAAATTATTTTTTTTACATTTTATGTAACATTTTATTTTGCCTGATTATGTGTTCTCATAAAATAGACCTCTGTGACTTATATAAATGTGAAAAGAGGTTATTTCTGAGAAATATTATTGGCAATAAGAAATTGACTTAGGTAAACTACTTTAGAATTGCTAGGGGCTTGTATGGAGATCAAATTTATCACCGTGTAAATTCAGAGCATATACATTTAATTTCTAGCTTTATATTGTTGTTTTTTGTGTGTATACATCCTGATGCATTCTTTCCTCACATTCTCCAGTTTTCTGATTCCTTTCCCTTGACTTTCTCTAAGACATAGATAAGTTGAATGTTATTAGTAGCAGTGACCTATTAGAATGTTTGTACAAACTCCATAAAATTTTATATTAATAGAGTAAATCATTCAGTAATATGATGCAGACCAAAAATCTTTTCTTCAACCCCAAATCTTTTCTAAATCATGTAGGGCTATACAGAATTGTGTGATATTTTGATTTATGAATATTATTTATTAATATGTTTTAGAGTTGGCAACTACATCATAACATTTAGCAATATTAAAGACTACTTTCTTATTATAAAATTAGCATATAGCCCTGTTGTCAAGAATATGCCAACATAAATAAAACAAACATGAATTAAAACATATAAATACGTAAAGATCACCTGAAACTGCTAGACTTAGAAGAAATGATTAAATGCATGAATGAACATACTCTATAGAACTTTTATTTTATATGAACAGTAAGGACTTGGGGAAGTTTTATCTCATATTAGCATTAAGAAATTGGGTACAAATGTATAAGTTGGTCTTTGTAGTAAGTGTTTTGTTTTAATTTCACTTGAATGTAATATTACGGAGAAATTCTGAGATTTTAATTAGTTGTCAAGAGAGGTAAAAGAAAGGCATTCAAAAGCAGATTTGAATAAACATTCCATATTTACCATTTTTGAAAGCTCCATGGTGAACTGCATAAAGCTTTGTCATCCAGAGAACTTATTACTAAAACTTGCCCAGTAGCCTTGGATTGACATTAATAGGGAAAAAAATAAATGTAATTCATTTTCCAAGGCATTGAAGTATGCTAAACAAGGTAAAAAATGTAAAATAATTTTAAAAGTTTAAAATGATATTGAAATTTAAGTTCATTTTATCTTAGTCATTTTCATCATCATCGTTATGGAAGACAGGCAGATTTTATACACCAGAATTATTTATTCTAGTTTAGATTAAAAGCTGCTTCCTGACATGAGTTGAGTCATATATCTACTTTTTTGAGATATTATTGGCTGAAACATGTTGATTAAATTTTGTAGTAACTCAATTACAAGATTCATAGCTGATAAACCTTTAATGTAGTTTATAATTTTATAATATGAACTGACATTTCTCTAGTGCAAGGCAGTTTCCAAAATGCTGTCGTAAGCATGGTCTCTTTTGATTCCTAGAATAATCTTTGCCTAGAAAACAATAACCTTCTTTTATAGATGAAAAAAATTAAGTTTCATAAATATTAAGGCACTCAGCTCTTAGATGACTGAATCAGAACTCAGTTCATGTCAAGAAAGGTAGTATATTGTCAAGGTTAAGAGTCTGAACACTTGGGACGTCAAGTGGCTCAGTGGTTGAGTGTCTGCCTTTGGCTCAGGTGATGATCCTGGGGTCCTGGGATGGAGTCCTGCATCAGGCTCCCTGCAGGCAACCTGTTTCTCCCTCTACCTCTGTCTCTGCCTCTCTCTCTGTAACTCTCATGAATGAATAAATAAAATCTTAAAAAAAAAAGAGTCTGGACACTGGGGAGAGAAGGTTTGAGTTCAAATTCAGAATTTTCTTTCTACTAGTGTATACTCTGGGCAATTAAAAAAAAACTCTTTGTATCTAAATTTCCTTAATCAGTTAAATGAAGATAATGGAGGTATCTTCCTTATAGGGTTGTTGTGATGAGTAAATGAATTGGCACCTGAAAAATGCTATGAACGTATTTGATATTCTTTCATTAGATACAGTAAATATCTATTGATAATTGTTGATTAGTACTGATTCACCTTTAAATTCCAAATCGCAGTTATTTAATGTACTGGACAGAACTCTTGCAGCCTTAGTGAGAGATGCCTAACTTAAAGTAGTGTAAGCAAAAACAAAAAGTGAATTATTGGAACATTGTGTTGGGAATGTTGCTCTATAGTAATTCACTGATTAAAGGAACACCTGAATCTCTGATGAGATGGAACTGGCGACTCAGTTCTTTACCAACGTATACCTCCCTCTATTTCTCATTTCTGCTTCACCTGAAGGGTGTGCCTTATTTTCTGCAGTAGAAAGGCTTTGTCCATGTCAATCACAGGGGAAGTCTGCTTAACATCTGTGCCCGTCCTTTTTCTTTCTACCAGTATTGCTAGGAGAAATGGAGATGCCTGGGTCATATACTCATCTCTGTGTCTAGGGGATTGGTTTGTTCAGAATCAATTTGGTGGAAACATGTGCTGGTCAGAAAAAGAAAGCAAAAATAAACATGTGAAACAATGCACTATATTTGACTTTTTAAACATTAAAAAAATAAGTAAAAATAAAAGTTTGAAAAAATCTTTAAATTTACATTAAACACTAAATCTGTTCTCTAAGGTTTTCATCAGGTCCCCTTTTAATTTTTTTAAAGATTTTATTTATTTATTCATGAGAGACACAGAGAGAGAAGCAGAGACACAGGCAGATGGAAAAGCAGGCTCCCTGCAGGGAGCCTGATGTGGGACTCAATCCTGGGACCCAGGATTATGCCCTGAGCCAAAGGCAGACGCTCAACCACTGAGCCACCCAGGTGTCCCCCCCTTTCCACTTTACATGGTTATTATATCATCATGATGGCTAGTACCAGACAGAAGCCTTTTTTTTTTTTAAGATTATTTTACCTAATTTTATTTGAGAGTGCGCTGGGGAGGGGCAGAGGGAGAGAGAGAATCTCAAGCAGACTCCCCCCTGAGTGTGTAGTCCCTCATGGGATTGGATCTCATGACCCTGAAATCGTGACTTAACCAGATACCAAGAGTCAGATACTTAACTGACTGTGCCACCCAGGTGCTTTTGGGCAGAGGCCTCTTATCCTTTCCTGGCATCTGAGTATAAAGGAAGATATTTGCTTGCAGGATTCTCTATCAATAGATAAGTTGGTAATAGTCTGATTTCAAAAACAGATCAGAGCAAGTATGCAGCCATATAATTAATGACACATTTACCAGACATTCATGTGTTATATCAAGGTGACAACAAAAGGTTCACTCTGATAATTACAAAAATGAGTTTATAAATCTAACTGTACTAGTGACTTAATTATTGAATTAAAGAGTTGATTTGGAGAAATTAAAACTACACTTCAAAGAAGAACTATATTTTTAACAATGTAATTATCCTAGGTTGACACCTACTTCAACCTCTTGCTCACTATGCAACTGGTTTCATGCTTAAATAGTACTTCTGCTTTATACTTGCTAAGAATGCTTCCTTTTCCTGCATTCTTTAAGTTCTGCAATTATCCTCTATATTCACACTTGAACTCCTCACCCATCCCCAAACCTGTTCTTCCTCCTATCATTTCTAATTCAGTAGTTGCCAAGTATACAGCCTACATGCCACCCTTGAACTCTTTCCCAACTCCATATTTCATCAATTAATTGAATCTTACCCCTAACTGGTTCTTTATTTACTTATTTATATCATTACTTTCACTCTCATAAATTAGGCTACCGTCTCTCTACTGAATTACTGAAACATTTTATTAGTTTTCTTATTTTCAAGTCTTCCCTCATCTGGTCTATTCTCTATCCTTCAACACAGTGATCTTTCTCAAATGGAATTGCCATCGTGCTAAAACCTGTTCAGTGGCTCCATTGCACTTGGAATGAAGCTTCATGTCTTTCCTTGGGCAACTGAGCCCTTTGTTCTTGTTTTTACATCTCCAAGTGTTATATTCTGGTTTGAATTCTTTCAAGTTATAATCTAAATAGTGCTAAAATATTGATTAGGATGCTAGTTCTCATCTTCATTCCATAGGAGCTTCAGATTAAAATATCTCCTCAATATTATGCAAATAGTAGCATTTTAATAAACCAACATTAAATGAATACAAAGGGTTATTAAAACTTTATTTATTTATTTTTATTGATATATGATTTACATATAATGTTGCATAATTTTGATGACACATTTGGTTAGTTGCATTTATATATTACAATACAATTACCACATGATTACTACCTGATAAAATGCTAGTATGAAAAATACCTTTTACATATTTAAATACACCAATTAATTTCCATATCATTACATTACCTAGTATAAAATAGAAACTTCATTTTCCTCTGGAAGAATATATATATTGTATATAGACATAAAATGAATATATAATTTGGATTTGGTTTATATTACTTCTTTTCTGGCCGTCCCCTTTTAATATAGCTGAAAAATCCTGGCATATGCTTCTATTTCTTTCATTATTAATATTAATACTGCTTTGGGATACAAGGCTTTCCAGGAATAATGTTTCCAAATAAGTAATTATGTAATTATCCAATAGTGCTCTGCTATTTTTATTTTCTTGTCATATATACAGCAACTATCAAGAGCAGTCAGTGGAGATATATAGGCAAAAAGAGGTTTTGATAATGTAGAATAGTTCATTCATTCCCTGAGGTAAGAATGTTAATAGTGTGACATGTGCATATTGAACATAGGACTCTTCTATTTTCTTGTAAAGTTTCAGCATAATGATCTTTCTCACTGATCAATAATAATCCCTTGTGTTCTGTATTTCTTCTGGTCCTTGTATGAATAAATATACTGTAAATGTAAAGATAGAAAATATACATCTCCTCTGAAACTTTGTGGTTTCCTTGGATAATGAAGGTTGATAACTAAATGCAGCTGCAAATATACTTGGCTTCACTATTGTGTCCTGCATCTGATGATGGTATATAGACACTTTACAGCACAAGATTTTCCTAGTTCCATGTACAGATCACTCTTTAACCTTTCATCTTTATGGCTTAGAAACATTGTAACACCTCTCTGATGACACTAGTATTTTAAAGCTTTCAATGACTAAGAAATAAGCTATTAATAATAACTAAAGTCAAATATAACAAAAGGTATTATATTGTTTTTGACACATCCAGTTTTATTTGAGATAGAATAAAGGTTTTTGGTAACCAGTCAGGTCTATTTCAAAATTTGTATCATGAAATATTATGAAGAAAAAGAAAGGAAAAACAAAAAAAAGAAAATTAACAATGTCTTCGATAATATTATTATTAAAGTTTCCTTTCTTCAGAATGTTTCAATAACCAATGATTTTTTTCCTATATATCTGACAAAGATAATCCAGATCCAATAAAAATTGAATTATAATAAAATGAAATATAGTTATTGTAAAGAATTTTAAAAGCATGGAAAATCGAAAGTACTCATTTCATCACCTAGTAAATAAACAATATTATTTTTTTATTTCAATCATTCTAGTCTTTTTACAAGTAATATTCATATACCTAATGGAAAAAATGAGGCTTATGTTATTCTTTTATACCTCACACAATTATATGAATATTGTTAAACATTGGTTCAAAATTTTATTTTAATGGCTATGTAATTGAATTCTTAATGGTCTACCATTTATTTTATCATTCTTCAAATGTTAAACAGATTGTTTATTTCTTTTTCACTATTACAAATGGCACTTTAATAAATGTGCATATGATGTCCAGATTTCTACTTCAATATAGATTAGTAATGCCTGGAAGGGAAATTACTGTTTTGTAGTTATCTCTATCATAGCTTCTGGACAACACCAAGTGTAGATGCAGTGAGGAAGGCTTGAATTGCTACCTTAGTGCAAGTAATATGATATATTAACATTTTATTTTTCCATTTATATTTATTACTTACATCACATGAACAAATCTTGGTTATTACATGGGCACTATATAAATATAAAGCTCTATTGTTGATATAATGACATCCTAGACTTAAGATAATTCACTAAAGATACTGTATTATTTTTTCTAAGATTTTTGTTTATTTATTTTGAGAGAGAGTGAGCAAGAGAGGGCACAAGCGAGGGGGAGAATCAAAAGGAGAGGCAGAAGCAGACTCCTGTTCATCAGGGAGCCCAACATAAGGGCTGCATCATGGGACTCTGAGATCATGACCTGAGTCAAAGGCAGACTCAGCCACTTAACCAACTGAGCCACCTAGTGTCCCTAGAGGTACCGTCTTCTTGATTGGAGCTTGTATGACTCATATTCAACTGAATGGTTAAATTATGCTTCTAAAATTTACATAAAGGATTGGCTTCACTTATTTCATTCTAGAATTTTTCAGATTATGTCTATTATATTACTTTTCAAAAAAAAAGATTATATTTTATCTCTACTAAAGAGAATACTTCTGTAAATAATCTTTTTTTTAAGATTATTTATTCATTTATTCATGAGAGACACACAGAGAGAGGCAGAGACACAGGCAGAGGGAGAAACAGACTCCACGCAGGGAGCCTGATGTGGGACTCAATTCCAGAACTCTGGGATCAGAACCTGAGCTGAAGGCAGATAACCACTGAGCCACTCAGGTGCCCCCTTCTGTAAATAATCTTAAGTAAAAATATATTAATGACATGACTAATATCACATTTGTTTTTAAGGATCAGTTGAATTTTGATGACATTACTTAATATAACAAAATAGAATCTATTAATTTAGCACATTACAAGTTCTATTATTGGCTGGCTGTATTTGGAAATAAGGTAAGGATTCAGCTTCCAGAATTGGTACTATTAGCATTTTCATTTAAGAGCTGATTTGGCCAGAGGCCAGGGATTTCTAACTGTTGATCATACATGATAGAACCCATTTTTCTAGATAATAATGATGCTTATTTTAAGAAGGAATTAGCTTAACTACAATGTACATTCTATAATACCTGTGCCCTGTGATTGCATGAGTGATCCTGGTAGGCATACAAATATACCAGAAGGTAGTTATGGCTGAAGAAGAGGAAACAAAAGGAAGACTAGCAGGGTGAAGGATAAGAGAGGTAACAAGGTGATGTCTTTTGGGTCTCAGCTATTTTAAAGATTTGTCTTTTGTTCTGAGAATGAATTGCTACACCATTGGAAGTTTTGAGCAGAGAATTAACATGATGCTGTTTACATTTTAATAGCACTACTTTAGCTGCTGAGTTGAGTAAGAAGTAAGGAAGGATCCAAGGGTAGAAATGGGATGCCCTGTTGGAAAGCCATTTCAAGAAACATGTAAGGTGATAGCATATTGGTCCAGGTTGTTAGTAGTGGAGATGTTGAGAAATGATAGATAAATTTTGGAGATAGAGCCAAAACTTTTGTTAATGTATTGGGTGGAGTTAGAGATGATTCCAAACCCTTTAGATTAAGCAACTGGCTGAAAATTATATCAATATGAAATTGCAATAATCTAAATTGAGGATGGTTGCAGTGGAACAGGCAGCTCTTAGGGAGAAGTTCATAATTCAGATATTAATGTGTTAGGATATGTGGCAATGTTTAGTAAGCATTGTATTTGGAGTTTGGGATTTGGGGAGAGATCCATGCTAGAGATACATATTTGGATTTTGTCAGCATATATATAGAGAGAGTATTGAAAGCCATAAGCTGGGTATCCCTGCGTGGCGAATCTGATTATCATTACTAGGCTCAGGAAATAGTAAATAAGTGGATAAAGGGAAAAATTGTATACAGTCATATTTTATCGAGTAAATTAGGGAAAATAGGTTGTGAAAAACTATAGCATTCTAGATTTTGTGACATTGTTTTACAGTCCTATAATCTGACATAGACTTATAATAAATATTAACATGAGGAGCTACCAAAAAAATGTATGTGTAGTGAGTGAATACATACATGCGTATTTGTGAATGGGTATATGTTTCAATATACATTATGTGAATGTATCTTCTTATGACAAGACATATAGTGACATATAGTAAAATGTGTAAAAGCAAAAAATATGGTATCTGTTTATATAAGAATAAATAAAATTAGTATTAAAAACAAATGCAATTGTATGTAAAGAAAGAAATTGTCAGTGGCTTTTAATTAGCATTTAAACAAATTAAGATTGTGTTTAGCAAAACATAGCTATTACCATTAAATTTTAGATTATTATTGAGAAGATACAGAATTCATAAAATAACCAATTATGGAAATTTATATTATTTGCTTAAAGACTGAGTTTACAGATATGTGTTTAAAAGGTAATAGATAACATCAGCCATAACTGTAAATAAACCCAGCCTTTCTAGTTACCTATTACATGTGGCCATTCACTTGAAGTTCTAATTCTAGAATAAAGCTAAACCTAAATTTAAATTTCATTTACATTAAATTAAAGTTCAAAATGTATGTTTTTATTAAACTCTCTTTTTTGGAATCTCTTTTGTTGAACACTGCCACTTGGTTTAAGAGTTGATCATATGCATTACACAATTGACTGACTTTTGAGATCATTTTTAGTTTTGAGATAGGAAGTAATAGTATTTTCTTTTAAGGCTTCTTTTATGTTGTGAATGAATCTAATATCTTTGAAGAATGTCAGTGTCTTACATAGTTGAAAAAAAGGAAAGACTAAGATTGGCTCTACAAATTTAATCTAATGCTAATGAGACTTCTTATTTAGTTTTGTGTAAATATAACTACGTATGTAATTAGTGTCGAGCAGCATATGGAATTCATTGGGAATGTGTTTTTACATGTGCATCTCAAGGACATCAGAGGAATTTTGCTTATAAATATATATTTTAATAGAACTCACTGCCACAGACTGCAATGTCTTAAAATATTTCACAGATGTCTATTTCTTCATGTGTTTTAATAATATTTTCCTCAAAACATTGAGCTTGATGTTTTGAACTATGCTTGGCTGTCACTTGGCCTATAGCCTTGTCAAGTAATTTTAAAATGCTTAGTACCATTTTATTTGTTGTATCTATGTGAACTGATGCCAGCTTCATGCCTGACACTCCATATGCATTCAATAGAAGCCTGTGTATAGGAGGAGAGAATGAATTCTTGTAAAGCTTGAAAACTCTCCTGCAAAAGCATCTTCTTCTTATGTGCTTTCATAATTCTATTATTTCAAAAACACACTGATGCTAGTCAATTTCAAACATTAGGTTTCTAGCTTGGACACAAGGTCCCTCTGTCTCCCATACTATTTCATTTTACTGGGATTTTTACTGTGCTGCACTTACTCATTTGTGAAATATAAATAAAACATTAAATGTTGAGACCATGTGATTAATGCTTACACGTGTCAACTGGAGGTGAAAACAATACCTTTTTCATTTAGCAATGTGATAGCCATTTGTTGGTTTGGTGGAAGATTTGAGATATAATGAAAATCAAATGAAAGACTACAATGAAATTACTTCAACTTAGATTCCAGATAAATCATATACAGATCACAGCTGATAATTCTGAAAAACAGAGTCATTGTCTAAAATGAAATCAGCACTCCCTCGCTTGTTACTATGTCATGTAAAGGTCATCCCCAGCAATGTAGTTATCTCCCAAGTGTGTAAATGGCAAATTCACTAAGGTGTTCATAGTTTTTGTAAGACCTTGATTTTAATGAAGCAAGAAACTGTGCCTTGAGTTCCCAGCCTTGAGGATGTGGATGGGAGTACGCACCTGTAGTCCATGAGTGTTAGAAAAGGGAAGGATGTAAAGAATGTAAAGACACATCACAATTAAGAAAGTGTTATTTTTCCATCCAGTTGACACTAAATTAGGATTTGGATATGAAGAAGTCTTGGAAGTACCTCTTGAGAATTTAAAGAGAACTTAAAGAATCAGAATTCTGGGGCATCTGCAGGGCTCAGTGGTTAGCGTCCGCCTTTGGCTCAGATCATGATCCCGAGGTCCTGGGATCAAGTCCCACATCAGGTTCCCCATAGGGAGCTTGCTTCTCCCTCTGCTTATGTCTCTGCCTCTCTGCGTCCCTCATGAGTAAATAAATAAATAAAATCTTAAAAAACAAAAAAGAATCAGAGTTCTTCTTGAATAAAGGAAAGGTTCTGGATCATCGTTCCCTCCTTTTTTCCTATTAAATTTGTTGAGGAAGTAGTTCTTTGTCCTATTACCTCAAGTAATAAAAGCAAAGATGCAAACTCTGACAGAGAGATGAGAATTCATGATATCTTTATTTGTTTGAGGTTGTATTCATAATGTTTGCATGAATGAGTAACCTTGAGGAAAATAGTGTTGCCATCATTTCCCCCCCTGGTGAGGGAGCTGGAAATAAGCCTAAGACATGATATTTTCTTTCAGATTTTCTTAAATCATTACATGTTAGCTAGCACATCTTTATGTAGAAAAGTAGAATTTGGAAATTAATAATCCAATGAACATGATAAACTAAAATTGATAATAAGAATGTTCCAATCTAAATTGACTCTAAATCTCAGACACTTGAACTTAGGGATGTGGCTAAGAACTGTCAGGTGGCTGAAATAAATGAAGAAAACAGGAACAGTGCCAATTAGAACGTTGGAAGGAACCCAGAATTCCATCCTTTAATGATGTGTTTAATATTGCAGAGCCTGTTATTGTGATATATTTTACATCAAAGTGCTAAATATATTTTATCATTTCCAATGATCTTCTCTGTCATCATTTTTTAAAATGTTAATGTTTGAAAGATTCATTTCACCACATGTATTTGTATGTTATGTAAAATATGAATCCTTTAAGTAGGATGGATACTTTTGAATATTTTTTAATTTTAGTTAACTGTACTTTCTAGTCTAAACTTAGTCTAAACTAAAAAATAGATCCAAACTTTAAAATAATTTATTTAGAAAGATTATGTTTTTAGAATTCAAATGTACTTTGTGGATTAAATTTTGTATTAATTTAAAAGTAAAATTTTGAATATGTGAAATTTCCAGTTTAAAAGGCATTCAATATTTTCTAGGTCTTATCATTGTTTTGTCTTCAATGTTTAATTTCAAAAAGAATTAAACAAACGTTTCTTCAAATAATTTGAAATGACTAAGATAAATGTGAAATATTTGATATGTAAGTAATGAACACACCACCTTAAAATTATTTTATAACATTTATTTATTTATTTATTTATTTATTTATTTATTTATTTATTTATTTATTTTAAGTAGGCTCCACACCTAGTGTGGAGCTCAGTATGGGTCTTGAACTAACAACCCAAGATCAAGACCTGAGCTGAGATCAAGAGTCGAATACTTAACTGGCTGAGCTACCCAGGTGCCCCTATAACTTTTGTTTTGCATTCTTAAATCTATAATTGCAAGAATTCATGATATATCATTATTATACTAAGATTTATAGAGAAAGGTAGTTATAGTACAAGACTTACCTTTAATCCACAGATTATAATGTATACAGCTATCATTTTAATGAAAGCAAAAATAAAAAGTGTTTAGATACCTAAATTAAATATTTCTACATTCAAAAGGAAAGTTCAACTGTCTCTTCTTAAATGAGAACTTCATATTTCCAAAACAGAGTTTTTCTGTGTGTATAATAGTTTTGTTTTTCCTCTACTATAGACAGAATTAGATAACCATAATTTGAAAAACAAAGTAAAATGCAGGATTGATATATGTCATACAGTATCAGAAAAATAAAGGACCTGTTTCAGAAGAATTGAAATATATGAGCATAAAAATATAGTAAAATAATTTTGCCATTGTCCTATTACTCTCTGAATTGGTGCCTTAACCTATTTACAAGAGACTAGGAAAATTCATTCTGGGACGGTCTGCCCTCCTTATTTGTATGCTGTATAGATTAAAACAGGATTTACTACTGATAATAGTTAATGATTGTCAGGTTGTGTGTTGAATATAAACTATCTCTATTCTACAGATTAAAAACTTTCCTAACACAACTTGTAAAATCAGCCATTCCTGCATCTTCAATGAAAGAGCGCAACATTCTTGTCCAGTTTGATTAAATTTATGTTGGGTTCTTAGTCTTGAGCTTTCTGGCAACTTGCTTTATAACTGCTCTGTGAAAAAAAATTGGATTAATTCCAATTATACTTTGAATTTCAGGTAAGAATAATTTAATAGCATTCCTGCACCCCTCCGCAAAAAATATACTGATATACTCTTGAATTATTCTTGACTATTCTTAATGCTGCTAATGAGTTGGTTAGTGGATAGGAAGGTAGAAAGAACTCATTTATCGGGGTAAATCTGGCATTGAAACAGCATAACATAATGCAACTTTGAGTAAATCAATTCACAACTCTGAATGCCCTCAATTATAAAATGATAGTGTTGAACTTCATAATCATTCAGCTTCATTTCAGTTCTTTTATAATCATTTTGGGAAATGGTTATTTTGTTTAAAATATTATTGGCATATAAAACAAAGAAATTAGAATGTCTCCCACAAAAGCTCTCAATTTAGCTCAAAGCAGGCATTGAATATACACATAAAATATAATTCAAAATCTGTGCTAAATCTTGAGACTCAAAGCTTGTATGTCCCAGAAGTGTGGACATGTGACTCATGGATTGTCAAATTTAGAACCAAAGTAATGTTTTGTACCAACTGGTAGCTGCAGAAGTGTTCCCTATAGTCCCTGGATGGAAGAGGCAATCAAACAGCTGAGTCCTAATAGTCTTCTAAGAGACAGATCAGAAGCCTCATCAACTAGGCTGATGGTTGCCTTTTACATTATCTTTGGAATGAACAAAACCCTTGGGCCTGATTGGCAGCTTCTCTTCACCTCCCTCCACTTCAAGGCTTTCCACAATACAATTCCCCAAAGCCCTGAATGTACTCCTTATGCGGAGAGAGGGCTGGAGAAGCCTTTGCAAGCTTTATACAGTAAAATACAAGAGTTGTAAAACCATTAAATGATCATAAGCAAAGTATTAGGAATATAGCAGAACTCTCATTCACCAAACCAAAAACCCTTGTGAAAAAATTTTATATACTTGATAGTGTTTTTTTTTTAATTTATGACATATTCATTCAAATCTTTCAAGCAGAAAATTCAGTCAAGTGAGATCCATTGGTAGTTTGAGTTCAAAGTCAGTGAGCAAATGGAAATCATTGCAGCGTCTATCTCATTTCCCTAGTGGACATTAGACCACTCAAAATGTGTCACATAATTTACAGTCCCTTGATAGTAATTGAATATACACATTGAGAGTGCACTGGCAGGACACTTAAGGAAGATTGAGTGCAGGAGGACCTGCTTACATTATTTTTGGCTCTACCTTGGTTTTTGCTTTTAATTTTTTTCTTGAGATTAATTTCAATTTGATTCTTCCATCTTATCCAAACAAAAGCTTTGGGAAAAGAGATTAACAGCAGCATCAAAGAAATTGTGGTTTTATAGTTTTGGAGACATCAGATATTGTGATGTAGTAATAGAAGGACAAAATAAAGTCCACAATTCACCATAAATATTCTTAAGCCATAGTAGAATCAAGCAGTAAATGAGAAAGATGAATTTTGAGCTATTTCCTAAATAAGAGTGGGAGTTTCCAAGGTTAAATTTAATATTTCCATTTTAATATTTAATGTCCATTTGTATTTGGAAAAATGATAATTTGTAGTTAAAAGTATGAAATATCAATTTTTTTAGCACTAACAATTCTGAATCTCTATTTTTACGTGTGTTCCAAGAAATTTTGAACTATTTAAAGATATTTTATTGAAAGTCATTTTTAAATGGTTTATTTTCAATGCAAAATAGGATCTCTATAGGTAGTAACCTTTAATATTTAAGAGGCTGCATATATATGTGTATATATGTATATATATACTGTATATGTATATATGTATATGCATTCCCTTGAGTCAAACAATGTCCCACTAACTGCAACCAAATTAGCTTTTTCTGACCACTAAGGTTTACTTTAATAAATTACATTTTATGGAGACAGAGTGGAAAAAACAAAAGTTTTTAAAGAAAACATTCACCCATGGATATTTTTTCCATGCTGAAGATAAATGAGAAGATAAATTATGCAAGTGATTTAATTACTAACAATCTAATTTATTTGACTATTTGCAAGATAAAATTCCTCTAAGATATTTGTAGGTCTTTCAGTTTCAAAAGATATTACATAAAAGATATACATAAAAGATTAAGACATAATATTCCTTTTTCTGCTACTTAATAGTTTGATAATTAGATGTTCAAAGATAATTTTTTGCCTTTGGAGATAAGATAAAATGAGAACATAGACCCCTAAAGGATTTCAAAAATAATTGTCAAAAAAAGTAATTTTATTTTATTTACCTATTTACATTCTCTATTATCTTGTGATTATTTTCCCTTTACTTTTTTTGGAGGGGGGTATCTCTTATCCCCCTTATCTTCGAAGTCTTGCTTAGTCCCCCTACATAAGTCTTACTTTTTCCCTTTCCTTAAGTTTTTGGTGATACTCATTAACCTTTTGTCTCCAAATCAAACCATCTAGTATCGTATATGACACAGTAGTACCATATTAAATAATCTTATAAATATCACTTTGCTTTCCATAACATAATGGAGTTTATATCATATTTGGAAGGCATTGTTTGTGTTATTTGTCAGTTACTAGAGATTTTAAGATTTTATGTGTGCTATCCATATAGAATTCATATTCATGAAGGACAGTAAGACTAGAAAACTTCTCAGAAAATGTAATCCCATTTTTTTAACAAAGCCAATTCTCCCCTTTTTAATCATGCTCGTTTTGCCTTGATGAGATGTGACATTATTCAGTACAGTCTTTGATAGCTAAAATATAAATGTATAGGGCACACAATAAATATGAAAAGTAGTCACGACTCTCTCTTTCCTCCATCTTTGGAAAAACTGTGCTACCCCATTCATAGAAATTTGCAGTAAAAATCAAAGATGGTGTAGATTTTAAACCAAGTCAAATCCTACTTTCTTCCAAGATGTTATGTCCTTCTCAGATTACTCAGACCTCTTTCTCTAACCTACTATGAAATATGGAGACTCTCCTTCCTAAAAGAGCAAGGAAAGCAGTAATATCAAGCGCATTTCAGATGAAAGACGTGGGCATGTTTCCAAATGTTTTATAGAATAAAACTTCCATTGACTCAGATCCAATAAATTCACAAATCTTAAATGTACAATGAGCATTTTTATACTAGATTTCTTCAAAAAAGCCAAACCCATACCTCAGAGATACAAGCTTTATGATTAATAAAATGAGAAAATATGAAATGGAGTTCAGAAAGGTAAAGTTGAATGCAACAAGAAAAGCAAATACAAAAGTAGAATGTGAAGCAAGATAGTTGATATTACTATGGCAATACCTGATTCTTAATAAGAAGTTAGTGACCAATGAGATCTTCTTGAGAACTTGTATTCTTTTGTTCTTTCACTCACCCGATCAGTAAAACACTTACTGAATATGTATTATTCTCAATTATGGGGACTGACTGGTAATGGTCTCATGCACTGTGGGAGATTATAGTCTTGTAATGATAAGTGTATTTGCAAAATCATGTAGCAAAATTATTATTTTTAATACATTTATTTTTTATTGGTGTTCAATTTGTCAATATACAGAATAACACCCAGTGCTCATCCTGTCAAGTGCCCACCTCAGTGCCCACCACCCAGTCACCCCCACCCCCAACCCATTGGGAAAAATTATTTTTGTTACTACTTACTATTTTTGCAGTATATGCAGAGTGACGGGGCCAATGTTATTGTCATATAAAATGATTTGTATTAGGATTGCTAAAGGTGAGGAATTGTATTTAAAGAACTGTAGGGAGAGAATGCCTCCCACTTAACTTAGTCGTATGACTTATTTTTTCTTTTCATTTAAATATAACTTTTTCCCCATAGTGGTAATCAGAAACAATCCGAAGCACAGACAGGGCTTATTCAGGTTTAATTTGAGTATGATTGTACTTGCAGGGATAAGGTGGTTATCAAATACAACAGTATTTTAACATTTATGTAAAGAACTATAATATGTGTCCATATGTTCTAAAATTTGAAATTTCATAGAAAACTGGCTGAATAAGAGTTAAGAGTTCATAAGATATATTCAGGCTGAATATACCTTAATCAGCCTGAAATTTTTGTTATCTGATGTGTGGGAAAGGTGAGTGAACATGTGCTTATCAATATATGATCATTAACTCTTCCCATCACATTGCTACTGATTGGCAATTTTCTTTTCTGGATGCTAGAAATCTCTCACTGAGCCCTATGAAGGACTGTTAGGGATCCAGAGAAATGTATGGGATCTACTCCCCACAATTCTATATTTCTTATCCCTGTTAGCATAAATAATCTTTCCAGAGAACACTGAGGATCATTGAACAAAAGTCAGGAATATAAATTAAGGACTTACAGGTAAAATAAGTAGTGGTTATAGACAGAAACCACCTCGGGAACTTAAGAGAGCATTTTGGATTCCCAAATGGTTAACCTTCAGGACACTGTGAGGAGCAAACAGATAGACACACACACACACAGACATACAGACACATACACACGTACGCATGTGCACACACACACACGTTATATAAAGATAAGTTTTTCATTTTTGAAATAATATTTAAATAATAGTGATAAGTCAGAAAACTCAAACCTAAGTAAATACTTCCAAAAATAAGCTTAACATGTTTCAGGCACTATTTTCAGTGTTTTACATATTTTAACTATAGCTTCACAAAAACTCCATGTTACATAATAGTAGCACCTCCATCTGCAGTTGAGGAAATTTTAAAAACAGGGAGATTAAGTAATATGCCGAAGAACACATGACTAGTGTAAATTAAACAAGGAGGCCAAAAGACTGAGGTGGCTTTAAAGCCTTAGCGGTTTGTGTAAGCAAACCAAAGCTTAAGGCTGAAACGCTTCTCAGTTAAGAAATCAAAACCCAAGGACAACCAATCACAATTAGGCTTTTGCAACTAAGGCAAATGTTTGAACTATAGCTAATCAAGTAAGTTTCTTTCTTTGCTTCTTCACTTTCTCTATAAAAAAATCTTTCCTTAGCTAATGACTGTGGAGTACTCCTAACCTTTTCCTGTTTGGTGTTGCCTGATTCAATTTTTTTAATCAATTTTTACCCAAATAAACTTAAAATGTTTAAAATATATCAGTTTATCTTTCAGTACTACTAACAGAAGAGCCAGAATTTGAACCTGAATAATCTGACTCCAGTCTGTGTCCTTAATGACTACTCTAAGCTGCCTGACAGTTCAACCTCATAGTAAAATAGGACTTTTTATAAAAAGTGATTGAATAAGACAAATACTCTGCTTAAATGATTTACATACTATTTGAATGAAAATGAAAAATAGTATTAATACCCATAAAATATTATGGACACAACTTCAAGATTCAAGGTCTTAGAGAGTAAATGATAAAAATATATTCAAGAAAGAAGGTTGTAATAAAATTGGACTACAAGAAGGAAATCATTGAGAAAAATTTACCAGAAAAGGGAAAGTGTAAGATAGTAGAAGTTCATCAAATAAACAATTCTCTATCTCAAGAACAAATTATACCAGTGCCCAGGAAAGACAAAAAGAGTAACAGATACTAAATTGGCCACAATCAAAGACCTGAAAGTCAAATGCAAAAGCCACAGAAAGTGGAATACAAGCCAGAACCAGAAGGAAAAAATAAAATGAGAAACACTTGGCAAAAAACTAAATGAGGAAGGAAAATGTAGCCATAACCAAACCCTAGTCATAGCACACACATAAACACCAAAACAAAAACAAAAACAAAAACAAAATCCTTAAAATGACAACAATAACAAATTATCTAGCTGCTAAAATTACTTGGTTTTACAGGCTCAATTTTTTACTTCCAATTTAGAATTTAACATATTTGCAATGAGCTTGCATTGAAATTTATTTAGCAAAACTTTTGTCTACATAAGAAAAAAATAAGACAAATATTTCAGAAGAAACTTTCTTTAAACATTTAAGGAACTCTATTTAAAACTAACAGTAGGTATGTAAATTGCAAATTAGAGATCCTGAATGAACTACTTAATTAACAGATTCTAGTTTCTTAAGCTGAAGTCAAGTTGTAAGTTTAATGAAAACCACAGCTGTAGTGGAGCGGGAAAGTCTATATTTGAGTCTTTTCATTAAATCAGACAGAACCTAATCAATAAATATGTGTAACATATTGCTGTATAGATCTGATTACATGCTTCCTGGTTTTGCTAGAATGCTAAACATTTTATTTTGATCTTATACTTTCGAATAGCAAGACTGGCTGTCCATAATTCAAATTTAATTGTCTTTAAATCCTAATCTCTAAATAGTCTCTGTTAAATAGAATGCCATTGATCCAGTGATCTATAGTTAAATCAGTGACATACAATCAATATCAGAATTTAAAGGTTTAACCAGGAGTCCTCCAATAAGCTCATTGCAAGTATAATTCTTAAAAAATGCTTTTTCTATACTTTCAAATTGTCTCAGAATCTTGAATTTGAATTCTTCAAGAGATTCTACAGGTCTCAGGCATGGGAATTTGACTGGGGGGATGGGGAAAGGAGAGCATGAACCTGGATAAGTAAATAATATGATGCTCCAGGTTTGTTTCTCCTCAGCTAACATTTATCTTTTTGGCATGATGAAGGGCAGATCAACGTTGATTGTAAAAGCAAACACGATTAGCAGTAAAGCAGCATATGTTAACACTGCTGCAGCCTGATGATGAATGAGCTGTAAATGATGCTAACACCTGTTCTTAACGATGATGCGTGACACCCAACCCCAGTGGAGTAATAAGCATTCAAACATGTTGGTGCACATCTCACCAATTACAGTGGTTTGTGCAGGTTGCATTCTCTCTCTCAGTCTTTTCTCTGATTACTTCTATGTTCATTCATCCGTTCATAACTTCACAATTGGCTCTAAGAAATATATATTCAGATGTAGTGGCCTATACATGTGGCTATGTGTTATGTTACCACAAGTCCAAGGTGACTAGCAAGTATACTTCCATACCAGAATAATCCCATCTAAAACACCATTGTTATCTTACTTAAGCCTGATGTTGATTGAATTTATCAGGTCTCCTAACTAGATTGACTATTTGAGAATGGCTGAAGAGGTTTTTAAGTTGTAATGTGTTATAAAGACAATCTCAAAACAAAATAAGAATAGTTGAAAGTTTGGTGGTATGTTTTATAATTTGTATACAAAATAGTTAATGTTAGTATGAATGTTTCTTTGTAAAATGACAAAGTATAAACAATATAGTTCTGATATTATTTTCCAATAATGATTCAGCAAGGAAAAAATGATGTACTGATGTGGAGATTCAATAGCATTTAATGATCTTTGTTATGTTATGTCCCATTATTTGGTCATATTGATAAAAACATCTTTTAACATCTAAGATGTTTCTATTAATATTTCCATATAGTGTGAATTACTTATTCTGTCTTTAATTTTTACTTCATTTTATTGCTGGTCATCCCTCTTCCCCTTTGCTTCAAACGTAGTTGACAAAATATTCTTTCCTACCCTATTCCTCTAGCTGAAGTTAGATCATCCTATCTAGAGGGACTTCTGTATATATTATTCCTTCCTATTTTTGAACTCTGTTCTTACTTTCCAATGACAATTTTGCTGTAGCTCCAAATTTATTCAGAAACTTCCATTTGTAAAGAGCATTTTTTTCCAATTCTTGCTCCTATTGGCCAATTTTTCAAATGACCAAATCCATTGCTTATATGTCCTAATATTTCTATATTTAGGACATATATATTATTAATATATATGTCCATATATTTCTTATATGTCCTAATTTTCTTTCTTAACTCATTGAAATTATTAAAGGAATGTCAATATTTCAGATTATCAAAAAATTTACTCTTGCAAAACCCATGACCATTGGCTATTATCATGTTTCCTTATAATCTTATTTAAGATTTATCTAATGACCAGATAGTAGTTTCCATGAAAATAAGTACTATGTCTGTTTTATTTTTCAAAGTGGCATTATGAAGTAGATGATAAAAGTGTAGGCTCTGGAGCTAGACACCTAGGTTCCAAACCCTATATTTCCATGCACTTACTGAATGACCATGCGAACGTTTCTAACTTCTTCTTCTGTTCTTGCTGCTTCAGTTATAAAATGGCAAATAATAATATAGTTCACAGGGCTTTTGTGAGAAAAAGTGAATTGATATATGTATAGAGTATATGAAGAGTTTAATACATAGTAAATGTCCTATATATTTTAGCTACTGTTAGTATTATTTAGCTATTAATTTTGCCTCCCCTCTAATCCCAGAAATTAGCACTGTGCCTGATACATATTAACTTTGAACCCATATTTTGGAGATGAATGGATGAAATTAATTAATGAATACTACACTTACCACAACTGATATTGCTACATTTTAAAAACATTTATCGGGATCCCTGGGTGGCGCGGTGGTTTAGCGCCTGCCTTTGGCCCAGGGCGCGATCCTGGAGATCCGGGATCCAATCCCACGTCGGGCTCCTGGTGCATGGAGCCTGCTTCTCCCTCTGCCTGTGTCTCTGCCTCTCTCTCTCTCTCTCTCTTTCTGTGTGTGACTGTCATAAATAAATAAAAAAAAACATTTATCTTTTGACTTGCACATCATTAAAAATCAGTGTTTAAAATATCATCTTTATCCATAAAACATAATTCTATTTCCAACTCCTCCATGTCAGTTGGAAAAACCATTCTGCAAAGTTACATTCAGGGTAGAGAAGATACGTGGGAGTGGCCGGAGATGAAGTTAGTACTGCAATGGTTTCCTCTCCCAGACTCTATTTTTATAACATTAAAATCCACTCTTCTCACAGTAGCCAAAATAATCATGTAAAAATATGTCAGAGCATGATTTCTTCTGCTTAAAACCATTATGTAGCTTCCTAATACACTAAGAAGAAAATCCAAATTCCACGTAGCTTAGCCAGTAAGACCCTGCTTGACCTGGCCCTGACTATTTCTCTGAGCTTGTCTGCAACCATATGTCTTACCTAGCTCATTCCTGCCTTTTATATTTGCTATTCCTCCTTGAAACACATTTCCTTTGGATTCAAATTTGGCTAATATTATTCAGCTCTGTTGAAACAAAGTTTCTTAAAGATGTCTCTCTTGATCCACCCCTTCCCTTCAACTCCATTCTATATTCCTGCTTTATTTTCTTCGTGTCACTATCTGAAATTAACTGTTCAATATGTTTGTTCATTATTATATATCTTTCCCATTAGAATGCAAGTTCCATGGGGCACCTGGCTGGCTAAGTCAATAGAGCGTGCAACTTGATCTCAGGGTTGTGGGTTCAAGCCCTACATTGGGTGTAGAGATTACTTAAAAATAAATAAAAAAAAGAATGCAAGTTACACAATGTTAGAGACCTTGCCTTTCTATTTATCATTTTGGTCCACTACCTGGTACATTGCAAATTATCATTAATTATCTGTTAAAATGTATTCATAAATAAGGCTAGAGTCAGGAGCCATATCACAAAGGGCCTTGGGCCTTGTACGCCATGTTGTGGAGATAGAATTGTATTCCAAAGGCAATGGAAGCCATTGAGAGATAGTAAGTAGAAGATTGGCATATGCATTTAAGAAAACTTTACAGAGGAAGAAGTATCTGGATTAGCACTTTAAGAGTAGGTGAAATTTGGAAGGAGGGAGAGGTACATTCCAATGAGAGGTCCTGGAATGCCAGGATGGTCAGTGATGCCATAGGAATAATGAATGTTCAGAATATAGTGAGTGAGTAGATGAGGTTACCTATTACAGAAGTTTTTTTTTTTTTGGTTTTTTTTTTTTGGTTTTTTTTTTTAGGCTAGTAGTAATAGAGCCATTAAAATGGTGGGAGAGGAATCACAATGTGCTATTTTGTGTGCCAGTGTGATTTGGAATTGTCTTCTACCAAGTGATATTCTTTGAAAAGTGGAGATCTTCTAGAAATCAACATGATGAAAACTAGAAAAACAATCCTTGACATATCAAAATCCTCTGGTTCTTTAGAGCCCAGTTTAAGGACCATGTCCTAAAAAAAAATAAAATAAAAAAATAAGGACCATGTCCTATATCTGGCCCTCCTCAATAAAAGTAATAAAAGGATATCCTATAGGCAGTCTGGTCCAATCCTTTTATTTCACACAAATTCAGATCCAAAGAAGTAGTGACATACCTGAGATCACAGGTCATCAATTTAGAGTTAAGATCTATAACACATATTCAGAGGATAATATTCTTACATGGAACTTCCCAAATTTGAGCGAGAATCCAAATTTTTTTTTATAGAATCTTATTTTCCATCCAGAATTTCTCAGTAAAAGGTATTGCCCCAGTTTCAAAACTGCTTTACTAGGTGATTTTTAATTTTCTCATATACTGGGTGTTCTGTCTGTGATAAACTTAATGGCATGTTATTCACAATGGAGATATAGAGATACTAACATTGACTCAGGCAAATCTATCAAACTAAGGTAACTTTACCTTTTAAAAAATCTATGTGGAGGATAATAAATAGTTGTGATAACCAGTATGGGAAGTTGTTTGGGGCCACCTACACTATGTAATAAATATTACAAAATTGGCATCAATATTTATACTTGTGATTTTGAAAATTTTATTGAAACACCTGTGGAATATAAAATAACAAAAGACTCGTAATAGAACATCCTTCCACATCATTTAAGGAAGAAAAATAGTATCATGAAGAATTCTATTATAATAGCAAGGAGATTTGGGATATATTTATTAAGTGTAAAGGAATTTCTTGAACATGAATGTCCACATGTTCTCTAATGAGCAGTGTCCAATATAAGTTTATACTATCTACAACATTTTTTCTAACAATTAAATTCTCACACAGAGGAGCTAAATGGATTACAGACATCAAAAAATCTCTTAAGGGTAAAACAAATGAAGACCACTAGTTATTTGAAATCTTCCCTTTTGACTGATACTTTAACTAAAGGTTTTTAAAGAATATTTTTTTTTTTGTTTTGTTTTCCTGGTTGACTCTGTTGCATCAATCTGTTTTTTGGCCCTTCACTTTGTTTTTATTTCTGTATTTATTTTTTTCCAAGAGTGTATACTTATGATTTCAAATTTAATTTGGGGCTTCTAAGTTTGTTGCCATATTAATACAGTGATTATAGACATGTGATGATCAGTATGGTAAGGATGGAACCCTTTTGAAAATATTTAAAATACCTTTATTAAATTTGCTTTAGAGAAAAAAATGATCATGCAAGTTTTATTTTATTTTTTTTTCATGCAAGTTTTAATAGTGTGAAGTGACTATCTTTTCTTTCCTCTGTTTAGTATTATTTTTTTTCAGTCTCCTATGTAGCTAAGTACAAAAACAATACAACTACCTTAGTTCAGGCTGCTACAACAAAATGCCAAAGACTGGGTACCTCAAGCAACAGTTATTTATTTCTCACAGTTCTGGAAGCTTGTAAGTCCAAGAGCCAAGTGCTGTCAGATTCTATGTCTAGTGAGACCCTTTTACTGGTTTGCAGACTGATGCTCTCTTGCTATAACCTCACAGCAGGAAAAGAGAGAGGACTCTGGTCTCTTCTTCTTTTTCTAAGGACACTGATTACATCCCAAGCCCTCTGATATTCTCTTATGACTTCATCCAAACCTAATTCCTCAAAAAGGCTCCATCTCCATGCGTCATTACATCGAAAATTAGGGTTTCAACAGATGAATGGGGAAGGGAGGGAGAGGGCAAACATTCAGCCCATAGCAAGAACCAAGGACATATTTTAGATTTTCTAAGTGTTTTATATCTTTCGTCCCAGTTTGGTGTTTGAGAAATAGTGCTGAACCTTGTTCCCAAGAGCCTGAGGAATCCCCCAAGTAACATGGTAACCACAGAAGGTGTGAGGACAGGCACACTTAGCAGACTCTGGGCCTGATTCTAATGGAGAGTTTTTGCTTTTATTGATTTTTATATTGGGATTTCCAGTAATATGTAATTTAAGTGAAGAATCTTATTATTCAGATGAAAGGAAACAAACACTTGAACACCATGAGTATAGTGGGAAGAGAGGTAGGCAGCAGTGCCTCATCTGGGATCTAGTTTGGCCAGCTTTCCCACTCAAAGTGGTGTGACCTTGGGCACATCTTGGAACCTCTAGAAGTTTTATCCTTATGGCCAGGATCTCTCATAGAACTGTTTGAGGTGGTTAATGGTATGCACTTCCTGTTGAGCTCAGAGAGTCTATGAAGTGGATATTTGTAAACCTTGGCGTATTAGCCATTTCATCAGTCTTAGCTTTGAAAGGCAGGTGACCATAATGAACATGACCATGGGATGTGTCCATCATTGTTTCCTGTATGTGTGACACACAGTAGTTGTTTTATAAACATTTTGTAAAGGAATTACTAAATGAACAGACACAGTTGTAGTAGAAACAGAAAATTGGAAACAGATACAGACTCCTGGACTGAAAATGCCGCTGAGAGTTGGATATCCCAAAGTCCTTAGGGGGCACATTACTTATGTCTCACAGGCTCCTACTCCAGTGGCAGTGCAGTGGCCAAGATGTGTAACAGGCTTGTGCTCCTTTGGGTTTAGGCAGTGAAGAGGAAAATCTGCTGGGGGAATGGCACTAGAGCAGAGCCCTTCTGGAGCTGTTGTGCACTGGTTGTTCTTCTGCTGATTAAACATGGATTCCAAAAGAGCAAATACTCTGATAAATAAGCAGGACAATAGATAATGGGTTAGATATTATCTGAAAAATATCTTACATTATTTGATGTACACCAAGGAACTTTTCCATCTAGCTAATAATTTTTGCAGCTAAGTATGGTTTAAGGCATATGGATTCTTGAATGAGATTTATCTGTCTTTTATTGGCTGGGTGAGTCGGTCATAACCCTAGGACCATTCAGAGCTTTGTCTTTGATGGCACTTTGCTTTCTGGCCCTTGGCTAGAAATAGAATTTTATCTGAACCCTGGCCTTTGTTCTTCCGTCTTCAGTTTGGTGTTCTATCTTACTTGTAACCGAGAGAGTGAACATCTTCCATAAACCCCAGCCTCTGATTTCAACATGCATCCTCACTAGTCCCTCCACCCCTTGCCCCACTTCTTTATCAGTTGTATTGTGCCTACACTGCAGCCAAACAAACCAATCCTATCCTAAGACCTTTCTATGACAATATAACATCAGATATAAATTGAGGTCTGAGAACCTGTGTTTTTTATCTCTAAAATAGACATCAGGCTTGAATCTTGTATTCTATAGGATATGTCACCTTTAGCTTTTTCATTTTCTCACCAAGAGTGCATACTACGCCAGACATTACCATTTCATACACTCCTTGGGTTGCTTGTTACCTCTGCTTAATGCTAGGATCAAAATTATCTTTCACTTTTCTTTTCCAAGTACATATAACAGTTTTCCTGTTGATGCCATGATTCACTGGGCATTCCACATGCCTTCTCAGGATAAAATTCTCTGCCAAAATAATATTTTATCTTTACCTTTGCATGTGTTCGTTGAAGTCTTCTAACAGCCATCAGTGGCTGGCGTCATCATCATCATCACTCACATTTTATAGATGAGGCAAAAAGAACCTAGGGAGTTTAGATGACTTGTCCTATGTTTTTTGATAAGAAATAATGGCTATGGAAGGTTATTAGGGCTGTCTGTTATGTAACCAAATGTCACAAATCCAGCATCAAGGTTGATATTCACATTTAAAATTTTTATTTTATTGGAACACCTGCAGAATATAAAGTAACAAGAAACTCAAAATAGAACTTAACAAAGTGAAGACTAGACTATGTTCCGTGACTCTAAAGAACATTCCAGTGTCCCTGTCATCTTCTCGACAACTTTTTCTTGATAAGTGACCAGTTCCCTCTCACTTGCAAAGAGCAGCTCTGTCAGCCCAAGGAAAAAGATCTTTCAGTGTAATTTTCTACCCTGACCACCTGTCTTTTCCCATATTTAGACATAATTTGTGCTGCTAAATAAGGTTGCCCCCTAGCCATTTAGACTAAACTCTGAATTTCAAACAGCTACTTTGTTTATAACTGCCTTAAGTCATTAGGTCTGAGGATGAAAAGACTGGTTATTTTAAGTATAAAAAAATTTGGTAAACAGATGAGAGAAAGAACTTTTCCCTCTTTATTTAATGCCCATGAGTGAAACCTCAGGATGTTGCCATTTGAATGTCACTGCCACCCTGTCATAGCCTCACCAGATGAGCTTTCTGAGCTTGCTCTTGGATGAAGTTTGGCACTCAGACGCTGTAACCACGCAGCCCACAGATGACGGCCTGCCAGCGCCACATCTGAGGTGCCCAGGGTTTGCAGGACTCAGCTGCTTTCCATTCCTGCTCTTTAGTGGGTTTCCTCCTTCACCACCTCTGAGAAAGCCACAGTGTCCAAAAGAAGGAAGCAGTCCAGCATCAACAGTGGGGGACCTCCACAGCCTCTCACCACTTTCCCTTCACCCTACCCTCAATCTATGAGTTAAGAATACAGAATTAAAAAAAAAAAATCTTCCAGTAGACCAAGCCCTGCCTATGCTTTTGGCTTTTTAACACAGCCAAAATGTGTACATGTTTTTGGGGAAAACATTCCCTTGTCTTATTCCATTTTACTTATTTTTACCCTGCCCTAGACTTATTTGTGTCCTTTTAAATAGCCACCCAACAGTATACTCTATGGGTAATAGACCCTCTTGAGTCCCTTCTCTCCTCTTGCACTGTCTTCCTTAACTTTAGAAAGAAAATCACCTGCTAACATAATGTTAACTAGAATCATTTGTGATTTTTTAAAAGATTGTATTTACTTATGAGAGATAGAGAGAGGCAGAGGGAGAAGCAGGCCCCCTGTGGGGAGCCTCATGTAGACTCAGTCCCAGGACCCCAGAATCATACCCTGAGCCAAAGGCAGACACTCAACCACTGAGTCACCCAGGTCCCCCATTGTTTGTACTTTTTATAGAATATGCATGATATGTGTGTACGTATGTGTACACATTAAAAATTGTATGCAAGTACATGTGTACACAAAAATACCCAAGTATATATTCATCTGTCATCTTTAGCCTTCCCTTCCAAGGATTCTCCCCTTTGGTAACACTTTTGATTCAATGACAGAGTTGCCCATAACACCAGTTCAGTGTCATTCTAGTTATTGAGGGAATGGCATTATTCTGACTTTACTCTGGTGATTTGAAGGTTTAGCAATAACTCTGCCACACAGTTGGATTTGGCATCACCTCAGAACTAGAAATCAGAAGGTTGAGAAGGTGGAGAGACAATAGAATCTGTGATAACCATTTCTGGGTGCATGAGTAAGTGAATTTCAATTGTGGAAAAACCTTGTAAGCAGGAGCCAATAAGCATACCTGGAAATAATGTAATAAAATTTAGAGGTAAATCCTGGGTTCTTCCAGCTATGAGGGAGAGCTCAGGAGTAAAAGACCTTTGAACATGTTTATTCTATATAATTCATGTGCAGCCTAAAATAATAGGAATAAATCTCAGCAAAGAGAGAGAGAGAGAGAGAGAGAGAGAGAGAGAGAAAAGGAGAGATCTGAATGGGTAGTCTGAGTCTTGCTATTAGGCTTGAGAAATACCAAGATGACTGTTCTAACCCTGAGAAAGCTCACATTCTCTGGTTTAGGAGAAAGAGAAATAAATAATTACAACCCAGACACATGACCCACATTCTTAAAAATGTTGAACAAGAGCCATTAACTCTCTTGGGAAAGTTGTCGGATTTTTTTTTTCCAGAAAGGAGTTATATTTAGCCTTCTTATGTGTGAGAAGAGGAGGTAGGGCAGCACGCTGAAGAAGACATTCCTTCCTGTAGCTTTACCATTAATTTCTCTTCTCCAGATTCTTTCCTTACTAATGCCGCTCAGGGTAGCCATTTGTGCTCTGGCCTCCAACTCCTTATTGCTACTAATTTTTGTTTTGTTTTGTTTTTTCTTTTTTAAGAGAAGTCATTCTTTTTTATATATATATATATTTTATTTTATTTATGATAGTCACAGAGAGAGAGAGGCAGAGACACAGGCAGAGGGAGAAGCAGGCTCCATGCACCGGGAGCCTGATGTGGGATTCGATCCCGGATCTCCAGGATGGCGCCCTGGGCCAAAGGCAGGCGCCAAACTGCTGCGCCACCCAGGGATCCCTATTGCTACTAATTTTAAATACTTCTCCTAGTACATTATTTTTTCCCTCAGCTATTCCTTTTACATTGTTTTCTCTTGGCTTCTATCCCATTTCCGATTTGCCTATCCACTACAAGCACGAAGTGATAGCCTATTTAATAATGATTTATTTTCACAAAACATTTGTCAGAGATTTTGATAGTTCCGTATATGTTTTCTGTCTATATATAACACACACACATATATATAATATATATAATACATAATATATATAAAACAAGTCTGTTTATTGAAAGGATCTGAAAATAGTAATCAGGCTTTCAACATTTAACAAATTGTCAAGATATTAACAAATGAAACATTAAGGATTTACTTCAAATAATCCAAATATTTCCAGATTATTCCAACATCATGCTGCTTTCAGATTTGGTTAACACTTGCTTTTTTTTTTATATATAAATGAGTGACCCAAATTCTGAATACTATTCTCTTCTGGGCCTTATTTTAGGAGTTTTGGTTCAGCTCACTCATGGCCGAAGCAAGGCCAGGCAGGCAGGCCCTCTAACCATGCCCCTTGCCCCTGGGCAAATGGCAGCAAGAGCCCATCTCTGTTCCCAACATCAGGATTATTGCCAAGTACCACACTGAAGGCCGCATTTATGGTTTCTATTTGTTTTGGGGGTGATTACATGAGCCACCCAGGGATCCCACTTTTGGTAATATTATTTGATGAAGACCATAAAGGCATGTGTTGAAACATTGCTGAATGAGTTCTGGTAAAACATGTGGTATACCTAGCCAGGAATATGATCTGTTCCATCAGCATTGTAAGTTTTTTTTTTTTTTTTTTACTTTATCTGAACATTATGAACCATAGTACAGAAAATATCACAGTTGGGTTTTTGTATAAACAGAAAAAAGTAATTGAGGAAAAAGTCCTCAATAGACTAAGTTATTTAAAGTTTTCTAAACAGTTAATTTAAGTATATATGAAAATTCCTTAACTGCAATTAATTTAAAGCTACATAAACACTGTGTGGTCCTGATGTTTACTATGAATTCTTCTATTTAGGGTATTAATGAAACATTTAGCCAAGAACTGCTAAGAGAATTTTTTTTAAGGCACTGTTTTCTATATCTTTATGAAACCATGACTCATTTTCTTGTCTCTGTGTCCCCACTTGGTCTTCTATGCTCAGTCACAACCCTTGCTCCATTGAACTGACAGTTTGCTTGCATAAAATAGTTGATGTATTTGATATATTAGTTGTGAAAACCTCTCTCTGAATCCAATTGCTTCAAGAACATGAAGTGTATTTTTTGTTTATTGGATGTCTTTGAGTCCTATTAGCTACTGGAAAAAAATCCATTTATCTACAATTTAAAGAGAACAGTCTCTTTTTCATAGCTTTCTAACTCTTCATAGCAGCTGTTAGAGCCATGGGGCAGAAGTGATAGTAGGCATGAGAAGGCACGTTTCATAAACTGCTGTAAAATTGGAGGAAAAACTCCTCAGATTCTAATTGAAAAGTCGACACATATTATCTTGAAAATAATCAGAAAGTAAATTACTTCTATGTCTGGATAATTCATAACCATGCAAATATATTTTCAGCTAATTTAACTTTTTGCAAATCTAACCTGACTACATATTTTACCTTCTTAATTTTATCTAAATGCTTTCAATACCTTCAGAAGGTATCATCTGTCATAAAATAATAACAATAAAAATAATAGCTTAGTACAGATAAGATGTAAATTTTACATCTAAGAATTTAATACCGAATCCAGATGATATCTATGGAATTATAATAAGTGTACTGTACTGAGTAATGTGACCAGAAATTTGATGAATAAAACTATTATCTTAAACAAAGTTTTCATCCTAAAACTGAGCTGAAGGGTAAGTATTAATTGCTGAAGAAGTATTTCAATTAACGTCTAGTTTCTAAACATTTTGAAATCTGTGTCTGTCTAGAGGATATAGCTGTCCTTCGTGGTTAGGCTTTTCCATTTCCAAATCATGCTCATTTATGTAACTAAGGACCCTTCTCTTGAAAAAAGAACAATTACTACAAGATGAGGTCTTTATAATGCAGAGTGTGTTGTGAGCTAGCTTTGTGCCTCATTGCTGCCATGTCTTGAACAAGAGATATTAAAGAAATAAACGCCAGGTGATCTCATGAGGACATTTTGACTTATGCTTTTGAACCTTTGGCACCCAGTATAACAAAAAGCTGCTTGCTTTGATGTTTTTCAACATGAGAAAATCCTCAATTTTATTGTTTGCAAATGCTGACCTCTTCCCCAAATGCCCATTTTCCCTCATTATGAAGAATTATTTCACATTGAAATAATCATCTTTTTATAATTGCAAATTAAAATTTAATATGCTTTGGGGATAATACCTCTGAATAGTGTAACAGTGGTCAATGGGAAGATTCTTTTTATTCATCCCTGCCCAAATTAAGACCTTGGCTACATAGAATTTAAAACATCTGGTTAGGGAAAAGTTACTCATGGTAGTGTGTACTGATACTTTGCTCATAAAGTGCCTTTTAAGATAAATTTATAATTTATGTTTACTAAATGTATTTGTTTTGGAAATAGAGTTTCACCACAGGTGTTCCAGTTATTGGAAATATATTAATTTTAATTAATTTAAGTTTAATTAATTGTAATGTTTAAATGAAGAAATACAAGTACAAATTTTTAAGTAAAGGACTCCTTTTCCATAATAAAGGAAGAGATGTCAAGTGGTAGATAGTTTACTTTTTAAAGAACTGCTTTCTCCCCTGCCAAAATAGATGGATCAACACACACCAAAGAGAAATATCTCCTCTGTTTTCCAATAAGTATTTGGTATGTAGGTAAGAGTTGCTTTTATCGAGTTTGCTTTAAAATGTAAGCTTACAAATGCTACCTTTCTGATTAGGACAAAAACTGGGACTCTCCGTATCAAAACAAGTTTTGCTAAATTGTGTTCTACCTAGAATTAGAACAGATTTATCTAGGACAGATTTATTATTCTCTCTGGAATATGAACAGATGATTTAAAACTTGACATTATGCTTTTTAACTTCACCGTCCTCCTCTAAAATGACCTCTCCTCTTTATGACACAGGCTCCTTCCATAGGATCATTTCTCCATAAAGATTTTTTTTTTTTACCAATTCAGGGTTTACTTATATATCAAGCCTCTTCTTAACTTTGTGATTAGCATATACTTTTAATAATATGTATTAGTAATACATGGAGACATATATTTTAATTCTTTTTTCTCTCTTACTTTTTTTCCCCTTTCTTCCTTCTTCCTTTCCTTCTTTCTTTCTTTTTATGTTTTAGTTGTTGACTTTTCAAGTAGAATCCCAAGGAATTTTACTTCTGTGAAATTATTATGGCTTCTTTTTTTTCCTTGCTTGGTTTCTCAATAAGTCCTTTTTAGATACACTAACATTTTTGTTGTTTGACTTGAATTTTTATGTTGAAAGTTGACCTTAATATGAGCTATTAAAATATAAAATTAATATTGCATCAAAGAAATTATATGTATGGATACTACATTTTTTAAATGCCGTAAAACTTAATATAGATCCACTTATTCTACTAGTAGCTTTAAAAATACATTCCTTAATTTAAAAGAGAACATTTTAAACATACCAGTAAAAATGCTGAGCATCTGAAAATCTTAAAATGTCCAAATACTTGGCACTTACTGCTTGAATAACATTCAAGATGGTTTACATATTTTAAATTGTCATAACTCTTATTCTTAAATTAATCATGGCTTACAAGTAGACTTTATGCTAGTTGCTTTTTTATACTTTGTAATGAAACTCTCACTACTGATAATATCCTTACCATTTTAGTTTGGTTTCTCTCTTTGACTGTCAGAATATTGTAGCCCTGGACAATATTCAAATTTTTCTCAAAAGCTTTTTTCTAAAAAAAAAAAAAATTTGGAAGTTTAATATCTTCAAATTTTGAATTGATAGAAACCGTTTTGGTATGAAAGGGAAAAAAGGCAGCCATTTTATGATCATTATAATGCCAGTCTAAACACAACTGCATTAAATATCCTTATTTCAAGGGACTTCAAGGAACTATATGTTCCTCTATTTGAGGCTTAAACATCACCACAAATTCTCTTTTAAGAAGAAGTAAATGTCTCTGGTAATGGTTACTTATCACTTATTGGAACATTGCATCATATTTCATGTACTTTATAGGCACTTCAGGAATGTTTATTCCCAGTAAAAAATCAAAATGTCCTTAGGATTCTAATATAATCACATGTGTAAACTGTACCACAGATATCACAAGTGCTGACTCATTGGCCTTCTGAACGTCCCAGCCTGGAAGTGGAAGGCACTCGATAAATAGAAAAAAAAATTATAATGGAAAAAATGCACACATTTGGCACTATCATGAAAATCCCTAGAACAGTTATAATCTTTCATCTATAAATTTCAGTTCCAAATATTGAGCTAGGAAATCCCTGGGTGGCTTAGAGGTTTAGCACCTGCCTTTGGCCCAGGACGTGATCCTGGGGTCCCGGGATCGAGTCCCACGTCAGGCTCCAGGGATGGAGCCTGCTTCTCCCTGTGCCTGTGTCTCTGCCTCTCTCTCTCTTTCTCTCTATGTCTATCATGAATAAATAAATAAAATCTTAAAAAAAAAACAAATATTGAGCTAGTGTGGACTGAGACAGGATATTACTGATCATCTTTCTTTACTGGATTATTAAGTAAAAATACCTGAATTTTTCATAATATGGCAATCAGAAATTTAGCTTAGAATATACTTTTTATAGGTCTAATTATAATAAAAAATAACCAAAATGTTGGGCATTGAAGTCCTGCTTAAATAAATTGCAGTATTGAGCAAACATTAATAATGTTGAATATCATTTTTCACAATTTTTGATATCTCATATATAAAAAAATCTAAATCTCTTCAAAAATTACTTCAAAGGAGAGTGCATTTCATCTCATAGATATGCATCACTTGTGTAAATGTAATTCTTCTTGCAAATTTTAAATTAGAGCTGTTCATGATATTCTAAATGACTTGTGAATGTAGAATAAGTGCTTACATGCTTCTTTTGCTTGTTACCTTAGTGTCATCCTAAAGAGCCAATTGGTTATAAGATGGCAGAGACCTATTCCTGTATCTGCAGATATCATATACAATGCCACATGTGAATCAACCAACCAGTCAGTACACACGTATGTAATAAGGGCTAGTCATATGTTTCTTAGTGAGTTAGATGTTGTGGAATCACTGTTGTTTAAAATATGATCTTGCTTTCTGGGAGTTTACAACCACGTTGGAAAGACAAGAGCTATAAAATAATAACAAATTAATATATAATCTGGATAAACAATGAAATGACTAGACCAGACCTATTTGAGTGTGTTTATGGAAGTTTATAGAGAAATAAAGTTGGGGAAAAAATGAGTGTTCTTTTCTCTAAGATTTATTTATTTGAGAGACAGAGAGAGAGAGAGAACGCATATGTGTGTGAGTCGGAGGAGGGGCAGAGGAAGAGAAAGAGAATCTCAAACAGTCTCCCCATTGAGCATGGAGCCCAACATGGGGCTCGATCTTAGGCCTCTGAGATCATGACATGAGCTGAAACCAAGAGTTGAACGCTCAATTGACTGAGCCACCCAGGTACCCCCAAAATGAGTCCATTTTATAAAATTTAGAGAAGTATAGATAAGATAAAGACTGTTAATGTTACCATCCAATATACATTTTTGTTTACTATTGGCTTTTAAAGTTTTTTAGTTGTTTTTACATATGACATGAACATTTGCTCATCACATTATAAGATTTTATTGATTGTCCAATGTTTCATCAACTGTTTCATCAGCTTTTACATATTGTCATTAAACTATTAAAGGGTTTTGAGAAGATAGCTATTTAACAAAGTTTACCAATTAGCAGAATTATCTGTGCACTTAGAGGAGATTTTATATGAGGGTGGAGATTCATTCATTCAATTTATTGAACATGTATTATATGCCAAGTACTGTCCTGGTTGCTGGAAATGAAGAATTAAAGAAAAAGACAAAACTCCCTGCTGTTGTGGAGTCTACATCTTAGTGATAGAAGTTAGTAATAAACAATATAAATAAGTATAACTGTGCATTAAGTAATGAAAAATAATGGGAAAAAATAAAGCAGGAAAACGGTGCATATAAATGTTACAGGGAGTTTAGCCACAGCAGTCACAACAAAAAGAAATAAAAGCATCCAAAATAACAAGTCAGAAGTAAAACTTTCACTATTTGCAGACAACACGATACTCTATATAGAAAACCTGACAGAGTCCAGCAAAAAAATGCTAGAAATGATAAAAATTCAGTAAAGTCACAGGATACAAAGTTAACATACAGAAATCTGATGAAATAGCAGAAAGAGAAGCTAAGGAATCAATCCCATTTATAATTGCACCTAAAACACTAAGGAGCTAGGAATACACTTAACCAAAATGGTGAAAGATTTGTACTCTGAAAACTGTAAAACACTGATGAAAGAAATTGAAGACAACACAAAGAAATGGAAACAAAAACATCCCATACTCTTGTATTGAAAGAACAGATATTGTTAAAATATGTAGATTATCCAAAGTAATCTACACAATTAATGCAATCCCTACCAAATACTAACAGCAGTTTTCATACAACTAGAACAAACAATTCCTAAAATTTGTATGGAGCCACAAAAGACCCTGAATAGCCAAAGCAACCTTGAAAAAGACAAGCGAAGCTGGAGGCATCACAATTTCAGACTTCACAATATATTACAAAGCTGTAGTAATAAAAACAGTATGATACCGGCACTGAAATAGACAAAAATAGATCAATAGAACAGAGTAGAAAACTCAGAAATGAACCCACAACTGTATGGTCAGTTGGGCTTCCACAAAGCAGGAAAGAACATTCAATGAGAAAAAAGTACAACAAATGATGTTGGGAAAACAGGAGATCAACTTGTAAAAGATTGAAACTGGACCACTTTTTAACACCATACACAAAAACAAATTCAAAATGGGTTAAAGACCTAAGTGTGAGACTTGAAACCATTAATATTTTAAATAAGAACATAGGCAGTAACCTCTTCGACATTGGCTTAGCAACTTTTTTCTCCTTATGTCTCCAGAGGCAAGGGAAACAAAACCAAAAATAAACTATTGGGACTACATCAAAATAAAAGTTTCTTCACAGCAAAGGAAACAATTAACAAATCAAAAAGGCAACCTATGGAATTAGAGAAAATATTTGCAAATGACATATTTGATAAAGGGTTAGTATCCAAAATATACAAAGAACTTATAAAACTCAACAACCCAAAAATAAATAATCCAATTTAAATTGGACATAAGACATGAATAGACATTTTTTCCAAAGAAGACACACAGATGGCCAACAGACCATCTCAAGAAATAGCCCAAGTGTTCATTGATTGATGAATGGATAAAGAAGAAATGGTATATATATTAATATTATTCATATATGAATATTAATATTATTCATATATGGATATATTAATATAACTCAGTATGAATATCACCCAGTATATTATATATTCTGATATATAGTATACATATATATATATATATATACATATTACTCAACCATAAAAAGAATGAAACCTTGCCATTTGCAACAACATGGATGGAGCTAGAGAATATTATGCTAAGTGAAATAAGACACAGAAAGATAAATACCATATGATTTCACTCATGTGGAATTTAGAAACAAACAAATGAAGAAAGGGGGAAAAAGAGAGAGTGAGGCAAACCAAGAAACGGACTCTTTATAAAAAAAAACTGATGATTATCAGAGGGCTGGTGGGTGGGGGGATGGGTGAAAGAGGTGACAGAGATTAGGAGTGCACCTGTTGTGATGAACACTGGGACATGTATGGAAGTGTTGAATCACTCTATTGTATACCTGAAACAAATCTTACTCTGCAAGTCAACTAACTGGAATTTAAATAAAAGCTATATAAAAAAAAACACTACTTGGTAGAAAAAAAGAAATATTAAGGGGAGGATAAAAATTACAGATAGGTTAGCCAGTGAGGACCTCACTGAAGAGGTAACTCTTTTTCTTTTTTTAAGATTTTATTTATTTATTCATGTGAGGCAGAGAGAGAGAGGCAGAGACACAGACAGAGGGAGAAGCAGGCTCCATGGAGGGAGCCCAACGTGGGACTCGATCCCAGGTCTCCAGGATCAGGCCCTGGGCTGAAGGCAGCACTAAACCGCTGAGCCACCCAGGCTGCCCAAGAGGTAACTGTTAAGTAAAAATCTGGAACATGAAAGGACTAGTAATGAAGGGCTGGAACATTCCAGGGAAGAGGAACTGAAAGCCATTTCCTTTACTATAAGTGGCTGCCCACACAAGGTTTGCACTCACCTTTCAAAGCAGAGAGTAGGGAGCAAGTAGGCAAACACTCATTGCTTGGAGAAGAAATAAGGCCTAACTTTAGCAGACTTCCTATTTCTGTATTCTAAATATTATTGCCTTATATCTAAAAATTCTAATATTTTGAATTAAATGCTATTCCATCACAACCATCAGACTTATTCCGAAAGCTTTTTTTAGAGACTAAGACAAAAAAAAATATTTCTTATGAGTTTGCTTGGGATAGTGGAAAGCAAAGATTAACTAAAATGGTGAGAAAAAATACAGAACAGCAACCTGGAAAGAGCTGTAGTGAGATGATCTAATGTCACTTCTTATTAGGAACAAGAACAATGATATCCATCATTTGCCTCTAAGACTCAGATATTCCAAAAATATTTCACTTTCTAGATAGATGGGACTATTAGTAAATTACTATTTGTGTGGGAAAACCTGATTACAGAAATCTGTTAGCATAATGCTGAGGTTTTTTTAGTACTAATAAACCCCTAAAACAAAAAATTGTATTAAAACATACCCTAAGCTTTTTCTGAAGGGTATATAGTGTCTGCCATATGTTTGACAATTCTGATCATATACATGAAGAAGGATAATCTTAATGTTTAATTGAGAGGACTGTAAATTTAAAAAATGTATCATTATGTAAATAGCCTGATGAAAGCGCCAAAAAGTCTTAGCTAACATACTATGATTAAAAATATAATGGCAGATAGGTAAATAGTTTGAACCTCAATCCCTATAACAACCACAAAATATAAGTATCTCTGTGAAAGAATCTGATGACTATCCATTGGCATTGTAAGCCATTGTAACTTATGTGTGATAGACTTAAAATGAGAGGAAGCAGAGATGCCATCTGTTACAGTTTTCAAGTATGTGTTCTCTGGAACACTTGTATTACTAGGTTTCTGTTGGTTTTGTATACAATTGTATTATCTCCCTCTTCATTAAGTTCTGTATTTCTCATTAGCATGATCTAGGTTCTGATAACTCCTGCAGCAAAGATATCTGATTAACTTTCCTTAACCCAGTGTTTACCAAACTTATTTACTGAGGGAATGCTTTTTTACCTCATACCAATTAACATGTTCTGGGACTAATGTTTTATAAGAGGAAAGTGCTGCTAAAATACTGTACACAATTGCTGCTAGAATTAAATCCCTATCCAATCAACAAAGAAGTTTTTAGGTTTGTAAGACCTCAGTGGATAACTTGACGTTGAGTCTTGGATCCTGTAGCCAATCTGAATTATTGACCTCTTAGAAGTGGGCAGTGAATAGTAAGTGCCTACTTACAAAATTGTGGACCTGAAGCATGTTTTAAGATCCAGCATCTTTGGAATTTGCTAGTACCAGTTTGGAGTGAACAGCTAAAATGTGTGTTTCATACTTTGTGTACTATGAAAATATGCTGAATTTAGAGACAGAAGGGTATTGAGCAGTATTTAGTGGTGTTGGCCCTAAACATTAGAAGGTTGGCATTTACTTGCAAAATACAATTTTCTGGGAGCCCTGGGGCTGATTAAACCCCAAACTGTCTTGTTCACTCCCTATCACTCAGTGAAATTCCACCCTGGGAGCTCTTCCTCCTCTTATTTGAATCAAAATAACCCTACAATTCTCTGTCTCATGACTCTGCTTAGGCTTTCCTCTCTTCCCAAAGTGCTTTTTCCTTTATATCTCAATCACTACCCATTAGAATCCTCTGCTGCCTTCAGATGACCTTGTCTTCCTAACACCTTTCCAAATTTTCACCATGGTGGACAACTATTTGTCCAGGCCTCTGCAAAGTAATCCAAATGTTCCCTTTGTTCCTTATGTCTTAACAGGACTTAGCTTGCCTCTTTGTTATAACACATTCTATGAAATACTGGTTTTGGGAACTGTGTATAAAAGTCTACCAACATTGGGATGACTGGGTAGCTCAGTGGTTGAGCATCTGCCTTTGGCTCAGGTCATGATCCCAGGGGTCCTGGATCCAGTCCTGCATCAGGCTCCCCGGAGGGAGCCTGCCTCTCCCTCTACCTATGTCTCTGCTTCTCTGTGTCTGTCATGAGTAAATAAATAAAATAATTTTTAAAAAAGTCTACCAACCTTGATGAAGCACTCTTTGTAATAAGAGATCATGTTTTGTTTACGATCAATAGTGTCTTACACAGAGTAGATACTCTGAGTTGAATGGCATGGCAACTTCAAAATTGGCCTTGATCATCTTTTCTACTAGAAAAGTCACACAAAAACCAGTTTGAAAAATCACAGTCTGAGTTTCTACTTATTAGTTTACTTACTGAATATACACAGACTACTTCACATATAAGCAAGAAATTTCTTTCTTTAGGTCCCAGGTATTTTTAGTATATTTTTCTTTCTCTTCCCCTGACCCCTGCCCCCAGTTTGAAAGTCACTGACAGTTTATCTTTCTATAATTAGATTAGGAGGGGAATAAAAGGAAGAACCCCCTGGTAGCAGGAAGAAGCAAGGATCCTTTTAGCCTAGCATTTGATGAGATAGATATTCAGTTGTATATTTCCATTATTTTTCCATGGCAGAATGTACGGTGGAGACCTGGGAACACACACACTTGTAGCCATCACTTGCTTGCAGGGCTGTTGTTGCCACAGTAGTTGACTTGCTGTGCCCCATACAAATGGGGTGCTGGTCTGTTTCCATAGATCTTTATCCCTTTCTTCATCACAAGGGAGGCACTGCCATGTGCTCTCAGCTAGAGTCTCTTGTCCAAGATTCCCAGTTTGGTTGACAGTATCCTGCTCAATACAAGTTTTATCATCACAGCTTGAGACATGATGACTGGTTTTGGTGGGAGAAACTCGGTGACAAGCATTCCAGGGACAAGTACCCAATTTGCTACATCAGGATGATTCTTTTCGCACTTGATAAAATAAGGAAACCTGCAGGCCCTGATCTGGTGGTTTTTATCAGAGGGTCATTATAATAGCTTTTCAGGGTCCAGGTAATTGATGTAAGTTTCATCCATTTTGTAAATGAAGGAGCTGAACCCAAGTGCTTGGTTGAAACATGCTTTCCCCAAGGTCACTTTCTCCCCACATCATACTTCAATTTTAGTATATTTTTTTAAATATACTTGGTCAGAACCAAGTGACAGTGAGAAATGTATTTTCAGTTGGCTGAAATCTTTTAAAAGTTTAAAAAAGCAATAAGATACATATAACTGCATAGTCTAGTTTTTATCTCTTATTATCTCCAGACATGGTTCTTCACCCATTTCTCTTCATAGTTAAAAATCTTTCCCTTTTAACTTTTACTTTTAAATAATTTCAGACTTGCAAAAGAGTTTGAAAAATACTACAGAAATTCTCTTACAAATTTTAACAGCTTCCCCAAATATTACCATTTTACATAACCAGGATATAATTATTTAAACTAGGAAATTAACAATAAAGCAATTCTATTAACTACTCCGTAGACCTAGTTAAGTCTCCTTGGTTGTCTCATTAAGGTTTTTCTGTTGGTCCAGAATCCAATTCTCAAGTCATCATAGTCTCCTCCCATCTGACATCTCCTCAGTCTTCCTTTGCCTGTCATGACCTTGACACTTGGAAAGAGCATGACCCAATTATTTTGTAGAATGTCAATTTCAGGTCATCTGATGTGTAAGCAGTGATTATATCCTTGAGAAATATATTCATAGTCTAGGAGTATTTGTGAGAATTATTTGGATAGAAAACATTTAATTCTTCAAATATTTTGTTGAATAATTGCCTTAGTTTCCCTGTGGTAAGAGTGGATGTTTTCAAGTTTTAAAAGAAGACAGAAAGTCATTTTTTCTTCTTTGTAGGTTTTTTGTCTTGTATCAGTCCTTTGAAAGATTTATAATGAGATTGTGTCATAGAGCTCCATAAGTATCTGTTGATATGAATAGGTGTCTTTTACCAAAAACAGTTTTTTAAAAAAGAAGCTCATTTTTTAATCACATATTACATTTTTTTTTTTTAGTAATCAGATAGGTAGTGTCAGACAGTTCAGGATGCTGAAATTTAATTGTTCAAAGTGATCTACTCATTGCCCTTGCTGGAAAGTCTCAGGCTTGATTGGTTCCCAGATCTCCAATGTATATCACACAGAAATCACATTTAAAATATGGTACTTTACCACTAATATTGTTTAAGGTGATTTATTTATTTATTTATTTATTTATTTATTTATTTATTTACATATTTGTCTTCTTGCTCTCCATTTTTGAGTGTGCTTTTTCCCTCTGGAAAACGTTCCATGCTTTTCTGCTAACTTCTCCACCCATTTTGACTATTTCCTGCCTTGATTGACCAACATACACTAGGCAATCTGAATCTAGTTTCTCTCCCCACCATTTCACTGAACCTGCTCCTTCCAAGAGTGCAAATGACTTTCTAATAGCTGAATTTGCTGCTTATGTGCATCATTTGACAATGTTGGCCACTCTCTTCTTTCATGACATACTGTCTTAACAATACCTGAGGTATACTCTCTCTTGGCTCTCTTGCTGCTTTCCAGAAAGTTTTTTTCTTATTTGCATCTTCTCTTACTTGTGTTTAAATATAGGCATTCCGTGGGTTTGTTCTAGCCATACCAATGCATATGCTGTGGGCTAATTCAAAGGCTCCCAGAGCTTCAGTTCCCATCTTTGTGTGGATGACTCAATCTTTACCTCTGACTTGGATACTCATCCTGAGCTTTGGATATGAATTTCCCATAGATACTTCAAACTTAGTTAATCATCAAGAGAAAACAATTAATTCCCCTTTGAACATGAACTTCTTTCTCCTACCTCCACTCCTGGACTTGGGCTGGAGTGAAATCACTCATTAGATTATCCCATCACACTTAATCCTCTGCCTGCTAACCCATGCTATTTTCTTAATCTGGGTTGTTCTCTTTCTCTCTTCCCATGTTTTACATGCTGATTTTTCATTTCAGTACAGTTGAAATTGTACCTCAGTGCTGCCTACCCTGATCAACTCAAAAATAATTAAGAGTCTCATGTTTAAAATTAATTTGTTTCATATTTTACCATTAGTTGTAGACATGTCTGGATTGCTTTCCTCGTTGGATTGTAAATCCCTCAAGTGATCTTGGTGGCTCTCATAAACCAGCCCAGTGCCTACTTACATATCGATTTGTTGAATTGACTTAAAATGAAGTCAACCTCCGGGTTTGCCGCTGTTGTTAGTTTATTTGTTCTATTTTGTTTAGTGGCCCTGCAAACAACATGCTCCTCTCAAGGATGATAGTGCTACATTGTAACACAGAAGCCCTTCTATTTCCTCCCTCCTTCCCACCTCCCTTCCTCCCTCTTTTCCTTCCTTCATAATATGAGCAGGAAAAAATTAGAATGAAAGCAGCTGACAGTGTCTAGAACATAATTTGTTCTCTTTCAATTACTCAGAGCAATATCATGGGCAGTTACTAAAGTAAAACTTTTTTTTTATCAAACTCAATATACTGAGGCAGGGAACATAATCACATTATTTGCAATTTACTGTTGCTCCCTTAGTGATATGCAGATCAAAAGGTATCTGTTCTGACACTTCATTTCTGAAACTTAATGTTGTGTTTATTTAATTCATCTAATTAGGACCTCTTAGCACCTCAAATGGGTGCTTTAAAAAAACAACACCCAGCTGTTAGCCTAGGGACAAAAGAATAAATGCAAATTTAGCACTTTTCAAAGGTGAATCCGCACATTTTGATGTCTTGACAGCATTCAATAAAAATCAATTGTTCTTAGACACAATCTACTAATTTCCTGATTGTTTTTGGACATAAATCACTTAATAAATATGAAAGATAGTTTTAAAAAACTGACTATATTCTGGGGGAAATATGTACATATATGCATAAGTGCAATCTTTTATAATATAAAAATACCTTTCAGGAGCTTGTTGCTGCTTCTGAGATAAAGGAAATTCTCGATGTCAAGATTCAAACAGAAAAGAGAATGAAATACACAAAATGGTAAGTGACTTGTAAATAGACCAGAGTAGCCAATTTTCTTTTTTTTTTTAATTTTTATTTATTTATGATAGTCACAGAGAGAGAGAGAGAGGTGCAGAGACATAGGCAGAGGGAGAAGCAGGCTCCATGCACCGGGAGCCCGACGTGGGATTCGATCCCGGGTCTCCAGGATCTCACCCTGGGCCAAAGGCAGGCGCCAAACCGCTGCGCCACCCAGGGATCCCAAGTAGCCAATTTTCTAATGCTCTGTTGTGTAGTTATCATTTGTAAGTTGCACACATATAAAATGCATACTTTTTTTTTAGTTTTTTAAAGGAATCTCTGTACTGTTTTCCAGAGTGCCCATACCAACTTATATTCCCAAAACAGTCTGTGAGGATGCCCTTTTCTCCACATCCTTGCCAACACTTATTTCTTGTCTTTTTTGATACTAGCTGTTCTGACTGGTATGAGGTGATATTTAGTTGTGGTTTTAATTTGCATTTTCCTGATGAATAGTGATGTTGAGCATCTCTTCATGTATCTGTTGGCCATCTGTATACCTTCTTTGGAAAAATATCTATTCAGGTTCTCTGCATTTTTAATCAGACTATTTGTTTGCTTAGCATAGAGTTCTATGATTCCTTATATATTTTGGATATTAACCCCTTATCAGATATATAATTTGCAAGCACTGTGGAGGTTCCTCGAAAAACTAAAAATAGAAGCAACATACAGATCCAGTTAATTCTACTTCTGGGTATTTACTTGAAGAATATGAAAACAGTGATTGAAAAAGGCATATACACTCCTGTATTTTTCGCAGTGTTATTGACAGTGGTAAAGATAAAGAAGCAACCTAAATGTCTATTGATAAGGTGAATGGATAAAGAAGATATGGTATATATAAATAATAGAATATTACTCAGCCACAAAAAAAGAATGGAATCTTGCCATTCACAACAACCTGGATGGACCTGGAAGCTATTATGTTAAGTGAAATATATCAGCCAGAGAAAGACTAATACCGTATGATTTCACTTATATGTGGAATCTAAAAAAACAAAACAAAACAAAACAAAAAACCAGAACAAAACAACAGAAAGAGAAATAGATTCATAGAAAACCAACTAGTGGTTGCCAAGGGGGCTGGAGGTGGGGAGTGGGAATGGCAAAATAGATGAAGGGGAAGTAAGAGGCACAAACTTCTAGTTATAAAATAAGTAAGCATTAGGGCTGAAAAGTATGGCATAAGGAGTATAGTCAATGATATTCTCATAATGGTGTATGGTGACAGATAAAAACCACATTTATCATGGTCAGTGTTTCATAATGTATGTAATTCTCAAATCACCATGTTGTACACCTGAAACTAGTATAATATTATATGTTAATTAAATTATACTTTACATCAGTTAAATTGTAAATAAACAAATATAAATTAAATGTATGTTTATGCTAGTCATATTGCAAGTAGTTGTGAAATATGATATTTGAATTGAACTTTGTCTGCTCTTACAGACTTCTTTTGATAAACTAGCTGTAAAAGACACTGGGCTATCCCCCATGGCAGGTGATTTTAACTTTGATTTTCATTCAGGAAGAATTCAAGATTGCTCATATGAGTGGGACACACATATATGTGCTCTTACTACCATGGAATTTTTTTTAAGGTGACATTTAGGATCATAGTACTGGTTTATATCACAGCAGAGACTACAGTTTCTTAAAATTTGGTTATTATTTTAGGTTACTCAAATTATTCAGCATAAGCATGCAACAGTTAAATAAACATCCCTTGATGCTTAAAGGGCTTTTTATTAGTTTTCAAAAGCAAGTCAGTTTTACTTGGTCTATAAGAATCTCTAGTGCCTTATCTCCATGGGTCTACCAATTTAAGACAGAAGTCATAACAATGAACATTTTAAAGAAAGTGTATATATATATATATATTCCAGGTGATATTGGCTATGAAATTTGTACTCTCATGACTTCTCTTTAATTATAAATGTTTTTAGAGGAATAAAAACTATTCAAAAAGTTTTATTGGTTTGTTCCCACTCATCATTCTCTAAACTCTGAACCAAATTTACATAATTATTCTTGCAAATAAAAAGTATCTAAAATTCCATTCATATTTGTTTTACAGTCACTTTACAAACTCTTACATAAACTTTTAGTTACCTGATGACTAAATGTATATTTTTAAAATCATCTATTATTTTTTAAATACTCTGCTGATATTGGCATCTGTTATATGAATATTGATGTATATTGCCTCCAGAGTTTTGTTTTTGTTTGTTTCATTTGTTTCTGCTTGCAATTATAAATAGAAAAACCAGTTCTGACCTAGTCATAACTTTTCTTCATCTCAGCTTGAGACTTGAGAAATTATTTATTCTGCCTTCTGCATAATATTCCTATCCCTGCTAATGAGGACATTGCCTCCCACTTCCATTTACACTAATAGAAATATTGATTCTTTGGTATTCCAGCAAACTCTTTTATTCTCACTGAACTCTACTAACAAAGATTCTCATTTGTGTCTATACCAAATGATAATTAATGTTACCCTTTTCATTAGTATGCCAGATGTAAAGAAGTAAACCAGATATTTTAGAGTTTGGGGGGTTTTGTTTTGTTTTTTGGTGGGAGGAGAGGGGAGATTGTCTTGGTTTTTGATGAGCGCAAGAAGACTTCTCATGATAACCACTGACCCCATTTGATGGTGAATGTGTTCCCCACCTAGAAGATATCTGAAGCCTATTGGCTGCAGTCATTGTACAGAAATATTTTGGTATTTCTTTTCTCTTAGTGAATCTCTTTTCCAGAAGAAAAAGTTGAAATTTAATAAGATCAATTTAGAAAGCCAAAAGTTGCTCTGAGTTATAGTGTTGTTGCTCAGCCAGATGCTTGTCTCTTCTGCCCAGCTGCAAAATTTCTTTGTACACAAGGGTCTCTTTAGTGCCAAGGGGGGATCAGCAAAAAGGAGAAGAAAACATAGCTGCTGCTGCATCGATGACCCCATGTGCACTGACTCCTTCAGTGAGTTTTTCTTAGAATCATTGGGGGAATGCTTTGCCTAACTTCCTATCCCAACATGTAGGATTTATTTTTAAGATGGTCAGTTAATATTTCTTGAGCATAAACTTTTGGCCGGAGTTACTGGAAATTTGAGTTTATTAAATTTTTACATACTTAACTATGGTCTACAGGGTATTTTAAACTCAGCCATTTGGCTTTACGTCTACTTTCTTGCCCCCCAAAATATGTAGTGTGAGATGTATGAGAAGTAATTGGATAAAGTGCCTTTTCCAAATTTTCCATATCTCATTTATTCCAGAAAATAGAGAAAAAATATACAGTATGATATATACAATGAAACACACTAAAACCATAGCTTGCATTTCTAGGAAAATTAAACAGAAGTAGTAATGAGTTGGAACTTAGGTCCCTAAATACATAAGGCAATATATATTAATGTGTGAAAATCAAGCTTGAGAAAAAAACCAAAACATTATGGAAGAGTTGTTTGACTTATAAGACACCATACTATGGAATATTAAGTAACTTTTAAAAGAAGACTATGGTAGGACTAGATGTTCTGGCCTAGAAAGTTTTCCATGAAATATTTGGGGGCAGAAATGAGATAAATCAAATTATAGCATATGCATGATGAGATCTCTTTGCTGACAGAAAAAAAAAAAAACGTATCAATCTTACATTGTAGCCATAGGATAACTATATATTGAGAGAGAATTATAATTTTAGCCCATATGTTTTACATAAAGACAAATGAGTATATATTTGTTCATGCAGTGAAATGTCTTAAAAATACCCAGGTTACTATATATATATATATATATCAGTGGAATAAAATGAAGAGAAAGGAAAGTCCTTTTTATTTTCTGTTTTATATACTTCTATAGTATTAGAATTTTTTAACCTCAAGAAGGCATTACTTTTATAATTTAAAACAGCCAGCTATGACATTTATTGAATAATTGTTTAAATATTTTTTTTTAATTTTTATTTATGATAGTCACAGAGAGAGAGAGAGAGAGAGAGATAGAGAGGTGCAGAGACACAGGCAGAGGGAGAAGCAGGCTCCATGCACCGGGAGCCCGATGTGGGATTCGATCCTGGGTCTCCAGGATCGCGCCCTGGGCCAAAGGCAGGCGCCAAACCGCTGCGCCACCCAGGGATCCCTGAATAATTGTTTAAATGTCTCATTTGTCTGGCCTGCTAATAGTATTTGGCTTAGCAATGTAATTTGGAAAGTCTCAAACAATGTATTCAATTGAAACAAATGAAATAATATTGGGTTGGGGCTATATTCTTAGATGACACATAGCTTTATTCTGATAAAAATTTATGTTGTATTTTTCTCGTCCTATTTCATAGCAGTTAGGGTGACTCATTTTCTCTTTCACCAACTTGTTAGGCTCTTGGAGACATTATTTCTCATATGTCTTTATTCTGTTCACCATTTTGCTACCAGAGGTGTCATTTTTAAACTTGCTAAAGCCTGACTTGAATACCCTTACCACTACTCTGAACCACCCCTTAGAGGAAGTGAACTGGAGCTAACAATACTTCTTACTACTCTTCCTGTTTATAGGCTCTCATTCACCAGCCTTCCTCCAGGTTAATATAAGATACCCTCAGAAATTATTTTATTTTCCATGTGAGGCAATCTTTCAACACGAGTCCAACACCCCCTTACTGGTCCTTCACCTTCCATTGGAGACTGAGCTTGAAATATTCATATATAACTTACTTTTTTAAAAAAAGAAATGCGTACATATTCCTGAATGAGTAGATGGTTCTTATTCTTTTATGCACTCATGCAGTGATTTTTTTAAAAATATTTATTTTTCTTATAGAGAGAGTGAAAGAGAAAGAGCATGCATGCCTGAGAGAGAAGAGAGGGAGAGGGAGACAGAGAATCTCAAGCAGACCCCTCACTAAGGGACTTGAGGCTCAGTCCCATGACCCTGAGATCATGACCTGAACCAAAACCAATAGTTTGACTTTCAACCAACTGAGCCACCCAGGCTCATACAGTGATTTTTTTTTAAACTTTTTTTTAAATTTATTTATGATAGTCACAGAGAGAGAGAGAGAGAGAGAGAGAGGCAGAGACATAGGCAGAGGGAGAAGCAGGCTCCATGCACCAGGAGCCCGACGTGGGATTCGATCCCGGGTCTCCAAGATCGCACCCTGGGCCAAAGGCAGGCGCCAAACTGCTGCGCCACCCAGGGATCCCTCATACAGTGATTTTTAAATACAGTTTACCTACTGTGTGATCCTGGAAAAATTCCTTAAATACATCAAGCCTTAGTTTTTACATCTGTTGGAAGCAAGTCTAAAAAATAGCCGAGCCGTAATATTCTTTTGAGGATTAAATGAATTTCTGTATGCAAAATATTTAGAATAGCACAGAAATGAATGAAATAAATATAAACTATTTTGATTGTTTATAAAAAATATAAACCATGGTATTCTTCATTAAATGAATATTTTAAAGAAAATTATTAATAATATACGATATACATATGCTTTGCATTGATAGCCTAATGCAGCTATCAATAATTACTGATAAAAGATGCCTAATATTTCTGGGAAAGGCATTCTGATTAATAGTAGCTGTGATGGGTTAAGTATTTTAATAATAATAATAACAACAAAACAACAACAATAGAAGTGGGTCGTTGGGATGCTTCTAAATGCATTATTTACATTTTAAATAAGTGGAAGATTATTAAAGCAGGGGAAAATATAATTCTGATTCTTAGTTGAATAATTTCTTTTTCTCATTACAGATTTAAAAAGTCATGAGCAGAGGCAAATATTGAGTACAGTTAGTGCCAATGCTGGTGAATGAAGAAGTTGCATTTTCCTTGGGAAAGACAGTGATTGTCATGGTTTTATTCCTATCTGGAAGCCGATTTATGGATAAGTTAACATGCAAAAAGCAAGTGCCACATTGCTGACCCAGTAATGAGAGAGAGGGAAGTGGGGCAGGAGAGAGGACAGAAAGAGAAAAATGGAAAGAAGGAAAGGTAAGAAAGAGAAAGGCATGGATGGATAGAAAAGGAAGGAAGGAAGGAAGGAAGGAAGGAAGGAAGGAAGGAAGGAAGGAAAGAAGAAGGCAGGCAGGCAGACAGGCAATGGAGTAAATTCGAGTATAAACAATACACTCAGAAAATTTCCAGTTTGGTACATTTTGTTCGTAGATTCCACAAATTAGATTGTCAAGAACTTGGTTTCTCAGAAATTTAGGCTATTAGCCATTCACAATTTACTTTGGATTAATTTAATCAGATTATCGGATTAGGATTTTGCTTAGAGCCTGCCAAAATCAGCCAGCCTGAGGAAACCAGAGTTTTGATTGAAAAGTGGAACTGGTGGGAAGGTTGCTTTTGAAGCACAGAACTGCAGCTCCAGGGGGAGGGGATGTAGGCATTCAGGGTGCGAGGGGAGCCTGGGACAGCCAGAGGGCAGCATGAGGGCACTGGGTGCCTCCGAGCTGATTAAGAGAGTTTACCAAGAGGTGAGAAGTTTCCCAAGACAAATAACATGCTTTGCACGTTGGCTAAGGTCCCTAGTGGCAACGCACATTCTTGATATCTGCTCTTGTTACATTTAATTACAGTGATATTATTTGTGAGATTAGAGGTACCACATTCTCTGAGAGGACAACTGAAGGTTATAGGTTTGTACCTGCCTATCTGCTCAGTTTCACATTCTGCTAGTTTCACTTATAAAATAAAATGTATTAGATTTTAGACCTTTGCTCCAAAAGACTAATATTAATCATGTTTTTGGCTGACTCGAGATTTTCACCCTAAAACCTCATCAGCATTCTATACATTATGTTTCACATGGGCATTGTGAAGTATGGACTAGATACAACAGAACTATAATGGGCTTTTCCTTCCCACAATTGAGCAGTTGAGACTTCTGAAAGCTATAAATTTGAACCATAATACGGTTCATGTGTGGCGATGCTGGGGCGAAAGGGCTGGGGCCTGGCCGGATGGTCTGTTTGCCATCAGTGCTCTCCTGAGACACCTATGTTCCATTTCAATTTCTATCTTCAGGTTTTAACACTCAAAAAAGCCCCTTATTTTTAGAATATATAGACTATAGAATATATAGACTAAGATATCAAATCAGGTTTTCATTATTGTGATCTCTTCGTTTTAGATTCTAAAAAATTAGAATAACTGTGCACATTTAAGAAGTTAAAGTTCCATGAACCCAAAGCAGGTACCTTAGAAAGAATGTAGAGGGCAGCCCGGGTGGCTCAGCGGTTTAGCGCTGCCTTCAGCCCAGGGCCTGATCCTGGAGACCCAGGATCAAGACCCGGGATCAAGTCCCACATCAGGCTCCCTGCATGGAGGCTTCTTTTCCCTCTGCATGTGTCTCTGCCTCTCTCTGTGTATCTCATGAATAAATAAATAAAAATAATCTAAAAAAAAAAAAAAGGAAAGTAGAGAACCCATAATAAAAGTTATAATAAATGTAATAAATGATTACATTTCAAGATAAAGACACTCGTATTAATGTGCTAAGGCTGCCATAAGAAAGTACCATGATCTGGGTGGCTTTAAACAACTGAAATTGGAGGCTAGAAGTCCAAAATTCAGGCGTCAGCTAGCCATGCTTCCACTGAACTCTTTCTTCCATGCTTTTCAGCTGGCTTCTGGTAGTTGTCTGAAATCCTTGGTGGTCCTCAGTTTGTAGAGGATCCTACCAATCTGTCTCCATTGTCAACTGCTATTCTACCTATGAATTTTAGTCTTCAAATAATCTTTGATTATTTCTGCATGACCCTGTTTCCAAATTAGTTCACATGCACAGGTACCAGTGGTTATGACATGTACATATCATTTTGGGGGACACTATTCAACCACAAAAAACTCAGACATAGTAATAAATCAGATGATAAAAATATACTTTAACCACGAGAAAGGAACAAATGCTCTAAATAAGGAAATCACTTGAGTGTTACATTATTCATTTACAAAATATTCTCAAGTCTGTTAATGATTTTTGAAATGGCTCAAAAATGTTGTCTACTCTCCCAAATCTAGTTTCTTCTTATATATAGTTGTAAACATCTATATTTTCCTTTCTTTTTTAGATTTTATTTATTTATTTGAGAGAGAGAGCACAGGAGCCGAAGAGGGGCAGAGGGAGAAGCAGGCTCGCTGCTAAGTAGGGAGCCTGAGCTGGGACTCAATCCCAAGACCCAGAGATCTTGACCTGAGCGGAAGGCAGATGCTTAACCGACTAAGCCACCAGGTGCCCCCAAACATTTATATTTTCTATGTAATTCAGAAGCAAATTACAATAGATTTTTGATATTATTTAGAAATAGTTATTGTCCTAACACGTATAAAGAATGCAAAACTAGACTTTGGGCAGGAATTAATAAGGAAGATCTTCCTAATTGAGTTTATAATGCTGTCTCCAAAGTGCTGGAAGGAAAGGCATTCACTCAAGTGTCCAGATTGGGGAGAGAAAGCCTGATGATGAACCCAGTTTCATGCACTGATAGAATAATATGGATGATTTGCAAGGGATATTATTAAACAGCTAAACAATGATTATACTACAAAAAAAGTTATAGATTAGATGCATCAATTAAGTATTACCTTAAAGACCTTAGAATATAGATAGTGATCGCGAGCATAGGCTCCAGTGTCAGATTTTTGGATTTAATTGTTTTCTATTTATTTACACAATAACCTCTCCAAGCATCAGTTCCTCATCTATATAATCATAATAATGTATTAATTCCTAGGGCTACCATAACAAATCACTTAAAAATTGTGGCTTAACATGGGAGAAAGATATTCTCCCACAGTTCTGATGACTAGAAGTCAGAAATCAAAGAGTCAGCAGCATTTGTCCTTTCTGGAGTTTCTAGGGGAGCCATGACTATCTTTGGCTTCTGGTGATTCTGCCAGCAATCACTGATATCTCTTACATTACTGATATGTCACTCCAGTCTTCTCCTCCATTGTCTTATGGCGTTCTCCATATGTGTCTCTGTGTCTGAATTTTTCTCCTTTTATGAGCACAACTGTCATATTGGGTTTGGGACCCGCTCTAATCCAGTATGACCTCAACTAAACTTGATTACATCTGAAGATACTCTATTTCCAGATAAGATCACATGCTCAGGTACCAGAGACACATGAATATTGGGGAGACTAATCAACTCAGTATAGCGGAATGTATTTCACTGGGTTGGGATGAAGATTTAAAGGAAGCAATTCATATGACTAGCTCAATAGGTAGCACACAATACATTTTGGTTGCTACTGTTGCTCTTTATTTAAGATCACTTTTTGGGACACCTGGGTGGCCCAGTGATTGAGAGTCTGCCTTCAGTTCATGGTATGATCTGGGACTCCCAGGATCCAGTCCTGGGATCAAGTCCTACATTGGGCTCCCTGCATGGAGCCTGCTTCTCCCTCTGCCTTTATCTCTGCCTCTCTCTCTGTGTGTCTCTCTCTCTGTCTCTCATGAATAAATAAGATCTTAAAAAAAAATCACTCTTCATTGGTTGACCTGGGAGCATAATTATAAGGGGCACATTCATAAGTACTTGCCATTAAAAGGTATAAATTGGGGTTTTCTCAAAAAGTATCTGCAAACTTTTCATTGTATCTTGTCACTTATCACTATAGTGCTTTACACATCTTTTTTAATGGGAAAGAAAAAATAAAAGAATTTTTTTCTAGTAATTGTGGCACCGTTTCACAAATTTGTAAATATAATATAGCCATTGTTATAGCTAGTATTGTTATGGCAAGTATTAGAGTGGAACATATCATTACTGTTTTAGGTGGTCATCCAACATTGTGTTATAAAGAATGCAGCATATATAACAAATCTATTTCTAAGTATAGGAAGAGTAGAAAAAGAAGTATAATATCTTAGGGAAGACTTCCGAATCCAAATATAGCATTTGGCATCCAGCTTGAGTAAGAAAGACCTCTATACTGAGTTCTTTTTTAAATTTGCTGTTATTTTGTCTAGCTTTACTGAGGTCTGACAAATTTTAAATTATATATATATATATATGATGTACAATGTGGTATTTTGATATGAGTATACATAATGATCACAACACTCAATCAGGCTAAATTAAAATATCCATCACTTCATATGGTTACATTTCTGTATATATATATATATATATATATATATATATATATATATATATACATACATATACATATATATAGTAAGAACACTTAAGATCTACTCTCCAGGCAAATTTCAAGTATGCAATGCATTAATATTTATTGTTACTATGCTCTGCATTAGATCTCTGAAACTTTTTCATGTTATAACTGAAAGCTTTTAGTCTTTGACCAACATCTCCCCATCAGCACCTCACAACCACTATTCTTCCCTCTGTTTTTCTAAGTTTGTGATTTTTAGATTACACATATGAGAGCACATAGCATTTTTTTTCTGTGGCTGGTTTATTTCGCTTACATAATGTCTTCCAAATTCATATACATTGTCACAAATGGCAGGTTATCCTTCTTTTTTAAGGCTGAATAATATTCCACTACGCATATATTTCTGTATCCATTCATCTATCAAAGACACTTAATTTTGATTCAGCTTTTATAAGCAGCATGTTTTATGTAATTTTCTCAAAAATAATATAATCTTAGTTTTTGAACATTTAAAATGTCTTTACATTGTCTTTTCAAATGAAACAAAATTTGTCTGGCCTATCAGCTCTAATACCTTCCATGTCATATAAAAGAAAAATAAACTCACACTGACTTACACAATAAGGAAATTTAATGATTCACATAACCAAAAACAGTTGTAGGTAGAGTAGGATTAAATCTGTGTTTTAATCAATAATATCAAGGTGCTTGTTATCTTTTCTTTCCTCTCTGTATTCTGTGATATCAATTTTATCCCCAAAGCTTGGTTCTGTCACAGTTACCAAAGGTGTCTCCCAGATACTTAAGCCTCCTTTTTAAGTGAGAGGCTAGATCAATTGTGGTTAGGTGGTCCAACACTCAGAACCAATATCTGTGATTGAAAGAATGCAGTGCATTGATTGGCTAGTGTCTGGCTTTTCCCTAATTCTAATGGCTTAAGGTAATAATAGTTCACCTCTGATCTCTATCACTGGAATCCTTTTATTCCAAAATGCATGTACCTTAATGTTGTATAGATATTGTTAATTTTTCATATTATAGAGAAATAATACAAACAACTCATTTTTATTCCTATGTGGATAACTACACACATGTGTTCTTTCTATTTTGATAGTGGAAGACTTGTCCTTCAAAATTGTAAATTTTTTTTGCTCTAGTGATCTAGGTCTGGATCTTCCTCCATCAATTTTTCCAAGAAAATAATGATTGGTTGATTACTTGATTGAGGTTTTTTTTGAGAGAGAGAGAGACAGAGAGAGAGCCAAGTGTAAGTGGGGAGAGGGGCAGAGGGAAAGAATGCCAAGCAGTCTCCCCACTGAACAGAGAGTTCAACATGGAGCCAATCCCACTACCCAGGAGGTCATGAATTGAGCCGAAATCACAAGCCAAGCCACCCAGGTGCTCTGCAAACAATGACTTAATTTGACATTAGGCTTGAGAAAATTCTCTTCTATCTTTGTTATCTGAAACTTTTTTATTTGTTCTGATGCTTAAATAACATTATTTTTGAATGATCTTTCCATTTTTAATTATTTCTACTAATCAATTTGTGTTTCATAATTTCTTCTTCTTCTCATCCTCCTCCTCCTCCCTCTTCTTCTACTTCTCCTTCTTCCACTTCTCCTCCTCTTCCTCCCCTTTCTCTTCCTCCTGCTCCTCCTCCTCCTCCTCCTTCTGCTTTTGTTTCTTCTTTTCTTCTTTTTCTTCCTCTTCTTCTCCTCCAACTCCTTCTTTTGTCTTGGTACAAAATAAATCTTTTTGATCTCCTTACTAAAGTCTTTATTTTTGGTTGAGAATTTTTTTTTCAATTATATTTTTGCATTCCATGATTTTCCACTTGTCCCAGTATTTTATTGGGGAACTGTGAGATTGCTTCTGACTCTAGTTATTAGAATGGTTGGCTCTTAGAGTAGAAGCAGGTTAGAAGCAAAATAATAAATTTGATTTTAGGAGAATGGAGATAGAGTGCCTCTGGGCATTTAGAAAATGGAATCTGGAGAGATACCCCTGGGTACCTCAGTTGGTTAAACATTCAACTCTTGGTTTTGGCTCAAGTTATGATTTCATGGGTCCTGGGTTGAGCCACTCATGGGGCTCCACATTCAGTGGGGAGTCTGCTTGAAGAGTCTATCACTCTGTCCCTCCTCCCATTCCGACACATTCTCTTTTTCTCTCTCCCTCTAAAATAAATAAATAAATATTTAAAAAAAATAAAATGGGATCTGGAGTACCATAGAGGTGTCTGTAATGAAGATTTAGAGGTTATCAACCCATTTGTAAAAATCAATTAGATTTCCTAGCAGAGCATGAGAAAAAAAAAAAAAAAAAGCCAAGGAGGGAATCTTAAGTAACACCTACATTTAAAGGATTGAAAATTAAATCAGATATGTGAAAAGGAAAAACAAAACAGGGGAAACAGTGTCATGGAAATGAAAGGAGTAATTGTATTCCTTTAATACTTATTTATCAGGAATTGCTTTCTGGACATTATTTCCACATTTAAGAAAATATTGAATAATATAATATATCCCTGAAATAAATGTTTAATCATTGTTTTAATTTAATAGTTTTCTAGAGCACATTTTAATAAACTTTTTATTTTAGAATAATTTTTATATCTATAGAATTATTGCAAAGATTAAACAAAGATTTCCTGTGTATCACACACTCAGTTTCTTATGACGTTAGTTTGATATATTTTTCATAATTAGTCAAACACAATTGGTACATTATTACAAATTAAAGTCCGTGCTTTATTCAGGTTTCTGTAGGTTTTTCCCAATGCCTTCTTTTTTGGTTGTTGTTCCAGGATGCCATCCCGGATACCACATTACATTAATAGTCATTTCTCCTTGAGCTATTCTTGGTTGTGACAGTTTCATATACCCCTTGTTTCTAATGACCTTGACAATTTTGAGGTTCACTAGCCAATTGTTCCTTAGAATGTCTCTCAGTTGGAATTAAGGTGATATTTTTCTTATGTTTATACTGGAGTAGTGCTTTTTTGGCAGGAAGACCACAAACATAAATTGTATGGACCCATCACCTAATATCAAAGTTGAACACTATCAAAATAACTTATGACTGTTGATGTTAGCCTTCATCAGCCTTGATGTTCGGCTTTAGAAGTGTTGTCAGCTTTCTCCACTATAAAGTTGCCTTTTTTTCTCTCTCTTTCAATATTATGCTCTTTGGAAGGAAGTCACTATGTTCAAGTTACAGTTAAAGAGTAGGCAGTTAAGGAGAGGCAGTTGGGACCTCTTTCAGTTGCCTCCTCTATCCTTTTGATAGGTCTTCATCACTGTTTATCTTTTATTTTTATTTTTTGGCATTTATCTACTTTTTGGTACTATAAGATATTCCAGGCCTGTTTTGCAATATTTCCTGCCAAGTCCTAGAATCAGGCATTTCTCCATTGGAGACCTAGTTTTATTTTTTACTGGAGAAGAGTATTAGAAACCAAGATCTGGGTGCAGGATGTGTACATTTATAGTGGAACCCCTGCATCCTAGGCCCTCTCCACTAACAGAGTGGAAACATACATGTATTTATATCTTCTGTTTTTTCCATCACCAGTTTGTCATTTTCCATATATATGTACTGTCCATATATTGGTGTATTTATACTAAAGCATTTCAATCGGAATTCTATTATAAATGATATTTTTAAATTTTCAAATTTTCATTTTTATACTGCTAGTAAAAAGGAAAACAGTTGACTTTTTAAAAAGTTTTTAATGTATTTTTAACCAGCTTTATTGAGATAAAATTGATATGTAACACTGTGAATTTAAGGCGTACAACCTGTTGACTGGATATGCTTATATACTGTTAGCTAATACTTCCATCGTATCACATAGTTCTTTTTTGTAATAAGAACTTTTAAGATCTACTCTCTTGGCAATTTTCACAGTACAATATGATACTCTTAGCTATAAGCACAATGTTGTATGTTAGGACCTCAGAACTTACTCATCTGCTAACTGGCAATTGGCTTTTGTTTATTAATCTTGTATTCTGAAAACTTGCTATAGCTGCTTGATTTTTAAAAATTCTTTGGTATGTTTCTATGTAGATAATCCTATCATCTATGAATAAAGACAATTGTTTTTATTCTTTTCCAATGTTCATACTTTTATTTTCATTTCTTGTCTTATGGCATGAGCTAGGATATCCTATATAATGTTACGGAGGAGTGATGACAGGGAATATCCTTGCCTTGTTCCTGATCTAGAGAGAAAATGTCTCATATGTTATCTGTAGGTTTTTGTAGATGTCATTAATCAGTCTAGGGAAGTTCTCCTATATTCTTAATTTGGTGAGTATTTTTATTACGACTAAGTGTTGGATTTTGTCAAATGCTGCATCTTCTGTGTCCATTAATTTGGTCATATGATTTTCCTTACCTAGTTTGTTGATATTGTGGATTACACTGACTAATTCAACAAATGTTGAACAAGCCTTGCGTTCATGGAATAAATACTACTTGGTCAAGGTGTATAATTCTTATACATTACCAAATTTGACTTGTTACTATTTTATGAAGGTTTTTTGTGTGTGTCTGTGTTCAATGAGAAACACAGGTCTGCAATTTTTGTTTTTAATCTAGTTTCGCCTTGTTGAATACGCTGGGTAGCATTCCTGTGCTTTTATCTTTGGGGGAGATTGTAAAGAACTGACATCATTTCTTCCTTAAATGTTTGATATAAATCATTTGTAAAATTATTTGGGTTTGGTGATTTTTGGGGGAAAAGATGACTGATTGATTATTAATTCAATCTATTTATAGATGTGAGGAAATTCATGCTGTCTCCTTGTGTATATTTGGATTGTTCATAATTCTCCTGAAACTATAAAATATACTTGATAAAATATAGAAATGCCTACAGAGATTCCCTCAAAACCAGATTTATAGTTCTAGACCATGCAATGAAACACAAAATCGTTTTTAAAAAACTTACAGCAGAAATTCTGAAATTTTAACCAGATTATTAAAATGGGTTATCAGCTTTCCACATTTGTTAACTGCACCATATTTGTTTGTTCATGCTTCCTGTATGTCTGTCTGCACCTCCATTTGCTACCCCAGGAAAGAAGTGGGTTTTTTTAAAATCTATTTTTAAGAATTGTATGTTGTATTATGTTTTATTTTAAATATTTTCTAATGATCTTCATGAAAAATACTTACATGGTCATTTAAGATAGTTTTCCTTATAATAATTTGAGTTTTCCACGATCTCCTTCAATTTACATTTCACATCTATTTAAAATTGTTTCTCGGTGTTTTATGGGTATTCTCATTAGGAAGCAGGTGTTCAAAGTACTGTGTTATTAGTAGTACTGTAGCTTGCTTAGAGTGAAAGCCATTGTAGTGTAGTTTGCAATTTACTCTGTAGTAATAATGGGCTTTTGTGGACAATGATTAAGTCTTGGATTTTATTTTTAAATGTTAGCATTTCAAAAGATACATGGTCTTTCTGGTCTCAACTAGCATGGGAAATAATAAGGGAAATGCTTAACAGTCATCATTTCACACAGGCAGTGACATATCCAGGCACCTGTAGGCAATGACATCATGAAGCTATAGGGAGACAAAAAAATATGACATTTTTCATGATAATGTCTTTCACAGTAACTCTTTTATTTATTTTAAGTACTTGAATATGTAATAATTATCAACATTTTCATAACATCCTATCGTATCCATAAAACCACTGGACATTACTATCTCAGCATTCTGAAATGCTCAATGAATGCAGTCCCATTCTCTTTGGAATTGGCTGTTGGCCTCTCAGTTTGTTTATTAGACCATCCAAAACATGACATCTGGGGCTGTGGGTTTTTTTTAAAATATTTTATTATTTATTCATTTATTTATTTACTCATGACACACACACACACACACACACACAGAGAGAGACACAGGCAGAGGGAGAAGCAGGTTCCATGCAGGGAGCCCAATGTGGGACTCGATCCTGGGTCTCCCGGATCTCACCTGGGCCGAAGGCAGGCAGTCAACCGCTGAGCTGCCCAGGAACCCCCTGGGGCTGTGTTTTTTTATCCAGCACAATACCTAGCCCAGTGCCCCACCCAAAGTAGGCACTAAATTGAATTTTTTGAGAGGATGAGTGAATCAGAAGATGAATGAATGGTCACATCCATACATCAGCTAATGGGAATTGTCTGTGAGTAAAACAGTATTTCATTACAGTGGTAATTCCAATCACCTTTATCTTACCTCACCCTACTTCTTCTGGGCAAGTGTGTTAGTTTCCAGTTGGCTTCTTCTTTCTCCCTCTACTAACCTTGCATGGAGATCTCATGGACTCTTATTTAGAGGTTGATACTAAACCAAGAGCAACTGTCTTATCATATTCATATCATACTCCCAGGCTTTGCCCAACCTCTGTGGAAGTATTATGTAAGTGTACATCAAGAAGTGGGAATCTTGGTGACCATCTCGAAATTCTGCCTCCCACAATGGCAGAAATATTCCTAGACTAATCCATTTCTCATTGTTATCTTGCTGTTTCCAAGTGGAGTGTCCATCCCTTAATTATCTGGGCAAATAGGGTTTCCCTTGGGAGATATTCTGATGAACGCTTGACTTGTTTTGTCTTTGATTACGTTCAGTATCACTACATTTACTTTAGCCAGACTTTCTTGCAAGTCATCCACATTTCTCTTTCTTCTTCATTTAGGGTCTCTTCCCTTCATAGAAGTTATTTGCACTTCCCCCTTACAAACTTTTGACTTTTTGTGTTTCCAATTCTTGATAGGAAATTTTTAGGTACTATCAGGGCTTGTTTATAATTGCTCCTGCATCAAAACTGTTTCAAAATCAAAGGTTTACACACCATTTTTTATTGCCCTAAAGGAAAAGCTAGGAACCTATTTATTCCATAGTCTTTGTAAAGACTGTGCATATTAATCGTGCACATACTATTTTACTATGTACCAGACAATGACTTAAACACAGGATTTCTATTCAAAATATGAAATAGGAAGTATCACAGAAGAGTGGCAATTGTGTGATATTGTCCTTTTTAACATCACGGATGGCTTTTATATAAAACTTCAGCATACACATAATTTCTTCTCTTTTCTGGAAGATGGGAATAATGTACACTTCCTTCATCTCTTGGACAAAATCAAACACTTGAGTATAGATACAAATTGCTTTCCAACAATAAGAGAATTTTTCACTCCTTTTTACTTAGACATTGTATGAGTTTCCTCAGGTTGCCATAACAAATGCCACAAACTGGATGGCTTTTTATTTTTTTCACAATCCTAGCAGCTAAAAGTTAAGATCAAGGACCTGCAGGTTTGGTTTCTTCTGAAACCCTCTCCTTGCTTGCAGATAGACTTCTTCCAGTGTCTTCACGTGGTCTTCCCTCTGTGTGGATCTGAGTCCTAATCTCTCTTGGAAGGGCACTCACTAGTTATATGGGATGAAGGCCCACCCTAATAACCTCATTTAATGAAATTGTCTCTTCAATGCTCCTAACTCCAAATACAGTCAAAATCTGAGGTCCTGGGAGTAAGGACTTCAACATATGAAAAGCTGGAAGGAGAAGAAAGTTCAGCCCACAACACTCATGATAGGAACTAGCTGCTTTGTGCCCCGGCAACTAAGGAGAAGTTCAAAATGCAAAACACAGTGTAAAAGAAGTAATTACTGAGATGAACAGATGCTATTATGGGACCCCATTTTATACCTGTGCCTCAGTGTTGTTTCTGGAGGAACTTTCCAGAGCAGTAAGCACCCAGTATATGCTTGGTAGATTGATATCATATCGACCATTCAGAGAAACATGTTGAGTATTTTCTGGAATTGAATGAAAAGGGCAAAAAGAAGCCATTTCCCAGCATTTTATTGGATTCCATAAGAATTTTGAGCATCAGACTATACTCTGCTATGTAGGAGCCAGTTCCAGCAGGAATCTTTTGGGTTCCTACATGTATTATTGTCAGACGAAGGATAGCAACCCACCTGTTATACAATGTTATCTTGACATGCATTTTTAATGAATTGGGTCCCTCAGTTTATGTGCACTCATAAAACCTAATAGTTCAACCTCTCTATAACCATATTCACCACTTCCCATCTGAGGAATAACATTTTATTATAAAATTACAATTTTTGTAATTTAGATCTCTAGTTTCTAAGATAAGAAAACAGACATATCATTTGGGGGCAGGAATAGAAACAAAGTAAATTCTGCTTAAAACAGAAGAAACAACTTTTTGAAAACATTCCTGGACATACTTTCACAGTTCTTGAGAAATATTTATTTTTTGCTCATCTTCTGACTATGGATAATGAACCGAATCATTTAAGTTAAAAATAAGTCTTACTGGCTATTTGCCCTAAATGAAGAGACATCTTTCTACCCCAATGCAATAGCAAAAACTAAAATCTCTTAACTGAAAAGATGTCTTCTCTCACACTATTGTCCATAATTAGGAATTTGGTCACAAGTAAGAGAAACTTGGTGACAGCCATGTTATCATACTCCTCCTAACTTCTCTCTCTTCCATATGTCAAATGACTTACTGATTTATTTTCTCCACAGGTACAATATTTGGCTCCTAGCTAGTGTGCAACAGATCTTTGTTATCAGATCTTCTCCCTGCTACTTCAGATAACTTTGACGATTACTTAAATTCTACTTCCCGGACTAACTTCTCTTTCCTTTCCACTGTAGGCTACCAGTGAGCACATTTTAGAGCACATTTACCCTTTGATTAATAGCTAAATAAGCTTAGAAATTTAGGAAAGGTAAATTGGGCCACTTGGTACTTTTTCATATAAGGAAAACAAACTACTTGTGTGCCTCAGTGTTGCTTCTGGAGGAACTTTCCAGAGCATTGAGCAGTTAGTACAAACTCCTAGCATGATGTGAGTCTTTCCAGTCCTGTGATGTCAACTTTCTATCTTGCCAGGGTTAAAGAAGTTTGGATTAGGGTAAATAGGTACCATTTTCTTACAGATGCATAGTATCTTCTTATTGTTACACTCAAGAGTTATGTTAGTGTTAATTTGAACAGTCAGAAGAGTTTAGGTTAGAATTTCAAAGAAATGTATGAATCCTTCAAATCTCAATTTTCCTCTATGGTATAAAATATCACTCTTCTTTTAAAAAGATCCTAAAATCATCCCAAATTACCAGATCCAAATGCTGAACAACCAGTCCGTGTTTACCACGAGGAATAGGGTTAAAATTTGCTCTCCAATGACAAATCCCAACCCGGAACAGATTTCAGCCAGGCAGCTAGCAGAGCTCGCCGGGTGAACTGCACAGGCCATGGTGGGTGCACAGCTCAGAGCCGGAAAGCAAACAGCTGCTGTAGCCTGATTTGAGTTAAAATAGTGTGAGTGTTTAGTCTGGCGCACGGCTTCAGGGGAGATTGGCAGCTGGGTCAAACAAAGTCCTTCCATTGGCTCTCTTCCCAGGCAGCTTCTGCTAGTATTTAGGTACTAGTGCAGTGTAGGGCCCTTTTCTCAGGCAAAAGCTAACATCTGACCGCACCCTCTTTGCTTTTCCAAAAAAAAAAAAAAGAAAAAAAGAAAAAAGAAAGAAAAAAAGAAAAGAAAAAGAAAAAAAAAGAAAAAAGAAAGAAAAGAGAAAGAAAGGAAGGAAGAAAAAGAAAAGAAAAAAGAGAAAAAGAAAAAACCTTCTTTTTCCTTCTTTCATTAAGATAAATTCTCCAATAGACAACCTCTCCCACTAATTGTGTATTAGCAATGTATTTTATCTTGAGAGCTGACGCACTGGGCTCTCAACGTGGTGTGGAAAGCAGCCTGTTACAGTGCTGGATTCATAAAAGGGCCTTTATGGTTTGTGAAAGAATATCTGTGTGCTTAGGCAGGAAACTTTTTGATCTGCAGAAAAGCCAGAAGACATCTAGGTAAGGCTACATATCAAATCTACTTTTGGGGGGAAAAGTTGGGCAGTGAGAATGATTTCTCACCATCGTCGCGACTTTGGAGTGTGCATGTTCACTTTTGTAGAAGTTTAAAAGGTACTGACTGTTGTTTGCTTATTTTTTGTTTGTTTGTTTAAATCTGAAGGGAATACTGTGGTCTGCATTTTTACGATTTTGTTTTCTGCTATTGAACTGATTATAGTGGATATAGAGTTTTACTATATAGCAAAATCTTTGTAAACTGCCACAGAAAGAAAGTGTATTTAGAAGGGAAATTGACAAGTTTTAAAGAGTAATTGTACAATCATTTGAGGACAGAGGAACGCTGCATTAGACTAACAAGGGTTTAATTACCAAAAAAAGTTTAATGTTGCTTTGGAAGGAATATTAAGTAAGTTGTCTTTGTCTCGTACTTTTTAATTTTAGTCGCTGATTTAGCCTGTTGGGTCACATTTTTTGTTAGCGCTGAAGGCTGCCATGAATCCCTAATGAGGCCCCTTTGCACATGATTTTGGCACTTGGCCAAAATCAACTTCCCAGCGGCAAGCTTTCTGTAAAGAACCTGGAGCAATTTTTTTTTTTTTTTGATTAGAAATCATGTCTGAAAGCTGCCACAACCAGTTGTGTAGGCATGTCAAAATGACTTTATACAGTAAATATGAAACAAGCACGTAAAAAAATTTCCTGATATTGTTGCTCTTTATCATTATGAATTCCTGCTTGTGGCCACCTCAAATAGGTTAGAACAAGAACAATCTCTTGAAAAGCAATCTGAAAGAAAATTTACTGATTTTTTTTTTGTTTTTCTCAGCAGACCAGAGTAGGGGTGGCCATCTCATTGAGATGTATACAGTACGAAAGGGTTATTCAAAACACTTGAGGATAAATAACAGATGAATTCTTAAAACTGTTAATCTCTGTAAGTAATACTCAGTGAACAGTAAGTAATGAAGTTTTCTAGAAGTTTCGTTGTACGCACAATTAAGCTTCACAATTTTTAAATAGGAATTTTGTATATTTTAAATGTTATGGCATTTGGGATTCTAAAAAATGTTAACATTTATTATATAATTTTAAAAATTTATTAACATCTTGGTGGTATTTCTAGCAAATGTTTTAAAGAAATGTTTGGTATTTATAGATGACTGAATAACTTTTATAATTGTTTTCAATTGCTTTTTTGCAATTAAACATGATTTTTCATGAAAGAAATTCTGAAGCTGAAAGGCACCTTACACTCAATTTTTGGAACTTTTGATTTTTTACTATACTTTACTATAACTGAATTTGTCTTGTAAGCTGATATGTTATTTTATATACCCCAGTATTTTAAGAGTTAAATTCTCAAGTTGCGATGAAATACTACAGTTATCAGATATTAACCTTGGATTTTATATAGCCGTTTTCAGCAATACCTTTAGACATTAAAAGTAGATACACTGCAGAGTATTTAAAAGTAGAAAAGTCGGAAGGATTTCGGTTGCTTTGTTTCTCTTTAAGAAATCCTATTATCATTGTCCTAAATATTATTTTGCTTCATAGGTTAGTCTAAAGTAATTTAGAGTGGAACTTTATTTTTTACTTTAAAATAATCATATTTCTCTTTAAAAGATTAATAAGAACTAGATTTACTTCCCCTGCAATGAAATATGATTCAGACCTGTCTTATTAGATATGTTTTTCCTATGTTTATCACTATGGTTATCTTCCCCTTATTATTACACAATGTAAAATGTTGCTAATTTGGGTCATAGAAAAAAGTGAATATTACTTTAAGTAAATTTTAGCACTAGAAAATGTATCTTGATTTCCTGCAGATCAATTTATGTTTATGTACAATTTATGTTTATATACAAAATGTTTTGAATTGTTGTGGGCTGAATTATGATGCTGTGTATACTTTACTACTAGTTGCTTTTAGGCAAGGAGTGTTTGAAATTATATCAGTCAACATTAAAATATATAGATGTTATAAATGGGGAAAAGGTAATACATATCTGCTATTTATAGAAATTTACCTGAATAAGTTCTATACTTCTATGTGAGTTCACAGTGGAAGTCTCTTTTAATGCAAACTTCTGTAATTTTTAAAAAGGAATTAAGACATAACATTTCAAAATTTGGGTAAAAACAAAAACGTTATCATCAAACAGGTGCAAGAATAGTTAGATCGCTTGTCTTATTCAGCATAATTCTGGCTTAAAAATTATTTTTAATTATATTTTTATTGTAATCTTAGCTCTCATACACATAACATTATTTTGTTTTCATTTTTTATTATTTTAAAATCACATTTGCTTATTTGAAATTGGCAGAATATTTCTCTAAAATATACTAAAAATTTTTCTACTGAAAAACTTAGGTTCTATTTTTTTTGGTTACTTAGAAGTGATAGTAAAGTAAATGCCTTAAAATATAGAACTTTTAGAGGACATAGATATGCTAGTTTGTGAGTACAGAAAAAAAAAACTTAATTGTACACAATTACTGAAAAATATTTTTGAACTGAGGTAGAAAAAGTAAGTATTGAGAAGAATTTGTCATACTCTATGAAAAAGGCTAAGGAATTTACTTTCTTTTGCTATAGCTATGAATTGTAATTGAGCATTTCAATGGTATGGGCTTTTTGGCAAAAATATTAGTTAATTTTACTTGGAAGCATAAATGCAAAATACTGATTACATTTTCTTTGGTGAACTGACATTTTAAAAACAATTTTCAGAATCCAATTACTTTAAAAAACAAAAATAGTTTAATATTTTTGCTAAATCTATTTATGAAGAACAGCTTGAATGATTTATTTGTCATGTTTTTCCATCCTTTTGGGAATATTAAAACCTACTTCACTTTACAAGTAGAAACTTCTTCACTCTTCAGAAAAAGTAAAATTCATTTGTATTTGTCAATTTAGATTTGAGGCCTTTACCATTTTAAGTGTGACAGAGTTTTTGTTTGTTTCAATTATGCAACAGGCACATAAAGTGCTTTCTGTCCCCTAATTAAAAGACATATTATATAATTAAGTGTTAATTTTAATTTTGTGTTGAAAAGAAAGCTTTAAAACTGCAGTATTCTATCCACAATTTTTAAAATGTGAGAAGTGTTTGCAAGAGGGCATTCTTGATGACTGTTTCATCATTTAAATGAAATGCTTTGTTCTACATGGTCTAAATTCCAGCGATGAGATAAATGTATTGCTATACTAGATAGAACGTCATTATTGAATTTTGGCACAACTTCAGTAACCTCTGCCATAAGAGATTAGTATATGTGAGATGATCTAGAATTTGCAATAACAAAGTAAATAAGTGAAGCACGTGAGACACTAACCTTTGTTGTTTTAGAGAAAGTACGTGCAAAATAAAAGGAGGTACTTTTCACGTAAACGGCCGATAGGAATATTTTGTCATTTCCTTAAAGCCATACATCTTGAACATTAAAAAAATAATTACAATTTGTAATGCATTTGTAAGACGTTCTCCATAGAATTAAGTGCAGTATTTTAACTATCATATTTCCAAATGATGAACATAAATTAGGTAACCAGGTAATTTTTAAATGTTGTGCTTTGATTTAAATGTAGTTAATATTGAATGAAAGAATAATTTTCTCCAGGTTGAAGTCCTTTTCATTTAAAAGAATGGTTGATTTACACTTGTTGCACTTTTTAAACTTAATATTGGTTTAATTTTTAAATTATCACAAAGTAAACATTGCTATTTGATATAGTTTTTAAACATGGTAAGGCTTATTTTACAAGCAACTTGACCTATTGTATGTTTGAACAATGATGATTTAAGTCTACCTGTATATTCTACTCTCAAAATCAAGATCAGCAAAGGGATCTCCTTTTTGAGGCTCAAAATTTCTCTCTAAAAAAAATTTTATCTTGTTTATGCGTTCAGGTATTTTTTCGTCTTGAGTATCTGCCTATCTCCTGAGGCATCTGTCTTGTGACCATTAGGCTAGAGAGTGTAGTAGGAAGGTCTAAGTTTATTCTTACTCCATATTGCTCTAAATAAGCAAAAGGTTTGAATTTCTTATTGAAATCTAGTCTGTTTGACTCAATATAGACAACCACATCAAATTCGATGATTAGGATAGATTAAAGCACTGAATATTCGCAAGTTAGTGGTCATTTACATGTTTGGGTGGTGATTCTAAAGATTTGATTATTACTGGCTTTACATAATTACTAATTTATAGAACATCTGGAATCTCATCATTTGCTTCAAAAACTATTAATATTACTAATTTTATAATTGCCTCCTCTTTGCTATTATTGAAATGTTGCATAATAGTTTTCTTTAAAAATACCATGAGACTAAGTGGTGTCTTACTTTCTATTTCTCCCATTAACAGAAGAGGTCAACATGTGGGGGGGGGGTGCGGGGGGATGGGGGGAATGCTTGAAATATTTCAAAAAAAATTTCCCTTCTGTGATTATCAACTATTTTACTATTTGTGGAGATTTTGAAAGGAGTGATTGTATGTTTGAATGTTTATCGAAATGTGAGGAATACACGGGCTTTCTGTGGACTTCGGTTACAAAACTAAAGTAGAAAATAAGATTGAGATTAATGACATGGTGTATTTTTATAGCCACTAATCACAACTCTCTATTCACACATAAACAGCAAGCTAGAAAGATACTCAATGGGCTCTAAGAGCAACCTTCATTGACTCTTCACTCAGGAACAGCTGAGAAAGTGGCAGAAAAGGGATGGTTGTGGCCCTGTCTCTATGATCTATGGCCCATGCAGTCATTCCCCATTTTTAAACCCCCTCCTCCTACTTCCCAGCTACAGGTCACTATTCTCAGAAATTTTTAGACACAAGGGTTGCTGCAGAACACACTCATTCTTATTTCTCAGTGGAAGGTGTGTGGTTGGGGTTTCTTTGGCAGAGGCAGTGTTCTGTGTATGGTGACTTAAAAAAAAAAAAAAAAACAGTTTGAGTAGGTCAGCTCAATCAGATGACCAAATCAGCATAATAACCAAGCTAAGTAAGCCTTAGGAAGCATAATTAGTTTTTCATTCTTCCCTAAACCTGGGCACTTTCCTGAAGAATGCAGGCAGTTGCATGTGAAAGGTTGAGTTGCTAAAAACTCTGTGATCAATATTCGATTTGTGAGTTGTTATAAATTATTTTGTGTTCAAAGTAATATATATCAATATGTATTATGTGTCTAAATTATTTAAATGATAGAAACTATTGTCCTGAATTTAAACTTGTGGGATAAGCTTTAATTCTATTTGAGAAGTACTCTGCAAATTACTTTTTTAAAGCATTTCTTTAAAAACAATTTTACTACATTTTTCGCGAGGCATGATGATTTAGACGTACTTTCTGCCAGTGGAGCAATTTTTGAAAATTATATGTATGCTGCCATCACTTGTTCTGGTGGATTCTAACCTGATCACATGTTCTTTTCTCTCCATTCCTAGAATCCACCATCCATAGATATTCTCTAGAGAGATTTTTTTTTTGTCAATAGTTAGTTTTAAATACAGTTAGATAGGACATTCAAAAAGATTGATGCACAGAGAATTCATACTCAAGTGTGATTTAGCTATTTCTAAAAGATCTTCAATTGTCAGGAAATGAATCAACAACAATGTAGAAACAGAATGATTTGTAATTTTGGCAGATGGAACACAGCAATAATCAGTTCAGAATATTTATGGAATGATAACATTTTTCTATTGACATATTTTTGTGCCAACAAATTTAATTTGGAAACTGCTATTTGTTATTAGAAGGCAGTAGTTGACTTTGCTAATCAGTAGTTCAAAATGTCTAATATTAAGACAAAAGGCTGATTTATTGAATGAATAGGTTTTAGATAACATTTAAGTTATCAAGCTACCTCGCATCTGGAATTTGTTTTAATTTCCAATATCTAAATCATTAAGAAGGAATGTAATAGTATTTGCACATGTTTTGCTCTCAGAACTAGACATGTCTACCTATGAAATTTATTCTCTCCTCTTAAGGTGATCAAAAGCTTACCGTCTCCACCCTCCATCTTAAAGTCTTCTCAAGATCAAACTTGGAATAGCTAAATCACATATAAGTCTGGATTAATAGGGAGATGAGATTGTGTAGTCCAAAATGAAATTATACATAAGGCATAGGTATTTACCAGCACTGGTATGGTCAGATATACAAATTGCATTGTAGGCTAAGCTTCTCCTTTCTCACTTGAGAAAAGTGCAATTAAAAGTAATTTACAGATGTGCAAATGCACAGCTGCTTTCTTCTAACTAAATTTCACAGAAATGAGCTAAATTATAATGGGTTTAAATGTCACACATTTTAATGGTTTTTAAATTGGATTGGAAGCATCATTACTAGGTTTACTAGATGAAGGAAATTAATACTTATGGCTACCTGGGATAATTTCTATTTAGGTGGCAGAACCATTGAAGTATTGGAAGTTATAACCAGACCAAAACTTATAGCAGTTTTGTGAAAACTGATTATTCACTGTGTGGACCCACTATATGCAATCCATGCCTTGATGCTATTTGTATTATATAACCCCTGAGGCTGGCAAAATGATTCAGCTATAGCTGGAAAAAGTGTGTATGAGTGTATACATATTCATGAAATGGTGTGTGTGTGTGTGTGTGTGTGTAAGAAATTAAGAAATCTTTATATTTTCTTTGCTTAGTGATAAGGAAAATATTAAGAATAAGATACAGGTACATTGGTAACATAGAGAACACTGGTACATTGTTTTTGTGTATTGGATTATAAGCAATGACTATCAACTTACATGTCTGAGAAATCAGTTTTTTTTTTTTAATCCATGCATTTTACTTGGAGCTACTTACCTACTCAATAGTGATAAACTACTGTCATTAATATTATTCCATTGGGTAGAGACATGTTCTTGAACAATTTTCTTGGTCTTGAAATAGACTTCTTTTCTTTGGAGATAGAAATAGCCAAGTTTGTCTAAAACTCTTCTGGGAAGGCATGTTGATGGTTAAAAGAAGAAGAGGAAGTAGAAGGTGAGGGATTGCACTGGACCAGGAATGAAAGAGTTTTTACCCTGTGTAAACTCAGAGATTTATTATAATCAACCCATTACCATTTCAACAATAGTTTGCTTTCCTAAGAGTATTACTAAAAGAATTTCAAAAATTTGACCTTGCAGGTAATTAAAAAACTGACTCATTTGTTACTAGTATGCTGATGGAACCCTTTATCCTGTCTATGACATTTTTTCAAGTGACTCAAGCCCTGCCGTTGAAAATGCTGTATATACCCAGTCATTGATGCAATGATTCAGATCCTGTGCAGTTCCTCACATATCTCATCTCACTTAATCCTTTAAACAACCATCAAAGGTGGGGATAATTATCCCTACTCAAAGGATGGGAGACTCAGAGTGCTTAAGTAATTTTCCTAGTTTCAGAGCTAGTAGGTGTTGATGTCAAGATTTGAACCTGTGTTGGTGGTGCTTCTGCATTCTACATCATGCTGTTATCCACTGTACTACATATTTAATGATCTTGACTTTCAGAGTATCCAGAACATTAACTTTAGCCTTTTGACTTAAATGTTCTTTTTCTTAACAACAACAACAAAAAAATTAAAATCAACCATTGATGGAGAGTAGCAGGAGACACAGATTTTTTATACTGTAAGTATTTCTAATATTTGAAGTACGTTTAATATTGTTCTATGTTAAGCAATAGCCAGTGACCACTGAAACGCTTTTAGTCATCAGCAGCTTTTCTCTAGAAAAAGAAAAGATAATATATATGGGCAAAACTGCATTTCTACTCCAGCTATTTTGCGTATCAGTGGCTTAAAGTATTAAGACCTGTGGAATAACACAATAAGGGGAAATATCTCAGGAAATTTCACTAGCTTGCTTTGTTAATGTATATGTTATTAAAACTAAATACAGAGAGGCACAGTGATTTTTTTCCCTCTGGCCACTGATAACCATCCACTGCTCCCAAGCAGTGCAATATTTTGGCGTCCCACAAAAGCGACTCAGAATCCTTCCTAAAGTGCTTCATTGCTCTGAAGTAGGTGTTTCTCACTAAACTGCAACCATGTCTCTTTAAAATTGACAATTTGTCTATATCACAGGCTGTGCAGAAAGAAACTTGAAAACAGACCAATCATTGGTAACTGTTTTAAGCAGTGGATTTTTAACCTCTGTTGATAGAACTAAAACTTAAAAGAAATGGGGATACATATGGGCATGATATATACACTTTTATAAAATTGTTCATTTTATTTCAACTAAGTTTCGTGTAATGCTGATATTGTTTGTGATTCAAAGTATCTCAATGAACACTGAAAAATTTCATTCAAAATCACTTTTCCAACACTCAAATATTTGATTTTTTGGCTTTCAGAGCTACGATCATTGAATGATATTTCTTTAACTCCCTTGTTTTTTGCAGGCGAAAATTATGACTTGGGAAAAATGGCCTTTTTGCTCATGATAATAACACTAGTTCCCAGAGGGATGACTTTGAATACATCTTCCCTCTACATAAGGGCCTCTTAGCCTGTAAAGTCAATTATACACAGCTAGCAAATATTATATTTTTCTTATTTTAAAAAACTTTAGTGGTATAGAAGCATAATGGAAGGAGGATTTAGCTTCATTGCTAAATATAGAAAAGGCTAATCAACAGTAATATAATTGAATATAAACTTCCCCATGGGTTATTGTTTCTGTAAAGTCATATTATTAAAAGTTTTTAGTTTATAATTGTGTCTATGATGTACATTCTAGAGCATTCTGTTCCTTTAATGAGATTTGTTGAAACGTTCACTAAGCATCTATTCTGAAAAATTGAAGATAGTTCTTTAGATTTTTCTTTCTTTACAAGATAAAAAGTTTTTTTTTAATGGTGATATTTGACGTGTGCAATTCTTAAGCATACAGCTGGATGAATATTTTACATATATATACTTATATGCATATATACATGTAATCATCTCACAGATCAGGATATAGACATTTTCCACACTCCAGAAGAGTATCTCATGACCTTCTGATATCTCTCACCATAGATTAGATTTACCAGTATTTTAATTTCATATAAATAGAATCACATACCATGTATGCATTTTTGTCTGGCTTATGTTACTCAACATTTCGTCCATGTGATTGCCCATTTGAATATATCAGTAGATTGTTCATTTTTATTGTGGTGTAATATTTTTATGTGAATATGGCACAATTTATTTCTCCATTCCATACTTTTAAGTTGTGTCCAATGTCTTTTTACATGATTTTTTAAATGTACATCTGGTATCCAAAAGTTAGTAGTCAGTGTTTCTCTCTAATAGATGAAACATGAAAATAGGATCATTTTACATAAACCATTAAAAGCAATCCTTGGTTTATGTGATAACTGATTCATGCATACTTGAAGCATGGGAAGTGAAGACTCAATATTACTGAGTTATTCATGGGAATATTTTCTGAAAATGAGAATTAGTATATTTTATTCTAAGTAGATGCTGAAGAAATATTTCTAAAATATTTAGATTCTTGACTTCTTTCCTTTGATTTTATTATTCAAAATACATATATGTAACTATAATTATAGATTACCCAAATATACATTTTTAAAAACTCAATTATCAATTCTTTTTATATATATATATAGTTTTTGTAGATTGCTGAAATGTTCTGGTTTAAAGCAAAATAAATTAATTTATCTTTGCTAAAGAATAACTTGAGACAATTCTAAACATATTAACCTCATAATTTCATATATGAGCAAAATAAGATCCAAAATTTTGACAATAGGGGTAATGACTTGTTTGTAAGCAATGGGAATAGTTTTAGAGAGATTTCTGTTACCATTTGCTATGTTATTTCTGATAGTTTCACAGTTCCTATGACTCTACATTCCAATTTAAGATGATCTGCTCCACTAGGAAAACACAAACATTACTAATAAAAATTTTGAAAGGTTTTTTTATAGAAAAAAATAAGATTAAGTTATTTAGATTATTATCCAATTCACCTATTGAGTTATTTACAAATTTTTATTGAGTGCACCCCCCAAGTGATGGGTATTATTTACATTTACTAATAAGCAAATGCTTTAAAAAATAAATAACATTAAAGTAGTATATTAAAATGTAGTTTATAAAGCCCTTTCACATTATATACACATTAACTATAGAAAGGAGAATATATCACACTCTCCCATCTCAAACCATGAAATAATTAATATCCTATAGCTAGTAAAGACTGATCTATGACCTGTACTGGGATTTTTTTTTTTCCACTCTAAATCTTTTGTCTTTTATTACAAGAAACTACATTTCTGTAAATAATGGAATCCCATATAAGAGGTCCAGGGTGAGCAAGCAGCTTACTACAGGTTTTCAAAATCCTTTTTTAATAAAACGGATTTTATTTGTATTTATTGCACTACAAAATTCCCTTATAATCTGGAAATTTAGCAACAATAAATTACAGTTTGTTTTACAGGTTTCTTCGGGGTTATATTTTAAAGACATTATAGCCCTTAAAAACAGTTATGCCACTTTCTAGTATTTTTGTTTTTAAATAACCAGTTCAAATTTGGCCAAGGTCAATGGTGCTTGTTATTATTTTTGACAACTATACAATGCCTGATAATGATTCCATTTCTGACACCAGCTGGCAGTAAGCTCCCCTCTCAGATGAATTCATAAATGGCCTGTTCACAATTCAAACATGTAATGGACACTACAAAATTCCACTGCTGTGCTTCTGCTTAATTAGATGTATTTGCATCTAATAGGAAGAGAAAACCCAACTTTCTGCAAAGCTTTTCCCTCCATCATTTTGTTTTAGGTATTAAATAGATTTTTTAATATATACAGTGTGTAGAGGTCCCCAAATAAACTAATGTGGACATTTAAAAAATACTAGCTTGTCAGACTACCATGCTATCTATCTTTGGTTGACTTCAAAGTATTGTTCCCTTTAACTCAGGATGTCACCTTGTAGCAATTGGCCTTTACTGACCCGTGAAAATGGATGGAGTTATTCTGATCTCACTATGGAGAAGGTCAGGTTCACAGCTTGGATTTGAGAACAGGAGAAGGAATTACCTTAGAGGAAGAAGCTGATTTTGAAAAAGCAAATGTTTATTTACATTGAGTTCATCAGAAATAGGTAGAGATCAGGAAGGAAACAACTACAGAATTACTTCAGGATATTTTTAAAGTGCCTCCACTTAGGTATCCTTGTCTAAATATGTTAACTTCATGACCATTTTCTCATGAAGAATGCATTGAACTTTTCACAAGAAGTTTTGAGATTTTTTACTCCTCAGTTAACACTATACTACTTTTCTCACTGTGATATTCAAGCAATTTTATCTTGAAGATTTTACAGTACTTAGTTCATCAGTCCTTATTTCTATTTTCTTATAATTCCCTTTGTTTGCTTTAATATAGCTGCTATCTCATGGTCATCAGAAATAAGTATTATAATACACTAGTCAAGACTAGCATGACTTGCAGAGATACACAAGTAAAAAATAGTAGAATATAATACATGTATTTATTAGTGTATTATATATTTATACTATAATATATGTGTGTATATATATATATATACATATGTACATATACCTATACCTACCTATGCATATATATTTAGTAAGATAAAGTTAATTCCTGGAAATTATTTTATGCTTTGGAGTTTTTATCTGGAATAGTCTAAATCTCAGGTTATTTTTGGTGGGTATACAAAGATTTGGAGAAAATGACAGTAAATATGACTTTTTTAATAATAGTAATTTATTTTGAAACTATAATATTTAAATTCTGAAAACATTTTTTCATTTGTTAGTTTGATATAGAACAAGAAGCAGCACATTAATAGGTAAACATTTTTTCCCAGCATTATTTTTTGTTGTTGTTAAGGGAATGTGAATTTATATTTATGATGAACAGAAAGAGCTAAATACATTTTTATTTTGTCTAGACTTATTGTGAAATGATAAAGTACAAAATTTCTAACCAATTATAACATGTTTTTGAAGTACAACATTTTCTGTCTAGGGTAGCTATTTTGTTGTAATCATGGTTACGAAAATAATTTATCAATAAGTTTTCTTTTGAAGGGAGTATTTGGTTGTATATGATATTTCTTTAAATTTTCCCTTGTCTTGTTTGTAAGCAATGGTAGACTACAGAAAGTTAAATGGGCATTCTGGCCAATATGGACCACAATGATACCCAAACCCAATAAGAAAATTGCCATATGTAGAAGATTGTTCTCCTGCCCTGTCAGAACTATTTATCTGTATTCTCTGTAGGCCTTGATGCCCACCGATAGAAAATAATATTTCATTCTGATGCATGTGAAATTTGTCATTTGAGTTGTGTTAAAAAAATTAAATAAAATTCAATCCATAAAGGATTAAAGAGACATAGATTATCCTATAATATTGCATTAATTGTTATGATTACAAAATAAACACAAATAGTCTTTTAAAAGGAAATGTTGTAAATTAACTGATAGGCCTTCACCGTATGCTCCTCCAGTCTCTGATGTATGCTAGTTATTGGGCAAGTGATTCAAGCAAAGAAAAGATGAACAGAGAACGTGTTCTATCCATAGGCCGTATTAATGCCTACCTTTCCCCGGGAATAATAAAAATCAATCTGTAATCAGAGTAGTTAGTCAGCTAACAACCTTCATGTAATGAATACACATCTCTGTACCCTTATTTAGAACACATTTATCTGTATTTTTATTTCCATGAAGATTATAACTCGGTTGAAAATATTAAACACTAATAAGCTAGCTGTGAAAAATAGAAAATAGGCTACTAAGGTAGGATAACCAAGCTAGTAGATTTTATTGTTTTTATTTTTTGCTATACTTAAAAGAAAAAATAAATAAAGCCAGCAAAAATCTCTGAACAACTTTCTATGAAAAATGGGTATTTAATTGCCATATGAGCCTGTTGAAAAAGGTAACTGAATTCAACAAAGGCATTAAATGATATTCTGTGTGAAACCTATCCTGATAATATATCTGGCATCATTTCTATTTCTGTTGCAGAACAGGAACTGGCAAATAAAAGATGCTTAATAAATCCATGTTGAATTTATAGATGAATGAATGATCCTGATAAAATGAATATTTGTATCTCTAACTGAATTTCCCCTTCTCAACATGGCTCATTTCCTTAAAGACTAGAAGATTCTTTAAGCTGCGTCTGGAGCTCTTATCTTTTGATGATTCAGTTACTTTGCAAAGGAATAACATCTGGTTGAAGCGTAAATATTCTGAAAAATCACTCTGATTCTCATTTTGTAATATTATCAGCCAATGAAATTGACAATTTCTGAGGATCTATTTGTGTAGGAACTTAGAATCATTGCAGCTATATCTAGTTCTACAAAAGAAGAAAGACTGTCACCAAAGATTTAAAAACTTAGGTTATAACACAATTTAAAAATCAATTAATAGGGGCACCTGGGTAGCTTACTTGGTTAAGCATTTAACTCTTGGTTTTGGCTCAGGTCGTGATCTCAGGGTCCTGGGATCAAGTTCTACATTGGATTCCATGATTGGCATGGAATCTGCTTGTCCCACTCCCTTTCCCTCTGCTCCCTGCCACCTTACATCCATTCTCTCTCTCTTACTCTCAAATAAATAAAATCTTCAAAAATCAATTAATAACTGAGATGTAAAAGCTGTACCATCCTCTTTTTGGCCTCCTTGTATTGTTAAAACAAAATACCACTTTGTTAAATGATTTTGCCCAACTGTAGACTAATATAAGCATTCTGAGCACGATTAGGATAGGCCAGGCTAATCTGATGATGTTTGGTTATTTACATGTATTAAATGCATTTCAACTTATATTTTCAACTTATAATGGAGTTATCTGGACATAACTCCATCATAAGTCAAGGAAGATTTAGTTGTATAGGAGAAGTCAAGTGTATGATGATTGAAGTATTTCACTGTATATTACTAACACATATATAAAACCCATGACCCTTCCTTCCTCTTCTCCCCTAAAAAGAAAGAAGTTGAAGAGAATTAGGGGAAAAGAATATTTTTAAAAAATAATACTAGCGGCTACCAAGACTACCCCTCCTTCAGAGTCTATATATGGGGCCTCTAGAATAGTACTGTTAAAAGTATGGATACTAGAGTCAGATTGCATATTCTCAAATCCCACTTTTGCCATTTGCTAGTTACCAAAAAATGCCTTCTTCACTTTACTCTTCTTGTCTGAAAATTGGTAAGAATAACAGAACTGACTTAGTAGCATTTGTTTAATAAAAAGTAATATCCTCACTTCCAATGAAATGAAGATGTTTAGAACTTACCGTGCATGTGGGAGTGCATATGAATGAAATTGGAGAGGATGCATGTTCTTTTGAGTTGTTACTCTTTGCTAATATAACATCATTGAAAGAGGCATCAAAGTATCCAATGTCTTGTCATCATGGAGGTCAAAACAGAACAGAGTGGCAAGTTTCTAACAATATTGGAAAGTGGTAACTGTTTCTTTCTTCATTTTTTTCATCAACATTAACTGGAGGGTATGGCAGCCTTATCTTTCATTTATATTTTCTTTTGAAATATTTCTTCAAGGAACCACAAGCACATTAATTAAGCCAGGGTAAAACTTCAAAGGATCCATTTCACTTCTCAGAGTATAAGTACACATAAGAAAAAGCAATTAATTTAAAATCCAAGTTTCAAATATTCTCAGCTTTCCAGTTGAGAGATGATGAAATATACATTCTCAACTCCCCTATTTCTTTCTGGAATCAATTGTCACTTTCTTTCAGTCTTTTCCTAAGTAACTGGTTATTTTGATTACTGTCAGAAGACAGGATGGTGTTCACAATCATCTTCTTTCTCCTTCTGATGCTAATTCTATTGTTTAGTAAATTAAGGAAAAGGAATACCAGATGAAACCTGGTATAATTTTTAAAGTTTGGAAAGGAAATCAGTATTTAGCTTAATTATTGTCTTTTATGTACAGGGCTGAATATTTACATTTGGAACAACCCTTGAGCTTAATTTGGCTGTTTAGACATGAAGTAGAGTTCCAAGTCAAGTTAAACAATTTTTCATTAAGATATATTAGTGTCAGTGTATCTTGCCCTGTTTAAAAGTATTTTCATACTATGTAGTTTGATCCGTTTAATGTTTTAAAAATTTAATAAGTTTCCAGTGTGGAAAATCTTATTGTCTCTAATCCAATCTCTTTATACAAAGTCCAAGAGGTCAAGTTTAATAGCAGAATAGACCTTTTCCAGATGAGTAGTGATTAGGGGGCAAACACAGTATCTAATCTATGCCGACCTAATAATCTAACTTTTTCCAATCTGGGATCTCTTGTATTGCAGATACTCAAACACCCATATCTCCCTGATGGTATAATTTTTTTTTCTTTTGCCTTCAAGACCTAGCTAAAGACACAAATCAGAAACAAATTAGGTGAAAGTAAAAGTTTTTAAAAAGGTAGTGGTGGGGAGTAGAATGGATGCTTTGGGAAACGAAATGATTGGGTGGGGGTACTTGAGATTAATGGAACCAGGTTTCAGAAACTAGAGTGTTGAATACAGCAAAGGATGCACAGATTCTTGAGTAGAGGAAAACAAAAATAGAGTGTTGCCTGATTTTTAAAAGAAAAATAGAGAGATGAAAAATATCCATCAATTGATCTAGCGATTCCTGAGAGAACCTGTATGTTCTCCACCCAAAATAATAAGGGATCAAAATCATCTCTCACCACCCCCCACCGCCATTTCCTTCTCATAACAGTATCAAACTATGTCTCCTAAGGAAATTCACTTTCTGTTCACATGGATTTAAGGTTATTTCCAGACAGATTTCCACTGTGCTCGTTCATCCTGCACATCAGAGATGGAATAGTGCAATAGTTTTCCAACTGATCTCCAAATGTGTTATTCCTTCAATTCTATTATGTAGTCTTTCCCTTTTACCTGAATTTCTTTCAAAAATTATGACCCTACTGCCTGAAGTCTGTTCTTTCCCAAACAACTTGCATATTGGATGTCACCAACAGATTATGAACATGAAATTGATTGTGGAGAAACTTTCTGTGAGGAGACATTTCTTGGGGTTGTTTTGTAAGTTATAATAAGTACATAAGGCACCCAAGATGGCCCCACACAAAGCTTTCAGAAAGATTCTGGAAGACCTTACGAGGTGTACAGAAATAGGTGTGGAATAAATTTGAGAGAGGAAAATTATGGTCTTCTGCAGGGCAGACACATATAGAATTTAATGTTTCCTAACTCACCTCATTGAATATCTATCTCTACCGATCCTTTGAAATAATTCCATCTTTTTAAATATTATTACCACAATTAACAGCAAAACATTCAATTCCAATAAGAGCTTTATGTATAAACCATGAATTGGGCCTCCAAGGTCATTCATTCCTTGACTAAAAACATAGCTTTTTAATTTTCAAAAATTCTCTTCAGAGTCAACCTCTATAGGCTTAGAAATATATACTTAAAGATTGAAAAAAAAATGACAAACTGATTTGGTTTAGTTACCAAAACATAGAAATTATATATTGTGGTTTTAAATGTATTTTTATTTTTTGAAGAAGAGCTAAAATAAGGAGATAAAATTTTTATTTCAGTAACTATGTTCTAGAAATCACCTAGAAACAATTACTAAATTGTTTTAGTATCAAGGACTATCATGTAGTTTGATGGTTATTATTTGAACTATTTAAATAACATCCAGAATGTTTTTAAAGAAATTGTTAAAAACAAATTGAATTTGCTTTTAAAGAATTTTTGCAGATAACCATGGTAAAATATTGATGATAATTCATTTAAAATGAATATTCTGATTAATAATAGACATTGGGGTTTCAAAAAATTACTGGAGGATAAAATTTTTGAAATTTTATATATCAGTGAAAATGTAAATTGAAGAAAACAGAGAAATGAAATGAGCATCTATAAAAATCACTATCTTAACCTTTTTGTTGCCTTACCATCCTGGACTATCACATCTGTATATTAAAATGCTCAATGTAGTTTTTAGGCTATTGGGGAAAAATGTTTTCCTCAGAAATTATACTTGCCTCCGACAAAAATAATAATAATTTCAGTACAAACTAGTTTGAATAATGCCAGATTTCTATATCATGGTCAAACAATGCCATTTTCTCCTACATGATTGTTGCATATGATTGAGAACCATACCAATTGTTTTATCTACCTTTTAGTTATCGAAAGCTTCATCTGTCACACAATTGTAGTAATATGAAAATGCAGGATGATTTGAGAGCTATATGTTAGACCTAAAAACTATGTGTTTAATGATAAATTTCAATTTCATCTTTGGTAAAATCACCTGAAAATGAAGCTTTTAGTACTTTAAGCATTGAACCTAGAGGTGATATTTTTCTTATTTGCTTATGATAGTTTATATATTTCATTGAAAAACAAGAACTCTCAGGATTCCTGGGTGGCTCAGTGGCTGAGCGTCTGCCTTTGGCTCAGGGCGGGATCCCAGGATCCTGGGAGTGAGTCCCACATTGGGCTCCCTGCATGAAGCCTGGTGCTCTCTCTGCCTGTGTCTCTGCCTCTCTCTCTCTCTCTCTCTCTGTCTCTGTCTCTCTCTCTCTCTCTGTCTCTCATGACTAAATACATAAAATCTTTTAAAAAAATAAAATAAAAACAAGAACTCTCTAGGATGCCTATTTTTAATGTCAACCACCATTTCATATATCAAAGAAAATATATTTTAAATAAATATAATATATATATATAGAATAATAATTCAATAAATTGAATTTCCAGATGTTGGGCTGAATTAGTATCAGACATAGTTTAATCATTACATTTATTTTTTTGTTGAAGTTATGCATGTGCACCAATGTATAGCTTCTTTTTAAAAAAATACAAAATCTGCTTTCACCTCAAGTATTAACAGTTGAGCAAAAGGATAATAAAAATACTTACTTGGAAGGACTGGAAATTGGACAAACATAATCTCTTCTTGGCCCCACAGGTAGCAGTGAGAAAATTGTCTACCCAATATCCAGCCAACTTTCCTGCTTCCTAATGAGCTCTGTTGAGTTTTTTTGTATTTTTCTTTGGTGGATGACTTCAGAGAGCTGCCCTAAGATACTTAGCTAGCTGCCCAGTGCTTTGCCCCAAGTGACAAATCATCTCATTGGTCTCCATTAAGGCACTGCAGAAAGGGACGTGGATTGGTTGGGGATGTACATAGGGAGAAGTCATTTCTGAAGACGTGGATTTTTTTATAAAAATATTTTTTTACAAAAATATATTTTACCCTGTTTCCCCCCTTAAATATCTTTAAGGAAAAGCCTATTTCTTATTTATGTCTATCCAGAATCTTCTACATTAAAGATGCTTTCCTCGTGAATGTGTAGACAGTAAAATTTGACATTTAGAGCAAACATGAGTCTTTTGGTCCTGGTTGCCTGCAGAGTTAAGGTAAAGCTCATGGGATAAGTCCTGTTTTATGTTTGGTTTTGGTTTTGGTTTGTTTGTTGGTGTTTGGTTTTTGGATGAATTATGGTATAATGAAAAAAGAACAAGGGAGCAATCAAGAGAGCAGCGGTAAGGAAGACAAGATTTAGAGAAAAGTTGGTATGTTTGTCCCTTCCATTTCAGGTTAGTGGTTAAATCATTTGCATATGATCCAATTGGGTGTGAAACTCACCCATTTTCCATAAAATAATAAATTTATACACACTATTCTATACCATGAAAAATCCTTCCCTTCTTTTCTACCTGAAAATTGTCTGCTGGTCTTCCAATACCCTGACATCTCTTTTGAAAATTCTTCTCTTACTCTCCCAAGCAGTTGATTCTTCCTGTCTGGGATGATACATATCTCTATCACAATGCTTTGGCATTGCCTTTCAAATATCATTTACATATATGTTGCTTTCAGACTAAACCGTCAGCTCCTTACAGCTAGGACTATTGCTTATTCATTTCTGTATTCCCCACCACCTTCTATTTTGCCTTACACAGTTGGCATTTGATGAAAGGCTAATTGATCTTTCTAAGAATTAAAACAGTCTTTTAGAATTATATATTTACAATGGATGATATATGATCTCAAACAGTTTATGCTCTCTGCTGCCTTGTTTTTGCCCTAAAAGTAAATAGTAAAGAAAAAAACAATAGAGCACAAATTTGGTAAGGAAACAAGATTTGCTTGAGAAGTATGAATTTGAAAAACTTGAATAAAATATCTAGTGTGTATGAATATTGTATGAAGAGAAATTGAGGTTATAAATTACATTTTCCATAGTCTCTCATTTTTTTCTAGACTGTACATAATTAACATAGAACAATCATTAGGAATATCTTATTCAATTACATTATAAATGTACATCGAACGAATGAATGAATGAAGCCCAGAGATGTTAAGTGACAGATTCAAGTCACATCTCTTAGTATCAATGCTAGGACTAGAGCCCAGATCACAATGTCAAGTTAAAAGTAAAATCTTGACTTTAAAAATGAATGAATTTTTAAAATATTTTTTATTTTCAAATAATTTTAGGCCTACAGAAAAGTTGCAAAAATGGCACAGAGATTACACATATATACCCTTCATGAAGTTTCCCCTAATATTGATAACCTATATAAATAACTATAATGTAATTATCAAAACTAGGAAATTAATATCAAATTCAGGATACCATATTACCTTTTGTTGATGGGTCTCTTTTTCTCCTCAATATTTTATAGTGTCTCAATCTTAATTTTTCAGTTATGACTTTGACACTTTTAAGGGGACTGGTCAGTTTTTTATAGAATGTCCTTCAGTTTGGGTTTGTCTGATGATTTCTCATGAGGTCGTACATTTAGGGCAAGAATAAGTGATATGTCCTCAGTGATACACATCATGTCAGGGAATACATGATAGTCATGTATCTTATTAGTGATAGGATTAACGTTTATCATTTGAAGAAGGTGCTGTGGCTCTGAGTTTTCCAATGTAAGTCTATTGTATTTCCTTTCATAATTAATATACACCTTGGGAAAGGTACATTTAGACTAATCAAATTTCCTATTTTTCTTTAATCTTTTGCCCACTGATTTTAACATTTATTGGTGGATCTTGTCTGTAACAATTATTACTGTTGTGTTTGCCTATTGAGATTTTGTATGTCTCTCATTTCTTCCACATTCATTAATTGGAATTCTTTTAAACAAGATATGTCCCTTATCCCTTTTGTTTGTTTTATTCAATTACATATTTATATTAGTATGAACATATGGGTACTGATTTATTTTAGGGGTTTTATTCAATAATATCATTATGTGCTTTGTTCAAATTATTCCAGCTTTGGCTATTGGGAATTATTTTTCAGGCTGGCTTCAATGTCTATTTGAAATGCCCCCATTTCTTTTATGAATACTTTCTTATTTTTTGGTAACACAAGACAATCCAGATTTGCCTTATTTTTCCTGCTCATCTCTGAAATAAGCTACTTGTCCAGGGAGTTCTTGTTTCTTTGACTGAAGAATGGTATTTAGAAACCAAGATCTGGATGCTAGATATCCATGTTGCTACTGGGGTATCATTGCTTCTAGATCCTCTTAATAGATAGAGCTAGAGAATGTATGTAACTATACTAACCTGTGTATGGATAATCATCCATATTTATTTCCGTGTCTATATAATATATGAACAATTTTGAGTTTATACTGATATCTCTGATTCTAATCTAATATAACAGTTCATTCTAGCCTCCAGCCTTTCCTTGTTTGTAACATTTTTTTCCAACAGTGAAAAATCTGGCTTATATTATCTGCAATACATTTACTTTTATGTTCAGTCCTGGTACACACATCAAGTAGCTACAAAGTTGACAACCCTTACAGCTGTGAGAAACTGATTAACTACTCAGAGTGAAATAATTGTATATGATGCTTTTTTGCCTCATAGTATTGAAAAATATTTTTTCACAGTTTCTTTGGTTCATTATTTTCTTCTCCATCCTATTCAATATGGTGATGTTATTCCTTTATAACATTTGTTATTCGTATCTTCAACCTTCTATCCTGGGTTATTTTAATTTTTCATTAATTTTTTTAAATTTTTTCATCAATTTAGGAGGAGTATGTGAAAATTGCTATACCCTGCATTCAGTTTATAGAGAGCTTCCTCATTCTTTTATACAGCTGCATAGTACTCTATTGTAGCACTCTAACGTAATACATTCAATGACTTTCTTATACATGAGGATTAGGTTGTTTCCAATATTTGCAGTTAAAAATCAGACTGCAATGAATAGCATTGTGTATTCGTATCTTCTAATGGTTGGAATTGTCATCAAGATAGAGTTCTAGAAATTGGATTGCTGAATCAGTAGGAAATTATATATGCAGTTTTGTTAAGTATTGCCCATTTTATTTCCCAAGGGTTGGACCAATTTTTATTCTTACAAGGAATAATTGAGAGTACTTGTTTCTCTATATCCTCATGAATAGAATGTGGTATCATCAATGTTTGCTCATCTATGAGCTAAGAAATGATGCTTCAGATTTTTAATTTGCACTTTCGTGATTATAACTAACTTCAAATATTTTCATATTTTTGTTTTTTTTTAATTCTTCTGTGAAAATTGTTGGTTCAAATGTTTTTCCACCTTTTATGGCTTTGATGTTTGTTCCTCAGTTTTTAGAAGTTCTTGATATATATTGGACATTGGTCCTTCATCTTTGGTTTGTATTATGAATATTTTCTTTTGATTTTTCAGGAATCTTTTGACTTTGCAGATTTTCTCCTGCACATTTAAAAATATTTTTATTTGTTCAGTTTTATAGATCTTTTTTCTTCTAGTTTTATTGACATATAATTGACATACAACACTTTGTAAGTTTCAAGTGTATAGTACAATGACTTGACATACATATATTGTGAAATGTTTATCCTAGTAAGTTCAGTTAACATCCATAGTTATAAAGAATTTTCTGCATTGTGATGAGAACTTTTAGGATCTTTTATTCTTTCTGGATTTTTATTTATATTTAGAAAGCCTTTTCCTAATCTACAGCTAAAAGGGTACTCATTCATGTTTTCCTCTGGTAGTTATATGGTTTCATTTTTAAATTTAGTACCTTAATTTATTTAGTGTTTACGTTGATGTATACTATGAGATATGAATCTAATTTTAACTATTTCCAAATGACTACTTAGTTGTTCCAGAACCATTTATTGAAAGTTTATCTTTACTCCAGTGATTTGAAATGCCACTTTTAACATGTGCCAACTTTTAGACTGTTGCATTTCATTTTTCATGTGTCAATACTACATATTTCAATTTTAGAGGCTTTTTAGTATATTTTAATTTTTAGTAAGGCTAGTTCCCCTTAGCTTTCCTGGCTATCATTTTATGTTTGTGTTTAAAATGAATTTTAGTGTCAACTTGTCTAATTCCGTAAAATAGCTTGTACATGATTTTATTAGGATTTCATTAGGTTGATAAATTGACTTAGGCAAAGCTACATCTTTATAATGTTGAATTGTCTTAGTCAAGAACAGGATATGTCTTTTCATTTGTTCAAGTCTATTTTTATGTTTTTGAAAAGTATTTTTAAAAATTTTAAATATTCCACATTTTTTTATTCCACATTTCTCATTCAAGCAAGTCCTAAGTACTTAATCTTCTTTATTGCTATTGTAAATGGGTTTTTTTTCTGTAATGTATCCTTTGACTATTTGCTTATTGGCATCTTAAGGGATTTTCGTATGTTGATGTTAAACTATGCTATGTACTGGATTCTTTGAGATAGCTTTATCATTGATTTTCTGAGGTTTTCTTGGTATTGGATCCTGTTTGTTCATCTTTTATTTATTTTCTTGAATTAATTATGAGTAATATTGTTTTCTGTTCCTTTGTCTTTATTTCATTAGATATTATTTTTCAGTCGTTTCATGAAAGGAATTACGAATTACGAATTTTTAATTCCTTTTCAATGCTAGAATAATTTCTAGAGATTTTAGACGATGTGATCATAGAATTCTATATTCTATATATTCTATATTCTATATAGAATATATCTATACATCTATATGTAATTATATATATATATATATACACACACACACCCTGTGAAACCATCAGAGCCTGGTGCTTTTTGCAGAGTAATTCCTTGACAACTTGCTGGGGTTTTCTTCTATGGAAATAGGTCTATTTAAGATTTATAATTTAAATAGAATCAATTTGACAATATCTATCTAGTTTTTCAAATTTATTTACAGTTCTGCAAAGCAGTTGCATGTGTGTGTGCATGCATGTGTGCATGTTTTAACCACTTTTATTTCAATGTTTTTTTTTCCCCTTTGTTATTTTTTATTTTTATTACATCATTTTCTTACTATACTTTCTCACTGCTTTTTCTTGATCAGGTTAGCTGGTGCTTTTTCTCTTTTGTTTTTAAAAAATAATAATACCATTTTAATTAGACCTGCTTTTAAAAAAAGATTTTACTTATTTATTCATGAGAGACACAGAGAGAGAGAGAGGCAGAGACATAGGCAGAGGGAGGAGAAGCAGGCTCCATGCAGAGAGCCTAATGCGGGACTCGATCCTGGGACTCCAGGATCACACCCTAAGCCAAAGGCAGATGCTCAACTGTTGAGCCATCCAGGTGTCCCTAGACCTGCTATTTTTCTATTATCTTATTCTCTGAACATTTTCTTCTTTTATTATTTATAACTCCTTATGATATTTTATTTTTAATTCTATCACTTCAATTTATAAATGCCTCTTTTACCCATTATTTAATAAAAAAGTCTTTTTTAATGTTTCAGTGGGCCCTTATTTGTTTTTTAAATATATATATAATTTCTTATTTTAAATATATATAATTTCTTATTTTTTATCTTATAATTATGGGGTATTATTCATAATATTTTGCTTTATAGAAGTTACTGATATTTTCTTTACAATTTAATATGTGATCAGTTTTTGTGAACATTCTGTAGGTATCTGAGAAGAATGTGTATTCTCTGTTCTTAGGAGTAGAGTTCAGTGTACAATCATGAGATCTATCCTCTTGGTTACATTGGCTAGATCCTCTATCTTCTTCCTTATTTTTTGTTCACTCATTCTGTCTAGTACTGAGAGTCACATTTTTTTTCTCTTTTCACATGTCTTGTGGATTTTGCTTCATAAATGTAGTGTTATTTTATTACACTCTTTCCAGCTGTCTGTCCTCATGGATGATTCATAAATCTTTCTGATTTAACAAAATGGTAAGATATATTGGAAAAACCTTATTGCTCTGCATAATAAAAAAGGTCCTATCAATTCATTAGTATATAAATGCCCTGGACAGAATTCAGAGTAGATATATCCTGTTTCAAAGTGACCTATACCAATTCTGTACTGGGTAATAACATGAAAATTGTTGTGTGTATTATTATAAAACACTTGGTCTCAAAAATAGATTTTTTAAGTTGTAATGTAGCCCAGTGGTTCCCAGTCCTGGCTGTGCATCATATTAAGAGCTTGCCATGCAAATGCATAGGACCTAGCACTGAGATTTTGGAATATATCTGGATGTGGCTTGAGACCTCACAAGTAGAAAATCTGGAACTATATAGGGAAACCATTGAGGTAGTCCTCTACTCTTACAAATGTTCCTGTTAATCAATGTTTAATTCCTCATCCAATCACTTTGAAGTTCAGATGCACTCAAATCTAGAATGGTGCTTTGTTTTCCCCTTCTTAATCTTTGGCATTTTAGCTTGATCATGATACATATTCAACCACTTAAAATATACCCAGATAGAAAATAGGAAATATTAAAAACCTGTCCTAGATAAAATATTAAAATTTCTTTGAATCTATCACTCTTATCCTCTGCTGGCATCTAAACTAACTGCTATAAATAAAACTGAAGGATGTGATTGTTTAACATATTTGTTCACAATAAAAAAATAAAAACTTTATAGTCTAAGTATCTAGACCCTTAGTAAAGACAATGAATGATAAGAAAAATACAAAGAGGAAACCCAAAAGGAGATTATTTGGAAAATTGTGCAACAAAACTATAACCAGTGAGTCCATTCAAGCTACAGAAATATTAATTAGAAGCCAAGCTCTAATTGTTTGAAGTTTTCCTAAATGCCAAAACAACTATCATCACTTCATATCAGGTGGGGCATTATGCAGTCTTTGTTCTGAGTTGTTAGATACTCAGATACTAAATACTAAACCCTCAGGCTTGGTTTCCACCGAGCCTGCGTTACAAAATTTTTAGACCAAAAGTCTCATCCAAACTGACAAATGAAGGTATCCCATCCCTGCAATTCTCCACAAATTACAAAGGAAAAGAATAGGTAATATTACTGCGTATATTGCATTTGGCTGGTAGCTTCTCTGTTAAGCTGGTAGGTGAATTATTTATCATCTCCTTCTATTGCAAACTAGATGCAGTGTAGTAATTCAGAGGTTATTCATATATCCTTTAAGATTGATACTATGTGTTTGCACATTGACATTCATTTTTGCAAAATTATTCTGGTGTAGCTAAGGTGGAAGCCTGACAGTGTTGGTCTTTTATTTTCAGTGGTGAAATAGAGACAGAGAGTTAGGGAATGCTCTGCCTCAGGCTATCATTGTGAATCTCTGAAATGACTAGAGGCCTTGAAAGAAATTCAAATCAGTCTTCATTTTCCAGGCCAAGATTTCTCTATAAAACTAATTTTCAATTTAGATATAAATATAACCTTTGATTTCTCTTCATAATGTGTATAAACACATAGAGCTTCCTTTGTCCTGATTTCTGAGTTCCTCACCTTCTGCCATTGGAGGCAAAGCAAAAGTCAGTAGAATTAGACTAATTTGAAAAATGACCAAATTATTATTGCCTTGGAGCAAAGCACAGTTGGAGTTTATCAGTGAGTCATTTTATAGCCTCTGATAATGTTTCTAGTTTCTAAATCTATCTTCTGATAATATTCTTATGTCTTCTAAAACAACTTGCTGGAAGAATTATGAGCAAAATTGCACTTATGAATGGAAGCACCTTAATTCATTGAAGATAAAGCAAAGTTTGTCAGTTTCTACTCCAAATCAGAAAATAAAAAAAAATCCAAAGAAATTCATGCATAACAGATGTCAATACTAAACAAAAGAAACACTACAATATCTTTCCATCTTTTGAAATAAAATGAATTGTCCAACCACTATTTTATTACAGTTCCTAACTATAAATAAAACTAAAGGAGAATCAATGAAATTATTTCACTTAAGAGGTAATCATGCATCTCCATAAATATATAAGTATCAAATTGAAGTACAGATGTTTTGCCATTCAACAGATGCCTATTCAACAGTGACATATGCAACAGTGACAGGGATATATGCAAACAAAAAAGACATGTATTTCAGTGTTTCAAATATGTCAAAAATACCCTAGTATATTGCTCAGTAGTTATAATCAGTAAACAATTATTTGCACAGATACAGATTTGAAGTGGGGTCATTGTTACTAGATCCTGATTCAAAAAAAGTAGACACTGTAGTTATAATACAATATACATTTTTAACAGTGTTTAAGGGACTGATTGTTTTGAACATTGTACTTGGTGCAAAGACCCCACCCCACGATGGTAACTTTTATGCCCACTATCCTTTTAGAAACAAACTTTGGAGGCAGGAAGATACTAAATATGATTTAAGCAACCTTAGAACTAAATTTGGCCCTGTAAGAATTATTTTTGAAATGTTAGTTTAGTGAATACATGTTACAAATTTATAGTAATAGAGAGATAGTTTCAGGTTTTTTTTTTTTGTTGTTGTTGTTGTTGTTTTGGGTTTTTTTACTGGAAGGGTATGGGAAAATTTGAGTGAGTCTAAGTTCTCTGTGGTCATATTTAATTAGTTGTATGACTGTACTAATAATGCTAGGAATAATAATGTAGCAGTTACCATTTATTCAATATTTACCTTGTAGCAGGCATGTCGCTATACGCTTTACCTTGATTCTGGCATTTAAAAATCTCAACTACTATTATGTTGAACATTTTGTTTAAGTAGAAGCCTCTCAGAAAAGTTAGGTAACTCCTCCAACATTAAATTTCTCCATAATTTGTACTCATTTCTACAAATATCTTCTCTCCTTGGTTAAGCTAAATCTTTGAAAAACTGCCTTGATCATGCAAAGGAATCATGATATAATGTAACAAATGAGAGTAATGCTAACTCTTTGGGCTTTCTGAGTAATAGTGGGATGTTAAGTTCTCCTTGGGGACATCATTTGACCCTGGATACAACTGGGTCCAGGTAACTGTGAGCCACTTTGTAATGGGCTTAAATTGTCTGTTGTTGTTCTTGTTGTTGTTGCTGTTGTTGCTGTTGTTGTTGTTTTACTTTGGTGTGTTGAACAGGACTGTATATTTGACAAGTCTCACAGTGATATGGCTATAAATATGATGATTCAATTATTTGATGAACAATGACTATAAGCATTCTGCATTGCCTTTTATTATAAGTGTTTCATAAGAAAAACTTTTATATTCCATGGGGTGATGATGGAGTAATTATATAGTTTTTTTTCTAATGGGAAATTATGAGACATTCACATTATATAAAAATTAGAGATGACAACATAAAACTCAGTAAAGATGCCACCCACTCCACATTTCCATACACATGAGTATTTTTGTCCAATATTCCCTTTCTGTCAAATCGCACTACAGGAAAGTCTGAATATTCATTGAACTAAGTATGTGTTAATGTGGTTCCTGCTTCTACTTTTCATTTTAACTCAAGTTTTTCAGAACAGATTACAATTTTAAAGTCCCAAGCTTAGAGCTTTCATTTTAAAACAATTTTATGTGCCCCAAATTTATTGAGTACCAATTCTAGGTCAGATACCTTGCTTGAGACTTGAGGACAGAAATAAGTGATTTAGTCTATTGATTGAGATACACAATTAATAAATGATTATCCAGACCTTCATTACATGAAGCTCATTCTCCATATAAGTACATGAGTAAATGGCAGAAGATTCTTGAAATCCTAAAATTATATGTAATTCATTGTGGGTCTATAGGTATGAACATTTCACTAAGAAAGGGGTCCCTGGATTTCATCAGATTCTCCAAAAGTTTGCAATACAAACAGAATTAGGAATTACTAATCCTCTTCTTCCTTGGCAATGAAAATAAATTACTTTTAGCAGTACCTTTTTTAATATGTAAAAAATTTTGGTTCAAAAATGTTGTGACTTGCCTAATATTAAGTATCTATTCCATGGCAGATTTAGAATAAGAATAATAAGCTGCCATCTGACATAGTCCAAAGTTGCTTTCTATCATATATGTTATCTCAATTTTTGTTCAGTTTCTACCATATATTATCTCAATTTTTGTTCAGACTACATTTTCTTCATCTGTTAAATGGAAACATGGGCTTTTATATGCCTCCATGTTTAAAATGGGAAATCTTCAACCCAGCATTTGATGTCCAAACTCATTCAGTTTTTATTTTTGCTCAGTTTTTATAAGAAGCAAATGATAACCAGAATTTTTTAAATGTTCTTTCCTGGGAGTGTGGGGGAGGGTGGCTAATCTCAGAACACTGTTTATCCAACTCATAGTATCTTTGAAGTCTAATGGTCTTTGATTGTCATAAAAGATAAATCATAAAAGAAAGATTCCATTGTATTTCCTCTATTTTCTGCCAACTCCAACAAGGGCATAAACAAACAGAACTTGAGATATTTCAACAGGATTGGGCAAGATGTTCTGGTTAGACCAGTAACCAGGTAGTCTAGTTAATGGGATGAGCCCATTCGCCAAGCATTCTAGTAGTCATCAGTGGTTTGGCTTGCCTTTTTATTTGTTTGTTTGTTTGCTTAGGCTTCAAGTTTGGTTTCTCTAACAGGAAAATGTTGCTTATCATTTATCAGTTTAAATGACAGCAACCTAGTAACCTCAGAAACTGTCACTTTTATCAATGTACATGTGTATGTGTGTGTATATATATATTTATATGCACATATATATGTGAAAATGAGTTTATTTATAATCCTTATATGAGAACAGTAGTAAAGATTTTACTTATTTTTAATTGAAAAATTAGAAGACACATGCTTTCAAAATGGTAATGTGCCTTTCCTATTTTGTCATTATGAGGAGTAAAGTTCACGTTACATTTCACATGTTTATCTAACATTTTACCACTCTAGGGGCTGAAAAATAGAATGAAATTAGGTCAGGGTTAGCTTTTATAAAAGGCATTTTTACTCTGACACACCACTGGGTGGAGTACATTGCTAGCCCAGCGTCTAATATTACTGTATTATATGGGTGTTTCTGTGCCAGAAGAGAGAGACTTCTAATCAATTTTGAGGTTTTTGTGTATTGTTTTAAAAATCTGAGCATGTTTAATAAAGGCTAAATGACTAGAATATAATACCAACATCGAATATGCTCTGGCATTATAACTTTCAAGATTCAGTCCATCTTCCCTAGACCCATGGGAGATAAGGTTTGACACCCTGCCTGGAAAACTCAGAGAGAATTATTCAGAAAAAGGCCATTTTATGTTCTGGTCAAAAGAGCAGCTGCAATTTGGGCTGAATTAGTGCTTTAACTCTACATGGAAAAGCATAAAGCTTATTTTTGATAATGGAATCAAACTGTACCCAGATATTGAATTTGACTTTTCATTTGATGTTGCTTTGATACAGCTTATATTGGAGCTGAGCCCTAATCTTATAATAAAATGAACTTCTGTCAGATGCACTGTGGGACTATTGTTGTCGATAGCTTTTACCTGAATTTGGCCTTCAGAACTTTATGAACGAAAAAAATTTCATAGGAGCTGTTAGTTTTATGTGATTTTCAATTTTCCCCAATTCCTTTCTTGTCTCTTTAATTCTTTCCCCTTAAATGCTGGAAAAATGAAATTTACTGATCAAGTCTAAAATCTCCAACCTTCCAGATTTATTGTGCCACAAATTTTACAGCCCAATAAAACTACATTTTTATAAAACTATTTAGACTCTATAATTCTAAATATGTATCTACATATCTCAAGTAAATATTTTTGTGCTGTTTGAAAGAGGATTCTCATTTTAACTATTCTTTTCTCTTTGTTTCTCATATCCCTTGAATTTCATCTCCCAGCTCATAGTATATCTCTTCGTTTCTTCTAAGCTTTCAGCTCTCGAACCTTGCCCTATAGCTTTCATACTTCCAAACCACCCCTCCTGCTCCATTTTCCATTCTAAAATGAATTCTCTTTCATCTGTATTTTTTTTAACAACCTTGTATTTTCACTTCACTTAAATTTTCTTTCCAGTGCTGCTGAAGACTCCTTATTTCTCCTTGCCTCTCCCTCTCCCCTTCCCCCTGCCCCCCGTCAAGTATAGCATCTCATCTATTTCTCTATACCGAAGCTGTGGTTTACCCAGGGGAGGGACTTTCTCATACACACAGCTCAGTGCTATGATGATTTCAATGGTGCCAGCATATTTTAACCACATCATTATCATGTAGTCCCAAAGCTTTGCTCACTGAAAACACCATCTTTAAAAGGATTTCATTTCCATTAATCAATTTTAGAACTTGAGATTCAAGCACGTAAAGCATTTATTAGAATGTTCCCTACTTGTTCCCACATTCATTTCATTCTCTTGACTATCTAAGAAAAAGGAATTGTGCAAGAGTCTTTTCTCCCTCCATGCTTACCTCTCCTTTCTATATCCCACCGAGCCCCCCAAGTCTATTCTTCCATACAGTAGTTAAATCAGAGCATGCGGCAGGACGGCATTGTGTGAACTGGTGGCCACACAAGTACTTTGTATTCACTGGAGGTTTAGAAGTACAGCAGCTGCATATAAATATGCATAGTTGAGAGATTCATGATGGTGCCACCTCATTCTAGTGCTGGTTGGCTGCAGTGCAGGCACTACAAATCAATGAACATTTTCCCCATCCATCAGCTGCTCGCTTGCAAGCAGACAAAACACTTACAATGCCAGAAACCCACAGAGAGCTCCTTAGTGAACGAAACCTCACTGTCACAAGATTCAAAATAGCTGTCCCCCTCCCACCCTGAACCTCTACAGCTCTCGACCTCAAATGTCTTTTTTTATCCAATGTGGATCGCAAGCACTTAAAAAATAACACCAGGAAAGAAAGAGAGAGAGAGAGAGAAAAAAAAAGGAGCAATGATAAATCAGGGTTTTGAGGGTCCTCACATTATACTTGTCACAAAACAAAGGATTCTTTGAGCATTAACCCTTTTAGAAAATAAAACCCATCATAAAGATGAATCTGCCTATGTTGACTATACTGCTTTATGGTTGTAGGTTTTGAGTGTTGAAGCATTTAAATATGCAGAGCATTGTGCCATGCTGTGGCAGACATTTGTAATTTATCCATAGTTATTAGATGGCTTTGGATATTGAGGAGTTATGATACAATGATAGGAGAAAAATAAATCATAAATGTATTTAATAGTAGAAATCGTGTTTTTTCCCATTGGTTGAACAACTTTGCAGGTATATTTACATTTATAAATTCAAACATTCAGTCCATGTATAAATTTTTAATGAAAGCTTAATTTCATGTAACAACTTCTAGATGAAATTATTAATGAATCAAATGGATATTTCTTGGTGAAAATATCTAAATTCATTATATCTTTAGAATGAGTCTATTTTTCATTTTAGATGGACTAACATTAGCAACAAAAATGCTTCATTCTTAGAACTCTTGAATGAATGCTTAGCTATTAAACAGTTTGTAATGTTTTCTGACAACTTGCCGATCAAGTTTCCAATAAGAGTAATAATGAATTTGATTTCCCATTGGTTTATTACTCATTCTTTCAGCTATTTGTCAAATACCTACTTTAGCACTACGGAACATAAAATATAATGATATCTGTAGTCCCTGTTTTGAAGATGTGCATCTCCTGGTTGGGAAGAGAGGAAATACAGTTATATAAATGACCATGGGACTTTCATATTTTGAAAAAGTCTAGTCCAGGATGTGGGATGTTGAAGATACATAGTAAATATTTCAAAAGTGTATGTGACACACTGATTTAAAACTTCTCTAGTTTAATATGTTTCATTACATATTGCAGGCAGGGTAAAAAAAAATAAAGTAGTTATAATTACCCATAAAGATAGCTCAGAGAAGGGGACATGACTACCTTTTATTTGCTTATAAGCAGCAAAACCAAAATTTGAACCCCTGTCTGCTTAACTTCAGAGTCCATCCATTCACTCCTACTAAGCCATGTTGAATTACCAGACAGAATGTGATAATTGCTCTAGAGGATCAGAGGAAGGAAAGATCACTTCCAGCTGGGATGACCAAAGAAGACATCATTAAGAAGGAGTAGCATTTGAGCAAGCCTTTGAAGAATGGGCACAGGAACAAAGCAAAAACTACAGACAGGAGTTAGCATTGGTGAAACCTTATGACTCTGGCAAACAAGTTGCCAGGCAGATGAAGGACATCTCTTTCAGTGAAATGGATGCTGTAAATAACACCACTATTTAAAGAACTGCCGACCAGACTCCTCACTTATTAGAAATGGATCCACAAATGGATTTGTATTTCAGGTTTCAAGTGTAAGTCAGTTAAACTGTTTTGGATCTGAGTTTCTTCATTTCTAAAGTAAGGGCTTGAGCCAAATAACCAATGGAGACTCTTCTAAGGAAGTCTGTTTTGCAGTGCTTTCATTTTCATTTTTTTCAGAATATAAAGAAAAAAAATACCGGAAGTAGCTGATTCAATATATAGCAATTAGATAACCTATAAGTAACCTATAAGTAATTACCCAGTAAGTAATCATTCTCAGAACAAAAAATAGATCTAGGTATTTATATATCTATATCTAGATGTCTATAGCTATATATAAATTACTTATTTGCATTTGAATGGGTAATCGGAGCTCAAACTCATTTTTTGCCATGTTTTTCCACATTCTGCTTCCTATTAGTGTTTGAATCAAACTAATTTTTTAAATAATTTTATCAACATATATTAAACATGTGGTAAATATGAATTTTAGGAATTATGCATTCTTCTTGCAGCTCTTTCTATATTTCAACTATAGGAGAAGATATAAAGGTTGAACATTAATATTAACTCATCAATAAAAAGGTACTTTTTGTGGTATTCAAATACTTTGAGTAGATTCACATATTTTCTACCTTTCTAGCTCAGATAGTATTGAAAGCAAAGTTTTGGCAATATTTATTAAACATGCAGTAGTAATATATAGTGTGAAATGAATATATAGTGTATGTGTACACGTGCATGCATGCTTGTAAACAAGTTGAGGGAACATGAGAACTTAAAAGAATGATACAATACTTATTTTTTCCTGACTTCAAATCATTTTTTTTTCCTCTGTCAACATTTTCCTCCTAATTTTTTTCCCTAAACAAGAAAAGAGAACAAAGAGAAAGAAGTATTTGTTTGAATTTAGGGTGAGAAGAAAATCAAACATAATTTTTCTCATAATTTTTGCAAAGGCTATTAAAGGGATATGAGTGGGGAGCTCTTCCTTGAATAGAATTGTGCTGGATGGAATTCCATCCTGCCATTGTTGCTGCCAAGTACATTCAGGGGTAACGATGTGAGAGTCCCAGACTCTTTTATTTTGCATCTTACACTTTCTCATATGTCCTAAAATAGTGTTTTGGTAAACACTTATTTGGATTCTAATCTATTTGGAATGGAGCTGAATTTATTAGGTTTGTTTTAATGATTTGAATGAAACTGAACCTCACTTCTAGCAAACAATGGGATGCTTTGATCATTTTAATTCTGATTCTGATCTTAAGTGGGGAGAGTTTAAGCTCATTTTGGTTAAATCAGTTTATGGCCAAATTAGCTAATCTTCTTACCAAATATTTACTGAGCACCAACTATATTCATTAGTGCTGAGTCTTGTTAAGTTGGAAGAAAGTGTAAGGAGGTTTCCAACCTTGATGGTTTATATGTATGTTGAAAACTAATATTAAATTTTCGAAAAGTTAATCAATTTAAGGTCTTACATACATAAATGCTAAATGAGCAATAAGGTGTACAAAGTCCTCTGGAAGTTCAGAGACCAGGAATTTACATAAGTCCTGGCTTTGTAACTTGGCAGTCAGTACCAGCACCACTTTCATTAATGGGAGAAAACTCTGAAGATGAATTTGCCCTCGGGTGCATTCTGAGCAGATGCAAGTTGAAAACCACTGCTCCAGGCCATGAAAGTAATTGAAACAATTTGAGCAGATAATCACTTTATAAAAAGAAGGTGAAACTGGAGCAATGGGTAGATTGCAATAAATTTAACTATCACAACAGAAGAAAAAAAAACCTCCCTTCGGAAGATAAGCGTACTACCTTTTAGGTATGATCTTAAGTTAGAAGAACTTTAGTTTTATAAAGGCACTTCTGATAGTAAGCTTGAGTTGCTTTTTTTTAAAAAATTTTTTTATTGGAGTTCAATTTGCCAACATATAGCATAACACCCTGTGCTCATCCTGCCAAGTGTCCCCCTCAGGGCCCATCACCCAGTCACCCCAACCCCCCGCCCACTTCCCCTTCCACTACCCCTTGTTCATTTCCCAGAGTTAGGTGTCTCTCATGTTTTGTCACCCTCACTGATATTTTCACTCATTTTCTCTCCTTTCCCTTTATTCCCTTTCACTAATTTTTATATTCCTCAAATGAATGAGACCATATAATGTTTGTCCTTTTCCGATTGACTTATTTCAGCTTGAGTTGCTTTTAAATGGGGTCACTGATTTTTGTGAAATAAAATAGGTAAATTTAATGCATGTAAAAATTAAAAACAAACTTTGTTTAGTAATTTCAAAATCAGTTATGGAATTGAATGCTTAAAGGGAAAATAAATAAAGACCAAGAAAGTACAACATCTTAAGACTGGAACTTGCTTATAATATTAACCTAGTGGCCTTTAATTCTTTCCATTTTTCTTCAGTGTTATCTGTATAATCACCCAATTTAATAAACAGCAAGTAGAGTTAAGCATTAGGTGGGAACCAACATTCAGAGAATGCGAATTCCTCCAAGTTAGTCCATTTACCCTCTCAGTGAACTTGGAAATGTGTTTCACATCATATAAACCTCAGATTTCTCAGCAAAATAATTATTACCAAACGTACCTTCCAGAACTATAAGGATTCTACAAAAATCCTTGAATATGCTCTAAAATGAATATATTCTAAAAACAGTGAAGCCCATATTTGAGACATCGTCATTGCTATTATATCACTTGCTTTATGCTATATTTTTATTCAAAAACTTATGAGTATGTTTTTGAATTCTACCTTCTAACACATTTTCTGTAGACAGAAATTGTTTTCTTTTAGTTTTTAGTTCTCTTATGAAATTGATAAAAATCTTGTCTCATATACATATGTATCATTTTCATCTGTGGCTAGAAGAGAAGTGAAAGCATATTAAAAATAGTTATACAGTCAGAAATGTTAACTGTGCAAAAAATAATGAGAAAATAACTTGTAAATTATTAAAATGCAACATGTAAGCTTTTTAAGGGTTTATTAAGTACTAGATTTCAAAACCGTGTCATTTCTTAAAATTTAAGTCTGTCAAAGTGCTCAAAGAACAAATGTTTTAAGATTAAAAAATTATTTTTGTATTTAAAACTTACTGTTGATTGTGTAATAAAGTGCCACATGGCAGGATTATTATTAACTAAACAAACATAAATTTGACTTAAAAATTTAATTTTGACAAAATTGGGATTCTATGGTTAGTGTTGATTAACTGTATATTTTTTGCAAGTGAAATTCTACCCACCCAAAAAAAACTTAGATAACAGGAAACCATCTCATTCATACGTTGATTTGTTTGTTTCTTCTGAAACTACTTGGGTCCAGATAATAATCTGAAATGTAACTCAAATTTGATTTGAAGGGAAAAAAAACAAAAACAAAAACGGGTTGCTTTCCAGGTGCCATTTCCTTACTGGTTCTTATAGACACAGCCAAGAAATTTCCACCTATTTAGTCAGAGTAATGCTTTGGGTTTTTGCATCAGACCTGGAAAAGTTCAGATTCTAACTGTACCTTGTTATGCCTGAGGCATGTTTTTTAATATCTAAGTTTCAGGCTCCTGCTCTGTGAAAATGGAGATTATATAATCTCCTTCTAAATTTCTTGTAAAGATGAAATAGAGTATGTATAGCACAAATCAGCTAGCTTGATGCCTGCCCCATGTTGAATGCTTAGTGATTATTAGTGTTGCTGTTCATCCATCCATTCATTAGGTATTTATCTGTCAGGTACTGTGCCAAGAAGTGAGAATATGAAGATGGATCTGACACATTCTTTACCATTAAGGAATGTTCAGTCTGGTGGATGAGAGAGGGAAGAGACAGTCCAAACAGTGGACAATTACAATCTAGTATAATAAGTATGCTGAAGGGTAAGCAGGAAGAGCTAATGGCATACATAAAAATATCTAACAGGTTTGAGAGAAGGAAACTGCCAATTGGTTTAATCACTCAGTCCCTTAAAATGTATTTATTTAGTGTCTACTATATACTAGGTATTGTCCTAGGAGCAGGAATATTATGAGGAGAAGAAAAATAAAAATTATGTGTTCTTTGGGAACAAGTATATCTTGTGGGGGAAAGACAGTATTCTAATAATTACTATAATAAATAAAAAATCACAAATGTAACAGTTGCTAGTAAGTTACCCAGTACTTCTCAACTGGGGGTGATCTTGGTCCTCCCGGGAGACTATTGGCAATGTCTGCAGACATTCTGAGTTACTGCAACTAGAGGAGTATTACTGGCATCTAATGGGTAGAGGCTAGAGACACTACATTGCACAGGATAGGACCCCACAACAAAGAATTATCTAGATCAAAATGTCCATAATGCTGAGGTTAAGAAACCTTGAAATAATGCAAGGTTATGGTTGTAGTGTATAAGACCATGATGGCAGGGGTATCTCTCTTTTTTCACTGACATATCCCCAATGCCTAGAAATGTGCTTGTCACATAATAGGTGTTCAGCAAACATATACAGGGTAAATTAATTGTTTGTGACTGCCAGAAAAAAGAGAATAGCATGTTCACGGACCTGGGCTTAGAGGAAGTAAGTTATGTTAAAAAACTGAAAGGATGCTAGTAGTATGGAAGCAAAATGAGCAAGAGAATGGTTCCATTGAGAAATCCAATAAGAATGGGCTCATAGACATTTAAAACCAATTTGCAAGTCTCAATCACTGTATATGTAAGACCTAAATTGTTCCTCCAAAAATTTCATGGTTTCTTTTCATTCTGTTCTCATTGGGGAACACGTTATACATGTTAAGTAAATCCAACCCATTTCTTTTTTTGGTCAAAGAAGTCTAAAATTTACTCAGATTATCATTTTTGTCTTTGCTGATTTTTGTTTTCCAAGTTCTCAGAATTGTGGTCTAGATCAGGAGCACTAGGGAAGAATCATTTCATGACTTAGATAAATTTGTATGTAAGAACAGATAATTCTGAGAGGAATTGGATTCCTTAGAGCAGTAGTGCTTGGGGATGTGGGCGGGAAGCAGGAGCAGAAATAGGATGGATATTTCAAAAAAGCAATGCAACTGTCTGTCGCTGCCATTTGTATCCAAGCAAGAAGTGGAACATTACTTTCTCAGGCAATGTGGTCTGTCTTCCTAGACTAGGCAATGTCTCCCTTTTACCAGCTCTCTCAGTTCTTTTATCATTTCTTAATGATGCCTATATTGTATTCACACAGTGTGTGAATTAAAAAATGGTAAAAATAAAACCAATAGTGATTATGCTTGTGAAAATCTTAAAACTTATTATAGATCAGCAAAACCACCAGCTGTCTCTCTCTCTCTCTCTCTCTCTCTCTCTCTCTCTCTCTCTCTCTTTCCCTCTCTTCTTCCCTCTCCCCCCACCCCCACTTAATAATTATATTGTAAGCAGTTTACTCTGTGACTACTGGAACTGCAGCTCTCTTTCATCAAGAAGGTAAATATGCCCCACTATGTGCACACACATACACACACAGAAATGTTTTTCCAATCACTGCTCCCAAAATTACAGTAGTAGGTGGCCTCATCTGAAGGCAAAGGACTGTCTTGCATGTTACATGGGGAGAGAGTAAGTGAGGAAGCAAAGGGAGAAAATGAGGGACATGCAGCCAAATATTCATCTATACCCTATTTCATATTCCATTCTATTATTGGAAAAGGAGGAATATGGCTAAGGAACAGGCATAATTAACAAATCATCTAAATATTTTGGCCGTTTGAAATCAAATCATTCATTCATTCATGTGATATTCTGACTTTTGAAATTTTATTGCCATATATTTTTGGTATAGTTCATATAATTGCATTATGTATCTAAATGACTGAAATAATTTTAAATAATTCAATTTCTCGAAGTCCAACTTTTGAAACTGTGTAACTCATTTTGTTTATCCGAGCCTGCCTTCCCTTTATCCCTAAACTCGGAGTGTCGCAAACTGAAATTTTAGAAAAAGTAGCTGAAATCTAACAAAGACCCTCCTAGGATCTCTTTCTATTTCCTAATAGAGAAGTGGAAAACCCTTATCAATCTTTTCCCCATCTTGTTGCTTTTCTGATATAGGTGAAAAGTTTCATCCTTCTGGTTGATGAAGGAACTTTATGAATGTTCATCATGGCATTTGATTGAAGCAGACTAAACTAAAAACAAGGCCATTATCTGTATGTTGAGCAATCTTCTCTCCCATGTAGGATAGTGATTCTTATCTACATATGAAAGTCAGCATCATCTCTGGGGTCTTTTCAAAATGCACATGCCTTGGACCCATTCCTGGATATTCTGCTTCAGTAGGTCTAGACTGGGCCCTTGACATGCATATTTTGAAAAGACTCTAGGGAAAGCCCGAAGTGCTTTCTGGATTAGAAATCACAGATCTAGGATTTCCTTCTCATAGTCATGCTATTTGAGTCCCTAATATTTGGAGAGTTCACTGTTGCACACCATGTGAAGGGACTCCATTACTTAGAACAGGAACCTACCACTCTATGAACTTTGAATGTAGACTAACCTAACTTGCCCTGCCTTTCTTCCAACATTTTTACCTATCACTCACACCTTCTACAAAATCAAAGCCCTACATTCCCCCCCCCCCCCATGTTTAAATAACATTTCAGGAGCACCTGGTTAGCTCAGTTAAACATCTGACTCTTGGTTTCCACTCAGGTTATGATCTCAGAGTTCTGAAATTAAGACCCATATCAGGCTCCCTGCTCAACAGGGAGTCTGCTTCTTTCTCTCTCCCTCCACCCTTTATCTGTCTCTCATAAATAAATAAATAAATAAACAAACAAACAAACTTTAGAAAATAAATGAATAGCATTTCAAAGAGGATTTTTTATAATGCATAATATCTCCAACTATTATTTTATTTTTAAAATGCTTTTTTAAGTGATATTAAATAATATATCCTGAATGCCTGGGTGGTTCAGCAGTTAAGTGTGTGCCTTCAGCTCAGGGCGTGATCCCAGAGTCCTAAGATCCAGTCCTACATCAGGCTCCCTGCATTGAGTCTGCTTCTCCCTCTGCCTATGTCTCTGCCTCTCTCTCTCTCTGTGTCTCTCATGAATAAATAAAATAAAAAATCTTAAAAGTATAATAATACATCTGGTATGCTTCTTAAGAAATAATAATTTAGATAATATTTGCAAAAGGCAATTATAATGAAGTAAATAACAGTAAGAATAAATAAGTAAGTAATAAATAAATGCACAATAATTATAATTATCCCTTATAGAGCATTTTTATATCTAGGTCTACCTCACTAAATTCTAAGCACCTTGAAGCTCATACATATTTTAGTTAAAATGTGATTCATCGGGATCCCTGGGTGGCGCAGCGGTTTGGCGCCTGCCTTTGGCTCAGGGCGCGATCCTGGAGACCCGGGATCGAATCCCACATCGGGCTCCCGGTGCATGGAGCCTGCTTCTCCCTCTGCCTGTGTCTCTGCCTCTCTCTCTTTCTCTGTGACTATCATAAATAAATAAAAAAAATAAAATAAAATGTGATTCATCTTTCTCTGTATTTAAAATAGTATAGAAATGGTCTATTTCAAATTAATATTTTATTTGTACTTTTTATGTACAAGGGAGAAATCATATTTTTTCAATAAACATAAGAAAAACTTTATCGGATAATTTAAAAATATAATTTACACCCTTAAAAAGCTACTAAAACCACTCTGTTATCCTATTATAGCTCTTAATTGCCAAATGCAAGGGTCATATATAGTTTTTACTTTATTGTACTTCTCTTATGCATTTGACGTGGTCAACTACCCTGTTTGAAATTCTTCTACTGACTTCTGTGACTCTTCATTCATTTTTTTTTTCCTAATCTTTCACCATTCCTCTTCTCTATCTCCCTCAGGGGCTCCTTTCTCCTACCAACACATTATTTATCATTCTTGGATTTTTCTCCCTAATATCTAAACACTTTCTAGGTGAGCAAATTGATTCCCATAATAATAGCTCTTACTAGTATGCTGATAGTTCCCCCAATTTTTATCTCCAAAAGACTTCTTACCTGAGCCACGTATTCACTACCCTCTGGATGGCTCTACCAGTATCTCAAATTTCAAAGTCATATCTCAGCATTTTTTTCTTCAAAATTATTTTTACTCTTATACCTTCTATCCTACTTGGAGGCATCAGAATGAATTAGTTTTCCAAGATGAAATTAGAATCATCTGTGACTCCTCCTTCAACATCATCACCTGCATCTGACTCCTTCCAATATGGCCTCTTAATAGTTCTTAAAACTTTCCTCCTTCTTCCTGTGTATTCCCATTATCCTGGTTTAGAACTTTCATAATCTCTCTTCTGAACTACCACAAAGGCCTCTTAATTTGTTTCTCCATGCCAAGTCTTTCCTGAGTAATCTAACAATTAAAAAGAAATCTTATATTACCCCACGCATACATTGAAAGACATCAACTGTGTACAACAAGAATAGGAAATACAGCATCAATGCCATGACTTACGATTCTTAAATCTATGGAAAATTTAGTAGTCAACTAAGAAATCCTGTTCTAATAAGTCCTAAGATTTCCTCTCAATCCTTCTCAAAACACAAACTAAGCCACCCATGGCAATGAAGGAATTACCTTACGAGAAAGTCATGTATTGATTAAATAACCAGAAAAAAAATAAGAAACTTAGGTGCTTTCCTACCTAATGCTATGGAAAATAATATACTATTTTAGTTATTGTTTACATTTTTTAAGCTTGAGTTACATCATGTAAGATTTGGCAATAAAAGCAAATTCACTTGTCATTGTGGTTATGATAAACCCTTTAGTACAACATAAGGTCATCTGTGATTTGCCCTTTGTCAAATTCTCCAGTACACCATGCTGTTTCTTCTCTCTGGGCTTTCATTTATGCGGCTCTCTTTGTCTGGAGACTTTCTCTTCATACTCCCAAATTTTGCCAATTCCAGTTCCAGGTAATTGTTACCTGTCCTTGTAAAGTTGGCTTGATCTCACCCTCTTTCTGACTCCAGTGAGAAATGATAACCCTAATCCATGTATCCACAATATCCTCTGCATATCTCTCTCAACGTCTATCATTGCTGTTACTACACTCAGTTACCATTTTTCCAATTATAGGGTTTGTCTAACCCACTAGACAATAAGCATCTTGAAACAGAAGCACATGTTTACTCTTCTTTGCAATTTGGGGACAACTTAAACAATAACATACATATAAGCAAGCACTATGTAGGATGAATTAATTAATTTAAAAGTATTGCGGCATATGGAGGGAGAATAGGTATATGTAGGAGAGGTTTTCATCTTTCTTTAAAGCAAAAGTCACAAATTCCTGACACAAACTCTCCAGCCAAATACAGTTCACCTCAATTCATGTAATTAATTTATGTTGCCAACTTGCTGGGGGAAACTGAATTTTAGACATCTGTGTAAATAATAGAAACACTAAATACATTTTCTGAAAAAAATATTTTAAAATAATGACTGAGTTGATGACTTCAGAGAAAGCAAACTTGTTTTTTGGAAATTGCTCCTAAATACTAAATTTGGGCATGTGGGTGGGAGATGTAAGGAATTATTATTATACATCATACATCAAAGTTACGTATATATATTTTTTTATTTTTTATTTTTTTATTTTTTTATTTTTTTTTTATTTTTATTTATTTATGATAGTCACAGAGAGAGAGAGAGGCAGAGACACAGGCAGAGGGAGAAGCAGGCTCCATGCACCGGAAGCCCGATGTGGGATTCGATCCTGGGTCTCCAGGATCGCGCCCTGGGCCAAAGGCAGGCGCCAAACCGCTGCGCCACCCAGGGATCCCTATTTTTTTTATTTTTATGTGTCTTTGCCCATGTATAAAAGAATACACATTGACTTGATTGTTTGTGCAACATATTATTTATTTACCCCAGAGACATGCTTTGCTTTTATATGGTTGCAGAATATCTAATAAAAGTGTTTCAAGATATTTTAATAACATAATTAATGCTACTTTTCTATTCTTCTTAGCCATAAACTGAAGAAATAACTTTGCAGATCTGAAAGCAGGTATAAGAGTTCTATGTGGCCTAGAGAAATTTGCTATTAAAACCCAGTCTTACATAAATATATTTTTAGAGTACTCAAAAAAATAATTTTTTAAGTTTTCTTGAGCTTTTAGTTGTCTAATTTTTGTAGAGATAAACATTTTATAGATATAAAGTGATTATACACTAATATAGATATTTACATATTGTCTGAGTCCTAATTCTTAATAAAGGTGTGTGTATGTGTTTATATACATTGTTTGCAAAGAACGTTGGGGGGAAAAAGGCCAGAGGAAAAAGGGCTCAGTTTCAAAATTCAAATCCTGTGTAATGTGATCCAATACTACATGAGCTTTTCAGCAGGAACTTAGGTGAACTGGCTCTCATATTTTACATGGAATGTTTTTGAGAATCATGAGACAACAATTTGAAATATTTCTACTTGATTCACTGAAACATCAGTAAACACCACAAAGTAGTTTTCTCTTTGGTGTCTAAATATAATTTGGTGACTCCCAGATTTGGAATGTGTTGAAATAAAGTAGTTTATCTTAAAATATGAAACAATATGTGCAGTGACCAATTTATAGAGACAAATGGTAGGCTCTCCAGAAATAAAATGTCATGGGGAGAAAATATCTGTGTGGCAAAGAGAAATAGTTTCATGTCATCCTTGTTTCATGTTAGCCAGGCCAACAATTTTCATTTGTAGGAAAGTGGAAAAGGCAAATTTAGCCAAGGAAATGACTGATTCCTGGCCTTAGTAAGGAAGGAACCATTTCTTCTGAATTATGTTGCAGCTCAATGCGTTTATTCCCTAGTGTTTCCGGAGTACTTACAATGTACCAGGAATAATAAACACAGAATTGACCCCACCTTCATGGAGCTTATAGTCTAGTGGCTGAGAGAGTTAGATGATTCAATATGCACACAAACAAAAGGAAAATGTTAATTGTCACAGTTGCTGGAAAGGAGTGCAAAGGAATAAGCAAGCTGCTAGAGGAAGCCTTCCTTGTCTGAAGAAGTAGCACAAGGGATACGTCGGTGGCTCAGTGATTGAGCATCTACCTTCGGCTCAGGTGGTGATTCCAGGGTCCTGGGATCGAGTCCTGGAGTCCTGTATCAGGCTCCCCACAGGGAGCCTGCTTCTCCCTCTGCCTATCTCTGCCTCTCTCTGTGGGTTTCTCATGAATAAATAAATAAAATCTTCAATAAAATAAAATAAAATAAAATAAAATAAAATAATAAAATAAATAAAATGAAAGAAAAAAGAAAAATCCAGGCTAGCACAAACAGTTAAGTAGGAGTTTGATGTGAGACAAGCCTGGGGAAGTGGGTAGGTGCTAAGCCAGCAGGTCCTGGTAGACTGCTAAGGATTTTAGTATCTATTCTAACAGTAATTCTAACTTTATTCAAACAGTAAGGATTTTACTCATGAGTAGGAGTATAGAATTGAATCTGTATTTTGAAGAATTTAAGACTTTGTATTGAAGACATTTTAAGTTAGCATCTTCCATTTGCCAGACTCTATGCTAGGTACGGGGAGACATAGTAGTGGCAGGTCTTTACGCATGGAGAACTTGAAGTCTAGATATGGGTGAAATTTTTCCAGTCATCTACAGATGAGCTCACCGGCTAGATATTTTGAGATCTATCAGTTTGTTTGCTCTGCACCTTCTGCAACCTGCACATATCTTTGATAAATATTGGGCAATTACCTTGATTTTAATGGCTTTTAGAATGTTGGTAACTCACTTCAGGGGGTCAGTTCATTAACTGGGGAGAAAAGCTGTTTTTTGTGTAATTGAGTATCTTCTTATATGTCATTTTCCAGTTTCCTATTTCTTTTCTTAAAAGTTTTATTTATTTATTCATGAGAGACATAGAGAGAGTCAGAGACATAGGCAGAGGGAGAAGCAGGCTTCCTGTGGGGAGCTTGATTCAAGACTCAATAACAGGACCACGGGATCATGACCTGAGCCAAAGGCAGATGTTCAACCACTGAGCCACCCAGGTGCCCCCTGTTTCCTATTGTATCCATGCAGTATTTATTATTTTTCTCCAAATTTGAGGTTTCTAATACTTCAAGATCAAGAAGTCCTAATAAAAGAGCAGAAGAACAATGTGAGGGACATATTCATTGATGAAACAAAACGAAACAAGACAAAACAAAATACCTCTTTGGAGTATTATTTGAGCATTGGAACTTTATTTTTTTTAAATTTTTTTTAATTTATTTATGATAGTCACACAGAGAGTGAGAGAGAGAGGCAGAGACACAGGCAGAGGGAGAAGCAGGCTCCATGCACCGGGAGCCTGACGTGGGATTCGATCCCGGGTCTCCAGGATCGCGCCCTGGGCCAAAGGCAGGCGCCAAACCGCTGCGCCACCCAGGGATCCCGAGCATTGGAACTTTATACATTTGCCACAAAGGAGATTTAAAATTCAAGTAGAAGTGATAAGTAAACTTAAGATTTTGTGTGTCTTCTGTCCAAGAAACATATCCTAAGTGATTTGCTACTATCGAGGACCTGGAAAAGTGATCATGATAAACTCCTAATGAGAGTATCCAGATTTATAAAAGGATGCCAAACAATTCAAAACATAGACTGGTTTAGAATCTTCCTTCGAGCACTTTTTTTTCTGAGTTGGAAATTTTTTACTGATTTGATATTATTCCCCTGGTGTTTTATCATTTTCCACAAAACTTAATTGATCTACCTCTTAGACTAATGAGGTTCATTGTTTGTAATATAGAGAATGTGGGTATTAGTCAAATGTGGTAATTAACCCATTCTCTTTAGTTGTAGGAAATGGAGCTGCCAACCTTCTTCAGTGTCTCAAGTGATTTATTGACCTAGGCATAAATTTCAGAGGAACTCAGATTTAATTTAAGTAACTCAAGTTGACACTGTATACAGTAAGCCACCTTTATTCATCATAAAACAAGAGCAATTATCTTTCTGGGTTATGGTATACTCTTAAGCCTTAATCTTTGGAGCATCTACAATTCTGTCATCATACTATGAAAACAAATCATTTATTTTGTCCAGACTATAAAACCTATAGATGAATTCTGAGAAAAGAAAAAAAATTATAGCTAATATTGACATTTGCTTTTAAGATAATCATGGGTGATATAAACAACTGAACCATATATATTTTTATGCAAGCACTAAAACATTGGTGGATTTATCAAGTCTAATTAAGCATAACCTTATTATGTACCCAAAATAAGATTGATTAAATTAAATTGTGGGGGAGGGGCATGAACAAAATGATGAGTAAATTAAGTTTATGGAAGATAAAGTATGAGAATGCTAGAATCAGAAAACGAGGGAACTTGATTTTTAATTCTTTTATTTGCTACCACATGGGTTCAACCCCAAATCAAAAACAGAATTACATTTCTGATTTGGAGTGCTTTTGCCTTACTTTTCTTTTTTATTTATTTTTTTTAAGATTTTATTTATTTATTCATCAGAGAGAGAGAGAGAGAGAGAGAGGCAGAGACACAGGCAGAGGGAGAAGCAGGCTCCATGCAGGGAGCCCGATATGGGACTCGATCCTGTGTCTCCAAGATCACACCCTGGGCTAAAGATCACGCTAAACCGCTGAGCCACCCAGGCTGCCCTTGCCTTACTTTTCTAACTCAAATTTAAAGCAGTACCACATAGTAGAAAAACAAATGGGTTCATAGTATGCTAAGTCAAGATTTAGTGACACCTTTCCCACTAACAATCAGATGAAGTTACATAATAATCATCTAACCATTTTCTCCTTCACTTTTTTGAATAATACCTACTCCAGAACTTTTATAAGAGTGACATTAAGTAATTAAGGAACATGCTTTGAAACTTCTAAGGTATGGCAGAAGCATAAATTATTGCATTTATTACACAAGATATTCAGGATTGAGAGATGACATAAGAGCAGAAGGAGCCTCATGTCCTGGCCTTCAGGGGGTCAGTAGGGTGGTGCTGCAGGAACTTGGTTTCAGAATGACAGAGACCCAGATTCAAACCCTGTTTTTACCTCTTACAGTATTTATGACATTGGGAAGTTATTTATTCCTCTTAATTATCTGTTTCTAACATATAAAATGGAAATAATAATTATATGAGCTTTCATTAATATGTGGAAGTGGCCTAGGATGGTGTCCTGTGTGAAGCTCATCAAGTTTCATTCTAGTGCATCCTTTTTAATCACTGTGTTTTCTTTTCAGATATTTACCTATAATATTTTTTGCAATCAATTGTGTGCTTCAAAAAATTGCAAAGTGTATTTTATGGAAAGATCATATGGTGACATGAATGAGAATCTCAGGCTCAAATATCCATATGGCAGACCCAAGGTGATTGATGATAGCCTCTAGGAATTGATGTGATCTTTTCTTTGTCTTCTTTTCCTTCCTGTTTTTCTCAATCTCCCCGTCTTATCTAAAATCCTAGCACCAACTCCTCACTTCCCTACTTCCCTGCTTTATTTCTCTTCATAGCACTTACCACCATTTGTCATGTTATATATTTATTTACAAATGAACTACTTTTGGTGGCAAACTCAGTAAGAACAAGAATTTCTTATTTTAGATATAATCATCCCTTAATGAAAAATGACAATTATTTTGTATTTTCCAAAACAAATGTTGAGTTATATTTAGGAATAAAATACTGTGAATTTCATTTACCCCCCAAAAAAGCATATTTAGAGAGGGTATGTGCATGTGTGTTTTAATAATGACATTAAATGACATTAAACTTACTTTGTCATGTATATTATAAACATAGCTAAAAATTCCACTTCCTCTATCTGTGTGATTCTAAAGTACGCCACATTTTACTTGCATGGAGATTTTTATTCCGGAAAGGTATCAAACATGACAATCTGACAATCTGTCATTGGGATGCTGTCACTGCTTTTCTCAGATCAACTGACAAGACCTTAGCTGGGCCTCTACGAGTTGCTTAAGAACACTTCTAGAACCATCTTAATGGGCATGTTCCAACTGTCACTTGGCGAAAAAAAAAATCACTAAAGATCAATCTCTACAGCAGGTCTTTTGGCACAAAACTAGTTGTATCATTCTCTCCAACTGAGCCTTTGTTGGGGGGAAAAGGCCTTATCAAATTCCTTGGACATGAAGTTACTGTTGGAACTATTCTCAAACTGTGCTGTATAGCGCCATGGAAGGATGTCCAGCGTTAAAAGGTCAGGAGTGGCCTTCTAGTGACTTAGATCATCTTAAAATTGTTGGAAGTGAGAGGTTTATAATACTATAAAAGCTTTGGGTCTTCTATACTTTTTGTTAGAAGAATCCGTGTGTTGTTAACTAAGCCACAATTTCCTGATGTAATAAACAGACCAAAACTGAGAGACTAACCCAACCCTCACCCCATCCTGGACTTAGATTCAAAGTGTAGAAGTGAGTCATTCAAACTGTGGATATAGAAGAGAAAATGGAGTGTGTAAAAGGCCAGGTGGAAACAATGCATTTATTTCTTATGAATAAATATCTATGCTTGGCTAATAGTTAATGTCAAAAAATTACTGTTATAAAATTCAGCCTTATATTTTAATCTTGTATGTAATTTTCTTTGTTGACCAAGTAGAAGAATATAGGTTTTCAAGTAAAAATATACTAGTAGAGAATATACATTAAATATATTTAATGTGACTCCTGTAGAGGAACTGTTTAAGTGAAACCCAAAGCTAAAAATGTGACAGTTTTAATGCTCACTCTTCCTAAGATGGCTATATGAAGCTTAGTGATATCAAAATAAAACATATGCTGTGATAATAAAATTATGCTTTACTCATAAATATATATTATATATATTATAGTACATATCTTAATTCATTTATATATCCATAAAAATAGAGAACTTATCTAGACTATCAAACAGCATTTAACTTGGAGTGCCTGAGTGGCTCAGTTAGTTGAGCATCCAACTTTAGATTTCAGCCCCAGGTCACGATCTCAGGGTCTTGGGCTCCACTGAGGAAGTCTGCTTGCAATGCTCTCTCTCCCTCCCCCTCTGCCCTTCCCCCCACTGGCATGCACATATCCTCTCTCTCTTTCTAAAATAAATAAACTTTCTTTAAAAAAAGCTTTTAACTACACTTTTAAATTTTACTTTAATAAATGTTAAGTATAGGGATCCCTGGGTGGCGCAGCGGTTTGGCGCCTGCCTTTGGCCCAGGGCGCGATCCTGGAGACCCGGAATCGAATCCCACGTCGGGCTCCCGGTGCATGGAGCCTGCTTCTCCCTCTGCCTGTGTCTCTGCCTCTCTCTCTCTCTCTGTGTGTGACTATCATAAATAAATAAACATTTAAAAATAAATAAATAAATAAATGTTAAGTATAATTCTCTAATGCTCATTTATAAAGATCATTCTTATTTTATGTTAGAGGTGTATAGTATAGATGTTATAAAGTTGGAATCTCCAATGTACTTCTGTAGAAATGCTAAGGTCTAATTTTGCTCCTCTTCTTCAAGTGCATTGAACAACTTGCTCTCTTTATAGAATATATACTTGCTGTTACCTCCTATTTTGATGGAAGAGCTAAAGCCTTTAGAAATGAAAGTTTAAACACATTTATATAATATTTTAAATTCTCTCGGTTGTTTAAATTGCATTTTTCTAAAACAGGAGATCTTTTAAGTGTTTTTGGTAGCATCTTAATAAGAAATAGTCTCTTCAGTGGAAGAGAAGAACAGAGAGCAAGAAGAGTTTCTAATTAATTTTATATTAAAAATAGTAGCTTGACATTTACTTCTTTGTCCTTCTCCAACTGTCTACAAAATCTTGCTTTCTACATTATGGTAATTGCTTTAAATTGGCAGTCATTTGCACCATGTATGTCACTTTGAAACTTGTAGACATGTTTATTTGCCATAATTACCTGATTTTAGAGATATTAAAAAGCCGAAACTCTAGTCCCTAGTCAAGCATATTTGAGAACATAAAATATATAATGAATAGAAGTATAGATTTCAGTATTTAACCATATTTGCTTATATACAACATATTTGTGCCCACCCACTATAATGTATGTGTGTGTGTGTCTGTGTTTCTATATCTATAAAATAAGAGTGCTGAACGATAGTTGTAGGACTTCTTTTTATTTTATTTTATTTATTTATTTATTTATTTATTTATTTATTTATTTATTTATTTATAGTTGTAGGACTTCTTATAGAAAAACGTAGAACTACTTTATACTTGGCTGATAACTCAAATTCCAAAGAACATATTTCTAGGTAATTCATTCGGTGACTTTATTTCTCTTAAATACTGTTGGATTAAGTTGCTTAAACTTTGGCCTGCAATTTTTTTTTGTCTTCGCATTCCTTCTTCATGATTTAAGCAGTATTAAAAGTTTAGAGCAATAAAATCCAGCAAACATATCTTATTGCTAAATAATGCCTTATCTTCTTAGAGTCACTAGCTACGTTAGCTAAACCTACTGTAAACCCTCAAGTAATTTCAATATCTCGTTTTGGGAACATTTTTATCCAATGTTTATATATATATATATATATATATATATATATATATATATATGATATAACTTTTAAATTTGTGGCACTTATCCTTTGACATTCTGCAAAGGAAGCATGAATTAATCATTGAGTTTGTCCAGCAAGAGGAGAGGTATCGTACTGATACCGTGAGCTTCCATTGCAGCACACGCAGCTGTTTCTGCAATTACAACACAGGAAAACATCCCCACAGCTAATTCATTCCTGCTTGCTGAGTCCCCAGTCTCTTAAAATTCTAAGTCCTAATAGAACAGAGATGGATTCTACGTGCATGTAATGTTGATTCCGTTATTTCATTTTCTGAAAATATAGAGGTTACTGTTAGCATCAAAACAAACTTGGACCACGGTTATTGTCTTTTGAAAGCATTTACAAGAAATAGTTTAATAAGCCAGTGCTGTTGTTACCAAAATTACATTTTATTAATTAAGAATCACAAGTGAGGGCAGCCCGGGTGGCTCAGTGGTTTAGCACCGCCTTCCGCCCAGGACCTGATCCTAGAGACCTGGGATCGAGTCCCACGTCGGGCTCCCTATGTGGAGCCTGCTTCTCCCTCTGCCTGTGTCTCAGCCTCTCTCTCTCTCTGTGTCTCTCATGAATAAATAAATAAAATCTTTAAAAAAAATTACAAGTGATTGTATATTTACAAAAAAAGTCTAGCCAGAAAACAAAGGAGAATGATTTAATTACTACTTTATAATAGTAAAGATCAGTTCAGAAAGAGAAAACATTTGTTAAAGAGCTATGGTAGATTTTCTTTGAATGCTGCCCAGGAAAGAGATTTTATGTGAAGTACTATTGGGAAGCTTCTCTCAAATCCAGCTAGTAGTGTTATTGACTGGTTGTATCAGCTTTGTGGCTCATGTGCTTTTTCCCTCTATTTTTCCCCTGTTTTCTACCCTTGATTTGGTAAGCAGCATAAAAAGAGAATCCTGTCATCTAATTATCTGGTATCTCCTTTCACCAAGGAAAAGATTTTTGAATGAAGTAGATGCAATAAATGTTGATTACATAGGTCATTTATTCAGGCAAGATTGGAAGCGTGAAGCTTCATCGAGAAGATGAGAGTTAAAAAAAAAGAAGAAGAAGAAGATGAGAGTTACTAAGAGCAGAATACACAATTCCATTCTCTCTACTTCTTTGCAATCCTGGAAGTTACAAAGAATTAAATACTGTAATGCTGGGGGATGAGTAGGAGTAGGAGGCATGGAGGACCCTCAGATTTGCCATGAGCTGACTGTGCAGCCTTGCTTTGCTTTGTAAAGGGAGGGAGTTAGACCAGTTGATTTTTGAATTGCCCTCTAGTTCTAAGACCAATTCTGTTTTAATGAAGGGCATCAGAATTTCCTTACACGTAATACACAATGCCTGGTACTATCTCTCTGAAATGTCTAAAATGTAGTACCTGATTTTATTCCTAGCTGAAATGTTGTGATCATATCCACAAAATGGACTCAAATCTTTATATATAATACACACACACACACACACACACACATATGTAAGGTTTATTTTACTTATTTGAGGGAGAGACAGGGAGAGCAAGAGAGAGAGAGAGAGAGAGAGAGAGAGAGCACAAGATAGGGAGCCTGAGCAGCAGAATGGGCAGAAGGAACAGGGAGAGAAGAGAATGCAGGCCGACCCCACCTGCTGAGCATGGAGCCTGACTGGGGTGGAGGTGGCTCAATTTTAAGACCCTGAGATCATGACCTGAGCCAAAATCAAGAGTTGAATGCTTAATCGACTGAGCCACCCAGGCACCTCAGGACCCATATTTTTAATGACATTAAAAAAAGATGTTATTAAATCTAGAAGTCTTTGTAATTTTTTGTTTGTTTTATACTTGTTATCTTTCTTCATTTTATCAGTATGATGTAATTTTACTTTTTCCTTGTCACTTTTATCAACTGTTGATAGTAAAATTATGGAAGCGGCTAATAGTTGTGAACAAGTCTTAATCACTGCATCCATGCTCTACAGAGATCAAAAATGCTCAATCCACACATAACGTTTTTATTTTGATGTTTGTGTGCCCTGTGTCACTTTCAGCATTGCTAGGCTCATGTATATTTGTGGAACATCCAACCCTTGCCACAGTAAATAGACTGCCACCTAATAAAGAGGCCACTAACACTCAGTGTTGTCAATAATGTTAAAACAAGCCTGCTTTTTTATTGCTTTCTTAAAAAAAAAAAGATTTTGTATATTTATTTGCAAGAGAAAGAGAACGAGCTGGGGGGAGGCAGAGGGAGAAGGAGAAGACTCCCCACTGAGCAGGGAACCCGACACAGGACTCCATCCCATGGACAGATCTCAATCCCAGACTCCTGGGTTCATGACCTGAGCCCAAGGCAGACACTTAACTGACTGAGCCACCCAGGTGCTCTATTTTATTGCTTTCTATCTCATCTATTTTCCATTTCTTTTTTAGAGTATCCTTGAAGATTAATCAGAGACCTTTTCATGCACCTATAAAGGTAGGGAAAAGAACATTTCTGGTTATAAAATATGTTGTATTTGTTTCAGCTTTGTTTCAATAATGTATTTATTGTGTCAGACACAGATAGAATTGATGTTGCTTATTCTGAATAATTAGAAAGTTTGTTGCATCCGCTTGTTCACTAAACTTGATATCATCCAACACATAGTATTTAATCATCAGTTTGAATTTTTCTTCCATACTATTATATACTACTATGGTTTATTATGTATTATTATAGTTTATGTTTTACAGTAGACAGGATTTACTTTCTTTTACATTTTTATATTACTCTCTCCATAATTTTAGTGTGGTTTGGCATACCACATACAACTTCTGTATCTCAAGTAGGCAATTTTTTAGTATATACATTTATGTATATTAATATATGTAATATATTTTTAGAAACTGAGATTCTCTTGCCTACCCTAGTTTCACATTTTTCTTGGTATTTTAAACCTGTAATTTTAAAAGAAACAACCAAAGTAAGCAAAAGTGTAATTAGCAATAAGTGATTTAGTAATATAAATATTAATTTGGCAGAATTTACTTCACCATTAGCTTTACTTAATAACAGTGCCAGAAAATGTGGCCCCTTTCTTGGCTAGGACCTATGTGAAGAGATAAATTTAGAATTTCTTCTCTAGTAAATACTTCTCTGATAATAGCTTAATTGTAGCTATTTCAAACTAAATTGTTTAATTGTGGTGAATCATATGCAAATTGTTCAGATGTAGGTCAACCTCCCACTCTCACATTCTAGCACCTCTTTTGTAAATTCAGGACAAATTGCTCAATGCCTAAAAGAGACAGAACAGTACAGATTAAAGACATAAGAACCAAAACAACAATAACATAAAAACCAACAGTGGACCAAGAGTCAGAAAGTTCTTCTAAAAATGGCAAGGCAGGTTGCATTTATTTATACCTTGGCTCATGATCTCTTATGCTTGCTGTGTGTTTGTACACAATAGTGTGCTCACTGCTCATGAGATCTGTGGCTGGCAAAGCATAGGGCCTCTAGGATACTAAGTTTCCTTATCTGTAAATACATGTGATATTACCTATCCTGTCCACTTATTGAACTGAAATGAGGATCCCGTAGAAGGAAGGTAAGATAAATGTGTGACTGCTCTAATCCCACATGGAAAGAACATGTTATTTTTGGTGGTCTGCTTCAGTGAAGAGCTGCGGGCCTCACTGACAGGAAAGAATATCTTGTGTTGCTCTGGGTGATACCAACTGAGATATACTCCAGTCCTAGTAACTAAAGAAGCTCTTTTATTTTTCCAGCTGTTTTATTATATTCTAATCTATAGTTGCCTTTGTGATGGAGCATTGTATCATTTTCTGATAAACAGTTGAGGTGTTATGATTCTATTCAGTTTTTATATGTTGCCTACTATACTTGCAAAGAAAAAAATATTTCCAGTTACTAAAGCATTGAAAAGCTATAAAGCAGGTTCATGAATTTGTTATTTTTTTATTTTATTTTTTTTATCTTTAGACAATTATTGCCCGTGTTTTTTTTTTTTAAGATTTTATTTATTCATGAGAGAAACAGAGAGAGAAAGAGAGAGAGAGAGAAAGGCAGAGACACCAGCAAAGGGAGATGAAGACTCCATGCAGGGAGCCTGACATGGGACTCGATCCCAGGTCTCCAGGATCACACCCTGGGCTGAAGGCGGTGCTAAACTGCTGAGCCATGGGGGCTGCCCTTATTGCCAGTGTTTTGATATATTAACAGAAAATAGTGAGCCTTGCTAGTTATTGATAAAAATCTATTTCGGCTTTAATTCTAATAAAATCAGAATTCTTCCTTAATGTAAAAATAATTTTTAGAATTATCATTCTTCATTGGAATTGATTGTCCAATAATTTGGATTTATATTTTTATATAATTTATCATTTTAAACATTTTCTATAGTTTACTCTGAATTAAATTATTTATCCATAAAATTATTGAACAGTTACTGAATTAAATTACTGAGTTAAAAAGTGGCAGCAATTTTTCTAATTTATAAAGTGGGGAAAATGGATGATATATACTTGTTATTTTTTTCAGTGTAAATAGTTTTGCTTGAATTGTTTAAAATTCAAAAAAGTAATAATTATACTAAACAGAAAGTGCTATTTCCCTCAAAGTTAGCTAGTGCTAAAGGTTTTGGTGGAGCATTGTATCCACCAATTCTTTCTTTATATGGATAACATTTTTCTTTATATATATAAGCATCAGTATCAATATGTGCATGTAATGTGTTTGATGCAGAAAAACCTGGGTCTGAGGACCCAGGGAGGCATCCCACAGGACCCGTCAAGAGAGTCCTTGGTAGCACACAAGATAGAAATCAAATCTGAGCCAGCAAAAGTAGAAATAGAATTTATGGACAGTGTTAAGTGACAGGTAGAGAAAAGCAGATGGAGTGTCTGGGAGACTCAGAAAGGAAAGCAGGATGAATCTTGCCATTTCTTGGGACTAGAGTTTATTCTAGAAAAGTCTCTAATATACGTATTCCTCTAAGAATCCAGGTAGTCCAATCAAAGAAAGTATCAGATGAACAATACGTGTTATTCCATAAATCACTGAAGATAGGGGTTTTGATGGCAGCATCAGCAGAGGTTTGTTTGAAGCTAATGTCCTAGAACATGTTTGGGATCTGAATCTTCTAGGGATTATCAGGTGTTTGGGGCTTTCTTCCCTCCCCCTTGAAGTGGGAACAGAGCTTCTTGGGCTTAATCAGAGGCAAAATATGGAACATGAGTAAATAGCACCTCTCAGAAAAACAGCAGAGATGGAGCCTTTCTAAGGTGGAGTCCCTTCAGCTTCCCTATCAGCTTCCTCATTTTCATACCAAATGCATGATTCTGCTTTTCAACCTTTTCATGCTGAACATGCTTCTAAGTCACTGTATGTTATCCATTTCATCCTTTTTAATGGCCACATGTTAGACAACTTTTTCCAGTGTACCATGATTTATTTAATAGGCCCGCTAACTTTTTTTTTTTTAAGTTTTTATTTTAGTCAGCACAAGTGCACTCAATCCCCTCTCACCTATTTCACCCATCCCCCACCCACCTCCCTTCTGGTAATCATCAGTTTGTTTTTTATAGTTAATTTCTGTTTCTTGGTTTGTCTCTTTCTCTTTCTCTTTTTTTTTTCAATTTTGTCTCTTAAATTCCATACATGTGGGAAATCATATGATATTTGTCTTTCTCTGGCTGAATTATTTCACTTAGCATAATACTCTAGAGCTCAATCCACGTGGTTGCAAATGGAAAGATTTCATTCTTTTTTCATGGCTGAGTAATACTCCATTGCATACATATACCACTTCTTTATCCATTCATCAGTTGATGGGCACTTGGACTGCTTCCATATCTTGGCTATTGTAAATAACGCTGCTATAAATATAGGGATGCAGTAACTCTCTTTGAGTTACTGTTTTTCTATTCTTTGGGTAAATAGCCACTAATAACCACTAATATCCACCATGTAATTGCATAGTGGATCATAGCATAGTTATATTTTTAACTTCTTGAGGAAACTTCATACTGTTTTCCAGAGTTACTCTACCTATTTGCATTTCCACCAATGGTGCAAGAGGATTCCTTTCTTTCCACACCCTTGCCAACACCTGTTGTTTCTTATGTTGTTGATTTTAGCCATTCTGATAGGTGTGAGGTGATATCTCATTGTAGTTTTTTGATTTGCATTCCCCTGATGATAAGTGATGAGCATCTTTTCAGGTGTCCGTTGGCCATCTGGATGTCTTCTTTGGAAAAAGTGTCTAATCATGTCTTCTGAGCATTTTTTAAATGGATTATTCATTTTGGGGGTGTTGAGTTTTATAAGTTGCCTATATATTTTGGATACTAACGTGCTATCACATATGTTGCTTGCAAATATCTTCCCCCATTTCCATAGGTAGCCTTTCAGTTTTATTGAATTTTTTCCTTCACTGTGCAGAAGCTTTTTATTTTGATAAGGTCCCAATAGTTTATTTTTGCTTTTGTTTCCCTTCCCTCTGGAGAAATAATGAGAAAAATGTTACTACAGCTTATGTCAGAGCAGTCACTGCCTGTGCTCTCTTCTAGGATTTTTATGGTTTCAGGTTTGACATTTGGGTCTTTAATCCATGTTGAACTTATTTTTGAAATAAATAAAAAAAATATTTGTTTTTTGGAATGTGATCCAGTTTCATTCTTTTGTGTGTTGCTATGTAGTTTTGGCAAAAGCCATTTGTTGAAGAGACTGCCTTTTTCCCACTGGATATTCTTTCCTGCTTTGTCAAAGACTAATTAACCATATAGTTGTGGGACCATTTCTGGGTTTTCTATTCTGTTCTATTGATCTATGTGTCTATTTTTGTTCCAGTACCATACTGTTTTGATTACTACAGCTTTTTAATATAACCTGAAGTCTGGAATTGTGGTGCCTCCAGCTTGGCTTTTCTTTATCAAGGTTGCTTTGGTTATTCAGGGTCTTTTGTGGTTACATACAATTTTAGGAATTGTTTGTTTTAGCTCTATGAAAAATGCTATTGGCATTTTGAGAGGGATTGAATTACATGTGTAGATTGCTTTGGGTAATATACATATTTTAACAACATTTGTTCTTTCAATCCATGAGCATGGGATGACTTTTCATTTCTTTGTGTTGTCTTCAATTTCTTTCATCAGTGTTTCATAGTTTTCAGAGTACAAGTCTTTCACCTCTTCAATTAGGTTTATTCTTAGGTGTCTTATTTAATCTTTTTTTTTAAATAGAATGAGGGAAAGCCTTTTTTAATAACAATCTTGGCAAGCATACAAAAGAATAATTCCCATTTGTACATCAAATCAGGAAATTAATGAGTAAAGAAAAAGTATTACAGTAAGGAAGCATTAAAAATATTAGGTAAGTAGACAGAAAGGTTAGGGAAAAGAAAAGATAATAATAGCAATGTTCATGCAGCTGTGTTTTAGGTAAACTAAAATTCTATTTCTTTTTTCAAGGTTCACCCCAAGTGACACTTCCTCCCATATGCATTCAAAGAGACTTCTTCCTTCATGCTCATTCTTACCCATTATTTTACATCTCCATAGCACTTTGACATAAAAATAGATCTTATTAGATTATGTCATATATAAAAATTATCTTGCATGCATCATTTTCCCCTTCTAGGCTGTTAACACATAGAAAGTAATAACTATGTATCATTTATCTTTAAACCTAGTAATTGCTGAATAAATGATCTTTCAGTTAAGTTGGATTGAAATGTGAGAAAGGGGAGGAATCAGGCCAAAATGTTTAATCTTACCAAAATTTTATAAGGTTCCACTATCTGCCCTTGTATTGTCTCTGGAGCTAAAAATAATCAGTCCTTCTGATAAATGAGATCAAATATTATTAACACATGGCTTTTGATATATAATGAAAATTATCTTGTCATATTTTAATGATTTTTTTCACGTGGTATTCATGCTCAAAAGCATGCCTACAAGTCAAATATTCCAGAAAAATATTTATGAATGTAAAAAAATTTGTATAGTGAACTTATACGTTACCTCATATGAGCTTAAAAACAGCTTGTCAGCTTTAAAGCATAATACACGTATAAAATCTTATTATTGTTAAGATAGTAATAAAGTTGACTGTGGAATATCAATATGGATGGTTATTTGCAAAAATCAAAATTCTTTATGTGAAGTCTGTTAGAAGAAAGGGAGTATTGTTTTCAATACTTAGTAAAATGCAAGTTACTACTCATGCCATTTAAATGAATCTTTAACATGGTCTCAACCAGCAAAAGTAGAGTTATTCATAGTTGGAACTATGCTTGAAGGAATCTCCGAAACCACATTAGTCTGAATTCAATGGTAATGTAAATTTCAAATATCCAAGAACAAATTTATTGCAGAAAAATTAGGAATTAGTGGGTATAAAAGCCTCTTTTAAAACTGATTTTAATGCCCAGTGCACAAGAGTTATTCTCCTCATCTGAATAACCCCAACTTTGATTTCATATACTTCTTACTGGACAAGTTGGGAAGAAGGAAAGGATTCTGGTCAGACTTTTCTACAAAAAAATTCCTTTAAGTTCTTTGCTGACCCTTTTAAATCTAGAACTTGAAACTTAGTATTTCCAATGCATATTTTTGCTCTCTTTGTCCTCAAAGCTCTCCCAGTCATTGTTATCTATCTGGTCAGGATTGAATATGCAGGTACCTTTAGGACTCACACATAGAACAAAAGTGAATGTAACAAACCAGTATTGGACAATAAGGAGTGGTGTGAGCTGGGGAACAGATGATCATAAGCCCAACATACAAGGGCCACTTGTACTCAGTCCAGTCAAATATTCTAGTCAATTATTTGTTCTAGTGGCTACAACTTCTAAAGGTATAGAGAGTTGAACACTAGAATTTTTATGTAAAATATTATGGGTTTTGAGTGTTAGATCAAATTTTTTAATTGGAAAAAAATAAAAAGGAAACCATATAAGAGTCAAGATATGCCTTAGGTAGGCAGTTTGCTACGTTTGCATAGATAGAGTAAATATTTGACCAATTATCAATAAATAAGTCATAGACTTCTATGACAAAGAGAGAAATTAAAGAACACTCTAACCCTGTTTTCCTTGGTCCATTAGAAATTTCATATAATATTTTAAGGAGGGACATAGTCATAGTGACAAATATGGAGACTTACCAGATAAGCCTTTTCAATCTACCTCTGGATTCCAGAAGCCAGAAAGACCAGAAGGTAGAGAGCAAGAGTGAACCAAGGAAGCTGTGAAGGTGTTAAAATGTATTATGATATGTTAAAGGATGATGGCTAAGAAACATCATTTTTTGGATACTTTTATCTGACCCCCAACTTACCTTCTGTCATTAATTTGTTATTATCTTTCCTTTTTTCCAAGCTTTCTGCAAACCTTTTATGAATCTTAAAAGGAAATGATAAATAAAGATGATAGATCAAAAGGAAGGCAAATTAGTGGCAAAAGTTAAAATCAAATATGCAAATCCTGTCACATAATTATTACTAAGTAAACATGGATCCGGTGGACACTGGTTTGTTTTCCAACCTGACCTATTTAAGATTTCCTTCCTTTTTAAGTCTCTCTTGGTTTACTTTCAGGCAAACTGACCCTTCCCTCCGCTATTTCAATACTTTCATATACCACACATTTCACTGCACTTAGTGGTATTTCATTACAAGTGCTCACACATCTCTCTTCCCCAATAGAATTAAGAGTCTTCAGAAACATTATCTTTAAAACTTTTTTTTTTGGAAGCAATTATAAACTTATAGAAAATTTGTAAGTATAGCACAAAAAACCATTTGAAAGTAAATTTCCAACCTAATGCACCATTACCCCAAATTATTTTAGGCTGCATCTCCTCATAAACAAAGACATTTTTCAGCTAACTACAATAAAGTCCTCAATCCCAGGTGCTAAGGACTCAGTTATCCCCAGCCCCACCACCTTTAAATGCTGAAGCTCTAATTTTCATTTTAATAGTATTTAAAGAAAAGTCCTTTGGGAACTAAGTGAGTTGAGATGGGATCATGAAGGTGGAGCCCTTGTGATAGGATGAGTGCCCTTATAAGAAGAGAAACCAAAGAACTTTCTTCCTTTCTCTTTTTCTGCCATGTGAAAGCACACGCAAGGAAGAGAGTTCTCACCAAAGAAAGGAACTGACCAACACTTTAATCTTGGACTCCCAGCCTCCAAATCTATAAGGAGTAAATTCCTGTTGGTTAAACCACCAGTCTATGATACTTTGTTATGGCAGCCTGAGCTGACTAACACATCAGGAAATTAACATTGAGAGATGACTGGGTGGCTCAGTGGTTAAGCGTCTGCCTTTGGCTCAGGGTGTGATCCCGGAGTCCTGGGATTGAGTCCCACATGGGGCTCCCTGCATCAAGCCTTCTTCTCCCTCTGCCTATGTCTCTGCCTCTCTCTCTCTCTATGTCTCTCATGAATAAATACATAAATCTTAAAAAAAAAGAAAGAAATTAACACTGATCTATTACTACCATCTAACACTCAGGTTCCATTCAAGTTTTATCCGTTGTCCAAATAAATTCCAACTACTTTCCTTTAGGATGTAAGAATTTGTTTCTGAATGATGTGCCTCATTCAGTAGTCATGTTTGATTAGTCTCCATAAGTATAGAAAAGTTCCACAAACTTCCCTTAACTTTCATGAGCCTGGTAATTTTGAAGATTTCATTCCGGCTGTTTTCTAGAATTACCTTTAACTTGGGTTCGTCTGATGCAAGGACCATAGAATATTCAAATCTTGATCTTAGCATCTTGAACAGTGTCTAATATATAGCCTATGCTCAATAAATGCTAGTGAAGAGTGAATTTGTGTATGAAAATCTTCACTGGGATACTGATTCTGAATCACTGGGGTAATGCTAATAGTAAATATTTCAAAAACTTAAAGAGAAAAATGCAAAACATGTCCAAAATAGAAAAAAAGACCAAAAAACAAACAAACAAACAAAGAAAACTGCATCAAGCTCTGATGTCTTCCTCTGTTCCTTAATTCACTTAGTGAGCATGCATACACTGGCTACTACATAAATTAATACTAGTTTCGTAAGAGCAGTGTTTCTCAAAGCATGGTCTGTTCACTGTTTCCAGTTTCCATGCTGCTTCAGGTTCATGATGTAGAGAAATTGGGAATAAACATTTAGAAACCTTTTTAGCATTTGACAGTGATTGTATTTCTGCTAAATCTAATAATTCTAAAATGATATATTGGGTATATTTGATCTGCCATTTTATTTCATTTATCTAATAGTTATTTTACATGGTATTTACCATAATTTTCTATTCCCAATAGGTTAGACATTAAAAGTGTGGTCATTTGGGACACCTGGGTGGCTCAGTTGCTTAGGCTTGATTGATTTTGTCTCAGGTCATGATCTCAGGATGGTGAGATGGAGCTCCACCTCAGGGTCCAAGCTCAGCAAGGAGTCAGCTTGGGATTCTCTTCCCCTCCTCCTCTCTCTCCTCGTGGTGCTCTCTCTCTCTCTCTCTCTCTCTCTCTCTCTCTCTCTATATATATATATATATATATATATATATATATATGCCATTTACCACAGTTTTGGGTCATTCCCATCAGAGTGGGATAAATGTGAGCTAGAATATAATGTGTTTTGACCTAGACCTGCAGAATGAGTAGGATATTTCCAGTTTGTAAAAGAGAAAAATGGGTAATTCAGGCATAATAAAGCGCAATAGAATGCCTATGTATGTGTGAGGGCATGTGTGTGCCTGTGTGCATGTGGTTCACTTGTATACATATTCATATGTGTTGAATAGGTATCAAAAGACAGGAGCCTTAAAAGACAGTAATAGCTTATAATTCCAATACTGGGTGATAGCAACTCCTGCCACATCTGATTTCATTGCATCCTGAGCACTGATTCCAGTAGCATTTCCCTCTATAGAACATTTTTTTGTTTTTCCTTTCCTTTCTGAACTCATTCTCTCTCAACCACCTGAAACCTAGAATTCCCATTGCTGGCAAAACATGAATAAGCTCCTCGAACCAAAAAAGTGGCCAATGCTAATACTAATTCTAGATGAAAAAACCAATGCACAGTTTTCCAGATGTTTAAGTGAGGAGAGAGAAGATATAGATAGAAAATAGGAAAAACAATGAGAGAAAGAATAGAACGAGAATAAGAAATAATGATGGTGGGAGGGACCTGAAAAGATTGCATTAAATTAATTTACATTGGCAGTCTTTAATCTCAGTAACATTCAACTCAGTTTAAAACATATTTATTAAGCAATAGTCATGGACCAGACATTGGACTCAGGAAATGAAAAGAAGATTAAGATACAAGAACTTGCCCTACAATGACCACAGAGTTTTGGGTAAAACAGATAAGCAAACATGTTTCCAGTGTAGTAATTGGGACATTCATTGGAACATTCATAGGTATAGAAGACAGGTGATAGACCAGCCTCTCAGGTGTCTTAGAGGAGATGATTCCTATGAAGGGTCTTGATGACAACTAAGCTAAATTTAAAAAGCAGGATAGGAAAAATAAATAAATAAGAAATAAAAAGCAGGATAGAGAAGGAACACAATCTGATTCTCAGCCTTTAATCTAGTAGCTGGTACATTGTTGATGCTTAATAAATATTTGTTGAGTGAATGAAAAAATTAATTCATTTGAGCTAGTTGACCAACCAGAGGTAAATACAACTCTAGGAAGAGGAACTAGGTAAAATTATGGAAGCGTAAAATATCAATGCTTAGTAGGGAGAAGGGGAAGATCCGCAGTCTTCTGCAGAGGAATAAAAGTTATATGAAAGAGTGCATGTGTGGAAAATGGAGACATTAAGTACAAGCCAGGTGATGAAGACATTTTTCTGCAATATTAAGACCCTAGGCTTTACCTATGGGTAATAGAAACATGACATTGTGAGACTGTATTGTAGTATGATTATAGATGACTAAGTGCAGGGGAGGACAGACACAGTGATACTAATTAGGGCTCCATTTCACTATTTTAGGCAAGAAAAGACAGAGACCTAACAGAAAGCAATAAAGAAAGAGATGGAGCATGGGCAGGGACTGGGGTGAGGTGGTGGGGGACATTGGTGCACGGATTCAGGAGTTCCTTGAGCGGTAGAATCAGGGGGACTTCTTGGTTAATGGGTAGTGGAAGGGGGAAGGGAAAGGATGGTATCTTGGAAGATTCCCCATTAGTGATTTGGGTTCCTGGATGGACAGTGATATCCTAAATGGAGTAGAGTTATATCTGAGGACAAGTAAGTATTTGGAAAGCAGGGAGAGACATAAAAAAGAATCCAGTTTTATTTTATTTTTTTTTAAAGAGTTTCTTTTTTTTTTTAATTTTTATTCATTTATGATAGTCACAGAGAGAGAGAGAGAGGCAGAGACAAAGGCAGAGGGAGAAGCAGGCTCCATGCACTGGGAGCCCGACGTGGGATTCGATCCCGGGTCTCCAGGATCGCGCCCTGGGCCAAAGGCAGGCGCCAAACCGCTGTGCCACCCAGGGATCCCTAGAATCCAGTTTTAGACATTGGATTTGAGGTGCCCATGGAGGAAGAGAGGTCAAAACTGGAGAAAAGTACCCATCTACTTTTTTATGTGTTTATGCATATGTATTATAGGCATGTGTATATATCAAGGGTTCTGTGTGTCAATTCTGTCTGCACAGAATCATGTGAAAATTTTATTTTCTCATTAACTTATTGCTGTCAAATTAACTTATTGCTTGAATATATCATTTGAAACTCCAGTACTTCATTCCATATTTCAAAATGTACAACAGCAGAGAAAATACTGTAGCTTAAACCTGGTTCCAGACTAGTGAAAACGTCATGTGTCTCTACTACCAAAGCAAAGAGGAAAGCTGTGCCAGTTGCATGCCTGAACCTGTTTCAGTTTCAATTACTTGGATGATTGAGGCAGAAACAACCTTGTGCCTAATTTACCCTTACAATTGCCTTAGTTGTCTGCTTTGCCTTGCTTGTGGGCATCTTTTCATGTTATACTATTATTAGAAAGGAAAAATCACTTCCTATTTTGGTGGTTTCAGAGAAAACGTTTAAAATACACTTTACAATTCAGAGAACTAGAATTTTATAAGCCTCTGTGTTTAGAGATTAATATATTAGGGAAAGGAAAAACTTTAACCAGTGTTTACCTCAGTGTCATCATGTGATAATTCTATTACCTCTTGACTCCTTTTCATAATAAATCTCAGTGACTCCATCTGATCAGTAGTGACCTTTGAGCATCTCTGACTTAAGATGCCCCAAGAAATCAAGTAGATTCTTGAACTCTCCATATATTGGATCATTGTTGTGAAGCTTAGGTCTCCAGTTAACTCAAGCACCTGCAGTGAAACTCAAAGTGGATAGTCAGTTGGAAGAGAATACTTACCCTCTAGTCTGCCAACCACAAACTCAGGTTTTCCATATAGCCGTCCAAAACCAAAGGATTTCAACTAAATGGAGACATTAACAGCACTGCTGTCATTATATCCCTAAAATTTCAGCCATAGTGACCTACTCAGTACCTTTTTTTCATCCCAGTTAATGGAAAAGCCAGAATGGTAAGACAGTGGATAAATAAATTATGATTTCCTCGAATTACCCTTTTGGATTACTTTTATTCTGAAAGAGGTAGATGAAATTTATGTGATGCCACCCCTTTTTCTCTGCACACAATGAGCACAGATGTTAAGTTTTAGTAGTCAGTTTCACTTAACTATCTAAAATATATATAATCCAACATGTATGGAAGGATGTAAGTGGAGTGTTTTAAAACTCAGAAATATTTTTTAAATGTTTTTATTTATTTGACAGAGAGCAGGAGCAGGGGAAGCAGTAGAGGGAGAGGGAGAAGCAGGCTCCCCACTGAGCAGAGAGCCAGATGTGGGGCTCCATCCCAGGCCCCTGAGATCAGGCCTGAGCCGAAGGCAGACACTTAACTACTTGAGCCACCCAGTTGCCCCTAAAATTCAGAAATATTTAACAACCCAAACCTATGAAGCAGGTAGTTTCCCATCATTTATTTTCATCTATTTGTTTATTCATTTGTGGATTTAACCAATGAGTACTGAGCATATCATATACTGTGTACATAGACTCATAGGGGTAAGTGAAATCATCTGTCATCAGAGGGATGTGCCACAAACCTAAAAGCACAGAGGCTTTCAATCCTCATCGGAGACAAAAATCTCAAGGATGGCTTCCCAGAGGAAGGGATATTGAAGGAAATTGGAACTGTTAGACAGACTGACAATATGGATAACAGAGTACCAGGTACCGTAAACAAATATTGATGGCCAGAAAAATAAGCTTGAAGAGTAATAATATGGTCTATATTTGGAATGCAGAGGGTAGGCCTGGAAGGTGCAAGACAAGTTAACATGTGCCAGACCACAAGAACTTTGAATGCAATGCAAATAACTTAGAATTAAGTGCAGAAGATAGTAGAGAACAAATGAATCCGTTTAAGAATAGGAGTGAATTTACATTTTAGTACAGTCTCTGGAAGTTTTGGCAACCACAAAAGCTAAGTAAATTGATCGAGTAAAAAGGGTCAAGAGAGAAGAGTGATCAGAGGAGACAAAAATGACAAAAGGTAGAGTTGGGTAAGTAATCCAGGAGATATTTTCTCAATTTGCCAAGACTTCACCATTCATCAGTGGAAGGTTAGCACAACCTGGAAATTTTGGATAACTCCCAAGTTTTTCAAGAAAGGTTGGGAAATGAAGGTGCTATTCGCTAAGTACAAAAAACAGGTTGGGGGAAAAATTAGGTCAATTATGAACATGTTGAGAGGTTGAAGTATTTGGGGTACATTCAGTTAGTTATGTAAGTAGACTATTGAATACATAAAGCTGGCCCTTCAGAGAAAAACCCAGAAAAAAGATAGTGATTTGGGTATAATCAGTATAAACACATGAGTGCAAGTTAATTCATTGATGTATTTAGGGTATCCCTGCATTATATTTATGGCAGAAAGTGAACAGAAATCAAAACCATGGTAACCTAGTGGATTGCATGAAAATATAAATGTAGGACTAAAATGACAGAAGGCTCACCCATAAGCTTAATGTCTCTGAATGTTAATGTGGGATGACTTATTTAACAGATTCCTTATATTTTGAAAGACAAAGATCTAAAGTCCAGAAAAAATCTTTCCAAAATAAAAGGAAGAACAACCAAATCTCAGTATTTGTTCTAGTTCTAAAAACTTTATTTTTAAACTGTCCACTTTTATATTTTGCTTCACATTCAAACCCACCCTGTTCAAATATGAGCACAAAAACATGACCACAGTTTACTCAGCACTCAGCATCCTACTTCTCCCTATCAGGTTTATATATATATATATATATTATTTATTTTTTTTTTTTTAATTTTATGGCACCCAACTCACTTAAAGAACAACCTTCTCAAAGTGTGAAGTTTTCAATGATCTAATTCAGTTAATCATGCAATATTTTCCCGCATTAGCTCATTAGAAAGGATGCCAATAACATAAAAATAAATGGGAGTAAAAATAAATTAAATATTTGGTCTTAAAAACATTTTGCCCAACTCTTATTTTATCTAATGGCACCTTCATATGAATTAGCATAATCAAGAATGATTTCATTTTCTAACATTGTAAAACAAAGCTATAGAACGGTTAAGTGACCAGGGAAAGAAACAGTTTGAGAAGGCACATTTTTCTTTGATAATTAAATACGTTTTAGGTGGCTACTAAATCAGATAAAATATATTTTAGGCTAATATTTTAAGCAAGCTATATTCAACTGTTAATTTGATCTATACATATTAGTGAGAGCTCTGTGGGATCAATATTAGTAAGATGATGTAAGGTGGGATTTCATAGAAGATGAATCGATTCCATAGTCTTGAAGTTTTGCAGGATTAATTATTACTCAGATTTTACTGTATTTCATCATCATCAAGATATAATTCAAGTGAATCAATAAACTTTTATCAAAACTAGGGATAAAATTTAATTACTTAATTTGATAATGGATTTTTTCTAATTTATGTTGTCAGACATTTTATATCATTATTTTCGTTATGTTATCATAGCTGTCATTTAAAAATACGTATATTGAGCCATGTCCAAGTCACAAACGGATAAAGCTTGTCTTTTATGATAGTCATTTGCAGGCATATAAAAAAGATTTTTTAGACATTTGCATCACAAAAACCAATATACTATCATTTGAGATAATTTAAAGATCAGTCATTACTCATGAATATAATAGATGGTATGATCCTTTACCAACCTAAAGCCTGACCTCTCTTTATCTTTCCTGCTCATCCTTCTTTTTTTGGTAGAATGTTTCCTTGACCAAATAGTCACATAGAGCTCTGTCCTGTGTACAGTCAATACGTATCAAGAGAATTTGGAGTGCTTTCAAAGAGAACTTTTTTTTTAAACTTTCTGAAGGAGGAGATTAAAAACAAAACAAAAACATTCCGTTGTTAGGTTCTAAAATTATCATAGGTTGTTTGCAGGAGTAGGGCTTTGAGGGTTGCAAGAGGACAGGGAAGAGTGATTGGAGTGAGGGGAAAGTAGAGTGAGACAGAAGTGGGACAGTATGGTTATTTGAGTGAATGCTGAATTATGTCATCCAAGACTGGTATTTTCATGAGTTTCTTGATGCAATATATAATTAAAGTAAGTGTTTGCTTATTTTAATATTGCTCCAATCTACTTTTAGCAAGGAGCTTGTGTCCAATTTTATGGAAATTTATCTTTAATTTGGTATCCAAAAATAAATCACTTCTTAAGTTTAGCTACTAAGATATTTTTCCAGCTTAGAATTTCATGAGCAAGAGAAAAAGTTTGTATTTTTAGCATCAATAATCCATTGGAATATAAAGTTTTTTGTCGTCTTTGGTTTAAAATATGAAATCCATGTGTTCATAAAAGGAGATAAAATTTTGTAAGAAAACTTTTGACAATAAATTGCATTAAGAAAAAAATGTTTTCCTTGTAGAAACTAGACCTTTCATCTCATAGCCACATGAATCTGATCTTGACTTTTTTGAAGGAAGCATTTTGAGATGTTTATTTTCTCATTTATCAACTTACATACACATCTCTCTTTTTTGACACTTTTTAAAAAATTTTTATTTATTTATGATAGTCACACACACACAGAGAGAGAGAGAGAGGCAGAGACATAGGCAGAGGGAGAAGCAGGCTCCATGCACCGGGAGCGCTACGTGGGATTCAATCCCGGGTCCCCAGGATCGCTCCCTGGGCCAAAGGCAGGCACCAAACCGCTGCGCCACCCAGGGATCCCCTTTTTTGACACTTTTAATTCCATTCAGCTTGATCTGACTCAGTCTTTCCCAGATTCATGGCTAGCTTCTCCTTATTTTTTTGAGATTTCCACTATTTTAACTAAAAGATATCCTTCATTTTTTTTCCTGCTATCCTTCCTTCTACAACTTGCAAAAATTGGTCTTACTGCCTTCTCCAACATAGCTTCTTTTCATCAGTTTTCTTCCTACTTTCCGGATGCTCTCTGCATGCTGTATGACTGCACTCTTGCCTCAGTGTATTACTTGGCCAGGGCCCCTCTTAAGCATATCCACACTCTTCTATGCAAACCCCCACTTTATGATTAGACATCAAGCAGAGCAATTCATTGCACTTCTTTAGTATCTAATTCTCCCTAACATTTTATAAGCTGAATTATTTTTGTGTTCCCAGAACCATACTAAATAATAGCAGGTATGTCTTAGATGTTCAGTAACTGCTTTACTTTATGAATACATGAATAATCCCCTCATCCAGAAAAAAAACAGTTACTCATATTTTTATGCTAGTTCCTTCAGTACTGTTTAGTTTTTGTGAAATATATGTATTTTTATTAATATCTAAACACACCTTACCTGCTTTTATCACTGATTGATTGATTGATTGATGATTTTATTTATTTATTCATGAGAGTGAAAAATTGAAGACCAATTTTTGCAAGTTGTAGAAGGAAGGATAGCAGGAAAAAAAATTAAGGATATCTTTTAGTTAAAATAGTGGAAATCTCAAAAAAGTAAGGAGAGCTCCCCGCAGGGAGCCTGATGTGGGACTTGATCCTGGAATTCCAGGATCATGCCCTGAGCCGAAGGCAGATGCTCAACTGCTGAGCCACCCAGGCATCCTTATCACTGTTTTAATATTAATTCAATAAGTACTTTCTCATGAAATAGAATTTCTTCGTATGTAAAAATTTTATGGCAATTCAGTATCTTATTTCACTTATGTGTCTAACTCCTATTTTATGGTAATGTTTATCTGCATTTTAATTTTTCCTCTAGATATATTTCTAGAAATGGAATTACTATAATCCTGCAATGTGGAGCTTTTGATACATTTTGCAAAATTTCTTTCCAGAAAGATAGTACCAAATTATATTACCATGAGAAATTTGCAAGACTTCCAAATTCACCTCTCTCTTGCCAGTATTGGAAAGTCTTATGATGTTTAATGTTTGCTAATTAGATAAGCATAAAAATTTGCAGTTTGTCATTTTAAACTAGATTTTTTTTCCATTTATACTAATACTGGATAAAGTTTTTAAATGTTTAACACCATTTTTTAAGAGTATTCTAGCTTCCAGTCTTCCCACTTAACTGTCTTTAATCTACTACCACAGTGCTGTCTATACCTGTAGCACATCCTAACCAAATTGTGTGAAGAATATCAATGATTCCTAGTCATCCACAGAATAAACTCAAAATTTGTGGCCCAGATGCCTGTCACCTTTACAGGCCAGTTTCAATTTCTTTATTCATCACTAACTTTCTTTTTTTTTTCCATCACTAAATTTCTTAACTGTGCTTCACAAACCCTATAATTGTGTCATTACTTTTCCCTGTAAAGCCCTTCATCCATTTCTCCATCCATCCACTAAAATCCTACCTATGGTTTAACATTTGAAAAATATGCCCTAACATTTATATGAGATCCTTGTCTATTTAATCTTGCATTTCATTCAATATTTCTTATTCTCAGAATTCAGTTTTGCCTGAAAAGTCCAATCCTGGAATTTCAGTAGACTTTGAGAACATGTCCTACTGTTATAGGATTTAATTACAGAATAGCATACCCTTTGTAAATTTTGCCTTTCAAAATAACCTCAGGTCAAAAGAAAAACAAAAATAAACAAACAAAAATAATAACCCCAGGCCTACCTATCTAAAACTTCTCAGTGTTTATTTGATTGCTAAGTCTAAAAAAGAGCTTTAAGATATATAAATAATACCTATTTGAAGCAGTTAATTTAAAATAATTTACATATGTTCTATATAAGTGTACATTTAACTTTATTAAAAAATTATGCAAAGCAACTTTGCATGACTATCACCAAATGGTAGTTATTATATTCTATTTATTTTTGTAGCTTTCTTGGGATACATGTGATTCATTTTTGATAATCTGCCTTCCATTCAGCCAAACACATGTTTCTTCCCAAAGACAAAATTAAGAACATAATAATCAAGATATTCACTCAGTTTACAAGTTAATTATTGTTAGAAAAATAGACCAATTGATTTGATAATCAGTTCTATTGTCTTGTGTTTAAAGCTGTAACTTCAAAAACTAGGAAATAAATCGAGTTTTTTCTTCTATCTGTTAATATTACCTGTCTCATTTGGATATATATTTATATTTACATTTGCATTTATATGTATATTTATATCTTATTTAGCATAGTATTTGCAGCTAGTGATCAGTAAACTATGCTAATCCTTTTAATAATCAGTGGTAGGTCCAATTATAAAAACTATATTATATATAGGAAATCAATCAGTAAGGTTTAAATTGTTTAGGGTTGCTTTTTTTTTTTTAAAGTAACTCTCTGAAGTAGACTTACCATTTCTCTAACCTCGGTAGGGTTTGAACTTTTTAAAGTGTCTATTATTTTATATTGGACTAAAGAAAGTGGACTAAAAGAAAGTTAAATTATTGGTTTAGTTGAATTTAGAGTGAAAAATAGTACAGATTCTTAGGTTGTACACTGGGTCTCCTGGATAGACATTTATTAATGACTTTGGCTTATCAGATGCAATTTCTGATTAACTCTGATATAAAGAATTGATTATTTTTATATTATTCAGTTTAATTCATCAAAATAAATAAAATGTCTTTCTGGCCAAAAAAAAAAACAAAAAAAAAACAAAAAAAAAAACTCACTTTGTCTTTCTGATTAGGCACTTTGTTTCCAGAATCTTCAAACACCTCATTCAAACAAAGTACAATTCCAATAGTCTTCAGACCACACAAATAGTGCAATGTTTAATACTTGATTTAACAAAATAGAAGCATCAACACTCACAATTTTGATTCTTTACATATTGACCAGACTCGTTAAGGCAAAAGATCAAAGACTCTTTTTTAAAAAGAAAAAAAGAAAACCTCCATGCTAGAAAAATGGGGAAAAGCTGAGTTTGAAATTGAATCCTAAGCTTCATAAGCTGGCTTTTCAACAGTTCAAACCTCAATTTTTTGCTTTAGCTCCCATTTGAAGCAAAATGAAATTTGCCAAACCTAAGTGCTATGTGTTGCTAGCTTTTTTGGTTTCTGTATAACAGCATTTCTCTTTTTAATCAGTCTGTCTCTTGCTTTTATTATTTTCTTTGATCTCTCTTCTCTTTTAGTTTTCCTCTTTTTTTATGTAATCTGTTTTTCTCATCACCCTTATCCTTCACCCTCATCTAAAAGCTCACTTGCATCTAATGATTAGACCTCATAGCCATCTAAAACTTTGCTTGAAATAAGCATGCATAGACAAAAAACTGTGAAAGTTTTTTGGTACCTTCATCCCACTTCCCCTCTTTTCCTAATCTATGAAACTCTAATAGATTAAATTTGAATAAATAATCTCCATATAGATTCCATCTCTTGTAAATCTTAATATCAATCTGTAGTGTTGTTTATCTACAGCCTTACCTTTGACAAATGTTATTAGAATCCTTTCCTATTTCTCGGAAAACTGAGTTTCCAACTTTAAATTGTGTATTTCTAGCACTTTCACCTCATACCACTGTGAACTACTTTTGCTTTATTAAAAAAAGAGATATTATGTAGGAAATTATCTTTGGAGTCATGGAATATAGAGACATCTGAGAGCCTAAGTGCACTGGGAAGTCATCTGGCTAGGTGGCACCAAACCACAGTACTTCGGACCACACAACGTACTTCATCAACTCTTTAGTTAAACTGGCCATTTTTTTAATCCTATAGTTAAAAACAAATGAAAACATAACCAACCAAAAATTTTTTAATTTTTCACTTTTGGGTTGGTAGTTTTGGCATCCAACACATATGCTTTAATCATAGAAATGTCTTTCTTATAGAGTGAGAGAGGATGCCAACTAACTAGAGCAAATCAAATTTTAAAAAATTCTCAAGATGAACACAGCATTCATGCAGATACAGTGGCAAAGAGGCTAGCACTTACTCATCTCAAAGGACAGTGTCTTTTGGCCAACAGTCCCATCCTGTCTGCTTTGACACTTGGAATGGTAACTGAGTTCATGAGACAAAACTAAACGTTGTCCTTAACGTGAGGAGAGTATGATATAGAGCTCATGAAATGAAATTCATGAATATAATTATGTGCAATATTGCTGAGGAAAAAAACCAGACTCATTACTGTACTAAGTCAATGATTTGAGTTTCAGGCACCAGCATATTCAGTTTATTAAAGGGATAATTTGGGTGTAGTCAATTCCAGGGAAATGGATGCCTTCATATTACTGAACTTGTGTTTTCATTAAAAGGCCGCTGAGCTGGGCATAGGCTAAGAAAGAGGACTATAAGGTATTGCATCATTAATTGAGATTGTTTTTCTCAGGGCAGATGAAACAAAGAAGTATTGGTATAATTTCTCTTTTTAATATTGACATAGAAATGGTGGTTATTTTAGAAACCTAAGAGCAGGAAAAATAGGAATATAATCTTGAATTTAACACTGAAAATGTGAAGAAGCAAAAAAGAAGATGTATTTTAGATTATGGAGTTTTCTTGATTTATTTCTGCATTTTTTGAGCCTTTCCTTTGCGGTTAAATAGTATAAAAGACAAACAGTAGCCGTGTATTCTACAAAGAAGCAGACAACCCACCTTTTTTGAGTTGTTATTTTTTTTTGGAAATGCTTTATTTGTATTTGAAGTGAGAAAAATATTACATTTCAGGGAATAATCCTAGAATGCTAAAATGAACACATACATGGAAATAGATTATCAAAGCTCTCTTCTTTACTTTGCACTTTTGTGTTACATACAGCAAAAATCATACACACGAGTTTCCCCAGACTGTCCCATGACTTTGACCTTTCCATTCTATTTCATACAGTCATATTCTTCAGTGCCCATCTCTATGTGTTTTGAACAATCTCTCAAGCTGCATTTCTTTCCAGAGCACTAGGCATCTTTACCATGAAGTGTTAATAAGCCATCTATTATTAGTATAATCAACACATTATCAATATTAATATTATTGATATAATAACAATATTCATTTTGCCCCACTCTTCACAGATAATACACATGCAAACGTGTTACAGTGGGCAAATTAGAACATTAAAAAAGAAGGGAAAGGATAGAGCTGTGTGAATACAAGGAAATAATAAAGTTCAGAGAAATTAGAAATCTCATCCAGGACAGCTTTTACTGGACCCCTTGTTGCTATTTTGATTGGTTGGAATAACTGACCAGTGATCCCTGGATTTTAAAGTAGTAATTACAAAATAGAATTACCATAGCTTTTGACTTTAGAAAGCCATTTCTTTATAAGTCAGTAAAATATCTGTAAGTATTACATTGGGAACTTCCTTCTAGAATTAAAACTGGCATATAAAGGGATGTGTCAGGCAGCCCCAGTGGCCCAGCGGTTTAGCACTGCCTTCAGCCCAGGGCGTGATCCTGGAGACCCTGGATCAAGTCCCACGCTGGGCTTCCTGCATGGAGCCTGTTTCTCCCTCTGCCTCTGTCTCTGCCTCTCACTCTCTCTGTGTCTGTCATGAATAAATAAATAAAATCTTCTAAAAGAATATTTGAAGGGATGTGTAGACAAATAATAAACTGAATTTTCACGAAAGGACAAAAGGCTTCCAAAATGGTTAAATCTATTCATGCTCATTAGTGCAATTTAACAAAAATTGATCACCCCTGAGGCGTGTCATTGTTACTGATCACAGAGCTTAAAAAACTTTAACTGCTTGCTTATTTAGTTTAGAAGGAAAAGAATCAGGAAGAAAATGAAACTCCTTCAGAAATCCAAAAATAATACTTTAATAAAGAATTATTAAATGTGTATTTGTTGCCAAGGTCTCATACCATTAATATAGATACACTGGTTTTTGAGGAACTAGAAAAAGCCTTAAATAGTATGTAGGATTTGGGAGTTGGTTTCTACATATTTGAGCAGAAGTTAAGTACACATAGATTTATTTACATGCCTTCTCATGGTTCTGAAATACTCTACTATGTATGGTAATTCATAAATTATAAGAGTTTTTTTTACCTTTTAATGTCAGTACCATGTTACATGTGACTTTCATTGCAAAAAGAAATTTTGTTATATCTTAAAAACCACTTCCATTATTGGAAAAGCAAGGCGAAAATGCTTTATAAATTCAGAAGTGGACAAGAATATAGTGCTCTAATTTTTTATTACTTGTGGAAATGCACTACAATTGATCGATAATTTTTAAGTGCTTTCAACTTTTAGTACAATTTTTGTCATAGTAAAAGATACCAAAGTAATTAACATAGTGCCTTTTCTCAAATATGTTATGATATGATTATTCAGATGTATCTAAAACACACAAAAGAATTTCAAATAATATGAAGTCATTTTACCAGGAATTGTTATTAAGGATATAAGAGTTGAGAGGATATGGGGCCTCATGATGGTGGCAATAATAACAGGGTGCTCCATGGAAACACCAGGATTATAATGTTGAAGACTATGCTGAACTTTGTTAGCAAATCAGCGTGTTTTGTGTGAGGGAAATCTTACATACAAGAGAATGCAGTTTCCAGTGGATGTGATCTTTAATGAGACAGTGAGAAAGTGACCTGTGTGGTGAATCACAGTAAATAAGTTTAGATGAGGATGATGGAAAGAGTTATGTATGGTGTTTACATCTAGAAAGAAAAGTGTTTGGTGTAGTTTGACATAGTAACCATAATTGATATTTAAGCAGGATCACAGTATGATGAAAATAGTGTTTAAAATGGATGGGTCTGGAAGGAGTGTGCAGTTGAAGGGTGGAAAGAAAGACAAGAGGCAATCTGGAGTCACAAGTTATAGTAATGCAGGTGTGGAGTGAGTGATAAGCTTTTAGCTTCAGGTGGTGGCAATTAGAATGGCATGAGAAAAAGAAGATACCTGAGGCATTTAATTTACTCTATATCTCTATTTTAATCTCATAACTACCCTCGTATATTTGTCTGTAGTTTGTTGGTTTAGTTTTGTGAGCAAAATACGGTTTTTGTTAATGCATTCCTTATCTCTCTCAATTAAAGGCATTATTAAAAATCCACATTGCCCTGTCTATACAAGGATAGTACTACATAGTGTTATGAATCCACTAAGACCATGTACTTTGAGTATTTGCCAACAGTGGCAATAGAATTTGCTGAGCCAGGCATACGCTCTGTAAAGCCAGTATTTTTGAACACAGCCAGTATTTTTGAGATTGTTGGCAAAGATTAGCGACCCATTTGATAGCTTGGGACTAAAGACTCTGTATCTATGGAATAAAGGTAGCAGGTACCTAATGGGTACCATCCCCCTGTAGTATCATAAATGCCATGTACTAAGCAGCTGAACCAATCTAACATGGAGGGTAAGCTCGCTGCCAGAAAGACAGTAAAAAGTTAAACAGAATGACTTTTTGAGCTCAGAAGACCTTTTCACTTCTCACTAAATCTGTAAATCATCAGAATGCATGCTCCAAATTAAACCAATAGCATATTTGACGAAGACATGAAATCTGATGCTTCTATTAATCTTACAAGTGATAAAGAATATATTTCCCATTTTAAACTAGTAACTTATACTGTATTTGTCTATTAGAATGCTATTTAGAAGTTGTTTTTGAGTTGGGAGTTGGGAGTTCAGCAAAATAAGCATGAGAATTCTTTCCACAAAATGGGAAATTTTCTTTCCTGCCCATTGGAAACATAAAGTCTATTTTGTAACTAGAGGATGAACACCACAAGTAGTGTTTGCCATTGTCATTGCTGTTGTTATTGTTTTGACTTTAGAATTAGACCAAAGAGCCTTAACCATGTACACTAGCTTTTCCTATATAGATTCTAACTTAAGTAGGGGAATCAATATAAGATGGTTTTAACATATTAATGTTATACGTATATGTACATATATGCATATATGTATATGCATATATCATATCAGCAATGGCCTGGTCAATTCCATTTTTCCTACTGTTTCAACAACTGATTATCTCACATCAATAAATTGACAATTAAGTGATCCAAATAAGCTGTTTTGATCTCTCAAAAGATTGTTTTAAATATGCTTTTCTCCTTGGATATTTGTAGACCCTTATACCAAGTGTCTGTGCATCTATTAGTCTATTTTTGTCATTTGTACCTTCCTAAAAAGAATTTATTTATTTATTTTAAAGAATATTATTTACATAACAGATATTTATAGGTTTAATTGTAGTAACTCATAACTCGTGTCCTACGTATATTGCTACATATTATTTCTACATTATCATCATGTAAGAATTATGGAGATATAAGTAAAATATTGTGTGCATTTTGTTTAATTAAGTAAGTATTTTTTTTAGGGCTCTTTGAATCCTGTAGCTGCAACTTCTATTTTAGACATCAGTGACCCATGTTTGAAAATCTCTAGGAATTTGTTCTGGGAAACGCAAACCTTTCATTTTTAACAGGAGAGGATGACATTTCACTTTTTAAGCTGTGCTTATCTCGATTACAGCTTTGGTAGGATCCTGACAGGTAGCCTAATTGACCTTTGCTCTAAAACGCCTAAAAAGCTTAAGAGAAAAAATAGATTTAAATTATGTAGTTTACTGTTTGGGACCAGTTTCGTAATTTTTTGTAGATATAGTAGATATAATGATAATTAAAACATCAACGTGCCAATGACCTATTTAAAGAAAAGACAAGACTTTCCTGTTTATGAAGAGAAATTGTAAATAGTTTAGATGGTAACATGAAAACGGCAAAAGGGAACTTGTGCCAGGATCATGAAGCAGAAAGGCATCACAAGCTTCTTATGATACCAAAAATAGCAAATGATGAAAAAAATGTATGACAATATTTAATAAGTGTTTTGATATTTTTGATGACTACTTGAGGAAATGAACGCCATTGAGTAGACAAGTATAAAGCTATTTAAGATATTAAATCAAAATGCAAAGACCAAGAATTGATTGCACCAGATTGCATCATACTAAAAGGAAAAAAAATGAAGTAGCTATTTTAGATAAAGACTTAAAGTAGGTCTATTTTTAAAAATTGTAACTATGCTGAATTAATACAAGTCAAGTTGGGGTAGATTCAAACCAGGGACTTAAAATTCTTGCTCTAAAATACATGAGCATGAAGTTTATCTAAAAATTGCTTAGATAAATAATATATTTCCATGAGAAAAGTTCATATAAATAAAAAAAGTCAGTGTGAGAAACTATACTTAAATTAGGCTAGTTGGAACTTCTTGTATTATAGTTTAGTTTTCATTTGGAGAATGCCAGAAAAAAGTATCTTATGTGTGTCTTAAGTTCTAAAAGGCAAAAATATTTCATTGTCTTACCAGCAGAAAACAAAATAGGAGAAAAGAATTTCTGGGAGTACATGGCGTTTTTGCGTGTGATTAACCACTTATGATGCAGAGTGAATGTTCCAAGTAGCTAATCGTCATGAAGCAAGCAGTTGGGGTTTTTCATTTGTTTGTTTATTTGTTAAGATAGCTTAATAATATAATTAATAAAATGTATTTGCTAATTAGAGGGTGTGTATTCTCAGGACACTATCAATAATAATTTTTAATTAGAAAAAAGTATTGTGCTGGACTTATTTAGGTTTCTGCTTTTTTTTCCAAGAGATTATATATTTCATCATAAAAGAATTTTTCCCATAAGTCTAGTATAGTAGGAAGAGAGAAAGCAGAGAAGCGAAATAAAAGACGAGAAATGAGTGAATGAACTGAGGTTGAAGACCTTTACAAAAGATTGGAGGACTGTTTCATTAAGAAGAGAAATGGGTAGAAGAGAACTGCCAAAACCATGTTGTTGATGTAATTATAGAATACTGGATATCCACAGGAGAGCTCCTAAATACCACTGACATTTGTGCCCATTTGTGTGCATGTGTGAATGTGTGTAGAATGGTAGGCTAAAGAGAAGAAAGGGGTTGGTATATTTTTTTATTCTGGATCAATTATCTATTTGGATACAGTTACCACAATTGTTGAGATTTCTGAAGAAAAGGAAAAGGCAATGACTTTTTTATTTTTGCAAATATATTTCATACAGCACATCCAAATTTATCCTATATACATTTTGATATAATTTGTCAACCCATATTCCTCAAGAAACGGAATCAGCAGTTGATAATAATTGTGCATCTGTGGTTAATTAACTTACTTGGTTGAATCATGGAGCTAATGAGGCCAAAGCCTGGGTTTGATCCCCATGTGGGCTGGTGAAGTTTGCCCTCTTCCTGAGTTCCAGACTACAGTTCAAACTCAGGCCAACTATCTCATAGTTACATGCCACTGACCATAAGGAAATTGAACAAGAGAAAGTAACTCCAACAATATGCCTGGAAAAAATCCCCAACTACACACTATTAACTGCTTGCTAATGATTCATCAGTAATATTCATGTATGAAGAGAAGCATCAGTTATGTACTCAGTACTGCTACAAAAAGATTCACAGGGAAGTTTCTGTGGCCTAAGTGACATACTGAGGAATAAACAATACTAAGAATTATGAAAAGAAAGCATATGGAAAATCGCAAATTAAAGCTACTTCAAATTGCAAGTGAAGCAAAATTCCACGTTAATTTTTCTTCAACAGATAATTGTCTTAATTTAAAAGATCTGATAAAAACACACCCTACAGGCTGGTCTCCCTTGACCTCTGAACCAATCATGAAATAAGACAGAGGATGGGGAAGAAGAGGCAGATGGAAGACTAGATTGGAGGATGTAGCTTAGCTCAGCAAGTGTGGAGGCTTTTCCACAGTAACCTCAGAATCAGAACTTACCCATCTATTCAGACTAGAAAAGCCAGATCTCCCCTGTCGGGACAGGCTCCATTTCATCCCTTGATAGCTCTTTTTGTAGGAGGGTCATCCCCCAAGAAAATAGGGCAGCAAAGGGGATTGATTTATGCATGGACAGTTTTTCTTGCAGACATGTCAATAAGATTGGGTAGGTGGGAAGACTGAATAAGAGGAGAGAGGCTGGATTGTTCTATATGAAGAAAACATCAGGAATGGGAAAGAATTCCTGCCACCCCCACCTCACCTACACAAAATCCTTTCAATTGAATAAATGACCAGTGCCAGATGGAAAGCAAGGAAAGTGCTGGAAACTACAACATATACTATGTGTACATTATAGTAGATAAATACTCTTAAACTTTGAGAGACTCAATGTAGCTCTATATTGTGGTGGTCCTTCTATGGTCTCCCAAATTACTGAGGGTGGATAGTTCACATGATGATGCCGCATTGCTGGACTAAAGAAATGCTTGAAGAGGAAATATTCACATACCATCATGGAAAAGTCATACTCAAGGCAAATATTTTAGTAAAATAATTCATTTCACTGGCTTATTATCACTTGAGAAAAACACAACATAACTTTAATCTAACGAAATATCCCCATGGAAATATATCTTTTCACTGTATACCATATTCCTTCTTAAGAATTCACAATACCACAATGCATTTCAGCTCTTGAATCACACTGTTTCCCATACTTTTAATAAGGAATGCCATTGTAGCTGGTGCTTGGTAAATTTAAGATTCGGAAATACTCATCAAAATCACAGTATAGGGCACCCCCGGTGGCGCAGCGGTTTAGCGCTGCCTGCAGCCCAGGGTCTGATCCTGGAGACCCGGGGTCGGGTCCCGCGTCGGGCTCCCTGCATGGAGCCTGCTTCTCCCTCTGCCTGTGTCTCTGCCTCTCAGTCTCTCTCTCTCTCTCTCTCTGAATAAATAAATTAAAAAAAATCACAGTATAAACCAAATTTTTTGTGGTAAGATTTTATACTGTCTAGTTTGTTACTAATGACTAAGAGAGAATTTGTTCTCCAAGTATGTCTATTAAAAAAAAGAAAAAGAAATGCACGGTGTACCACAAGTATGGAAAAAAGCATTTTTTTCATGTTGTAAAAATAGTAAGCTGTTTTGCACTTATACTCTGTTGCAATCTATAGAGAAAGATGCTAGGAAGATGTCCATATTGCCACAATTATAATTTTGAGCATGAGTGATTATATACATATATGTAATATATATATACACACACACGCATACACACATTAGTGATTTTTATAAAGCTGACCACATTTGCTAATTCTTTTCAGAATATTACTTAGGTCAATAAAGACATTCAACTTAAACTTTGATATAAAATGGCCAATTTTTTTTTTTTATCCCAAGGAGAAAAACCACCTTGAAAACTTAACTTGGCTATAGAAAGTGAGAACAACTCAATATTTTTTTAAAGATTTTATTTATTTATTCATGAGAGACACACACACACACACAGAGAGAGAGAGAGAGAGAGAGAGGCAGAGACACAGGCAGAGGGAGAAGCAGGCTGCATGCAGGGACCCGACATGGGACTCGATGCGGAGTCTCCAGGATCACGCCCTGGGCTGAAGGCAGCGCTAAACTGCTGAGCCACCTGGGCTACCCTAAAAACTCAATATTCATTATTTTGACAAATCTTTTGAGCATCTCTTTCGTGCCTGCACTCCTCAAAGCACCAGTGATAGACCAGTGAACAAAATAGACAAATATCCCTGCTTTCACTGATTTTACATTCTAACAGGAGGAGCATCCCTCCTCCACTTCTCAAATATTTTAAAGTACATTGCCTTCAAATTTAAATAAATAAAAACATTTATCATTATAATATTGAAAGCCCTCAGATGGGTTTCATTTTTTTAATTCCTAAATTTTTTTTTTCATTAAATTCAACTAATCAGGGATCCCTGGGTGGCGCAGCGGTTTGGCGCCTGCCTTTGGCCCAGGGCGCGATCCTGGAGACCCGGGATCGAGTCCCACGTCGGCTCCCGGTGCATGGAGCCTGCTTCTCCCTCTGCCTGTGTCTCTGCCTCGCTCTCTCTCTCTCTCTCTGTGACTATCATAAATAAATAAAAAATTAAAAAAAAATTCAACTAATCAACATATATAGTTTCAGAGGTTTAGGTCAGTGATTCAACAATCATATAATACTCTGTTCATTACATCACATGCCCTCCTTAATGCCCATCACTCAGTTATCCCATCCCCCCACCTCCAGGTGGGTTTCTAAGCCAAGTAAATAATGAAGAGGTAGGAGGATTTGAGTTGGAAAGTTCTTGTGAAAACAAGTGATTAAAAATCACTCTTTTGATCCTTCTTGGAACATTTTTCTCTTCTGTCCTCTTCCCTATCTCAAGAAGACTTGTAGCAATCAATGTGTCTTAGCCACTTTTCTTATGTAATTCATCTTCATTGTATCACAGAATATAGTGAATTTTCAGTCATTAAAACAACAGACTAAAGTAATGATGCTGATTTCATGATACAAACTCCAACTCCTTTGCTTGTCATAGTAGTTTTTTTTTAATGCACATGACATTTTGCCCAAATAAGGGTTTTCATGTTAACTATCAAATGTGAACCTATACTCTCTGTCTAAACTCTAGATTTTTTTCAACTTATCCTGACTTAATATAGATTAGAACAGAAAATGTTATTCCCCTAGTAAAGAAAAAATTTGATAATAAACCCAGATTGATGATTCTCCATCACTATTGTAAATTGTAATTACTCTTTAAATATATGCAAGGCAGTCTAATAAGATAATTATATGTTTTCTTATGGAGTTTCTAGATTTCTGACTTCTCTTAAGTGAATCTGTATTACATATTAATGAATATTTTTAAAAATGAAATATTACACAACGTATTTTAATTAAGTAAATTTCATTCAATTATGATAAAAATGGGTGTTTTGTTTGAAAATCTTTAAGAATCCTGCTTGTTATTTGTGGTTTATAAAAATGTTTAACCTGAGGGATGCCTGGGTGGCTCAGTGATTGAGTGCCTGCCTTTGACACAGGGTATGATCCTGGAGACCCAGGATTAAGTCCCACGTCGGGCTCCCTGCATGGAGCCTGCTTCTCCCTCTGCTTGTGTCTCTACCTCTCTCTCTCTCTGTGTCTCTCATGAATAAATAAATAAAACATTTAAAATAAACAAATAAATAAATGTTTAACCTGAGTTTATATGCAGATATTGGTTAGAATTAGGTTTCAATCTCAAGTTTTCATTTAAGAATGACATATGGGGTTTTATAGAATCTAAGATTCAGTTTTATAAAGTCTAGTTTTATAAAATCTAAGATTCTTAAAACAGACATTTAAGTTAGTGCAATCTCTTTAGTAATATATGTGGTCCTATTATTCTTATAATTTGATTTTTGGAGAAGTTGTTAATAAAAATGATTTAACTATATTAAAAAGGAGTAAAATTTAATTATAAAGATTCAAGATTATATAGGAAATCTATAAGAAAAATGCCCTTTAAAAGTAGGCCCCTTTTGCTGATAAAATAATCACCAAAAATTATCTTGTGGTAGGTTTATTTATTATGTTGATAAAACTGGATGACAGGTGGCACCTGGGTGGCTCAGTCAGTTATGCATCTGCCTTCTGCTCAGCTCATGATCCTAGGGTCCAGGGATGAGCCAAAGTCGGGCTCCCTGCTGGGCAGGGAGTCTACTTCTCCCTTTGCCTCCTCCCACCAGCTTGTGCTCTCTCACGTGCACACTAACTCTCTCTACTTCTCAAATAAATAAATAAAATATTAAAAAAAAACACAACTGGATGACAGTATAATTCAACTTGAATTAACTGAATGCTTTTTCAGGAGTTGTCTCAAAACAGAACACTGAAATTTCCTCACATTCCTAATGTTCTTCTCTGCATAAAGCAAATCGTCCTGATAATCAGAATTCACCAAACTCAAAATTACTTATTTTTACTTTTTTAAAAAAGATGTAATTATTAGGTGAGAGACAGAGAGAAAGAGAGAGAGAAAATATGAGTGAGAGGAGGGATGTAGAGGGAAAGAATCTCAAACAGACTCCTCCCCTGACTGCAGAGCCCAAAGTGGGGCTCAGTCCCATGACTCTGAGATCATGACCTGAGCTGAAACCAAGAATCTGACACTTAACCAATGAAACCACCCAGATGCCCCTACTTTTACCTATTTTCAGTGAATTTATCCTTCCCCTCCAAAAAATAAAAACAACGGAACATCTAGTGATTTAAACAAGACTAAAAATATTTAATGCAGTTATACAGGAGAAACAATGTTAGAGTCTGTGCCTTCTCCTAGTCCCATTACCCCACAGGTGGTGGGGAGAGGAGGGGAGGAAAGAAAGGGGGAGAGAGAGACATAGAGAGACAGGGAGAAACAGAAAGAAAAAAATACAAGCTAAAAAGATTTATTTTTAAATTAACAGCATGCCCAATGAAAGAAAACTAGCCTTTGTATAGGAATCAGATGACTTGGGTTGCTGGGTTTTATCCCAGATATATTACTTTAAGCAAGTATGTTAATCACTCAGATCTTCACTCTGACCACTGATTTGTAGATGAGAATAATAGCACTTGCTCTGCCTATCTTTTAAAAATGTGATAATTATCAAACAATATATGTAAAATATAGAATCATATAAATGTACAATCATGGTTGTATCATTGATGTTCATAAGAAATGTTGCAAGGAAATACTGCTAGATAGATGTTTGTTATTTTTTTATAGTTGGCCATAAAGTTTTGAGTCTTAAAAATGACTACAGTAGCTAACTAATGCTTACTAGACATGTTCTAGACATGTTCTTACTAGACATGTTCTAACACCTTTAGGTTAATTAATTTATTTAATTCTTCCAATAACCAAATAGGGTTATTATTATCTTTATCCCTCTTGCAAAGGAGAGGAAAGTCAGCATACATTGATTAAATGACTTACCCAGGGTCATAGTGCAAAAAAAAAAAAAAATCAGAATATCTGGTCAACCCTGTGTCAGCAGGACAACCTCTTCTATAGGATCCCTCTACAAAGGCAGTTTTCCTGCCTCTATTGAAACCTACTTGACTGAGTAAATTAGAGGGACATGTGGAGGTGCTCATGGTGGTGAGACTTCTTTCTATAGATCCCTTGTTTGGAGGGGATCTCCAATGGCACAGTCAGTTGAGCTTCTGATCTTGATTTCAGCTCAGGTCATGATCTCAGAGTTGTGAGGTAAGACCGAGCTGCATGTCAGTCTCCACGCTGAGCTACTCGTGGAGTCTGCTTGAGTTTCTCTCTTCCTGCCCCTTTGCCTCCTCGCTCATTCTTTCTCTCTCTCTCTGTAAAATAAATAAATCTTTAAAAAAATAAAAATCACTTCCTTGATACCTGTTTCCTATTACTAGCAAGCATGAATACCTGCAACTGAAGAAAGAAAAGTACTTCCACAGTTTACTAGTCCTATTAAAGAGAGGAATTTCACTATAATTTGAACAAATGATAATGAAGGGACTGGAAGGGTCAAGTTCCAAAATAAGTTTTTAAATACAGTGATAGGACTGTATAAACCCATTCTTAGATGCTTATTATGTATATGGGAAAAAACAGTTTTGCAGTATAATCTAAGCAATAAACCTTTTGAAATAAAACATATTGACTGTGCTTGATCAACATATGTAGGAAATTTTTGTATATACACATGCACATGTTAACATTTCAGAAGCTCAGACTGAATAGTTAAATAGATCTATTTGTCACACCCTAGAAATTTATCTTTTAGGAAGCACCATTATCAAAACCAAATATGTGCAGTTAAACACAATGATCATTGGTGCATTGTTTGTGAAGTGAATAAAGCAAGTGAAATTAAATAGTCAACTCTGACCCCAATTCTAACTACACTATGAGCTGTTTTCTAAAACAGATTCTATTTTAAGTTGTTAGATTATTCTAACCAAAATATGTATGTATTGAGTATGTATTTAGCATATGTAAATACTACTTTTAAGTTTTGCTGATCTAATTTCTTCCCTTTCCGATGTTAAAATGAAAATAACAAATAATAAGATGTTCCTTTTCTTTAAAATTGAAAACATCACAAGGAATACTTTAAATTAATTAACTATAAGTAAATAACACTGCAAACACATACATATTCTTCTCTTTTCATATAATTTACTTTTTTTAAGTAGTAAAAAAATACACATTTGGACAAGCAATACATGGAGTTTGTTTGTTAGAAATCAACTTCAAAATTATTTTGAAAACAGTCAAGGGTTTCAGGTCTACCTTGTGTCATACTTGAACTATTTATCCAACAAAATACGCAATAAAGATTTTATTCATGTATATGCATTACATCTGAACTTGATCTTTTTCTTTACTATCTTTGGCCAGAAGTTTGGTATGTAATTGGCTGAAGTAGGTACTACACCAAGTGTTTACTTCTTTTGGTGCCTTCTAGACACCATCACACTGTTAGACAAACTTTGCAGCACATATCCCATCAAGTATATGATTTTTTGTAATACTTAAAGCACAGAGTGGATTTTGAAATATGTCACAATTATTTTTACTTTCCATACTTTAACTTAAACTTCAGTGTCTAAGTCCACATAAAACTCGTCAGGCTTTTGTTTTCACCCCCTCTCACCCAACCTTATCTGTATACCTATTCTTAATCACATTCTGCTTTTAAAAATACCTGTATCTTAACTGTCATAATTTGCTGGTGGGAAAACATTTGGCCTTATGTTAAAGAACATTTTGTGGAGCATCTGAATGGCTCAATCAGTTGAACATCCAACTCTTGATTTCTGTTCAAGTCGTGATCTCAGGATGCTGGGATGAAGCCCCCTGAGTTGGGCTTCATGCTCAGCGGGGAGTCTGCTTGAGAATTCTCTCTCTTCTTTTCCTTCTGTCTCTCCTCCAACCCTCTCTCTCTCACTCTGTGTCTCAAATAAATATTTTTTTAAAAAGGAATTTTTGGTGTGTTTTATAATCTCTACAAGACTTTAAATTTTTTGAAGATCTGGGCTTATTTCTTGCATATCACCTTTCACATATGCAGTACTCATTATTTATTAAAAAATGATGGCAACCTTGACACTACTAAAATGTCCTGATTATATGTTTTATTTCTGATCCACAGCAGTTTAAATCCAGTAAATAAGGAGTTGGCATAGACCCTGAAATATAGGAAAAGATTGACATCCTGACAGAGACAAAGAAAGAAAAAAATAAATAAATGAAGTTGTTGAAACCCATATTACAAAACATATATAAAGGAACACAATATGAAATATAAATACATAAACCATGTAGTTTAGAGATAACCAGTCGATTTTTAAAAACTTGTGTTGACTTTATACTATGTACAATAGGCTACATAGACACTTGAAATTATGACAAGTTAAGGGAGCACATTCTTTTTTTAAATAAATTTTTTAGAACACTTCATGTTCATGGCAACATGGAGAGGAGATTTCCCATATACCATCTTCCTACCCACATATACTCAGCCTCCTATATTATAAACATCCCCCACCAGAGCAGTGCATTTGTTACAGTTGATGAACCTACATTGATAAATCATTATCACTCAACGTTAAGATTCATTCTTGATGTTGTACTTTCTATGGGTTTGAACAAATATGTAATGATATCTATGACCTTTATAGTTTACAGAGTAGTTTTACTGTGCTGTGTCTCATCATCCCTTTCTTTCTTCTAACCTGCTGCTGTAAATGTATGTGTGTAGGTTTTTATGTGGACATATTTTTTTAACTCCTTTGAGCAAATACCAAGAAGCACAATTTGCTGGATCATATGGGAAGAATACATTTAGTTTTGTAAGAAAAAAATGTCTTCCGGGGCACCTGGGTGGTTCAGTGAGTTAAGTTTCTGCCTTTACCTTGGATCATGATCCCAGGGTCCTGGGACGGAGCCCCACATTGATCTCACTGCTCAATGGAGAGTCTCCTCCCTCTACCTCTTCTCCTGGCTTGTGCTCTTCTGCACTCTCTCTCCCTTTCAAATGAATAAATAAAATCTTTTAAAAAAGAAAGAGGAAAAAATGTCTTTCAGAGTGACTGTACCATTTTTCATTCCCACCAGCAATGAATAAGAGTTCCTGTTGCTCCACATCCTTAGCAGCACTTGGTGTTGTCAGTGTTTAAAATTTTGGTCATTCCAGTAAGTGTGTAATGGTGTCTCATTGCTGTTTTAATTTGCATTTCTCTAATAACATGATGTGGAGCATCTTTTCATAGGTTTATTTACCATATGTACATATTCTTTGGTATATGTGTCCATTAAGTGTCTGTTAAGATCTTTGGCCCATTGTTTAATTAGGCTGTTTTCTTATTGTTGATTTTTAGAGTTCTTTGTATATCTTGGATAACACACAGACATGTGTATATATATATATATATATATATATACATACATACATATATAGTACACACAATATAGTACACACAATATTATAATAAAATATTATATTACAATATACATTATAAATTATACAATATATTGTATATTATAGAAATTTTATATACATTATAAATATAATGTGTAATAATATATTTAAATATATAAATATATTATATTTATAATATATAACATAAAATTTATAATATCACATATAATATATTAAAATATATAATATATTTATAATATAATATATAAAATATTTTAGATATTTATATATTCATATTTTTAATGTATAACTATTTTGTTTGTGTGTGTGTGTGTGTATATATATATATATATATATATATATATACACAAAGCCCTGTCAGATAGGTCTTTTGCAAATATTTTCTCCCGGTAAGTGGCTTGTCTTTTCATTCTTCTGATGTGACTTCTTTCTTGTGAAAAGCTATCTCACTTGATTATAGGACTGGGACACTATGTTAAACCAAAGTTCAATAACCAAAGCTCATACTAATGACACCTAGAAAACTAAATCTACATAGAAAACAAAAATTATGACAATATGTTCTGTTTGGAAAGTCAAAATATGTAATATTATATATATATACACACACAATATATATAAAAGTATATGTAAATATATTTATGTTTTTAAATGTGATTTCCCTGTTAATAAAATTTCAGTACTGAAACATAATATGTGGAATATTCCATTCTCTGATAATGTCATATAAAAATCCATAGTTGTGGGGATCCCTGGGTGGCGCAGCGGTTTGGAGCCTGCCTTTGGCCCAGGGCGCGATCCTGGAGACCCGGGATCGAATCCCACGTCAGGCTCCCGGTACATGGAGCCTGCTTCTCCCTCTGCCTATGTCTCTGCCTCTCTCTCTCTCTCTCTCTCTCTCTCTCTGTGTGACTATCATAAATAAATAAAAAAAATTTAAAAAAAAAATCCATAGTTGTGTAATATCTTTCTTATAGCTAAAGAATTGGGGACAATGGAAAAAAGTGATTAAAGTGGGTTCAATTCATGTACAAATCACTTCCATTCAATTGTTTTTAGTTGCACATAGTGTTTTGGGAAATAAAAAATGCTCTTAATTCATGAAGGTAATATGAATAAAATTATCTTGCATTATTCACAAAATGAAGGTTGTTGATAAACAAAAAAACAATGTTGTCACTCATATTAACATCATAATAGGAAAAAGACAGCATGCAAAATATGAACAGTTAAGTTCCTTCTGTAAGCCCATGACATGATTCCAAATGTAAGCATCCCAGGGAATTTTCATTTCGTTCTCCTGGAGAGCTGTAAAAATTGATTGTAGTCAGACCACCAATATGGGAATAATCTAGAGAATTCCCATTATGGATCTGGAATAAATTTGACACAATTGACCACAGATGGCAGCATATGAATAATCCATGTTTTGCTAATTCTGCACACTCTTGGTTCAACCGCACCCCTTTTAAGGAGAATCTGTCATCACACACACACAGAAGATAAGCAGGCCTGGAGAATCGCACTATACCAGCGCAACCACACATCAGTAGGGAGGTTGAGGGCAATTTTACCTGAAATCAAAATTATTTTAAAATATCAATAATAAGCAGTACATGTGTGAGGGTAAAATCAGGTCATATGCGACTTCAAACGTAGAATGTGCCTATAATTGAGAACAGACCCTGGAGAAAGGTCTGGGGAGCTGTGGTGAACAGAAAACCGAGGCGCAGTTCCCATGTGCATGGAGACACTTTTGTACATTGTATAATGGATCGCCTTTACCTTCCTGGAATGGCATTAATCAATAATTACTCTGCTTTGGATTCACCAAGCATCCTTACATTATGCTGGGACGTCATTTGAGAATATTCATTTGACTGCAGAGAAACAGTCCTGTCAAATAATCCGATGGCCAAAAGGGAATAATGAAGTCATACCCTTCCCAGCAGTACTCCCAATAAATACTGCCTCAGATTTGGGATCAGATCTTGACTGGACACCTTTGACTTATGCTCTGCTTGTTTCAAAAGCTTTGCCACTGACTTCTGGAGATTTTGCCACTGACTTCTGGAGATGCAATTGGTTAAGTTATATGAACATTTACTAGCAAGTCAAAGAAGCTCCTCATGGTGACTCCCATTAAGTAGAAATGAATGCCTTGGCTTTATGACTTTAACTTAACTCTAATAAAAACTTCCATTTTGGTGCTCCTGGGTGGCTCAGTCAGTTAAGCATTTGCTTTGGGCTCAGATCATGATCCTGGGGTCCCGGGATGGTGCCCAGCATCGGACTCTCTACTCAGTAGGGAATCCCTCTGCCTGCTGTCTGCCTACTTGTGCTGTCTCTCTGCCTAATAAATAAATAAAATCTTAAAAAAAAAAAAAAACCCTTCCAGTTTGTTAAACAGAAGTTCTTATAGCTCTTCCTTCCCATGAAACCTGAAATTAGTTGATATATAAAGCATAGCTACTAAACACTCAAGAAAGATGCCAGTTGTACAAGACTGCTTAGTATATGAGCTTCACTTGTATATAAGCCAGGAAATAAAATAAAATACAATATTATACATATTTAGGATAGATGCTCTTTTTAAATTTTATTTATTTACTTATTAGAGAGAGGATTAGCTTGAGCGGGGAGGGGCAGAGGGAGACAGAATCCTAAGCAACACCTCCCCCCACCCCCACCCCTGGAGCACAAAGTCTGATGGGGGTGGGGGAGGTGGGGGGTGGTTCTGTTTCACAATCCTGAGATCATGACCTGGACTGAAATCAAGAGTCAGATGCTTAACTAACTGAGCCACCCAGATGGCCCTTCTTAAACAAAGTCAGAATAAAAAGATAACCAATTTTACCGTTCTGCAACATTTTTAAATATCCAAATTTATTAAATTAAACTTGATATTATTTACCTTTTCAATCTCTTAATATATTACTAGAACCTATTAAAAGATCCAAAAAAGTAGAGCATATATAACATACACTTTGAATTTGGGGGCTTGACTTTTTTCTTAATCTCATATTAATTTACTTCAGGTCATCTGTTCTGTAAGCTTTCAGGAGATGATCTTGGTATCCCAAATTTGTAATTAGCCAAAGCCTAAAAGAATCTGCTAATTACTTGTGGGCCAAACCCCTAGGTCAGAGGAGGTCCAGAAATCTAAAAGCAGCAAAAAAGCCATTTTAAAATTACTTAGAAAATATACAATATGAAAATTGCAGATTATTCAGGTTCTCTATTTTGGAAAAATAAAAACTGAAATGTATAATTTCATAGTTATTGCAAAGATAATGGTTAAAACCCTAAGCCACTTAAAACACCAAAGTTACCACACTCTTAAAACCCACATTCTTTTCCCTGGGTAGTGCCGTACTAGCAAAGATGACTATACATGTATGATCTTCTTCATTCTCATAAAAGTTGGGCTAGAGTCCACAATAATCAAACTATGGAAAGAGTCCAAATGTCCATTGACAGATAAATGGATAAAGAAGATATGGTATATATGCACAATGGAATACTACTCAGCCATCAGAAAAAAAATGAAATATTGACATTTGCAACAAGTCAATGGATCTAGAGGATATTATGCTAAGTGAAATAAGTCAATCAGAAAAAGACAATTATCATATGATCTCACTCATATGTAGAATTTAAGAAACAAAACAGAGGATCATAGAGGAAGAGAGGAAAAAATAAAACAAGACTAAATCATAGAGGAAGACAAACCATAAGAGATTAAATCATAGGAAACAGACTGAGGGTCACTGGAGGGGAGGGGTCATTGGGAGATGAGGTAATTTGGTGATGAACATTAACATAACATACATCATGTCATGTAATGAGCACTGGGTGTTATATAAGACTAATGAATCACTGACCTCTACCTCTGAAACTGATAATACATTATATGTTAATTTAATTTAAATAAAATTTTTTAAAAAAATAGTTGGATTAGAGAAACTATCTTTAGTTATCAACTAAATTACATAAATTGTTTAGCACCAGACATATAATTTGAGAATGCTCGATAAATATTAATATTTTTCTATTCATATCTATTAAGGGGTTTTAATATGACTTTTAAATATATATTTTTAACTCATATCAGTGTGATAAAACCTCATTTTACTTTATAGTCAGTATCTTAAGAAATTATATTTATTTAAAATTTATCATTCCTACTGAAATGTTTTCATCAGCTCCCATTTGATAAAAAGATAATGAATGGTCCTGAATTGTTAATGTGCCTTGGTTTTTAGTTGATCATAAGGGTTAGGGGATCCCTGGGTGGTGCAGCGGTTTGGCGCCTGCCTTTGGCCCAGGGCGCGATCCTGGAGACCCGGGATCGAATCCGACGTCGGGCTCCCAGTGCATGGAGCCTGCTTTTCCCTCTGCCTGTGTCTCTGCCTCTCTCTCTCTCTCTCTCTCTCTCTCTCTCTCTCTGTGACTATCATAAAAATAAAAAATAAAAAAATAATAATTTAATCTTCTTTAGTAATTATTTGAAGTTAGTTAATTCTAAAAAAGGCTCTGTTCTTTGTCTATTCATTCTAATTCTCTAAAGAAATTCTAGACAATATTATCTAAGGACTCCAAAATGTTATTCATTTATATGATTTAATAACTGCATTCAATTGTGTCTTTAACAATAATTTGTAGAGAAAAATCTTATTTTTCATGAAAATAATAATTCCATTAGAAGCCTACCCCTTTATCCAGATGGCCTCAATGAAGTATTTTGACTACAAGAATATACAAGTTATTGTATACCATCCTTACTCCCATCTAAGCTTTACTTTTAAATTTCACTTTGTGCTTGATGTGGCCTTATTTTCTTCTGATTTAAATTTAATTTATTAAATTTATTTATTATTATTTATTTATTTATTATTAATTTATTAAAAGATAAACTGAGGCATAATAAAAAATTTAAACATTTATTTGGGCAAAATGGTTTTATTTTTTATTTTTTTTAAATTTTTATTTATGGTAGTCACACACACAGAGAGAGAGAGAGAGAGGCAGAGACACAGGCAGAGGGAGAAGCAGGCTCCATGCACCGGGAGACCGACGTGGGATTCGATCCGAGGTCTCCAGGATCACGCCCTGGGCCAAAGGCAGGCGCTAAACCGCTGCGCCACCCAGGGATCCCCGCAAAATGGTTTTAAATCACGCAGCACCAAACCAAAAGCGGTTAGAAGCTCTCAGAAGTACTCCACCAATAAGAACTAGGGGAAAGAGAAGCAAAGTAAGGGATTAATTTTGATTGGCTATTGCATAAGGAGTTGCCTTATTTGGAAATGCCTAGTAGTCCGCTTGTGATTGGTCGTCCTTAGATGCCTTGAGTCATTACAAGCTTAGGTTTTGGGTTGCTTAGAAAGGCTCTTAAAACGTTAAACCCCTCAGTTTAATGGCTTCCTTGTTTAATTAATTTAATAATTTCAATCTGTTTTTTTATTGTCATGAGCTCCTTTTCTTTCTGCTTTTTAATACCATCTCTCCTTACCACCCCACTTCCCAACCACCACTGTGCAAGAGACACCTATAAACACAACATATCAGTTTCTTTTTTTCCCACTTTTATTGAGAAACTATTGGCATACATCACTCTTTAAGTTGAAGGCATCTAGCATGGTTTGATTTAATATCTTGTGAAATGGCTACCACAATTGGTTCAGCTAACATCTATCTTCTCATATAGGTACAATAAAAAGAAAAAAGGAGAAAAAAGTTTCCCCTTGTGATGAAAATTCTTGGGATTTACTCTCTGAACAACTTTCTTATCCATCTGAGAGCAGCCATGTTGTTTCTTACTATCTGTCTAGTTATCGGTTTTTCTTTTTTTCAACTTCTGGTCCAAATAATTTCAAATCTTTCAAGTAGTTTGCTCATGCAATTTCCTCTTTCAAAGATTCTCAGGGCATGTGTCTTTAAAGAGATACTGTGAAAGGAAGCATTATTTCTCACTAACATTATGAAGAAATTTAAACAAAAGCAATATTTATTCAATTGTCTACTTTGCCCTATGCTCCACATTTTAACAGTAAAATTTATGTTTGTATCCCTTGATACCCTGAGTGAGGAAAACCTAGATGGAAAAAGAGTGATGGGGGAATTCCTAAAAGGGAGCAGTTAGCAGCTTTTGAAATATAGAAGATGTTCAAGAAGAAAAGAAAAAGGAAATGAAACTGAATCATGAGACAGCAGATGAGTCCAAAAACTTGTTTGGCTGGGAGGTCTGCAAACTGTAGCCCATGGGCTAAATCCAGGACCTGTTTTTATTTCATGCATTATCTATGACTACTTTCATACTCCAATAGTGGAGTCGAGCAATTGCAGCAAAGAGCCAATCCTATGACATGCAGCCCCTAAAACATTTCTTACCTAGCCCTTAACAAAAATATCTGCTGACCCCTGATTTTTTAAAAGATTTTATTTATTTATGAGAGAGAGAGAGAGAGAGAGAGGAGAGAGAGTCAGAGGGAGAAGCAAGCTTCATGCAGGGAGCCTGATGAGGGACTCAATCCCACAACTCCAGGATCACACCCTAGGCCGAAGGCAAGCGCTAAACCGCTGAGGCACCCAGGGATCCCCTGACCCCTGACTTAGAACATGTCCCCAAACAAACTTTTCCTAGCTAATCAGATCATTGTTCATTGACTGGCACTTTGGGATTTTAAGTCTAAGTAAACCAATAATCAGCTAGTACATTCAGATTTTTCCAGAAGAGTTTTCTTTACAATCACACGAGAACAGTGCACACAGCCAGTAAAAACAGTTGCCTTGGTGTATTTGTTACTTAAAAAAAAAAAAAAGTTAAACTGTTAATTATTTTGGATAACTTATGTGCAGTTGTGCAGTCGTAAGACATAAAACAGAGAAATACCTGGTATTATTAACCCAGTTTTCTCCAGTGGTAACAACATGAAAACTGTAGTACAGTATCACAAATACTGATATGAATACACTCAAGATCCAGAATATTTCCATTACCATAAGGATTCCTCGTGTTGCCCTTTTAAGATACCCCACTTCCATCCTACCCCACCCCTGCCCTAACACCCTTAAACACTAATCTGTTTTTCATTTCTATAATTTTACTATTTCAAGAATTTTGAAACGTAGTATACAGAATGTAACCTTTGGGGTTACAACATAATTTTCGATCACTCAACATAATTCTCTTGAAATCATCTAGGTTGCTGAGTGTATCAGTAATTTGTTCTTCTTTATTACTGAGTAGTATCCCATCCTATGGATGAAGCATAGTTTGTTCGACTATGAGTCATAGTCATAGTCGAACAAACTATGTTGTTCATGAGTTGAAGGACATTTGGGTTGTTTCCAGTTTGGAGATATTGTGAGAGAGTTGCTATAAATATTCATGTCTAGGCTTTTGTATGAATATAAATTTTCATTTTGGGGGAAAAATGCCCAAGAGACAAATTACTGGGTCATATGGTAAGCATATGGTTAGTTTAGTTTTGTTTTTTTTCTTTTTGGGGGGGTGGGTTGGGAGAGGAGGAGAGAGAGAGAGAGAATCCTAAGCAGGCTCCATACCCAGCAGGGCTTGATCTCACAATCCTGAGATCATGACCTGAACCAAAATCAAGAGTTGGATGCCTAAACAACTGATCTACCTAGTGCCCCAGCACTAGGTTTAGTTTTTTTTTTAGTTTTTTTTTTTTAAATGACAATTTTCCAGGGTTGCTGTACCATTTTACATTCTCACTAGCAGTAATATGAGTGATCCAATATCTTCACCAACGTTTGGGGTTGTCACTATTTTGCTTTGTTTTGTTTTAGCTCTTCTAATAGGGATGTAGTGCTATCTCATGCTTTTAATTTTCATTTTCCTAATGGCTAATGACGTTCACCATCTTTTAATGTGTTTAATTGCCATCTGTATATCCTCTTGGATGAAATGTCTCTTCATATCTTTTGCCCATTTTCCATTTGGATTGCTTGATTTTTTATTTTATTTTTTATTTTTTTTTACTTTTGAGTTGTCAGAGATCTTTATATTGTCTAGATATTGGTTCTTTGTCAGGTATGTGGTTTGAAAATATTTTCTTCCAATCTGTAACTTGCCTTTTTATCCTCTTAGTGGAATTTTTTATGGAGCAAAAGTTTTTAATTTTGATGAAGACCAATTTATCAGTTTCTATGGATTGTGATTTTGGTGTTAATTCTAGGAACATTTTACCTAGCCCCAGATATCAAAGAGTTTGTTTGAGGTTATTACCTAGAAGTTTTATAGTTATATGCTTACATTTAAGTCTGTAATCCATTCTTAATTTTTGTATAGGATAACAAAAATTTTTATATTTATTATTAATAATATACTATTATATAGATAACATTATACCTAATATTAGCATATTAAATAATATACTATCATATAAGTCCTAAAATTAGATAATTCCTCCCAATACATTTTTCCAAAATTGTTTTAGCCATTCTAGTTCCTTTGTATTTCAATATAAAGTGTAGAATAATTTTATATATCTCTACCAAAAATTTTCCTTAATTTGCATTAAATAGTCTTAAACTTTATATCCATTTGAGAAGAATTGACATCTTTACTATGTTGACATTTGCAATCTGTGAACATGATATGTCTTTCCAGATCTCTTAGGTTTCTTTCATTGGCATTTTATAGTTTTCAGCACACAAGTTCTTTACTCTTTTTTAGCCCTACACCTAAGTGTTTAAATTTTGAGTGATTTTAATTAATATTTTATCTATAGTTCTACATTTTATTTCCTTTTTTTTTTTTGCCTTATTATGCCAGCTAGAATAGAACTCAGAGCACTAAATCAAATGGATGGTAAGAGTTTACATCCATTCCTTATTGTCAATCTTAGGGGGACTGCATTTAGTTTTTCACTATTAAATAGAATACTAACAATAGTGGGTTTTTTTTTAAAAGATCTTTATCAAATTGAGGAAGTTTCCCTTTATTCCTAATTGTCAGAGAGTTTTCAATCATGAATGGGTGCAGAATTTTACTTATCTATTGATATCATCATGTGATAATTCTTTTTTATCCTATTTATGATAGATTATGTTGATTGATCTCAAAATATTGAATGAGATTTGCATCCCTGAAATAACCTTCAACTGGTCATGGTATATAATTCTTTTCAGAAATTGCTGAATTCTATTTACTAGTAAATATTAAGGATTTTAAGTTGATGTTTATAAGAGATAATTGGTCTCTGTGTTTTGCTTTTTCTACAGCATTTGTCTGGATTTAGTATCAGGATAATATTCATGTCATAAAATAAACCAGGAATTGTCCCCTCTTGTATTTTCTAAAAAAAATTGTGTAGAATATGCATATGTTAAGTCTTCTTTAAATATGGGTTAGAATTATCCAACAAAACCACCTGGGCTTGGAGTTTTCTTTTTGAGAGTGTTTTTAAATTATAAATTCAATTTCCTTAATAGTTATACAGTTACTCAAATATCTAATTCATATTGAGTGAGTTGGGTAGTTTGTATTATTGAAGAATTGATCCACTTCATCTAAGTTGTCGAAGTTCTGTGTGTAATGTTTGTAGTTTTCCATTATTGTTTTCAGATGTCTGTAGTGAGATGCCTGTTTCATTCCTTATTGGCAATTTGTGTCTTCTCTCTTTTTTGTCAGTCATGTTGGAAGCTTGCCATGACGTTTATTGATTTTTTCAAAGACCAACTCATTGATTTTCTCTACTGTTTTCAATTTTATTTATTTGTGCTATTATTATTATTATTCTACCTTAGCTTGATTTTACTCTTCTTCATGGTTCTTGAGATTGGAGTTTGAATCCTTGGTTTGAGACTTTTCTCTTTTCTAATGTATACAATTAGTGCTATCAATTTCCCTCTGAGCACTGCTGTAGCTGTGTCCCACAAATTTTGATATATTCTATTTTCGTTTTCATTCACTCCAATGTATTTTTTTCCTTGATTTCTCTTTGACTTATGGATTATTTAGGAGTGTGTATATTAGCTTACAAGTGTTTAGAGATTTTCCCATTATCTTTCTATTATTGGTTTCTGGTTTGATTCCATTTTTGGCCAGAAAACACACTCTGTAAGATTTCAGGTTGTTGAGAATTACTTTATGGACCAGGATATGGCCTTTCATGGAATATGTTTGTGGACACTTGAAAAGAATGTGTATTCTTTTATTGTTGGGTGTATGTTCAAAAAATATCAATTAGATCCTGTTTGTTGATGATATTAAGTTCTATATGCTTGCTAATTTTCCATTAGTTGTTCTATTAATTGCTGAGAAGTGTGTTGAAGTTTACAACTATAATCACTGATTTGTCTATTTTTTTTCTATTTTATCAGTTTTTACTCCACATATTTTATAGTTCTTTTGTGTAAACACATTCAAGATTGTTATGTTTTCTTGTTGGATATTCTTTTTATCAATTTATGATATTTATTTCTGTCTTTGGTAATTTTTTTTACTTTGAAGTTCTTTTACTTGATATTAATCTTGCCATTTCTGCTTTATTTGTTTGCATGAGACATAGATATAAGGTGTATGTATTACATATGTATATATACAGATACACATAATATGTTCATATATATATATGTGTTGTCTCCATGCTTTTACTTTTTTTTAAGATTTTTATTTATTTATTCATGAGAAACACAGAATGAAATAATGAGAGAGAAGCAGAGACACAGGCAGAGGGAGAAGCAGGCTCCTGCAGGAGCCTGATGGATGACTCAATCCCTGGACTCTGGGATCACATCCTGAGCCAAACGCAGATGCTCAACTGATGAGCCACCGAGGCATCCCTCCATGCTTTTACTTTAAATCCATGTATATCATTGTATTTGAATTGAGTTCCTTTTGAACAGTATATAATTAAACCATTTTTTTAATCCACTGAGTATATCTCTGCCATTTAATTGGTGTATTCAGACAATTTACATTCACTTACATTCACTTTAATTTTTCTTTTTTTTTTAAGATTTTATTTATTTATTCATAGAGACACAGCTAGAGAGAGAGAGGCAGAGACACAGGCAGAGGGAGAAGCAGGCACCATGCAATGGTAGCCTGATATGGGACTCGATCCCGGGTCTCCAGGATCAGCGCTAAACCGCTGCGCCACCGGGGCTGCCCATAATTTTTCTTTTGAAAGAGAGAGAGAGAGAAAGGGAAGGGGAGAGGGGGAGAGAGAATCTTAAGAGAGCCCCCTGCAGGACCTGATCTCATAACATTGAGATCATGACCTGAGCTGAAATCAAGAGTCAGAGGCTTAACCAACTGAGCCATCCAGGCACCTGTCAATTTAATTGAAATGTTATGGCTTAAGTCTGCCATTTTATGCCTTGTTTTTGTTTGTTTGTTTGTTTGTTTGTTTGTTTTTCTTTTTGTTTTTCATATCCCCTATCTTCTGTGGGTTATTTAAACAATTTTCAGAATTTTGACTTACCTAGTATTTTTCAGTGTATTTCTTTGTGTACTTTTTTAGAGGTTGTTTTATGTATTAGGGATTTTATATATGTAACCTCACAGTTTCCTGGTGTCTTGATTTTCTTGTTCAAGTAAGGTATAGAAACTTTACCTCCATTTTTGTATCTTAATCCATACCCATTTGTGATAAAATTACCTTAAATATTTCCTCTACATACATTTAGAACCACATCAGATATTTTTAAATTTTTGTTTCTGCCATCAAACATTTAGAAAACTTCAGAGAAATATATATTATTTTTACTTGTATTTTTGGTACTGAATTCTTTATTCTTTTCTAAAGGTCCAAGATTCTACTTTTATCATCTCCTTTCTTTCCAGACACCTTCCCTAACTATTGTTTCAAGGTGGGTCTACTGCTGAAAAATTATATTATTTTTCCTTTATCTGATAATGTCTTGATTCCCCCTTCATTCCTAGAGGATATTTTCCATGGATATAGGATTATAGACTGACAGTTCTTTTCTCAGTCGTTAAAAGTATTGTACCTCTTACTTCTTGCCTCCATGGTTTCTGATGAGAAATTTACTTGTCAGAATTGTTCTTCTAAAGAAAGGTTTGTTGTTGTTGTTGTTGTTGTTGTTGTTGTTGTTTCTCTTGCTGCTTTCAAGATTTTTTCTTTTCTTTAGTTTTCAGAAGTTTGACTATGATGTGTTTTGGTGTGAATGTCTTTGGCTTTTTTCTTGCTTGTGGTATGCTCAGCTTCTTAAATCTGCATGCCTTTTACTAAATTTGGGGAGGTTTTGGCCATGATATTTTTAGCATGTTTTATGCCTTGCCCTCTTTCTCCTCTCTCTGTGGATGGCACAAATATTTTATCTTTTATTATAGTTCCACAGTTGCCTGAGACTCTGTTTGGTTGTTTTTTTAAAGTAAATGTTCCTTGTGTGGTTCGGATTGGGTCATTTTTTATTGTTATTGCTCCTGCTTCACTGGTTCTTTCCTTTGACTTCTGCATTTTTAAATCTATCATAGTTGTCATGTTTTTAAGTTATAAAATTTATATCTGATTATTCTTGGCAGTTCTTTGATAAGACATTTATTTGTTTTTTTTTGTTTGTTTGTTTCAACCATATCATAATTTCTCATTGAACCATTTTCATCATGGCAGCTTTAAAATCTTTCTAAGATAATTCTAGTATCTCTATTATCTTGGTGTTCATGAGTATTGATGTCTTTTTACATCCAGTTTGAGATGTTTCTGCTTCTTTGGCAGATGACTTTCAGTTGAAACTTGGACATTTTGGGTATTCCGAGACTCTGGATATTATTTAAACCTTCTATTTTACCTAGCTTCCTCTGACACTACTCCAGCAGAGAAAGGAGGTACACCTTGTCATTGTCAGATATAGACAGAAGTCTAGGTCTCTTCCTCTTGGCTAGCATTGACACCTGAGTGAGAGGGTTCTATGCTCCTGCTGGGTGGGAGTGAGAGTTCCTCTTCTCTGGTAGGCCTCCATTGATACTTTCCTCACTAGAAAGGATATCAGTGGTTTGTTACCACTCCCATCATGGCCTCTGCTGGCACCTTACATGTTAGGGAATTGTAGGGCTAGGTAGTTTCTAATGTCTTGACTCTACGCTAGGCCTCCTCTGTCCAACATAATCTTAATAGGGAGGAAGAATGGTGACTCATTATTGTTGACTTTGGGTGGAAGTCCAGAATCCCTGTGTAGTCTCCACTGACACTACATTGGGTTAGGGTAGGGACCTTGTTATCCCTTGACAAGGACAAAAGTCCCAATTCCCTACTCAGATTTCCTTACACTACCCTGAGATTGGGGAAAGGAAGTTGGGATGCTTTATTCTAGCCTACCAAGGGTCTGCAGGAGGCTCCCCATCAGGCTTTTGCATGTATAGGGTGTCTGTTTGTGTGGTATCTGACTAGAGCAAAGTGGTACCTTTGCCCTAGTACTTTCTGTCTTTCTAGGCCACTGCTTTCTTGGTCCCTTGGCTACAAAGAACGGGCTTTTGTTGAGGCTTCTCTTCAGAAGTTGGTGTTTCTGGGTTGCTGGCTTCTTCAGCTCCAAGTTTTAGACATATGAGGCAAAAATAAAATCCATGGAACTCACCATGATATTGTTCCTTGGGTCCAGAGGTCCCTGGCTGTTCTGTCTTCTTCTTTCCAACATTCAGAGTCTCCTTACATTTATTTTATGTATGATGTTCAGGGTCTTTAGTTTTACCTAACAGGAGAATTAGGAAAAACTATCTACTACATCTTCCTGGAAGTGAATTTCTCCTCTTTTTTCTTTCTTCTTTCTTTCTTTCTTTCTTTCTTTCTTTCTTTCTTTTCTTTCTTTCTTTCTTTATTTCTTTCTTTTTTAATTAGGAGGGCAGCATGCAATTTTTTGCACTTGTTTCTTTAAGGAACTTAAACAGAATTATGAAAAACTAATACATTTTCTATTAAAAAGAGAAATTTGAGACAACACATGTCTGTCTATGATTTATCTTTCAATATCAGTTTCATTTCTACTTTCTAATTTCTACTAGTTTGTTTCTTGGTTACTTTATCGCCAATTCATGCTCCTTTAGCATTTATGGCAACACTTACACTTAGAAGTGAGCTTTTCTTCACTTCAGAGTTCTCACTGAGTGAGTCCCTAATGTGGGCATGTTCATTTGATTCATTGCTGTTCCCTTGTGCCTGTCACAAGGCCAGCCCACATACCAGTGCTTAATAAATATCTGCTGAATAAGTGACTGAGAACTGAAAATTTAAATTTTTCATTCTATGAGAGCTCATCTATTTTATGCTTGCTGTGCTGAAGCATGGGGCACATGTGTCTGCCGCCTTTGCTTGATTCCCACCGGGCACACTAAGCATGTGCTTAGGGGCATTAACAGAATTTGTCCAGAACTCTGTAATCTAGAAGAAAGCAATTTAATTTCAGCACATGTGTCAGTTTTTGTTTTATGGTTTAGAATTGTTTGTATTTTGAATCACAAACGTGGAGGACTCCAGTATGATTCCTGTGTGTGTATGTGCGGGCGCGTGTGCACATTCACTCCTATCACTTTTAAAGAAAGTGACCCAAAGAACATGCACAAAAAAAGACCATGGAATTTTTTTAGGAATCTAGAAAACAGACCCTGGAATCTTTTTTTTTTTTAAGTAAATCATTGTTTGATGATCTTTTAAAATTTTTGTCATGTAATGTGCAATGTGTGTTCATACATACATGGAGGGGAGATAATGTTAGCCCACCATTTTATAAAGCCCTGAATATAATTTTACATTTTTTTGCAAAGATAACTATACTTTAGATAAAGATCTCCCATCATCAAACCATGTTTAAATGCAGGTTAGTAGAACATGATTCTTTTTAGTACTCCTGAGTATGTTTGGTTTAAATACTAATCATAATACTTGCTTTCCCGCCTAGCTTTAGATTCTCTTTAAAGTAATGGTGAAAATACTTAATTCACTATTACTTTTATTAGAAAGTCTGGAAATGTTCGTCTGTGGACACTTTCGTCACCTGCTAGAATGGAAATTCATTGAAGAGGGGGGACCATTTCATTTTATTGCCTAAGAGGTGTTGATAACATGCCCCACATCTTTCAAAGACATCTTTCATGCCAAACAGGCAAAGTGTAGCTAACGAAGGAATAGAAAGAGCACTTCTTACATGAGTCATTCTCAGAAAACTTGCAAGGCAGCTGTGCTAGGTACTGATGAGGATTACCACAGAACCCAGTTGCAAGATTTTGTGCGGTCGAGGAGACAGCTGCCTCTCTCAGGGGACCACTTGAAAGGGGATTGCAGCAATAACGCATCTCTACTGTTGCTGGTGGATTTTGTGGCCGTGTAGTACAAAATCAGTGCCAGATAAAATCAGAAAGTAATAGAAAGCAAGAAGAATCTCACAGATTTTAAACGTTAATGTGAGAGACGACCACAAATGTCCTGAGCTTGTTGCATTTACTAGCTAGGAAAAGGAGACAGAGGAAGGGATGCCTTTAACTCAGAAAACTTGCAGGGCTTCGGTCTTTTCATTTGAGAACCATTTGGGTGTGTTGTGAAATCAAGTTGCAGAGTAGGCATGTTCAGACCTTTATTTGCTACAGTTAGTAGGAAAGATTTCCTCCCCCCCCCCAACCTTAAATAAAAGAAGCCAGAGTTTTCTGTGCAAACTGAAACAGGCGTTGCAAGAATCAGATTCACTTTGGACGAGTCTTCACATTCCAAGTCATCATTGCATTAGGCAGCACAATTCCATCTCTGGTTGATGGGCAGAAAAAGTGGGCAGCTTGCCAGGTAGACGTTTCCATGACTCCCAGCCCCCAAAGGTGATGCGTTTTTCAGCTAATTCAATGAAGAGTGGGCTGAACTTTGGGTCTAAACGAGACAATAGCTGCCTTCGCAGTATCAGCAGAATGGTTGATGGGAATGCACTCTACATTTGGCAGAGAATCATGTGACCCTACGACTGAGATTTTGTGATGGTGCCAACGGAGACTTGGAAAGCAGCAACCGTCCTGACTTTTTTCTTCTTTTCTAGCATGGCTCAGAAAATGGTGGATCTTAATACTTGACTTTAGCCAGACTCAGCAAGCGACTGAGCTTTGAAGCACAACTTCGCCTTTATTCTGGGTTTTTGGCAGGCCACCAGGAGGCTGTCCCTTTCACGCCTGATAAATTCTGCTGCTTATCTCTAAATAGGAAAAAAAAAAAAAAAAGAAAAGAAAAGAAAAATATAAACAGAATATTGAGGCATAACAAGTGAATCCTAAAATTGTATGTGCTTTTTGTTTTTTGGCTTTTCTTACTGCTGATTTTTTAAATGTTAATACCCTTTCTGCTTGCTGAAGAATCCAAGTACTTTTTTTTTTTTTTTTTTTTTTTTTGGTTTATAATGAACAGGCATTTGAACAGGGCAAACAAGACGGCCGCAGCAGTGAGCATGAGATCATTGCAGCAGTGTAGCAAACTGGCACCCTGCCTTCTCACCCTTTTGGTTCAGGAGACAAACGTGTGCAATCCTCATTTCTAAAGTCAGCTCAGCCTGGAAGGATTCCTGGTCTCTCCCACCTTCTACCATTCTGCTGCCAGGGACAGCAAGGATTGGTGCAGCTTCTGCGCAGTGCTTTGTGCCTGGAATACCGAGAAGGAAGAAAAAGAAGACAAGCACCCTGGTCCTTTTTATCCAAGAAATAACAGGAGCCCCGAAGAAAAAAAATCTGAGTTTGTCCTACTCCATGCAACAGTGCTGAAAAAAAATGAGACGCTCCTGCTCAAAAACAAAAACAAAAACAAACAAACAAAAATCCAAACCAAAACAAACCAAAAAAAAAGCAAACATTGGCTTGTATACCTACAGAGACATCGGGCTTTGTAAAGCAGCTTTGTAAGGCAACATTACCAAATGAGCCTTCCTTATTTTTATTATTTCAAAAATATGGCATAAGTAGCAATATATTGCACTTGGTGAAATCGCACCTTTCATATCAGGTATAACTTTTTTTGTTGTTTCTTTTTAAGCCTACTCTTAGATAAAAAGGGATCCTTGAACTTTCAATGTACTTTTATTTAGCTCATCACCCACTTTGCTCTTATTAACTTTTTCCTTTTGCTTTCTTGCTCTAATCCTGATTAGAATAGAAACTTGAGTAAAAATAGAAAAATGTCTATGGAAAAAGGCGGTACATGTTTTTATTTTGGTTATACATCAAAGTTTGGAAAGACATTAATATGTTGTCTGTGCTTTTCGTGTACAGTATTAGTTTTTGCTATCTAAGAAAAGTGAGCGTTTAGTCCTCGTTGTTTAAAGAAACTAAATCTTTCATTTGCTGTGACTCATAATTTGAAATGTGAAAGAAGAAACTTTTTGAACTTCTAAAAAAGGGTCATATTAGAAGATACATTAAACTGCTGATAAATAAAATTAGTTTGGGGGAAGTTGTATTTAAAATTATTTACCAGGATTTCAGTAGAACCGAAGTAGGATGAAAAGATCATGTTCTCAGTTGCTAAGTAGAAAAGAAGCTTGTTCCACAATAATACTCTCTTTTAAAATATATTTTAAAAGAAGCATTTGTCTCAGGGCAGTTACAGAGAATGTTGGAAATATCCATTAAGTATTTTAGTGGAAAAAGTACATACAAACTTGTTTTAAGTTTAAAGCAGTGATTGGCTCAGCAGATAAATGCATTGCATTCTAATTATTTTGTCTATTTGTAGAAGGAAATTGCTAAGCAATTTAAGCATTTTATAACAAAACCCAGTTTTGCCTGGTTCAATGGGAAAGGATTAGCAGACGTATTCCACCTATTTTAATTTTGATTAAAACTGTTTCTAAACATGTTTTAAAAATGCTACAAAGAGAAAGTGCTCCTTAAAAATACAATGTATATAAATGAAGACGATAATTTGCACATTAAGAATCAATGCTATAATATTTTCCATGAAAAGAATAAACTTTGAGCAAACTGTTGTGCTTTTAAAATCATATTTTATCATATTAAAATATGTAGGGTAAACAAAGAGAAAATATTATAGGACTGATGAATTCTACTTCCTTTTTTGTTATTTCTATGAAGAATTATGGGAAATTACAATTACCCTATATAGTGATAACATTCAAATAAAGCGTTTTATTAAGTTTATCGGTTATTGTTCACTAATTATTTAAAAAATAGCTCTTGTTCCTTTATGCTGCCTCAGCTAATGGAACATCAACTTTCACAGGCTTAATTAACATTTATAAACCTGTTTTCATGTTTCAAGATCCTTTAGTTGAAAAACATTATTTTAAATGTTATTTTTAGGAGCCATTAATCTCTACACTCTTAATTATCTTATTAAGCTCCATGCCAAATCCAAATCTCTTTTCAGCTTTCACTAGTTCATTGTGCAAAACCTAGTCGCTTCTTTAACAGCCATGCCTCCTTTCACTTTCAAAACTGTTACTGTGAAAACAACACCAACCAAAATGAACGCATAAATGCAAACTATGAAACCACATTATATGTCATATGAGTAGCCTTGGGTGGGGCTCTTTGAGTCTTCCAAGCCTTTAAAAAAAAAAAAAACTTTAAAAGCTTTTGCCCATTTTGATATTGTGTTTTCTTCTCGATCATCTACCTTCATTCCCACCATCCAGCCAGATGATCCTCCTAGACAGCAGTTGTCTGATATTTCTCCTTTTGTGGTTGTTTTAGGGAAAAACTTAAAATGGATATGAGAAGTGAAGAAAGTGATCATAGGAGAAAATCATCTCAGGTAAAAACAAAAAGCAAAAAAGCAATTAATATTTAATATTTTTAAAGAAAAAAACAAAACAATGTTGACTGTGTTTAGTTATAAGAATTCGTTTCATAGTCTTTATGGATCTAGTTGTTGGAATTTTCATTGATGGTTTGAGAATTTATACTATTTCCTACCTTTGTGACAAATTTTTGTCTGAGTTTATGATCAATGTACAGTTTTAGTCCCTTTGAGTTATGTATCTATATATCCATTCATATATCTATATATCCATTCACATAACGATTGCATAGAAAGTAATTTTGAAAAAGAAATTTTTTTTCATTTGTCATACCATATAAAAGGAAGTAAATCTGGAGGGAAAGAATAAAGTTGTGCTTTTTAGAAGAAATAACCAGTAAGAGAATGAAACCAAAATATACATTCTTATACTTATGATAAAACCCAAAACAAATGTTGCTTTTTATTTCACATCTAAGTTTATGAATATATGTTGGGATATTTTTACTATAATTGAATGCAATTATGACTGTTGATTTTTTACTATAGTTTTTAATCAGTATGGGAATAATTAGAAAATAAATAATGCTGAAAAATTATGTAGACCAAATTATCTATATAAAGTCTATAAAACATATTTTATTTATTTCAAAACATACAAAAACACTAAGGAATTTTAATGCAGTATTAGTATTTTTCACAATGAAGATATAATTTAGAAATGCTATTAAATATTGTAGATGTGAGTGAAACGATTAATGACTGTACAACTTAAAGTTTTGTTGCTGTTGAGCTTAAAATCCTAAAAAACGTGTATGTGGCTGGCTTTTTGTTTATTCTTTGTGTGTTTGCTTATTGTCTGGTGGTTTAAATTTTTTTTAACAACAATTTATTTTTGCCCAACCTGTTGACCAGGTAAGAGTTATATGTAGCTACATATTATGTTTTCAGAATATCTTTTTAAAAAATAAATTTAAATACATTGGTTTAAGAGGCAAGCTATATCTTTTTTTATGCAATAGATCTGGAGTATAAGTTGTAGTAGTAATAACATTGCTAGTAGTAATAATGCTGTTAATATGTCATTAATTTTAGTTTTCTGATAATAATTTATTCAAATATTGTTAATGTCAGTATTATTCCAACTATAGACACATATGTATACATTTAAGACTTTTTAGTAACTTCCTGTGTTCTCTGCCTTGTTAACAGGATCTTACTTCTTTTATGAGAAGGTTATAATGTTACCCATTCCTTAAAACCACTAACGGAGGTCTTATAAAAGAGTTAAAACAAGCACAGTCTGACTCTTACACAATTAGCTTAATAGTTAATTTGGTCTTAATTATAGCCTGGTAATACTACATTCATGCCTCACAATTACATAATTCATACATGCATGTATGGATCCTTTTTTTTCTTTTAAAACTCATTATTAATTCTAATAGTACAAATCCAAAATATTCACTATTAAAACAAAAGCAATCTATAAAAAATATTTCAGTATACTATTCTCTAAATTTTCCTGTATATAAACCTGTATTTAGTGTAGAATTTTTATGAAGGCCTTTAACTGGGAATATGTATACTAAGAGCATTTTAGCATTAAACATATTTGTAGTAAAGGATCAATATTATTATTTTCATCTAATTTCATCAGATATTTACAACGAATTCTGCATTAATGGGGAGCCCAAGTGAGATGTTGCCCATTGGCATAAACCCGTAGATCCGATCTTGTGGTGAAGTGTACGGCACAAGCTCGCTTCTATGGGTCTGTGTCAGTGTGGTCATCTAACAAAATGCTATAAACAAATGCTGTTAAATAATATTTCAGTCAAATTCCTGTTAAACTTTAGTTGATTAGTTTTGAAATATTTATAGTTTCCTTTGTTTTTCAAGTATATATTAACCCTCATCAGTCTTTAGAGGCAGGTGTCAATTGTCGACCACAAGGAAGGGTTTAGAGCATAGTCATTCAAGTTTGAATCCAAGTATATAGTAAATTACTTAAGAAACTTGAATTTTTCTATAGCAAGTTTTAAAACGAGATCTGAATAGATGCTGTTCAGAAACTGAAGTTCACATTATAGTTAGTACACCTCATCAACTTCAATAAGAAAATTAAAGGCTGTAACTGGATTTATGTGATACTATTAAGCTGATTTCTCTTGAAAAATCAAGTCGAATGCTTTTGGCTTTTAATATTATTAATTGCTAGCCATGCCAGGAAAGATGTCAGAGGACATTTTGTATGACCTGTGCTGGAAACCCAAGAGGTTAGGATAGTCCTAGTAGACACATATTAAGTTTATTGGTAAAATGTTAGAGTATTATATCTACATCCTTGCCAAGCCCTTAGGTGTATGGCCGCCATATTTGGAGGAGCTGAATGAAGATATGATAAGGAGTTTGAAGCAACATTGGAAGCTGTGTGCATCCGGGTTGAGGTAGTAGGTTGTATGGTTTAGAGTTACACCCTGGGAGTTAACTGTACAACCTTCTAGCTTTCCTTGGAGCACACTTGAGCCATCGAGGAATTCTTCACCACTTTTATCTGATCAAGCCAATTGCTGTGCAAGAAGGTAATGTGTCATGAGTATTTTAGATAATCAATTTGAGCCTTTCTTACATTAAAATTATCCTTTCATCCCTAAATACTAGATTATTCCATTTACATATACTTATAAACACTGACAAGTTGGTAGATTTTTAATACGTTGTTACTCTATGAGCACACATTTTCAACTGTGAAAATAGTGACTGGTGAGTAGTGACTTAAACCACATTGATATTTCAGTTTTTCAGTCAGATTCACAAAATTTGGCTCTTAATTTTGCAACTAATCATTGGTCTTTTTTTCTATTTTTATTGGCTACTTAGACACTACAGTAAAAAAGAAAGAAAGAAAAAATCTGCTAGTGTCAATAGATCTAATAGCACATTATCTGAGTCTTTCTTATGACACATCACTTTCTCCCTTATGTTATGATTATCTATGTGCTTGTTTATTTTTTCCATTATATACTAGACTGTAAGCCCCTTGAGGGCAAAGTCCATGCCTTATTTTTCATTGTATCCCCTACAGTGCTTTACACATAAGATCTAAATATTTATTGAATGAATGAATGGAGTATAAGATCTCACCCTGTGATGAGTTTCTTTTGAATATTTGAATGAATTACAACAGTAGTCACAAACTTGAGTATTGTTTGTTAATCCTAAAATTTGCCTAAATTTAATTCCCACACTGTGCTGCATCAGTAATATACTTGTGGTTTTTGTTTTGTTTTGTTTTGTTTTTGTTTTTGTTTTTTTTTACTGTGTTGAGTATGTCCATTCATAGTGGACATAGATTTAAAACTTAGAATTGCCTTTTCTCTAGAATAAAAAGAATAAAGCAAATTCATTTTTATTAATAAGTTCATTATATAGTTTATAACCCTAAATTAAGATTGTGTATTTCTTTTGAATTTTTAAATTCTTTTGTTTCGAGATGAGTGGTTTTTCTTTCAACATCAATTTTATAAATCAGCTTTTTGTATTTTGTATACTTCCCTTGTCTTCTGCCCTTTATTTTTGTACAGCTACATTTGTTGAATAAACCAGAAACAACTAAACCAGAAACATGTCAAGAAATTAATAATAAATATGTGAAGTACAATTGAGAATTGGATCACATTTTTTTTAAGGGGAAGACACCCACAATACTCTGTCAATACAAAACAACTGGGTCTCTTTAGAGTACATTAACTTGCCATCAATTTTAGTGGCAGCAAATGATGTAGTTTATAGAGACAGTCTAGTTTATATAGATCATCTTTGAGTCACAGCATTAAATAGGTATCAATATTAGAAATTTAAACTCTAAGTATGAAATATTGACTATATTAGAAACAATTTTTAGATAATAAATATGTTAAGAACCATAAGATCCTGAAAATGTGGTGATGAGCTTCCTATTAGAATGCTCTGGCATCCAGAATTATCTCAGAATCTAGAATTCACCAACAATGGTGAAGAAGGAACTTTTGACTCACCAACAGGAAGAACACATGAGCCTTAGAAAGCTGACTACCAGGCACCATTTGAGCATCTGCCTTTGGCTCAGGGCATGGTCCCAGGATCCTGGGATTTAGTCCCTCATCAGGATCCCCAGAGGGAGCCTGCTTCTCCCTCTGCCTATGTCTCTGCCTCTTTCTGTGTGTTTCTCATGAATAAATAAATTAAAATCTTGAAAGAAAAAAGAAAGAAAGAAAGAGAAAGAAAGAAAGAAGAAAGAAAGAAAGAAAGAAAGAAAGAAAGAAAAGAAAGAAAGAAAAAGACTATCAATGATTTCAAGCAAAATTATTTTATTAGTAGGTAGAGGTTAAAGACTATGAGTCTTCAAGGACTAATCAAGAGATAATGAACAAGAGGCAGGAGACATAGATAAGAGAGTGAGAAAGATATGGAGAAAATGAAGAGTTGAGAAGGAAAGTACTCCTAACAAAGAGTAACAATTTTGTGTAATGGTAGCAGTTATACACAAGATGGAAGAAACAAACAACTGAGTGGTAAGCAGTTACAGCTTTGTAAATAGTTTTGTAGCAATAGTTTTGTACAATAGCTTTGTAGCCTTTGAGAGCCTATAGTCCCTTTCGTGTGTGTGTGTGTGTGTGTGTGTGTGTGTGTGTGTGTGTGTTAATGTGTATGTATCCTAATACTCTTGTGTACAGATTTGGAGACCAAGTCAGTGTCACTGATGGGCCAAATCAAATAGATACTATAGTCAAGAAATGCCTGTTTCCATGGGTGCAGTAGAGTTAAGTATATCACAGAAGTCAACTGTGAGGTGCAATTTAATGAAAGGCTTAGGAAAATACTATGACAGATGCATAGAATCATAGTCTCTCATCTGCCCTATCTAAAGTGAACTGGTATTATAGAAGAATAGCTGAAAAATTACAAAGATGTAGCTATGATAAAAGGTGTTAGTCATGTGTAAGTCACAATAATTCTGAAAGGCAGAGGATATAATTAGCATCAATGCAGAAAATAAAAACTCCTCTGTGAGGTAACAATACTACATGGGAGGTTCTTTCACTCATGATTAATTATAAATTTGCTCTTCCAGTTATGGGGGTTATTTAACTTACTCTATATTTTCATGGAAAAAAAATGGAAGATGACAGATACACAAATTGATAAGATTAAAGAAACCAAGCTTCAGGACCTCTACTGGTGTCAATATCTAGAAATAGTAAAATTATGTCTAATAAACCGTGGGGGAAATACATTTGGAGAGTTAGCATCAAATGAGAGAACATTTATAAAGGTTGAATAATTCCTGTAAGAATTTTAAGTGGTCAAACTTTATAGCAAGTTTTCCACATTTGGTAATAAAAGAAGTATGAACATTCAGGAAACAATGAAATATCAGTGAATTATTCTTTACCACTATCTCTTTTGATATCTTGAGACTTGCATATACATCTTTATGTTCATAGTAGCTGATTTCCTTTCAATGCTTTGTGGACCAAGGCAGGAAGGAGTAGAGTTGGAAGCACAGAAGCAGGGAGTGGGAAAGGAAAGGAAACGAAAACTAACTGCAAAGCCATTGATCGGACCACACTGGGAAAGTCTAACTTAGTTCATAATACTAGTTCATGTTAAAATTCTTTTTTAAATTTTTTATTGGAGTTCAATTTGCCAACATATAGCATATCATGTTAAAATTCTTATATTGGTTCTTATTCGTATTAAGTTTAGTGAACAATGAGGGAATCAGATACGTTATTTGGCAGTTGAACTGAGCCTTCTTGGAAACAATCCAGCAGTACATGAACTATGCTATTAGAATAAATGAGTCACTTTCTGTAAATAATCATTTTGTTTCCCTTATTCCCTGTTATCAAATGCTGACTCATAGCCTAGGTGATTCCCCAAGATTCCCCCAAATGATGTGATTCAGGATTCTGGCACTGAAAACGTTCTTTGGTACCCATGCCTAGCCTCTTTTCCACAAAATAGAGGAATAATTCTAGAGGTCACTGATCTTGACTGTACCCCTGGCAGCTCCTTAGAAAGCTATAGGGAATGCGTGTGAAAGACCATTAGGTGAAGGGTCTGACACACCAAAAGAGCATTTACCTCTTACGTGTGTATTAATTGCCACCGCCCACCACTACTTCCATGTTATTATCATGTTCTTCAGGATTCATGTGTATCACTTCATCCCCAAAGCCTTTATTCTTTCTCTAAGGACCCCCTTGATTTCGAAGCCTCATAGTCATTCCAACTTTTATTCACACAGAGTTTTCTCTAACTTCCATTAGTACTAAGTCCGAGTACCCAAGGGGACTGTGACTTACCTTTATACCTCCTGTAGTATTACATACCTTTAAAAAAAAAAAAAAACTTGAGTTGTGCTTCAGACCATTTTTGGGCAATGGTAAGAACCTATATACACACCTTAGAATACACTATGCTTCAGCAGTAAATCCTGTGTTAGCTGAGATATTTCTCGACTCTTTAGAATAAATCATTATGAGCTAAGGAGGTGTTTGCTTTTTAACAGTCTATGAGGTCTAATTAAGCCTGTGATATACCACCTGAAGGTGATTTACAAAACCAGCTACTATTATTTATAATAAACCTAAGTCCCTTGAGTACAGAAATATGTGTCTTTTCAAAACTCACAACTCCCTACCCTAGTACTCTGTATATAGGATGAAATTTTTGGTGAATGAACACAAATTTTTTAAGTAAAACAAAAACTTTGTGATACAGTGAGGCAATTCTATATTTAGGTGGACTTCTTCAAGCTCTCAAAGTTTAGCATTTAAGAGAAATTAGGAATATCACTTTTAACCGTGGGGAAGTCTGCTTGATGGTGGTTCCTGATTTTTAAGTTGGCATTGCGTTGTCTGTGTCTTCATTTTTAACTTCATTCTACTCTATGTGGAATGTGTGGATTAAATAAACTACCCATGCATCTCTCCTATATCTGATCCCCCTTAAATCCCAATTTTGTTTCTTTTCACTCTTGATCCCAGTCATATTCAGCCTTATGTTTTGCATTACTTTTTATATATTTAGATAGTACATAGTGAAGTTAGTTTGTAAGTTGTATGATTCATGTGCACTTTTACTTACAAGGAACTTAAACAGTACTTTGTTGAAATTAAAAATAAAATCTAGATTTATACATGGTAAGAATCTCAGAGATTAACAGCCCATTTTCCAGATGACCAAACTGAGGCCCAGAATGTTTGATGATTTTTGTCAGAACCAAGCTACTAGTAATGGATACAGCCTAGTTTTCTATCCAGGCCTATGCTCTATGCAAGAATATATATTTTATGTTTGCTATTAGTAGATTTTTAAGTAGCAGCACAAAGCAAATTTTAATTAATTGATTGAAATAAGATAATAAGACTTTATTTCTGAAAGACTACAAATAACAGTAATTTATCCACAGACTCAAAGATGATAAATACATAATTATATCATTTAAAATGAACTCTGTATTCATTTTATTTTTTTCTTTTCAAGTAGATGTGTACTCTTTTATTTTTCTAGGCATAGAGAAAAATTTATCTATCTTCTAGTTCCTCTATGGCATTTCTGCTCTTTTCAGAACCCTTATCCAGGGGAAAGCACTATGGCCTAACACTTAGTGGTGTCTTTCAAGTAAAGAGGGAAGAACTGTGAATTGGTTAACCTGTTAGCATTATATTGCTTGGAAGAATAAAAGTTAATATGAAATAGTAGCCAGAACTAAGTCCCAATCGCCTGTCCCCCATAAGATATACACAATATCATTATGTAAAATGCTGTTACCAGGTATCATGAACTTAAATTGCTTCAGGGTTCAAGCAGTATAGTAAGCCAAATAGAAGACAAGAGGAAGTAATAGGGACTGTGGTAGAACAAAGAAGACATACTCACTTTCAAGATATTTCAAAATGACGTCATCAGTCAATCTAAATTTGGTTCCCAAGGGAAGACAGTTTTCCATCTTTGATATGAAGGCATCACATAACAAAGCAAAATTGCAATAAATCTGCTCTTTAATGAACCTAACAGCATCTTTTCTTACAAATGATCTAGATAGTTGGAAATAGCTAGCTACTTTTAAGTAATCCTAAGGTGTAGAAAAAAAGATTCTTATACACTTCTATGCTGATGCTATTATTTCAAATAAACACATATGATCTATGACAGTCTAAATATTTCCTTGAATTTAATTGACTAATGAAATATATTTACTGATCAAACAACAACTACCAATTGCAATATTAGTTTGATGTTCTTATAATGAAAGAAATGTAGTAGTAGTGGAGTGCCTGGGTGACTCAGTTGGTTAAGCATCCAACTTTTGATTTTAGCTCAGGTCATGATCTCAGGGTTGTGGGATCTAGCCCTGCATCAGGGTCTAACCCTCCCTGCTGCTTGTGCATGCCCTGTCTCTCTCTCCTTCTCTCCCTCTCTCTCTCAATAGACAAACTCTGAAAGTTTTAAGTTTCCATTTGTATCTGAATCTCAATGTGTGAAACAATGAAATCCTTATACTTCCTATTTCTCAAGTAATTGATGCTATAGATGGATAGATAGCATTTTGAAGTCAAAAACAATCAAAAGGTTAAACAGAGTGAACACAATTAAAGTTCAAGGGTTCTCATCTCTATAATGTTTTAGACTTGGGCAACTGAGTAGAGCTCAAGAATAAAGTAACTGGTATTGTTGTTAATTATATTTTATTGTGTGATAATTAAAAGAGCAGTTATGCATACATCTGGAATTAGATCAGGTTCCTGTCCATAAATTTTTCAGTATAATTTAATCCAATGAACTTAAATGTGGCAAATAGAAATGACACAACCAATTATGAAAACACTGAGTTTAGAGTAATAAAGAAGACTGGAGTCTGCAATGTTGCTATGTGTAGTAGAAACCTTCCAATTTAATACAATTAGGATCAGCAATTGATGCCACAGATTCTTAAAGAAATGGATCTTAAAATTAGCACATACATACAGTACACATTTTGTTTAAATTTTAAAACTTGATTATATATTTTCCAGTATTTTTATGTAAGCCAAGATTTTTTTTTTTTTTTTTTTTTGCCAAGAACCAGTTTTGAGTTTGGATTGCTTATTAGATCTTAGTCATCTTATTCTTTTTTTCTTTTTTTTCTAAATCCCATCCTGCATCATCTATGATTTCTCATTTCAGGTGTTTAACAAATGTCTTTAAGTGCAAGTCCATTGCAAAGAAATCTGAGAGCAGAATACTACTTTATTATTGTTTCTAATCATTTAATGTTGTTTTACCTATGTCCAACTCTCCAGCATTTTTTACAGTGACTGAATTTTATAAAGTCTTTCCAAAATGTTGAAGTTTAGAACACCTCTCATTCTTCTTACACTGATATTTAAATTGATTTATATAATATTTAACTAAATTATATGATTTCATATTAACCTAACTGGCATAACTGATTTGGGAACAAACATAATGTATGGCAAGCATAGAAATCACTTGATGGAAGCAGAAATATTTTAGTGTTCTAGAACTTTCTGAGGTGGTGGAAATGTTCTCTACACAGTCCAAATTGGTAACCACTAGGCAGATGTGGCTTTTGAGCATTTGAAGTGTGGCTAGTGTGACTGAAGAATTTTAAGGTTAGTTAATTTTAGTTAATTAAAATTTAAATAGCTGTATGTGGTTAGTAGCTAAAGTATTGGACGGTGTAGTTCTAGAAAGTAGTGCACTTGAATTTAGCATGCTGGAGTATCTGTGGAAAATGTCAGAATTATCTGATTACTGTGATGTGGTAAATAGTTAAGAGTACTTCCTCTGTAGTTGAATTAAGATGTAAGGGAAGATTGGCTTAGGAAACTCAAATTGATTTGAAATTCTTTTTTACTATTTATTTTTCTTATTTTACTGTTTCTTTTTATGTATTTATTTTGCTTCTATTTGAGTACAGATTTAATTTGATGGGATTTTAAAAATTCATACAAAAGAAGGAAGCCAAAACATTAGAAAGTACAGAGGTTTGCAACTCTTTCTGAAGCATTCAATCAACACAAACCTAACTGGAAAGTAAACATTACTTATCATGGTGGCAAAACAAAAACAAAAGTATGTTCTTAATTTAGGATCATGGATCCACAGGAGACATAGGATGAACTTGTTGGTTCTCTGGGCCCTTTGAAAAAGTGTAGAATACTTTAAATGCATGTGGTTGTGCTTATTTTTCTGAGGAAAAAGTCCCAGCACTACTTTGTCATAGCAGTCCATTGATTTCCCAAAAAAGTTAAGAATAACTACATTGAGTTACTGTTTAAGGCTTTTCGAGGTACCAGAAGTTAATTAAGTAGTAAACTGATAGAATTGATGCTTTTTCTTAAAAATATTGTAAATCTGTCTTGCTATACATCCATCCACTTATATATTTCAAATGTAGTTTATATGTGTAGTTAAATATGTAAAATTTTAATTAAACATTACACAATATATAATTTATATGCATTTAAATTAAGATTATACGTATAATTTAATTAATTAACCTGTGGAAAATACTTGAGAAATGAAAAAGAACAGGGTAATTTCTTGGAAGGATTAATAAAGTTGGATACCTAAAACCACTATCATATTAAATTGAACATTCAACTGTAAATTGTTGGAAAAATCATAAAAATATAGATTAAACCATCTCTTAGTTTATTATGTCAGTGCATTTGCAAATGTTCTTGCTTATTGAATCACCAGGTCCATTAAAATGGTGCATTATGGTACAATTTATGAAACACAAAAAGACTGTCACCAGTCCCATACTCAATAAAAGGACTTGAAAATATGGGGAAAATTAGAAAATTGAACTTTTATATGGCTTTAAGAAAAATTAAGGTATTTATGTTTTAATGTGTTCCCCTTTGTGACTAGTATTTTTGTTTAATGCATCAACCACTGGTCCAAACACATCAGATAGGATGGATCCTACTGTAATAGTATTAGTCCTCTTTTAAAAGTGAGAAAACCAGTCAGGGGTTTATGTAATTTTCTACAACCACATAAATAGTAAATCCTAGGACTGAAATGTGTCTTACACCAAAAGAGTTGATTCCAACTACTTTGTTATAATGCCTCCTGTGACAGAGCTCAGCCTCACTTGTTGAGCTGGCCAGCCCTTTTTGTAGAGATTTCCTGGACCAGTGTTTCTTTCAGTTTAGAGATCCACACAACAAAAGTTCAATGGATTCTTTTCTGTTTGGTTTTTTAAAACATGGAATAGCATAAGGATGTCATAAAAACAGCAAATATATTTACTTCTAATGAGAATTTATCAGTTCAGTGTGGTAAAATGTTTATATAGTGATTAAGAGAAACATTGAGCAGCATCTCTCTGTTATAGAAAAGATTACTTCTGTTTTTAAAGTAAGTATTTTAAAAATGGGAGTACAATAAACCATACAGACTACTTGAGAGTAGCTGATTAATATTTGGGAAGGATCTAACATCATTCCTTACATAATCTAGGGACTCAGAGAAGAACTCATTTTTTTCTTTCCCCCTCCTCTAAAAATATTACCTTGACACTTGCTTATTATTCCTTATCTTGCTCTGAGTTTTAAGACCTCCTAGAACAGTGGTTCTCAAATTAATCGCTTGCAGACCTGCAGGGGGAGGGGAATGTGGGGCAGGAGGTGGGTGTAGTTTGAAAAAGTTCTCAGTGTTATTCAGATTTTCCATCTGCATAGGCACCCATTCCAATAGGCATCCATTATGTGGTAAGATTTCAAAGGCCTCAGAAAGGTCACCCCTGCTCAGAAATAGCTTGGTCTTTCATTGCACATTAAACTTGCAACACTGTCATGGGCTATTCCCCCCTCCCCAGTAATAAGGGAATTGAACTCCAGCCCTGGAGTCAGACACACCTGAATTTAAAACAAGTCTCGAGTCAATCACTACTACAAAAGCTGAGCTTTTCACCAGTGCTCTGTAATCTCCATCTGTAAAGTGAAAATTATGATACTAGTATTGCAAGATTTTTGTGAAGATTAAAAGATTATATGTATATGGCATTTAGCAAGCATCGTACCTAGCAGATAATAGGAGTTGAAAGAATATAATTATTATGACCATCATTGACATATGAAATAGTCCAGTGTGCTGTTTACTTATTAAACGTCCCACATGCCCAGAGCTGTGGAATTTACATGGGCAGAGCCAGCCACAGGAAACACTGGGAGGTGATTATTTTCTCTGAGACCTCTCCCTGGATTCCTGACCATCGTGGCTTTGCTGCCTGGATTTATTTTGAATATATCACATTTCAAATATTCTCCTTGTCAGGTCACGGTAGACAAGAAGCCTCACCTTTTCCTTCTGACGTCATAGTTCCTCTACATATGTCTAAAGTTTATTCTTTTTCTCCTTGAATCACATATTTTATAAACATAAGCAATTTATCAGTACTGTGTGTATACAAATGAAATGATAATACTTAAGAGCCTTATTAGTTTTCCCGTCTGTAAATAGGGTAACAATCCCTTCTCACTGCATTTCTCTTTAGTACATTTGTCTCTCTTCCCCTGTCTTTCTCTCTGTTGCTGTGACTCTGTCTCTCTCCCTGCCTCCTCTCTCTTCCCTTCTCTCTTTTGCGTAGATAGATCCTGCTTATATTTTTATTGCTCAATTCTCTACATAATGTCTATTTCCATTACAACACATAAATCACTTTTTTTAATATCTAGCCAAATGCCAAAAGTAGAACATTATATTTACGAGATAAATGAATGAATTATTGAATTAATTAAATCAAGAGCAGCTACAGAAACATAGATTCATTTGAAACTGGAAGGTATTAGCTACCGTGTAATTAAAATACTCATTGTTGGCCTATCTTGGTCATCATCTTGGTCAGGTGATGCCTTTGGAAGCTAGGTCAGTCCCATAATTTCTTCCTAACACATTTCTTTTTATATAGCCAATCATTTCAGTCTGAGTGAGTGCATACACACCATGCCTGTGGAATATGACTGATAACATTAAATATTTCTCACAGAAAATTGTGTGGGTCCCTGTTTCATGATTAAGTTATTTTTATTTTTTCATCTGTAGAAACCAAATTCAGTCTGCCATGCTAGTGAAAACATGCATGCTAGTGAAAACATATTCAGTAGTTTTCTCGTAATATATTTTCATTTAGGTAAAAAGAAGAGTTTGTTTTTTATTTTTTAAATTTTTTGGTGAGAAAGGAAAGTTTGCTTTATTTGGGAAGCCGGCAACCTGGGAAAATGTTCTTATGAACTTGATTCTCTTTCCCTCTTTTCTGCAGGCTAGATACAGTTCTTTGTCAGGTGATTGGATAGTTTCTCAAAGCAGGATAACTTCCGGAGAGGGAGCAACATAGGCATCTGAAGTTTAATGGTATAATGCATCTAGGGCCTCATACCCATTAATCAGGGCTCAAATCTTGTCCTGCAATCTACAGAAAGTCCACACCACATTCCTGGGTCTCGGATGAAGGCCTAAACATGCTTCAAGAGGTAGCATCTTTACCTCCTTGTCCCTAAGCACTTGTTGTTCCTTTTATGGTAGTGTCAGAGATTTCAGGAGCTGAGATAGTGAACTGGCCCATTTTCAAATGCTGATTATTTTATCGAAGACTTTGACAGTGCTATGGCCTTCAGAGTAGATCTTCTCAGATTTGGTGGATGCTTGTTGAGTGCAGGGAAGGTCAACCTTCATTGCTTTAGATAGTTTCATTATAAAGCATGGGCTTTAGAGATTCAGAGGTGCCAGATGTAACAAATAAAAATGTGGGATTATCTATTAAATTTGAATTTTAGGTACACAATGAATAATTTTTTTAGTATCATTATGTCTGATAGTTCATGTTGTTTTCATCGTTTATTGGAAAAAACATTCTATTTTTTTTTTGGCAACTCTTTTTAGGTAGCATTTTCCATAATAGTGTCTTATCCCATTTCTTTATGTATACTGCTCTCTCTCTTTCTTTTTTTTTTTTTCTCTCTCTCTCATTAAGTAAGGGAGTAGTACAGCTAATAAAGAAACCAGAGTAAGATTTAGGATATGAAATACCAGGGGAAAAATACAAAATTAATATAGTAACATATTAAAATCATAGAAAGTTGGAAATAATTTTTTTCCTTTAAATGTTAGGGTTAAGTAAGATAAGTATGAGGTTGCCTTACCTCAAAGGATTAATAAACAAAACAATTTAGCAAATGGTGGTTAAAAAGCAGCAGCCAGTCGATAGCATCAGCATAAAATTCAGGTGACTAAAATGTGTTACAGTGTCAAATCTGCATTACCCGGTGCATTCTCTGCTGTTCTAAGTGGTCTTTGCATTCGTAATGACAGAATTTTGAGGGGTTTTTTTGAGACCTCTGGAGGGAAAGTTTCCCAAAAAAATGAACACTCTGCTTTAAGCGATTTTACTTCTAAGTTCCTGTAAATCATCCCTTGCTTTGCACAGGATCTGTTGTGTCAGTTCCTTTCGAGTCTTTGTTAGCTTTGCTAGCACAGTTAGTATCATAAGACAGATATCATCCACAAAACCTGCACTGGGTCTGTGTTTGCCTCAGACTTGGTGAAAATTTTATATGGCGCCAACAATCAGTGACAGTGACTCCCTCCGTGTGTTCACACATGTCACATCACCATTTTGCACAGCCAGATCTGTTTCTTCCCGACCATCCTTACCACCCCAAGCCTGTGGCTCCTACACTTCGCAGTTGTGCTCAGACCCCCACGGGGGCCAGGCTGCCTGGCTGGGTCTTCTCCCCACACTCATCAACACCAAGTTCTTTCCTATTCTTGTAGCTTTGGGCAGAGAATCACAGACCTGGAGACTCTCAGTGTCACCCATCAAGTCACACCAGACACACATAGCCTTGTCTACGTGCTCACACACAATGAATCTTTTCATTTAATGAGGCAATTTGTCCTGCCAATGTGGCCCCATTTCCCGTATTTCATACAGAAGGATGTGAGCACATAAAGATCAAGAGATTGTTTTCAGTCACATAGTCACAAGTCAAGGCTGGAACCCTGATACCTTCATTACATCAATCTTTTCAGAGACTTCAGGTTTTCCCTCTGTCTTATGGGATCATATGGCCACAGAATGGTGTTTTGGTCAAAAGTAAATGAGAACTTAAAGGATCTAGCTGAACTGTTCTTTGCAGACTTTCAGAAAATGTTTGTTTCCTCTCCCCATTTTCACCAAACTAATAGACAATTGATTGGAATTTATAGATAAAATGTCTTAAGAGACCAGGTTTTGGTTGCTTAGAATTCCCTTTATACCTAGCTGTCTGCCTAACTTGCTTTTTGACCCTGACAAATGTGTTTAATCTTTCTATTCCTAAACATAGTTCTTAGCCATACAATAATGTTCTGTGCTTAAATGATTCCATAATTTTTCTATTTTAGAGTTTGACTCATTAGCACGTAGTGGTAACTCAATGATTTTTTTCCACATTAACAAATACATGAGTAAATAAGAATGTCCAACGTTGTTGTTATTTTCTGGCTGTTTAATGAAACATTTGAAACTAATAGAGGTATTATACAGTTTCTGTGGATATTTTAAAGTAAACTATGGGATATTTTAAAGTAATTGGATTCTTTTAAAAATCGTCCCATATATCTGATTTAGATTTTTACTTAGTTTCACAATATTTCACATGGAACCTCATCGAAGCCTCTGGCTTTCTCCCAAAAGCTCCTTCCCTTCTCTCTTAAGTCCCTACTCAAAAAACTAGTGCATATTTTGTAAAACATTTATTACCTTGTATACACAATAAAGTTCAAATTCCTCTATAGGACAGTAAGGAACTTTACAATTTGTTTCCAGTGAACCAGCATAAACCATGTCAGGCTACCCTGCTATGTCCTGGCCCCATCTCTTGCCAGGCCATACCCATACACCCCTACCCTGCTTTCACCCACACTGGGGCTCCATGCCCAAAAGTTGCTCATGAATGGGGTTGTGGAATGAAAGGCAATAAGGTACATAAGCAGAGAACAAATGTGGCCATATTGTTTTGTAGATGTGGGGGCTGTCTCTTTAAGCCTTCCTTACTCGCTTCATCTAAAACTAGGGGAGTAATACAACACAGAGCTCCTATAGGATTGCAAGAGATATAGGATTTTAAATCTTTATAATCCTATAAAGAGAGGCAGAGACATAGGCAGAGGGAGAACTAGGCTCTTCGCAGGGAGCCTGATACGGGACTTGATCCCTGAACCCGGGATCATGCCCTGAGCAGAAGGCAGACGCTCAACCACTGAGCCACCCAGGTGGCCCTATATTGACTTTCATTCAAACTTCATTTAATTCTCCAGATTCACTTCCTGAAAATCTCTCTTGAAAGTTTTTGAACGTCCAGAAGTGGTCTCTATAAAAATAATCCTTACAAGAGTCAAGAACTCTTCTGGTTCTATCATGCAGTCATTTAACTTGCTCTAGAGTTGTAATGATACATAGTCCTTGAGGCAGGCCTGAAAAAAATTGAAGCTGAAGGATTATTTTTTTCCTGGTAAAGTCTCCAGACATGTGGGCCTTCTATCCTTACATCAAACCCAGTGGTCATTTCTTTTGTCCAACAACTGATTGTTTCAACTTTGATTTCATAATCATTCCTATTTTGCGTTGTCCATGGCTGTCTGTAGACTGCTTTCATGTTTGTTAACATTGTTTGTACTCTATAATAACCTAAAGAAGCAGGAAAGTTATTAAGGTCCATGTTTTATAGATGAGGAAACTAAGATTTGATTTCAGTTAAGATTTCCTTTCTCCCATCTTAGAGTTTACATTGTATAATTTTGCTTCTCACTGCTGGGTTGGAACTGCCTTAGGTCTGTGGCTAACTTATTCTACACCAGTCCCATATTCTATACATATTGTAGACTGGGAGGAGAAACCTAAAATTCTTCCATGTGAGTTCTAGCAAAGTTCCAAGAACAGCCATGGGCTATACACGCATTGAGTCCCATGCTAAAGGCCCCTTCAGTTCCTGAAAATAAACAGCTGGCTGGTTCAGATTGTGGTTTAGGAATGCAAGGCAGCATTTGGCAATTAGCACTTGAACTGAGCAATAACCTTCAATGAGTCTTTCATTCCCCTGCTTAGGCAGAGGGGGATCAACAGAGTGTGCTCCAGTATCAGTTTGTCAGAGTTGAAGTTGCTTGTTTGATGTATAGCTTCAAACAGCTTCTTTAACTTCTCTGTGCCTCTCAGATGCCTCACGGGTAAAGCGATGCCTACTGCAAGGTTGTAGAAAACGGTGGATGAAGTAACAAATAGTATAATGCTGGGTTCGTAGTGAGTGCTCAGTATATACAACTCCTAGTCATTATCATTATTCATGACTTTGTGAAACTTAGAAGCCACATTCATCCAAGCTGAGCTGATCATTGAAAATATGATCATATTTTTCTTTACATAAATAAAGGGGCTGGGGATTCATTTCCTTGTGTATAATTAGGTGATTTCAGTTCATTTTATTTTCAGTAAAGGCATCTTTGTTGTTTTTGACCGTGGTGGAAACTGAGCACCCCTCTCACATGACTGGCACCACGTACCTTATGTTGAAGTTGAATGTGCAGTTACATATGCCAGAGCCTCTCTCAATACTTGCCGGAAATTCATCCCTTTAGGGTTTGTGTGTTAATAATGAAGGATGGAAATCTACTGTAAGCATTCAGTTTGATTTAGACATAGGTTAATATTGTTTGCCTGTAATATATTTAACATTCCAAGGCTCCTTTCTGATTTATTTTATCACATCCATCGTAAAACTAACAATTATAATCACTCCCATTTTTCTATTAAAGCAGCTACGACACAACAAACCAGAGTACTAATATAGCTTGACAAATGATAGAATTTCAAAGCTCATTCTCCTCAAGAAAATGGAAAATATTCTGTGCGGGCAGTTGACAGTAAAAAGGAAATCTCTTCCTGCGAAGTTATCTCGTATAAATATTAATATTCCATATATGGCCATTACTTTCAGCATTTCATTTTCCAAATGCACTTTTTACAAACATGTAATATTATGGTCCATTACCAACCACTAATGGAGAATTTTATGACTAACTTTTGCACCAAAAACGATTATTTGCTGTGTGAGGATAGATTTGCAAAACAAGATATGGTAGCATTTAAATGGCCACTTATTTTTAGAAGACTTCCCTGACAACTGTGGCCTAAAACTTCGATTGTCATCTCATGGCATCATTATCTCCAATGTGGGATTGGTGTCTCTTGCACTTAAGAAGGATAATGGAAGCCAATTTGATTAAAATAGGCTGTTTCTTATCATTAGGAAATTTGGGGATGGAAAAATAATAACTTGCATAATAAATATATAATTTGAAGCCATGTTTATCCTCCAAGGTAATTAGCATTCAATTCTTTCAGCAACCAGGAAGGCACCAGATTTTTCTACTATGTGCTTTTTTCAGGGAGAGTAGTAAGTATAATTTTAGATAGGTCAAACTGAGCAAAGTGAACTATTTCATTTATGGTATGAATATTATGGGAATCATTCTGTAGGGTATTTCTTCTCCTCAACCCATAAAACTGTCCTTTTAAACATGTTTAGAGTCAAAATTTCTAGAGAGATACCGAAGGTTCTCATCTTATCATAGCTTCATAATTCTATCTTATTTTTACTATGTTGGATATCCAGATCCAACAAAGTTATTTTTTAAATGTCTTCCTTTTTTGATGTTGCTGCAGTCCATTTTAAACATTGATATCTGAGGATTAGTTATAATACAAACAAGGATTCAGTAAAATGTATCATTTCCATTGGCTCTGTCTACGATTCATGTACTGAAATAGAAGGTGATAATGTTACAGAAGATGTTTTGTGTTGTTTTGGTTTAAATGGAATTTCTAGGATTTATACATGCCTATTAAATAAACTTTTAAGTATTTGTTTTATAAGGAGTTTCTGTTCTATTGAAATATTGAAAGATGGAAAGGTCTTTCAAATATTGTTTCCACATTGTTTAAAGCATAAACAAGAAGGATAAAGAAAACAATTATTAAATAAAATATAAGTTAAGGGACTCACCTGAAACCACAGAACTAGTTTGTGGCTACACAAAGAATCAAGCCTAGGTTTTCTGATTTGCTGATATTCTTTTCACTACTTCTTTAAAGAAGTCAATTTTAAGACAACTGACTTTAGTTCATGGTTTAATCTTTACTTGCTAACATAAAATGACTTCACACTATTATGGTATTGAAACATACAAAATATAAATGTTAATATGACATCCGATATGTGATAATCATAAGTAGAAATGTAATAAGACAAACATTCATTAAGTTGCTAATTCTGTCCATGTAAATATTTCTGTGAAAAGTATTCTTTTCACCTTAAGGAAGCCAAATAATACCAGTTATTAAAGAAAAGTGAAACCTCTAAATGGTAAAATGCTTCCAGATTTTTACTAATTTAGTCATATGCAATTATTCAGGAACATTATTAACAAGATTTTTTTTTGGCATTGTGAAGATGGGATTCTGCTTTATATATATATATATAAAACATTTGCTAAATCACAAAAGTGAAACCTCTAAATGGTAAAATGCTTCCAGATTTTTACTAATTTAGTCATATGCAATTATTCAGGAACATTATTAACAAGATTTTTTTTTGGCATTGTGAAGATGGGATTCTGCTTTATATATATATATATAAAACATTTGCTAAATCACAAAAGTGATAAATAAGGTTATAAGAGTTAGAAGACTTCTGGAAATGTAGTTCCAAAGAGAAACTTGCTACATTATGGAAGAAAAAATACAATTTAACTTTGATATTTTTCTGTATAATTTGGAAACAGATGAACCATAAAAGATTATGAAAGCATTGTCACATGATCTTTGGAAGATCTAGGACATGAGGAATTTAAGAAGCCCTTCTTATGCACACACATGACATCATACTCTCTTCCTTCCTGGTCTCTTCACCTCCTCCTTCATTGCCTGAATTATTTACCTCTCATACATAGTCTTAAATACCACATTCCCCAAGAATCCTCCCCAGATTCCTGAGGCTATGGAATGACCCTCCAATATGCTCCTTAGTATCCTGTAATTTTCCCAACATTTGTCATGTGTGTTACTACAGTTGCCTATTACCTGGCATACGTCCCACTAGACTCTCCGCTCCACCAGGAAAGGAGCTGGGTGTCCCATTACCTGGCCCAGAGTTTCACAAATAGTAAGTTGATCATTGATTGGACTGAAATATACTGAGGTTAACCAAGCCCTGTGTAATTCTGTATAGTTTACATACAAAGAGTATCTTGTGAAGCTCTTTACATCTTCTTATTTCACCCATATTACAGATGAGGAAGCTGAGACTCATGCAGGCTAACAGGTGTAGGATGTCACACACCATAAATGGGCAAAGTAAGGAAATCCTGCCCATTTTCTTTCCTCACTTATTCTTTCATTCAGCAGATTTGTGCTGAGCATCCTCTACATGCCAGACATTATGTCAGAGCTGGAGATCCAAAGATAAATAGGTTAAGACCTTCTGAAGCTCTCTGCCTTAGTCAGAAAAATAGACTATAAACAGTAATTATAATACAGTATGATAAGGGCCTTGACAGAACAATGTATTCTTGCGCCGTGGGATTTCTAAAGAAGGAAGAAAGATTGTGCATATTCATTTGCACTATTTTAATTTTTAATATTCTTTTAATACCCTTTTATGTCTGAGTGTGTAGTATATAATCACTCTTAGAAGAAGGTATGCAAAGACCTATGCAAATTGATGAAATTTTAAATATTGCAATAGTATTGTTAAGTGAATCAGTTTTCATTATTGTTCTTATTATATATTGAGTATCAAACAGAAGTCTGTATAGAGCCTAATTTGTGATAGTTTCAAATGGCTGGCTTAGGCAAAATTATCATCATTGTCATTTATACTTGTTAGAATCCTAACATAATTCTTAAGAGAATTATCATAAACACATTAAGAAGAATGGATGAGTGGAACAACTAGGGTAGGAGTGCAATATGGCATGAAGAAGGCTTAGGGTGAGTCAGGGACTCACAAGACTGTTCTAGAAAACAACTGTGTGCCTGGGTTTTGATCAGAAGTTCATCTGCTAAAAAAAAAAAAAAGAAGAAGTTCATCTGCTGTTTTTAAAAATCTTTTATAAAAGAAAAACTAATTGGATAAAAAGATTTATCTCATGTTTCAAAGTTTTAAAACTATTCTTCAGATAAAAAAATATTGGCAATTAAAGTATTTTACTGAAAAGATGAAAACTATAGGTAAATGCCATTATAGCCTGAGTCTATTTGCACTATTTACTAATCACCCAGCCACTCAAAATGAAAAGCTCATGAAGAACAAGCCATGAATATACCAGTTCCTTGAGGAAAGGGATCTTGCCTTATTAATCTATTTCCACTGCTAAGTATGCTGTCTTATCATTGAAAAGACTTCAACCAAGACCAGATAACTCTCTCAACTTCATGCTTTAATTTAGAAACAGAATAAACAAAATAAGCATTGAAGAGACCTAAAACATATGTGGATAAAGTGTAGTTCTGCTTTAAAAGCGATTTCAGAACCCTAAGAACATCAGTGTCAGTGATTGAGAGCAAGGGAACCCACTGAGTGTTTAAAAGTAATACCTGTTTCCTACTGAAGCAGCCAACCAATGAAAATGGATGGAAGCCAAGAAGAGCACAGCCACCCCTCCCAAGCATCTAAAGAATGCACATTTTACACATTCCAGGAGCACCTCCCCCGCTGGTGACTTTGCTCAGCCCAGTGGCTATCCACCTCAAATTGCCTTGTGCAAAAATTAATAGGGGTAGAAAAAGAGAGATGCTATTCTGGAATTGTCCACACTGGTAACCCATTCCCTTGTAATTAGGAAAAAGTCACAATCCTATTATGAGAAGGGGAAAAGGGTGACCCAAAAGTTTCTGGTACAATGAAAAGATTTACAGGAATAAACACAGTAGCCCGCATAGAATTTGCTGGGCATTTTTTTTCTTCTGGACACTCTTTATAATTCTTTGGTTAAATCCCCATGTGATCACCTTCAAATGATGCTTTTATTTTCCCAATGTAAGAATGCAGAGGAGGCGTTTAACTGTCTTAGGACTATCTCACCTGTGGTTGAGTACTGTGAATGGCTTTCAGGAGTCCAAAATCCCTCCCCTTACCAGTTTTCAAAAACCATCTGATTGCTATGTACAAATCAAGAATGTCAGAAAACTCATTCCATCCTTAATTACCAGAAGAAGTAAATCAGCATAGTGCATTAAGTGTGCTACATCTCTAGTTTTTACTGCTGTGTAGATAGATACCTCTGGATACTCCTCAACGGACACTAGAAATTCTTATGTATGTAGGTGATTTGCTTCCAATTCCTTTGCTTTCTATCAATAACATTGATTTTTCTTAGTAAACTTCTCATAAAACTACCAAGATTCAAAAATTTAAAAAATAAGTTTCACATAACAAAAATTTCTGTCGTAATAAAGAAAGATAATTGTAGTAAGGTCTACTAATTATCTATTTAGTATGATTTCACTGTAAAACATGCTTTTTTTTACCTTGTTTTTTATATTAACACCTGTCATAAAACATATTTGATCCCCCCCCCTTTTTTTTTTACCAGACAAGCATTATGCTTGATTCTTTTTTTAAGAAAAATCTTTATATTCTAGCTTCATATTCTTGGGGAAAACCTAATTTAACATTTAATTTTCATTACAATCGTGTATTAACTTGAGATTATAATCCTGCTTTTAATAATTCCTCTCTTTTTAAAAAATTCCTCTCTTTTCTAAATTATAGATGTGATAAGATGGTAGTGTGTGTTTGCCTCTGAACAAACCCTGCGCATATTTCAGCCTTGCTTTTGTATAAACATTATAAAGTATTCTAAAATAAATGGCATTTATCACTGCCTGTCATGTTGTTTGCTGTTGAAAGCGAATTTTATACTAGTTCTAGTTGACTCAGATTTTTAAGGCAATACTTCCCAGTTCTTCCTTCCTATGAAAAATAGTTAATAAGACAGGTCTTTTTATGGAACCAAAAGCTAAAAATAAACTTTTCCTGAAATAGCTGTATTTCTTCATGCCATTCTGCCAAGTAGAAAATATCTGTCCTTAGGGTTTACCTGAATGGTGTTTTCCTAATACTCTAGCTATATAATTCTAAATTTTTGTGTATATATTTCAAACTCTTGGCATATGTGATTTTTATCATCCTCACATAGAATAAATTTGTTCTTAAGTGTCTTACCTTTTCTAGTTACCTACAGAAAACACACTAAATTACAGTATTTATCCAATAAGTATTTATCTACTTCTGTTGGTTAGTTGACAGGCATCAAGAATTAGGAGAGAATATATCTGTAAAGTTCTGAGTAACATTTTGGAGTTGAAACCAATGTGACTCATTAGTCTAGTGTCTCATCTATGCCACTCAGGGTAGGACTTTGTCCTTACTACTCATTCCTACAATTTGTTTACCCATTTTTATTTGATAGTCTTCCCTTGTGTGTAACATATTTGAGAGTAAGTAGAATGATAACCATATTTTGAATATTCTAAACACCATAACTAAAGATTCAAAACAATTATTGTATATGTTCAAAATTGAAAATTAAAAAGTGAACATAAAATTGTAAATAATAAATACTTTCTTATAAAGCTATGCCTATAGAAAAGAATGCATAATATACTAAATGTAATTAGTCAAAAAAGAGTCACATTGTATAGTGAACCACATCCTACACTGTCAAACTATAATATCTCTGACTAAATATTTGTAACCTAAATTCATGAGATGTGTATCTTAAAAATATTAGAAGGCTGAGTATGAATTTAATTTAGTATGAATTAATTTGAGTATGAATGCCACAGAGTTATTTTTTTCCAGTTCTTATCAGTAAAATTTTTATTTAAAAATTCTTACAAAGATACAGATGAGCAGGCTTTTAGGGTTTTGGTGACGAATCTGAGCTTTTTGTTCCCGTTAAATACTATGAGTTTATAACTTTATGATACTATAATATCACATGTCAAAAAAAGTAGACGTATTATTTTTCTTTTCTTTTTTATTTAAAATTTATTTATTTATTTTAGAGAGAGCACAAGGAGAGGGCAGGAGAAAGGGAACTGAGCACAGAGCCCATTTTGCAGCTGGATCCTAGGACCCCAAGATCATGACCTGAGCCAAAATCAAGAGTAGGTCACTTCACTCACTCGCTGACAGCCACCCAGGAGCCCCTTGTTATTTTTCTTTTTGTTAAAAAAAAGAAGCTTTACGGAGAGAATTTAGATTTTTACAACTTTAAGTGGGCCCACCATGTCCTACTCCCTCCCTCAGAAACAGATTACTTTTGTAAAAACTACCTTTAATATTTAAGAAATGGAAAATTATACATCCATATCATAAAGAGGTCAATTAAAAAGGTTTTTTTAACATAGCAACTTTTCTACATTAGTTTAATGTATACTAAATTTAAATCAAATTTAATGTAAACTAAAAAATAAAGCTTTACTTTGATTTATTTTTTTAATATTTTATTTATTTATTTGAGAAAGCAAGAAAGAAAGAGCAGGAGTAGTGGGGAGAGGGAGAAGCAGACTCCCCACTGAGTAGGGAACCCAACTAGGGTCTGGATCCCATGAACAGAGGGGATCATGACCCTTTGGAATCATAACCCAAACCGAAGGCAGGTACTTTACTGACTGAGCCACCCAGGAGTCCCTTTTAAAAGTTGAATTATTAAAATTAATATAAGACCCTCATATTTTTAGGTTTCCCTGGTCTTTGAGACTCTATAGGGTTTATTCTGAGAGCACTTCATCAAACCTTAACATTTTTGGTGTTCTTATTTTCTCATTGTCTATTAATACCACCATATTGTGCATCCGTATCAGAAGATCTTCCTTAAAATTAGTAATCATAATATCTTCAACATGTTCACCTATATTTTTTTCCTATGAAACAAAGCTTCCCCTGTACATTTATATGCATCCTTTGTTTCCATATTTGGCCTATATCAGTCTCTCTGTTAATTATCTTGTTCAGTCAGATGAAAGAATGGCTTCAAGCTTTGTATTTCTTGCAAACTAAGAAAAAGTGAGTATTCCACTTAGAAACTATCAAATGTACCCTACTTACTTCCTCTGGGCCATTGATTCACACATGTGCCTGCATGGCAACCTTCTGCAGTAAAACCAGTTTACATATGATGCCTGTCTTTCACCATTATAAAAGGCATCTAATCTATTTGATAATACATTGTCTGCATGTAAGATTCCAAAACATAGATCGAATTAAGTGTGTGAATCTGGTATTGAGAGAAAGGTAATTATAAGCGTTTAGAAACTGTTTTGAAGAATGCATTGCTGCAAGGTGGCATAGCCGTGTAAACATGACACCAGCATCTTATGGAATGTACAAAAAAGGGATGGCTCCTGTGCCAAATAAACATTCTTCAATTAACGCTTTACAATATGTAGTGTGAATGTTCGTAGTCTGTGTTTACCATCCTGAGGCTGCTACTTTTAATGCCTCAAAAACTGTTGCCTCTGTATATTCCCCTTCTGGTGGATCGAGGGGTGAAGGTCTGATTGCAGGCACATTTCCCCCCTTGAATCTGTCTAATAAGCTAAATGGAAACCAAGTGAATGCAAGATGGAAGACCTCTCAGGGTGAATTAGGTTGTGTCCTATAAACAAGGGCTAGAGAGGCCTCCACAGAAATGAATGGTATAATAAACTCTTTGTATTTGAACATGCAATCTTTATTTTGAATTCCATCATTAAGATACTCACATGTGAAAAGTTTCCTATCTGGGATGTTTGTAGTCATAGTTTTTGGGGAAAAAAAGGTTATTATATTGAGAGGGTTTTTTTTTTTATTTTTATTTATTTATGACAGTCACACACACAGAGAGAGAGAGGCAAAGACACAGGCAGAGGGAGAAGCAGGCTCCATGCACCGGGAGCCCGACGCGGGATTCGATTCCGGGTCTCCAGGATCGCGCCCTGGGCCAAAGGCAGGCGCTAAACTGCTGTGCCACCCAGGGATCCCTTGAGAGGTTTTTAATAGACATTTCGGCACCCATTATTATTTGCAAGGAAATGATGGATTTTCAAAATGAAGACTATGTTACCTACTTGTCCCCTTTGCTCCCGAAAGATTTACTCTCCCGTTGTTTGTGTTGTCTGTACCACTCATCTTTAAAAAAAAAATGATACAGATTCTTTCCCATTAGTTCTACTTCCTTAAATAACATAGAACATATTAATTCTGAATAGCTATGAATAGCTTTATGGGTAATTCTTCAAAAACGTTAATGTTCAAATGTCCATAACAGTTCTGTTCTCTATATTTATTGTATATTTACACATATCCTGAAGAAAAAAGAAATGTTTGCCCGTGGCCTGGCTGAAGTTTGGCCCCCATTTTTTCAGGAATATTCATATTCCTTAGGGCAGCCAAAATTCACACCAGTGTACAAACCCCCAAAACCAGATAATTAGGCTTTCATGGAAGGGCATATTTTCAGCTATTTTATTAAGGATTCTATTTCATTAAGTTCTCTTTTCTGGTGTCTTGATGTCGAACTATATTTTTCTTTGTGTTAAATTCAGTTTCATTGGCCTACTTAGAATGCTGATGTTCAAATAGTTAAATAGTTCTCTGAAGCTTTTAAGCCTTGTTTGGTGATACCTACAGGGTTTATTCCAATTAAACATTATCCCACCCCCTCTGAGCTGCCTGTTGGGTGGTAGTAGCAAAGGTCAGTCCAGTCTCATGCAGGAAAAATAAGGAGGGACTTGGCAGATAGTCTGATCAGTGAGTCTACATCAGGCGTTGGCTCTTGGACACTTGTTGAATTCACAGGTTATTCCAACATAGCTAAGGTTAAACTTTTTGAAATATGGGCAGCTGGACTTCCTCTTGATGCATATATTACCTCTTTCATCATTGCTAGCATTTTCTCTTCCATTTGTTATTTTGACCAAAGGAGAGAGGCCTTGTGATACAAGCCTTGTTGTATTCTCTTATCTGTAATACGTAATGTTATGTACATATCACCTAAATCATACATGAATTAGATCCATTCTTCAATGAAAATTTTAAAACCAGTATGTTCTTTCCTAATAATTTTTCTAGAACTATATTATTTCTAATATCAACTAAGGCTAATAGGTAAAGATCTCCCTGGTGTAGACTCTTAACCTAGAACTAAGCAGTGTTCTCTGATCGCCAGGCCTCAAGGTATAAGAATTTTCTTTCATTATCAGAAACATGGTTTGTGTGGCCTACAGCTCCAAATTGTTATTATATTTATGAAATTCAATTCTCTGGTTATTTTTTCTTATTCAAGTTATCTTCCCTTAGAGCTGGTTACTGCTGTACTTTGGGGAAGACTTAAAAGTTTTTCTTTGCTTCAGTCACAACTAGAAAATGTAATGAGAATTCATTTAAGGAATTTTGTATGTAGAAGTTGGGAGAAGTGGATGGTATATCCCTGTTTGAAAACAAGGTCAGGGTCAATAAATAGGATCAACATTTGTTAACAAAACATACCAAACTGCTACCATCTAGACTTAAAAAAAATGAGAAAAAATAATAAAGTGTTTTCTAAAGTCATAACAGCAGTCTCAAAGGGAAAAGAGGCAATCACAAAATCACTAGGTCTGGTGAATGAACCATTTCATACTTGGTTAAAAGCTGATGGAAATTACAGGAATGGCAGCAAAAAGCATCCTTAATGTAGGTAGAAATCAAAGTATACTCAACTGGTCCAGTGTATATAGTAGGATTTCTGTTACCCTGTGGTTGCATTAGTGATTGAATGTGTACCAGAAGGCATGGTTTTCACATTATCTCAACGCATCTGCTCAGTGGATGAGTAGCGGGTGATAATGGAGGTTGTCTGGTTAATCCCAAGTGGAAGATGATATGAGCCATGAAACAAGAGAGTGAGGAATGTGAGAGAAACATGTTTGAGCCTCATGTGTTGTTAAATTTTGTAGCGCTTAGTAATTTCATCCTTTTTTATTATTATTATTATGTACCATTGTTATTTCTTCTCTAGAACAGGCTGTTCTGTAATTTTTCTTTCCTGTCTTCATATTTTTAAAAATAGTATCTAACACATTTTGTATTTAATCTCAAGGAAAATTTACAGGGCTTCTTTAAATTCTTAACTCAGTATTTGTCAAGATAAGGCAAACCGTTCCGAAGAAAGGAACACAAAATTCGAGACGTGTTTGAGGTATATAAAACTCTTAAGTACCTGGATCCTAAAGAACTGTAGGCATAGTGTGGGTAGCTGTCCTGACAATCAGGGAAGTCAAATTTTGCCTCATCGTTTAGAAATTCTACTTCTGTAATTTGTTCAAAATATCCTTTTTGTGAAAAGAGTTTCGACTGTAAGGATTGAATGAATGAATAAGCATTTTTTATTAAACAAGCTCCACTTTGTTCTATTGCTGTTCTTTTGCTGTTGTACTATGTGCTTCTAATTCATGCAGTACCCAACATGTTGTCTTTGTCTTTAAGAAGTAACCTTTAGTGAAATACTTTCACTTCTAAACAATGTGATATATAGATACATATATCTATATTCCATTAGTTAACAGAAATCTGGATGGAAATGTCTAGAATATTGATAAAAATCTTTCCTACCTGAACAGGAGTTGAGGGATAGTCAGAGTAAAAATATGCCTTCTATTTTCCCACACTATTTATTGATTTTTTTTCCCCTAAATAATAAGTAAAAGCAAAAAGAAACTCTAAAAATTATCCAAGATACATGGGTATGTACAACACACTTTATAAAAGTAAAAGTCGGAAATCTGAGGTTTGGATAAATTATTGCTGTCACAAGTCAGTGTCCTTTAAAACTGGTTGAAATTATTTGAGAATCCACCCAATCCAATCCTACCCTGGTGAGAAAGCCCCCTTCTGCCTCTGGGCTTACGACAGGAACCCCAGGGTGCTTGGAAGAAACCAATAAAAGGATCCGTATATATTATGTGTCCCTGACTGTTCACTTACCACCTCTTCCTTCCCCTAAGTAGTAGATGTGGTTTTTAGGTTCTTAGGTTCTATGTGCAAGTAGTTATTTTAAAAATTATTATAAGGTTATCTTTTCTAAGGAGTTTAGAATGTTTTTCATATTTTTCTTTGGTTTGTGTATCTAAAAGTTTTTGGGAAGGGATATGTGAATTGGGGTAGTATGGTTTGGAAATTTTATTTGTTTTTTCACCTCATAATAACAATGCCCTCAGATCCTGAAACAGTAGTCTGTTTCTTTTTTACCCTACTAGACCATATGTACCTCAATCAAAGGAGAAAGTTCAGGCCTTTTCCTTTACTCTTTGCTCTGCTTCACATTTTCAAAACCCAATAACTCTGTCACCACATCCAGGTGCACAAAACCTGGTTTAAGAAACAGAGATGAATTGGGAATTCTTTTTTTTTTTACATTTAGCAAAACTTGATTTTCAAGCGGCTGCTAAAATAAACCCATATCAATCTGTTACATGGAAATGTTATTTTGCATTTATATGGCACTTTTTGTTTTCATTGGGCTGAGAGTTGCAAAATTGACATTCCAATCCACTGTGGTAGCTTAATGCTTTTTCAAATGGTGAAACCAAAACCTTGCAGTGCTAAGTAGCTTGTCTCTCATTGCACAATGAACATGGCAGGGACAAAATTAGAACTCAGAGTTTCTAGGTTTTAGCACATTCTTTATCTGCTTTTCTTTTTTATATTTAATTCTCAAATTAGAAGTGCTGCATGCTTTCAAAATTTATTTAGACCTCTCAAAAACACTTGTCCTCTGATACGCTTATGCTCTCTCTTCTGTGATTTCAGTGCTTATTTTCAAAAGGTTAAAAATGTTTGAAATGCGGATGAAATAGAATGCCAATAAAAGCCTCCAAACTGATAGATTTCTTGTTTTGATAATATCCTCCTGGGAAATTTGGTACAAACTTTGATGTTCTACTGACTAACCTTATTCCTTGGAATAGACATAATGGTGTATTGCTGAATGTTCTTTTGTGTCACTTGAGACTTTACCACATGGAAGAAAATAGAATATTTTGTTGACATGTTCTTTGAGCATTAAAATATTCAATGGCTACTCTCAAAGTCTACCAGATAAAGAAGTCTTATCTCGACCCGATCTTTCAGTCATATGATGTGGAGTCAGATCAGAAATAGATGAACAACAAAGTGGTCGAGTAATGAGTCAATGGAAAAATGAATGCATGAATGAAACTTAGAAGCAAAGGCTTTAAAGAAATCACAGTAGATACTATGGTTCTATGTTTAAGATGTTGTAAAATAAAAAAAATAAAAATGGAAAACCTCTCCAGGCCACCCGTTACCCAGTTATGCCAAAGTTCCTCAGCTGTTTTAAATCATTATGACCTTCCCACTTCTGCAATATTACACAAAGAAGGAAATTTGAATAGAGAACACGAGATGTGGAGAAAAGTATTGATTTCAACACTATTTACAATATACCCGAACTGGAACCCCTAGAATTTTTAGCCGTTGGGAAACAGTTAAGTAAATTATGGTACATTCCCAAGGTGAAATTTTATACAGCTGCTTAATTATCAATTAGACAAATAGAAGTATGCAATGAAGGAAAGAATATGAGCTTTAGGATTGGATGGACTTATGTTTGAATCCTCATCACTTCCAAAATATTCAGAACACAAAGGGAACACAATATAGAATCTCTGTACCATCTTAGCCGTTCTTTGTAGGATCTTCCTAGCATGATAGACTGCCTAAATTTTGGGGTAGTGAGATCCAGATTCAAGACATTCTTTCAGAGAGGCCAATTTAACTTTGAGACGTGGTGTGACAGATTTCAGAATCACATAGAGCAGTGTCAAATTCTAGCCACTACTAGCCACTAGTAAGAGGTATGACATTGAGTACACTACTCAACTTTGTTTCAAACTCAGATTCCCTGCAAATAAGAATGCCACTTGCTTCATGGAGTCAGCAGTATGATAAAATGGCATGATGTGTATCAGCACAGGACTAGCACAGGATTCCACAGTGTTGGAATACATGGCAATTATTGGTAATCTTATAGCAGAGTCATTATACTAACTAAAAAAAAAACCTACTCAAGATGATTTTAGTTGTTTAATTTTCTCTAAGTAATTAATCACCAGTATAACATTAAAGACTCACTCTAACTGTGCTCCAATTCAACTGCTTGGCCATTTCTCCTAATACCACTCCTTGCAGAAGCCAACATTGTCACTCTTCCTTGGCCATTTCCTAAATATTGCATGAATCTCCATTTTTGAGCCTTTCCTCTTCCTCTGCCCGCAGACTAGATGGCATTGTTTTTTCTCCGACTTTTCCTCTTCCGGTAGTCCATCTCCTTCACCACTCAAGTGGAGCTTCCTGCAATGAGCCTTCTCTGAGCGCTCCGTATTTATTGTCTGTCTCTGCTCTGTTTTCATAGCACTTTGTATGAAATAGCATGCTTCACGTTTCCATGCATTATAATTTTGTGTCTGACACTTACCCTATGTATTAAGGTGTTTGAAGACAGATACCATTTCTCCCCTTATTTTGTTAATTCTATTAGCAACTTAGTCACTCATGCCCAGTGGATGCTAACAAAATATGTGTCAAATTAAATTCAAGAGTGAGTAAAAGCTTAGAAATGACCTTATAAACTCTTCTTGACAGGTGTGTCAAAAAGGGTCCAATTGAATTTTGAGTTTTTAGATCCAATTGAATGTGACCCTATTTGAAGGGTCCAAATGAATGGGATTCTTCCAATTTTTGTACGTGCTAAATGTTCATTTATATGAGGTTGGTTCTAAAAAAGGCAAAAAGTGGGACACCTGGGTTTCTAAGTGATTGAGTGCCTTTGGCTCAGGGCATAATTCAGGGGTCCTTGGATTGAGTCTGGCATCAGGCTCACTCCGGGGAGCCTGCTTCTCCCTCTGCATATATCTCTGTCTCTCTCCATGTGTCTCTCATGAATACATAAATAAAATCTTAAAAAAAAATAAAATAAAAACGCAAAAAGTATTGAGATACTTCAACCCAAATCACTTTTTCCCCTAATTTTATTTTCATTTATTGCACAGATATAAGGCTTATAGATAAAATAATATGAATATAATATTCCTTCTGCCTAGGCTAGCTCATGGACATAGCCTTTATGTAAATCACAGATTCTATCCCCAGCTTGCTTATGACAGTACCTATAATATTTTGGGAAATCTTTACTACTTAAAGAAATGAAAAGGTAAAGGCAATGATTAACATGGTATATTTGCAAGACTCCTGGATCCTCTTGAAAAAAAATAGACTCAAAATTTCAAACGCAGTATCTTATAATTCTTTCTCTGGTAAGGAAGAAATTTTTGTTCTTTAAAAATGAATAATACAAGAGTAATGAAATTGGGGGAAAGAAGGGAAAAACGAAATCTGACCCTAACAGTAGTATCAGTTGATTTTGAAAGAGTTCCTAGTTTTAGTCTAATTAAAATAAATTTTTTAAGGGCACTGGGATGGCTCAGTCAGTTAAGCATCCAGCTCTTGATTTTGGCTCACACCATGATCTCAGGGTCATGAGACCGAGCACAAATTAGGCTCCACTCTGAGTGTGGAGTCTACTTGATTCTCTCTGCCCCTCCTTCCCTCAGTAAATTAATTAATTAATTAGCTAATTAATTAGTTAATTAAATAAATACTCTTTGGCAGCCTATTCCATAACCTCACCAATTAATAAGTAATACCAATCAATCCTACAAAGACAAAAACTCCCCTTGAAGATTTTTTACTTCTTCATATGTCTACAAATCTTTGAGTCATTTTTACAGAAAATTAGTCTCTGAGTGACTGAAGGGATTAAACTATATGATTTATAAAATATGTGTGTATATAAAAATATACACACATATATGCATTAGTATATAACACATATATGTGTTAATTATATAACTAACACAGTTATATAACTGTATATGTACATAATATATCTTATTGTATATAAATATATATTTATGTATACATATATCTAATATATTTTTATATATATGTATATGTATACATTATATATATTTGTATCTTTTTCTTTCCCAAAGAATTTATACATGAATTAATGATCTCCTTCATGACCTCCAGATTTTGGGTAAACTCTTTCATAAAAACATTCTAAAATGGTTCATGATATCCAACTTTCTGACAAGGAGTTAGCATATTTGATAATCCAGTCAAAGACTCAAAGTATTTGATTATAATCTTATGATCTTTAGATATGCTGATTACTTTCTCTTGATATTTTATACAGAATGAATATTACCAAGATCTAAACCTGGATAGAGAAGTGACTGGACTAGAATTTGACAGAGAAAACCCATCAAAATTTAAAATTCTAAGGTCATAGGAGGCTTTCAAAAATCTTTATTCCTGAAGATAGGCAGGGGTGAACTTAAATTTTAAAGATAAAATCTATCAATATTTCGCAAGTCAGTGTAAGACCCGGTTCTCTTTTATCAGACATAGAGAAGAAATTGTTTAAATATTACCCATTTTTCTTCAAATAAAAAGAGACAAATCAGTTCGTGGATAATCCTAACTTGGAAGTAGTATTTGATTGAAGAAGGCTCTAGAATATGTGGGAAGAATCATCTTGTCTTATGAGCTCTTTCTCTGTTTTACCCTATGGTGCTTCTCCAGCCCTATCTCCCTGCGTTCTCCTCATGCTCACCTCTATGTAACAAAACTGGATTTCTCACCCCTTCCTGAATATGTGTTTTCACACACGTTTCAAACCAGCTTTAAATATCTCAAATGCCACCATTTTCCAATGGAGACTGGATGCTATTTGAGTACCATTACAAATGAAATATACATTCAAGCAAACAATGAAAATAAATAAATCCTACCTTGATGGTTAAAAAAATCAATTATTAGGTTTAAAAGCCTTTATTAAGTAACTATAATTCTTTAGGCTAGTTTAATGGTAGTTATAGCTAAATACATACTTTTAAAATTTATGTTGTGACTCTCAGAGAGCCCAAAGAAAAATTGAAACTATTATTATCACACAAGATTATATGTAATATGCTTAACAAAGGATTTGGAATATTGATGAAATACCATGTCTTGTCAGGACTTAAAAAGAGTCAGGCTAATATTAATGGACAAAATAATCCCTTAGCATATAAGAGCAAAATTCATAAACGGACTTAGAATTTTTGCCTATTTTAGACCTTTAGTCTATCAGCTCCAAATTTAATGAGAAACTCGTTCTTAGTTTTTGAGGACGAATGAGGATGGACAACATTTTTATATTTTTATAACTCATAATGACACAGCTAGGGCATTTTCTATAAAGTTTTCCTAGCCTATGTTGCATGGATCACATATTAAATATGTATTCCAAATCCTCTATTAAGCATATTTCTATTACCCTGAAATTCTTAAAGGTAATCCTCATGACTGAATAATTCATTATTTATTAAATTTAGTTGTAAGCTGAGCATATTACATGATATTATCAGTTAGGAAACAGCTAAGACAAATTACTTTCTGATAAGAACCTCCCCTCATATTCTTCTCCCAGCTGAAATTATTGTAGGAAGTCTATTTTCTTTGTCTTGTTATGAACAAGTGTCTGTGGGACATGGCAATTTTTTATGCTGTTGGTACATGATTTTCTAACATGGATTATGAATATTTGGGATATTTTTATTTTTAAAAGCATAATGTTCACTAGTATAAATGTGTATGTATGTGGTATATATGTCATATGTTATAGGTGCTTAAGAAATATTGCACATTTGAATGAATATATAGGTATCATAGATCACAAGATTCTGGAATACATGTGAATTCAAATAACTAAAATGTTTATAAATAGCACTGGAAACTCCAGTCAAGTGAATTTCCTCATGAGGCATCTTTAATATTGCAGTAGAGAACAGAGTGTGGGAGTTGCCTAATTTTAGTCCTATTTTAAAACATGAGAAATTTAACTGGTTGCTTAATATTTAATGACTATTCATAAAAGTAAGCCACATCCATTCAAGAATTTTTCCTGTAAGGTTACTTTTCACTCAACTCATCAAGAATATGATATAGTAGATTCTGGTTATCTCTGGATTGGTTGGTTTATACCTAAAAAAGTATAGATTACAGTTGTTGTTGTGTTTTTTTTTTAATGATGTTCATCCCCAAAGTAATGAAATAAAAAAAAATCTGGGATATTACATTTCAGGAGCAATAGGAGAAGGAGACATATATTGCGATTTTAAAAATTACCTACAAGAATCTTGACATTTGAGCTGGAAAAGACATTAGATTCTTATTTTACAAGGGATCCATAGAGCTACATGCCTTCCTCTAGATGCCACAGCCAGTCAATAACCAGTAGTGGACAAGAGGGTACATCTCCTGTATTTTAGTTAGATTCAATTTTCTATTATCCTGAAATTCTAAATGTAACCCTCATGACACTGAATATTTTATTACTTATTAAATCACATTTCTAACTTCTCTAGACAATTTTTCTATAGCCTTTGTACACAATGACTGACATATGTTTACCAAGTGAATGTTTACCAAGTGAATGAACTTATTCACTTTTAATTAATATCTGATGGGAAATTGCTCCTTACTATGTGATGACCGTCTGTCAGCCAGTAAAAACTAAAAAAGTACACTTTTATTACTACTTACGTTTTCTCTTCTTAAAATCAGAGGTATGCTTCATAAGGAAGTTACTGATTGAAATAACCACACATCTGAGCAAGATGGTTAACTATTGAAAATAATTTTACTTGTATCTAAACCAAAGAATAAAAAAAATGTATTTGTGATTAGTTTGTGTATGGTTTTTTGACGCACTAAAAACTATTTCGAGAAGTTTGCCAGACATATACATTCATTTTCTCAAAATGAATATTTTTGTGATGGCTTTGATGGAGGAAATGATGCATTTGAATGATATATGGTGTGTAATTTAAATGCCAAGCTACATTTATTCTTCTGGGTTTTTATTTGCTCTAAGTTTATCCAACTTTTGTGGAAATCTCCTTACGTCAAGGATTGGCTATGTCAGTTTTTGTTTTGGGGATTCTTAACTTTGTGCACACGTTTATGCCTCTAGGGTAGAGCAAAAGTAGCTGCTGCTCTTGGGTTTCTTTTCTAGTGCCAGAATCACCTCCCTGTAATACTGCATGTGGAACATTCCTAATCGGAGTTTGTTTCTCCCAGGACTCTGGCTCCTTAGGGATTTGCCTGCCTGGCTTGATGGAAGTGTTCCAGCTCTGCTTTCTTTCGGATAGTGTTTCTCCTTTATTTTATCTAAATAGAGGATTATATTAGCTAAACAAGATTAAACTTGAGATATGAGTAGGTACATTTCTGGTATCTGCTTTTGTTGCAGGTCCTTATATGTTTCTGCTTGTAACATAATGTTTTAATGTAACCATCTTTAAATAGCTACAACTCCTATGAAAAGTTTGGAAGAACTCTAAGCAAGTTGTTTGAAAGAAACAGGCATTTAAGTGCTTAATTCAATTAGCAACTCATAAAGTCTATACAGAAGAGGATGCAAATAGCCTTTATAAGAATTAATTTCATGAAATGAACATTTTTGTAAAAGTGAATGTGGAGTTTATAGATCCTTAGGCAAATCTTCACTGTCGGTTGAATTTATTTAAAGAGCTTTTCTGGTCACCTTTGAACCTCAATGATTTCTCCAGATGTACAGAAGTGAACAATGTAAAAATCTTGCTGTTTCAGCAGAACTGATTCCAGCTGGCTGGGAACTGGATCTGCAAGTCATTGGTTACAGCTGTGTTTCGATTTATGTGATGGTTGAAAAAATAAATTACCCGATTAGATGGCTAGAAAGAGGACTCTTTGTTTAGCCCTTGTGTGGGGACTGAAAGTGTTTATGGTGCTGTTTTCTACGCAGTCTTTGCAAAGTAAGCTGGACAAATAGACTTATTCAATGCTCCTAAGAAATGTTGCATATTCAGCTTTAATTCTTTGCTAAAGAAACTATTTTTTTCTATAATGCTGTCATCCAGCAAATGTTTTAAAGGTTTAGCATTTAAGAGAACCAGTAAGTTTTCTGTCCTACTGAGCACTGCATTTAGTAATGGAAAGCTGTTCTCTTTTGTTTAATGTGTACTTTAAAACATGTCTTTGTCAGGCACAGGGATGGAAATATGTTTCTCCTAAATTCAAAGCTTTATAATGGCAAAGTGTCCGAACATAAACTCTAACCCTTTTTCTTAATGAGTTATGGCTCATGGCACATAAGAGAAAATAAATTAATTAAATTGTTAAATAAAGAAATATAATCAAGCATGACTGAAAAAAAAAGAAAAAGAAAAAGAAAAGAAACCAAAAAAGCAAAACAAAACAAAACAAAAAATCTGACAGGCCCCTGGGCCATTTGGGCTATGAGGGTTTTGAATTTTTGTGAATATTTACTTTGTTACCAGAGTAAAATTTACAGTGTAGGAAATATTTTAAACAGCATGTAACTTTTCAGGACAGTGAAAATCAAAATACTATTAACTCTTGGAGGTTTAGAGTATAGGATCTTACAAAATACCCTTATAAGAGAATTCATATACCAATATAACATTGCATGAGGGTTTTTAAGGAATGATTTTCCAAGGTAATTTAAGTTGAGTCCTTCAGTTTCTTGAAGTGATGAAGCTGTCAGGACCTGTGGACTGTTTGCAGCTCAGCCAGTTCCACCAAGACATGAAAAAAATGAGTGGGTAGGTGGCTCTGGAAAAGAAGGCTACAATGATGTGTTTTCATTTTTATTTTCTCAAATAGACATTGATTTTCTAAATTAATTCAATATTTTTAAAAGTTTATTTTTTCCCCCAGTGCTTTGTAAAATCCTGAAAAGGGACAGGATTCTCAAGTCAACTAGAAAAGGAGGCCAACCACTTACTTGATGAGGTGGTGTAATGTCCCCCAAGTTCAAAAGCAATTCAATGTGGGGAATATCCAGAAATGTACCTTTTTTTTCTGAGAAAATAGGTGATTCTTTATCCACTTCCTTTCTTAAACTAAGATATGTATTATGGAATTTAGGTGACACAGAATGAATAACCATAATGTATCCAAAAGGAAGCAAAGGTGGGATTGATCTGCCTTGACTTGTCAGACGGTTTTGCTGTGTCAGACTATTTCCTTGATCAATGAAAGTATACCCTCTAACCCCTAACAAATCAATATAATTAATTGAAAGGAATGGGAACAAAGCATGAGAATGCAGGATATACTTGAACCTTTAATGTTCAGTTATATTTAAATGAGATTTATAATGCTTAGAAGCATTTCCTCTACTTTCATGTAATGGAACCTTCTTCATCCTATGAAATATTACAGAAAATCTATGTAATAATGCTTGAGAGTATAGTATAGTGGTATTATTCATGAAAGAATATGTTTTGTAAAGTTAAATTTGTCTCACAGTATATATACTTCTAAAAATGTATTATTAAGGGGGCACCTGGGTGGCTGGTTGAGTATCTGCCTTTGGCTCAGGTCACGGGGAGCCTGCTTCTCCCTCTGCCTATATGTCTACCTCCCTCTCTTTGTGTCTCTCATGAATAAATAAGTAAAATCTTTAAAAATATAAAATAAAAAATAAAAATATGTTAATCTGGAAATAATTTCTATCACTGAGCATAGAGATAGCAAAGTGAAAATTCAGTCTTGAAATATATGATTGAATGATATTAGGTTTTAAAAATATACATTATTTTAATAGAAAAAATCAAGAAAGTAAATAAAAATATCTATAGATATTTATTTTATTTATGATAGCTTACTCTATCATTTGTGCTCCATTCTTACCTATCATAATCAATGGATAAACTATTTTCTTTAGGATGAAAAAACTCTATGAAATTAGCATATTTTTTCATATTTCAGGAAGCTTAAAAATCTGGAATAAGAATGATTATGAGTAATCAGAATAATAACTATCCATTAATAACTTTATTCCATCCAAATTAAGCAGCATGCAAAATGAATATTTTTAAAAGGCAAAAAAAAAGATGTTTTAAAAATTTTCGATAGTTGACAGATTTTTACACCTATGATTCACCTGATTTTCTAATTTTTTTATTTCAAATTTCTAAAATCTACTTAAAGAGGTTTTATAAACTGACACATTTTAGCTTGATATTTTGAATGCGTTATTAATGCTGAAATATGTCTATTCTATTAATTAATTCTAAAATGTTTCTTTGTCTGTAGGGGCTAATTTTTACAAGTGAGTTATCCAAGGAAACCATGACTTCTCCCTAGGGCATGTACCGTAACAGTACATCCACATGTTCCTAAATCTTAAAAAATTGCTACCTCCCTAGTTCTAAAATGAAAACATTTTATATATTATTTCAAATAAATGGAAATTTAAATGTAAATAGGTTAAATCACATAAAATATCTAATATAATATTTTAATATCAGCATATCATTCAACTAATATGAAATGATAAAATTTTGAGATTTAGTTATTACATGAGCTATTTCCTAGGACATAGGAAAATATATTAATCTTTCTGGAGATAGATGCTACTAACAGTACTATGAAGATCAAATGAGACAGTCATGGACACAAATACCTAACTATTAGTAAACAGTAATTACCAACACATGTTTCCAATTTTACTCCCCTTCCATTGCACAATATTTTAGAACTGAATTAGGCCTTGATGATTAACCTAGTCATTCTTCCCAATTTTAAAGGAACAGGAATCAAGTTCTGAGAGTTAAGTGACTTTTCCAAGACCATAAACTATTATTTACTGAATTGGCACTGGAACCAGTTTCCCTTCCCGCTTCCCAACTGTGTTCCAAAGCATTGTATATAAAATGTAAGGGGAGCAGGACTTTTCTAGAGTCATCTTATCTAAAACATAAATTATTATTGCTCCTTTGCCAAAATATTCAAGCTCTAAATATGACAATATTTCTGGTCATTTGATACCATTTGAATCCTTTCTACTTCCATCCCATCTTAAAAAGTCAAGATTAATTATTTTCTCTTCCACCTGTTAGGAAGCACATTGACACAGCAGAAATATTCTTTTATTACTGGTATGTATAATCCTGCTAACTATCGAAAAATACTCTTCCAGATTTACATATATTTGATATGGCATAATTTTTCATGGTCTCTAAATTGCTTCTCATTATCAGATCCTGCCTTTTTCTTTTCTTTTTTTTTCCCTTCCATTTCTTGAAAGAGGAAGACTTCACCAGCATCCTCAAGACCTATGTTTTCCTGTATGTGGCTATACAACAGTGGCTGTTCCTGCCACTTTCTCAAGACCCCCCTCAAGTTCACTGTCTTGTTCTAAATATCCCATCTCAGACAAGCTCTCCTCACGTCTCATCTCGCTGGTGCGGCTTTGAATGGGGTCCCTTTGTGGATACTGATGGCAGGCTGGATTGGCAAGGGGCGGTACACTTGAGGAGAGCAGAGGTGAGGAGAGGAAGAGGGACAGGAAAGGGAGGGAGAGAAATTCCCATAAAGAATTACTACCCTATACATTTCTTCAGTGGAGTGACGAACATTCGATTTCAGGTACTGGGGTATAAAAAATCATCCCTGAAAGGAAGAGAAATCCAAGTGATTATTTTTCCATGTCAGTTGTGATGCTCTGTACTTATCAAAAGAGAGATAACATAAATAAATAACTCCTGTTGACAAATAAACCTTTTGTATCCCAGTCAAAAAGTGTCTGAGTTAAATGCTGAATTGTCCTCTAGTCAAAATACTAAACTTTGAAAGGAAAATGTAGGTCAGACTTTTCCCTGGTTAAAAACTAGCTGTTACCTTTCACCATAAAATTTTTAGAGTAGTAACTCACATACATCTAATATTTTATTTTCATTTCGTTTAAGATAATTAGTTCCAGGATCTCGCTGGTAACTCAAAATTACCTTAACATGGTGTATACACACACAACACACACACACACACACACACACACACACCTGTTTGGGAGTTCTTGTCAATGTTTTATTCAATAGAAAATTCCCAACCAGATCAACCTTGTTTATTGGCATCTGATTCTTGTCTCCCCTACCCTTTAATTACTATTTGTTTTCTCTTAAAAAAAAGTTTAACCATATTTGTTGCTGCTCTTAACTGCTATCCTTTCCTTATATGAGTAGGATTTTTAAAATTGCATTTTCCCTGGATTTTTGCTACTCACTACCATTATATCCTTTAAAAAAAAAGATTTTATTTATTTATTTGAAAGAGAAGCAGAGAGAGCACAAGTGATGGGGAGGGGCAGAGGGAGAAGGACAAACAGACTCCCCACTGAGCAGGGAGCCCAACACAAGGCTCAATCCCAGGACCCCAGGATCATGCCCTGAGCCCAAGTCAGACACTTAACGGACTGAGTCACCCAGACGCCCCCATTACATCCTTTCTTTATGGAAAAAAGAATATGTAATATATGTTGTTTGACACAAAAAAAAGTGCATGGTTCTCTTTTCTGAAAAGGTTAAGACTAATAAGCATCTGTCAGATTTATTCAGAGACTTTAGCTGGAGTATTTATTGTGTGTCTTCTGATAGTTTTGTTACCAATTACCTTATTTTCTGTGTTAGCCCTGCCCCTCAAGTAACCTTGCACATGTCAAAACTATTAGTAAGCAAAAGTACTAGATGCTCTTCAGTTAGAAGAAATTCTCTTCTTTTAGATGTTCAAATAAATCAATATAGATTCATTCTCCCAAATAGACTGGATGAAAGCATCAGGACCCAATAACCTGTTATGCTATGAACTTTTCACAAGGACAGTTTAAATCAGCACCACCTTTCTGGAAAGGTAGAAATATTCTACAGCTACATTGTCCAAGATAGTAACCACCTGCCATGTGTGCTATTACACATATGAGGAAAGGCTCAGGCAACAGAGGAACTGAATTTTTACTTTTACCTAATTTTAATTTACTATCCACATGTGGCTGGTCACACCTCATTAGAGAGTATAGGTTAAGTATAACAAAGAAAGTATTAAACAACTAGTAAAAAACAATATATTCTGCATATCCATGAATTTTGAAGCAAAGTTTGAATTGTAGATCTTTTTGTCTTCTGTCTCCCTTACCCTAAGCCCCTCCAATATTTGTTTTTTTTTTTAATTATCAGAGACAGAGAGAGAGAGAGAGAGAGAGAGAGAGGGGCAGAGACACAGGCAGAGGGAGAAGCAGGCTTCATGCAGGGAGCCCGACGTGGGACTCGATCCAGGGTCTCCAGGATCACGCCCTGGGCCAAAGGCAGACGCTAAATCCCTGAGCCACCCAGGCTGCCCGCCCCCTCCAATGTTTTTAAATATGATTCCCATAGTAACACTGATTTCAAGTGACCTTTATAAGAAATTAAAGATCCCTCCCTGCCTTAGCAGTAAGGTGGAGGACAGATTGTATTAAGGTATTTCAGTGTCATTATTGCTTTCTCTTACTTAAGAAGTCTTTTGATATACATTCAGATCTATCCCGGTTATTTTTTTAAAGAAACAGAACATTGAAAATAACATATAAAAATAATTGATCTAGGGACATGTGGGTGGCTCAGTGGTTGAATGTCTGTCTTCGGCTCACCGTGTGATCCCAGGGTCCCGGAATCAAGTCCCACATCAGGCCCTCCACGGGAGGCCTGCTTCTCCATCTACCCATGTCTCTGTCTCTCTGTGTGTGTGTCTCATGAATAAATAGATAAAATCTTTAAAAATAATAATAATTGATCTAGCGAGACCGTACTTGCATTACACTGCTTAAATGAAATATAAAACAGGGTAAAATTTTTACTTTGTCAATACTTTAGCCAAAGTCAAAACTTCATTTAGATATGTCTTAGTATTCATGATTAGAAATTAAAATCAGAAGAGACCTCAAACTCATATCTATGACAGTGGCAATTGAACTGATTGATTGCAACATCTTCTTTCAAATAAATATTGATTTAATCAGGTCTGCATTCCCATTGGCCCTAATTGTGGTCTTGACAGAAGCCTGAACACTTGAAACTGGCTAACCCCTGTTTGGATATAAATATTTTAAATGCACGGGCATTCAGTTATAATCATTATTTGTCTTCGAACCTTTATTCCCTTTGATCTTTTAACCTCCTTCGTTAATATTTTTATGACTTCTGTAAAGTTGAGTGATATGTGTGTCTCTCTCCGAACGACAGAAAAAGAGAAAGCATGGATTCGGGAAGGGGGGGTGCAAAAAGTTGTATTTGCATCTGTTGTTTCTAATTGGCAGAGCTAGGAGTGAGGTGCTCACGCAGACAGTCCACAGAGCTGAGATAGCAGTAGGCAGTTTGCTGTAAGCACGTGTTCAATTATTAAAATAGTCGACATTTTATGTCTGATAGCCATAGCGAGGTCATGACATTAATTTATCCAGAGTATGTGGGCACTGTCTAGAAAAAAAAATAGCATAAAGGACACAGATGCTAGAGAGCTTAAAAAAAAAAAAAGATGGGTTTGAGCAAAGACTTTAAGAGGTGACCAGTTTAATATGCATAGAACAGGAAGGAAGAAGTCAGCAGGCATCTCTGCTACCGACAAGAAGTCTCAAGCTATGATGGACATGGGTTAATTTCTGTTATAGTTTTTCATTAAGTTCTAGGCTCGATCACGGTTCCCGAACCTGGAGTTTCTGAAATCTAATTTCATGTGTTATTTGTTGCGGCAGTGCTGGGGTGCTTCTGCGCTCTGTACTTCCTGTCTCTTTCTCCCCCTTCTTCGTCCCTCCCCTCCCTCTTCCTAGTTCTCCATTTCCTTTGCTTTCTCCCTCTCTAATGCTTTCCTTTCCTCTCTCTCTCTCTCTCTCTCTCTCTCTCTAGAGTACGTCCTTAATTCCATGTTTTTTTGGGGTGTCCACTTCTTTTATTTGTGTTTTTTTTTTTGTTTTGTTTTCATGCTTAAGTTTCTCTTTTTCTTCTTTTCTTTTTTCTTCCCAATCAGGAGGCTGTAGGAGCTGATTGTAGACATCCATCTCCTACTGCAGATGCTTCTTTCTCTTTGTGGATTGTGTGATGTTTTCTTTGGAACCTCTGCAAATGGTTGTCCTTCACGTTTGTGGCCACAGATCTGTTGCCAAACTGCTACCTTAGTTGGTCCTGCAGTGCTGCAGTGCATGCTGGGATCTGTCTGTGAGAGTAAACTGAAATTTCTACAGCACCAGACAGCATTACAGTTGGCTTGAGGATTGCCGTACTTTTCTTTCCTTTGTATGTATTTCTTGTATGCTGCAGAGTCACCGATGGCTAGTTCTGTCTGGCAAGTAATTCAGAAATATTGCTCACGTAGAAAGGCAAGGTAGGGAGTTTACCACATTCCGTCATTAAAAAGAACAATTGAAGAACAAAGGGACTGGATAAATACCTATATACTGTCTTTTATGTTGTGAAACACTGTAGTGCAAACAGGACTGTGCTCAGCCAAGTATTTTGCTTCCTTTTGTAACAATGCATGTAGTAGATTGTTTTCATATACGTATGCAAATGCATATTTTACGTGACCATATATTCAATCTTTAAGAGCTATAGCCTGCAAGCATTTCTTAATCTCAAAAACTTTTATATATTCACCAACACGCAGCTATTCACTTTTATTTTTCTAAGTTCTTAAATGAAAAAAATAAAAATAAAGATATATTAATATCCTGTTGGTTGATTTCATTCCAGCAAATTAGGATTTCAACACAGTTTAAATCATATTGATGATTCAGATCCTGGCACCTCTTATAATTCTTCTGAACTGAGAGCACAGCTAATAAAAATATTAAGCAATTATTTTGATTAAAATTGTAGTTTTGTTCATTATTCAATAGAAATGATTGATCTATACAGATCGGTCTCACTCATGTGTCCCTTGGGCTGTTTGGGGGCTCCACACAGAAGTGGAAAGATTCCTTTTGCTCTTTCTTGGGGGGGGGGGGATGGGGAGCCGAGGCAGGCAAAAAAAAAAAAAAAAGGCGTAGAATGAAGTCTGGGACTGCTAAAGAATTCCTGGCATTATCTCTCTCTTTCTCTCTCTCTGTCTCTCTGTCTCTCTCACGTGTGAGCCTGGCTGCCTGCTTTCTGAGGTAGTGGATCCAGGGTGAGACTGTGTCGGAGCCTGTTTCCACAACCGAGTTTGGAGATCCGTCTTATTGATCAGGGGGGGAGAGGGGGTGGGGATCGGAGTGTGAGGGAGGGGAGGACCCAATGACTACTGGCTCATTGAAGCACAAGACATTTTCTTCCGGAAAGATGTCAAACAACCGAGACCTAGCCACAGAGGAAGTAGAAAGGTAGAAAAATAAGGAGACCCTGGAAGAAAGGAAGGCATTTCTTACAAGAGTCTTGGGGGCTTTTTTTTTTTTTTCTTTTCAGTCCTGTCCTTCCTTTCTTTTCTTCTCTTTTCTTGCCTTTTTTTTCCCCCTTTCTCCCCCCCCCCCCATCATCTGACCTGCAAAGGCTAGAGTGACAGCGTCATGCAAATGCTGCAGTCCCGCAGGTCTGGGAGAGGGTGGATGCTAGACTGCGAGTTAATGTTAATGATGAGCGCAGTGAAAATACCCGCCGCGGCCACCCCTGCACACAGAAGCGCTCTGAGTCAGCATCAGATGCTGCGCCTCGCCTCTCGCCGGGTGTCTGTGTGCCTGTGCGCGCGCGTGCTCGCTCGGGCATCCGTGTCTAGCCGAGGGGAGGGGGTGGCGTGTGAGTGCGTGGAGGGTAAAAGCCAGTCAGTCAGTGAGAAGCAAAGGTACGTTGGAGAGCAACTAAAATCTGAGTGATTTCCATCTTTGGAGCATCAGATGTATTCCCTAAGGAGGATGGGTCTCCGTGATGGGGGTGGTATAATTATGTTAATGTCATATTTATGGAGGGGTGAGATTTTTCATTCTAATAATTGGTTGGATGCTATGGTCAAAAATTGTAAAGCCATATTCAGTTTTAAGGAAAAGCATGGACTTATATCTAAGGACTGTTTTATTTTTTGCTTTTTTTTTCTTTTTTTTTTTTGTGAGTGCTGCTTTTTTATTTTATTTTTTTTGACTATTTACTATTTTAAGCCATAACGGATTCAGTATGGAAAATCAAATGATAAACAGAAAGAGATCTTATATAATGATGCATTACATCATGGAGCAGAATATTTAAAGTCTTACAAGGCAAAGTAAAGATCTGGACAGGGGGTGGGGGGTGGTGGTTGGAAAGGGGTGTGGTAGTAGGGTGGAGGAGGGGGGCCAGTTAGCAAATATTTTGTTCAGCATAGCTTTCCTTGCAGCTTACTTGGAAATGGATGATTCACCTGTTCTACAGGAAAACATTCTAATTCTTTCCATTTTTTTCCTCCTCTTTTCCCTTTTAAGATCAACCACTTCAGAAGAACCAGATTCCACTTCTGTGGCCAGGACTTTTATGTTATGGCTGGTCCGATTGTTAGACCCTGCGTTCTATGCTACTAAACCTTGGATCATTCCTAAAGTACCAATTCTGTTCTTGAACCACAAACAAGGCTAAAAGATCGGAGGAAATTCAGTGAATATACAGGATTGGGATTGTGTATTTTCAAAAGTATTGAGCTTTATAATGCAATTTTTTAAGAAATAGAATCTTTTTTCTCTTCTTCTCATGTTGCCAGCATTTTAAGTTACATGTTTATTAAGTGGCATTGCTCAAATAGCTCCAGAGTATGCATGGAAATATTTGCTGTCTGAATAGTTTGGAGATTCAAAGAGAAAAATCAAGCTTTGGAGGTATTAAATTATGACATGCAAAAAAAGTTTTTGTTTTATTCTTAACTGCAAGAGTATATATTTAAATCAGATTTAAACTGTTATATGTCCTTGGCCCACCTTAACAGTTGTACTATATAGAAGTGTAATGAGAAGCAAAATTTCAATTAGGGTCCCATTAACTGGCATATAATCCTTCTTTAATGTAATAGAGGCTATGGTGTTTCTGTACAAATCTGCTAGAAACAGATTTTAACCCATTTTTAGTCTCTCTCTTTGGATCTGATGGAATGACTCTTAACTGTTCATTGTCTGCGTTGTTTCTCATATTCTTCATTATTTTAAGGTCTGGAATTAGTCTATGAATGGTCGTCGTGAATATTCAGTTAATCCTAACTTTTATATATCATATATATTTCGACGTATGTATTTTAATTAGTATTTGGAGGAAAAAGTTTAACTGAACCCAACTGTAATTTCTAAGCTAGCCTTATTACTGGAAGAAGAATTCTACCGCACGAAACCAGACTTTTCCTAGTCCCTGAGACCCTAACTTGTGAGGTATTTTAGTAACATCACAAGTCAGGCTCTTGGGACCTAGGCGGAGGGGAACCAGCAGCTTTGGACTTTATTGATTGTCTGCAGTTACCACCAGAACAAAAGAACATACATAGATTCTGCCTAGGAGGAAAGAACAATGCTCTTCTTTATAATCAGCAATGTTTTCATCATGACCCACCCCCAAAAATACTATTTTCAGAAACTGTACTCAAAAGTAATTACAGAGTTGCACTGAATAGCATTTGTATTCTATTATAACGACCATACAAAAAGCAATATAAGATAACTATGTGAGAAGCAAAGTTAAAATACAGGTGTTTTTCAAATGCTTCTTTTGATGTATTTTAAGGTGGCTAGTCTAAGAGAATACCTCCTTAGTTAATAATGAAGAGTGTGGCTTATGTTTATAACTTCTTTCATATGCATAGAAATATATACATTAGCTACTTAAATAAATCCTCTATGTCTCCATGTAACTGTGGCTCAGAATATGTGATGTATAGCTATAATCATGCTCGAGGCCTAGAAATAAATCATTTGCAATCTTCTTTACTGACCCTATTAGGTTTTGCTACTGATTTAAGAAAAATGCTATTTTATACTTGGTATTTATTGCCAGAGTTTTCCTCAGTCTTTTAACCAGACAAAATACTTTCTATGTCTTATTATAATAAGACATTCTCTGGTCGTAAGCGTTATCAATAATTAGCAAAAATATGTTGCCTTTCAGTCTTTACATTTTACTGTGTATATATCATGGACCTACGTGAGATAAATCAGTAAACACCACCTATGAAGTCAGACTGCTCTAGTCCATCTATCAACTGAATCTGAACTGCATAGTTATAGTTTTATAAGAATTTTAGCTTTATAAACTATTCCAACCATAACTAATGTATCTTATTTGAACATTATGAGACATTGACACATCAAATATTTATTTCTTATAAGTAGAATCAATATATTAAATCTGTTTACAAATTCTACAATAATGCTGCAGATACTAAGATTCAAAATGGAGATGAGAGACTTTCCATAATAGAAGAACCAAAATGATTTCATTCTTTTAACTCTAATGCTTTACATGGGTGCTATAAATTTTATGTATCTTCTACATTGTTAAAATAAATTTATGAATGTACTTTAGAACACTGTATGGAGTCTTTGTTCACCTTTTTATTGGATTTGTTACAATTACTCATGTTTGAAATATCATAGGATACAAATCACCCATGAGTTATATTTCCTAAAAAATTGATATTACAATATTGTAAACATGTTCTTCATTTATTCAAGCCGCATAAAATATGTTGAAGCATGTATCCACACTGAACCTTTTCAGATTCTTTATTTATATCACCTACCTTATTCATCTAGAATCTCTGAAATTTTAAGTGTGTGTATGTGTGTGTATAAACATATGTCTTAAAACTCCAACTGAAAGGAGGTAATATAAACAGTAAAGATTTTTGGTAATATTTAGCTTTTACTTCTTCGAACCACATTTTCATTCTAATTAAACACTTTTAAAAGCACAAGTTTCTCAATACAGAGAACTCTATATCTGTGTGTATCTACAAGTGCACAGAAACTTGGTTATATTTAACAGCAATGTTTATACAACAGATCAGAAACTACCTCGTATATAAAACAATGTCACATACAGGTATGTGTTTACAGACACCTGATTTAACACAATCGTAAATAATATGTAAATGATGTTTCATAAATTTAGTTCTAAAATAATGTAAAGGATGCTTGTTTATTGGCTATAGTGATATCAGATATAAGCTATTTCAAATGCAATATTTTTAATGTTATTATATCTATGAACTACACTATATGTTAACTTCTTTTACATAGAAGAAAGGTACCAAAGCTGAATTTAGAATGCAGTGATGTTTATTTTTTACTAATCATCGTGCATTCTTTGAACCCTCTCTCTGTAACCTTCCTGCATATTAACTATCTTTTCTGAGAATATCATTCATAAAGCTTTTCTCTTACTCCATAAAGGTGAGTAGAGATTTAAGTGGATGACTTTGTTTTTATAAACTATTTAATGCTGTATATGGATAGATGGATACCACTTTTTCTGCATTTCTATCTTAGCTGTCACAGGATAATATTGTTTGGGGGCTATAAAATATGATTTGGAAAATCAGATCATACTAAGCTTAAAATAAAAGGAGAAGTCTACGACAAAGAGCGAGAAAATGATGTGTGTTGCATACAAAAAAAGCAGTGATATTAACAATTCGATGGCTTCCTGGTTGGGAGACCAGCCTGAGCCAGACGCATATATTAAGAGCTGTCTGCTGCCGATGTGAGCTTGCTCAATGCGGTGGAAATGAGGAATCACCTCCTCTCTGACACCAGCTTATTTTCACATTTTAATTTTGAAATAGCAAATCACTGTTTTACATAAATATACTAACCCTCGCTTGATTCTTTTTCCTTTTTCACATTGCTTGTTAATTTACTATGAACTTGAAGTTCCTTTTTTTTTCACAATCATCACTCACTTTAAACTTACCAACTTAAATCTATCAAAGACCAATGAAGTATTAGTTTTTTTCTGTCTCTTTTGTATTGCTCTGTTAATATTGTGATACTCTTGCATTTAACTTTTAATCTCTGTAAAGGAAACATCAATTTTCCAAGATGGCATTTTTTTAAAGCCTTTTTGGACCCATCAAGGAAGCCACTTCTGGAATTTTGCCAAATCTAAATATGATTATATTTCATTTCAGGGTTCACAGGATCAATATTTTTCTTAGGATAAAAGTCCTTAACACTTTAGTGTTCCAGTGAAGCTAAAGAAGAGGTATATAGAGATATTCTTAAGCATTAGGCTACATTAATAATATCTAGAAGAGGCATAAGTGTCACACGGGAATTATAGTACAAGTTAATTACTAATGAAATTAGAAAAGGTGTATGCTACCTTACATTCCTCTTGAAATGGACATGCCTAGGCTTGGTCAAATTCACCTGATAAATATGTAAATGATTTTACAAGCTGTCACATTTGGATAAGTTTTGAGAAAACAGTACATAAAGGGTTAGCTAACGCCCAAATTTTCTTGCCATTTACACATGCAGTGCAGCCTACATTTTGGTAGGCAGCAAATGCAGGCATCATTTTGATTACTTGGATTCTTTTGTTTAATTTCTTAGTAGACGTTTAACTCGGTACTCAAATTCCACTGATCTTAGTGACTGTATCTGGAAAAGAAAAACAAAGTTTCTCATATAGACAAGTTTTTAAAAATCCTGAGTGTTTGTAAACATTCAAAAAATAGACTTTTTAGTGTAGCTCTGCAAATACATGTTTAGTATGAGAAACTCACTATCTGTCATCTCCACTTAGTTTTCTGATAATCAGTGATCAAATACATACTGAAACATATATGTGTGTATATGTGTATGCATGTATGTGTGTATATATATTTATTTTTTAAAAAGCATCAGTAAAATCAGTATAAAAATTGAGATTTCTTCATAAAATCATCCACAGCATTTTTTCAATGAGCTAGCTTCAACTTTCACTCCTTTCCCCCCAAATCTCTTATGTTAAATGTAGCTTTATCAGGTGGAGTGCATTACTAGCCAATATTAACTTGCATATAGTTTTACTGGAAGTTTGAAAGCTGGTTGAACTTGAAAGGTAATGATATTAAGTGAATTTAAGATTAAATAGTTTATTTAATATAATCAGCTAATTTCATGCATGTTTTCTGGGGAATTTGGAAGTGAAAAATTCTCATATGGTGAAATAAGTCTCTCATTGTTCATTTAAGTAATGTGATTTTAAGTTTGTTACCTTAATTCCTAAACAAGTATATTAATAATCATGGATTATATTATCTGTTAGGGCAATCAAATAGGAATAACAACTTCCAGGTTTCATCTGAGTCTTTTAAGGTATTTTTGGCTTCTTTTATTTGGGAAGATTTAACCACTCCTTTTTTCTAAGAAGCTTCTCCCTCTCTGTTGGTAGGTGTCTGACGATTTGTGAGCACCGAGAGACTATTCTGTGGAATCATCTTTCCTTGCTTTTGAATTAGCTTTCCTTAGGCCATGAGTCAACCTCAATATTTTGTACATCCAAATTGGTGGGTCTTTCTTGAAACCTATTTTCCTAGACATGTAAATAGGGAATTGTGAGAAATCATAGATTTTCATTGTGATTATCTTTCCAGTTCCCAAACATCTTCAGTAAGAGATTTGGGTGGTGTTGAAACACTACCCAGTGGCAGTATTTGGTTCTGTAGGGTTTAAAAATCTAATGTCTTTCTCATAGTAGACTTTGTATTCTTGGTGGGGAGAGGGGAACCAGGCTGATGCTAAGTTATTACGCTGTTATATATCACGCTAAAAGCCCAGCCTGTGCATTTGCAAACCTTGGGGAGGTTTCTACATTAGACAACATTTTTTGTTGGGGGATTACACCACAGTCAGCTCACTTCACTTCTGTCTCTCTTCCTGCCCCCACCCCCCCCAACATGGAGTCTTTTCAACTTCTTCAAAGAAGTGAGGAAAAAAAGTAGACTCTTTATTAATGGCAGAAAACAAACTGGCTGCTGGACTTCCGAGACAGCCTTCTAATAATAAAGCAGAGTAGGCACTGCGACAAAGAATTCTTGAATGTACTAAATATATAGGGAAGCCTATTTAAATTCACCAGAGGGGCTTAGAGGACAAGCAGTAGAAAGTTTAGAATTCAATTCAAGCCATGCCAGAAAATGAAAATGTACTTAAAAAAGGATTTCTGAGACAATTGTTCAAAGACATGTCAACTTTTAAGGTTCTTTCTAGAATAATGAAATTCGTACTCTAATTTCTGTGGTGACTTTTTCAATTAGAAAGGAAAAATGATTAACAGGATCTCAAAGGAATTGTGTCTTATGTTTAAAGAAAATGTGTTTTCTTTCCATAAGGGTGTGCTTTAGTGAGGGCCACCTAGTGCACTGACAAAAATCAGTTAAGTAGGTACATGAAACAAAGAGATAATGTGTTTTTCTAAGATTAGACCTATCATAAAAGGAAGTAGTGTGCTGGCTACTTTGGGAGAAAGTTATGCAACTTGTATGTCCTTTCTAATTCATTTTCTCCCATCTACTTCTATGATTATAGTATTTTAGGTAAATGTAATAAAGTAATTCTGAAAGAGCAAATTGCTGATACATAATAGGACTGTATGATGCTAAATTTGAAAGATAAAAAAACGATCCCTACCATATCTCTTATTGACTTTAGAGAATGTTCTTTATCCTTTATTTATCTACAGGGCATGTGCATCTATAAGGAATACCCACATCTGTAAGAATATATACCTTATTAGCCCTAATGTTGAGCTAAATAGCTGCTTATAAAATCCACTTCAAGGCCAGTATGGCCTACTCAGGGATGAGATTTCTAGCAGCCTTTTTCTTAATGTCTTCCTTTGGAATTAGCATAGATATTGGAAAAAGATTGTCATTCTTTTTCTCATGGATTACAAGTTGTAAAGAGGGTAGAAACTTGGACTCACTAGTGACGCATCTTCATTTCTGTTGTGAAGAGATCCTGCTTGAGAATGAAATCCATGTAGAAATTTGCCAGTTCATAAGCCCAGCTTGTCATCTCAAAATAAGCTATTGATTCATTAATGTATCCATTTATTCATAAATGTATATCTAGCTTTAAAAAACTCAGTGAATTAAGGCTGCATCAGTACATGGGACCACTATGGCTAATTAAGGCTTAATTATTTAATAAAATTTGATTGGCTTTAAAAAGAAATGTCAGATGTATGAATATTAGTTATAGATTTTAGATATTAATGATAAAAAGTAGTTGTTGTCTTCGATGCATTTAGATGTAGTCTGAGTCATAATTTACCAAACAGCTGAACTAATTTCCATTTATTTTAGTTTTAATGACATTTTAATATCAAGGACTTCAGTAGACTTAATGGCTGATGGATGAAATAATCCAAGTAAGTTTCTTAACCTAGTCTCTAGCACCAATTAAACACTCAATATTAGTTTATTTCTTCCTGTTTGAGTCTCAGTATTTGCTTTTGTTAAACAGACTATTGTTTTCATCATCAAAATTTATTGGGTGTACTCTGTCCCCAAGGGTGAGAGGCAGACACCATTGGGAAATTATTTCAGATCCAGGGACACTCAAAAATTATTTACTACAAACGTCTTTATCAAATGTTTGCTGAGTGCCAACTAGAGGGGGGAAAAGAGAAATTCTGCTTTCAAATAGCTTATGGTCTATTATAGAGATCTCTCACCTTTCTAAAACTTTTTGTCCTTTCTGTGTGCCTTAGTATTTCATGAATCTTGTAATTTGGCTGTTTTTAAAAATATTGTATAGATAAGTCTTCTATGTGATTTGTTCTATTTTCTAGTTGCAGATAAAATAACCTACCTATCTACTTTGAGTTGCTTTGGGTGTGATATGGGCTATTACGATTTTGCAGTGTCTAGATTCTGGTCTTATGATTCCCTATATTACGGAAAGGTCTGGTGATCAAAAACCTTAGACTATGAAAATGTTAATAATTATGGTTCATAAAAATGCTATTTGCAAAATAATTGAACTAAAATGTAGTATTTACATATTATTTCAATACCTCCAAAAAAAGCCATCATTTAATTTCTTTAAGTAAGTTAATATAATAATATTGATCATGCAGTTTCATGAAGTAGCAATTACATTACTTTGTCATAGGACAAAACAATTCTAATTGGGCTGTTCTCTGGGAGTTAACAAAATATGCAGAATAAATTTGGAGGTTTTGACATTTGCATTATCAATGCCACCACTAAATTTGAATAGTGAAGTAGAAGCCAGAAGACCAGAATTCTAACGCCAGTTCTACCATTAGTTACCTTATGGAACTGAGCTTCTCTCCTTTTCACTTTCCTCATTTACAACTGATGTATAGAATAAGGATGTGGAGAGAAATGCTTTTAAAGTGACTTTTGGGTAAAAAAATAGTGTATGATCAGACTGTTGGATATTTTTCCATTCCACAGGGGACTTTTTGACTCAAAGAGGTAGGAAAAAATAGCCTTAGCTTACATCACTGCATTAATTAGACTCAGTAGCAAAAGCTCAAAACTGAGCCTAAATTAGGAAGCTGTGTGTATATCATCATCTTGCTGCCCATCCTCCCCACCCCCACCTCCTCTTGCTACTCTTCTCCTCTTCTATCCAGGTGCTCTCCTCCACTCCCTCTCCCTTTCAATCTCTCTCTCTCTTTCTCCAGTGTGTTACCTTGATTCTCACATTCTCTTAATGTGATGGCAAAGATGGCCATTGCATCATATACCCTAGAGTTTATGATTCCAGAAGAAAGAAGAAAAAACTAAAAAAAGTTCTCTCTACCCCTCCATCAATTCCCTTTCTCAAAAAGGCTATGATTGGTTATGTTTGGGAACCACTTCTCTGTCCACATGAGAGTTACTCAAATTGGACAGCCTATGTAGAGAGGCAGAGCAAGACTAACGTAGCAAGGTTAATGTCAATGGCAGAAGGTAAAGTTCAAACAGGCAAAATAAAACAGGGCTCCCAACAACCACCTCAAATTTCTGTATTGCTTAGCATAGTGATATGATCTAGGCTTCTATCAAATATGTTTTTGTCTTGGTAAACTTAGTGGAGCCTATGAACATACAGGTGATATAACTTATTTAGTCCAAAAGTGCTCTGTACAGCATTGTATCTATAAAACTTCTGCACCAGCAAATTGCAACACTGAGTGTCAATGGAGATTAATTAAATTTTATTAACATTTTTCATGATCATTTAATACATAGCATACATCAGGAAAGTCAGCATTTGGACTCATTTTGGAATCTGACATTTTAAAAATTATGTAGGATCATTAGAAATAGGAGTTTGATAAAGAAGCCACAGTGATTATGTCCTGTAGTCCTGTGTTTATCCTTGGCCACCATGTGTTTAGGCTGTTCTGTTACAGAAAATTTTATATCCCTTCCACTTTCACCTCTAATATCAGGGAGTTTTATGTTGCTGACATCCTAATCATATAAAATTATATAATCGCTATAATTATATACAGATAGGATAACTTATTTGATTATATTTATATAGAGATATATAATTATATGTGTATATAATTGTGTCTACTACATGATTATATATATGTTTTATATATGTATATATAATTATATATATATAATTATATCTATATACAATTGTAGCCATTATATGGTTTTATATGATTAAGATGTTAAATCATTGTTCTTCTCAGCCTGGTTGTTTATTGTGGTATGACCTGGGCAGTTTTAAACATTTTCCCATCAAGAACTACTATTTAGGGATCTTTCTCAATGAGAAAAAGATTAATTTGCTACGAATAATGATTCTAATGCAAAACATTTTTGGTTTTTTTTTGTGATGCAGATGAGCAATGCTATAAATACAATTTAGAGAGTTTGAAAATTGATTTTAACACTCACAATTCTTCTTCTTAATTAATCAAATTACAAAATTATGCTGCAGTTTCCAGTATATTAAAATAAGTTGTCATATTTGGAACATCTGTTTATCCTTCTATTATGAATATGTGTTTCTAAATGTCTGAAATATAGATTACCATAAATAACGTTTGTTATTTATTCTGTGGAAGTACGATACCTACTTCCTCCCACAACACTTGTTTATTTCCCACCAAGCAAATTTTCCAGATTGCATTTTAGCATTTTCTTATCAACATGGAGGGGGAATGACCAGAGTTTTAGTTAAGGCTTGCTGATTGGTTAAGAAAGGCAATGGCTGTCATCGGCAGCCTTTCCAGACACTGTACTGTGGCTCCAGACAGTCAGCTGGTACTATCGCTTTGTCTCAACTATAAATCACGGTCTTGTAATGGCCAAGGCTGACACCTTGACATTTTCAAGAAGAGTAAAAGACCCGATTTGAATGGAAATCAATTTTATTTCACAAATCTTGGGTTACTACTCCAAGCCTTTTCTTATGTCTTCTTGAGACTTATTTGGGAGTTTCATGATCATCAGAGGATTATTTTAGTCGTACTGTTCTTCCTTTTAACTCTAAAACCACATTCTCACTTCCTTCTTCAATCTCAAAATGGAAAAATTGATTTTTAAAATTTTATATAAGAAAAAAATCACTAATAAGCCAGGGTTTATTTTAACCACGATATACTGATAGATTTTAAAAATGGCAGTAACAGCAATAACAGCAAGTGCTATTTAGTTTTGCAAAATTTTTATAGTAAGTTCTGTGATTTAAAAATACAAGCTGTGCACAGGCACATACACATTAGCATTTGATTATTTAATAATACATAATGTCATTTATGGAGTGATTTTGAACTTCAAAATCTAGAAGGTCTCAAAGCCTAGGATCCTCTGAAAGGTATTTGTACTTTTATATTCTTGCACATAAACACCAAGTTTACATATTTTACAGCCAGTAAGGAATAGCATGGATTTAATTGTATTAGGTGGCTGAAGCATTAAACTCTGCCTTGATGATTTTGAACATTAAACCCAGGCAGCACAGAAATAACTCCATACTTGACTAGTATGAAAATAAGTTACTTTTAGGTATTTTAGGAGCTTGGTATTGAATGTTTTAAAAAATTAACCACTGTATGATGTCTTCCACCTTTAGAAAACACTACAATATATTTAAAACCATGGGGGGTGGCATCTGGGTGGCTCAATTGTTGAGCATCTGCCCTGGGCTCAGGTCATGATCCTGGGGTCCTGGGATCAAGTCCCGCCTTGGGCTCCCTGCAGGGAGCCTACTTCTCCCTCTGCCTGTATCTCTGCCTCTCTGTCTCTCATGAATAAATAAATAAAGTATTTTAAAAAATAGAGGAGAATAAACTTCTGCTTCCATAGTAGTGAAGCTTCTTCCTCCACAAAAGTGATCTAAATTCAGTGAAGCCTTAGATCTTCTAAACACAATTATTAATGGCAAATTTGGGCATCACCTCTCTGTGTCTTGTCAAGTATGTAGAGATTACCCCAGTGCCTAATAATGATTTCTCTTTATCATCTTCATCATTAATCTTTGACTTTGTCCCAAATCTTACTTCTAAACAGGAATCCTCTTTGTTTGCTAAATTCATTATTTTGTAATGCCCACAGACAAGTAGAGTTAGATTATTATGAACAGGAGACTTCTAACCTTTAAATCTCTTTATCCATCTTTCTACTTATCCATCGCTCTTTCATTATCTGTACAAAATAAGAATATATCTTAGGTATGTGGGAAACACAATATGAAGTTTGAATTCTTTATAGGATATTATGTTCTTATGAGAAAATAAGAAAAACTAAACAAAAGTCAACAAGTCATAATGTAATAGATCTAGAAAGAATACAAAAACAGAATGCTTTGGGATTTGAAATGTTTGGGGCAATATTTACTTTAGTTATTGAGAAACAAGAAAAAATTCCCTAGAAGAGGTTGCATTTAGCTGCTCTGTGACAGACAGAAAGAGTTTCTAGAAAAAGTGTTAGAAGGGCTGAATTTCAGGATAAATATGTAGTGTGTACAAATGTGCAGGAACAGAAATGATGGGCTGTCTTTGGCTTTGAGGTTTGTTGGAAGATTGTATATATTTTTACAAAATGACTATTAAAGAGTTAGCGAGGTTCAGCTGAAGGAGGCCCTACAGTACTCCCAGGGGCTTTTCTGGTAATTGTGCAGTTTTACAGTGTGGTAGGCACCAGAAACCCTTTAAAGATTTGGGGCAGACATGCAAGGATGAAAGATGTAAAATTAATCTGAGGTCAGTGTAACCTAAGACCTCAGCCCAGAGGACATATCAGAACTACTTAAGAAGATACACCAACTACTCTTGCTATCCTATCCTATGAATTCCAACTCATTAGTTTTGGAATAGACACTATGTAGATGCATTCTGTAAAATGTCCTAGATGATTGGAGTCAATTGAGAAATAGCTGGGCAGGTTAAGTTGAAATGAGAAGATACCAGAGATACTTAAAGCAAGAAACAAAAAATATCTATACCAGAGATTTCTAACCCAAGGTCCACATACCCCTGGCCTTTTGAGGTTTTAGGTTTCTATGAAATTACATGAGATATCTCAAGTGGATATACCATTTTTCTGAAGAAAATTATCAAATAGTATTTATAAAATGCTCAGTGAAGAGTAAACCATCCCAAAATTAAGAATCGCTACCCATAGCTAGCGTGAAAGGGAGGAGATAAATGCGAGAAATTTCTCTCTCTTTTTTAAAGATTTTATTTACTCAGAGACGCACAGAGAGAGGCAGAGACATAGGCAGAGGGGGAAGCAGGCTCCTCACAAGGAGCCCCATGTAGGACTCCATCTAGGACCCCGGGATCACACCCTGAGCCAAAGGCAGACACTCAATCACTGAGCCACCCAGGCATCCCAGAACTCTCTTGATTATATACTAACAAGGACTTACTGACTGAGTAGATTGGGGGTACAAATTGTGGCAAGGAAGAAAAGATTAGAAGATGACGCTAAATTTCTCCACCTTTCGAGATACTAGAAAAATGAGAATCATGATAATCCTTCTATGAACCAGCATCAGATCCCCCTTGGTTCTCATTTCAGTGAATAGAGCTTTGATATCAGACATGTTAGATTGATGGTGTGACTTGACATCCAGAGGTAGGTGTAAACCAAGTCATGGAAAATTTGGAGGTGATTAAATATCTTGAAAATCATTCTCCTGGAAAACTAGTTGAGCACTTTGAAGTCAGGAACCTATGCTGCTTCTATTTTGATGCTCTTTTTAAATGACTTCCATTTCCCAGGTAATCTCTAGATGGCCGTTGGAGTTGCACCATGTTGTTTACTGTCAGTCAGTAGGAAAAAGAAGAGAGAAATAAAGACAATGCACTTCCTTTTAAAGATAATTTCTGGAATTTTTATACACATCTTCCACTATACCCTCAGGGGAGTGGATGCATAGAAATGTGGACTTTATTCTGGTCAGTCATTCACCCAGCTGAAAACTAGGAGAAAATGAGGAGAACAGATATTGTAGGAAAACTAGCAATTTCTGTTATAGTGAACATAAACAATCTTGCAGCTTTCAATAATTAATGAAATGAAATCATATCTCAGCCTTCAGCCTAAATAATATATTTTGATTGGAAAGAAGGAAAAATTTCTTTATAACATTATTTTATGAAAACATATCTTATTTCAAATTCCTGTCCTCCTCAAGTGATTCATTTCCTGAAAATAATTTTTTTATATGCAACTGGAAAAATAGTATTACTGGTTGTGAATGGAGTTAAACTTACTAGTACAATATTATTAAACCTATTAATCTCAATCCATGTTAAGCCAATTAAATTAAACTTTACCTGCATAAAGAAAATGAGAGTTCATATTATAATATTATAAAATTTGAAATTCTAAACAAATAAAAAAGCAAAAACCATTAATCTCATCACTCAGAAAATAACTCCTATTATCTTATAGCATATACTCATACCTTCTCTCTCACACACACATACACTCATTATTTTTATAATCATTTCTAACTTGCGTTTTAATTATTAAATATCAAATGAACACTTCCCCACATACTGTCATTTTAGCATATGCTCATTATGTTATTGTTTCAGTATGATATAATTTATTTATTTAACTAATCCATAAGTATAAATTTTCTTCCATCCTTTTTTCCCCAATATAAATAGTATTCTGATGATAAATACACATTTATATAATTATATATAATGATTCCCTTGGTATATTAATTGGGACAGATGACAATGGTTTGAATGAGAGTGGTGGCAGTGGAAACGGAGAGACAAGGAGGAATCAGAGGAATATTTAGAAGATAGAATTGATGGAGCCATAGTTAATTGTAGGGCGGAGTGATATCTAGAAAATTCCAACCAGGGTGATTCCTTCTCCAAATAATGCCTGTTGCTTTATTTTTCCCTATTCATTTAATCAGTGGCATTTATTACTTTATAAGGATGGCAGACACAATCAAGGAACACAGTCAATGGAAGATTTAAAGTATCTAGTAGATTATTTTTTTCAAAAACTTTTAGCAAATACAATAAGCTAACAACAAATTGCTCTGCTTTGGAAGAGCTAGGTTCTTGAGATGGAAATGGCTTTATTTTTGATTCCTAAAAGATGTGGCCAGAAATATTAATCTGATTCTAGAGACCTGGATTGTAGAATTTTTAAAAGTTAACCATAAAGGAGAGAAGGGTTCAGGATACAAGCTAGAAGTAGTGAAAATTGCTAGGTTGTGGGCAGTGAAGAGCCATCCTAGAGTACAAAAGAAAAGAGGAGAAACGGATATAGATGAAGAACATCATATATTCAGCTCCTGGTGTTGGAGCTTCTATGGGAGGGAGTGGGTAACAGATTTCCATTAGATGAGTTTAAAGCCATGAGGACCAGAGGGGTTATGGTCACTGCCCCTTGGGAAACCTGGGAGGCAGCTCTGTAAATGCTTATAGGAATGACATCAGTGGAGAACTAGAGGGGGCCTGAACTTGCACCCTTCCCCTCTAAACCTCTACCCATCACTGTCTTCTAAGAAAGTCCTTCATCAGGCATGGAAGAAATCTGGAGAAGCTTTCTTTTCCTCAAGAGGCAACAAGGAGGTTGCTGACAACAGAAAGATGTTATGAAATTGCAGAGGATCCAAAACACCAGTTAGACCAATGTGTAGAGGTGTAATCAGCAAGCTGGGCTTCTTGAGAGCATTATATATAGTTTTATTGCTGAGGAAAGAATTTCATGAATTTTTCAAGGGTGAGAGACCAGCACGCAAAGAGACATATTAGCAAAGGTTAGTGAGAACCAGAAAACAGTGGATAGCCTTCATAAGGAGAAAGTAGAAATCAGAGATGTGAAAATGCCACCTTTATTATATACTAAATTCTTACATATTCCAGAATGTTCTAGTCCATTTGAAAATAGGAGAGCCAATAGTGATAACTGTATTTCTAGGTTTTCTTTTTCTTTCCTAGTGAATGAATTTAGAACTTCTGAGAATTGGACCCTTTTTCGTTCAAAGTCATTTATCCAAGGGTAGCATATGATTTAGTCTGGCTTTTTTTTTTTTTAACTTTCTTTCAAGACTTTGCTTTTTCTCTTTCTATTTTAGTCCTCAGAAGATAGTCTAGTTTATTTATTTTATTCACTCAATCAACAAACACACTGAGTACTTTCCATATGGCAAGCAGATTATTTTAATCTATAAATTTAGTTTTAATTTGTAAACTTACTTTCAGCTACAATTTATTTTACTGTGTTTGGTTAATGTTAACTGCACATATCAATGCCATTATTCTGGATGGAGTGTATGCTACACACAATTCTTATGGAAGGATTTTAGGATTATAATTAGAAATAAAAGCACAAGCATATCTATTCACAAAAATATAGGAAAGATTGATACTTTTAAAGAAAATGTACAATGGAATAGTTTAGAAAGATTGTCCAAAGGAATATCTGAGAAAAAGAGTATTATTTCTTTGTTAGGGGGTCCAGTATCTTTTCTGGGAATTCAAGTGGAACAGAGAATCCAGTGAAATCTGGTGCTTCGCATCATTATTAAGCTCATATCTGCAAGCTAATCATGTGTGATAAGGCTAGAATGTAAAAGCATTTAAATCAATAGCTCTTTCAGATGCTTTTCTGATAAAATTGCTTCATTTTCTTTTCTAACTAATTAATTCATCTAAGTGGAAAGATTAAAAGAAAAACTTATTTATATTAGGAGTAATAGGATCCAAACAGTGTATTGGTCTGTATTGTTGGCATCTTTGCAACTAATAAGACCCTTTTAATAATCAGATCTCAGAAACATCTGTCTTAGAAAGGGGTATACTTTCTGGCTTCCATTTACTTGAAAAGGAATTAAGTTAGGGTCAGGAGCAGAGGTTAGGTTACTTCTACCTGGAAATTAATCAGAAAATCTGTTTTGCCCTTTGATGTTGCTTTTCTGTCTCCGCCCCCTTCTCCTCTTCCCCTTCCCCCACCACTCCACTACTACCACCTTTTATCTTCTTAAAATCCTAAAGTTCCTTTTCATGCATCATAGTACTTAAGGAAATTTGAAATTATGGACTTATGTAATTATATATTGAAAATATAATGGAGTAGGGTAAAATGTTTTTAAAAGAAGTGCCATCTCAAAGAAAATTCACTGACATTATAAGTGACTCTAATATATTGGCAAATTTCAGGCGACATTCTTAGTCATATTTCTGCTAGAAGAAACCTACTTTCCATTTTGTGTCTTCTCATTTGCATTACTGCAAAGTTATTCATGCATATGAAGAGGATATTATTCATCTCCATATTCCTTCCTGTCCATATTCCAAACCCAATATGTTTATGAGTTATACATGAAGAAACACTGCTGTATCTATATATTTATACATACATCTCTATGTGATTCAAATTTGGCATTAAAACTGGAGAGCAAGCCCAAGTGATAATGTGCTAGATGTGTCTTATTACATCATTAATGGCATATCAAAATTGTCAAATATGGTGAAATCCAATAATTGTAACTGACAGGCTTTAGCATGATTTGTCTCCATTGGGAAAGATTGAAAAGAGAGAGGGAAGGGAAGGTACTTCTGAATTTCTCCTGCAAGTGCATATGACTGTATGGTAAGCTCTTGCTTCTTCTTCTGCAAATATTTTTAGTGAGATGCCTTTTGCACAGTATTCACAATAACTAGGCATCTGAAGTTTTTATGTGCACACACTATATCATCTCCTAAATTCAGAAATCCAGTGCTGTTCCAGAAAGAACTGCAAAGATGAACCGGCAAGAAGAAAAATGACCAACCTGTCAGGGCTTATCTCCCTCTGATGTTTGATTCTTCCTAACTCGATATTCCAGGAAATTATTTCACTTGAAAGTTTAGGCGGAGTTCACAAAGAAAAATTAGTTCTCCCTTACTCCGCACTTCTACTCCCACCCCTTCAGCAAAGCAGATATTATTGCTTAATTCCCCAAAGTTTTCTCTCAAAGATATCTCAGCATTTGAGAATAAGAAAATAGGATGACAGTGCTATTTTGTGGACATAGAACTCATTCATTGCAATGATGAGGTATCCAAGAATCCCCACCCTTTGTGTCCTGCTTTATCTGTGCTTGGGGATGGCGTGGAGGAAGAGAAAGAGGAAACTTATGCACTGCTCTTTAAAATTAATTCCCAGTTAGCCATTTGCGCATGGATTATTTTTAAGCCCAGGGGACATTGTGATTGCATTTTCCTTTTCGGTAATTGTAGCAGGTATTAAAGTGAATAGACAATGGTAGACACAGATAGAATAACCTGGTTTTCCAGACAGACCACTTGTCTGAGATCAAACAGCTACAGCACATTTAGGGTTACAGTCTCCTTCTTTTCCTCCTTATTTTCAACCGCAGTGGAGCTTTTTCCAGCGTTGCCATGGTAACACTATATCTGGCTGCTAGCTCTGTCGTAAGTTATTGAACTGAGACTGGCTTTTGGTTTAGCAGATAATTAGGTTCTGTCTCACAGGTTCATTTTCCTGTGACTGGGACGTGAATATGACCTACAGCTGGCCTCAATTTCAGTGTCACAGACAAAACTTTAACCCTTCCCGAGCTCCTGAGCCGCTCTCCTGAGCCTTGCTCTGAGGTAGAGGAAGTCCAGTGCAGCTCCTGACACCTTGGAGGGGGTTACCATGTCTCCATTTTATTCTTTATCTTCATGATGATACTAAGGAAAATATGGTCAAGGCTGGACGCTGGGGACATTTGCAAAATTAAAAACACATCAATGGCGTGGTATATATACTTAACGTTTTTACATATGACATCTACTATATAGAACTTCCCATAGCCATTAACACTTCCTTGCTCTTAAAATAATTTTTCAGTCACATCAAAGCGCCTTGTATTGCAGTTTGGATTCCAGAGTATTTAGATACTTAAAACCATATTCTCAGGAATATTAACTTGGTATACTTTTCCCGGCTTTGAGAAATGGCCAATTGATTCACGCCCCTCCCACTCCTTTTTATAAACCCTGGAGTTTAGCTGACATCACAAGGTTCCTTTGGAGTCACAGGCAGGTGTATCTTAGAGGGCAAAATGCCACCACTCTACTAAAATGCTCAAATGTTCGCTCAGGACTTGAATCTTGCTGCTTTGAGAAACCAGCAAAGATCTGCCCTTTGTTTAGGGCAAAGAAAGAAGCATAATTTTGGGACAGATACTGGAATTCACAGTACCCATTGCAACGTGGAGAGCTGTAGGGTTAATATGAGAACCTGTGTCTCTAACAGTAGGAAAGACCTTCAAGAAAATCTCTTCAAAAATCCTAGTGCATTACACCTAAAACCTTACAATGAAAGGATAAGAAAGGAACAAGGGACAGGTGAGGCCTCCATAATTAAAACGTTAATTAAAGAAATTCCGTAGCTTAATTGGCTGAAGAATGACATAAATGTGTTGATAGAGATAGGCAAAATTCATAAAAGGCAAAACTTAAAAGATTCAACAGTTGTACATTGGAACTAAGAAACGTGTGTATGTGTGTGTGCATGTGCATGTGCACCATATAAATAAACTGTATGCTGTTTTAATCCACTTCTTCCATTCTCAAACTCTAGACATGAAGAGCATCTTGAATTGCAGCAGCCTCAGATATCCTGAGTACCAGCAGCCATGGGCTTAGAGTGTCCCGTGAATGCACTGTGGAGGGTGTTGGGGTCGGGGGGGGGTTGTATGAACTAAGCGAGTTGACAGATGAAGAACCCAGTTGATGCTGATTACTATCCACTCAACTGAACTCCTTTTGACCTCTGATCTCATGTACATAGCACCTATTGTTCCCTTATTAATGATCAATGTGTTTGTTGAATAAATGCATGAGTCTTTCCTACTCTATTCTATGTAGTAAGAACAAAATTAGCACCGAGTTATAACGAAAACCTAAGAAGTCTACAAATATTTTCAATCCAAAATCCTTTTAACTATCTTCTCATGGTTCCCAGTCACCCCCCAGACCTGACACATATAGATCATCTCTTGCCTGCATTACTGCAATAGCCTTGTAACTGGTCTGCTTCCCCTTTGTTGCCCACTGTAGTCTCTTCTATGCACAGGAGATAAATGTAAATCTACAAGCCAAATTATATTTGAAGTCGGCACCCTCCTCACAACTTCCCAGCGGTTTTCCATATAATTAGAATATAATACAAAATCTTTACTGTCCTTACAAGGACCTATATGACCTTGCCCCTGCCTACCTTGTGGACATCATCATCCCCTCTCTTCATTCTTCATCTTGCTTTTCCTCACAGCTGAGCACATGCCCACTAGAGAGCCTTAGCCTCTGCTGTTCCCTCTGCCAGAAATGCATGGCTCACTCTTTTACTTTTCTCTGGCCTCCCTGCTCAAATGTCACCTCTTTAGAGATGCTTGCTTTCTCTAAACATCTTTAAAAGCACCTCCTTCATTCTCCAGCACCTTTCCTGATTTAATTTTCTCCAGCTTTCCTGATTTAATGTCTATCATGTCTAGATATGATATTAGACAACATGCAAGCCATTATATGCCTTTCCCAGTAAAATATAAGCTCCATAGGGACAGGAACTTTGATTATTCATGAGTATACCTCTACTACCTAGAACCTAGTAGACTGGATCCTAGTGTCCCTTAATATTTGTTGAATGAATAAATGAATGAGTAATTGAAAGGGATCCAAGTAGAGAGTTTGGGTATCCCAATCTGTGTGGGAACAATAATGAGTGTTCCTGTGTATCTTACCTTACATGATAAATTGCATGAGTAGGTACAATAACATTTAGGGACATAGTTTATGTTCCTGGGACTACCTTCATTAGATGAAAGGAAAGGAAAGCAAGGAAACTGAGCTTATTTCTACTTCATCCTTGAAAAAATTAAATTCCAGCTAAGACATCAGCCATTTGTCAAATATATCACAACCCCAGTCATTTTGGAAGACTTCTTCTATAAGGGCCAGATAGTAAATTTTTTTGGCTTTGCAGGCCATACAGTCTATATGACAACTACTCAGCACTTCTGTTAAGGTGTGAAGGCAGCCATAGGCAACATATAAACAGATGGGTGTGGCTGTGCTCCAATAAAATGTTACTCATGAAAACAGGAGCTAAATGTGTTACATTTAGCACACACAGACTGTAGTTTGCTGACCCCAATGTGGAGAGTGTTTCCCCAATTTTTCCTCCCACCAAGTTACTGAAAGAATGCACAAAGGATCATGGCTATCTTATCTGATCCTTTCAAGAAATGAAACAAATTGGGGAATGGCTGGTTATGGAATTCTATTGCTGCTAGTTTCTTTCCTTTCTTCCATAATTTGTTCAAAGTTAGTCCTAACTTTCACTGTTACTGCAGTAGCATTAACTGGGCTATGTTAGATCCTCCCAATGACATTTTCATTTCTGGGGAAATGAAAGAGGGATACATACAGTGGTGTATTAGTAAATGTCTAACAACTGGCTCTCTGGGGGAAAATAATGACATTACCAATATCTATAGTGTAATTCACCCACCATGGCCATTTAAACTACCAATATTATGTCACTTAATGTGGAGTTGGGAAAAGATGCACAGAATAGTCTCCTGAATCAGTATGAGCTGGCTCCAGCCCACAGCAGGATACATATTTAAAAGCTGCAATAATTTTGTTCACTGCCATTACAAAGTCGAGAGTAAAGAGTGGTGAGTTTGATGGGAGCAACTGGCTAGTTATCTCTTGGAATGCCGATCAATAAATAATCAAAAAGTATATAAATTTAATGCTGTCTATAAAGCATTGATGTCTGAGCTTGATGTTTGGTTAAAATACATATTCAGTAAATGGTGCTATTGTCTTCCTAGTTTAGGATATTATAAGCATTAAAGTTAAATGTTTAGCTATAACTCAATCCAGTTTTAATGTTTTTTTGTGTTAATAAGACCTCTTAACATTGAAACAACAAAGATAAAGGAATTTTTATGTAGCTATTCATGACTCTGCCCAGCATAAGGTTAAGATAGCAACAAAATACTCCAACGAGAATAAAAGAAGTCTCCACTTGACTCCAGCTCTTCATAACACTTCACAAGGGTCAAGCTGTGTTATTTTCCTTCAATTTTAAGCAGAATGCATCTTAGGAGCATAGTTCAATCGTCGATTGAATAGTGAGTTCAATTTGACTATAATCCAAACAAATACACTCCAATTAGTTCAAGACCAGGATGGGCCAACAAAAGGGTAAAGGTTTCACTCAAGTTTTGATGCAGACACTCAGACTGAATTAGTAACATGGATGTGTTATATTATTTGACCAGGAACAATAGAGTTCAGTCCCAGTTGGAGAAAACGAGTGAAATAGCAGACAAAATATCGACTATGGTTTAGATAACCAGACACCAACATAGCTATCAACCTGAAAGGATTAGTGAAAAAATATATAGGAGCCCTGAAAGAGATTAACACACAGCCTAGGTCTAAAGACTCAGGATTTCAGAGAAAAGACTAATATATGCTATTCTGAATACTATAAAAGTTCTTTTTGAATTATTTACCCTCAATCTCTACCCATTCTTTTTAATCTATAAAGTTTTCTGTGCTTCTGTAAAAAGTATGACTTAGCATTTGGTCTGTGAAATAAGGCAAGAAGGAGAGTATTCCTTTCCACCTTCTAGCTAATCTAAATCTTTTTATCTTTGCTTCTATTAGAACACAATTTCAAATATATTGGTCTTATTGAGGTTTTCCTGCTCTGCTTCTTTAGTGCTGTCTGTTCTAGAAGATTCATTTTTTTAATAAATTAATTTTTATTGGTGTTCAATTTACCAACTTACAGAATAACACCCAGTGCTCATCCCGTCAAGTGTCCCCCTTCGTGCCCGTCACCCATTCACCCCCACCCCCCGCCCTCCTCCCCTTCCACCACCCCTAGTTCATTTTCCAGAGTTAGAAGTCTTTATGTTCTGTCTCTCTTTCTGATATTTCCCACACATTTCTTCTCCCTTCCCTTATATTCCCCTTCACTATTATTCATATTCCCAAAATGAATGAGAACATACACTGTTTGTCCTTCTCCAATTGACTTACTTCACTCAGCATAATACCCTCCAGTTCCATCCACGTTGAAGCAAATGGCGGGTATTTGTCGTTTCTAATGGCTGAGTAATATTCCATTGTATACATAAACCACATCTTCTTTATCCATTCATCTTTCGATGGGCACCGAGGCTCCTTCCACAGTTTGGCTATTGTGGACATGGCTGCTAGAAACATCGGGGTGCAGGTGTCCCGGCGTTTCATTGCATCTGAATCTTTGGGGTAAATCCCTAACAGTGCAATTGCTGGGTCGTAGGGCAGGTCTATTTTTAATTCTTTGAGGAAGCTCCACACAGTTTTCCAGAGTGGCTGCACCAGTTCACATTCCCACCAACAGTGTAAGAGGGTTCCCTTTTCTCCGCATCCTCTCCAACATTTGTGGTTTCCTGCCTTGTTAATTTTCCCCATTCTCACTGGTGTGAGGTGGTATCTCATTGTAGAATACCTCAGCCCAAACCCTGGTCAGAATTCTCCCCAACTCCCAAATATTACTAAATAAACTGAATTTTCTTTTCTAATGAGTGCTTCCATATGTATTTTTTGCTATATTTTATTTTGATTTTCTGTTTATACTAATACTAATGGAAATATAATTTAGATAATCCACTTTCTTTTAAAAAAATTCTATTATGGTAAATTCCAAATATATACAAATTAGAATAGCACAATGAACTTCTATATGCCCATCACACATAGAGATTTAACAAACTTTTTTTGGAAGAGGAGGAGGAGAATTGATATCTTTTTTTCTCCAGTTATATTGAAATATATTTGACATATAACTTTATGAAATATATTGCAAAATGATTACCACAATAAGAAAGTCAACACATCCATTATCTTGTACAGTTACACAATTACTTTTTTTGGTGGTCAGAAGAGTTAAGATCTACTCTCTTACCAACTTTAAGGTATATGATACAATATTAACTAAAGTCTCCATGCCATATGTTAAATCCCCAGAACTCACTCATTTTATAACTGGCATTTTGTACACTTTGACCACCATCATTCATTTACACCCCCCCCGCCCCACTACTCAGACCCTAGCAGCCACTAACCTACAATCTGTTTTCACGAGTTTTTTTTTTTTTTTTTTTTAGATTCCATGTGTGAGATCATATAATATTTGTCTTTCTTTGTTTGGCTTATTTCACTTAGCATAATGCCCTCAAGGTTCATCCATGTTCCTCCAAATGACAGGATTTCCTTTTTTATGGCTGACATATATACTTAGGTTATTTCCATAACTTGACTATTGTAAATAATGCTGTAATGAACATGCTGGTATAGTGATTTCATTTCTTTCAGATATATTCTCAACTATTCAACTTTAATTTATGGCCAAACTGGTTTCATCTACACCCACCATTCACTCATTCTTAATTTCCTGGATTACTTTAAAGTAAGCCCATGCACGATATGATACGCATACATCAATAAATAGTTCAGTATATATCTCTAAAAGTAGAATACTATTTTTTAAAGTATAATATAATTACACCTGCAAACATTTACAGTAGTTCCCTAATATCATCAAACATTCCATAAAGGCATACATACATTTTCCTGATGGTCTCATTAACTTTTTCTTACAATTAATTTGTTTGAATGAGGATTCAAACAGGGGCCACACATGGCATTTGGTTGACATATTTCCTTTTTTTAGACTTTATTTATTTTAGAGAGAAAGAAAGAGGGAGGGGATAGAGGGAGATGGAGGGGAATCTCAAGCAGACCCCCCCATTGAGTGTGGAGTCCAATGTGGGGCTCAATCTCATGACCCTAAGGTCATGGCCTGAGCCACAATCAAAAGATGCTTTGTTTGTTCTTGTTTTGTTTCAGGAAGATTTACATAAATGGTATTGTGTACATTGTACCAGGGAGCACACAAACTTTCTAGGTTGTCTTTGTTGTGCTAAGTGGGAGGATGTTTGTGATTTTGTAAGAATACATTATGGTTGCATCATCTAGGAATAAACTATTACAAACTCTTATGTTAGAATTTAATGCACCATTATTTTTTAAGATTTTATTTGTTTATTTGAGAAAGAATATGAGAGTATACACAAGTTGGGGAAGGGGCAGAGGGAGAAGGAGAATCAGACACCACACTGAGTAGGGAGCCTGACTCAGGACTCAATCCGGGACTCTGGGGCATGACCAGATACTTAAGGGTCTAAGCCACCCAGGTGCCCTAATATGCTATTATTTTATGATGTTTCAAAAAGAGCACCTTAATCTTCAGTGATTCTGCAAAACTGAGCAAGTTTGAGCACCATTACCCTAGTGAATATCAAACTCTGTATTATTCTACTTATATGTCTGAATTTGGATTAAATTTAGGAGAAATGCTCAGGGAAGTATCCTTAAACAACTATAAAGTATATATGTATAACTTCTCTAGTCTAAAATAATCCTTGTTCATTCTCAGAAAAGAATGAGGAATATTGCATTAGAATCAGATTGTTGTGGTGACCCTTACCTTTATAAGAACTTTAGAGAAGACTAATATGGACTAGATTTCAGAGGCATTTCAAAGCATCAGAATTATCTTCTGGTGGAGCATGTGAACTATTTCAGCCTTCTCCAAAAGGATGGTACATCCTTGCACTATGCTGGAATGCAGAGTTGAGATAAAAATATGAAGTCATGATATGAAATCTCAACTTTTTTATTTTCTTTTTCATAAAGATTTTATTTATATATTTGAGGGAGAGAGAAAGCACATGCATGCATGAGTGGGGGGAAAGGCAGAGGAGAGGAAGAAGGAGACTCCTCCCTGAGCGGGGAGCCCAATGCAGGACTTGATTCCAGGACCCTGGGATGATGAGCGGAGCTGAAGGCAGACACTCAACCGACTGAGCCACACAGGGACCCCTCAATTGTCTTTTAAAAACAGAAGTGTAGGGACACCTGGGTGGCTCAGTGGTTGAGCCTCTGCCTTGGGCTCAGGGCATGATCCCGGAGTCCCAGGATCGAGTCCCACATTGGGCTCCTTGCATGGAGCCTGCTTCTTCCTCTGCCTAAGTCTCTGCCTCTCTCCATTTGTGTCTTTCAAGAATAGATAAATAAAATCTTTAAAAAAATAAAAACAGAAGTGTATGTGTACTCTTAGGAATGGAAATAAAAGTATGTGATTGTGTATGGGCTTTCAGAAATGTATAGGCTTTTAAATAGCCACCTTTCTGGTTGCCTTTCTCATTCTTCTTATTAAAAAAAATACTGGAAAATTAAGGACTTTTAATTTATAGTTATCTCATTGTGACAGAACTCTAATCTCATATCCCTTGCCAGATATGAAGAAGAAATCTTTCCACTATATATTTATTGGGGATGAATAAGTCATAGTTAGTTTTCCATTTGTTTGGGTGCTTTCAACTCAAAGCTATGGTATCATGTAAAAAATACTCCAGTTATTGAGTAATACATCACTAAAATTAGACTCATATTCTATCATAAAGCTGTTTGAAAAATCTTACTTAGACACTGAGAACTATGTTACCTTAATGAGTTCTCTTCAACTTCTAAGGTTCCCTGGATCTATCCTACCATATCAGGAATTGGAGAGATCTTTCTGGGAAGTTCCATAAATATACAAAACGAAATGTGGGAGTCTATGACACACTTCTTATATTTCTATTCGTTCTACTGCTTTTGTCCCCAAAGTGAGAATGTAGACATATTGTTTTGTTATAATACCTCATTGTTACCAATTTTTAAAAAAAAAAACCTTTCTGTTTTAATTAAGTTCCTTAATCTAATATGTAACTTTTAAATTATTAGTTTATATAATATCTTTCTTGTTACAGTTAGGAACCTAGAACAGGCCGAGCCTTTAGCAAAATGATGAGGTTGTTGCACAAATTGACAAATATAGCTCAAGGCAACCCCAAATTTATAATCTCTGCAGAAAAATAGCAATAAGATACTCTGGATGAAGTTGGACCAGGAATTATTACACTTCTTAAATGGTAGGATTTTTATTATTTTATTTCACATTTTATTTTATAACATGTCAGGTTATAAAATTAACTGTCTTAAATATAGTGCTTTTGTGTTGCTTGCCATGACAATGCTTTGTGCTGATTAGAGAATTAACAGAAACATGTGAAATGCAACTTATTCTAGAACAGGTTAGCTTTTGATAGTTCAATAAAACTCATACTCGGAATTTTACTTAAGATTCTAAAAATTCAGTTCAGTATGAAGAAATGGCAATTGCAAGATGCCTGGATGGCTCAGTGGTCATGATCCCGGGGTCCCAGGATCAAGTCCCACATTGGGCTCCCCATGGGGAGCCTGCTTCTCCTCTGCCTACGTTTCTGCCTCTCTGTGTGTCTCACATGAATAAATAAAATCTTAAAAAAAAAAAAGAAAAAAGAAATGGCAATTGCTCAGGAAGCTTCAGAAGATATATTTCCTGAGCTATTGATGTGAAAAACATTTACTTGTTATATGTTATATACATATAACAACTTATATGTGTAGTTGTTAAATGTTACATTTAGTATGTTATAATGTGAAGAAAAAGTTTTATAATAAACTAATTAATAAATGTAAATATATTTTGCATTAAATTAAATTGTTAGGTGTGTGGTTTATGTTCCTTTGTGACAATTTTAGATTTTGTTATATGCGTCCATAATTCATTTGAAAAGGCTCTTCTGCAATTTGATTGATTTGTAACAGAATGCCAATTCTTATGGTACATCATCAAAATTCTGTATTGGTGTTAGAACGGTTTTTCAGAGAAGGTAAGCTTTCTATTAACATTTGGAAGTAAATATTCTTTAATTTATACTGATAATGAAAAAACTTACATGGGAAGATTTGAGCCAGGATTACATAGATTGAAATGTTCTTTCCTAGAGCATCCTTTTTTTCCCCCTGGTATTTTTAAGCCAAGCAAAATTACAGACTTTTGTAAGAGCCAAATTGAAGACCGTGACCTATTAAGTAAGCATGTAAGCTTGGCTTTATTAGTCGCTATTTTGAAGAAATAGAGACCATGAAATTGCCGAATTTCAGAGTCTGAAGATGTCTTTAAAATCATCCATCCTCCCTTCTGAGACTGGAATCCCTTAACAATACATCTAGCTTATAGCATTCTATGCTGGAAGTTAACATTTTCAAAGGTAAGGAGCTTACTACTTTCATGGGTAGCTAAAGATATCTTTGGGTAGCTCTAATTTCTAGAAACTTCTTTCTTACATTGAGCCACATTTTGTCTCTGAGAAATACCAAACATGTCCACCTGATAATATTCGGGATATTTGAGGTCAGTTTTCATGCTCCTCTCCCCAACAAATGTTTAATATGCTATAATACATTTTTAAACATCTTTAAATTTATTGTATTTTTGTTATTACACATTTACACGGAGTTAAAGTATTGTCTTCCAGACCAGCCAGGCTGCCCAAGATTTTTGAACCCAACTCTAAGGAGTTGGGGTACAACCACAAAGTTAGCATCCACACAAACCACCCTTACTTCTGACATCAACTGTATGTTCAGGGTTTCTCAGATCAACCCTCACATTTGCTAATTTACTAGAAAGACTCACAGAACTAACTGAAATCTATTGTACTTAGAGTTACAATTGTTGCAGGGAAATGGTGCCAAAAATCAGCCAAAGGAAGAGATACAGTGCAGAGTCTGGGAGGGTTCCAAATGTGAACCTTTCATTATTCTCAGGACCTGTTTCTCTACTAGTATGTGACAATATGCCTATAGTAATGCCAACAGGGGAGGCCTATGTGAGCTTCAGCATCCAGAGTTTTTAAGGGAGCTTATTACATAAACATGATTGATTGATTTACCAGGGTTTCCAGAGGGGCTACCATGAAAAACACAGATTCCTGTCACTTGGGAAATTCCAAGGGTTTAGAGGTTACCTACCAGAAGCTAAGTACAACAAAGGCCAGATCTCTCTTGGGCGAGGCCAAATTCCTAACTATGCAGTATCATTTACTGTTTTCTTGAATAAAATTCTCCAATTCCTTAATTGGACATGAAATGTAGTTTTAGAAGCTCAGCATATTTCGGTTGCAGTTCTGTAGATAAGCCTCGATTTATCAATATTCTCTTTTGGGGCTCAGAAACTTTAGGTAACTCTGATAACAAAATAGCTGTATCACTTGTTCTAGAAGCTATTTCTACATTCAAGTATTACTACTGTAAAGTATGAAATAATACCTTAGACTTGGGACAAACAGAGAGAATCCTGACATTTAACAGCCATTAAACCTTGTAAAAGCTATATTTTTTCTGAGCTTTCATTTCTTCATAGACAGAGTTAATGATATTCCATACATTATGGGGACTAAATGAGATCACATGTTAAATCTTTAATGTATCTTAGGAGATTAATAAATATTAGTTCTTTTCTGGAAAAAATACTGGACGATAAGAATTTGCGTTTGAGAGGTTGTCTTATGCAACATTTGCCTATCAAATCTTCTAGATTAGATATATGCATACATTACTAAAACAAAACAAAATGCATTCATCAAATATTTATTTATCTAAGTCCAACTGAGAAGTGTAAATCATTATGTTAGTGACTTAGAAAAAGACAGTTTCTACCTTCCTGGAGTGAGAACATTTTCATTAATATCTCTGATATAAGTAGACTGGGATAGATGTTGAAGGTAGATATTGGATGCAATGATGGAAGTATGAGAGAGAAAGAAATTCTGGTTGTGGTTATTGGAGAATGCTTCCCTCAGAAGGTGACAGGTCATGAAAGGCCCAATGTACTAGGAGAGTTTTGATAACACCTTTAGAAATAGTGAATACCATTTTACAGAATTTCTGAATGTATTTACTTGGTGAAAAGTGAATTTTACCACAAGATGTACATAAATTTACCACATATATAGGAACAAAATATAAATTAAATGGTCTTATATCAGAAATAAGTTCTCTAAAAATAGGAGATAATGTTTAAAAACAACTTTTAACCAAAAACTTAATCTTTGAATGAAAAATATCTTTTTGATTGGAGCACCTGGGTGACTCAGTTGATTAAACATCCAACTCTTGATTTCAGCTTAGGTCATGATCTCGGGGTTGTGAGATTGAGCCTTGCCTCTGGCTCCACGCTGTGTAAAATCTGCTTGAGATTCTCTCTCTCTCTCTCTCCCTTTGCCTCTCCCCCACTTGTGCTCACTCCCTTTCTCTTTCTCTTTCTCTTTCCCTTTCCCTTTCTCTTTCTCTTTCTCTCTCTAAAATAAATAATTTAAATATATATATATATATATATATATATATATATCTTGTTGATTTTGGAGGGATATAAAGACATTGCTTCTGTGCATTGTATTTTTAAAATTCAGGAGACCAAAATATAATAAAATAGATAAAAACTTAACCCAATTTCTGACATTTATTATGTCAGATTTTGAATTCCAGGAAAACATAGATTTTATTTGAGGCAGGCAGTTCATTTGAGAATAGTGAAAGTGTTAAACATAGTTAATGTGTTCATCAAACAATTCATTCAGCAAATATCCATGGGATGTATTCTGTACAGCAGGCACTCTTCCAGGCTCTGTGGGAAACTGACAATAGGCAAGGAAATATGTAGAATGTCCAGGGGTATAAGTACTGACAAGAAAATTAAAGTAGTATAATGCATGGATGGAGAGCAATGGAGAATAGTGGAATTTGCTCTTCTATTTAAGTAGGTCAGGAAACACCTGACAGACATCTGAGCAGAGACAATTCTTAGCATGGTAACAAGTTAGAGAGATATTCTGGGGTTAGGGAAAACAGCAAGAGCAGGATTCCTGAGACTGGAGCATACTTGGGATTTTCCAGAAAGAGCAAGTACTTCAGCATGGTTGAGGAGAACAAGGGAGGGGGAAGGCAGGAGATTGCTATATTACTAGGTTCTCTAGGCCACTGCAATGACCCTGGATTTTATTACAAGTGCCATTTGTATAACTTGACCCATGCCTATGTCTTAAATCTCTGTCTTCACTTCTTATCTTTGTATTCACAACACTTATGCTACCCAGTATGGTAGCCCTAGCCATATCTGACTCTTGAGAACTTGGAACATGGCTAGTTTAATTGGATAGTCTAAAGTGAAATATCTCCATAATTTTTATATTATTTAATATGTTGAAATGGAAGTATTTCAAATGTATTGGATTAAGTAGGATAAAATAAACTTAATCTCTTTTCTTTATTTTTTTAAAGATTTTATTTATTTATTCATGAGACACAGAGAGAGAGAGGCAGAGACACAGACAGAGGGAGAAGCAGGTTCCATGCAGGGAACCCAATGTGGGACTTGATCCCAGGACTCTGGAATCACGCCCTGAACCAAAGGCAGACACTCAACCGCTGAGCCACCCAGGTGTCCCTCTTTTCTTTAATTAACACTTTTATTTTGAAATAATTCTAGATTCCCATGTAATTGTAAGAAATAATACAGATAAATCACATGTTCCCTTTCTCTAAAGTTTTGCCCAATGGGAATATATTGCAAATCTATCATGATAGTATTGACAATGATATTGACAATGATACAATTCTACCCCTATTTCCCTAGTTTTAATTGTACATATGCATGTGTGTGTGTGCATGTGTGCTTAGTTCTATTTAATTTTATCACATATGTGGGTACCACCACATCAAGATTCAAAATAGTTCCTTCACTGCATCTTTATAACCACATCTACCCGGTATCTGTGCTCCATCCTTCCCCCGGCCCTAACTTTAGCAACCACTAGTCTGTTCTCCATTTATATAACTCTCTCATGGCAAAAATGTTATGTAAATGGAATCATGCAGGTTGTATTCTTTGGGAATTGGCTTTTTTTCCATTGTATATTTCCTTCAAGATTGACCGCAGTCATTGCCTGCATCAATAATCCATTCATCTTTATTGCCAAATAGCATTCCATGAGCTGGATATACTGTACTTTAACTACTCACCCATCGAAGGACACCTGGGTTGGTTCTAGTTTCTAGTTTCTGCTATGAATTAAATTGTCATAATCATTCCTGTACAGATTTGTGTGTGAATATACATTTTCATTTATCTGGGGTAAATGCTTGAGTACAACTGCTGGGTCATATGATATTTGCATGTTTAGTTTTATAAGAAACTGCCAAATCACCTCTCTTGGGTACTATATGCACCTGTTTCTTTTTACTTTTCATAACATGGCTACTAGAAAATTTAAAATTACATATGTGGCTCATATTTCTATTGAGCAGTGCAGCTCCTATGTAGAACACTGGTTCTTGTCCATCTCAGGTTCTTTTCATATGTCTTTCTCTCTGGAGTGTGTTCATTACTCCTCACAAATGAACATGAACATCCATAGCACAGTGGCTAAAAGCAGAGTCTAAAACCAGATAGCCTGGGTTTGGATCTTGCATTTACCCCTTATCAACTGTCTGATTTGTTAATATATTTAATGCCTTTTCCCCCTCAGTTTTCTTATCTAAATAGGGTGATGATAGCAGCACTGGTCTCATTGGGTTAGTATGAGGACTAAGTTCACAAATGTGAAGTTACTTCCTGATGATATCTTTCTGACCCCTACCCAAGAACAGATTGAAATCCCTATATAGGCTCCCTTTTCAGCCAACATCCTCATTAAAATTGTAATTATATGATTGTTTCATATCTTTCTTCACTGCCTTACGAGCAGTGGCTAGTCCTATATCCTCAGTACTAGCACAGAACTTGCAAAAACAAGGCAGTTAGTATATCATTGTTGAATGAATGAGTGAAGGGATTAATTTTTTATCTTTTATTGTTTTTTGAATTTTTATTTAAATTCCAGTTAGTTGCCATACAGTGTAATATTTGTTTCAGATGTACAATAGTGATTCGACACCTCCATACATCACCTGGTGCTCATCAAAATAGGTGTCCTCCCTAATCCCCATCACCTGTTTCAACCATCCTCCTGCCCCTATACCCTCTGGTAGCCATCGTTTGATCTCTATAGTTAAAAAATCTATTTCTTGCTTTGCCTCTCCCTTTCTCCCCCTATGGTTGTTTTGTTTCTTAAATTTCACATAAAGGTGAAATCATATGGTATCTGTCTTTCTTTGACTGACTTATTTCACTTAGCATAATACTCTGTAGCTCTATCCATGTCATTGCAAATGGCAAGATTTAATTCTTTTTGGGCTGAGTAAGATATATATATATATATATATATATAATCTTTATCCATTCATCAGCCAATGAATTTCATTCAGTGTGAGCATTTACTCATGTTTTACTTAAAGTATTATTTGACTTAATTTCTTTTTCCTTAATTTTTAAAATGTTATTCATGTTTCTCTATTCAGAAGATTAGATTTCTATCTGTAAGTTCTGTGAACAGCTTTTACATGTGGATCCTCTTTATTGTGGAATACAAATTGTTCTAGAGAAGTGATTGAATTCAATAGTAAAAATATTAGGATATTTATGTATATATATATAGAGAAATGCTCTTTGTCAGTTTTAGTTAAATTTTTCAGTTTAAATAATCATTTTATTGTTATGATGGAATTCATATCACTTAACTGCTTCCTTTGGACTAGAGGCTTTATGAAGACTGATCCCCCAGTCCATAGGTGATATTGGGATAGAAGTACTTTTTTACACTTCTGGAAATAATTTTATTTCAGTATATCAATTTTTTCAGGCCTTAAATAGATAAGCTTCATGACATTCTTGGAAAAGGCAAAGAGAACCATGGCATAGCATAGATGATTTTCATTTACCTACCCTCGTTTAAAAACCAAACTGTGTACCAATTATCAAGAGCACATCCCTGTTTCATAACACACAAACACACACAGAAACATATTTTATCAGTGATCTACCTTTATCTTCTCATCTGCAAAAGGAGGTTACTCTAGTAGAAAGAACACTGACCTATGGTCACTTTGACCTAAGGTAAGTTGAGGCTCTTGTTATTAATTCTGTAGTTTTTAAAAGACCAATTAAGATGTCATCCTTCATTTCATTTCCTAAGTAATAGGGATGGTAATGAATTCTAAGTGGAATTGCAATGATAACTAAATACATGTGTCCATCTGTAGATCCTAAAAGAAAAATATCTCCATTTTTGGATGGTACTAGGCTATGCTTTGAGTTTCATGGAGATATACATATTCATATATTTTCTCTAATTTTACCATATACCCTCAAAGGCAGGTGTTATTAGACCAATGTTATACCTTACACAGTATCAGAAATGTATTTTGTTTAACTTCACACAGTTACAAGATTTTGCCATTAAAATTATAACCCTCATTTCCAAACTTATCAGAGTAATAGAATATGTCTTCTTCCCATCAAAAGGTCTCTGAGCTCAAATTTGTACTGAAGCTGATCTGGAGATTATGATGCTATTTGTTTCCTGGTTTAGTGATTTTTAATATCAAGTAGAATGAAATAATACTAAATAACATAAAATTTGCTAATATCTATTGAGTTTTTACTTTGTGCTCAAAACCATATTATTTGTCAGAACTATGTTTTGAGATATAATTGACATATAACATTGTGTAAGTTTAGGGTGTATAATATATTGATTTGAAACATTTATAAGTTGAAATATGATTACTAAAGTAGCATTAGCTACCGCCACCATCATGTCCCATAATGATCGCTTCTTTTTTGTGGTGAGAACATTTAATCTGGTTTCTTAGCAACTTTGAAGTATATAATGCAATATAACAACACAGGTAGCTACTATAATCATCCCTATTTTACACTTGAGGTAACAGGCTAAGAGAGATTAAATTAGTGGCTCAAGGTCAGAGTACTAGTAATTATCAAAGCCAGGATATGATTCTTTGTAATGTGAGAGTTCAAACCTTTACCAGTGATGCATGTTGCCTCTTATTTCAATAATAAATTGGCCATTTGGGTTAATCATGGAGAAGGTGATGTTCTCTTTGTTTTCATACACCTTACATTTTTATCATTTTTCATTTATATACAGTCTGATAAAATAAAATCATGTTCTCTCTTTTCTATGCCTTTACATTTATTGTATTCCTTTGGCCTTTATAAATAAAACAAACAATAGCTATAATAAACCCTTGCCCAAAGTGAGTGAAAATTCTAACTCCTTTTCTCATGCTCATATAGCAACCAAGGACTTTGAAGTTCCTCATAAATATCTGTATGCCAACAATATTTAATTTTTATGTTCAGGTAACCCCAGTGCTATCGATGTGAAAGTATGACCCCGTATTTTTTTAAATCACTCCTCCTACCGTATTCAAATAGAGCTATATGTAACTGTCATCTGGAATAACAATATTAAATGGAGTATTTTTTCTAACTAAAATATTAAATCCTTAAGGATTAGTGTTTATTTGACCGCTCATTTACTTATTACGAGGACTTTGTTAGCCTTTTCTCTACTGTACCTCTGCTCCACATAGCCATTTTGATGTGAAAATTGTTGCTTTAGAGGATCACTTTGCCACTACGTTGCTATTTTATTATTGTTATTATATTTAATGGGAATGCTACTATTGTGTAAGCCGGGAGAGTTCTTTCAACCTGGGAGCATTTACTTCAAATACTATAGAGTGAGTGAGTTATTTATTTATTTATTTTCATTTCCTTAAAATATCAACTTTGATTAATAATTATATATAGGCTTTGTTCTTCTTATCTGGGTGTCAACAGTAATTGGAATCCATATCCATATCCTACCTTGCAATCATGCTGCAAAAGGCCAATAAACTCCCGCTGAGTGTGTTACTTGTTAAATTTAGTGCATTACATTCAGGGTAATGAATAAAAGCAGTGGGCCGTCACCGTCTGGCTGGCTGCGGAAGGCGAGAGCAGGCGACTCCCCTGAGGCCTTGAGCTGGCTTACAACGGTGACAGGCGGAATCAAGGGAGTCCCGGAGCATCACAGTTCAGTTTGTCTCCCTTAATTTCCTCCTTCTGTAGAGACTCGGAAGGCTGTAGGGAGGTGAAGTAATCTTAGCCATTAATTCACCACACTTTCATAAAAAGCTGCATGCTCTGGTTTCATTAACAAGCAAATACAATTTAGATAAATAGTCATGTATTTACATTCAGCAGAGAGATGAGAATACCGTTGAATATAAACTAGTGGGTATGCACCACGCAGTCCACTTTGTGTATCTACATATGTCTATTGTGTATTCATTTGTCAATATTAAAGATGCACATAGGTATTTTTATATGAGTGAGGAACCAGTGAAGCAAGCCCCAAAGATATATATGTACTTATTTCCATCTCTTATTTATTGAACATACATAAGCAGTTACTGAAGAAATGGCTACCACCTTCTTACGCCTACATGTAGCTCTTTGCTAATGAATATATTATTGATACAAAAACATTCTTTCTTAAACTAAAATATAAGAATTTAACATATAGTATAAATGTACAAACGCAAGAATGTCAGAGCACCCTGGTCTATAATCTCAGGTAATTGGGGTTTTTTTCTTGGTAATGGAGAGTTTTTATTATCTCAGCAAATAATTGTTGTGTACTATGTCTCATGCCAAAGCCAGCTGACTCCTTTAGTCTAATTTTGAATATTAATATACATCCAGAAACAAATAGATTCTTAAAGAAAGGAGGAAAAATAATTTGTATGAAATGACCACTTAACGTTATTCTTGAATACCTTGGAAAATTTAGCGTAGAGTGTCCTTCGCTATCCATGATAGAGCAGCTGGTTCCAAATAACATGGTGTATCTCATTAGAGAGATATTAGATCTAATTATGCAACATATAAGTGAGATCATTATAGTAACATTATCTCAATGAGGTAAGTAAAGCACACGTGAAATCTAACACTCTGCTGCTTGAGAGAATTTTTGAAAGCAAATGTGAAGAATTAATGATCACTTAAGTGTACTTTGAAAGATGTTGAAAACCAGTCATGAATCTTTGACATGTAATGGAAAAATATAATAGAATGGTAGGTACCCTGATTAATTCTACTGAAGATAAAAATGAACTTCCTAGGCAAAATAAAACAAGAATAGCAGAAGAGTCATAAGTTTTATTGTTTGTTCTATTACCTTTTTGGGCATTTTTATCATTGTCAGAGATCCTCAAACTTCAGAGTCTAATAGAATCACAGAGAAGATTTGTTAAAACAAATTGCTGGCCCCAACCTCAGAGTTCCTGATTCAGTAAGGTTGGGTGGAACCTGAGAATTTGCATTTCTAAAATTCCCAAGTGATGCTGATGCTGCTGGTCCAGGTATTCTTTGAGAACCACAGGAGTATGTGAAAATCACTATAGAAGACACGTAAGTCAACTGAACTGGATCATTTTTCTCTATAATTAAAGTCCAAAGATCCCATATTCTGCTTGATATTTTTCAGTCAAGCTCTGTATCTTCAGAAATTCCAATTCTATTACAAAAAAACATATCTTTAAAATGTAATTAAGGATACCTGCCTGACAAGTGCTTTGGCATATTTTTAACAACATATTTTTTAAAAACACACAATAAAATGGATACCACCTAGCAGGGAAGAGGCCAAAAATAATGAGAAGTTCTAACTCCATGAAGCTAATATAGCTTGTTGTTATCTGTAGATATTCTCTCTTTCCTAAGAGGTTTGAGTATGCTAACTACTAAATTGATTGATTTTAATGTACAGCATCATGACCACAGTTAATAATACTGGCTCATACACTCAAAATTTGCTAAATGTACAGATCTTAAATGTTCTCATCACACACACACATAAAACGTTAAATATGTGAGATAATGGATGTGTTAACCTGATTGTAGTTATATTTCACAACATATATATATATATATATCATACTATCACATTGTACATTTTATTATTTAAAGGATTTTATTTATTTATTTGAAAGAGAGATAGAGAGCATGAGCAGGGGAGAGGGAGAAACAGGGAGCCCTGATGTGGGACTCGATCCCAGGACCCTGGAACCATGACTTGAGCCAAAGGCAGATGCTTAACCACCTGAGTCATGGGTGGCCCCCACATTGTACTTTTTAAATATATACAATTTTATTTGTCAATTATACTTCAATAAATCTGGAAGAAAAAATTAAAAATAAATTGGTTAATGCCCTCAAACAAATTTTAAATTTAAAATAATGAATGAATGAATGAATGTTGTTTCCATGTGTAAAACAACTGGCTGATACCTTTCATTGTAAAGTAATAATAACTACAGTTTGAATGGTTTTGTTAATTTATTACCTAATGGTGTGTTTAGAAAGAAGTGCATAATAAAATGCCACCAAAAGTTTACAAAGAGTGTTTTCCTTTTTTTTTTTTTTAAGATTTTATTTATTCATTCACGAGAGACACAGAGAGAGAAAGAGGCAGAGACACAGGCAGGGGGAGAAGCAGGCTCCATGCAGGGAGCCCAACACGGGACTTGATCCTGGATCTCCAGGATCACACCCTGAGCTGAAGGCAGGCGCTAAACCACAGAGCCACCCAGGGATCCTCCATTTTTCTTTAAAAAAAAAAATCTGTATCCTTCCTCAAGTTAAGCATTATAATTATTATGGTAATAATAACTGAACATGGTAATAATAATAATTGAACAGTGTTTGCAGGGCATTTCCAGGGAGAATATTTTCTTGATTCTACTCAGGTAGGCTTCAAACTTTGATAATCTGGTTCATATTCTGAATTCAAATGTCGAAGTCACCACAAAATAAACATCTATATGGCAGGCTGTCTAAAAATAAAGAAAAAAATGGTAAGACCTCAATATTGTGACCATAACTTCAAATTTTCTTATGGAAGTGATCCCCAACCAAATGTATGAAACAGTTCTTAATTTTGAAAAACCGGGGACACCTGGGTGGCTCAGTGATTGAGTGTCTGCCTTCAGCTCAGGGCATGATCCTGGAGTCACAGGATCAAATCCCACATCCAGCTCCCCACAGGGAGCCTGCTTGTCCCTCTGCCTATGTCTCTGTGTCTCTCATTAATAAATAAATAAAATCTTATTTTTTTTTGAACAGTTGGGTTACATTCTGTTCCGTGTGGGTTTTAGCTGAGCTGTCCTTCAAATGCTGGGCCCTCTTGTCTCTAATCTCACCCCAAAACAGAGTTGGATGCCTCATTCACCTGCATGTTTAAAATGATGGAATAGTTATTGCAATGATACAAGTGTTTTCCGTTTTGATGAAGTTATCACAGTCCTAAAAAAAGCTGTTTCCCAGCATCTCTTTTTAAGTACCCCTAAAAGCTCTTATGTTGCATTAAATCTATAGGCACAGCTAGACTAAGGGTTCAGACTTAAACTGACTCTCCTATGTGTGTGTGTTTTTTTTTAAGATTTTATTTATTTATTCATGAGAAGCACAGAGAGGCAGAGACATAGGCAGAGGGAGAAGCAGACACCTCTCAGGGAGCCTGATGTGGGACTCAATCTCAGGACTCTGGGATCACAACCTGAGCCAAAGGCAGACACTCAATCACCAAGCCACCCAGGTGTCCTCTCTCCTATGTTTTTATTCCTGGTTGCACTCTATCATCACATGAGAAGCTTTAGAAAGTACTGTTGAGTGGGTCTCAACCACAGTAATTCGGACTTAATAGGTCTGGTGAGTAGCTAGGTCATTAGAAGTGTCTAAGAATCTTCCCACGTGATTACAACGTGCAGCTGAGTTTGAGACCAATGTTTAGTTACAGGTGAATCCATTAAAAGGGGTAAAACAATGAAGTCCGTGTAAGTGCCACACATTCTGAGTATTAGCACATGGGAAATAGTAAAGTGTCTATTCCCATTAGAAGGGATTTATGTGTATGTGTGTGTTTGTGACCATGGCAGAGATGGGACTGTCAAAGTAAAATCTGTATTATGGATTTATCATAATCTTGGTGATAACATGTTTATGGTAATTTGCACTTACAGAAGCAGCACTTATTATGGCAGTTTAAGTTCACTTGGTCATGCTCTTATCTTCTCTCTCTTGTTCTACTGCATTGGTTCCTTTACCAGAACTCCTGAAAACATATGATGTGCCAGCCATTGTGCAAGGACAGGAATGCAGCAATGAGTGAACATAAAGGTAAATTTACATAATCATTGGTAATATGCTGAGAAAACTGGATGCAAATGTGAAGATTATTGGCAAAATAAAAGACAAACATTTTCTAAAAAGTAAACATCATCATCAGTTGGTATTAAATTATGGATTATGTTGACAGAAATTAGCAAGGGTATGTGGACATGGAAGTGGGAAGGAGGAGTGAGAGGATTATAAAGGAAAAATATACCAAGATTTTCATCTCTGAGAGGAGTCAACTGTACTGCTTTATTCTTGGCTTTGATAATGACTCAAGTATAAGGTATAAAGAATGTATGGAGATATTTTAAGGGAAAATATAAACACATGTAAACTATAAACATGTGCAACTACCAAATCACTAGAGAAGAATGATGGAATTTAAATAACTAAAATCAAGAAAATAGGGATAACTGGGTGGCTCAGAAGTGGAGCATCTGTCTTTGGCTCAGGGCATGATCTTAGGGTACTGGGATCAAGGCCCACATCAGGCTTCCTGCGAGGAGCCTGCTTCTCCCTCTGCCTATGTCTCTGCCTCTCTCTGTGTCTCTCATGAATAAATAAATAAAATCTTGTGGGGGAAAAATATCCTGCTATTTCTTGGCTTACATAAATAAAATATTATTTTTAAATCAAGGAAATAAATAAAAGAAAAAGTTAATAATTGACATCTATAAATACTTATACCCTACAAACAGACACTACACATAGTTTTTCAAGCATCTATAGTTTATTTAGCAAAATAGATCAGTATTAGTCAAAAGAAACTAAGTGATAAATAATAGAAATAACAAATCACATGTGGTCAAAATTGAATAGTACTAAAAATAATTTTTTCATAAAAATATCTCCAAAAAATTTTTAAAATAAACATTAAAACAAAGCAACATTAAATAAACCATTTGCCTAAATGACTATTAGGACAAACTAGAAAATAAAACTACAATCATACACTATTTAGGAATCTAACATTATAGCACACCACATTTTAACACAAGTATAGTACCAAAGCAACTCTCAGAGACAAATTCATAGGCCTTAGGCTTTACTACATAAAAAATAAATGTAAATGAATCAAGTCTTTATCTCAAGACATAAGTAGATGATAATAAATCAAAGAGATGAAACTTGAGAAGCAATGTAAATTTAATTGAACTAGGGAAATGTAAAATCAACACATGAATCATGAACCAAATCCATTTATTTTTAGTTTTTTAGAGAGAGAGTTGGAAGGGGCAGAGGGACAGGAAGAGGAAGAATCTTGGCAAGGAGCCTAACATGCAGCTTGGTATCACAACCCTAAGATCATGATCTGAACCAAAATCAAGAGTCAGATGCTTAGCCCACTGAATCACCCCGGTGCCCCATGAACTAAATCAATTTTTAAGGAAAAATATCTTTAATTTTATGTAAAGAGTAAGGATCAAAAAAATAGAAACTAGCAAGAGAATATAACAAATAGGAAATGAAAAAAGAGAGGGTAATCCTGTTGGTAATTGACTTGACTAATCTTGAAGGTAATTGCAGTTTTCTTTTTTTTTTTTTTAAGATTTTATTCATTTATTCATGAGAGACAGAGAGAGAGAGAGAGAGAGAGAGAGAGAGAGAGAGAGGCAGAGACACAGGCAGAGGGAGAAGCAGGCTCCATGCAAGTAGCCCAAACTGGGACTCGATCCCAGGATTCCAGGATCACACCCTGGGCTGAAGGCAGGTGCCAAACCGCTGAGCCACACAGGGATCCCTGGTAATTGCAGTTTTCTTGATGAAATACAGTAGAGCTCTTGTCTGTGGGGGGATACATTCCAAGATTCCCCCCCAGTGGATGCCTGAAACCACAGATAGTACCAAATCCTATATTTGCCATATTTTTCCTAAGTGCATATTCCTATGATAAAGTTTAATTTATAAATTAAGCATTATAAGAGATTAACAACAAAAACTAATAATCAAATAGAACAATTATAACAATATATTGTAATATAAGTTACATGAACATGGTCTCTCTCTCTCTCTCAAAATATCTTATTGTCCTGTACTCACCCTTCTTGCAGTATTGTGAGATGATAATATGCCTGTGTGATTAGATGAAGTCAGATGAATGATGTGGGCAATGGAACATAACAGGATGCTATTGTCCTTCTGACAATATGAGGGAAGGATGACTGCTTCTGGACTGTGGGTAACTGAAATGCAGAAAGCAAAACTGTGGATAAGTGGAGGACTATTGTATTAGTAAATATAACTTGTATAGAGTATTAAAATAATACCCCATAATACATCAATACTTCCATTTATCTCAGCCACATGTAGATAATTTAAATAACCAATATCTCATGTTTGAACTTTCCATATGTCTGTCCATGTTTTTAGTTTTCTTATATGGCCCATAAATATGTTCTAAGTATTTTTCTTACAATTTTATACTTTTGTACAAATCTGAGTCATTTCTTTCCATTACATTTTTACCTGGTTATTGCTGAATTAGATAAGTCACATAATTTCACACACACTACAGTTTGGATGTCAGCAGAAAATATAGTGCCCATAATCTAGTCTTTCTCTCAAATCCACATGCAGAATTTGTCAGAAAAACAGTTTTCAATCTCTTTAAATGTACTCTGATCTGCTACGTTAGAAGATACTCAATCCTTCGGTCATAATTTCCTGGGAATTACAAGTTGATTAGAGATTCAAATCTGCTGCTTAGCAGGGTCTGAATTCCAGTTTTGGCTCAGGTAAGGGAACATATTTTAAAATGTCAACATTTTAAATCAATATCATTAAATTGTATGCAGAGTGGGTTTTTTTTTTGTAATTTTCTTAAAGATTTATTTATTTATTTTAGGGGGGGGCAGGCAGAGAGAGAGGGAGAGAAAGAGAATCCAAGGAGACTCCCTGATGAGAGTGGAGCTCAGCGCAGGGGTCAATCCTAGGATTCTGAGATCATGCCCTGAGCTGAAATCAAGAGTGGGACACTCAACTGACTGAGGTGCCATGTGCCCCACGTGTATGTTTCTAAAGTTTTTACGATATTTTTCATTTCATTTCATAACAATTTTATAAAATGCTTCATTTTATTTATTTATTTTTACTTTTAGCAGATATGCTATATTTAAAAATAAATACATGTCAGTGGACTAGAGACTCACATTTTACTTTCTGCTACATTTGTTTATCCTATCATCACTCCTTGGATTTTAATTTTAATGCTCTTGGGAAAGACTCTTCCTCCCAACACTCCCCCACCTCCCCTACTTGTTGTGCTTCATTTGGTTTATTGGTGTGGTGAGAGCAGAGCTGACTCATAGGATCCCTATAGACTGGACATTAGGATATGGCCCTCTACCACAGGAATAGCAAAGTGGTACCTCAAGCTTCTTCCACAAAGGCTGATCCAGTCCAAGCCCTTCCAGACTTTGTTCTTCTTACTCTACCAATCTAGGTCTTATAATAGGCAGAGAGCTCTCCATCACCAGGAGCATTAGGCAGGACAAGCTTCCACCAGTGTCTATGTTCCAGGATCTCATTCTATGAATTTACTTTTGTCTTCAGAGACTGGAATACTTCATACTTGCCAACCTATGCTTGGAGAGGATCAATCTGTGTCATCTTTTCCCCAATTTCTTAGCATCAAGTATTTTTTCATTCACTAATGCCCCACCTAGGATATCTAATGGAAACTGATATATCAAAGATGAGATGAGCATAAACGTTCATAGAGGAAAGTAGAGAAGTCGTAGTCTAAATATATTCAACCATGAAAATAATTTAGAATATATAAAAGTGCAGAATGTGTCACAAAAACATAAGATACACCAATGAGGGTAGATTTGAAATACCAATTCAAAGCAGACTTTAACCCTTGAGCCAGGCTCAATACTTTCCTTCCTTAATTAGGAACTTACTGTATATCAGACATTGTGTCTAAGAAATGTGCATATATAATCACATTAAATCTTTCCATCAGTTAGGTTTTTTTTATTGCCTTTCATTTTTAGATAAGAGAACTAAAATTTAGAGAGGTTAAGAAATTGGTCCTTTGTGATACAGACAATAAATAGCAAATAAATCTTGATTCGAATGCTAATTTTGCACGTGATTGTAAGTTTGTAAGCACAATGTTACAATGTTATGTGTTACTTTTATTGATTGGAAAAGATTGAAATCCAATTCACAGTTTTAGGAAAAGCAGAAGTCATAGAAAAGACCCTGAGGGGATTCAGAGGAACCGAAGACAGGAATGTAGCTGGGCCTCTGGATCATCAGAAATCAGCCACTGGAACCCTGTCCAGATTCGGTTTCCATCCGCCTCTACTCTTATCATATCCCTCCTTCCCACACCCCCTACTTATTCCCTTTCCCTCTACCCTCCATGATGACCATCATTGGCTTACTCACTTCCATTCACATGGTGGAAAATCAGTTGCCATAAGCTTTCTATCTCCTAGTTCACACACTCAATGCCCAAAAAAAGATGAACTTCACTCACTTTGGAACACAGAGCCCACAATTCAAGGGGATGGAAAACTTTGACCAGGTTTAGGTCATTGCCCATTCAAAAAAATCATTAATTCATTCACTTAAATCAAAATTATTTTGGGAATGTTCCATGTATCTGACCCTGTCCTGAATACTAGGAATATAGGGGTGAACCAGAGAGTCAAGATCTTACATTCTAGAGGATATTCAGGTAATAAGTAAGTTAAAATATAAATATTTGAGAGGCAAGGACATATATAAAACAAAGATATAAGCCCATCTCTAATGGTGCTAAATCAAAACAAGGTAGTATACATAGCAAGCAATGGGATGGAGGTCAACATTAGATAGAGTTATAAGAGGATATTTCTTGGAGATGACATTAGAGCAGAGACTCAAATGACAAGAAGAAACCAGCCATCAAGAAATCAAAGAAGACTGTTGTAGGAAGAGAATATAAAAGGCACAAAGTCAATGAGCTGAGAATACTCAAGATGGCTAGAACTTACTAAGTAGATGAGAGAAATAGCAGATGAGTTACAGAACTGAGACAAGGGGAGAGAGAGAGAGAGAGAGAGAGAGAGAGAGAGAGAGACCAAAAATCTGTTTGGAAGGCATTTGAATATTATTCAAAGTGAAAATGTTATAGCCAGAGGGAGGATGCTCTGATTTGCCCAAATTAGGCTTGGTATCCCCTGGGTTATATTTTAATGTGGCTGCTGTTGTTGTAGCCAGCGGGCAGGAGGAGGTTGAGGAGGAGGAAAAGGAGAAGAAGGGGGAGTATATTTCCCTGTTGGAGCCAAGGTTCTGGGCAGATAGAGCAAGGAACAATTCTGTTCCTTTCTCAGTTCTGTTCACACACTTCCCTTATAAATTCTCTTAACTGTTAGTCTCCATCCACATATTGTCAAGCATCAGTAGCCACTGTTCTTGCAAAGCCAGCTCTATCTAGGTTATATTTTCCACCAGTTTTAAATATGTTAAATTTTCTGTTCTTCCGTGCAATTTTAAGGCTCTTTGAAGGGGCCAGCTCAATTAGAATATCATCCAACATTGGAAAATGATCTTCGTAATGCTGATTTGTTGATTGATTACCTGATGGTTAATAACTACTTGAATACTGTGTATAGCATCCAGGCATTGGCTTCCAGTTAGATTTCACCAGGCTTCGTATCTTCGATTCCCTGTCTTCCAATCTCTGTTATTTGCCAGGCTTATTTTCAGTTTCCTTAGTAAAAATTATTGCATCCTGTGGGTGTCTGCGAGCTCTCGGGCAAAGAGCATCCTACAGCTCTAAAAGCAAGTCAAACAAATGGGAAAACGGAGTAAAATAGAAAGAGATGCCAAGAGAAAGGAGAGAATCTGAGAGCAAAAAAGGAAAGAGAAACTATAGACAGTGGAGATAGCAGCCATAGTAAAAAACAAATGGCCTGAAGAGTTATGAATTGCTGCCGCAGAATTAATGAGATGGAAAATTTCTCAAGGAAAGGAGCCAAGTAAAAGGAAGAAAAAACAAAATAGGAGGAAAGAACAACCTGAAAACCCTCAAGTACAAGGTGAACTCGTAAAACAAAAGAATGGATAAATTAAGAAATGGTGCACCGCATTAAAGCAAATGTATTCTGTTTTCTTTATTCTTATCTTTAACTGGCTTTGCATTTCTCCAGTAGCAAAGCCAAACTGAAAGGATAATTTTGTTTATGTACCCAATTTGCATAATTGTGCAATATAAATTACAATGCTAATTAAGGACAGCCCTTGGGCTTCTGGAACAGGGTCAAAGTGGCTCCCTGAGTGCGAGGAGGTTGGGGCATTGGCTCTGTCCCCTCTCCCACTGCAGGGAAGCCAGGCAAGAGAAAAGAACCTTTCTGACAGTGTGTGAAATCTTGTCAGAATTTGTTGAAGACCCAGAACTGTACATCTCACTCTAAAACTTGGCTTTTAAAATCATCTTTGTGTGATTCTGCAAGGAGGCGCTTGAAAGCTAAAAGTTCTCCTAAAGGCTGTGTTGGTTATCTTTTTATGAGGGTTTTTTTTTTTCTCACCTTTTTTTTTATTCAGGGAAAAATTTTTTTTCTTCAAACTGTAGATAACTGAGTGTGAACCTGGCATGCAATACTTTCTCACTGGACTGTTGCCAGAATTGTCCCAAACCAGTGTATATGCATGCTCCACTCTTCCTGAGCCCAGGGAGGACAACAAGCTGATTTCTGAGCTTTAGTTAAACTCATGTCCCTAAGACGAACTAAGCTATTGCACTGTAACGACATCAAAAATTCAGTCCCAGAGAGTTTATTCCCTGCTCTATTCATAATAGGGGTCTGTAAGATAGAGAGTTCCTATAATCCTTAGCTTAGATTTTTTCAAGAATATTTCTGAGTTCTCTAGTGAAGGGTGGCATAATTACAATGGAGGAATCTCTATTTAAGCTTGTTTTTAAGGTGATGTTTTTGTGAGCGTTTTTTAGCCACTGAATCCCGACCTCAAGAAAAGCTTACATACAACATAGAAATATATCCCAGATCACTCAGGTTGAAGTAAGGATGAGGGGGAGCAGTAGGGAGAGGGGCCTAATGTCCTATCTGAGGCTTTTCTATCCAACTTCTCCTCTTTTCCACCTTCTAAGAGCATTGCAGCCACCACCTCTATAAGGTTTTTGTTGTTGTTGTTATTGTTGTTTATCTACCTAACTCAGGTAATAAGGGTTAAGGATGTTGGTTGTTTAAGCCTTCTTTTGACTTTGACACCAAAAGATTGTTTTCACTGAGATAATTATAGGAATAATTGGGAAATATGTGGCCTATTTTCTATCTTATGCTACTTTATTTTCTAGAGCAATATTTTCCAAACTCTTCAATGTCGAGGCAAACAAAAAAAAAAAAAAAACACCATTTCTATGGAATACTGGAGTACACTGTAAGAGAATTGCTCATAGTCCAAGGTGACTGGCTCTGGGGCTCTGTCCAACCCAACCTTCTGGTTACCTGAGGCCACAGACATTGGGTCATGGTTGGACATTAGACTGAAGTCTGGAAAAGCATAGTCTCAGGAACAATTGGGGAAGTTGGCAAAAATCTTAAGAATATTATTTGAGCATGTGGATACAGCCATGGATAAATTTTCCAACTTACTCCTGGTATATGAGACACTACGCTTCCCACTCTTTTAAAGTTAGTTAGTCTTGAGTTTCATTTTCAGCTGGAATATTCTTTATTGATATATATTTTCATTTTCTAAAATTCAGATCTAATAGGTCATGTTCCAGTTTAAAACTCTAGGACTCACCATTTCATATAGGGTAAAGTCCAGATCTTCATCTAATTATAACTAATATATAGGTTTACCTATAATATAATTAATACAGAGATGGTACTCTATCTCACTGGTTTTCTGATGACAATGTTAGCCAGGAGTGGACAGGGTGATTGGTGTCTCTGGTCTGGTTGGTGTCTCTATTATCATAGTCAAGCAGCCCCCAACCTATAGATTGCTTGCTGTTCCTGGAGCTGATACACATTTTGGTAGATCTTCTTTCTCTTTTTCTTCTATTGCTCAGGATTGACTTATTCTAGCTCTCTTCTCTAGCATATACTCTGATCCTAGTTGTAAAGGCATAATCTTACAATGTAGGCATTTTACAGAACACTCCTTCTGGTGGTTGTATATACTGAGAGCAATTACTGTAGAGCCAGTAGAGCAGTGTTTCTCAAAGTGTGGTTCTTAGATCACAGATATCAGCATCATCTGGGAAATTGTTAATAATGCAATTTCCTAGGACCAACCTCAGACCCACCGAATCCAGAAATCTGGAAATGGGGTCCAGAAATCTATGTTTTATTGTTTTGCACGATAAACTATACACATCATTGTCAAGGAGGATCAGGCTTAGAGAACATCTTGGCTGAAGATTGCCTAAAACTCCCTCTCTCCTTACTCCAATATGCTTTGTTCATGCCTTTTTAAACTTGTATCTCATTGGTATTTTCTTTTCTATGGGGAACTCATTCATTCCAGGAATGAAGCTTTCCAAATCAATTGGATTTGTAGTTTAACAATTTCATGCCCACTTTGTATGAGGTGTTAGGTTCTCACTTCCCTGGATTATTCTTGGAAGACTGGAAAGTCAAACAAATTAGATTTTTATTAATCACCTGCCATCATATCTCCTTCAGGATGGAATTTTTAAATTGTCATATAGACTTTTCTCCCCCTCTTAGATTTGCCTTCTTGCTGACTTCAGGTTAGCATTAAAATCACATTTCTTAGGCATACAAAAAATCGATGACACTGTCCTATACAAAATAATTCATACTGTGTGGCAAGAATACATCATTCCAAGTTAAACTCGTGTCGTGCAAAGTCCATCAAGAAGGCAAAATAAATTTGCATAAAGTGAATTTTGACTATACTTGCATTATAAGCAAACATTGATATGAGCCCTATTTGGGAGTTTAGAGCATCAGCTCTGGAGCCAGACTTCCTGAGCTCAGATTCTCATTCACCATTTACTTGTTATGGGACCCGGAAAACCCCCTGTGCCTCAGTTTCTTTATCTGTCACAGAGAATATGTTTAGTAAATTTTAGCCAATGCTATAGTTGGAACAACATTCTGCAAAGGATGCCCACTTGTAGTAGTCAGGTAAGATTTATCTAAACATCTATCTCTAAAAACACATAGAAACTAACATTTTGAAGGTAAATAATTTGTTGAGAATGATTAAGTCTAAACTGGGAAATGAAAAAAAATTTTTTTAAATATTTATTTTTTAAATTTATTTATGATAGGCACACAGTGAGAGAGAGAGAGAGGCAGAGACACAGGCAGAGGGAGAAGCAGGCTTCATGCACTGGGAGCCGGACGTGGGACTCGATCCCGGGTCTCCAGGATCGCGCCCTGGGCCAAAGGCAGGCGCTAAACCGCTGCGCCACCCAGGGATCCCAGGAAATGAATAATTTAATAGTTCTTATAAAACTTGCAGTAGGTATTCAAACCTAATATAACTTTCAGGGGCATAAAATGAGATTTAGTAAAGTTTCCAATTTTCCCAACCCCAGAAATTTGCACCACTTTTAGCTAAAATAACAAGTTCTGTTCTTACTAATCCGCCTTGTTTTGACTATGCAAGTCCATCTTCCTTTTTTAACAGCCTTGTTCTCTTCTAGCCCTTCTGGTTTAGAAGATGTTACCTTATTGTTTATGAATGGATTGGGCTGATATGCTGTTCCTTTCATGTCTGTAAGCCCACATTGTGTGAACATTGTAGAAAATGTTCTAAAATTTGTAAACAGCTCAAAGTTTATGTTAAGATAAGATTCCTGATATAAACAAGACCAAATGAAGTTTGGCTTCTCTCTACTTTGGCTACAAAAGCCTGCCAGGAATTATTAATTATCCCAGGAATGTACCCTGATCCCTGTTGGCATACTCTTTGGGTGTCTGGGCTTAGAACTGTACTGTTTTTCCATTTTATATTCTGTCTCTTATTGACTACATTTGTGCGTTTGTAGTTATATCCATTGTATGCTTTCTAGAACTGATAATTCACTTAAATATTACATGTCTGACTGTATATATTTATTTAAAATATATTGTCAGGCCCTGTTCTAGGCATTAAAAATACGGTAGTAACTGGAGTTCTTGTCATCATGATGCTTATATTACCTTAAAGAAAATAATTTCCTAGAAGACAGAAACTAAAATTTATTATGTCTTCTTTGCTCTTAATAGAGTGCTTGGAACATAAATAGATGCTCAATAAAAACTCTTGGATTATTAAAATAAATATTATATTTAAGATATTAGAAACTTTTGAGGAGCCTGGTTGAAGGAAATTCATTAAGTAGAGATTTACAGTGAGAGATTATTTGAGCTGCAAGGTACTTAAAAGGATACCTAGTGAAAAGACTTAGCTTTTAGGTGAAATAACAGAAAAAGATATCTGTGTCAGTAATTAAAAATTGACTATAACTGTGTAGCATACCATACACACCACAGACCTGATTGGGGTCAGCGGAAATATTAGAAAGAATGTTGAGTTGGGGATGAAGAAACCAAGATTGGCTTGGTCACTTAGTAGCTAGCTGTATGACCTTAGGGAAGTCTCTTAAGCCCATAAAACCCACATAAAATGGCTCATTTGAACTTTCAGGAATGTTGTGAGAATTAAAGGAATAGAATATCCTGAAGGCATTTGATACATTTTTATGAATGTTAACTATTTTTCCAGGCAGACAGGGTTGGGTTTGTGGAATGTGTCTTAAATGGAAAGATGGTGATAAAAATAGGGAGTCTTGGGAAAAGGTGAAACATGTCCTAATTCATAATCATTTTGGACTGCCATGAAATTATCCTTCCCCCAAATCTGAAATGTGTGTAAAATAGCTTTAAGAATGTGTAACTGGATCCTCAACACACTCAACCACAGGGTGGTAACACACAGTTTAGACTATTTTTCTATGGTAGAGCCAATAAAAAAAATATTTAATCTCTTTCATTGTCAAATATTTAGTACAGAAAACAAATCAGAATTTAAGTATTTCTCAAGCCAATCATGAAAATATCTAGCATACTTTGTGGACAGTAATTTCTTGGATGATTAGTTAGTTTGCTCTTTGTTTTCCAGTAGGTACAATCATATTGTGAGATGTTCCATGTTTATGAAACTTATAGCCGTGAAGATGACATAACGCGTTTTGGGTGAGCCAAAGCAATAGTGCAAACATTTCATTAAACTTCAGACCAACACTTCGGGTTGTATATTTATTTCAAGATAGATTTTAAAATATTATTGAAAGTACATTTCTCATTGCTCCTTTTTTATTTCCATTTTTACATTGTGGAAAATGCATCAGACCGAAAACCAGCAAACATGAAAACTGGGCCCATTGTCAATTCACCCAGCTTGGATATGTTGTCTTTGGAGATGTCTTCTCTGCACATCTGCCCCCCCCCCCCCCCCCGCCCCGCCACCAAGAGTTAAACATTCTTCCATGGTGCTATCCTCTAATTTATACTATCTTCCTCTATCACACTTTTGTGTTCACATGCCTATCTTTTGTATCAAATAGTAAGTTCCCTGATAGAAGATAGTCTCTTTCTTCTTGGTAACTTTGACACAAGGCACGGCCCACCATTGATGCACAATGCATGTTTATTGGCTCAAACACATTCTATTGAAATTAGTATGATTTTGATTAACTCTGGAAAAATGCTACAAGTTTGGGACTCTCAGAAAGCATTTTATTTTGATTCTGATTAAGCAATCATTTGAATTTCAGAACTTCTTGTGCTTGATTTAGAGACATAGAAACCTAGACAAAAAACACTTAGATTTTTATATTCCTCAAAAAATTACACTTATCCTTTAAAGGAATGAATTTACTGAGGAAATTCATAGAAGCTGAATGTAAGTGAGCAAAACTAAGTGGCTCACGTGTGTGTGTGTGTGTGTGTGTGTGTGTGTGTGTGTAATATGAAGGTTAGATTGGAGAATGTTGTATCAAGATAGAGGATCTTGTGCAACAGACACTGCTCAATGCTTATTCAATATCCACTTATCCTTTCTGACTTAATAGCCCTGCCAATTAAGTGGAAATGTGCCCAGTTAAAAAATCTTGCTTTGGCAGCTTCCAGTGCAGATAGAAGTGAGACATGTGACCCAATTTTGGCCAATGTAAAAATTCTCTTATTCCCTTTGCCATCCTCCCAGATGGATGCCTGGAGGAGCAATCATCTTGCAATCATGAGGATTAAAGCCACATTTTGGGATTGGTTTTAATAAGAGTACAAAAGAAATTTAAATCCTTGATGACCATGGGCCACAGTACTAATCCCGCTCTTCCTATCCATGGACTTGTTGCATGGAACCAATAAGCCCCTATTTGTTTAACTCGCTGTTGGGTTTTCTTGAAATCAAACACCGTTCTGGTACATTCACCCTTCCAGGGAAGAGGGCAGGACATAACTTGTGAAGTCTGATGAAACTCGCATGTGGCAAAAATACTCTACTGAAACAACTCCATCTCAGCCCCTGGTGCAAGGGAATTGCTGTGAATGACAAATGGTCTCTGATCATTTTCTTTCTTTTTTAGTTTCTCCTGAGGCCTAAGGTTAAAGAACCCATGAAAGTTGTCTTGAGGTAAATATGTAATTTCAGTGGACATCAGTAAGTAAATTTCATCCCTATATGTATGCCTAGGTTTGACAGAAATCAAATAAGCAACATCCCTCACATAATATTGCCTTAATTAAGTTTTATTTCTCTCTGGGTGTGATACATAGTGCAGAAGCACAATCAATGAACATTGGCAATTTGCTTAAATCTTGCTCTTTTGTCCTATTTATATAATTTATTGTGTCAGTGGTTCTTAAGTGGTGTGCTTCTGCAGCTCATCATCTGAAAATCCTTTCCAGATGTTCTGAAAATATTTCACTAATTTGTATATTTTATTTTTGATAAGTAAGTACACATGCTTGTGACTGAAAGAGAAAACACCCTTCTTTTAACCCCAGAGGATAATATTTGGCCTTGAGAATAATTGATTCATGCCCTGCCCACTCCACCCTTATTATTCAAATAGAGATTATTGAAGAAAGTCCTGCCCTATAAAGTTAGCTGGTCCAAAAAGGAAAGGGAAAAGTACTTTATTTTAATGATTTCTGTGGGATCTGTATAAAACTCCATCTTTTCCCCCATTAAGAATCATATGTTCCTAGAATAGGTTCCATTCCTAAGTATCAACACTGGAACACAGGTTTAAGAGAAGAAGTGATGATGTCTGTCATGGCATTTATCCAGAGGTAATTTCTCTGGTTGGCGAATTTCAGGACCAGAAACCAAGCCTATGGGACACCTGGGTGGCTCAGTGATTGAGTATCTGCCATTGGCTCAAGTCATGATCCTGGGGTCCTGGGATCGAGTCCTGCATCAGGTTCCCCACGGGAAGCCTGCTTCTTCCTCTGCCTATTTCTCTGCCCCTTTCTGTGTCTCTCATAAATAAATAAATAAAATCTTGTGGAAAAAAAAAAGGAAACCAGGCCTACTATTTTTTGGCTTGTTAGACAATAAAGAGAGGATGAAAACTGCTCTATATATTCACATGAATAACTATCTGTTGTGGGCAGCTATTATTATGTACATTATGCTTCTCTTTATATATTACAGTTCATTGTCTTTTTTTCCCCTTGCATCTCTAGGAAAGATAATTGCAATCCTTGATAATAAAAAGCAGATCAATACTTGCCTGATCTGGGGGCTGGAGGAGTAGCTGGAAGAAGGTACAGGGGACTTTTATGTGATGAGGGAATTATTATGTACCTTCATATTGATACTAGTTACACAGGCCTATAAATTTTTCAGAACTCATCCGACTATACACTTAAAATGTATGCACTGTATTCTATATAACGTTTTCCACAAAAAAAAACTCATTAAAAATAAACAATGAGCGAGCCATGTGACCTTTTCCTCACTGTCACCTTCTAAATGCTTTGTGAGAACATCTGGTTGGCCAGACATAGTCTCACTCAGAAACCAAGCTTCAAAAGAGTCTAGCAAATGCAATTTTAGTTTTAGGTTCCATTCTCAATGGATAGGATCAGATACTAGAAAGTAGATGGTAGAGATGTTCAGCTGAGCCAACATTTAAGGTATAAATATTTCTCCTCATTCCTTTGGTATATTCAGGGGACCAGAACTAATGAATCAAGCACATACACACACACACACACACACACACACACACACAACACACACACAAACACATGCTCATGTTATAAACATACATGCAAATACTTCCCATGGATAAACACTTTGCTCAAATACAATGAACTGGGGACGCCTGGGTGGCTCAGCGGTTGAGGTCTGCCTTCGGCCCAGGGCGTGATCCTCTCTAACTAACTCTTCCTTATTTCATTCAGCATACTGTTTCTGGAATTTATCCATACTACTGACATGGTAGACAGGATTCTAAGATGGTCCCCAAGAGTCTTGCCTCCTGGTATACACCCTTTCTCTCAGTTATTCAAGGTAACACTAACCTAGATGCTATTATGGCGGATTTTTTTTCAGATGTAATCAGATTCTCTAATACATTTAAGTAGGAATATTTTCCTGTTGAACCTGACCTAAGCAGGTGAGCCTTTAGAAAAAGTTAGAGATATTTAAAGCATGAGAGAAACTTAACTGTTGGCTTTTAAAGAGAAAATATCCATGTTATAGAGAAAGCCCTGAAGCAGGGAGCACCAGGCAACCCCCAGCAGCTGAGAGCAGTCCTGTGTTGACAGCCAACGAGAAAGCTGCCACCTCAGTGTTACAATCATAAAGAACTGAATTCTGTCAACAACCACGTGAACTTAACGGAGACTCTGAGCTACAGAGTCATAAGACCACAGCAATGTTCAGCACCTTGAATGCAGTCTGTTGAGATGAGCAGAGACCCCAGCTATGTCATGCCCAGACTTCTGACATACAGACCATGAATTAATAATAGATGGACATTGGGACACCTGGGTGGCTCAGTGGTTGAGCTTCTGCCTTCAGCTCAGGGCATGATCCTGGGGTCCTGGGATGGAGTCCGGCATCAGGCTCCCCGCAGGCAACCTGTTTCTTCCTCTGCTTGTATCTGTATCTCTCTCTGTGTGTCTCTCATAATGAATAAATAAAATATTTAAAAAGATAATAAATGGACATTGTTTGAAGCTGCCAAGTTTGTGGTAATTTGTTATGTACCAAAAGAAAACTAATATATTGTATATATCATTAGATTGTTCCTTTTTTATTGGTGAGTATATGAGTTATCTATTATACACATTTGTCTGAAAACAACACATTCACTGTCTTATAGTTTCTGTGGGTCAGCAGTCTGGGCATGGCCTATGTGAATAATCTTCTGATTCAGTGTTGCTTACAAGCCTGCAGTGTCAGCCAGCACTGAGGTCTCATCTGAAAGCTAATTTGGGAAGGAACAACTTCCAGTCTCACTTATTGGGATGGATGGCAAAATTCAGTTCCTTTGGGGCGTTAGACTGATGGCCTCAGAGCTTAGATAGCTGTCAGCCGGAGGCACCTTCAGTTTGTTGCTTTGTGGGCACCTCTACCCAAAATGGAAATATGCTTCATCAAAATCAGCAAGGAAGAGAGTCTGCTAGTAAGATGCTATAATCTCTAGGAATATAATCACAGAAGTGACATTCCCTCAACAATGAGATACTTTATTTGTCAGAAAGAATTTGCTCAAGGAGAAGGGAGAGGAAGCTGTGAATACATTTGGTAGCTAGGAATACTGGGAGCTAGAAGCTACCTACCACCAGCATATGAATATACCATTCAACAGTAGATAGACACTTAGCTAAATGCCAGATTTGGACTATTAATTATGGAAAAAACAAGAGTTACTATGAACATTCAAAGTGTAAGGGTTCATGTGGGCACATTTCGTTTGTCTTGAGTGAAATTACAGGGTCATATAGAAAGTGTATGTTTAACAAAATAAGAAACAGCCCCACAACCTTTCCAAAGTGATCCTACCATTTTACATTCCTAACAAGGTACAAGAATGTATCAGAGTTCCAGTTGTTCCAAACACTTGAAAGTGTTGACTTAATTCTAGCCATTCAGGTGGGATTATAATGGTACTCATTATGGTTTATTTTTTTCAGATTGTATTTATTCATTATGGTATTAATATGCATTTCCCTAGTACATATTAGGTATGTTAAACATCTTTTTATATACTAAGAGGCAGGCTATTTGTATATCTTTTTTTTTTGAAATGTGTTTAAATGGATTGCTAATTTTTTATTTTTAAATTCTTTATTATTGAAGAATAATTTACATACAGTGTTATATTAGTTTCAGATATACAACATATTAATTCAACAATTCTATACAGTACTCAATGCTCACCATGATAAGTGTAGTCAATAGCAATGTTATAATATTATTGACTATATTCTTTATGTTGTATTTTTCATCTCCATGATTTATTTTATAACTGGAAATTTATAGTTCTTAATCTTCTTTATCTGTTTCACTCATTCCCCCACCCACCACTCCTCTAGCAACTCATTTTTTTAATTTGGGTTGCTTTAATTATTGAATTGTAAGAATTTTTCATATATTCTGAATACAATTTCTATATCAGATATATTTATTGCAAATTATTTTTCTCAGTTTGTGGTTTGCATTTTCACTTATCAACTTACTGAGGGCAAACTGGGTGGCTCAGCGGTTTAGCACCGCCTTCAGTCCAGGTTGTGATCCTGAAACCCAGGATCGAGTCCCACGTCAGGCTCCCTGCATGGAGCCTGCTTCTCCCTCTGCCTGTGACTCTGCTTCTCTCTCTCTGTGTGTCTCTCATGCATAAATAAATAAAATCTTAAAAAAAAAACTGAAGAGTAGTTTCATATTTAATTGAAGTTTATTTTATCCCTTTTTACTGTTATGACTGATATGTTTTGAAGTATTTATGAAAATATTTTTATAAAATATAAAAAATATATTTTTATCCCAGAAGCTTTATGATTTTAGCTTTCATTTTTCATATCTTGGACTTATTACAAGTTAATGTTTTTTTGCATATTTTGAGATAAGGGTTGGTAATTGTTTATTTGTAGATACTTTCAACCTTTCCAGGACCATTTGTTGAAAAAACTTTCCTTTCCCTATCGAATTATTTCATCTAAATTATTATGTCTAAAATGAAATGACCAATTTGCATGGTCTTCTTTTAAACCATTAATTTTGTTCCATTAATCTGTATGTGTATTTTTCCACAAATACCATTGTCTTGATTACGATAGATTTGTTGGAAACCTTGGAATCTATGTATTCCAATTTTGCTCTTTTATCAAGTTGTTTGGCTATTTTAGATCCTTTGCATTTCTCTCTAACTTTTCAAATTATGTTGTCAATTTTTCTCAAAAATAAGTCTTGCTGGGATTATGGATGGAGTTGTATGGAATCTATAGATAAGTTAGGAAGAACTAGTAACTTATAATATTGAGTAAACTAATCTATGAACATGGTATCTATCACTTTCTATAATAGTCTTCTTTAATTTCTCAGCAATATTTTATAGTTTTCATTTCAGGCCCTACGGTTTATTTAATTCTAAGTATTTCATGGTTTTAGATGCAATTGTAAATACTTAAAACATAATCCTCTTTTGTTCATTGCTAGCACATGAAAATACAATTGATTTTTATATTTACTTTGTTTTCACAATCTTATTAGTATCTATAATACTATACAAGTAAGTATTACTTGTTAATTCTAGTAGCCTTTTGTAGACTTCTTAGGAGCACTTACATACACCATCATGTCATTTGCTAAAACAGTTTTACTTCATACTTTCAGACTGTGTGTCTTCATTTCTTTGTTGTGTGTGTTTTTTTAAGTTTTTATTTATTTATTCACGAGAGATACACAGAGAGAGAGACAGAGACACAGGAAGAAGGAGAAGCAGGCTCCATGCAGGGAGCCCGACATCGGACTCGATCCTGGGACTCCAGCATCACACCTGGGCTGAAGGCGGCGCTAAACCGGGAGCCACCCGGGCTGCCTTCTTGGTTGTGTTTTATTACAGTTCACAACAATGTTAGTTAAGAATGTTGAGTGTGGAGAGCTTTTCCTTGTTCCTAATGTTACGGGAAAAGCAATTTTTCACCCTTCATCGTGATGTCTATCAGCTGTCAAGTTTATATAGATACCTTTTTTAGATTGAGAATGTTCCCTCCGGATGCCTGGGTGGCTCAGTGGTTGAGCGCCTGCCTTCGGCCCAGGTCGCTATCCTGGAGGCCCCGGGATCGAGGCCCATTTGGGGCTCCCGGCAGGGAGCCTGCTTCTCCCTCTGTCTTAGCCTCTCTCTCTGTGTCTCTCATGAATAAACAAATAAAATCTTAAAAAGAGAGAGAGAGAGAGAATGTTCCCTTCTATTACTAGTGTCCTGATATAAACAGGTATTGAATTTTGTAAAATGCTTTTTCTGAATCTAGTGAGATGATCTAATGGTTCTCACCTTTATGCTGTTAATTTGATGAATTATAATTTGCTAGAAGATTTTGCATAAGATTGGAGTTATTTTTTCTTAAGTCTGTGACAGAATTCACCAGTGAAGCCATCTGAGTCTGGAGATTTCTTTGTGGGATCATTTTAAATTAAATTCCAGTTTCTTTTTTCTTTTTATAAGGACGTATTCATTTATTTGACAGAGAGAACAAGAGAGCACAAGCAGAGGAACAGCAGAGGGAGAGAAAGAAGCAGGGTCCCCGCTAAGCAGGGAGCCAGACATGGGGCTCAATCCCAGGGCCCTGGGAGGTGACCTGAGCTGAAGGCAGATGCTTAGGCAACTGAGCCACTCGGGTGCCTCCAATTCCGATCCCTTTAATGAATGTATGGCTATTCAGATTTTCTGTTTCTACTTCTTTTTGAGTCATTTGGGTAATTTGTAGCGTTTAAGGAATTTTTCATTTTATCTATTTTTTAAATGCCTGGGCTTAATGCCAGTCATTGTATTTACTTATTGTCCTTTCAAGGTCAATAGAAGTTAAAACGATGTCTCCTTTTACATTCCTGATACTGTTGACATATATCTCCTCACTTTGTCTCAGTGTATTTTCCTTTGTATTTTCCTGCTGTGGGTTTGTTATGCATCTTATATAGTTTTTCTTAAATTTGGAAAATGTGTTCATTATAGCTTCAAATATGTGCTTTATTGCCACCTCTTTCCAGGCCTTCAATTGTACAGGTTTTGACTGCTAGTGTTGTCCAATAGATCACTGAGCTGCACTTCAATATTTCCATTATTGCCTTCCCCTCTGTGGAAGACAGCTGTTTTAATATCATTTCTTGTTGTGTCTCTATTGGCTAATTTTTCTCCTGATTGTGTGTCTCATTTTCCTAGTTTTTGCATGTCTAGTAATTTTTTAGTGAATGCTCTATGTGCACATTTTAAGTGGTGTGGCCAGCAACTGTTGTCCCCCTCTAAAGAGCAGTGGCCTAAGTTTTAGAAATCAGTTTAGTTCTTTGCCATTTATCTTGCTCTTTTTTGAGGTTTCTGTTTATTTTTCTTTGGCTGTAAGTAGAGCAACCTTTACTTTAGGTATAATTTAGCTCCACTATTGAGATTTGAGAGATATTGATATCTCTCCTTAATTTTGAGAGTGATCAGCAAAGATTCTCCACATTGGCTGGCATGAACTCAGAGGATCCCCAACTATCCCAGTCAACTTTTACCTAGATCATGGTGTTTCATCCTATATATATGTACACATCATATTATTTAGGTAAGTCTCTGGGGGAGCTTTATTAAGATTTCTAGTGTTCCTTTCTACATAGTTTCCTCTTTGGAACTTTATCTATGCCATCCTTCTTAGACCTTCGGAATTCTAATTTCTTTCTTCTCTACTTGTTTAGACAACCATGATCTGCTCAGAACCATCTTTCCTGCTTTATGTCCTAGAATGTAACTCCAGGTAAGAATCTAGGGCAATCATAAACTTCACCTCATTTGTTTCTATTTTCTCAAGGATCACACTCTTGAGTTGGCTATTGTCCAATGTACAGAAGTAGTAGTTTAAACATTTTTAATTGTATTTTTACTCCATTTTTATTTAATGTCACCTTATCTGTGTCCCTCCTCCAGTTTTACTAAGTAAAATTGGCAAATAGCACTGTGCAACTTTAAGGTATAGAGCATAATGATTTGACTTACATATACTGTCAAATGATTACCACAATAAGTTTAGTTAATGTCCATCACACCATGTAGATACAAAAAAGAATAAAAGAAAATTTCTTTCCCTGTGTTGAGAGCTCTTAGGATTTACTCTCTTGACACCTGTCACAAATACCATACAGCAGTTTTAACTATAATCATGTTGTACATTATTATATCCTTAATGCTGGTTTATCTTATAACTAGAAGTTTATACATTTGGAACATCTTCATTTCAACAATAGTTTAATGTACTTTAATACACTTTGTCCAGTTTTCTATTTGCTAAAGTCAGGAGAGAGAGAGAAGCAAATTCTTTTTATTTTATCAGAGAAGCAGAAGTCCTCTTCTTCCTCCTCCTTCTCCTCTTCCTCTTCTTCCTTCTCCTCCTTTTCTCTTGGCAAACATGTTTTAGAAGTTCTTGGTATTTTCAGAACTTATTTTCCAGTGTTCAGTTATTATTTTAATGTGTCTTGATTTTGAGTCCTACTATGTCTATTTTTGTTGTGAGCATGGATTATTTACAGTGATAGTGGCTTCTTGATTCCCAGATTATACCAAAATGGTGAGGTATTGAACAATATTTTAACAAAATTTATCTTTAACTGCTTATGGTATAAAACAGGATATTTTACAACACCTGTATTTCTGTCCAACAGACATAACTCCTTCAATACAGGTCTTGCATAGTTCATTTTCCTAAAATATAATAATGGTTCAGATTTTGCTATATGTCATCTGCTCGGGGAAAAACACTAATATTAGTTTCCTAAGGCTGCCATAATAAATAAATTTCATGTCTTAAAACAACAGAACTTTATCCTCTCACAATTCTAGACACCCAAAGTCCCAAATCAAGTTGTCAACAAAGCTACATTTACTCTAAAAGGCTCTAAAGGGAGAATCTTTCTTTGCTTCTTTAAACATTTGGTGGATCCTGAAGTTACTTAATTATATCTGCAAAGTTCCTTATTCCAAGTAAGGTCATATTTTAAGGTTCAGAGTAGATATATCTTTTGGAGGCCACAATGTAACCCATTATAATACTTAATGAAGAGTGTCATTTAGTACTGAACCTTTGAATATCATGTTATAAGCTGATTAGAAAGTGTGAGTGGGAAATCCAACTTTCCAGAAATAACTATGATATCATGAAATAAAACTTATCTTTCTCTGTCTTTCCCCAACTCCTTTTATTAGATACTTGTGCACAGGTTTATACCATCTGCTGTAATAGTCACAAAGAATGACGTAATACTCTCCTTTCATATCGTTACTGATAAATCATGAATACACAAAAAGCTAGAGCTCTGTTCAAGAGAACAAGTTAACAGATGTCCAAAGGTGGTAAGTGAGTGGTTGTAAATGGGTGGGTAAGTAAATTTAGAGAAGAGAGATCTGAAGTCTGGGTTCAATTGGAAAGTTTAATAAATAAGGGAGAGCTTAGGAAGGGCCTTGAAATATGAGGGACCAAATGGAGGACACTTCAGAAGGGAAAAAGGAGATAGACCAGAATGAATAAAGGCCCAGAGGTAGACATGGAAGTGGTGCTCAGGAACAAAAGGTGAATAATTGCATAAATAAGGTAGTGAACTATGAATTAAATCTAGGATAGGAGTTTACCTTTATGATATTATGATTTATAATAAATATATATTTGGTCTTCCTCCCCATTGCTGGGGAAGGAACTGCTGCTCAGAACTCCTAAAACCTTTGAAATTTCCGAAAGATGAGAGTATAAAAGTGTCTTTCACTCTGTTAATGTTGACTTTTGGAAAACAGCTAAGGGTGGGAGGGGAGAGGGGCTGGAGGTTGAATGGCCAATGGCCAATGGCCAATGATTTATGCAATCATGCCCATATAATGAAACTTTCATAACATCCAAGAGCACAAGGTATGGATAATTTCCAAGTTAATGAATACGTGGAAATTTGGAGGAGAGTGGTACCCTGGAGAAAACATGCAAGTTCTGCACACTTTCCCCACACTTGCCCTAGGCATCTTTTCCAGATGGCTGTTCCTGAATCATATCATTTTATAATGAACTAGTCATCTAGTAAGTAAAATGTTTCTCAGACTTTTATGAACTGCTCTAGCAAATTATCCAAACTCAAAGAGAGGGTTGTTAACCCCCAATCTATAGCTAGTTGACCAGGAGCACAGCTAGCAACCTGGGACTTGTGACTGGCCCTTGAAGTGGTGAGGAGGTTTGCAGGAATCTGATGCTATCTCTGGGAAAATGTCAGAAATTGAGCTGAGCTGTAGGACACCCAACTGATGACAGAGAATGCTTGGTAGTATGTGGAAAAACCTCCACACACTGGGATTGGGTGCAGAATTATAACCTTTATCCTATAGGAAATGAAAATCTTATTTTTGGAGCATAGGATGGGAATGAGCTTATCTCTTCTAGCTTTTCTCCTGCTTTTACCTCCTCCTCCTCCTCCAAAGGTGTTCCAAATTAGGCTTTCCAGTGCTCTACTCTGCGCATCCAAAACCTCTCCCCAATCTTTTGCATTTCTTCAGCACCTCCCTAAATCTCGTAATCTTCTCTCCTCTCTCCTCTAAATCATTTTCAAAAAATTATCATATTGATTCTACTGTCAGATGTGCCTGTTTGCAATGGGCCATACACAGAAGTAGTATCATCACCCACTAGGCATTTTCTTTTACCTCAAACCCAGAGCCTATTTAGATGTTGATTATATATTCCTGGGGTTAATAAGTAGAGTTTCTATATTTTCTATAGATCCAACCACACTATAATGAAATGCAAAGCAGATTTAAGTTTATATTTAGCAGGGATCTGTTCAAAATGTGAGAATGAATGGTTATTTCCTGTAGACAGGCTAGAGTGGAGCAGGGACACCTGATGGAGGGAGCAGCAGTTTAAACATGCTGTTAGGGAACTCCTGGGTGGCTCAGTGGTTGAGTGTCTGCCTTTGACTCAGGTGTGATCCTGGGGCTGAGCTCAAGTCCTACATCAGGCTCCCTGCAGAAAGCATACTTCCCCCTCTGCCTGTGTCTCTGCCTCTCTGTCTCTCATGAATAAATCAATAAAATCTTAAAAAATAAAAAAACATGCTGTTTGGTCATATAAATATTCTCTGCGCTCCAGCACTAGAATATTACTCTCATCTGTTCATTATCTTATAAGAAAAACATACACATGAAAAAACATTGCATGCAAAGCTACCTTTAACACTGTATCTACTCTTAATATTTCCAATTTAGTCTTTTCTTGAAATGAAAAAAAAAAGAATGAGGATTAAAAGCCTCTCACAGGGGTATGTGGATGGCTCAGTCGGTTAAGCATCTGCCTTTGGCTCAGGTCATGATCCCAGGCTCCTGGGATTAAGTCCCATGTCAGTATCCCTGCTCAGTGGGGAGTCTTGCTTCTTCCTCCCCCTCTCTCTCTGCCACTCCCCCTGCTTACTCTCTCTCTCTCTCTCTCTATCAAATAAATAAATAAATAAAATCTTTAAATTTTTTTAAAATAAAAATTGTCACAATAGCTTCACAATGGTTATTTTTATTACACTGGAAAGAGCTTTATGGCATAATCTGTGATGTAAACTGGGATTGGTTATGTATTTCCACTTCCCTTACCAAGTCTGTTCCTACACACATCACATGGCCACAAATAATCCAGTATCATATACATACTTTGTTTCCCAAGCCTTACACATTTTAAAGGAGCACTTTAAAAAGTCCCATCTTATAGAAAATAGTATACACCTCAGGCAATGTATCACAGCTCTAACTGGTTGCAACAGGAAAGCCATCCCAGAGTCATGATTATTAGAAAAAAGAAGCAAACAAAATACAAATTATGTAGACTTGCTAGACAAACTTCCAGAAGTGTCTCTTCTCTTTTTAAACAACAAAAGCAAAGCAATGCAGAAAAGAGTAACTACAGATTCTGGAGAAGGAAGAAGAATGGTTTAGCTACTCTTTCCTATGCCTGGGTTATCTGCTCCTACCTTCACCCAGTCTTAACTAGAAGGTAAATGGATACATCCTGTAACAATGAACTGGCTCTCAGGTGGCCTCAGTCTCCCACTATGCTTTCTCCCACAAATGACAGGAAAGAACCCAACAGTATGAGGAAGAAAACCTACCACAGAAGGTAAAAGGTATTAAATTTGCTGAGCCTATGGAAAGAAAAAATAAGCACAGGTGTAAAAATTGTCTTTGAATGTGAAGTGGCAAGCTGCTTATTCCCATGAGGATGAGGACTGGTGTCTAAATTAATCCTGCCCCTGGCATGAATTGGAGAGAATAGATAATTTTACAAATGTGGCTATTGCTGTCATGGCTAAACTGTTGCGATGTACGGGACAAAGAGTTTAGGTTGGGCAGTTTAAATAACTTGCAGATTTTAGGATTTAAAATAGGAGTTGTCAATTTGTTTCTGTAAAAGGAGATGCAATAAATATTTTAGGTTTTGCAAGGCATACTTTGTCATAACTCCCAAAATCTGCAGCTGGAGCAGGGAGGCAGCAGTAGACCATATTCAAAATAGCGGGTGTGGCCATGTTCCTGTATGCCACATGTTGCCAACTCCTGCTCTAAAGTATTTAACATCAATTCCCAGAGCTGAGTTCCAGAGCTGAGCCAAAGCACGGCTCTGGGTAGTGGGAATAAAAGTGGTTGGTGCTGAGGTTTATTGTCAAGGGAAAGACCAAACTCCAAGTCCCATAGCTTCTGCTAATAAATTTCACTAAGGAGGAAGCTTGTTGGCAATGCAAAGGAAGCATTGATACCAATTCCATGAGCCTCCTTCCAACCGGATGGCTTCCCTCTTTCTCCACTGGATAGCGGTGTTGCAACTAGTATGGCTAGTATGGAAGCTACAGTTTTCACCTAGTAAAGGAAATGAGTTAGGTGCCCTTCCTGCATGTTGGGAATGGAATATATTGCTTCTTACATCCAAATCAATTAAGATATTTCAACAATTTAAATGAAATTGAAGTCTGATGATTATACTAAACCCATGGTTATTAAAGAGAGGTGATTGAACTATGTCTGGAGATGCTTTTGGTTGTCATAATTGGAGAGTGGCTGCTCCTGGCATCTTGTATCTGGAGGTTAGGCATGCTGCTGAACATCCTATGATTCTAGGACAGGCCCCACCACAAAGGATTATCCAGACCAAAATGTCAATAGTGCCAAGGCGGAGAAATCCTGTGCTAAATGCTTTCATAAACTCTTCCTTTAGTGAACATAATTACAACAAAAAATACATTTTCAGGGGGAATATGAAGAGACATCATATTTCAGGGGGAATATGAAGAGACATCACAATATAAATAAATGCTCACAGTAAGAGACATCCAGGAAGTTTGCAGAAGGAACTTGAATAAAAATATTTTGCCCTTTCAAATTAACACAAGAAATACAAGAACTTCTGATGTTTTTAGGAAAAAATGCAGTATCCTTCAGAATATTATTTGAAACAATCTCGCTTTGAATTCAAGGTGTTTTATGGTTTAATTTTCTAAGCTTGACTCTAACTGTAAAATACAGATATATTTAGGTTTTCTAATGTGTGCATGATATAGTGTGGACTTAGACTGAACAATAATTTACCTCGTTGATGCTGAGGATTGGAACTTTGGAACTTTTAAAGAGAGAAGGCTTAAGGTACATGATAAACTAGAAAAAGTAATGCTTTTGTAAAGTTAAGGTACAAAGAGATTAGCAGGGCCTCAGAACTGCCTAGGAACTGTATGCTTTTCTGTCAGGAAAGAGGAGCTAAGATATAGTTGAGGCTGGCTGACAGAATCAGGTCAAAGTGTTCTACTTCATTTTGATGTGTTCTTAATATGGAGTTCCTCGGATGGAGCTAAATCTACTAAATCTATATAATTCTGAATCTGAGGAAAGAAAAAAACATGCATATACATGGAGTTTCCTCCAGTAGCTAAGTTTGGTTATGTGTTGATGTTACCCCAAAATGTTCAGAAGGTATGGAAACTTATCAAAACATCCAAATTACTCAATGACTACTGAGTTAGGAAATAGGAACAAATCAACAAATTCTCCCCAGATGAAAATAAAATCAACCAAACTGGTTATTTGCATCCTTGAAAACAAAATTTCCACTACTAGATAATTAATTTTTGTTTAACTTTTTACTTTAGAATAGTTTAAGCTTTACAAAAACTTGGAAAGATAATATAGGAAGTTCCAGTATATGCCATGCCCAGTCTTCTCTATTCATGTCTTATATTACATTATTAATATTTAACTCTAGCATAATACAGTATCACAAGTTACAAGCCAATATTAATACATTTATTAACTAAAGTCCATACTTTACACAGACTTGCTTATTTTTTTCCAAATGTCTTTTTCTATTGCAGGATCCCATGTAGGACACCATATTATATTTAGTCATTATATCTTCTTAGGTTGTAACAGTTTCTCAGACATTCCTTGTTTTTGATATTTTGAGAAGCTCTGGGCAGGCGTTTTGTAGAATTGGGAATTTTCTGATGCTTTTATCATCATTAGACTGGGGTTATAAGTTTGGTGAGAAGACCACAGAGATAAGAAGTTAAACTTCACAAATCATACCTAGATTACATTCTACCAACATCACATATCATTCTTAATATTAATCTTGACCACTAAGCTAATATACTGTGTGTCTTTCAATTTTAAAGGAATTAAATGTATGTATTGAAACTGTATATACTAAATGATATGTGTTACATAAAATAGCGTGAGAGAATGTTCAGGTAACCTTTTTTTTTTTGCTTCGTTTTTTGTTGAGATCATTATGTTTTCTTGAAAAGTACTTAGTCAAATATTTCTTTCACTGAAATCATAACTATTTTCTACTGTGTAACAATCCTAGACTAACTTAGATTAAAGCCTTATTTGTCACAATGTTTGACTTGCTTCTGTGAGATAACATTGAGAGATAAATTCTATTCTAAGATGAAATAAAAACACTACTAGTATGATAACGATTATTTTTAATAAGAACATCTTATACTTTCCATGTGATTTTCACAAGTATTATCTCTCTTGAATGTCATAATAACCCCAGAAGTTAGTGGATATTATTTCTTTAGTCATAGCAATGACTTTTTTGAAATTTGTGCCCAATATGACAAGTATTTGCATGTCACATGCATCTTCGAATGTGTTTTGTGAAAACAAAGACATATTAATAGCTAAGGAAAAGTAGAGCCCTTCTTTCCTGAAAAATTTACATTTGTACTTTGTGTATGTGTATGACACATATTTTTGTAAGAGAGGATATTCAGTGATTTCCATTATAAAGGAAACATTGGGTTTTCTTATTTGTTAGCAGATAGCAAGATTTCACATCTCACTAAAATTAAGTTTCAAGTCTAGTGTGTCAATAAATCAAGTAATTTCACAGGTAAATCAAATAATGGAGGCATCTCTAAACTATTAGCTGAAGAAGAGAAAACATTGCTATAGAGATCATTCTGAAATTTTGATGATTAGATTCTAAAATATTTTTAAAACTATAATGTAGCTAAGTTACTTTTTGTAGGACTAGAAAGATATATTAAGAAATCAACTATTTTCAAAAATTTTCTCAAAGTGGAATCTGCTGCCTCTATCATTTGGATATTTCTGCTTAAGTTTGACTACTTTTCAAAAGCTAAGATAATATTTGGTGATCAAAGGATTTATCAAAACAATTTTTATATGGAACAGATCAGGTCTTGTCTTAGGACAGTTTATATTAATAAGCCTTAGTTGTTAAATGTTTATGCTAATAAAAATAATCATCTTGCAAGATAATGGACGAGACGAGTAAAGAAAACTCTCCCCGTATAGAGCCCTTAAATATGTTGATAATATTTTTTAAAAGATTTTCAAAAGAACTATTTACCTGGTGTAAATTAAAGGGAACAATCTGAGGCCATAAATAAGGAAAAAAATACAGTAACACAATGCCAAGAAATTTATAAAATTGATCATAAATCAATTTACAAAACTGATTTATAAAGGCATCTGGTGGTCCCTGGCAGTCTAGATTTTAGTGGGACATTGAATGCAAAGGACTAGAGACAAAATCTGGGCCTCAATCAGTGTGTGGGTAGTCAGGCCAGAGATGCCTGCCAATGTGAGACACAGGAAGATCACTATTTTGAATGAATACACACACACACACACACACACACACACACAGAAGCTTATCTAGTGTATCTTCTTGGAATTGGTTTTACATTGAGTGGGAGAAAATTAAACACTCACCTAAGAATGCATGACCACAAACTTGCCCTCAGGTACAGATGGGTAACTTGAAAAACCCACTTTGAAAATTTTATTGAACATTGTCCTGGATTATACCTATAATTACCTGGCTGAAGCTAGAGCAAATCCTTAAAAACTCTAAATACAATCCATAAAGAATTCACACAAAGTTCTAAGACATGGGACTTTATATATCTTTTAAATTACTAAACATATAAGGAACAAGTTATGAGCAAAAGTTACTCGAAAAAGAATACACTGCATATTGAGACCCAAAAATATGGTAGCTGTTGATATTTTCAAGTGCAGAATATAAGGCCAGGGCTGGTACAGGAATATTAGTAAATCAGAGACAAAAGTGGTAGAAAGGACTCTACATTTATTGCAGACTCCTCTGTCATCCAAAATAATCCACAGTAAGCATATAAAAAAATCAGTAGAAAACTTGTAGAAATCAACAAATCCACAGGCAGACACATTACCATAGGCTAGAGATATGAAATCTGGAGGAATAGAAAATAAGATTAAACATCAAAAAATAATAAATTAGGATTATTGATTATAAAATGTAAACTCAATATATTAAAGCCTTTTAGTATATTAAGGCTTTATTTTTTTTAAAGATTTTATTCATTCATTCATGAGACACAGAGAGAGAGAGAGAGAGAGAGAGAGAGAGAGCAGAGACACAGGCAAAGGGAGAAGCAGGCTCCATGCAGAGGGCCCGACGTGGGACTCCATCCCGGGACTCCAGGATCACACTCTGGGCCAAAGGCAGGAGCTAAACCACTTAGCCACCCAGGGATCCCCTATTAAAGCTTTTCAATATATTAAAGATGTTAAGGAGAGATTAGATATCTAAAATAAAGAATTAGTATATTTGTCAAAGAACTGTTAGAACTCTTAGAACTGACAAAATAATTGAAATTTAAAAATGTAATAGTTATTATCTACTATGTGCCTGGCAGAATTCTTCATACTGGGCATATATCTTTATAAAAAAGAGTCAAAACCCCTGCCCTCATAGAGCTTTATTTTCTGGTTTGTAGAGACAGTAAAATAACTAAATAACTAAATTTCAGATGACTGAAATTCATTCATGTTGGAAATGCATTTGTGCATTTTCTTTGATGTTTAGTATTCCATTGTATGAATATAGCACACTTTATCCATTCTCATGTTGGTGAGTAACTGAGGTGTTTTAATATTCTACTGTTCCCTATCTTTTGATGCATCTATATATACTCATTTTTCTTGGGTACAAATTTAGTATATAAATGCATTTAATTTGAACACACAATGTCAATTTTCTAAAATGGTTGTATCCATTTAAATTCATAATCTATTAGGGTCAACTCCATCCTCATCCTTGTGAACATTTATTATTATCGGCATTTACATTTTAGATTTTCTTTAACAGTTTACTAGAATTGCTTGGTTAAAGACATTTGGGCATGGAATTTTCTTTATGGAAATATTTGTAACTATAGATGAAATTTTTTAATAAACTATTCAGGTTTTTAATTCTCTGTGTGACCATTGACTACTGCTGTAGTTTTAGGTATTTGTCTTGTTTCATTTAAAATAATCAAATTTATTGATATAAACTTGTCTCAAATACATCTTTATTGTTCTCCTTTAAATCTCTTGGATCTAGGATTTTCCCTTTTTCATTCCTAATATTGATAATCTGTGCTTTCTGTTTTTATTTCTGCTCCATCTTACAAGAAGATTGCCAGTTTTGTCTTGCCAGTAAACAAACAAATTTCTAGTTTTTTTGACCCTCTATATTGTAGTTTGTGTCTCCTCCTCATCCCCAACAACCCCTCCTCCCCCAATTTCACTTGCTTTATTGTGGTATTCACTTCATTAAGGTGGTCTGGAGCCAAATCTGCAGTATCTCTGCGGTATGCCTATAGTTATCTTTGGAGGATAAGTGATTGGAAGGGCATGAGGGGAAGCTTATGAGGGTTTGTGATGTTCTATTTCTTGGCCTGAGTCACTGTTCCATGGATGCTTTCATTTTTTTACTTAGTTGTATATTTAACTTTTTTTTTCAGTTTTTATTGCTTATTTTTAAAAGACAATTTAGGAAAGTGATGTTTCTTCTATAGAACTTTGTACACATGCAATATAATTCAGTGCCATATTGTTTTTCCTGAATATCTTGCCTTGCCTCTTTGCTACATTTTTAAAAACCCTTGTCATAATTGCACCTGGAGTACTTAAATTCTTCCTTTACAAAACCCTTGAAATGGCATGACACAAGATCTTTCTTTCTCAACATGTTGCTATTTTTATGTTTATAGGCAGTAAAATTTATATTTCTAACTATAGTTCCCTGTGACTAGGAGCTTATCATTATGTACTGTTTAATTTCTACTTTGTGTTGAGCTCATTCATTTTAAAGGATTAGCTTCACTTTGGAGGATTAAATCTGGCCAAGGTTTGTTTAACTGTGTAAGATGAGGCTATGAAAGGCACATGCTAAAAAAATAGATGTTGCTCCTGTTCCTTCTGCTCATGTTGATGGTAATAAAGAAGAAGGTCAGGGTACATGCAGTGAGAGGATATAGAAAGTCTTCCAAGGGCGTGCCTGAGGAATGCTGGAGTCTCTGGTTGGCCCTAATCATTGATCTTTCATTTTGTTGAGTGAAAACTGCAAGCCAAGTACTTGTTCAAATGTTAGGAACACATAAAAGGAGAATATTTAGAAATGGAAGAGACAGAGTGAAGTGGTTTGCAGAGAAAAATTATGGAAGAAATATATTTTTTAAAATTGTAATGGAATTCTACTATATGGCATATGGTTAAAAACCTTCTATCATATCTTCACACAAAATGTTCAGTAAAAGATTCATTTTTACTATTGGCATTTTTCCCCAGCATGATGATGCCTGTTTCAAAGTCAGGAGGTTGACAATAAAATATGTCTGTTGAGAAGCCCTTAGTATCTTGGTTACAACTAGAAAAAAACAGTACAGAAATATTTCTTTAAAATGCATCAGAGGAGCATGGCTTGATTTTAAATCCTCAGTCAATTGCTCAGAAACTTTAGAATTCAATGGCTGGCCAACAGTAAATTATCTAGCCTCCAAAAGCAGGAAATTGAATTTTTCTTGCTTGCTTTTTGCTCATAGCCTTGTCCCTGATTCCAGAATTCTTTATTCCATGAATTTATCAAACTCTGACTTAAAAAAAATACAGCAACATTATTTTTAAACTCATTGTACCTTTACAATTACTAAACACTAAAAATCAAAGCCCAGTGACTGGCTACTTTTTAAAAATCAAATAGGAATCTTCCTAAAGATCCTGGATTAGAAATGCCTGGAAAAGACTCAAGGCCCTTCGTTGATCCTCTGCATCTCTCATGTTTCTCAACAATTTTAAGAAAACATATTCAAAATTCAGGTTATTTTTTCCAATTACATTTCTAATTAAACTCTTTTATCTGATACAAATCTGAGGGTCACTACAAAAATTTAAAGTAAGCTTTCAAGTTCTTTACATGGTAAAACTTGAGATTAATAAAACTATTAGTGAATTTTAAAAATTAAATTTTTGTTTTTTAGTTTTGGTTTTGGTTTATTGTGCTCACTGACTATACAGAGAATTGAAGTTCCTTTGATTTCAATGGAGAGTTTTGTATGACCAATCACATCACATCTTACTGGCTGTCTTTGAGTTTTCTTTCTTAGATAATATATATCTTGGATAATATATATCTTTATTAATCTTATTTGAAATTTCAATTAATTTATGAGCTAATCTTGCCATAATATTTATCTGCTAGTCCCATTTTAATAATAGGTTTAGAAGAAAACACAAATCTATCCAGTTTGGGAAATAAGAAACAAATGGTTTGTTTTAGAATGCATCAGGACATGTCTTAGTTCCTTAAATAAGCTCTTAAAAATACAATAGTGAAAAGTAAAGAATTGTTAATTCTGAACCTATAATTGAAAAAAAAATGTATTTGGTTGCAATATGCTTTTGTTCCTCATCGTTCCGTTTCTAAAGCATTTATTTTCTTTTTTCTGGCCGTCATAAATCTATCCATTTCTAAGGGCCAGCTCTGACCCTCTCTCCCCTTCCTTGGGCAGCTTGCCACCCCCACAGCAGTGAATTACAAGACTGTACTGCTCCGTGTAGCAGACTTCTAGGTCTCTGTCTTATGTCTTTAAATGCAAGGCAACAACAATTGATTTTGTTTCTCTTATGTCTGTTGTATCACCTATAACATCTTGAGCATTTTTTTCCCTCAGTGATGTACATAATAAAATTAATCCATTGATTCTATAACACAAATATTCCTTTCTCATGACACCAGGATGATGTGATATTATGATTAAATGGATCTCTGTGTGTCAAGAAAAGTTTATAGAGTCCAGTACTAATATAATATGTTGTTTAATATGGATCTTTATTTGATTAATTCAATTCAAAAAGTATTTATTGAGCACCTATTGTGTATGTCCAATATACCATGGAGGTGGGTAATAGGGTAAAAGTAGAGAACAGAATTGACAAAAATCTCTGCTTTCATAAAGGTTGCATTCTAGTGGGGGATCACATGATAAGCAAGAAAAATAACTGAATATATGTGTATACGTGAATTTTGCATTATATCTGTGTATATGTGAGAGAAAGGCATTCTGGGGAGGAGAACAGCAAGTTCAAGAGTCAAGAATGTTAAGGCATAGCAAGGAATAGGTTACATAATTAATAGGAGTCAGCTGATCTAAGTCCTTAGAGAATATTGAGGTATAATAGAAAACTATCAGATAATTTTGAGCAAAGGAATGCCATGATCTGTAATTCTGTGAAATCTGAACTCCATAACTTTCTATTCTATCTTCCTTCTTACCGTCATCTTTAAAAAAAATCCTATAGATTTATAGGCCATATACCATGATAATCTTTCTACCCATACCACATATGTTTTATACACGTACATTTAAGAATAACATTGTACAGATGTAGGAATGAACTTCCTTTTACATGATCACCCAAAGAAATCTAGAACCTAATTTATAGGCACCTAAATGCTTGTTTATGCCATTATTCTTAGACTTACACAGACTAATTCTCTCTCTTAAACATGCTGATATTTAAAGCTAGGAAAATATCCAGAGATATTTTGAAAATAAGCAAATGGGGTTTTTTTTAATCATTTTTTTTTGTGATTACACAGTTCTCTCAGCATCCATTTTTATTTTGAAACCAAAAGAAAAAAAAAACAATCTTTCTTGTCACCATTCTAACATCTATTTCCTCAGAACCTAATCAGGGTTTAGGTGAATCATTTTCATAGTTGTATATATATCAGCCAAACCCTGCCAAAAAACCCTGATGTTTGACATTGAAAAATGTTCTTCCATTCTGAGGGAGACTACTGAGCAAAAACAAAGTCTTTGTATTTCAAGATGTATTATTGCCAGGTTGCCTTTTCATTCACAAATACAAACTTAAAATAGATAATCCATCAAAATAGATAATCAATAAAAAAAACTAATATTATGTGATGAACTAGGAGAAGTTTTTCTTTTTTTTTCAACCAATTTGTGTACTTTTCCATTCCTTTTCTTTCCAGAGCACATCTTACTAGCTTTTAGGGATTTTTTCCCCTGTTTCCATGTGGTTCTTAGGGGCTGTCAAAAGAAAAACACCTGAGCCTAACCTGAAAACAGTCAACTATCTCCACAGATGTTGTGTTCAATACACATTGTGACTAAGCAGCTCAAACTAAAGTCTTTAAAATTCCTTATTGGAATTATCTGAGTTCCTTGTAGAGGTTTAGCCTTATTTTCCTTTTCCTTTGTGAGCTTTAAGTGTATAATTCTAGAGCCATCTGTATCCATGTTTACTGACATATGGAAAAATCCACTTTGCAGAAGGAGACAGTGAGAAACAAGTACAGATGCGGAAAGGATTTGCAGACATTTGTGCAGGAGTTAGAGGACAGAGAGATGGAGAAAGATAAGTAGAGAAGCAAAGAAAGATATTTATCTTCCAATTCCAACCCTTGTGCTCCTCCTGGCCATGCTACTCTACTGTTTCCTCCAACTACACAAACCAATAAAATCCTTTCTGTTTCTGGAAATTTAACATGGATTCCTGTTATCTGCAACCAAAACAAACCTGAGGTAGAAATTAACACCAAAAGTTATGTTGGAAAAAGAAGACCTTAAAATGGAAAATTGGCTGAGTTGAGGTGAACTAAGTTACAAGGATGATTCCATGATCCCAAGATGGAAATTGGCAAGCTTTGTTCTGCCACAAGAAGCAGGTTAAAAAGTTGCCTGTTAAATCTTTAGGCTTCATGTGCTTTCTGAGGCTGGAGCTATAGGAGATTTATTGGAAAATGTCAGAACTCTTGGAATAGGTTCAAATCCTTCACTTCAGTAAGGTCTTGAACAAATGACAAAAGCTTGCATATAAATTGGCCCATCCAAAACTTAAAAGGGCATAGCACACAGATTTATTGAGAGACCTTGTCATCTCTTCTTTCTCTGTCTCTCCTCACTCAGTTGGGACAAAATATTAGGAACTGTTTACTTGTCAAGAAGCATTAATTGCATGATCCTCAGTGGTCTTGGATTGTTGTCCAGAGGAAGAAAAGAGAGAGAGAAAGAACTGAAGAAATGGAAAAGAACTCTTCCATAGACCTGTCTCTATCAGGTGGAATTCTCCAAATTTTAAATAATAAAACTCAAGTCAGATTCATTTTTTATTTATTCATACAAGACACTGAGAGAGGCAGAGACACAGGCAGAGGGAGAAGCAGGCTCCGTGCAGGGAGCCCAATGTGGGACTCGATCCCAGTATCCTGGGATCATGCCCCAAGCCGAAGGCAGATGCTCATACCACTGAGCTGCCCAGGTGTCCCAAGTTAGATTCATTTGAACAAAAAAAAGTAATTTATTGGATTATGGAACTTAAATTCCAGTGGCAGTCTGACTGTAGACCCTGGAACTCAAATGAGGTCTTTATGACACTGTTTCTTCCTAACTACTCACCCTCTTTCCTTCTGTGTTTGATAAATTCTCAGTGAAGGTCCTTTTATCAGAAAGAAAAGATAGTTGTTAGTAGGTCCAGATTTGTATCTTACCACCTCCAAGTCTAGAGAAAAATATTATTTCTCTTTTCTAGTTCCCCAATTGGAAATCCAGAGTAGTTTTTTTTTTAAAGATTTTATTTATTTATTCCTGAGACACAGAGAGAGAGAGAGAGCGAGAGAGAGAGAGAGAGAGAGAGAGAGAGAGAGGCAGAGACACAGGCAGAGGGAGAAGCAGGCTCCATGCAGGGAGCCTGATGTGGGACTCGATTCTGGGTCTCCAGGATCATGTCCTGGGCTGAAGGCGGCACTAAACTGCTGAGTCACCCGGGCTGCCCTAGAGTAGTCTTCTGAACATGATGCCTTGGTTTGTGTGATTGGGGAAATAACTTAATATTCTCAATCTTATTTGTAAACTAAGAATAATAACTATAAAAATAACAACAACAATACCATCTGATACTGTTGCTGTAAGGGATATAAAAATTAATTTACATAGAACTTGGCAAATATAAAGTGCTTAGCAAATACAAAGTTCTACAAAACAATCAGGTTTAGCATTCACTATAACCCATTCATGGCTGTCCAGCACACAAAATAATGCATATTAGAAGCAATAGTAATAGCAGCAGTAGTAATGATACTAATAATTATTATTACAGCAATAGTTTTGAGTTACCCAGAATTCTTATGATCATCATGCTTGAGTTAGCAGTACCAGTCACCTGTAGGAAATCTCTCCCTTTCTGCATATAGTCATATTAGAGCTGCCAATCATGGTGCTCCTTTGTTCTCTCAGGGTTTTAGATTAAACAAGTGATGTAGCCTGGGTCAGTTGCAATACTGCATATCTTAGACACAGTGACTGTTCCAAAAGATGATCATGTTCAGTCCAAAGGACTTCCCTGAAATTTTCTGAATAGGAAGTGAACAAGGGTGGGATGCCTGGGTGGCTCAGTAGTTGAGTGTCTGCCTTTGGCTCAGGGCATGATCCTGGGGTGTTGGGATCGAGTCCCACATCAGGCTCCCTCATGTGTCTCCGCCTCTCTCTGCGTGTGTTTCTCATGAATAAATAATCAATTTTTTTTAAAAAAGAAGTGAACGAGAGTAGCTCTTGATTCCTCTGGGATGGAAGGTTGTAAATGTGTAAATATGAGGCCATTTGAGACCCAGTGGCTGCTATATGGAGATGGTCTGTGTAAGAGAATATTGAAAGGGAGCTATAGCACTGATTGCCCAATTCAAGTCTCTAAGATCCCATTCTTAGTTCTTTTGATTTTATTTTTAGCTCTTTCATTATTCTTCCCAGTCATGATCATAAAGAAATTCCATTTTTTCTTAAGCTAAGCTGAGTAATATTCCCATGTTCACAACCAGAAGTGACTAGAATAAGGTAGGATGTTATTACAGATAATGATTACTGTATAGTTTGACAAATGCCTCACAGAGAGCAAGTCATCGAAAATTAATTCTGAGAGATCCCTCAGACATCATTGAGACCAATGCACTCTCAGTTATAGATGAGTAAGTTGTTCTTGGAGAGCATGTGTTAGCTTGTGATTTTAAGAAGAATCCAGCTGGCTGTATCAGGCAGACCATTGGGCAATGGTAGTATCTAGTGTGGCAATAAAGGGAGAGGTCTGGAGGAGAGCAGTGAACTACCAGTCCGTGGTTCAGATTACAGGAAATCCTGGAGACTGATTCTTATTAACCAAATGCGGAAGACCAAACCAAAAATGTCTATATATTAATTTAGATTGGAAGATGAACATTGACCATGAGGTATGCCAGTCATCTGAGGGAGGCACCCTTACTGACAGGCAAGCTCAATGTTAAAGATTAATATGATCAGAGTATTTTAATGTTAAAAATATTCAATAGCAAAGCTTGCTCCATGAAAGAAAAAAAAAGCTACACTTTGGCAAAATTAAAAAATTTTTCTCAGAGAAAGTCACTGTTTAAAGAATCAGAGACGGGGGAGACTGGATGGCTCAGTTGGTTAAGCATCTGACTCTCGATTTCAGCTCAAGTAATGATCTCAGGGTCATGGAATCGAGCCCCACTTTGCCCCCCCCCAATGGGGGAATGGAAGCTGCTTAAGATTCTCTGTCTCCTTCATCCTCTGCATGCCCCCTCCTGCTCAGTCTTTGTCTCTCCCCGCTCAAACAAAAAAATCAGAGACAGAAAATATTTGCAAATCACATATCTAATAAAGCAATTTAATACAGAATATATAAAGAACTCTTAGAACTCTACTAAAGAATAAACAACTCAATTAAAACATAGAAGATCTGAACAAACACTTTTTCAAAGTGATACAAATGGAAAATAAACATATATAAAAAACATATCATTTGTCATCATGACAAATGTGAATTAAAACCATAAAGAGATATCACTGCCCATTTTTTAGAATGGCTAAGGATTTTTTTTTTGCTCTTTTTCAAACATTTTTTTATTTTGGAATATTCTCAGACAGAAAAATCACAAGCACAAAAACACCTGAGAGTAAGTTGCCAACTTGATGAGCCCATCACTCCTACTAAAAAACACTCCCAAATTTTATCTCATAAACAAGGGCATTTTGTAACCACAAAGTAACCAGCAAATCAGGAAATTGCCATTAATACCTATTACCATCTAGTCCCCAGACCCCTTAATTCCTTAATTTAATATATCACAACCTAATCCTTGATTCTGTAATGGCTCCATTTTTCCTCAACCCTCCCAGTACCGAACACTGACAATGTGGAGTCTTGTGCATCACTGATGAAAATGCGAAATGGTAGGACTACTTTCAAAGACAGTTTGGCAGCATCTTATAGGTGAAAGACAGCATACTATCCAGAGTTCAAGAGATTTAAAAATGCATGGCCACATAAGAACCTGTATATGAATGCTTGTAGCAGTTTTATTCATAATCCTTAAAAACTAGAAACAACCAAGATGTTCTTGGAAGGTGGGGGAGGAGGTGGTTGGTTAAACAAACTGAGGAATTCCATACAATGTGATACTCTTTAGTAATAAAAAAAAAGCTGTTAGTTCATACAATTACATGAATTTTACTAAGTGAAGGAAGCCAGATCCAAAGGGCTATGTATGATTCCATTTTATGGCACTGTAAAAAAGCCAAAGCTATAGGGATGGAAAACAGATTAGCAGTTGTCAGGCAAAGGAACCAAGACTGGTTGACTATTAAAGGGACTCTTCTGTATATATAAGGAAACTTCTGTACAGTATTAGGATGATGGATACATGGTCATTTTCATTTTTCAAAACCCATAGAACTTTGCATCCCAAAGAGTGAATGTTAATGTTTGGGGTAAAAAAAAAAAAAACAATGAGACACACCTACCAGCAAGGATGTATGGTGACCTATATGATGCAGACTCTGACAAATGAATCTAATTACAGACCCATGGCATAATCTCAGTGAAAGGGTGGAGAGAAAAAGGGAAGTGACTTTGGAAATAAGTTTGGAAAATCATGTCTTAGCTTGCATTTTAAGGATAAAAACAAAAGGCACATTAACACCCCTCATCTCACTGGCAGCATTACTTGTTAGGTTCCTATTTCTGTCTACACTACATGGGCCTCCAATTTGGGAGCAGTATTTTGCAAGGGGAATGTGTTCCTCTTACTTCAAGAAAGGAAGGAATAAATCAAGGCACTGGTCAGGGAGGAGAAATCTGTGAGTCGCTGTGACACCTTTGGGCCTGCACATCCCCATCCACCTGGGAGGAGTGGACCTGCAGCAGCCCCAGGAAGGCCATGGAAGGGGCGGTGGTTCCCCAGCAAGTCCTTGGGAAAGAGCGGGAGGTGAAAAGGGGTAGGAAGCACCTGTTCTTCGGATCCCCTTCTCTCACCTAAGGAGGAGCAATTAAACTTTGTAATAACTGCAGGCATATTAATGATGCAGACTTACAGCAACACCATTTGAAAATTTACTTATTTAAATTCTTTTTATCTGATAGTGTTGTAAACATTTTCTATTTTGTTGTCCTGTCTTCATTATCATTTGCCTTCTTGTCAATAGGAAGCCTATTTGAAATGGGATGGAATGATTCTTCCTAAGTAAGCAGCAAAGGAGAAGTTTCTCCCCTGATGTTCCCAAGCCCATGACTCCCTGCTCTTCAGCAACAGGAATAGCCCATCAAGGCACATGATTAGTACGATGGATCCATCCCACCACCCCACTACAAAGGCTTTCAGCCTGACCCGTTTCCTGTAGCAAGGAGGAAGAACAGAAGTCATCTGAAGGTGATGGCAGCCCATAGCAATGGGACACTCTTGTCACTGCCCCAGATCCACACCAGGAAGGCAAGACAAGAAAAGCAGAGTGTGCCCCAGCCCACCAGTGTCCCCTCTTAGAACTGGGAGTCACTTTGTGAAAAGTGGCTTCTTGTCTCTAGTTCAGGTGCAATGACACAGGGGATTTTTCAGGGGAAAAATAGGTCGTAAAGACCAAAAGCTCTGCTGCCTGGCCTATAAGGACTGACTTTATTAAGAACAACAGAGATTGGAGAAATATATAACCTAGGATGCTATAGGAAAAAAATGAAGATACTGGAAAAGAACAATTAAGAAAAAGCTGATGGCTCTACTATCAGCAAAATAGCACATCACCTAGAAACTTAATAGAGAAAGCCAGGGAAAGAGGTAGCCAAGAAGAGCCCTTCTGGGATCATAGTCAACTCTGGGTTTGGGGCAGTCTATGCACATATGCATGATTGCAGCCAACCAGAAGCAACCATTCCAGGCAGCCAAGAGGCAATCTTGAAAGCAATTTCCAAGCCACACACAGACTTAACAACACTGTGCAGAAGCCTCACTGGCATGAAGGATTTAAACACAAGCTCTGACCAAACATGGACTGAACAACTCACAGGCGAACTGTGAACTGCTCTACCTCGCAAGTTACTCCTAGAGAGTCAAGCGTCAAAATCACAGACACCAATAGTACAAGCAGCAAAAGATAAAATAAGATACACAGGACAATACCAAAATTAAAAATTTCTGTGTGTCAAAGGACACCAGCAAAGTGAAAAGACAACCACATGGAGAATATTTTTACAAATTATATAGCTAATAAGACTTGCGTCTAGAACATAGGAAGAACAACTACAACTCAATAATAAAAAGACAAATAACTCAGTTTAAAAATGGTTAAAAGGTTCGAGTAGACATTTCTTGAAAGAAGATATGCGAAGGGCCAGTAAACATGTGGAGATGTGTTCACCATCAGCCAGCAGGGAAATGCAAATCAAAACCACAAAGAGCTACCATTTCAAACTGACTGGGGTAACAATCATCAAAAAGGTAGATAACAAAAATTTGGTGAAAATATAGAGAAATGCAAACCTTCATACATTTCTGGCAGGAATATAAAAATGTCACAGTCACCTTAGAAATAAGCCTGGCAGATTTTCACACAGTTAAACATAGAATTACCATGGCCCACCAATTCTACTCCTAGGTTGGTACCTAAAAAATGAAAACATATGTCCTTACAAAAAAAATTGCACCAATATTCAAAGCAGGTTTATTCATAATACTCAAACACTGGGTGCACCTCTAGTAAACATCCAGCAAGAGGTAAGGAAACAAATTGTGGTATATTCATGCAATAGAATATTATTTTAAAAATTAAGCAACAGGGGCACTGGGTGGCTCAGTCAGTTAAGCATCTGCCTTTGGCTCAGGTCATGATCTCAGAGTCCTGGGATCAAGCCCTACATCTGGCTCCCTGCTCAGCGGGGAGACTGCTTCTCCCCCTGCTTGTGCTCTCTCTCTCTCTCTCTCTCTCTCTCTCTCTCTCTCTCTCACTCTCTGTCAAATAATAAATAAATAAAACCTTTTAAAAAGTAAATTAAAAATTAAAAAAATAAGCAACAAAATAAACAATGTAGCTTTGGATTATAAAAAGCAAAGTATAAAATATATATAAACAGTGCCATACTTACATAAATTATTGATAAGTGAAGGCAAGAAGGGACACATCTTCCTGACAAGAATTCCAAATAATCTATACATGTTCTCTCCCCTGGTGCTTAATTCCCATCCCACCCCCTATCCCGGAGAGTGCGCTACACTTAGTGAGTTACTTCCAAAGGACAGAGTAGGGAATAGGCATAATAATTTGTTAGTGAAGAAACCTTTCAAACACTACCAAATATTGAACAAAATAATAAAGGTTAACGTTGGTAGTGACTTCATGTGAATACCATGTTAACATGGTAGGATATTGGAAAAATGGTGCTTCAGTTTGTTGACATTGTTTTGAACCTGTCACTCCATTCTAATTATGAGAAAAACATAAAACAACCTCAAGGTAGGGGACATTCTCTAAGATATATAGTCAGTTCACCTCAAGGAATTTGTTAAAAAACAAAAACAATAACACCTGAGAAAAACAAACCAGAGAGATTGCAGATACTTGACAACTAAATGCTGGTGGAACTGAATAAAGTCTGGACGTTAGATAAGAAATAAAGAGTCGGGGCACCTGAGTGGCTCAGTGGTTGAGTGTCTGCCTTTGGCCCAGATTGTGATCTCAGGTCCTGGGATTGAGTCCCTCATCAGGCTCCCTGGAAGGAACCTACTTCTCCCTCTGCCTGTGTCTCTGCTTCTCTCTCTCTGTGTCTCATGAATAAATAAATAAAAAAAAAAAAGTGAACAGTCATGTGCCAGTATCAGTACCTTAGTTTTGACAAATGTACTATAAAAGTGTAAGATGTTAACCAGTGGAGAAATTGGCCATGAGAGTTCACAGGAGTGTGATCTTTGCAACTTTCCCACAACTCTAAAATTATTCCAAAATAAAACGTGCATTATAAAAGTAAAAGTATGCTGAATACTGTTAACACATATTTTGATAAATTTATGAAACTGTTCTTTTTGACTAGAGAGATGCTTCTATCAAGGGTAATTGTGTCTGGAGCAAAATACATGGAAAATACATTAATACATTCTTCTGCATGATTTCTTCGTTTTCTAGCACTCCATAAAAAAGTAGAGAATTTCTTCTATCCCCCCCTTATTGCGGTTCCTTATTTCACAATACATATCTGAAATTAGTGGAAAGACACAAAGGAAACATTGGCATTTCTACTTTCATAAACACTAACAGATGCAAAATCGGGAGGTCTTCCTAGCTACAGCCAGTGGATTTACTTCTCAGCATGGTTTTATTTGAATAATAGTGGCAAATTACCCTATTAAGCACCTTTGACTTTTCAGAAGAAAACTACCATTAAATAATAACTTATACTAAAATAGTAATAGTTCTATTCATAATGATGTCAACTAAACATAATAACCGTATTTTTTTTCAATTACTGTGGAAATCACCTTAGATTATGTGTTGGGGCACCTGGGTGGCTCAGCGGCTGAGCGTCGGCCTTTGGCTCAGGTCGTAATCCCAGGGTCCTTGGATTGAGTCCCTCATCAGGGTCCCCAGAGGAAGCCTGCTTCTCACTGTGCTTATGCCTGTGTCTCTCATGAATAAATAAATAAAATCTTTTTTTAAAGAAAGATAAATAATAAATTCTGGTGTATTTACTATGAAGTTAACGAAGCTTAAGCTTCAAGGCCCTTCTTTGGACTCCTACATTTTGTTTTGATTCTTTTTTCTAGTTGTAAAGAAATGTTAACTTGCCTACTTAACTTTGTTTCATTACTTTTTATTCTTTTTCTTAAAGAAGTTCTCCCCAAGTTGTATAAGCATCAGGTCCCACAAAGCCTGGATTCACTTCTGGTTTTAAAAGTAAACATCAGAAAAAAAAAAAACACACAAAGCACAGCATATGTACAGACAGCAAAAACAATAGACAAATAAGATGGTCATAAAATCTCTAATGAGACTGTTTGAAAACCATATAAATAAAATAATCATATATTTTGGAACAGAATAAGATGAAAATAGCTTGATTTTAAAAACTATAAATGAAAAAAATAAATAAAAACTATAAATGTACTGACTCACTTATTAAGATGAAAAGACTCCCATTTGGATCACTATAAATATTCATCTATATAGGGTGTCCTAAAGAATCTCCTTAAACAAACTGACTCAGAGAGATTGAAAATAATGAATGGGAAATGTGTAGCAGACACAGGAAACCCAAAAATAAATCAGGAGCCGCAATCTTAGACAAAGTAAACTTCAAAGGAAAAAGCACTAAACAACATTATGCTTCACTATTCGTTATATAATGAATAAGGGTGAAATCCACATGACCATCTGATAGATGTGTATCTCTGCTGCGGCACTGGATGGGGCAAAAGTAATATTTCCTAAATATGATAAACGTAGGCCCTCATCAACTATACTACCTGAATAGGTATGGGATCCCTCAACTTGAAAAATAAAAGTTCCAGTTTGTTAGTATCTTTCAGTAACAGCAGGGGCTGCTTTAATTTTTCTCTGGGGAATCCTTAACCTAGCAGCATGGGGATTTTTAAGATTAAAGCCAGCAACTGGATTTAATGCCAAATATACCAAGAAACAAATTACCATGATTGGGAAATCATAGAAGCAACAGGAAAATCACTTAACCTATCAGATACTGAATTAAGCAAGAAAATACGAAATAAATATTTATAAAATATCTAAGGCAATATAACTGATTGAGAAAAAGGTAAAATATGAAGAGACTATAACTGGTAAAATGTCTAATTAGTTATGGAGAACCAGAAATGGTTTGCCATGGATAGAATAAACATTATTATGCTGATAATAAGTATAGGATGCTTCTAGCCATTAGGAAATTTTCAAAACACAAAATGAAGAAGAAATCCAACTGAAGGACTCTCTAAACTAGACTTTGTATGTCAAAACCAAATCTTTCCCCTCCATTCCCACTGGACAAAATTGTATTTCTATTGCTTTTCTTCTAAGAGGAACTGGTAATCACCTATCCAGGAAAATTGCCTTTTGGAACTGCAATCTAAATACTAGCCTTTGGTTACTCTTGCCAAATTCAACTCAAAATTGTGTAAAGGTCATTTTAACATTACCTATGAGACTAATAATGATCGATGTGGACACCCTTGGCTATCATCACAGCTACTATGGCCTGGAGACACATTTTCAAGTTTAAAAAAAAATGGCTTATGAGTGTGTTATCTGTCCAACAATTACATCTGTTAGCAATGTACTGTATAAACTTTACAGTTAGTGAAAAACTTTAATATAAGCTTTTGTAAACTGAGATTACATGGCAAAGGAAAATAACATTTTAATGTTGTCTTCTGGGCCTCTTTCCTTTTATTTCTCTGAGTCAGCAGCATATGCAGGCTCTGTCTTTGAGTGGTTAGCCAGACTCTGCCAACGTTTCACCCAATGTGAAATTCTTATTTAACTAAGAATCTAAGTCCTTTGGGGAAAAAAAAAAATATTGGCTCATGTTTACAGACTTACAAGTGACAAAAAAAAAAATGCGCAAATGGAAAACCTTTAATTTTAAAAATACAATCAATGCAAACCACAACTCTTTCACAGAGTCTTTGAGAAAATCCTCCTTTCTCCAGGAGCATGGTTAATTAATTAGCCATAGCTGAATACTGAATAATACTCCCCCAAAGTAGCTGTGCAACTACATCTTGAAACCCCAAGAGTTCAGATTGGCCTTTTTGAAAGACCTAACCCATCTAAAAAGGCTGGTACTTCACAATTTTCTCTCATCTCCTATTCGAGAAGCCTAATGGCCAGATGTTCTGGCTTCTGGTCTCCGGCAGTTATAGCTTGAGCATTTGACCTAGTATGAGATTTATAATCTTGACAGCACAACCGGAGGTTACCTGTACCATTGAGAATGCAGTGGCTGTGACCTCAGACGTTCTCAGAAAGCCACGTCCAGGGCTGCAGTGCTGGGGGCCATTCCAACCAGACTGCTCTGGGGATGAGAGCCTCATTGGTTTCCTGCTCTCTCTCTCTCCTTGCTTTGGCTTGTTTACCTGTCATCCCCATCTGCTGTGCAAGCTAGCAGACAGCCTTCTAGTATGTTTCTGTCTGCTCAGACTAAAGACAGTTTCTATCTCTTGGAGTCAAGACACCTAACGTCCATCACATTTCATCTAAAAAGTAAAGTATCAGTTACGAATAATGCATATCTTTTTTTAGCCATCTGTTCCATGTAATGCAGGTGAATCTCTGGGTGTACCACCATTTCCTCCTATCTCATCTCTCCTGGATTTCTCATTTCTGACTTTGTATATAAATAAGGAGACTGCAAAATTAAATCTGTCTACCACATGCTTAGCTTCTCTTTCTCATTGTTGTGAAGTATATATACGTAGTTCAAGAGATTAGGGCAAAAGCCAGAGGATAGCTCTTATTAGGCTTACTTCCACTCAAGTCTCCTGTGAATGCACTTCTCGGGGGCAAAATAAAAAAATATTCAAATTGTTTCACTCTGAAATCATCTGCTGTAAGAAATTGCAGGCTCTGGTAGATTTAACTCCCAAAGGAAAATATGAAGTGCAGACACAATGGAAAAATATTTTAAATGATGGAAAAAGTTGTATACAGTAAGGGGCAGTAAGTAAACTTTAATATATTTATATATATTATAATATATATATAATAATATATTATATATTTAATATATATTTAATATATTTCAGTTAAGATTTAGTGCTTTTTATTTATTTTTTTAAGATTTTATTTACTTATTCATGAGAGATACAGAGAGAGAGAGGCAGAGACACAGGGAAAGGGAGAAGCAGGCTCCATGCAGGGAGCCCAGTGTGGGACTCAATCCCGGGACTCCAGGATCACGCCCTGGGCTGAAGGTAGGCACTAAACCGCTGAGCTACCCAGGGATCATGATTTAGTGCTTTTTAAAAAAGATGTTTACATCAGGAACTGTTTCAAGTGATTCGTATCAGGGTTTTTTTAACCTCAGCTCCATTGACGTGTTTGGTGGGATAATTTGTTGAGAGCCACCGTCCTGTGACTTGTATGCAGTATAGCAACATCCTTGGCACCTATCTACAAGATGCTGGCTGCACCCTTCTCCCCATTTATGACAAACAAGTGCTTCTAGATATGGTCAATGTCACCTGGGCAGAGGGCAGGGGAATCACACCTGTTTGAGAGCCACTGCTTTAGCTAAATTTCTTATTCATCCTCAAAGCAAATGCTTAAGACAGGAATTATCATTACCTCCTTTCTGCAGATGGGAAAAAGGAAATGCAATGTTTGGTGAGTTAACCACATGAACAGCTAATGTGGAGGGCTGGGATTCAAACCTCCTCAGTCTGACTCCATAATTTTTGTTCACATTATTTGTCAGTTGTACCCAAAGTAGTTGGGGTCAGTTGAGTTCAAGGATTAGTTGAATTCAAGGGTTAGTTGAATTCAAAGATTTATTGAAGTCATCTATATATGCAGTTCAGGAAAAAATTATACATTCTACTAGTCTCTTCTGATTTTTTATTATTTTATTTTATTTTATTTTATTTTATTTCATTTCATTTCATTTTATTTTTGCAGAACTCCCCTTACGTATTCAATGCCAGGGAGATTCATAATACTTAAATTCACATTTAAGCAATCATTCCTGGACTTTGGTTACACTTTTAAAAAAGCCTTGGTAAAGGGACGCCTGGGTGGCTTAGTGGCTGAGCATCTGCCTTTGGCTCAGGGAAGATCCCGGGATCTGGAATTTAGTATTGCATCGGGCTCCTGGCTTCTTGTCTCCGGCCTGCTTCTCCCTCTGCCCGTGTCTCTGACTCTCTTTCTCTCTGTGTCTCTCATGAATAAATAAATAAAATCTTTAAAAAATAAATTAAAAAGCCTTGGTAAAAAAAAAAAAGATGTGGAGATGTGACTATGAAAAGTCAACATTGGTATATTATAAAGTGAAATTAATAGCAACATAGACAATTTCAACTCTCTCCTTTAAACATATTGTAGATATGAGCTGTGAGTGGACTTGGGCCCATCCCTGTATGGACTCACCTCATGTTCAAGACCACACTTCTCCGGTAGAACTGAAACAGCAACTCAGGTTGTTGACTCAAAGCTCTCGAAACTGGAACACCTTCAGAGTTCATGTGGAGGAGCTTATGTGAGTCCATGTTGTTTCAGTCTATTTTTCTAAATTTCAAAGCTTTTTTTTCTTTCTGTGAGAGCATGCAGCACCAGTAAAAGAAGGGAAGAAAAGAGGAATGTGGAAAGAAAAAGAATAAAAGGAAACAAGAACTAAAATTTTAACCTAAAAGCAATCCCCACAGAACCAGGTTTTAAATTTATAATTTTAATTTAAATATAAAATATGAAATGAAAATTAAATTTTAAACATCATCCATAACTTGAGCTGGCAAAGTAATTGGATACATTCTGCCAAGAACTCTACTTCTAGTAAACAAATAAATCTACAAAATGTCATTTTTTCTTCCCAGACTCACAAAAATTTTATACTTGGTACCTTAACATATTGAGACATATACTTTGCAAACCTACTGTGTATATCTCTGTAGCTTTCTAACTTGGCTAGAACACAAGGAGCAGGTGGGAGGGAGAATGAACAGTTTTTGCAAATTTAGGAGAAATGGTTCATTGGAGAGGGACATTCCAGACAGCACACTAAGGCTAATAGAACTCAGTGCTTATGGATTTAAGGCAGGCCATAATTGAGTCTTTATTTGCCCTTTCAAGGACTCAGGCAAAGCTTTATTCCCTTAGCATAGTACATACAAGGTGACATTTTTCAGCAGTCTGACTTTTCAATTATGGATCTTTTGGAAAGCTAATGATGTCTGTATTGTTAATACTGCCAACATTGTGTCAGTACATCAGAACCTGTGATATTAAATATGCTGATGTAAAAATATATGTTATTTCTGCTCAGCCGTGTGCAAACAATCTGGCTGAAGTGCTAGAATTATAGGGAAATCCTCTCCGGAGATAAAAGTAGAATGAAATTCTGTTGAGAGCGGTTCTCCTCTTTCAAGTAGTTTCTTGAAGTATTAAGGTCAAAATTTTAGAAATTAATTACATGGAGTCTCTCACTCAAGATTTCTGGGTAAAGTTATAATATTCTTACTGTATTATTCTTACTTTGGAGGGTGGAGAGGGCATTGCTAGACATCACTTAGACATCATTTAGAATATTAAAAAATCTATATGAATTGTTATTGAATAAAATGATTGATGTTGTTTAAAGTTTCAAAAGGGTGACAATAATAATTCTTACGCAGCATGATCTAAGGATCCAAGACTGAATATTTTCTATCACATAATTATTATAACAAAGTTAGGATCATATTCCTAATGTTTATCCTTCACAATAAACACTCACTAATTGGTTATGAGCATTGGCCATTGTTTAGTGTGATGGTTTCCAGATGTTTAAATGCAGTGACAGCTTATTGATAAAATGAATTATAGCAACCAAAGTAACAAACTAGAAGTACATTCTCCTCAAAAGGAAAAGGAATACTAAAAGTGATACTTAATCACATATTTAAGACATCACCCTTCCAGACTTTCTAATATTTTTATTACTTAGTTCCAAATCTCTTGCCTAATATATCTCCATTAGGCAATAAATTCCAATAACGACATTATTTCTCATGTATAAAAACGTCTGTCTGATATTTTCAGAGAATAAACCTTATTTGGCATGAAATGAAAGTGCATGCTACACTTTAAAAAAATTTCACTTGCTGGTAATGACCAAATGGAACAAAGTATTTGGCATAGAAGGGAAATTATCTAATGATAACAAAAAACAATGGGGAAGAAAATGTTTTTATTATAAAGGAAACTTAAGAAATAGCATATCCTTTTTGTTTTTAATCTCTCATCTTAGAATAGGAGGGTAATATTAATTTAGAAATAGTCAAGAAATGTGCGTATCAATAAATAATTGTCCTACAGACCATCACCAGAATATAATTAGAATATACCCTTAGGGTGCAACTGGGTGGCTCAGTCAGTTAAGCATCTGACTCTTGATTTCAGCTGAGGTCATGATCTCAGGGTCATGAGATCCAGCCCTGGGACAACTCCATGCTGGACCTGGAGCCTGCTTAAGATTTTCTCTCTCTCCCTCCGCCCCTAACCCCACCCCCACCTCTCTCTTTCTCTCAAAACACACACACACACACACACACACACACACACACACATATTCTTAGATGCAATTACTTAATGAAAATTTTATAATGTTTCAGTAAGTAGCTTCTCATATTACAAGACAAAAATACTTCATATTGCTTTTCAACTTATATAAATTGCTATGATGAGTACCCTATATATAACTTCCACATGATAATATTAATAAATATTAATATTTATAAAATAATAAAATAAATATAAGCAGGGATTAGGAAAGTTTATCTCTCTCTAGAGGTCAAACTTGTGGGGTTTGTATTTTTTTATCCCATTTTGCTTGTATTTCCAGTGGAAAAATACTAGTATGAAAAGCTTTTTCCAGAAAGTCTTCTTATTATTATGAAATCCTTTGAAAGATAATACTCATCTTAAATTTTACTATGTAATGGTTAAATGTTTGTCTTTAATTTTAAATGGGTCCCATTCTTCACTTTGCCACCATCGTCAAACACATTTCCACTTTTACCTCTCCACTATACAAGTGTGTTGCCTCTGTGATTCATTAATATTTCAAGCTCAACCCCATATCCCCAACATTCTGATGTTTCCTATTACCTTTTCCCCATCCCCATGACCTTCAGGTTGGGACAGATGCCTCTTCTCTGTGATCCCATAAGACTTCTGTGAATCTCCTAACATCGTTTTTTTTGTTTGTTTTTCTTGTTCTCTTTTCTCCACTGGGCTGTTACTCTGCTGAGGAAAAAACTTTCTGAACTTTCATATCTCATTTGTTGTATTCCTGAGGTCAAACACAATGTCTGTGATAAAAACATTTAATAAATTCGTGAAATTTTGACATTTTCCAATTATTAATCCATGTCTATAAGGAACAAATAAATGGATTATTTTATATTGTAGTTATTTTAGTTACCTTATAGACTCGACAAGATTAACAATGTATTGGCTTTTTAATTAAGTGGAAATTTAGATTCCATAGAACTAACTCAACAATCAACTAGGCAAATGCCTATTGTTCTGTATAACTGGAAACAGGGTCTTAATTATACCTATGTTTTGCCCAGTTAGTAGCATAGATAACACTGCAGTATCAAAAGGCAATTCAACCAAAAAGACCCTATAATTAAATGTAATTAATGTAACAAATGTAACAAAGAAACTTTTAATAAAGTTATAAAATCAAATAGATGTATTTTAATAGATGTTTTTGTATTAAAATATTGGAATTATCCTGGCTGCCCTTCGACTGATTTGTAGTTTTTTTTTAATTTTATAGTCTATTACTTTAAGTTTTCAAGGTTAGGTAGTTCCTTAAAGAGTTGATTCTCCTAGGTCTGTGAGGCATACAGAAGCATTTGTAGAGTTTCTTTTTTATCAACACTGATTAAATGTTCACTGATGCCAATGACTGTTTACCCATTCTCCACTTTAACCTTTGTTTTCCTTCTTAATGAATGTTGAATAAAGAAGCTCTTAATTTCCCCCATGCATTATACAGGTGGTATTATCATTTTATAGGCATTTTATCACTCATAAGTACATATTGATGGATTACTATTAAAGTTGCTAACAAAGTATCTATCCTCCTTTGCAGATGGTAGAATTATAGAAACAATTCTTAAGGAAAATAATCTCCTTAGAGAAATAAAATACCCACCATCATCAAATGAAACACACACACATCAACCAAATTTCTTTTCTAAGTGTTTTTTTAAGGAAGAATTTTCCTGTTAATACAGGAATGAGAATGAGAACACGGCCCTATACACAGAATCCTTTAGAGTGCAAGCAATTGGATATGTTTCTGGATGGAAAAAGTATTTTAGGCATTAACATGTATAAATTAAGTTATAAGAAATAACTCATTCAGTGTTTACACAACACTTCAGCAAGCTATAGTAACAGAATCATATAAACCCATTGTACAAATGTGGAAAAATATTTAACAGTTTATACTTGGCTTCCCTCTGAATGCATTATCAAACTTTTCCTTAAAAGAAAAATCAACACTATACCTTTCATTCAGATGCATGCTATATAGTCTTTAAATAGATATTCCTCTTCTACATTCCACTTTTAAGCAATTGACAGTTTACAGTTTTCAAGAGCTTGTGTTTTAAGAAAATTCTAAGTAAAATAAACATTTAAAGGTGGCTTTTACACATGTGAAAATATGTAGGTTAGAATTGATTACATTCCTTTAAAAAGTGGTGAATCTAGCAAAAAATGCCTTTTCTCTATTTTATTTTTATTTTATTCTTATTTTTATCTCATTTTTACTTCTGAAAAATAAAGTTCTCCCAAAGATGATTTTGATTGTCATACTTTCATGAAAAATAACTTCTTTGGATTATATTTTATAATTTTCTTTATTCAAATAGTAATAATTTTGCCCTTGAATCTTACACATTTACAATGAGGACAAGATTTTCTTCTGGGAGATCTTCACATGTAATTATCAGTTATTTTTTGCCTTAATTAATTAAGTTACATTAAATAATGAAATAAACTAAATTTCGTGTCTATTTTAAACTAAAAGTTTCCATAATATATATTTAAAATTTCAACGTGAGAAACTTCATAAATATGAAATTATATTGATCTTTTTCTGACCCAACAAAAAAATGAAATGCTGATCAGTCATTCTCAGCCTTGACTTTTTATTAGAAACACCTGGGAGCTGGGTGAAACTCCTCACGTTCTGGCTGCACCTCAGATTAATTTAATGAATTTGAAGTGTGGGAACTTGGCAACAATATTTTTAAGAATTCCTAGAAGTTTCCAATGTGCAACGAAGATTAAGAACCACTACCCAAAACAAGTGTTCTCTCTCTTTTTTTTTCACATTAAAATTATCTATGGAGCTTTCAAAACTTCTTTTAAAAAATCCAAAACCATACTCCCTACCAATCAAATCAGGTACAGTGAGACTGTGAAATCAACATTTTTAAAGTGTGCCAGACAATTCCAATGGAGAGCCAAGTTCAAGAACTAGTGCTTTATACTAAAAATCAGTTGAGATATATTGAAGTTTGAGAACTAGTGCTTTAGACTGGATTTTGGATGTATTCATACTTTGTGTGAGTGTGGTGTTCGGTTTTATGAGGTAGGGAGGTGTTTGGAAAGATGTCAGGAAGGGAAAGAATACCATTGCGATTTTAACAAATGCTATTTTATAGATTCTGTATAAAAGCAATTTACAGCTTAACTTCTATTGAATGTGAAACATGTGTAACAGAGACTTTGGCATGAAAACAAAGTAAAAGTGTCTAATGAAGATCTGGAAGGTTTTCTCTCAAAATCAGAAGAGTGTATGTGAACCATTATGTAATCCAACCTTTATATTTTTCACAGATAAAATATACCATAAAAGGGACAAGCAAATACTAAATCAACTGTTACTGAAAATTTATTTTTTTTCCTTATACATTGTACCCTTTGTTGAAAACCATTAAATGATAGTTTATTTCTTTATATGCTTAGGTTGTATAAGATGTGCCATTTTCAAGAACTGTCCTAACCTTTTAGTCTGAATTGAGCTTGGATTCCTCCAAGTTGTATTACCATATAGATTAAGTTTCAATCCAAGTTTTAAAATTTACAGTTATGCTTTTCAACAAGAATTCCAAAGAAAAGTTACAGTCAGGTCAATTTCTTAAAATGTGCTAGAATAAAAAGCCAAAATAATTATTAACTTTTCACCCATAATCATTATGTTTGTCCCTATAGATGTCCAAATAATATTTGATAGTGATATGTGTAGTTCACAGTCCACTGTGATAATATAGGTCAATAGGACCAATATTTCTTTTGTGTAATTCTTTCTATAGCAAGTAAACTGCCAAACAGTACAATGTGAGAGATTTATAAATTGTAAAATGTGGAACAAATTAAATATTTAAGTTTTTTTATTCCTTGGTGAGAAGGACTGTGAAATTATATTTTAAAATTTGGAACAAAAGTAAGAGTTTTACTAAATAGATCCTTCATGTTCTTAAACTCCTATTTCTACATGTGTCATCAAAATTACCATCTAGCTTTCAAAGGGTGTTATAATTATCTAAGTGCAGATACCCTCTACAGGGCTCCTATATCACATCCTCCCCCCTCACACACACGCACCCCGCACACCATATAAAAATTTCTTAGTAATTCCTCTACCAGCTTTTGAAATTATGGGAGTAATTACATTCCTACCCCTGATTTTAACCATATTTCAGTGATCAAACATTGTACAAACAGGATTAAAACACAGCCATGTTTTAATCAAGATCATTTTCCCTGCTGGAGCTATCACTTGTATCAAGGGCAAATGTATGAGCTCAGTTTGAAAATGACTCAGGAGGCTAGAATAACTGTGGCAAAGCATTTAACCAAGATTCTACATGATCAGCCAAAAACAACTTGTGTCCTCGACTCCTTATGGGGATTTACTCACACACTTGTTCAGGTTGAACTAGTATTCTGAAGATAATTGTCCATACTTTCTGAAGCCCTACTGAGCATGTGACTCAATGAGTTGAGAGGATTTCTCGGTGTTAGGAACACTATTTTTTTCATGTCAGTGTAAACCCTTACTTTAAATCTGTCTGTTCTGCTGTGAAGCCCTCCCTGAATCTTTGTCTCAACTGTGGAGCATACTGATTATAAATGATTAAAACATAATGCTTGTGGAACACTGTGTATCAGATATTTGAGCTACTGGCTCAACCAATCCTAAATTTAACCTCTCTGCTTCCCAATCTTTGAATAGAGAAAAATTATCAGAGATGAAACTATATTGTCCCTGAATCTACACTTTAGGAATTAGCCTGACTCAATCCGTGCATTTTAGAAGTATTTTGTCAGTAGATAGAACATGAGTGTTGAGATTACCCAGACATGAATAGAAGCTTCATCACTTACCAGCTCTCACACAATGGGCAAATTTTGTAATTTCTTTAGTCTCTTCATTATAAAAATGGAATTAAATAAAACTACCCAAGTGTTTGTAGAAGCAATTTAGAGGGATAAAATTTGTGATATACCTAACACAGCAAGTTGCACAGATTAGGTACCAAAATAATATCAGCTTTCCTCCTTTATACATGTAGAGAGAGAAGTCTGGGTTCTGAGAGTAGGCTTACTTGAAGAGTAATGAAACAAATAATAATATTGGTGTATAAAAATAAAAACCATGTAAAACTAAAATATTTTTCATCCTTACTTTATAATTGCATTTACTTTCCTTCTTTGACCCATTTTCTAGTTTTTCGCACTCCTCTCAAAGATTGTATGCTCTTCTGTTAAGCCTAACAATTTCACATACATAAATATCTACTCTGGCTACCATGCCTGAAAATATTTTAAGGCAAAATATGAGTTTTGGATCAAAATATACACATAATTGTGGATATTTTGGCCTCTATGTATTTTTAGATCTAGTAGTAACAAGAAAAATGTGATAAATTAAGAAAATTAGGAACTACCCTGCCAGTACTAACTGATCTAAAAGCATCTGTATTGATGCTTCTGATGTGGCTCTATAAACACATCACCACACTGTTTCAAAACAGAAGTACCTATGGCATGGCAACACAAGAAGGAGTAAAAAAAATAATTAAATATCAATGTAACCCATTATGAAACTCTATTGGGGATGTTTCAAGATAACTATTATTTTATTTACTTGACTAATAAAAACAATATTCATTTTTGGGAAAATCTGACTCAAGAATATCATTATACGGATACCTGGGTGGCTCAGTGGTTGAACACCTACCTGCCTTCAGCTCAGGGCATGATCCCGGAGTCCCTGTGTAGAGACTGCTTCTCTCTCTGCCTATGTCTCTGCCTCTCTTTCTGTGTCTCTTATAAATGAATAAATAAAATCTTTAAAAAAGAAACTAATTATATTTATCTTGGTTTTGGAAGAAAGTTTATTGAAATGGAACTTTTGGCCATCTTTTCTCTTTATGTCATGTTTATATTGGTCTCTGTATAAAGACTTAGGGCTACTCTACCACAAGCCTTTGAAGATTTCAATTAGTACTAACTGTTCAGCTTAATCACCTGTAGAAATATTTTGTGACACCATGTTCTATACACCAGTCATGACTGTAATACTCTGTGATCTCAATTTTTGGACATCTGTTCTTTTCATTCTCTTTATTTTTGAAATCAGCCTTTAAATGGTCAGTGTGCTTCATTGTGATCATGAGAAAAACATCAGATAAATCCCAGTTGAGGGACATTTATAAAATACCTGGCCAGTCCTCCTCAAAATGATGAAGGACATCAAAAGAAAAAAAAAAGTCTGACAAACTGTCACAGTTCAGTTGATTGGCTACTTTTGTAATGTGGTATCCTGGATGGGATCCTGGAACATAAAAAGAAGATTAGGTTAAAATAACAATATAATGTGGATGTTAGTCAAGAATAATATATTGATACTCCTTAACTGATTGTAACAAACATGCCATACTAATAAAATTATTAGTAGTAGGATAAACTGAATGAGGAATATATGGGAACTCTCTGTACTGTTCTTATAATTTTTCTATAAATCTAAAACTAATCTAAAATAAAATTTTAATTTAAAAAATTCTTTCTGTAATTCACGTTGGGTATTTGATGCCAATTTGAAATCTTTATAATATGCTCAAATTCAAAGCAACAGTGGCTATTCATTATGCAGCATAGAAATTTTCCTTGCCCTTGACATGTACTATCTTCTGCAGATAATATGTATAAGCAAGAAATATTTAAAAGAATAACCCAAGGGCAATGTAAAATTAGGGGATAAAATGAGATAATACCAAAAAATAAAAAAAATAAAAAGAACTCTTAGCACTGAGAGGTAAACATTCAAGAAAGTGAGCAGTGTCAGAAAGTATTTCAGGGAGGGAGACTGGCACTGTCCCAGAGAACTTTTTGTGATGATGGAAATGATCCTGTGTGCTATATAACCTGCAGCCTCTAGCCATGCTTGCTGTCAAGCACCTGAAATATGGCTGGTGTGACTGAAGGACTAAATGTTTTATTTTATTCCATTTAAATTAGTCATTGTGGAGTTAGCACATAAACTGAACACAGAAGCCTAAGTAAAAGTTGTGTGGAATCTCATTTCCGTGCAGGGATGATAGTACAGTGAAATGAAAGACACTCCATGTGTGCAACAGTGAGCAGATCTTTGAGCTACAAACGAATCCTAAATCCTGCTCACCTGTTACTTATTTGAACCAACTCCTTTTCTGTGTAACCAGTTCTAGTTGGGATTTCTATTTTCTATTGTAGCCAAAATCACCCATGAGAATTTAATCCATAAGAATTCAATGAGAAATATCCATGAAGTACCAGTCATTCCCAAGGAGACCCCAGATGCTCCGAAAATGACAGCTTCTTCCCCTGCCCTTCTCTTGAACCAAGTCAACTGCACCTTATCCCCTGCCCTAGCACGTTCCCTCTTGACCCATACCACTCACCTGAATTCTTCTCACCCTTCTTTCCCCAACTCAGCTTACATCTTTCACAAAACTCATCAGCACATGGGAAAGTGCCTCCTATGAGTTGACACCAGCCCTGAATGCCCTACCACTAAAGGCATTTCAAGCTGTCACTAGCAAGCCATTTGGAGTCCTTGCCTGAGAAGAGCTGAGCTGGGGTTGGAGATGAACTTCTGTTCACTTGAACCAGGAAGAGAGAGTCCTGAAGCTGCTTCTGACCATATCTCCTGTTATGTAGAACACTGAGAGAATGAGACTTATTCATGGAGGAGAAAAGGCGAAGGAAGGAGTGACAGCATTCAAGATGCAGGTTCTTTTTTAAAAAAATTTTTTTATTTATTTATGATAGAGAGAGAGAGAGAGAGAGAGAGAGAGAGGCAGAGACATAGGCAGAGGGAGAAGCAGGCTCCATGCACTGGGAGCCCAACGTGGGATTCGATCCCGGGTCTCCAGGATCACGCCCTGGGCCAAAGGCAGGCGCTAAACCGCTGCGCCACCCAGGGATCCCCCCAAGATGCAGGTTCTAAATATTAACAGATTTTAACAGATTTTCCCACATCTGCCCTAGTCCTTTCAGCTATTCCTTTAATCCCCTCAACCTCTCCTACATTTCCAATAAGCCTTCTTTTATCTTAGGTTATTTGACATTAGATTTCTGTCACTTGCAGAAAACATACACAAAACCTCACATGTGCATATTCAAATATATATGTTTGTACACATTTAAATAAGTTACAAGTAAGAATTATTCTATGATACTCAGATGTGACTTGCCAAGATTAATGAAAATTCAAGCCTTAATTATTTTCAGGACTTTCCCTAATACTGTGGGATCACAGGAGAATCCTGTGACATACCCAGGAAAATGAAGGAGGGTGTATGAATTTATCTTACTATGCCTGCTATTCCCAGGGTAGATTGTCCAGGTCTGTATAGTCCACATGGAAAGCTGGGGCAGCTGCCTTTGTGGGCCAGGGTTAGTCCCTGAGCCTCTATGATCTCAGAGGTACTAAATGGAACTAGAGTCCCGGTCTTTATCCTCATAGGATATTGTACTAGCCCTTTTCTCAATCTTGGGACATCCCTCTCTGATATATAGCTTGTATATATAACAAAAATGGCATTAAACTATTACATGCTTTTTTAAAAGATTGTATTTATTTATTCATAAGAGACACAGCTAGAGAGGCAGAGACATAGGCAGAGGGAGAGGCAAGCTCCCTGAGGGGAGCCTGATGTGGGACTCCATCCTAGGACCCCATGATCACGACCTGAGCCAAAGGCAGATACCCAACCACTGAACCACCCAGGTGCCCCTAAACTATTACATGCTTAATTAACCTAGACTCAGTAAGGAAAAAATGAGGGAAGCTTTCCAAGATGGAATAATGCTTGATCTCCAACTTAAAGGAGTAATCGGGAGTACTGGCTTTAAAGAGGACCCAGTTTCATCAGTGACACTTGTATGACTTTGAGCAAATTCCTTGATTCTTTTTTTTTTACGATTTTATTTATTTATTCACGAGACACACACACACACACACACACAGAGAGAGAGAGAGAGAGAGAGAGAGAGAGAGAGAGATGCATAGACACAGGGAGAGGGAGAAGCAGGCTCCATGCAGGGAGCCCGACATGGGACTCGATTCCGGGTCTCCAGGATCACACTCCGGGCTGCAGGTGGTGCTAAACTGCTTTTTTAAAAAGTAGATTCTTTACACTTAAAAAATGGAGAGATTAATAGAATTATGAGAAGACACAGGAGATAAAAACCTTTAAAATATATAAGTATAGTGGAATGTAAACTTTCTAAGACAGGGGTTTTTGTCTTTTTTTGTTTACTACTTTATCTCTAATGGAATACTAGAGGATACTAGTGGAATACTAGAGGATATCTCTAGTGGATACTTCCAGCACATAAATATCTGATAAACAAGTAAATGAATCAATCCAACTGTCATTAAGTACTTTAGGAAGCAGAATTGTGTGGGCAAAGCAGTAAGTTCAATAGGTTGTTGCATTATTCAACATGTTTTACAAAGAGAATGAGGAAGGCTGATTAACCCTATATGTTAAATGAAACTGTGTTAAGAGCTTCAATTATAACATATATTTTATACACCATGATGCCAGGCTATACCAGGTGTCACAGAATCAAAGGTAAAGGAAAATATTTCCTGCTTTTTGGAGAATCTGTGATCCAGTGGATAGACATGTATATTTTAAAAGATAATTAAAATACCTTGTGATAAATTTTACAATAAAGGTTTGGTCAGCATTCTAGAGAATATAATTGGGCTTCATCCTGAAAGTTGGGTAGATGTTATACATATGACTAAAAAGGTAAACTAGAACTAGAAAAAACAAGCACATGCTTCCCTCTTCCTATGAGCTTAATATACAAGTTTAATCTTCTCCTTAAAAACTTTCTTTTAATTTTTTAAAAGATTTTATTTATGTATTCATGAGAGACAGAGAGAGGGAGAGACATAGGAAGAAGCAGGCTCCCTGTGGGGAGTCCCATGCAAGAATGATCCCCGGACTGGGGATCACGCCTTGAGCCGAAGGCAGATGCTCAGCCGCTGAGCTACTCAGGCATCCCAAAACCTTTCTTTTAATTTAAATCTAATCTTTAGAACAGATCATTGAGAGGAGCACACTTATAAAAGAAAAACAAAAGGTATATTTGACCCATGAGGCAGAGAACTTGTTTTTTTTTTAAATGTCTCTGCTTTTCTGATCTGATTTTATGGCTGGTATTACGCATAGTACATTGTGATGAATCCCATAAGGCTAAACTTTTTTTCTATACCAATGCCTTGGCAGCCACAGTTCTTAGATTTGTGAGTTGGAGTTCATTTGGCAAGGATATCACTTTTATCCTTCTTTACAACTCTTACCCACTTGAGTTAATAATGCGTAAAGAACAGGAGTTGGCTATATGGCAAGTGTTCCTCTACAGGCGCAAGCACTCAACAATCTGAGCTATAATCCAGAGAAAGATGAATCAGGTGAGGATAATTTCTACCATGTAGTTTTCCATCAACTACCCTAAAATTGCCTAGGACACTGAGCCCAAGAAGCAGGTTATAAAACTACTGAGTTATAAAACTCTTTCTTGCCATGAGAAACCATGTGAAATAATCTCAGGAAACCTATATTCATATTTATATCATTGATCACCCAATGTTCAATCCTCACAGGTCATCTTCCTCATCTGAACACTTACATCTAACCAGCATCCTCCTCCCCACTAACCTGACCCAATTTTCCACCCTTCCCACATGCTGTAAACAATTTCTTATTAATTATCAGGAACATTCTCTATATACTCAGCATTTTCCTGAACAATCACTTCACTTTCTTGCTCTAATAGAAAACTTCTGTATTTCTGAAGTCACTGCTTTCCATGTGGATCTCTCAAGCAGAAAATGTTTTTCCTCTAGCACCCCACAAATGAGATTTCCTGGAGGTGGTGCACTTTTTGCTTCTCATTGCTGCCTTCACAATATTTATCTTTGTCCCACAATCTACCCACCTACTTTGAAGCACTTGACACCAGGTTTCATGATACACCAAATGCTATCCCTCTATGTGTAGTATTTTTCAAATGCCTAATTTTCCTCACCCATTGAAGATTTAACTTCCAATCTACTTCTGTTATAATTCTTGGAAATACCAAATTTCATATATGAAATTAATCTAACATCTAGAATGCTTAGTTTCCTGAACTCACTTTCAATAATATTTTTCCTAAAATTCGTTTCAGCCACGCAATTCCGTGGTCATAGCCGGAAGCGTGGAATTAACTATGACAATATTTGTGGTTTCAGCCACCATTCTCTGACCACATATTTTTATCATTTTATCAATCTCTTACTCTCATAACCCATCCCAACAATTTTTTGAGCCCATTAGAACTGCCAATCCACCTGCCATCTTACTACTTTTTCATCGTGCACCTTGTCATTTCTGTCCTCTTTGCCCAATTTAAGTCAATGGTCAATCACTTATGATTACTCTCCCACTTCCACCCTCAACTCCCTAGACATACTTTATTATATTAGTTGGACAAATCTCAACCAAGGTTAAATCCAACTTTCTGCCCTATTATACTTAGACTCAAAAGTGGAAGAAAATACAACTGTTCTGATTGGGCTTTCTTTTAACTTACCTTACAATTCTATGGTGGTTCTTCTTTAGAGCCTAGAAATTATGCTTCTCTTACTTTTCCTATCACTTAAATGAGTCATTCAAACTGTTTCCTTTCTTCAAATCTCAGACATCTGCTTTTATTTCAACCGATAACTTCAGTTCTTGTTTCCTTGAAGATGGAAGCAACCAGTAAAGAACTCTTTATTTCTCTATCACCAAATCTAGCAAACTCCCCATCCCTGTGCACTCTTGTCTCCCTAGTGCATGAACACCCTGCTCCTATGTGAGGCGAGTCTCTCCATTTGTGCATCTGACTCTACTCCCTCTTTCTTATACAAGGACTTTAATCTTAATCATTATTTACCTTCCCTAAAGCATGTATTTTCTCTTTGTATTATATCTTTATAAGTTCAAAATTTTTACATTATATATAAATTTTACATCATAAATATATATAAAGATAGTATAGCATTGCAGTAATGATCATTGGAATCAGACAGGACAGACTGGATAAAGTTCTTAAATTTGCTGCTTATTAACTGGGTATCCTTTGTAAAAATTGTTTCAACCTCCCTAAATTTCCTAACCTATAAATGAAGAAAATAGTTTTATCTACCTTCCTAATAGGCTTGAGATTATTAAGTAATTTAATACTTGTAAAACTCTTGCATCAGTGCCTGACATCTAGCAAGTATCTAAGGATGCCAGCTATCCAATTTCCAAAACAAAAGCAAAACATAAAACCTTCTTGGTGCAAAATGCCCCTCCAGCTACCCGATTTTCTTATCAGACTTATATAAAATGTCCTGGTTTTCCCAACTTTTTATAAAATCAGATTCTAACATTCTTCCCCAACTCACCCCATGCCACTGGAGTCCATCTTGCTGTTCCCACAAGGACTCCACTCTTGCTTTTCCTTCCTTGGAACATTTTCCAGCAGACTATCACATGGTTTCCTCCTTCACATCTTTCAGGTATTTGCTCAAAAATCTTCTCAGGGAAGCCTCCTCAGACTACCCTTGCTAAAATACAGTACCTACATGCCTCATTATCTTTCTCTAGCCTGTTTTATTTTTCTCCCTAGCATCAGTGATTACTGGAAGTAATATTGCTTATTTGTTTATGTATAAATTGATTGCATTCTCCTTTATGAGAATGTAGCTGCAAGAGGGTGTGGAAATCATGTGGTTCATGACCCTTCTTCATAAGGAGGAACTGCCTAACACTTGGCAGAGGATGATGATAAGCAAATGTTTGCTGAACAAGTAGCTAAATTCTGGTATCCTAAACATACTTAACAAAAAAGTGCTAGTCTTTGTTCTATGAAAAGATGACTGGGGGTTTCTTTCATGTAAATAAATTTGTCTGTTGAACTTACAACATTGGTAAGTTACATGATTAACTCAGATTTAAAGGCAGGGGTCAAGACTATTGTGTATTGGCACCCCTATTATCTCATTCATTGTCTGGTTCTCAGTAGGTGCTCAGTAAATTTTATCTTAATAAAATTTTATCTTAATGAAAGAAAGAAAGCAAAAGACCAGTCTTAGGCTTAAACCATTGAATATATATAATTCCACATTTTACACTGATGTTGATGTCTGGAGAAATTATACCCACCAGAGAAAACCATGCATGACAAGTAAGGGCCATTTGTGCTAAGAGTAGAATGGAAGTTAGTGAGATTTGACAGAAAGGGAGAGAAACCTTTTTCCCATCTGAGAGAGTAAAGAAGATGGGCAAATGGAGTTCTAATGTTATCTTTATTAGACCAGGTTGCTTATATAAATAGCAACAGTGGATTTCCAAATATTGAATCTCAGAATTATCTAGTCCTTCTGTTCATACTCAGGGTGAATAAATACATGCTCTCATGCTCTGTCAAAAGTTAAGTAAAGAAGCATGTCATATACTGAGTGTATATGACCAGTCCCTACTAAAAGATTTCCCAGTTGGGATTCAGTTCCCCTTTTCTAGGGAGAAGTGAGTGAAAGAATGGAAAAAAGCTATCAATTTTATGCTAATGAATGTCATTCAACATGCAAATACAAAGAAAGGGGTATGAAGATTTCTCCCACACTAGGCCCCAAATCACAGAAGACAGAATGATATTCTTGGCCTATACCAACTTGTTTTTTTTAAGATTTTATTTATTTATTCATGAGAGACACAGAGAGAGGCAGAGACATAGATAGAGGGAGAAGCAGGCTCCCTGTGGAGAGCCTGATGTGGGATTCAATGCTAGGACCCCAGTATCACCATCTGAGCCAAAGGCAAACAAACACTGAGCCACCCAGGTGCTCCTTGGCCTATGTAACTTAAAGATAAAAACTGAGGTCCAAGAACCTTCCTGTAGTGAACTGATTAGTATATAGAAATGTTTTAATATCAATTAGAAGACAGGAAGTCAGAGAGCACTGAGGAATTCTTGATGATTTTGTGATGGGGTATTGTCTTTTGGAAGATTTTCTATATATCAATAACCTATTACCACAATAATCCTGCAGCTGTAACACTGCAGAACAAACCACCAAAAAGCTGCAGTGGTGGTCAACAAAAACTGTTCATTGTACATGCATCTGTAACCAAGCAGGAACCAGCTAAGGGGCTTGGCTAACCTTGGCTGTGTTTGCTCAGATATGTGAACCAGCCTCAGCTGGCTGTTGGATGATGTAGTCTGGCTTCTTCTAGGGTGATCAGGGTAACTAAGCACTGTCACATGGCATTTAAGTCCACTAGGCTGGGGGCATGTTGGTGACTCAGTGGTTGAGCATCTGCCTTCGGCTTAGGGTGTGATCCCAGGGTCCTGGGATCGAGTCCGGCATCAGGGTCCTGCAGGGAGCCTGCTTCTCCCTCCCTATGTCTCTGACTCTCTCTCCTTGTTTCTCATAAATAACTAATAAAATCTTAAAAAAAAAGTTCATTAGGCTGACCCAGATCTATTTCTGGCAATGACAGAGACATGAAAAAGGCCTTTTAATGTTGAGGTTCCAAAAAAAAGAACACCTTCACTACTGAAACATTCTATGGACCAGGGCAAGAAGCAGCCAAAATCAGAATGAAAAGATGGGGAAACACCATCTTCCCTTTTTTCAAAAGGGACTGCAAGGTCATAAGGCAAGGGCAGGGACATAGTTGGAGATAGATGCTTTGCAGATTTCAGGTAAAAGAAGCTTAAGGTAAAAGTTGGCACTTGTTTCTTTCAATAAGTTGTATTTCCAAGAAAACAACATGAAAGAGAAAGTACATGATGTTTTTGAGAAGAACGTACAAGAATAACCTCTCTAGATAGACTAAGTAAAATAAATGCTATAGAGAAAGAATTCAGACAGGTTACTAGAGTAATTTGGTTTGTAACACGTTCCTATTAAATCAGCAATCCAAATGTAAGACTGTGAGCCTAAACCTCCACAACATTCATCAATAACCATAGCCACAAAATTAGAAATCCTATGACAAAACCCTTTATCAGAAACTTGACAATCGCTTTGAGTTGAACATGCTGTGCCATAATATACCCAGGGACTTACCAATGACTTCTGACCCAAGTAATTTCCTTCAAAAATGAAAGGGAATCTGATGCTGTAGACTGGACAGATATCACTAAAGAATTTCTATTGTATTATTTAGCCTAATATGTACTGTAAATCTAGCTTTTTTTTTTCTACTGATGACATTGGCAGCAGTAAAATTATCTAGATAGATTTTCAGAGTAAATTTTGACCATACAATATTTACAAATATTGCAGTTTTTGTCTTTTATCACTTATCTATTCAAATGGCGTGGCCATGCCCTTTGATAATTTTAGCTGGATTTCAACTTATTTGGATAAAATAAGTTGTAATTTAACCCATTGATGCCATAAACTTCACTGCAATGCATGCCCATAACATATACTCATGAGCATAATACATTCTCATTGTGCACTTGCTTGACACACTTATTGATATAAAATGCATTCACTGGAATTAAATTTATTGACCTAGAAGGTATATACAATATAAACCAGTTTTGTAAAATCCATCTCCTTAAAGATGTTATACATTTATATTTTAATTTAGTAAGCCGTGTCCTTTCAGTAAAATTGGAACTATTTGCAAATTAATCCTAAACTTATAAAATACAAATAGAAGTTGACTGAACTTCAAACAGAATCAATTTTATTTCTGAAAAGCCACAAACTACCAAAACCGGAACAGGAAGAAATAGAAAACCTGAACAGGCCAATAACCAGGGAGGAAATTGAAGCAGTCATCAAAAACCTCCCAAGACACAAAAGTCCAGGGCCAGATGGCTTCCCAGGGGAATTCTATCAAACATTTAAAGAAGAAACCATACCTATTCTACTAAAGCTGTTTGGAAAGATAGAAAGAGATGGAGTACTTCCAAATCCGTTCTATGAGGCCAGCATCACCTTAATTCCAAAACCAGACAAAGACCCCACCAAAAAGGAGAATTACAGACCAATATCCCTGATGAACATGGATGTAAAAATTCTCAACAAGATACTAGCCAATAGGATCCAACAGTACATTAAGAAAATTATTCACCATGACCAAGTAGGATTTATTCCCGGGACACAAGGCTGGTTCAACACTCGTATAACAATCAATGTGATTCATCATATCAGCAAGAGAAAAACCAAGAACCATATGATCCTCTCAAGAGATGCAGAGAAAGCATTTGACAAAATACAGCATCCATTCCTGATCAAAACTCTTCAGAGTGTAGGGATAGAGGGAACATTCCTCAACATCTTAAAAGCCATCTACGAAAAGCCCACAGCAAATATAATTCTCAATGGGGAAGCACTGGGAGCCTTTCCCCTAAGATCAGGAACAAGGGAGGGATGTCCACTCTCACCACTGCTATTCAACATAGTACTGGAAGTCCTAGCCTCAGCAATCAGACAACAAAAAGACATTAAAGACATTCAAATTAGCAAAGAAGAAGTCAAACTCTCCCTCTTCGCCTATGACATGATACTCTTCACAGAAAACCCAAAAGCCTCCACCCCAAGATTGCTAGAGCTCATACAGCAATTTGGTAGCGTAGCAGGATACAAAATCAATGCCCAGAAATCAATGGCATTTCTATACACTAACAGTGAGACTGAAGAAAGAGAAATTAAGGAGTCAATCCCATTTACAATTGCACCCAAAAGCATAAGATACCTAGGAATAAACCTAACCAAAGAGGTAAAGGATCTATACCCTAAAAACTATAGAACACTTCTGAAAGAAATTGAGGAAGACACAAAGAGATGGAAAAATATTCCATGCTCATGGATTGGCAGAATTAATATTGTGAAACAATGTTACCCAGGGTAATTTACACGTTTAATGCAATCCCTATCAAAATACCATGGACTTTCTTCAGAGAGTTAGAACAAATTATTTTAAGATTTGTGTGGAATCAGAAAAGACCCCGAATAGCCAGGGGAATTTTAAAAAAGAAAACCATCGCTGGGGGCATCACAATGCCAGATTTCAGGTTGTACTACAAAGCTGTGGTCATCAAGACAGTGTGGTACTGGCACAAAAACAGACACATAGATCATGGAACAGAATAGAGAATCCAGAAGTGGACCCTCAGCTTTATGGTCAACTAATATTCGATAAAGGAGGAAAGACGATCCACTGGAAGAAAGACAGTCTCTTCAATAAATGGTGCTGGGAAAATTGGACATCCACATGCAGAAGAATGAAACTAGATCACTCTCTTGTGCCATACACAAAGAAAAACTCAAAATGGATGAAAGATCTAAATGTGAGACAAGATTCCATCAAAATCCTAGATGAGAACACAGGCAACACCCTTTTTGAACTCAGCCACAGTAACTTCCACGAAGGCAAAAGAAACAGAAGCAAAAATGAACTATTGGGACTTCATCAAGATAAGAAGCTTTTGCACAGCAAAGGATACAGTCAACAAAACTAAAAAACAACCTACAGAATGGGAGAAGATATTTGCAAATGACGTATCAGATAAAGGGCTAGTTTCCAAGATCTATAAAGAACTTCTTAAACTCAACACCAAAGAAACAAACAATCCAATCATGAAATGGGCAAAAGACATGAAGAGAAATCTCACAGAGGAAGACATAGACATGGCCAACATGCACATGAGAAAATGCTCTGCATCACTTGCCATCAGGGAAATACAAATCCAAACCACAATGAGATCCCACCTCACCCCAGTGAGAATGGGGAAAATTAACAAGGCAGGAAACCACAAGTGTTGGAGAGGATGCGGAGAAAAGGGAACCCTCTTACACTGTTGGTGGGAATGTGAACTGGTGCAGCCACTCTGGAAAACTGTGTGGAGGTTCTTCAAAAAGTTAAAAATAGACCTGCCCTATGACCCAGCAATTGTACTGCTGGGGATTTACCCCAAAGATATAGATGCAGTGACACTATATCTGCCAGGACACCTGCACCCCGATGTTTCTAGCAGCAATGTCCACAATAGCCAAACTGTGGGAGGAGCCTCGGTGTCCATCGAAAGATGAATGGATAAAGATTGGTTTATGTATACAATGGAATATTCCTCAGCCATTAGAAACGACAAATACCCACCATTTGCTTCAACGTGGATGGAACTGGAGGGTATTATGCTGAGTGAAGTAAGTCAATCGAAGGACAAACATTATATGTTCTCATTCATTTGGGGAATATAGATAATAGTGAAAGGGAATAAAAGGGAAGGGAGAAGAAATGAGTGGAAATATCAGAAAGGGAGACAGAACATAAAGACTCCTAACTCTGGGAAACGAACTAGGGGTGGTGGAAGGGGAGGCACAAAGGGGTGGGGGTTGGGGCGAGTGGGTGATGGGCACTGAGGGGGGCACTTGATGGGATGAGCACTGGGTGTTATTCTGTATGTTGGCAAATTGAACACCAATAAAAAATAAATTTATTATTAAAAAAAACAGAATCAATTTTCTCTTTGATAGCTGTGTAGATAATGATAATAGATGTACCCTGACATTATTTAATCAGTATTTTGTTGTGTGGGTTATTTTTGAGAATTCACATGCATATTTCATACTTTTTATATTTTATAAACTAAATGTTTCACACCAGGTTGATTTGGATGAATAAAAAGGGAAGCAGACATTCTAAAGGAGAAAAATGTATATTTAAATGAAAAAATGGACATACAAATCTGTGATGGGCTGTCCAAAGAAATGTCTCCTCTTTGTAATACTCCCAACCAATCTGACTGTATGGTTCTGTGGAAGACAAGACATACATTGCTTTTATTATATTTACTTATTCCACAGATGACACTGAATGATTGACATGTGTTAGGCATTGTGCTAATTACCAAAATTAAAGTGATGTATCTTTTTACTCCCAGTGTCCTTCACAGAGCCCTATCTTGGAAGACGCTTAAAATGTTTGTTGTTATATTGGTCTCCCTCTCTTCTGTGAAGATAAATTGCTCCGTGCTTGATATCATTACACTTTCGTGGAAAATTGAGTTTTTGGAAAATTTTTGCTAAAAATCATATGATACATTATAAAGCCAAGTAGAAATTTTCTCATGACTTGAGGCTATTGTAGAATGTTGTTACTGCCACTGTGATTCTTCATTAGAACAAATTTTTGAGAAGCGCCTGAATTGCTGGAACTAATAGCTTGAGGTTTTTCTTCCTATTACGGCCTGAACTGACATTTTAAACTCAGGCCAGTTTGTTTGTGTGGGACTGGATCTATTCATGTAGTCCTATGGTGAGATTTGATAAATGCTAGAAAATCTATCCTGCTCCCAAATACTTTCATCACAGCACTTAAAATGAGCAACATTAAAAGTTCCCTCTTTGAGGTTAAAGACTTCACTCCAAAATTTCTGTTTCGAAATAAAAATATGTTAGGGAAATAAATTTATCTTTTATTGGTCCAGAATAAAATTATACTTTGTCAATATTTTTTAAAATTTTTATGTACTTTGTCCATTAGATAAAGAACAGAACACAGACCAGATGAACATCTGTAAATAATCCTCAGCTTTACTGAAGAATAGTTAGCATAAGATTATTCCATTCACTTTACTACACAGTCTGATGAAATTTGAAAAATGGATCACTTTTTGTTGTCACTTCAGTCAACCTTTCCTTCACCTGAAAAAGTTATCTCTTTGTGATTATTTGTGTGTGAGCCATTTCTCTGGCATCTCTTTATTTTTTGAACCACTGGTTTCCTTTTTTTTTTAAGATTTTATTTATTCATGAGAGACAGAGAGAGAGAGAGAGAGAGAGAGAGAGAGAGAGAGAAAGGCAGAGACACAGGCAGAGGGAGAAGCAGGCTCCATGCAGGGAGCCTGACGTGGGACTCGATCTCTGGTCTCCAGGATCAGGCCCTGGGCTCAAGGCGGCGCTAAACCGCTGAGCCACCCGGGCTGCCCCGAACCACTGGTTTTCAATAATTTATTATAATGTGTCATGTTGCAGTATTGTTTGTACTTATTTAGCTTAGGTGACATTTTTGAATGCAATAATTATTTTTATTTGAAAGATTTTGTGTATTCTTTCTTCAAATATCACCCCTTATATACTGGAGTCCAATTTATTTATATTAGACAACTTGGTATTATCCTATAGGTCCCCAGTGAGCCTGTCTATGTTTTCACTCTTTTCTCTCTTTGTGCTTTATTTTGGATAGTTTCTCTTTGCATTTGTATGCCTTCAAGTTCACCGATGTTTCCTTTTTTTCTTTTCCTTTTTTTTTTTTTAAGTAGGCTCCTCGCCCAGCAAGGAGACCAACGTGGCGCCTGCACTTACGACCCTGAGATTAAGACCTGAGCTCAGATCAAGAGTCAGATGCTTAACTGACTGAGCCCCAGAGGTGCCCCATCCTTCTGTAAGTTCTATCTCCAATTGCTTCCAAGTTTTCATTCAGATATTATATTTTTAAACTAAAAATTCTAAAGTTTTCATTTTCATACCTTCTATTTCTTTTCTCATCATGTTTTCCTAATATCCTTGAATCTAAAGTTTGTACTAGGTGTTTAAAGTATTTTTGTCTGATCAGTCTATCATTTTTGTCATATCTGGGTCTGTTTTATTGATTTTTTTTCTATTAGCTATAGGTCATTTAGTCCTGCACTTTTGGATACTGGTTATTTTTTATTAACTGCAAGAAACTGTGATTTGTTGGTTTTGAATGGTGATTTTCTTTCTTAAATAGTTTTGAATTTTACTGGCATGATGTTACCCAGAATAAATTTGATGCTTTTAAGGCATGCTTTTTCACTTTTTTATTAAAGTTTTAAAACAGCCTTTGCTCTAAGGCTACTACATAGGCAGGACTCTTCTAAGTACTCTAACCAGTGCTACGTGTACTGTAACATTAGCAACTCTGGCTTGTGGGAACACAAAGTCTTCCCAGCCCTAGATGAGCTCCCAAGAATTTTCAATGTACTTTCTAGATGGTGTTTATCCTGGCTTCATGAAATTTTACTCCATGCGTTCTAGATTTCTATTCAATCAAAGACTCAAGGAGACATTTCTGTAGATTTTCTCTGAGTGTGTGTGTGTGTGTGTGTGTATTTAACCCCATACATTTCATATTCCGCCCCACAAAATTTAACCAACTTCTTCCCTTAGCTGCAATCTCTTATCTTCAACTCAGATAGCTTGCTCAGTCCTGTTTGAACGCACCCTCGACATACTCCACAAACTGCCCCAGGGAATATAAGGAAGGAAACTTTAGGATTCACCTCACTTATTTTCCTAATCTCAGATATCACAGTTGGGCACTGCCTATTGTCCAATATGTGATACTGTTTATTTTTAGTAAATATTTGGTCTAATTTTATAAATGTTTTGACAGAAAGATAATTCCCATAGAGGTTAAACTTTCATGGAGAGTAGTGGAATTTCATGTGAATGCTGATGAAAGTGATGATAAGACTTCTAGAAAAAGTAACATCACCCTAAGGGGTAAAATTAAGTAGAGAACTGAAGTAGAGAACTCTGGGAAACCAAAATGTAACAATAAAAGACACTTATGGGTGAAAGAAGCGAAGATAAATTTTACTTACTGCCCAACTTGTAAGAATATTCTATTTTAGTTATGTCCATCTTCATGAAAAATTCTATGCAGCATCCACCAAAGCTCTGTAAAGAATCATTACCCCCATGTTCCTCTTTCCAACTTCTGAACTGCTGCAAGACAGGAAGTTTAGGTTTATTTAGCCTTGAGGAAATGTAAGATTGGGTTCCAGTTTCTTCTCTATCCCTCCCCTGCTGCTCTTTTTTGAGCTATGTTTCTTCACACTGTTTGGTGCTTCATCTCAGTTCTTTTTGCCTCTAGCTCCCTGTATTCAAGATGTACAATAGCCTGCCAGGGTTTATTACTACTAAGCTTCCCTGGTGCCACACTTAAACCTATTTATTCGCTAAGAATAGTCTACATTTGTAGCATGCTTTTGCAAAAGGTTCTTATACACATTTTTGAAAAAGCAGCCTCTGACATACATGTTATTTCCATAGCCTCAAATACCACCTATATATTGAAAATTCTCAATGCAATATGTGTATCCAAGGTTTCTATCACAAATTTCAGATCCATACATCCAACAGTGTTCTGGACACTTCTAGTTAGACAAATTCAATATAGTGAATTCATCCACTTTCTTCATCAAATATATTGTTGAAGGCAATTACCATTGAGAATCAAAACCAAAAATTAAGGACAGGATGGGTAGAAGATTGCTGGATATCATTACACACATTTTTGTGTTTGTAAAAATACATATATGCTGATTGCTTTTATAGAATTTTAAAAACACTCATGGTGGACTATGAATAAATAAAACAGTAAGTTTTTTAATCTCAAAAAAATTTTTAAACATTAAAAATAAACAATAAAAAAAGGAAAATGTCATCTCCTACCTTGAAAAGCAAACACATCCCAAATGAAATTAAGGTCCTGGCCCTATGGGAAAGTACAAAGTATGCTATACAATGTTGAACTTGAGCCATATGCTGCCACAAAGGGAGGGGATATTTTCTTTTTCACTTAATGTCTACTCTTTCTCCTTCCACAGTAGTGTTGCGTAAAACAAATCACTTCTGGGTTTTCATTTTTTTTTTCATTCAAATGTATAGGCCAAATTAAATTCCATGGCAAGGAGACGAATCTTAGCATCTTTTAGGTAGTCTTTTTAGTAATGAACTGTGACAAAAAAAATTTTTTTAATACTTAAGGAATAAATTATATGACATGATTCCTAATGAATGATGGGCAATGATGAAAACAATCCCTAATGTATGATGAGGCTGACTGTTTTCCCTTATTCAGTTTATGTAATTAAATTTAAAACATCTCTGCAAGGTGAAGGAAATTATACTTTTAATTTTTTAATCTAATGTTGAGAATATTCAATTAAGGCTGTCAACATAGCAGTTGATTCTGTACCTGCTATTTGGAGACCTGCTATTACAGACCTTGAAGAAAATTATGCTCTGGTTAAAGAGGCAGATTTGTATTATTAACTCTACAGAGACACAAGGGAAAGGTTGAAGATTCAGTTGAATAATTTAGCTGTTCACTCTGAATTTACTTGCTTCCAAAGACCCAGGTTAAGTAACTAAGAGTATTTTAAAGTACATGTTGCAATTGATTCTGTTTAGTTTAAATGATACAGGACTTTGACTATCTGTACTAAATCTTCATTTTGAAATATTACTGGTGTTGTACTGCTTCAAATAGTCAAAGGAGGATGGATAGTTCATCCTACCATTTTCTCCCTATAGTTCTAAGTTATGCAAGAAGTACATATTAGTAGTCAGACCTTATGACTTGATATAGTGATATTGTACCTACTTCTTTATACTAGTTTTTTTTTTTTTTTACAAGCTCACATACTTGTGGTCACTCTATTTCTGACCCTGAGACTTGTCTTGCACATAACAAATACCTCCAAACTAGTTGTATTTTCTTAATGTTAACACATACTTTTTTATTAATGTAAGATTAGTGTATATGGCATTATATGTTTCAAGTGTACATTGTAATTCGACATCTGTATGCAGTACACACCCCTGTGTTCATTGAAGCATTATTTACAATAACCAAGAAATGGAAACAACCAAAGTGTTTCCTGATGATTGAATGGATAAAGGGGTAGTGTGTATGAACACATTTTCTTACATCTTTATCATTCTGAAGCCAATGCAAGCAAATCAGTATAAATGGGCCCAAACATTTGCCATCTTCTTTTAAAAGCGCCTTGTCAACTGTGACAAAAGATTTATGCTGACATTTTTAGTTTCCATTAGTACATTCCTATCTTTACTGTGGATTATAAGGAGCACTAACCATTTGTTTGATATTTATCTACAACATTTGAAAGTCAAGACCAGGGCGTGCCTGGGTAACCCAGTTGGTTAGGCATCAAACTCTTGATTTGGGCTCAGGTCATGATCTCAGGATCATAAGATAAAGCCCTCCCTGCATCAGGCTCTAGGCTCAGCATGAAGTCTGCTTGAGATTCTTTCTCTCCCTCTTCCCTTCCTTTTGCTCACACACTCTCTCTCAAATAAATAAATAAATAAATAAATAAATAAATAAATAAATCTTAAAAAATAAGTTAAGACCAGTTATTTTATTTTGGTTCAACCTATAAGTAAATGGCAGTAGAAGCTCATTTTCAGGATTCTAAGGATTAGAAGTATCCAAATATGGATTTTTAAAATACTCTTAAAAATCATCATGTATTAAAAAATAGCTGTGACATTGCAATAGTTCAAAAATTAAATTATAAAAAGGCACAACTGAAATGTTTGTTTTCAGGTGCCAGAAGAATAGACAAGAAACAAGGTAGGGTATGGAAATAGGAACAAAATTTATTTTTATGTCATTTTGACTTGTGACCATATGATGTATTACCTATGTGAAATAAGCTAAAAGACTTGTGGTAGTAGTCCTCTATTATCAAAAGGGCTAATAATGAATGATAAATGTTCACTCAGCAGCCCAATCTGTGTGACCCAGACAGTGTGTTGTCTGTTTTAATGACGATTGAGAGTCTTGTAAAAATTGCATGGATTTCATGAAACAAAGATAATTTAGTACAGAACTGGAGATCCTCCAGATGTACAAGCTGAAGGAAATATTTGAAAAGAAAAGACATAACAAGAGGAAGCAGATGACACTGACGGATGTTTTCAAAGGAACTGTCACATCATCCTGGCTTTGGTTTCTGCAGATGCTGTTAGAACTAATCCTGATGATGAGTGAATTTACTTTAGTGCTATCTGCAGATCAAGGATTCTTTGGTTAATAAAGTTTCTCTCTGTCAGTTTTGTTTGTTTGTTATTGAGCACAATGCCTTTTGCCATTTTGAAGGGAAAAAGGAAATATTGCAAATTTAGCTTAAAGTGAATGAAACACTTGCAATGCAATTATACTTTGCATTTTAGTTGATTAAATATATATGACTTATTTTGCCCCATTTATAGTCAAAGCCTGACATTTTAATATATGTAAAACAATGGACATTTAATATATTCTTCAACTGACTTCATGATATATTTATAGAAAAAAAGTGTTTAGGACAAATCTGCATTAACTTTTGGACTACTTATCATATATCCATGTCATGTAAATACATTAACTACGACAATATCTTCCTTGTTATTTACTATTGTGCTTTTTAAAATTTAAGATATCAAAACATAGAAACATGAAATTAGAACAGGACCAGTCTTAGATATACAAGTAAAGTAATATTTGAATGACATGTAGTATCTTGCCTAATATCCTGCATTCTAATTTATATTTATAAAGAACGTTAGAAAATGTTAAGTCAGAAGTCACTCATTTTTCAAATGAGGAAATTTAGAGTCTTAAAAATTTCTCTATTTTTCCCAACCTCGCAGACTGGGTGACGGGCACTGAGATGGGCACTTGACGGGATGAGCACTGGGTATTATTCTCTATGTTGGCAAATTGAACACCAATAAAAAATAAATTTATATTAAAAAAAGAAATAAAAGTCATGTACAGTAAAGTAAAAAAAAAATAAAATAAATAAATAACCAGTAGATTGAGCACCAGAATGAAGTTTTCTGTCCTTTTAGCACAGTGTTCTTGCTTTTAACTCACAAACTGACTTGCTTTTCTTTTTCTTTTTCAAAGATTTAATTTATATATTCATGAGACACACAGAGAGAGGCAGAGACATAGGCAGAGGGAGAAGCAGGCTCCCTATGGGGAGCCTGATGTGGGACTTGATCCCAGGACCCAGGATCACGCCCTGAGCCAAAGGCAGATGCTCAACCACTGAGCCATTCAGGTGTCTCTCAACTTGCTTTTCAGAAGATTCTTCCAATGATTCTGAAAATTTTGATAGGATTTGAATCTACCTACATAGTTTTAAGGTATACTTGTACGTCTTTACATTGGGCTTAGTTAAATAAAATTTTTAGGTCCTAAGAATGTTTACTACTGTTAGATAAAGGGATAGCTCCTGGGCATTCTAAGTTGGAAATCAACAAACAAAATGGTGTGAGGGGAAAAATCATAGTGAGTCCTCTCTAAAAACATTTCTCGAGCAAAACAAAACAAAATAAATAATAAAAAATTTCAAGATAACTTGGAATACAAAGGAAAGTGGCAAATAAAGACAGAACTATCTAGGGAGACTTAGATGGGAAATTTTATAACAATCTGGAATAATCATAAATTTAGTTTACAGTTTAATCATACAGTAGCATTATGTGAGATAAATTTAATTTTATTTATATACATTTTATTTATAATGTAAGTTACTTAAATATTTTAGAACCAATATTTTTAACACAGTGGACTAGACCTAAGTACAATGCCTTAATTGTCCTTACCCTTCACTCACATTTAAATCTATGCTATTTGGTGCCATACTGGAATAATGAACTCTAAACTTGTTGAAGTGTTTGCTACTATTTCTGGCAATTAAGTCGAGGAGACTATGAGAGGACAAACCTTACTTCAGAAATTTTCAAATTATAATGAACAATTTTTCATTCTTAGAACGTATACAACATTCATGTGAATCTGTGGACTAACCAGATTCTCTACAAAGAAGGTTTTCAAAATCTGTGATGAGAGCTATGACTGCCAAATAATTCTAAATGAGAATATCCTCCCAGCTCTAAAAATACCAAGAAATCCTTCAATGTTTCAGTTCTAGTTTTTCCTCATGTTAATTAGATGAGATTTTAATCTTAGGAACAACCCTACTATGTTCTATTTTTCATTTAATTGGCATATCAGATCTTTATTTTGCTTTAATTACACAAAGGAATGGCAATTACAGCTATTACAATGAAGCCTCACTCTTGGGGTCCATACCACAGGCCCATTAGAGGTAAATCAGTTCATGAGTCATGGTATGCTTGTGGTAATTAAACTCATCTTCAATCATGTCCCACATGTGTCTTGTTCTGTGTCAAGAAAAACTCAGAATCAAGAAAAACATTTTCACAAAAGCAAATGTCATTCAATTGTAAGACAAACGTGACCCAAAATTCACATTTTTATCCTTAGGAAATAGCCTTTCACAATCTAGATGATTGTTATGGATAAAATTCCCATCATCATGGGTCATACTCTTGCCCTCATGAGTGTCCTATTACACTTAAAATACTAATAAATTGATATATTTAATGTCTCCAAAAACTTTATTCCTACACATGACTTTACCATCCAAGTGCATAAGTAAATGATCCAGTTGTAAGTAATTTCTCTCACAATAAGAACTTTCTAATTAAAGCTACATTGAACTTACCCCAATGCAGCTAAGAAATAAAAAAAAATCCCAATCAAAAATCTAAAGCACATATATCCATTATATTTAAACACAGTGATTAGTGATGTAATTTGATAAAGTCTTGGGTAGAGTCAATTATTTTTTCCTGAATGTACAATTTGGAGAATTTTGTAATAATAGTTCCTTTAAAAAAATAAATTGCTGAGTTATAACATCATTCCTTTAAAGAAAGTACACACATACACAATACATTTAATTTCAAATAGTTTCATGTACCTCCAACACAAACCTGTTTGGATATTAAAATTATTAAGGACCTAGCTTCTAAAGAGTCTTATAATTTTTAAATTGTAAAATTCTAACTCTTGTATGGTAAAGCAGACTTGGCAGATGGGTGGAGAGAGAAGAACAACACACAAAGCTGAAAGAAATGCCTGGAATGTGATTGATATTTGGACTTTGTGCAAACACATAGGGCGACGCCTACAGAAGAGGCTACAGTAAGAGAGAGTATAATAATAAATAAAGTTTTTCTGTTCTAAATTTTAAAAAGCAATTTTACAACAATCTGAAATAATCATGAATTTAGTTTACAGTTTAGTCAAGAATAGTTCACCGTAAGTACTCTCAGATATTTCACTTGCCCTTATCACCTTAACTGGTCACGTGCCCAGAATGGGTTATGTTTATAAGTCATAAGATGCTTCTTCCATGACTTTAGTGGCCTCTAAACATGAAATTTATATGTTTACATCTTGTCCAAAATGAATCACATCTGGTTTTCTGGAAACTGTGGCCAGTTTAAAACATTCAGTATGACATGAGTACTAAAAATGCTTTAGCTGACTTGGTACAGAAGAAAAAGTTTTGAGAGGATATATAATTTTGATATTATGGACATTACCCAATTATTTTTGCATTTTTAATATCAGCAAAAAATACTAATGCTGACATTTGGATATATGTTACCGTGTGGCAGAGCTGTTTCAGTTATGTAGTGGAGAGAATTATTTTTTCTCTTATAACAAAAATAGACTTCATTTTAACTATCAAGGAGAATTAGCAAGCAAACTTTTCAGAGACTTGATATGATGGAAGCTCTCATTAATAATAAGAAAACTTATACCAATGGAGTTATAAGAAATCAATCCTGAGCCAAATAGCCTTGAAGAGCTAAAATACTTAGGTGATATATTTCTTTTTTTTTCTATTCAGTCCATATAATTCTTTGGAACATGTTTCCTATTTCATGATTCATTCTTGTTTATAGTGTTTTATGAGATAGGGATTAAAGACTGAAGAAAATATCATAGTACTGATACTATTCAGTTTGGTAGGATAGTCTGCATTAAGAAATATTCCCCAAGATAAAGGATCAGAGAAAATAGAAATTATTTTCTCATACCTTTAATAGTTGAAAGAAGGGGCTATATTTTAGCTGGCAGCTCTCCTCTTGTGGTAACTCAAGGACCCACACTCCTTATACCTTGTGACCCTGTCAATTCAGATGTAGGGTCCTTCATTTTGTGTATTTGTGCCATGGACCACCTTGTACTCTGGTAAAGCCTAAATATAACATTTTTAAATACTTAGAAGATATGAGACTATAAAGGCAAGCAATTAAATTGATGTAATTTATTAATATGTGTATAAAATGAATTTATGACACGGTAAATATATGTGCTTTTTAATTAATATTAACTAGATCTAGCACCACAGTTCTAATAACCATGTTGGTTTTGAAGTAGTGATGAGGGTAAATGATATTTCAAAATATATGAGCAGTAGAAATGAGAAGATATAAAATATATGTGATTTTGACTGGCAACTGAATCACAAGTATTAGTACTCATGGGGTTATCATAAGTGAAAAGAAATACTAACTTTCAGTTAGATCTTTCGCTAACTAAAAGATACAATTTGTTCCCATCCAAGTTCACGAATTCACTGAAATCTGTCTATAAGCCCCCAAGGGCTAAGAACCTCCACCCTAATCTGATCCAAAACAGCAGGAAGGAAAGTGAGCATAGAGCAAGTCTTCCATCTTTCATACTTAGACTGGTATATTTTAATTTATTGATTCATTGATTGAGTCAACACATACCCATGAAATTTACCATGGAACCAGCATGGTCTTAGGTACTGGGAATACTGTACTCAATAGCTAGATAAAGTCTTTCCATTCATGGAGATTTCACTCTTGTAGGGGTAGAAGAAGAGGAAATAAATGCACAAACAAGTAGCTACATAATAAGTCTTATTGTATGTAAGACTTATAGTATGTAAGTATAGTATAGTATCTGAAATTAATAAATATTTATCTCAAGTTCCTTGAGTCAAGTCTTCCTATGTCTTCTTTTAAGTTATGCAAAATATTCAGAGGGTCACAGCTATCAAAAAGGGAATCTTGGTTCTGAGACCAGAAAGAGCTGAACATAAAGAAGTCTACTAAACTCTTAGATATAGGCCTATACAAGGGCAGTGAGAAGGGAAGGCACATATTTTATAAAAAAAAAAGATTTTCTAGCAGCCTACTCAGTTTACAGACCTGAAAGGGGGAATGCAATGGGTCCTGTTAAATCTCTGGCTCTTTAAAATTGTCTTTCTCTTATGTTTTCTACCTTTTTAATAAATGTGTTTGTTTGTTTTTTTTAGTTTCCATTCCCTTTTTAATTTATTGGTAAACTTAATAAAATGTATCGACAAAATGGGATTAAAAATATTATTATATTAATGTAGTATAACGGAACAAGTATTATTATCTGGCTCTTGAACATGATATTTCTGGAAACAAGCTGGCTTTTTATCTACTAACAATACATTAATGATTCATATGCATATGAGTTGCAGAGAAAGCAGGTAAGTAAGTGCCTGAGAGGACCCAAAGAAAACCTGGCGGTAAAACCTGGAGGGAGAGAATGATTGTCCTCAGAAATATAAAACAAAATTTCTAAGTTGTGGGAAAAACTTGCTTTGGGATTTTAGGGATGAATATAGTATTTCAACAGGTAGAGAGATTTAAGGAAATGGCATCCAGAGAACACTGTGAACCAAGGAAAAGAAGAAACCATGTTCTGGAAATGATGAATGTCCTGGGTTGACTGTAATATAAGGGCTTGTGAAGGAGAATAAAACAGAAGACAAGCCTGGAAAAAGTTGTAAGGGTCACATCTTGGAAGACCTTGATGTTCTGCCAAGATTTTGGTAGTTATATACACAGACACAGGTGTGTCCAAGTGTGCACGAACACACACACACACACACACACACACACCTGGTAAGAAAATAACTTGATGGTAGCATGAGGAAGAGAGAGGAGGGAGAGCTGGTCTAGAGACCAGCTAGATCACCACTGTGAAATGAAATCCAGGAAAGTGAATAAGCTCCTAAAATAACACATTAGTTATAAAGAGGGAACTGGGTGGATTAATTTGAGAGAAGAATTAGATTTAGAAATAACAGGTCATAATGGTCAATCTGTTTTCAGGAATAAATGAGACAGAGGAAATTGAAGGAGAGTTTTCTGCTTGATTAATCTAGAGGACAGTGATGCTGTATCAACCACAGTGGAAAAACAAAGGCGGACAGGCTATGATGGAGGGAAAGAAGTCAATAAACTCAGTTTGAGACATTTTAGGTTTGCTGTATGAGCAAGACATGCTTTTTGCATTCAGAGAAATGGTTGAGGGTGTAAATCTGAAACTTAAGAGAGGCCAGGGTTTGGGTCATAGGTCTCCTGGGAACTATTTGAGAAGTGTGAGTAAAATCAGTTAGGAAAGGACTGTCAAATGGAACATAAATCAATTGTAAATCACCTAGGAAAACAGTTCCACTGAGCAATCATGACCATCTCATACTTTGTTGTTTTTTTTTTTTTTAATTTAACTGATAAATGAGAAAAAAGAAACATCAACAGACCCATTCAAGCAAGGTTTTAAAATATACCCTGCTTTATTTTCAGGGACAAAATTAAAGGAAGATTTATCTTCCCTTTCATGTATTTGTTTTCTTTTAAAATGATGACAAGTATGTCATTGTCAATAGTTTCACTTAAATATTGAAGGATAATTGAGGGCGTTGGTGAGTAAATGCCTCATAAACCTAAGTAGGGTCACATGTCCATTCCTGAGCCAATCATTGACAAAAGGAATGGGACTCCCTCTTGGACCATCATTATCTTCCTAGAGGGAGAGTGGGATTTACCTCATCAAGATATCTAGCTGTATGTGTGTTGGGTGTGCAGTAGTAGTTAGCTGGAAAAAAAAATGGGAAAGTGGGCAGCCCGGGTGGCTCAGTGGTTTAGCTCCTGCCTTGGGCCCAGGGTGTGATCCTGGAGACCCGGGATCGAGTCCCACGTCGGGCTCCCTGCATAGAGCCTGCTTCTCCCTCTGCCTCTCTCTGCTTCTCTCTCTCTCCCTCTCTCTCTCTGTGTGTCTTTCATAAATAAAGAAATAAAATTAAAAAAAAAAGAAATCAATCAGATACTCTTTAAAAAAAAATGGGAAAGTACAAAAAACAAGGATATCATGAGGGCAAAAAGTAGTGTCTGTTATATCATGATGATATAGTTAAGTTAATAAAGAATAATAACAACAATAGCTTGCATCTCAACCTGTATTATTGAATATTATTCTAAAATGTATTATTTCTTCTTAGTTGAGTGAATAGAATTTATAAAGGATTTTGTCCCCACGGTTATCAATTTGCATTATCATGAATCATCATTACAAAAAATAATGTAAAAGTAGGGATCCCTGGGTGGCGCAGTGGTTTGGCGCCTGCCTTTGGCCCAGGGCGCGATCCTGGACACCCGGGATCGAATCTCACATCGGGCTCCCGGTGCATGGAGCCTGCTTCTCCCTCTGCCTGTGTCTCTGCCTCTCTCTCTCTCTGTGTGTGTGTGTGTGACTATCATAAATAAATAAAAAAAAATTTAAAAAAAACAAAAATAATGTAAAAGTATAGAGAATTGAATTAATACAATATCACAAAATATATTGGAAGGTGTTTTAATGAATTTTTGTGATATGCTTAGAATATTTTAAGAATGCAAGTCCAGAAGGAAAGGATATTATTTGTTCAGTTCACTGGTGAATACCCAGTGCCTAAAACAATACTTTATATACAGTAGGGGCTCAATAAATATCTATGAAATGCATAAATGAGGAAAATATGTATATCATCTTAGTTGTGATTTTTATCCCTCTCTGAAAAAAAGACAATTCTCTTTAAATATTCTATATCAAATTATTAGTATTTAATTTGCACTGATTCTACTATTCCCTTTTGTAATGTTCTTTCTAAATTTAACTATGTGTGACCTTCTCATTTGCCCTTCAACTTCATCCAAGTTCTGGGTTTAGTCATATTGGCTTGTTTCTCCACTTGGGATTCAGATATCCTGGTATGATTTGTTTTGAATGGGCAGAACTATACTCTTTTTGATAGCCAATTTCCTTGAACTCCACTTTCTAAAAGAAACCCAAAGATTCACTGTACTAGTTTTTAAACTTGATACAATTAGCTCCCCAAAGTTAATTTTCCTAAGCTTGCTGACATTTCCATTCCCTTCCCTTAGGGAAAGGAATTTAATTTCAACCATTTGTGATTGGTTCTTTAAAGTTTCCTTCTACTATTAAAAGCCCATCTAATTTTTTCCCTATGAGCAAGTATCAGACCTGATGTCTGCCATGGAAAATGTTACCTTTATCATAGAAAATTCTATGGAGATCTTTTGCTTCCAAACTGCTCTATCATTGAGTATTCTCATTTTGATATGTGCCTGCCAACTCTTATCTTGAAAATCACTATCAGTTGGCTAAAGAAAACCTTATTAACCTTCTTTCCTGGTTAAGTGGTTTACACAATTTATATTAGATTTACAGTATAGTTATTTTACATGTTCTTTCCATCTTGACTCTAATGTATTTTTTTCCAAATAATCCCATTACTATGCCTTTATTCTAGGTTTATGAAGGCTTTAATTTCATAAATAATTATGAATGCTCTCTCTTCCCTAGGCCAGTCTATCAATTCCAAGTGCTATTCTACTACTTGTCAGATATTTTCATAGCATCTTCTTTCTGGCCCTGCTAAGGGGCCTCCATATACTCCTAATTAATTCCTTCATTCAAAAGTCACATCAGACTCTATTTGAATAGTTTTATGATCATTTCATCACAAAAGAATATAGCAATGTAATAGATGAAGAGATATTTTAAATGAACTATGTGATGGTCATTCATTGTTCATTAAACATAAAAACATTAAAGAAAGTAAGCAAATAATTGTGATAGGATAAGAATAAAAATCTTTAATTCACTTTTTTTAGAAAGAAAAAGGTGATAAAAGATTTGGTGAGAGCCTATGGAGGAGTTAAATGAATAGTTGAATCTACTTGATGAATTACACAAGGAGATACTGGATGACTACATATGATAAGAAAATGAATATTTTATAAACACTGAAAAATGCCTCAAATTAATTTTCATTAATTCTTCTGATTTCATTAACTAATACGTTTTGAGTGTACAGGTTCAGAGAACACAGGGATAAATAACATGTAGTCTCTGCCAAGAATGAAATTACAGTTTTGGAATGACAGTTTATGTAAAGCTTTGTTTTCTTTCTTTTGCTGTATGTCTGTGATAGAAATCATAATGAGTACAATGGGGATGCAAAGAAAGTTTGGTAGAGAAGTCAGTTATCCTTAGTATAAGAGAAAATGATTCAGGGGCAAGAATATCTATGTGTAGGTATTTGTAAATAAGATTGTGCTGACTACACAAAGGTAATTGTATCCCATTGCTGTAAAACATCTCCAGCATAGAGTGAGAGAGGATGGTAAAGATTGTGGACATTTTCACTGAAAGTTAACCTCTGAAGTACAGAAGTATTTGGTTTCTTATACAAGGATGCCCAGGCAAATCACCAGGACACAGAGTTGGAGGATGGCTAGCATATAATTGGGTCAATGGACCATGAGAGAGTGAAAGATGAATTTAAAAAGAGACATTTGCAGTTGCAAGACCACTGAGTTGATAATTTCTCTCAACTTGAAGGGCCATAGCTGATAGAATGGGTCATGAGTATGTTTATGGTGGGGGAAAAAGTCAAATGATATTTCTTTTGGGCTATTTCTTCTGTTTATGATGCTTGTCAAGACACTTCTCAATGGTGTTTTTGTCTACCCCAGTATGTCCTAAATGTTCTACTGGGTATCCTCAAGCTAACTACAATGAAATGTTTTATTTTATTTTAAAACTGCATACTAAATTCCTTAAAAGGAGAATCCAATATTTTTTTTTGCTTCAATAATTTTCTGAAAGGTATGTGTTTGACCTTTATGGAAGGTCACTAAGAAAACTATCTTATGATAGCCACACTCATACAAACACACTCTAGTCTCTCCAGAATTAAAAATGAACTCTCAGTGCCCCTGATCTCCACTATCTTTCCACTATACTCCCATCTGTCTCTAACTCTGTTCAAAGCAAACCTTCTCAAAAGAGTTATCTGCATTTGTTGTCTCTCCTTTCTCAACAACTATTTACACACCAGTCCAGCTTCATTCCCAAGCATGGCCCCACAATGCCCTTTACCCTACTCTTGCCAAGGTCATTTACAATCTATAAAATGATAAATCCAGAAGATATCTTCTGTCGTCATCTTATTAGGTCTCCTAGTAGCATCTGACAAGATTTATCATTACTTCCTTCTTGAAACAGTTTTCCTCCTCCTGCTCTCGCTATATCTCTCTCTCAAATAAATAAATCTTTTTTAAAAAAATGAATATAAATAAATCTTTTTTTAAAAAAAAGAAAAGAATTGAGAGTTGAAAATATACACAGTTTATCAAAACAGGTTATATTTAAGGCATAAATGACACTAGAAAACCAAGCAGACAGCCCACGGTTAAGAAAGTGGGAACAACTGGTTTGGGAAGCAAATAACTTCACAGCCGAAAGCAACAAAATGCCAGCTGTAACCAGCTCAGGAAATAATGGCAGGAAAGAAAAAAAAAACTAGTCTGGCTTGCAGTCGTTGGAAATAGAGTGGCTTTTCTTCATCAGACTATCAGACTTTAGACTGATGGGGAAGTTAAGAGAAAAAGAAGAATGAGAGTTCGTGCCAGATTGAAACTATAACTCAAAAAATTTTCTTCAAATATTTGATAGAAAACAGTGTTTAGAAAATAGTGTTTAGATAGCAAATGGACTTTTTTCTGCTGCATTTTATTACTTTTATAGAAGGTCGACCATTAGCAAATCACCATTGTATATGATAGGCATTTTGAAAAGTTTCAAGAATCAATACTTTATCTTGATAGTTTTATTACATTGGCTAATTTCACTTTTTTTTTGAAACCTTAAAACTAGGTACTTTTGACAATAATGCCACTTCCAGGTAAAACAATTCATTTATTCAGTGAATACCTTTGTGCATCTGCAAGGTAACAGATACCATAACTGGCTCTGAAGACAAAGATGAAAAAGATGGAAGCTTTTGTTATGAACCCGCTCGTAGAAGAGGAAATCATGATGTAACAGATAATATTGCAGTATTGTATAAAACACAAGGGCTAGAAAGAAACAGTAGAATGTAATGGCAAAGTGCATGGACTCGGGGGCCATTTCCTTGTGTTAAACCCTTTTTTAATCATTCTCTTACAATTTGGGTATCTTTGGACTGATTAAACTATTTTTCAGTTTCCTCATTTATAAAATGGGGACAATAATAATGCATTTGCCTTTTATAATCTAAGTGAAGGTTAAACATGAATCGATATGATTCACATGTATGTAAGTCAAGATATGTAAAGCAGAGTGATGTATATTAGGCATTATGTAAGTGTTAGCTAAAGCTACACACACACACACACACACACATACACATACATACACATAAATACTTAAGCAGTAGTGCATGAGGAAAGGAGAGAATGTTGTTGGGAAGAATTTGTCAGGTAAGGCTTAACCATTCCAAAGATGATTGCAAACTGGTAAGAATGAGAATTTGATCTAAAATCATTCTAGGTCAGGACACCTGGGTGGCTCAGCATTTGAGCAACTGCCTTTGGCTAAGGGCATGATCCCGGAATCCTGGAATGGAGTCCCCCATCAGACTCCTGGCATGGAGCCTGTTTCTCCTCCCTCTGCCGTGTCTCTGCCTCTCTCTCTGTCTCTCACGAGTAAATAAATAAAATCCTTTAATAAAATAAAATAAAAATAAATAAATAAATAAAATCATTCTAGGTCATAGAAGTTATTTTTCAGCATAAATAAATAAATACTTGAAACGAGTTTTGCTAGGGGAAGAGGTTGATATTTGCATATCAAGTTTTTTTCTCCTAGTATATGTAGTGATGTATATTGCATCTGGCTCTTATACTGGGAAAATCTAAGGTACAAACTAATTAATGTTTCACTACCCCCCCATCTTTACAATGGATTTTTACTCTGCCTCCAAACTTCAGATTCCCTAATTAATTTAGTCAGATATTTCAATGTTTTGGCCACCTGGCCAGTATGTAAGTAAATATACTTACTTTGCTTTTAAATATGCCTGGTTACTAATAAACCATTAAGAGACAAGACTGTCTTTTGTTAAATTGATTAAGAATTGGCCCCCAAGAACTTCAAATGAAGCCTATTGGATTAAAAGCTCTTGAGGGCTACTATTGTACGTTTTTTTTATGTATATTTTTTATTGGAGTTCGATTTGCCAACATATAGCATAACACACAGTCCTCAACTCGTCATGTGCCCCCCCTCAGTGCCCGTCACCCAGTCACCCCATTCCACCACCCACCTCCCTTTCCACTTCCCCTTGTTCATTTCCTAGAGTTAGGAGTCTCTCATGTTCTGTCTCCCTCTCTGATATTTCCCCCTCACTTTTCTCTCTTTTCCCCTTTATTCCCTTTCACTATTTTTTTGTATTCCCGTATGAGTGAAACCATATAATGATTGTCCTTCTCAAATTGACTTATTTCACTCAGCATAATACCCTTCAGTTCCATCCACGTCGAAGCAAATGGTGGGTATTCGTTGTTTCTAATGGCTGAGTAATATTCCATTGTGTACATGGACCACATCTTCTCTATCCATTCATCTGTCGATGGACACCAAGGCTCCTGCCACAGTTTGCCTATTGTGAACATTGCTGCTATGTTTTTCATCATGGTAGTCGATTCAACAAACCCCCCATTATATGCATTTTAATGTAATAGCTGCCAAGTAAACCTGGAGCTCCATGTGGAATAGGTGTTAGAAGAATATAGGTCACACTGTACTGCGGTCTGGTGTTATGCTGATGGGTTTCATATTTGAGTCTTTCACTACTGTTATCTTTCCTCAATTATTTCCAGTAATTTCAGGGATCGTGGGATTGGGGCATAGAAAACTAAAAGAAAATGGACCTTAATTTAGACCAACAGCTGGTGGTTACACATGTAATTAATGGGGAAGACTGTTTACTGGTATTTATTTTAGAACCGATCCCGTCCCTGCCAAAGAAAATGGCAGTGCTGAAACTTCACATTTTCAAACAGCGAGTTCATTTGGCTGCCATGAACTTGCGGCTGTAACAAATTTATCTCAATTTTTCTAATTTCTTATACCGCATATGTAAGAGTCAGAATTTATACAGGGCATCGAGTTTTATTTTAATTTGATAATAGCCCTCTGGTTTTGATACAGATTAAATGAAATCCATGGCATATACTCTGGGATATAAAATTGTACATCTTAAAATATATTTAATTTGTGTTTTCCCACACTGTTGAGACATTTCAGTATCCTAATAGATACCACAAGTTAGTCTAATGAAGTCTGTGGGTGACTTCCATGCCATAGTCTATGGAACTCTGACATTTCATAATTAACCAAAGTCTGGGGATTCAGTTCTAAGTTGGTCTTTTGCCCAAGCATTCAATTCTTGAATATGATTAAGAAGCTGAATTTTATTTTTGAGTCCTTGGCTTCAGTTCCTTGAAGCCATGCTACTGAAAAATTTGGTCTCTGAGCATTTCCTTGTGGAGGGAATAATTTCCATGAAATAGTGTTTTTTTAGAGATTTTTCAGTTCAATATTCTGTATAACATAATTCTCTCTACATGACATTCCTTTGCCTTTGCACGACTGGTTCTTTATCTTCCAGGTTTCGGCTTCAATATTATTTCATAAGAGACTTTTCCTGAATGATCTATGATCACAACATTTTCCACCTCAAATTATTTTAAGTCCTACCATATTTGTCATATATGATGTTTAACATTAACATATTTTTAAATGCCCCCAATACATGGAAACCATCAACTGCTCTTATTGTTTTTGCTCTGAGTAATTCAGCTAATCGTCTATTGACATTTTGAAGTTGTTTCCCTTTCCAGACTCTGTGGAATGTTAGGAAAGATTAATGAAAACCAAGAAAATTTGTTCCAATTTTCTTAGCTGAATATAAGGTCAAAGGATCCAAACAGCTAGCATTTATTTATACTTAGTTATATATTATAGTTTATAAGAAGATTTTCTTTTTTTTTAAGAAGATTTTCAAAAGAACAAATCTCCAAAGCCCCTAAGAGTATTTTGTGAGCACTGTCTTTTTCCCCCTTCTCTCACCAGAAACTTAATGCAACTGCCTACCTTCTCTGCTCCAGAACTCTGGGTCTCTACTCTTGTTTTTCACACAGATCTCTCAAATCCAGCATGTTCAAAACTGAACCCATCATACCCTCTCCAATCCCCATGCCTACAGAATCCTCCTCTGCTAGGCCATATATTGATTATTGGTATCATCTTCCACCACTTCTGGGCCAAGATCTGAGAATGGTGTGGAATTCTCTCTCAATCTACTGCTCCATAAGTCATCAAACGTCTTTCTCTATATTTCTACAGACATAAGTACTTACCTATCTGTACTAGCTACCATGTATACCTATCTGTATGTAATATCTATCCTTTTATCACACATTTGTTTACCTATTTATCCGTTTTTCTCTTTAATAAAATTGGAATCAGGTCCTCCCTCTCCATCCCCTAACCCCACCATCACCCACCTTTGCCACTGCCTGAGTTCAGGTCATTTTTTGGTCTAAGTTATCAAAATCAACCTCTTGCCTTGCCATTTCCAGTTCATTCCATCATCACAGAGTGATTTCTTTTCTAAAATTCTATCCTTTCTGTCTGAACTCCCTCTATGGTTCTTGAATGCCTTCAGGATAAAAAACTAGCATCTTAAGATAATATTTACAATCCTTCATGATACTGCCCTTGCTACTTCTTAGTTATATTTTTTCTTTCTCTCCACTTTGAGTTTTACATACAAAAATGTAGAGCAGCCTCAGGAGTTCTAGCAGAGCAACACCTGAATGTACTCTTCTTTTCCATGTCTCCTGAATGTTTGCACATTCACTGCTTTCTCTCTAAAATGATCTCAGTGCTTTACTTATCCCAGTGCCCTTCAAAATTTAGCTAAGCTATAGTTTCACCTAAAATGAGTTTTCAAGCCTCTCATTTTAGGTAAGTGCTTCCTGTTTCCATGGTGTTGTGAATAGTCCTGTCAGTATTCATTACTCTGTTTTTTTTTTTTTAATTTTTCTGCCTCCTCCTCAAGGGTATGGGCTTGTTTAAGACAAAGATTACGTTCTTTATCTAAAGCTCTGGTAGTTAGCACAGTGTCTGGCCCAAGATTTATGTTCAACACTAGATGAATGAAGAAATAGGCATGGAACCAAGAACAATAGATTCTATTCTGCAGCTAGAAAAGGCAATGTAAAAGTGGTTGGTACGTAAAATTTGGCCCTGGATTCTGCTTTCTATGTGTCAGGATATGTTCTAGGTGTTTTTCATATATGAATACATTTGGTCAGTGCAATTATTCTAAGACATGAGTACTACTTGTATTCATTTCCATGTTAGGAAATTTAGACATAGAGAAGTTTATGTGCCTAAGATCATACATTTTCTTAGTCTGTGTTCCTCTGGAAACAGAGCTTGAAGCAAAGGGTTATGTGCTAAAATTTGATTAGAGAGTGCAAAACCAAGGAAGCAGAAGTTAGGGAAAAGGACTGAGACTACAAAGGGGAGAGTCAATATAAGGTAGCATGATCAGCACTTGATGTCAACTGTTCTGGCTCTCTCAGGACCATCTCTGGAGAGCCTTTATCATGAATGCATTTCAGGACTGTCTATCTATTGAAGGAGGGGAAAGGGGAAGAATTATCCATGGGTTCATGTGTCCAGTGGGCTAAATGTTTTTGCCACATTTATTTCTGGACTGGGCAAGCACAGTTGTCAAAAGAATCCCCTGGCATTTTATGTCCTTTCCTCAACAAGGGTACACCAGAGGAGGCACAGGGGTGTGCAAGCAAATGATTCAAGGTAGAGTTCATTTATTTCCCTCTGGAGCCATTTTGAAGCTTGTGCAAAGATTGGTGCAGCAGGATGATGGATGGAATGACCGGCAAAGGCCCTGGAGAAGGTATGGCAGAAAGAATCTGCGGAGGTGCCTATGAAAAGTTTGATGTGTCCCTCAAATAAATGGTGAAATTCTAATTCAGATGCTAGCGATCTGACTCTAGGTCTTATAGTCCATGCCACCCTTCCATCTGGGTAACAGAGGCCCTTGTCCAATGCTTTAGTGGGGCATACCTCACAGAGATATACCAGGAACAAAATTATGAAAGAACACATCGATGCTTCTATTTCTGATACATCCACAAGTCAAAACATCTGCTTTGTTGACCATATACTGCTAAGGCCCCAGGAAAATACTTGTCCACACTTTTTTTCAGAGTCCTTCACCCAAAGCCATGCTTGAGGGTTGTTGGGCTGCTGACACAAAAGAGTATGAGGGGTAAGTAATCTGCTGAAGCACATAACCAAGAGAAAAAGATTTAAAAATTTGCCAAGTCTTTCAGAGAGCATGACCACAACAAGTTCTTATCTGGGAAAATATAATTTCTGAGCGTTCTAATTTATAATATGGAGGGGGTATTCATAAAGAAAGATTGTAATAATTTTATGTGGTGTGTAAGGTTATTCTCTACATGGCCATCTGGTTCCTACTGAATGTTAGAATTATAGATAGTTTTATTTCTAGAAACTAATTTAGTAGGATTCAATTAATTTTTTAATTAAATTTAAAAACTCAGCTGTATATAAAATCTGGACCTGAAATTATTATATTCATCCAGTATAATTTCTATTTGCCCATAATTTTAGTAGATAATATCAAATGTTTTAGAGAAAAATAACTTTGTAAAGTACATATGAAAGGCAATTAAAGCTAATTTAATTTTTAAATTTGCTTTAATTTATACTTCTTGATGAAGATAATTCAACTATTGTGAACTCTGAATATAATTAAGTGTTATTATTTTAGTTCTTTACATCATTAGATATCATTAGAATATAAATTATGTGAAAATCTTGGTAATATCACAATTCAGGATTTGCTGAAACAAAGGCATAAATAAATGTTTGGAATACATATATAAAAACTTATGAATTATGTATTATTTTAAAGTTATCCAGATGCCTTCAATCAGCAGATATTAAGCCATATGCATTAATAATTGAATTTAGCAATCTATGGTATTTGGCTGACTCAATCACTCAAAAACCATAGATTTAAATACATCTTCAAGTTTGTTATTATTAGTTGTATGTGATAAAACATTGTACTTCACAGTTGGTCAACTATGAAATATAATTTTTCAGGGGACCTAGTGGCTCGATTGATTAAGCATCTGCCTTCAGCTCAGGTCATGATCCCAGGGTCCTGGGCTCTCTGCTCTGCAGGGAGCCTACTTCTCCCTCTCGCACTCCCCCTGCTTGTGCTCTCTTTCCCCTTATCAAATAAATAAATAAAATCTTTTTTAAAAAAGAAATATAATTTTTCAAATATTTAGACATAATGTATGTATGTGCCCCCATTTCTACTCTTGCCCCAGACTTCACAGATATTACGGTTGGTTCTGCCCATGTTTATAGCAAATGCCTGTATTCCGCTCTACCGTACCACACTCCACTCCACCCCACGCCACCCATACAGTACCAACTCTATCTACTCCACTCCGATACTAAACTGCTTCCCTAGTATTTTAGAGATTGGTCCAATTGAGCAATTCTTTCTAGTTACACAGTTATGAAATTGACAAAACTAAGACATTGCTTTAGTGCAAACTATTGACCTGTATTTAAATAGATAATATTTAACTATCCACATACAAATATGAAAATAATTACAGATGATAAGTACTAAATATTCCAACTTATAGTATGGTACAATGTGATACTTTCAGCTCTTGAGGAAAATCCTATTTGAATGTCAGTCACCTCCTCAGTCTCCCAACAGGATTTCATTTAAGTCATCTTAATTAATTCCTCCTGTAAGGAGGAACCCTGCTTTGTCCTCTTCCCTCACTGAATGAATAACTCAGGTAAATTGCCTCAGGTAAATTTCACAAGGCATTTGCTTACTATGTTATTTTTGTGTAAGACAAAATGTTTTCTGGACATGTAGAAATTTTATTAGGTAGTGTTAAAAATATTTCTAAAGGGTTGTAGTTTTACTGATTTTTATATATTCTCTTTTGAATTGATTTCCAATAAGGAGCTTCTGGGGAGGCAGAGGTAATTAAAAGTTATATCACTTTTACCTCAAATGCTATCCCGTCTCTATTTTTCCCTGATGAAGTCGTAGACCCTGGGCACACTTTTTGAAGAGACTCCGTTTATTTGATACCAAGTTGTTGTTTTTATGTTTTTCCCCCATAATTATAATTTTGGCATGTTATACTCAATAAAAATTCGAAGATTATAAAATATTCCATTCTTGATCTTCCTATGAAAGCCAAAGGGGAAGATATAGCTGCTAAGCAATCATCTTGAGAGAATACTCTTATGATAATAAACTCATCTTTAGCCACGAAGTAATTTAAATATATTTTGGTTTTTCCTAACAGTTATATTCTCATCTCTGACTCCATCATAGAAATCTCCCATGATGTATATTTAGGTATTTTGTATTTCTGTATGGTAACGATCTCTTTATTTTTTATCTTTTATATATACAAACTAAAATAAAACCTCCCTATGATATTTTAGTTCTTGCAAAGTTATTTTGCAAAGTTATTGCAACATAATATTTGGTTATTCAAAACTCTATTCACTTATAGGCTATCAATTTATTATATTCTAAGTTAAACTCAGAAATGTAAATACAGTCTTTAATATATTCTCTGAACCCTTCTATCAGAAGTTTAGTATAATGTAGGTTAATTCAAATGAGATAGCAAAGCCACTAATAGGCTAAAGTATTTTTAATAATAATCCAAATATTCACTCTCAAGTATCCATGCAAATGAGATAAAGATTGGCCTAGTAATTAAATATTTATTTTAAAAATCTGCTCTACTTTTTATGATGCACAGATGTATTCTTAACGTTAAATCATGACACAGGAGGGAAATCAGGTATCCAAGCTTGGCAGATTTCTCAATGCCAAGCAACTCTATGTCTCCGAAGATGGTCTCATGAACTTGACCTAAGCCAGATGGAATCACCAGGACAGCTGGGAGGACAAGCATACTGGTGAGGGCAGAGAATCTCTCACCCTTCTGGCTGAATTGGTTCCATAACTCATACTTGAACTATAATTATTTGAAAGTTGAGTAAGAAGTCATGACATCCAGACATCATATTTCTTACAAAATCCTCTCTGGTGCCAGAGGCATATAGAAATTTCCTGCTTCCAGACAGATTGATGCTCATAATCATGACGATTTGTGACACTTACTTGACCTCTTCAAGCTACAAATAATCAGAATATTTGACCTAAAATAAAAACTTTTCAAAGTAAATTAATAAATTTCTTTGGAAAGCTTAAGAGTAATGAAATGTGTGTGTGTGCATGTGTGTGCATTGTTGCTACTGCTCTATATATCTCATTTATTTTAGGTTGTAAGATAACCTCTAATACTAATAATATTTATTTACCTTAAATAGCTATTATTGCAATTATCTAAAGTAATCCCTTTGTGAGGAAAACAACTGCAGACAAATAGATTATGGTTATATGTCTTAGAAGTGGATTGTTCTTTAAAAGAACACATTTTTTTTTGAGAGCTGGCAATCTCCTGCTAAGGTCAAATGAGTTTTAAAGTCAAGTGGTAAAATTAAATGGATGTAAATATTTGGAATGCAAGTTAATACCTAGAAATTTACAAATGAAAATATTTTAGAAGAAATCAGCTAAAATCAGGAATGTTTCATTGAACTCAGATGTAAAAGAGCAGGCAATGCGAAGGGCAAAACACTGGAAGTAATATGTTGCTAGGGTGAAAGAGCAGTTTTATTTACAAGGAGTTCGGAGAATATGACAGTTTACTCAACTGTGATAGATTATTTGTGTTGTCATTTCCAATGCACGATAAATGCAAAGTATTTTCTAATCCGGAGAATATGGAACATCTCAGAATTTCTAGCTACCCCATCATATACTGAGTTCTGGCTACACTGAAAATACCCACCAAATATCTTCTTCTATACCTTTGCACAGAGTAAACCCTTGTACTACCATTTCCTCTTTTTCTTTCAGCCTACAAAATGTCTTCTGATCCAGCAACAGCAAATCTACCTTGACTTCTCCAGGCAAAATGAATTCACTTTTCCATTAGTCAGATTATATGATATTATAATTATTTAATCATAGGTATTAAACTCATTTTTATCATACTTCATAATTATTTGAAACCCCAAACCTCAATATCAAACCACGTATTCCATGACTACAGAAAGCATTTGTGTTCTTTTTTATATCCTCAAAACTTCCATAATACATTTGTATGTAATATTCTTGAATCTCGTTTGTTGAATCCTTGCTGTGGTGTGGGTCTCCAATCATTTTCTTTGTCTGTGTCCCCCACTCTCCCACTATTCTCTCAACTTCCCTAGCTTTCCATCCACACCTTCACCCATGCCACCACTGGATGTGACTCTTATTTCATAAGCTCACATTAAGTTGTCCACTTGGAAGATTTTTTTTGAAACTCAGTTACAGGAGTGCCTGAGGTGGCTCAGTTGGTTAAGCACTTGCCTTCGGCTGAGGTTGTGTTCCAGGGTCCTGGGATTCAGCCCTGTGTGTGTGGCTCCCTGCTCACCGGGGAGTCTGCTTCCCCATCTCCCTCTGCTGTTCCCCTTGCTTGTGCTCTCTCTCTAATAAATAAATAAAATAATAAATAAATAAATAAATAAATAAATAAATAAATAAATAAATAAATAATAAACAAATAAATAAAATCTCAGTTACAAAATTCTGTTATCCAGCTTACTTTTTAAGATTGCAGATAAGACAGTTTTTTAAAAGTCAATAAGCCTATCTTGTAAGAGTCTATAATCTAAACCACATTTTCACATAAATATTTTACACTATATATTACAAGGAAAGAAAAGCAGGTGAATCCACTGGATTGCTGAACCTCCCCTCTCTTCCTCCAAAATATCCTGAATGGCATTAATCAATCAGTGCCTGAGACCTTCAGTGCACCCACAGAGAAGTAGGAATGCACATGTCAGTTTGTATACTAAATTTCTATAAAATGTGACTTCTTTCCTTTTTATCTTAATGTAAAATAAATATAAATAAAAGTTTTATTTTTATGTCAACACATTAGAAGCTATTAGTTAAAAATGTTCTCTCTTAATATTTGCATTATGCTCCACAAAGGATATGATAGGGTTATGTTGAAAAACACCCTTAACTATAGTATAAGAAAGTAGATGGAGAGGCACCTGAGGAGCTCAGTCAGCTAAGCATCTGCCTTTCACCCAGGTCATGATCCTGGGGTCCTGGGATTGAGCCCCATGTCAGACTCCCTGCTCAGCGGGAGTCTAGTTCTCCCTCTGTCTCTCCTGCTTGTGCAAACATATGTGCGTTCTCTCACTCACTTAAATAAATAAAGTCTTTTTTTAAAAAAAAGTAGAATGGAAAAGAATTCAGAGCAAACACAATTTTCCCCAGTGTTTACTTTTTATTTTCTTGTGGCTATTTTTTAAAACAGCTTTATTTGAGATACCTTCTATACAATTCACCAATTTAATGGTTTTTAGTATATTTATAGAGTTGTTCAATCATCATTACAATCAATTTTAGAACACTATCATCATCTCACAGAGAAACTCTGTACCCATTAATAGCCACTCCCCATTTTCCAGCAACTTTTACCCTCCCCTGTCCCACCCCTAGGCAACCAACAATCTACATTCTCTTTCTATTTGTCTTTTCTAGACATTCCACATAAATGGAATCTCAAAATATGTGCTCTTTAATGAGTTTCTTTTAGTTAACATGTTTTCAAGGTTCATCCATATGTAACATGTATCTACATTTCATTTCTTTTTAGCCTAATAATATTCCATTCTACAGATATACCATTTATGTACCAGTTGATGGATATTTGGGTCCTTTACACATTTTAGCTATTATGAATAATGCTGCTATGAACATTCATGTACAAATGTTTGTATGGGCATATATTTTCATTACTCTTGGGTATATATACCTAGGAGTGGAATTGCTAGGTCATATGGTAGCATATGCTAAACCTTTGGAGGAACTGTTAGACTGTATCATTTTACTTTTTTCTACATTTTTTTCCCACCAGCAATGTATAAATGTTCCAATTTCTTCACATACCCACCAACATTTGTTATAATTTTATTATAGTCATCTTGGTGGGTGTGAAGAGATATCTCACCTTGGTTTTGATTTGTATTTCCCTGATGGTTAATGGTGTTGAGCATCTCTTCACATGCTAATTGCTAATTAGAGTATCTTTGCAGAAATGCCTATTCAGATACTTTTCCCTTTGTAATTGGGATACCTGTGTTCTGATTATTAGGTTTTAAGAGTTCTTTATGTGTTATAGATACTAGTCCTTTGTCAGATATATGATTTGCAAAATTACTGCTATTCTGTGGGTTTTCATCTCACTTCCTTGATAGTGTCATTTGAATATGAAGCACATAAATTTTTACTTTTGCTAATATCCAACTTATCAATATTTCTTCTTTTGTTGCTTGTCCTTTTGGTGTCATATTTAAGAAGCCACTGTCTAATCCAAGGTCACAAAGATCTACACCTAGGTTTTCTTCTAAGAATTTTACAGTTTTAGGTCCAATAATTAGGTCCTTAGTCCATTTTGAGTTAGTTTTTGTATTTAAGGTGAGTTCTACTTGTTTAAAAATATATAATATAACTAAAAATATATATTTGGCCTTTGTCCTTGGTTCCTGGCACATATCTCCTAAGTCTTGAAATCCCGAGTGATAAGTGTCTTGTATGCTTATAATATGACTGATAACTGTGGTCTCTTGGGTAACCTCAGAATCAGGACCGGTCTCCAAAAGGACCGAGGCATGATTAGAGAGTTGTGATTATCAGCCCCATCTCACAAACCTCCAGGAAGCAGAGAGGGGCTAGAGACTGAATTCAATCACTAATGGTCAATAATTTATTCAGTCATGCTTGTGTTATGAAACCTCCATAAAAACCTCAAAGTGATGGTGTTCAAAGAGCTCTTGAGTTGGTAATATATTGACATGTTTTGAATGTCCTGTGCATGAGAGAACATAGAAGCTCCTTGCACCCACACACTCCCCCATATGCTACCTCATGCATCTCTTCTATTTCTTTTTCCTGAGTTGTGTCCTTTATAATAAGCATAAGTAAGCTTAAGCAAATTGTTTTTTTGAGTTCTAGCAAATTATTGGACCTAAGGAGGAGGCTGTGGGAACCCTCAAATTTATAGCTGATTGGTGAGAAGTACAAGAGACCTCTGGAACCGTTGACTGGTGTCTGAAGTGGAGGTAGTCTTGTGAGACTAAGGCCTTAACTAGCAGTGATGGCACTAATTTCAGAAACTAAGTTTCAGAATTCAGTTGAATTGTTGGACACTCAGCTGATGTTAGAGAATCAAAGAATCACAGAACTGTAATCTTTTTTTTTGAGAGAGAGAGAGAGACATAGAGAGAGAGCATATGGGCACACGCACATGCATGTACACATTGGCACGCATGAGTTGGGGAGGGGCAAAGAGGGAGGGAAAGAGGGAATCCCAAGCAGGCTCCATGCCCAGTGAACCTCCCAGGCACACTGCAATGTTGTTTTGACTGTTATTAGGCACCTGACGGGATGAGCACTGGGTGTTATGCTATATGTGGCAAATCGAATTCCAATAAAAAAAATATACAAAAAAAAAGAAACTTATTTTCCTCCTTCTCTCTCTCTCACTCTCACTCCCTTTCTCTCTCTCTCTTTCTCTCTCTCATAAAAGCAAATTAAGTACTATAGTAGAAACAATAGTGCTTAACAAAATCCATTTGCTCTCCTTTACTTCCTAACCCCAATGCAATTAAGGGCCAATGGATCAGAGAGCAGCTCAGGCCACGAAAAGCCCATCAATTGTTTCTCAGTCTCTCTTCCCTGCTCTTCAGACTTCAGAAGATCTTTCCTGAGATGTCATACTGGCCATAAGCCCAGTCCCTAAGTGATTATGTGGGTAGAGGCCTTTGCTGACCTATGTTAGATACATAGTATGAATAATAAATACACCTTTATTGTGTTAAACTACAGTTTTTATTTAGTTTAATCTGTTTCAGCTGTCACAGAATATTGTAGCCTATCCTAACATAGGTCATTCTACTAATAATTTTCCATTAGCTTTAAACTCTCAAGAGGTAGAACAGCTTTCATGGGGTAGTTTGGTAAAACTGCTTGCCTCTGCTTATTTAACAGAATGACCTTAAGAGTATGATAATTTTTAAGTTACAAAATATCTTACATAAGTAAGATAAATTTTCTTCCTGGTAGTCCTGAGTTAAGCAGAGTTGTATTAATATCCAGACTTTACTGATAAGGGAACGGGTTTAAAATGGTTAAGGAAATTAACCACCTAACATTGCATACCTAGCCAGCAGCACATTTGTCCTACAAATTTTGATCTATTTCCTCCTGGTGAATATAGTTTTTGAAGCCCTGGGGTTTTCAGGACTTCTAGGACCTTTCTTTCTAAAAAGTTTACTTATGATTTTTTTGTTTCTGAATAAATTGCTTTTTCATGTTGTTTGATCATTTATTTCAAACAAATAATACATTCAATCACAGTATGGGTCCAATAGATAATGACTAGGTTATCCTCAAGCTTTTTTCAAAGGTTATCTGTGAGGTCTCACAGAATCAAATGTGATCATGGGCCATAGGTTGGTTATCATCATTCAGAACAGGTGGTTTTGTTTTTTGTGGGTTTTTAAAAAAATTATGTAAGTTCATTTCTTTTAGTGTACTTGTCTGGTTTTGGTATCAAGCTAATGCTGGCCTTATAAAATGAGTTGTTAAGTGTTCCCTTCTCTTTAATTTTTTGGAGGAGTTTGAAAAGGATTGGGTTAATTCTTTTTTGAATGTTTCATAGAATCACCAGTTGAAGCCATCTGGTCTCAGGCTTCCTTTGTTAGGATATATTGCATTACTCATTCAATCTCCTTACTCATTATTATTCTATTCATATTTTCTATTTCTTCATGATTCAATCTTGGTAAGCTGTATGTTTTTAGGAGCTTATCCATTCTTTAAAGCTATCCAATTTGTTGGTATATAATTGCTCATAATAATCTCTTATAGTCCTTTGCATTTCTGTGGTATCAGTAGTAAGGTCTCTTTCATTTATAATTTTATTTAGCTCTTTTTTTCTTCTTAGTCTAGATAAAAGTTTGTCAGTTTTGTTGATCTGGGACACCTGGGTGGTTCAGTGGTTGAGCATCTGCCTTCGGCTCAGGACGTGATCCCAGGGTCTGGGATCAAGTCCCACATCAGGGCTCCCTGCAGGAAGCCTGATTCTCCCTCTGCCAATGTATCTCTCATGAATAAATAAATAAAATCTTTTTTAAAAATTTGTTGATCTTTTCAAAACACCAATTCTTTGTTTTGTTGACTTTGTGAATTATTTTCTTGTCTGTATGTATGTACGTATGTATGTATGTATTTTGAAAGATTTTATTTATGTATGTATTTGAGGGAGAAAGAGTGCATGAGCAGGGGGGAGGGGCAGAAAGAGAGGAAAAGAGAGAATCCCAAACAGACTTCATGCCCAGCCCAGAGGCTGACATAGAAGCCCGACAGAGGGCTCGGCTCCATCTTGTGATCCTGAGATCACGACCTGAGCTGAAGTCAAAAGTGTTTGCTCAACTGAATAAGCCACTTATTTTTGCTCTAATCTTTACTATCTCCTTCTTTCTGCTAGCCTGGGTTTTAGTTTGTTCATTTTCTAGTTCCTTGAGGTATAAAGTTAGGTTGTTTACTTGAGAGCTTTCCTTTATTTTATGTATTATGACTATAAATTTTCCTCTGAAGTATATAACTGCTTCTGCTGTATCTCATAAGTTTTAGTATGCTGTTTCCAAGAAATAGAGAGTATCCAAGTTGGAAGGGAAAAATTAAAATTTTCTGTTTGCAGATGACATGATCTTATGCATAGAAAACCCTAAAGATTCCAGTAAATGACTGTTAAAACTAATAAACAAATTTAGTGAAGTTACATGATATAAAATCACCATACAAAATCAGTTGCATTTCAATATACTAACAGCAAATGACCTGCAAAAGAAATTAAGAAAGCAGTCCCATTTACAACAGCATCAAAAACAATATACTTAGGAATAAATTTAACCAAGGAGGTTAAACATCTGTATACTGAAAACTATAAAATACTGGTGAAAGAAATTAAAGAAGATACAAATAAATGGAAAGATGTTTCACATTCATGGATTAGAAGAATTAATATTATAAAAATGTCTATGCTATCTAAAGAAATCTACAGATTCAATGCAATTCTTATAAAAATTTCAGTGGCATTTTTCACAGACTAGAGAAACAATTGTAAAATTCATGTAGACATACAAATGATCCCAGATATCTAAAGCTATCTTGAGTAGAAGAACAAAGCTGGGGCATCATACTTCCTATTTCAAACTATATTGCAGAACTATGGTAATCAAAGCCACATGGAACAGGCATAAAAACATACCATTGGAACAAAGTAGAGCCACAGAAATAAACTCACAGACATATGGTCAACTAATCTTCAGTCAGGGTGCCAAGAATACAAAATGAAAAAAGAGTAGTTTCTTCTGTCGATAGTGTTGGAAAAACCTAGATACCCACATGTAAGAAGAATGAAACTGAAAATTATCTTACATTATACACAAAAACCAATTCAAAATGGATTAAGACTTAACTAGAAGATCTGAAACTAAACTTCTAGTAGAAAAAAAAAAAACAGGAAAAAGTTCCTTGACATGAGTCTTGGCAGTGATTTTTTGGAAATTACACCAAAAGCAAAGGTGATAGAAGCAAAATTAAACAAGTGGGACTACATCAGACTAAAAAGCTTCTGTTTGGCAAAGAAAACAACAAAATGAAAAGACACCCAACAGAATAGGATAAAATATTTGCAAACGACATATCTGGTAATGGGTTAACATGTAAGAAACCATTGCAACTCAATAAGAAAAGTAACCATATTCTTTAAAAAGGCAAAGAATCTGAATAGATGTTTCTCCAAAGATGACATACTACTGTCCAAGAGGTATATGTAAAGATGCTCAACATCACTAGTCATTAGGGAAATGCAAATCAAAACCACAATGAGATCATCTCACAACTTTTTTTTTCTTTTTTTTTCATCTCACAACTTTTATAATGGCTATTATTTTCTTTAAAGATAGTAAGCCAAAAATAAAAAAGATAAAGATAGTAAGCATTGGCAGAGGTGTGGAGAAAAGGGAACACTGGTACGTTTTTGGTGGGAATGTAAATGAATTCAGTCATTATGGAAAACAATATGGAGTTTCCTCAAAAATTAAAACTAGAATTGCAACAAGATCCAGCAATGCGTGGTGGTTGCTAGGGGTGAAGAGGAGGGGAAAATAGGGAGGTGACAATCAAAACATACTAGATTTGTTTCACAATAAGTTCTGGAGACTTCTAGTAATACAGCATAGTGCCCTAAGCCAACAGTACTGTATTGTATACCTAAAATTTGCTTGTTAAGTGTTCTTATCACATGCACATAATAATAATTAATAATTATTAATAATAAAAGAAGGTTAGGAGGAAACTTTGGGAGATAATGAATGTATTGTTCATGGCCTTGATGGTGATGGCTTTACAAGTGTCTACTTATCCCCCACTTCACTGAGTTATGTATTTTAAATATGACAGCTTTTTATATGTCCATCATGCTTCCATAAAGTGATTTTAAAAAATAAATTATGCAGGGGCACCTGGGTGGCTCAGTCCGTTAAGCGTCTTCCCAGGCTCAGGTCATGATCCCAGGGTCCTGGGACCAAGCTCCATTTGGGCTCCCTGCTCAGTGGGGAGTCTGTTTCTCCCTCTCCCTCTGCCTCTCCACTCCCACTTGTGCTCTCCCTCTCTCAAATAAGCAAATAAAATATTAAATAAATATATAAAAAGATGGGTTTGTGGGATCAAGTTATGTATAATGTAAGGCAGAGCATTATTCCACAAAGATGTGGGTTCCTCTTACTCACCCATCCATCCAAATAGTGAAGAAACTAAATGCAATTAGAGACAGCCCTTTCCAGAAGGTTGAATATTAATTGTGTAGTTATAAAATATTGTGTCATCATCTAATATTTGAAGAATTAAACTCCTTGTCAAATATTTAATATTAAATATTTAAAATATTAAATCTAATTCTTAAAGGCTTTCTCTTCTTTTCCAAAGAGATGAACAAGGTTGACAAGAGGCACAGCAGTTTATGTACTGTGCTGTTCTGAAATTTATTCAATACTGAATTACCATGTGAAGTCAGTGAGTGGTAAAGGGTTTCCAAGCAAGGAAGCCAACTGTGTTTACAATTCTCTCACTTAATGGACTAAGCAAATGCATTCATGAGCTTAGTCCCTGAAAATACAAGTGTCATACATTGCATCCAAAAATTATATACAGTGAGATATTAATAGTTTGGGACTCACTGAATTAAATAATACTTTTCCACTGAACTGCTTCTCAAGATGTTTATTGTGCTATGTGTATTTTGAATCTCCCCTAAGAAGATAAAGCCTAAAACATCTAATGTTATTTGACAGTACAAACTTATTTTTGTGGAGTATCCATGATGGAACACAATTTGAGGAATGTAAATGTATTGAATATAACTGAGGTGGGAATACGGTCACCTTACATACTCATTAATTCTGAAAACTGGCAAGCTACTTGATTCCTGGACTTCCGCTAACGGTACTACTTCTGCCTGTTTCATGAGGAGGTTAAGGAGATAATAATATCCACATAGAACTGTTCATATGCATCATTATATGCTCATCACCAAGTATAGTGCTGCTATATAGTGAATATTCAATAAATATTTATTGGACATGTCAGTAAAACAGCATGTTTATATACATAACACATAACTAGATAATTATAAAGTACTTGACAAGTATAAAATAGTATCTCATAATATTAGAATGACTCATCTTGACTTGAAAATAATTTCTAAAGTTTTATCTCTGCCATTATAATTTGGGGTGACTCATGATTTTTTTCACTGTGTAAAGAGGCATATAATTAGCCACTCCTAATGACTACTATTAGAGTCAAGTTTTACTTTAGCAATAATCTTGGAAAGAGAACAGTAGTTGAATATGAAAAAGTATAGGAAAATTATGATAGGAAGAGACCTATATTATAAAATGCTATTAGTATGGATCTTTTTTAGTTTTTACATGGTCTCTGTGTAGCTCAATAATAACTACAAAAAAACAAGATGGAACATTTTTGTGGCAGGTTACTGATGATGACATAAGTATTTTAAGGTACTAAGAATGAATGGAGATAGTTACAGTAACAAAACTTATAGTCAAAAGGATTGCATTTAGGTCTGGATTTTTCTAACATGGTTTTTCATTAGAACTCTTTATGCTTTTACTTTCCTGCACTACTATTGTAGCTTCCTTTCTTCCTCTAGCTACTTAATATATTCACCTGCACTGTTAGATCTCTCAAACAGCATTTATTTCAACGATCTTGACTTGTTTCAATTAAAAAAAATAAAGTTATGGAAAATAAGCCCTGAAGAGCCTATGTTTTGAATGTTTGGCCAGTTAGAGCGTTTTCATAGTCATCATTTCAACCTCAAGAAAACTGCCTTTCAAGTACTTTATATGACGTTCCTGAGAACTTTTTGATTTTGACCAAATTATTGAATATATTGGTTACCAGTTCAGGAGCAGGTTTGTGAAGGCAGCATGCCTTTATTCCAGATATAAATCCCCGAAGAAATCAGCCATGTGTGCTAGTTATATCCACAGGGATGTAACTGATGGAAAACTTGTAAAGAAACAGACAAAAATTGTTTTTTGAAAGTGAGAACAAAAATTAACATCTGATTTTAAAGATACATTTATATTTCATTACTTCAAATAAATTATAATTCATGAGAATGGAGATGGAGCGCTCCAGAGAAGATGAAAAATAGTATCACATTGTTTTTTCTGGTCTGAAGCCGAAGTACACTTGTGCAGCTGTGGAAAAAAAAGGGGGGGGTGGGGCGTTCAAAGACTCTCAACAGGCATGCTTCAATAAGACATCCTACTGTTCTAGAAAATGCCTCAACAGAAAGGTCAATTTTTAAGAAATCATTCAAAGGAATAAGCCAAACTTAAAAGAAATTTGTCTGGGATCCTTGGTAACCTTACTTTGCCCCTTCTGAGTTGATTCTGTTTCATGTCAGAGACACACTAGACAAGTGGATGTGAAAGAGAAGGGCATTTGAGCTTTCTTGGCTGATCCACCACAGCCATTCTTAGCAATGCTTCCTCCATTGTCAACACTTCAAACAGAAACCATAATATGAATATCACCAGTGAGAGATTTGGAAAATGCACCACATCAATGACTTACTCTCCTGCCTCCCTCCCCCAACACCCGCTACCCTCCCCCCAAGACAACATGAGAGCTTACTATCACGATACTGTAAGAGAAGTTTTGGACAAATTAAGAGTCCCCGCCAAGCCTCACTGTTACCGTATCCAGTGACATCCTGGCCTTTTGCAACAAAGCCTTTAACAATGAGTTTTGAGTCAGCATTCCAACTCCTGAAAGCATGTTAGGGAATTTTATTTTTTATTTATTTTTAAAAGGTTTTTAATTTTTTTAAATAATCTCTACACCCAACATGAGGCTTAAACTCACAACTCTGAGATCAAGAGTCACCTGTTCCAGCAACCAAGCCAGCATGTTAGGTAATTTTAAATAAAAGTCAGTTACCTGTTAAGTGTTCAGTACATTCAGGATTTTCTTTGAATATTCTTCTGTCTACAGGTACAGCAGGTAAGAAACTACAATCATACACTGATGTCAAAACATTAAGAAAAAGGAAAGAGAAATTTTCATTGGATAACAACACTGTGCTTCAAAAGGAAACACATATTCTGATTGTTAAGTCACTGCTATTTCTACTGCATCATGCTTCCCCCTACCACAAAGATGAGTTTTCTCTATACTATTATCGATACTGGAAAATTGCCAACTACTTTGTTCTTTTGGTTCACTGAACTAGGAGTTTTATACGCATTATTTAATATATAATGATTAAAAACTCCCTGTTTTATTTTAGCACCACGGCTCTCCTCTTAGGGTTTGCAGATAGATATACATATCCAGAATCTATGTATCTACATATCTTTATTCCAGACAGCTCTGCTCCCAGGCCCGTCCTTTCTCCTCTCATTCAAGAAAGGAAGCTGAGAAATTCCAATAGTCGGTTCTGGAAAGGTTCGAATGAGATGCCATATCATACCAGGACAATTTGAACAAATTTCCAGTCACTTTCACTGGCTCTACCCTTTTTTTTCCCACTCTGGTCCATCCAGCATACCATTCTCAGACAGATAATTCAAAAACCTCACTTTCATTGCTTAATCACTTGATGAAGAACCGACCTGGACTCTCATTTCCTACCACAGCATGTTCACATACATCAGCCTGACTTCAGCTCTCTGCATAAATAATGTAGCCACAACATATGTCCCACTCTTCTAGAACAAATGGCAGTCTTTCTGAATGAAAAACGTTCCTCGCCTTCTCCCTTTATCAGTTATATTTATTTCCAGTTCTGTGATTTAGTTTTGGCTGCCACTCTCCAACCTAGATGCTTTTCTTTTTGTTCTTGAACTAAATAAAACTATTGTTCACGACTCCTCTCTTCTGGAAACTGGAGAGAGAACCCCTCTCTCTATTACAATTTCACTTGGAGTGAGTGACACACGGCTGGTCACTTCATTTTTGACTAAGGTTGTCCTGACCCTTAGTTTTCTTCTTCTGTACTTACCGTAACCTGTTCATGGGACTATGTCTAGCCAATAATCATGTTGTTGGTTTGGGTGCCTACCACTGGCTATCTAATTAGAAGGATCTCTATATGTGTTTATTTTTTTTAAAGATTTTATTTATTTATTCATGAGAGACACACAGAGAGAGTCAGAGACACAGGCAGAGGGAGAAGCAGGCTCCATGCAGGGAACCCGACGTGGGACTCAATCCCGGGTCTCCAGGATCAGGCCCTGGGTTGAAGGCGGCGCTAAACCGCTGAGCCACCCGGGCTGCCCTGTACGTGTTTTATTTTAGCAAAAATATTTCTTACTCAAGATGAAAAGTAGAGAGAAAATCTCTCTTTACCTCTCTGCCCTGCCCCCCTCTCTCATCCTGTCTCTCTCTCTGGACAAACTGCACAGATTTTGAGTGAAGGCAGACAAGAGCTACCCATGTGTCTTCCCACTAGTTACTGATGAGTTACTAAAACCCATTTCCTCCTGTGGATAACAAGAATGGCATCTAATTCATGCTTCATGTAAGAAGGAAATAATACAATATATGTGAGGCCATTAGCACTATTCCCAGCATAGAGTTCGTACTTGGTAAATGGTGTCTTTTTTTCTAATTTAGGAGGGAAAATCAGTCTAATGATTAAAAGAATAAACCATAAGAAACACAAACCTAGCTTCAAATTCTAGCACTATCATCTATTAATTTGCTAAGTTCTCTTAACCTCTCTGTTCCTTACTTTTTCACTTTCAAACATTTGGGTAATAATTTCTGACAAACACTGGGAAGATTGAATGGGTAATAAAGATGTGACCAATATGTGGACAAGCATGATGTGTGCTTACTGTGATCACCAGGTAAATTTAATGGGAGACTGGGAGACAATATACCTTCTCTGATCCCTGGAGGGAACACTCCGCTTCCCCTGCTTTTCCTCTCATTACAGGGGATTCAACTATGACTATAAATTGAAAACACAGACTCAATTCAGTCACCAGAATGTTTTGTCTGATGTAATAGTGAAAACTACAAATATGATTTAACATGTAACCTAACCCTCAACCATCCGGCACCTGTCTCAGGCTGGAGCTCACAATGGCTCGAGGGCTCTCGGTCTTCTCCCTTCCCATCCACCCATTCTCTCAGGCCTCAGCTGCATTCCAAAATCCCAGCTGAAGAGAGTGAAAAGAAGTAACATCTGAGGTCTTTCTGCTTTCTGGTCTGGCAGATAGTTAAGGCTGGCAGCAATTAGTAGAAGGCCATGCAAATGTTTACAGCTGCCCCTTGTCTTCATAGTTGCTTTACGGAGTTATTTAAATCTTCTCCTTGGCCAATCTCTCTCATGATTCTCTTGGTCTCAGAAGATACATTTCTATTGTAGGGCCTTGGCTCCTGCCTTCGCTACTACTTACCAACTGAACCTCCTTCCCCTGGAATCTTCTCATGCCTCCAGAAGCTCCAAGACAGATCTTGGAAGACCTAAGATAATCCTATACCAGGGCTCTCTTCCAGATGGCCCACAGCCACCTCTCAAGCTTCATTCCTTGTTTCAACAAACCAGATCACCTCCCTTCGATCCTGGTTAGCCTCTCTTTAAGCTTACAGAAGTAGGAGGTGGATCTAAGCCAGAGTCCAGTGCAGCTTCCTCAGGCATGAGTCAAATATCAGGCCTTTGTGGCCTCCTTGAGTCCTTATCTTCCCAACCACAAAAGGATGGGGGACTCATAGCAAGGGGACTGCTGTCTCTGAAGGGGTTTCTTTATGAATATTTTCTCTCTAACCTACTTTTAGATCTTTTTCTGGCCAAAGGATCTAAGACGTATGGAATAGGTTCCTAGAGCTACTTCCAATGCCCTCATATGGTTGGCAAGTTGCTTCACACTCACCTTGGTATCCCAGCAGGTACTCTGACATCTGCCCTGTTGTACTCCAATCAAACTGAGGAAGAAGGAAAACTGAGGAGGAATCCTGTTATTATTCATAAAGCATAGAGCAGTACCTGGCACTGGGACTGGCTATAGAATTTCCTGAGCCAGACAGATGGGTATTCAGCTCCTCTTGTTCACAAATTATTAAGGATTTCAGGATAATGCTAGGAAAGCATAAAACCACCCGTCTAAGCGCAGGGCCCTGTGTGATGGCACAAGTGACATGTCCATGAAGTCAACCCTCAAAAACACGTGGTAGAAATAGTCATTGCTGTCAGTCCTTTGGTTCATATCCCAAATAATCCCATTCTGCTCAGATGTGCCTAAATGGTCCTAGCAGCACTGAGACTTTATTGATAATCCATTACCAAAGACCCCGCTGTGGCACATTTGTGCACAGCTCAGAATAGATTTCATGCTGAAACAAAAACCAGTCAATTTAGATCTGAACCGACTTCCCCCAAATTTACTGGCTACTTCCCTGATAAGAAAAGGGGGCTTATTAATATCCTCTGTAATTGCTTCTTCCCAGTTCCAGTCAGTTGCAGAAAGCAGAGATGTGTGTGAAAGGCACATAAAGCACCACTACCTATACTGGTAGACTCTTTGTTTCAGCTTTGAAAAAATAATAACAGAGCAACAAGAGAGAAAACGAGTCCTCTAATCAGAAATATTGAGGATGAAAGCACAATGTGCCATCCATCAAAGCACCTAATGCGTGTCATTATTTCCATTAAAGCATTTTGTATTGGGAAAAAATAAGACATTTCTTGGAAGGGGACGGTTTGCCTCTCTAATTCAATGGCACAGAATCCGGCATCCCCGAGGTAAGGTGCAGCAGGAGCTCAGAGTCAGCGTGGAGATGTAGCCACTGCGGAGACCATCCATCTCCCTGACATAGGCAGGGCCTCATTGTGTGGCTGCCAGACAGTCAGCTGAGATGACAATGTCACAGAATACAGAAAAGCAATCCATGTCGTTGGGCTCGTTTCTGCTCTTACCTATGAAGAGTTCCATAAAGCAACTCAGGAGAGCATTATTCCGAGGCAAAGCAATGGAGATTAGGTCCGTGGCTGTCATAACCAATGCAGGTGGTCAAGGAGTTAAGTGAACACCGCACAGCGAGCGTGCGGAAGCTCTAGGTGTTAGCAGTGATGCGAGCACTGCATCTTTTTCAGAGCAATATTTTCTGCTGCAGATGCTGAGTCAGATCAGCTGCCTCTGGAGATTGATGACACCCCAGCCTCTCCCATTCCTTGAATCCAAAAAAAAAAAAAAAAAAAAAAAAGAAGAAGAAGAAGAAGAAGAAGACCAAATGTGCCTGATAGAAAAGACATCACTTGGTCATCATTGAAAAGGTAATTAAAATGATGGTGTGTATATGGCTTCCCCCCTGATCAAAAAACAAGAAAAATACAACAAGTAATCTGGAACAGGCCAACCCAAGGAGGACTTGAAGGGCTTTGCATAGATCAATATAGCAAAAAGGGCTAGGGGATGGTCTTTTGAGGACGTGGGACAAGGAAATAGTTTAGGCCAGTCTCAAATAAGGGGCATCTAAGGCTAGATTAAACCTGTCCCTTAGCATCCCTCACTGCCATTATTTGGAGGATCACCTGGTTTACTGCTATGCTTTGGGATATATGATTTGACCTGTGACCTCTAAATCTGCATAATATGATTTTTCTTAAAAGGATCTCATACTATAGAAGAAGCCACACCTCCCCCAACTCCCCCACCTGTTGTTTGAAACAGGACTTCTTTCAGGAAAGAGGGCAATTAGTGCAAAATCTATCAGAAGGCGTCTCAACCTGTCCTCCAGTCTCCAGCCAGGAGCTCCCTGGAAGGAGGCCATGCAACTCTCATTATTTGTTAGGCCACGGCCTATTTTTCCAGCCTGTTGTATAAGACAAATCCATTGCCTCATTCCTCATAGCCTCTCTACAAAGGAAAAAGCAGACAGATCTTCCCAAACTCAGACAGAATATTGTGCACAGCCAAGTGGGCTGAAAAAGCACGCTGCCAAATTGGCTAGCACAGTCCCACGTATCGGTCTCTTTCCAGAGTTTCAGCAACAACAACAAAGATGCTGACCCCCAAGAAATGAAAAAGAGAGCTCATATGCTTCTATTTGGACAGAATTAGGGCCCTGAAAAGCAAGCAAGAGATGTTGCCATCAAACTTTTCAGTGCTCTTCAGAAGGATCACAGCAAGGCCCGGTAACCAATATTAAAAAAACAAAAAAAAACAAAACGAAACAAAATGGAAACGGAAAAACTATCAAGCCTGAACTATAAGTCAGATAGGTAGATGAGTGCTGAAATGGTGTAAGTCCTCGCCACATAGAGGACAAGGCATTTACACACACGAGGGGGTCATAGGTCAAGCTCTGCTGCTAAAGCATTACCATTTCTCACAAGCATAATATGATTGTTAGAATCCTAATAAACAATTAATAATAGCCACTACTCTTTATGAGCTGACCAAGTGTGACGCACCATGATAAGCCCTATCCCTGGCTTATCTCATCCTCACCCCAACCCTGAAATTATTCCAGACCCACAGCTGAGAATACTGAAGTTCAGAGGAGTTCAGATTCTTGCTCCAGCTAATAGTGGCGGAGTCAGCCCTCGAGGTCAGTACAGACCAATGCAAAGGTCTTCCGCGGTAAAACCAGTTCCCATTCACTTCAGCTGCTCTGAAAATCATCAGCTGTGACTTTGATCCTCATTGGTTTCATCAGTACTTGTGGTATGTAATAAATTTCTATAACAGATGATATATTTGCCCTCAGAGAATTAAAAATCCCAAAGAGGATCTTCTAGAAATGAATTTAATTTGGGGGGGGGGGAAATATCTTTGAGATGATCAACAATTAGGGAAGAACTGGAATAGAACCACAGCACTTCAGGTATTCCCTCATCCACCCCAGCAGTGGATCAACCTCTCCCCCTCCCCCCTTTTCTCTCTCTCTCTCCCTCCCTCTCTCTCTTCCTCTCTTCCTCTCTCTCATTCATTTGTTTGATCACAGCACTCCTATGCCCATGCTACACAATGTGAAGGCTGACTCCCATCTGCCCTCTTTTCTCAGAGACCAATAGTGAGGCATTCAGACTGCAGGGATCACACCCCCAGTGGCTGCAGGGCCTCTGGTGGCAGTCAAGAGATTGGAAACTCTACAATCTCAAAACACTCCATCAAGCCATTCAGCCAGTGGCATTTCACATAATGCTACATGATTAAAGACCATGAAGGTTAAACATTCTAACCAGACACATATGTCTAGCAATGGTCTTTTGAAAACCCCCATTCTGAGGAACCATCTGGACATTCCAGGTGATCTCCATGCCTACTGATGGGGGTCTACTCCATCATACATAATAGTTTGTGTAATCCAGCAGAGAGTGTATTTGATGGCCTCTTTTGTTTTAGCTTCTTTAAGAAGAGAGCCAAAGATTGGCTTCACTTTCATCAAAAGAGTATTGTTACACATAGATAAGAATGCCCTGGCTCTTTAAGAGTTTTAGAATTTAGAACTTGTTCCTGAGTAGTGTAAGGAGTTAGATTCTAAGTGAGACTCTGAAGACTAAGGATAACTCAGACAATGGATGCTGAAATGACACAGGGCTAAATTTTAGCTGAATGCAGGGAATACCCTTCTAACAGCAAGAATAGTACAGGGTTTGAATAGATTCCCTGGCTCTCAGAGAGTGAGATATTCATAAAATCTGAGTCAGACAAGATCTTAGTAATTGTCTCTCCAGCACACTCTTTCTACAGAGGAGGAAAAGTGCCAAAGGCTGGGGGCTTGAAGACGGGACCTCAGATTCCTGGACTTTAGATTTACAGGACAGAGCATTTTCCTCAAAAACAAACGGGATACGCTCAGAGGCTTGATTAAACTTTGTTCAGAATGTTACAGTTTAGATAGCAGAAAAGGGCTCAAGGAATATTTTCAACTCTCATAGTCCATGATATTGTAGCTAACTACCTGGGATAAATGGTATAATGCTGGTAGGTGATGATACACTAGATAACTTTAAGATTTCTCCATCATCCTAACACTATATAGACAGAAGCACCATCTGTTATTTTTAAAAAAGAATACATCCAATAAAAATCACCTAAAGAGAACTCCTATCTGTCTGTAATCTATCTACCTGTCATCTATGTATGTATGTACGTGGATATATGTATATTGTGTGTGTATATATATGTATATATACACTTCATGTGTGTATATATATTACATATGCATTTATATATGCATTTATATATACATATTCATATAACTTTGTTTTTCTACAGAACGTTGCGAATACAGAAGCAAAATGCAATGTTATCCTGATCATTTTATTAAATTACCTAAATAAACATTGTGCTAATAAAGAGTGCTACCCCAATTCTCTTTTAGGAAATAATTTTTTCACACATTTGTTTTTTTAGTACATAGTATAAGATCTTCCAAAGAATGTTTAATTTGAGTGAAGACTTACCTGTTAGACACAAAATGGATTTTCATAAATTGTCTCTGAAATGCAATGCCTTGCAATGGGCCAGAGCATTCATCGATTTAATATTTGAGGTTTGGAAACTGAAAAACGAACTCTAGAAGCCAATGTCATTTTATCATGTTCAATTTTGCTGAGTCATGAATATAAAGGTCAGTATGCAAAAAAGGAATCACTTAAGCAGATAAATGAGATTGTACAACAAACGCTTTTGCTGAGATTCAATTGAATTCAGCCAAGAGTTTTGAACTTCTATTCTTTCACATTATCAGCGAAGCAGTATTTCTCATTAAGCTTCTGAGGGACCACTTAAACATTTCAGTAATGCTTTATTCCATTTTACAGGGACAATTATATGCCATATTAGCAGTCATGAATCTGAGGTTTCCTGAAAAAAAATAAACAGTCTTTGTGGAAGTCCAGGGCCTGATATTAATTTTGCAATAAAAGAAAGAAAATTTTTGAATAAAAATTTAGAATCAAATATAATCTTGCCAGTTTTCAGTGTTTATTTAAACATACATACATATCATCTACTATCCTTTCCTTGAAACATTATTTATATGGCTATATTTTTGTCCATAAATTTTGAATGGACAGTAAAATCTTGCCACTTTTAGAATCAAATTCATTCTGACACTAGAACACTGACTAAACCTGTTATTTGTCCATTTTCACTTAAATTTCTTTTTCTCCATTATGCTATATTCTCTAAATTTCACCTTCCTTTTTTTCATAAATTGAGCACAATACACTCTCCAAGCTGTCACTGAATATTAAATTCCATATATTTTCAAAAATTTTAATTGTCCTAGCTCTAGTCAGATTTAATGATACTTTAAAAAGGAGCTACAATAACCCTAGCAAAATGCCCTGGTTAAGCATAGAGAAAGAGCCCAGAGTCATAGATTTGGGTCCTGAAATGGCTCATCGCAATTGCTTTGTACCCTCCTCCTTTCCTAAGCACTGTTGGTTGTCAAAATCACCAACATTTCCATTTATATTCTCACTTACCCTGCCAGCATGGCTAAGATGTAAACCATTCTCTTTATCTTAATTCACTTCTTTGCTTCCGTTTCACTATGCAATGCTCAGATAAAGTGTGGGCTACATCAAATTCAGAACAGAAAGAAAGCCTGTATTATTGTCCTCTTTATTCTCCCCAGCTGAGAGATAGGACCTAGATCTAGATATATTTGATATTTCAGAACCCATTCAAAACAATTTAAAGAGTCAGAATTTGTGTAGTCACCGAAGAAATGTATTTTGTAAGTGACAATTATAAAAGCTATGGAAGTTCATTCTCTAGTTTTCTAATTTTAGGAAGGAAAGAGTTATTATTTACTGTCTGTAATGACACAATTTGTGCAAAATAAGAAAATGTTTTATGCATTTGACTGTGCTTATTTATTCTATTGTGGCTTTCTTTCTTTTGGTATGTTAGGGAGAGAAGTAAGGATCAAATCATTTGGAGGGTTTTTTTTCCCTTATGTTTCATATCAGATGACATTGTATCTGAATAGAGCCGGATCCCAGTTGTTATTCAACCAGTGAGCCAAAGGATGTTGATAATAGAAATTTCCCCAATTGGTTTCTTTGTTTTTAAAGTAGAAGGGTAATTTAAAATAAAACTAATTTTGTTTTAGTTTTTGAAATTTCAAATAATTACTATGCTATAAAATAGAACTCAAAATAGTTAATTTAATTGAGATGTCTAAGCCTAACACTACTAGACCTTTCAAATGAGCATGGCTTACACTGATACACTGATAATGATTTAATAATATGTATTATCTCCCTCGAAGTTGGTATACTTACATAAACAATGGTTCGAAAGCCATAAGCCAAATTGAAAGTGAACCAGTACAGAAAGTGCTGAATGCGTCTATTATGCATTATTTTAGCTAGGGTAATGAATATTGTATTATCTCTTAATGTCGAGGTAGTTTTGTACTATTGTGGTGTCTGTTATTCTTAGAGAATCCTTAATGTAATGAAATGGAGCTAAGCTTAAACGCTATTTTGCTGGTTAGGTCATTATTTTTCCTTTTTGCTTGCACTTTGGATTATATAAAATCCTGCAGAGGCAAGAAGACACTTTAAAGATACAATAGAAGCAATGTTAACTTTAAAGTGAATCTTTCCTGGGTGGAACACAAAGTGTTTTCACTCATAATTTCTAATTACAGTATAGGTGACTCAAGAATTGCCACATATTTCATTCCCAGAAAAGGCACCATAAATAAATACTCTGTAGATGAGGAAAATTTAGGGATCATAAGATTAGGTGACTTGCTTAGAACTAAATATATATATATATATATATATATATATATATATATATATATACACATGTATGTATATATAACTAAATATAGGTATATACACCTATAAAACTAAATATGTATATAACTGAACATATATACATAACCTATATATATATATATTTGTTTATTTATTTATTTATACATATATAAAAGGGAAGGGAACCAAACATTGTCTAGTATGTTCTAGGATTGAGGCAAATAGGTAAATATTTTATAAATAATACCTCATTGACCCTCCTCCATGTTTTTCTAAGCATCAAATACTTGCAAAATTCCAAGCCACTGTTAGCAAATTAATTCTACCATAAAGATTATTTCACACTCATACCTCATATAGTGAGCTATACTCCCTACCAACCAGACAAAAGCATGGAAGCAGCATCTACTTTGACTTCTTTTCATGACTGACTTGGGAGCCCAAAATCTTTCCAAGGTGACTGAGTAACTAGTGTGAATTCCACTTTCATACTTTCCGGAGATCTAGTAGCCCCTCCCTTCTCTCTCCATTCATGCCCCTGGTTCTTTCTCTACTGCCTCCTTTTGTCACTGCCACACTTAGCAACAGCTGCTCAAATGATGCCCACTTCAGTTCATTATTTAACTCCCTTAACATCTCTCTGTAATAATTGTGTTTATTCAGGAGTTTCATCTTTGAGGATAGTGGATTAATTATAGTCTATGCAGGCACCATCTTCCTAAAACTGCCAATTCATCACCTTGCTACACATGGTTGGACTCATTTCCCAACTGATTATTATGCATGACCACTAGTGATGATCATTTCCTAACTTGATTTTCTACATTTTCTGGAAGTAGTTTTCTTATTCACTTTTCCCAACATCTATCCTTACACAGATGCAGATAAATTTGTATCTTGCTTTATAGACAGATATGAATATAATTTATAAAAAGACCACCTTTGTAGTTGAACATTACTACTTATTTTGAAATTCAAAAATATGTACACATTTCATTAGTCATTTTTTTCCTTATATTACAACTACGTTTTATGTGCTTAATGTTGACTCAATCATGATTTAACTTATCAAATCATAGCTTAAAAAATATATTTCCTTTTGGCCAAAATCAAACTTTTGACATTCAACTTATCACCATTAGAGCTCTAAAATGTTCGGAAATCCATTTTAGACTGATCTCTTTTTTGTTTTTAGCAGGTATCATTTTTTTTTTTAAATCTACACCTTTCAGGAGAGTGGTATGCCATAGACCAACATCTTGGTGCTAAATTGGTAAGTTGGTAATTCTAGAAGCAGTGTGCTTTATTTGATAACAATTTTTAAAGTCATAAGCTGATATTTCTCTATGTCATTTGCTTTCTTCTCCTAATGAGATTTAAAAAATGTATCCTCATCTTTTTTATATCAGTGATTTTTTTTCTATTTCCCATGCTATATATTGTCACTCTAATCCATATGTTTCAATGACAGTGTTTCCCAAAGTTGTAGAAACTTTAATTTGGGGGGTATACAATTATATTTTATTTAAGTAAACCATAAAGAAACTCCTACGGTTCATTAGTCATCCTCCCCCTCTTTCCCTGCTTCTTATCCCCCCTAGCTTTGGGAAAAAGTAGTGCAATAATAAGGATTATAATTAGATAAGGATACATGGGGACACCTGGGTGGCTCAGCGGTTAAGTGCCTGCCTTTAGCCCAGGGCGTGATCCTGGACTCCTGGGATCGAGTCCCGCGTTGGGCTCCCTGCAAAGCAGCCTGCTTCTCTCTCTGCTTCTGTCTTCTCTCTACCTCTCTCTGTGTCTCTCATTAATAAATAAATTCTTTAAAAAATAAAAAAATAGATAAGGATACATGGGTAGAATATGCTATTACTGAGTTATAGTTACATATTATTTCTTTTTGACCAATGGCTAAAGGAACATGGAGTGATTCCTAGGTGAAAGACCAGATAAATCTGCTAGCTATCATTATTCTAGTTGGAACAAGCTCCCTAAAAAAAAAAAAACACTCCCAGCCACTTTCCACTGCAAGGTAGCATACTGAATACAAAGAAACTTATTTTATAAATCGAGTCCACTATTTCTTTATATTTTGCTTCTCCCGTTGTTGTTCTTATTAATATTATTTTATCATAGGATGTTCCAGTATTGAATTGTAATCCTTTAGAGGAGTTTGAACATAAAGACAATGATATTTAATACCTTCTGTTTTTACTAATCTTATAACTGAGGTTGAAGTGCAACAAGTTTAGTTTAAGAATAATCAAGAAGAGTATCAGACACTTGGAAACACTCACCCCTAAAGATTATGAAGAACAATGTTTTATATATTCTATAAAAAGTTTACAATATTACTTGCAATTTTAAGTACCAATATACATAAGACCCAGGCACAATTGAGCTATAACATTCAAATTGCAACAGTATAGTTACATTACATTTTGTTGGCCCTTTCATATCACTCCAAATAAATCCACATTTAACAAGGTCTCAGAATGATGGGGTTTTTTTCAAATAACATAAATCCAGGAAATTCAGAAAGTTTCACTTAGCTTAGTTTGATTACAAACATCTGTCATTGGCATGCACTAGGCACTGCTTACCTATGTCTCCAATTTAGCACTCTGTGGTAGTTGTAAATTGCCCCTCTAAACAATCAGATAAAGCTCAATCACCTTGAAACATTTTTTTTTCAGGTTTTGGTTTTAAATTTTAGTATAAGCCAACTGTATATTTTTCAATAATTTGACAATTTAAGCTAAGCAAAAGTTCTACTTGGGGAAATGTTACTTTAAGGACACTCCCATTCTGATGTTAGCTATTAAATTTTTACTAAGGTGTTGTCAGTTCCAGTTCAGTAAAATAAGGTTTATACAACTTAAACTCCTAGTTAAGTAATGTAAAACATGTTGTTCAGAATTTGTTTTACTCCAGTAATATAATATTCACAGTCACCCTGAGAAATGTGTTCTTTCATCCACATTATAGAGGTAAAGAGAGGCTTAGAGAAATTAAGTAACAGGCCTCAAGGCAATACCAGCTGCTATGGGCTTACCCAGGATTTGATTTCAAGCCATTCTGACTCCAAAGACATAAATCCAAGTTAAATGCAACTGATGTCTCTGCTTTCTTCTACTCTTCTCTGTCTTTGAGAGCTGGTCAACGATGTAAGACCTCTTCTATATACTATCATCTATAGAGATTTTTCTCTTCTAAAATATATCAAGACCATAGACTATTTTATGTTTTTTTAATTGAAGTTTTGTTGACATACCACATTATGTTAGTTTCAAGTGTACAACATAGTGAATCAACAATTCTATGCATTACACAGTGCTCAGCATGATAAGTGTGGTTATCCTCATATTTATACAATGTTATTATAATACAATTAACCATACTCCCTCTGCTGTACTTTTCATTCTCATAAGTTATTTATTTTATAACTGGAAGTTGCTTCTATAGTTTCAAAGCCTAGGCCTTGCATATAATAGAGCAAGATAAATTTTGCTACTTGACCAAAATGCTTTTTTTTAAAATTAGTTTATTTATTTGAGAGAGAGCACGAGCACACGTGTGAGTATGAGGGGGGCAGGCACAGGGAGAGTGAGAGAGAGAGAGAGAGAGAGAGAGAGAGAGAATGTCAAGCGAACTCCCCTCTGAGAAGGGAGCCTGATATGGGGCTTGATCTTATGACTGAGATCATGACCTGAGCAGAAATCAAGAATCAGATGCTTAACTAACTGCGGCACCCAGGTGCCCCTCAAAATGCCTTAGTTGCTTAATAATTCTAATTTTTCTTAGCAGACACAAAGTGACTTAAATGCTATCTAGCCACTGTAAATGAATTTCAGTAGCATAATAATTCCAGGCCTACTTACTTTTATTCTCTATTTTTTTCAAAAAAATTTTAAGCAAAAAACCGAGCTAAATTAGAATTAAATATGGGGTGCTTTTTTTCCTTTTTCCTAGTGCATAAATGTGTCCCTGATTCCTGAAAGGATGTAAAATATTACCAGAAAGCTAAGAGAAGAGGAAAGTCATCTACCTATTAAAGACGAAATATAACTAAATCATTTAAGAAGTTTACTAGGAGGTTTTGTTTTGTTTTTCATAGAAATTAAATGGGTGACTATTTTTGCTGTAGGTGGTATCCTGGTGCTTTCCAGATACTTTTGTTAGAAGGGAGGCAACAATTCATAATTATGGAGTGCCTAGATGTGTCTTTCAGGAGAGACACAGCATGGAAAACCTGCTAGCACTTGCTGTGGGTTAGGAATCACCACAGACCTTTCAGTTGCGGTTTCTAACTGTGGATACCTTAGCAGGATGCCAGCTATTTGGTTCCTGGAAAATGTACTATAAGTTTTAATGTTTTCATTCTACCATTGACATATATATTGGAAATTTATTATTTGTGAACCACAAGAAAGAATTGCATTTTATAACTGTCCAGATAAATAAAATTAAAACATAAACCTCATCCAAAAAAAGTGAGACTCTTTCTTAGCCAAAGAATTCTTTCAGCAGTTGGCCTTAGAAAGAACAGGATAATGTTTAACCCATAATCATGCTTTGAAAGTTGCCAACTGTCCTGGGCCTTTGATCATTCCAAAGAGAAATACTTTCTTGTCTGTTTGAAAGAGAACCAGATACTGTGTACTTTGGTTACAGGCCCTATGCTTGGTCACTAGATTCATAAATGAAGTTGTTTAAAATGCAAAGAAATGACCCAAAAAAGCTATTAGAATTTCAGGAAGTAGTGGAAGAGAACCGAAGAGATTTAAAAAAATAAAAAGCATACTTTATGAATGAGTATCATAAGATAAAAACTTACAATATACTTATAACTCAAAAAATTTAGTTTGCTCTCAGAAATATTAAACATTAGGTTCATTTATGCCACTGAGAAAGAAATCTCCATGATTATTCAGGGGATAATTTTGGTGATTGTGTGGAAAAAAAACTACATTTATGAGGGATAATTAGGAAGGAAAGTTTTATAAATACTCGGATTTCGAGAGATATTGAAGTGAACCGTTGGATGAGCATCAGAGAATTCGTAAGGGTACCAGAGCATCTTGTCAGTGAAGCACAATACACAAACTTAGATACTGCAAAGAATCTAGTTGCTTTGAAATCTCACTTCCTAAATAAAACTCCATGAAAAATCTTTGACATAACTAGTTGTCAACTTTTAACACTTTGGTATCCTTCAAGTAGAATTTAGTTCTTCACTGGAAAAGTATTAAAAACATTCAAGTTTTAGAATAATTTTTCCTCAAAGATAAAAAAAATTCATAAGATGAAACTGGTTAAACTTTGGAAGTTGAGGCAAGTAGAAGCCCATTTTAGGGCTTTAAAATAGCATAAAGCAGTCTATTATAAGTTAACTTCTAGACATTTTCATCTCTCTAGGTTTTATTTCATTTCCTCCTTTCTCTGACCATCATCTGGGTGGACATTTTTACAAGGTGTTCACTTAGATGTCTATTCAAAATACAGCTATATTTAATTTGGAAACAAAGAGGAAAACCTGTAGGCAAACCTATAGGCAAAAGATATAGTTAACGAAATTTGCCATCAATGTACCCTAGAATAAGGGTTTGGGAGAGATTTTTCTAGAGGGGAAACAATGGAAGAGCTAAATGATTATAATCTTGTATTAGTGGGTTCTATTAAACATGTTTAGTAAATTGAGGTGAATTTCAACCTACTATTACTATATAATAATTAGAGGTTTCAGGATAGTTCTAAGAAAAGCTTGTTTTCTATTAGGTTCCTGTTAGCTATTGCTACTTAACAAATAACTCTGAAACTTTGCAGCTTAAAACAATAATCATTTTATAATGCTTCACAATTTGTGAGCCAAGTATTTAGTCAATGCTCAGCTGAGTGATTCTTCTGTTACATATGGTGTTGACTAAGGTTATCCAGTGCTATTCAGCCGGCAGATGGGCTTGTCTGGAGGGTACAGGACAGCTTCAGCCACATGTCTAGTGCCAGAAACTGGATGTGTAAGCCCTTTCAAAATTCAGATATTGAAATCCTAACCTTCAGTATTATGGTATTTGGAGGTGAGGTATTTGGGAAGTAATTAGGTTATAAGCATGAGGACCCCATGAATGAGATCAGTGCGGGGTCATAAAAAAGACCCCGGAAAGCTCCTTTGCCCCTTCTACTACATGAGAACAGTGAGCAAATGGCTGTCTATAAACCAGGAAGTGGATCCTGGCCAGGCACTGAATTTACTTGTCACATGATCTTGGAATTTCCAGCTTCCAGAACTGTGGGAAATAAATTTTGGTTGTTTCTATGTCTGTCATAGCAGCCCAAATAGTCCAAGATATCTGGTGTCTTGAATGGGATGGCTGGATTATGGGTTCAGTTGGAAGTACACCACCCAAGCATAGCCTCCCCATAATGATGGCCTCAGGGCAGGCAGCTTTCCTCCATGGTAGCTTACGTTTTGTTTTTTTTTTTTTTAATTTTTTAAATTTATTTATAATAGTCACACAGAGAGAAAGAGAGAGAGAGAGAGAGGCAGAGACAGGCAGAGGGAGAAGCAGGCTCCATGCACTGGGAGCCCGACGTGGGACTCGATCCCGGGTCTCCAGGATCATGCCCTGGGCCAAAGACAGGCGCCAAACCGCTGCGCCACCCAGGGATCCCAGGTAGCTTATGTTTTGAAAAGAAAGTGGTCTAGGAGACAAAAGTTAGGAGCTTCCAATTTCTTAAGGCTCCCCTAAAGTGGCACACCATCATTTCTGCCATATTGAATTTGTCAAAAATTCAAGGGGAGAGGACACAGATACCTCTTCTTAGTGGGAAGTATTTCGGAAATTTGTAATTTTTATTTTACCATGCTTGTGGTTACTAAAATCAAGTAAGTGTCCCTATTCAAAATCTATATATTCTTAGCAATGTGCTAGGATAGGGAGTCACAAGTAATGAAATCTATTCCTGAATATAAACTTTTTTCATTTTTAATCATTTATAATTCCATAATGACCAAATATAAATGAATAAAACTTTGTTTTGCTCCTCAACTGTAAAAAAAAAAAAAGAAATTTAGACAAGAGAGGAAATCTGAATATGAACTGGTGAATGAATTAGATATAAAGTGAGTACTGAAAAATTTTTTGCACATGATAATGCCACAAAGGTTATGTAAGAAAATGCTCTTATTGTTATTTTAAAGAAATATAATGAAATATTTAGGAATTAAATAACATTCTTTTGGAGACTTGCTTCAAAATAGTCCATCACAAAGGTGACTAGATGGATAAAATTAATATAACAAGATACTGATGATTGTTGATGCTGCTAGTGAGCATATGAGGGTTCATTATACTCCTTTGTATATGCTTATAAATTTTCTAATGATACAAATAAAAAGAAATGCTTTGTTGTTCTAATAGTGAGTATATTTCATAGTTACCACTGATTCATTGCCTAATACAGAAATATTTCAAAAGTCATAGTGCAACTTTAAAGATAAAGTTCTTGTTGAGTCCTTTTTAATTTATTATGCACAATTTGTCTCAGCAGATAGCTCTGGATCTTGTCTATTAAGATACTACTAAGTCTATTCTCAGCAGTTTATATATTTTAATTTTCATCATTAATATAACATAATTTTCTTTATAGGTATTTATTTCTTCATCACAAGTAGATCTTGAATGCCTCCTATTTGCTATTTCCTTCCTTCTAAAAATCAGGAGAAGCTTTGAGATTTTTAGAGTACAAAAAGAAGCTTTCTTCCTTCCATCCCTCCTTCCTTCCTTTCCTTTCTTCATTCTAAAAAGGAAGAAGCTTTGAGAAACCATGGAGAATAGAATGATGGATGGAGACCAGAATGATCATGCTTTCAGTCTGAAAATAATCTTCTTACAATGTGAAGAGCAGATTCAGGGTAGAGGAAAGGAAATGTATAGATTCACGAAGGTTGCAGTGGACACAGTTTAAGAAAAATCAACAAAATTTGGTGAGAGATTAAATATAGAAAATAAATGAGAGGAATTGGAATTTAAGTGCTTGCCGTTCACCAATATCCATTATCTCCTGTTTAATGACACTTATTTTAACTGAGAAACACTTACATGTGCCAGGCACAGTTCTAAATACCTTACAAATCACTTTCTCTGAAGCAGATGAGCTCATTCACCTTTTCCCATATGAGGAATCTAATACAGAGAGAAGCAGAATAACTCATGAAAGATCACACAGTTGGTGAGTGGGATATAAATCCAGTCTGCCCTAAGAATCTACACTTTTAATCCCAAACCTTGCTAGCCCATTCAAATTTTAGTTAGGCTCATGGCCAATCAGCTAGACATTACAGTTCTCAGATTACAACTCCCTTACAATTTGATGTGTTCTTGTGACTAAGCCCAGGTCAGTGGCATGTGAGCAATAGTGATACATGCTACTGTTTGGTCATGTGTTTTATTCCCCTGCCTTTCTTTCTTTCCTTTGAGAGATGGTCAGCATTGGAAAAACTGCCTTGAATCCAGAAATGGAAGCCATATACTGATGATAGCAAGCCTGCCCCCATAACCCAGGACCACTTATTTAGAAACCATGTGAAAGAGAAATGCATTTTTTTGTTACCTAACCTGTGCTAAATTAGTTACTATTTGTTGCATCAAATTAACCTGTCTCTTCCTTAAAGTAAAAACTGTCATAGATAACTGCCCACTTTCTGGAGTGCAGAATTGGAGGCATGATGAGACAAATCGTTAGGAGAGGAAACAAGCAGGTTTGGAGAAAGAAAACCATGTTAGTTACACGTTAAGTTTAAGATAACGTTAAAGCATTCAAGTAGAGATGTTGAGTAGGTAGCTATATACATGGATCCAGAGCTTTAAAAAAAAATAGAGCTGAAAATAAACATTGATACAACTCTGAAATCAGCTGCACATCAGTGAAAATATATTTTTTTCTGAAATAGGCCATAATAATCTCAAGTGCTACAAAGAGGCTTTTTCCTAGTATTTTACTAACTTCCCAAATTTATATTGGAAAATATACTTTTAAGTGTGAATGTTTAGAATAGATGATCCCTTGAATCTTACATTTGTGAAACAACACTTGTCTACAGCCTCTAGAAAGTTAGCTTAGTAATCTTGTATCAGAAAAATTACTTGGTTTAGGGAGGTTGAGGTTATTGGTAATTGTATTAGTTGTCTACTGCTACATAGCAGATTACTCCTAAGCCCAGAACCTTAAAACAACAAAATATTTATTATGTTATAGCTTCTGTAGGTCAGGAATCTGGGCACATCTTAACTGTGTGCCTCTGGCTCAGGGTCTCTTGTGAGGTTGCCGTCAAGCTGGAGGTCAAGGCTGCATCTCAGAACTCAACCGGGACTCAAAACATCTGCTTCAGGGATCCCTGGGTGGCGCAGCGGTTTGGCGCCTGCCTTTGGCTCAGGGCGCGATCCTGGAGACCCGGGATCGAGTCCCATATCGGGCTCCCGGTGCATGGAGCCTGCTTCTCCCTCTGCCTGTGTCTCTGCCTCTCTCTCTCTCTCTCTGTGACTATCATAAATAAATAAATTAAAAAAAAAAAAAACATCTGCTTCGAAGCTCACTCTAGTGGTTCTTGGAAAGCTTCAAGACCTTGCTGAACTGAGGGCCTTATTTGTTTACTGAGCTCCCAAGGCCTCCCCCAACGGATTGCTGACAGCATGGCAGCCTGTTTCTCCCAGCACTGCAGGCCATGAGAGAGAGAGAACACTGCAGATGGAAGGCATAGTTTTTTCAAAACCTAATCTTGGAAGTGCTATCTGTTACCTCTAAAACAGTCAAATTCATGGAAGCAGAATGGAATGGTGGTGACAACAAAGTTGCTGTAGAGGGGGAAAATGTGAAGATGTTGATCAAGGGGTAAAAAATGCGTTCTGCAAGATGAAGATGTTCTGGAGATCTAATGTATAACAATATGACTACAATTAAATACTGCATTACATTCTTAAAATTTGCTGAGAGAAAAAAAAATTGCTGAGAGGGTGGACCTTTAGTGTTCTCAGCATATACATACACAAAAAAATAACTATGTGAGATGATAAATATGTTAATTGGCTTGATTGCGGTGATTACTTCACCATATGCATATCAAAACATAAAGTTATACACTTAAATATATGCATTTTTTATTTGTCACCTATACCTCAGTGAAGGAGGGAAAAAAAGGATAGCAATAAAGAAAAGTGAATTATTTGGCCCAACCTACTCAGGGAAGCAGGTAACAGAGGGCTGAGGGCTAGGAGGCAGAGATTATTGGGGCCATTGTAGAGGCTGTCTAGCATGTAACCAAGAGTGATCATAATGACATTAATGTAGATTTTGTGAGGATACTTAAATTCTCTCTTAGAACTTAAGTTCTAAGTTTTTTGTATGTACATTAAATTAACATTAAATTTAAAAATTTAAGTTTATACACACACATTATGGTAAGTATTCTATGGAATACAGAGATAAATAATTTATGGAACCTGAACTCTTAACAGTTTCTAGTATAACATGTGTGTTATTTATTCCTTGGTTGGAAACATATTATTTCTGGAGTTCAGTTAAATATATATGTATACATATATTCCTCATGTGGCAAAGTGGGGTATGAAGAAATACTGTATTCTTTCTTACATAGAAATAAATGAAATAAAGCCTCTGTATTTAACATTGTAAATGTGCCAGAAATAATAAATACTATTAATGATATGTTTTATTTTATTTTTTTTAATTTTTTTTTATTTATTTATGATAGTCACACAGAGAGAGAGAGAGAGGCAGAGACACAGGCAGAGGGAGAAGCAGGCTCCATGCACCGGGAGCCTGACGTGGGATTCGATCCCGGGTCTCCAGGATCGCGCCCTCGGCCAAAGGCAGGCGCTGAACCGCTGCGCCACCCAGGGATCCCTAATGATATGTTTTAAAATTGAAATTCTTAACTTTCATCAACAAGATATTTTTATTCCCAAGAAATGAAAATTGAGGGCAGTCTGCCCAGGTGGGTTCACTGGTTTAGCACCACCTTTGGCCCAGGGCGTGATCCTGGAGACTGGGGATCCGGATCGAGTCCCACATCAGGCTCCGTGCATGGAGCCTACTTCTCCCTCTGCCTGTATCTCTGCCCCCCCCCTTCCTCTGTGTGTGTGTGTGTGTGTGTCTCTCTCTAGTGAATAAATAAATAAAATCTTTAAGAAAAAAAGAAAGAAATCCTATTTAAAAAAAAAAGAAATGGAAATGGAAATTTTTCTAAAAAAATATGCAAAGGTAAAATGTAAAATACTTTTACATTTCATATTTATTATAATCAAATTCAAGATAAGAGAAGTGATGATAAGCTTCTGCAAAGCTTCTTGAAAAATTCCTTGCAGATATATCGTTTAAGTATTAAGATTAATAAAAAGCAATTAAATTAAAATAATTAACACAAAATACAGTGTTCATGCTCAGTAGGGTTACTTTATAGTAGATTTTAATTGAAAATTGACATCTTCTTACCCAGCATACTAACCAAAGGCTTTTATTTCATCTTGAGAAGATTATATATCAGTATAAATCCAGAGATTAGAAAAGTCTTTGTAATTACACAAATTGCCTCTCTAATATCATGTCAATTTAAATGTTACATAAAGATAGAGCAAGAAAACTAAAAATGCTAAAGCAAACAATCATTGAACTGCTGGGAAAAAGTCCATAGAAAGGGCATAGTGTGTCCTCTACTAAGAAAATATCAGAGTTTCAATTCTTTATTGATCAACTCATTTCCATAATGTGAAACCATGTAAACTATTGAACTAGATGGAGAGGAATAGATAAATTCAGATGTTGCAAATAAATGATTATGCTAATTCTCAGATTCAGATAAAATTATAAGACATTTTTATACTATTATTGGTTTATTCCACATTTCAAAATAAATTTCTATGATGAGGTAAATGTACTTCTCATAGCACATAGGAATTATCCTTATATGTCAGTACTACTGTTAGCTAAATCTCTGGTCTATCAATGATTATATTTAAAAATACTGCTCTACAATTTAAACAAAAATTGATTAAGAAATACTTGGGTAGATACAGTGCTGACTGGTTAGATAAACTGCCTACTAACTGAGTAGGCAAAATTTCCTTGGATAGGTAGAGAATTTCTCATATTTTGTGTAAGATGAACGTTAAAAAAATTCCTCATTATTTTGATATGTAATATCCACTATTCAGTCATCTATTAGATTCCAACAAACATCAGTTAAGCACTTATTATGCAACAGATAATGTAATAAGCACTCTGTGAAAGACAGAAATAAATAAAAAAATATATATGAAGGTAATATTAGAAGTGATCCATGAGGCTGACTACAGATAATGTCAGGGAACCTAACCTCATATACTGTCTGATAAACTGTGAAGGCTATTTATTTCCCAATTTGAAACTTATATTACTTTTCAGAGCTTAGCTAAGAAATGATTAAGGGAATCTCCCTGTGTAAGTCAGCACTTTAGTTCCCTTTCTCCTCCTAGAAATCATGCAAAAGCCACAATGATAATAAAGACCTCTCTGACTGCCATTTTCAGGGAAACTAGGAAGTAAAATTGAAATGCATGTATTGAGGAGAAGCTACATAGAAGAAATTGCAGAGAATAATATGGGAGTTCTAGAATTACTTAGTGGCAGCATACACCAGAAAGCATCAGCAAAATTATATTTCCTCAGTGAGTGGCTCTTTGTGAATTGTGAAAATATACCCGTCCTCTGCAGTAACAGGAGAAGGAACAGGTCTGAGCAGCTCTCATGGCAAACCTGCCACCAACCCCAACCTGCAGTGGTTGAGATGAAAGAAGCAAAGGAGGGAGAACTAACAAAAATTTCCCAGGAGAGAAATTTTGGCAAAAAGTAGTCTACAAAGATATTTGTCAGCAGGAGAAAGAATCTGGAATTTGAAATTTTAAAGAATACTCTGGAATATCTAACCCTACAGAAACTTTCTGTAAATACCTTGTCCAGAAAAACTTCATTGCATTCAGTGATGAGTAATACAAAAGGACCGAGAAGAACATCTATACAAAAATAATACAGAAAGTGAAGCATAAAGCATACCAGAGTGTAAACTCGTTGCCATGGTGCCTATAAAAATTATGAACAAATATTTCAGCATGAATTGAAAAACAAAACAAAACAAACATTAGACTAGAAACACAAATAAAGAAGTCAGGTAAAAGACATCAAGAAAACTTGGATCTGAAGTGATCTTACTTCAGAAAAGACGTAGAAAAAGACCATTATAAAGTAAGGGGAAATATGAAGTCCACAAAGGATAGTCACTAAAAAGAAAAAAGATATGAAAAAGTAAGATAGAAAATAGAGAAGTCAAAAATGAAAACATTAAGAGTTAAAAATAACCTAAAATATTAGCTATTTAAATTAGGTGGCGGTCTCTCCAATATATATGCATAGAGTCCCTGATGAAGTCCCTTTGAGAAAGCAAAACAAAACAAAACAAAAACCAGAAAAATATATTCAAAGGCATAATTTCATAAAACTCATGAAAGATCACAAAAGAAAAATGTATGATTGTGCTCATGTGAGGAATCTAAGGTAGTTAAATTCACAAACAGAAAGTAGGATGTTGGATGATGGTTGTCAGCAATGGGGTAGGAGGGAATATGGAAATTTTTGTTTAATGGGTACAGAGTTCCAGTTTGGGAAGATGAAAAAAATTCTGGAGATGAATGGTGGTGATGGTTGCACAACAATGGAAATGTATTTATTGCTACTGAACTGTACACTTAAAAATGATTAAAGGTGATGTTATGTATAGTCTACCACAGTAAATAAAAAAATCATGAAGGAGGATTTGTCTTTTCATAACAAAAAGGAACAGTGTGTGTCAGAAAATATTGACCTAGAACTGGCCAAGACATAGTCCGTTAAGAACACTGGACTTTGAAGATACAGACACCAGCAAAAGTCTCACAGGACTTGGAAAGGGAAAAACAAATCAAGCTGATCTCAAATTTCTCCCCATTAACTTTCCATACTGGAAGCTACCTACAATATAGTTAAGGAGAGAAAGCATGAACCATGGATTTTACATGCAGACGAGCCATACTGATTTATCAAAATTGCAGATAATTATTTTAAACATGCCAGAAACATGGAATTTCATTTTCAAGAGACCTTTTTAAGAAAATTGTCGGAGGGAGGGACTGACTAATTAATGAAAGACTGGTGAAAACATGACAAGATAACTGGAAGAAAACACTAAATATATTTAACTGCAAAACAAATGCAAAGATTACAGTTAAAGTCAAAGCAGGTGAAGTTATATTCCCTGTCAAGAAAAAAATAATGAATAGGAAAGAGAAGGTAGGGAAACACTAGAAGGAGAATTTCTTGATGGTCTCTTCTTTTTTTTTTAATTTTTATTTATTTATGATAGTCACACACACACACAGAGAGAGAGAGAGAGAGAGAGAGAGAGAGGCAGAGACATTGGCAGAGGGAGAAGCAGGCTCCATGCACCGGGAGCCCGACGTGGGATTTGATCCTGGGTCTCCAGGATCGTGCCCTGGGCCAAAGGCAGGCGCTAAACGGCTGCGCCACCCAGGGTTCCCTTGATGGTCTCTTCTGATATATCTGGGGACCAAAGACTATCATCTATAGATGAAAAATAAGATACAAATATGTAAAATATAATATTTGTAACACCATTATATATGTACATTTGCCCATGGTCACAATCATGCAAAAAAACAGTGGTTAAAACAATAATCTTTAATTTGCAAGAATCTGCAGTTTGTCTGGATAGCTTTGCTCAGGAGGAAAGTCTGTGGGCCCCAGTCTCCTCCATATAGTTATTTTCTTTTTGGGGATAGTAGACTAGCTAGTCAGGCATGATTTTATGCTTGGGCAGAGCCTTAAGAAATCCATGAGTCTCCTTGAGTATTAGCTTTGAAAAAAGCCCTCGCGAAATGGGTGAAGGGGGTCAAAAAATAAGAAACTTCAGATTAAAATAAGTGTCCTAGAGATGTAATGTACAGCATGGTGACTAGAGGAAATAATATCATATTGCATATTTGAAAGTTGCAAGAGGAGCAGCCCCGGGTGGCTCAGCTGTTTAGCGCCGCCTTCAGCCCAGGGTGTGATCCTGGAGACCTGGGATCGAGTCCCACATCGGTCCCTGCATGGAGCCTGCTGCTCCCTCTGCCTGTGTCTCTGCCTCTCTCTGTCTGTCTCTCATGAACAAATAAAAAAAATCTTTAAAAAAAAAGTTGCTAAGAGGATAAAAGTTCTCATCACAAGAAAAAAATTGTAACTATGTAAGGTGATATACGTTAACTAGATGTGTTGTGGTGATCATATTGCAATATATACAAATATTGAATCAGTATGCTGTATACCGAAATAATATAGTGTGACATGTCAATTATACCTCAAGTTCTAAAAGATTAAAATTTTTAAAAATCCCTCACTTTTCGAGCTCATCTCTTTCTTGTAGTACCTTATCATCTTATCATACGTAGCTAAAAGTCACCAAAATATGTTTCTGACTTTCGGCCTGACAGCATCTTGCCCAACCTTCCATTCTGCCTGAGATCACAAAAGCTTTGGGTACACTTAAAAATTTTCAATTTATAGTTAAGAGACAGTTTTACCAAATATTTTGCCACTAACATTATTCAGTGCTTGGCTGAATAATCCCCCCTCAAGATGTCCACATCCTAATCCTGGGACTTGTGAATATTTAACCTTGCAGAGCCAAAGGGTCTTTGTAGATGTGATTAAATTAGGGATCGTGAGATGGGGAGAATTTGCCAGGTCATCTAGGGATGCCCAAAAGTAACCACGAGGGTCCTTCTAAAATGGAGGCAGGAAGATCAGAGTTAGAGAAGGTGGTTTGATAAGAGAAGCAGAGAGAGACCTGAAGATACTACTCTTCCAGCTCTGAAAATGGAGAAGGGGGCCATGGCCCAGAAATGTAGGCAGGCTTAAGAAGTTGGACCAGGCAAGGGAACAGACTCTTCCATACAGCTGCCCTTAGGAACCAACCCTACCAGAATATTGACTTTAGACTAGTGAGACTGATTTTGGACTTCTGACCTCCAGAATTGTATGGTAATAAATGTGGGTTGTTTAAGTCACTAAGGTTGTGGTAATCTGTCACAGTAGCAATAGGAAATCAATACACAGGGGTTATCCATTTCCCAAATTTGTATAATAATTTATCTTCTCACCATTTCTTCAACCTATTGTAATAAATATGACACAAACACTCATTGGGAATACAAAAAAAATTAATCGGCCATATAGAAAGCTTTTCTGATTGTCTCATCTTAAATACCTGAAAGCTAAATATATTATTTATATTTGGCAAGTCAAGTAATATTAAGTTTATATATGTTTAAATACCTGAAAGCTAAATATATTATATATATTTGGCAAGTCAAGTAATATTAAGTTTATATGTATTTAACAGTATGAGGGTAAAGAGTAAAAAAGATAATCAAATGTTGGAAGAGACAAAAATATACTAATGTCATTATTATAGGAAACTAATGGGCAGTATCTGAATCAATAAAAAAGGGGAGTCAAAACTATAGGAATAGGAATAAAATTCAAATATTCCTAAACATTAAATACACGTGCAGGCATACACCACATATACAACACCCCATAAATATACCAAAATGAAAGAGATCACTCAGTGAAAGTATACAAAAAAACACTGGGGGGTTTGGGTGGGAATAGAAAACATAACAAGATAATATGAAAATTTAAAAATGGGCAAGAGTGTACCATGCAAATGCCAAATCAAAAGAGGCAGAGGCAGGATTCATTATCAACTAAGATGGAACACATAGTGAAAACATGAAGTGGTACAGAAGCGAGAACTTTACAATCATATATGATACAGTTCACAATGAAGATGTAGTAGTTACGAATATGTATGTCCTAAATGGCATAACACCATTATTGAGAAGGCAGAAATTATAGAATATTGAAGCATAAATGTACTAAACACACTAGCAGGTAGACCCACAATTATTCAACTTAATTCAATCCAGCAATATTTATCGAACCCCCACCAAGCAGTGGGGATATACCAAAGAAGTAGACAAAGACTCCCTCTTTGGTGTATCTCATTTTCTAGTGTGGAGAGATAAACACCAAGTGGAAAAAGGAAAATATACAATATAGTAGGACATGATTGGTTCTACGGAGAAATTAGAAGAGTGCCGGGGTATGGGTTTCCCTGTAAGCAGAGGAGGCAAGAGAAACCTCAATGAGAGGGTGATCTTGAGCCATGTCTTGAATGAGGTTATGTGGTTCATGGAGTATTGAGAGAGGGATCGATGGCAAGTAGGTAAAATAGGCAAGCAGTGAAAAACACACTTCTCACTCTATGCCTTTTATAAACGTTGAACAATGTGGTTATAATATCTTTTCAAAAAGTTAAAATATGATCGAGAACTAGCACGATTTGGAAAAACAAACTGAACCATGAGATTTGGGTTTTGGTTCAGGTTCAGTTACTAACGTGCCTATGATTTGGATGAGCCACTTAGTCCTCTGGGCTTCCTTTCCAGATCTGTAAAAAAGGTGGAGGCGATCCTCAAATTCCTTCCTCCTTTAATATTCTGTGGGTCTATGATTTAATACAGTGTTCATAAAACTGTGGTCTAGGAAAATAGTTTTGGAGTCTAGCCATTAGTCAACCTGTTTATCAGTACCCTGTCCTCAGCTTCCCTGCAACACACAAATAATGAATAGCTGTTTTTTCCAATCTAGAATTATGTAATTCAAGTCATGTAAAGAATAAATATTAGAAAACTCAAGAAATATCACTTTTGCAAAGGCATTCAAGACTAAATGACAACAGGAAAGTTCCTTAAACACAGACACACCACACACACACACACACACACACACACACACACTTCAAACTATCTGGGTAGGCCTCATCATCACAACAAAATTATAATTATATTTTAATATATATATATATATTTAAATTTATAAAAGGTACCTTTTTACTCTTTTGGAGATTGTGATGTGGCCTTTGGGTAAGCCCCAGGACATTTTCTGTTCGTTGTAAAATTAAGTGCAATTAAAAATATGGGTGAAATATTTCTTCCTCTAAGTGGTTTGGCAATTCATAAGGTAGTATGATTTATGTTAGTCTTCTAGCAATATACCTAAATTCTGTCTCCTGTCTCTGTATTCTATAGAATTAACTCCTTAGAGTAAGGTCTCACTCACTTCCTTGATAACTTCCAGAGCACATACTACAAAGCTCTGTGCAAATATGAACTTAAATACAGTTCTTTTTTGTTTTAAGATGTATTTATGTATTTATTTGAGAGGGAGGAAGAGAGAGAGGAGAGCATGAGATCAAGGTGGGGGCAGGGTGAGAGGGAGAGGGAGAAGCAGACTCCCTGCTGAGCAGGGAGCCTGATGTGGGGCTAAATCCTGGGACTCTGGGATCATGACCTGAGCCAAAGGCAGATGCCTAACTGACTGAGCCACCGAGGCACCCCCTCAAATACAGTTCTATCTTGACTTACCTATGATATGAGGAAAGATATGAGGTGGAAGGTCGGGTGCAGCCCTCTCGGTGAATTATCACTTCTAAATTTTCCTGCCTTGATGTAAATGAGCAATCAAGAAAAATAGGCAAAGGATACAAAATCTCTCCTATCGGGTCACCTGGGTGGCACAGCCATTAAGCTTCAGCCTTCAGCTCAGGTCATGACCTCAAGGTCCTGGGACCAAGCTCCGCATGGGGCTCCCTGCACAGCAGGGGAAACTGCTTCTCCCTCTGCTCCTCCCTGTTCCCCTCCCAACTTGTGTTCTCTCTCTGTGTCTCAAATAAATAAATAAAATCTTAAAAAAAAAAAAAAACCTAGCACAAAATCTCCTATCCACAAGGTCAAGAGCCCTTCCCACAGAGAATAAATGTCCTATGCATAAGATCATACCTTTATACAAGAAAATATTTTCATGGCCCAAAACTCTAATAATGGTATTTTTGTCTTCTATCCAAGGGGGGATTTGATACCTGGCTATTTCCCTTAACAACAAGGGAAGGATGACTGTGACTCCTATAAATAGTTTTTGCCTTGAAATGCAGATTGAAAGAAGTTTCTTAAGGATTAGACCCAACCTCCAATACAGTCTCTATATATGCTCTGGAAACACAGAATGTGGCTGCTGTGCCATTTTGGTAATGGCTTACTATGTTTCATTTTTCATTAATCTAAATGTTTTCTTTCTTTTCCCATGGGGACTCTCCTGAAACTGTGGTTTTCTTGTCTAGGAAATGATAAAACCAGTTACAAATCTTGCACCAAAGTCAGAATCAGCATTTCCTAGAGAAATGGTCCCATATATTTCCACTCTCACACAGTTATAAGTTGATGCACTATTTTATTCCCCATGCATGAAAGTATGTGTTTGGTGATTTTTTTTCATCAGTATCTCCTATAAAACTGCACAACTTTCTAAAATCCAAGTGGCAGAATTGAACATTTTTTAGCCAGAGAGGGATCGTGTTAATCAAAACAAGATTCAAAACAAGGGCAATAAAATTGCATTTCACTTCTTTGTAGGTCTGACACAGCTGCCTTAGCACGTGAGCCAACAGAAATTTGGGCTGCACTCCTCCTTGGAGGAATTCTGTCCTAATTATACTCAATTATCATGGATATCACCTGTTTTGAATTTCTTACTCCTTGACTAGCTTTTTTCCATTAGAGAATTTGTGTTTGTATGTAGCTCATAAAAGATACATAAAATGTATCTAAATATTCTCTTTATATTTGTCCCCCCATTCTTTGTTATTGTGTTAAAATACCATGTTATTCCTGTGTAAATACCTATTACAACCATACCCAAACTAGAAAAATGTTTCATGTTATTACAAAAAATTCTAAAAAATGAAATACTGAAATAATGATTTGGCAAATTGTCGTCCTCTCAAGTTTATATGAGATTTTCAGTAAAACTAAAAAAAAAAAAAAAAAAAAAAACTTCAATTTGCTCAATTATGTTTTTCTTTTTCTTACTCCCAGTATTCAGAAATGTCAGAAAATTGAACTACAAAATATCTTTATTTGGATAAGTAGCTTTGTAGGAAAAAAAAAACGTTTTAAAAATCACAATTTGAATTAGTTGTTCTTGGGAAACTGAAATCCCACCAATCCAAAAACTAGTGTTTTCATTCCTGAGAAAGAGCTAAAACTAAAATGTTATTTTACAGTATTAGTAAAATTGGACAGAAGTTGATATAGGAAACAAAATCAGTCACTTTCCAAAGTGGACCAGAAGCAAACACAAGAAAAGTTGAGTTTTAAAATATTATATATTAGATTCATAAAGGAATAATGATGTTAGCCTGTGATAGAAAAATATATTATACTGAATATACACCTAATGCTTCCTTATTTTCCACTTCAATAAAAATTTTTCCTGGTTTCACTGGTCAAAATTTATTTATGCAGGAAATCTTTATGATGTATATTTTCAAGGAATATTTAGATTTAAACTTGGTACTCTGGTACCTCCAGAGGTGATATAACCTTTGAGACATTGGTGCATCAATATCTTTTAATCACTTAAAACCACTGAGTACTTCCTGGGATCTGAGATTTAGAAAGTGATGAGCTGGCTTAGCAAAATCATAGCTGATCATCAACCAACTGTTCTTATTTCACAGGACACATGAATTAGCAAAGTCCCTGAGGATTCCACATTGTGTGAAAGAGAATGCATTTTGCTTGGAAGGACTTTGTGCTAATCACTGAGTTCCTAGGGCAGAAGGGAATAAATTCTGGAAACTTCTTTGCCTTTGAAGTTTAAGAAGTGATCTATTGTGGGAACTGAGCGGCCCTAACCAGCCAAACCAGAACTGTTTCTGAGACCTGCATAACCTCTTCCAGGGCTACTTATTTCCAATTCAACTGTTAAATTCAAGACTCTGGATTATGTACAGTGGAAATGCATGGAAGAAAAAGCTACAGATCCTACCCAGAAGGACCTAATAGTCCCTGAGCAGAGGTAATAATTCTACATAAACATCTGGATAAATACTGAAAACTAACTCACCTAATCTGGAGCCATCATCATTCTACTTGTGCCTAACCTGTGCTTTCTCATGCATTTCCTGTTTTAGTAATGATACTTCTCAATACAGATACATAGCAACTGTCCTAATCCCTTCTGTCTTTACCTCTCCATCTCTGCTACCTATGTTTTATCTCAAAATCTAACCTCATTTTTCCCTCTAAATAACTGTCTAACTGGTTCCCCTAATCACATAGCTTCTTCAAAATGACATTCCTACTATGCACATCTGATCGTATTCCTCATCATTAACCGACAAGCTGAATTCCAAACTCCTGTGTATAGAAGGTAAACCTTTTTCATCTCTCTCCTCATGGCCAGTTCCGTATTTTCACTTCTTCCTCCATGCAACTTAAGTTCTGGTCATTCTGAATTATTTAGTTGTCCTCAGATATGTGTCAAGCATGTGACTTTGCACATATTCATCTGTCTGGACTGCCCTGTGCCACCCCACTCTATACCCAATGTGGCTCACTGTGAACTGTTGTTCAGTCTTCATCTCAGTCCAAGCATTTTTTCCCTTTGTAATATATTTCATAATGCCTCAGATAATAATGTAGCCATTATTTATACAATAGCAGCTGTAGTTCTATAGATTCAGAGCCTTTTCGACAAGATATATTTGTTCTCATGTCTGTCTCACTACTAGATTATGAAGATCTTGAGGGTAGAGGCAATATGAGTGGTTTTTACACCTTAACATCCCAAGTTCTTGCTGCAATACTGGACATACGATAAATTCTTGATAAATATTGAATTAAAAATATAATTATAAAGTAATAACTCAAATAGCATGTGGAAAATGCTCTAATAGTTATACCTTAGTTGACAGAATGTTTGTCAGGCTAAGAAAATCAGGAAAGACTTCACAGTATAAGGTATACTTGATACAAAGATAAAAGAATGCATAGAATTTATAAACATGGAAATAGAAGGGAAAAAATGCTTAGGTTAGGGAACTGTGTGATCAATAATGAGAAGCTGAAAAAATATCTCCTGTGTGTGAGGAACTGATCTGAATAGAAAATAGGCACAAGATAAAGAACTGTAATAAATAAGATAGAAAAGTCAGCTTGGAGAATACATTGGTAAAAGTCATGAATATCTGGCTAAAGAGTATAAATTCATGTTTTTTCCCTAGGAAATAAAATATTTAAGGATTGTTATCTTCACACACACACACACACACACTCACACACACACACACACACACACACATATATACTCTGTCAGGAAAATGAATTTTAATAAATTAAGGAGAAAAGTTAGCTTAGGGAAAATATTATGGAAATTCACATACAATTGTTTTTCTCTTGAAAAAAACATTTTTAAAGGGCACTGCCTTCACCACAGCTATAGCTATAGATGCAGATATAGACATTGACATAGATATTCAGACAAATTTAAAGCCAAGAAATGAAATAGTAGAACGTTGACAAAATGTAGAGGGTCTTGACAACCTGAATTTGGATGGCTATAATTCAGAGTACATAAAATTCTAGGAAAGGCAATATGCATAATTCAGTATCTGGCTAGAGAGAATGGAGGTAAGGTAAAGGGAAAAGTCAGAACAGAAAGAGATGAGTCACAATTCCCCCTGATTAGGCATCATTTATTTATTATCCAGAACAATTAATTTCCTTTCTTTGCATCAGCCAGACAAGCTTACTGAAGGTGGGGTCATTCATTATCTCTTTTGAAACCCCACCACTCAACAGAGAGTATAGTCAATTTTGGGTAATCAACAAAATTGAATTGATCTGACCACAGATGGATACCTTTTGCCTACAGCTGCTGCCATCTATGGCATTTGACTGTTTTCTTTGAAATGTGCACCCCCTGGGCCATGGCAGAGGCATGGCTATGTTAGATTTACCTGTCTATGGTTTTCTTGTGAGTGCTGGTCATATATCAAATATATACACTGTGCTTTTCAAAGACCTGAGACTATCACACTTAGCTTCAGTGTTCTTATATAGTTCAATGGCCCCTGCTGTTTAATCTTACTGCACATGGAAAAAAAAAAGAAGTGTGCCAGCTTGAGGAAGCAGTGTCTTATTGTCACAGTAAATATACTGGTTTATGCTAAACTTAGTGAGATGTACCATGTTTGCCAACAAATTATTCTTAGCAAAAATACCAACACTTGTGCATCCATCTAAAGCTCCAAAAAAAAAAAAATACTGTATTTATCTTTCAAATAGTGAAATGCAAATTTAGAAAACCAAGGGAATTAAGACACTGAATCTTTTATGCCCTCTTTATTATGTTTTCTCTTTGTGGAAAACAAGCTGTGCAGTATAAAGTATCACCTCGAGGAAAAAGGAATGCCAAAAATATGTGTGGCTAAGAATGCGAGTTTGTTCCCTTTTCTTTCCAAACGATGTATATTATAATTTAGACATCTAGAGAAATTACCTCCTCGACTATACCAGTCCTGAATACTGCCTGTTATGTCTAGAATAGCTATTACAAAGCTTTCTAAAAATCCTTGTAATTTCTAGGGGGATATAGGGACTATCTTTAAACCAAGTATTTTGGCTTTTCTCCTTCTCTTTCCTCTGCAATTTATAAAGAACTGGAGTGCATTTGGCCAATAATGATCTAGTTTGAATTTTTTTAATATCAAAATTGTTAGGGAATTTTCTTTCTGTGATGTAGGCATTGAAAAGAAACTTGTGAATTACTACTGTTCTTTTCTGTGTCTATACATGACAGATCTACTGTTCGTATGGTTAATTCAGTCAAAGAAATCATTTGATCTGAATTTTTGACTGAATGACCAGCGGTTTGACTGAGTTCATAGCCATCATGCCTGCTCTGGCCGCTCATGTCCACCCGGGCTTTGTTTGTGTGCTGGCAGTCTCTGCACAGAGAACACACAGCATATGCCAGGTGGCCATGTGTCTGAGGCAGAGGGAATAGAGAACAAAGCAAAAAAAAAAAAAAAAGGCTTCCATTTGGACAGAGATACTTTAAGCCATCCGACTGCCAGTAACATATTAAAGAGAGAAGAAAATGCAGTGATGCCTGAATATACTCAACAGTAAACAACTTCAAGCCTGAGATTCAGATCACAAATCTTTCTCTGCTGCTGCTGACAAGCTCAGCTTGAGCATGGCTGTAGGAGACAAAGAAATCTGCTTCAAGAGGAAAATAGGAGAGCAGATCCTCACACTAATTTTAAAATATCTCAAATGCATCTTTTAGGAAACTGCTATATCATAATCATTGTTTTCTCATGTCAGAAATCTGTTCCATTGAAAGTGGGAATGGGGGAAGAAGCTTCTAGAATGACAAAACCAAGAACTTCCTGTCCCTGTCCTCCCTCTTTAATTCTACCTTCCTCTTGGTATTTACCATACTGCTCACAACCGTCTTCCCCATGAACTGAGGAATAGAGTGGGCAGATGCTAATGCCATCTCACAAGTGTCGGGGGCTCCAAAATATTATTTTAGGAAGGGAGTAGGATGGTGTGGGTTCCCTAAAAGTTGGAATGGGTAATTTCTCTAATAAATACTATATTGCCCTCATCCGCTGCATCATGATTTAGGATAATAAAATGTCTTGACTGCATCATTTTCCTATCACTCATTTATTGAGCAGCTGCTATGGGCTAGGCGGTATGCTCAGTCTTACCTTCAGTTCAGTATTTTCAGTCTTCCCAACTGTAGCTACTAACTGCTCCATTGTATTCATCTTACAAATAAGAATAGTGGCATTCAGAGCAGTTAGTTGATGTACCCAAGCTCACTCAGCTAATTAGTGTGAGAATGACTTAAGTCCAAAATCATCCATCGTTTTTGTTTTGTTTTGTTTTGTTTTGTTTTTGAGAGAGAGAGACAGTGCATAAGCAGAAGGGGAGGAGCAGAGGGTGAGGGATAGACAATCTTAAGCAGACTCCACGCTCAGCACAGAGCCCAACACGGGGCTCTATCTCACATCCCTAGATCATGACTTGAACTGAAATCAAATGTCTGACACTTAACTGACTAAGCTACCCAGGTGCCACAAATTTACCTGATTCTAAAACCTGTATTAATCATACTACACCAAGCTACAATGCTACATTACACCAAGGTACACCAGGGTACACCAAGCTACTACCAAGCTACTACAACTTATGTACACCAAGCTACATAAATAAGTCAGTTTCACAAGTCTCCCAGATGCCCTGTCTTCTACAACCTACATCATTTAATCAAGCCCAAATGAGTCTTTCAATGGAGTATTATCCTATTTCAGATACTAGAACACAAAAACTCTTAGCAACCAGCTGGCCTAAGGCTCAGTCAAAATTCAAGCATATATATACAAATATACTAGTCCAAAAGCTCTTGAGCTGAACTCAAGAGAATGCAGAGTTAGCTTCACCTTTCCTGAAAGTGTCATGTCGTCTTGAAATTTAAAAAATGGGTGCAAGTTTGAATGGATTTAAAATCACAGGACTTTGTATATTTGAATATTTTGTTTCCTCTGCCAGAAACGCATCTCTTTATTACATCCTACAAATTCCTTCCATTTGAACTTTCATAATCTAGTTCTGATATATGTTTTTAGATACACTCCAATTCCAAAAGGGAGAACTCGCCGCTCCCTTACTGGTGCTCCAATAAGCACTGTATTTGCACCTGTAATTAGAACATTTTGTCATGTTCTACTGGATTGTTATTTGTCTCTGGGTGTATGGCTCCTCCAGGCAACCTGGGATCTCCCAAAGGACGCATTCTGCATCCTGTTGACCTTTAAGCTTCTAGTATACAGGTCAGTGTCCTATCATATAGGTGTTTCAAAACCCTTGCTGAGTGTGTAATCAAGTGAATTTGAATGAGAAGCCATTAGAAAAAATAGAGGTGTATATGTGTTTGTGTGTTTAAAAAGCAGTGTGGAAAAGGAAGAAATGCTATTTGTATTACAGGGACAAACTTGTATTACCTCTTATCTGGCTTTTAAGGGGATTTTGCTGAGCAAAAAATCCTATATTTGTAGAAAAGCCTTACCTGAGCCGCCAGTACCATCTAAGATTATTAAAAGAAGGATTTTAAAGATTTAATTTACTTTTTGTCATGCACTGCTTGCTATTTGCATTCCACTCTGCTTGAACATTGAAATGAGACAAGCCTTTATCACCTTTGTGTCTGGTCACGTCTGCTTTCTAGTCTCCCTTGCTAGCACAGCGCTGCAGTACCAGGCTGTAAACACAGCAGCAAAATGGTTCAAGGAAAGAAAAAGAGAAAGAAAAAGGAAAGCTGCTTTGGTTCATAATTGGATGGAAATATATTTAATGTAAACATTTCTATTGGTAGCAGACTTTTTATAAATTTTTCTTTTCCTTATAATTAAATTTTCTAAAATGTAGACATTTGGCCTTAAGTATCTCATGGATGTAATACTGGCACCAGATCAGTACAGCTTGCTTGCCAAGCTTAAAAGGGAAAATATAATGGGAAAATACTATAATTTTATGGTTCTTGTAAAAATGAGGAAATCACAACCCACACAAAACCCCCAAATAAAGTGTCCCTAAATCTGCCCATAGAGAGACCAAGATATATGTTTTCAGTTTTGAGGATGACCCTAGAAACCTATTTGGAGTTTATTTTAGTTTACCCTAACATAACTGTAGATCCATCTCAGCAAACAGATGTGCAGAACATGAACTTTATGTTCATTGGCTCAGGAAATGGAGCCGAGAATTTAAACTAATCTCCATTTTTATTATGTAGTATGACTTTTGCTTCTTTGTTCTCTCATAATCAACTTCAGTCCCCCTGAAAATACCTTAACTGATAGCTTCTAACAGGGTTAGATTGTGTGAGCGGAATGTAGACTTTTTTATGACTGCCTTATCCACATATGCACCTGACATACTGTCTCTCAGTGGAACAACAAATTGGATTTTTCAAGAGCAGGAGAAAGGTACAAGCTCCTTCTAATAAAGTAAATATGATACCACTTGTGTGTGGCGAAACTTTTGAACCGAGTTAAAAGTGCATTTTTGAGGCATCAAGCATAGGAAATTCAGCATCTATAACCTTGCTACAGCATAAATTGCACTGAGCTCCCAGATGGTGGTGAAGAAGACCCCGTCTGAACACACGCACAGGCTCTCTTTCCTTTGCCCACAGAACACATTTCCCTCTCTCTCTGACCTCACTGTGCTTGTGTTGGTTAATCTCATGTGTCAACTTGACTGGGTTGAGGGATATCCAAAGAGCTGGTAAAACGTTACTTCTGGGTGTGTCAGTGATGGTGTTTCCAGAAGGGATTAGCATTTGAATCAGTAGATGGAGGAAAGCAGACCAAAGGCCTGCCCAGTGCAGGTGGACATCATCAAATCCATTGAGCACCCAAGTAGAACAAAAAGGCAGAGGAATGGTGAATTCACTCTCTCTCTACTTGAGCTATCACCTCCTGCCCTTGGACATCTGTGCTCCTGGTCCCTGGGTATTTGGACTCAGACTGGGTCTATACCATTAGGTCTCCCACCCCATTCCAAGCCCAGACCTTCAGATAGGGACTGAATTATACCACCAGCTTTCCTAAGTCTCCAGCTTGCAGGTGGTAGGTTGTAGGACGTCTCAGCTTCCATAGGTATCAAATTCCTAAAATAAGTCTCTCTCTCTACATATATATGTGATATATATATGTGATATATAGAGAGAAATAGAGAACCAATAGGAAATATATATGTATATACATATATATGCATGTACATATATATGTGTGTATAATACATATATATTCCTATACATATATATATATATGTATATACACACATATATTTGTCTGGAAGACCCTTACTAATATAGTGCTCCTACAGATGATAACTGTGAACTGCATGTCCTTGGCTCTCCTGCAGGATGACCTTCAGTTAGGTTTGACTACTCAGATCATCTACAATAGAAGGTGGGGAAAAGTAGAAAAAAAAACAACTGCATTTATCTTCCCTCTCCTCCTTGCTCTGATGCCTGCCAAAAGTAAGGCAGTGGCTGTATCCCTCTAGCATTAATGTTTTCATCAGAATGTTTCTCCATGGTCTTCACCCCAGTGGTCCACCATAACTGTGTCTTTCCAGTGTCCCTTTGGCATTTGGAATGGCCAAGGCTCCCTAATATTGCTAGTGTTTCAGTACCTCACCAACTCTTGTTTGCTCTCTTATTTCTGCTACAATTCTGTATGTCATTTCTCTATTTAAAACTTTTCATATGAACTATCTAAGATGAATCCATTGTCCCATTAGGACCTTAAATGACAAAGAATACAACCATTCTTCTTTGAAGTTAAATAGTCACTTGAATAAAATAACCCATTGGATAGCCATGGATTGATTCATTGGCTTACAGTAGGGAGAACACTGTAAACAAGGTAGTCTCACTGCCTCCACATCTGACATTCATAGCAAAGACTGATAGAACATAAAGCAACTAAATTCTGCATCTTCTAAGGAAACTAAAAAGGCTATCAAAACCTTCTAGATTCCTTAAGGAATCTGCTAGACTGAGTGTAAAGTATTTCATATCACAAAAGGGATTGAAAAAAGAAAAAAGGGATTGACTCATGATTTTCTGGGTAAGACACAGCATCAAATCAAAGAGGGAAGGGGATAGAGAAGACCTAATGAAACTAACATCCTTAAACTCAAAATAGCAAAGACAGGCTGGATTCTGGGACATCTTAGCAAAAGAGAAAGTTTTCTATGACATTTTTGTGACCAGAAAATGAGGAAGTAACTCAAAAAGTATCTAAAAATACTTTAGAAAAAATACTTTAGAATACTTTAGAAAAAATACTTTAGAAAAAAAATACTTTAGAAAGACAAAGGATTTAAAGGGGCTCTCACTAGCCAAGTACGGCTATTCCGAGCTCAAAATACATAATAGTAAACACAATGAATAAAATAAGAATCCTTATTTTATACTGAGAAAAAAAGAAGGGAAGAGAGAAAAGAAAAGAAAAAGAAGAGAAGAGAAAGAGGGAGGGAGGTAGGAAGAGAAGAAAGAAAGTAGGAAGGAAGGAAATGAATCTTCCCTACAGTAGAAAACAAAATAATAAATAAATGAGAAAACAAAATATTAAACAAAATAATAATCAATGAGTACTAAAATAGTGAAGCATTGATCAAGAAGACGTTTCCAGAGGAAATCAAAAGACCTCACACAAATTACTTCTTAGTTACTAAGCTAGTAACTTTTGTAAGTTATGGACCTAGAACTACTAAAATCACACATGATCATGTCAATTATTTTTCATTTTCTCTTCTAGTATCTTAGCCTACTCCAAGGATTTGGCTAAAGACTGAATTTGCCAGTCATCTCTTAAAAGACTAGGCTTCCATTTTGGAGGAGCTTGAATCTCTGACAAGTAATCTAATGAATTGATTAGTTTATCTCATAATTCCACCAATTCTTAAGGCAGGATTTAGATGGCCCATTGGAAAGAAAAAGTCTCCTTAATATTGAATTCCTTCTTTTTTTTAAGATTTATTTATTTATTTATTCATGATAGACAGAGAGAGGGAGAGAGGCAGAGACACAGGAGAAGGGAGAAGCAGGCTCCATGCCGGGAGCCGGACATGGGACTCGATCCGGGACTCTAGGATCACGCCCTAGGCCAAAGGCAGGAGCTAAACCGCTGAGCTACCCAGGGATCCCATATTGAATTCTTTCTAATGCTAACTCTATCTACTTACTATATTCTCTAATCCCTAAAACGTCTAATTGCTTCCTGTTGAGAGGATGGGTCCCTTTGTTTTATTTTCATTTTCCATCAGATACAATTCGAAGCAACTTTTCTCAGACTCCATGGTGAACTTTGTTTCCTTACAGCAATTTAAACCAAAAAGACTGCAAATATTCCCCATAAATAACTATACATACTATTTGCATAGTGTACATCAGCCAGCAATTCGGGATTACTATCTTTCTGAGTTGCCTAAGGCTGACAGCTATATCCTGATACCGAACAGTATCTACTTTAGAGATTTAGCAAAGGCTAAGATGCCCCCTCCAGAATGCAGCAAAGTGAATTTCTATAGGAATTTTTCTTTCAGGCTATAACATTATTTCATCACTCATTCATTTTTCCATGAATTCTCATTAATTTTTAAAAAATCACTTATTTGGAATACTTTCAACTCTTTTTGGATTATAAAGGAAAAACAATTTCTCATACTTGTGTACTTTTTCTACAGAATCCTATGATCTCATTTCACCTCATGGTGCAAAGCCTCATGAAGTCTGTGCTCATTTTGCCAATGGTTTCCACCCAGATCTAATCAGACAGGGTCGCTAGATGAATGGTCAAGGGATTTTTCTAACCTTTATCACAGTGGAGTTTCCAGTTCTTCCCTAAAATGTGTATGTACTTCTTCCAAAATTCTGCTTGCTTAACAGGTTCGTGTTTATTCTGCATGGCGAACCTAAGGAAGTAGAAAAGCCAGAATTATATTTCAGACTTTTCCAACTGTCAGTTTTGTACTCAAACAAACGAGTCATTGCTGTCCCTCAGAAGGAAAGCTGCCTCTCACTTAGAAAGAACCTTCCTCTTGGAAGATTCTGTATCTTAAAAGGTTGTTTTGAAATGTTGATATACATATAAGTAAAAAAATTCTCCAGGCAGATTAAATGCATATATAAATTTATAATAGCCCACTGACTCCAGTTGGCAGAGTTATAGCTTTAGGATAAGTGGCAAAACACTTTCCAAAGAAGTTTGGAGACTCTTTTTTTTTTTTTTTTTTTTTTTTTGTCTTTCTGCCAAGTCTTCTCCACTGAATCTCATGCACTGACTAATGCATATGCTTGTTTGTGTAAAGGTTCCATGGAATGGTCTTTATTAAGCCTGGTAGGTGAGAATACTATCAACTAAGGCCTATTGGAAATCTTGACCTGGACAGCTTTTGGCTTCTGCTATATTTCTAGTGGCTGTCCTGCTGTATATACATCAACATTAGCAAAATGGGAGTCCTGCAGCTTTTAATTCATATTCAGTAAGCTCAGATATGAAATATGTTTTATCATTTTAATTGTTCATTATGAAACAATACACACATACTTCTTATTGACCCTCCCACTTCTATCAAGCAATTTCTTTCTTCTCCAGGATCAGTATTCACTGTAATTATTATTCATTGCCGCTTAATATTTCATTATATAAACATATTTAATGTATTTATTTTTCTGCTTATGCATAAACGAGTTGTTTACTGTTTGGGAGCAGCTATAAATAAAGTTAAGGAATATTACTGTGCAAGCTTTTTGTTGCTATAAGCATTCATTTCTATTGTGTATACAACTCAGAGAAGAACTGATTATGTGTATATTTAGCTTTGGTAAATACTACCAAATAATTTTCCAACAAAGTGATTTTCAATTGGGGTATTAGTTTGTATAATGTTTGGGAATTCTACTTGATTCATATCTTCTCTAGCATTTAATATTTTTAGTCTTTTACAATCTTAGTCATTCTCCTTGGGATGTAGTGTTATTTCATTGTGATTATCATTTGTGTTCAGTTGAAGCTCACTAAAAAGAATTTTTCTCACTGAGTTGTTGGCATTCTTCATATATCGTGCAAAGAAGTCCTTTGATTTTACATATATACCAATATGATTATTTGTATGTAGTCATACATTGTAACTTATAAATTATAAGCTTATGTATAGTTATTAAATTATTATAAAAAGTATAGTTTTAAGTTACATATATAACATACATATAATTATTCTCTCTCATTTGGTAATTTGACTTTTCATATTCTTACTACTACTATCTTTTAATGAATAGAATTAACTTATTTAAATGAATTCTAACTTATTAATATTTTCTTCATAGCTAATTATTTTTGTTCCAGTTACAAAATCCTCCTACCACAACATCCATGAAGGTATTCTCCTATGATTTCTTCTAGAAGTGTTCTTCTTTGGCTTTTCACATTTATGTCTAAATTCCATTGCCAATTCAACTTTGTGAGTGGTGTAAAGTACAGACTAACTTATTTTTTAGAAGATTTATTTATTCACGAAAGACACAGACTGAGAGAGAAAGAGGCAAAGACACAGGCATAGGGAGAAGCAGACTCTTCACAGGGAGCCCAATGTGGGACTGGATCCCAAATCCCAGGATCACCCCACGAGCCGAAGGCAGGCGCCCAATCGCTGAGCCACCCACACGTCCCTAACTTATGTCTTTTTATTTAAATTCAATTTGCCAATATATAGTAACACCCACTGCTCATCACATCATGGGGTAAGACCAACTTATTTTTTAAATGGATATTCAGTTGACTCAGTAATTTATTAAAACCACCATCTTCCCTGCATTAAATTGCTGTGGCATCTTTGTGATAAATCAGGCGACCTTTGTGTGAGTCAGATTCTGGATATTCTATTCTGTTCTGTTGGTCTGTTTATTTTTACATCAGTATCATTCAATGCCACCCTGTTTTCTTACTGAACTGGCAGTACAATTCAGCTAGATCTGTTCTCCTTTAGAGATTGCCTATTCTAGGTCTTTTGCATTTCCATACACATTTAGAATTAGCAGACCAATTACCCATCCTCCATAAAAAACAAACAAGCGGGGATCCCTGGGTGGCGCAGCAGTTTAGCACCTGCCTTTGGCCCAGGGCACGATCCTGGGGACCCGGGATCGAATCCCACGTCAGGCTCCCGGTGCATGGAGCCTGCTTCTCCCTCTGCCTAGGTCTCTGCCTCTCTCTCTCTCTCTCCCTGTGACTATCATAAATAAATAAAAAAAAATACAAACAAGAAAAAGAAAATATCCTTCTGTTATTTTGATTGAGAGAACACTGAATATATATATCAATTTTGGAAGAACTTACATTTGAATAATATTGAGCTCTACAATGCAAGAGCATGTTCTATCTAACTAAATATCTAACTATTTCTTTGGATTTAAAAAAATTTTTCTTGGCACTCTTTTTTGTTATTGTTTATAATGCAGAGGAGTAGGATGTTTTTCATTTGAACTATTTCTAAATATCTTGGGGCTTTATTTGTGCTATTATAAATAATATGTATTAATTTCTTAATATTTGCTGCTAATTTATAGAAATGCAATCATTTGTTGTACGTTGATTTTATATCCAGTGAATGACTAAATCGACATTATTCCAATCATTTTTTTGCAGATTCTTTTGAATTTTCTAAGTACATATCCCTGCCATTTGTACATAAGAACAGTTTAAAGTTTTTTGTGGGCTTTTTGTTTGTTTTTTCTTTTAGAGAGGGGAGAGGAGCAGAGAGAGAGAGACTTAATCAAATCTCACAATGCTTAGATCATGACCTGAGCCAAAATCAAGGGTTGGACACTTAACCAACTAAGCCACCCAGGCACCCTTAAAGTTTTGTTTTTTCAATCTCTTTTTAATTTCTTTCATTGCTTTATTTCATTGGCTAGGCCCTCTAATACCATGCTGAATAAAATTAGAAATGATAACCATTGTCGCTTTGCATCCCTGGAGAAAAGGTAACAATATTTACTACAAATTAACATGCTGACTATAGGTTCTTTTCTGGATATAATTTATTAGATTGATAAAATTCCACTCTACTTCTTTAAAAAAGATTTATTTATTTATTTATTTGAGAGAGATAGATTCTTTCTGAAAAAAAAAGGGTTTTTTTATTTTTTATTTTCAGACAAATAAAATATATTTATAAGTTTTTAATATTTATTTTTCATTTTGAGGGGGATTTGGGAATGTAAGGAAGTTAGAATTTGTATACTGAGTCCACCATTTTGAACTGCCAGCTTCTGTTTTATAACCTTGATTGGGGAGGGAAAAGTTTAAAGGTATAGCACCTGAATGATTATTACAAAGGTGAGGGTGGTTGATAGGTTCCAAAGGGCAAAGTTTATTGGAAATTTTTATTTAGGTAAAGGAAATGAGGTTTTAACTGTATGAAGCCAGTTACACATAGCTAGAGGTTCAGCTGCAGTCTCCATGTTGAAAATGTAAGCTCCCCTACCTACAAGGTGTCCTTCTGTGGAATGATGGGTAATTGAGCAAGATGAGACAGGTGATGATCATTTTGGGTCACAGAATGACCATTTGAGGTCCTGCTCAGGATAAGACTGGAGTTTTCTTTATTCCCTTGTGGTATAAAATTAACTGCCACAAACTATAACTCAAATGTATCAAGGTTATAGTTTTTCTTATTATTATAATAATTACTTTTATTTCTTTTAGCAAATTGTGAGCTCACATGGACCAGTTCAAGCATACTCATAAGCAAAGTATCAGATTTACATGAATCAAATGTCAATTCCAATCATCTCTGGAATCTCAACATTCCAAGTAAGATAGAAATTCAGGACTATGTAAAGTTCTATCTCTGTAGCTTCTGATATTGCTAAGAGAATAAAACACAGATAAGAATATTATGTTGAATTCCACTTAAATTTATGAAAAAAATTGGGGACAATAAACATATGTATGTATATCAGTGATTCCCTCTTGGGCTAAGGGAAAGATTTTCATTTCATGAAATACCCTTTTACACATTTGACTTAAATTTTGTCATGTACATATATTATGTTTTTCAATTAAAAGTTCAATGACTTTAACAAGTCATTTTGTTATAGAGTTAATACTTTTTTAAAAAGAAATAGAGGTTATTGTTCCTCCTGTGAATGAACAGCTGTAGCCTAATGAGATATTCCCTTACATTTCTACCAAGAGAAACAAGAAATAGTAAAAGGAACATGTGTGAGGAGACAATACAAGATTCTGATTTCAGATACCACTGGTTGCCAACCAGTAACTATTTTCTAAGTATGAAGTAGGCATGTAGGTAATTTTCATGACTCCTGAAGAAAACTGAAATTACGGAGTTTTTAATTCCTAGAATGGATTCAGAACACATATGCTTCTTTAATGCAATTGAGTTTCTGTGGTTAGAAAGAGAAAGTACCTACTGCAAGGTCTAATTCACATCCCAAGCAGATAATTTATTCATCTGGTTGGATCTGGCTTCAGTTATTGAGAAATTACCAAAATTTAGTACTTAACACTTCCAAACAAACAGAACTTTGCAATTGAATTCACTCCTAAGTTTTAGTAGATTTGCTTTACTAGAAAAAAAAAAAAAGAAGATGATGTTTATATTTTAATGTTATTTTATATGTCCTCTTTATTTTTTTTCTGTCTAGCTTACCGGAATAAATATCTCTTAAGATAACCAATGACTTTTCAGAGCTAGACCATTTGTCTGGTGTTTATAGGAATTTCACTGAACAAAAATTGTCCCATAAATTTTATTGAAATCTTTCCAGAACCAATAGAAACAGAGACTCCTCCTTTTGCCTAGGCCTCCAGGATTCCGGTATAAAACCGCTGCCATTTGCACTGTACGCTAATGACAAGCTGGATGTTGGCATGAAAGCCAATATGTTCTTACACTGCTTTCTGAGACAAGTAATAATCAGTCTGTCATCAATGTCATGCTGCAATCAGGCTTTGACAAGGTTTGCAAATAACTTGAAAGGAATTGCTTATCCCTGAACGCTGCAGATCAAAACCAGATCTGAACAAAAGCTAAAAGTCTGCTGCGCGTCAGCTGCAGTCTCTGGGAACGTGCTGTGCATAAGCGGAGGGAACACCAACCCTTAATCTCCCCCTTCTCCTCCATTTTTAATTTTTTATTAAGAACTCTCGGCTACCAATCCTGGAAACTCACTATTTGAAACCGCGGTGGAGCCACCTAGAATGCCCAGTGTGATTGGAAGTACTAGTTGTATTACTCCTGAAAAAGTCTGGGAAAGTAAACAACACTTCCATCCTTGGGGTGGCTTGTTTTCTTACCTCATGAGCTGCAGGCAGGATTTCTGATCAAACACAGTAATGCCGTCAATGAGGAGTCTATGTGCCTATGGGGTGGAGACACAAATTGCCTTCTTTTCCTCTCTTCCCCTTCTCAATCCTTCCCACCCCCTAGAGGAAGTGGCATGTGTATTGTTTATTCATGGCTGACCCTGACTCTTGTCAACTGGTAGGCATTTGCAGTCATAAGAAACAAGTGTAATTTATACAACTTTGAGAATACTCACATAAGTTCAACTTATAAAAGTTTGAGGCCCAGAGCCTTTGGGAGAAAAAAAAAAAAAGATTTTTTGAGATGTGTCACTTGGCCACAGGTCTGCTCAGAACTCCAAAACTTGTTTGTTCTTCATGTGCGTATAAATACCTGGACAGTCACATGACACGTGGCCTTGGGCATTCATGAACTATGCCCAAAATATGAGCATAGATTTGAGATGTGAATTAATTTTTTATTTTACTTTAGCATAAGAGAAGAATTTGATTCAGTTATCTTGTTCTTCTTTACTTTTTTAAACAAAGATTTTTATTTATTTTAAAGATTTTATTTATTTATTCATGAGAGACACACAGAGAGAGAGAGAGAGAGAGGCAGAGACACAGGCAGAGGGAGAAGCAGGCTCCATGCAGGGAGCCCTAAGTGGGACTCGATCCCCGGTCTCCAGGATCAGGCCCTGGGCTGAAGGCTGTGCTAAACCACTGAGCCACCAGGGCTGCCCTATCTTGTTCTTCTTTATAAGGAATCCTGAAAATCAGGTGTTACTGAGGGGTCAAGACATTCAAAGTTAAGTGAAGAAGAGAAGCAAACGCATCATAAATGAAAAGATCACATTATAAAAAGAAAGAAGATGCAAAAACATATTGAAGATCCTATTTCAGTTGATCATACGTATCTAATACCATGGACCCACAGAGTCCTAGAAAGAACTGTCCAATAAAGTGTCATTTAATAAATACATGCCAAGCACCATAATATCGGTATCATGTGAGTTATTATGAGAGATAAGCATGATGTATAAGAATGAGTCCCTATTTTTTTTCAAGGAGCTTATAATCTGGTTAGAGAAAAGATACTAGCGCACAGGGACATGTAGCAGTAATTTTTTGAAAGTGAATAATGTAAATACTGAAATATGAGAGAAGAACCACTCATGAACTACATTGAGGACTTGTAACAAATACCCATAAGCAATTTCTTTAAGCCACGTTCGTATATGTCCCAATTTTCCCAGTCTTCTAAGCTTACCTGTTACCATTTAACTATAATCCAAAGCTCATTCTCAGGAATAGAGGAAGCTCGGACCCCATCTCTGTTTGAGTTCCCTACAACATGCGCTGCACTTCCATGTGTAGGCTGTCACTTGTCACCTCTTGATTCTGATTGTAGAGCTGGATTCTTCAACAGCTGCCTCTGTCCATCATTGTATGTCTTTGCTGATCCTGTTGAGTATAGCCAATTTCACTCCAAGCCACGACTATATACCCATATTTTGGCTTCCCTACAGCAGTTTACCAACATTATATTGATTTAACAAATTGAACTGAAGTTTTAAGGACTATGTCAAGGAATTATAATGCAGAAAAAAAAAACACCTTAAAATTGGTTATAAAGTAGCATGTCTCTTGGAGTGTACCACCCATGCCTGCTTTTTTTTGTCCAAGCTTTATTACAAGGCCCTTCTGTCTTCCCCTGGAATCAGAGACTCGTCTCTCCCAACTACCTAGATCTCCAACTTCCCTTTTCAGGTTTCATCAGTGAAAAGTCCAACATCCAGTTAACATGACAACACCTCAGGTATGTGGCCCTGCTCAGAATGAAGTCAGACCTCTATATAATTGACAAAGTCCTTTAAACTCTTTCTACTAAGTTTTGGAACCCAGTATTTTAAATGACAATTTTTAAAATAATTGCGTTCTGGAAAACTCTATATTCTTATTCAATGAGAAAGTTCAGTGTAGCAAATTTTGTGTGCTATTTAACAGAAAAGTTTTTCAATTCCCAAGATATAATATTGAGGTCTGTAAATTAACATATATTCTTTCCCTATTTCCCAGATTCATCTTTGTTTCCCTTTCTATGATAATAGGAAAAATTAAGTAACCTAGAATTCTCAGGAGAGAACCTTCTCCCTTAGGGAAAATTAAACTATGATTTCAGTTTTGTTATTTTGAAGAAACCATAAGGAGTTAACATTCTAAGATATTAAGTAGGAGTCTTTTTAATTTAAGTATTTTGCTTCTCAAGTCTATTTCAAATGGCTCAGCACACAGCATCAAGAACAGAGATCTGTGGCAGCATATACTAGTGCCCTTCTGGTGGGTTCACGTTACTCCACTAAATCATGTGTCTGACAAATATTTCCAGAATGTCTACTAATGAAGGTGCTGTGCTGGAGCTGCTGAGTAAGTGATGAACAAGAAAGTGAAGGACTGACCTTCAAAGAGACTATACAACAATCAAAAAGACAAATGATGACCAAGGACAGAAATAAATAATAAATAAAAAATTTACACATTGCACTGAGTGCAAAGAAGGAGATAAGACAGCGTTAGGATAAATGGAAAATAAATTTGAACGGTTCTTAAACATATGAAAACAGCCCAACCTCCGCAAAGAGAACAACATATAAATTAAAACTATGGTGACTGCTTTTGTACTACTTATTGACAAAGATTGGAAGTTTGATAGCATATTCTCTAAGTAAGAGTAAAGGAAAGGGTATTTTGATTGTGGATATAAATCAATTCATCCCGTATGGAAAGTAATCTGACAATATCTGTCAATATATATAAGCACATCACTTTGGGGGACCCCTGGGTGGCTCAGTGGTTGAGTGTCTGCCTTTGGCTCGGGTAGTGATCCCAGGGTCCTGGGATCGAGTCCCATATTGGGCTCCCCGCTGGGAGGCTGCTTCTCCCTCTGCCTATGTCTCTGCCTCATTCTCTGTGTCTCTCATGAATAAACTTTAAAAATCTAAACAAAAAAAAAATTTTTAAACTACATGACTTTTGGCCCTTACTTCAGAAATAGAAACAAAACCTATAAATTTTCTCATTGGTACAACATGTGCTGTCATGTACAATGTTATTCATTGCAATACATTTTTAATAAGCAAGATTTGGAAAATATCAAAATAGCCATCAACAATATACCAGTTTAACAAATTATACTACATATATATAAATTAGATGCAATGTCGCCATAACAGAGAATGAGAATTCAGTTTTTTGTTTGTTTGCAGATATGAGCCAATTTATGAGTGTTAAAAAAAAACCTCATTAAGACTATACAGTTTATAGACTAAGCTACAAAGAACATGTATATTTTTGTTTGTATGTACCTAAATGTCCCTTAAAAGAGTTGAGTGGGAGGAAGTTTTTCCAATGTACATATTTCCTTTTATACCTTTCTAATTATGAATTATGTGAATATATTATCTGTTTTTAAATATTTAGATTTTTTAAGTAAAGGTAAAAGTTCCCAGTAGTGTCAACTATGAGATTTACATTACCAGCTCAATAAGTTATAGGGTCTGAGGGCAAGTTCTTCAAAAGTTCATCATACAAGATTCAATTTAAAAAAATACACATTAGGAGCACCTGGGTAGCTCAGTGGTTGAGCATCTACCTTTGGCTCAGGTCGTGATCCCAGGGTCCTGGATCAAGTCCTGCATCAGGTTCCCTATGGGGAGCCTGCTTCTCTTTCTGCCTATGTCTCTGCCTTTCTCTCTGTGTCTCTCATGAATAAATAAATAGAAATAAATAAATAATAAAAATAATAAAAAAATACACATTAGAACCTATTAGGTTCAAGGTTCTGTCCTCTTGAGATATAAAATTAAAATATATGAGTGCCTGGGTGTCTCAGTCAGTTAAGTGTCTGCCTTCAGCTCAGGTGATGATCCCGGGGTCCTGGAATCAAGCCCCGCATCAGGCTCCCTGCTCAACAGCAAGCCTGCTTCTCCCTCTCCTGTGCCCCTGCTTGTGTCTGTGCTCTCTCTCTCTCTCTCTGTCAAATAAATAAAATCTTTTAAAAAATAAAATATATAAAATATAGACCCTGTTCTTAGGAGAATATATTTCATTGGAGGAACTGGATGTTTCCATAAAAGGCAAATGGTGATAAATATAATTAGCAGGTTTACTATACCTCTCAAAATTCTTCCAGAGTTACCATGAAGTACTGGGTTCAAATAATTACTAAAAATTTCTAGTATATGATTTATAAAACACTGTTCAATTTGATGTAAACCTCTAAAGTATTATAGGCATACCTTTATTGGCTTATATATGATGAAAACTATTCACTCAAAGGATATGGAAAAGGAATTCTGAAGAACACCTATTTAAACACCTATTTAATTATATTTATTATCAAGGTCGCCCAAAAACTTCTTCCAGTCAGAAATCTAATGTTTCCCATAGGAATTACATAGAATAGACTCTAAATAGCATGATCAGGAAATAAATTATTTAAAAATAACTCAATCTGTTTATTTTCTGTTATCAAGCATTTCATTTACTACTCATAATTTTTATTAAATGGTCTTGAAAGTACAACAATGGATGCAAACTACGTGTGTTTTCATTCTTTTTTTAAAATGTGCAAGCTCAAGATTAGTGGAAGATCAATAATAACCCCTAAAACTAAAGGAAAAAAAGTAAAAACAGACATGAGGATTTAAAACAAAACTACAAGTTTACAAATTTGAATATCATAAGTGATACAATAGAAATGATATGTGATCAAATAAATCACTTATATTTCTCCTTGTTTTGAGAGATGGATGAAGAATTTGTGGAACTTAAAGTATATATAATGAGGGAAGGGCTTTTTTAGGAATAATAGCAATATATTTATAAATGCAAATTTAGATGCAAGGCCTTGGAAGGGCCCTTGCAAGTGAGACTCTGAAGCCTAAGCAACTTTTGCTTCACGGAAATCCACTCTGCTTCTCTTACCAAATAGCATCTTTTCTTCAACTTCATTCTTTCAGTTTAGTCTGAATATTTATTTGGGGAAAGGATGTAAATATCAATAAAGTCATTGGTGATTAAAAGAAGTTTTCTGTCTTGCTGTCTAGATTACACTCTGATTGTTCTAGGTTTTCTTCATTTAAGAGAATAAAGCTAAATGTGCCATATCAGATTCAGAACAGACCAGAAATTTCCACTTGCAAAACATAGCATCTTGTGATCCAATTACATACTGTTCTTTTAGCCCACGTGTGGAAATTCAACAATGATTTTTTTTTCATTCCTCACAAGTGGTTTGCAGTAGCAGCTCTGACAAATTCGCCCACCATCGAGCATCTATTAGAGTGTGTGAGCCTACAGCCCTCTCCCTTCTAAGTGTATGCCTCCTTGCAGTCTTGACTGCAGAGGTATGCTGAATTTCCCCTGATAGTAAGAAAAAGGCAGACATTTCTAAGTTTTCTCTGTTTCGTTCTGCTGGGCGCAGGGGCTGGGGGAGAGAACCAGCTTCTACTAATTCTGGTAACCATGTTATCTAACTCTCAAAACAGTGAAAATGACGGGGAAGAGTGGAGGCAGAAGTTCTGAGAAGCATCCCCTGGTTATTGTTGCTAGGGCAACTGCTACTTGGCATCCTCCAAATAGTCATCGTCTGTCACACTTGGGGTATAATTCACAGACATACAACACATCTGAGTGGATTGGGGGGAAAAAAGGCAGGGGAGGGGATAAAGATTCATGTAAATAAATGAGAGAATTTTAAATAGGCACATAAACAAAAGTGCATGCCTAATATTTAGAAAGAAGAGAGAGGAGACAGACGTAAGAGGAATTCAGTTGTGAAAATGAGGGTCATTGCTAAATATTAGTGTTTTTCTTCTTGCACAAATTAGTTAGCCTCTACCCATTCCCAATAATTGTCTACCCATCTGCCTCCTTTTTTAAAAATCCCTTCTTCCCTCCAAATACTAGTCTTCTGTAGCATGACATCAAATCATTTTTGCAAAGATGTTGATGTCATTTTCTTCTCACAACCCTTAAGAGAGCAAAGAATACTTAAAAATACTTCTTCTTTGTTTAGTAGAATGTCTGACTCAGAGGCAGGCCTGGCTTTGTTATAAGAGAAGATAAAGCATTTATTACCCAAGTAATCATTCACAAAAACAGTCATGAGTCCTGAAATACCCTTGGTTAAGTCTAAGTTATACTTTTCATTTTTCTTATTTCTTCATTTCTTAGGGCCAGAGTGTCTGCTTAATCTTTTGAATCACTGTTTCTTCTTCTGAACATTACAGAACATTATCTTATACATTGTGAAAAAAGAGGCACTGCTGTACAAATCATAAAACAGAAAAGAAAGCCTTACAATATCTATCATCAAAGTCACATAAAACCCCAACAGTTTCAACCTCCTCTTAGCATTCACTGGTGTCAGCATCATAAAAAATGTGCAGGAAACTCATATCAATGTATCAATCACATTTACAAAATGAGTCTAATAGCAAATGCATTTTTGGAAGCAAGGGGAAGAAGGAGAAAGATTTTAGCCAAATACACTGAATGAATTAAAAAAAAAGCATGATGGATTAAAGAAGATGAAATAAATTAAAAAAAAAAAACACCTGTTGTAATGGCTTCACCAAAAGCTTTTCTTTTCCCTTTAGAGAGCATTGCTAAAATTCTCCTGTGAAAGCCAAATATATACTTTCATCTAACCAAAATATTGAAACTAGACACCAAGAAAATAAAAAACAATCATTCAATTACTAAGCTTACCATTGCACATTGGTTCCACCAAATTGGTCAGGCTTCAGTATTGTTTTACATGTTTCTTTTTATTCACCCAAATTTTGTGAGCCAATGCACTCACTTCTTGGAACTCTAGGAGGATAATCACATAATGCTAGCCATAATAGAAATGATAGTTTACTTTTGCTAAGCATTTATTATCTGCCAGATGCTATCATATAAACTTTATAGGGATTACTTTAATTAATACTCACATTACAATTATGAGGTAGACACTAGATCAAATTATTCTTATTGTACAGATTAAGGAATTAAAGCACATAGAAACTACATAACAGGCTCAAATTTCAACAATAAGGAAAAAGTAGGACCAAGATAGAAACTGTGTTTTACATTAGTGTCACGTATTGTAGGAAGTTGGTTGGCTGTCCACTCTCTATTTGGGCCCATGATCTCTTTTCACCTGGAGTAATTCCATGCATTTGGGCTACAGCTTCCCTACTTGATCCCCACCTTTTATACAGCAGATGCTCCTGAGTGTCCTTCTTTCTGGATCTTTGGTTCCCACCTCAGATCTCTTATTACACTTATATTTGCCTTTAACACTAATATTGCAGGTTGAGGCAGCTAATTCTCCCCCTTCTCTGCTGGCATCATTTTGCCAAGGCAGATATCTAATCCTTGGTAATACCTTCTACGAATTTCTGCCTTGTCCTTTTGGTTTAAACAGCTGGGATATTTTATCATTTGAATTTGCATTTCCTCTGCTCAACACTTAGGGAGTTGGTTGCTGCACCTTCTCTCTCTCTCCACCACACACATACAGATGCACACACAGGAATACACTACCCCTTGAGAATTCTTCTGCTTCTTTTCCAACATGCAGAATAGAATTGCCCAGCATAACATAACCTGTACCCTGATAGTAAGGATCAAATGCTCATGAGAATAAAGTCCGAACATCTTGAGAGCCATAACTTGAGTTTTACTGATTTCTGTGTCTGCATCTCAAATAAATACCTGCTGCTGTTCCTTATGCACAAAAGATTTCAATAAGTGATTGTAAATTAAGTGGGATTGTATGCCAAGAAACTAGCTTTTTAATTTACATTAATGAGTATACTAATCAGGATAAGCTAGGCTGTGCACTAACAAGCATACCCAAATCTCAGTGGCTTTTCATAAGAAAAGCTTATTTTTTACTCACCTAGTCCATGCCTTGCAGGGCAGCATGGAGACTGTGCTCATCATAGTCATTCATACTACAGGTTAATGGAGCCTCCATCTCAACACATGATCCCCTGTGGCTGGGGAAAAGGGTCATACAGCAAAACACATAGCTTCTTTAGGTTTCTGCCCAGACACTTGATGGGATGAGCACTGGGTGTTATACTACATGTTGGCAAATTGAATTTAAATTAAATTTTTTAAAAATATTTCTGCCCAGAAATGACATATATAATCTCCTCTCACATACTACTCATCAAAGTAAAACAACATGGTCATCTCAAATTTCCAAAAGTACAGGGAAGTGCAACCTCTCAATACTGCCACATTTATTGGGGATTATGTTTCAAAATACTAATTTTGCAGAGACACAAACATTCTGTTCATAGCACTTGGATTTTTTTTAAGATTTTATTTATTTATTCATGACACACACACACACACACACACAGAGAGAGAGAGGGAGAGAGAGAGAGAGAGAGAGGCAGAGACACAGGCAGAGGGAGAAGCAGGCTCCATGCAGGGAGCCTGATGGGGACCTGATTCCAGGTCTCGATTCCGGGTATCCAGGATCAGGCCCTGGGCTGAAGGCAGCACTAAACTGCTGAGCCATCCAGGCTGCCCAATAGCACTTGAATATTGATCATATTTCATAGCATAAGACATGGAAAGGACTATCAGTGAATCAGGATGCAATGCGCCCTAGCTAACATGTCCCTTAGTGAGACAAGAATATGATATTATCTAAATTCATTTCTTCTCTGAACACTTACATCTGTGAACTTTATGATGTCAAGTGTTGTCTTTAGCCTAGTCTAACACCTCTTGATGTGTTTATGTCCAAAGAGGCCAAGAGTGTATTTGAGAAAAATCATGTGTACTGATTATGTTTATAATGTGTGTATGTGAGTGTAGGTGTGTGTACATATATAAAAGGATACACACATACAGAAAGAGAGAGAGAGAGAGAAAGCATGAGCAAGTGCTGGATAAATCCAAACTATAATGCCACTCATAAAATCTCCCAATAATAAATACAAATTTTATTTACTTTCAAAAAGGTGTTATCAAGATGCACTATGTTCAGATTTTATAGTAGGAAAATCATTTAATCAAAGATCAGATTCCTACCTAGTGTCATGATTCCCACATGGTGTAGAGAGTCGGTGGTTCCAAGACTATCTTCCCCAAAAGTGAGCCTGCTACACGGGGTAGGAGACAGGGTAGAAGACAGCTCCTTCTTTCATTCAATCAGTACTGGTTTTTATAAACAATAATGAGAAAACACTACAGATATTCTAGAAAGAAGAAAAAACTACAGCCAGCCTGTAATTACTTTTACACAGTCAATCGTAGTTATTTGATTTTTCCATGGCATGAAATCTCTTTTGAGTATCATGTATGCTTCATAGATTATTTCTGAAATAATCTGTACACCAGGAAGTTCAAGTACTCTAGTAATGATTTCCAAACAATAGAGATTCTTCCAAAAATGTTACTGTGTCCTGTATATTGCCTTACAGTATATATCACACTGTGTTTACTCCTGGATATCCAAATATAAGTGGGGTATTATAAATGGGACAAAATTGAGAAGCATCTAGTTGTATGAAGAATAAGAATTCTTTGGGTGGGGGGGGGGCTGGGAATCTACTATTAAGTAACATGGACAATGCAACAGTGAGTTTGACTTAGTTATAAGACCCTAATGGTTAAAAGGGAATAGAGATTCTGAGCACAACATGATAGTTGTTGTGAAAATCTGATGCTGGCCCAGGCCCTTGATGTATATCAATAGCCAGGGAGGGAGTAAACCTTAAGGTATACTAAATGGTGAGTTTGCTGAACCCTATCACATACCCAGGCCCAAGGAACACTGTGTTCGAACCTCACAAAACAGGAGACAACTTTTCCTTATAATCTCCTCTATAGTCTCCACATAGTTTTGGGGTCCCCTAAGGCTGAAGGAACCACTAAGAGATAATACCTCTGCCCAGAAAAGCAACAAGAGAGATTACTACACTCTGAAGTGGAACACAAGTCACTCCAGTGCATGGGACACCAAGAACAGGACTGAGAGTGGCTACTTTGCTGACAGACTGGAAGCAAAGAGAATCCAGCATCTCCTTTCTGAAGGAAATGTACACCAGGAAATTCAAGTACTCTAGTACAGTTATTCTCCTTTCTGAAGGAGATGCTGGATCTGGGTAGTAAAGAGCAATGAAAGTGTTCATCACATGCAGAGAATAGCAAGTACACCCACAGTGGAGGAACTGGAGCTGTTGCCAGAGGATAAACTACTCTAAAGTAGAGGCAGGAAAAGTGAGGACCCCTAGCTTTGGACAGTGGATGTAGCAGCAAGGAATGGCTATGCCATGCAGAGCAGTTTATGGCATCTTCCAATTGTATCTCCACATATGTATTTTAACACTTGGCAGATCCTTGGAGACTAACATATATGAGTCCAAAGTCTTTGCAAGAAGCTAAAATATATGTGTTGGTAGTACATGAAGACAGCCTTCTTTCTTATTTAGAAATGTATATGACTTCATGTATTCTCATACACTGTTGAGGTTGAGAGGGTTCAAATTTCTTAGTGTCATCATTTTCACACTCAGAGTTAATTTTGTATTAAATTATGCTGCATGTTTGTTAATGGCAGTTCAAGAGGCAATGTGGCTCCCCCAAAAATTTTTGCAAAGCAAACCAGAGGATGGAAAACTTTCAAAAAGGGGATATTTGAAAACTGTTCTTAAACATGTTATATGGATGGTTCTTAGATTAAGTCACAGGGACCAATCCTTCCATGCTTTCCATGACTCTGTTTCAATGGTCTTTTGTCCTAATAATTTATTTTCTTAAATCTTGACAATCCTTTGAAAATATAATTACTCTGAATTTCTGCAAGGAACATGTCAGGTCAACAGTTATTTATGAACTTTATTTGCTCTTTTCTTTTCTCTGTGTGTGTGCATGTGCATACATATGGTTGCACACATCAAATACATCTAGTAACATCTCACAAAGGAAGCCACAATTCCAAATAAGGGTATGGGAAAAGAATTTCTGCATCTCCTCTGAAGTGAGAGCTTGACAATAAGCCCTCTCTACAGCATGAAGTTATTTTCTAGAGGGTTTGCACATACTGAGATCTCAATAAACCTTTGTTGAGTGATGAAATCATATTTTCATATATCTTATTAAGGATTAAATGTAAAACTTACCTGACCTGTTATCCAAGATGAAAAAATTGCTTCTACGATCCCTAATAGACAAATTCAGTCTTTAGAACCAAGAAAAATAATAAGTCTCACTAAAATCTTAAGGCTTTTTATTTAAATTGTATATCTTTATCTGGAGAGTTCCTAGTTATACGGAGTTGAAAATTCACCTCTCTGAAACATCACCCTTTAAGCCTAATGATTTTCTGTGAAGCTTCACGGAAAAAGTTTACCATACCACGCGACCTATATAAGATAATTTCAAATATTTCAAAACAGTCATATTTGTGCATTATATATATACATAGAAATCAGGTATTATATGCACAAATATTTTAATTAATTATATGCATATTAATATATGATATAATGCATTATACAATAAAGTAGTATTATACTGAGTTTATACATAAACGTGCAGTTTAATATCTCCAATTCAACCATTCTTTCATTATCCTTCACCATCTAGGTCATTCTTCCCCCTATTTGTCATAACCTTGTTAAATTGTGATCCTTAGAATTGAATGCAAAGTTCCACATATGAACTAATCAGTATTCATGGTTTGCTCTTTCAATAAATACTTAATAAGCACCTATTATAAGCCACTTATTATAGCAAAGACTAGTGGTTAAACAAGACATGTAGTCTTTACCTGCCTTTGGAGGCTTAAAGTCAAAGATAGTGTTGGGATTGTGGTAAAGATAGCCATATTAATATTAAATTACCACTGTGGTAATTTTACATTAAGAATAGGGTGGATGAAATGTCTTCCTTTGGACATTATATATTACAAAAATATAAAATTATGTGAGTATTTTTAACATCCACACCAAAAGCTTAATTAAAATCATTGGTCATTCATGTTTTCATATAATTTGCTACCAAGGTCAGTCATACAGATAGACACATTTGATATTGAATTTCTTGGATGTGTGAAAAAAAGTGAAACCGTAAAAGGAAGAGCCTAAGGGAAAAAAAAAAAAAAAAGAACATCTCCAGATTTCTAAGAAATTGTAAAAGAAAGCGTATGCCTAAAGAAGCAAACAAAAATAAAAGCCTGGAAGTCATTATACTTAAAAAGTAAAGAATTTTGGTTTTCCTTGAGACAGCACTGCACAGAGGACAGAGTACTGAAATAAAAATTAGACAAATGGATACCAATCCAGATGGTATAGGCTAAAATCACTTATTCTTCTTAAGGCCGGTATCCTTATAAGAAATATGGAATTTAAAATGTCCCTTCTTCCCTAATTATCATCCTGAGTGCTAATTCATTTAGTAACATTTTGAGAACAATATTAGATAATGCATGAAAGTGCTTTAAAAAGAGTAAGCCACAATGCCAAGGTAACTATTTGTTTTGTACAGAGGAAGGAGAGAAATTGTGACTAATCTCCAATAGGGAATAACCGGTATTGACTGACTTCCCAACCATCAACAGCTATAAAATGGTTTTGTCATGCACAGACAGTGCAGAGCCATGATCTTTTAAAAAATGAACACATGTTAAGTAAACCCAACATTTACCTTAGCTTCTATCTGGGGACACTTTCTAAGCTGGAACACACAGAAGTAAAGACAAACTGTATTGCTGGGCAGACAAACCAATCTTTTCGTGATGATTTGGGGCTGCTGAAGGGGCTGAAACTTATGAGACAGAACACTCCAGAGGAGAGACATACAGAGAGAAAGAAATCAGAAATCTGCAGGGTTCTTTTTTTGATTCTTTTATGAAACACTAAAGTTGCATTTGCTTGAGGTGTGACACCTTGGGATCTGAAAGAGATCTGAATGGGAGCTGAATGAAAATTCTAGAGGTTTCTCAGTGCTGAGAATACTAAGTAGTCAGAGTATATAAACCTCACTGAAAACTAGAAACGTTTATTTCTGACTTCAGAAAGACCAAGTTTTAGGAGTAAGGCCATTCCAGACATGCCCAAGCTTTGACAGGATCAAGCTGACCTGTGAACAAATTAATCACTTGCCAAAACAAAACTTCATATTCTTTAAAAGAGGCCACATAATTTGGATTTCAGCAATATAACATCCACAGTACCCAGGATAAAAGTAAATATACCAGACATGCAAATAAACAGAGAAAAATGAAGGGCAGTCAATAGACACAGATACAGAGATGACACAGATAGTACGAGACAAAAACACTGATGGAACTACAATAAATATGTTCAAATATTTAAAGGACAAAGTGAATATAATAAATAAGCATATGGAAAAATCTTAGTGGAGAAAGGACAACTATAAAATAGATATTCTAAAACTGAAAAATGCAATATTTGAAATTTTTAGAAAAACACAGTTGAGCACTGCTGAAGAAAATATCAGAAAATTGAAGACAGGCCACAGAAACTATGCCAACTGAAGCAGAAACTATAAAAGAATGAAAACAAAAAAGGCCTCATTTATCTATAGGTCAATATCAAGCATTAGGGAAAAAGGTGTAATAATGTTTTTTTTTTAAATCAGCCCATATCAGCAACATAAAAGAAGCACAAGCCATATAAACATTAAAAAAGCACACTTAGGTACATTGTCAAATGGCTAAAACCCAATGATAAATAGAAAAATCTTAAAAGCTGCCAAATAAAAAGACATTATATAACAGGAAAAACTAAAAGAGAAACCACGGACTTCTTAAATAGAAAATTAGACATTTCAGAAGACAGTTAAACAACATTTTAAAATGCTGAAATTTAAAAAATGTCAATCTAGAATTCTATGTATTGCACAAAAAAGTTTATTTGAAAATTCTTAAAGAGAAAATAAAAAACATTTTTGTTAAACAAATGCTGGGAGGATTTATCACCAGCAGATTTAAAATTCAATCACTGTGAAAGAAAGTTCTTTTGAAGGAACAAATACCATACAGAGACTCAAATTTATGTGAAGGAATAGAGTGGGAATGATTAATATACAGTTAATATGAAGTGTGCTTTTACACTTTCTTAATTTTTAAAAGACCACTGTTTAAATAGTAATAACAATGTATTTTGAAGTTGCTAATATATTTAGAAGCATTGGTATGAAACAGTAGCACAAAAATAGAAGCAGGTAAGGACAAATGCATCGTCAATATGTTTTACATTAAATATGAGGTGCAGAATATTACTTTGAGGTGGGGGTGATAAGTTAAAGATTTACCTTATTTTTAAAATAAAGATGAAGGAAGGAATTGTATGTACTTATGTACATACAATAAGAGATAAAGTGGATTTCTATATATAATGGTGGTTGTATAATCCGACAAAAGGCAATTTACTTAATGAAGCAGCAAACTCCTGATGCCCGTGATACCACACGATGGGGAAAAAAGAAAGAACAAATGGTACCATAGAAAACCAATAGCAAGATAAAAATTTAAACCCAATCATAATCATAATTATATTATTTGGGAGGGATCTGAATACACATTTATGGCTTATAAGAATTTCAATTTTCTGTTTTCATTAAGGAAAGATCTCAAGCCTTTTTGATTGAGTTTCACATTAAGCAGTACTTTATTTGCTTAAAACCTAGACATTGTTAGCTAAGAAAGATCTACTCTGCTGTATAGATCTTGCCATTTAAATTCTAGGTTTGGGGGATCCCTGGGTGGCTCAGCAGTTTAGCATGCCTTTGACCCAGGGCGTGATCCTGGAGTCCCAGGATCAAGTCCCACGTCGGGCTCCCTGCATGGACCTGCTTCTCCCTCTGCCTGTGTCTCTGCCTCTGTGTGTGTGTGTGTGTGTCTCTCATGAATAAATAAATAAAATCTTTAAAAAATAAAAAAATAAATTCTAGGTTTGGGGGGTTTTTTGACCCTTGGTAAAATTTTATCCAAGAAACAGAGTAGATTCTATTTCTTGGATAAACATATTTTGATGATGGATGAAGATATGGATGAAGATATTCAAAGACATGAACCATTAGAGAATGAAAAAGGAAATTTAAGTTTTGGGGCACCTGAATGCCACAGTCGGTTGAGCTCTGACTCTTGGTTTGGGCTCAGGTCATGATCTCAGAGTTGTGAGATTGAGCCCCAATTTGAGCTCCTCATTCAGCAGGAGTCTGCATGGGATTCTCTCCCTCTCCCTCTGCCCCTCCCATGTGTGCATGCATGCACATTATCTCTCGCTGTCTCTCTCTCAATAAATAAATCCTTTTAAAAAACGAAAGTGATTTAAGTTTTGGTGGTCCTCACCTTTTTTTTTTTCTTTTTTCTTTTTTAAGATGTTCTTTAAAGACCATAGCAGAATAAAAAGGTCACTGGCTCAGGGTCTCTCTGAGATAACAACTGATGAAATTTAAAAAAAGAAAAAAATATGTGGCATGCCTGAGTGGCTCAGTGGTTGAGCATCTGCCTTCGGCTGGGGATTTGATCCCGGGATTCTGGAATCAAATCCCACATCGGGTTCCCGACATGAGGACCCTGCTTCTCCCTCCGCCTATGTCTCTCTCTGCCTGTCTCTGTGTGTCTCTCATGAATAAATAAATAATTTTTTAAAAGAAATTTTAAAAAATAATAAAAACCACAAAAACAAGATCAGATAGCACCATCCCCTGCCCTGCCCTCAAGGTCAAAAATATAATACTTTTGGTAACAATTCAGAATTCCTCTTTATCTCCGACTGGCCCCATCAGTGAAAGTTTAACATCATGATATTTTTTAGACATCTATACTTGTGTATATAGATATATAAACTTGTATTAGATGATAACTGATTTTTTTAAGTCCAGGTAGAGAAAGAAGCAATCTTTAAAAAAAAAAATACTTTGTTTGTTCATGAGACACACAGAAAGAGGCAGAGACACAGACAGAGGGAGAAGTGGGCTCCTTGCAGGTTGCCCCATGCGGGGCTGGATCCCCGACCCGGGATCATGCCCTGAACCGAGGGCAGATGCTTAACTGCTGAGCTACCCATGCATCCTAAGAAGCAATCATTTTTAACTAAAATCCTTTTATGCTTTTTGATTCTGTTCAACTTGCTACCATTTGGCAAAAATCAAAAATATCCATGCCATCCAACCCAAATCTTATTTCTCTATGACTGTAGTATATCTTCCATTAAAAATAAAAAGATGAGGTAGTCAACCTGGGGAACACTTTGACATAGATTTCATTGGGAAGCAGGGTGATGGCAAAGAGAACACCATATACAAAAAGGTAATTAAACATATAAAGGTTTTCTTAAAAAGAGAGAAAGAGATGTTATTTTCAAGAAAAAAAAAAAAAAAGCACAGAAAGCCCTAAGTCAAGCCATAGCCAAAATCATGTTCTATCTAAATAGGTAAATTTTCTTTTTTTCCTTTACTTTTTTAAAAATAAAATCTCTCTCCAAGAGGGACCTGGGTGGCACAGTTAAGTGTCCCATTCTTGGTTTCAGCTCAAGATTGGTTCTCAGATTGGTGAGCCCCACTTTGAGCTCTGCACTCAACCCATGGGGCTGCTTGAGAAGCTCTCTCCCTCTCCCTCTGCTGCCCCCACATGCCCTCTCTCTCTCTCTCCCTCAAATAAATAAACAAATTATCATCACTTTTTTAAACTCCCCCAGACTGGGCATCATCTTCAGACCCTTCATCCCCTGATTTCTTAGGTGGAGAGTCTGCAGAGGTTTTCTTTCTGGAGGGTTTTCTGGTTCCTCCTCTTCTTCTTTGGGAGGACGAGTCTTTTCCTTTGATGACTCTGAAGCTGTGAGGTGACCTACTTTCCGTTTGCCTTTCACAAGGCCTAGCGTCCCTGCAGCCGTTAGTCTTGGTTTGGGCATTTTCTTTTCTTTTTTCTCAGGTTTGGACTTCTTCTTTTTTTTTTTTTTTTCTTTTTTAGGTTTGGACTTCTTAACCATCTTTTTGTTTTCCTTTTTCAAGCTGCCATAGTCAGTGCCATAATCATCTTCCATTAGGAAATCATAATTGCTGCTAGAATCTTTCTCCTGGAATTGTGCCCCATCCTCCTCTTGTTCTTCTCCACTGCCCACATCTTCCATGAGCATCTCTCTGTGTTTGGAAGCTGTTTTAGAGGCTGCCTGCCCTTTCTTGCACACATTCTTATGGGCTTCTTTTTCATCATCCTTGGCCTCTGCTGAGTGAGAATCATCCTTGGTCTTCACATCTTTTTATTCTGAGTCTTCACTATCTTCCTGTGAATTCTTTCCTATCACCTCTTATTTTTAGCTTCTCCAGGAAATGACTGAATTTTCTTAGCTGTAAGGCCTAAATCTCTTCCATAAACCTTCTCAGTATCATTAAATCCCTGGCACCAAATAATCAATGACCTTTCTATTTCTCACAGGCAGAGACATATTCTCTGTTGAAATAGGATTGAATCAAGAAGCCAAAGACCAGGCCTGTCACCCACACCTACATGCGGTCAGCACGTCGCCTTTCAACTTTGGCCCATGGAACTGCTGCTGCCAAACCCCAACCTGCTGGCTTCTCAAGTTCTGCCACTTCTTGGCTCAGGGCCCCTTAATCAGGTGAGCCCCCATGCACCCCTAAACTCTGCTCCCCCATCTCTTCAAAAAGGATGAATCAAACCTGCCCTTATAATTACATTAAATGCTAGTAGACTAGACATTCCAATTAATAGATAGATAGATAGATGATAGATGATGGATAGATAGATAGATGATAGATAGATAGATGATAGATAGATAGATAGATAGATAGATAGATAGATAGATAGATCCAACCTACCAGAAACACAGAAAAATGTTCAACTCCCGATATGGCACCATTCGAAAAAGAAACCAAATAGACAGTGTCAATTTGACGTTAGACCCTCTTCACTCTGACAGTGATGTATTATGACTGAAGCCAACATACATTCTGTATATTTTCTGCTTTATAGGACCTTAGCTCCAATATCCAAGTGCTTACAGGGTATTGTATTTTCAAGCATAAACAGTGCCCCAAACCAAATGACTAATTTTATAGCGAGAAGTATGGCAATGTGCAAGCAACAATGGAACCCACTGGTCTTAATGCATACATCACCACCATTTTTTTTGTTAGCAAAACCACTTTATTCTGAAAAATAGTTTTAACACAAAAATATTAACTAGCAATCCTGGGGGCTTCCACGTCTAGGCTTCCCATCGCCTCAGTGTCCAGTGCATGAGGAAAGTATCCTCTGAAGCTGCCAAACTGACCTTTCAGTAGAGTTGCTTATTGAAGTTGCAACTGAGGCACAAGTTCAGATATGGCAATATGTGAGGATGCATACCACCCTCAAGGATACAATATACATTCTTTAATTGGCAACCAATTGATGGTTCTATGTCTTGACCTAATAAAAATCATGGGTCTACAAATCAAAATGCAAAAGTGAAAATATTTACCTAGTTACCATCACTTTTCTTAATTTGTGCTTCTGGTCCTGGCAACACTAACTACAATAAAAGACCTTTGGAGATCCTGGTTTTCCAAAAGGTTAACTCTTCTTTTTTTGTTTAAGATTTTATTTATTTATTCATGAGAGACACAGAAAGAGAGAAGCAGACTTCATGCAGGGAGCCTGATGTGGGACTGGATCCCAGGACTCCAGGAACATGCCCCAAACTGAAGGCAGGTGCTCAATCACTGAGCCACCCAGGCATCCCAGGTTAACTCTTCTAATTGGTGCCACCGAGAGTCTTGAAAGGTTCTATTAAAAGCCCCTCCCCAGTCAAACTTACAGACAAAACTCGTAGGTGTCTGTATTTGGCCCTCTTTGTTTTTCTAGATCATGGTGCTCTACATTCTCAGAAAATGGACCACAACTACAAAACATACTTGCCTCTAGTTGAACCACAGCCCCCATATGTGACAAGCCCTGGACAGAGCCCCTTGAAAAACCTGTCACCTCCTGCTTTACCTGGCCAAGAACCACCCTCCCCCATGGGTACAGCTTCAACCCTCACACATCCTTAAAATCTCATAAAAGGCCCAGCCTAACAGAAACTCAGGGCCTACATCTCTTGATATCTAGCCCCTCTCCTCCTTTGGAGAATGACTAACTCTGTCCTGCTTATTGCTCAACTCTTGGTGCAATTCTTTGCCACCTGTGTCACCGGCTACCCTAAAAAGTCTCAATAGATTTTATTCTCTGGAAATTGTCTGAGAACTTTGAATTCAAGTGCCCAGAAAAAGGCAAAAACATGGAGGTGTCACGGATCTGAGGAGTAGTGTCCCCAAATATCACAAGGAGCTAGAGCTACTGTTATACAGTAAAGGAACAAATTTAACACTCAGATGGCATATTTCAACGTTTTTTGGTGCCCCATTTGCACAACCTTACTACTTAATGAATAAGTATAGCGGCCACATCCAAAGAACAGTATGGTGACCAGGGCTCTCAGTACACTCAGATATTAGGTTCTTCATCATGCCACTAAGTAAACTTTCTAAATGAGTTTCGTTTTTAGCCAAAGGTGAGGGAAATCTAGAATGGCTGGTAGAGGGTGAAGATGATGAGTATCAGTTGTGGCCAAGAGACTGCTTCAGTTCATCTCACTAAACTTCCTATGACACATTTGCCAGGGAAGGCCCATCAGAGTCCTAATGGATCTGTTCCCAGAAATTTTATGAAGTAAGTGGATTTAAGTGGCACAAAGGATGAACTATAGTGGACTCAGTCCTGTGCAACCCAGCACACCAGCCCTTTAGTACTGAAGGAATCATTCTCCTAGCTGCTGGAAGTGTTGTTAGCAGATAGCTGTCAGATGTAAGCTCTCTCTGCAAACTGCTCTCAGCTAGAAAGAGCAAACTCATTCAAGGCTACATGTCCTCCTAGTACAACCTGAAACAAACAACTGATTGATAAGGGCCTTAAAAGTCGGGTCAATTTACTTCAGTTCAACTCAACTTTGAAGGTCTATCCCAGATTTTGATATTCCCATCTGACAAGCTGGTGCGTTTGTTGTAACTGCATTTTAACCCAACTTCTCCTAACTAATCCCACTTGCACCACTTTCACCGTAAGTAGGTTTAGATCCCAAGAGAACACTCTGCTATAAACTTTCTGCAAGCTAATCTGTCTCAGAGTTGGATCTGTAACTCCCATACACAGAAAAATATAAAAATTTTGATGAAAAGACAATAAAGAATATCTAAATAAGTTAACATAGATATTAAATTAAATATTGCATGGGTCAATACTGCTAAGATATCCCATAGTGTCCTTTGGATCGATGTGATTCCATTAAATTTTTCTTGCAATTTTTTTTGTAGAACTTGGGAAAGTGGTTCTAAATTATATATGTAAATAATAAGTATCTAGATGGTCTAAAACAATTCTGACAAAGGCAAATTTGAAGAATTTATATTACATGACTTCAAGATTTAGAATAAGATGTATTAATCAAGACAATTTAGATTTGTGTAAGGATGAACAAATAAATTCAAAGAAACTAAAGAGACTTAGAAATAGTCCTAATACATACACTCAATTAAATAATTTTCAACAAAGACATTAAATGCAATACAGTGAAGAATAAAAATCTTCCTGCCAAAAGATGCTAAAACAGGCAACATTCATAAGGAAAAAAGAGACCATCATTCCTAACCACTATTTTACTACATACAAAAAAGAAAATCTGAGATGGAGGATAGGTCTGAAAATACACACCAAAATCATAAAGCTTATAGAAGAAATTGTTGGAGAATCTCTCCTACCCCTTTAACTTTCTTAGATAGAACACAAAATGCATGAACTACCAAAAAAAAAAAAGGATAAATTGGATGCCATCAAAATTAAAACAGCTGCTCGTCCAAAAATACCTGTTTAAAAAAGTGGAAAAAAGGCAAGCCACAGCCTAGGAAAGATATTCAGAACACTTACATCTGGCAAAAGAATAGTGTCCAAAATATATATAGATCTTTTACAATTAATTAACAACAATAAAAGAACCAAAAAATTTTAAATGAGCATAAGACTTGAATAAACCCCATACAAAGGAAAATAAGGAAGATATACAAAAGGCAAATAAACACACACAAAAAAATGCTCTGTATCATTAGTCATCAAGGAAATGCAAATTCAAAACACAATGAAGTATCACTTCACAAACTAAAATGGTTATAATTAGAATGTTTGACAATCTGAAGTACTGACATTTTGGAGGAACCAAAATTCTCATACATTGCTGGTGGAAAACTGGCTATTTCTTACAAAGTTAAACAGAGATCTATCCTTTAATTTAGCAATCCCATTCCTTGGTATTTGCCCAATAAAGCAAAATATGTGTCAAACAAAAGATTTCTTTATAAATATTCATATTTATTCATAATGGCTCAAAGCTGGAAATAACACAGATATCCATCAGTAGTAAAATAGATAAACATGCTGTATTCTTACAATGGATTACTACTCAGTAATAAAAAGAATGATCAAAGAACTTGGATGATTCCACTTAAGAACTTGGATGGTTCCAAAAATGTTCCCCACTTACATGAATTTTTATGACAAAACTAATGTCACGATAGCAATTAGACAAGAGTTGCATCTGAGGGTTTAATTGACTCAGGAAGGAAAGGAAGAAAGTTCCTGGGGTGTTGAAAATATTCTACCCTGAGAGGGGTGTGAGTAGCATAAGCACATGCATTTGTCACATACTCTATACTTAAGATGAGTCTATTTCCCTGTATAAAATTATACCTCAAGAAATTTAAAAATTTAATAAATTTAATAAATAAATTTAAATTTATTACAAATTTAATAATGTTATAAGAATAACATTCTTATTAAATGTTGGGAAGTCACTAAGAGGCAACACATTGGAATATTTCTGGGCAGGTCAAAGCCAAATCATAAGTGGGTTGTTTTTAATGACCATGTAACTCAATGTTGTCTTCTTTTCCTCCTTTTAAAATATTTTGTTTCTTGTCAGTCAGCAGATAACTATTTGGTGAGCATCCACTATATACTAAGCATAGGAATCTCAGGTTTCCTCTGCCTAGTAGGTCACAGCAGATAGCTAGCTAGTTAATTAACTTACATGAACTTCTTAATATTTGTAAGAACATTAATAAAATTAATATGGAAGAATAAAATCAACTGTTGAAAATTGTTCCATCAGTGATGCAATAGTTGGGGAGATATTTTTCATTTGGGAAATTCCTAGCCCTCATGAAATAGCTGAAGTCATATTCTTCAAGTTGAATCCTTTTCAATCCTCAAAGAGTTTAATGAAAGCTCAAAAACAAAATAAGACTCATCAAGAATAGAGTTTTATTTCACTGTCATGTTGAGTATGCTTTCCTGGAAGTTTAAGCATTATGGAAGAACTTGATAAATATGGAGATTTTGAGTCCCTATCTTGAAAACTGTTTTAGTGAATCTATGCTGCAGGGTTCTTAAAATAGTAAAAAAACAAACAAACTAGCTTTTAGACATAAATACAGAAAAAGTCTATGAAAAAAAAGAAAAGTCTATATGGAAGATTGTTATAGACTGTGTCCCCACAAACTTCTTATGTTGAAAGCTAGCATCCAATGTGGTAGTATTTGGAGATGAGGCCTCTGGGAAGTGAGTAGGTCATAGGGATAGAGTCCTCATGAATGGAATCCTTAAAAAAGACATTGCCCTTGCCCTCCACAAATGGACACACATAGAGAGACATTGAAAAGACAACCATATATGAACCAGGAAGCAAAATCTCACCGGCCAATCTGCCAGTGCCTTGATCTTGGACTTCCCAGCCTCCCAATCTGTGAGAAATAAGTTATTGTTGTTTATAAGGCACCCAGTGTATAGTATTCTGTTATAGCTGCATGAGTAGATTAAGACAGAGATCATCGCAGACAAAAACCATGGCTGTGTGAATGATTTTTCTCTTCCTAGGATTTACATCTCCCTCTTGGTTCTCTTTTGTCTCTATTTTAGCCTCCAGGGACACCATATTGTCTCCTTGAGGCAAGACCCAGAAATGGACAAGAACTCCTTTCCCATCTTGCTGCTTTCTTAACAAAGAAAAGGTAAAATTTGAAAATTACTTTAACTAAGACCTAAGGAGAAAGTAAAGGAAAAAAAAAAAAAGTAAAGGAAACTAAAGAAAATGCAAATTTAGGAAAGGCTCAGCCTAATAAAATACAGATTTCTGATTCAAACATAGTTAAATTGAAGCCACAAGTTAACTGGTCCAATTTACCAACAGTCAGGCCAGGTTTTTGCTCACTTCCTTCAACACATTCTACTGATTACAGATTCATTTAGGTTTGGGGGGAAAACAAACCACTCCTTCTAAACTTACAAATTATTACTTATGGAGGTTAAATCTACTATAAATTCTAATTAGATATCCCTATTTTTGTTGTCATCATCGTTGTTTTTAATACAAAGCTGAGATAACTGGGGAGAAGCAGGGTTAAACAGACAATTTTGGAGCAAAAACACAGTAGGGAAACAGGTCAGAGTCTAAGCTTTTAGCAACTCCTTGTGTGCCATACTGTAGGCCTGAAGTGTCCTATAAAAAGCAACTAGTCCTTTTTTCACTCAGAGTCTTTCCTTAGTCCCCCATTTAAAGACTCTCCCTCTCTTCTCTTGGCTTTTTAATTCGCTTTGTATGGCTTTTTCTGAACAGTGACTGAGTTGGCTGGTCTGAGACTTGGCTATAAATTACTCCCCTGTAAGTTTCCTCTCATTTGATTGGCTTCAATCTCTATAGTCTAGCCTCTTCCCAGATCTTGGCCTAGACTCCAAAAACACTGCACTACAGCTTAGTCTGTGCTGAGGGGCTCCTCCTTGTCTGAAAGTTGACTCAGATGCATGAGGAGATGAAATACAGAACTCTGTATGAGCAAATCACTATCAGGGCACAGAGTATGTGAGCAAGGGTTGTGTCGGGGGATTCTAAATTGAAAAGGAATAAAGAAAGGGAAGAGACTGTTAGAATTTTGTCTGACCCTGAGAATTGCATCTGCTTACAACACATCGAATTGTTTTTCTCCGATGACGTGAATGCCAGTTTCTGCCCTCGAGAGTGTTTAAGTTATCTTGGTTCCCCACACACCTCACTGCTTTTCCTCTATGATCTTGAAGGGACCTTCTTTTGCCCCTTCCCAGGATTTAATCCTTGGCTTTCTGCTCTCCTCTCTGAGCTCTATTTAAATCATTCTTCCATTTATACATTTTAAAATTCTGTCCCCAAGCTTTCAATTTCTAACTCTGTTAGTGTATGTTCAGCACTCTTCCTCCCGCTATTTTCCTTGAAAACAAACGTCACTTGACCTATGGCTCCCAATAGCTACCTTCCTCCTGCTGATAGAATTATTTGCTGACAAATTTATTGGAAAGACAAGAATTATTTGCTGACAAAATTATTTGAAAGATTTTACATCCAAAGCATATGTTTTCTTTTTGTAGTTTCTTACATACTGCCATCTGGTTTCTGTTCCTGCTTTATCTCCCTCTACATTCTCTCTTAGACCTCTTTGCTGCATTAAAAACTAGAAAAGCTGCTTCACTGCAGACCATGAAAATCTTTTAATAATTTCCCTTCTTCCTGAGTTGCTTAAACCAAGCGGAGCTGGGATATATTACAAAGAAAAGGAGTACTAATAAAGCTAGGTATGAATTGGAAAGCTGCCTCTCTCCTAGTCCAAGTTAACATGCCTTTATTGAGGTCTTACTATATCCCAAACACTTTATATAAATGCTAGAGAAGTGAAGGGGAAGGGGAAAAGATGGATTGTTGAATTCCCAGATGATAACTGAGTTCTTGAAAAGAATTCAAGAAATTATCATGTGCATTTTACCTGGGTGAATTTGAGTTCTAAAACTCCATTTGCAAAGACCTAATAGAAATATCTTTGCCACAATCTTCATATCAACAAAATTAAACTCATTAGCCTTCTTTCAGTTGGTCCTGAAAACTGATTTTATGTTTTACTAATGCAAATGCTTATCACATTTTTATCTTTCTTACATCCCTTTATTTTTAGTTAATCACCAGCTACATTTTCTGAAGTCTGAGTACTACTACACTGGTAATGCCTCTCCTGGAATTGATTTACCTGAGCTGAGTTTCGCTTTTTAAGTCTTTGTAAGAATAATGTATCATCATAATGTCAGGAAACTGAAATGTAACATTAAGATCATTAGAAAATACAAAGTGGGATATTTCATGTTGAAAAAGAAATGATCCACCCAAGAAAAAGACTTAAAAATTTGGAACTTTCTGAACCTCACAAAAGAAGAAGCTAACATTTTGACAATCATCATGGGAAAGTTAGCATTCTTTTTTCCAGAAACTAGCAGATAAAATAAATTTACAAGACTAGGGAGAATTTAAGTAACATAAAAAGTAAACATTACGGCATTCAAAAGGCAATACACATCCAGTTGAAATGCATGTACAGTATTTACAAAGAATGACCACATGTAAAGCCACAATGGAAGGCCCCAAAAGTAAAATTTAAGAAAATTGGGCACTTGGGTGGCTCAGTGTTTGAGCATCTACCTTTGGCTCAGGTGGTGATCCCAGGGTGCTGGGATCGAGTCCCACATCAGGCTCCTCGTGAGGAGCCTGCTTCTCCCTCTACCCATGTTTTGGCCTCTGTCTCTCTGTGTCTCTCATGAATAAATAAAATATTTTTTAAAAAATTAAGAAAATTATTTTATGCATAAAAGTTATATTCACTATTAAAGCAAAAAAATAGTTAAAATTCAATAATCTTTCAAGTAAAAGAAACAAAAAAAAACAAATAAAAATCTGGCAAATTAAGGAGATAAAATTCTGTTATTCTGATAGTGAATATTTATTAGAAGTCCAAGATGCACATCGTGCTGGAAACAGCTAATGGAAAATATTATACATTTTCCTACTAAAATCAGAAACACAATGATAATTTCTGCTATCACCACTACTATCTATCATAATATTAAAGGTCTTAGCCAATGCAATAAAGCAAGAAAGGAAATGAAATTGGAAGATAATTTATATATATATATATATATATATATATATATATATATTACTAATATATATTAGAGGGGAAAACTAGTATCTTTATAATAGTTAGAACCAATAAGTGAGTTTAGCAATGTATGAGGATTAAAGTATAATGTATAAATAATAATAGCTTTTCTAAATCCTCCCAATATAAGTAAAAAACAATCATGTTCACAGTAATAATAATAAGTATAAAGTGCTTAAGAATATACTTCATAAGAAAGATGAGTATTCAACTTATGACAGCAGAAAAATTTCAGAGTAAATTTTCAGAAAACAAAATTTAAAAATATGCTAAAACTTATGAAAATAAAAATTCAAACATGACCAACAAAAGTTAAAACTGGATTATATGAAAAAAATTAGGTTAATAACAAAATGTTAGATAAGGGATTTGGGGAAAATAAGAAAAGGCTTAAATAAAATATAAAAAATGAAAAAAGCATATTTAAAGATGGAATAGAAGAGATATTTAAAAATTGAAAGAGGGGATCCCTGGGTGGCTCAGTGGTTGAGCGTCTGCCTTCAGCCTGGGGTGTGATCCTGGAGTCCCGGGATCGAGTCCCACGTCAGCCTCCCTGCATGGAGCCTGCTTCTCCCTCTGCGCCTCTGTTTCTGCTTCTCTGTGTCTCTCTCTGTGTGTGTCTCTCATGAATAAATAAGTAAAAATTAAAAAAAAAGAAGAGGGGCACATAAAAAAAAACTCAGAGTTTCTCTTCGAAAAAATAAAAAATAAAAAATAAATAAAAATTGAAAGAACATATTTTGACCTCTAAAGAGAAAATTATAAAAGCATACACAATGGCATAATTACTCCTTAATAAATAAAGAAATATAACATCTTCACTGATGGCAAATCTCAACATAGTTTTTTCTTAACTAATATAAAAAGTCATTACAATGTAAATCAATAAAATCAATATCTAATAGAATTTAATAGAATTCTGCAGGCTGATTCTAAATTTCATATAAAAGATAAATTTGTAGGCATCTGGAAATGAACAAAAAGGACAATCTGTACCACCAAATGTCAAATATACTTTTAAAAGAACTGTGATATTTATGCAAGAATAGAAAATGAAATCTATAAAACTAAATAAAACATTCAGAAAGAGACTCTTAATTAAGTATTTGAAAAAGAAGGCACTACATATCGGTGAAGAAAAGAAACATTATTCCACAAATGGTCTTGGAAAATTAATTGAATATTTGGACAAATAAGCTAGCTCTCACCTTAGGCTTATCATAAATATAAATTTTAGGTGGAATCAAGAAAAACATAAAACAAAATATTATAAGACTATGCTTTCTCAAGTGTAGGCTAGGGTGTATAAGAGAAAAAAAAGGAAGTTATAAATAAAAATATTGATACACAGACTAAACCAGAATCAATAGCATGAATTCCACTAATATAGCATTAATAAAGTTAAATGATAAGTAAAGATAGAAGAAGAATATCTGCAATATATATGATGCTAAAATTTCAAAAATCAGTAGTTCTCAAATTCTCTGTAGCAAAGAGTCATTTTTTTCTATTTTTGATCTTTAACAGACAAATGCATTTATAGAATACAATAAAAAAATGAATTATCAGGAAAATGAAATTTTAATATATAAATAAGACGTTAAGTATTTTTCTTAAATGAGGTTGAATAGTCATAAAATTACTGGGCCCACTGACTTTCAGTTTCTCCACCTACCATTTTGTACACCAGAAATAAATAATTGGTGGAATAGCACAGGTCCAGATAAGACACTCTAAGCTGGACAGACCTTAAGATGTCCTATAGATTAGTATGAAAATGGCAAAAGGCCAAAACCAAAAATGATCCAAGTGTACTAACATGGAAGTAACAGAAAAGCATAAGTATACATGAAAATAGGCAAATAATTCTTGGTAATCAGGATCTTGCAAATTAAGTGAACAAGACCTTTTAAAAGCTTGATAATATCAAGTCTTAAAGGAAGTTGTAGAGAAAATAAGCATCCATACATTGCTGATGAGAGAATAGATTGGTAAGAGCCACTTTGGGAACTCTTTGATACTATCTCTTAAAATTAGCCAGATACTACCAAACCAAAACTCTGTAATACCTCATGTTTAATTCATCTTATACTCTCGTGGAAAACTTCTATATTTTCTCCAGGAGACATATACAAGGATGTTAGTTTTGTGATTGTTTATAAAAGCAAGACATTGAAGGGAAAAAAAACACAAAGGTTCTCAATAGGGGACTATGAAACTTTTATACCATGGAAAACAGATTAAAACTTGTTAGATTACATTGACACTTTCTTTTTGAGGATGAAAACAAAATCTCCATAGTACTCTATAGGCAATGCATATAAATACTTAGAAAAAGCATTAAAGTTTTAAAGCAACTAAGTCAGCATTTCTTTTCTTTTTTTCTTAGCTTCATTGAGGTACAATTAACAAGTAAAAGTTGTATTTATTTATGGTGTAAAACATGATGTTCTGATATATGTATACATTGTGAAATGATCATCACTATCAAGCTAATTAACATGTCCATCATTTCTGTTGATATTTTAACTCCATGAGTTCTTTGGAGAATTCCTTTATATAACATTCCATAGGTGTCTTTAAAACCAATTAGCATGAAATATGTTATTTTGTCATTAACATGTATTGACCAGTGCTATGGGAGAGAAAAAAATAAAGTGATAGTGTAGAGAAATGATATAATACATAAGATAAATTCATGAGTGAATGCTGTAATATTTCACAGAATAAAGAAAGAAATCGTATGTAAGCAGCAGAGAAGATTTTATTTTGTTTTGAATGGGAAAAATAAAAACAAACAAGATAAATGTAATGCTAATAATGTAATAAACAGAAAACCTGGATTGGGACAAGGTATAGGAAAATGTAACATTAAACTGGTAACCAACTTATAAATAATCTGAGCAAATGTGCAGTGTAGTAAATAATAAATAAGTAGTAAGATATAGTAAAGAATAAGGAAAAGATAAAAGAAGTTCCTAAAGGAATTATTGTGGGATGAGACCAACTCATTGAGGTATTCAGAAATTCATTCAGACATAGTTACCACCCAGACACTTTTGACAAACACATAATTGGAAGAATCCACAATAGACCAACTGCAAAGTTAGAGGATTATATTGAAGATGTCATCCTAACTTCAGTCAGCACCAGAGACATTTTGCATATTTATTAGTGCTATCACAGTCCTTCACTATTACACTATTATTTCAATTCCATTCAACAAATAGAAATATTCATAATATTAATAAAAGACACCATCTATTTTAGTGTTTCCCATATGCCTGACACTGTAATAAATAGTTCAAATACTCATTTAATTCTCATAAAAAGTAAAGGTAGAAATTAATATCATGTAATCATACAGCCAGTAAGCAATGGAGATATGAATAATTCAGGGTTTTTTAATCCAAAGCTTATTTATAATTGCCATTTTGATACCTCTTAGTTTTAAATGTTTGTACAACACTACACAGCATTATTGCCTTTAAAATAATTTGTTACATGGTATGTACCCAGCCCTACTGAGTGTACTTACGAATTCTGAGAATTAGTAGCCCTACCTTCAATGGTATACATACACTGATGCTTAAACGTTTATGATTGAAAGAATTTGAAGATAAAATGCTGGTTTAATGGTCTTTGTCTTCTCCCCAGTCTCTATCATAAGACAGGATGATAATAGCCTTTCATCATCTCAAAGGAGTGCCAAAAAAAGCAGGACAAATCCTAGGGGCTAGAGGAATTCAGGAAGGGGAAAATTAAAATAAATTTAAATGTTCTGTGAAAACTTCATAAAATGGGAAACTTATACAAACTATTCATGGACCAAAAGTCAGTTGTATTTTGCAAATTCATAATGCTTCTTTCTCCCTCACCGTATTAGTTTCCTAGGACTTCTATAACAAAGAATCACAAGCCAGGGAGCTTAAGCAACATACATTTATTCTTTGGCAATGATGGAGGTCAATATCTAAGATCAAGATGACAGCAGGGTTTATTCCTTTTAAAACCTGTAGGAGAGAATCCTTCCTTGTCTCTACTAGCTTCTGGTGTTTGCCAGCAATCCTAGTTGGTCCTTGCCCTGTGCTTATCTTTGCCTCCATCTTTATGTGGTCTTTGCCTCTGTGTGTTTGTACCTCTGTCCAAATTTCCCTCTTTGGTCCATCTTCCTCACTACAGCTCTCCTGCATTCTCCTGATCCACCTGAGCTACCCAAATAACCCCTAACCAGGCCTGCCTCCTACCCCTCTTACCCGATCCAGTCCATTCTGACACATTAACCTGTCGTCTTTCAACATGCCAGTATGATGTCTCACCACCACCACCCCAAAAAAAAAATCCTTCAGTGGTTTTCTTTTACACTTAAGCTGAAATCCAAACTCTTGTTTTAAAAGATTTTATTTATTTATTCATGAGAGAGAGGCAGAGACATAGACAGAGGGAGAGCCTGATGTGGGACTTGAACCCAGGACCCTGGGATCAGGACCTGAGCCAAAGGCAGACACTCAACCGCTGAGCCACGCAGGTGCCCTGAAATCCAAACTTTTTACTGCTACTCCAACTCTTTGCGTCTCCTGGCCTCCACCTGTCTCTTTCACATGATCTTTAAGCCATTCTTTCCTTCACTGACTTTTTAGTATTGCTCTGAAATCCTGTTTCTTGCATTTTAACCTGGATAATTCCTTTTCATGGTTGAGTCCTTAACTCAAATGTCACTTCCTCAGATGGCTCCCCACTGACTCAGTCTAAATTAGCCTGCTATTCTTTCTTATAAATAGTTCTTTTCTCTCCCAGTGCTCACCATAAATAGTATAATATACAATTTCACATTTATTTTGGTGCTTACTTTTCTTTTGTTTTTAATTTTTATTTATTTATGATAGTCACAGAGAGATAGAGAGAGAGAGGCAGAGACACAGGCAGAGGGAGAAGCAGGTTCCATGCACCGGGAGCCTGACGTGGGATACGTGGGATTTGATCCTGGGTCTCCAGGATCGCGCCCTGGGCCAAAGGCAAGCGCCAAACCGCTGCGCCACCCAGGGATCCCTTACTTTTCTTTTATAACCCATACCCACCACCTTGAAAGCTTATAGAGAAGTAGAGAGTTATTTCTTTATTCCCAGAACCTAAGCACAGTACTCAGAGGGCAGCAAGTGCTCAACAAACACATATGGACTAATTAGATAACTGAGTAAAATAAGGAAGGCAAATAAGGAAGGATCCCAAAGCTAAAAATGACCATGAAGGAAGAAGAGAAGGAAGAAGAAAAAATTGAATTGAATGTAAAAAAATAAAAATAATAAATTTGAAAATTTATAATTTATGTATAATTATACAATTATACATTTGGAAAAATTATAATACTCATTTTATAAAAGCAAGGAAAATATTTTCTACAAAATATTTTGTAGATAAACATGCCAGGTCATCATTCCTTAATTGCCTTTTTTTTTTCAGAATTATGAAGACAGAATAGCATTTTAAAGTCTTTTCTCTAAGCACATTACTTTCACTATGATATCATATGTTAATACAATTTAATATTCAACTACAAAAACATGGGCTGCCTTATTTGCACTATGCTCTCTCACAATATAACAAGTGGGATTTTCTTTCTCCATAAACCTTTTTTGAACCACTGAAAGAATTTCACTTCTTCTGGATATGAGGTGAGGCCAGATGGTTTCTGAATAGTTTTAAAAAACAAAAACAACAACAACTAGAGAATAAAAACAGAAAGCAAAGTAATCACTTGTGTTTGTAATTTATGTGAGATAATATAAATAATGGTAATGTGCCGTGTTCCTCCCACAGGCATCATTTCAAGGCTGAGAATGAGGTTCCAAGGTTGAAGAGTCAAGTATTGGTTCTCTGTGGGCACATCAAATGAGTTTTTCTTCCCTACCCTGTCTTTTCGTTATGTCTGTATCAGTCAGTGTCCTGTTGCAGAGAAAAGAATCTACTCTAGTCAATATAACCAGAAGGGATTTACTTGAGAACGTTAAATGCCACACAAGATCATTAGGAGTGCTGAAGACCCTGACTCTTGATGAGGTTTTCAGGAATCATTCAGAAAGCTACACTGCAGAACTGGGTTAAGGGAGCTGCTGTCCCTGCCACTGTCCAGAAGCTGTAAGAGCAGGAAACTGCATATGACATCAAGAGGATGATGCTACAACAGCTGCCAGCTCCAGGGCCACACTACATCTGCCAATAGCTGCACCAGTAAAATGGACTTCTGGTATCCTGATTCCCTAGCCATATGACTTAGTTTGAAATAAAAATTTTGTCCTAGTTCATCAAATCAAAGGACTTACAGCACCTATAGAAATATACACACACATATATAACTATGCATATATAAATTACATCTAGAAATTTATATATATACAATCACATCCAGAACTACACGACTATAAATTCCACCTAGGAACTGTAGTTTGTTGTTGATTTTTGTTTGTTGCATATACTAAAAGGGGGTTAGGGTTTGGAATGTCTGTTGAGAAAGCTCATTCACAGCAGTCATCATACAGAATATGCACCTTCCTCGTTTCTACCAGTGAAGAGGGACTACACAGGTGACTTACGACAATAACAAACAAGATATGGATGTTCTGGGAGATGTTTGATATATTTCTGTTTTACTTTCCACAAAGTATAGGCCTTATTTTAGAAATTCAAGTTGATACTTTGACATTTATAAATAGTTATTAAATTACATTATTGATTGCAATATCAAAAATTTATTGGCTTTTTAAAGAAAATATGAAGTTTTTAACAGGTTAGTTCAAAACAGTTAAGCCTCAGTGCTATTGACACTTTGGCCAGATCATTGTCTCTTTGAGACGCTGCCCACATTGTGGGATATTTAGCAGCATGTAATGGCTTCTGCCTACAAAATGCCAGTAGTTCCATCTTCCCTCAGGTGTGAAAATCAAAACTATCTCCAGCTATTGCCAAGTGTCTGCTGGGGAGAGCACAAAATTGTCCTCAGTTTTTGAACCTCTGGTATATGTGGGATCACATATGAGAGAGACTGCCAAATCCCACTTCAAAAAATAGAAACAAAGAGTAACATCCAGAAAACATAATTTTTATCTCTTGATCATTTTCTATTCTAAATTTTAGAAATATGTTTTCCAATTTTATGTTTTTAGAAAATATTTTTAAAGATGAGCCTCATCTAAGTTATTAGCACCTGTTTGTACATTTTCCCCTTTACACAAAGTAGTTTCTCTACATTATGAGGTACTTCAACATAATATAAAGAAGTACCTTTTAAGTAATCCTATTTTTATATGCAACTATAAATTTGAACTGTGTGGATTTTGCATTTTGTATAAATTTTAAAATAGCATGGCTTCCCTGTTTCTTTAAATTCATTACAATTTTTCATTTATATCACTTAATGCCAATAGTGATGTTAACCTCAAGAAACCAAAATTTTCACTTGTAAAGATAGCACTTTCTCACAGAAGTGAATCTAGCTATTAAAATGAAATGGAAAAATACTTATTTCTGGCAAATGTGAGAGAAATAGTTACTCATTAATATTGCTTTGCAATAATAGTGATAATGAGGTAAATTATATTTTTAATTCTATCTTCCGGTCATCATCATGTAAGCTCCAAGTCAGACTCTTGCCCCATCCTTAACGAGAGAGAGTTATGGTTCTAGATTTTCTTCTGCTTCAACTTTCTTCAATTAGTAATCATGGCTCAAAATGGCTGGGATTTTCAATGGAATGGATTTTCAATGGAACCTCCAGAAAGAGGTTCTCGAATTCTCAACTCTGGTTACACAATAATCTCTTTGATAGGAAACACTGATGTCTGGATCTCATCCTGAGGGCATCTGATTTAATTCGTCTGGGGTGGAGACTGGCCATAGGTTTTCTTTTAGAACTCTCTGGATTCATCTAATATACAGCCAAGGTTGAGAAACATTATTGGAGGACAATAGAGCTCAACTCTGAGAAAATTATATATAGTTTGAAAAAGTCCTTTGGATAATTTTCATATAACTTCTTTATGGGCATACCCTGAGAATGAGCTTCCCATGAACCAAGGGTCTTCTTTTCTTGTCTTTTCTCTCTTTTTCTTTCTCTGCTCCACTTACCCCAAAGATGGAAGTCTGAAGAAAAACAAGACTCTCCAATGCAGAGTCAGAAAAATTTTGTGTGGCATAGTATGCTTTCTTTAGTCTCAGGATGAAATCTGGGAAGATGAGGCCTAGTGTCATGATCGACCATAAAGTTCCAGGGAAAGTGTGGACAAACAAGCAGCGCAGGGCCCCTAAAAGTGGACTGGGAAGGGTTTTCTGACCCTGCCTCCAGGATACTGGACTGTCTCTGCCTCAGTGGCCTGTGTACCATAGACACCAAAGGTCACTCTGAGAGCCTGACCTCACAGCTGCTAGGCCAGCTTCAGTCCAAATAATGTATGCTCCAGATTACAGAACTTCTTCCTTGTAGGACTGTGTGGCCATAGATGAAGACTGCTACATGCCTTTTCTTATCTGTGAAGTAAATAGACTAAATAGCAACTAAAATCGGTTCCTGATTCAATAATTTATAATCCTTCCTTGCAAGATTTTCTGCCAAGTGATTAATTACTGTTATGATCATTGAAAACCCAACGACATATATAACGTTAAACTCAGAGGTTTTGGATATTGCTCTGCCTTCAAAGTCCATCAAATTTTCCTCCTCTACTCTCAGCTCTGTTTCACCTTAGCATTTCCTTTTCTGAGATAGTTAGGGTGATAGAGTATTACTCTTTCTATAGAGGGAAATTAATGGGCTTAGTTGAAACACAGAAGACAGGGAATAACAATTTAAGTAACAGAGAAAAGAGACAGGAGGAGTGAGATCATAGACATCAAATGTACATAATTTTTAAAGATGGGAACCTGGAATAACAAGGTGTCAGTAAGGTCAAGTAGATGAGGATCTGGTGTTGGTCTGTAAATGGATTGCACACTCTCTGCCAGCCCCCAACCACAGAGAGCTGCCACATGCTCTCCTGCCACTTTGACAACTCCCCTCAGCACTTCTCATCCTGCAGAGAGTCATGAGTAATAACCCCAAAGCCCCTGCAAAGACATCCCTCACCCCCACTGTGGGCAGGTGCAGTCATTCAAAATACACACAAATTCCATGGAGGAAAAGACATTATGACGGCATTGCAATCGATCTCCTCACTGCTAAAGAAGTTAAATCCACATGACCTATATTCATGTACAGATTAGCTCAGATGGAAAAATGAAAACCAGTGACAGTGAATCATGCAGCAAATACACAGGAGCTCATAAATAAATAAAATCCCTGCGGGTAGGAAACTCAGAGTGGAAATAAGAATGTCTGATAAAATGAAAAAAGAAAAATTGGAATCAAAATATCAAACTGTGGGGGAGTGGGTATAAAAGTTTTTCTAACATCTGAAATATATCTTTGCCCTGGATGAATTAAATCAGGGAGGTTGTACCAGTAAGCAAGCAACAGATACAATCTAAATTTGGGGAGCTGAATAATTCTGTTCTGATTGACTCTATAAGAGAAAAATAGACTAATTACTTTTAAAGTTCAAAGATTAATAAGTAAAAAAAAAAAAACAAGAACAACAACAACTACAACCCTTTATTTTAGCCCTCCAGTCTTGGTCTCTAATAGTAACCACTGTTACAAACTGGTTTCCAAAAATATATATGCACCAAATATATATTTTTCTGCTACAGACCCCTTTCTTGCTCTAGAGTCCACTTAATACCAGCAAGCTTTTATATCACCTTGTAAATGGGCTGAAACGGTACTCCAAATTGCTAAATCTGCTGCCTTCAGAATCCAAAGAGGCCTGTCCATTACTGTGTTGCTTGTGAGTGGCAGGGGTTTTAAGAAGCAATCTTTTACTTTTACCTTAGAGAAAAATGTTTCCAAGTCCTATGAAACCCAAAAGACTTTGACTACTCTGAAAGGGAAAAAAATCATTTTGCCTTGTATCGATAAATATTCCTTGTTATATATATTTGCCTTTTCCCCTAAGAAACCCCCAGTTAACATTTTTTGTGAAGACTTGCAGCATATTTGATCCACCGACATGAGATTTTATATAATACTGTTTCAGGATAAAGAAAATACTTTAAGCTAAAAGCGGCATGTCAATGGACACAACTGTGAGATTCACTTATCATATCATACGTTGCACCCCTCAGAATCTGTCAGCCTGATATTTCAGCATTTTGGCTTCTTAAAAACACAATTAGCATTATTCACTTTAGCCAAGATATAGAAACAACCTAAGTGTCTGCTGGTAAATAAACAGATAAAGAAAATATGACATAGAGATATACACACACATAGATCTTCCTTGACTTACCATGGGGTTGTAGTCCAATAAACCTCTCATAAATTGAAAATCCTGCAAGTTGAAAATGCATTGAATACACCAAACATACCAAACCAGCAGCTTCGCCTAGCCTATCTAAAATGTGCTTAGAACACTCACATTAGCCTACAGTTGGTCAAAATCACGGAACACAAAGTCCATTTTGTAATAGACTCTTCAATATCTTATGTGATTTCTTGAATACTGTCCTGAAAGTGAAAAACAGAATGGTCGTGTGGGTACAGAATGGTTATTAGTGTATCAGCTCTTTACCCTAGTGATCACATGCCTGCCTAGGAGCTGTGGCTGCTGCCACTGCCTGGCATCATGAGAGAGGATCATATCACACATAGCTAGCCCAAAAGATCAAAATTCAAAATTTGAAATATGGTTTCTACCAAATGTGTATTGCTTTCACACCATCATAAAGTTGAAAAATGTTAAGTCAGAGACTTAGCATATTATTCAACTACGAAAAAGAAGAAAATCCTGCCATGTGCATACAACATGACATGGATCTTAAGGGCATTGTTCTAAGTAAAATAAGTCAGACAGAGAAAGACAAATATGTATCACTTATATGGAGAATCTAAAAACATTGAACTCGGGGCACCTGGGTGGCTGCTCTAAGAGACCAGCAGACAAGATGAGGAGTCAGCATGCTAGTGGGAATAATTAATGTTAACAATCGGGAGGAATCAGGTTTACTGAGTGCTTCCAGGCACAGTTTTAATGAAATAGGCACAAATAAAGAATTCCAGGATAAAAAGCGTTTGGTAACCAGTAGCTCAGACAGCTCATAATTACAGGTCTGAGCCACCCCTCCAGGTAAGACACCTCTATAGCAGAAATGTTAGCCAAGAGTGAGGGCAATATAGAATGGATTCTTGAAGTGGGTATGATGATTATCAGTTATGGACTCTAGATCAACAGTTTCGTTGAGAGCTATAACTCAACCAACTAACTTTCCTTTTGTAACTTTTCCTAGGAAATTTGACCAACCATAATCCTTAAGAAGCATTTCCCAAATGGGAATTTGCCATAAAAACTAAGCCGATTTGAGCAATGCACGATGACTATAGTGGATAGTATGGTATATCACCCAGATCCCTCATCAGGGCCAAATAAAAACTGTGGATGACATTATAAAGCTGGATATGATAAATGCTGATAGTTGTAGCTCCACTTCAAACTAGAAACTGCCCTCGACTACAGGGACTTCCCTCACTTAAATTTCACGTTCCCTTTCCAGGAAGGCCATGATCAATGACTGACTAATGCAGAAATACAATCCTCCTCTCCATTTTGCCACATTTTGGTGTAACTCTAAAGGACCAGCTCAGGCCAAAGTTTTCTCTAATATCATTTAAGGTCTCAGTTATAATCCCATGGCAGATCAGATTCTCCTTCTTCCTAAACCTTCCATTCTCAATTCCTCACTCTCCAGCAAACATTCTGCACACGTTCCTCCTCAGAGTATGTTTCCTGGGAACCTAACCTAAAACATCATATCATGAATATGTCTCTAGTCAGTAGATAAATATCTACCTCACTAAAACGCCTAAGTGAGGTGCCTGGGTGACTCAGTGGTTGAGATCTGCCTTTGGCTCAGGTCGTGATTCCAGAGTCCTGGGATCAAGTCCCACATCAGGATCCCCCCAGGGAGCCTGTTTCTCCTTCTGCCTATGTCTCTGCTTCTCTTTCTGTGTCTCTCATGAGTAAATAAATAATTTTTTTAAATGTCTATATAGTTTTCTATTGTATCTATAATTTATAAAAGCATAATTTACCTAACTGGTGAGTTAGAAAATTCTTAAGGCAACCTAGACTAGATCTCATGGTGATAGCAAGTGTAGATTATAAACGCAACCAGTGAGCCAAAAATTTAGCCTCTCTCTTTATCACTGAAGATGACTTACTGTCATTCACAGGGCTTGTGGTTTATTTAGAATAACTGAGTCAAAAAAGAAACTGACTTTATTTTTTGCTGACAGGCTTACATGGGAAAATCACTGATCCCGTGTGGTAATGTATTTCTTCAATGTTACTTTATTACACTGATTGACACTGACGGTAAGTGTGTGTGAGTGAACAGATGAGTAAGAATACAGCAGAACTTGGAATCTAAAGGAGAAAATGTAAAATGGTAAAGTCATTCTAAAGAACCAGGTTAAGGGTTTTTTTTTTTTTAAATGCAAGTTTTAAGCAGTCAGATTTTTTTATTTATAGCTTTTATTTAAAATCTGTTCTTTAAATATTTTACCACTCCTGAAAGGTCAGTGACATCTATATTCTAATTAGAAGTATGAGAGAGACACAATCCATCTTTGGAGGCCTTTACTGCTACACAAAACTTCCTTTGTCCACAGACAGATAAAATTGGTTCCATTCCCTTCCCTTCCCCAATAGAAGGTTGAGGTACATTTTTTTTTAAAGGAGAACACACACACACACACACACACACACACACACAAAAAAAAAACAAAAAAAACAAAAAAAAAACAAGGGGAAATACTTTTAGTTGCTACAGACCATATTTTTCATCCAGTCATGTGTAAATGCAATGCTGCAACGGTGTCATATTAAGTATTTGTAAGTCTTTGGTAGATAACACTAAAAGGACAACACTAATGGGGAATTATCAGACCCAGCTGGTAGGTACTAAAGTTGGTAGGTACTAGACAAAATGTAAAATGATAGACTTTATGCCACTGGGACTTTTATAACTGTGAAGTTTGTTCATTCTTAGCAGAGAAATCAGGTACAGCACACCTGTGATGCTTACCTTCTGTGTTCATTCTTGATAGTCATCTTCACATTAGCTCTCACTAGATCTTAGAACTCAGTAGATCTTAACTAAGTTTGGATTTCCTGAAGACACTTTCCCTGCATCCCTTCCAAGTAGAGGCTATATATTTTTTCACAAGCTAGGTACATCAGGTTCCAGAAATGAGGTCATTTCCTCGCTTTGTAAACTCTGCACATCCAGAGTCACACTGTGACTCCCAGACTGTTAGTTCTCCACCTTCTCGTTAACACTAATGTTCTTTGAGGCTCAGATCCTCATCTCTATCATCTACCAGCTTCCAAGTCACTTCTCATCACTGAATACCTCTGCACATGGCTGACATGATTACTCTGCCCAAGTTCTCCCATCTTGGGTGATTTCAAAAGACCATATGGCTGATCATCTAACCAATAATGAGGCCCCTTGCTTTCTTGTTTTCTTCATATTCAGAAATTGATTCTTCAGATCTCTCTCTGCAACTCATTCTTATGATCATAATCTAGAACTTTTCATACCCAAATGCTCCACCTCCAAAATCATAGATTCAAGCATCTGCTCTTTCATAATGCCTCTCCTTCAGGTGCTTACTTTACAAACTATTTCTGCTATGCTTATATTCTTTTATTTGTCTTTTTCTTTAAATATCAATCAGTTTCCCTTTTACTTTATTCTTTTTCATTTCCTTCCTTAAATATTCTTGCCACTCACCTTAATTCTCTGTACCTCTATTGCTTTCCTACATTGACCTGCCAGAGCCTTCATCCTGGATCAACCCTCCTATTTTCTTATATAGTGTCTGCATGTAAGCTGTGGAATGATGCTAGAGAAAGGGATAATTTGATTTTGTTAGATATTTACAGTCACCAATAGAAAAGTGGCTCTAAAAAAGAGCACAGAAATTTCTGATCAAGTTTATCTCCTAAGACTTCTCTTTGTTCATTCTTCTCTTGTGCTCATTTACTCATACTCAAGGAAATTTTATCTTTCTCTCTATATTTACATAGATAAAAAATTATTTTTATAGAGGTGATTGCCATCTCCAGTATTTTTCAGGAATGAGAGGGTACAAAATGAAGAGTTCAGTCAAAGATGTACATGAAATCATAGACATAACTATCTCCAAAGAACCCCAAAATGAAAAGTAAAAGTATGAGTGGCATATGTGGCTGGAGTTTTGGTGTATGTACTAATAATGACAATAAAGGCTGGAAATAGTATTTGCCTCTGAAACTGTCAAAATTCACTTTTTAGAAAAGGCTTTCCATTTTCCTATTTTAAATTTGAATGACTACTGTTGGTGATTTATGTGATGGTTTTGAGAATGTATCATTGATTCTAAACTAAATTACATGTGACACAGATTTAAGATATTACCTTACATTTTTCTTTTTAATTTAGAAAAGTAAACAATAGTTAGGCTTAATCCCTGCTTCAACATTGTTAATCCCTGTACAATCTTGAAAGTGTAGACAATGTATTGTACCTCTCTGAGTCCTGGTTTCCAACTATATAGTTAGAATAAGGGGAATGCTAATACCTCCCTCAAATCGATTATTGTGAGGGTAAAATATAAAAGTCTGTATCATTTAGGCATTCAATAAACAGTAGTTTAATAGATTTAATATTGAGTTTCTGTTTTTGAGCCTTCGTTACAATCACAGGTATAATTACCCTGTTTAATTTTGCAAAGCCAACTACAGTGATTTACAAAAACAAAATGAGATATAAATGAGAATTTTATCATCATCATCATCCATAGAAGATAGTGGTTTCTAAGGTCATAAGGTTATTTCATCAGAGGGAAGTAGTCGGGACATGAGTTCTAATCTATTGCAATGAAGTGGTGAGAGTTCAGATGCAAGAGACGTAAATGGTTGTCTATGCTTGCAAATCTCTTGGTTAAATTTCTGGGATAAAACTTCACATTTAACTGCGCCCACTTATTAAATAGATACCTGGTAAGAAACATGTAAGCCTCATCTAGCAGGCTGTTTTGGTGACTCCATAATATAGATTATGTTCTTACGCTTAGTGTGAAAGTTTTGTGACCATGAACTTTGCCCTCTAAGAATACATGGTATAATGAGGAGAAAATCTATAAAGAGATCAATGCAATTTCAACAAAGAAGGTGCTGAGATACGGGTATGCATAAGATACTATGAGAGTATACAGCAGCAATATTTATTTATAGTCAAATTATCACTTATCACATTAACTTACAGATGAAGAAATTAATAGAAAAAACAAGCAGATATCTGTGTGATAACAAAACCACCATCACCTTAACTTGTTTCTATCAGCAATAAAAGGCTACTGGGATAGTCACCAAAATTTCTGTTTTCTCAGAAAAACAAAAATGTGTTGATATCATTATAACCTTTTATTATTCCTCTATACACCTTTGAAGAAATAGGATGAAAATCTGTTTTCCAAACTTCCAGCTAATATGATTTATATCCCTAGTTTGGGAAAACAAACCCAGCTTTAACCAGAGCTTATTCTCCTACACTCTTCCTCTTTGAAATATGAAGAGAAATTCTAAGCAAGAACAAAACAAAAGTCAGGCCACTGTTTGAACTGTTAATAAATAATTATGAGGCTCACCCCTATTTTTTTCCTTTTAATGTTAATTTAAAATATACTAGGCATTATAAAGCATACTAGTAAAGACAACATTTTGAGGAAACTTTGGACTGAAATAAATAATATTTTATTTGAAACAAAAGGATAAAAAAACAGATGCCACAGGGTAATTTCCTTTTATCCTGGGGGTAAGAAGCAGTCTATTATTTGGAGTAGAAAAGATAGTGAATAGGATGTTCTAAGCCATACTATCTCAGTTTATCTCATGAAATCATTACAATAAATAAATTTAATTATTTTTTCCAAAGCCAACCTCTTAGCCTTCCTGTAGAGTTTCATGCTCTTTGTCTCTACTTTTATTATGAAAAAATAACAGTTACGACTCCATATAATAGCTAATAATATTGTTACACTCCCTTATTATTCCTTAGGTCAATGAAATGTAACAAAAATTAACATTCATTCAAATCAAAAGAGACTTTATATGAGCATTTTTTTAAATTCCTTTTTTTGTAGTTTATCTTAACTGAAACCTTTTAGAATCCATCATAATATTAAGAAAAACAACACCAGGAGCTATGTATGTGTTATTTTTGACTGCATGATGCCATCTAAGTAGATACTTGAATGAAATAAGGGAGTGCAGCTTGTTCATTTAGGGGACAAATGTAGATTAGAGCTTCTAATTATGGGAACCAAAAAAATATACAAGTATATATATAATAATTTTCAAATTAGAAAGCAAATACAAATAAGGAACATGTAAAAGGAAATTTCAGTATTTGTTAAGAAATGGGAATATCCATATATCTAAATAGAAATTTAAAAGTTAGATTGTGGGATCCCTGGGTGGCGCAGCGGTTTAGCGCCTGCCTTTGGCCCAGGGCGCGATCCTGGAGACCCGGGATCGAATCCCACGTCGGGCTCCCGGTGCATGGAGCCTGCTTCTCCCTCTGCCTGTGTCTCTGCCTCTCTCTCTCTCTCACTGTGTGCCTATCATAAATAAATAAAAAAATTAAAAAATTATTAAAAAAAGATCGTGAAAAAAATTACATTGTAGATAAAGCAAACTTTTATAGAAGTATAGTAGAATTAAGTATACATAGATACAGGGGCATGTGGGTGGCTTAGTTGGTTAAGTGTCCGTTTCTTCTTTTCATCTCAGGTCATGATCTTAGGGTCCTGGGATCGAGCCCCACATTGGGCTCCCTGCTCAGTGGGGAATCTGCTAGTCTCTCTCTCCCTCTGCCCGTTCCTCTGCTCATGCACATCACGCATGTGCTCTCTCACTCTCTCTCTCTCTGAAATAAAGTATACATAGATACAGAAAAGTCATATCAAAATTGAATAAAATTTTCCTCACACGAATGTATATATACACATATAAATAAAATAAGGAATATATAAGTATATAAGTGGATGTAAGGAGCATATTTTTGTGCTGTCAGAATTAATGATTACCTTCCTAATAAGGGTATGAGATTAATTCTTAAGGATATATGTACTGATTTGTTTTTAGACCAATTTTCTCTTATCCTCTTGACAAATTTTAAAATATGTTATTTTTTTCATCTTTAAAAAAACATGCAGTGTGAGGTTGAAAGACAGAGAATCATGTTCTCAGCAGCTGTGCAATGCTAACATGTTGTGAATATTCAACAAATATTAAGTGACATTGAAATATGAATTGATGGATAATGAATCACTTTAGGGAATTATCCTGCCAAAATGTTTTGGAAGATCCATGAAATGTTTGACAAATCCAAAGGATCCCAAGATTTGCTTTTGCTGAGATTTATTTATTTATTTGGGGGGATGGGGAGACAGGTTCTGATTTTTCATCTGGCTCATTATGTCCTTCTGTTAGAGAGTAATTCACGTTCAAATCATATTACTTTAACTTTTGTTCAGCAATTGATTTCTTAGTGGTTATATAATTGGAAAAACAGGACATCTAGAAAAATTGCCTCTTTTTATTAAGTACAGAAATAAAATTGATTAAATAGAAACTTAATTATAGTAATGGGATTGACCTAGAGGAAGGGAATGAGCACCAGGACAGGACACAAATATTGCATTTACAGAGTTTATTACTAACAATGTTATCTTAATAGCATTTACTTAAATAAGGGGGGGAAATTCACAGCATATATAATATATATATATGCATATAAATAAAATATATATATATATATTTCCCCTACTTTTTGGTTACATTCAAAAGAACAGAATATAGTGATTTTAACAAATGATTTAAAAATTATCTCACCTTAAGTACTAAGAAATGTTAGCTTGTTTCTTTCCATTTTAATGTCCCTGACACAGTTTTTCTGTGTCATCACATTTACTCATCATTATAGTTATGTAAACCTTCTCACAATGCCTGTAATATGGAAAGTGTATGGATTAATCAAGATTCTTAAAGTTGCAAATTACAAAAGCCAGCTTAAGGAAAAATCCCTGCATTAGGATACAGGGGTCTCTAATAGTAATTTTTAAAAAATAATTTTAAAAAATTAAAAAATTAAAATTAAAATTAAAAAATAAAAAAAAATAATGCAGCCAGATGTCAGGTAGGACTGGAAGGAGCACTAGAAGATTATTAGTTCCTGAGACCATCCTCTCACCATCTTTTCTTCATTCTGCTTCTCTCTGTGCATTTTTTGTCTCTCTTTTGGGGCAGACATTTTATTCTTCTATTCAAGTCACATGATGGCAGAAGAATAGCAGAGGCACAAGTACATATGGTACATTTCAAGCCATATTGGAGAGATGAACTCCCTTGATATAATTCCTAATTCTCAAGAACATAGTCCCAGAGCTGGGTGCCCAATCATTTCTCAATTAGTTCTGGCCAGAGACTCAAGATGCCATTATATAAATATGGCTGCTACATGCTAACAGTATGAGTTTGAGGAGATCTGAAGGTGATAGTAATTAAGTACTTCATTATAAGTTGGGCAATACCCAAAGGAGTCTACTACATTATATAAGTGAAGTTTTATCTAAGACTCTCCTTTTCAAGTACTTTACTCTTTATATTCACTGTAATTTTTAGGACAATGCCGTGTCACCACTGAAAATGTAGTTTTTAAACCATTTCTTAAGTCCTCCTATTAATGGAGAAATGACCACCCAACAAAGCCACCCTAGAAAGAATATTGATAAACTGGAAAACTTACAAACCTATCTATCTGAGGTTTCTGGAGACTGAAATATGATAGGCAGCTTCTGAAGCACAGCCACAACAGGGAAAGCACTTAGACAAATTGAGCACCTCGGGTTTTTCTGCAGTTTTGTTTTAAGGGAAGCCTCAGTCACTGTGGCAATGGTGTGGTGTAGGAATGGTTCAATTAAAGAGAAAGCCCACTGGCTTATCGGCTGAAGGAAATAAGGCAAGAAGCACAGGATGACTGGAGTTACCAGAGAATAAGAGGAGAATAGAAAGAAGAGAGCCAGAGTAAGAGCATCCCAATTTCTGTGCTTAACCTCAACCTAAATCTCTGGCTGACCACTAAACCACATGTTGAATGGGATAAATGGAAAGCAGCTCAGAGCTATAGTTTAAGGAACTGATCTGAGATCTAAGCTGCCGCCCACCACAGACATGCCTGTTTGCCCTTTGAGTCTTACCAAGTTAATTACCTACTAAAACAAAAGCATCAACACTTCTTGGAACAATATAACAGAATCCAGATTCTCCACAACCTAATATTCTGAATGTTTGGGATACAGTCCAATAATACATATAAATAGCCAGGAAAATGTGATCCAGTCTCTCGGGAAAAGGCTTAAAACAGAGGCCAACTCTGAGGTTAGCAGATGTTGGAATTCTCAAGACAAGTTCTTCAAAAGAAGCAGTTATAATTATGCTCAAAGATATAAAGAAAATTACACTTGTAATGAATGAAAACATAAGGTATTTCAGCAAATATTGCAAATTAGAAATTTTAGAACTGAAACCTTTAATACTTGAAACAAAATGTCCACTGGATAGGCTTAAGAGAAACAGAGATAAAAGGGTCAGTAAATTCAAAAACCTATTCTTAGAATGCATCCAATTTGAAGAAATACTATCCTGTACAGCATACTTATTAATTTAAAAGGATAAAAAGTGTGTAATGGAGAAAATGGCAGACACCACTTCCATCAAGTGATAGAGTGAATATCACTATTAATAAGACCCAGTGACAACTTCTTCCTCTTAATATGATCCGCTGAGGAGAGTGTAGCATCACTTCTATGGTTTTCTTTCTGAAAATGAATAACCTAAATTTAATCGTGAATAAATATCAAACAAAGAAAAATTGGGAGGTAGTCTACAAAATAACAGTACTCTTCAAATGTGTCAAGGGCAAGAGTGACAAAGACGGAGGTTTCTTCCAGAATGAGAGAGATTAAGAAGACATGACAACTAACTGTAATGTGTGACTCTGGATTGCATCGTGGTCCAGAAAGAGGATGTCAGTAGTAGAACAGTTGATAAAATTTGAATAAGCTCTGTAAATTAGCTGATAGTATTTTACCAATGTTAATATTGTGATTTTGCTAATTATATGTGGTTATGTATGTATTGTTAAGAAATCTGTTTTCACCAAATTTATAATTTCAATGCAATCCCAATCAAAGTCCCAGCATGTTTTCGCACAAGTTGACAAGCTGATTCTAAAATTTTCGTGGAAATGCAAATGAACAAGAATAGCCAAAGCAATTTTTGAAGCGACAGAAAAAATTGGAGAATTTAAATGTTCTGATTTCATGACTTACTATAAATATACAGTAATTGAGAGAATGTAGTAGTGCAGAAAAAATAGACATATAGATAAATGGAAGAGAGTCCAGAAATAGATCCAAACATAATGGGAAAAATGATTTTTTTAAGTATAAAGGGCCTTTCAGTAAGAAAAAGAAATGCCTTTTCCAAAATAATGTTGCAATGTTGCAACATGTTGCAAATATTTGCATGGGAAAACAAGCAAACATTGATCTTTACCTAAAACCATATTGAACATTGAACCTGAAAGGATCTCTAGACCTGAGTGTCAAAACTAGAAAACTTCTAAAAGAAATACGGGAAGAAAGTCTTTGTGTCCTTGAGACATGGAAACCTATCTTTGATAGAATGCAAAATGCTTGAACCATTTTTTATTATATAAGTTAAACTTTATCAAAATGAAAACAGGCAACCCCAGAATAGGCATAACGAGGAAGTTGCCCCATCCCAGACTTTTTTGTAATTCTTTCCATCTTTGAGGTCTAGATTGCCAAAAACCCAATTAGATAGATGCTGCTAAAGTGTTTTGCTTGTTACTCACAAGAAATAATGTCTCTCGGGCTCGGTTTACCTGTACATTATGATGCTTCACACTGACAACTTCTTTCTAAGATTAATGTTTAGAAAGGATTCTTTACACTCAATACGCTGAACATTCTCACTAAGGTGAAACCATATGGGAGTCATTTGCACTAAACATAGAGACTGTTTGACTACTTAGCATGACCAATGTGCCTGCCTTGTGGTACAGATAAAAGTTCAAAAGTGAGGGCTAAAAGACATTTTCAAAAAAGGGGAGAAGGATGTTCTCCTCCCCCAAAAACCTAGGAATGCATCACTACGTGATCTCAGGATGGTCTGAGTTAATGTTAGGAGAGTGACAATGTGAGTTAGGTCTTTACACAGCTAGCACGTACTCTTGAGAGAAGATTTCTGGCAAATGGCAACATATTGAACAGAATCCCCATTACATCTCTGACACTCTCAAGGTATTTTTCAATTGTTTGGCTCAACAAAAACTCACAAAGCCTTTTGCACAAGCAATTTTTCAAAGCCTTGTAATGCTTGTAGACGTGTATTTAATTCCCATTTTTTATTCTCTTTATGTTAAGACACCAGAACACAGGAGTTTCTGTTTTTAAATAAACATAATTTGAATGTCACAGAATCCTGCCGAGTATTTCTTAAAGATTTTTCTCCCTTGCTTAAAAGCTTTACACTGTTTTCCTAAGAGCAAACCTATTCCAACATTAAAAGGTTCCAATTAGATATGAAACTCCAAACCCATGAATTTTGAGAGGGTTCTGAACTTGCCAAAACAATTTCTCGTTAGACTTGATACTTGGATTACACACTCCCACTGCATATTTTAAAAGTCTTTACTATAAAGGTTTCCTATAACAAAAGGGAGATGAAAAGATACTGTAATTATTCACGGAACATATTCAAGCCATCACTGCTGATGAAATATGATATCTATGACATTCTTCCACTGTAAATAAGGCAGTGATTCAGAGGAGTGTTATTAGCTACAGAAAACCCATTCTTATCCTTATTAACACATAAAACAATAGCTTTCATCTCCGAGTGCTCTGCCTCTCAGCCTAAAACATACCAAATCTAAACTCTCTGGGAATAAAATTTAAATTGCAGACCGGTTTCAGCTTTTCAGACTTTCAACTCAAGTGGGAACTTTGGGTGCCTTAACTCTAATGACATGGCCAAGGCTATAACCTTCGCACCTGGAAAACAAGCCCATGTTCTAGCAGCCTGATGCTGTTGGGTAGGGGGACCTGGGCTGTGGAGCTAGGTTAGAGGAAGGCTGCCGATCCCTCAGTGAGGGCTGACCTCATCGGCCTGGAAATTGTCCTAGAAGTTTCTTGTGAGGCCTATGAGGCATGGATGGCCCTCATCTTTCAGTGCTGTGGAAAGCTACCTCAACTCTGAACTGGACACTGAACACAGAAATTAGAGTAAAGCGCTCTTAATACCTAAAGGCAGCTTGCAGCTTGCAGAGTGAGTGCTACCCTCGCATTCATTCTGATAAGCCATCCCTGAGACTGCTTGTAAACATATTCTGGTAATGACAGAAATGCTGGTAAATGGACAAACACCCGATGAGAGGAGTTTCCCCACTCTGTGTGATGCATTCCAGAGGGTCTGTCTTTGCCACTGGCAATGCTTTAGAAGAGGAGTCATGCACACTTTGCATCTCTTGCTTTAATAAGGTCTCTAAACTGCCAGGGCCATTATTAAGGCTTTCAAAAGTGGCATGAGTAGCTTCAGTGCCCTGAGATCTCTCTGGATTTCTTACAGTGAAACTAATGTAAAAAAAAAGTGGCAGGAAGATGGCAAGTTGACACTCATGCCATTTCCTGTTAGGCCATCAGAACCTGCCACTACGTGAGTTTTCTTGCAACCGATGCTGTTTTATGCATCATGACCTTGTCGGACTTAGAAAACCTGCATCCATTTTAGCCACTTGCTGAAAGCACACAGAACTGCTGAAGATAAAATTTCCAGGAATATATTAAAACAAAACTGCAAAGTCAGCCAAATTTCCTACACACTTGGAAAGCCTGTAGAACAGCAGGCCAATGTTAATACGCAGAGAGAAGGGAAGACAGTATAACTAAGTAGAAGCTGCTGTTTTAACGTCAAGGTTTTGAAAATTAGGGGAATGTTTCCATGAGGGCCAATTATCTTTTAGTGACCACAGTTCTTTCAACTCACCTTCGGGTTATTCTTAACACTGAAAATTAAGATCACAATTTGCTGAAATGTACCAATTTTACTCTTTTACTCTTTTACCAAAGTGAAGAAATACTTTGGTAAATAAAGTTAGGGTTTCTGAGAAACTGCCATGTGTTCCAGTTTAGGAAAAAGTCCCCCAAATTGAGAAATACCGTACATGTGTGTGAAATAGGAGATAACATGCAACGATTTCTGATACCAACAAGTAATTTGTGACTTGTCTGATAGCTTTATGTCTTGACCCAGGCGCTGAATTTATATTAACTCATTTCTATCTACTCCTCACTCATTTCCAAATATTCTCATAACTCAAAAATACCTTCCTCAGTATCCCCACACCATGAGTGACCCAGCTCTTAGTTTTTCACCCGATCACAGCTAAAACTGTAGGTTGTAGGTTTCTCACATAAGCTCACTGTTTAGGTCAACTGATACTGTTCTTGGCAAATAGTGGTCCCAGAAAAAGTATGTATTAACAGAAACAAGCTCCATTCCTCACAAAATTTATTTTGATATTTAGACTAAAAAAAATTTTAATGCAAAACATATTGAGTTATTCTACAGATAGGAATATATTATCAGTTTAATACCTATTGTTATTGGCACAGCCTATTTAATCCCTTTTATTTCTATCTTATATCTTTCTTGAATGTTATGGCAGGTTTGGGGTATATATGTAAATTGCTCAACCTATCCAAAATGAGTAACTCTATTCTTTTTTTTTTTTCCCCCTAAAAGCCCACACCAGAGCTAGATACTAATTCTGTTGAGCTGGACTAAAATCAAATTGAGGAATTTGGGGTCTCCTTCATGAGCAATGACCTTTGCCACTTAAATTAGCATTAACAGAACCTATAGATCACTTGACTTGATACTCCATTTTTAAAAAGAATTATTTTAAGGAGATATTGGACCTGAACCAAAGGAAAATTATCTATTAATTACCTCGCTATTATTTGTAAGTTAAGGACTTAGTATCTTCACCTACCTAAATAGTTGAAATACTATGTGATTAAAAAGCTCTCAAAAATGTTTCTATATAGTGGGAAGAAAATTCTGGAGGAAAAAAAAAAAGAATCTTTCTTTAGTTAACAAACAACATAGATTAAGAAAAAGGGTTACTGTTGAATTCAAACTGTAAAGAATATTTGCACCACTGTATCAATATTCTTTATGTTTAAGGGGTTAGTGAAAACAGGACATTTTAGGAAGTAAGGAATCAGATTTGTGAAATTTGGTTTTTCTGCATATAAGTAAATAAATAAAATAATAAAAATTGTCCTAATCGTGAATGGATTTACTCATCTAGATGTCACATTATGTCTAATTGATAACATTTCAACCAGGAATGTTGAAATTGCAATGTCACACAGAATAAGCATTCATCTAGGAGTCCAAGGATCTGTTTTTAACCCTCGTTCCATCACTAACCAGTCATTGAGTTTATAGTCTTTAGTCTCTGGCCCATAATCTCTTCCTCTTATTGAGTTAGCTATCAGATCAACCTTAAAGTTATCCTTTCTAGCCTTAAAACTCTCTGATCTTTCAGAAGACTTCAGTTCGGCTGGTAACTAAGGGCTCTTTTTAATTCTGGCCAAAGATTATGTTTAGGAAAGTGTCCTCCTTTCTTTATTACTATTATATTCACTAATATAGCAAAGATGTTTTCAGAGAATTTTGTCTGAAAATAGATAATACTAAAAAAATCAAGATATAAGAAATAGATTTGTTTTGGGGTCACCCATCACCTACACTCATGAATATGTGTGTTATGTGTGTGCGTTTTATGTGTTTTCTGTTTGTCTTCTTTGTTTTTTCCTTTTTCTGCTTCTTAGCATTTCTTGCTTTCAGAAACTTTCAAGTGCCAAAAGAACCACATTTATATAAAAAGATTTTTTTTTTTGGAGCATTCTCGCCAACCTTGATTTGAAGCTGGAGTTTACAAAATCTTCACAGAGCCTATTTTAATGAGGTTTCCAGCTTTAATAAAAGGAGTGTGGTTGCTTAACTGAAATGACCTGCCAAAACTTTCCTAGGTTCATCCATGGTTACACTGAATATTAAAAATATTGAATAATAGATTGAAGCAATAGCATAAGCTTTCATCTAAAAGGCAGAGCGGCTGCTCCAATCCTTTATATTAAGAACAAATCATCTCAGGGCATATGTAGAAACAACTAATAATTCTCATTAAGTAACATTATTTACTACAGGTATAATTTGTAGTGGTTAGCATTTTGCAAAATTGAACTTGCTTCAGTTTTGATTAAAAGTATTTATTCAGGGTCTGTGAATAAAAGGGCCCCGATAAAAATGGAGAAGATTTTTTAGGTTGCTAAAACAAACTAGCTTTTGTTCTTCAGTCTTTAAAAAAAAAATGAAAGCATATTTGTTTCCAGATGGAAGATAATTAACACAAAAAATTTGCTTTATCTATAAATATGTTTCCTTCTTAAGTTTCAGTAAGTTCATCAAAATATACAAATTCCCTTGAAACAAATTAAAGTAAAGCTGGTATTGGAGAAAAATTAAGTAAGTAAGAACCAGTTATTTCCCTTCTTTTTATCCAAATCACGGGAAAGATGGGTATTATAAGTTGAGAAATTGTCTCTTTGTCATTCTCATTATTTCTTTGTGCAAGATGTTTGTTCCAATGAGGATCAGGCTGTCTATTGACAAAATTATGTGACAATCTGCGTAATTATGTTGCATATATGTGAGACTAGTTATGAATGACTAGATTGTTGCTCAAAGTTAGAATGTCTTTATTTCAGAAAAGCCAATGACTACAAAATGAATGGGATTGTTTGTGGCAGCAAAAATATGTCCAAATTGCAGAATTAGATGGCCTGCTTAGAAAGGACTTAGGCTGAGTAGTGTTATTTACCTCTGTCCATTAATGACAGGAGCTACATAAAAGAATCTGCATAAACACAACAGTATAAGTCACCGCTAAGTATGGTGTAACTTAAATTATTTCTGTTCCAGTGCATTTAAAGTGTCAATTAATTGCCTCCATTTCAAATGCACACCTTTCCCCCAATTATCAAATTAAAATTTGCGCTGAATCAATGAGCACAATGATAGTTTAATTATATTAAACCACATGAAATAAACAGTGAGGAAGTGTTTGTGCAGATGGGCACCTGAGTCTGTCACCTCCAGGCATAGCCAATGACAAGTGTCATTCTCTTGGTAAATAAAATTGCTTTATTTTACTGTCACTGTAGCATCCCTACTTATAAAGACAGGAGAATGGGTTGAGATAGAGAGATTTGAGGGGAATTACAGAAGGAGAAATTGCAGACGCAGATGTATTTTTTTTCTAAGGGCACCAGGTGTTTTAAATGCCACCAGAAGGGTGCTCCAGGCAATTCCGTGCTGTCCAAGATAGCTTGGCATAGATTATCTGAAAGCTTTTGTGTCTTTTCAGCTTTTGATTAAAGGCCAGTGTCAGGACTCCTCTGGGCTTTTGCTTGGTACAGTAAAGCCGAGGGATTTTTTTTTAAGCTGCTGCCAAAAAGATGCCAGTTAGGATAATTACATTTCAATTTAAATTGGTAATTTTATGAAAATTTAAACTAGAATATGTGTCACCCAAATCTCCTCACTTTCATTCCTCCCAAACATGCATACACACACCCCTCTTGTTTTGGGTGAGACAATGACAGCAGCCCACCAGAACCTTCCCATGACCCAGAGATATGTGCCAGGAATTAAACAGATGAGAGAAAATTGAACAGAGCCTGTTTTCTCCATCCAAATTTATTTGCTAGCTTGGATTTATCACTAGTGTACACTGGAACCATCCCAGGGCATCCTAGCTTCCAGTATCTTTTTCCCGTGGACCTCGGCAAAAGAAGCTTTAGACCATAACTGTAGTATTTAAGACATTGTTTTCCATTCACAGTCAAGCTTTGTATTTGTTAACAGGATGTAGAAAAGGAATCAAACCAACTTAGAGTCTCTCACCCTCTTGGTGAAAGGCGTGGGGACACAAGTGGCTAGATGAACCCTGAATTTTCTGTCTGCCACTTTCTTTTTCCAGGACACATACGCAAGCTTGGCAGCACCAACAAAGTGGAAGTAATGTTCCTTTGTTTAGAATGCAGTGTGTACGAACATTTACATAATAAAATACACACACAAATAACAGATGGTGAAGAGCCACTCATTTCGCCACATGTTGTAAGCACGATACCGTTCCTTGATGATCTCATTTCTCTTACTTCTGCCTACAGATGTCTACCAGCTATTTAACCTCAGGGGTTATTCAGATGGTTGAAAGGTTTGAAGACAGGCACAAATCTGTCTCCAGAATTTTCCTCTTCCATCAGGTGTAAATGCCCTTTCCGGGTAGAGATATCAATCCACGAAAATGCTTTCCTCTGTCTAATCGACTGAATAATAAACTCCTTGCTCATGACACTTGTTGGGCAGATATTGTCCACAAAAGAGAACAATAAATACTGTCAATATGCTGACTCTGAAAGAGGTCTTTCCCCTCTAACCTTTTGTTCTGAGCAGAAAGTGGCTTATTAATACTCTTGGTTATTAAATGAATAGCCTTCTTTTATGGAAGTGAAGAAGGACCTTCCGAAATGAATGGGAGTCTCCCAGATGCTGTTTGCTCACATGTCCTATCTGTAATTAGAGTTAAGCCTCAAATGTGTGGTAATAGACATGTTGTATAGATTTAACTGCCACTTCCCTCCCTAATTTACACTTCGATAACACTTTTCTTCCCAAAAGCACAAATTACATTCCTTTTAATTAGCTCCCAATGTACTTTATTAAAGTACATTGAGAATGCACATTATTAACCTAATAATATATGAATGCACATTATTCAAAAGCAGATAATCATTAATTAAATATTGCAACATGGAAGGAGACAGCATTAGCATACCCATTTTACAGAAATGAAGGCATGTTAAATTATTTGCACAATGACAGAGTCCATGTTGATCTGTCTAGTATTCATTACTTCCAAGAGAACACACCTTTGACTAAATTCTCTTATTACTTCTTAAATAAAGGGAATCATAATTTTAAGCCACAATTGTTTAAAAAAAGAAAAGGACGGTAATGCTTTTAAATTAATTAACATTCTAATTTAAAGAAATCTCATGTTTGGTAAGTATATACATATATGATATATGATATATATATATATATCATATTAATACCTGGAGTTGTGTAATAAGGATTTAATATCAGCACCAATCTAAGCCAACAAATATGGATATTAAAAATAGTCTCCCTAACATTGATATCTTAAGGCTAGAACAATGAACTTTACTCAAAATAGCTAAAAACACTCTTATCCTCAGAGAATATTAGAAAATAATAGTCAGAAAATTGGGGTGCCTGAGTGCCTCATTGGGTTAAGCATCTGCCTTCTGCTGGGGTCATGATCTCAGGGTCCTGCTCAGGGAGCTCCTTCCACTCCCTCTGCCATTCCCCTCACCTGTATTCTCTTTCTCTGTCAAATAAATAAATAAAATTTTAAAAAATAGTAATACCTAGAGACAGGCTTAGTGACTGCCTGGAATGTGAATGAAAACAATTAAAAAGATGAGAGGGCAGCCCTGGTGGCTCAGCGGTTTAGCGCCGCCTTCAGCGCAGGGCCTGATCCTGGAGCCCTGGGATCGAGTCCCACGTCAGGTTCCCTGCATGGAGCCTGCTTGTCCCTCTGCCTGTGTCTCTGCCTCTCTCTCTCTTTCTCTCTCTCTCTCTGTCTCTCATGAATAAATAAATAAAATCTTTAAAAAATATATGAGAATAATTTTTGAAAAGGGAAGACAAGCAAAAAAGGGGATTCATTTAGGCATATTCTGGAGCATTGATTATAGGTTATTTGATGACCAATTAAACACAGGCATATTCTAGAATTAGCAAATGATCCATTAACCATTAGAAGAAAAAAGAGTGGTTACAAAAGAAGGAAAAGACAGGAGAGTAGAGGGGAGCAGGAAAGAATAGACTGTAAGAGGGTGGCACAAGGTGACAAAAGGGCTTTTTACCTGAGAAGGAGCTTTCAGCAAAGGTAGAAAAATGAAAAAGAGCAATGAAAAGCTTATAAGAGCAGAAAAGGAAAAACATAAGTTGATAATCTGACAGAAATTATTAGCAAGCACTAGATCTGGAAGCATCATAATTCCCAAGAATAAACTGTGCACTCATACAGTTGCAGCCTTTACAGAAAACAGAAAACAAAAACAACAACCAAAAAAAAAAAAAAAAAAAAAAAAAAAAAAAAAAACCACACACAACTATATATCTGAGGACAGGTACTCCAGTTAAATGATTTCACTTGCTTATTTTAGGCACTTCCTGCTGGCTCTCTCTTCTTATATGGTAATGAGCAGAAGACCCTCACATCTGAGTCTTCTCCCATTTTCTTCATTCCCCTTGTTTTTGTATAGTTCCATATGCTTCTGTCACCAACGCCTCTATGTCCCATCCTTTCTTTTACCTGGTGTAGCCAACAATTGACATAAAATAATCATGGCAGACTGTTCCTTTGAGTTTACACCTAAGTCAAACCATCATCAGCCACTGACACAAGAGATGAAAGAAATTCTGAGTTGTGACAGGGATGTGCCAAATGTGAGATAAAATTCCAGTTCTCAGTTTCTGAATTCTTATATGGTACCCTTTTAGAAAATAAGCAAGGAAAATAGGTTGCTAAGGGGTGTATATAAAATGCAGCAGGAATTAGGTAAATTTCAAATCACAGACTAGGTTCCTCCAGCAAAGTTGGAGCCTTTCTAAATTAAAAATGAAGCCAAAAATTTTTATTTCATTTCTATGGGGTTTACAGAGATCCCAAGCCAGAGCGGAAGTTTGTCCATTAGCGTCTTCACAAAAACTTTACTGCCAGTATTCTTTGCCCAAGTCTGGGAATTCTCGTTTACCACCTTCCTTTGTCATTGCTCTATCCTCCTGATCTCAGTCTCAAAAAGTTACATAACTGATGTTTGCTGGTTGAGATGCCACGTATTATGCTAATGGCTTGCATGTGTGTTAATTTATTTACTCCTTTCAACATCCTAGGACAGGCCTTCTTATTTCCAATTAGGAGGGAATGGTAATAATATGTGGAAATTTGAGTTCAAGGAAAAGCCTCGGAACAATCCTACACCCCTCCACCTTCCTCTTGCAGACCACCCTTCCTACACAAATGCTTTTAGCATAGATATCCCCCACTGAAAATCCTTAGTTTTCTAGGATTAGTTTCTTTAGTAAATCCTTAGTTTTCATAAGATCGCTATATTGAGAGTATTCTCTTGGAATGCCTTAAAATTCCAGATACATCATTGCACTCCAAAACGTCACACAACTTAACATTTGGGGGATGATCTGCTGCCTCTCTAACTCCTTCCCCAGGCTCGTCTGTTCACTTGAAACTTCCCTGCTTCTTCTGAATTCCAACTCTCTTTTTTTTTTTTTTAATCTTGGACATTCCCAACACCTAACAATGAAAAATTTTTGGTTTATCACAGTTATTTCTTGCTTAAGATACAGTATTTGTTTTTTTTAAGATTTTATTTATTTATTCATGAGAGACCCACACAAAGAGAGATAGAGAGGCAGAGACATAGGCAGAGGGAGAAGCAGGCTCCATGCAGGGAGCCTGACATGGGACTTGATCCCGGGACTCCAGGATCACTCCCTGGGCTGAAGGCAGACGCTAAAACACTGAGCCACCCAGGGATCCGCAAGATACAGTATTTGAATTACAAAATGAAGTTGTGGAATTTTCATAGGTACTTGACTAAACTTGGTATTTTCACATTGCATTGGTCAGTAAGAAAATAAAAAAAATTTACTTAAATGACAAACAAATGTCTAGGATAGGAACTATTCCACATTCTAGATAGTTACACACATGAATGTACTTAACACACACACACACAAACACGAAGTTATACAACTCAAAATATCAGGGATTCCTTAAACAGAAATATAAATATTAGTAGTAGAAATGGGTTGATTCTTTATATTGACTCTTCATTTGTAGTTGATTTGATTCAAGGATTGCTTTTTTTTTTTCCAGATTCTTTTTCCTTGAAATATTTACTTCTTAAAATATTTTCCTAATTTCTTTCCTCAACGTCTTTTCTTGGTGGTGGTCATTTTCCATCATTTTTTTCTAATGAAGTCTTCTCTAAACACGACTTGGTCTAAATTTCTGAAGCTCTGCTGGCAATTACACTGAAAAAGTAATGCTTGAGATTGACTTACAGCTCTGCTGCCCAGTTGTTTCCTAACAGAGCATTAACCCATGGTGACCACTACCCTTTACTTCTATTTTTTTAATGAAATAATAATAACCTAGGAGAAACTGTAGCTCTCTTCAATGTAGAGCCAAAAATAATCTTTGAAATTCTGACTAAACTGAATTTAAAAATGTATTTAGGGGCAGTCCCGGTGGCTCAGCGGTTTAGCGCCGCCTTCAGTCCAGGGCCGGATCCTGGAGACCCGGAATCGAGTCCCACGTCGGGCTCCCTGCGTGGAGCCTGCTTCTCCCTCTGCCTGTTTCTCCCTCTCTCTTTCTTTCTCTCTGTCTCTAATAAATAAATAAAATATTTTTAAAAATGTCTTTAGTCCTTACTGCCTTGCCTTACTGCAAATATTGGTGATCAGCTCCATTCTGAGATACAGCCTCATGCAGACTTTAACTCTAGCAGGAATTATAAGAACCACAGAGCCCCTTTGCTTCCAAGCATACATCTAACAATCTATATTTTTTATTTGCCCCCTCTAGCTCAATTTTCTATACTTTTTCAGCTTTTTTTTACCCTATTCCAATATCAGATGATCTCTATAGATCACATCATTCCAGCTCCTTTGCTTTGTACATCCAGTTGGTTCAACTAGAGGAGAAAAGAGAAGTGAAAGGAGAGAAAAGCAGGAGTATTTACTCTCCTAGCACCCTCCCTATTGGCTGAGAGTTAGTAGAGGCTGTGTTCTTTTAATTAAAAGACATTTCTTGGTAGATGTACCTTGCCTAGAATTATCACTCTCACAGGCTTTCAATAACTGCTCCCTCAACTCATCCCGTTAGTCTTAGGAGTGGTGAGGAGTCTTCCCAATATTGCCTCATTTCTATTATCCCATTTTTAGTGTGTGATCTGCTTCTTTCTGGAACTCTAATAGCTACTGTCTTTTTCTTACCATATTCAGTTTTCTGTCTCATAGCTAGAACTCAATAATTGAACATTTATGGAGCTAATTAGTACTCAAAAATTTTTAAAATAAGAATACTAACTGTAGTAAAAAAAAAATTCACCCCAAGCTACTAGACCTATATTATTCCCTCATTTCATCTTCCTGAGACTCTACTAAGAATCTTTCAATGTTGTGTTCTCTTATTTCAGTCAAATAAACTGAGTTTTGCTTGATCAAAAGAAAAAAAGTGGAACAATGTTTAATGCTTGAAAATGTAAGCTGAGGGTGCCTGGGTGGCATAGTCGGTTAAGTTACTGCCTTCGGCTCAGGTCATGATCTCAGGGTCCTGAGATTGAGTCCTGCGGGGTCTCTCTCAAATAAATAAATAAAATCTTTTTTTAAAAAATGTAAGCTTAAATTTTAATAGTTATATTTTACATTCACTTAAAATCAAGTATCATACTTTTTCCCACAAACTTCTATTAAAAATGCTCACACACACACACACAAAAAAAATGCTCACACACACACACACACATGCTAAAGCTATGTGAAAGGAACAATCCATTTCATAATTGCTATAAAGTTTCTGAAGCATTTCTTATACTAGTATTTTTAAAACTAAGAGTAAAATAACAGATGATATCTGAAATTTCACTTTCTCAAAAATACCTATATTCCCACCTTTTTGTGCAAAGCTATCAAACACAAAATAGTCCTCCTCAAGAGTGATGAGTGACTCACTCCCTTCATAATTAATATCATATTAATGACTCTACACAATTGCTCTTACACTTTAAAGGGAGAATACCTAAAGAGAATCAGATTTCCAAACAAATCTCTGCATGCTTCAGTTGTAAAACAGATAGAACGCTTGGAACTAAATACCCTGCATGGTTATTTTGTTGACATACCTTTCAGCCCTTGAAAACTTTCTCATGGACTAAATACCGATAGCATCACAGATTAAATATTTTGCAAGGATTCATCTTCATTCATTCATCTTCATCATTCATTCTTCATCTGTGTGCATTTTTTTCTTCTCATGAAAGAATAATGAAATACCCTGAAAATGTTTCATGAAAACATGGACTTCTTTAAAATAGTAGCGTTAACTAAAAATAAAATGTCATTACCACATGGAGACAATTTTTATTTCCTAAAAAAATAGGAAAGAAATATGAAGGAAACTCTTAAGCCTGTGTTCCTCGTGAGGCTTGTGTACCTGCCCACTATAACATGGCAGTGTAAGAAATATTTCAAAACACCATCACTTCCTTCTTCACTCTCTGTACTGGTTTAGCCCTCTCCAGGTTCGTAGTTTGCCCTACACAGTCCTATGCTTTGCCCTAAAGACTCACATCATAAATGGTATAAGCTTGCCCTCTTGTTTCTGCATAGGCCCTATGCTGGGGGTGGCGGGGATACCAGTAGACAACACCTAGGACATTTCTCGGTGTACTCCCTTCTCACATCACTTCTGTAGTTTAGCTATATTTTCTCTTATGACTGCAGTCTTGCTAGGCAGTATGTCTTCTGGTCTTTAACTCTTCTACCACTTCAGTAAGTTTCTTCTGCTTGCTTCTGCAGGCCTGAGCAATAATAGCCTCCCACTAGGTTAGTCCCTGAGTACTTGAACAGCTCTTGTTGGCTCTTTTAACCCTGCTCTGTAAATAGCCTCCAGAATTTCATCAGGGTGAGCCCCATTCCAATTCAGAATGCTGACATTAACTTTGAATTCAGAATGCTGATACAGCCTCTTTCTTTTAAATTGTGATAATAATACAGCATGAGATTTGCCATCTTGACAAAATTTTAAGTGCACAATACAGTGTTGTTAACCCTAAGTACAATGTTGTATAGCAATTTATAGAACTTATTCATTTTGCATAACTTAAACTTTTTATACCCATTAAACAGCAATTCCCCATTTCCCCCTACCCACAGCTCCTAGCAACCATCATTCTACTGTTTTTGTTTGGCTATTTTAGATACTTCATGTAATTGGAAACATACAGTATTTGTCCTTCTATATTTGGCATATTTCACTTAGCATAATACCTTCTGTTGTTATCAAATTATGGCAGGATTTCCTTCTTTTTTAAAGCTGAATGATATTCTACTGTGTGCATATACTACATTTTCTTTATCTATTCCTTTGCTGATGTGTATTACATCCCTACTAAGATAGTGCAAGGGTTCCAATTTCTCCATATCCTCACCAACATTTATTATCTTTTTTAAAATAAAAGCCACCCTAACAGGTATGATATTTCATTGCTGTTTTGATTTGGATTTCCATGATGATTAACTTTAAAATCAAGTTATCTGTCTTCCTGTTTTTAAGTTGTAGGAGTTCCCTATATATTTTGGATTGTAACCCCTTATTAAATACATGGTTTTCAAATATTCTTTCACATTCCACAGGCTGCCTTTTCATTTTGTTGATTGTTTATTTTTGCTATGCAGAAGCTTTTTAGTTTGATGTAGTACTACTTGTCTATTTTGGCTTTTGTTGGTCATGCTTTTGATGTAATATCCAAGACATTCCCACCAAGACCAATGTCATGAATCTTTCCCTCATGTTTTCTTCGGGGAGTTTTACAGTTTTAATGATACATCTTCTTTCAACTACTTTGCCTTACCTCCTCTAGATACTACTAAGTTCATAGTCCCTGTCCACTATTCACAGTATGCTTTATAAGAATGTGTTTTTTCTGTCTAGGAGTATTTCTAGGTGAAAGTGGAAATATGGTGGGTGATAAACTACTCTGGAAGCAGCAAGAAGCAGATTACTTTTTGGCAAAATGAATCTCCTGATGTTCTTAAATTTCCTCTCTATGCCACTGTTCCCTTGCTCTTATTGCCTTGATTTATTGCTGTGGTTAAGTATTTAAAAGAATTAATTGTTTTATATAGTCAGCACAATATCCAATAGTTGCCAAAATGAATAGAGCAGCACCACAATAAAACCATAAAGGTTTTAATGTCTGTAGAGTAGGTGTTCAGAATAGAATTTCAAAGTAGAATTTGTTTCCTGATTTCTTTTCTGTTCCTTTCTCATTGCCCTCACCTCAATTTCCAAGGAGTCCATATGTGAAGATGTAAGAAGGTAAACAACATGCATTTGGAAAGAAAATATATTAATGAGAAAATATGGGAAAGCCATGTTTTGGTTGGAGGAAGAACAGAACTACATGGAGACAGAGACTGGATCCTAAGTCTGTGTACTAGTTGTCTACAATTAGCCTTGTCCTTTTAATAGAAATGTGTCTGATAGAAAAATGAAAGATTAGATAGAGTCATACAAATCTTTCTGGTCTCCTCTTTATCTCTAAATTAATGAGATCCAGAGAGCCTACATGGCTTCATGTTACAGTTATGAGTCCACTGTAGACTTGCAACATACCCCATCAGACCTGTGCTGGTGAATAAACTCCCTTTCCGCAGCAGGGCTCAGAGCTTCAAGACAGGAAACAAAGACAAGAAGACTCAAATTGAAGACACCTGGAATCAGCAGATTAGTAAATCAAGAGACTGCTCAGTCCAGAGTATACTGAAAAGAAAAAGAAAAAGGAAAAGGCAGATCCCTAATATGACTTTTCTAGAAAACAAAATCAACATATAGTATCTTCCTCTCTCTTATTCACAACCTCTGCAATGTGGCAGAAGCCCCTAAGCTCTTTTCTTTAAACGATGCTTTAATTCACTCATTGATGCTTGCATTATCAATTACACGTTTTTTCTGTTTTCCATATAGCATCTACAGCATTACTGACTATCAATTTTGAAAACACAATAGTGCAATTTTCATTCCACAGATTCACATAAGACTAATTATGTCCTCCAGAGGATAAGAAGATCATACAATAAAAACATAGTATATTAGTATCTGATATTAGAGGAAGTAACACGTAATGTTTAAGAGCCCAGGTTCTGGTATCATGCTGCCTTTGTTTGAATCCTGGCTCAACTACATATTAGATTTATGACCTTGAACAAATTGCTTTTCTGTGCATCGGTTTCATCACCTATGAAATTAAGATAATGGTAATACCTGCTTCAGTATGTCATTTTAAGTATTAAATTGGTTAGAACAGTGCCTGATAAATTTAAGCAGAGGAAAAAAATGCTACAGAAGGCCTTGGACCAATACCAAGGAACTGATTCCTTATGATAGGCTCCCTCACAATAAAAACTGGAGTTTTAGCCTGATTTTGTCTGATGGTGCCCCCACTTCCACCTTTAGGGAAAATTTTAGGATACATTTTAAACATGTTTGTTCTATCTGCACACACCTGCCAGGGCAACCCTACATCAGTGATCATAAGAATAAAAATGGAAAGCTCATGGTCATGAAGTATATCCTCGCATCTTTCCTGATTTCCTATACCCATCTTCAAGGCCCTTATAAAAATATTTACAAATATTTCTAGAATATCTATAAAATACATTGCATATTAACATATCATATATATTTATAAATACGCTTAAGTATTTATGAAATAGTTATACTCTAAAGAGACTCGTCCACTGAACAATCAGGGTTGATATTTCCCAGTGTGGCATGTTTACTCCTGAGAGAATCAAGGAACAGTAGGCACAAAGTAAGGACACATTATGCAAACTGAGGTTGTATCTCTCACTTTTCTCTCTCTTCTCCTCTAGCCCCACAAAGTTAGAAAAGGAAGAATTGAGGCCATTGTACCCTATTCATATTCTAACACTACCTGATCTTGAGAAGGGATCAGTTGCAAAGGATTGTATGAATTGAGGTTGGAACAGTGAGGTGAGCTCAAAGAATCTGTCTTGGGAAGGATTCAATTTCATAGGTCCTTTTGATTTGCTTAGGAGATATGAAACATGGTGAACCTGCGAATGGCTAGAAAATAGAGAGTAGCAAATCCGAACTGGGAGAAATGGTTTTTCCCAAGGGAAAATATCTTAAAAATTGAGAAGCTGGAGATCATAAAGATTGAAAGTGAGTTACACAGCCTCAACAAGGACATTTAAAGAGCAATACATAGAATACTCTGGGTATATTAACTTAGAGAGTAATTTAGTTTCATTGTGTATTTCTGGAAAACTTTACACAAAAGGTTTAATATTATGAGATTTGTAGACTAGCCTGCATCACTGAAGACAAGGTAAATGAGAGAGGGAGAGAAATCAGATCCATGATGCCTGGATTAAAATTAAGTTAAATCCCATTAAAATGCATAAGATAATATTCAAATTTAAATTGAGATATAAACTGAAGGTTTTACATTTGTGTGTGTGTCATGATTTATTTGCATTGAGCATATATATTGGCCTTTATGATAATAACTCTTTTAAAAATGTCTAGTAAAACATAAGATCATTTTCCAAACCAAGTGGGAATAACTGCAGAAGAAAAATATAAGGCAAATATATGAATCTTGGAGTTGATGCAATTTCACTGGGTTCCTAGTACACACTAAAATCTCTATAATAATTACCAGGGCTCAGTGTCACTGGTCCTTGCAAAGACAGTATCAGCACTATTACCTAGTATAAATTGAGAGGACCACTTACTTGATCTATCAAAACAAGGTCCTACCTAAATCACTATAGATTATTCTGGAGCAACCAACTGGAAATTCCCTGAATTAAACATAATTTGGACTCATTTACACTGGGATTTAATGTTAAACCAGGATAGGCTATGAGCAAAATCCAATCATTTTTCTGAAATGTAAGAAAGTATTTTGAACCTTGAAAGTTGTGAAAGATGCTTTGTGGACATATGGCTACCTATCTTTCCAACCCATATAAAATAGCAAACCAAGTCTGATCAAAATATAGGACTTTTGAAGTTCCATCATGCAAAGAAACAGCCTCTATTCCTTTGGTCTTCATATTTCCTTTCTCTTTGTACATAGCTACATAAATTGCTAGTGTGACCCTGACATCACTTCTCAAATTCCTATTGCAAGTTTGAATTCCCCTGTTGTGCCCTTTGTGTTACATTACTAATAGGCCTAACTACGAGAATGAAAGTGGGTTAGGTTTCTTTACAATTACTCATCTCCTAATTCCATCATTGCCCCTGCCATAGAACCAACTGAAGGACTAGGCCAAACCTATCTAAAGGCATAGAAATTTTATCAAAGGCAGCATGGCAGTCTGAGGTCGGTGAAAAATAAAGTTGTAGCAGAAACTGTGAAAACTTTGAGGTACAACTACAAATTAGGAAATGAAAAAAATGTTTTGTTGATTTCTTGGAAGCCAAAAGAAGGAAGAAAGAAGGAGGGAAGGGAAGGGAAGGGAAGGGAAGGGAAGGGAAGGAAGGGAAGGAAGGGAAGGGAAGGGAAGGGAAGGGAAAGAAGACAGTTCAATTGTTAATGGGATATAAAAATACTACACTGGGATTTCTAGGTAGATAATGATTTGCTTAGAATTCAGAAACAGCCAGAGAAACCTAGACTCTAGGTTATATCTGGCCCAGTAGCTATGCAACATCTTTGTTATTTTCTTCTGGAGGATGATACACTTTATGGAGATTTTGTGTGATTTAAGTAAGTCATATTTGAATAATGAGTCCTTCTTATAACAGGCACTCCATGAGCACTAGTTCTCTTACCTATTATAAAAGACTGGCTGGATACATTCTATTTATGCCCTCTTCTTTAGATCATTGGATAATGAAACAAAATTTGTAATGTCTAGCTAGGAACCCATATAAATTTCAAACAGAAAATGGATTTAGGTAGTGTGACAAAGATCTTATGTTAAAAAATGGATAATTAAATCTGAACAGAGAAAAAATGAATAGGCTACTAATGCACATATATTAAGTTATGCCATTAAAACCTAAAATTCTCTCTTATTTTCTAACAACAATTTTGTATCTAACATAAAATTTTCATTACATGTACAAAGAAATTGGGAGCTTTCATTTAAGTACAGATATTTATTTCCTATGTAAAATAAAAGCAAACATTTTACAGAAGAGGAGGAAAAAGTCACGATTTTTCTAAGATGCCAGTCTAAGAAAAAATATGTTATCAGGATCATTATATAAAAGTATAGAGATTACCGCCAGGTCCATTCTTCAAAGATCCTTTGCAAGGGCTTGGTAGTGACTCAGAGGATAAAAGTGGGGAAGAGAAGCATGGCTTCACCAAATGGTGCAAAAAGATTAAGAAGCTCCCATAGACAACCAAATAGGCCATAGTCTCCACTGCTCATCACCACCAAAATTGCCAACATGAAAGAGTATAAATTTAAATTTCTTCCTTGGCTACACGTGTGGTTTGGTTATTTTATTTTGTAATATAATATTTTCTCAAGTATCTCTTTGATTTTCAAATGTTAAAAATATGTTTTAATATGTTGATTCCTAAACACAGTCATTCTTGGCACTAAACCATAATGCATTAAAAAAGAAAATAAGAAGGTACTCAGTTTTTAGTCAATTACTCATGTATGCCCTAGTAGAGAAGACATGGTCAGCACCTATCTACATGCTATCATACCTCTACAAATTATATTAGAGGTAATCTCATTATTAGAGGTAATAATATTAAGATATGTAACCAAATTAAGAGGATATTGCTTTCATTTATCCATAATTCTTGCATATTTTGTTTCTGTAACAAAATAAATTTTATTACAAATTATTTTTTAGATAGCTAAATGAATGCTTTCTTAGGATGAAAATAATAAATAGAGTTGAAACTTTAAATTCATATTTCTTATTTATTTATTTATTTATTTATTTATTTATTTATTTGATAGGCACAGGGAGAGAGAGAGAGAGAGAGAGAGAGAGAGAGAGAGGCAGAGACACAGGCAGAGGAAGAAGCAGGCTCCGTGCACCGGGAGCCCGACGTGGGATTCGATCCCGGGTCTCCAGGATCGCGCCCTGGGCCAAAGGCAAGCACCAAACTGCTGCGCCACCCAGGGATCCCTCATGTTTATTTTTTGTACCAAATACTAATTTGTTCAACAGGTCAGTTTAATAATAAAGATCTAAGAAATATTTTGCAACCTTATAAAATTATTTATAAGTATCAAGTTGTAGAATAGGGCATAGTATAGAAAAGATTTCCAGTATACCTATAATGATTGAATACTTTCCTCAAATGTTGACATCAGCTGCCTGAGCTATTTGAAGTTTTTTTACAGTGAGTAAAATTGTTATCTCTCTAGTAAAGTATGAAAATATTTCAATAAGGAAACGGATAAGTTACCTAAAACATTTTTTTAAAAATCTCTCAGGAAAACACCAATAAGAAACAATTGAGAACTAATAAATGATGGAGTACAAACAAGATAAATAAGTACAAGTTAGATAAAGAAATTGTGTTACTATAATTGAAATTTCTAAATTGTATAAAGAAGAATAAAATAATGGAAAGCTTCATCCAAGAGTCATATATATTCAGTGAGTCACTAAGCCACTCTGACAATTTTTTCTCATATGTACAGGAAGATATAGATATCTACTGTTTTGCTTCGTGACAATTCTGAGTTTCAAAGGAGGAAACATGTTAAAGTACTTGAGAAAAAGGTGATACTGTTTGTTTTCACATGGTTTCTGTGAAGATACAGATACATCTCTTCTTCTGTTATATACAAAGTAGAATGATGAAATTCTCTAGTCCTATCTTCTTTTTCATACTTGATTTAGAAAAAAAAATCTTACACTTATAAAGAAGCCAATGCTCCCTACTCACCTATTCTGCGGAAAAAATTCTTCTGTGACTTACATGAAGCATTTAGTTTCAGACATTCTAAAGGTCTTTAGGGAGGTCATAGAGCTCAACCTTTTCATGGCTCTAAGTCTTAGACGATTCACAAATGTCAACATCAGTTTGAGGGGCATTTTAGACAGGTCAGCTATGAGCATAATTTGACATTATGTGGCACTGTGGGATCAACTGCAATTAGATCCTACAAGACTACAACTCTACCTACTGCTACATGCTGCCAGCGAGGGGCACCAGATATTCATAGCAGATAACAACCTGGAGTAACTGTAAGTAAAGGAAATGGAATAAGCAGCTCAAAGTTCCTGAAAGCATTCTTTGGAACAGTCTCTAAAAGAAGTCTTTAAACTAAGTAACTTAACTCTTATAACCATTTCATGACATAGGCATTCCAATCTTCATATTACTAAAGATAAAACCTTTACTAGAAAAGGTAAAATAAGTTGACTAAAGTTTGTAAAGATAGTGAACAGGAAAGGGAGAATTTGAACCTATGTATATATGTGTCTTAATTAAATCAATCTAGATTGGAAAAATGTAGACATATATAGCCGAATTCTAAAAATTGCATATTTCCCATTAAAAATAGACATTTAGCAACTGAGAAAAAATTTTTTTCAGATGTTGGACAATTTACATTTAGAAAAAAATGGTAACTCTGAAAGTCATATATGAAAGAGTTCTAACAGTCAATTAGCAATATTTAATTGAATAAAATGTAATGAAGAAAATACCTACTATAAATAGATACTAGAAATTGCAATTATTTGTAACATTCAAGAAGAAATAAGTTTTAAATAAAGACATTTTACTTGGGTTCCATAAACTTTATCATATGTATTAAAATATTGAAATTCTCTACAAAACTTTGTGCATACATAACTGTGATTCTGGTGAAAGAGTTTGTAACTTTAGTTTTATGCTATTATCCAAGGAGGGAGAATAATTACTTTTGCAAAGGCAAAAAACAAAATTGCTTTAGGTAAAACACCTATGAGTTGCTTTTTCTTTTACTGAATTACTCCTAAATAATTTAAGGTAAGCAGTCAAGCCATAGAGAAAAATGTGATTTTTACACTTTTTAATGAAAGAATTAAGTATGTAGGCCACTGAGGATTAGTCCTGATTTTCTCCCCTAGGGTAGAAAGTTTACTTAACAGAATCCAATGGAGACTCAGTTAACAATGCAAAAAAGTCTGTTTTGATGGTTTCAAATATGGACCTGATATGAAAATTCAGGCATGCTTAAATCTAAGGAGTAAAATAAAATCTAGACCTCCAGTCTGATGTGTAAGGAACTTAGAAGTTGTTATCACATCCTAATAAAAAGTAAAATGCTGAATAAAATGAAAAATGAACAACTCTTTTTAGATCCATGAGAGAGAGGTCACAGGGCTAATTGCTATCCACAAGAGATAGACAGGCAGAGTCACAACTTACCAGAGCAGAAACCCACCAGCAGAAACATGGGAACCAGTGAGTGCTAGGGTAAGAAAACTTGAACTGTGATTGACTTGCTGGAGGCTCAATGTGGACAAATTTGAAAGTTAAAAACTCAAGGGAGGACTCAGTCTTGGAGGTAGCAGGGGGAAGGAACACACTTTTATGAGTTTTACTTTCAGAAGAACTACCAGGTTCTCACATGAATACCAGAGAAAAGGCTCCTCATGTTTCAGGCAGGGAAGAGGAAAAAAGGGAAAGTAATCATTTTTAAAGCCAGAGCATTCTGGTTTTTATAACAAGGCCTGCTCTCAAAAGAAACTATTTTACCAGAGCCTAATATATTGGAGTTTTATAAGAGCTTTATCAACCTGGAAGAAGGGAAATACCCAAATCGAGCCCTTTCTGGCCAAGGGAATGGAGGGTGGGGACAAACTGAGAAGCACTTGTGAAGTTCCAGCTCATAAACACATGCTCACTGAAAGATTGAGATCTGCTCACAGGACAATAGAACACTTCCTCTCTGCCACATCTTATCATATTACTAAAGGCTTTTTATCAGAGTTCCTTTTACTAAATATACCATGTCTGGCTTTCAACAACAAATTACAAGGCATACTAAAAATAAAAAATATATATATAAGAGATTGAACAATTTTAAGAACTAGATTCTGATATAACAGAGATGTTGGAATCATTGAGTGAGGATTAAAAATCATTATGATTAATATGTTAATAACTTTAACAGAGAATAGACACTGTGCAAGAAGAGATGGGTAAGAAAAAAGAAAATTCTAAAGCAGAACCAAAAAGGGAATGCTACAGATCCAAAACATTGTAATAGAAATGAAGAATGCCTTCATTAATAGTCTGGACACAGCTTAGGAAAGAATCTCTGATCTCGAGAATATGTCAATAGAAAACTCAAACAAACAAACAAACAAACAAACAAACAAAAAAACCCAAGAGGAAAAAGACCAAACCAATGGAAAAGAATATAGAACTATGGAAAAACTGTAAAAGGTATAACATATGGATAATGGAATACCAGGAGGAGGAGAAAGAAAGAGAAGAAATATTTGAGGTAACCATGACTGGGAATTTCCTCCGAATTAATGTCACACACCAAATCACAGATCAAGGGAGCTCAAAGAACACTAAGCAAAAAAAAAAAAAAAAAAAAAAAAAAAAAAAAAATTGCTGAAAAAACTACATGTAGGCAAATGTCAAAAAATGAAAGATAAAAAATCTTGGAAGATATCGGGGAAAAAATGAACCTTACCTATAGAGGAAGAGAGGAAGAGAGATGAGATTTTTATCTAATTTCTCCTCAGAAACCATATAAGCAAGAAGAGAGTGAGGTGAAATATTAAAAATATTGATTTTAAAAAAATGCACCAGCCTAGGAAATTGTGTCCTATGAAATTATCCTTCAGAAGTTAAGGATAAATTGAAGACTTTCTTAAGTAAACAAAAATTGAGGGAGTTTGTTGACTGGTAAGAATTGTTTAAAACAAGGACAATGATACAAGTTGGAAATTCAGATCTACATAAAGAAAGGAGGAGCATTAGAGTAGAAAGTGAAGGTAAATAAAACCTATTTTTCTTATTCTTAATTGATATAACAGATAACAGTTTGCTCAAAATAACAATAGTAACAATGTATTTGGTGATTATAACTTATGTATAAGTGAAATGAATGACAGCAATATTATAAGTAGGGAGAAATTAGAAATATTTTGTTATTTTAAAGTACTTGCCCTACCCATCAAGTGGTATAGTCTATTTGAAAATGGACTTGGAATAGTTGTGTGTATTACAAACTCTAGGGCAATTACTAAAATGTTTAAAAGAAAGTATAATTGGTGTGCTAATAAAAGGAGAAAAATCAAGTATATTAAATGCTCAATTAAAGTGACAAAAAGCATAAAAAAGTGAAAGATAAAATAGAAATAAGAAACAAGAACAATGAAAACAGTAACAAAATAAATATTAATCCAACTACATCAATAATCACTTTAAATGTCCATGGTTTAAATATGCCGATAAAAGGCAGAGATTGTCAAAGTGGATAAAAAATCAAACCCAACTATGTTATCTACAAGAGACCCACTTAAAATATAGACACATAGATTAAAAGTAAAGAGATGGAGAAAGAAATATCATGAATAACTCTATGATCATAAATTTGATAACCTAAATGAAATGGACCAATTTCTTGAAAAACACAATCTGCCAAAACTCACAGCCAAAAAGAAACAGACAATTTGAACAGGAATATATCTATTAAAGAAATTGAACCAATAATTAATAACCTTCCCAAACAGAAAGCACCAGTCCCAGATGAGTTTCTCTGAGTTTGGTGAATTCTACCAAACAACTAAGGAAGAAACTATATCAATTCCCTACAATCTCTTCCAGAAGATAGAAGCAAAGGAAATACTCCTTAATTCTTTGTATGAAGACAGCATTACCCTAATACTAAAACCAGATAAAGGCATTACAATAAAAGAAGACTGGGGGGGGATGGGAAAACTATAGATCAATATCTAGTATAAACATAAATGCAAAAATCCTCAACAAAATACTAGCAAATTAAAACAAAAAAAATGTATAAAAAGAATTATACACCATGACTAAGTGGTATTTATCCTGGGACTACAAGATTGATTCAACACGTGAAAATCAATTAATGTCATCCATCACAGCAACAGACTAAAGGGGAAAAAATCACATATCATCAAAAGACACACAAAAGGCATTTAACAAAATCCAATACTCATTCAGGATCATCTCAGCAAACTAGGAATAGGAGGAAATGTTCTCAACTTGACAAGGAACATCTTAAAAAAAAAAAAAATTCACAGCTCACAAAATACTTAATAGTGAGAAGCTAGATGCTTTCCTGATAAGATCAGAAACAAGGCAAGAATATCTCATTTCACCACTTCTTTTGAACATCACACTAGAAGTCCTAGATTATGCAATAAGACAAGAAAAGAAAAGAAAAAGTATACAGATTAGGAAGAAAGAAATAAAATTGTCTTTGTAAATAACAATAATTGTGTAGGTAAAAAAATCAGACAAATGAAAACAAAACAAGGAGCTCCTGGAACTAATAAGCAATTTTAACAAAGTCACCAGATACAAGGTTGATATATAGGTCAATCACTTTCCTATATACCACTAATGAAAAAAAAAAGGTTAAATTGGAAATTAAAAACACAAAATCATTTACCCCACAAAATGAAATATTTAGGTACAAATCTAACAAAACATATCTGAGATTCACATGAAGAAAACTACAAAATTCTGATAAAAGAAATTAAAGAACTAAATAGATGAAGAGATATTCCCAAGTCATGGAAAGGAAGGAAGACTCCATATTACCAAGATGACAGTTCTCCCCAACTTGATCTTTAGATTCAACAAAATCCCAACAAAAACATCAGCAAGTTATTTTGTGGATATTGACAAACTGATCCTAAAATTTGTAAGGAGAGGTAAGAGACCCAGAAGAGTCAATACACTGCTGAGAAAAACAAAGTTGGAGGATTGACACCATCTGACTTCAGGACTTACTATTAAGCTATGGTAATCAATATAATGTGGTACTGATGAAAGAACAGAATTTAGATAAATGGAAGAGAATAGAAATTCAAACATATATGGAAAACTGATCTTTGATAAAGGAACAAAAGTAATACAATGGAGCAAAGACAGTCTTTTCCACAAATGGTGCTGGACATCTGCATGCCAAAAAAGAAAAAAATAATCCAAACCTTGCAACCTTCACAAAAATTAACTCAAAATGGATTACAAATCTGACTATAAAATGTAAAACTCCTAGAAGATAAAAGAAAATCTAGATGATCTTGGGTTTTGTGATGATTCTTTAGATATAACACCAGAGGCCCAGTTCATGAAAGAAATAACTGATAAGCTTCCTGAATTAAAATTAAAACCTCCTGGCCAGTGAAAGACGCTCCCAAGAGAATCAGAAGACAAACCACAGTCTGGGAGAAAATATTTGCAAATATTTTCAAATATCTGATAAAGGACTGTAATCTAAAATATACAGAGAACTCTAAAAACATAACGAAAAGAAAATGAACAACCTGATTAAAAAATGAGGAAAATATTTCAACAGGGACTTCATCATAGAAGGTATCCAGATGACACATAAGCTTATGAAAAAAAAATGTTCAATATCATATGTCATTAGAAATTGCAAATTAAACTGACAATGATATGCCACTACACCCCTATTAGAATAGCTGAGATCCAGAACATTGACAACACCAAATGTCTTTCAGTAGGTAAATGGATAAATAAACTGTATAATTCCAGACATGTAGTGCTAAAAAGAAATTAACTAATATATTTATCCATGAAAAGGCATGAAGTAACCTTAAACACATACTGCATATTAAGTGAAAGAAGTCAATACAGAAAGGTTATATGTATGATTTAAACTATATGACAGGGCAGCCCCAGTGGCTCGGCAGTTTGGCACCACCTTCACCCCAGGGTGTGATCCTGGAGACCCGGGATCAAGTCCCATGTCAGGCTCCCTGCATGGAACCTGCTTCTCCCTCTGCCTGTGTCTCTGCCTTGCTCTCTCTCTATATATATCTGTCAGGAATAAATAAATAAAATATTTTTAAAAAATAAATAAACCATATGACATTCCAAAAAAAGACAAAGCTATGGAGACAGTAAAAAGATAAGTGGTTTCCAGGGGTTAGTGGGGAGATAGAAATGAATAGTCAGGTCACAGAAAAGTTTTAGGGCAGCAAAAACTATTCTATAGGGTATTTAATGATGGATCTTCAAAGATCTGTCAAAACCCTTAGAATTGGATCCCTGGGTGGCTCAGCAGTTTAGCAACTGCCTTCCGCCCAGGGCATGATACTGGAGACCCGGGATTGAGTCCCACATTGGCTCCCTATGTGGAGCCTGCTTCTCTCTCTGCCTAGGTCTCTGCCTCTCTCTCTGTCGCTCATGAATAAATAAAAAGAATTTTATAAAAAAAAAACCCTTAGAAAGAATATACAACACCAAGAGTGAACCCTAATACAAACTATGGACTTTAGGTAATAATGTGTCACTGTAGGTCAATCAATGATCATAAGTGTATCATTCTGTGTAAGGTGTAGATAGTGGTGGAGGGTATGTAGATATGGGGATAGGATGTATCTTTCACTCAGTCTTGTCATGAATCAAAAAAAGGTTCTAGGGGCACCTGGGTAGCTCAGTGATTGAGAGTCTGCCTTTGGCTCAGGTCATGATCCTGGGGTCCTGGGATCGAGTTCTGCATCACGCTCCCTATGGGAGTCTGCTTAACCCCCCCCCCACCCCCCCACAACAAGGGGGGGGGGGGGGGGTGGGGGAAAAACAAACACAAAAAAAAAAAAAAGGGGGGGGGGGGGGGGGGGGGGAAAAAAAAAAAAAATATTTTGGGTATAATAAAAAAAATTTTTAAATAAATTTTTTGTTTGGTTTTGTTTTTTTGTTAAGAAAGTGAAGAGAGAGATGAGGAGAATGGTTATTAGTTGTTTAATGTTTTTGTTTTTGTTTGAAAGAATAGGGAAAGAAGGGAAATAATGAAGTTAAATATTGAAATAAAGAAAGATGTAAGAGGAGAAAGAGAAGAGAGAAGAGAGAGAGAGAGAGAGAGAGGTATGATGTTTGTTTGTTTTTTTTTTTTTTGTTTTGTGAGTTATTTTTTTGTGATTTGGGGGGTTATTTGAGTATGTTTTATTGGATTTATGGTGTTGTTGTTATGATTGTATATTTTATAGATAAGTTTGTTAAGATTATATTTTTAGAATTATGTTTTAGTTTGACATTTGATTAGGTAAAGATATAAACAGATAAATTGCTATCTTATAATTATTAAGTAAAATGAAATAAAATAGATAATTTATAAATATTGTTTATTATTTTTACAGTTTCCAAAGTCTTAGTAAAGAAAAAACAAATCAGTCTTTTAAGTTAAAAGCATGAAAGTCTAACAAATTCATAAACGGCAGAATGATTATGAAGAAAAGCTATGCAGATACTTCTGTATCGCACAGAGATCTAAACATGCACGAACATCCCGTGTTTGACTTTTATTTACCCTCTATAATGGTTTATCTGTTCCTATCAGGTCTCTGGCTTTGTTATCCTTTCTATTCTTAAGGAAGTTTTGAGAAGATGTCATGTTATGGAGCTATTTTGAAAATAAGGAGGGATTCTATCATCAAATGATCCCTTTTAAATAGATGTATTCTTTGGGGTGCCTGGGTGGCTCAGGTCATGATCCTGGAGTCCTGGGATCCAGCCCAAGTCATGCTTGCTCAGCTGGGAGCCTGCGTCTCCCTCTCCCTTGGCCTCTCCCCCTGCTTGTGTGCTTGCTCTCTCTCTCTCTCCCTCTCAAATAAATAAGTAAATCTTTAAAAATATTTATTCTTTAACTTTATCATATATTTATGAAAAGTATTTGTTCTTCAAACAAGTTCTGATACTACAGAGCATAAAAAGCTATTTAAATATAGAAAATTTTAAATATAGAAATATTCTCATTATGTTACTTTTTCAATAAGAAAACAGTTTTTATTCATAATGTATATACTCCTGTACAGCCTATAATGTGAACTCAGAAGATACATAAAAATTAGATTGCGCAGGGGCACCTAGGGGTGCAGTCAGTTAAATGTCCACCTCTTGACTTCAGCTCAGGTCATGTCTCAGGGTCTTGAGATCAAGCCCCTCTTTGAGCCTTGAATAGGAACAGTGGAGAGTCTGCTTGAGATTCTCTCTCTCCCTCTCCCTCTGTCCCTTCCTCCATGTGTGCACACATGCTCTCTCTAAAATAAATCTTTTTAAAAAATTAGATTGTGCAATAAAAGGCAAAAATTTAGTTTAACTCAAGAAAAGAGAAAAATGTAAATAGGCTTTGTGAACTTGTAATAAATCATATACAAATATAACTGCAAAGGATATTTTTTACACATGCTTCCCATTAATGACTCAGTCTTCTTTGCAGTTATCTACCTCCATTTATATTTTTCTGTTATTCCTTCCTCCCTACATGGCTCAAAACCTAACATCTCAGAGAATTTTCTTCTTATTCTTTTCTGACATTTATCAGCCTTTTACTTTCAGTCTACAATTTACTCTTTTTTGGGATCTTTAACAATAAGTTTCTCTGCACACTTGGACATGCACATGTGTTTTTGCACACATGCATGTTTTCACATGAGTGTTAGCCAAATAACTTATCAGAGGACTACTTCTAACTTATTGCCGTATCTCTTATAACAGGGCTCCAACATAAAGGAAAAGCTGAATAAATGTTGCTAAGCCACTGACTTTTCTAACAATGACTTTAATTATTAGAATAAAAACATAATTAGCATTAGTAGATGACATTAGGGTTTAACAAAAGCTTTCAGATACACCAGCTCATATGATTATTGTTTTATAATACATAGTCTGCTATAGTGTATCTATTGATAAAGTGTATAATAACAATTTGTATTTAACCTTGAGGTGTGAGGTTTCTTTAACATTTATGCATGAACATATCCTGGGAATTCATAACATTTCAAACTGATAATTTATCATTTGGAAGGTTGCTCAGCACTTCCATTATTCTTCTCTGCTTAAAATATGCCTAGTATGTATACCATCCTACTCCTATTCTGTTTTTTAGTTGACTCTTTTTTGTCTTCCACCCTTGGGTAACAAAGATTTCAATTTTTTTTAAGATTTTATTTATTTATTCATGAAAGACACAGAGAGAGAGGCAGAGACATAAGCAGAGGAAGAGGAAGAAGCAGACTTCCTGCAGGGAACCTGATGCAGGACTCGATCCCTAGACCCAGGATCATGCCCTGAGCTGAACGCAGACGCTTAACTGCTGAGCCACCTAGGTGTCCCTAAAAATTTCAATTTTTAAAAGCTCAAATTGGACTATACTGTAAATCCTCACACTTCCTTTTACTCCTAATAGGCTTTTGATAGTAAATAGAATAGTCAGTGGAGAAGGTAGGAAAATCAACACATTTGCCTAGGTCTCAACAGAGGTCATCTAAATGGAACACTTAGGATAGGCTTATCTAATGGCAAAAGCTAGCATTTGATGAGAGAAAACAACAACAACCAATTGGGTATAGCTGGAGAAAATATTTTCAAAAATTAACCTGAAGGTATTCTATAATTACTAATAACTGTTAGGGAATCCAGAACTATAAGTAATATATCAGGAATATTTTTTAAATGGCCTTCTATTAAATGGGATAGAAAATTCTTAAAATGCACTTATTTGGCCCACACTAAGAACTATAATTTTTAAAACTCTTGCTTAAAAAAATTAGCAAGGGAGATAAATGGAGTAATGTTTATACATAGTTTAATACATTACCTGAATAAAGGTTTTATTTATGTTCAAAGTTAGATCCAGAGGTTAGTCTATAATGTTGACTTAGAGTTGAATGCTTTATTGTAAGAAAGTAAAAGAAATGTTGTGTCATGCACATTTTTTAACATCAAATCCCCTCAACCAGTGAAGATATATATTTGGAAGAGGAAGGGAGGACAAAGCAGAAATTTGGGTGTCAGAAGATGAAAGTCTGAACTATTTTAAAGAATAATAATGTCTAATATTCACACTATTCTTAAATTTCTGTTCATTTGTTAGAATAGTTAATATTACATTTCAAAATTCAAAAGATACTATTTTATTTTTGCTTTTTTACATAAACGATAGAATACAATCTCTATTTTACTAAACTGATTATTATTTAATAACAAATGTGGGGAGTTCTTCATATATCAGTATAACAAGGAGGAAAAAAATGTCCCTTTTTCTTCTAAATGGCTTTTTGAATACGTGTAATGTTTTTACGCCATTCTCTATGAATAGACTTTGTTTTGTTAAGTCCTTTGACCCTGACTAAGCAGCTTGGTAGATATTATAATTTTGCCCACAAACACACTTAGGCATAGCATAAAGCCCTAGAAGTGGAAGTGCTGCATCAAATGTATGCACATTTTTAACTTTGCTAGATATTGACAAGTTATCCTTCTACAGAATTATACCAATTTAAACCTTCACAAATAATATATGAAAATGCTTTTTTTTTCACATTTTTGCCAGCATAGTGGATGATTAAGATTTTGGGTATTTGCCAAACTTCTCAATGCAAATAGCACAACAGAATAGTTCTAATTTGTAATTATCCTATGACAAGTGTTATTGAGAATGTTTTCATGCTTAAAAATCATTTGTAATTTATTTTCTGCTCACATGTTTTGCCCATGTTATTCTTGGTTGTTGGAATTTTTCTTGATTTGCAAAAGCATATCAAGGAGTTCAAAATATCCTTCTAATCCTTCTTCAATTTTTAATGTCTTTTGACTTTCTTTTGGGTGCTTATTGCTAAGCAGAACTTTTTATAGGAACTGAAATTCATTTTTTCTTTTTGCTTTGAAAACCATCTATATTCCATCACTTAAAAAAAAATTTCCCATGGGCTGAGTGGGTGATGGGTATTGAGGGCACTTAATGAAATGAGCACTGGATGTTATATGCAACTGATGAATCAGTCACTAAATTCTACCCCTGAAATCAATAGCATACTATGTGTTAACTAAATTGAATTTAACTAAATTTTTTTTAAAAAGGAGAACACTTGTGATGAGCACTGGGTGTTATATGTAAGTGTTGAATCACCAAATAATAAGTAAATAAGTAAATAAACTTTTTTCTCCATTTTTCCCTAGAATTTTTCCTAGAGTATATTTAGTGCAAGATATGTTTTAGCACCAACTTAATTTTTTTTCAGGATTGCTACCTTGTTATACATTTTTGATAACCCAATCTCTACTAATTAAAAATGACAGTTTGACATATGTTAATTTGTCAATCATATATAGGCCTATTTTTAAACTTTATATTCCTTTTCCATTGGTATATATCCATTTCAGCACCTTGCCTCCATCTAATCAATATTAAATAAAAAGTGTATTACAGGAGTGTTTATTTTTTATTTTTATTTTTTTAATTTTTATTTATTTATGATAGTCACAGAGAGAGAGAGAGGCAGAGACACAGGCAGAGGGAGAAGCAGGCTCCATGCACCGGAAGCCCGATGTGGGATTCGATCCTGGGTCTCCAGGATCGCGCCCTGGGCCAAAGGCAGGCGCCAAACCGCTGCATCACCCAGGGATCCCCTACAGGAGTGTTTATACCTCATTGGTCTTTATCTCTCAATTTTCCAATTCACTTTTTCTCTTTTGTTTTGTCATGTGAACTTTATAAAAATAAAACTTTTTAATTTCTAATATTTTTATTGAGATTGCTTTGGATTTATAGATTAATTTAGGGGCACTAAATCTATTTAATGATGTTGAGGCTTCTTCTACAAGGACATGGCTCACCATTGCACTTAAGACATGTTTTACATTCCAGAATACCATCTTCAAGTTCTTTTTATTTATTTATTTATTTATTTTATTTTTAAGATTTTATTTATTCATGAGAGACACAGAGAAAGAGAGGCAGAGGGAGAAGTGGGCTCCATGCTGGGAGCCGGATGTGGGACTCAATCTCGGGAATCCGGGATCACGCTCTGAGCTGAAGGCAGACGCTCAACCACTGAGCCACCCAGGCATCTCTCAAGTTCTTTTTATATACATTGTGCATATTTCTTGTTATTCTCAGGTATTATGTTTTATTTAGTGGTTAACTTCAGAATGGATTTTTTTTTCTATTATAGCCTCTCACTAGTATGTTATATATATGATGGCTATCGATTTCTGTATATTAATTTTATATTCAGATACATCTGAATTCTTTAAATCTGTACTTATTTAATTGTTTCTTCAAGATTGGCAAGTAGAAAATACCGAAATCAACAAATAATAATTTTACATTCTCTTCAAAAATGTTATATTTGTATTATCGTCATCTTTGTTGTTTGTATTGACTATATTTCTGAGGTGTGGATGCCCTTCCAAAGCAAAAGCAAAATTTTTTAAAAAGTAAATAATAAACACCCCGAAGTCATTAAAAATATGTAAATTTCAATTCCTAAGAAAGTTTAGGATAGTGAAACTACCATAAAGAAAGTCACAAGACATATTGAAAAATGATAAAATTATTTTATGCTCATTATAGAAGCCCAACAACTGGGTAGAAAAAGTTGTGAGGATATAGTTCACAGAAAAAATAATTATTCTAAATACAAAAAATGTTCAATATCACTTTTCACTTGATAATTAAAAATTAAAACTATCCTAACTACAATTTCTAACCTAACAGTTTGGCATTCTTTTAATAAGGATGTAGAAAAACAAGTATTTCACATGTTGCTAGTGACGGTTGAGGAACACCATACGATATTTTTTTTCCCTAATTCATATGGAAATAATTTTATATTTAAGGTTGAAGTAGATACATTGTACCACTTTATAACATTCATCTACTACATTTTATTGAAAGTTTCTATCTAAAATGGGTGTTGAATTTTATCAAATGCCTTGTCAACACACTTGCTGATTATCTGGTATTCATTACTACCATCACAGCAATGAAGATATCATATATCAAAACCTTCAGTTTAGAGTGAAAGTGGTGCTCTGAAGAAAAGTTCTAACAATCAATAATTACATTAATAAACTAAAAAAGGAAATAAAAGTGCTATAACGCCAATACATGGACTATCCCTTACTCAATGAGCCTAATACTGACCAAGAAATAAAAAGGGTACCCCTGTATCAAAGAATTTTTTTCACAGATGATATTATGCACCTGTTGCTGAAAGCCTCCAAACTATTCATTTTTGATATCCCAATGCTTTGCCTCAATTCCTTTCCTTTAGTTTTGTTTCTTTTTATATATAATTGTTTTACAGTAGGTTTCTGATTAATACGATAAAAATAGTATATTAACATGAAGTCATTATATCACCTACTAAATCAAGTTGCAAGTTTATAGAGTTTATTTCCTGCTTGCTCAGACCTATAAAATTAGAAAATTCATATTTCCTTTGGCCTACTTCACTGAAGTGGTCCTTTGCTTTTCTAGAGACTTTTTTAGACTACTTGCCAGCCCTCTCTCCACTTTCACATAACTAGTACATTTTTAGCACAACCCTTTGCCATGACAATCACTTCTGTCCTGGTGCAGCATAAAAGTCCAGGTAGTGAAACTCTTGACACAGAAGTTCCTGAATTAAAAGTACCTGGTAATTAGAGTGCAGCTTCTTAGGTACGTCAATGTTGATAAATAAACCCATCTAGTATAATATTTCCACATGAAGTATAATAATTTGTATTTTACTGTCCCTAAAGTTTTAACATTCTGTTATTTAGAGGTTTATTTTCTTGGCTGACTTTTGGGTTTTGTTTGTTCATTTGTTTTTTGAATGTAGAATTTCCCCATTCCTCTGAGGTGGAAAGGAAAATGAGAATATCATCTTGAGAACTTTCCATTATATGATAATCACGCTCATGATTTGTAGCAGAGCTCACTAAAGAAGAGTAAAAACTGGGATGCCTGGGTGGCTCAGCAGTTGAGCATCTACCTTTGGCTCAGGGAATAATCCCAGAGTCCCGGGATAAAGTCCCACATCAGGCTCCCTACATGGAGCCTGCTTCTCCCTCTGTCTGTGTCTCTGCCTCTCTCTCTGTTTCTCTCATGAATAATTAAATAAAATCTTTTTTAAAAAAAAAAAGAGTAAAAGCATTCACAGTGGCAGATTATGAGTAATAAAGTGCTAAACTTAGAATAGTCCTAATATTGTTGTCTTGCCATGAATATACTGTTTATGCGCAACATAACCCATCAAGGTTTCATTTATTCCTGAACAATCTAACTGGCATTACAAATAACCAAGGGGTTGGTTCATTCTCTATTAACAAGATGCTACTGAATAACCTTCAGATAAAGCTTTAGATAAATCTATATTTATTTTTGGTTTATAGGTGATGCAATCAGTTCAAATGGTAGAAGTAGTATATTCATATAAAAATCATTATAATGCATCATCTACTGATTTGTTAAGAGGTCAAAGCTTTCTTAAACCGAAAGAAAGTAATTCCTTGTGGTTTATCTTGCTTTTAACGTCTGCTATTTTCTGGATTTAAGTCATCCATCACCATGTCTATTTTAAAAGTAGAGGCTTTTAAAGGGTCTCATGATAAATGCCTAATATTGATATTTAGAATAAAACTAGGAATATAATCTCATCTATCTCGCTCATTGTGTTATAATTGCACAGTGTATGGCACTGCAGTAAAACCCAATTATAACTTCTGTTCTAATTTCCAAAGCCTTTTCTAACATGAGATACAACCTGATTGTTTATCGAAACCAGGTGATCAAACACATCAACTAAACCAGAATCCCCTTCAAGTGCTGCCCACTCTGTTTTCACACTGCTTTCAAAGGTATGTTGTTGTGTTTACACAGACCTTGTATTTAAGGATAGAACTAATTATGGTGTCTGTGATTAAAACTGCAGAATTATAAGCAAACTCTCTAAATATTCAGAACCCTAAAAAAAAACTCCTTTATAGAAATTTTCAGTACATATTTGTTAGATTTTATGTAAGTTACATGATCCAGAATATTTTTACCTTGTAACAACAGTAACAAAATAACACTATTCTATGTAAACTAGAAGGATTCAGTAATTTCTTAGTTACAATAGTAGCAGTTTAGAAAGATTCTTAGGACTTTAGAGCATGATCCTTTCAAAAAAGACTCTCATTCACAAAACATGGCAAAGACACAACTAGCTTTAATGCCATCTCCATGCCTCCTAAGACCCACTACTAAAGTAAGGGAAAGTATAGCACAAAAGCAGAGTTAAGAGCTACAGTAATACCTCACCACCCCAGACAGGGAAATGCAAACTTCAGTGCTAGAGAAGCCTACTGGCATTATCTCTAAACTCATAGCTTCAGAAAGTGAGCTCATTTTATACACAGACCTAGAAGAGATCAAACTTCATCATAACCCAATAGGGATTTAGTTAGAACGATAGTATAGAGATAAGTACCTAAGTAAAAAGAGCAGCCAATCCAAAAAAAAATTATCCTTGTCTTTATTTCAAGTATAAAATAAAATTGGACTTTTTAGTGGCAACACTAATATGGGTAATTTGATTTGAGGAATCTACCTCACGGGCTGCTTCATTTGCAAATTCAGAACTAAAAATAAACCCTCACTGCCCGGATAAAGCATTCAGCAATAACTGCAGATGAGTTATGGAAAAGGAATTGCCAGGGGACTAAGGGGTAAAGGACAGAAAAATTTTATGCTCCCCAAACATTATTCTTTGATTTGCCTTATCCTTTTTGCTACAGTTTGCAACAAATTTCAAACCTGTATCTTAAATCTATAATAATTTTTATAATGTGACAGGAAAACCCAGATCTCCTGAAACAAAATTCTCACTAGTTTGTATAGCACATGGACACATGTTTAGCTGCCTTTTATCCTACAGATGACCATGTTGTGTGCAGATGTTATGTTTACTATGACTGTTCCAAACTAGCTGTCAAGTTATTCTGAAACCTTCTGTAAGTATATTAGTAATAAGTGCATTTTTTTCATGTTCACATGCTTAATTGTATACCCCAAATAAGTTGTAGTAGTTGTCCTAATTTGACCTGGAAATATATAGCATCTTGATCCATGTTCTTTTCATTGAGCATTTATTTTTACTAGTGGCATGTCAAGGACACAAAAGTTCCTTCTCACAGAAATAAAAACCACATCCAGATGGTCAAAGTCTCTTCCAGGAGAGTATGGTTAACAGAAATACAGAACAACCAAAAAAAAAAAAAATCATGCTTTGTCAAAAGAAACCTTCTAGCAAATAATCAAAATACATCTGATCCAACACAACCTACCTGATATGTCTTTCCCCTCATCCTGGTATTTGGCCAGCTTTTTGGCTGTTGGAAGTACCAGGTCTCTTGTTTCCAAAGAGCCGCCTGTGTTGGCCTGTCTTTCAGACTCTCATGTTGCAAAATCTGAAATTCTGTTGCAATAAACACCAGATTTCAAAGGAAAAGCAATGGAAATTGTGCAGAGATGAAACTTCATTTTTATAGCAACAGTCAGCAGTAGCATGATTATGTGTCTAAACAATGCCTCTTCTTCCAATATAATATTAGACTGAGAAAGACCTGTAGTTTATTAGTGCAGAAGCAGGCACTGATTTTCAGGGTACCTTTAGGAAAACATATTTAGGCTTTGGAGAAATAAAGGGTTGTCATCTCTATAAACACAACAAATGTATCCTTTGAATCCCTCCTGAAGGAACCATATGCAAACAGATAACTTTAGAATTGCATTATTCTACGTAATGCTCAGCCAAATTCGGTTGAAAAGTATTTGGGCAAAAGAAGGGTAACCCTGACACAAACATAAGCAATATGCTTCACAAGCTAACAATTTTAAAATATAAGTCAAATGAGAGCACAGTATTTCAGGAATATTTTTTTTCTCTTGATGCTCATTTAGTTTAAATTAGGAATGATGGCCTCAAATAACAGTACCTCATGAATTAGTTTTCTTGGTCTTTTCTCATGGACATCTTCATTAACATTCTAATATCTGTAATTTTCAAGGTATAGGATATAATGTTTAAGGAAGACTAAGGAATTAAAATACCAAAAATTCAGAGAAATGTTCATAAACAGTTGATAAAAGCAGAAAGAAAGACCCAGGGCACCGAGGAATCTAACACTTTGCTTAAGTGAGAATGTCCTTTACATTTCAACTCACTAACTTTTCTCTAGGTCTCTATTCATTCTTTCTTGATTTTACAAGGTCAGGACTCCCGTGACCTAATTACTATAGAAGTGAAAGCTCTCAGATAGATATTCATCATCACAGAAAGGTAGAGCTTAAAGAGTAATCATTTCAGTCCACCTATTTTCAGATGAGGAAGATGAAGTTTGAACTGGTTAAGTGATTTGCTCCAAAGTGATGGCTGTCCTGCATCAATATGGGGAATAAAATCCAGGTTCATAATTGTCAAGTACTCATGCCTTTTCTAGCATACTACAATTTAACTTTCTACAGTAAAAATTTCTTCAATATTCACCAAGATTCTTCAAGATGCAGTGGATTCAGCAATATTTAAACTAACTTTATAGCAAATTATGAAGATAAATCAGAGACCTGACTGAATCAAGGTTGAATAACATATTCATATATATAATTATATATGTAACTTTATATACATACACATATATATATGGCGATTGATATGATATTGATATTCTAATAGTAAATGTTTATCCTGGGGGACTACCTGACATTGGTATTCAGTCAGGTGAATTGATTATGGAATATGATTCCTATAAAAAAATGATGGTGGACCATCTCATAATAGTTACTCTGGAGACAACCAATTCTCAAACGGTGGTTGGTAGAGATGCCATGTGGATTTTATCTTATTTTCCCTCAGAATTCACTCTTTCAGTTTTTTTCTTTTTTTACACTATCTGCCATGAATTAACTATTAGTGACCTTTGGGAATGATAATATTACTTTTATTTTGTCTGTTTTCCTAATCTTCAAGAAACTGACAAAACTATTTGGTATATTTATTCCTGGTTGGCTGTCATCCTAGGGATTCTCCACTGGACTTCCATGCCTTCCTCATTCCCAGTCTAAGACCAGGACCAGGTGTATGGGAGTCAGTGTGATTGTACTGGGGTGTAGGGGTGAGCATGGAGATCATCAAAAGCATACATGCAAGACACTCTGTAAAAACAGTTCAAAGTGTCAGTCACCTCTTACAGTGCACAGCAAGATGGAGTATCTACTTCTAGTTTTTTTAAAATAATAGTAAAAGATTGGTTTTTATTTTTTTCCTCTAAAGGAAAAAAATAGTATCAGAATAATTGGATAGTTATAAAATATAAATTATTAAGACTTATTTGGGGGACAAATACAAATATTAACAGATTGTGATGGATCATAACCTGCTGAGTCAAACCTGGAACCAAAAAAATGCAGATCACTAGAGTATAAACTCTTAATCTTGAATTTACAATCAGTGAGTTAGAAAAATACATGGTTTATTTTTACATAATTTATAAATACCAATTTTATGGTATTTATTAATTTAATTGCTAATTTAAAATTTTAAAAAGATCTATTTGTATGCCTTGATTTTGTTCATGAAATGAATCCCTTCTATAAAAGAGTCACAAAACTTGAATTAATATTCCTGTCAGAGCAAATCCAATTCAATGATCAAACTGTTTCACTGTCAAGTGTAGTGTCCACTCTGAGGTGAGAATCTCCTGATGGGACCATGGTAATGACTGCCTTTCAATCCATAGCCCTTCCTCCCCCTTCATCCATCACTTAAATAATGTAGTAGGGAATTACAGTTGCATTGTTAGTCAGTAAAAATTATAAAGTCATATAAAACTCCAAATTAAAATTGGCTAAAATCCAGGGACATCACAAGACAAGGGCTGACATTTTAGCCCATCACAGGGTAATGAAACTATAATAGTTTTGAAATATTCACCAATTGATTTCTTTGATAAACAGAATAATAAATCAATCAATTGAGTAATATTGCCTGTAGATCAGTACAGAAATCACATGCATTAGTTTCACCTTAAGAAAGGTGCAAATTGGGGATGCCTAGGTAGGCTCAGTTGGTTAAGGGTCCAACTCTTGATTTCAGTTTAGGTCGTGATCTCAGGGTCATGAGATTGAGCTGTAAATTGGACTCTGTGCTCAGCACGGAGTCTACTTGTGCCTCTCCCTCTGCTCCTCCCCCTTGGGCTCACTCTCTCTCTCAAATATTTCTTTTAAAGGTGCAAATTATTTTCTTCCAACTTTTTATACAAATGCAGACTTTTTTTTAAAATTTCATAGTTGTTTACCATGCTTGTTTTGGTTAAGCTCATCACAGAATTACCATTAATGTGAGAAGGTAAAAAGGAGTGTTCTGGTGGGTCACTGAGACTCTTCTGTTGCAGAATGTGTATCCTGGACCCTTCAGTGAGGCAGTGCAATCTGGAGGTTATTAAGGGCCTTGACCCAAGCTTTAATATGAAATAGCTATATGTCTATTTTCATCACTGAGCCTTGATTTCCTCATCACTAAAGTGGGAATTATAATAGTACCTATCATATTAGCCTGTTCTAAGTACTACATGTTTTAATACATGTACCACAATTGGCAGAGGGCTCAGTTCATAGTAAGCCCTCAATAAATGTTAGATTTTGTTTTTTTAGTATATTTATTATGACAAAAGTGATATAAGTCTTGTTAACATCCATCACATACATAGAAAAATTTTTCCTTATGATGAGAACTTTTACTTTTTTTGCAATTTCCAGTATTATTAACTACAGCTGCCATGTTGTACATTCTATCCCCATGACTTAATTATTTTATAACTAGAATATTCTACCTTTTGACTCCACCCATTTGAAAAGATATCTGCACCTCTGTTTATTGCAACTTTATTTACAATAGCCAAGATATGAAAGCAACCCAAATGTCTACAGATAGATGAATGGATTAAGAAAAATGTCTATAATGGAATATTACTCAGCCATAAAAAAGAAAAATGTCTTGCCACTTGGAACAACATGGATGAACCTAGAGGTTATTATGCTAAGTGAAATAAATCAGAGAAAGAGATTGTATGATTTCACTTATATGTGGAATATATAAAAACAAACAAAAAAGCAGACTTTTAAATACAGAGGACACATGGTAATTGCCAAAAGGGAAGTGGTTGTGGGGGGTTGAGCAAAATGATGAAAGAGATTAAGAGGTTCAAACTTCCAGTTATAAAATAAAGAAGTCGCAGAGATAAAAAGTACAGCATATAGAATATAGTCAGTAATATTGTAATCACATTGTATGGTGACAGAAGGTAACTACACTTATCATGATGCACACTGAATAATATATACAATTGTCAAATCACTATGCTGTATACCTGAAACTAAAAACATAAAAATATATAAATTTAAATTTGGTGGCATTAAAAAAAATCCCCAATCCATAGATAAAACAAATTGGTGGTTGCCAAAGACTGGAAAAAGGGGTAAGCAAAAAAGCTTTTTTTGATTCCAAGAACACCTTCATTTTACTCTGATGCATTATCTAGTTAGAGATCTGGGGTGTTAGAGTACCTGCTAACTTCCAAGGTTGCTACCTAACCATCATGGCCCAGCGTAAATCTTGGGAGAATATGACTCTTTTTTTTTTTTTTAAGGCTTCTAGAATAGAGTTCCTCTGGTTTTCATTTCCTTTTAGATAAATCACATTATTTTTTAACACTCTCACACTGTTTCCACTAGAATGCCTCAGTTCCATCACTGATTTATTCCTATCATCATGGCAAGAAAAAGTAGCTCACAAAAGATAAAACACTTTTACATGTAAAATGAGTTACTGTAAGTTTTTCTAACAAGAAGGGGAAATTTGCTTCAAACATACCATTTTTTAAATTGAATATGCTCTATTAACAAAATTAAAATTTCTAAAGAATTTAAATTCTACCAAAATGTAAATGATTTTGTCCTGACTTGGTTTGGGAGAGAGACTTAATTTAATTTTTTATAATTTATGTAGTCTTTGACTTGTGTAGGTTTTTCTTTCCTTTTTTTTGTTTGTTTTCTGGCAAACATGACTTTACATAAAGGATGTAACTATTATTCACTATTAAAGTATATTTAAAGCTCTAAGAAAGCTTTAGAATATTAGCAATAGATTTCATTTCACAGTCAATGAACAAATGTGAATTTCACAGTTACTTTGATGGTTAGGGTTTATTTTCTGGCTAGTATCCTAGTGGTGAGTTGAATGTTTGCTCTATATGATTAATTCCTTCCTGTTATATTTTCATTATATCATCTCATATTAAAATAATGCCACTTTTCAATAGTAGAAACTGCTAATACTACAGTATGAATTGTGATAATGTTCTTGTGTTAGTACCCTACTGTATTTTCAGGCCCCAATAAAGAAGTATGCACATTTATTCAATATTGAAATGTAGCATACATCTCAATGGGAAAGCAAGTTTTATTTGTCTTAACCTTCAATCTCTAAATGAGAAAGGGGGAAGAAAAAGAGGTATGTTTCCCTAGCCGAGTACACTCCAGAAACAAATATGCTACATCTGTTTTAGCTGGCATGGATGGGGCCCTGCAGGGTAATGCATTGCTTTAGATTTCAAAACTGACAGTCTTCAGACTAGTAATCCTCCATGTTGCAAAGCAGCAACCTCCATGCACAGATATTTTATTTTCCAGCAACGTTTACTTCGGATTTTTTACTGGATGAATTGAGCTTGCAAGTTTATGAACTCTATTGAAGCAATTATCTCCCCAACTCAGAAGGAGCTGTTGGAATTCCTCATGTCAATACCACACAGCCAGCAGGTTCTCTCACCACAGTCACACGAGGCATTTTTGTGGTTTATTTGGAAGGAATTTTTATGCTAAATCCCATTTTTCAATACTCTGCAACTTCTCCAAAAGCTTTCATTAGCCTTAATATGGAGTTAAGAGCAATTTGTCCATTCTTGGAGAGATTGATATATGAGAGAAAGTGTTCCTAGGATATTTGGTGATGGGATAATATCAAATTAGGCCATGATAAAATATGGTCAAAGCCCAGCATTTGAAATTGAAGAGCCATATGAAAGCATTAAATTCAGATATTTAGATGCGGAACAACACACAGGGAATATTTTACATTTACAAAGGATCTTCTTCCTAAACCCCCTTTCCGTGTATCATCCATTCCCCAAACACAAACATGCACACATTCTTTTGAAGTATGTGAAGGTGAAATCATAGCAGGAATGCCTCACAGTTTATGCCTGTGGGCATGATTTTAAACAGAAACCTTGAGGGGGTTTATTTCTGTTAAAATGCATAGAGAGGACTATGTTTTTTAAAAATTTGCAGCACAAAAACTCAAAAAAAGCAGAGTCAATACATGTTTATACGTATGTTCAAATATATACAGGAGCTTAAAATATAAATATACAATATATTTATGCTACTGGCAGAGATGAGCAATTAAACAATGTGCAATTGGGTGTGTAAAATTCAGGTCCAGTCAACAGATGTGAGTGTATTTGAGGGTAAAGCTGCCAACTTGTGCTATAACACAATATGCTTATACTCAGAAAATCCATCTTACATGAAAGAAACAAAAGAAAAGTGTGCTTTCTTTGTTCTATTTCAAAGGGAGATTGGTTTTTGGTATTGTTTTCATTGCAGAAGAAAAAGCAATAATGATCTAATTGCCGGAAAACATGCATACAACATGAGACTTGGGAATCTGAGTTCTTGAAAGCCATATCCAGAGATTTTCTCTAATACCTTTATTTTCTGAGTATCTTTCCCCAGGGGAACAAAATAGTTCTACAGCCTTTATCTCGTTAATCCTCACATGATCATTGTTAGGGAGTCAGGCAGGCTAGGACTTCTGTAGTTTCCACTGGTGAAACAGACAGACAATGGCTGCTAGAGTGACTTGATTGAAATTATAGAATAAGTCGGGGGCACAGCTGGTGAAAAGATCTGGGTCTGCTGTTTGCCAGAGCTTTCTTTTACCCGACAGAACATATTGCCTAAAGCTGAGAATCCCACAGTGTCCTTGATTACGTATTTTCAAATTATAGTTCACTTTAGAGATTCCTATTAAAAATCAGATATGGCAGCCAGCCTGGAAATCATTTAGAAAACCCCAGGTTTCAAGCAAGTGGGAGATTTAAGAAGAAGGGCTGGAGGGATGGAATATCTACAATGTAGATGGGAGTGGAATGTCTAAATGGCTATCCACTGGCTCTTGCAATATGGAGGGCATCATGGTAGGTGCTATGCTGGTTAATCAACAAATACAGAAGGCGTTCTTTAGGCATGCAAGTACGTACGCATGTAGGCATGTATGTATTTACTTTTAAAAGCAGCTTCTTGTGAAGGTTTCATTTCTACTTTTAAGATGTGGGAGAAGACAGATTAAGAATAGTAAGATACATAGCTATTTTAGAAGCCCAAGGGCAGCTTGAAATGAACCCCTCATAAAGTAGAGGGAAGGGCTTCTCTCCTGGGAGAGATTGAGGAGGCTCCCTCTTGTCTCACAAGGATTTTTTAAGACATAGTCTAGTAGGGATAGACTTTTCCCTCATGAATTATTGATACTCTAAAGCAATTTTAATTGTTTTTCCTTTCAGTGCTATATAGAGAAACCCAGTAATGATTCTCACTGCAATATTAGCATATATTTTAAGCGTGCCATAATACCAAGGGAAAGCATCTAATTTTCCTGAAACAATATGCTTCTTTAACTTCAAGAAATATGATTTAAATTAGTAATAAAGATGAGAAGTAATCTAACTTAGGTTATGAAATTCCTTTCTGTGCTGAAATATTCTGTAGGAAAATAAGAAAAAAATACACTTAATGTAAGATTTAATCACTGAAAAGCATGATTAAACATTGAAATAGGAGATTTGTAGATATAAGATGAATTTCACTACAATATGACAGTCTTTTCTTGGTCACAAATACAAAATATTAAGAAAAAGTCTTAAAATATATAAAGATGTGAAACATTAAATATTTATTGAATATTTAGTAAATTTATTAATATTTATTGAAGTCTTTATTTTATTAAACTTAATATTTTATTAAATATTCTTATATTTATTAAATTAATACTGTTTTCCTAATAGGAAGACCTTAAAGACATTTTAAATAAATATTCTTTAATAAAGCAGTTTCCAAACTTATGACCTTAAGACCCCTTTAAATTAATAAAAACTACTGAGGACCCCAAAGTACATTTATGTGAACAATACCCATTGATATTTACTATACTAGAAATTAAAACTGAGAAAATTTTGAAATGTTTACTAATTAAAAATAAACTCTGCATATTGACATGAATGCATTTTTATGAAAAATTGTGCTGTTTTACAAAAATACATATAATTGAGAAGAGTGATACTGTTTTACATTTTTTGTACAGATCTTCATTGTCTAGCTTAATTGTCTGGCTGTATTTGCATATCTGCTTTTGCCTTCAATCTGTTATGGAGTCATACACAATGTAGCCTCTGGAAAACTATAAATTCATGAGAGAATGAGAGTGTAAAAGGCAAATAACATGTTGGTATTACTATGCATGAGTTTTGACCTTGTGGATCCTGGCAAAGGTCTCATGGATCCTTAGATCACACTGGGAGATCAGCTGAAGAAAAGAGCTCCAGTGTGAGGTGTTTCTATTTCTGATGCTATATCAGCCAGATTTAATTTCTCTTTGGGCTAAACGTTCTGATCCATAAAATGAAGCTGTTAGATCATATAAACTCTAAGGTCACTTTTATACTCTCATAGTCCACAAAAAATTGTTTTCATCATGTTAATCCATACCCACATGGATATTATAGTTATGATTAAGGTTAAAAAAAGAAGCTTTTAAGTAAATACTGATCTGGTAAATGCTATTCGTTATTTCTACATGGATGCTTACTTGGATTTTGCTCTAGCACAGCTTGTTTTATTGAAGAAGTGAAAACAAATGGTTGCTTTCTACCTCATTTAGCCGCTGAGGTAATCCTCAGGAAGTGGATGACTCTCACTCCACCTGTACTTGTATCCTAAATACAAGAGAGCCTTCTCTGGAATTAGATATGTTTGCACATAAATCCCAGCTCTCCTATTTAGTAATTGTGTTATACTGGTCAAGTAACATAAGCTGTCTAAGCTTCATGGTTGTTAATTATTAAAAGCTGATAAAGTAGGTGATGGGAATGCAAATGGTATAGCCACTTCGGCAGACAGTTTAGTGATGTCTTACAAAATTAAGCATACCCTTACCATACAATCTAGCAATCACACTCCTTGGTAGTTGAAAACATGTCCACACAAAAACCTGCACATGGATGTTTATATCAGCTTTATTCATAATTGCCAAAACTTGGAAGGAACCAAGATGTCCTTCAGTAGGTGAATGGATAAACAAACTATAGTATATCCTGACAGTGAAATATTACTGCACAAGCCGTGGAAAGATAGGAACTATAAATGCATATTACTAAATGATAGAAGAAAAAGGTTACATACTGTATTTCCAAATATATCACATTCTGGAAAAGGCAAAACTTTGGAGAGAATAAAAAGATCAGAGGTTGCTAGAGGTTGGCAGCAGTGAGGGATAAATAAATGAACCACAGAGGAGTTTTTGGGCAGTGGAAATATTCTGTATGGTACCATGATGATGGATACATGTCATTATACATTTATCCAAACCCACAGAACGTACAACATGAAGAGTGAACCATAATGCAAACTATGGGCTTTAAATGATTATGGTATGTCAATGAGACTCATCGACTGTAACAAATGTACCACTCTGGTGGAGGATATTGATAAAGGAGTAGGCTACATAGGTTGGAAGCAGGAGGAATATGGAAAATTTCTGGACCTTCCTCTCAATTTTACTGTGAACCTAAATGTACTCTAAAATATAAAGTCTTAATAAATTATTTTTTAAATTCAAAAAGGTAATAATAGTCCCATCTTATATAATTTTATAAGAATTACATGAGATAATCCACATAAAACATTTACCATAGTATAGCACCCAGCAAAAACTAAGCACCCGACAATTATAATGCTATTTTCACAAAAATTTCCTCCTATAAATCCTTTGTAACTATTGTTCAGTATATCATTATTATTACTTTCCATTTTAATACTTCAGATAACTTTTTTTCAACCATGACAACACTCAATGTAGTAAACATTTATTACAAAACCAAGAAAAACAAAGCACAGAAATATCTATATTCACACTATCAAGGAATAACCACACAATATTTTTATGTGTGCCTCTGGTTTTTACTTTGAATTTATACTTAATTTTAAATAGTATTTTATTAATACATATTTTTAATCTGCTTCTTCCTATTCATATGTTATTAACAATTTCCCATGTTAAATAATTCTACTATAATGAGATTTCTACACTCTGAATTATATCATAAAGACATTCATAATTTGCTCAGTTTTTTTCCAGGTAAACCATTCCTTTTTATTTTTCAATATTGTGATAAAGATGTCATTATTGACTGATCCTAATACATATTTCTCATCTCCCATAGAATCCAAATATGTCAGTGTCTTAAATAAAAATATAGGAGCATCCAAACACTTGGCTTTCTGTGGGTTTCCGTCAAATATTTCCTCGGGCTCAGTTTTAAGCCTCATTGTGATCTCTCCTTAAACTCTCTCCCTGAGTGATCTCATCTATTCTGTTACCTATTAACTCTCCCAAATTTATATATCCAGCTTTGAACTTTCTCTGGAGACTCAGACCCATATATCCATCTCCCTTCTTGATATCTCTATTTGGATGTATTACAAGCATTTAAAATGTAACTGAGTTTTCATTCCTCTCTTCCCTTCAATCTTTTCCTCCTTCATTTCCCTTCCCATAAATAACAGCAAAAATTTCCTCTAAGTTGCTAAAGTCAAGAATATGGAATCATTTTTGGTTCCTACTTTTCTCTGCCTTTCTATAACCATCTACCATAAGTTGTCAAATGCTGTCACTTCTGTATGCTGTTCCTTGTTACTGAGTAAAGCTTCTTTGTCATCTTTACAGAAGGAAGGGCTTTAGTTTCATACAAGGTCTGTAATTGTGCTTTGTTAGCCAAATCTCATTTTATTTTGGAAGTATTCTTAAAAGTTTATAGATTATAAGAATTTCATTTTTATGAAATATAGGAATATCTAATTAAAATAGTCTTATTGTTGGGTAACATGGCTGGTTCAGTGGGAAGAGCATGTGACTCTTGATCTCAGGGTTGTTGACTTCAAGCCCCATGTTGGGTGTAGAAATTACTTAAAAATAAAATCTTAAAAAAACACACAGTTCTGTTGTCAAAAGAACGGAAACATTTATAAATAAAGAAACAGAAACAGATTTGGGATGACTTAGAGAGCAAGGGGTCTTGCTTTGATTTCAACATTTATTTGAAGCAGCCTGAAGAGTGTGTTGACATAAGAAGGTAGATGGAATGGAAATGATCTGCTGGTTCATATGAAACTACATGATCTTCTGTTAAGATGTCTATAAAAAGTATAATTTCCTCTCTTTTATATGGAAAAAATACGAAGAAATATTCTCTAACCATAAACTCCATACCCCACAGTTTACTAGCTTATGCAGTCTAATCCAGTCTCAATATCCAAGGTTTAATGGTAAGAAAAATGATGTATTCTGGAGGGAAGAGGCAATACAAAAATTACCTAGCATGATCAAAAGTGTGATAAGGTTCTTTCATTATAGGTTAAATACTTCCTGAGAAAACAAATTGGTATACTTTTGCCTTCTTCAGAAAGGGAATATTATATGATTTCTTAAACTAAAGGAGATAAGTAAAAACCTGTATTTTTATGCTTTAAATATGCTGTCCCTTAAAGAAAAAGAATCCTCTGCATGTTCAGAAAAAATCAAACTGTGATATTATATTACTTATAAATAACCATTAAGCTAATATCTAACAATCATTAAATGGGTTAGTAAAAGCTTCTTTGAAATATTTAACATTTGTCAAATAAATATGGAGGAATTATATGTATCCTCATTTGTGTAATATTCCTTTTAATCAGGATAACTGTTTCAATGAACTCGGTTGACTTATTAATTTTGTTTTAAAGGAGCTGTGCATCTTCTTTTTGATCTTATCACAGTAAGGAATATAGTCTATCAGTTAACTATAAACCACCTCAAAAGTTAGTGATTTCAAACAACACTAATGTTATTATTTCCTATGAAATAATGGATTAAGTTAGCAGTTTTATTTGTGTGTGGACTCTCAGTTGAAGCTGGATGGTCTGGGATAGCCTCTGATGGCCTCAGCCACTTGGCTCAACAATGTTACCTAAGGTGATGAAGATGGTTTGGCTATCACCATCCAATAAAGTAGCCTGGGCTTGTTCACATGGTGATAATTGCAAAGTTTCAACTACAGCACATAGGAGCAAGTTCCAATATGCAAGTCCTTTAAAAGAGCTTCTGCTTGTGTCATATTTGTTAATATCTCTTTGGCCAAAGCAAGTCACATTACCAGCCTCAGATTCAAGAGGGGGATTCAAGAAATAAACTCTCAAGGTGCCTGGGTGCCTCAGTTGATTAAGCATCAGATTCCTGGTTTCAGCTCAGGTCACAATCTCAGGATCCTGGAATTGAGCCCCACATTAGGCTCCGCACCCAGCAAGGAGTCGGCCTGGGATAGTCTCTCTCCCTTGCCCCTTTCCTTCTTTATGCTCTCTCTCTATCTCTAGAGCTAAAAAATAAAAATAAAAAATAAGTGGAAGAAAGAATAAAAAGAAATAAACTCTACTTCTTCATGGGAAGACCAACAAAATTAAATTGCAGAGATATGTTAAATAGATGAAACATTGGCAGCAATTTTTGTAATCTGCCACAGACTGCCTTCTGACCACAAATTAGTCTTCCTATGTGTAAAATATGTTCACCTTTCCCAAATGCCAAAGGGCACTCCCATTTATGGCATCTGGCTTGAATGCCAGGTTCTCCTATCTGCTTCTAGCTTAGATATGGATGTGGCTCACTGGATGCATGTGCTCTTCACCCAGACAACTATAAGCTAAAAACATAAATTGTTTGCTGCCAATCAACCTAATATTAAAGAATGAGATGGGAACAAAATAACCACAGTATTTGCTTCTAATCAAAAATAAGATGAATGGGAGGCACAGAGCAGTCATTGGTTTGTATCAATTCTGAAATCCATCCAGATACACATTAATAGTTTCCCGTATTCTGGGTCTGGGGATGTTCTGTGATTAGAGTCTAATTCTGCTTCATGAGTGATTTTTCTTGTTCACTATTCTCTGAGTCTCTTGACTCCAACTCTGGATTTCCATATCTTTACACAAGAAATCGTCATGATTTTCATTCTTATTTCTATACATAGCAGGTTAGGAGCCTAGAAATCTTACTCTTTTTTTAATTACTGCAATATCTTTTAGAGCAACTAGCAGTTCTTTTTTATTATTATTATTATAATGGTCTTAAAAACTTCATGGATTGCCCATGAACCTGATTCACAACTCTATGTCATTCCTAAAATTCTCTATTCCTAAAATTTGCATCTAATTCTTTTCACACAGACCTCTCTCTATTTTCTATGTGTTAGGCTCCTGAGAGAAAAATGCCCTTAGGAATATTAGGAGTCTGTTCTATTTTCCTGAGGTCTCTTAAATATAACTTAGGACTTTTTTTTTTAAGATTCTATTTTACTATTTATTCATGAGAGACAGAGAAAGAGAGAGAGAGAGAGAGAGAGAGAGAGAGAGAGAGAGAGAGAGAGGCAGAGGGAAAAGCAGGCTCCATGCAGGGAGCTGGACATGGGATTCGATCCTGGGTCTCCAGGATCAGGCCCTGGGCTGAAGGCAGCGCTAAACCGCTGAGCCACCCGGACTGCCCATAACTTAAAAGATTCGGATGCAATGAAAGGCCGGGACACCTGCACCCCGATGTTTCTAGCAGCCATGTCCACAATAGCCAAACTGTGGAAGGAGCCTCGGTGCCCATCGAAAGATGAATAGATAAAGAAGATGTGGTTTATGTATACAATGGAATATTACTCAACCATTAGAAACGACAAATACCCACCATTTGCTTCAACGTGGATGGAACTGGAGGGTATTATGCTGAGTGAAGTAAGTCAATCGGAGAAGGACAAACAGTGTATGTTCTCATTCATTTGGGGAATATGAAAAATAGTGAAAGGGAATATAAGGGAAGGGAGAAGAAATGTGTGGGAAATATCAGAAAGGGAGACAGAGCATAAAGACTTCTAACTCTGGGAAATGAACTAGGTAGGGGTGGTGGAGGGGGAGGAGGGCGGGGGGTGGGGGTGAATGGGTGACGGGCACTGAGGGGGACACTTGACGGGATGAGCACTGGGTGTTATTCTGTATGTTGGTAAACTGAACACCAATAAAAATTAATTTATTAAAAAAAAGACTTTTAAAAGTTATTACAAAGGGTCTTCTACCCATGCCATTGATTTTATCTTTACATTTAAGGCTATTTCCTACTTTGAGAATGTTTAACAACTTGAGAGACTGAAGAAAAACACAATTTTGTTTTTTAACATAATAAATCCTGGATAACTTTTTATTTCTTCTAAATTCTTATAAACAAAACAGTTCATTTTTCAGCTCATCTCTCTTTCCATATTTTACTAAGTGCAGCTAAAAGAAGTCAAATGACACTTTTAGCATTCTGTCCAAAAATGTCCTTAAGTAGATCCACAAGTTCTTTGGGTACATTTTCTATCACTCAAGTTTCCGCAGATGAAAGTTTTGCCAAATGTCCCACTAAGACCTACCTTTGTTCACCATTTTTCCAGCCTTTACTAAAAGTGGTCTCTGTCCACAGCCTGAATGCAAAGCCAATATTATATAGTTGAGGTTTTATTATGGTAATACCTCCATTCAGCTACCAGTTTTTGTATCAATTAGTTAGCCTTTGTTATGGGAAATAAAAATTTGCTTTAAAAAATAAACACTTGTTATCTTTCTGATTCTGTGCTTTGTCTGGTTTAATCTTTCTGAGTTAGCTATCTAGTGCTACAGGCTTTTACATAGCCTAATTCACATATCTGGCAGTTGGTTTGAAACTATTAGCTAGGGTGATGGGGATGACTTTGGCACGTGTCTCTCATCATCCAGCACTTTAATATGGACTCATTCAGTTGTGGCAGAGTACCCAAAGTCAAGAGAAATTCCACTGCAATGTTTTTCCAGCCTTATCTTATGTCACCTTTGATCATATCCATTTGTTGAAAGCAAGTCACAAGACCAAGCCCATATTCAAGATTTGAAAAAAATGGATTCCACCTCTTGATGGATAGAGCTTCAAAGTCTCATTACAAAATGCAGGATGCATAAAAGAGTAGAAGAATTTCTGGCCATTTTTGCATTCTATCATAGTGAGCATATTTTATGCAACACCTGAATATAATTATTGTTTGACAAATCTAGTCATTTAGAGTTTCCTAAATTTCCTATGTTAGTTTTATGGGACAGATTGCTATTATTTTCATAAGTTATTTAAGATTATGGGAATATAAACATATGTATTAAACTAGATTGATTATAATATTGATGTCTTTAAAGACGTCTTCTTATGAACTGGAGACAGTGTGGCAGATTATGTGAACTAATTTACTACACTTCCTCTATCTTGTTACAATTGTAAAAGGTATTTCTTTGACACATATTTAATATCAATTTTGATCCTGTTGCTCTGAAGGACCAATTTAAATGTAATTTCCAAAAATTAACAAATACATGTAATTTCCATTATCCCTAATTTACTCTAAGACTTTCAGTTGGGGAGAGGCATGTAGGTGGCTCAAGTCGGTTAAAGCATCAGCCTCCCAGTTTGGCTCAGGTCATGATCTCATGGTTCATGGGATCAAGCCCCAAGTCAGGCTCTGCGCTCAGATAAGAGTCTTCTTGATATTCTCTCTCTCCCTCTGTCCCTCCCCCCACATATACTCTCTCTGTCTCTCAAATATATAAGTAAATAAGCCTAAAAAAAAAACTAAGTTAGTATTAATGAATGAGCAATCTTTATAATTAAAGTGTGAAGTCCAAGAAATTATATATATCCTCTTACACTGATAAGTTAGTATTTTAAAGCTAATGGTGAAAGCTTCATCATTTAATCATATGTTTATTTAAGTTTATATAGACTTATATCCAAATCATTAGATAAATAAAGATTTGTTATGATAAAAAGTAGAATACTGTTAATTCAAAATTGGTCTTAAAGGATTTAATCTTTTTTTTTTTTAAGATAATGAATTATTCTCTGTAATCTACCCAGGGAGCAGAGTTTCCTTAACTGAATTCTCTCACCTGAGATCTTGTCATGTTTTTTCATCATACTTAAAAAAAATTGATAATAAACAATTAAAGTTTCTCACTTCGGAAAGAACCAGAGTTACTTTATTATGTTATCTTCTGCTATGTTATTTTAATATATTGTCACTCTGATTAACAGTAATCTAGACTGTAATAATTTACCTATAACTTATCCTCATATCTTGATGTAATGGCCAAAGTCCTCTCATTAATCTTTTTGATATTGCCTTTGCCAAACTGAGAATTATAAAACTCTTTAAATGTCTTTTAAACCTTCACTCTCTTGTGGAAAAGCATTTTTCATTTTGTTTTGGGTTTTGTTTTTTTTTTTTTTTTTCACTTACTTTCTAAGAGAGAAGTGACTAGAAATAATTAGGTAGGTTGGGTATTCTCTATATGTTAATTAGATCAACACCATTGTGTGAGAAAGAACCACTCTATTTGTCAAACTAACAGTACAGGAAGAGCTGTCAAATCAAAAAGAAGCTCAGCCTCATTTGGGTCAATTATGTGCAAGTAAGATATCATTAATATGAACATGTTTCCACAATCATATATGCTTTCAGGATGAATTGAAGCATTTTCATGTTCTTGTGAAAGCCTGGCATAGGTTACTCGAACAAACTGATTCTTTAAATATTTTGTTTCTACATTTATAATACCCTTCTAAGCTGGTGGCACATGTAACACACATTTTACTAGATGGCTCAGAGGCTCTATAGGTTTTTCAATCCCATCAGTATTCATAATATGTTTGCATACTCATGGTAATCATTCTCTTGATTCTAAGGAATTTTGCGTATTTGCCCAAATACGCAATTCTAATCTCCTCAGTTCTCATATTTTTGTCACTGTTATAAAATTAAGACTATTCAGTTTTATCATCATCAAGTGGATCCTGCTACCTCCCTCCAAATATGCACTGACTTAAAGGACATGCTATATAAACTGTAGAAAAGAAACTATGTTGAAATATATATATATATATATATTTCAAAGAGAAAGAGAAAGCATGAGCAGGAGGGGCAGAGAGAGAAGAGAGAGTCTCCTAAGCAGACTGGGTGCTGAACGTGGAGCCTAAGTAAGGCAGGTCTCAATCTCATGACCATGAGAATCCAATCTGAGCTGAAACCAAGAGTCAGACACTTAACTGACTGTATCACCCAGGAGCCCCAAGAAATAATGTTTTTTAGAAGAAGCATCATAAGGATCACTGTCTCAGTAAAAAATTATATTAGCTATTGTTAACAACTGGTACTGAAATCAATAGATTTATGTTTATAGTGTATAAGCAAATAGCTGCCAGAGAGTATTAGAGAATCCATCAAAATTTCCAAAACACCTTTGGTCCAGGAGTTGATGACTTCTTGCAAGCAGATTACTAGCTCAAGTTCTGATGTGACAAAAATTAATTAGGCAAGACTAAATAAAACTGGTAAGGGGCATCTAATTCATATTGTTTCATTGAAAATTTGATGGCATTGCTTATAATGTTCCACATTCTGGTAGTCATACATTTTTTTCTTTTTCACCTATATCTAACTTTCATTTTAGTGAAATAAATCTGTACAAACTGGAATTAAACATTTTCTCGTAACTTCTTCAAACTGACCACTAAGAATTCAAGAAAAATAGGAGCCCCTCAGTGGCTCAGTTGGTTAAGCGTCTGACTTGATTTTAACTCACGTCATGATATCAGGGTTGTGAGATTGCACTGGGTGTCAGGCTCCATACTGGGCTTAAGATTCTCTCTCTCCCTCTGCCCCTCCCCTACCCCTCATGCTCACTTACTCTAAAAAAAAAAGAAAAGAAAGAAAAGAAAAGAAAAGAAAAGAAAAGAAAAGAAAAGAAAAGAAAAGAAAAAAAAGAAAAATAGCCTATAAAAAATCTCAGTATTGATTATAACCTTATAAAGGATGATATGTGTAGAATAATAATACATATGGTATTATATAATAATAATAATAATAATACAGCTTTGTTTAGAAAACAGTTCAGAACAATGTTCAAAGGCATTCCAAATGCCTTTACTGAGTTTCTTTATCTTTTCATGGTATGATACAGTATAACTGCATAATTATATATCTACTTCTTACCAGGTTAGAAGTGAATAAACAAAACATGTAAGAAAGATCACATTTAAAGGCAAATCTTATTTAATTAGTTGTAGCACAATTAAATAACAAGAACAGGGGCGCCTGGGTGGCTCAGCAGTTGAGTGTCTGCCTTTGGCTCAGGACATGATCCTGGATCTGGGGATCAAGTCCCACATATTGGGCTCCCTGTGAGGAGCCTGATTCTCCCTCTGTCTGTGTCTCTGTCTCTCTCTCTGTGCCCCTCATGAATAAATAAATAAAATCTTTAAAATAAATAAATAAATAAATACATACATACATAATAAAAGGGACAATGTGGAAATAATGCATGCAAAATCCTTTCAAGAAGTGTATCTTAAAGAAGGAATTAGGGGTGCCTGGGTGGTCAGTCAGTTAAGCGTCTGCCTTCCACTCAGGTCCTGGGATCCAGCCCTGGGATCCAACCCTGTCTCCTACAGTCTAACATACTCAAGTCCTTTCTAGTTTCAGTAGTCAGGCCTCCTGTGAGCAATAATATCCTTACTCAACTCCTTACTAAGTGGGGAGTCTGCTTTTCCCTCTCCTTCTCCCCCCCACCTCATGTTCTCACATGATCTGCTCTCCTCTAAATAAATAAATAAATAAATAAATAAATAAATAAATAAATCTTAAAAAAAAAAAAAGGAATTAAGGTTCCTAATCAGCTGACCTTGAAATGAGGAGATTTTCCTGCCTTATCTGAATGGTACAGAAAGAAGAGTCTGAGTCAAATAGATACTTGAAGATGCTACCCTACTGGCTTTGAAGGTGGAAGGAGCAGCCATTGGCAAGGTATACAAGTGGCCTCTGGAAGCTGGAAAAGCAAGGAAACAGATTCTCCCAAAAGAGACTCCAGCAAAGATCACAGCCTTCCTGATAAGTTGATTTTAGTCCAGTGAAACTCATTTCAGATTTCTGATCTCAAGAACAGAGAGATAATATTTATTAAGATAATAAATGTGCATTGTTTTAAAAATTTGTGATAATTTTTATAGCAGCTATAGAATAGTAATACACTCACATATTTCTAACAGCCATTAGAATAAAAGCCAAACTCTTTCCCATATTCTCATGTCTTAAAAGGAAATGAATGAACAAGCTTCTCCTTCTTCTCTCATGTCATCTTGACACTGTTCAGTTACTCTACTCAAGCAACACTGATATTCTCTCATTTCTTTGAACTTGACAGATTCTTCTACCTACGGGGCCTTTATGCTTGCCACGCCTGTGTCCAGAGGGTTTATTTCCCTACTCTGTCATTCTCTTCCCTACTCTTTCTCATTCTTCAAGTTGCCTCTAAGTGTCATTCTTCAACTGGCCTTAAGATAGATCTTAAGAAAAATCTTTTATGATAGATAGATAGATAGATAGATAGATAATTTATATATATAGATATCTTTATATATTTAAAAGATAAATAAATAAATAAATGAATAAATAAAATATATAGATATTTATATCTGTATTTGTGTGTGTGCGTATATATATATATATATATATATATCCCAGTCCTTCTCTTTCTCTGGACAACTCTGACAAGTGCAAGATGGGAAAAGATAGTCTACCTCTTGAAAGATGGGAGTATATGCAAGGAAGGAAGGAACTGAAATAGCTATCTTTGGAAATCACGTAAAATGATTTGCTCTTTCCTTTGAAGAGCCACAGAACCGTGTTCTTCTGTTATGCCTTTCACTACATGACCCTACAATTTGATCGTCAATCCTTCTACTGGACTTTTAGTACTTTAAAGTTAGTAATTGTGTCTCATTTATCATTATGTTCCTAGCACCTTCATTCTATACAGTATTTAATGATAATGGATGGATGGATGAATGATTGATTGAAAAATGTACCCCATACTCATGAATTTTTTACTGAGTTTTTATAAGCTTTATTAATTCCTTCCTCTTAACTCCTACTTAGTTACCTTATATTCTCCCTGACAAATCCACTACGGTATTCTCTAAGACAGCATCACCACTTTAAGATTTCCAAATAATCCAGAACAATATGGAACCAATGATATGCAATTATTGCTCTGTAGTATATGCCCTTCAATTGAGCATAAAGACAACCCAGTTGTAACTAACATTATCCCACAAAATTGATGAGATAAATTTAAAATTATAAAATTGTTTTTATACTTAAATATTCTAAAAATCACATTCTCTAAACATATATAATTTAAAAATCTAATTCAATAACAAATTCTTTCATACTGATTTTGTTTTGAATGTGATCTTTTTCATATCTGGAAATAATAAATATTCCAGAGCTCAGAACTCTTCTGTGGTAAAAAGAAGATCTGGGTGCATACTTCTCTGAAAGACTTTGGCTGGTTTAACATCCCTCATTCCTACTTCATTGTCTCCTTTTACCACTCTTCATGAGCTCTGCATTTCTAACAAAGAAAAGACACTTTCAGAGCTTTGGAAGGGCCTAAACTTTGCTTTACCAAGGACAATACTGGCAACTTTCCAGAAACCTGGAGGCCATGGCTCATCTGCAAATCATGTACATATATTTGCATGAATTTTATTTTGATTAGTAGCCTCAACCCATGATGGTACTTAGGATGAATGAAGCATTTTACATATATGAATAAATGAAGATGATTTAATAGTCTGACTGCTCTTGGCTGTGTTTTCCCTATTCCTCTAACTGTAACTCTCCTCATCCATCCCCTTCTTATTATTCCTTCTCCTTAAATCTAAAGTGAGTGTTGCTTTTCTATTTTTAACACATTGATTCTATAAAGGTGATAAGAATGAAGTTTTCCCTGCTTTTGTGTTTTATTGACCTACTTAACCTAAATCTACTCTGCCTCAAATCATTGTGACTTAGTGATTTTTGCAAAGTCCTTTATCTTAACCTGCATAAACTGGCATCTTTTTTGTGCTGAGTCAGTGGAGAATACAAAGCTTGATAACTGTGCAATTTTATTTTGAAGAGCTTATCCCTAATGTACTCCATAAACTGAAATACAACTTTAGGGATAAATATATTAAAAGTAATATATAAAGGTGCCGAAAGTAGTGACAAAGGAGAGTTATCACTCTATTCATGAACTTTTGTTTTCCCTAAACTTTAAAATTCCCCTGAATGTTAAGTGTGTGTTTGTGTATGTGTATGTGGGTGTGTGTATGTGTGTTTTTCACCCAAAGTAGGGTAAGTTGGTGGAGAATAACACAAAAGGTCATGAGTTGATCAGGATATAGGATATGATGACTGCTCCCAGAAAAAGGACGGGAGGAAGACCAATATGGAACTTTAATCTAGTTAGATCTATCTAGATTTGGGGGTGATTTTTTTTTTCTAACCTTGCTGTTTCATTTTTTCTTCTTTTTTCTTTCCCATTCTTTTGTTTCTTGTTTTGTTCTCCTACAGTCTAACACACTCAAGTCCTTTCTAGTTTCAGGAGTCAGGCCTCCTATGAGCAATAATATATTCTTTTTTGTATTAGATATTACTGAGTAGGTTTAGGTTACTTATGAGAAGTTATAGCTATTTATTCCTCTGATGTCTGGAGCAATAGAAAACATATGAAATTATTTCAAAGTATAATTAATATCTTCCATATATAAGGGTGACAATATAGTTCTAGCTATTTAAGATTAAAAGTCTACAAATTTTACATAGAATTAATGTTACTAGGTAACAGAACTATTATTAGAAATAGTGCTTGAATTCAGGCTTAAAATGAATTTGGGAGGGCACCTAGGTGGCTCAGTGGTTGAGCGTCTGCCTTTGGCTCGAGTCCTGATCCTGGGGGGCCTGCTTCTTCCTCTGCCTATGTCTCTGCCTCTTTCTCTGTGTTTCTCATCAATAAATAAATAAAATCTTTTTTAAAAAACTGAAATTTGGAGTTGTGTCAGGGTTTGATCAGAGAAGTAAAACCATATGGAATAAGAAATTTATTACAAGGATTAGATGTTACACAATTATGAGAGCTGGTGAGGAAGCCCATGGAAAAGCTTGACTCCTGGACCAGATGTACCTGAAGTCACTGCTGGTTATCACGGCCTGCAGTTAGGAAGGAAAGCTGCACTGGACAGAATGGGATAGAGTAAGGATAAACTAGAGCCCATTCAGATAAACTGGAATGCAAAAAGATAAAGGAGAACTCACACCTAGTTTTCACAGCCTCTAACCTGGCATAAGTGACCTGAAGAACAACCTGGTGCTGTTTGCCACAGAGTTGCTAATGTACTTGTTTCCAGAATTTGGAAATACTGAAGTGGAAGATCCAATAGTACCTTGGGTGGGGGAGGGGGAGGGGAGTGGATGGCAGTTGTCAGCCTGGTGCTGCTACATATCAACAAGATGAGCTAGCACATTCACAACATTAGGAAGCTACAGTAGTTCTGGTACCCCACACTGACTTTCAGAAAGTAGAGTCTGCTGATTTGCTTCCACCTTCTTAATCTCTATGCAAATTTCTCTTGCTGCCCATTGTAACCTGGGCCATACCCAAAGGACATTTAGAGAAATGTAGTTGCACCTTCCATCTACGGTGAAACAGAAAAAAAGACACCACAACCTCTTAAACACTTTTGTAAGTGATCAGTGATATTATGTGTAAATAATTGAGAATGTGCCTGGCACTTAGCAAAGGCTCAATAAGGGTTTAACTCATTATTAAATTATCATCACCATCATTTTGTTTCTTACCTAGATTAAATTTTAAATTGTGGTTATTTTAAGTTTTTATTCATGTATTTTTCATGTTTTTTCCCTTGATTGTAAGTTTTAATTATAAAGATCATATTTTACACATTTGTAATATGTGGTAGAGTACTAAAGCACAGAATTCTATAATTACCCATAACCTTATTGTATTTAATACACTTGGCTAGAGATATTAGGACTATTAGGAGAATGTTTAGATAGGGACAGAAAAAGTGATGAATGTATTAGCGATATTACACTAAAATATATGCTTCTATTCTGTTCATGGTGATATCTTAGAGTCCAGGACAGTGCTTAGTCCAAAGTGAGGATTCAATAAACATTTGTGGATAAATGATGATCGGTGGGGTTTTGGAAAGTCTGAGGCATAAACTGGAAACCCACACCTGAAAAACTCAATCTTTTTTAGGGGCACTACATTCCTGCCCTCTTTCTCCTCAATTACAGGTAGTGATGTTACAATATTTTACACATAGGTAGAAATTGTAGTTGCTTTCCTCTGAAAGCTTACAACCTTTTTAGGTAAATATAGACACATATGCATATACAGGCACACAAAAGCAAAATGTTTAATTACATACCACTGGATGAATAAAAAAGATGCAAATTGTAATTTAACATTTCACCATAACAATTTATAACAAATGAGTGTCATATGGTATCTGATTTAGAGGGTGGAGATTCCTGAGCCTAGAGATTTAAGAGTAAGATTTTAGAAAGTATTTGAAACCAAGAAGCAGAAAATTCCTGGAGATAAGAAAATAATTATATAAACCAAAAAAATGGAGGTGGAAATTGTCATAGTTCCAGGAGAAAGGGTTAACTGAAGCAGTTTTGAACTATAAAGTAGTCATTATTCTTCATATTTAAATATGCTCAGTGTCATGTGAGCAAAGAATGCCCAGAAATGACTGCAGACTTGTGTGTGGCATATCGCGTGCTCTGACTGCTGCTGCTCACTCAGGTGTCATGTGTACCCAAAGGGCCAAACATACAGTCAGCATAACATGCTGAAATGGCACAGATCGTGTCTAGCCCTGCAGCCAAATTTATTAGCATCCCAGATTGCAGATAACCAAAAGTGCCGGCAAACCTCCTTCCCAGAGTAAAAACAGTATATTCTTAAGACTGGAACAAATTAAAGGACTGTGTTGTCGATCCACAGGATGTTTGTGAAAAAATAGATGTGTGTTTTACAAAACCTCTAAGCCTTTAGGTTAATTTATGTTATTTAGCACTTACTCAAGTTCAAGTCATTTTAAAACAATAGAAAATAAAAAGGGAAAAGAATTTATTATTTGTCTTCTTTTTAGATATGTGCCACCAATTTAATACACATTTTGAACTCTTTTGTGATCATGAGCAGTAAGGAAAACTTCTAATACAGTGTTCTGTACACTGTGTCCTGTCTATGACATAGAACGTTTCATAATAGTGATCTATTATGATATAAACCATTGTCTGACAATTCAGTACCAAAAGCTTGAATCTGTGAAAATACAATTAGACTGCCTAGGGACATAGCAAAATTAAATGAGACCTGGTTTGATCTTAGACATCTATTGGATGTCTTGAATCTTACTCTTGGCCGGCAAACAATCAACATGGGAATGAAATAAAGGGACATACATAAAACAGAACCAGACTGCACTATCAAAGAAAGCTCCTCAGCTAGTTCCGGATCCTCAAGTAGGTGGGTATTTGCTGTGTAATCCACCTCAACTCTATGGCTTTCCCTCTGTTGACAGTTTTTTAAACCAAACTATGAAACGTGCATAAATGTCATTTATTTTGTATATTGGTTGATTTACATTTAGTTAATGACCTTAAACTGAAGTGAAAATGTGTGTTGAGGTAACCATATTTTAGGGTTCTCTCCTAGAATCCATGGCCATGCAGAAAACATTATCTCAAATTGCTTCAGTACAACCAACATCTGCTTATACAGTGGATATAATTACCTCCTCTTAGGATTTGTAACCCCTTGAAACTAAGTGAGAAGCCAGAATCAATGTCAAATCTAAAAGAAAAATTTATTGGCCATCTAGACTTCATTTTTTTTACGTTTTTATTCAAATTCTAGTTAGTTAACATACAGTGTAAAATTAATTTCAGCTGTACAACATAATGATTCAATACTTCCATACACACCCAGTGCTCAATACAAGTGCCCTCCTTTATCCCCATCACCCATTTAACCCATCCTCCCATCCCACCTCCCTTCTGGTAACCATCAGTTTGTTCTTTTTGGTTAAGAGTCTATTTCTTGGTTTGCCTCCCTCTCTCTCTTTTTTCCCCCTTTGCTCATTTGTTTCTTAAGTTCCACATATGAGTGAAATCATTTGGTATTTATCTTTCTCTGACTTATTTTGCTTAGCTTAATACTCTCTATCACCATCCCTGTGATTGCAAATGACAAAGCTTCGTTCTTTTTTATGGCTGAATAATATTCCATTTTCCATCTATCAGTCGGTGGACACTTCGGCTGCTTCCATAATTTGACTGTTGTAGATAACGCTGCTATAAATGCCGAGGCATATGTACTCTTAGAATTATTGTTTTTGTATTTTTAGATCAATACGTAGTAGTGCAATTGCTAGATCATAAGGTAGTTATATTTTTACCTTTTTGAAGAATCTCCATACTGTTTTCCAGAGTGGCTGCACCAGCTTGCATTCCCATCAGCAGTGTAAGAGGGTTCCCCTTTCTCCACATTCTCACCAGCACCTGTTGTTTCTTGTGTTGTTGATTTTTACCATTCTGACAGGTGTGAGGTGATCTCTCGTTATAGTTTTGATTTGTATTTCCCTGACGATGACTGGTGCTGAGCATCTTTTCATGTTGACTATCCGTATGTCTTCTTTGGAAAAATGTCTATTCATGTTTTCTGCCCATTTTCAATAAGACTATTTGGTTTTTTGAATGCTGAATTGTACAAATCCTTTATATATTTTAGATAGTGACTATTTATTAGCTATGTCATTTGCAAATATCTTCTCCCATTCCATAAGTTGCCTTTTAGTTTTGCTGATTGCATCTTTCACTCTGCAGAAACTTTTTAATTTGATGAAGTCCCAATAGCCTATTTTTGCTTTTGTTTTCCTTGCCTAGGAGACCCATCTGGAAAGAAGTTGCTAACACAGACTGCCTGTGTTCTTCTCTAGGATTTTTATGTCTCACACCTAGGTTTTTAATCCATTGTGAATTAATTTTTGTGTTTCATGCAAGAAAATAGTCCAGTTTCATTCTTTTGCATGTTGCTGTCCATTTTTCCCAACACAATTTGTTGAAGATGCTGTCTTTTTCCCATTGGATAGTCTTTTCTGCTTTGTTAAAAATTAACTGATCACACACTTTCATTTTATATATGAACAAAACTATGAATCTAAAAAGTTTAGAGAGCTGCCCTGGATCACACAGGCCATGAGGAGCAAAGAAAGATCAAGATTCCTTAGGAATCCCAGGAGAGTGACTTTTCCAGTAGATCTCAGAGTCTGAGAATTAGGAGCCCTCAGGTTTGGAACAGGCCCTTTTGGTAGGAGTTACTAGCTGTTGGGCAATTGAGAAGGCTAGACCAATGACAAAAGTGAGTTCCTTTTAAAAAGTAGCATTTCTTTCTTATTCTCTTTTCATGACTTTTTGTCCCCCTAAATCTTGTATCCAATAGAATTACAACTTAACCAATGAGAAAATTTTCCAGTCCCATGAGTGGGAAATAAGGTCAGGTGCACATACCCCCTAAATTGATATATATTTGGCAGCTAATGGATTTTAAGAAGATAGGAAAGCATAAATCAATTTCTTCTTCAATCTAATCCAAATTGTTTATTTTACAATGTTAACTTTTTGCTCTGCTAAACTCTCATCATAAAAGCTTTCATTAAGCAAAATGAAAGTTGTGTTGTCTTCTTTAGCTTTTCTTTCCTTTGTTCTAGCATTTGATCTATACATAGAGTCTAAAAACTATTGAAAATTACTTCGCTCTTTTGTCTTACAATTATGCTACACTGAGTAACCATTTATAAACCTAACCTTCTGTTATAAGTTTTTCTCTCCGCTATGTGTTAAAAATAGAAGTTGGGTGAAAAATTAAGATCATTTTAATTATGATCAAAACATCTATAAAAGTTCCACCTATTAATATTTCCACCAACAATACATAAGAGTACTTGCTAACCCACTAGACATTCACAAATTCATATTAACGTGGTATATTTTCTCTCATCATGAGTGGTTGACCTATTTTCCTTTATTTCATGACATCTAATTCTTTTTCATATCCTTTGCCCATTTTCCTAAATGTCTATCATAAAGGATTAATTAAATATATTTCTGTGTAGGCAATTAATAAAATAATAGGCAGCCATTACTAAAAATCAGGCAATTCTAAATGACCTAATATGGGAAAACCTCTGATATATATTGTTAAACTTTTTAAAAACTGTCAGGTGAGCAAAATGTGTGAAGGGGAATGGGAGGTACAGGCTTCCAGTAATGGAATGAATAAGTAACAAGGATAAAAAGTACAGCATAGGGAATATAGTCAATGGTATTGCAATTGCTTGGTTGTATGGTGGCTGATGGTAGCTACACTTATGGTGAGCACAGCACAGTACTGACTTGTCAAATCACTATGTTGTACACTTGAAACTGATGTAAAATTGTGTATCAGCTATACTTCAACTTTTAAAAATGAGAAAAACGTGTCAAATAGTGTGCATAACATGCTAACATTAATTTTCTCAGAAAGATATATACACAACTATACTTGTATGTGCAGAGAACATCTCTGGAATGAAAACTAGAAAACCTCTGAGAAGAAGTATGATGGACAGGCTAAGGAGAACAACGTTCTTTTATACTTGTACACAATATGTTATTTGGCAACTTTTTATTTCTTTTGGTTTTTACTACATATATGTGTTAGCAACTTAAATAAATAATGGTAATATCTGGGCAGCCCAGGTGGCTCAGTGGTTTAGTGCAGCCTTCAGCCCAGGGTGTGATCCTGAAGACCCGGGATCAAGTCCCACGTCAGGCTCGCTGGATGGAGCCTGCTTCTCCCTCTCCCTGTGTCTCAGCCTCTCTCTCCCCTTCTCTCTCTCTCTCTCTCTCTCTGTCTCTCATGAATAAATAAAATCTTTTTTTAAAAAATGGTAATATCTGAAAACTGAAAAAAAAATACCATATTAAATAGAAATAGTAAGAAGCAAGGGAAGGTGAAATCAAAAAGCTGTCAGTGGGGATCCCTGGGTGGCGCAGCAGTTTGGCGCCTGCCTTTGGCCCAGGGTGCGATCCTGGAGACCCGGGATCGAGTCCCACGTCGGGCTCCCGGTGCATGGAGCCTGCTTCTCCCTCTGCCTGTGTCTCTGCCTCTCTCTCTCTCTCACTGTGTGCCTATCATAAATAAATTAAAAAAAAAAAAGCTGTCAGTGAATCCTTCCCCAAACAGTCATAGGAAGTTGAAAATAGGGTTGTTACTTTAACTGTCAATGAACAGCCAGAGGGCATCAAAACCGGCTGTATTGGCATCTACCTCCTTGGGTGACTGGTAATTCTATTTGTCCCTGGTAGACCTTCCCTTGCTTGAAGGAATCCTGAGGCACAGAAGTAGCACAAAGAGTTTTTGGAAGGCCAGTTAGTAGTGAGTCTTCCTCAGAGAGGCAAAATACAAAACTAGAACAAACAAAACCTAACTCACTGGTAAGAATTTTTATCACATTATTTTAAGATTTGTGTGGAATCAGAAAAGACCCCAAACAGCCAGGGGAATTTTAAAAAAAGAAAACCATATCTGGGGGCATCACAATGCCAGATTTCAGGTTGTACTACAAAGCTGTGTTCATCAAGACAGTGTGGTACTGGCACAAAAACAGACATATAGATCAATGGAACAGAACAGAGAACCCAGAAGTGGACCCTGAACTTTATGCTCAACTAATATACGATAAAGGAGGAAAGACGATCCACTAGAAGAAAGACAGTCTCTTCAATAAATGGTGCTGGGAAAATTGGACATCCACATGCAGAAGAATGAAACTGGACCACTCTCTTGCACCATACACAAAGATAAACTCAAAATAGATGAAAGATCTAAATGTGAGACAAGATTCCATCAAAATCCCAGAGAAGAACTCAGGCAACACCCTTTTTTAACTTGGCCACAGTAACCGGAGAAGGACAAACAGTGTATCTTCTCATTCATTTGGGGAATATGAATAATAGCGAAAGGGAATATAAGGGAAGGGAGAAGAAATGTGTGAGAAATATCAGAAAGGGAGACAGAACATAGAGACTCCTAACTCTGGGAAATGAACTGGGGGTGGTGGAGGGGGAGGAGGGTGGGGGGTGGGGGTGAATGGGTGACGGGCACTGAGGGGTACACTTGACGGGATGAGCACTGGGTGTTATTCTGTATGTTGGTAAATTGAACACCAATAAAAATTAATTTATAAAAAAAAAAAAAAAAAAAAAGAATTTTTATCACTGAGTTCCTAGAAATCATGTAACACTCTGGACTATAGTCTCCATAAGAGAGACACATAATTGGATTATGAATTATTTATTTATGTACTTTTATAACAACAGAAATAAGAATTACAAAGAATTTCAACCATGAATAAAAAATGAAATCACCTATAATCCCACTTTACAAATAAAGCACAATGTTAATATTTTTAGTTTTCTTATATACGAATGCATACATTACATATTTTATATGCTCTGTATACATTTTAAGTTTTTACATATACAGGGCAACCCCGGTGGCTCAGCGGTTTAGCGCCGCCTGCAGCCCAGGGCGTGATCCTGGGGACCCTGGATGGAGTCCCACGTCAGGCTCTTTGTATGATGCCTGCTTCTCCCTCTGCCTGTGTCTCTGCCTCTCTCTCTCTCTCTCTCTCTCTCTCTCTCTCTGTCTCTATGAATAAATAAATAAAATTTAAAAAAAGGTTTTTACATATACAGATAATTTATATATATTTATTTCATTTATTTTTACATACTTGGGATAATGCTTTTTAAAAACATTTCTATAAATAGATACAACCAATTATCTCAAGGAATACTTTCAGAGGAAGCAAAATTTATATTGATGTCCAAAGAATTTAGGATTATTCTATTCTCTGTAAGTGCGATGATTGAATTTTCTTCTTTTGGACGCTGTTTGGCAAGTTTTGTTATTAGGTTATACTAGCTTTGTGGGTTTTTAAAAATATTTTATTTATTTATTTGAGAAAAGGAAAGAGTCAAAGCATGAGCTTTGGGGAGGAGGCAGTGGGAAAGGGACAAACAGACCCCCTGCTGAGCAAGGACCCAATGTGAAGCTCTATTCAGAGTGATCCTGAGACCCTGAGATCATACTCTAAGCCAGATACTTAATCGTCCGAGTCACCCAGGTGCCTCAGGTTATACTAGCTTTGTAAAAACAGTTTGGAATCGTCTTTATGGGGTGTGTGTGTGTGTGTGTGTGTGTGTGTGTGTGTAAAGCAATTTAAAGAGTGCTGCAATTAAAGTTTGAATATAATTTTCTACAACACTATCTGGACCCAGAACTTTTGTGGAGGTAGTTGACACATTTTTTAAACTTCTCTCAAGGCTATTGTTATATTTAATTTTCTATTCTCCTTGTCTTCATTTTAATTATACGTATTTCTCTATAAACCATCCAGTTCAAGGAAATTGTCAAATGTATATTTTTAATCTCCTCTTCAGTTTCCATATATGGCCTCTGATTTTCAAAATTTGTGGGGGGTGGTGATGAGCTGCTTTCATTAATTTTTTATCTGATTGCAACTGTATATTTAACTGACTTTTTCTTAGAACCAACTCTTGAAGTTGCTTACTTACAATTAACAATTTACTCAGACTTAGAATTCTACTCTGATGTTTTCTGATTCTGTTGTTATCTTTATTACCCACTTCATCCTAGTTATTAATTTCCCAAATTTATGAGTTGAATGCTTATTTATTTTCCTTCTTTTATTTTTAAATAATGAAGGCAGTTAGAAAAGGATTGCATTATTGATGCATATTGAATGTTATTTCATAAAACAAGGATATATTATATAAATCTCAGAAGGCTTTAAAACATTTACAACTTAAAAATTATACTTAAAGCCACATAAAAATGTACTAGCCATATTGATTACAGAAAAATCTCCAAAGTGCTATAAACATATGGAAAATATAAATCATAAAACTCATAAATTTGATCATATAAAATGAATATAGTAATGACAAATAATAAGGCAATGAATTATCAAAAAGTTTACCTTTTAAGACTTTAAAGAACATTTGGAGATAAGCTTTAACATAGCATACAGGGTTTATCCATTAATAATGGATATAGATCGTTTCTTCTTCAACAACAAAAAATATCACGGAGGAGATTTTTCTACCCCCTATCCCCACACTTCTTACTGCACATTGTAAGTTCAGCTATGAAAATAAAAATAAATGATATAAAGGTGACTTGAGAATTGTGATTGAATGAATAAATCACCAAAGCTTCCCTTTGTTGAAAAAGAACTATGAAGGTTTTAATAAAACTATTGGCTATAAACTGTCAACTCATCATGTATATGGGGAGCCAAGAGCAGCAGTATGAAATGTTATGTTTATTTGTTGGAAGGCATTCAACATAATCCACTCAAGTTTTAACGAGCAAATAAATAAAGGCAGCAAAAATTTAACTATAGGATTTTACTTGGTAATTTTAAATAATCAGATTAAACAAATGGGTCATTGCAAGAACTAATTTGTACTGCTGCTATTTTTTTTAATTTTTATTTATTTATGATAGTCAGAGAGAGAGAGAGAGAGAGAGAGAGGCAGAGACATAGGGAGAGGGAGAAGCAGGCTCCATGCACCGGGAGCCCGACGTGGGATTCGATCCCGGATCTTCAGGATCGCGCCCTGGGCCAAAGGCAGGCACCAAACCGCTGCGCCACCCAGGGATCCCTGTACTGCTGCTATTTATATACATACATTTTGTATCTACTTTCTTAACTGGATTGAGGTCATATGAACAAGTGAATCACTCCTCTATGTGCAGCCATTTTCAAAACATTTTAAAGGAACATATTTTCTTCTGGGTATGACATGGACAGGAAGCAAAATTTAACATAAAATAAGAGAACTTTTGTTAAAAATACATAATTAAGTTGGATTCTCTTAACTTTTCCTTCTTTTAAAGAAGCATTGATTCTTGTAAGTTGACAGAAAAATTTGAAGAACAACATATTTATGGTCAAAGAATCACTATTATATCTTTATAATACTGCTGGGATTAAGAAATTTGATTAAGAATAATGATGTTGCCCATTCCTATCGTTTGGATCAGTAATGATAGCTTTAAAAAAAAGATTTTATTTATTTATTTGAGAGAGAGAGAGAGAGAGAGAAAAAAAAAAAAAAACAAGTGGAGTCAAAGGGGAAAGGGAGATAGAGAAGCAGATGCCCCAGGAGCAAAGAGGCAAAGGTGGGGCTTGATTCCTGGGATCCTGGGGTCATGACCTGAGCCAAAGGCAGACCAGACGGGTAAACGACTGAGCTACTCAGGCACCCCAGTAATGATAACGCTTTAAAATAAAAATTTCGAAAAAATAAATAAATAAATAAATAAAATAAAAATTTTGTAATGTTCTGTTTATAAGCTTTATGTAAATGATGCTCTGCAGGAGTCAGCTCCTTTTTGCTATTTCTTGTTTTTAAAAATTTAAGCAGTCCTCTTCTGAAGATTTTCTATTTGTTAATAGGTTAAACAAAAGGTTGAACAGGTTAAATAAAATTGTTGCAATTTTTGTTTAATAAAGATCTCATTACTGATCAAACGATGAGACTGAGAAAGAGAATTTTCGTATCAGATATAGAACTCTGGCCTGCTATTTAAAAGGTAACAGAAATTAAATTCATAAAAACAAGAAATTGAGAAAAAATAAAACTTCAAGCTATTATGCTTATTAGATTATGATTCTGAAAAACTCCTATCTCATCACTCTCATGGTAGGAGACTGGTTCTAGTTAACATGATCTGACTCAAAGTCTGATGAACAGATTTTTGAATGAATAAAATAGAAAATTTAATATTTTATTAGACACCAAAATTGTTTCCAATAAAGAAAGGAAATACAGAAGTTGAATGTTCTATTTCAGGTTGTTGTTACATGTTTCACAAGCAATTTTTGATATTAATTTTGGCTGAAGTTGTTACTGGAAACACTTTAGTTTTCTATTAGAATATAAAACTTCACTTACACACACAAAAAAAGCACACGCTCAATTATAAGAATATAAAAGTGGCTAAATAATAGCAAATGATCAATGGTGCTAAATAAATATAAGACCTAAAGTATAATATGATGTTCTTAAAGAATAGGTATGTGGCCAATATTTATTCAATCCTAATGATGCTTTTCAAAGCACAATGATTACAGAAAATAACAATCTTCTGGTTTAGGTAGAAATCATTTCAAAATTTATGTTAAAATGGCCAAATATGTACAATGTATTTCTTTAAATATTATTATCACTTAGAGAAATCAAAATCAGATGATTAACTTAGTGGATAATAAAGTGAGAGAAGCAATTTTACACAAAATTAAAAAGTAAGTAGTATTTATCAGTTCAACCAGAGTGCACAGGAAAATGAGAACTAAGCCGAAAACAACATTTATTGTGCATACCATGGAATTATCAGGAAGAAAACAATGAGGTTGAAATTAATGAGTATTTTAATGTTTTTGCACTTATTATTTTAAAAAGTACACTTTTAAGTGAAGAACTGAAAAAAAAACAGCTGGCATTTTTAAGCCTTGGATAAAAAGATTATGGAGGACAACACTATGAAAATGTCACTAGAATGATTGATTTTTTGAGGTTTTACAATCTAGAATTTTGGCTGATAATCCTGAAACATTCCTAAAACATGTGCAGCACATAGTTTGAATCTGTTATCAGGAGACCTCAAGTAGACTCAAAGAAATGAAATACTTTGAAATTATTTGAAATCTATATGTGCTATTTTCTGCATCTGCCTAAAAATGTAATATCTGGAAGAAAGTATCAATTTTACAAACATTCTGGGAGACATGATAAAAATGCTGACTAAGTAGTGTTAAAACATCCAAAATTAAAAACATACTTGAAAAGATAAGCAAAACAAAGAACCTCAAGCTAAAGGAAAATTTGGTCTTTCATAAAAAATGCAATAATCTGCATAATTCAAAATTATTTGATATTAACTGTTGAAAGTTATTCATATTTTCTTAAAAATACAAAAATGAATGTATGTAAGGACCCCATGAAAAAAAATGCCCTTTTTTTCTTTGCTCCTTTCCTGCTTCTATTCTTTTTAGGACTTGCATACCCTTCCTTACATATGCCTTAAGGTATGTTCTCCTTGTAAAAGTCAAGGAATTAATGATTTCCTTGGAGTCTTCAGCACAATAGATGACATCTAAGGAGTAACTGGGTGAGGTGGTCATGAACTTGTGAACGCTCTCCCAAGAAAACTGACTCCAAACATCTTGATGCCAAGATCCCTGGCTCCAGGGCATAAGAGACTTATGGAGGACATCTGAGCATTCGTCTTTGTTCATCCAGTTCCTGGATGCTTGAAAAGACACATACACTAGACCACCATCCTCAATAAAAACTCCAGACCCTCAAACCAAGATGAGATTCATGCCCCTTTTTCTTTCTGAGTCTCCCAGGCACATTATCTGTATCTGCTCTATCCCTTCAGTAAACCCTGCTCTTGCTTCTTCTTGACTCATGTTTGATTTCCATGCTTCATAAAGCCAAGAATCCTCTGGGCTATGGGACCCACTCTGGGTCCTCAGACTCAGACTGCCTGCATCATCTTATCATGATATAAAATAAAAAAATTAGGGTTTATTTCTCCACCTTAGTTTTAAGAATTTGTTGCCCAGTCTATTAGCCACTGACTCAACAAAATAAACTTCTCCAAATTCAAATGACATTAATCAGAAAAAATTATTTTGGCATTGATGATAATAGAACATAAGTTAGTTGAAGATATTGACTACAAAAACATAACTAGTGAATTTCCTAAAAATGTGTGAAAAAATAATTTTATTAAACTAGTATGAAATTTATGATTTATGAATATACTAATTTTATTCTCATCCAAACATCACTGCCCATCAACAAAACATGCAGACAAGTACAACATTTAAATTTATTCATCTTTGGTATTTTGCCAAATTTCAGTCATAAAATGCCACAGATGCACACATTTATTATGTTGTTATGAAGGTGTATTTGTCAAGATAAAAGAATACCCTGTATTTAATAATTTTAGATATATGTATGTATATCTATATATGTGTGTATATCTATATATGTGTGTGTGTATATATATATATATATATCTTTTGAATAATTAGACTCATGGTATGTGGGCCTCCATTTGCACTATTTCCCAGAGTCTGCAAATGAGTTTTTTTGAGCTTTGTTTTTTTCAGAGTCTGAAAATGTTAATGGCAGGCCTAATCATTGGTATCTCTTTAAAAAAAGTTATTTGCATTCTGAATTGAGCACTAAGTCAGATTTTAAAATGTAAGAAAACACTTGGTCCTAGGTAGAGTAAGACTAGAAGACAGACTTTGTCTATAAAAGCCAGGTGACTTCTTATAGATGCTTTTTGTGGGGTAGGGAAGGTTTCTCCAAGTCTGTTGGTCTGGATCCCAATAGAAAATACATTTAAATTAGTTTTAATTCAAGGAAGGTTACCAGAAAACTACAGCTGAGAACAATATAGGAAATGACAAGAATGTAGTACCTTAGGACAGAGCTCTTAACACACCTAGGCTCAAAGGGCTGCCTTGAAAGGAAGAGGTTTCAGTAGAGAGAAACAACCCAAAGGAGGACTTAGTCTCACAGGACTAAATCCAAGGGAATAAATAAAATTCTCTCCCTTTCTGTCTTCCCTCATATTTTTTTATAAGACTCCCATTGGATGAAAGCAATCATAAAATAGAGGGCAAGAGGGATCCCTGGGTGGCGCAGCGGTTTGGCGCCTGCCTTTGGCCCAGGGCGTGATCCTGGAGACCCGGGATCGAATCCCACGTCGGGCTCCCGGTGCATGGAGCCCGCTTCTCCCTCTGCCTGTGTCTCTGCCTCTCTCTCTCTCTCTCTCTCTCTCTGTGACTATCATAAATAAATAAAAATAAAAAAAAATAGAGGGCAAGAGAGCTCATTGATACAATCCATATAGACTATCCTCTCAGGATATAAATGTGGGTAGAGAAGGACAGAGAGAGATTTAGTGGGAAAAAAGTTACCTGTTGTAGTACAACTTTTCTCCCTTTAGATCACTCTTATTCTTCATGGGTTTGAAGTTTCATTCTCTACATAGGAGACATACAAATATCACCAGGTACCATATCATTGTGGCAATATTAATTTGGCCATATGCCCAACCTGAAGCCTAAAATATTAACTAAAACTCATATTCTTCATTAAAAAGAAATAGGTAGAAGGATAATTTAACATTAAAATAGCTGCAACATTCTGCTTCTATAGCTGATAGCTGATTCAAAGACCTGAATTAGTAAACATAATTGTTTACCTCACAAACTATTCCATGTTCCTTTACACTCTGTCAGTGACTCAGCTCAGACCACTCTCAACACCTTTTGTCACAGACTCAATCTGTGAGTACTCTTGAGAACTAGCTCTGAGATCATGATTTATATGTAGAAAGTTTATTTGGACTTGCTCAATATCAACAGTTATGAAGTAAAGAAGCAGAATTGGGCAGAGGGAGAATTTGAACAGTGACACTCTCAACAAAGACTTTAGCTGATTCTATAGATTAGAGCTGGGATGGTTCTTCAGAGATGTTCTATATTGTGGCATGGGAACAGACCTTAATGCTTCTGTATGACCAATTACTGAATTGAGCTGTCTCTAGGAAGGGGGCATGACTTTAGGTAGGTAGAATCTCTTCAGCTAATACAACATCTTGGACGAGAACTCAATTGAGAACAGTTGGCTGCCAATGACTCCCAGAAGCAGAAGAAATGAATACTTTAGTCTTAGAAAACAGTCATTGGATCATGACCTCTACTATAGCCACTCTTTTTGGGATCATTTTGAGAACTGCTGTCACCTTCTAACTCATGCTGATACTACAATCAGATCTACCAATAAACCAGGTTCACTCTTTTTCCTTCTGCATGGTGGCAAAGAAGTGAAGTAGGTACCATGTTCAACTGATTCATCCATTGTGCTAGTGGTCTATTATATACCACTTCCATTTTATAAAGTAATGCTGCTATTCATATCCAACTTTTATATCTGGGCTGATTCTGAATAACATACAGCTCATCTTGGATAATCAGATTCACATAATTACAGGATTTTACAAGGTCAAGCATCTACTTTCTACCACAGTCCAGTGACAAGCCAGAAACAGTCAATAGAAGAATATGGAGAATATTGCATCACTCCTAAACTGTAGCTGCCTGAGCTGGGATTTCTTGTACTTGGGTTTGGAAGAGTGTCATACAACATTGTGTCTGTCACAAATACTTGAAAAAAAAATCATTGGTTATGTTACATTATTAAACTCAAATTATAAAATGGCTTGAGCCAAAATCAGCCGTGTTTCAGAGCTCTTTTTAATTCAAGGCATGAATCAATACTAATACCTTTACTAATCTGGATAAGTAAATGGGTTAAGGAAGAAGATGATGGAGAATATACCGCTTCCAAAAATCCAAGATCTACCAAGCTGTGTCTCTTTCACTAGGTTAGGTGGAATAATTTGTTTTATTGTTTAGAAGGGCTGTCTTACCATGAACCCCTAAAAATTCCATTGATGTGGCATACTACTGAACTTTTTCAGCATTTATCTCCCATTCTCTGACACACATATAGCTTACTCATTTATGGTGCTGTTACTTCTTGTTCACCATTCTCAATTAGCACAACATGTTTGGTGTAAGGAATTGAGATGATTTTCAGGCCACACCCAGCTCACACCTCAGACTGAATCTAAATCTGCATTTTAAGGATTCCCAGGTGATTCACTTGTACATTAAAATGTGAGGGCAGCCTGGGTGGCTCAGCGGTTTAGCGCCACCTTCAGCCAGGGTTGTGATCCTGGAGACCTGGGATTGAGTCCCACATCTGGCTCCCTGCATGGAGCCTACTCCTCCCTCTGCCTGTGTTTCTGCGCCTCTCTCTCTCTCTCTCTCTCTGTCTCTCCCCGTGTCTCTCATGAATAAATAAATAAAATCTTTTTAAAAAGTTTTAAAAAAATGTGAGAAGCACAGCCTCACAGTACATCATATAGTCATGTAAGTCAGTGATTTGACACAGTCTTGAGGCAAAACAGAATAAGTACACTTTGTCCTACTATGTAAATATCCCCATTCCTACATAAAAGTCCTATCCTTCCCCACTATGGTCCTTACCTTAGTGTGAAATAATTAGCAAGATCGAGTATCTAATTGACAGTTACAATCAACGCCTATTGGTCTTCAATCTTATATTCCCCTATGAATTCATGAGATTCCTTCAAAACTGCTAAAAAAAACCTTCCAGCTCTCCACAGTATTCATAATTGTCTGTTAATAGTTGATATTTTCACTTTTCCTATACATGTATCTCTAAAGCTATAAACTGAATCCAAGAAATCCAACAATCATATAATCACTACCATTACCTTAACTGCTAAGTGCCACAGCCACTTGATCTCTATCTGTGCTTCATCTAATGATTCGATTTAATTAATCATAATACCATGCTATGCTATGGATCACCCAGGCCCCATCCCATTTGGCAAAGAGTTATTACCCCTGTGTTTTTTTTTTTTGCATATATGAATGATTCTATTCTAGAATTCCATTTAACCCTCAATATGGTCCCAAAAAGGCATATTCTATCTAGGATATTTTGAATAAGGCTGAATAAAGTGAAATCATAGGGGGATACTGCCATTATTCCAGGCCTAGTAAAACTGGACTGTTAACACATCTGGATAAGAAAAAGGAGGGTAGGTAAAGTTATTATCAGAATCCAGAAATAGTGTTATAAACAGACCACCTTAAAAGTGGTGTCAGTTAAGTGTCACAGAAAGTCATAGGCACAGAGAGGAATAGTATTCTGACCCCTTAATTGTCCTGCCTTATTACCTACTTTCAGGGCTTTCCCATTGACCAAATACAACAAGAAGTCAATGGATAAAAGAACCCATTGATGCATATTATTGAAATCAGTCACTTGGGGAAAAGAATCAGGTGCAAAAAAAATGGAAAATACACCTGAGGGAAAACAGAAACATACAGCACATCACAATTCAATATCCAAGATACAATGAAAAATAGAAGTGCCTAGAGTAGGAGAGGCTTAAGCCTTCAGCAGAATATTTTCTGCTGGAAGGCAAATTACTAGGGGAGGGGAAGGGAAATTATAATCAGAAATTTGTTTGATGAGAAAAGAAACAGGAACAAGTATGTTCATTAGATTAATGATTATTAACAAGTTATTATAACATGATGTAGTCGTCTTCACTGCAGCGACATTCTTCATTCCTTTTTTTTTAAATAAGGTTTTGAATTCTTCCCATGTCTTCAAAGAGCTCTTAGTCTACTGAAAAAACATAAAATCAAATAATAAGTTCTATGTCAGAGGTAAACACAAAGTGCATGAGAACTCAAGTAAAGGCACTTACATAGACTAACGGATCAAGGGAGGTTCTTGGTAAGGATTATCTGTGCAGAGTGTTAAGGATTAGTAGGTGTTATATAGGAAAGAAGAATGAGAAGTATATTCAGCAGAAACAACATTATATGCAAAAGTATTGTGGACTATGCAGAAATTTTCAAATTTCAATCTATTATGTCTGGGATGTATGTGTAATGGTTGTGGCAAGAGATGTTCATTTAGCCAGAAACAAAATTAAGCCAAGGCTTTTACATGCTAAGAAACTTATACTTTACCCTGGAGTTAATTGGGGAGCTACAGAAAAAATGTAAAGCTTGGGAATAGCCTGAATCCTGAAAGAAATCCACCCACTAATTAGCTACTCTTTCTCCTAGATAGTGTTAAAGTCATTCTGGCAAATCTTTTTGCTGCTTCAGGCTCTACTTTTTTAGAATTAAAGCTAATGATTGCCCTTCTGTTTATATGTTCTCCTTTCTGACAGTGGTTAACTAACTTGTGAAATTTGATTTTCTGTTACAATGAGTTTCCAAATTTCTTGACTGAAAATCCATGATCTCTTCAGTCACATATTTATGTATATTTTTCATGGAGTCAGTTACTTATATGATAACTTATCTTTGCCAGTCATCCCAAGAACACATTTCACAGATTTTATTCTTAGGTACTATCTTTTGGGTTTTGGACTTTATAGCTTTTATTCCCAGGTATTGGTTAAAATTAAATGAGGAAAAATTCAGAACATTAGATCAGCTCTTTAGAAAGCTTATCTATGAATGACAGAAAATATTTTTATATTTTTATTAGATCATACCATAAGAAATATGAGAATGATGAATATGTACATTATAAATAGACATTAGATGGATGGATAGATAAAGGGATATATGGAGATTAAGACTGATTTCTTCCAAAATAGGAAGGAACTTGTGGAAGGCTGAGATTGATCATTATAAGCAAGAAGATGATTATATGAAGAAACAAGTTATTGAAATAAAAGTTAATTTCATATATAGATAAGAGAAAACCACGGCAAAAGAAATCTTCATATATCTTTCTCTAAGAAATAAAAGAAGGAAGTTGCAAGTGAAATATAGAACTCTTCAAAGAGGGACACCTGGGTGGCTCAGCGGTTGAGCATCCGCCTTCACCTCAGGGTGTGATCCCGGAGTTCCAGGATGGAGTCCCACATCGGGCTCCCTGCATGGAGCCTGCTTCTTCTCCCTCTGCCTGTGTCTCTGCCTCTCTCTCCCTGTGTCTCTCATGAATAAATAAATAAAATCGAAAGAAGAAAGAAAGAAAGAAGAAAGAAAGAAAGAAAGAAAGAAAGAAAGAAAGAAAGAAAGAAAGAGAAAGAAGCCTAGCATGTAAGGTTAGGAAAGAAAAATTTAAAGACATTTTTAAAAATAAGTTTCATTCTCTGTTAATTATAAAACAACAGCAACAAGCAACCTAGCTTTGAGGCTTAAGTCTTATACTGGGGAAATAAAATTCATATTTTATAGGATAAAATAGAAAAAATTCTATTAAGGACTGCAAGTACTATCTACATCATTGTCTTTTATGTTCAAGATAGTTTTTAATACAGTTGTTATTCAAAAAGAGTGGTAAAAATGAAAGCTACAACTGATGAGGCCACAGGCTTTTTCTCCCTTTTCAACAACAAAAGTGATATACTATGAGGGTCGATGCTTTTACAGAGTAATACTAGATTGCTTCAACAACTATGTTCTTTGAAATGAGTGTATTCATTGAATGTCAATATTCCTGTGTTATGAGCTGAATCCTAACCTCATAAAATTCATTTTGTGAAGCTCTAATGTCCAGTATTTCAGAATATGATTGTACGTGGAGATGAATTTGAAAGATGTGATTAAATTAAAATGAGGGTGATAGGATGGGTCTTAATCCAATCTGACCAGTGCCCTTATAAGAGAGAAAATTTGGGCACACAAAGACATACCAGTGATGATGCACATAGAAGAAAAACCATGTGAGGACACGGGAAAAAGATGGCCATTTGCAAACTGAGAAGACAGGCCTCAGGAGATACTAAACCTGCTGACACCTTGATTTTGGACTTCTTAACAGTAAAAAAATAAATTTCTGTTGTTTACACCACTCGTCAGTGGTATTTAGTTATGACAACCCTATCAGAGTAATACAGATTTTGGTACTGAGAAGTGGGGCTCTACTGTTAAAAAAAATTTACAAATGTAGAAGTGGCTTTAAAACAGAGTAATGGGTCAAGACTGGAACAGTTTTGAGATGCACATTTTAAAAAGCCACAATTGCTTTATTTTTTTTAAGATTTTATTTATTCATGACAGACACACACAGAGAGAGAGAGAGAGGCAGAGATACAGGCAGAGGGAGAAGCAGGCTCCCAGCAAGGAACCCGATGCGGGACTCAATCCCAGACCCCAGGATCAAGCCCTGAGCTGAAGAGAGACACTCAACTGCTGAGCCACCCAGGCATCCCCACAATTGCTTTAAAAAGAGATTGTTGGTAAAAATATAAAAGATGCTTCTGGTCAAATCATTCAAATGGAAATGAGGAACATGTTATTGGACAATGACGGAAGGGTATTTCTTACAAATAACTTGTCTAGTTTTTGTGGAAGATAGAGTTCATGAATAATAAAAACCAATGTTTAGCTGGGGCAGTTTCTAAACAAAATGTTGAGGGTATGGTCTGATTTCTCCTTACTATTTGTAATAAAATACAAAAAAGAGATGAACTGAAGCAATTATTAAACAAAAAGGAAGCAGAACTTGAAGCTTTGAAAAATTCTCAGCCTATCCATACTTCAAAAAATGAAAAACTACATTCTGAAGAGAACATCAAGGGTGTGGCTGAAAATAATTTGATAAAGAGATAATGAGTGTGACTTACACGTGTGAGTCATATGTGTGAATGACTCATACATGGCTGTATCCAATAGGACTTCTCAGCAGAAGAGAGGAATAGACATGAGTTATACCAGTAGAAACACCACCAGCTTGGACTAAAGAACAGAGAGAGAATGAAACAAAGGAAAACTATCAGAACAGAAAGGACAAGACAACAGAGTTATCTGGCTATAAATATACGTTATCCTTAAAGAATAGGGAAGAATGACTCAGAAGGTGATCCAGATATCAGTAGGGTGCCACTACCACCACAGGTGCAGAAGATACAGGCTCACAGGACAACGTGGTCTCTTCCTTGGTTTCAGCAGGGCAGAACTGTTGCCCAGAGCTGAGGGGACAACACTGTCACCCCAGTGGGTCCAGACAAGACCACTACCTCTGTGGGCTTGGAGGACAAAACATTGAACCAAAAGGATTGTTTCAAGCCTCAAAACTAAAGGAATTTTCCCTGCAAGATTTGGACTTGCTTGGGGCCTGTGACTAGATTCTTCTTTCTAATTTCTCCCTTTTGGAATGGGAATGTCTATCCTATGCCTATCACATGTTTGTGTTTTGTTAAGAACATAATACAATATGTGTATCATGGTTTCACTGGTTACGGGTTCACAGCAGGAAGTGAATTTTACCTCAGGATGAATCACCCATACTTGATTCAGTCACAGCTGAGAAATCGATTTTAGAAATTTCCAATTCTTTATAATGGGCTACAAGAAAGCCTGCTCCACCTTTGTTTTGCCCTTTGGAGAGATGCATTACCTTTATTATACTTGACAACAAAGAAAACTGTCCTCTGTTCTACAGAAAAGATGCTTTCTCTATATTGCAAGGCTATTTTGCTACTATACCTCCTGAAAAAGACACTCTTAAAAAACTGAATGCCACTGCTTGCTTGCAAGAAATGCGTGAGACACCCATGGAAAATTCTATCCCAACAATAATTAATAGAAAAGTTTACTGACCCTTGTTCTACACTCTTGAATTTGTGCTATCGTGTTTGTTTCTTTAGGTCCTTTCTAGACAATTCCTCCTCATCAAAACCATTTGTGAAAGTGTGCAAAAATCAGTCTTCCTTTTCAATGTCTTATGTGATGAAGTTATACCTGGTTTTTCTCTGAAGCTTTGGAATTTCCCTCTTCATTACTGTATTTACCCAAGTAATTATAATCCAGACAAAGAATGAGGTGAGTGCTACATGAGTGGTACAAATTGTGATGAAAGAATCACAAAGGGAAAAAATAATAATTTACATGGAAAGGATCTGGAATGTCCTTTCAGAAAACAGGATTTAAAGAGGGCCTTAAAGAACAATCGGGGCATTGACAATAAAAATTTTCAGTGTAAGGGAGAGAATTACATGAGCAAAAAAAGCAGGTTGTAGGAAGCAAGGTGGATACTTAGAACAGCAGGGAACAAATCTACAAGGTTAGGTCAAAGTAATAGGATATGAACATACTTTTTCATATTGTTTTGTGATTCAAATTCTGTTACTGCTAAAATGTCTGGGACATATTATGTGTACATTATGCAGAACACGAAGGAAAAGGCAGACTCAGCAAAAAGAAGTCCAAGATAGCCTGCTGTGACAAGCAAAGCAAATGAGAAGCTTGTTTGACAAAAATAGATTCTACAGTCCAGTGCCTGTTCCTGAGGTTGACAGAGGCAGAGGAGATGTGCATAATATAGAGCATTTATCAAGGTGATGTCAAAGGATGGTGGTTCCCACCTGGGAACTCATTCTAGGATTATGATTTACAAAGGGCAAAGAAAGGCTTCTAAATGTGTAGGCCATTGCAAAAAAGAAAATCTATCATTTACATTTATCATAATGGAATTTCTTAAATTTTTCACAAAACTTGAAAAGCTATCCTAAAAAGTGAATGCTTTGAAATTATATATAAAAATTTTTTTAAGGAAGTTATGGTAAAAAATATCTTCCAGTTTCACCAAGCTATGACAAGTATGTAATAATGTCTTTAATTCTATAGTTCACTTAGAAAATCTAGTCATATGATTTTTAAGAGCATTATAAATTACATATTAATATTTAATTCATTATATTATATTTGTGTGGTTGTCTAATGTCATTTCATATGCAGTAGATATAAATCTCAATCCTAAACTTGAGTGCTCAAGAAATAGTACCTTCTTTTCTGCAACTCAGTGTTATTTCTTATTCTAAGTCCCTTTCCCTTCAGATACTTAGCCTTTCTCCCAAAAGACCACTCTATGGTTCTGACACCTCGATTCAGCACCAAGGCATTACAAGAGGGGATACTCTCTATTCACCAATCATTTCCCTTCATAGACATCTCTTATTCCTAGTTCTTTTACTAGAATCATCACATAGTTTTCTTTTTTTCACTTCATTAATGCCATAATTTTATGAGTCTGTGAGAAAAATGCCTCTTCAAAATGCTCTAGGTAGCTTCTTCCCTTCTTTCCTACGGAAACTCAGCTCCTCTCTGGCATCAGTCATGACTTTTGAGCTGAAAAGGAATATTTTAATTAGCATAATCAGCATGTTTCACAAGGCTGACACTAAGGAAATAGTCCAGAGAATGACAAAAATAGTTAAAGACAAGAGAGCTAAATAAGTAAATCTACTCAGAATAATAGGTGTTAGGGCTCTACTGCTAGATAATGAAGGTACAAATACAAAAGGGGACAAAAGCTAGAGCAAATCTGAGGTATCCATGTAACATGTAGTTTTTACATAGAAATAGGCAAAAATACGTATATATGTGAATTTATGCGTCATCCTGGAGGTAATGAACACACACTTGGTTCCCAGACTGGTGTTTCTAAATCCATTCATTCTCCAATTTAAAAACAACAGCAAGAAGTTTCCAGGGCTTCAGCTAGGAAAATATAAGATTGACCAAAAACTTTCTGTCATGACAGAAACTAAGGGAGCTTATTCAAAGATTCATAGGGACATTTCAAAAGATTAGACAAGTTGATCTTAAGGTTGTACCATTGACTAACCTTGGAAAAAAATTAATATCAAAATAAATAATGATAATTTATTGTAGCCCATTAAAAATGGAAATCTCTATCTTATAGTAGAATGTCAACTAACAAATACAGAAGGCATAGTGAAATTCGAAAATCACCATTCCATAATCATCATCATAATAATCAATTCAGGAAAGAATCATCAATGGATGCTAAAATTAGTAGATCAATGTTTGATGCAAAACAGGATATTTACATAGTCTCAAAGTATCTTCCCACAAAATATTTTTTATTTATTTATAAGATGCTTATTTTTTAATAATAAATTTTTTATTGGTGTTCAATTTACCAACATACAGAATAACACTCAGTGCTCATCCATCAAGTGCCCCCCTCAGTGCCCGTCACCCATTCACCCCATCCCCCGCCCTCCTCCCCTTCCACCACCCCTAGTTCGTTTCCCAGAGTTAGGAGTCTTTATCTTCTGTCTCCCTTTCTGATATTTTCCACACAAGATACTTATTTATAAATCTTAGAAAGGAAAAATCTGGCAGACACAATTTTAAACAAGTGATAAAAGTTAACCCTACCAACTGTAGGACAAACCATATGACATCTCATGAGACAGAGTAAATACTACATTACTTTCATGGTATTCCCAAAATGCATAGCTGGAAACAAATTATAAGAAAATATCATAAAATACAGACATCTTAAAAAAGAAGTCAAGGCCATGAAAGATAAAGATTCAAAGAGTCTAAACACATGGCCTCTAAGTGTAACCTGAATTGCTTTATGGACCAGAAAAGAAACAAACAAATGAAAAAAAAAATTTTTTACTCTATAAAGGGCACTTTCAGAAAAACAGGTAAAAATCTGCATGCATGGGGATTAGATGATGGTATTTTATTCATGTTAATTTCCTTACTGTATTAGGTATACTGGAGTTATGAAGGACCATGCCCTTGCTTTTAGGAAACACTGGAAATTTTTGGAATCTGGGTCATTGTATCTATGACTTATTCACGAATAGCTCAAGACATAAAGAGACAGAGAATGAAAGGTAAAGTGCTAAAAATTGCGGAATACAGGTGAAGGTTTGTATTAGGATTCTTCAGAGAAAAAGAACCAACAGGATATAAATAGAAACATAAGAGATTTATCACAGAAATTGGCTCACATGATTATGGAGGCTGAGATATACCACAATTCGCCATCTGCAAGCTAGAGCACCAAGGAAACCAGTGATATAATTCAGCTCAAGTCTAAAAGCCTGAGACTAAATTCTATACCTGAAACTATTATGACACTGTATGTTAACTAACTGGAATTTAAATAAAATCTTGAAGAAACGAAAAAATGGAAGGCCCAAGAACCAGGGGATTTGATGGTGTAGCTATCTGTCCTGGTCCAAAGTCCCAAGAAGTAGGAGCTCTGATGTCCATAGTGGGAGTAAATGGATGTCCAAGCTCAACAAAGAGAGAAAAAGTGAGTTTACCCTTCTTCCTCTTTATTCTTTTCAGGCACTTTAGCAGCTTGGATGATATCCACCACATTAGAGAAGGCAGATCACTTTACTCAGTCCATTGATTCAAATGCTAATCTCTTCAAAAAATACCCTCACAGACACACCCAGAAATAATGTTTACCAGCTATCTAAGCATTCCTTAGCCCAGTCAACTTGACACATAAAGTTGACCATCACAAGGTTGTACCAAATTTCTTTGTACTGTTCTAATGATTCTTCTGAAATTTTAACATTATTTTAAAAGTAAAAGTTAATGCCAAATACTGCTATTGCTCTATCTTAAAACCCAACCTCTCTTTTACATCCTAACTATTCCTCTTAATTATCCTAAGGGCTTATGAGTTTGGAAAACACATGTCAGGAAACACTGCAGACAACCTTTGCTTTCTACCCTTCCACATAGCTCTTCTCATAAGACACATGTTGTCACATGAGAACACTTTCTATTGTCTTAGGCTTTATAAAAAACAGGTATACAAATCTCTAAAATCTATAGAACACCAATTACTGGGTTATGATATTTTGTAATTACCTTTAGAAAGCTAAGGTATGATGAAAAATAACTTGGAAAAATTCTTAATGAGCAAGTATTAAAGTCAGTATTTGACCGAAGATAAAGCCAAAGCCAAAAAATAACAGCATAAATTTCTATCTTTTTTTTTAAGATTTTTATTATTTATTCATGAGAGACACAGAGAGAGGGAGAGAGGCAGAGACACGGGCAGAGGGAGAAGCAGGCTCCATGCAGGAAGCCCAATATGGGACTCATTCCTGGGACTCTAGGATCACGCCATGGGCCGAAGGCAAGTGCTTAACCACTGAGCCACCCGGTGCCCCCTAACAGCACAAATTTCTAAAGTAAAAAAAAAAAAAAATTAATCAAATTTTATTAAAATTAGATATTATTATAATTTTATTATTAAAATTTTACTAGTCAGAGTTCTGAATTTTGACATGACTATGCAAGAACAATTACTTTTCAACACATTGAACAGTTAGATTGCTCCTGAAGGCACAGTAATGTACATTATGAAGCTAAACATATGCTCACTTTCAACTGAAGTCACTGAAAAAACAAGGGGGTTTTTGGCTCACTCTGTTACTATATATGTTACTGCTGCTGATGAAGTCACCCCAGTTTATTCAGCATTATTTTCTTTCCATATTAAATAATAACTTGGAAAAATAACTTGGAAAAATTTTTCATTTCTGAACTCAAGCATTTGGTTGATGGTGGTAATGCAACATCACTGAAGTGATCCCACAGATTAAAAGCTTCTGCAATATTGGGGATGCCTTCTGATTATTTTCAGAAGTAGTTTTAAAATAACAGCCCTTAAAGACAAGCAATTCCAGAATGGCAGTGTAAAGAACCTAAAAATTTGATTCCTTTATATAAGCAATAAAAACACTGGATGAATTGTCAAAATCAACTTTTTCAGAAATCTAGAAATTTACCAAGTGCTTACAATAATCCAAGGAGCATTTATGAAGAAAAAAGCTAAATCTTTGTAAGAACAGTGGGGAGTTTTGTGGCACTTTCACTTACCCTACTTCCAGTCTCCTTTCCCCAGTTCCACGATAATCTTGGAAATCAGCAAGCCTTTCAAACATGGTAGCTGTGAAAAACAGCAGATTAACACTCAATAAAGTAAGTGCAGAAGGGTTTTGGAGTCTCCCCCAATCTGGCATCATCAGAGAACTTCCAGTATTTGAACCTATCAGCTAACTCCTTGAAAAGTCCCATTCACAAGGCTTCTCTTCATTTGACTGGACTAGAGCCCCCTCAGTGTGAAAAGCACTTTCTCCAGGGCATTTCTTTAAAAAAAAAAAAAATCAAACAAATAAAACCTTGGGCAATTATATAACATCACAGCTGCCTCAAGCAGCAATACCAATTGGGGCAAACAAAAAAATGACCAAAAAACCATAAAAGAAAAATATAAGCAATTATGTAATTAAAAGTAATAAAAAGACCTTCAAATTAAAAGGAAAGAAGTGAAACTATCTCTATTCACAGATAATATGATCTTGTATGAAAAAAAAAAAGAAAAATCCTAAGGAATTTACAAACATGCACACACACCCAGGCACACACAAATGCTCTTAGAACTAATAGATGAGTTCAGGTAAGTTTCAAGATCAATATGCAAACTACAGTTGCCTTCCTATACAGTAGCAATGAATACTCCAGATATGAAATTAAGGAAACAATTCCATTTACAATAGCATCAAAAAGAACAAAGTCAGAAATAACAAAAGAAGTGCAAGGCTTGTATGCTGAAAACTACAAAATACTTTTGAAGTAAAAGATCTAATTAAATGGGAAGACACCATGTTCATAAATTGGAAGACTTGAGAGTGTTACGATGACCATACTCCTCAAATTAATATACAGATTCAACACAATACCTGTCAAGATCTCAGTTGCTTTCTTACAGAAACTAAGAAGCTAATCTTCAAACTCATATGGCAATGCAACAAGCCTAAAATAGGCAAAACAATCTTAAAAAAACAAACAGGTTGGAGCACTCATTCTTCCTGGTTTGAACTTACTACAAAATTACAATAAGTAAGAGACTGTGATACTGGAATAAAGATATAAAATATATACAATGTGTGTGTGTATATTTATATGACATAGGAAACAAAGGCAGAATAAAAAATATTAAATTTCCTTACTGCCTATAGCCCACTGACAAATCCTTGAAACAGGCAGAGTGATCTTCATCTAGGGACTCAGTTGCCTCGACGTTAATACTTTGCTAAGGGCAAAAGGCAATCTTAGATGGACCCCCAGGATCCTATAAATCTACTTTAATATATAAAAATTCTTTTGGAAACTTCCTTTATCTCTACCCCCTAAAATATATATCACCCCATATGCAAAAATAAATTCAATATGCATCATAATATACAGTAATATAAGAGCTAAAACTATAAAATTCTTAGAAAACAACATAGAAATAAATCATTGTTACCTTGTATTAAGCAACAGTTTCTGAGATATGACTTCAGATGTATAAACAACATCAAAATAAAAAATTTATGTGCCTCAAAATACATTTCTAATTTCCTTAATTTTTATTTATTATTTATTGAAATATATTTGACATAAAACATTATATAAATTTAAGATGTACAACATGTTAATTTGTTGCATTTATATATTGTAGTATGATTGCCATTGCAGTGATAATTAGCACCTCTATCACATCACATAATTATAATCTCTTTTTAGTGGTTGGAATAATTAAGATCAAGTCTCATAGCAAGTTTGATGATTATAATACAATATTATTGATGTCAAAGAACATCATCAATAAAGAAAAAGACACTCCATAAAATGTGAGGAAATATTTGCAAACCATATATCTGCTAAGGAACTTATACCCAACATATACAAAAAGCACAATTCTACAATACAGAGACAAATGATCTAATTAGAATAGTGGGCAAATGATTTGGATAGATAATTCCCCCAAGAATGAAAACAAATACCCAATAAACAAATCAAAAGATCCTCCACATCATTTATCACTATTGAAATGCAAATATAAGCCACAATGAGCTACCACTTTACTCCTACAAAGATGGCTAAAATAAAAAAGACAATGGATACTAGTAAGATGTGAAGAAATCAGAACTCTCTTATATTGCTGGTGAAAACAAAATGGCAGCCACTTCAGAAAACATTCTGGCAGCTTCTCAAAATATTAATGGAGAATTACCATAGGACCAACAACTCTGCTTCTAGGTATAAAGCCAAGAAAAATGAAAATATGTCCACACAAAAACTTGAAAACAAATTTTCATAAAATCATTATGTATAATGGCCCAAGAGTGGAAACAACCAAATATCCTCCAACTGATAATGGATAAACAAAATGTGCTATACCCATACAATGGAATGCTATTATTTCTTATTTTTAAAAAATGAAATATTGATTCATGCTGCAACATAAAAAAACCTTGAAAACATTATGCTAAAATGAAGTTAGTTATAAAAGGCCATTTTTTATAGGATTCTATTCATGTGAAATGTCCACAGTGACAAATCCATACAGACTGAAAGTAGGTTAGGGGTTGCCTGGGTCCAGGGAGAAGGTTGGAGAATAGCAACTAAGGGGTGCAGAGTTTCCTGCTGGGGTAATGAAAATGTTTTAAAATCAACTGTGGCAATTGTTGCACAAGTCAGCTACTATAGTGAAAGCCACTGAAGTGTACACTTTAAGTGGGTGAATGACATGATAAGTGAATTATATCTCAATGAAGCTGTTGAAAAAGAAAATTTCAAAAAAATTATAGCCCTCACTTACATTTTTATTTCTAAAGCTTTTTAAATGAACATGCAGCCTCATAAGATCCCTCGAGAAAATTCTGCTCTTAAATCTTGGATACAAAAACCAGCCTGAAACGGTGTAATTGGATTTCAAGACAACAAAATCATCTTAGAATTTCTCTCTGTAGCTCCACTTTCCTTACACACATATATCAATTTTAGCAACAATCCTAGAAAGGACTAATAAGTGGATCCTTACTGCAGGTAACATGTAAGAAACATTGACTATTCTGTTACTTCACAATCAAGTTCCAACCAATGTATTCTGTGGGCAGCTATTGGTTATGTGTTGCTCTACTGATAATGTTAACTACAATGTATAGTGCAAGGTTTTCTTTGTTCAAGTAGGACTTTTTAAAAAATTCACTGAGTTATAATTCACATTCAACAATGTATTCTTTCCAGGTTTACAACATAATTATTTGATATTTCTATATTTTATGAAATGACCACCACATAAGTTTCCCCATTATATATCACCATATATATAATTACAGAATTTTCTTTTTCTTATAATGGGAAGTTTTAAGATCTGCTCTCTTAGCAACTTTCAAATATGCAATAGTTTAACTATAGTCACAATGCTACACATTATATCACCGTGACATTTATTTTAAACAGAAAGTTTGTGCCTTCTGACTCCCTTCACCCATTTTACCCACTCCCTATCTTCCACCTCTGGCAACAACCAACCTGCTTTCCCTATACATGAGCTTACTTTTTTTTTTTTCACACATAAGTGATACCATGTGATGTTTTTGTCTTTGGCCTATTTCACTCAGCATGATGCCCTCAACATCCATTCATGTTGTTGCAAATGGCAAGACTTCATTCTGTTTTATGGCTGAATAATATTCTATCTTACAAAAATATACCACCTTTTCTTTATCCATTCATTTATCAATAGAAACTTACATTGCTTCTATACCTTGGCTATTATAAATAATGATGCAATAAACATGGGGATGCACATATTCAAGTTAGCGTTTTCATTTTCTTCAGATAAATGCCCAGAAGTGGAATTCCTGGATCATAAGCTAATTTTATTTTTAATTTTTTGAGGAACTTCCATACTGTTTTCCACAGTGGCTGCACCAATTTACATTCCCACCAACGTGCACAGGGTTCCCTTTACATCCTCAACGGCATTTGTCATCTTTTTTCTTTTTGATAATAGCCATTCTAACAGGTATGAGGTGATAGCTCATTTCATTATAGTTTAGATTTGCACTTCCCTGATGTTTAGAAATATTAAGCATCTTTTCATGCACCTGCTATTTGTATGTCTTCTTTGGAAAAATGTCTGTTAAGATCCTCTGCCCATTTTTTAATCAGATTTTTTTGCAATTGACTTATAAGAGTATTTTATATATTTTGAATATTAACCCCTTATCAGATATATGTTTTGCAAATATTTTTTTCCCATTTGTAGGTTAATTTTTTATTCTGTTGGTGGTTTTCCTTAACTGCGCAGAAGCTTTTTAGTTTGATATGGTCCCACTTATTTATCTTTGCTTTTGTTACCTATGTTTTTCTTTTTTAAGATTTTATTTATTTATTCATGAGAGACAGAGAGAGAGAGAGACAGGCAGAGACACCGACAGAGGGAGAAGCAGGCTCCATGGAGGGAGCCCAACGTGGGACTCGACCCCGGGTCTCCAGGATCAGGCCCTGGGCCGAATGCAGCACTAAACCGCTGAGCCACCCAGGCTGCCCGTTACCTTTGCTTTTTGAATCAGATCCAAAAACTCATCAATAAGACAAATATCAAGGAATTATCACCTATGTTTTCTTCTGGGAGTTTTATGCTCTTGGGTTTTATATTCAAATCTTTAATCCATTTTGAGTTAATTTTCATGTATAAGATAGTGGTCCAGCTTCATTCTTTTGCATGTGCCTATCCAGTTTTCCCAACATCATTTATTGAAGAGACTGTCCTTTCCCCATTGCATATCTTTGCCTATTTGTTATAAATTAATTGATACATAGTGTGGGTTTATTTCTGGGATCTCTATTCTGTTCCATTGATCTATATATCTGTTATATGATAATGCCATGTTTTGATTAATGCCATGCTGTTTTGATAACTTTTGTAATACAGTATGAAATCAAGGAGTTTCATGCCTCCAGTTTTGTTCTTCTTTCTCAAGATTGTGTTTGCTACTTGGGGCCTTTTGTGGTTCTATACAAATTTTAGGATTGTTCAATTTTTATAAAAAAAATACATTGGAATTTTGATAGGTATTGTCCTGAATCTGTAAGTTGCTTTGAGGAGAAGGTAAATTTTAACAATAGTGATTCTTCCAATTCATGAACATGAAATCTCTTTCCATTTAATTTCTTTCATCAATGTCTACAATTTTTAGCACACTTTCATATCCCTAGTTAAATTTAATCCTGAGTTTTTTGATGCAATTGAAAATTGGGTTGTTTTTTAATTTTTTTCTGATAGTTCATTATTAGCATATAGAAATGCAACATATTTCTGTATATTGATTTTGTATCTGCAACTTTACTAAATTTTTATTTATTTTTTTTATTGGAGTTCAATTTGCCAACATATAGCATAACACCCAGTGTGCAACTTTACTAAATTATCTATTGGTTGTAACATTTTTTGGGCAGTCTTTAGGGTTTTCTATATATAATAAGGTCATTTTTGGATTCTTGGTAGAATTCACCAATGTAGCTGTCTGGTCCTGAACTTTTGTTTGTTGGGAGGTTTTTGATTACTGATTCCATCTTCTCACTATTAATTGGTCTGTTCAGATTTTCTCTTTCTTCATGATTCAGTCTGAGAAAACTGTGTATTTCTATGAATTTATCCATTTCTTCTAGGTTACCCAACTTGTTGGCACATATTTGTAATATGTAAAGAACATGGGAAAAGTCACTGAAAAAGATCTTTCTCAACTTATGATAGGGTTATGTCCTGATAAACCTGTCATAAGTTGAAAATATTGTAAGTTGAAAATGCATTTAATAAACCTATCCTCCGAACATCATAGTTTAGCCTGAAGTACTCAATGTGCTCAGAACACTTAAAATAGCCTACGGTCAGGCAAAATCTCTAACATAAAGTCTATTTTGTGATAAACTAATATCTCATGTATTCTATTGAATACTGTACCAAAGGTGAAAAACAGAATAGTTGTATGGGTATAGACTGGTTGTTTACCCTCATGATCATGTGGCTATCTGGGAACTGTGGTTGTTGCCACTGCCCAACATCATAAGAGAATATGGATCATACTGCATATTGCTAGCTTGAGAAAATATCAAAATTTAAAATTCAAAGGACAATTTCAATTGAATGCATATTGCTTTTGCATCACTATAAAGTCAAAAAATCGTAAGTCGAACCATACATAGTAAGTTGGGGACCATCTGTGCCTCTAGTATTTCATGTAACCTGTCTTTGGCTTAAGGTCAGTTATCTTGTTATATTATGGTAGGCAACAATTACTCAGTGAACATATAATTAGTGAGTATGAACACACACATATATCATACTTGCTACATCATCAGTGACAAATTCATAACACTCTATAAAGCGTTTCCATTCTGGAAATATATTTTCAATCACACTCAGTACAATGTAAACTGTGAAAGACTCAGAAATACCTAAGCAACGAGTAAAGTAGGAGCACAGAATTAGTCATTATTTCATTCTTCTATTGAATTCAAACTCTTGATTGAATGTTTAGCCTCCATAAATTCAGATTTAGAAGAAATTATCTTCTTAAACTATTTGTTTAGAATCTATTGTTTTGAAATTTAATTAGTGTGAGCCAACTATGTTTTGGTTGGACATTATGTTTATAATTAATTTTCACAAGATGTGAAAAATTAATAAGAACTTTTTCTCAAAAAAGTCGTATCCTAATTAATGTCCTAATTTTAAGTAGTTTCAAATCAAAAATATGATTAAAGTAGTTTCATTCTATAAATGCTATTTCCTTACTTTACTTACTTGAAGTTCTCAATCACTTCATGAATAAAATTTTATATCAATTAATGATGTATTTTAACTTTGAAATGACATATATACAATTCAATGATTAATAGATTTTCAACATAGAACATTTAAGGGTATTTTCCACTCCAATTGATATCTATAATGTTCTATTCATCTAAAATGCATATTCAGATGTCAAAAATAAATTCAAATAATATATCTGTTTGTGTTCCTGAAATTAACTGAATGTGATGATAACCTCTGTGAGCAAATGACTATTGATAACATATTAACTGAAGATGAAAAAATGACATGATATTAAGCATTCACTAATTGGTTTCACAAATACTGAAGCTGAACCCAAGGCTGACGAAATATTTGTGGCCAGTCACTGAGACCAAAGTTGAATTATGGTGCACATGAGGAAGACACATACAAAGCCAAGATAAAAGCATGTCACCCAACATTCTTTGAAAACTTACCAGGCATTAGCTAGTCTATCCAGACATTCCAGAGAATGTATGAACTTTATAGTTTGCCTGAAACAAATACACATATACAGAGAGAGTATTCTTAACGTTCTTTACTTGAGGTAGCCAACATCATTAATATTTATTTTCTTGCAAAGCCACAAAAATATGCAAATAACATCTGCTCTTTCTTATAAATCTAGTTTTAAGAGACAACAGTATATTAAAACTGCAACAGAGACCTTTCAAACCAATCTGTTCCACTTTTCCGTTAGCTGCCTTTTTTATTGTATTTCACTCAGTTACACATACAATTGACTGGTTCACATCAACTGAGCTATTGAAACAGATATCTGCGGAATGCAACCCGGATGTGCTACTCTCTACATTAACATTGAACATGTAAGGAAATTCAGAACCATTAGTTGTTAAGTTTCCAAAGGAAAGGTGAAATATGTGAATCAACGTGATTTACATGGGTTTGAATATATTTTGGAGAAGATATTTATTCTATATGTTTTGTACACCTTAAAACTTTGGAAGCTAAATACTCATCCTTGGCACCAATGCTCACCTTTTCTAACCATGTTCTCTTTATGCCTGAGTCTTTCTCTGCAGAATGTGGCATTTCTACTGACCTCAAAGCAAGTTCTAAACCCTGATGTGTCGTTCAGTCTGGGGAAGGAGAGGCAGTTTTCAATAGAACTCTTTTCTTATAGGTTTCATCATAAACATATTTTATTTCAAACTCAATCAATATTTAAGGCCAGGAGAGAAAAATTCCCAGATAAACTACATCTTAAACTATCTAAACCACGAAAGTGAACACACAAGGAATAGATCTATTTAAGTGCTTTGTCAATATCAGCTTTAGTATTGCCACTGGGCTTTATAAAAATTTTAGGACTTAGTAACTTTTTTTTAACAGAAGCTTTGGAGCTAAATTTAAGTTACTGTTATCAATCCAAGGGCAAACATATTTTTAAAAGTCTGAGATATCATCCAACAAGAGTTTAAGAGTTAGAACATGCCCTCCCCCAGGATGTACATGCAGATTTTCCCATTCCCCCTTTTGAATTCCCTACAAGATATAGTCATTGTGTCTTACTGCCGACCAAAACTCTTCCTGAGCTGCTTTAATCATATTTCCTTTGGCATAGAGCAACCCTGAAAAGGATATGGGATGAATAAAAAAACATTCGTGAGTTTTTACAAAGTAAACCCATGGGTTTGTTTTAAAAACAAACACTAAATGTTGTTTCAGGAAAGTCTTGCCATTTCAGTAGAAGTTGTAAAGGAAAAATTTTTGACATCACTATCACATGTTGGGTTTATAGCGCCCTCTCCAAACATAGTCTTTCTTATTTTCTCCTTTTAAGGAAAAAGATGGATGTGTGTGTGAGTGTGTGTAAATATACATAAATGTATAAGTGTATGTTTAAAATTCACTTAACAAAAAGAAGTATGAAACACAAACACCAAGCAAATATATATGGATTAAATTAAAGTTTAGAAAAATAGTTCCCAGGGTTTTCAAGACTCTAAAAAAAATTCCTAACCCTAACGGAAAACAAGATTAGCGCCACAATGTCCCATTGAGTTTCTTAGAAAAGCATAGTGAAATACATAATATATAAAGGGAAAGTGTGGAAATGGGTCAGTTAGTTTGAGGAGCCTGATAGGAAATTTTATCATACAGTTAAGTATTCAGGAACTACAAATTAATTTACTACAAAGAAAAATCTTATAATGAAAGATCACCTAAAATACTCATTTACCAGTTCTAATGAACTGGAATGGCCATGAACTAGAGTTTAGAAATTTTCTTCACACAAAAATGGCCATGAACTAGACTTTAAAGTTTTTCTTCATAGAAAAAGTTTAGAGATTTTCTTCTGGAATTTTGCATCCTCACTATTTCTTATTAAATCTGTATGATAGCACTCAAGTTATCTTTTCTTCCAAAAAGTGTTAACTGATTCTTAGTCCCCCCCCCTTTCTATCTGTCTCTCTACCACCCAGTATATGCCTTCATCATTGTATTTCTCGACATATAATATAATTTTTGGCTTAACTTTTTTCACGAGACTACAAGTATGTTGAAAGCATAGGTATATCTCCTCTATTTTTGTATATCCAGTGGATAAACATAGTACTGCTTCATTTGTTATTTTTTTTGAATGAATGCATGAGTAGAAATGTCTGGGAAAGATAATACCTTCTAGTTCTATCCATGTTGATGCAAATGGTAAGTATTCATCCTTTCTGATGGCTGAGTAATATCCTAGTGTGTGTGTGCATGTATGTATATATATATGCATATATATATACCACATCTTCTTTATCCATTCATCTGTCAGTGGACATCTCAGTTATTTCCACAGTTTGGCTATTGTGGACATGGCTGCTATGAATATTGGGGTGCAGGTGCCCCTTCAGATCACTATATTTGTATCTTTGGGGTAAATAACCAGTAGTGCAATTGCTGGGTTGTAGGGTAACTCTATTTTTAACTTCTTGAATAATCTCCATACTATTTTCCAGAATGGCTGTACCAGCTTGCATTCCCACATTGTAAGAGGGTTCCCCTTTCTCTGCATCCTTGCCAACATTTGTTGTTTCCTGTCTAGTTAATTAGCCGTTCTCACTGGTGTAAAATGGTATCTCACTGTGGTTTTGATTTGTATTTCCCTGATGACAAGTGATGCGGAGCATTTTTTCATGTGCCTGTTGGCCATTTGTATGTCTTCTTTGAAGAAGTGTCTGTTAAAGTCTTTTGCCCATTTCTTGACTGGATTATTTGGGTTTTGAGTGTTCAGTTTGATAAGTTCTTTATATATCTTGGATACTAGCCCTTTATCCCTTTATCCCTTTATTTGCAATTATCTTCTCCCATCCCATAAATTGCCTTTTAGTTTGGTTAACTGTTTCCTTTGCTGTGCAGAAGCTTTTTATCGTGATGAAATCCCAGTAATACATTTTTTCTTTTGTTTCCCTTGTCTGTGGAGATGTATCTAGCAAGAAGTTGCTGTGGCCAAGGTCGAAGAGGTTGCTGCCTATGTTCTCATCTAGGATTTTGATGGATTCCTTTCTCACATTTAAGTCTTTCATTAAGTTTGAGCTTATCTTTGTGTATGGTATAAGAAAATGGCCCAGTTTCATTCTTCTACATGTGGCTGTCCAGTTTTCCCAGGACCATTTATTGAAGGGACTGTCTTTTTCTCATTGGATATTTTTTCCTGCTTTGTCAAAGATGAGTTGACCATAGAGTTGAGGGTCCATTTCTGGGTTCTCTATTCTGTTTCATTGACCTACATGTCTGTTTTTGTGCCAGTACCATACTGTCTTGATGATTAGAGCTTTGTACCACAGCTTGAAGTCAGGCATTGTGATACCACCAGCTTTGGTTTTCTTTTTCAACATTCCTCTGGCTATTCAGGGTCTTTTCTGGTTCCATACAAATTTTTAAATTATTTGTTCCAGCTCCATTAAAAATGTCAGTGGTATTTTGATAGGGAATGCATCAAATGTGTAGATTGCTCTGGGTAGCATAGACATTTTAACAATATTTATTCTTCCAACCCATGGGCATGGAATGTTTTTCCACCTCTTTATATCTTCCTCAATTTCTTTCATAAGTGTTCTATAGTTTTTAGAGTACAGATCCTTTTTACCTCTTTGGTTAGATTTATTCCTAGGTATCTTATGGTTTTGGTGCAATTATAAATGGGATCAATTCCTTAATTTATCTTTCTTCAGTCCCATTGTTAGTGTATAGAAATGCAACTGATTTCTGTGCATTGATTTTATATCCTGCCATGTTAATGAATTCCTGTAAGAATTCTAGCAATTTTGGGGTACTAAACCAAGCAGGAGAAGAGAAATAATAAAGATTAGAGCAAAACTCAATGAAATAGAAACCAGAAAAACAGGAAAAAAGATCAATGAAACTATAAGCTGGTTCTTTGAAAGAGTTAAGATCAATAAACCCCTCATCAGCGTTATCAAAAAGAAAAGATAAAGGACCCAAATTAATAAAATCATGAATGTAAAAGGAGAAATCATAACCAATGCCAAGGAAATACAAACAATTTTGAGAACATATTATGAACAACTATATGCCAACAAATTAGGCAATCTGGAAGAAATGGATGCATTCCTGGAAACTTATAAACTACCAAAATTGAAACAGGAAGAAATAGAAAACCTGAAAAAAAAACATAACCAGCAGGGAAATTGAACCAGTAATCATAAATCTCCTGACAAACAAGAGTCCAGGGCCAGATGGCTTCCCAGGAGAATTCTACCAAACATTTAAAAAGGAAATAATACTTATTTGTCTGAAGCTATTTCAAAAAATAGAAATGAAAGGAAAGCTTCCAAACTCATTCTATGAGGCCAGAATTACCTTGATCCCCAAACCAGACAAAGACCCCATCAACAGGAGAATTACAGACCAATATCCCTGATGAACATGGGATGAACATGCCAAAATCCTTACGAAGATACTAGTCAATAGGATCCAACAATACATTAAGAGGATTATTCACCATGACCAAGGGGGATTTAATCCAGGGCTGCAAGCATGGTTCAACATTTGCAAATCAATCAATGATACATCACATTAATAAAAGAAAGGACAAGAACCATATGATCCTCTTAATTGATGCAGAAAAAGCATTTGACAAAATACAGCATCCTTTCTTGATTAAAACTCACCACAATAGGGGCACTGGGGTGGCTCATTTGGTTGGCCATCTGCCTTTGGCTCAGGTCAAGATCCCAGGGTCCTGGGATGGAGCCCCATGTTGGGCTCCCTGCTTAGCTAGGAGCCTGCTTCTTCTTCTCCCTCCACCTCTGCCCTTGCTTGTGCTCTCTTTCTCTGTCTCAAATAATAAATAAAATCTTAAAAATAAAAACAACTTTCCACCATGTAGGGATAGAAGGAACATACCTCAATATCATAAAAACCATCTATGAAAAGCCCATAGTAAATGTCATTCTCAATGAGGAAAAACTGAGAGCTTTTTCCCTAAGGTCAGGAACATGACAGAGATGCCCATTCTCACCACTGTTGTTCAACATAGTACTAGAAGTCCTAGCCTCAGCAATTAGACAACAAAACAAATTAAAAAGCATTCAAATTGGCAAAGAAAAAATCAAACTCTCACTCTTTGCAGATGACATGATACTTTCTGTGAAAAACCCAAAAGACTCCACGCCAAAATAGCTTTACATTCTTAACCTCCATGCTGCTGTTTCTTGTATATCCCTTTGTCATCAGAAATTTCTGCAGGGAGCCTGCTTCTCCCTCTCCCTGTGCTGTTCTCCCTGCTTGTGCTCTCTCTCTCTCTCTCTCTCTCTCTCTCTCAAATAAACAAATAAATAAATAATCTTTTTTTAAAAAACACATATTTATTGGTGTGTATACATTTAACACATTGTTCCATACTGTGCATCAAATTTTCTGCCAGAATCACCTAGAATTACCCACCCTTATCTCCTTTTCCTATTTACCAAAGCATATGGAAAACAAAATGGGAAGGCAAGTCATATCAGAATCACCTAATCTTTCATCAACAGAGATTAAAGTATCGTATATATAACATGTTAGATTAATGAAGTACTTAAAGTGTGCTTATATTTATACTACATGTGCTCAGAACATTCACATGCTTGTATTTAGGAATTTTGTGCGGGATATTGCTTGATATGCGATATATGGGATGAGGTAGAAAAATTAAAAAGAATCTGGGATAATAAAATTATATGAACTAAAGGGGCATTATGGAGTGGCTATAGGAACTAAAAACAGTAATATTTTGGGTTTTTTTAATCACTGATGAATAGTAATATTTGAAGATAAGGAAATTATCTTCATTTAAACAAGTTTTATAGACTTTTCACTACAGTCTCAATTTCATCCTCCTTCAAAAAGTAAGTTCATGGAACACTAACTATGATACAGTTATTTTAATTTAAAAGCAGCAAATTTGAAGTTATTACCCCAATGTGTTAATAAGGAAACTAAGATATTGAGGAATATGCAAAAAGACATAAAATTAAGGCAAGGCAGAAGGAACTGATTCAAGCCTAGAGTTGAATGAGCAGGCTTTGTTCAGAAATGTTTGGTTCAAATCTCAACCCTGCTATTTAACCATTCTCTGACATTTGGCAAGTTACCTGCACTCTCTATGCATTAGTTCCTAATCTGTACAATGAAGTTATTGATGCCTATCTAAAGAATTGCTGTAGATATTAGAGATGAAACATGGAGAATATCCAGCACAGTGTCTCGCATGTAGTTGGGACATAGGTATGCAAGTATTTTCTCACTCTTACTAAACTCACACATTTCATGGAAAGGGCATTAGAACCCACATTTGGGGGGCATAAATTCAGAACTTGTTTCAGAAGACTAGTTATATCTTTAATTAATCAACATATGAGATACTTCAAAAGCATCTGATGTCTAATCTAACATATTTTGTATCTTTAGTTGCCTTGTTCTCTCAATACTTATTGACCAGAGGAATCTTCCTATAGTACCAGAGAAATCTTCCTTCTGGCCTTTTGCCTGGATCATGTTATTAATTGTCTCAAGAAAGCACCATATTTAAAGCCCCTCACAACCTGGACTCCATCTACTTTCCAAATTCATCTGCTTCTATCACTGGGGCTACAACTTTGGAAAGGTCTGGTCTTTATTCTGCCTTCACTTTTACTTATCAATTGCCTTGCCCTTACGTGGTAATCTCTCTTTTTATTCATTTCAAATTTTCATCTAATCTTCCAGGATCCTAAAGCCTTTCTTTCCCTGTAACTTGAAGTGTGTAGGACGTAGCTTCTCTGAACCTTTGAACTATGGACAATGCCTTTTCCTCTTCTTGTTTGGCATTTACATAGAACTTTAAATTGTAGACATTTTTATTCTTAACTCACTCTCCATGGTTAATTAAAGCCTGTTAAACACAGGAACTCTTTTATTGTCTTACTCATTTCTTGTCAGCTCTTCCACTTCATATATAATACCTTACACACAGCTGGTGCTTAGCCAATATTTGTTGGACATAATTAAATTAAGAGCTTAAAGGTTTTCATACCTGGGCTGCGGGAACTCTATTTCTGAAACGACGTTAATCTTCCAGGTAATTTCTATAAGAGCAAAAGTAACTTTCAAGAAAATGATGAAGAACAACTGATGGATAAAAGAGTTAAACTTTCTGGAAGTAGTGACAGCATTCATTTGCTTCACCAGCCAAGACAGACTCAACAATGCAATTAAGAGCTATTGAAGTGAGCTGGAAGCCTTGGTGAAACAACATTGCAGAATATCTCACAGTGGCTCTAAGTCACCACAGCACAGTGGGTTAAAGCATTTTCCACTTGGAATCCAAGGCAACTTAAAAGGGTTATTGATTTTTTCCCTCTACTTATAAATGAGACTCACATATTAGGAGTGAGAACTGCAGACACAACATAATGACCTTTCTACTTGGCTTCTTTTTCCCAACATAAACAGAATCACTTTCAACAGTTAAGAGGATATTAAGCAGTAAATCTTGTAATTATGTGTGTGACTGTCTGTACCTTGAGAGCAAAAATTAGCCCACATTTTTAATTTTAAAAATATCAGTTCTGTTCACTTAGCATTAGAAATCTCAACATGTAATTGTGTGTTTCTTTTCCTGCACTGGTGTTGAAAAGTCCTATGTTTGTTCACACCTCAGCACTAATACACAAATTTAGCTTGAAACAATCAGTTTATTGAAGACATAAGACCTTGCATGACCTTGCTTTCGATGTAAGATTTAATATAAACTTATTGATTCCTGCCATGTTATCTTAAGAGAAAGATTCTAAAATATCAAACAATGGGGGAGCCCTTACTCAAAATGTCTCAAAACAAAAGCTAAGAGGTTGATAGCTATTAAAATCAGATTTGTTTTGTACCTGTTGGATTTATTTCACCATCATTAATTTAATTAGGGACTTTCTGAAAACAAGTTGAGATTTGATGGATTTCCCTTTTTTTTTTTTTTTTGCCTATTTCCTTTATCAGAGATTCAAAATAACTATTTTCTCTAACTTTTCACTTTCAGGCATTATATATTTAAACCATTTGTTTATTTCAGGAGGTTTTTTCTTTGGTGTTTTTCGTTATTGTTGTTTTCTTTCCTGGGTATGCAGTGAGATCTATTACCTCTGTAACACTAGAATGGCAACATGCTCTAATTCACTTCAGGTAATCACAGACATTTTTATGATTTTAAGGGTACTGGGTAGATACTTATCTATCTAAAAATACTCACACCCCCTACATGCATCTATAGTGCCCGTTGTTATGTCTGAAGTTCTCCCATTGAAAATCTATTCAGTTCAGCTCAGTTTGTTCAGCAACAAATACGTGTTTCACAGATTATTGAGAGTCATTCTGTTAGATACTGGAGTGACAAAGATAACAACATTATGCAATTTAAGCAACACTAATTGTATGCAGGGCACAGAGCTAAGTGTTTTGTATCTATTCTCTCATTTCATCCTTACAACATCACTATGTGGTATTATAACCCTCATTTTCCATATAAAGAAAGTGAGGTTCACAGAGTTAAGCACATAGCTGAGGTCACAGAGCCTATTAGTGCCAAAAATGAACAAGTTTTTCTGATTCCAACTGTTTTGGGTCCACCTGAAATCCTATGAATAAGAAAGTACTCTAGATGATTAAGAGAAAGAAAATGAAATTCCCTTTCCTCTTAAGCATTTGAAAAAGTTTTCGATTTTGGCAAGGATTTCATTTTTAGAAGATAAGAGGTTCAGAGAATGTTTTTAACTTTCTCAGCTTATAAACTTAATGTGTCAGTTAACAATTCGTAATGTCTGAGCTTCAAATCCACTTTTCACTGACTGTTGTTCAGTAATAGAAATAGACCCTGTGTATTAGTTTGCTAGGGCTGCCATAACAAATACCACAAACTGGGTTGCTTAAACAATAGAAACTCATTTTCTCATAATTCTGGAGGACAGAAGTCTGAGATAAAGTGTCAGCAGAGTTGGCTTCCTTCTGAGGCTTCTCTCCTTGGCTTGTAGATGGTCATCTTCTCGTTTTGCCTTCACATCTTCCTTTTGTACATGTCTGTATCCTAATCTCCTCTTCTTATAAGAACACCAGAAATGCTGGATTTGGGCCCACCCTAATGACCTCATTTAACATTAAATACCTATTTAAAGACCCTATCTTCAAATACAATCGCTTCTAAGGTACTAGGGCTTAGAACTTCAACAGATGAATTTAGGAAAGCACAATTCCACCCATAGTACCCTGTACATATTTCTTCTTTGCAGGCTGCATTGTATTAAGCTTTTTCCGTAAAAGGTGCTGATGGCACACTGGAGGGGGAGAGGTTTCTCCTGGTTTAGATGTATACCTCTAAACAGGCTCCTATAGCATATGCAGCACAGCCTCTGTGGTACCAGACTCCTGCAGCACGTGTGGCTTCTACAGCACGTGGTTCCAACAGCACCCACCAGGCAACAACACATGCAGTTCCCTATTGACAGCTTCTTCTTTGGGGGCTTTGTAGTGAAGAGTGACTAGTATGACAGCTGCGGCAAACAGCTTCTCCAGCATCCTCTTGGGTGGCTGCACAGCCAAATGCTGCTAACCCAGGGCTTCTGTCAGAGAAGGTCAATGGAAAGAAGTGACCTCCAGTTGACCCTTGAGTTGGACCTGGGTAATCGGAGGCTCCTCATCCCCCTCCCTTGTTGTTGGAATATGAGTTCTACTTGCCTTTCCTACTCCGAGAGGCTGCTCCAAGGACACATAATTATGTAGTATTGAGAACATCTGCATGATATACATGACTGAACCCAGTAAAGGCCTCTTTATAAGCTTTTAAGATTTGGCAGGCAGGCTTGGGGAGCCATTCATCTTACTGCCACTCAAGAAAAGTCTCATATGTAAGTTCCCTTTTCTTATTAAAACTGCCACCTACCAACCTGGAGTGACCTGCCTCTTTCTTCAGTTTCTTCCTGCCCTGCTGTAGGCGGGCCAGTTTCAGGTTATACCAGGGAAGCCACTAAGAGGGTTGTGAACCAACAATTTCCCCATAAAAGGTTTTGCTAAGCATACCCAAGGAGCAGCTTCATAGAGAGTTCTCAGGTGTAGCATATCCCCAGGGCAGCTTCCCCCAGAACCCTACAGAATGACTTCCCAGCCAACACTGCCAACATGGTAATTCCCTGTGATGGCTTCTCCTGGAATCCTTCCAGAACACTCCTGGATGGCTCTGCAGCCTCAGCAAATATTCCCCTCATTCAGTGAACTATGGCTGCACTCTCTCCAATGAAGTTTGGATCTCAGTCCTGGGGTAGGAGGGGTCTTTAGATTTTTTTCCTTCCTTGGGTATTCTTTCTTATCCTTATGGATAGTAGCTGCTTCCTGTACCTGCCATTCCTCTTCCCTTTACAGTATTTTACTCCTCAGTAGTCAATCTCCTGTTATTTCAATCCCCTATTAATAATTCTTTATTATAATTGTCAAATTATTTTGTGGTTTCTGACTCCTGGTTATACCCAAACTGATAATACTGGTAAATGGCAGAGCCAATACTCAGATAATCCTATAAGAAAGAAAAATGTATAGACGCTCTAAAGTTGGCAAGGAATCTGTAAAATTGTCATTCTTTTCTCAGGATAAGATCATCCATATAGAACATTCCCTTATGTCTCCAGTAAACATAGAAAATATAGAGGAAAAAAAAGCAATCTATTCTTACAACAAATTTGTAAACAATCTAAGAAGTAACCTATGATAGAACACATAAGATCATTACAGAAGAATTTTAAATAAAAGATGGAAATATGACATTAATAGAGAAATAATATGTTTATTAATAATATTAATAAAAATTTTAAGGAATTTAATACTCCACAGATTAAATTCAATAAAATTCCATATGGAATCTCAGAAGAATTTTAGAGGAATTTGGGAAAATTATATTGAAATAAAAAAATAAGGTTTGGCAAAGTGTTTAATCATCTTTGAAAAACTAAAACAATGAGTAAAGACAGATTTTAAAATATATTGATAAAACTGAAATCCAAAGCAATTAAATAATATGATATTGTATAACAGATAAACAGACCACTGAAATAGAATATGGAAGCCAGAGATAAAACCATGTACATACAGGAAATTGATGCATGGTAAAAGTAAACTACAAAGCAAGAACAGAATACATTTTATGTAGATAATTTTGGGAGAGCTGTCATACTCTAAAGAGAAAATAAAACTGAATTCATGCCTTATACTATGTACAAAGAAAAAATCAGCATTATTAACCTACATGTAAACGGTAAATTTATAGATCCAATAGGTGAAAATGTAGAATACCTTTGTGACCTATTGCTGAAGAAAGATTTCAAGAAGCACAAATGATAAAGAAAGCATGATTGACCATATTGAAATTTAAATTTTCTATTCAAAAAAGGCCATTATATATGAAGTTAAATACACATAGACTGGGGAAAATATTTGCAATATCTGTAACTGACAATATTTCAGCTATTAAATATACCAAGAGCTCCTGAAAAACAAACAAAATGATAGAAAACCCAAAAGAAATTAGAGACAAGAGGTATAAATAGGAAATTCATAGGAGGAAATGTCTAAGCATACTACAAGATGCTCAAAATCACTAATAATCATAAAAATGAAAATTAAAAGAACATTAACATGCCACTTCATATCTATCAAAATGGCAATAATTAGAAACCTCATTAATACCTTGGTAATACCAACTATCCTCAAGGATATGAGGAGATAAGAATTTTTATATACAATGGGTGGGAATATAAAATGACAACTATTGTCAAAGCAAACTGGATTTTTTTTAATTATGTTTTTGAGCTATGATACAATGATCCTATTCTTAGCTAAATATACAAAAAAAAAATCATTGGGCAAGCCTGTAAGAGGACATATACAAAGATTTTCACCTAGAAATTGTTTGCATCAATAGGAAATTAGAGGTAAAGTAGGTGTTTAGTTTATCTAACTAGTTGTTAATCTAAACTACTTGTTTTATTTATCACTAATTAAATTATGGTACATGTATACTTGAGAACAACATGCAGCAGGTAGAAGCAACACATTCAGCAATACAAAGAGATCTTAAAATTATAGACTTGAATGAATATAGTAAAAACTGAAAGAGATTATAGTGAAAATTTATAAACAAAGACTTTTTAAAGAATAAATGCATTGTCAGAATATATAAAACTTGTGAAAATGAATGCCTTTAAAACATTGTAATCAAATAGTATGGTACTGGCATAAAGACAAATAAACCATTGGAATCAAATAGAAAGCCCAGAAATAAACACTTCAATAGGGAAAAGACAGTCAACAAATGGTATTGGGAAAACTGAATAACCACATCAGAAGCTGAACCTTTACTTTACACACATACAGAAATTAACTCAAAATGGATTAAAGACCTAATGACCTAAATGTAAGACCTAAAACTATAAAACTCATAAAATAAAAAAAAAGGAAAATGTCATAACATTGGATATGGCACTGGTTTCTTGAATATGACACCAAAAATACAGGCAGAAAAAGCAAAAATAGACAAGCGATGCTATATGCAACTTAAAAATTTATACACCAAAGGACGCTACAGAGTAAAAAAGCAATCAATGGAATGGGAAAAATTATTTGGAAATCATATATCTGATAAGGAGTTAATATCCAGAATATATAAAGAAGTCCTATAACTCAACAACAAAAAAAAATAAAGTAACCCAGTTTAAAAATGGGAAAAGGACATTTCTCCAAAGATGATATACAAATGGCCAACAAGCACAAGAAAAGATGTTGAATTTCACTAATAATTAGAGAAATGCAAATCAAAACCACAATGAGATAATACCTCACACTATTAGGATGATAGATAGATAGATAGATAGATAGATAGATAGATAGATAGATAGATAATAGATAGATAGATAGATAGATAGATAGATAGATAGATGATAGATAGATAGATGATAGATAATAAAAAGTGTTGGTGAAGACATAGAGAAGTTGAATCCCTTTGCGCTATTGATGGAATTGTAAAATAGTGTAATTGCTATAGAAAAGAGTATGGAGGGACGCCTGGGTGGTTCAGTGGTTGGATGCCTGCCTTTGGCTCAGGTCGTGATCCCGGGATCCGAGACTGAGTCCCGCATTAGGCTCCCTGCGAGGAGCCTGCTTCTCCCTCTACCTATGTCTTTGCCTCTCTCTCTCAGTCTGTGTTTCTCATGAATAAATAAGTAAGACTTTAAGAAAAAAAAAGAAAAAGAAAATAGTATGGAGATTTGGCAAAAAGTCAAAACAAAATTACTATATGACCAACAATCCCACTTCTGGATATATATTCAAAAAAAACTATATCAAGGTATCTAAGGAGTATTTGCATTATGATGTTCACAGCAGCACTATTCAAAATAACCAAGAGGAAAAAGCAATCAAACTGTCCACCAGTGGATGAATAGGCAAACAAAATGCAGTATATACATGTCCTAGGATATTATTCAGTCTTTAAAAGGAATAAAATCCTGTCACATGCTACAACATGGGTAAGCCTTGAAGATATTATGCTAAGTGAAATAAGCCAGTCACAAAACACAAAAACTATATGATTCCACTTATAAGGTACTTAAAGTAGTCAAACTCATAGAAAAAAGAAAAAAGAAAAGTAGAATGGTCATTACCAGGAGCTAGGGAGAGAAGGATAGGGAAGTTATAATTTAATGGGCATCAAGTTTCAAATGGCAAGATAAAAGTCCTGGAGATCTGTTAGACAACTATATGGATATACTTAACACTACTGAGCTAGACACTTAAAAAAAAAATGGTTGCAATGGGGGCAGAACACCTGGGTGGCCCAGTTGTTTGAGCAGTTGACTCTTGGTTTGGACTCAGGTCATGATTTCAGGGTCCTGGGAGGGGGCCCTGTGTCTTTGGGCTCGGCGCCCAGTGAGGAATCTGTCTGCTGGGAGGGAGGGCTTCTCTCTCTTCCTCTCCCTCTCCCCCTCCCATCACTCAGGCATGTGTGCTTTCTCTAAAATAAATAGATAAATCTTTTTAAAAAGTGGCCATGATGGTAAATTCTATGTTCTGGTTTTTACCACAATAAAAGGGGAGGCAAAGCACAGAAACACAATGAAAAGAAAGAAATGAATAATAAAAAGCAGTTCCTCACACAAAATAATGGTTATAAACTTAGTGACTCATTTACTTTCTCTACAAAAATTTCACCCAAAAAAGTGCAATGAAATAAAATAAAACAAAATAAAATAAAAGGCTATAGGAATGAATATGATCACTTAGAGATTTTTAACTGGAGGGAAAACAGTTGATCACAATGAGAAACGGAGTAGAGAAGGAATAGCCAGAAAAGGTACTAAAAAGAAATGAACAGAAAAAGTAGAAGGAAAATTGTGGATGTATGATGTAAACTAAAGAACAGGAGTAAGCAAAAGTATAGTCTATGAGTCAAACCTGACCTTCTTCCACTTCCTGCCTCCAAACTCTCACCCTGCTTGATTTTGCACAACCCCTAAACCCCTAAGGTAAAAATGGTTTTCATGGTACAATAACAATGTTGAACAGCTGTAACACAGACTGTATTTTAGGCTATATTATCTGGCCCTTTATAGAAAACGCTGATGATCCCATAAATAAAGAATGATTTTAAGAAAGGAACGTGTGAGCTATATCAAATGCTATTGTGAAGTGGGATAAAATGAGAACAAAAATATGACCATTGGGAAAAAAATATGACCATTGGTTGTCTGGTATTCTGGGTCTATTGAATGTGTTACATCACTAAATTGCAGATGTGTAAAAATCTAACCTCTTTCCCCCTAAAACTGAATTTTACCAACTCTTAAACTACCCTTCTCAAATTCAAGATATAATCAGTCACATTTCCATCGTGTCTCCCACAGACTCTTTTGAGTAAATATTCAATCCATATTAGAATCCTCAGATTCTCCCCACCTAAGGGTGATTTAAGCTCCCGACAGATTACTTATCATTCTAAAACTGAGGAGAAAGACTACCTGGTCCACAAGTCTCCTCCACTGACCTCCACCAAGATATATATTCTTCACAAATTTTGGTAGTTGACATTCACTTTCTGGTATGCTTTCTACCCTTCAGGTATGAGGGTGATGGTAGGCATACTCTATCTTCATCACACCAATTATGTATGTCAGGTTAAGTCTTTTAGGTCCTCACAATCCCTATTTAACCCTTCTCAGTTGGGCACTTGGAAACTGTGGCATCACATACCACACTGGATAAGCAATACTCTGGGACTGTTTGCTCATCTACTAACATTCTGCTATTCAAGAAATTTCTCTGAAGGCCTGATTCACATCAGGCATACCAAGGAAGCAAGCCACAAGCCCTTTATAATTTTGTTCTAACAAAACTTAACAAAAATGTAGAGGAAATGCCGGTCTGAGCTTGAGACTTGCTTAAAGACATTCCCCAAGATCTGATTCTTCCTTTCTCCCCACAATTCTGAAGCTTCTTTCAATCTTAGCATCTCTTCCAGTGGAGGAAAAACTGATTCTTACAAATATTTTATTCATTTAAAAATTCTATTTAATATGGCAAAATAAGGAATGAGAGGTGACATTATAGCATATTCTACACATATTTTAAAAAATGAGTGAATATTATTTTAAAAACTTAATGCCATAAACTCAACAACTTAGATGAAATGGACAAGTTCCTTAAAAGACACACACTGCCAAAACTCTCCCAAGAAGAAACAGATAAACCTAGATAGTTCTGTATATTAAATAAGGTGAATTCTTAGTAAACAGTCTTCTCCCAAAGAAAAATCTACTTCTAGATATCTTCACTGGTAAATTCTATCCTACAATTAAAAAGGAATCAACACCAATTCTCATAAACTCTTCTAGAAAACTGAAGATATAATACACCTAAGCTTATTCTGTAAAATCAAGATTACTCAGATACCAAAACTAAACAAAGACATTGTAAGATTTTTTAAATGCAAAAGAATATAACCTCCATAAACATGGATACAAATATCCTAAACAAAATTTTAGCAAATCAAATCCAATTGTACATGAAGATGATAATACATCATGATCAAGTTGTGTTTACCCCTGCAATGCAAGGTTGGTTTTATATTTTTTTAAAAATCAACCCCATATAATTTACCACATTAACAATCTTAAAAAAAAACCATATGACCATTTTTATTGATGCGGAAAAAGCATTTGATAAATTTCAACATCTATTCTGACAAAAACTATTCATACTAGTAATGGAAGGGAACTTCCTCAAATTGATAAAAGGCATCTATGAAAAACCACAGCAAGAATGAGGGATAGGCAAAAGAGTGAAGGAGACTGGGAGATGCAGGCTTCCAGTAATGGAATGTATAATTCATGGGAATAAAAGGCACAGCACTGTCAATGGTACTGTAAAAATATTATAAGTTGACAGGTGGTAGCTACACTTGCAATGAGTATAGCATAATGTATAGAGTTGTCAAACTACTATGTTGTACACTTGAAATGAATGTAATACTGCATGTTAATTGTTCCATAAAAAATAAATAAAAGTTATAGTGTATAAAAAAAAACTACAGCTAACATCATACTTCATGGTAGAGTCAGATTAGGAGCAGAATGGAAATTGTTATTGATGTCAGGTTAAAAACGAAGACTTTATTCAATAGACCAGAGAGATGGTAAATTGATTTCAGCTCTAATGCCAATTCTGATCAACTATACTAACAAGGATTCTCCAAGACCAAATTCAGATTTCATAAGAAAGGGAGGTTTGATTAAAGAGCAATATGAGGAGCACCTGGATGGCTCAGTTGGTTGAGCATCTGCCTTCAGCTCAGGACATGATCCCAGGTTCCCAGCCCCACAATGGGCTTCCAGCTCAGTAGGATGCCTGCTTCTCCCTCTCCCTCTGCCACTCCCTCTGCTTGTGCTCTATCTCTGTGTCAAATAAATAAATAAAATCTTTAAAAAGAGAGAGAGAGAGAAAGCAATGTGAGATGGTTTGTGATATTATTATCACTACCAACAATGGGAAGTCACTATTAGTGAAAATGGGATAGATAATCTAAAAGTTTTAGATATCTAAAACTGAAAAGTTTTAGATAATCTAAAACTTGAAAGGACACAAAATTTTAAATTCATGTTTTGGAAAGAACATACTGATGAGAGAATGCAGAATAACTCATATAAGAGATCAAATAGAAGCTATGTATTGTATAATATATGCAATACTGGGGTACTTTTTTAAGAATTTAAAAAGAGAAATATAAGATTACTTATGTCTATAAAGATCAGAGAAGAGATATGCCAAACCATACTAAAGAACCAGATGATCCTTAGACTAAGACTTCACAGGAATTGAATAATAGGTTTTGCCATAGCTAAAGAAATAATTATTATTAATCAGAAGGGAGGTGGCTATTATTATAATTATAGAAAGTGGAATGCCAACAACAACAACAAAAAGAATTATCAATCTATCTACAGCACTCTTCAAGGAAAAGAATGTCCTGGACCATAAAAGGGTTTGTTTGATACTAGTGCCACTCCATACCTTCTTAACACTAGCCATCAAAATCATCTGACCAACTCATCTTCCTCTGGTTCTATTCCTACCACCAACTTTCTTTTTTTATATATATATTTTTATTGGAGTTCTATATGCCAACATATAGCATGCTCATCCCGTCAAGTGCTCCCCTCAGTGCCCATCACCCAGTCACTCCAACCCCCGCCCAGTTCCCTTTCTGCCACCCCTTGTTTGTTTCCAGAGTTAAGAGTCTCTCATGTTCTGTCACCCTCACTGATATTTCCCACTCATTTTCTCTCCTTTCCCCTTTATTCCCTTTCACTATTCTTTATATTCCCCAAATGAATGCGACTATATAATGTTTGTCCTTCTTTGACTGACTTACTTCACTCAGCATAATACCCTCCAGTTCTATCCACATTGAAGCAAATTACCACCAACTTTCTAATTATCTTTTGGTTTGCATGTGATTTGTCTTCCAAGAGAGTATACTGACTAATGAACTCTGATCTCTGTTCCAAATTTTATTATAAATTTTTAAATTAGCATTAAGTTTTACATATGCATTTATTATGACTTCAGCCAGGCATGCCCCAGAGCCCTCTAACTTCAACATGCATTGACTCACATATTTCTCAGACGACAGAGCTGAGATCCTCACCCTGAACTGCAATAGCTACATGAACTTTCTACCACTTTAGAAACATAAGCTAGGGGCACCTAGGTGGCTCAGTCGTAAGCTTCTGCCTTCAGCTCAGGTCCTGATCCCAAGATCAGCAAGGAGTCTACATATATCAGCTAACTTAAAGGAATTCTGAGAAATAAGATGAAAGCTATACAAAGAAAAAACTGTCTCATGTCCAACTTTGAGGAAAAACAAATTAGAATTTTTCTGATGAGCGGGGGGGTATTGCAGACGGGTATTTATATCATAGGGCCAATAAAACTCACATTCTCAGATTCAATTAGCAATTAGCCCTGCAATTTGAAGTAGAAGCTTAGGATAAACAAAAATACATATGCAAAAGTTATGCCCCACCATGCTAAAGTAAAATTTAATCAACAAATAATGGATGTTACATGGCTGGAATTTCCTCCATTTAGTTTCCAAACTAATTATTCAAATTTCAAATGACCAGTTGAAAATCAGAGAGCTAAATACTCCATCTAGATGTGTCATGAACTGCAAACACTCATGCTGAAAACTGGATTCACAACACATCCATTTAAAAACTATTTTGAGAAGATATTATGTTCAATGAGATAGGTCTTCCCATTCTCTATTCCCTCTTTGAGAAAACATAAATGACAGGACAGCAGACAGACTAAACATTTCTGGTATATATACCCCAAAGTTAGCTACTTCATCACACACTTCTATATATTCTTTATAATTATGGACATTCAGCAAATAATTGCACAGAATAGCTTGTTAACATGGCCTGGTGCCTTCAGACCTTTCTACACCTTCTTGTTTCAAAAGCTTTCTATCTCAGTGTGGTACAATTCCACAGGTCTCTGTAGAATCTCTACACTGCCTCTCCATTAGTGCTAGGATATTAATTGACAAGAGAACCACAAGGTCATAACTATCACTCCCAGGAAGAGTAGACTTTTTTCCCTATAAAAATAAGGTTTTTGTATGACTGATGATACACTGGAAAATCACTGCTTTACCAGGGTATATACCTCTATGAATAGTAAGGATATTTTAAAACTTTGGTTTATACCCAACAATAATAAAATAAAAGATATGTTACTAATGATTTCAAAGCATAATTTCTAAATAGGGCTCCTTTGTTCCTTTCTTACCATTACAACACAACTGTTGTAATGTCCTGACTCTGAACAAGCACATACACACAAATTACATGAATCCTATATTTTACTAAAACCTGAAAAGATTTTGCTCTATTTAAGATCTATAATACTTCACACAATTACATGATGTGCTCCTTCTCTAGCTTAGTTTTTTAACACTTTACCTCAGGGTAAATTGTAATAATAAATATTTACAATATCCTGGCCAAGATTTTAGATAAATAAAACATCAGAAAAAGAAAATGTTAGACCGGTGTCTTAATCTACTTAAACTGCTATAACAAAATACCATAGACCAGGAGGCTTAAAAACAGACATTTACTTCTCACAGATTTAGAGTCTGAGAATCTCAGATTAAGCTGCCAGCAGATTCAATTCATGGAGATGGCCCTTTTCCTAGGTTGTTCTTGCTGTGTCCCCATATGACAGCGATAGCTCTGGTGTCACTTCCTCCTTTATAAGGGCACTAATGCCATCATGGGGGCTTCAGGATATGAATTTTAGAAGACAATTCAGTCCACAGAAGTCTGTTTGTAGTATTCACACAACCTTCTTCAAAATCAATTCAATATTTAAAAAAAATCAATTCAATATTATTGAAAGATTTTTTTAATTGTAATATTTGACAAAGCCAAGTTTATTACAACCTATTTTCCCCTTTACAACTCATTGTTCAATAAGAAATTTAATAATACTAAGAAAACTATCAATGCAGATCAAACTACTAGCAAAAATAATACTGTGAAAATATTTATGAGTGTCCTTTCTTTTGAAAATACATTAAAAACTAGAGTAATTAATTTTGTATATTAAAAATTGTTTTTATCCATCCCTTATGATAGTACTCATAACTTGTAACTACTTATATAAGACATGTTGCCAATAGTAAAAGAGAAATGTACCAAATAGGAATATTACATTATTCAGAGTAAGCTGGGCTGAAATAGCAAATGGACTCTGAATTTCAGCAGCTTAAGAAAATTTAAAGTAAAGAGTGGGCAAAGGACTAGGAATGTATGAACATTTGCATTTCACCAGTCCAGAAGGGTAACTGCATGGTTGAGGTGACTAGAGACTGACCTCAGTCAGTCTTCAATCTGCTTGGTAAACCTCACTATGCTGACTCTAAGACTTGTGTATTTCTGGACACTACCTTCAGAGAGTTCCATCCAGCTTTCACCAAGGTCTCCTCTGCTGTGAAGAATTCCACCACAAAGAATCAATGGCTCTTAACATCCAGCAGAGAATATGCTTAACACCTAGCAGGGAACTGGTATCTGGTATGGAAAAGCTGGCCAAGAACTCAAGGAGGCAGTATTGGAACCATTGGTAGAAAAATATTTAAACTTGATCAGTTGAGAAGATGGCTTATTGCTGAATAATCTGTTTGGTCTTGGAGCATTGTGCTACTATGGCTTAGGAATATACAATTAAATTGGAACTATTGAAAAGGCTGTAATTTGGCCTCAGTACATTAAGGACAGAAATCATTCTACATATATGTACTTCTCCAGAAGTATTGGTTTTACAGTTTTGTCCACCCTGGAAGTGAAGAGAACTCTGCCCATGAACTTCATGATGAAAGGCTCTTGGGTGACAATCAGTGCAACCTTTGCAGCCATAATTGGAACTGGAATACTGGTACAATCAATATTATTTGACGAGAGCCCAGGACCCAAAGCCACTTGCTTAGTTACTATATTCTAGTGTGAAGGGTGCCATAGTGGCTCCTTTCATGATATGGGGCAGTGGGGAGGTTCTTCTCATCAGAGCTGCATAGTACACAGTAGACATCAAAACCCATCCACTGTGGTCATGTGCACACTCAGTGGGAAATTTCCAAACATGACAGCATCCCTGGGAGTGGGGCTGGGTCTTATTTTTGTATCCTCACTAGGATCTATGTTTTTTCCACCTACCACTGTGGATGGTGCCATTCTACTCTGTGGCAATTTATGGTGGATTAGTTCTTTTCAGTGTTTCCTTCTATATGCAGAAAGTAATCCGGTGTTTGGAAATAGTACTAATATATAGAGTTCAAAAATACAGTCCCATCAATTCAATGTTGGGAATCTACATGGATACGTTAAATATATTTATGTGAGTTGCCACTATTCTAGCAACTGGAAGCAACAGAAAAAAGTGAAATGACTCAGCTTTTGACTCTTCCAAATAAGGACACACATTTTCAATTTTCATGTTTGAGTAATTCTAAAATGCTTTGATGAATATGAAAACTAGGTTTGTGTTGTGAGAATTTAACTGTTTTATCTATTTTATTTTATTTTTCTAAGATTTATTTATTTATTCATGAGAGACACAGAAAGAGGCAGAGACACAGGCAGAGGGAGAAGCAGGCTCTGGGACTCAATCCCAGGACCCAGGGATCACAACCTGAGCCGAAGGCAGATGCTCAACCACTAAGCCCCACCCACGTGCCCCTGTTTTACCTATTTTAAAATGTATTTGGTTAAGTAAAAATTAGCAAACTGTGTTTACCTGTATATTTCTGAAATTCAAAATGTTAACAAGTAATAAGTGAAGTACAGGTTTGGTAAAGGGACCAAAGAGAAGTAAAGGTTACCTGCAGTCTTTCTTTGAATACTTAGCACTTGCATAATTGGTGGTGAGCCAGTATGAAGGGTCTGGCTATTTGGAAACAAGCAAGTCACTGCTGTTTTTATAATCATCTGCTAAACCAGTCAAAACCATGGAGCATAAAACAAAGACAACAGTGATTCATTCTCCCACTATTCCTTCACTGTGCTATCTTTGCCACATAGATGTGATCATGTTTGGCTTCTCATTGTTTGACACCATTAGGACAGTCTAGAATGTTCATCATACAGAGAACTCCTGATATATAACACCAATATATTCCTGACATATCGGTAAGTTTTAGTTTTGAACCTTCTAGAACAAAATATCCGCAAAACTCTTGTCAGGACAAAATACTCAGAGCAAGAAAATAGATGCATTTTTAAATATACAAACACTATGTTCATAACTGTCGTTTTCTGCATATTTATTAAGAAATATTTAACAGAATACATGCTTTTCGTCTTTATCTCTTCAAGCTTTGAAGATTTTATCAGGAAAGCCTGTTTGTGACTTCCACTTGAGATTATGAAATCAGTTTTCCTCCTAAGAATTGGTTTCTTGAGTTCCTTCTCAGACTAAGCACTAAAACAGGAAGGCAAAGCTAGTCTTTCTTCATGAACTATATCAATCAAAAATGTAATAGGCAAAATACCTCATTAGAGTTTCCCCTAGCAGATTTTTCCTTCTCTTCTGCATACACTATTAGATTGTGTTTATATTTTTAAATAAATATACCATATTCAGCAAAAGAACTGAGAATAGAGTATCATTTATTTAACGTTCTTTATTGCATCATAATCTGTCATGATCAATTTGTGTTTACAGGGATCACAGAGAGAAATTAAACAGGGATATGATGTTACTAACTCCTCTCTCCATAGTCCTTTAAATATTTCATAGTGGCACTAAGCTGGGCAGTTCCTCTGGGGTTGTACTGTTGCTTCTGATTTTTGCTGAAAATGAGGAAATAGATTCAGGGATATCCCATGAGCCTTCCTACAATGATGGCCTCTTATTTCACAGGTAGGGAAATGAATTTTAGAGTTCCGCCAGTCACAAAATATGCATTCAGTGATTAGGGAAGTGCCTTCCGAGTAGATACATGTACCATGGGGTTCATCAAGAAATGGACTTAGGCCAGAATTCCATTTACATCCTGAATTCCATAAACCCCTACTTTATCCAGAAGACCATAGTGGCATTTTGGGTCACTGGGTAACTGTATAACCTCAGATCTTTATCCAAACAATGCTCATAGTCTAAGAGTTTCTTTTCCTCCAGAACAGTTACCTTGGTAAGTAACTACAGCTACCTGGGGGAACATCTGTATTTCTCTCATAAATTTATATGTTGATATTACAAAGATCTTTCTTAGTGGAATCTGGCCTCTTTTCAAGCAATGAGTATTGGTGTGTGAACTTATATCGGAAAACTGAGTGAGACACTCTAATTTTTCCAATGCAGAGTCTAACTTCAGGCTTTTGTTCATCAGATATTGTATTTCTGTTGTTGTTATTGTTGTTGTTATGAGGAGCCATCCCAGAGGCATATCTAAACAGGTTAGACTTACCAAAGCATTAAAACTTTGCCCCCATGTCAATAGGTTTTTCCTGATACAGATGCAGTGAAACGCTAGGACACCTGCACCCTGATGTTTATAGCAGCAATGTCCACAATAGCCAAACTGTGGAAGGAGCCTCGGTGTCCATCAAAAGATAAATGAATAAAGAAGATGTAGTATATGTATACAATGGAATATTACTCAGCCATTAGAAACGACAAATACCCACCATTTGCTTCAACGTGGATGGAACTGGAGGGTGTTATGCTGAGTGAAATAAGTCAATCGGAAAAGGACAAACATTATATGGTCTCATTCATTTGGGGAATATAAAAATTAGTGAAAGGGAATAAGGGAAAGGAGAGAAAATGAGTGAAAATATCAGTGAAGGTGACAAAACATAAGAGACACCTAACTCTGGGAAATGAACAAGGGGTAGTGGAAGGGGAGGTGGGTGGGGGGTTGGAGTGACTGGGTGATGGGCACTGAGGGGGGCACTTGGCGGGATGAGCACTGAATATTATGCTAAATGTTGGCAAATTGAAGTCCAATAAAAAAAATTTTAATTGGTTTTTCCCTACCCAGGCTTATAATTATCCCTTGAATTCTAACATCCTGAAGATCCTATATACTTTCCTCTGGTTCCTGACAGCATATATGTTAGCCAAATCTTGTGACTTTTTTTGTTTGTGAACTATTCCCTCCCATAGCAAGAATTTTATTTTCTTTTTTTAAGATTTTATTTATTTTTTCAGCAAGAAAGTGAAAGTATGTGTGAGTGGGGGGAGGAACAAAGAGAAAGAGAGGCATGAGAGAGTCTCAAGCAGACTCTGCACTGAGCATGGAGCTTGATGCAGGGCCCAATCTCACAACTCTGGCATCATGACCCGAGCCAAAATCAAGAGTTGGATACTTAACCAATTGAACCACCCAGATGCCCCAAGAATTTTATTTTCTAGTTCAGGCTGTGTTGAGCTCTTAGCATAATATTAAGTAGAGGACACAGGGAATGACAAGAGCAGAAGTTGTGGACTACAAAGCATTGTGTTTTAAGTTGCTAGTGTTGGCTAAGGTTTTCACATGTTCTCCAAACAAGAATAGTCTTTTTTCTCTGAAATGAGATTCTTTGCAAGCTTAGAGAATTTAGGGAAATTTGGCCATGTTTGTCAGTCTTAAGTCTCAGGCTTATAGTCCCCTTTTATGAAGATCTTGTCTCTGACATAGGTAACTGTTAAGGCTACTCTTTATTGGTCTGCTACACTTATAATTAGATGTTGGCACAGTGACAAGAAGTATCCCACAGGCCTACATTGTTTCCTATAAGGGAAAAGAGACCAAGATGAACATCTAATTTCTTCAGCCTTTGACACTGTCTTAGTGGGCCCAATTCTGTCTTGGCTCATGCAGAACAATAAGTGAATTATGGCTCAAACACATGGGGATATCTAGGAACAAATAATAGGAACAAGACTTTTAGATGCCAGCAAGTGCATATCTTAGCACTAGCCCCTTACCCCACCAGTGGCTTTATAAGCCCTGTGTAACTGCTGCCCTATCAGGTCTTTGCCAGCTTTTCCTAACCATGGAGCCTCCCCTGCCCCTGCAGATGCCACAAGATCAAGAGCTCCACCAGCCACCCTGCCCAATAATGGAGGCTGTCAGAAGTCTCTCTCCCACTGGGGAGCCCTGTCAACAGCCTTGCAACTAAGAAACACCCTCAACTAGCTCTTCCTAATCAGAGCCCTGTTAGGGACCTCAGGACCACAAAGCCCTTCTTACTGGCTCTGCCAGCCATGCATTCCCATAAAGAGCCTGGCCCCACTACAAAAGCTTCACTTGACCCAGGAGCCCTACATATCAGCCCTATCAAGGAGCCTCATTCAGTAGCATTGCCCCATGTTGGAACCCCACCAGTATGACTGTTGAGCCCTGTTACTGGTCCTACCCAATTGACAAAACCCCATCAATAGCCTCACTACACTGAATCCCTGCCAGTGGCCTTGCCTAACTGCAAAACCTCTCTATCCAACCCCTCCTGACTGCAGGGGCCCCAGCAACAAGTCTGCCTGACCATGGAACACTGATGGTTGATCTCATTTGACCATCAACACTGGCAACAGATCCTGCACAACTTTGGAATCCAGCAGCAGGCCCCATTTATCTGTCTATGGCCCCAAGTCCAGGTGACTACAGACAGCACAACTGGCTCATCTAGAATCCACGGCTGAGTGATTGGTGAATGCCTTTCTCTGCTAAAGCCAGTCTGTAAAGATCAGAAAAAGTGTCCACATCTTTAAATGTATAGATACCAATCCAAGGATACAAGAATCATGAAGAATCAGGGAAACATGACACCGCTAAAGGAAACTCATAAAACTTCAGTAATTAACCCCAAATATATGGAGATAAATATAAAGTACTTGACATCAAAAAGAAGCTCCATATACTACAAGAGAACGCAGATAACTAGATGAAATCAGGAAAACAATATGGAAACAAAATGAGAAGTTCAACAAATTAGTAGAAACCATAAAAACAAAGAGAAATCCTACAACTAAAGAATACAGTGATTGAACCAAGAAATTCATTACAGGGATTCAACATCAAACGCACTCAAGTAGAAGAAAGAGTTAGTAAACTCAAAAATAAGTCATTTGAAATTATCTTGTCAGAGGAGCAAAAAGAAAGAGTGATAAAGAATGACAACAGCCTATAAAATTTATAGGATACCATCAAAAGACAATATATACATTATGGGAGTCCTAAAAGAAAGAAGTAGAAGAGGACAGAAATACTTTCCAAAAAATAATGGCTAAAAACTCCCCAAATGTGCAGAGGGAAATGGACAACTAGATTCACAAAGCCCAAAAATTTTCAAATAGGTTGAACTTGAAGAGGTCTACACCAAAACACATAACCAAATAATCAAAAATCGAAAATAAAGAGAAAATTCTGCAAACAACAAGAGAAAAGTGACTCATTACATTCAAGAGAATCCCCATGAGACTATTGGAAGATTTCTCAGGAGAAATTTTGCAGACAAGAAAAGAATGGGATGACTTTTTTAAAGAACTGAAAAAAATACCAACCAAGAATACCATACACAGAAAAACTGTCCTTCGAAAATGAAAGAGAGATAAAGCTCTTCCCAGATAACCAAAAACTGAGGTATTTTTTCACCAGTAGAGCTACCTTCCAAGAAGCAGCCTTGCCAGCTCCCATAATTATATGAGCCAATTCCTCAAAATAAATCTCTTTCTATATGCATACATACATCCTATTTGTTGTTTCTCTGGAGAATCCTGACTAACTCAGATGAGATTCTATTTTTATGCTTTTATACTTTTAGAAAAGAAGATATCTCCAACCTCTTAAGACCAAGAACAGGATGATAATTACCTTTTTAACAGTAAATGATCCCACTCCAAAATCCAATCCAGAGTATATGCTCCTAAAGGCCACTCCCAGAACCACCTGTCTTAGCATGGGCTCTCCACAGATCAGTCTTATTTTCTGTTTCCATTCATGAGTCAGTGGACGCTAGGGCTGTTTCCACAATTTGGCTATTGTAGTTAATGCTGCTATAAACATGGGAGTGCATGTAACCCTTTAAATTAGTATTTTTGTACTCTTTGGGTCAATACCTGGTAGTGCAATTGCTGAATTGTAGGATAGTTCTACTTTTTGAGGAACCTCCATACTGTTTTCCAGTGTGGCTGCACCAGTTTGCACTCCCACCAACAGTGCAAGAGGGTTCCCCTTTCTCCATATCCTTGCCAACACCTGTTGTTTCTTGTGTTGTTGATTTTAGCCATTCTGACAGGTGTGAGGTGATATTTCATTGTAGTTTTGATTTATATTTCCCTGATGATCAGTGATGGGGCCAGAGAGTGTTATGCTAAGTGAAATAAGTCAGTCAGAGAAAGACACATACTACATAATTCACTCAAATATGTAATTTAAGAAACAAATGAGCAAAGAGGGGGGAAAAAGAGAAAGGGGCAAACCAAGAAACAGACTCTTAGCTATATAGAACAAACTGATGGTTACCAGAAGGGAGGTGGATGGAGGGATGGGTTAAATACATGATGGGGATTAAGGAAGGCACTTGCTGTGATGAGTACCAGGTGTTGTCTGGAAATGTGGAATCACTGTATTGTACACCTGAAACTAATATAATGCTGTGAACTAAATGGAATTTAAATAAAAACTTAAAAATAAGTTTAAAATAAATTTAAAAATTTTTAAGTCAGATACTTTATGAATGTAAGTTTCTAATTATAATGCCTAGTTTATAATCATCTTGATACTTTTCAGGATAATTAGAGTTTAAATTCTTTCTTTCTTAGGTGTGTGTAGATGGGTGCTTTAATTCTGAAACTACATAATTACAGTTTCCTTAATACTTATGTAAACCTACTTTTAATATTTTTATTCCACTTATCTATTCACTATTAACATTCATAGAAGTCTTCTTTGTAACTATTATATGGACTCATAATTCACTTTTTGACAATCCTCATCAAATTTGTAGCAACATATTAGAACCTTGACCTTATCGACATAATATCTAAAAGGCTTTAGAATTTTATTTTACAAATATTTTCAATACTCAAAGAACAGCACTAAAATCTCAACAGAGATTCCACTATCCCAGTGGGAATAAACCTCTACCAGCTGAAGCTATCTGAATCAAAGTAATTTTCTATATACGTCCCTTCATAAGTAAATACATTATTTTTATACTTCTCTACCAATATTAGAGAAAATACTTGAACTCTGCTGCCTTAACATTACCCTAGGCATGAAACAAGAGAAAATATAATCATAATATCAGCAGTTCTGTTTAAATCTCCTTCAAAGAAGTTTGGATCAGGTCTCACACTGTGTCTGAAAGTAGATATTTATAAATTGCTTTGAATTATATGACACCTTTCTTCTCCCAAGGAGCTTATTCTGATAGCATTTATTCTGTGGCATTTCAAATAATTGATTTGTTTCGGTGTGCATGTCCAGAGGCCCCAAGGACATGGCCATGTTTTTCACAGACCTAATAAGTAAAATTAACTTGGGGCAAAAACCAATGAAGGTAAGCTAATGCAATCTAGCGGGAGGAACAAAGACTCAGCATGTTGTATGTCATTCATCTTAGAGACTATTTTTCTGTGTGCTGCAAAAATATTGAAGATATATAAGTTATTGAATTTTCTATTTCTATTCCTGGCCCTATGCTGACTCAGTAACTGATCATGGGCAAAAAGTCACTAAACTTTTTGCAGCTGCAATATATTTATTTAGTAGAAATTATGTTATTGGTCAGCTGTGATTTAACAGCATTACTTGCCAGACATTATAGTAATGGATGAGGTCATATTGTATATAACTTTAAATTCCTTAGATGGTGAGAAGTAGCAAATCATAGCTCATATCTCTTAGAGGACAAAAGAGACCTCCTGCTGCTATGCCACTCTGGGTCCACCTTAATGTTACTTGACCCATAAAAATTCCTTGGATTCTCTCATGAACCTTTGCCTCAAGAGAACTTTACAATATCGCCTGAATTGAGGCATCAATGATCAAAGATTTTATCTAATTTAATAGAAATTAGAACAGAAAATGGTGCTAAAACTTCCAATTTTTAGTAAACACATGCCATAAGACAGACATTAACTCCGTTCCCTGAATTTACAATATAACTATTTTCTATTCTTTTTTTTTTAAGATTTTATTTATTTATTCATGAGAGACACAGAGAGAGAGAGAGAGAGAGAAAGGCAGAGATACAGGCAGAAGGAGAAGCAGGCTCCATGCAGGGATGTGGGACTTGATCCCAGGTCTCCAGGATCAGGCCCTGATCTGAAGGTGGCGCTAAACCACTGAGCCACCTGGGCTGCCCATATTCTTTTCTTTAATATAACTCCAATATATAGTCATATTGGTTAAATTAGATTTGTATGAAACACTGTAATCTAAAAAAAAAAAAGCAAGCACTTTTCAAAAATTGTCATTTATGTCATTTCAATCTAAATCTAGGGTCCATTTTTACCCTCAATAAAGTGTTTTCTTTCATTTTAAACAGATGTCAAAAGTTCATACACCTCCTAGAAGTATATTTCTTAGCATTATTGTATGTCCAAGCTGTCAATGTCAGAATTAGAGAACAAAAGTAAAGGAGTATAATGTGCATGTGTACATTTATTTTGTACAAGTTAATGGTGACTCAATCCCACTTGAAATGAAATGCAGCTAATATATTTACATAAAATGCTATCTACTATTCTTGGTAAAATCTTAACATGAAAAAACCCCAACAGAATTTAATAAAAGCCTTTTTTTTAACATAGTCAATTTTCTTTTCTTTTTCCCCCCCTATTAACAGTTAACAGTTCCACGGGAATTTTCCCAAGAGCTAGGTTTTGATCTCATATTTCTAACAAATTCTGCCAGTGGAGCAATCGATTTAATGTTGCCCACCAGTTCAATTCAATCCTTCCCTCTACTCATATACCATATGCCAAAGTAAGTTCTATCTCACAGCTCCATGTGCCTGAACCAGCTTCCACAACTAAAGAAATACCTCTTACACTAAGGTTCCTCTGCAAATGCATAGGTTTGAAAGGAACTATATATACATTGGATTCACTTTTGAAAAGTTTGCTACATCCAGTTACAAAGATAAAGATTATATAAGACTCTTCAAATTGTTCTATGTTAACTGTTTTATTTTAACAACCTTAATATTAGTATTCTACCTTAATAGAATATGTTAATGATTATGAATTTTAAGGTGAAACCGGTGTTCTACTTGTGTTTTTCTCCTGGAAGGTTCAGCTGCACAGGTGACGATACTAAGTACATGGTGAGTTGGATTTAACCTGTGTTACTGTCTCCAAAATAGGTAAAATATTTTTTTAAAAAGACTTCAAATGATTAAAAGATATACACAATAGTATTTAAAATGATCACGTGACACTTTCTAAATCAGAACCCACATGAAACAGATGTCTCAATATGTCTAAAATATGAATAGCACTTAAAAACTGATCTGTTTTTATTTCTGCTTCCATCTTGACTCCGCTGTTAGAGAACAATGACCTCTGAGACAAGGGGAAAAAACAAAGTAAGTCCTAAAATTGTCCTATTCTGCTGTCTAGAGAAGTTTCCAAAATATAGCACAGGGGAAGGGGACAGCTACACAAGAGAAAACACCAAAGGTCTGCAGAGCGCTCCCTTTGAGCCTTCATCATGAGCATGAGCTTGCAGAGTAGAAAGCTTCCTAACACAAGGGGCTTGGGTAGAATCCTTGAAGGATACTGCTTTAAACCATACCTAAAAAGGATCAAGTTGTTTTGAAGCAACTTAATGCTTCCCAGAATAAAGTCCAAAAATATTAAAAGGAATGCAAATACTGTAGCACACCACATATTACACTCACAGTGTGATATCCAATCAAAAAGAAAGAAAGAAAGAAGAAAGAAAGGAAGGAAGGAAGGAAGGAAGGAAGGAAGGAAGGAAGGAAGGAAGGAAGAAAAAGAAAGAAATGCCTGGGCAGCTCAGTGGTTGAGCATGATCCTGGTCCAAGGATTGAGTCCCACATTGGACTCCCTATGGGGAACCTGCTTCTCCCTCTGCCTGTTTCTCTGCCTCTCTCTGTCTCTTATGAATAAATAAGTGAAATCTTAAAAAAAAAATACCAAGTATGCAAAGAAGCGCAAGAAAAATCACTCAGTACAAACAGATGCAGAAATTACACACATTAAAAAGTAGACAAAAATGTTAGAACAGGGGCACCTGAGTGGCTCAGTTGGTTAATAAGCAGCTGCCTTCAGCTCAGGTCATGATCCCAGGGTCCTGGGATCAAGCCCCATATCAGGTTCCTCACTCAGTGAAGAGTCCGCTTCTCCATTCTCCCTGCTCCTTCCCCCTACTTGTGTTCACCCTCTCTCTCTCTCTCAAATAAGTAAATAAAATCTTTTTTAAAATGTTAGAACAGCCATTATAAATATGTCCTATATATCCAGGAAAGTAGATAAAAGTGGGCATAATAAGGAGAGACATGGAAAAACTTATAAAAATTAAAGACCAAAACAATAAAGATAAAAAATGCGACAAAATACAAACTTTTTTTGAACACTTACCAAAATATTTCAGGCCATAAAACAAGTCTCAATGAAAATAAGTTTTTAAAACATAAAAACTTGATGTCTGATGACAATTAGATTAGAAATAAATAACAGAAAAATATATGGAAAATCCAGAACTTTTTTTTCAGAACTTTTTTAAACAAAACAACATGCCTGTAAATAATTGACGTGTCAAAGAAGAAATCAAAAAGGAAATCATAATATATATGAACTAAATAAAAATGAAACACAATATATCAAAATTTGTGCAAGCTAAACAGTTCATAAGGGGATAATTAAAGCTTTAAATACTTATGAAACAAAAACAGAAGGATCTGAAATAAATATACTAAACTTCCATAATAAGAAATTAAAGAAGAGCAAATAATATTCAAAGTAAGCAGAAGAAAGTAAATAAAAAGCATAAATCAGCAAAAGAATAAAATTACATATATATATGTGTGTGTATATATAGACAGAGACAAAGAGACAGGACAGGAAAAGAGAGTAAGATACAGAGAAAAAGAGAAACCAAGAGAAAAATCAATGAAAGCAAAAGCAGATTATTTGAGAAGATAAATAAAACTGATAAACTTTTGGTCAGAAAAATGAAAGAAGGTATGTATTACCAATATCATACAGGAAAAGGAGACTCACTACACATGCTACAGACATTAAAAGAATAATAAAAGAATATTATTTTTTAAACTACAATTATTTCAATAATTTAAATGAAATGAATAAAATTCCTTTAAAAAAAAAACTACCAAAGCTCATTCAAGAAGAAATAGACAAACAGAATAGCCCTATATCTATTTTATTTTATTTCATTTTATTTTATTTCATTTTACAGAGAAAGTGTGCACATACATGCACAATTGAGGGGGCAGAGGGAGAGAGAGAATCCCAAGCAGGCTTCAAGCCCAGTGGTAGAGCCTGAGGTGGGGCTCATGACCCTGAGATCTCACAACCTTGAAATCAGGACCCAAGCTAAAATCAAGAGGAGGTTGCTTAACCAACTGAGGGGTTCAGTTGCCCCATGTCTATTTAAAAACTGAATTTGTACTTAACAATTTTCCCAACAAGTAAACTCCAGGCAAAGTAAGAATTCACTGGTGAATTCTACCAAACATTTAAGGAAAAATAATACCAATTGATTTTTCAGCTCATTCTGAGGCCAGTGTTACTCTGATAACAAGATTCCAAAAAAAATCAAAACAAAACTACATATTAATGATCCTCATGAACACAGATGAAAAATTCTTAATCTCACTTTATAAAATGGAATTTAACTATGTATAAAAAGAATCATACATCATGGTTAGATGGGGGACCTATCTCAGAAATGAAAGCTTTATTTAACATTTGAAAAATCAAACAATATAACTCACCATAATACAGAATCAAATAGAAACATCATATGGTATTCCCAATAGATGCAAAAAAAGAATTTGGCAAAATTCAATATCCACTTATGATTGTAAAACTTAGTAAACTAGGAATAAAAGTTGTGGTAGACTGAATAACTATTTCCTAATCACTGCAACCTGTCAGTATTATTATATATGGCAAGAAGACTTTGAAGGTATGATTAGGTCAATGATCTCAAAACCAGATTATCTTGGATTACCTGCATGAGGCCTAAAACAACCATGAATGCCAAAATAAGAAGGTAGCAATGTGGAGATTCTAGTACAGAAGAAAAAAGGTTTTATGATGACCTCAGAAGTTCAAGATTCTAAGACACAGGTTTTAGAAATAGAGGAAACAGCCATGAGCCAAAGAATGCAAAGAACGGAACTCTCTAGAAGCTGGAAAAGGCAAGAAAATGGATTCTCCCCTAGAGCCTCTGGACACTGATGATACCTTGGTTTTGCCCCAGAGTAACTAATTTCAGACTTCTGGCCTTCATAACTGTTGGAAAATAAATTTGTGTTGCATAAGCCACCAAGTTTGTAATAATATGTTACAGGAGCCCTAAGAAACTAATAAGAAAGGAACTTCCACAACTAAATAAAAGGCATCTAAGAAAAATCAACAACTAACATCATACTTAATGAAAGACTGAATACTTTCCCCTTAAGATTGGAAACAAAACAAGGTTCTTCACTCTTACTACTTCAGTGCAACATTATGCTATAGACACTAAATATAAGACTTCAGGATAGGAAGGAAAAAGGTAAAAACTGTGATAGAAAAAGAAGTAACACTATTTACAGAAGTCAAGTGGGTTTAGATAGAAAATCTTAAAGAACTTTTTAAAAAGTACTATAATTAATATGTAAGTAAAGCAAAATCATAACTCAACTACAATATTTAAAAGTTAAAATATATAACAAAAAAATCCCAGAAAAAGAAATGGAAAAAATACCACTTAAAAGAGCATCAAAATTATTAAATTCTTAGAAAAAAGTTTGATGAAGATGTAAACTATTTGTACACTAAAATCTACAGAATATTTACAGAATTAAAGAAGACTTGCAAAAGTAGAGAGATAGAGCATGCTCAGATATCAGAAGATTAAAAGTGCAAATTCTTCTCCGACTGACCTGTTTAAAAAAATTCTTAGCTGAAGGGCAGCACAAAAACAGCCTGAAAGCTGGATTTGACATATGGGCTATAGTTCCCAGACTCTTGCTATAGATTCAATGAATCCCAATGAAAATCCCAGCATGCTATACTATGGAAATTTATATGGAAACACAAAAGTCCTCACATAGCTAAAGTCTGAAAAAGAACAAAGTAGAAAGACTTATAATACCTGATTTGAAGCTTATTTTCAGTCCCCAATAATCAAGTTAGTATGTATTTAGTAGAAAGCTAGATATATAGATCCTTGGAACTATAAAGGAAGTCCTCAAAAAGACTCATGCACATATAGTCATTTGAATCAACAAAAATGGCAAGGCAATTCCACAGAGATCAGATAATCTTTTAAAAACAGTGTTGGAACAATTGGATATCCATGTAGGGTAAGAAAAAAAAAAAGCAAGAGTCCTTAGCTTGGGGAAAAAAACTAAGAATAAGTCCTGGGTTAGGCAAAGATTCCTCAATAAAACACAAAAGTCATGGACTATTTAAAAAATCAATAAAATATTAAATTTTATCAAAATGTAAAACCTATGTTCTTTGTAAGACACTCTTATGGAAATGGAAGGACAAGTCACAACCAGAGAAAATACGTTTGCAAAGCATATATCTGAAAAAGAACTTTCATCTAGAACAAAAATCAGCAAAACAAATCCATTGGCTAAGTCTGATGTGCCATTTGTTTTAGTCAATAAAGTTTTATTGATACACAGCCATATTCATCCATTTAGGTCTCAAGTGCTGTTTTCATGATACAAGGCCAGAGCTGAAATTGTTGCAACAGAAATCACATGGCCCATAAAGCCTAAAATATTCACTTTCTGGCCCTTTAAAGAAAATGTTTACCAATCCCTGATTTAGAATGTGTAAAGAACTTGTACAGCATACCAAGACAAACTTCCAATTTTCAAAAATGATAAAACATTTGAATAGGAACTTCACAAATGAAGATATATGAATGGCAAGTAAACATGAAAACCTCCTCAACATCATTAATGATTAGAGAAATGCAAACTAAAACCATGATGAGATACTGTTACATAACAATTGGAATGGCTAAAATTAAAGACTGTTCACACCAACTAAACAAGCGGGGAAGGAGCAAATAGAATCCTCAAGCATTGCTAGTGGAAGTGTAAGATGATACCATCACCACTGAACATTTGATAATTTCATAAAAAGCTAAACATACACATGCTATACAACTCAGTCATTCTTCTCCTAAAGAAATAAAATATGTCCATTCAAAGACATGTCTATGAATATCCATAACAGTTTAATGTTACAGCCCCAAACTAGAAATGACACAAATGTCTATCAGCAGCTGGACGGATAAACACAGGGCAGTACATACATTCAATGAAATACTACTCAGCAATAAAAAGTACATGCTACTCAATACATGCAACTCAATTATAAGACATTTTCACCATTTTCAAAAATGGTGAATCTCATAATATTTATGCTGAGTGAAGGAAATGAAAGCGGCTAGATAATAAAAAGTACATATCATATTGTATTTTTATATAAAATTCTAGAAAATGGAAAATAATCTAAAATGACAGAAAGTAGATTAGTGGGCACACAGGCTACAGAGAGGGGAAATCAAGGAAAGATGACAAAGGGGCACGAAGAACTTTTGAGTGATAGAAATGTTCATGATTGTGGCTGTTTTAATGGTTTCATGGTCATATATCATATGTCAAAACTCATCAAATTTTACACTTAAAAATGCCAGTTCGTTGTACATCAGGCTCAGCTCAATAAAGTCATACAAAAATGGAAATTTTTCTGGGATAGTATTTCCATAGCCACAATTTCTCCATAGATATTATTTTTGGAGTGTTACTTGTAAGGGAAAAATAATTACAGTGACATTCGGCCTACTACTCAAATTGTTGTCTGAGGAGCAGCAGCTTTGGCACTGACTGAGCTTGTCAGAAATGCTGAGTTGAGATGTTATTTAAAAGATTCCTTTTATCATGCTGTGGGTATTACCAGAGAATTCTAAAATACCTTTTGATTCTGATCCCACAGTCCCATGTCATTGCCTATTTTCTACTGGGTTTGCCACCACTTTTCACACATGTACTTTCCTCCAGTATCTCCCTCCCTTGCATTTTCCTCATATGTAGCATAATTGTTCAGGTTTGTTTTTGTTTTAAGTCAGCTCCATGCCTGGTGTGGAGCCCAAAGCAGGGCTTGAACTCATGACCCTGAGATCAAGACCTAGACTGATCAAGAGTTAGATCTTAACCAACTGAGCCACCAGCGCCCCATAAATGTTCATATTTTTAGAGGGAAGATTAAGTGTTTGTAATGTCTTTAAAATTATATTGTGCTCCTTTGCCTTCATTTCTATGCAGGACTCTTGAGCATTGAGGTAAACTGGGACAAAGGGTGATTTCAGAGAGCTAGTCTCCTAACTTGAGTCAAAATCTCTGAAATGAACACTAGAAATTGACAGAAATAAATGAGAAAAAAAAACTTAACCATGTAAATAATTATCTACTTAATTCTTTAAAAAAAACTTACAGTAAAATAAGTACAACTCAAAGAGATGAAATAGAAATAAAGATTTGAAAAGAAACTAATATAAAGCAAGTGTATTGAGAAAAGAACACACTAAGGAAAACAGTACCTTACTTCATACAACTTTTGACAGATTTTAGTGTGCTTTCACATTCATTATTTCATTTAATCTTTTCTATAAATCTATGATATAAGAAGTCAACTGCTATTATTGCCATTTTCCAGTTATATTATTTATCCAGTCTCGCTCAGCTGGGGATTCAAATCCTGTTGTTCTAACTTCCAGCTGACCAACCCACATTGCATGTATGAAATGTCCTTGCAGGAGACACTAAAGATCTCTTTCAAGTTTCACATATAAGCGGTTCAATTAAAGACTAAAACAAACACTCTGGGGCATTTGCTCTCATGACAAGCCAAAATCTGAAAGAGTTTGATATTAAAATCAAAATTGCCTTTGAGTTACAAAAGCACATAAACACATCTTTATCTCCCAAACTCTAATTGTCTTTTTACCTAAAATGAAAAAGTAGGCAGTTAAAAAAAAAATCTGGGTAGGAGGAATTTTTTTTTTTAATCTGGAGAGGTTTTTTTTCCCCATAAAGTAGTTAATTCTAGTGAGTTCCAGATGTCATATTTTAAAAGGCACTGTTCTCAGACCTTTCTATCACCCAAAGAAATCCTCCTTCTTTAGGTAAATTTACTATATTTCTACTACCTTTTATTCTGGAGTCAACCATCTACTGTATCCTTTTTTTTCCTTTTCTTCTCTTAAATGATGGTTCTCCTTGATTTCTTATTAAAGGGCTTGACAGAGATAGATAAAAATGACACCTAGGAAAGAACATTTCTGCTCCTGGGAGTCATCAAGTTTCAAACTTAAACTTGGAAAAGTATCTGAAGCAAGCCAAAATGAACACAGAGCAAGCACAAAGACAAATGTTCTTTTTTTCTTCTTTTTTAGTTTGAGGGAAAGAGATTATTTTGTTTTGTTTTGTTTTGTTTTACATTTGGTCAGTTGGCACACTGCATAGTTAATTTGAGATTTTTTTTTTTCCCCTTTCTCATTTCGGTTACTTTAGATGTGTCTTACATTAGCTTTTCTTTAAGTCTTGAAGGGAGTTGGCCTCCATTCCCCAACTGGAACAATAGTTTCTCTCTGTTGACAGTGCCAGCTACATATATTATCTGTCCTGTTCCCAGCAGGAACATTCCAGTGACTGCTTAGAAAAATTAGTCACATGGATTTTAAGACTGGGGAGGGGTTGGCTAGCTTCAGTTGTCATTTTTGTGAGAAAATTGAACTGTTTCCTTTCATGTCTCCCATTTACCTATTTTAGACTTTTATAAATGCTACTACACCTTTTCTTCATGACAGTTAAGAATGAGCCCATCTTTGAAATCTTCCAAGAACTGGGGGCACATTTAGCCTGTTAATGCTTCTTTCTTGGCCCAATTCCACTTAGGCTAATTACATTCTGTTTTTAAAAAAACTCCTTGCATTTTCATTTGGAGATGAAAAAGATTGTTTTTCAACCTTCTCTTCTGAGCTTTAAAACTCTACCCTCAAAAGCCCAGCATGGATCCATCCAAAGTTGCCTAAGGACAATTCCCAGAGTGTGGGAGAATCCAAAAGTACACAGCCATTCCCAGAGGATAAAGTGGCCATCCTTGCACCCAGTCTTCAAAGAAAAATATATGATTATCTAGCTGCAGAAGGTTGCCCTTTGCTTTAAAAAGACATACTTCTTTATCAAGGGATAGTGATGACATACTTGAGGATCCACACCAAATACCATCCAAAAGAGACGGGAATTCCCTGGAAACACATTGTCTGTTCCTTTTTTGAAAATGAAAAGCACTACAAAGTAATCCAAAAAGTCAAATTCTTATAGTTTCTAACCTCTTCTTTGATGCTACACGTTGCATGCTCCAAATATGTTTAGCATGCTACAGACATTCATTGAAATATATACCTCCCATGATGTCTCTTTTTTGCTACAATCTTTACAACAAGAGCTCTTCCCTTTTATTTCAATTGAATAAAGCAATGTGACATTTGTCCTTGTTATTTTAGCTTTATTTCAGAAATTTCTAAAACACTTGTCTCTGCAAGATTTCCTTGACGTTAAGGCACAGGAAATTGCTCTAGGCTCTGCTGACTCAACATTTACACATTTTTCTTCTGATGAAATATTTGTTTGCTTTAAAACTAAATGATGTAATGCAACTAAAACAATATAGAATTATACTAATTATGGTCTAAGTTGACAGATTTAGATGGAATCATATTTTATGTCTGTTCTTGTAGCATATATAGTCATTATCTGTCAAGTATTCACATGCAGTTTGGGAATTTTCACAACCAACAAAGTCAGAACTCCAAACCAACAACCTAAAAAAAGGGGGGGGGGGGCGGTAAACTTCAAAAGACTTACAGGTTTAGTTTATACAGTACCACCAAGAAGGGATCATGAACAAATTCATTTTGCTAGTCTTTGTGACTAGAAAGTTCCCATGATTAAGCACTGGGGAAGGGAAAGAGGATATATCTTTTTCTTTAATTTTATTGCATATTTTTTTAATTTAATGCCAATATAGTTAACATACAGTGGTATATTAGTTTCAGGTATACAATATATGATTTAACAATTCTTTACATCATTCAGTACTCATCATGGCGGGGGTACCTCTTCATTTTAAGATTCATGAACAGTCTAAAAATAGGTTCATGGGAGGTTTACCCTTAGTGTCACACTTTCACATTTTCGATTACAAGTTTTGTATAAATGTAAAATCATGTTTGTTTCTGTCTCATAAGTAGCCTTAATAACAATAAGTTTTCTTATACAAAAAAAAATTGCAAGTTGTGCTTACTTCGGCAGCACATATACTAAAATTGGAACAATACAGAGATTAGCATGGCCCCTGTGCAAAGAATGACATGCAAATTCATGAAGCCTTCCGTATTTTTGAAACAACAAATATTGGCAAGGATGTGGAGAAAGAGGAACCCTCTTGCACTGTTGGTTGGAATGCAAGCTGGTGTAGTGTGGAAATTCCTCAAGAAGATAAAAATAGAGCTACCCTATGACCCAGCAATTGCACTACTGGGTATTTACCCCAAAGATACAGATGTAGATCTATATATCTATATCTATATCTATATCTATATCTATATCTATATCTATATCTATATCTGTATCTACCCACAATGGAATATTACTCAGTCAACAGAAGTGATGAATACCTACCATTTGCTTTGACAAATGGAGAGTATGGTGCTGAGTGAAATAAGTCAATCAAAGAAAGACAATTATCATTTGGTTTCACTCATGTGGAATATAAAAAAAAATACTGAAAGGGACTATAAGGGAAAGGAGGAAAACTGAGTGGGGAAAATTAGAGAGGAAGACAAACCATGAGAGGCTCCTAACTCTGGGAAACAAAGGGTTGCAGAAAGGGAGAAGGGTGGGGGATGGGGTAACTGGGGGATGGGCACTAAGGAGGGCACTTGATGGAATGAGCACTGGGTGTTATATGTTAGCAAATTAAATTTAAATAAAATCAAAACAACCAAAAAAATCACAAGTTGCAAAAAAAATCTTGCTGAGCTCAATGAGAGGGTAGGAAAGTGCCTTCATCTATGGAACAGAATTCTGATAACAGAAGCACTGAAGAACAACATGTGAAGGAATATAAAGAAATGCAGCATGCTTAATAAGAGAGAAATTCCACTGAATCTTTATGGTCTCTCTTTACCACTAGTTCTAAGGCACTATTTGAACATGAAAGAATCCCAGGTCCTTCAGATATACTTTCTTTTGCTATCCAAATTATAGAATGTCATGGCTCTTTCAGTAGTTCTGCCCTACATTTTTAAGTTTCTAAGAATACATGAAGTGATAACTAGACTTCCTAATATAAAGTGCTAACCTCCCTCTAAGGGACCAGAATCTATATAAACCAGTTCTTAACATTTTCTCTTACTTTCTCTCTGAATCTCACTAAAGATATCCCAATGAGTGTCTAATAAGACTAAAGTTATATAGGCTCTTTAGTGATTTTCTTAGTTACTTTGACAAAAGATAAATTTTTTCTTCTCATACTAGAAAATTTGACGCAAAGAACTGATTTCCACTTCAACATGTAATAACAGTGGAAGAAGCTACAGGTCATTTGTTGAGCTTCTCAGCTGCTTAGAACTCTTTAAAATGATGTAATTTTGATGGCAGCAACAACCCAAAGGGACAAAAGAAAATGTTATAATGCCAATGACCTCTGCTGCTAGGGAAACATGAAAATTTACGATTTAAAACGACAAAAAGCTTTAACAATGTTATAGTCCCCCTATTCTTAATTTAGCTAACTTGCTCAATTTTAACTATCATTTAACTGATTCTATACAATAGCAAATGGAAAGTTAAACAGTGCCATTTGGAACACACTATCTTTCATAAGTGACGTAATTATTCCAAATTCTAACTGTACAGCAAAGGATATACTTGCATGAATGTTGGCTTGAATGTTTTGGCTTCAATTTCAACTTTTGTAATAGCTGCAGCAAAATTTTCCTATCTAAATGTTTTTAAAGGGAAGGTCTTCATAAATGAGCAAAGAGTTGGGTATCTAGATACTCCCTGGAAGCAAAACACAGACAAGTGTCCAAATGCAAGCTTTCTCATTTATATGTAATGGAGTTTGAATATAACACAGCTGTTTAGTTTTGAAAGATGTGGCTATAATTACTTTCGTTAGGGCTCTATCATTCTACCTGCATGGCATATAGCATCGTGGGCCAATTGTGGGAGAATATATGAGGGAAAGTTGATAAAGCAACCCTGATGTTCATATGGGTTGATGTGATTCAGCTGTTCCTGGCTCATAAAACCCAAGAATAAATGTATTGAGATGAGGATAGAAAATCATGGAGAACTCTTACCAATATACAAGAGCTGTATACAAACCACAAGATTGATATTTTAGGCAAAGTGGCATCTTGAAGACTATATAGACAAGAGAGAAGAAAGCATAGTCAAGTGATAAGTTCAAACAGAAAAAAAACATCAAGAAAAAAATGAATAAAAAATGCAGGTAAGGGAAGGTGCTAGCAGTAAAGCTTCCCAAAAAGTAGAGGTAAGTAAAAGCCTACCTTAGAGCAGTCAGATGCACATGGAAAAGTGGTAAGAAAGCTAAATTAAACTATAATATAAATTAGTTCACAGAATTAGCCACTAATAATTTTCTTTACATGGAATTGGTGACAGCTTCTGTTCTCCTCCCACTTTGGAATGAGGGAAAGGGAAAACTAACATTTCCTGATGACATACTATGAACCTGGAAAAATGCCATATAGACAACATGCTGTCTTGTTCAATCTCATGAGGATGAAGGGTAATGATCCTTTGGAGTGGTCAGTTGAGGTGGAAGGTACACTGTGCAGAGACTCTCAAGAATGCCTAGTCCCCATTAGAAATAAGAGGTGACTGATGACTGATCAGGATACGTCTAATATGATGGGTTAGAATGTCTGTTTCATTCCCTGAGTAAAATTAAAGAAGGAGTACAATCTGAAAAATCCTACCTTTAGAAAGGAAAGCTGAAAACAGAAGTCTAATATAGACTTCAAAATGGTAAGAAAGGAAATGAGTTGGTATCTCTACAACAGGTACAAAAACTATAACAAAATAACAAAAAACTATAAAACTATAATTACAGCTTTCCAATGTTCCTGTGACCTATTTGTGTTTTCTCATCTATTTTTATGAAGTGATTTGCTTTAGAGTAAAAAAAGCCTTGTCCTTTAAATTATAAAATAGCCTCATGGTTGGAGAATTTGTGTCCAATTCAACTCAGGTTGGGGAAAGACATCTCCAAAAGCAACCAACGATACCAGCAATGGACACTTTAGGCTTTGTTTGCTATAATGCGGGGATGGAAGTGGGAAGGAAAGGATGGAGGGAGAAAGGAAAGGGAGAGACGGAAGGAAAATCAAAAAGAATGGACCTGGGGTTTAAGACTTTGTCCAAGGTCTGAACAGAAAAATCTGTGAACTTTGTGGTAACCCATGAAGCTGACATCACACCTTACTTCTATTGAGAAAATTTAGACTCATAGAAGTTTTGTCATCTGCCCAAGGTCACATACCTTGTAAATGGAGCTGGAATACAAGAACAGTTGTGATTCACTCCAAAGCCCATAATCATGCTCCTTAATCACAATGACTGGCAGTTGAGAATTTTAAGCCAAGAGTGAGAAAATGGAGCCATAAGAAATAAAGAACAATAGGCATATGCAGCAAAAAGGTTACTTAACAGACATTGGTGTAATTACTTTGAGAGAGAAAAATATTACAGAATTTAATTAAAATATTATTGAATATGTATTAGTCCAATGAAGTACAGATTGTATAAGAATAAAATATCAGTGAAGCACCTTATTTCAATGAGAAAAAATTATGTGCATGAAATAAATAAGCAAATACTCTTGAGGAATAGGCTAGGAAGAACTAAATTTTGTTGTCACTGAGTGGGTTATGTATTACAGCCCATTTTTACTATATCTGAGCTTTACTGGACATACTGTAGTTTGGGGAATACAAAAGAATACTGGACTAGGGTTCTGAGCCTTAGCTTTTATAAGATCTATAATTAATCACTTCAAGGAATGTCTGGCCTCAAGTTTTCTAACTTACAAAAATGAGGCACTTGGCTAGATTAGTGGTTATCATATTTTTTTGTTATAGAACCTTTCTTTCCAAATAAATTCTCCAGTTGATTTCAAATAAGTAATGCTGATAAAATTGCAGCATGACAAATACCAAAAAAATAAAGACTTTTTTCCTTGAGCTCTTAGATTTATGTTTTAGAAAAGGCCTAGCCTTAAAACATGTGGGAAAATGATACTAAAATGAAATATATTTCCGCATTTCACATATTGTATTCCAAACCGTCCTAGTTCTTGGAAGTAGTGTTTTAAAAAGAATTCTCTGGCTAATAATATCTTTGAGGGATGAACACTGCACCTCCCTTTTGGAGAGTTACAATACGCATATCATGTTAATAAATTAGTAGAATTCTGCAGCAAAATAAATTTGTTTAATTTTGCTTATTCACATGCATCACAAATGAACTCAGGTCTCTTTGTTTCGCCTGAAGTGAATGTTCCAGGGATCATGCTTTTTAATGTGGTTTATAAATTCATGAACTTCAAGGGCCCCAGTGTAAGCACACTGACCTACTCATAGGTTCTGAAATGGCACCTACTATACATAACCACTCAATGAATATAATTTCTATGAATTTAAAGTTGAATTCCACAAAAACAGAGTTAACTGAGCACAAACCATGTCTTAAGATACCTTTTAAAGGAGGAAGGAAACTGCTGATGAGATATAAAGGATATTCAAAGCTCTTCAAGGAAAACAAGCCTGAGATGATGCAGATACACATCCAAAATAGGAAAATATCTTGAAAATTCTTCTACCTTCCCTTTTCTCCTTGGCTTAAACCTAATATTTTGTCCTATTGATCCATCTTCTCTGTACTTCTCAGCCTTTCTCTTAGTTAAGGTCAGAATAGAAAAAAAAAAAATCTAAAGAATGAAGTGCTAAATCTCAGTAAGTTACCATACCTCCACTCTGCTCCTCTCTTAGATCTGGTCATTCCCATTGCACTGTCCTTATCATTATCAGTTCTTATGCCAGATTCCATAAAAGCTCCTCCTATCCCAGAGTTAGTACCTGTTTTTTTTTAAGGCTTTTTATTTATTTTATTCATGAGAGACACTTAGAGAGAGGCAGAGACATAAGCAGAGGGAGAACGAGGCTCCCTGCAGTGAGCCTGATGCAGGACTCAAGCCCATGACCCCAGGATCACAACCGGAGCCAAAGGCAGATGCTCAACCACTGAGCCACCCAGGCATCCCCAGAGTTAGTGCCTTTGGTGACTCTACAGCATGGCCTATGACTGGCTTTCCACCAAAATGTGGATTGATGTCCTTTAAGCCCTTTTTGTACAGAGATTACTTTCCACCATCCATATGTACCTCTAAAATCATTAAGTGAAAAAAAAACTTAAAAAAATAAAATCACTAAGTGAAAGAAGGGTAATGTTGCTTTAAAAAAGGAGAGTTATTACCTTATTCCTACAAATGACAAAGAAATAATGAGAAAGAATTTTGTTTGTTTTAGAAAAGGAGATTAAAGAAAAAAACCACTATTTTTCTTCTGTGTTAGGCCATCATGAACAGAAACTTTACTTCTAAGCCATAGATGGTGCTGTGAAAGAAAGCAGATGAATAAAGAAAGACAGAGAGAAAGAATGAAAAGAAGAAATTAAGGTCAGAATCCAGTGCCAAAAAGTGAGTTTTCTCTCCAACACTTCAGCTACTTAAATCACTAAACTGGCCCTTAGTGATACTTAGAAAAATTAATTTAGAAAGATTTTCCTTTCTTCTTGCTAAAAGATAGGAGTGTCAGGGAGACTTCCATAATTCCATCACAGTAAAAGATGATGCGATATTGCCAACCCAAACTGAAAATGTAAGGCTTTTCATAGAGACATTTAAGTATGCGTTGTTAAATTTCACAGCATTATTGACATAATACTTTTGGTATACAACGTGATTGGTGAGCTAGCCTTAGAACTGAAACTCCAGCTGTGACATGATCCCTACCCTTTTGGAACATAACTTGTTCAGGAAATGGAGATCGCTCTTATTTTCAGGAAAGTACTGAGGTTTCTCTAATCCAGAATAGTTTAAATATAAGGAAGTGTTCCAAAGGATAGCAATCAAAATGATGAATGAGTCAGATTATTTTATTCATGGAAATATAAATGAAGCATAAATTACCCAAGACAAATTTGCTAAGAAAAAAAAAATGGGGGAAATTGTGTGATGGTCTGCAGAATGTGAAAGGCACAGACCTCAAGGCTAGAAAAATAATTTAGTGTGATTCAAAGACTAGTAGTACAGATAATAAGAATGTTCAGAGTAAAACAGATGCTCCCTCCTCTGTTGAATAAGTAGCAAAGAAACTACACTAATTTGAACATGGTCTAGGAATCCAAACCAGGTAAAGACTTCAGAATAAATTCTAGTACTGTATTAATATTCTTGTCAAAGGAGATAATACAGCCTAATTAGGTTACCTAGATTATTTAGACATGTCATTTGACCCATTGGAGTCTTCTTTCATGAATATCAGACTCCACCAATGTGCTACCAACTCCCCACCACTGGAAAAGCCTATTAGAAACATCAATGTTTAGGTGGCAAGTTGCTTGTCTTTTTCTCTGGGCACCTAAAAAACAAGTAGATGCATGATAAGCAATTTAAAAATCACAATTAGTTTATTCCCATGGACAAGTAAATAGCAACCCCACATAACCTTAACAGTCTCCAACATTGCCCAACAAAAATATAACATGAAAAATATATGTAATTTTAAATCTTGAAGTAGATACATTAAAAAAAACAAGTAAAATCAATTTATTAATATGTTTGATTTAATCCAATATATTGAAAATATAATTTCATCTTGTGGTACTAGTCACATTTCAGTCCTCAGTAAGCATATGTGGTCAGTATGCCTTAGCATACAGCACAAGTACTAAAAGAAAAGTAGAGGTATAAAACAAAGAAGAAAAAAAAATGTGCATTGGTCAATGAAGGGACATTCTTTTGGACCCAGGGTAATGAAAATTACGATTGTACTGAACACTACAAGTAACTTCACTGAGAAGGGGAAGGAGGACAATAGGCACTCTGCGTGTGAAGTGAAAATATCATTAAAATAATAATTCATTTATGTAATTTGGAGAGGAGCTAATTTTTAAATAAAATTATTTTCTTTAAATCCCCATCAGTGATCAATCAAAAATATATCAAAACATAATTTCAAACATTTTTATAATTTGCAATCACAATGATGTTAAGATGTGATAAGAAAATAAAATATTATTATGAAAATTATTTAAAAATTGTCAAGGACAGCACTTATATTAAGCACTTAAAAACATTTCTAGGACAGTTGAAGATGCCTAGATTTAGACTACCATTGCAGATTATCATTCAGAAATATACCAACTATTTTTTTATTCAATAAAAATTTCTTTAGTATTTATTCTATTCCAGAAGCTGTCTTTTGGCCCTGAGGATACAATACAAACAAAAACTGGTAAAATCCATGCTCCTCAGGATTAATTAGATACTTAATTCAATTTGTCTACCAAAGCTTTGCTAAACAGTTTTTAAAGAATTTCCTTTTTCCATCACCAACTAATACGATCTAGAATTTGTTCTCTTTAGGGAACATATTCATTGACTGTCAGTGTCAAGAAGTCTGGAACCTGTTTTATCTATCATCTAAGTTCATTATATAGCAGAGTGACTTATACATTATTTAATGATGGTATTGCATTGAATTAATTGAATCAAATTGAAGTAAATCAAACTTAATTTAATTAGAAGGAATAAAATAGGTGTTACTGCACTGCTAAAAATCCTTACTCAAAAACCAGGAATATCTCCATTAAAAATTAATACTGAAAACAAATGAAGACATTAATTACAAGAAAGGAAAACCTCAGACCAATATCTCTCATGAACATAGGTACAAAAATAATCAACACAATATTACCAAATCTAACATTATATAAAAAGAATTATATACCATGACCAAATGGGATTTATTCCAGGTATATAAGACTGGTTCAACAAATGTTAATCAGTTAGGGTTATCAATCATATAAATAGGCTACAAAAGAAAATTTACATTATCATATCAAATGATGTTTAAAAAAAATTGACACATCCTAACATCAAACACTAATTTGTGATAAAAACTCTAAGCAAATTAGGAATTAAGGGAACTTCCTCAACTTGATAAAGAACATCTGTAAAGAACCGACAGCTAACATCATACTCAATGGTTAGAAACTAGATGCTTAGTAACACTGAAAACAAGGCAAATATATTCCCTCTCAAAACTCCTATTCAACATTATACTACAAGTGCTAACTCATTAATACCAAAAAAATGAAAATAAAGTGTACACAGTATTTGATGTAAAAAATTAAATTGTCCTTGTTTAGAGATGGTATGATTGTCTATGTAGAAAATCCCAAAGAATCATCAAAAAAACTCCTGGAATAAATAAGTGATCATAACAGAAGTACAAAATACAAGATTAATATACAAAAGTCAATTGCTTCCCTATATGCCAGTGATGAAAAATTGGAATTGGAACTTAAAACATAATACTATTTACATTAAGACCAAAAAAATGCAATACTGTTCACTTTAGCAGCATATATACTAAAATTGGAATGATGCAGAGATCAGGATGGCTCCTGTGCAAGGATGACATGCAAATTTGTGAAGTGTCCCATATAAAAAAAAAAGAACAAGAAAATAATATGATTAACATATAAATTTTAAAAATGTATAGCATTTATATAGAAAAACTACAAAAATCTAATAAAAGAAATTTAGGAATATCTAAATAAATAGAGAGATATTCCATGTTTATGGATAGGAAGACACAATATCGTTAAGATGCTAATTCTCCCCAAATTGATCTATAGTTTCAAGGTAATCCAAATAAAAATTCCAGAAGTTATTTTGTGGCTATCAACAAAGTCATCCCCAAAGTTTACTTGGGAAGATGAAAGACTCAGAATAGTCAACACTGTATTAAAGATGAAAAAGAAGTTAAAAATCTGAGACTGACTACAAGACAATATAATGCTACAGTAACCAAAAGAGCATGGTTTTGGCAGAAGAACATACACATAAGAAAAAAAGAACATACACATAGATCAATGAAGCAAAATATAGGACCCAGAAATAAGCCCACACAAATAAAGGAAACTGATCTTTAACAAAGCAGAAAAGGCAATTAAATGGAAACAAGATAGTCTTTCAACAAATGATACTGGAATAATTGAATACCCAAATGCAAAATAAATTTAGATTTAAGACTCATACCTTTCAACAAACAAAATGAAATAGATCACAACCAAATGTAAAATGAAAAACTATAAAATTTCTAGAAGATAGTACAGGAGACAATCTAGGTGACTTTGGTTTAAGGATGAGTTTTTAGATGCAACACCAAAAACATGATGATCATAGAAAAAAGTTAGTAAGTTGGTCTTGTTAAAATTGAAAACATCTGCTCTGTGAGAGATAACCTTAAGAGAATGAAAAGACACATACAATGAGAAAATATTTGCAAAACATATATTTGGCAAAAGATTTGTATTTAACATATGCAAATAATTCTTAAAGCTCAATACTAAGAAAATAACTCAATAAAAATGGTAAAGCAATCTGAACATACACTTCATCAAAGAAAATACAGATGGCAAATAAGTATATGAAAAATGCTCAACATCATTTTTCATTAGGGAGCTTCAAATTAAAACAACGAGATATCATTATTAGAATGACTGAAATGAAAAAAAAAGCTGACAACAACAAATGCTGACAACCAAGCTCAGCAACAGGAACTCCTATTCATTGCTAGTAGAAAGATAAGAAGGTACAGCCACTTTGGAAGACAGTTTGGTACTATCTTACAAAGTGAAACATAGTATTATCATACATTTCAGCAATCGTGCTCTTAGGTATTTACCTAATTGAGAAGAAAACATGTACATAAAAGCATCTGCACTCAAATGTTTATAGTTGCTTTATTTATAATTACCCCAAACTGGAAGCAACCAAGATACTCTTCAACAAATTAATAAACAAACTGTAGTCCATCCAAGCAATGGAATATTATTCAAGGATTTTTAAAAATGGCCTATCAAGCCACAAAAAGACATGGAGGAACTTTAAATATTGCAAGTGAAAGAAGTTAGCCTGAATAATGCTACATAGTTCATGACTCCAATTACAGCACATTCTGGAAAAGACAAAACTAGAGTAAGAGATTAAAAAAAAAAAAATCAATGGTTGCCAGGGCTCATGGTGAGGTTCATCATGAAAGGAATGAAGAGATGAAACAGAGTGCTCAAATTTTTAAAAATGTTATTTAATATGCTGAAGAAGGTCAAAGTGACACAGGAGTCAACTAAAAGACCTCCCAAAGGTCAAAGCTGGAACAGTTGGACTAATAAAATAAAGTAGTCCTGAATCATAACTCAAAGGTTAAAATAAGTATCCATGAGTCCATACTGATATAAATAAATTATTAAATAAATTAACAAATGAGAAAGAAGAGACAAATCTCCCATGCAGAAGAATTCCACAGAAATTAGTTAGATATACCATCCTGACAGTTGAGGAAAATAATTCCTCATCCTTAAGTGTGAGCTGCACATGATGACTTCATTCCAAAGAGTGTAGTATGAAAATAGGTGGGAGAAAGTAACAGTGAAGAAACCTAAATAACATTACTTTTGCCTGTTGACCAAGGTCAACGTCAATGGTCATAGATCATGCAGATTGTATGTACCCTTGATATGAGATGATAAAAATGACACTCTTTACCCCTGTGACCTTCTTCCCAAAAACACATAACTCCCATCTAATAAGAAAAACATCCAATTCCAGTAGATGGTCATCACACTCCCCAAAACTGTAAAGGTTATGAAAAACAAGAAAAGTCTTGGAAATTATCAAAACCTAGAGGGGACTAAGGAGACATGATCCCAGAATAGAAAAGAGGCATTAGTTTAAACCTACAGAAGTCTGAATAAATTATGGACTTTGTTAATAATAATGTACCAATGTTGGTTCATTAATTGTAACAAATAGACTATGCTAATGTAAGATATTAACCATAAGGGAAACTGTGTGGAATTGGGGGTGGTAGAAATATGTATGGGAACTCTCTGTAAGATCAATATTTCTATAAAACTGAAACTTTTCTAAAAATAGTCAATTAATTAAGTCAATTAATATTCTAACCTATTGGCACACCATTAAATACAAGTAAGATTAATTTTTGGAACATTACTAATAACCAGACTATGGGCCTTATCAATGCCCACTAAAATCAGTGCCAGAAGATCCAGTCTGAAGAAACTTGCCATCCTTACTCATTTATGAAAATTATAATACTATAATTATCTATGAAACCAGTTCTTAACAGAATATAAACTATAGCTGACTCTTGAACAACACAGGTTTGAACTGCATTGGTCCACTTACTAGGATTTTTCAATAAATACAGTACAATACCATAAAGTATTTTGTCTTATGATTTTCTTAACATTTTCTTTTCTCTAGCTTATTGTAAAAATATGGTATATAATACATGTAAAATACAAAATATGTGTTAATCGACTATTTATGTCACTAGTAAGGCTTCCAGTCAACAATAGACTATTAGTAGTTAAGTTTTGTGGGAGTGGGATCCCTGGGTGGCTCAGCGGTTTAGCGCCTGCCTTTGGCCCAGGGCACGATCCTGGGGTCCTGGGATCGAGTCCCACGTCAGGCTCCCAGCATGGAGCCTGCTTCTCCCTCCTCCTGTGTCTCTGCCTCTTTCTCTCTCTATGTCTATCATAAATAAATAAATCTTTAAATAAAAAAAGTTTTGTGGGAGTTGAAAGTTATATACAGATTTTAGACTATGTGGGAGTTGGCACTTCTAACCCTCATATTGTTCAAGGGTCAATTGTACTCAAGTCTCCTCCATAGTCTTACAACCTAATCCAGCCATTGTCCTAACTCTTTATTCCTATTTGTAGCTAATCTAAATTCACAGTTATATTCACTATTTCTACCTCCTTATTTTTCACTCACTGTTCACAGTAATTTGGTTCTTCCAAAGTCTTCCAAAGTCAATGATGGTCTACCTAAACCAGTTGATTATTTTACTTCATTCTTTGGAAGTATCTGATATGTTATCCATTCCTTCCTTTTTAAAACACTTTCTTCAAATAAATAAATAAATAAATAAATAAATAAATAAATAAATAAATAAAACACTTTCTTCCTTTGCATTCATCACATTTAATTTTCCTGGTTTTCTTCCCATCTCTCTCGCATCTTCTTGATGTGTGTATGTGTGTATGTAAGATTCTTATCCTGTCCTTAAAAGTTATTGTCCTTAAAGTTCAGTTAAGTAAATTCTTTTCACTCTATATTACCCTCTCTATGTGAGTACCTTAATGTTCATGGTTCAACTACTGCACGTTGATGTATGGTATTTCCACTTTGCAGCTCTACTCACATATTGAAGTCCAAATGTCGCAGAATAATCTACCATGTCCTCTTTCCTAAACTCCTTATATTCTCCATATCCAGACATGGTATCACCATTTTCTACTCAAGGCAATATTCATTATAATCAATTGATTCCAATATTAAATCATTCCTTAATTCTCATCATATCTTCTAAAAAATTTCTCACATCCATCAACTTCTGTCCACCCACAGAACTACCATCCTAGTTCAAACAATCATCGTCTCCTAACTAGATTTCTAAAATAGTCCCTTAGAGGTTCCCACAATTCCATGCGTCCTGGCCTCCAGTCCATTCTTCATTCTGTCTCCTCATTCCCTAATTCAAGACACTTTAATGATTCTCCTTTGTTGTTAGTTTGAGATCCAAATGATTTAATTTTGCCTATAGGGCTCTTCATAATTAAGGCCCTGCTTAATACTCCAGTCTACTTTCCTACTTCTTTCCCCACTTCCCTAATCCTGGCTCACACCATGCTAAACTGCTTTCCGTTCCTCAAATGTATATGGCTGCTTGCTCTGCATATATTATTACTCTACCCCACTCTCAGTATCATTTAGTCTCTCTTCAGAGTTCAGCTTAAATCATGTTTTCAAGAAGTCTTCACTAAATCCTCAAATCCCAGATAGTTGCTTCTCCTATATATAGTCACAGAGCCTTTTACTTCTGCTCTCAACACCCTTAACATACACACATACAATTTTAAATTTCCTCACTACTTATCCATACTGCTAAACTCCAAGCCCTCCGAAGGAAATGAGAACATGTCCATTATTTATTAACTCTTCTTAAGAATATCTAGAACTGGGGATCCCTGGGTAGCTCAGCGGTTTAGCGCCTGCCTTCAGCTCGGGGCATGATCCTGGAGACCCGGGATCGAGTCCCACGTCGGGCTCCCTGCATGGAACCTGCTTCTCCCTCTGCCTGTGTCTCTGCCTCTCTCTCTGTCTTTCATGAATAAATAAATAAAATCTTCTTAAAAAAAAAGAATATCTAGAATAATGACTGACATCCAGACAACATTTGATATATTGACTGATGAAAATATGGATGGATGTTTGCAATAACTCAGAAAAATACTCTGAAAGGGTTTTAAACTTAGACGTTTATTTTTTTTAATTTTTATTTATTTTATGATAGTCACACACAGAGAGAGAGAGAGAGAGAAAGAGGCAGAGACATAGGCAGAGGGAGAAGCAGGCTCCATGCAACAGGAGCCCGACATGGGACTCGATCCGGGGTCTCCAGGATCGCGCCCTGGGCCAAAGGCAGGCGCCAAACCGCTGCACCACCCAGGGATCCCAAATTTAGACGTTTAAAAGAAAAAGAAAAACACCTCTCTTGAATGAGTTACTGCTTGCTATTTTCTTAGAAATAGACTTGGTTTCTGTGAGTATGAAAAATTCATAAAGGATACACACAGTATCCCAGGTTTAAAGTAAGGATTTTCCAAGACAGTATTATTGCTTGAGGTTGCAATAGTCATGTTAATCACCTAATACCATGTTTGAACTACACATGAATGGACAGCCAAAATTCCAAGACATCAAAGGACTCCAGTTTGATAATAATAGTTTGGAAGCAGTCAGAGAATGGTTAAGGAAGGAACTGTCAGCAACTGAAGGATAACAGTGGGAATTAACCAGTACATATCATGGACCTATGACGGCAAATTCAGTATGGGATGTATAAGTAACAGTACAAGCCAGGATGAACCCCTGGCTCCAGCAGCCTTTAGACTTGACAATTGGACAGTCGGGAAGATTTCAAAACTTCAAGAAATAGACATAGAATAGATAAGGAAACTATGAGCATTAGTAGCAGTAAAACACAGAATAGGCTGAGATCAAAGATACGCTACCATGCCTAAGTACAGGAGAGGATTGACTTAAAGAGTGAAAGATACAGTATTTTCTCCAAATCAGCTTTTTTCATTTAATAGCAACAATGATTAAATAGTTATAGTTTCAAAATGCTTTAATTTTTCTTTTGAAAAAAATTTTCTTTTGGTTATACTTAAATAAAAATCCTACATAAAAACTACTAGTAAATATTTTACTTCCAAAATGTATTTTGGGGACACTTGGGTGGCTCAGCAGTTGAGTGTCTTCCTTTGGCTCAGGGCGTGATCCCAGGCTTCCAAGATCAAGTCCCACATGAGGCTCCTCCCAGGGAGCCTGCTTATCCTTCTGCCTATATCTCTACTTCTCTCTCTGTATCCCTCATCAATAAATAAATAAAATCTTTAAAATAAAAGAGAACAATAAAATAAAATTTATAATTATGATATCTTAAGTGACAAAGAAATCAGCGCCAAAATAACATTAACAATAAAGTCAATGTTAATACAATTAAAGTAACAGTTTCTCTTGACTTCTACTCTAAAGTCTATTATATTATTCATTATTGACTTTTTTGTACATGAAGATACAATCAAAGAAGGAATTGTTGTTAATATTTTATCAATTCTGAAATTATACCATTACATCTTCCTTCACTGATGTCACCTCCACTTAGATTATTCAGAAAGTAGTTGGGTTGGGAACAACTATGATTAATTTGTCTCAAATATTTTAGATAATCTAGTTCTAAAGATCCAAATCACCAGGCTTTGGCAAATCACCCACTCTTTTCTGTCTAATTTGACCTGCCACATGTTCAACATCATCAAAAACCTCATGAGTCCACAAGTAAGATCAAGCTTTTCTTTATCTCCTATGTGTTGCATAGTAATAAGCAAAAGAAATTCTCATAATAAGTGCTCAAAAAATACTTGTTTGGTGAATGAGTGAACCAGAAGTAAGAGAATTAACTCTCTAATCCATGGCTCACTTTGTGTCAGGTATTATGCCTAAATTAAAAGAGTGGATTAGAACATACTTGACCACCTATCTTTACACATAAGTTCAAGCTATTGAACTTCTCATTTCTGAAAGGTATGAGATACTTGGAATATCTCTCTTTTTTTCAATTCCTTTGTTGATTTACTTCCAGGAGTTCTACATTTTCTTATTATCTCTCTTTTCCTGCAGCCATTTGTGCATATAATTGCTTTTAAACCATAAAGTTGTTGTTACAAATACTGCTCTATTTAATGAAGAAGACAGTACTTGACAGATTAATGATATTAAATTATTTAATAACCTATCTTTAAATAAATTATAAGAGACACATTTCATTTGTTTATTTTTAGTCCTCAGACTTTGTATAGGCAGTTAATACATTGGAAGGAATTAGAGCTACTCATTTCTGCCTCAGGAACTAGAGTTGAGCTCTTCTCCTAACGCTGAATATTTATTTGAATTTCTATGCAGAGCCAAGCGCCAATCACATTAAAATAATCTAAGCATCTTTAAAATCTAAAGGCCCATTCACTGGGTAAGTTGGACACCAAAATTTATGGAAATAGTGATTTCATAGAAGCCTGCAGTAACTTGTTCCTTTGCCTAATGTGCTCACTGAACTAAACAACACAGATGCAAAATTTTATGGGAAAAATTATATTAGGTAGCCATAAATGGAAACATCTAAACCTTTCAGCCAGTTCAACTTAAATAAAGAACAGTGAGTATCATGAAATAAAACCTATAATTAGGTTTATGTTCTCTAAAGACTCGCCAATCCTAATTTTAGAAAACATGCCTACCTGTTCATTTAAATTTATAAAAAATGAGAATTTGCTTAAGTGTTTTCTATTTATGCCTTTAATTCTCAAATTCAATTAAATTTTAATCTTAGAACTTCTTATGTCTTGGGCTTTTTTCTATAGTTTATTGAACTTAATATTCTCTGAGGGTGGGGTTTTGTGCATGTTTACTTGTTTGATTTTGTTTTTACTCAATACAAATACACTCCATCTAATTTCCTCTCCATATTTCCATTGGTTTTGTAAAATAACTTGAAGCATGTGTATAGACTTGAATGGAATTCTTTGTATATACCTGAAATTTTAGTGAGAAATTTTCACTTGATGTTTATGAAATAATTTTTTTTTAATTTGTAGATAAGTTTCAGAATCTAATCATTCTTCCCTTATGGAAAGGGAAGGTGCCTGGGTGCCTCAGTCATTTGAGCATGTGACTATTGGTTTCAGCTCAGGCCATGCTCTCCGGGTCAAGAGATTGAGCCCCACATCAGGCTCCACACTAAGCACAGAGATTGCTTGGGATTTTCTCTCTCCCTTCTCTTCTCCCCCTCCTCATACTCATGTACATGCTCTCTCTCTGAAATAAATAAATAAATCTTTGAACTGGATATAATCCCTAACTTTCTAAAATATATTTATCTATTCAATTTATGCTATGTTTATATCAGTTTGACATTCACTGTCATTTTTATAACAATTTTTTTTAATTTCAGCACATAAAGAGGTGCCCCATCAAGTATATTTATTCAAATTTGGATACTATGACAGTAAGTATTATGATTACTACAGCCACAGAATAAACTTTGAGTCATAAGACTTTTTTTCCCTACATGGTAGTGGCTAGGTGCTCCTCCTTTGGGTATGAATGTTCAAAACTGGCAGGCTAGAAGAAAAATTTGAAAACTATTATTTTTTAAATGTATTTTCTAATTTAGAGGAAAAATAAAAAACAAGAAAAAATATATTTTCTGAGCAACCTCTAAAGAAATGAATGCCTTGGGTAAACTTTATTACTTATAACATTTATTTTTATTTTTTTAAGATTTTATCTATTTATTCAGGAGAGACACCAGAGAGAGAAAGGCAGAGACACAGGCAGAGGGAGAAGTAGGCTCCATGCAGGGAGCCCAATGCGGGACTCAATCCCAGGACCCCAAGATCACGCCCTAGGCCATAGGCAGGCGCCCAAACGCTAAACCACCCAGGGATCCCACAACATTTATTTTTAATATGTTTTGTGTCTTGGTTTGTTTTCCACATTTTATACAATTTTCAGCTAAGGCCTGAAGTCAAAGTTCTCATGGCTGCTTATATCTGAGTGGGCATTGATTTTCTTTCTCTATATGTAGTGTTCTTTCTCTCTCTCTCTCTCTCTCTCCCCTAATCTCCTCTTCTTGTAGGACACAAATTGTATTGGATTAGAACCCACCCTGATGGCTTCAGTTTAATTAATCACCTTTTTAAAGGGCCTATCTCCAAATACAGTCATATTCTGAGGTACTGGGGGAACCTCAGTATATGACTTTTGGGAGAACACTGTCAAGCCCATATCTACCACAAAATTCTAATCACCTCAAAGTCTTTCCAGCTCTTTTCTTGGTTCCTTTCTTTCTCTTCCTCTTTCCATTCAAATATGTTTTGTATAAACTCTACTGGGACACTTTTCCCTGCTCTTCACATCTACTCTAATGGAGATTTCTTATCTATACTGTTACTACATCATGCTAACAAACTCTAATAATGTTCATACGTTTGCTGCCATATCTGTCTTTCTAAAACTAAGCAGCAATAATGCTACATCAACTCAAAAACCTATAATGACTGAAATTATTGCCTAACAATTGTCTTATAATAATTTAGACTGTTCTTTAAAGTTGCCCTTTGTCTGCCTTTTAAGGCCTTCTTTGATCTCCTTCCAATGAGGGCTTCAGTATTATGTCCCATGACTTCTCTGTGGATTCTTTAATATCTAGAACAGTGTATTTTACATTATGGGTAAAATAAACTATTAGTGAAACACAAAACTAATTTTGACAAGCCTTTTAGAAACAAAAGAACAGGATGGGATGGGATGGAATGGAATGTATCAGAATCTATCAGAATAATATTTTAGGGGCACTTGGGTGGCTCAGTAGGTTAAGCATCTGACTTTTGATTTCCACTTGGATCATGGCCTCTCAGGGTTGTGAGATCAAGCCTGCAGTGGGCTCTGTGCTCAGCAGAGAGTCTGCTTGTCCCCTCCCCCTGCTGTTCTGTTCCACCCCCTGCTTTCTCTCTCTCTCTCTTTCTCTCTTTCTCTCAAATAAATAAAATATTTTTTAAAATAAAAATAAAATTTTAAAAGAATAATATTTTAGTAAGCACCTAAACATTTATACAGGTTATAAAGTTTGGGCTCTTTTTTTCTTCCCCACCAAATTATTACTTAAGACTCTCCTGAGTTCTTTATTTTGTGCCTTTCTTTGAATATTTTCAAAAAGATACTATTACTTTATACATAATTACATTGTGTAATATATGAACATAAATTACACTTATTTCCCCGCAATAACTGAATCTCATGCACACAAGTTTTGAAAATTTTCCTCTGACTACTGAATGACATGTGGATTCAGAACCTACAAGTGTGCCACATAGCACCCATGCACAGCAGCATCATAGCGTAAAAGTATTAAGAACACTGTATTTCTCAGCATTTATTAGACTTTGAAACTTCCTAAACAACCATCACTGGGCAATTTTTAATTCAACTCTGAATGGACCTCAACTATTAGTCATGTACAAGTGTTATTGTAGGTACTTAAAAAGATTTGTGTTAGCTAATTATCAACAGAGCAAGAGCACTACAAACTAACACAAAATAAAGACCTAAGAGTGAAGACAGAAGTGAAATCTGACTGTTACAGCAACAGACTTAGGGGGATGGGAGGCCTTTCTTTACAACAAAAAGTAAGAACATAACAAAATATCAGTTCCAGACAGCAGAAGATCATGAAAATCAGCAAGTTATTTCTGAAATATTTTATTTTTTAAAGGAAATAGAAAATAAGCAATTCATATAATTAAAATAATTTTAATAAGCATATCTATTCATTGATGCCGCATAGTAGCCTTTATCCCAACTGAGTTGGGTCATCTCCCCTGGGAGTCCTTGCTCCATATTTCAAGAGACACTAAAGAAATCACCAAGACAGAGAAGTGTTTGTCTCACAATCAAAATATGAACATACATGTGAAGACTCTCCTTCTTGTTACAAAATACAAAGAAATACTGGATGAGGATTTGAATCTAGTTAAAGTCACCCACAGTATGTCATTTGGATTTTTGTGGTATTGGAAGTTGTAGCCAAGCAATATTTGTGCTTTAAGAAAACATAGGGCATGTGATGTGATGAGCACTGGTTGTTACATGCAACTGATAAATTACTGAACACTACATCTGAAACTAATGATGTACTATGTGTTGCCTAATTGAATTTATTTTTTAAAGAGATAAAAAAAAACATAGAGACCACAAAAAAATGAAGAGCTTGCACCTCAAATTACAGAAAAATATACATTTTAAATTGTGTTCCTCATTGTCAACATAATTACAAGACTAATGTTTAGATATCTATTATTTCTCTTTAAATGAGTCTCTTAGATCTTGTTTCCATTTCCACTGTGGATCAATGGTTCCCAAATGCACAAGAATCACCTACAGAGTTTGTCATCCAGGTAAGCCAGGACCCTGCCTCAGCCTAGGACCAAGGAAGTTCTATGTTTTAGAGTGCCATCCTTAAAATTTTTTAAGTCTTTCTCCTGTGCATGGGATTGTAGTACTTTTTAAGTGGGGCACCTGAGCCTGAAATCTCGTTGGTAGTACTTTCCAACCTTCTAGTGGAAAAAACCAACGTCCTAAGGAGCTCTAGGGCTTGCTGCCTATAGGTCTGTCCCAAGACCAACCCAGGCCTCAGTTCCAGGAATGCAGCAACGCAAGTGGATCACTCCTAGCAACTAGAGTGGTGGGGTTGTGTTGTTGTTGTTGTTGTTGGTATGGCTGCCTGAAACTGGACAGACAGAATAATGCTGACACACAGAGTTTGAGTAACCATCACTCATGTTGTCAGGTACAGGAAAAGTTCAGAGTTCAGAGCTTCCAGTGTTCACTGCTAACCCTTGGCCTTGAGCCCCAGGTTGGTCAGTGTGATAACTTGTGAACAACTAGATTCTGCCTATAATGCAGCCTCTAATCTACAGTACCCACAGGTAGTAGGGTGAGAGTAGGCATTCTTTGTCTCCCTGCCACTGTCACCCCAACCCCTCTAAGGCTCCACACTACATATCAGCTAGTCCTCCAAGAAGTGCCACTCCATGTCCTTTAAAGACTTTGAGAAATAAATAAATAAATAAATAAATAAATAAATAAATAAAATACTTTGAGACTATTTTCTCCTTAATATCAAATAGTCCACTGCTGTCTTCTTTTGCTTCTGTGAAAGGTAGTGATGCCATGTTCTCCTAGATTGGCCTTGACACATGGCTGACAAGGAATGGGCATCCCTTGTATAAATGAGATTATTCTTATTACACTAACCAGAGAGCCTATGCCTATCCACTTTGCTAGTGGCAGTGTGAAACACAGAGATGGAGTCAACTCTGAAAAAAACATCACCGTCCAGAAATTAAATGATTATGGACTGAAGAGTTCAAGAGAAGACATGATTGCAAGGTTGATCCATGATTACACAATTAAATTCCAAATGACAAATACAATGTGACGAGAAAACAACCACTCACAGTTCCCTGAATTCTCTGGGCAACACTTGCACTTGTGGCCATTATCAACAAAGCACAGTAAAACTTTTGAAAGAGGCAATGGAAGCTAGTATTATGGGCAGCATGATGGATGATGTAGCACCATAAGTGATGACATACTCCACAGTAAATAAGTGGCATGAGGGCATCTCGTCAATACAAACAGATTCTAAAGAGCCATGATACTGTAAGTAATAACAGCATTGTTAGCCTTTTCTCATGCTTGGAAAAATAAAATTAGCCAAGAATGATGTATTTGACCACCAAGAACATAAAGAGATGGTTCCTTGATCTTAATTTAAAGAGATGGTGCTTGGAACCCATAATGAATCTTCACATGTACCAACTGAAAATAAATAAGTACCTCTTCCCAACTCTATTATCTTAAATCACTATTTATAATCACTTCTTCACATAGGGCCATGAATTTTGTAATACACTTGTAATAAAATTACTTATATAGACAGGTGTCTACAAAAATATTTACCCAAGGAACCCCAAACCCCAGAGGCAATCTTGATTCCCAATTCCCTCCCCATTCAACTGTCCATCTCTCTTCTCTTTCTGCCTTCAGCTGCCTATCTCCCAACCCTACCTCAAATTTAATCTCCTAACCAGCACCAAGGCTACAGTGGAAGACTCCCATCTATTTTCCTATCTGGTGGTTTTATGAAACCTTGATAAGCATTTGTGGTGCATTATATGTGGGACCCAGATAAGTATGTCCTGATTTTCTTAAAAGAGTTGTTTAAGTTTGTAAGTTTACTTTAAGGCAGGATGACAGAAAGACCTCCCTGATGAAGAAGTTTAAATCTCCTCTTTCTCATAAAGCTAGCTGATTAACAAGTTTGTTGCCCAGGATATCCAAAGGTTGTGGTCAACTGGTTGGAATAGTATTGGCTAAGAAACTAATTTTGAAATCACTTCAAGTTAGGGCACATCGGTAGCTCAGTCGGTTGAGCACCTGATTCTTGATTTTGGCTCAGATCATAATCTCAGAGTTGTGAGATCAAGCCTCGTGCCTGGCTCCACACTCAGCAGGGAGCCTGCTTGAGATTCTCATTCTCTCTCTGTCGTCCCCCCCCCCTCAAATAAATAGATATATAGTTTTTTAAAAAGAGATCATTTCCAGTTATTCTTTTTTTTTTTTTAAGAGACATGCAGAGACATAGGCAGAGGGAGAAGCAGGCTCCATGTAGGAAGCCCAATGTGAGACTCGATTCTGGGTCTCCAGGATCACACCCTGGGTGGAAGGCGGCGCTAAACCGCTAGCCACTCGGCCTGCCCTCAAGTTATTCTTTTGTTCAAAAAAATTCTGAGGTAAAAAAAAAAAAAAGTTCTGAGGTTGCTTAGAGTTGTACATATGCTCATGAAGATATCTGATTATAAGAAGCTGAAGGCTTCTAAATATCAAAGAGAGTGATTTTAAGCCACTACAATTTAGCTTTGAGAGTAAACTTTGTGTAGAAGAAATCAATCTTAAATTAAAACACAGATGATACCTAGAAAAAGACATCAATCCATGCTCATAGAGTGTATCTTGAAATCTTGCTTATGATGGTATTTTCTTCCAATGTGTAGATAATCTGAGGTTAACAAGTACTCTGTTATAATTTTAATAAACATTTTTTATGTATTTTGTCAAAAATATATCATTGTTATGCTGGATAGTGTGTTTAGCCTTTTCACAATATCCTGCATTTGAGGAGTACAGAACTGCTAAGGTTACTGATTTAGTGAAAGACATTAAATTTGGCAAGGTGGTTTGGAGAAATCAACAAATTCCTAAAGATCTGGCCTTCAGATCCAAACCTTTCTTATCATCATAGGTGTGAAGCAAAAGCTCCTTTCTGAGTCCAATGGCGTCTTAAAAAGACATAACCCTCCACCTACTTCCACTACCTCAGTACTGCTCTTATCCTTTTATCTCCTGTCCTCTCAACCTTTATCTCCATGCTCCCATTAAATTCTAATGCCTGCATCTGGTCAGAGTACAACACAAATGATAGTTAGCAAACACCTAGATAACCAGTAAGTCAAGGTCCCAAGAAAGCCCCTTTATGTTTTTCTTTACGAGAAAAAAATGCAGCTGAAAAAAAGGTAGATTTCATGAAATGGGAAATGGAAAACATATTGTATGCATTTAAAATGGATGATTTGAATATAAAGAAAATCTCTTTCTCCCTTAGTTCACTCTTCCACCACAATGAGGGTATGAAACTTTAGAATGAGTCAAGAGGGTCATAAGACATGAGAAAGTTTTCAACTATTCCAAATCATTATCCATATGTGGATTTTAAAAACCATTACTCCTATGAGATTGTTTTTCATTTCTAAGACTCCATAGGGCATTCTTTGGTCTTACATCCTATATTCTTCCTTTGTTTGAATGTTATATAGCAGTACAAAAACTCCATAGTTCATTCTGATGAATACCTTTATTACTTGGGAATATGATCCTCATCTCAGAAGGACTTTGTAACATTCGATACAAAGGTCACCACTGCTATATTGCTTACAAATTACAATTTTTAATAGCCCTTCTGCCCTACTCTTTACCCCCATCACCCATATATGCCTAGCATGAAAAGAAGACCTATTCTTCTGGCAGGATGAATATAAAACACTAAAGTTTTTGTTTAAATGAAAATTATTTTCAATGAGGCTTTTTGTTAGTTCAATTAATTTATACAGAAACTTGATGGAAGCAATAAGACATGATAGCCATATAGAAGAAAAACTTTGATCTCTCTCTGCCATATCTAGTTGAGCTAAGTGAAAGCTCTCATGCATACAGAAATAATGATGATTAATAAATAATTATGAAGAAGTTATCTAGACTGGCCCCTAGTATTGCAAATTCAAAGACCTGTAGAAACCAGATTGACTATGAGGCAACAAGTAGACTAGAGAACATATGTCCAGCTGGCTGAGTACCCACTATTGACTCTACAATATTCATAGAAATGCAGTCCTTGATTTGTCAATTCTGACTTTTCAAAAACATAATATCAGATTTTGTACATGAAATCTATCCATTTATAAATGTTGGCCATAACTCAATAAAAAAAAAAAAACACCTCTATGAACTAAACCAAAAACATCTGCAGGCCAGATTGCTAACAGCCATCAGTTTGCAAGTCCTACTCTAGACCAGTGACTCTGAACCTTATGCCACCCAGGTGCCCCTCAAGTACTATTTAAATCTCTTAGAGTTATAAATGTTGTAAGAATAAAAACAAGTTTTCAATAAAAAATAAATGTGCACTTGGGTGGCACTTGAGCACCTGCCTTTGGCTCAGGTCATGATCCCAGAGTCCTGGGATTAAGTCCCACATCAGACTCCCTATGGGGAACCTGCTTCTCCCTCTGCCTATGTCTCTGCCTCTGTTTCTCCATGAATAAATAAATAAAATCTTTAAATGAATGAATGAATGTACAATTCCTGGTACCATGGAAGGAAGAGATTGCTCTGAGAGTCTCTGTAGCACATCCCACATGGCTCCATCTTTCATGCTGGTATCATCTGAGTTTTTGAGACCCCACGTATCACCATGCTCACCTCAAGGACTATTCTTTTATATGCACATTTCACTCTAACAAGTTGGAGAAAATATGATTTGGCTGAGAATTCTAAAGAAAGCCTCTTCCACAGAATGGGCAGCCCCATCCTGTGGAAACATGCATCCCCTAGTCATTAGATGCAACTTCATTCCTCTGAACCTCATCACTTTCTTCCTAAAGCAGATGTCTACATCTTTGCAAAACAATGTGTCATTTAAAAATATTTTGTGGGTGCCTGGGTGGCTCAGTCAGTTAAGCATCTGCCTTCAGCTCAGGTCATGATCCCAAGGTCCTGGGATTGAGCCCCACATTGGGCTCCTTGCTCCGCTGGGAGCCTGCTTCTCCCTCTCCCTCTCCCTCTGCCTGCTATGTGTGCACATGTGCGCTCTCTCTCTCTCTCTCTCCCTAAACAAATTTCAAAAATTTTTATAAATAAATAAAAATATTTCTGAATAAAATAAGGTACACAGAGACTAATGCAAATAATAACGTTACATTTTCAAGTTCACTATTATATTTTTAATTTGTTTCTTTTTGAAATTTACTCCTTATTTTTCTTTCAAGATAACTTCTCCTACATTCCTTTACCACAAGCTCTTTCTTTTCTATCTTTCCTCTTTCTTTTTTGCCTTCTCTTTTTCTACTTTTTTTCCCTTAACGGACACGAAGGTGAACATGAGAAGAAATCCACATTTATCTATTGAAATAAACCTCATATTCATCATAAATGAAAAGACAAGCTAAAAAAATTATATATATATATATATATATATATAACACATATATTCATGTACACAAGCATACACCTCTTAATATTTAATATATCACCTAAGGGTGGATTTGGCTTCAAGTGACAAAACATCTAAGAATGTCTTAAACAAATAAAACTTACTTTTCTCAATAAGAAGTCCATAGGTAGGCTTTTCCTAACATTAGTTTAGCTATTCTGAAATACCATCAGGGACCCATGCTCTTCCCATTCTCCTCCTCTACTATTTTAATGGTTTTGACTTTCATCTTCTTGCTTGTTACCTCTTCGTTACAAGCTCCAGCTCATGCTGGAACCCCAGACATCACCTAAACACTATAAAAGGAAAGAAAATATGAATAGAATGCCAGCTGCTTTGCCCTTTCATCAAGAAAGATAAAAGCTTTCCCAGAAACCCATGTGGACACTCACTTTGATCTCATTGGTTAGATTTTAACCTTTCAAGTCATTAGAACTAAGTTACATGGCCAAATCCAGCTGCAAAGGAAATTAGGAAAGAGAATATACACCTAGATTTATTGCTGCATCAAATGACTCAGTTTTGTTACCATGAGTAAGAAGAGAAAAATAGGTATTAAGAAAGCAAATAAAAGGATTTGCCATAGTGACCTATTTAAAGGATAGCAAAAGTAGTCCATATTGTCAGATACGCCATCTAGGCTATCTAGATGGACCCAGTGATAGAGGGTCCAGCTAGGCTAATACTAGGCTAATAGAGGACCCAGTAAGACCCTTGGAAACCCATCTGAAGAATAAATTTATCTCTAACTAGAATAATGATTGTTCTTAGTGGAGTGAGTACCTGTGATGTGCTTTGATCCTTTGGGAAAAAAAATGTCTTTGCATGTAACAATTTTCCTTACCAAAATTTGTGCCCCACTGAATTAGTAATACTTATAAAGAAGCATTTTCTTTGCAAAGGTAAATTCGAGCCCAGATTATTCATATTTTACCAATACAAAGTAAATAGAGTGTGAATGTGCTATTACTACATGGTTTTAAAACAAAGCATGATAATTAATTCAATGTGTTAAATTCAGATATTGAGCTTGGGTATTTAGTAACACACGAACAGTATTGAACTCCCATTGAAATGACAAATTATTTCATTTCAAATCCTTTATAGTTTACAATGTCCTAATAATGCAGTTTTCACTAAATTGCAATAGTCAAACCTGTTGAAAACAGCATTTATACACCATTAACAAGTCATAGTAGCACATATTACCAGCAAAATAATAATGGTGATATCAAGTAAGCCTAACTTCTAATTTCTAAGATTGGTAAATTGTCTCTAGGAAGAAATTGCTTAACTCATATACTCCCACTGTTGCCTTCCTTTTCTAAATTTTCTGGAATGTACAGATGTGAAGAAGCTAAATGTATATGAATCACTTTTATTTTTTCTCAATTATGCCATACTTTTCAATTTCTCACTCTCTCCTCTCGGGTCTTCTCTGTACTATGCAAATTTTCCCTTACCTCAACTTTCTACAACTTCCTATCCTTCTTTTTCCTCCTCGTTTTACCAATCTCACCAATAGTCTTCCTTTTAAATTTCCTTTAAGTGTGTTCCAGGCCTCTCAGAAAGTCAGCAGCAGAACCAAAGGGAAGAGATCTGGTTCTATAACTCTAAGGCAGGGTGCTGCCCAAGTGCACCTTATAATTTGGTGTTGGCTGGTACATGAGTTACAATCTAAATTACCAACATACTGCCTTAAGAGCTTTAGGATTTCAGTTGGTTTTTGTTTATTTGTTTTAAGAAAATTTTTCAGCTCTTTGCCCCTTTTTTCTTATTCTCACTTTGTCTTTTTTCCCCTTTCAATTATGTTATTGTTTTTAGATACTTGATACCAAATTATTCAAATTAAACTTAAACTGACTGAGAGGATTTTAACTTTTTGAAAATGGAAAGCCCTCTGGGTAAAAGCCAGCTCCCATCTCTCCCCCGCTGTCACCCACAGAAACCTATCTATCCAGTAAAAGGCTAAAGTAATAGATTCTGAGATGGGCTGCAAAGAAGTGGGGGATTTTTTTCCAAATAAAACTCTTATTATTCTTTAGACCTCTTTCAAGAGCCAAAGTATGTGTCATTAAATTAATCTTTAAAGTGCCTCTTTAAATGACTAACAATTCTCATTTCAACTGTTATGGCATAAAATTTAAATGCAATTATACACAAAGAAATTGCCTTCTTCCTTTGTACTTGATAATGACAAGGTCATAAACTGCCCTAAATCTATATTCTTTGCTTAGGCATTTGCAATATAGTTTATTGTAGGTATTAAGTGCTATTTAATGAAATAGCTTATAACATTAAGAAAGTGTTCTGTTCTCTAGAGGTAAAATGGTAGTAATTCAGACCTTCACTCAAAAGCATTTTGAAAAATGAAGGTTCCAACTTGGTTATCGTATGTGAATTAATTGTGTAGCTATCTGAATACTTCCTCTGTCACTCTCCACATTTCTGGATTATCAAAACAGAGCCTGAAGACACAACTTTGCCTTTCTGAGAAGAGGTCTTAATCATGAGTACTAGATTTTTTGTTCAGTTTATTCACATACTCATTCCCTTATGTAACACATGGAATCTGCTTATGTTTTGCTTATGTTAGGAAGAAAAGGTCACAAAGAAATAGGCTGTCATAATCAAGTCAACCAAGGAGTATAGTAATCACTTTAGCAACTAATTACATTGCAATTTCTAAAACATACCAAATAACTTAAAAGAAAAAAGTGAGGAGGAGTCTAATGGCCTGAAAATTAGAATGTATTGGTTTTGAAAATGATTTTTTTTTTCCTGGAACTGGAAATGACTTTGAAGATAATCTAATACAGACTCCTTACTTTGTGTGAAATCAGGAGAGGCAAAGTGACATCCCTGCAGTCCCTGGCTTGTTCCATCACTTGAATTGAATCCAGATTCACATGAGGGCTATTTTCCCAGTGACCTCCCACTGAATCTGGTGTCTGAGACAATGTCTTCACATTCTTCCATAGATGCCATATGGACCTGATAATATGCACCCTATGGTTTTAAAACATGGCCATTTTCCACAGGTGGGGAACTGAACAGTATGAACATGATAACTGTCTTCAGTAAAGCTTTCCATTGAAGGAATGCATACAGTAACGTTAATGTGAATAAATATCCAAAGCTAAGGTGTTTCTAAGAGTGTGTGTCATAAGTTTTCAAAACTCATAATACTCAAATCAATATTAATGTCTATGTTGGTTTATGACCTGCCAAATGTGAATTCTCTTCTCAAATACACACATGAATTTTCTGTTGATTATTATTTGACAGGACACATTTTACCTGCAGCAAAATCCAACATTTTACTACCAGCAGCATTATTGGAAAGCTAATCAATACTTTTTGTTAAAGCTTCAGGCACAAGAAGCTAATCGTATGCAACACTGATGGATGGAAAATATAAAATCAGATTTACATGTTTCTGGCCCCCTTTAAAATGGCAGTAGGGTTATAATTATCAGGTAAGATTAGTCATTGAACCATGAAGTTTTGGATTATCTGTTAGGACATAGGAGTTTCAGTAAGCATTGATTATGCCTCTGATATTATTTTTCACACATAATGAGATGGTCATTGTCAGGTTAGGTAAAAGAGTAACTGAGAACTCTATTTTGGCTCACAAAGGTGAAACAACAGAAACCATCCAAGAGACTAAAATCTGGCTTTTGGCTCAATTTAATGAATGAGAGCTTGAAGAGGAAACTCATATACTGATACAGAGATTCAAAATTACTCTATCAGCAGACCTCCAGACCAAGAAAAGAAAGCTTATATGTGATTAAATTGGAAAAGTATACATTTGCATGGGATAATTACTCACCTTTAGTCACACACTTTAGACCTATAATTCAAAAGTGCAGGAAACCAGGATTACATTATATTTTCCAAAATGCTTATTCAGTAACTTAAATATTATAGAATAGGTGACTATAAATGCTTCTAAGAACTTAAAAATTGTATCATTCCTCCTGATTATGTGTATTAAAACTTGACTCTCAGAAATAACAAGATACTGTGATCACATTTCACAGAGATAACAAAGACAGGAAGCCAATATGCCACATGAACGATTAGTTCTTTAATCACGTTCTCCTATTGCCTGTATTTTTGAAATGTTGATATTCATGTTGCATCTATCATATATTACCCAGGCTCAATCAACAACTCACCTCTTTAAACTATTAATGATAAACTAAAGCATTTATTAACATAATGGTTGATTTACATCTTAAACCTAATTCCCAATCTAACACTTTAATATAAAACCAAGCACTGGAATAAACAGCATTAGCTTTTCCTAGCTAAGATACCAAGGGTGGCTTTAAAATAAGTCAGTTTACTGCTGTAACCTATGAATTAATGTGCCTTATAAATATGCCTTGTTAACTGATTAATGAAATGCTTATCATTGCAAATTGTAAATTAGATTGAGGCAGATGGATAGATAAACGAATCTATTTAAAATGTACTTCCTTCCTATTGCATTAAACTAGACCTTATTTTGGGCTTGGATAATAATAAGTTTTCAGATAATTTGAAGTAATTTTCTGCCTTGTGCACTGATCACACCCTCAATCAGCCTTAGTGACTAAAATGAACATTGTTCTCCACCTCTATCCTCAACACATTAACTGAAAATTGATTTTTTTTTTTTTACTCATTTTTCCAGAATGGTGCAATCAGCAGGTGATCACTTCAGGAAGAAGACCAATGTGTTCATTCAGGTTCTTTTTATTTTTCCCAGGCTCCTAACAATGATGGCTTGTGATGTATATGGCCTACAAATTCACTATAGACGTCAGTTGGTTTTCATCAATGATCCTTCTTCTTGCACCTATTTTCTTAATAATCCCCTTGTGATTTCCACCCACCTCTATTTATGTAGCAAAAATGTAGTTAAGTGCTTGCTATACAAAGCCATGAAATGATGTTTTGAAGGAAAACACAGTCTACATGGGAAATATATAAACATATGATTTAGTGAAATGCAATATAAAGACTACTGAACCTGGGTTTGAAGAAAAGGAGTAGGGAAGAAATCATTTGAATAAAAGTTGAATGAAATTTTGTAAAATGTCTCAGACTGGCAGAGCATTTCATGCAAAAGGAAAAGTTTGAGCAAATAACATGGTGTTTAATTCCCCTTTCTTAAAATTCAATGTAAGTCAAATGATATCCCTACATCTTTTCCCAAAAAATAGGTAGAGTGAATAAAAAAGCACTCCTAGTGGAGATACTTAGAACTAAAAAAGAACTAAAGTCAACAAAATAAAAGATAAATAAAGCAGAAGGAAAAGAAACAGTCCTGTTAGAAGAAATGAAGTAGATAAAACAAAAGCAACTTGGCTTTGAAATTGCATATCTGTATTGGTCAGTGGAAAAAGTTCAAACTTCATTCTAAAGCAAGATGGCTCCAGGTCAGAATGTGTTATTATATGCTTATGTGAAATTTTTGTAAGACTGGAAGTTTTCATAAACACATCTTACCATTTTAAAGATGTGTCTGTCATGATGTATTTAAGAAGATAATAAAATATTTGTGGAAAGAGAATAAATTGAGAATGGAGGATGATAGAATTCCATCTAACTGACAGAGAATAAATTCAAAACCTAGTCCCAAATGATATGGAAAGAACTAGCTTAAATAAAGACTTGGGTTGGAGAAGACCATGCCTATCCATTTTCCAGTTTTGAGTTCCTTCATAAAGTGCTAATTTATTCATTTTGAAAACAAAAAAATAATACCCGTCATATCAATTCACCCAAAGTATTTATTATGCACTACTCATTGTACATGCTAACTGAACATTGCCTTGTAATGGATAAGTGCAATGCCTGCATACATACTGGTAAAAGAAATACCTAGTATCCCACACATGGGCAATTGACTAGCCGCTGGCCTGATAACCCAGTGCACCCTACCCTATCATGCTTTATACCTGTCCTTTGAAAACTGTTGATCCCTTAATTTGAACTTTACCATAGGCACCGCTGCCTTCAAAGACCAAACAGCCGTATTTCTCTATTTTTGCTCTCAATGTTTATCATCTGCTAATCCTCTGGCTGTGTACTCAATGCTGAGGAAGGGATTATTACTCCATCTCACTCCAGACCACATCCTTATTGGGGCAGTAGAGACCACTGCTGTGAGATGGACATAAAACTGTAGTGTAGGGATCCCTGGGTGGCGCAGTGGTTTAGCGCCTGCCTTTGGCCCGGGGCGCGATCCTGGAGACCCGGGATCGAATCCTACATCGGGCTCCCGGTGCATGGAGCCTGCTTCTCCCCCTGCCTGTGTCTCTGCCTCTCTCTCTCTCTCTCTCTCTCTCTCTCTCTCTCTCTCTCTCTGACTATCATAAATAAATAAATAAAAATTTAAAAAAAAAACATTTAAAAATAAAATAAAAATAAAATAAAACTGTAGTGTAACAGGTACTGCAGGTCCTAGGATGATCATACCCAGGTACTCATTTTCTAATGAATAACATAGGAAGAAGTGATCATAATTCATTGACATGAGTGTTTTTAAAGCATATATTTAGAAAGAAAAGAGGATGAATGAATTTTAAAGAATATCTGAGAGAGAAGACAGACATTACAATGTGAAGACTAGGAAGATAAACTGCCAAAGCACCAGGGAAAAGACAAAATGATGTGTCTGAACAACTACATACATTCTTCTGATAAGGACAACATAGATAATTCCTATAATTTTTTCTACAAGCAACTACTAATAGTTTGGGAAAAGAAAATGAGTTAGGATATGAGTTACAGGACTAAAACTGCTATAAAGAATAATAGTAGCTAAAAAGACTAGAAGAGATTGTTGAGATAAAAGACTGCCAAATGACTTTCTTTCAGAATCTAACTTAGATTAAAAATCTAGAGTGCTCACGGTTCTGCAATTTTCCCAGCATCACTTGTCAATACTAGAATCAAAGACTAAAACAGAAAATAGACACAATGAAGTTTGAAAAAAGATTTGATAGAGGAAAAAGACAAGAGAAGAGTAAACATATGGGAACTGAGGACAAAGAGGCTTCTTGTCTCAAATTATGTGACTTTAGATGCACCTTATAGACTCCAAAGCCCTATGAATTTGGGAGGTATTTTCTTTATTATCAATTTATTATTACTGAAATATTGCATATATGTACCCCATACCACCTGGAAAATGGTTACAGGTTTTCCAGAACAAGAGAGAACATACACTTTCATTTCAATTCACAAAAAAACTTAAGTTTCTAGAATTGAGACCTAAAATTTGCCCTGGAGAAGCTTACTGTCAATTATGGGAGACAAATATGTAATTAGTGCACATTAAAATACTATGCGAAGAACCACATTAAAAATAGGAGAGGCACTTAGTTAAATCTTCCTAGAGAAAATGATGCTGAGGAAATTTGGAAATATAAGTAAAATTGAGTCAGCCAGGACATTTCAGGCAGAAGGAAATGCAGAGGAAAAGGCAAAAGCCTAGAAAATGCATTTAACTAAATCACCAAATCCAAGAAAACAGTCTGCATTATAATATTTGTATCATCTGTAAAACCGAGAAGAACCGATAAGAAGAAATAGTTTGGATTATTGTTCAGAAAATCTTCCCTTCCCTGCGCCTTCCCACTACAATCACATTGATTTCTTAATTGCCTATATGATTAACTTTAACTTAAGGTATGCTAGAAGTGACTCAAATAGAGACTTGAAATGTGCTTGCCTGTTGGCCACTTGCTCTCTTGCACCTCTGCCAGTGCAATGAGAAGATCATGCCTTGACTTTCCCAATGCTCCAAGGAACATGAAAGACAGGTGGGGGAGCACCAACCATCCAGCTGAGAGATGTGAGGTGTGGAACCCAGCCATGTCCTGCCTAGATCATTTCACTCCAAGCTAGCTGGTGGACATATGAGTGAATTTAAATGATTTTTATTTTAAACCTCCCACTTTTAGAGTGTACATTATATACCAATAGCTACCTATACACAGTTGAGCATGGCTGACGCTGTGTTGAATCACTGTTTTAATTTCCTACTTTTGTTTCACATTCTCTACAAATTTGCGTTTACTTTTGTAATAAAGATAATTTTAAAAATAAATCATATATGTAAAATATATCATTTATGATGCAAGAATCTTTCAAAAGGTTATAATGTCTAGTATCTTTCCTCTTAAACAATTGTCACTCATTAACTGTATCTTTAAGTCACAGTACCATTATTCTCAATTGTATTTGTATATGAAACTCCTTTGATGGTCCTAAAGCATTTCTTCTCAACAAACTTCTCTGGTTACTCCTTCAGGAAAAGATGAAGCCCAGATAGGAAATGGAAAATACAAGTTTCAGATATATGGAGAATTGATTTAACAAAATTAGACAATTCTAAGAAAGCACCTAGTACAGCACCTGGTGCATAGTAAGAGATGATCAAGAAGGATTTGAGTCATGCTCATAGTATCCCCTCATATTTTCATTAGCCAGTTTCAGGAAAGCTCTCCTGAGGATTTTCAAATCCATGCTCATTTGCATTTTGGTGGTGGCCCAGGTAAATCATGCTGTCTCTTCAATGATGCAGTTAAGAGAACAAAAGTCAGGAAGGTTCTGGCCCTTTGGATTTTCATGGAATTTTCAATGTCTGTTTTGACATCTGAGTTTCTGATTTTCTGTGATCTGTCATTTATGAGTGCTGAAGTGAATAAGTGAGAGCGATTAAACAGCTGCACAATTTGGGGGACTTTTCACAGCCCAGTCGTTGGACTCTGCAGGGGATCAGTGAGGATTAGGCACAAAAAAGCAGACAGGCATTTTAATTAGAGTAATATTAACATTCACAAACTGTCATATTATGGAAATCATTGGCAGTGTGGAAGCTCTGCTACTGAAGCAAAGGCAGGAAAAGCAAAAACAATCAGACCTCAGAATTTCCAGGATATCCTCAGCAGCTAGCAGCTGACATAGTCAGGTGAGCACCTAGTGTAGCATTCAGGAGAAACAAGTACAGGACTTAAGGAGACATCTAGGGGAATCCCAAGCAGATCTGTGGATTCTCTAAAGCAACTTTTTCTTATTAAGAGTCATTTCTATAAAGAGGCTGTTGTGTTCTGGTCCCAGGCCATCAGCCAGCAATGTTTTTGTTTTTGTTTTTGTTTTTTTTATATAATTTTTTTAAGATTTATTTATTTATTTATTCATGATAGAGAGAGAGAGGCAGAGACACAGACACAGGCAGAGGGAGAAGCAGGCTCCATGCCGGGAGCCCGACGTGGGACTCAATCCCAGGACTCCAGGATCATGCCCTGGGCCAAAGGCAGGCGCTAAACCACTGAGCCACCCAGGGATCCCCAGCCAGCAATGTTTTTTACTAAGAAAAGGACATTACAGAGACACAGGAAGGTATAAATAAATCTATGGCACAGTCCTTGATCAGGGACTTTTGACGAAACTATACACATAACTACACTAAAACAATTACTGAAGTATACATGAAAAAATAACATGTAAGTGAATTTCAGATAGTTAACACAGCTCAAAATTCATTTCTGGGTTCTATAGCCACAAAGTTATCAAGAATATCAAATGAGAATACCTATAAATAACTTCTTATAAGAAATTAATTTTGAGATGAGTTTGACAAAGAGGAAGGATAGGATTGGTGTACAAAATAGAAAAATCACAAATAAGAAAATAACATTCAATATTAACTGCATATCTGGGGTGCCTGTGTGGCTCAGTTGGCTAAGCGTCAAAACTCATGATTTCAGCTCAGGTCATGATCTCAGGGTCATGAGATGGAGCCCGGCAACTGGCCCCACACTCAGTATGGCATGAATTTGAGATTTTCTCCCTACCTCTCCCTCTTCCCCCACTTGCATGAGTATATGCACATGTGTGCACTCTCTCTCTCTCTCTCTCTCTCTCTCTCTCTCTCATAAAAAAATAAATATGTATATGTATTTTTAAAAAAAAAGAAGTACTGAAAAAAAAAAGAAGTACTGTTTAAAAACAATATTAACTGGATGCCTTAAAAGTGCTAAGACAAAATCACAGAGAACAAAGAAGAAAAAAATGTAAAGGGGATAAAGTCAACATCACAATGTGTTTATATAGTGTCAAGGTTTTATAGTGGTCCTTTGGGCATGGATCTAGTAATCTCTGCCAAATGTAATCCTCCCACCACCACTCTTGAATCAAAGACTCATGCACAGTTTCACAGGGGAGTGCCACTTGGAGACAGAGTTGAAGGTCTCTAGAGTTATGAAGGAAGTGGGGTGTGGTGAGAATCAAAATGGCTGGAGCTCTCTGACTAGTGAGATACCAGTTACACCCTGTCCTTTATTGTAGTTTACTGGTGAGATCATTGAGAAAGGCAAGCTCATAGCTACTAATGAGGATATAAATGAACTGAGAATGATAAATAACTTTCCCTTAATCCCGCAAAAAAATCCCCACACTCACCACACCACCATAAAAATCAGCCTAATCCACATGCACCACAATCAAGAAAATGAAGCAGGTCTGCAGAGTAGATAAGTTAAATGAATATAAAGTTTGTTCTTGAACTCACCCAAAAAAAGTGCTAACAAGTTGTGAGTAGACAGAATTTGGGTATATCATTTCTGTATTTCCAGTTTCCTTTCATTAAAATATCAGTGATTTTCTTTTCATTTCATGTTATTTTTCAATTGGCCTCCTGGAGAGGAATCATTAGAGCAATCTCTCCAATAATGCTAAGATTCACTTAAATACACATCAAAGAATGAGCTTTGTAAGAGTTAAACATATCTTTATTTTTCTTGCCCTTATTTTATTATTAATTTTTTATCTTCTTTATGGTTGGGCTTCTCTAGTATTAGTTCATACTTATTGAAAGCAGATGCTTATATGTTTTTCAAATTCTTCAGTCAAATGACACATGAAGCAGCAAAGTTGATAAGCATGTTTATGGATGAGAAAATACAAGCAGGGCCAAAATAAGCTTGGAAAATCAAATTCATTTTTTTACTGCCTAATGATTTTTGAAAATTGATGAAATTTCTATATTCAAGAAAAAACACTAACCTCCCATATTTTACAGTAATACATATTCTTATGCGGTAAAAAAAAAGTTGCAATTATTTCAGAAAACACATCTAGTGAAATTAGAGCAATTTAGGGGAGAAGAATCATTACTCAAAAAATTTTGTGACAGTGGATATTACTTAAAATATGACCACAAAGTAGCAGTCGTAAGAAGTACAGTAGGATAAGAGATAGAAGGGAACAGGGAAGAGTAGAATAAAGTCAAGAAGGAGTGAAGGAAGAGCACCTGGGTGGCCCAGTCAGTCAAATCTTTGACTCTTGGTTTCCGCTCAGGTCAGGATCTCAGAGTTGTGGAATCCAGCCCTGCTTCTGGCTCCAGTGCTATGGAGTCTGCTTCTCTGCTTCTACTTCCTCTACTCCTCCGCACCACCTCCCCAGAACCACACTCATGCACATATGCTCAGTCTTGCGATCTCTCAAGAAAAAAATAAGTCTTAAAAGGAAAAAAAAAAGGAGCAAAGGAATGAAATAATGAGAAGGTAACAATAAAAGTGTCAAATTAAGGTTCTACTTTATAGGGCAGTTTTCCTGGGCAGACGCTCATCACCTCCACCCCCCAGGACAGTCTTCCTGCAGGTACTTCTGTTGCCAGCTTTCCTGTGTGTCACTGCTACCTTAGACTTCATGCCTCCTGCTCTGACCATGCCACTCTCTTGCTCTACGGTTTACAGAGATCTTCGATCATTGCTTATTGGGCAGAATTCACACTCCTAAATGTGCAATCACCTGATCCCATATGCTCTACGAGGCCTTATTTTTCACTCTGTGCCATATACAATTCTCTGCTCTAGTCAAGCCAGCCTTTTCATATCCCTTTTTTCTTTCCTTTTTCCTTTGACCTCAATTTCTATACTCATTCCAAGCTCTACACCTTTGATTCCACCATTTATTTCTCTTGTGAAGAATGATTCTGTTCTTCCCAAACTGAAAGCTTACACTGCTTTCAAGGAAATATGGAAAGTAACAGTCAAATTTTCTCTCTGCTTCTTTACTCAATTTCCAGAGAGAAAATGATCACCCCAGGGTTCAATGTGTATACAAGCTCATTCAAGAGGGTTCTGATGGGCCTGGGTCCATGTGTCTGCTTCTAACCCTCTTTACACTGGCTTCAAGGGAAGGAGGGGGCAGTGTGCGTGAGCAGGTGTATGTTGGGGAGTATCCTGTCTCTCATGGAGAGGCTATCTAGTGGAGACTGTAAATGTGGCAATCTCATTTAGATCCAACTGTGGGCTAGTAGGGCACTTGCTCATAAGTCAAAATATTTGCTTTTTAAAGTTTCTGTGCTTTTGCACAGGGTATCAGCAGCCTAAGTGTTGCCTCTTTTTAGTCAGTAGAGAAGCTTTTATCAGTTTGCCATATCAGGGTAAATGATTAACAAATGAACTTAGCTCTTTGTATGAAATACCATATCCAGGATCATGGTGAATTTCCATAATTGAAGAAGACATACATATTGTTTCTAGAGATAATGAATTTTGGCTGGATATAAAACAGCCATCAACCTTAATCTTGAAAATTTCAGGTTTAGAGCCAACAGCCTTATAATATTGTGCCTGGTTTAATCTAGCCAGGCAATGAGACAGATATACACAACCTCTCACTTAACTTTTTTTCTTATTTTTCAGTGAAGGCCAAATTAATGCCTTCCAGTGAAAGCTGAGCATTACAAAATGATCAATATATATTATTATTTCCCCAAAAAATGTACTTATAAGTACCTTGCATATCTTTCCTTTACATAAACTTCTTTTATGATTCTTGTATAGGCTAGTGTACTTGTCTGCTTTAGTAATAAATAGATGTTTGCCTGGACTTAAATGTCAAAGAAAGCCTTTCCCACAAATACTTTGAAAAAACCCAATACCAATAAATTACTTTATGCTTTTCAACATCTTCACTTTCCTACCCCAAGCAAGTTATCATCCCACAAGAATTACAGAAATTCTACTTAAACTTCTTGTTTTTACATTGCTCTAAATGTTTGAATCAATAATACACTATTTGTTCCCTCCCATCAAAGCTCATTTTCCTTCATAGCTATTAAATTTATATCAAAGCCACTTCAAAGTGAGCTTTTCATTTAATATTGATAAGCCACACCCTGTATTTATTTATTTTTTTTTATAAATTAATTTTTATTGGTGTTCAATTTACCAACATACAGAATAACACCCAGTGCTCATCCCGTCAAGTGTACCCCTCAGTGCCCGTCACCCATTCACCCCCACCCCCCACCCTCCTCCCCCTCCACCACCCCTAGTTCATTTCCCAGAGTTAGAAGTCTTTATGTTCTGTCTCCCTTTCTGATATTTCTCACACATTTCTTCTCCCTTCCCTTATATTCCCTTTCGCTATTATTCATATTCCCCAAATGAATGAGAACATACACTGTTTGTCCTTCTCCGGTTACTGTGGCCAAGTTCAAAAAGGGTGTTGCCTGAGTTCTTCTCTGGGATTTTGATGGAATCTTGTCTCATATTTAGATCTTTCATCCATTTTGAGTTTATCTTTGTGTATGGTGCATGAGAGTGGTCCAGTTTCATTCTTCTGCATGTGGATGTCCAATTTTCCCAGCACCATTTATTGAAGAGACTGTCTTTCTTCTAGTGGATCGTCTTTCCTCCTTTATCGATATTAGTTGAGCATAAAGTTCAGGGTCCACTTCTGGTTCTCTGTTCTGTTCCATTGATCTATATGTCTGTTTTTGTGCCAGTACCACACTGTCTTGATGAACACAGCTTTGTAGTACAACCTGAAATCTGGCATTGTGATGCCCCCAGATATGGTTTTCTTTTTTTAAAATTCCCCTGGCTGTTTGGGGTCTTTTCTGATTCCACACAAATCTTAAAATAATTTGTTCTAAGTCTCTGAAGAAAGTCCATGGTATTTTGATAGGGATTGCATTATACGTGTAAATTGCCCTGGGTAACATTGACATTTTCACAATATTAATTCTGCCAATCCATGAGCATGGAATATTTTTCCATCTCTTTGTGTCTTCCTCAATTTCTTTCAGAAGTGTTCTGTAGTTTTTAGGGTATATTTTGAGAACCATTTGAATGGTAAATGGTTCTCCAACCTTTTATTTTCAGGTTGTAGGTGTCCTTCTGTCTAAAATGAGTCTCTTGTAGACAGCAAATAGATGGGTCCTGTTTTTTTATCCAGTCTGAAACTCTGCGCCTTTTGATGGGGTCATTAAGCCCATTCACGTTCAGAGTTACTTGAACTTCTTCTTAAAGGGGAGTTTTAAGAGTCCCCCTTAAAATTTCTTGCAGAGCTGGTTTGGAGGTCACATATTCTTTCAGTTCCTGCCTGTCTTGGAAGCTCTTTAGCTCTCCTTCCATTTTGAATGAGAGCCTTGCTGGATAAAGTATTCTTGGTTGCATGTTCTTCTCATTTAGGACCCTGAATATATCCTGCCAGCCCTTTCTGGCCTGCCAGGTCTCTGTGGAGAGGTCTGCTGTTACCCTAATATTCCTCCCCATGAAAGTCAGGGACTTCTTGTCTCTTGCTGCTTTAAGGATCTTCTCTTTATCTTTGGAATTTGCAAGCTTCACTATTAGATGTCGAGGTGTTGAACGGTTTTTATTGATTTTAGGGGGGGATCTCTCTATTTCCTGGATCTGAATGCCTGTTTCCCTTCCCAGATTGGGAAAGTTTTCAGCTAGGATTTGTTCAAATACATATTCTGGCCCTCTGTCCCTTTCGGCGCCCTCGGGAACCCCAATTAAACGTAGGTTTTTCTTCCTTAGAGTGTCGTTCATTTCCCTTAATCTGTCTTCATGGTTCTTTAATTGTTTATCTCTTTTTTCCTCAGTTTCCCTCTTTGCCATTAACTTGTCTTCTATGTCACTCACTCGTTCTTCCACCTCGTTAACCCTCGTCGTTAGGACTTCTAGTTTGGATTGCATCTCATTCAATTGATTTTTAATTTCTGCCTGATTGGATCTAAATTCTGCAGTCATGAAGTCTCGTGAGGCCTTAATGCTTTTTTCTAGAGCCACCAGTAGCTGTATAATGGTGCTTCTGAATTGGCTTTCTGACATTGAAGTGTAATCCAGATTTTGTAACTCTGTGGGAAAGAGGGCTGTTTCTGATTCTTTCTTTTGAAGTGAGGTTTTCCTTCTAGTCATTTTGCTCAGTGCAGAGTGGCCAAAAACAAGTTGTATTGGAACACGGGGGAGTATCACTGGTCCGTCCAGCTGGTCTTCTGGGGGAGGGGCCTGCTGTGCTGATTTTCAGGTGTCAGCACTTGGGGGAGCTGCTCTGCCCCTGCCTGCTGCAGGGCTCAGCGGGGGTTGTTTACCCCGTGGGACCCAGGGAGGAACAGCAGCAGTTGCTATGGCAACTCTGGAAGCCTGGATTCAGCCTCCGCAGGAACTACGGGGCTCAGGGCTCTCGGTTCTCCGTCCGCAGGGCCTGGAGGCTCCGGGGCGGGGCCGCTGATCTGCTCAGCTCGGGGCAGGAGCGTCCTTGCTGTCCTGGGCCCTCCCGGCCTCTGCCTGTCCCGGGGGAGGCCGGATCCTGGGCTGTGTCCCGGCGCCCTGTGCTCCGGGGCCTGCGCTGGTGGATTCGCGCTCCCGCCCTGCAGCCCCCTCCGCGGAGCCGCCGCCCGAGCCCCTCCGAGCTGCTCCGGTCGGTCCCGCCGTGCGCGCTGCAGCCCTTAGGGAGCTCGGCGCACTCTCCCGGGCGCAGGTGTCTGTTAGTGTCCCCGGGAGCCCGAGGGCATCCCCGCCCTCCTGGGTCCTGCTCCAACTCCCTGCGAGCCCCTTTCCGCCCGCCCGGGAAGGTTGGTGCAGCTCCTGCTCCTCCGGGACGGGGCTCTCCTGTCCTGGGGACACTCGCCCCGGCCTCAGCCCGGTCCTCGCGGGGCCCCTCCCCCTCGGAGGCCTTTTGTTCCTTTATTTCTTTTTCCCCGTCTTCCTACCTTGATAGAAGCGCGAACTCTTCTCACTGTAGCATTCCAGCTGGTCTCTCTTTACATCTCAGGCTGAATTCGTAGATTTTCAGGATGGTTTGAAGGTTATCTAGGTAACTTGGTGGGGACAGGTGATTTGGGGACCCTGCTCTTCCGCCATCTTGCCCCTCCCTTCCCACACCCTGTATTTAGAAGAAAGTTTTTTTTTCTCTACAAGGGTGGTGGGCTATTTTTGCAGACTCAGAGGGTCCTAAGGAATCTGAGGATTCAAGATTTTCAAATGCAGCAAGCAAGGGTTGCCATCTGATATCTTTGGGTCCCATTCTTTGCCAATCTGGGTTGGAGCACTGCAATGGCAGACGTAACTATTTGAGGAATTTAACTTTCTCTGGAGATCTGCTATCCTTAGATCCTGAGCTTTTCTGCCTTCATGCTACAGGAGATAAAAATCTCTTCATGTGTTTCCAAGGAGGCCCCCTGGCTTTCTCATTCAGCCTTTATCAATGGTTAATATCCCGTCTTTCATTCTTTCTTCCCAAAACATCAATCAATTGCCCCCAGGAAGCACTATTCAATACCATTGCCCTCGTAATCACTATTTCTCACACATATCTCAAATGCTTAATATAGTGCACCTACTATTGAATTTTCTATCCCCAGTACAGCAACTCATTTTACCTATGGTGAATGCTTTGTAATAGCCACCTTGTACCAGGGGCTTTTTGTACTCCATCTTATTGCTCACTAAGTAGTAGGTTATCCAGCTCCAAAATCCCATTTTAGTATTTGTTTTCTCAGATCATTGTCATATCAACTATAACAGGCTGTGCAGGAAATTGAGATGAAAATTAGCAAACTGCAAGTTTATTAAGGAATGCTCTTGGAATCAAAAACTGTGGGAGAAGGGAACAAAAGTGAATTTGGGTAGAGAGAGAATTTGGTCTGCGTTGGGAGTCACAACAGGCCCCAATTCAAATTCACAGGGAGCTCTGAAGCTAACTTGGCTCTTTAGAATTGTCCTGAATTGAAGAAAAAGAGCAAGGCTTTTATATGCTTTCATTGACTTAGATTCCCAGCTCTCTTGCTCGCTCACTCTCTCTCTCTCTCTCTCTTACACACACCCACATACACACACACACACACACACACACACACACACACCTTTCTCCAGAAAAGGAGTGTGATCTTAAATAAGGCAGTTAAACTCAATAAAGAACAATTCCCAGAGTTAGTAGACAGCTGAGTCAACCCTCAATCTTTGGAATAACTGGCAATAAATCCATTAGTCCTGAAGTGGGGATCTGAGTGATAGAGATTAGTATCCATTATTGAAGGATTAAGTATTGATGGAGACACGTCAAAGGACAGTGGGACCAGGCTATAAGATATCCCATTGGCTGATTTATCAAAAAGAATAACAATGATAGGGATCCCTGGGTGGCGCAGCGGTTTGGCGCTTGCCTTTGGCCCAGGGCGCGATCCTGGAGACCCGGGATCGAATCCCACGTCGGGCTCCCGGTGCATGGAACCTGCTTCTCCCTCTGCCTATGTCTCTGCCTCTCTCTCTCTCACTGTGTGACTATCATAAATAAAAATAAAAAAAAAATTAAAAAAAAAGGAATAACAATGATAATATGTTTTAAGGTATTGAATGGAAAAGAATCCAAGAGTCCATAGCTATACTAAAAGGTAAGTGGGTAGAAGCTTTTCTTTGCAGAATAATGTCAGTTAATTAATGTAGAATGACAGAATTAAAAGATCATTTTCAAAAAAAAGATCATTTTCAAAAATCAGTGTATGATTTAGTTATCAACAGTTGCTAATATTGACTAAAAATTTGAGGATCAGGAAATTCACACAATTTCAAAGTATCAACATGTAGTATGTACATTAATTATCAATGGAAAAAAACACACCTTTACAATGGGGAGATCTTAAAGATACTAAGTGATCAAACTTAATACCACCAATAAGAGGGAAAAAATGGACATCATTAGCCTTTTGGTTTCATGCAGTGGGAAGCACAAAGAATCATCTATGTTATTCTTGACAAAATGTTTAACTTGATCTAAACCTAAGAAAGAAACTGGACAAATCCAGACTGTGAGATAGTTTATGAGACCACTAGCTTGAATTCTTCAAAAATATCACAATCATGAAAAACGAAACTGTAAGGAGACTGTCCTCAATCAAAAGACTCTAAAAAAATATGACAAACAAATATTCTGTAACATTGTTAATCAGATTCTGAATTAAAAATTAAAAAGCTTTAAAGGATATTTGGGTTCATTTGGGTAAATACAAGTATGGTAAATATAAGTAAATATGAGTATATGGTATTATTTATTATTATTGCATCAATATTAAATTTCTTGAGTATGATAATGTAGTCATGATTATGTTGGAGTTACCTGCTAAAATAGTTAAAGGTCAAATGACATGTTGTGACATTACCAAGGTACTTTTAAAAGTTCTTTTTTACAAAATACATGGAGAAAGAGATGTGGCAAAATGTTAACAATTGGTGAATCAAAGTAAGGGTTATAATGGACATTTGTAACATTCTACTTTCAATTCTTTTGTTGGTTTCATTTCTTCAAAATAATATTAGAAATAAATTCTAAAGTTTAACCCAAGTCCTGATTCAATTTCTACAAATCCGCTATTAATAAGGTCTATGTTCATAAAATTTAACTGTTTTGAATTCTAATTATAACCTACCTCACACCACCCCTTTCTTCTTAGTATTAAAAGCAAAATGATTTTTAAGAGACAATACATACAATACCACACTTACTTTGACTAATCTTCATGACTCCATTCCAGGTCTCCCTTTTAGTAGTCATTTTCACCTTGACAAATTCCTACAACTTTCAAAATAAAATCTCAATGCTAGTAATTTTCACTAAATTTTTCCTTTTCACATATTTTAAGTTTATAGAGACTACTTCCCCTGGCTGAGAAGAATGGAAGGCCTCTAACTACTCTGGCATAAAGGGAAAAAATCATTTTAAAAAAAAACTGTTTTAACTTCCCTGTTGTGAGCAATATTTTCTCCTTCCTCATTACTTCACTTCATTCTATCAGGATCACTTATCAAACCTGTTTTGAAGAGAATAAAAAAGTAAAATTAAAGTTCTGTAGTAGCCATCTTCAGAAGGATTAGGGGAACACAAAAGTTGATAATACACACATGTCTCAAAGTGTATCTAGTAGGACCTAAGGAAACACTTCAATGCCTGGTTTTAAAAGAAGTGGTAACTCTCTGTGCTCTCACTTTCTCAAGAGCTCTGGTACAGTCATTTAAGGAATGTATCTCTCATTTTCAGCATTTATAGGCTTCACTATAATTCTTACTGACAAAATACATCAAGATAATATATATACATATTGATAAGGCTTCAATTGCCTAAATATGTATACAATCTTCAAAATACCCTCTCTCAATTCCAAATTTTCAATTATTTCAAAAGTGAAGATCTCTATTATCTAGTGCATTTTCTGACACAATAAAACTTCAGTAGAACTCAAGTAAATTTTAACAAATATGTATGACCTCCAAGATTTTCCTTTCTTTGCCATTTAAGGCTGTCTCTCATCTCACAAATGCCCTCATAACTATATAGGCTGATATATTAAAATGTATGCACACATATACCTATAAACCCTTATAATGTACTTATATAAATGCATTCTAACATGATGCATAAAACAAGTGAGTTATTTTTAATTTTATCATGGGAAATATGTAAAGTTAATGTGAAGGAAGATAAAACAGAATCCCAACTCACAGTTTTTTATTGAAAAAATACTCTAGATGTTTTGTGAGAAGGGAAAAATCTCTATAGAATTGAATTGCAACAGAACTTTTATGTAAAGCAGTTTTATTTGAAATATATTGTCCCAGACAGCAGCGAAAAGAACAGTTTTAATCCAAAATGCTTCCAGGCTCAGTCCCTTCTGGCCAATTAATTTGATTTCAGTAATGCTCTGTTTGCCTCTGCCTAGCACAAGCTATTAAATACAGTGCTGTGCCTTCTAGAAAACTTTTACTTTACATGAGAGCCAAAAGGTAAATCTGTACAAAATTGGACTAGGAGTTGAGATATGATTTTGAAATGGGAAAATACATTAGCTCAAATTCTGACAAATGGGAATCTTTTTGAAAAAAAATAGGTGACAAAAAGTGTCAGTCAGTGTCTGTCAACCATCTGTCACATTTAGACAAAGACTGAGGAAAGACAATCCTTGTCCTCGGGGCAATCTCACGGATAAAATTAAGCAAGTCCTATAATACTATAAGAAATAAGATGACTGTATCAGTTATTTATCATGATACTTAGTAATCTAAACAAAAACCAGTTAGCCCATATCTCTTTCTCTCTCTAAGAAACAACAGAAATTTATTTCTCACAGTTCTGGAGGCTGTAAGTCCAGGATCAGGGTGCCAGCATGGTTGGGTTGTGGTGAGAGACCCTTTCCAGGTTACAAACTACCAGCTTCTGTTGTGTCCTTGCATGGTGGAAAGGGTTAGGGAGCTCCGTGGGGTCTCTTTCCCAAGAGCACTATTCTCACTCATGAGGGCTCCACCCTCATAACCTCAGCACTCTCAAGGACTCCACCTCCTAATACCATCACATCGTGCATGAGGATATTAACAAATGAATGGCGGGGGCTGGGACAGCGGGGAGCACAAACACTCAGACCTAAGATCTTTTGTTGCTGAGAGGTATTCCATTGTACAGATCATTTCCATATAAAATTAGGATCAACTTGTCAATTTCTACCAAAAAAAAACAAGCCTACTAGGATTTTGATAGGGACCATGTTTATTTTATAGATCAATTTGAGTTAACCTACATTTCTACAGGCCCTTGCTGATCTGGGCCAGATTTCAATCATTTCAAGCCCAATAATGGGCTTGACCACATGCTTTGCCATTTAACAAAAAACAATAATAATTCCTACTGAAACGAGAGTGGTTGGGGAGGATCTGATAGACATTTTAGAAATAAAAAGAAAAAGCATTATTGATTTAAAGCTTACACTATTATAGACTCTAGGACAATTATTTTTAAATGAGATATTTTGACACATTTCATCTCGCTGTTGCTCAACAGCTTTCTTTTTTTTTTTTTTAATTTTGCAAGATATATAAGGTCAGATAATATACCTTTAACCCTTGCAGTATCTCATGATTTTCTCTATCTCTTCAGACAGTTTTAAAAACTTCCAAGTATGATTTTCTTTTCTTTTTCTTCTTCACTTTCCATATCAGATTAGTTACCAATTTCTTCTGTCTCCAGAATCCTTAGCCCATTGCTATTCCCAACTGCCTTCACTGTATCTCAGATCTTACCTGCCTCTTGCATGGGCTGCTTTAATATGCCGATCCGTAATCTCTTCACACTCAGATTTGCTCCTCACAATCCCACTACTGCCTCCAAATTAATCTCCTTATCTCGCAGTCTGATCAGATCATTTCCTTCTGCACAGAGGTTTCTATAGCTCTCCATTCTCAACTGAATCCTCAGCCTGGCATTAAAACTTTCCACACTCGGCCCCATTTATGTTTCTAAAATATTGTCTCTTACTGTTCTATAGCACCAACACTGTACATCAATCAAACGAAGACTCAACATTCTTTCAGACTCCAAGACACACTTGGTCCTTTCTAGCAACTTGGAATATCTTCCCTGATCTCAAAAATCCTGAATATTCTTCTACAACCAGTTCATAAAATAACTTCTATATGAAAAGCCTCCCCCAATCATTTTAGCTGGAAATTCTCACTCTGAATTATATCATTTATTCCACCAACATTATATTAATTTATGTTATAGCTATTTAAATACATATTCTAAGGGCACCTGGTGGCTCAGTGGTTGAGTGTCTGCCTTTGGCTCAGGTTGTGATCTCCGCAGGGAGCCTGCTTCTCCCTCTGCCTATATCTCTGCTTCTCTCTGTGTGTCTCTCATGAATAAAGAAATAAAATCTTCAAAAATTAATAAATACATTTTTATCTTCCTTAAGAAGCAGTATTTCCCTGAACAAAAGAACAACCTTATCTTATAATGTTTTAATACTGCACATGCACACGAGTCTGCCAGTTAAAAATCCACCAGTCTAGAATGAGAGATAAGTGTGTAAATGAATATCAAAAGAACAAAATAACTATAGTAATAGAAATATGTTCGATACAATCACACAGAGAGTAGCCAATTTCAGTTGGGTAGAACAGAAAGAGTTTCACAGAGGAGAAATCAAAGGGGCTAGGTCTTGAGGTATAATACTTTTCAAGTAATCCAGGGCAAAACTATTCTAAGTAGGAGAACTAGAGGATTCAAAGGTATGGAGGCATGGAATGGCTCCTTGTGTTTAGAGACTAAAATTGTTTTTGTTCTCTACTACATAGCAATCATTTGTGGGAGTAGTGAAAGATCAGGTACACAATTTAATTTTATTGGACATCATAAATCAAAATTTATTTTCTTAAATTGGAGCTATCCTTCACTGCTACACAACACTGAAAACACCAATAATAAAAACAATGAACAACTACTCTTCTATTTCTTAGAATACCAAAAATACATTCTGAAATTACATCCTTTTAAAAGATGATCCTTGATGCTGAATTTAGATTTTAGAATAAATCCCACCACAATATCTCAATTTTTCCTGTGTATTTGTTCTCAGTATTTGGGAACCATTATTATAAGTGATGAAAATGTGGGTAGTTATTAAAGAATTTTAAGCAGGGAAGTAGCAAATTTATTCTACATCTTAGCTAAAAATCTTCAAAGTCCAAACTATCTTGGTAAGGAGTAAGATCAACAGTGAGGAGACCAATGTTGAAGAGGTCTAAATGACAAATAACGGCCTGTAATATGGTATTAAGTAGTAACAGCAGGGAAGAAGCATCTATAACATGGATGTTAAATTGGCAAGATTCGGGGCTTCTCATGGAAAGTGAGAAAACTGGATATTTCTGGGTTTGGGGCATAAAAATCAAGAAAAAGAGACAGGTGTGTGATATAGATACAATGAGTTCAGTTTCAGACACCTAAGGTTATCTATTGTTTCAATACAAATTAGCTCAAACACAGTGACTTGAGATAGTACATTTTTATTATCTAATGGTTTCTGGGGGTCAAGAATTCAGGGGTACTTTGCAGAGTGATTCTGGCTCAGAGCCTCTCATGAGACAGCAATCAAGATGATGGCCAGGGCTATAGGCATCTGAAGAACCGGCTGAGACTGAAGGATCACTTTCAAATTCACTTGTGAGCAGGAGGCCTTAACTCCTCATCTCACGGTCTTCTCCATGGGGTTGAGTGTCCTGACAGTATGGTGGCTAGTTTGCCCCAAAGCAAGTGATAAGAGAGAGCAAGAAGGAAGTGACTACACCTGTTATGCCCTAATCTTGCAAGTCATCTCTATCCTTTCTGCCACATTCTATTCATTAGAAGTGAATTACTAAGTCCAGCCCAACTCAAGGGCCAGGGAATTAAGCTCCAACTCCAGAAAGGAGGAATACCAAAGGAAGTATGGATACATTTTAAAACCATCACAGACATGTTGAGTTTCACTTTCTTGAGGGAACAGAGATACCCAGTATCTAGTCTAACTTTCAGACTCCTGATCTAGAAATGCACATTTGAGAACTATCAGTTATGTAGAACTGGAGGCTGTGATGGAAATAGTGGACAAGAATGAAATCATTCCATGTGAAGTCAGAGAAGAAAATGGGGTAAATGTAGATATACGGAGGATATCTACTTTAAAGACAAAAACAGTGGAAGAGCCAGCCAGTGGAGCTGAGAAGGAAAAAGCATAACTTTTTTCACTTCCTGTCATAAAATCCAAAAAAAAAGTTTATTTATTCAGAAAATATTGTATGCCTTGACACTGGGCAACAATAAAGAATGCCAAGAAAAGAAAATATCAAATAAAGTAAGGATTTAGGGTTATAGCTGATCTTTTTTCAAGTAAAAGTCTTTTAAGATTTTATTTATTCATGAGAGACAGAGAAAGAGGCAGAAACATAGGTAGAGGGAGAAACAGGTTCCCTGCAGGGAGCCTGAGGCTGGACTCGATCCCAGGACCCCAGGATCATGACCTGAGCCAAAGGCAGACACTCAACCACCGAGCTGCCCAGGTGACCCCAAGTAAGAGTCTTTACTGAATACATCTCATGAGGAAGTAGCAAAGGAGAAGTCACGTTGTACAACACGTGCAGGGACTTCCTAAAATTCCTCTTATGGGGCACCTGGGTGGTTCAGTCAGTTAAGCTTCTGCCTTCAGCTCAGGTCATGATCCCTGCGTCCTGGGATCAAGTCCTACTTCAGGCTGCCTGCCCAGTGGTGAGTCTGCTTCTCTTCTGCCTCTCTCTACCCCAGCCCCAGCTTGTACATTCTCTCTCTCTCTCTCCCCCTCTGATAAATAAATAGAATCTTTAAAAAATAAACAAATAAATAAATAAAATTTCTCTTCTTTCATTCTCTCCCTAAAGTCCCACGTCTCATGGCAACTGCTTATTATCACTTTCTTCTCTCTCTCCTTCAAAATAAAAATTGAAAAGCTCCTCTAAACTCCCTTCATATTTTATACTTGCTGAATCTCCATGCAGTTTCTCCTTTTTTTTCCAGCTTTACTTACGTACAATTGTTACCCAAAAACTGCACATAATTAATGTACACAATTTGGTAAATTTGGACATATGTATACATTCATGTTACTATCATCCACCAACAAAGTAATAAAAGTATCCATCACCTCCAAAAGTTTCCTTGAGTCTTTCTGTTGCTTTTTTATTATTGTTTATGGTAAGAACACAATGTAAGATCTACATTCATCACAAATGTTCAAGTGCATAAGACCTGTTACTAACTGTAAGAAACTATGGTGTACCCAGACCTCTGGAATTAATTCATTTTGTATTACTGTTAATATGGAGCTTATTGGTGACCTTCTTGCAGTTTCAAAGGTCTAGTGGCAGTAGGAGACAGGCTATAGATTCATGCACAGAGAGTGGAAAATGAAGAAGTGATATAGCTGTCCTTGCAAGAAGTTTAGCTGAGAACTAAAGGATAGAGATAAATATATGCTATATACAAAGGTTTTGTTTTCCTTTGTATTTGTCTTTTCTTAACTTTCTATTACAAAGCTCTCAGTTATGCAACAGAGACTAGTATAATGAACCTCATGTACCCACCAACCAGCTTCTTGCCTCTCTTACAACTGTATTTCCTATAAATTATAGGCACATAAAGAGGCTTAGGTACACATTTGTTTTTGAGCCTGATTATATGAGATGAAGTCCAGTAGAAATTGAGGCTAAAAACTCAGAAAAGAAAATAATGAATATCAGGTTATTTTTCATATAATTCTCTTATTTTCTGACTGATGTCATTTTCACATTCTGTAGGTGATGAGATGAGAAAGAAGAATAAGCATGGGATTTTGAGTCAGAAAACCTTATTAAGATCCTGGCTACAACACTTATCAGCCCTATAACTTCAGCAGCATTTTGCTTGATATCACCAATCTGAGCTTCCTTATCTATAAAACGTTGGTGACAGTGAAAGAAGATAGTGGGTGATAATATTTATATCAAGTAAGTAGTTCTCTTGAGAAGTAAATGAAATACTATAAACAAATATTTGAAAAAACCTAAAGAACTGTACTGAGTCTACTTACTATTCATAGTGTACCAAGAGAAACAAGTTCAGGATAAGCGTACTATCTAATATTGCTCAGCCAGTAGTAAGTGAAAGGCTCTGAATGCTGCTCATCCTGTCCCTAATTCAGGGCTCTTTCTACTTTGCCATGTTGCCTGTCTGGCCTAGAGTTGGTACTTAACAAATAATTGTTAAGGTAAAACAAAGGTTAAAGCATGCCTGAAGGAGTAATGGCCAAGATCCATAGAGCAGGATTGTTTAACGATCTGGAAACTTCACAATCAACACTCACTCTTAGGATGTTTTAAGTATCTCTGTTTTAATATGTCTGGTGGTTAAGGCAACTGTAGCTACTGTAATAAATAAATGCAAAAGGTTAATGGCTTAACACAGTCAAATTTTAATGCAAGTGTTTCTTGTTGATAAGAGCTATCTTCCATGTGGTAATTTAGAGACTCAGGCTTCTTCTATCTTGTGGCTCCAATTCCCTATAGCTTCACATTCTCTTGGCAAAATCTAGTTATTAGCTCTATGAGAAGGGAAGTGGGTGAAGTGTAATGTAAACCTTAGCTTGGCAGTTACTTTGCATCAAAAACTCAATACATAATTTGAAAGGAAAGGAAAGGAAAAAGGATCAGACCAAAATTACATGGTAAGAATTAACAGCTCCTGTTTTCCAGAAACCTTGTCACCAGCATCCTTGTCATCAGAGCATTGACCCATGATGGGGATGGCCAAGTAAACCATATCTTCACCCCTCCCCATGGTCTGGCCACCCTGAATGTCATTCAGTTTCACCTACACACCAGTGCTGCCTCCTGTCACAGGCCCATTCCATATTCTAATTTTATTTTTTTTTTCTTTTGAGCAAATTTTAGACTTCCATAAAAGCTTCAAAAACAGTTCAGTTTCTGTATATTTCTCATTTAGCTCCCCCTAATGTTAACATTCATAGACATAGCTCAGTGCAGAAGAAGGCATTAAGTTTCAGGAAGGCAGGGAATAGATCTGCCTTATTCATTGCTGTATCCCTAAGGCTTAGCACAGTGCCTCACCAATAGGAGACACTAAGCAAATTGCTGTCAATGAATGTGTGGTGAATTCACCCCAGCTCCTTCTCATTAATTCTTCTGTATTTGTTTATATTTGAAGAGGATTCTGGGCTACTTACACAGAACAAGTTCTAGTTCTAGTTATATTTTTAATTTCTGAAAGTGATAATAAATTATACAACTCAAGTTGCAGAAACTATGCAATTTGAGTGCCACTATTGTGTTCCTCAAATGCAAACTATTTTGCCTTTTGACTATTTGTATACTGCCCTTGAAGCAGCAACTTAGCATGCTATTTGGAAAAGCTTCTTTACCCCCTGATTTACATACTATCACCACTTTTGGGCAGCATGCTACTTTTTATTTCTGTCTCAGATCCATTTCACCATGCTACACTTCTTAATGTTCATTTTTATCACCTTGATTGTTAAGTCTAAAATTTTTGTAAAACCTGATCTTATTCAACTACTTTCATTATCTTTGGGTTTCCTGGGCTAGCGAGTTTTAGAAGCAATAAATTGGAAAGGAATGGAGAATACAAGAAGGTACACTACAGCAATAAAAAGTAACATCTAATGATGATGACCAACAGTAAGGGAAGAGACAAAAAAAAAAAATGACAAAAAGCAGACTTAAGGCAATGAGCTTAGAGACCTTGCCATTTATCTAAGTAAGACCAAGAAACCTTCCAGAAGTCTCAGAGCATCTCTACATTAGAACATGAAAATGAATTAGGTTCACGGCAATAAGTAATCAAGAAGAAATTAAATAATGCTCAATTTACTTCAACAGAGAATGTTGGGAGTGCTATACATTTCAAAAGCATTTGGTTTAAAACAATTTAATTTAAATGAGATGCACTTAAAAATTTAAAGATAGCTTCAAATTATCTTAAAAAATAATGTTTTTATTTATTTTTATTTTTTTATTTTTTTAATAAATTAATTTTTATTGGTGTTCAATTTACCAACATACAGAATAACACCCAGTGCTCATCCCGTCAAGTGTCCCCCTCAGTGCCCGTCACCCATTCACCCCCACCCCCGCCCTCCTCCCCCTCCACCACCCCTAGTTCGTTTCCCAGAGTTAGGAGTCTTTATGCTCTGTGTCCCTTTCTGATATTTCCCACACATTTCTTCTCCTTTCCCTTATATTCCCTTTCACTATTATTCATATTCCCCAAATGAATGAGAACATACACTGTTTGTCTTTCTCCGATTGACTTACTTCACTCAGCATAATACCCTCCAGTTCCATCCACGTTGAAGCAAATGGTGGGTATTTGTCGTTTCTAATGGCTGAGTAATATTCCATTGTATACATAAACCACATTTTCTTTATCCATTCATCTTTCGATGGACACCAAGGCTCCTTCCACAGTTTGGCTATTGTGGACATTGCTGCTAGAAACATCGGGGTGCAGGTGTCCCGGCGTTTCATTGCATCTGAATCTTTGGGGTAAATCCCTAACAGTGCAATTGCTGGGTCATAGGGCAGGTCTATTTTTAACTCTTTGAGGAACCTCCACACAGTTTTCCAGAGTGGCTGCACCAGTTCACATTCCCACCAACAGTGTAAGAGGGTTCCCTTTTCTCCGCATCCTCTCCAACATTTGTTGTTTCCTGCCTTGTTAATTTTCCCCATTCTCACTGGTGTGAGGTGGTATCTCATTGTGGTTTTGATTTGTATTTCCCTGATGGCAAGTGATGCAGAGCATTTTCTCATGTGCATGTTGGCCATGTCTATGTCTTCCTCTGTGAGATTTCTCTTCATGTCCTTTGCCCATTTCATGATTGGATTGTTTGTTTCTTTGCTGTTGAGTTTAATAAGTTCTTTATAGATTTTGGAAACTAGCCCTTTATCTGATATGTTATTTGCAAATATCTTCTCCCATTCTGTAGGTTGTCTTTTAGTTCTGTTGACTGTATCCTTTGCTGTGCAAAAGCTTCTTATCTTGATGAAGTCCCAATAGTTCATTTTTGCTTTTGTTTCTTTTGCTTTCGTGGATGTATCTTGCAAGAAGTTACTGTGGCCAAGTTCAAAAAGGGTGTTGCCTGTGTTCTCCTCTAGGATTTTGATGGAATCTTGTCTCACATTTAGATCTTTCATCCATTTTGAGTTTATCTTTGTGTATGGTGTAAGAGAGTGGTCTAGTTTCATTCTTCTGCATGTGGATGTCCAATTTTCCCAGCACCATTTATTGAAGAGACTGTCTTTCTTCCAGTGGATAGTCTTTCCTCCTTTATCGAATATTAGTTGACCATAAGAAGAAGTCAAACTCTCTCTCTTCGCCGATGACATGATACTGTACATAGAAAACCCAAAAGCCTCCACCCCAAGATTGCTAGAACTCATACAGCAATTTGGTAGCATGGCAGGATACAAAATCAATGCCCAGAAATCAATGGCATTTCTATACACTAACAATGAGACTGAAGAAAGAGAAATTAAGGAGTCAATCCCATTTACAATTGCACCCAAAAGCATAAGATACCTAGGAATAAACCTAACCAAAGAGGTAAAGGATCTATACCCTAAAAACTATAGAACACTTCTGAAAGAAATTGAGGAAGACACAAAGAGATGGAAAAATATTCCATGCTCATGGATTGGCAGAATTAATATTGTGAAAATGTCAATGTTACCCAGGGCAATCTACACGTTTAATGCAATCCCTATCAAAATACCATGGACTTTCTTCAGAGAGTTAGAAAAAATAATGTTTTTAACCATGATGGATTAAGGATTTTATGTGCTTTTAACCATCTCTTAAAGCAACATTATAAATTTAACCTACTTTGTTTTGCAAGATTATCTGTTATTTCAAACATTCTCCAGAAAACATTTTTAAACTTCATGTCAGGTATTTACACTAGAAAATTCAACTTTTAAAATTAAAATACCAAAGGAATGCATTGAGAAAATACATTTCATTACCACCTGGCATCAAAATTGCCCTCAAGGGAAACCCTAAAAATTACCCAATGAAGCTATTAGGTACTAGTACATTCAGAGGCTAGAATTTAATTCTTATTTATCCATCTTTATAATTTTTAGTGATCTCCATGACAGTGAATGAGTGATTCTCATCCCAAACCTCAATAGCACTGCAAGGACCATTTCATCATTATATTTCTAAAATACGTTGTGCAAGAGGAATTTGGATCTCAAATTTCATAGGTGAGATATTAGGAGGCATTAACAATTAAGCAGCCTCTCCAAGAGCACAGAACAATTTATTTGTAAAGAATGGTACTCTAACTCATAATCTTTACATCTGCCATTCCAAGACAAATGGGTTCCCCCCACCCCTAATTTGATTTCCATAAGCAGATCTATAAGAGAGAGATTGGCTATAGAATTGCAGAAGCCATTCTCTTCAAATTCAACATCATAATCTATCACCCTAAGTAGATGCCTCTTTATGTGATACACACTTTATGGCTACCACAGATCCCATCTGAACCATAACTTCATAGATTTAAAGAGTAGAATCTCAAACAAAGACTTCCTGAATTCAAGGGAATTTTTTGTTCCTCTTGAATGCTGCGAGACATAACTGATATTACTGACACTAGATAGTATTTCTTAGGGTATATTTCTTATATTTATGATGTTTCTTACATGGTAAATTCATTCCCACTAACCATGAAACTGATTTCCTCCCAGGTTGACCTCCTTCAAATTACTTTTTCTGCCTCCCCTCAGAGCCTGTGAATCCAATTAAATGAAAGAAATTTCCATCTGTTCAGTTTCTGTACTTTACTAGACTGTGGGCCTTTGTGTCCCTTTTCTGGTCTTGAGAGAGTAAATACTTTCCATGCAGAAACAGTTTCAGATCACTTGATGGTTACAAGGGACACAAACAAAACACACAGAAGACACAGCCTCTGTTCTTACTCCTACACGAAATGAAGTGTTAAAATAGTCTACACTTTCTTTTCTCTACTTTTGGTAGCTAAATAGAGATAACTGTCAGTTTTACCTTGAATTTACTCCTTTTTTCCTTCTCCTACTCACAGAAAAGCCCCAGGGATTTTGGAAGAAGTATGATTTAACTAGCTGGAAGAAATGAGAGACCAAAAGACATAGACCAGAGGAATCAGGAGCTAATGCATATATATTATTATAAATATTTAGCAAGTAAAAATGATGAACACATACCCAATAAGGTAGGAAAGGAGCCAATGATCAGTTAGGTACAAAGTTTACCTTGCTACCCAATAAGATAATGTCACCTGTGGACCGGAAAAAATTTTAATGTCTAGCAATTTCTTAAACACTTGAAATGAATTGAGACATGTAGAGTTGCCTATCTCAATTATTGTAACAAAAAAAAATGCTTTCCTTAAATTTTAAAACTATTCCTGCTTCAGCATTAGTAAGACTTAATGACAAATTGAACTCCACAACAAATTTAGGGACCATCCTGTCTCATCATACTATGTTCCAAAATGGTATAAGCTCCAGAACTTATATATAGGAAGGATTAGAGTGGGAAAGATAATTACAGGGTAGAAAAACAGAGAACCTCTTTTGAAGATGATTTTGTATAACTGTATTACATCAACGTATTTACATAAAAATCACAGGCAGTTAACATGGCTTTGCAGAGAAGAACAACACTCTCTTCACCGAAGTCATCACTGACACTAGTTCTGCTTCATAATTTTATTTAATTTATTTATTTATTTATTTATTTATTTATTTATTTATTTATTGCAAAACGAAATGCAAGGAAGAGGTAGGAGAAATTTATATTCCTTTTAATATACTATATACTTTTAATCCTACTTCTCTACAGGTCAGAACCCAACAAGATGGAGTTCTAAAACTTTTGCTTAGACAAGGGTTTATATCTTGAACAAAACCAATTTCCCCCAATCTACTTCATACATGCATGTGTGTATGCATGCATATTTTTGCTCCACATCTCCTCGCCTCTTGACACCTTGATTGTTTGCTCTAACTTTGTCACCTCAAATATGATGCTTGATATCTGTTTTCAGGTTCTAAGCTCTGGTTTTCCTGGACTCACCCCTTAATGATTTAACAAGACCTTACATAACTTTTATTAATCAGTCACTATTCTAAGCATATCACACACACAATATCTCATTTAATCATTATAACAATTCATAAAAGTTAGATGAAATTACTGTTCCCATTCTTGAAATGTTTGACTCCATCTATGAAATACTGCCAACCAGTAAAATTTGCCCAAGCCTTGTCATCCAAGGTAATGATGAAGTGACAGTCACATATATATAGAGTATTCACAGGAGTGATCTTAATTAGTCGATCTCCACCCTTCCAGAAGTGAAAGTAATGCATCCTGGGCCTAGGGATGAAATAGGCGATGGGGATTAAGGAGTATACTTGCTGTGGTGAGCACTGGGTGATGTATGAAGTACTGAATCACCAAAACTATTCAATTTGAAATTATTATACTGTATGTTAACTAGCTGTAAGTTAAATTAAAAAGGGGGTGGGTGCCTGGTGGCTCAGTGGTTGGGCATCTGCCTTTGGCCCAGGGCATGATCCTGGAGTCCCAGCATCGAGTCCTACATCAGGCTCCCTGCATGGAGCCTGCTTCTCTCTCTGCCTATGTCTCTGCCTCTCTCTCTGTGTGTGTATCTCTCATGGGTAAATAAATAAAATCTTTAAAAAGGAAGGAAGGAAGGAAGGAAGGAAGGAAGGAAGGAAGGAAGGAAGGAAGGAAAGAAGGAAAGAAAAAAGAAGAAAGAAAGAAAGAAAGAAAGAAAGAAAGAAAGAAAGAATCCTTTCTGAAATTATCTTCTTAATTTGCCTATCTGTCTTCCATTACACCCTCAAGGTGTAAACAGGGACCTTGTCTATTTGGACACAAAACAGTGCCCCAAAAGAGTAGATATTTCTTAAATATTTGATAAATTTAATGGAATGTCTCATCTGTAAAACTGCCAATAGTAATAACATCTAAATTTTAGAACTTCTATCAATATTACATGAAATAATGCAATAAAATATTTTAAATAACTGGTTTAAGGTAAACACTGTGTTAGCAGAGATAACTGTACTCCTGATAAAAGCCTACTGTGGTAGCTGGAGTTACTCTTTTACTGCATTAGCTCAGCTACACAGGGCTTGATACTGTAAGTAATGGAAAAACAAATGTGGTAAGTTACATCAGTCTTTATTCTTCATGCTCCCCTTATAGTCACCCTTCATCATGTGACTTTTCAGTTTCTCTTATTAAAGGAGAAAAGTAGGGGTGCCTGGGTGGCTCAGTTGGTTATGCATCTACCTCTGCTCAGGTCATGATCTCTGTCCAGGTCTGTGTCCTGGGATGGAGCCCCACATTGGACTCCCTGCTCCGTGGGGAGCCTGCTTCTCCCTATCCTTCTGCCTGTCACTCCCCCTGCTCATTATCTCTCTCTCTCTCTCTCTCTCTCTAATAAATAAATAAAATTCTTTTAAAAATAAAAATATTGGGATCCCTGGGTGGCACAGCGGTTTAGCGCCTACCTTTGGCCCAGGGCGCGATCCTGGAGACCCAGGATCGAATCCCACATCAGGCTCCCGGTGCATGGAGCCTGCTTCTCCCTCTGCCTATGTCTCTGCCTCTCTCTCTCTCTCTCTCTCTGTGACTATCATAAAATAAATAAAAATTAAAAAAAAAAAGAAAATGATAGAACTGGAAAGCATAGAATGAATGACCAACATATAAATAACAGGTAATCTTAAAACACACACACACACACACACACACACACACACACACTTTAAAATAAAACATTAAAAAAAAAATCCAGAGTTAAGCAATCTGCAAAGCTCACTTTACTGAAAACATTTTTAACTACAGAAAGTAAAAAGAAAAAAAAAAAAGAAAGAAAAGAAAAAAAAACTTTCAATGTGTTACACATTGAAGATGAGCCTTCTAGGGAAGCCTGGGTGGCTCAATGGTTGAGCAGATGCCTTTGGCTCAGGGCGTGATCCTAGCATCCTGGGATCAAGTTCCACATCGGGCTCCCTGTAAGAGGCCTGCTTCTCCCTCTCTCTATGCCTCTGCCTCTCTCTGTGTGTCTCTCATGAATAAACAAAATCTTTTTTTAAAAAAATGAGCTTTCTGAAGATAAATACCACACGTAAGGCACAAAGGAAGGAAGGAAGGAAGGAAGGAAGGAAGGAAGGAAGGAAGGAAGGAAAGGAGGAAGGAAGGAAAAAGGACCTTTGTGAGCTCACAAGTGAAACATAAAATTCAAATTGACATACATTAAAAAAAAGTCAGAGAGAATTTTTTAAGGGTCCTGAAGGCCAGACTGAAGATGTTGAAGTAATTGGCAAATTAAAGCTACTACAGATTATTTACCAGGGATGCAACATGACTGAAATAATATATGTGGCAGACTTTCTAGTAAAGGTAAGTGGACTAGATCAACAAAGCAAGAAACTTGGACATAGCGAGAGCTGATAAGTTCTATATGACAGCATTATTTTACAATACATGGTGGAGACCTTGGAGAAAAAAAATAATCAATACTTAGTAAAAGACTAAACCACTAAGAGAGGAAAACAAATAAGGTTGTAAGTCTCAAAGATTTGGAGACAAGTGTGCTAATCTGCTGAATTTGTAAATATCAGAACACTTCCATTCTTATTCTTTAAGGAACACTGCTCTACTAAAATAATGACTATCCCTTTGCATGCATATGTGGTTAAAATGCTTAATAATATGGTGCCTTTCAAATGATATACAAGACACTATGCTTTCAAGGCTGGGGTGGCGCTCATTCTAAGAAGCAACTTACAGAGAAACCACTGTGGGGTTTTGAGCAAGTTTGATCCCATGGCTTAATGCTAAAGAGTTGGATAGAATAAAAGAAACAGTCTAGAAATCAAATTAGAATGTATAGAAGTGGGAATCCTGGGTGGCTCAGCAGTTAGACATCTGCCTTTGGCTCGGGGCATGATCCCAGGGTTCTGGGATCGAGTCCCACATTGGGCTCCCTGCATGGGGCCTGCTTCTCCCTCTGCCTATGTCTCTGCCTTCTCTCTCTATGTGTCTCTCATGAATAAATAAATAAAATCTTTCAAAAAAAGAATGTATAGAAAAAGTTGAAGTTCTAAGTGTAGACTTGTCTTAGAATATTCTATCAAAATTATTGTTATAGAAATAACAACATTAAAGGAGCAAATATATTTAAATACTAGCATCCTTGGCTTTGGAATGTTAAAATAAAAATAAAAGGCACTGATATTTCATTTACCTGTTTTTCCCTTAGGGAGGATAATGTAGAAAGGGAAAGAAAGTCAAGGTTAAAGTCATCAAAAGGAACTTTTTCAGTAGGAGGAAAGGTTACAAGCATGAGTCAGTTTAAAGTATTTTCACTGTCAGTGATATAATCTCTGTACTATGTTATAAAGAGTTTTTTACCCAACACATAGAGCAATTAAATGCAACTCTGAAGCACATAAATGTGATCCCCACTGCTTCAGATGCAATCAGTGCAGACCTGGGCTCCAAGGCGAAATGTGCCACTAACAACTCTGATGATTTTAGGGAAAAAACTACCTCCATCAGACTCAGTTCATATCCCTCTACAATGATAAAGGTGAATCAACATCGTCCATAGTTCTATTTTTAAAATAAACTCATTTTGTAAGGAATTTCTTCACCTGAATGAATTCAAGTTTGTCACAGGACTTAGCTATAGGACAGAGACCAAGAATAAATCTCTGTGCTTACTCTGAATCTCAGTCAAATCACCTGTAATGTGTGGGAAGGTCAAGAAAAGAGAACACTAGAAGATGCTGAGTATTAAGATAATATATTAATACATAAGAAGATTTATAAATTCCTTTTCCCTGCAGCAGAAATCAAAAATGAATAACTTGAGAAACAAGTTCTCTTCAAAAAATAACAAATAGTTATACGTCAATTGTATGTCAAATTAATTAATTTAATAGCAAAAAGCAAAACATATCTTTGTTTTAGATGCTCCCGAATTCAAAAACTGATTAACGTAAGAGGCTTTCCCCCAAATTTCTTTGGAAAATGTCAAGAAAATGAGTGCCATCTTTTAACTAACTACCCATATATTAGTAACATCTCTCACTGAATATTTAGCATCCACTGTACTTTTTATTTAGTTCCATTAAGTGTAGTGGGGGCTATAAAAAAGTTTAGGTGAAGTCCAGAAACCAACACTTTTTTAGCCTTTTACTTTTATATTGAGATATAAATGACATATTAGTTTCAGGTGTACAACAGTTACTCAACATTTGTTTGTACTGCAAAATGATCACCACAATAATCTAGTGAACTTCTATCACCACAGTTACAAAAATCTTTTTATTGTGATAAGAACTTTTTTATGGATTGTTTTTGAAAGATTATATTTAAGAGAGCAAGCTTGAGCAGAAGAGAGAGGGAGAGGGAGAAAGAGAAGCAGACACCCCACTGAGCAGAGAGTCCAATGCGGGGTTTAATCTCGGGACCCTAAGATCACAACTTGAGCCAAAGGCAGACACTTGACCCACTGAGCCACCCAGGCACCTTGTGATAAGAACTTTTAGGATCTACTCTCTTAGCAACTTTCAAATATGCAATACAGTATTTTAACTATAGTCACCACACTGTACACATCCCTGTGACTTACTTATTTTATAACTGGAAGTCTGCACCTTCTGACCACCTTCATCCATTTCACCCCACCCTTACCCTCTGCCTCTGACAACCACCAATCTAGGAACCAATGTTTTAGTTGAAGAGGTGAAAATAATAAAAATGGGGAATAAAATAAGTATAAGGAGATACCATGAAGTCTAAATTTTAGAGTATGGACTCAAACTCTTTTAAGAAATTTAGAGCAGAGAGAGACTAATTTAGCAGAAAACGTTTAATGGGACAGGTAAAACAGATTCAGAGTGGGTAGGACTGAAGCAGGTAGGAAGAAATATCTTCCAAACATGTTAGAGAAGAAACACGAGCAAGGACTTAGAGGCAAGTCTAAGGTTAGTATAATGAGGACAACAGGCAGGGCAGCTCCAGTGGCACAGTGATTTAGTGCCACCTGCAGCCCGGGGCGTGATCCTGGAGACCTGGGATTGAGTCCCACGTCGGCTCCCTGCATGGAGCCTGTTCTCCCTCTGCCTGTGTCTCTGCCTCTGTCTCTCTCTGTGTGTGTCCCTATGAATAAATAAAATCTTTTTTTAAAAAAATGAGGACAACAAGCAATCATAAAATTTCAGATTTCTACCAGAACCAAATATTTTTCCTTCTTCTTTAGCTGTTATTTTGGTGCCAAAGCAATTCTAGTGAGTATTCATGTCAACAGAAAGAAAGAACACGTGCCCCAAAACTCAGTGCATACAAACTATGGCATATACTCAACACCACCTCTAAAGCTGGTCGAAACTGTTAAGTCAGGTATTTTCTCCCAAGCAAGAGCATCTTGCCAAGGGAACTCTCAATACCCAGGACTTCAGCTTTATCTAAGAAAAATCTTCACTCCAAACTAATAGTGCTTCTGAACATTTGACAAAATCCATGAACCCAGTCCTGAAATTTCTGTTAGCTCATGCCAACAAAAGAGCCAGAAGGCAGTGCCTGGTCCTTTTATGTGGTGGACAGAGAGTTAGATATCCTGCCTGAAGGACCTTTGAAGAGAGATGGTATAAAAAGTAAAATGAAAGTTTCCGGGGATCCCTGGGTGGCGCAGCGGTTTGGCGCCTGCCTTTGGCCCAGGGCTCGATCCTGGAGACCCGGGATTGAACCCCACGTCGGGCTCCCGGTGCATGGAGCCTGCTTCTCCCTCTGCCTGTGTCTCTGCCTCTCTCTCTCTCTCTCTCTCTCTCTCTCTCTCTCTCTGTGACTATCATAAATAAGTAAAGAAAAGAAATATTAAAAAAAAGAAAGAAAGTTTCCTTTGAAAGTCAATGAAAGGGGTGCCTCGGTGGTGCAGTGGGTTAAGCCTCTGACTTGGCTTTGCTTCAGGTTGTGATCTTAGGGTTGTGAGATAGAGCTCCATGTCAGGTTCTGCACTCAAGGTGGAGTTGGCTTGAGACTCTCTCCCTCTCCCTCTGCCCCCTCCCCACTGCATTCTCTCTCTCTCTCCCTCTCTCAAATAAAGAAATCTTTAAAAAAAAAAAAGAAAGAAAGAAAGAAAGAAAGTTAATGGGTTATTTAGCCCTATATCTGGATAGAGGTGATAGGAAGAGGGTGCTAAGCAGTATATGGCAGAAGAAGGAAACATGGCTATAGAAGAATTTGACTTGGATTTCTTTTTTTCTTAGAAGAAGTTAATTGTCCATTTAAGTGCTGTGGTCAGGGACACCTGGGTGGCTCAGTGGTTGAGTGTCTGCCTTTGGCTCAGGTCATGATCCCAGGGTCCTGGGATCGAGTCCTACATTGGTCTACCTGCAGGGAGCCTGCTTCCCCCTCTGCCTGTGTCTCTGCCTCTCTCTCTCTCTTTCTCTCTCATGAATAAATAAAATCTTTAAAAACAAAATAAGTGGTCAGCCCTGGTGGCCCAGTGGTTTAGCGCCTGCCTTCAGCCCTCAGTATGATCCTGTAGAGCCAGGATCGAGTCCCACGTCAGGCTCCCTGCATGGAGCCTGCTTCTCCCTTTGCCTGTGTCTCTGCCTCTCTCTCTGTGTGTCTGTCATGAGTAAATAAATTTTAAAAATCTTTTTAAAAAATAAGTGCTATCATCAGTAACGAAATAAAGATAACTCAAAACCTAGTTCAGCTATACAAAAAAAAATAGATTAATGACATCATTAATGATTGTTGTCTTACAACTTTGGTTAATCCCTATGTGCACAATAATCATTGTGCATATTATATGTCATATTAATAGGATTGTATGCTACATTTGATAAAAGCATTAATTTCTATTTAACATTTTTTATTGTTGCATGAAGTTACCTAATGTTGCATAGTTTCATGTTTATTTCTTTTAGAAATTCAAAGGAACTCAAAATCTGAGTCTAAACTTGAACTTGATCTATGGCAAGAAGTTCCATGGCAAGAAAAACCATCTTAGTGTCTGTAGGAATTAAGAAAATGTGTCTAATAACTGCCCCTTCCCACAATAATATAAATAAATAAAACTTTTGAGCAAATTATGAAATGAAGCAGAATTCCAGAATCTCCCTGCCTATCACTTGAAGAATAAACCAAAAATAGTAACATGTAGTAAAATGTTTATAAAATGAAATACTGAAAGGGAAATATGCCTCAAAGAATGATCAAAAGGAAAAAGTCCTCAGATTTGACAAGATTGGCTCAGCAGTTAACCCCACTGTGCCTTCAACATCAGAGATGCTTCGATGGGCAAATGAGGTCTAGTGGAACCCTGTTTGCTATGCTGGAGGCTCTTTGCCCTAAACATGCCCCCAAACAACTTAAAGTTACCTGCAAGAGAACAAACTATGATTTGGTTATACTCCCCTCTGCTCCCAACAGCAACCAGACACACTTTTCCAGTGATAGTACAAAGTGGATAGTACAAAGAAAACACAGGGAGAAGGATGATAAAAGATATGTGAGGAGTACAAGTATAAAGCAATAAAGACAACAAACAATTAAAAGCAAAATAAATCAATAAGATAACACCTATTTAACAATTTTTTTCAAGAAAATAGAAAATTAATTTGCCAACTAATTTATGAAGTTGGTATAATCTTGATACTTCAACTAAATATGGAATAGAACATAATATAAAAGTTAATCCAAACCCATAAAATTTAATATACATGTGTATAGATATACATAATGAGATACATGATGGTCATGTAGATATTTCTCCAATAACACAAGGATGATTTAATCACATACATGCAATATAATTTACCACCACAAGAATGAAATAAAGGAGAAAAACACACAATCTCCTGAATAAATGGAAAAATTACATAAAAACATTTAATTTCTACTTACGATTATGAGAGAAAGTGGAAAACTTTTAGAAACTAAAAGCAGACAATCTTCCTGCTTTGGTAAAGATTATCATAAACTATAGCAAATATACTCCATGGAGAAACTCCAGGCAATGCCCTGTAGTGTCTGCAATTACATAAGGATGCTCAGTACTAACTTGTTAAGGCAATAATATTAAGAAAAAAATCCTTGGTGGGACGCCTGAGTGGCTCAGCGGTTGAGCCTGTGTTGACGCCTGTTGATGCCTGTGGCTCAGGGAGTGATCCCGGGGTTCTGGGATCTAGTCTCGCATCGAGCTCCTGCATGGAGCCTGCTTCTCCCTCTGCCTGTGTCTCTGCCACTCTCTCTCTCTCTCTCTCTCTCTCTCTCTCTCTCTCTGTGTGTTGCTCATGAATAAATAAATCTTTTTTAAAAATCCTTGTTAAAGCAACTATATTAAGAAAAAAATAATTAAGATTGGAAAGGAAGAGATAATATTTTTCTATATGCAGTTGGTAAATAATTCTTACATATAACAAGCAAGAGGATCCTCAAATCATTAGAACTATTAAATGTTCATGAAGCTTATTAAGTATAAGATTGCTATGCAAAAAAAAAAAAAAAATTAAGCATCCCTCAACATCAGTCATTCTCAAATGGAGGGATTTTGCCCGCCAGCAGACATTCCACTTTATATGGAGACATTTGGTTGTCACAACTGAGGGTGTGTGAATGGAAGGTGCAGTTGGCATCTAGTAGGTAGAGGCCAGGGATGCTGCTAAACATCCTACAATGCACAGGACAGTCAGTCTCCCACAACAAAGAGGTATCCAGCCCAAAATGTCAAATTGCAGGCTGTTAAAAAACCCAGCTCCATACCACCACAATAACCAGTGAGAAAATGTAATAAAAAATAAGATCCCATTTAAAACAGCAAAACGAAGTGCAAAGTATCTAGAGATTTATCTAACGACATTTAGAGAGACTTAATTTAAGAGAAAATGTTAAACACTCTTAAATGGCCTAAAAGAAAAACCAAATTAATGAAAAGATATTTTATATTTGTAGATATATTTACTTCATGTTGTAAGAGTTATTGACCCTCAAAATTATTGATAAATTTTAAATAATCCAACTTTAAAAATCATCAGGATTTGGGGAACTTGTTCATCAGACTGTAAAGTTTTTAGTGAAGTATGGATTGAAGAATCTTACCTACCCCACACTTTTTGAGTAGCTGGTAACTTCTTACAAAAAAGTGTAATAAAAGGCAGATGTTGAAACAAATTGAAGTTTGGTATTTGAAGGCTTTGGTTTCTTAGTTCAGTGCAAATTGTAGCAATCTTCAATATATAGAGCTCAGCCTATTTATGAGATAACTAGTTTCTTATCTTGAAGGATAAAAATTATATATCTACCGTCATTAGAAAATTAGTTTCTAAAACAGTGTTAATGATATTTTAACATCATCATTGCTTAAAGTATGCGTACCTATAGTTGCACACTACATGAAGACTAGATGATCTGATAGAAAGTTTTCAATGTCATTTTTCCTTTGTTCTTCCCTGACATGGCATTCTACTAATTTTGGTACATGTTTAATATCAAAACTCCCTAACTCTAATCTCTCAGAAACTCATTAATCTGCATTAATAGCCTTTCTGGGAAGCTGTAAGTTTAATCAATTCTTATTTGATAAGGGTCTCTAATGCTTTCAGTGATGGGAGACATACTGAGCAACAAATTGTTTCAGAGCCATCAGCATTATCCAAAGTCATGTCAGATGTTGATAAAGCAAAATTCCTCATACAATACAGGAATGTAATTCTCAATTCTTTATCCACTGAGAAGGTTAATAAAACAGAAGGCCCTCATAATGTTATCTAAATACTTGAAGAAAGATAACTTATTAAAACATAGTATTTCCTCATAATCTGGATATTTTTATATTTAGATAGAAGAGGGCTGTTTTCTCAACGACCTGATGGAGTTATACAAGTCACTGCCAGGCTCGGTTTTTAAATGTCTATCCACCACAGTGAAGGCAATAACTGCAGTTACTGTCACTTTTTGCAGCAAATACCCTACCTCTGAGCTGTACACTAACTCACTATACTTATATAGTTTGGTGTGGACTTTTTGGTTTGATGGGGGGGTGCAATTTACATAATCATTCGTATCAATCCTCACAAGCCTTATGTTATCCTCACATAAGGATAACAAAAAGAATTTCTTTACGGCTATGTCATACACTAGTTACTTAGCTCCACTGAACTGGAGCAGCAAGCAGCAAGTTGATGCTGCTGGTCAGCCATCATAATATTTGCTGTTTGATTTCTCCAAAGCGGGGATGGTTTCGTACTAACTCCTGTTGCTTTTCTTCTCTGAATGCTCTCATCCAATCTGTCAGGACACACTGAGGGACTTAGTGTCTACAAGAGGCAATTTGTGGCTAGGGGACCACAGGATTCTTGAGGGTCATGCTCTCTTCTTCTCTGTGTCCCCAGCGCCCAGTAAAACATCTATTACCTATAGAAACAACACACACACACACTTAAATTCTGAATTCCAGTGGACTGCTACTCTGCTGTGACCCATTGACCTAACTAACAAGCCTGCACAAGTCTACACACACCATATGAACCCAAAAATTGTACCTAGAGCTCATGCAATTATTTATTTGGCAATGCAAGACCCCAAACACTCTGCTTTTTCCCAAAGAGACATCTTTATGCCTTACATGAGTGTTCCTTTGCTTTTTTTATCCTCCTGCAGAGCTAAGTTCTCTTCTTCCTTCAAGACAGACCAAATCTCACCCTCCCATAAAGCTTCTCTGACTCCAGCCGCAGGCCAGATCAAGGGAGTAAATCCCTCCTTGCTTTAAGCCATCATCACACCTTTCACTTCCCTGCATTTTTGCAGAGTGAGACAGTATTTGTACTCTAAGTAGCTGGTCGTAGGAGGGACTGAAGTGCTTGAGAAAAAGGAACAAAATGATTCTGGTTTGGCATTCAATAAGCTATTTCAGTGAAGTACCACTGCCCTGTGTTCAAACAGGAAATCTTAGTGTCCAGGGATCCCTTTGTTTAAAAGGTAAATTTAAGAGGTTAACTCCAGGGTGAGAGGCAAGAAAGAGAGTCCCAATGCTGTAGAACCACTTTTTAGTACCTTGCATCTTCCATGTGTAATGTAACTATAATCCAAACATGGAATAACTGTAGTAGGGGAGACCAATTAGCAAATTTGGTCTTCCCAAAGACCAAAATTCGCAATAAATAAAATTAGCAATAACTGCTAATTCTATTTAAAATGTATATATTTTTTTGCTTAAAGATTTATTTGGGTGAACTAATGTCTTACCCTCAATATTATCACTAGTACTTGAAGTAATAGTTTATTTTCATTTATCAAGTACAATTTCACCTGGACTAGATTCAGTTATTTATGAGTAAGCTTTATGGGGTTTTTTCTATGCATAAAACCAGGATATAGCTAAAGTTAATTTCAACAGAAGTAATTTTATTTTTTGAAGATATTGGATTGTTTTTATTAATCATCATGTATAATTAAGCCTCTGGCTCTGATCAGATTTTAGCACATATAAATATTTGAGAACTCTGACTGTAGTGAGAAGTCAAGATTTATAAATATAAAATAGTATTTCTTGACCTCCACTTTCAAATGGCTAAGTTGCTTACTAAATTAGCTTTGGGAATACAAGCATTAAAGCAAATACAATTGCTAATATTCTTCCCTGGAAATTTTTCTGATTTTTTAAACATGAGAATTTCTGTATAATGTATTCATATAGAAATAAAGTAGTCTTCGGACTCCTGGGTGGCTCAGCGGTTAAGCATCTGCCTTCAGCCCAGGGCGTGATCCTGGAGTCCCGGGATCAAGTCCCACATCAGGCTCCCTGCATGGAGCCTGCTTCTCCCTCTGCCTATGTCTCTGCCTCTCCCTCTCTCTCTCTCTCTCTCTGTCTCTCATGAATAAATAAAATTTTAAAGAAAGACAGAAAGAAGGAAGGAAGGAAGGAAGGAAGGAAGGAAGGAAGGAAGGAAGGAAGGAAGGAAAGAGAGAGAGAGAGAGAGAGAGAAGAAAGAAAGAAAGAAAGAAAGAAAGAAAGAAAGAAAGAAAGAACGTAGTCTATATGTTTCTTAACCATGGATTGATTGGACCTTCCTCCTAAACCACAACTGAGCTCTCCAAATGATAAATCAAAACTAATCAAATGAAAAAACATGTATGAAACCACTTGAAACTTAAAAAGTGCTATAAGCATGTAAGATGTTATTATTATTCAGCTGCATTAAACTAAACCATCTGAAGATTAAATATCTGTCATCCAGGATTTTCTTTTCATAGTTCCAAGTTGACCAGTGGCTTACTACATTGCCTTGCTTAGAATCTATACGTAGTCAACTGTAGGAAGAAAAGCAAACCTAAAATATTTTTCTCTGAGTCTTAGAAGCAAATCCTTATGGATACTTCCAAAGAAGTAATCAAATTACCTTAAAATATTATTATAGCAAGTAACGTGTGCTCTATTTCATTTTCAGTTCTGGCCTGATTTTGGCTTTTTATTTTGCTTTTCACCTGATATATGCTGGAAATATGTTTTCCATTGTTCTCATTTTCTAGAAACTACATATACTGACTTAGATCTCTGGTTTTGCTTATTGAATTTTCTTATGGGAAATGGAAATTTAGCTTCACCTTTTGTAACAACATAAAAGAACAGCAAGAATCCAAGAAGAAAGCTTGGCCTCTCCCATTATACATGTTAAACACAAACTTTCACAGGCCCGGCCAGACGAAGACAGGCCAACACATGCCCTATCTCTGTGAAGGCAGGTCAGGATGCCAGCTGGCCCAGCAGGATGAGACCTGCAACAATACTCAGTAACAAAAGATGGTGATCTGTCTTTCTTGTGGCCTACGAGACTAGAGTTACTACTGTATTTGTCTAGTAAGGAAATGCATTTTTATTTTCATTTTTTACTTTATTTAACCATGTCTATCCCTGCCATGAACTAAACATTTGGGTCCTGCAGACATAATAAACATCGCAAAAGTCTGAAATTCCTACTGATGAACTACTTCCTCTCTGACATAGGAGAAGGAAAGAAGACTGGATTTGTATTTGGCATATTGAGAACTGCTGTGGTTCATTTTCCAAATTGAAGAGGAAAGTGGCCTTTTATATTATCATATACACTGGAGTGTCAAAATGCCTTCACCACCACGCTTCACTCACCTTTCTTGGGAGGCTGCCCACAATTCCACTGTTCTCATTCTGAAGAAGTATCTCTTTTTCACTTTCCTGATGGTTAGTCAAAATGTTTTTCTTTCCAGATTTAGTCTTATAGTCTTATTAATTATAGTTTTATTCCTTTGTACCATGTTAAATAATTCTCCTTGCTACTTGAATCTTTTAAAGATGAGTAGGTGGTTATTATCTTCCCTCCCCTCTTTGTCCTTTTGCAAAGCAATGCATATTTTATGCCCTTTATTTTCCCTCTCAGGATTAATTCTTTTATTTTGTAAATTAATTCAATTGCTCTTCTCCAAATTCTTCTCCTCAAAGATTGTTTCCAAATCTGAAGGGATTAGATGTCCTAATATTAGTTCACTATTCTGAACTCTTTATATATTTTTTTAAAGATTTTATTTATTTATTTGAGAGAGAGCATGAAGAGAGAGAGGAAGAAGCAGACTCCCTGCTGGGCAGGGAGCCTAACTCAGGGCTCCATCCCAGGACCTAAGATCATGATCTGAGCGGAAGGCAGATGCTTAACTGAGGGAGCTACCCAGGCACCCTTGAACTCTTCATATTTATTCACCCATTCAATCCTCACAACAGCTCTGTGAGGCCAAGTCTAGCATTTTAGCAATTGTACTGATAAGCGTGGAAAGGTTAAGTAATTTGCGTCAGCTTATTCATCAAGTAAGTAGCAGATCTAGGACTGGAATTCAGACCTTCTGGTTCTACAGAACCACTATATCTCAATGTCTCCCAGTAACAGTTGGCCTGTAGTTTAAATTTGAGCTCTTATTTCCTTTATTCACAATATGAGCATATTTATGGAACACAAATGTTGAATTGGTTGGAAGAGAGTATTTTTAAATGCTGTGACAATACAATTCAGTATACATTCCCTCTTAACTACTTAATCTCAGCTCAAAATATAAATCAAACAGCCTGCCTTTGTCCCACCGTCATTTTATGGGCTCTTGGAGATACCTGGACTACAAAAATTACCTTTTACAATACAAATATTCCCAGAAAAACTTATGTCTTAGCCATTATTGTATGTGTATCTTATTACTGTAAAAAGAATAAATGAAAATGTGAATAGTATGTTGGTGGCAACACAAACTGGACACTTACATATATTTTGCTTGTTTGAAAGTGAACACTTGCACTTTTTCTATACTTGCACCAATTTTCTACAATTAACACTTAGGAATTTTTCATCAAAAAATATACTTTTTAAAGAGATAACTCTGAATTGTAGAGTATGTTCTAAGTTATACAATATCTGCAATCTTTTCTCACATTGAACATAGTCTAAAAAATTATATATTCATTCACTCACCAAATATTTATGGGGTACCTATGATATTGTTGGCATTAATATAGGTGTGATATATTTAAGGGGTAGGAACATCAAATAGATATTCTGCCCAAGAGCATATAGTAATGGAGATAAAACAAGAATTGAAAAAAATACAAGAATTGAAAACACGTAACACTGATAAAACCACTCAAAATAGAACATATTCCCTAACAGAGACAGCAAATTATACTTTTCATCTTTAATTAAACCTGAGTAAACATATGTACTTATAATAGGGCAGTAAAAAGGGCAACCATATAGTATATTGAAAAAGTTAACAATACAAATTTCTTAGTTAACATGACTAACCTAGAACCCTATTTATAGCAAATATTAAACATATTTGCAGAAGGAGCCATAATATACACAATACAGCTCTACTTGTGCTAAAGTTTGTTGCTTCTTTGATTAATATAATAGGTCTGAATCCATCACCCATGAGCCCACCTTCCACTGGGTATCAGGGGAAATTACATAATAATAAGAGTAACAATAATAGCAAATGATTACCTTACTCTCTTCCATTACGAAACATTCTCTTTCAGATAAACCCAGACTCTAAATTCTAGACTTTCAATAATTTCCCCAATCTTACTCTAAGAACATCAAACAAAAACAAAACAAAGAAATAGTATGTCCAGATGGAGAAGAACCCACTCATCATCCCCTCAGGCCTTTATTGTCTAACACTGGGTGCTGCTCTGGTCAGCACCCTAGACAGCTGGCTGCCTCCCCATCTGAAGCAATAGCTACTAGAATCCCTGGTGTCCTCTCTCCTGAATCTAATTACAGGTGTCTGCACATCTAATAGCAAATGTTGCATCCTGACTAATTGAGCTGATGGCTTTATCCAAGTGGCACATTCAGTGGCATCTGGATGTCTAGATGGGTACCCTCTGTAACCATTTAGAGGAGGTTACCCTAAAACCACCTTCTCCTGTAGCCATCCTGTTTCTCTTACCTGAGTCCTACTCACACATATCAAAAGAACGGAGTTTGAAATTTTACCAATACAAACAGTGAAAACAAAGCAGAAATAATGGCCCAATGTCTCCTTTGGAAGACTAAAAACAACTCAGTTGCCCCTTGTTGCCTTCTCAATTTATGAGCTCTGTTCCAGTTTGCTAGTAGTTTGAACATTTGGGAATCCGTTCACTTTAACTTTTGGTCTTTGTTATATTTTTTAATATTTATTGTTTTGATGTAAGGCCCATTCAACTCCTTAACCAAACTTTTTAAATAAAGAGATAAACATTTTGTCTTTTCTTTATGAAGTACAGCATGATTGGCTGCACTGAAATATTAGCTTCATTTTCTCCTTAGTCAGATTTATGTTTATACAGTGTATAAATTAAAAAGAAGAGAAGAGAAACATACTGAGAGCTATCTTTACAACCACTGCAGGATTGCCCTTTCTCTCATCCCCAATTTCAAAAAAGACAATATAAAGCATGGCGCTGGCATGTTAACCACAGTCAGGAAGAGGTTGAGCTCAACTGTGTATGTAAAAATTTAGTTGTTTTTCTTTGATTCATCTGATAGCATCACACTGGGTCAGTTTCTTGTTTATGCTATCTTTATTGTTTCTGGTCTTAGAACAATAAACAGCCCTAAGTGGTTTCAATTACAGCAGCAAAACTGTGCAAATGAACTTTGGCTTTGTTTCATGTTGAATAGGGGGTTTTTATGATTTTATAAATGGTGATGTTTAGGAATCTTGCCAACACTGTTCTATAAACAGTGAAGAATCACATTTTGCCAGTTCTAGGCCTTTAATCTCCCAAATATTCTTCCCCTGATATGGATAAAGTATTTTTAACCTTGCACCATAGAGATGAATAGGAATGATCAAATTATCTGTGAATTCAATATTTGCATAAACAAAGTATTGGAATGTTTTTGCTGGTCATGTATCCACAAGCTGATACTTGATTTTTTTTTGTATGTCTCTTTTAATTACAGGAAAATATTAGTTAGCTGTCCTCATATTTTAATGAATATGACACACAGCTGTATCACAAAAGATATAGGATAAATGTGTGATAACAAACAGTGACCCCACCCTTCTCAGTGACTTCACAGAATAAAAGTCAGGGAGCAATCGTACCTTATGCTTCCATAATCACCTGGGCAGAAGGAATTCTGGAGATTCTTGCCCCGACATTTAAATCCTCTAGAACTAGAAACACAGGCCCTCCAGTCAGAAGGGGTCCAGGAAATTCAACTATTTGCCTGAGAACAGTGACAATAAAGCACTGATTCATTTATAGAACCTAAAGTTTCAATCTACAGAATGATCTGGGAAAAAAGTAATCTGTTAGTGAATAGATTAGTGAGCTAGAGCTGCCATAACAAAATCCACAGGGCAGGTGGCTTGAACAACCACAAATTTATTTCTTATGGTCTTGAAAGCTGGAAGTCCAATATCAAGGTTTCTCCTGAACTCTGTTTCCCCTCCCGAAGTCTTCATGTGGTCCTTTCTCTGTGTTTATGAATACCTAGTGTCTCTTTCTCTTCCTATAAGGACGCCAGTCATTTTGGATAATGGCCCCACCCTCCTGGCCTCATTTTAACTTAATCACCTCTTTAAAGGCCCAATATCCAAACACAATCATATAATTAGGGTCTACCCCTCTGGCCTCCCTTAAGAACGTCTAGAAAGGTCCTATATCCAAGTGTGGCTACATTCTCAAGTACTGGGAGTTGAGACTTCAGCATTATGAATTTGGGGAGGACAAAATTCAGCCCTTTACAATGAACATCACTACAGTCCTGTTAGGGTGTCTTAGCAGTTCAGATTTACAAGATGAAAATAATTTTCAAGGAAAAGTAAGGAACAATACTGTGAAACCTACATGTGGTATATGAGGCCAAAGGCAGGCTGCCCCAAGATGGGCCACTTTGGCATAAAGATCATTGTGAGTAAAAGTGATCAAAATCCACCAGATTCAGGGAAAGCTCTTCGTCTCCCTGACAAATGCCTTAAAAAAATGGAGCCATGGGTGCCTGGGTGGCTCAGTCTGAGCTTAAGTGTCTGCCTTCAGCTCAGATCATGATCTGGGAGTCCTGGGATCTAGCCCTACATCAGGCTCCCTGCTCAGTGGGGAGTCTGCTTCTCCCTCTCCTGCTGCAGCTCCCTCTGCCTGTGCTAGTTCATTCTCTCTCTCTCTCTCTGCCAAATAAATAAATACTTTATTTTAAAAATTGAGACAGAAGACGTGCTTGGGGAGAAAGCTATTATTATAGATAACTATCTTATACTATGAACTAGGTCTAGTAGATAGGAAGGAACCTAGCAAGACCTGTTGATCAAAGTCTTCTCTTTGCCCCCATTGTTTCCGAGTGGCCCAATAAACACCTGTTTACCAAACATTTACTGTTTTTCATCTTCATATGAATTGCATTCCTTCCCTTTAAAACCCCAGACCTTTGCCCTGTTCGTCAGTTCTGAATGACTTACATACTTCATTTTGCCTTACTGTCTCTGGAATTTGCAGGTCTATGTGGATTTCCCACATGTATGAAATTAAATTTTGTTTTCTTCATGTCAATTTTATTCTTAGTCTGGCTAAAAGGACCTTGAAGAAGACAAGTTTTCTTGCTCCCCAAAGGTGGCATTTAAAGAGTCTTAAGTATAAGAAAATTTTGTAATTATAGAAAATATCTTTGACTCATGCTGATTTTAAACTTTGAATACAAGATTTGAAAAGAAAATTTAGAACATTGCCTATATTGCTCCAATTAAGTGTTTCAAGTTTTTGCAAAATATGCTAAGTCTTGATTATCACTAAATTTAAAAGACAGGGAAATTCCGTGTAAAAACTGTCTGATATTAAGAATTAGAATTTACTCATCAGGGCAGCCCTGGTGGCTTAGCGGTTTAGCATCACCTTCCACCCAGGGCGTGATCCTGGAGACCCGGGATCAAGTACCATGTCAGGCTCCCTACATGGAGCCTGCTTCTCCCTTCTCCCTCTGCCTGTTTCTTTCTCTCTCTCTCTCTCTCTCTCTCTCTCTCAAATAAATAAAAAATCTTTAAAAAAAATAAAAGAATTTACTCATCAAACTGAAGAAATTATGTCAATAAAATTATTTGCCTTTAGGAGTCTGTAGCTTATTTTTCATTTGACTTTTCCTTAAATATCTTGACTCAACAGAATTAGGAAAAACTAAATTCACATTTATGTGTGAAGCTTGTTCAAATGTGGTTCTGTGGAATGAACCTATGTTATACTTTTAACTCTAAGCACATAACTATTTATAGCTTTTTGTGTATCCTTGTTCTAATCAGTAACCTCACCGAGCTTCAATTTCATTATGTGCATAGAAGAAGATAAGACGACGGTCTTTTCACCTTTAACAGAGGATAATATTTGAAAGTGGGTAGTAAATAGGCAAGCATATAAAATGTAATGGAAGGCAACTTCAGAAGATAAAGATCCCTAAGATATAAAAATTGAGTTTTATGAGGGGTTGGCAGGAATGGTGAACCATCGATAGAGAAAGGTTGTTAACTTTTGCAAGATTCATTTACACTCTTCTCTACTGCAGATGTATAAACAAATTCAATCATTCAATTCAGATTCTTTCAGTGGATCTTTTATTAAATCATACAACTGTATTTCAACTAATATAAATCATAGAGGTCACCTAATACAAGGGATAGTGCTGATCATATTAAAATTAATCAGTTTAAAATACCTCGTACACGTGTCAAGACTGCATAACTTAATTTTTTTATAAACTGCACAGATTTTTCTGCAGAGAAAGCAATACTGGCAAAGGAGTCCAGATGTAGTGTTAAATGCAGTATAAGAAATAGGAAATAGGGAGAAGATAGTAGAGTACAATGCAAGATTATAGGATAGTTTGTTTACAAACTGCATAAATTGTTTTAATTCGGAGTTTCCAATGGTTTAAATTGTATTAATGCTATTGCATTTTTAAAATTATCATTGATATTAACAAATAATACATAAAATATGGTGTTCCGATTCTTTAGACTTTTAAAAGCAATCTTCATTTTTTTTTCTTCAGAGAATCCTTCCTTTCCATGAAAATACTGGCTGACAAATGCTCACCTCATGCAACTCAAATGAAATTAATTTCCAACCTACCTCAGCCCCTACAAGAAACATTTATTCCTTGTATCTGACCATCACTCTGAATCTTTTCATTTCTGAAATCCACAGCTCAGAATCTCCCTATCCTACCATCAAGTCCATCCCAATGAATCTCCTGTCCTTTGTCCTCACACTACCTCCTCCACTCCCTGGGCCCCCTGGTCTATCTGTCTCTCCACACTGTTTTCTCTCCTACTCTGCCCCTGTAACCAGTTTCTCACCAGCATCTTAAAAGCCCATATACCACCTACTAACTTTATTCAGCTTCTAATATTTAGAATATTTTTCTATTTTCCCATTTTAACACATAGGCTGCAAAAACAGTACCAAATAATGCCTCATTTCTCCAAACTCTTGCATTCCAAATACCTCCAAATAATGAGCACCTTTTAATTTACCTTTTATCAATATTAAACATTAGTTTACTAATAAGAATTCCTTTTCTGGAGTTTTTCTTTCTGGAGTATTTTCTGGAGAAAATACAAAAAAGTATACAAATGTGACTAAAAATGATCCAAAATCCCATTACTCAGAGAAAATTATCATTAACATTTTGATAAATGCCCTTCCATCTCTCTCACCCTCCATTTGTTTTCCTTTTTTTTTACTGAAGTATAGTTGATATACAGTGTTATGCTGGTTTTAGATATACAATATAGTGATTCAACAATTCTATACATTAAGTTGTGCTCACCATGATAAATGCAATTATTATCTGTCACCAGACAATGTTATTACAATATTATTGACTATATTCCCCATGTTGTACTTTTCATCCCTGTGACTTACTTATTTTATTCCTCTAAATTTCTGCATCTTAATCTCCTTCACCATTCTGCTGCCTATCTCCCCACTCACCTCCCTTCTGGCAACCACCAGTTTATTTTCTGTATTTATGATTCTCACTCTCCACCTTTTAAAAAATATTTTAATAAAGAATCAACCCTGTCAATCTTTCCATTAAATTTTGAAGTTATTTTCATGCTTATAAAGAACTACCTACCCTCAAGAGTTTTCAAATATTCAATTTTACTTCATTCATTTTTATAATTTTATTTTTACACTTTAATTCTGGGCCCTTTACAATTTGGGACATGGAGAAGAAGGAAAAATTAGACTTCACTATTTTTACAAGGCTAGCCTGGTTTTAATAACTGTAAATTGTAAAATTTTAACTATTTGATAAGATTGATCAAATATTGTACATTGAAAAATCCATCCCTCCTTCTGCTGATTCTTAGTATCTTCCTTATCATAAGCTAACTTATTATATTTACTTAAATCTACTTCTGGACTATGTATTTTGATCCACATATCCACTCAACCAGTCAGCCTGGTTGTGTTGCAAATCCATGAGGTTTTAATTATTGCAACCTAGTTATGTGTTTTAATATTTAATCCAACACGTTTCCTCATTATTCTTCCTTGCAAACCACTTTAAAAAGTATTGTTTGTAATTTAATTATACTAATTAATTGATTAAAATTAGTTTTAATTTTTATTAACTCCTTGGACTTACAGCAGTGTTGGTTCACTTTTCCTCTTTCTTCACACCCTTTATCATTCAACTTTTTTCACTCCCAGCATATTCAATCACCTCAGCATTGTTAACAGGGAAGTTGTTCACCCTGAAACTCTTCACTTTTCCAGGCTCCCTCTGAAGGTGTCTCTAAACCCTTACTTTGTCCCTTTCTCCTGTTCCATAAGAAGGAAGAGTACCTCCTTCTTTCTGCATCTAACTTTACCATAGCATCCTTAGTTTTATTTCTTCCATTTCTTTGGAAAATCCTGCCCCATCAGAAATCTTTCTCAAACTTTTTTTTTTATTTTGTTTAAATTTTCTTAAAAGTTTGACTTATTAATTAATGAGAGACACAGAGAGAGAGGCAGAGACACAGGCAGAGTGAGAAGCAGGCTCCATGCAGGAGCCCCATGCAAGACTTAATCCAGAATCCTGGGATCAAGCCCCAAGTGCCCCAAGTGCCCCAAGCTCAAAGGCAGATGCTCAACTGCTGAGCCACCCAGGTATCCCCAATCTTTTTTTATTTAAATTTTACCTTTCTTTCAATCCATAAACAAGCTAAAACTTCCATACCCTTGCCTTTTTTTTTTGGCATCCTCCTCTCTAATGGCTTTCTTGACCTAATTTTCCTCTTGCTTCCCTGACAGCTCATTTGTAAACTTCTCTGGTTCCATTTCCTGTACTTCCCATATATCTATATATTCCATGGTGTTCTATCCTTGGAGTTCTTCCTTTTTATTTCTACACTTACTTCCTTTGCAGTCTCAATTATTCCTGCAATTCAAACTATGACGTCTCTGTATGACCCCAAAATTAATCTCAACATCAAAGAGCCCCAGATTACAAAACCTACAAGTAATTTCATCTATAATCCATTTCTTTTTTTTTTTAAGATTTTATTTTTTTATTCATGACAGACACAGAGAAAGAGAGGCAGAGACACAGACAGAGGGAGAAGCAGGCTCCATGCAGGGAGCCTGATGTGGGACTCAATCCTGGGTCTCCAGGATCACACTCTGGGCTGAAGGCGATGCTAAACCACTGGGCCACCGGGGCTGCCCCACAATCCATTTCAAAGCAATAGCTTTACAAATGAGCAAACCAAGAAAAGATTTATCCAAGTTTGACTATTCCATAATCAGAAATAAAATGTAGGTTTTTGACTCCAGGTCTCTCTTGTATCCTACTTTTCAGACACATTTAATCCCCACTGAAAAAATCTCTACTATGATTCCCTTTGGCTCTACAAATTCATTAAACTTTTTGCCCATAGAGCCCAAGTCTAAAACTTCTAAACAGTGTTCGGTGTTTTCTGTACTCACTACTATTCACCTTTCCACACTAGCTCCTGTTAGTCCCTTTTATATATACCACATTCCAAACAAACCTACCTATTTCTAATCTGGAATAGTCTATTCTTATTCTGTTCCTAATTTGAGAACAGTTTTTTTTCTATTAACAAGTTTATTTCATAGTGATAGAATACAAATTTTATACACAATACACTGACTTTGGTATTACAGAATTTAACCTGTTTTTATAAACTATCTTATGGTGTTACTCTGTTTATCTAAGAGAAAATGTGTTGTACCAACAGACCCCCTTTTCCCATAGCATTGTTTTTACTATGTATTTAAACAGTTTCTTTCCCTTAAACAAGATGAAAAACCCTCAAGTTCCCACACAGGAAAACAGTTAACCCAAATTTCAGTTAAACACTAGAAACCTATTTCTGTGCAACTTCTATCTTTTACCTGAATACTATACAAGGTTACAGTGTTGACCAAAAGAAGACACAGGTTTCTCATTAAACTTTTGTTCTAATGGGTCTCAAAATCCTGTGACAGATTTTCGGTCAGTTGTTTCCATTAAAAAGTACTGATTTTAAAAACTAATAACTTAAAACTGCCCCCACACACACACACACAAATGGTCCACAAAACATTCTCCTTTCCTTCTGAAGTTTTTACGATGCATTGTTATCATTAACCGGTCTTTTACTATTAAATGGCCAATTGACACAAACAGTTCTGAGACTGTTCTTCCACCACTGATTAAGACTGGGGTGGCAGGTGTTGGGGATAATATTCATTTAGCCTTCTGAGCTTTCTGGGCAGACTTGGTGACTATGCCAGCTCCAGCTGCCTTCTTGTCCACTGTTTGGATGACACCCACAGCAACCGTCTGTCTCATGTCACGAACAGCAAAACGTCCCAGAGGAGGATAGTCAGAGAAGCTCTCAACACACATAGGTTTGCCAGGAACCATATTGACAATGGCAGCATCCCCAGATTTCAAGAACTTGGGATCATCTTCCAGCTTTTTTCCAAAACAACGATCTATCTTCTCCTTCAGCTCAGCAAACTTGCAAGCAATGTGAGCTGTGTGACAATCCAACACAGGTGCATATCCAGCACTGATTTGGCCTGGATGGTTCAGGATAATCACCTGAGCCATGAAGCCAGCTACTTCCATTGGTGGGTCATTTTTGCTGTCACCAGCCACATTGCCACGACGAACATCTTTGACAGATACGTTCTTAACATTGAAGTGTACATCGTCCCCAGAAAGAGCCTCACTCAAAGCTTCATGGTGCATTTCAACAGACTTTACTTCAGTTGTAACACTGACCGGAGCAAAGGTGACCAGACCACCATGCCACCTTAAGCCATGACCACCAGGCTTAAGAACACCAGTCTCCTCTTGGCCCACTGGGACAGTACCAATACCACCAATTTTGTAGACGTCCTAGAGAGGCAGACGGAAGGGCTTATCAGTTGGATGGGTTGGTGGCAGAATGCAATCCAGAGCTTCAAAGAGTATGGTTCCACTGGCATTCCCATCTTTACGGGTGACCTCCCATCCCTTGAACCAAGGCATTTTAGCACTTGGCTCCATCATGTTGTCTCCATTCCAACCAGAAATTGGCACAAATGCTACTGTGTCAGGGTTGTAGCCAATTTTCTTAATGTAGGTGCTGACTTCCTTAACGATTTCCTCGTATCTCTTCTGGCTATAGGGTGGCTCAGTGGAATCCATTTTGTTAACACTAACAATTGGTTGTTTTACACCCAATATTTAAGCCAGAAGGGCATGGTCACGGGTCTGCCCATTCTTGGAGATACCTGCTTCAAATTCACCAACACCAGCAACAACAGGAAAGCACAGTCAGCCTGAGATGTGCCTGTAATCATGTTTTTGATAAAGTCTCTGTGTCCTGGGGCATCAGTGATGGTCACATAATACTTGCTGGTCTTGAATTTCCACAGGGAGATATCAATGGTGATACCATGTTCACGTTCAGCTTTCAGTTTATCCAAGACCCAGGCATACTTGAAGGAGCCTTTTCCCAACTCAGCAGCCTCCTTCTCAAATTTTTCGATAGTTCTTTTGTTGATCCCACCACATTTGTAGATTAGATGGCCAGCAGCGGTAGACTTGCCCGAATCTTACATGTCCAATGAAAACGATGTTGATGTGAGTCTTTTCCTCTCCCATTTTGGTTTAGGTTTAGCAGTGGTTTTCATGACATCTGTGTTCTGGCGGCAAACCCACTGTGAAAAAGACCAGTTTTATTTTACTTCCATCTTTTAGTTCACATCACTCTTCTCAACTGAAATATCATTTTCTCTCACTATTCCTTCCATCTCCACCTAATAAATCCCTATTCATAACTTAAAATTTCAATGTAACAACTATACCATGGTGTCCAGTCTGATAATATTCCCATTCTGTCATCCAGAACATACTATTTTCCTCCATTAAGTTCCAGGATCATATTATATCTCTCTCATAGGCATTTATATTTTGACCTTCATTGCAGTTCCTTGTGTATTGTTTTATTTTACTAGTAAATTATAAACTCCATGAGGTCAAGTATTTCTTTGTATTGTATACATATTCTTGGTCATAGGTTATAATCAAATATATTAACATTAGGTAACAGACTAAAGTGAATTCCTTATTTTCATCTACTGTGTTCTGCAATTTTTTTAAGTATTTAGTGAAACTGGTCTTATTTCATATAATTCCATTAGAGTAGGATAGTAAGGAAGAATCTTCAGACCCTTGTAGAGATACTCAATCTGTACTAAGATCAAAATTCTCCTGTTAGTATGATAACACTAGAATTTACTAAGTAAAAATAATCCATCTATTGAGGAGAAATTTTAACTACCAAAATTATCAAGAAAAGAGGTAAGTTTTTAGGTTCCTATTGGTGCCCCAACATATTACCACAAATTTAGTAGCTTAAAACACACACACACACACACACACACACACACACACATACACACACACAACTCTTACAGTTCTAGAGGCCAGAAGTCCAATAACAGTTTCATTGGCTAAAATCAAAGTATCAGCAAGGCTGTTTCCTTCTGCAGACTCTAGGAGAGACTCTACCTTATTGTCCTCTCCAGCTTCTAATACAACTATGTTCTTTGGCTCATGTTTCCTTCCTCCATTTTCAAAGTCAGCAGTGTAGTGTTTTTCCTCTTCTCTGATCTGTTTCCATCTTTTCTCTTCTCATTTTTTCACACTGATACTGCTGCCTCCCTTTTATAAGGACCCTTGTGGCTACAGTGGTCCCATCCAGATAATCCAGGATAGTCTTCCCATTGTCAAGATTCTTAATTTGAGCATTACAAAGTCCTTTTCATAGTGTAAAGTAATATATTCACAGGTTCCAAAGATCAGATCATGGGCATCTTTGAGGGGACTATTATTCAGCCTACTGTAAGAGGTTCATCCAAAGAATATTAGAATCTAAAATACTGAGAAAACAAAAAGCTCAATCACAGCTAATAGTTCTCTAGGCCATGAAAAAACTCTAAACAGGATGGAAAGATCTAAATATGCTAAGTGGCAAGATTCACAAAAAGAAATCTAAGAGGAGGAGGAGGAGCAATATTTCTAGGCAAACTGCATCGACCATTTCCCATTGATTCTGTATTCTTCTTTGACCAATAAATCAGCCAGGATAAGAAACCCTGGACATGGTACAGAAATGGCAAAGGCACTCCATCATATCCTTTCTTACTCATATTACTTCTTGGTGTTAACCAACCACATGACAATGATCATATAGAAGGAAAAGGTAGGGTAATCCATACCACCTTTTCCCTTTAATTCCTTCTTATCAGTAAACTGAAGGCAGAAGGTATTGGTAGAATGTGTGCATATCAAAAAATGATAAAGAAACAGTTGAATTAGTTTGGGGTAGAGTTTGGTAGAAATAAAATATGCATGCATATATGAGCTACAAAATATAAATTGTATAATTTTGGTGATTCTGCATAAGAATTAAATGCTCTTAAATTTGCATTAAAAGTGGTATTGCACAAGATAAAGATGAACAGTAAAATTCAAGGGTGCCCGGGTGGCTCAGTTGGTTAAATATCCGACTCGATTTAGGCTCAGGTCATGATCTTAAAGTCTTGATATTGAGCCCCATATTGGGTTCTGTGCCAGTGCTTAAGGTTCTCTCTCTCTCTCTCTCTCTCTCTCTCTCTCTCTCTGCCTCTGCCCCTCCCCCACCCCCAGTCATGTGGGTACACACATACCCCTATGCTTTCTTGTGCAAGTTCTCTCTCTCCCCCGAAAAAAAAAAAAAGATGAACAGTAAAATTCATACTAATGATTTAAAAAATGAATTTCTCTTTACTTAGAATGACATTATAAATAGCAGATAAAACTCATCATGATAAACCAGAGAGAAATCACAAAAGAAGGGGAAAAACTTTTTATATTTTAGTACCTTTAGCATGACTTTTCTGGTTTTTGAACATAGGGCCTCACAGTTTCATTTTGCACTGGACTCCACAAATTATGTATGGCCTCACACCTCTGAGCAACTGGTTTGAGCATAAAATAATTGACCCAGAAATGGGCTGCCTGAATAATCAAAACCTTGAAGGAATTTAATCACATGTCTGCTGTCTTCTGAACATAGCTTAATTCTACACATTCACTGCTTTCTGTAATAACTACATTATGCAAGTCCCAAAGCTTTCATTGTTCTGCCTTAAAACTCTAGGTAATCTGCCTCTTTCCATACATAAAATATTATGTCCTCTATTCCTCAGGTTACCTGGACTCTGTAACCTGTGATTCCATGTTACCAAGCTGCAGATTATCCTCTCATACTAAAATAAGAGGCTGGTGTATGTCACATGCTGAACCCTGTGTGCAAGTGTCTGAATAAATCTTTTGTTGCCTTAATTACAGGTAAGACCATGTTAAATTTAACTCCAACAGATGTTCCCTATGAAAATGTGATAGCTCAATCATTTAAATGGAAATGTTGAAATTCAAACATTTCCTTAGTAGAATAGTGAACTCCTGAAAACTGACTACCAGTTTATAAGCTTGCAATGTTTTTGTGAAGCTATTTTTTAAAGTGTTAATGATGGGACTGGCAATATATGGATTTACTTCTAATAGCAAAGCTGTGTTGCTTTATATTTGAAAGTAATGATAAAAACTGGCTTCTCCTGGAGCCCAAGGATCTCCAGCATTGCATCAGGACCTACAAAAAGCACTGGATCAAGGATGCCAGTTGAACAGGACTCCAAACCTATTTCTACACCACTGTTCCAGGCATAGCAGTTCCATGTAATAAACTAGACTTCCATGTAAAATTTTGTTTGAAGAAACCATTCTGAGGCTTAAAGAAAAATGCAGCAAATAACAATAATGTCCCCATTACTTTACAGAACAATCTTATCTTTTTAAAACAAAAGGAATCAAAGATAAAGTAAATGTGAAGAATTTTCTAAGTCAAAAATTTCTTCCTTTAGCAATTATTTTTTATAAGATCTCCATTGATAACCAATTCAAACTATGCATTTTATACTCCTTTGTTCTTAAATGGAGATTCTTTATTTAATATTAGAATCACTAGAATGAAATATTACATGTTGGTACCCCAGGGAACACTGTACATTGCAGGCCATCTGCACTAAAGGGACCCACAATAGCTTAACCTAGAATATTAAGTTAGTGTCTATATTCCACATTTTCCACCTGTCAGCTTAGTGGAACAGCATCACACCTACCTATAATTTATTACAAATTTACTATATATTTAGTTTGCTAGTTTAAAACCACATTGCTTTAGCATTTAAGAGAGAGAAATAATCTGCAAAGCCCTGCAATTCCAATCCAAACATCCCAGGTAATTACTCTGTGCCCCAGGTATTAGATGCCATCAAATCATTCAGGTTATATGGAATAAATGTGGGAATTAACTTTAAGAAGTCTCTATTGACAAAGCAATTGGAAAATTAAATTTATTGTTCTGTTTAACATACATACTTTTTAAGGCATTTATTTGATGATCTCTTTTACTATAGCCTTACAGAGCTCATGGCCATCAGACAAAGGCATCTATACTTCAGGGATACAGATCCATTCAAGGCTTCTGATGCAGAATTTTCAAGATTAAAGTCCCTGCTTTCCAACTGTTGACACACCAAAGGGGAGTTTTCTAATCAGCCAGATATTATAAATCCAACTGATGTCAATAAAACAAATGTGTTTTATATTTCTTTTTTCTTCTATTTCTTTTTTTTTATTTCTTTGAAAAATCTAGACCCTAGAATGGCCATACATTCCTTCCCATATCACAGAATTCTGGCAGTCTAAACTCCAATTTGGAGATATTCCCATAGTATGCTTTGGGACATTTTGATTAGTGTTACCCAAGCCAGTGCCAACTGAGAAAAAAAAGATTACTAATCCTTTAACAACATTTTTAAAAGATCATTATTTGAGGGTCAAATTCACTCTGTGCAACACTGGATACTTCATACTTTATTACCTATTATCCTCCGGTGTTCTTAAACAAAAGTTTGCATTTCCGTATTTCTTTACATCAAAGATTTCCAAATGTTCACTAGTTCTCATTCTTTATAGTTTTATACTGCAAAGCTACATGTTCTTTTAAGATTTTTGTTAATAAAAGTAAATAAGTAGAAAACAAAATTTATCTAACACACATTTCTGTAATGATATTTCTGTAAATGTTTAAGTGTCTTTCTTTCTGGTATCTTCCCAATACATAGTAATATAAATGATTGTTTTCTTAAAAATATGTTGAAACACTTAAAAACGGTTCAGATGGTAAACTGCATGCTTGTTTGTTTTTTACTGCAATTAAAACTTTCTAAAAATATCCTAGCATCTTGGTATGTACTCTCTATATAAACTTTTTTTTAAGATTTTATTTATTTACTCATGAAAGACACACACACACACACACACAGAGAGAGAGAGAGAGAGAGAGAGAGAGAGAGGCAGAGACACAGGCAGAGGGAGAAGCAGGCTCCATGCCAGGAGCCCAATGTGTGACTCGATCCCGGGACTCCAGGATCACGCCCTGGGCCAAAGGCAGACGCTTATTCATATTGCTTATTCTGAGCTGAGTCACCCAGGGATCCCCCTCTATATAAACTTTTACTACAATAGTATTTTGAACATTTCTCTACATTTTAAGTATTCTTCTATAGTAGCATTTTAACGAATGCATAATATTGTATCATAATATAGTTACAAGTTCACTATCAATGAAATTGTCTCTTGCCCAAGGCTATATGCAGTTCCATATTTCAAACATCTTGTTTGCTTAGGTTGAATTTCTAGATAATTTGTGGATCAAAAACTAAGGAAAAATTTAAAGCTTTTGACCTTTTTCTACAAGTTCTTGGGTAGATCATATTATTGTTCCAAATTACACTCCTCCCTTCCATGAAGAGGATTATTCATCCATTGCCATGTGATTTCCAGTGCCTTTAGTGAAAAAAGTATTTATTTTTGTTCCATTATCACTAAGCATATATATATATCCCTTGCTTTGGCCAAGTGCACATAAGAAGGCATGACCAAAGTAGAAGCTTTAAGAGCCATTGTGGTTTTACCACGGCTCTTTTGCTCTTTTCCTCTGACATCAGAATTATGTGTCCCGTATTAGGGCTGTTTCATTAGCTCAGATTCCGGGATGAAAAGGACCCATGCAACAGAGCCATGTGGATAGCAGCTACCAGCCTACTGTGGTGACATCAGTAGCCATAACCACAACCACAACCAACAAGAAGAGAATGAAGACCACCACAAAACAAGACAGGTAACATCCATAAGAAGTATATCTTAAAAAAAAAAAGTATATCTTTATAAACTACTGAGATTTGTACAGCAGTAGGGGTTGTTTGTGACTAATATACAGCAGCAAATAATGACTGTCATAGATTACACAAATGGCTGCATTTATCGATATTTACCCTGTATCTACACTGTTGTGCCACTCAGGATGGACCTCAAAATTTGATTTCAGTATCAAGACTAAAGATTCCACACATACTCTAAGAGGGTATGCAAACATGTACCTCTTAGATAAGACTTTTAGGGAAGAGCAGAGCATGTCTCTCATGCTGATTTAAACATGGCTTGAAAGAGCAGAGAAAGGCTCTAGCTTGGAGTTTTATAATAGCTAAGAGGTGATGTTAGGAGGGAAAAAAAGGCAAATACTCCGCCCCTGATGAAGTCTGCATTCTTAGGAAAACAAGAATAAGCAATATGAGTAAGTATATGCTAAGCTAGACTGTGATAAAGTAAAAAAAATATAAAGTGGAAAAGAGGAATAAAAAGTCTGGGAAGGGGCTTGAAACATTAGATAGGAGGATCAGGAAAAGCCTTTTTGAAAGGTGAATTAAAGCAAAAACCCAAAGGAAAAATTTGCCTTATGTAAGAAATGATAATGAAAGGCAGAAGGGAGAGAAACAGCAATTGTTAAGGCTCAGAGGCATAAGTGTGATAGGCATGTTTAAGCAAAAGCAAGAATGCATTTGCTTAAACAAGAAAGAGTGAACAAGATAGAGGATGCAAGAAATGGTGTCAGTGAGAAAACTGAGGCCAGATCATAGGAAATACTCCTTGGCATTTATTCTGAGATGAGATGCTACTGGAAGACTTTAAGCAATGGAGAGACTGGATCTGATCTGTATTTAACAGTATCACTCTAGCTACTTTGTTGTGAATAAGCTGTAGAGGAGTAAATGCAAAATAAGGGAAGCCATGAGGGTACTACTACGATGATCCAAGAAAGATGATGGTGGTATGGAAAGCATGGTAATGTGGAACTGGTAAAATGCATTTGGATTCTAGATATATTTTTAGATATAGAAAACTAATGTCAAAGAAGTAAATGCATGAGAAACTAAACAAATATCCTTGACTGAGGAAGAGAAGACGAGAGATAGTGGATGGTCTGGCCTCAGCGGCAAAGACATCCACATAACAGGAGAGAAGCGAGAGCATGTGGGCATTATGACAAGGGGTGGATGGACCTGTGACAGTCCTCTTTAAGTTGCTTGACTCTCTCAGTGAAATTGACAGTTTACCAGCTGAGATTAAACGTGAAGAAAGAAGTTCTAAAAATTAGAGGAGAGAAGAAATGAAATTGGTTCTCAACAGCGGTAGAAAGTGACTTGATTAGAAAATAATTACTAGGCAACTTTGCCAGGCAGCAAGACCACTTCAAGCCTGTGACCATGACTTAAGATGATACCAGTACATTTGGATAGACAGATGTTCTAGGCACTCTGCACCATATTCCCTTGGCTTACTTCTAATTCTCTGCAGTTGTGGTGAGCAATTCTTCATACTCTCACAGAATTCCACCTCAAGCCCTGACTGACTCACTCCGATATCTTCAACAGGTCTTTCACTAATTCATGGAAATGTTCTCAACCCTAGCATAAAGTATCCTAGAAGGATGGGAAGGGTAACATCACTGATTATGGACTGAATTGCATCCACTCAAAATGTATATGTTGAAGTCCTAACCCCTAGTACCTTGCAATGTGACCATGTTTGCAAACAGGATCTTTACAGAGCTAATTAAGTTAAAATAAGTTCATTAGGATGGGCCCTAATCCAGTATAACTGGTATCCTTATAAGAAGAGGTAATTTGGAGATGTACAAAAGAAAGAGGACATGGAAGATGGCCATCCACAAGTCAGAGACAGGCCTAAAACAGATCCTTCCCTCATGATTCTCAGAAGGAATGAATGCTGCCAACACCTTGATCTCAGTTTCTTAGCCTCCAAAACTGAAAAGAAAATACATTTCTGTTGGTTAAACCATCCAGTCCATAGTACTTTGGTATGATCAGCCCTAGCAAAGCAATACACCATCTGATGACAATTCTTACCTAACCAGGGCAATATTATATATAATATTTAATTTCCTCCATTTCTTTGGAGGAAAAATTCTAAAGAATCTTCTATATGGAGCCCTGAAGTGATAACCAGTTAAATAATGCACATTTTATTGATTTTACCTTTTTTCCTGACATTGTCCTCACTCCATTGATCCGGTTTCTTGGGATTACTTCCTAAAAACAAACTACCGACACTCAAGTTCTTGTCTTGGGCTCTTTTTTCAGGGGAATCAAAGCCAACACACCACATGTATGCACTTCTTCATTGTCATTTCCTCTTTAATTGCTTTCTTCTCTTGACTTTTTTGACACTACACATCTGGTTTTCCTCTTCCCTCACTTGTCATGCCTTCCCAGGCTTCTTTCTCTTCTATTCAACATCTTAATATGGAAGCGATCACTTGGATCCACTTGACCAGTCCTGGATCTCTCTACACAATTTCCTTAAGTCATCAAAAAGCCAGTGCTCATCATTTTTGTTCTATCAGCAGGATTTGATGCAATTAGTCTCTCCCCCGTCCTTGACATATTTCTTTACAAAGCTTCCAGGACACCCTATTCTCCTCATTGCCCTACTAGACTATTTCCAGTCATCATTTTTCTCAGTGCTTTTCTCACACTTTCTTTTCTCTTCAATCTCCTAAAATTAGGCCATTAGAGCATGGCCTAAGTCTTGGACCTATTCCCTTCTCTTCCTACTCTCATTCTCTTGATACTGCATTCAGTCTCAAGACTTTAAAAACTATCTATATATTAGCAACTTCCACATTTATTCTTCCCAAACTCCAGACTCATATATCCTATTACTTACTGAACACTTCTATTTGTGGTGGTTTTGTCATCTATCAATTTGGCTAGACTAAATTGTATTTCCCAAAATTCTTTTCTATATGTATTTCATTAGGCTGGGCCTCAAGACAGAATCCTATGAAAGATTTGTAGGGTCAACATGAAGCAGCAGCCATTTTCTAATTCCCACTTGTTTTCATGTACCTGCTGATTATCTCTGGTATGAGGCAGAGGTGAGACTTGCAATTACTCCACTTTCTCCCAAAATATCTTTTAGTTTTTTAGATCCCAGAGTCAAGTGTCTCTATGTTTAACCTCTCTGACAAAGATCCCTGGCTTCTTCAGGAGGCCATACCATCAAGGTCAAAGGAACCATAAATTAACCTTGCTTATATATTCCAATATATGCTGTTCTTTGTACTCTCTGACCTTGCATCCTTCTTTACTTCCAAACTGCCTGCCCTGGATTTCAAGTTTCAGTATGGGACACAGAGACAACAGCCATCCAGAGATTGTTTAAACAGAGCCTACAATTGTGTAATGTCAAATCTAACAAACCCCTTCATATATTTCTCTCTATATATATAAACGAGATATATATTCAGCAAATGAGACATATTAAGGGACCTGTATATTTCTATCTTGTATATCCCTAGTTTATGTGTCTACCTTTGATACATATCCAGAAATAAAGTAGAATATATCTCATTTACTGCGTGTATATCCAGTATGTGTATAGAGAGAGATATGCAAGTCCCTTCATGTATCTCATTAGTGAACATATATCTGGTATATACAGAGATAGATCATATAAAGAGATTTGTTAGACTTCTATCTTCATGAAAAAAGATGTTAATTGAAAGATGTTTTCTAAGGGGAGTGCTTTTGCACTGTTGGTGCTAATGCAAACTAGTGCCACTACTCTAGTGCATAGTTTGGAGATTCCTCCAAAAGTTAAAAATAGAACTACCCTACAATCCAGCAACTGCACTACTAGGTATTTACCTAAAGGACAGAAAAATACAGATTCAAAGGAGTAGATGCACCCTGATGTTTAAAGCAGCACTATCAACAATGGCCAAACTATGGAGAGAGCAGCCCAAATGTCCATCAACTGATGAATGGATAAATAAGATGTGAGATAGATATAGATATAAATATAGATATATATAATGGAATATTATTCAGTCATCAAGAAGGATGAAATTTTGCCATTTGCCATAACATTAATGGACCTATAGTATATTATGCTAAGTGCAATAAGTCATTCAGAGAAAGACAAATATTGTATGATCTCACTCATGTAGAAGAAAACAGATAAACACATGGAAAAGGGGTGCGGGTAAGGATAGAGAGAAATAAGCCATAAGTGACTCTTTATGATAGAGAACAAACTGAGGGTTGATGGAAAGAGGTGGATTGGGAATAGGTATTAATGAAGGTACTTTCTGGGCAGCCCCGGTGGCTCAGCAGTTTAGTGTAGCCTTCAGCCCGGGCATGATCCTGGAGACCCAGGAACGAGTCCCACGTCGGGCTCCCTGCATGGAGCCTGCTCCTCCCTCTGCCTGTGTCTCTGCCTCTCTCTCTCTCTCTCTCTCTCTCTCTCTCTCTCTCTGTCTCATGAATAAATAAATAAAATCTTTAAAACAAAATGAAGGTACTTGCTGTGATGAGGACTGGGTGTTATATGTAAGTGATAAGCCACTGAATTCTACTCCAGAAATCAATATTGCACTGTATCTTAACTAAAATTTTTTTTTTAAATTTTTATTTATTTATGATAGTCACACACACAGAGAGAGAGAGAGAGAGAGAGAGAGAGACACACAGGCAGAGGGAGAGGGAGAAGCAGGCTCCATGCACCGGGAGCCCGACGTGGGATTCGATCCCGGGTCTCCAGGATCCCGCCCTGGGCCAAAGGCAGGCGCCAAACCGCTGCGCCACCCAGGGATCCCTCTTAACTAAAATTTAAATTAAAAAATAAAATAAAGGAATTTGTTAGATAGATCTGATTATATATTTATATGTATAAATATGTGAATACATATATAAACATACACACACATATGGTTTCGGCTTCTCTGCTTGAACCTTGAATGACACAGATGTCTAACCAGCATCTCCAAATCAACAAATCCAAAATTAAAGTCCAGACTCCACTCTCACTCTCCACAAAACTTGCTCAATCTGCAACCTTTCTCATCTTGGTTGATAGCAATCCTATTCTTCTAGCTTCTCAGACCCAATCCTTGAAGTCATCATTAATTCCTATTTTTTCTCAGACTTCACACAATCAAACAACTGGAAATGTTGCCATATCTATCTTCAAAACACACCTCAAAACCTAGAGGAATTGATAAAATTAGAAGATTACCCATCTATAATGTCTAAGAAACGAATATCAATGACTGCTAAAAATGCTAAGACAAACCATCAGAATTAAGCGCCTCCCATATAAGATGTAGTAAACTATACCACCTCTGAAGTATTCTTGTCAGGAAATCAAACCTGAATCAAAATAAGGCTCTAGACATAACTATAAATTTTCAGGAATTATAGGAGCCAGAGGTACTGATTGTGTGACCCAACAGGAACATAGTTAACATTATCTAGAATGTGGTAAACTCCAAAGGACAAAGCAATTCAGTATCTTCAAAGAATACACTCTAAGGGAAAAAGAAGGTGGCAGAGCAAGCAAACGTAAAGATTAAAAAATTTAAGGGACATAGCAATGTGTGTCTCCACAAATACAATGTGTGGCTCTTGTCTGAATACTTATTCAAACATGAATTTAAAAATTGTAAGACAAGTGGGAAATGTACACACTGAATGGATATTTTATACCTAGAATTAATATTTAAGGGGAGGCCTGGGTGGCTCAGTGGTTGAGTGTCTGCCTTTGGCTCAGGGCATGATCCTGGGGTCCTGGGATAGAGTCCCACATCGAGCTCCCCACAGAGAGCCTACTTCTCCCTCTGCCTGTGTCTCTGCCTCTTTCTCTGTATCTCAGTAATAAATAAAATCTTTTTTTAAAAAAAAGACTATTTAAGGTATAAAATACTCTGTAACTTCTATGGATATGTACACTGAAGTAAATACAGAGTAAATAATATTATATCTGGTGATTATTTCAAAATAATCCAATAAAAGTAGAAGGGCTGACTTCAGATGAAAATAGATTGATGGGGATGATGGGGAACTTTGTTTTTTGGGTTTTTTTTTTCTTGTTTGTTTTTTCGTTTTTATTGCAGTTCGATTTGCCAACATATAACACCCAGTGCTCATCCCATCAAGTGCCCCCCTCAGTGCCGGTCACCCACTCACCTCAACCCCCCGCCCACCTTCCCTTCCACTACCCCTTGTTTGTTTGTGATAGGGAACTTTGAAGTTTGAGTAATGAGGATTCATTCTACTGCTCTCTTTACTTTTAACATTTCCCATAATAAAAAGCTTTTGAACACTATTAAGATTTAGTATCATAGGGATCCCTGGGTGGCGCAGCGGTTTGGCGCCTGTCTTTGGCCCAGGGCGCGATCCTGGAGACCCGGGATCGAATCCCACGTCGGGCTCCCGGTGCATGGAGCCTGCTTCTCCCTCTGCCTGTGTGTCTGCCTCTCTCTCTCTCTCTCTGTGTGACTATCATAAATAAATAAAAATTTAAAAAAAAAAAAGATTTAGTATCATAATAACAAAAAAGGGCAGAGAAATCAAATTGTTACAGAAATGTCAGGAAAGGACAAACTTAAAGTACTAAAAGTAGTTTTGTTGACATTATTTTTTTTTTTAGGGTCATGATTATGAGTGCTTTCTTTTTTTTTTTTTTTACCAGTTTCTTTTTTGTATATTTTTTATTAGAGTTTGATTTGCCAACATATATTGTAACACCCAGTGCTCACCCCATCCAGTGCCCCTTCAGTGCCCGTCACCAAGTCTCCCCATCTCCCCACCCACCTCCCCTTCCTCTACGCCTTGTTTGTTTTCCAGAGTTAGGAATCTCTCATGGTTTGTTACCCTCTCTGATTTTTTCCACTCATTTTCTCTCCTTTCCCTTATGATCCCTTCCACTATTTTTTGTATTGTTGACATTATTCTAATAGAAAAACAATACATTCTGAGAAACAGAACAATAGAGTAATTTTGTTTAAATTTCTTTTAGAGGATAGTTTGGGTTTCTTCATTTGTTTTTAAGATTTATCTATCTAGGGTATTATGCTGAGTGAAATAAGTAAATCAGAGAAGGACAAACATTATATGGTCTCATTCATTTGGGGAATATAAAAAATAGTAAAAGGTAATAAAGGGGAAAGGAGAAAATGTGAGTGGGAAGTATCAGAGAGGGAGACAGAACATGAGAGACTCTTAACTCTGGGAAACAAACAACGGGTGTTAGAAAGGGAGGTGGGCAGGGGGTGGGGGTGACTGGGTGACGGGAACTGAGGGGGGCACTTGATGGGATGAGCACTGGGTGCTATTTTCTGTATGTTGGTAAATTGAACAGCAATAAAAAATAAATTTAAAAAAAATAAAAAATAAAAAAAATAGACTCCTAACTCTGGGAAACAAACAAGGGGTAGTGGAAGGGGAGGTGGGCGGGGGTAGGGGGGACAGGATGACTCGGTGACGGGCACTGAAGGGGGCACTGGATGGGATGAGCACTAGGTGTTATACTATATGTTGGCAAATCGAACTCCAATAAAAAATATACATATAAAAAAGATTTATTTACCTAAGAGAGAGAGAGAGAGAGAGTACATGCCCATGTGCACACACATGCATGCGCATGTAGGGACAAAAGCAGAGGGACAGACTCCTCAAGCAGAACCCCTCCATCCTGGTGAGTTCAGAACCCAACTTAAGGCTTCACCTCACAACCCATAAGATCATAACCCCAGCCAAAACCAAGAGCTGGAGGTCCAACTGGCTGAGCCACCTAGGCACCCTGCAATAGTTTCTTTATTAAAAAAAAAATCTGTTAGGACAAACAATTATAACACCTTTTCATGAGTAAAAAACAACTATTTTCAGATTCAGCATAAAGGCAAAATTCAATTCATAACTTTCTGAAAGTATGCTAGAGTACTTTCCTCTTTTTTTCTAATTTCATACCACGATTCCATGCTATTTTTAAAGAAACACAATTTACCAGTGGAAAATGCTTTTATGTGCTATAAAAGATAGAGTTGTTTGTTTTTTTTTTCCCAGGAGTGTTTTACACATTAACCTGTTTTGCTTTCTGAGTATTAATCACATGTGCCTTGCTCATATCTTTCAACTTGCTTTGCTCTGATGAAGGAAAAAGCATGCTTGTGGGGAACTTCAAAGTCATTGAAATCCTCCAAAGATGTGATTCCTATAATCAGCCGATGGCCAATGCTAGTTGTTTCCAGAGCAGTCCTTAGTCATCAGAGTTCTTGACAAGCTTCTGCAAAGCAGACAACTGGCCTGTATCTATAGCAGCTGTCAACTGTCATCCCCTTGGTTTGAAACCCAAGGTCCTGCTCAGTATGAAGACAGAGCTTTTCTTGGCAGGTGAAAGCCTGCTAAGTACAGGAACAGTGGCAAATGTTAGTATGTCAGATATGCCATCTGAGAACAAGGTCATGCTGACCCTAAATGAATACCACAAAAACCCACTGGAGATCTGGACTTCAAACCAAAAGGAAAGTGGATCACAATTATCAAAACTCTTCTCATCCTACAGGTTTGGGCCAAAAAATTAGAATCAAAACTCTCATTTTCTCCTCACCATCCTCCTTACCCAGGCATTGGTTTTCAAGGTAGTCATAAACAACAATAAAACAGATTAATATGGATGAACCCAAAGGAGGATGCATTCCTTTCATGGTGAACCAGTGCTATATACAGTTTACCAAAGACTGCAAATATTTTTTCTGCTCAATCCAGATCACAGTTATGTAAATTAGTGATACTAACAAACCACATATCACATGTCATCTCAGGGACCTGACTATGGGGAGGCCACACATTGAGTGAAGAGGAAAATGCTTCTTCAGGCTGGGCTCTTTCAGGGCTTTATGCCCAGCACTCTTAAGGTAGCATTCAAATACAGTGAAGATCTATCCATCTGTCTTTCTGAAATTTTCTCACAACTCATCTACCCTGTGATATCTAAACCCGAGATGTATAGAACTTCAAACTCTTCTCTAACCACTAATTCTGCTGATTGAAGCCTCCACTAGGAAGGCTCCCACCTCTCAAGGGCACCCCATGACCCATGCAGTAATTTGGCAGTATCCTGAGGATCCCTATTTTGTGGTCAGATAGCAATTACTCTCAGGAATGTACTATCTACCCCATGAACCAGCACGCTATAAAACTGCTGTTTTCCTATTTCCCCAATAAAACCCAGACAATAAATCTGGTTCCTTTTATATTTTTAATAGTGGAAATGTGTTAGTGATAAAAAAATAATAACTTTTGTCAAAAGGAAGTATAATACATAGAATTCAACAGCTTCAGGATCCCTTGTCAAAAGAAATAACTGCAGAACTTTAACATAATAATATGATACTATATAGAAAAAAATAGCTCATAAAATGTAACATGACCCTTAGCTTATAAGAATGATATCTGAAAACATGTGAGCCAGTATTTGTAACCAAACGACCAGGCAGTTCAAAAAGTCACGGCATCAATGCCGTTAGAAGAGGATTAAAAACTGCCTTTCTTTTTTCCAGTTCCCAGGTTCACAAAGGAACATAAACTCGTGGGGCTTTGTAGCAGCCCCACAATTGTCCCTAATAATAAGGACAATTCACATTTTCCTCCCTTCAGGATTAAGAGTGATAGTTTACATAATGAACAGTTTGTAAAGATAATACAAAGGAACTTCGTGAAAGTGTGGTTAAAAACTAAGTTGGAGATGCCTGGAGGGCTCAACGGTTGAGTGTCTGTCTGCCTTTGGCTCAGGGTATGATTCTGGGGTCTGGGATGGAGTCCCACATCAGGCTCCCTGTGAGGAATCTGTTTCTCCCTCTGCCTATGTCTCTGTCTCTCTCTGTGTGTCTCTCATGATAAATAAAATCTTTATAAATACTTACATACATACACACATACATATATACATACATACGAAGTTGGATAGGCTTACTTTAAGAAGTTTAAAGTATTATTTAGAAAAGAAAAAGACACTCTTATTAACCCTAATTAACATACTGTATCTCATCTTCATGCTTTCTCTTAAAGCTGGTACTCATCAACTTTTAACTTAAAATGCTGACGACCAGGCAGCCCGGGTGGCTCAGCGGTTTAGCGCCGCTTTCAGCCCAGGTTGTGATCCTGAAGACCCGGGATTGAGTCCCGGGATTGAGTCCCGTGTCGAGTTCCCAGAATGGAGCCTGCTTCTCCCTCTGCCTATGTTTCTGCCTCTCTCTCTCTCTCTGTGCCTCTCATGAATAAATAAGTAAATAAAATATTTTAAAATGCTGACAACCTTTCACGATTCTACTGAAATTCAGTTTATTCCCAGATCACTCTACTAGAAGACTCTCCCTTTAACATAATTCTCATACTATGAAGACCAGCATTTACTGTATATTCTAATCACCATTGCTGACTAATAAAGTTCATTAAAAACTGACATATATTACGCACCTTAAAAAAGATTTAATGTTATTGTAATTCTTGTAATACATACTGAAGAAACAATTTAAATTATCTGATCTAATAAAGGGAAACACATATAAGTGAATATTCTGGATAAACGATGTAGAAAATAATAAAGAGGTGATTACTGAAGATTAAAAGACTTTTTCAAGGCATAAAGCAACTCTAAATGCATGATGGTAAATAATTATTTTAGAGCCCAAATGCACTTGCAACTGTGTTTGAGGCAGATCTTGAGTCAGGGATTTTATTCTGGTGAAGTTTCTACCTTTGCAAAAGCAGGCAACTTAGGATACCAGCTAGAATACTGTGTTGAGCTTTTGGTAATGGAAGAGTTTCCTATTCAATTTCACACTCTAACATTATTTGTCACATATTATAAAAATTGAAGAAATTTTGCTGAACTGCTACATTTAAATTTACATTTTATTGTTATAAAATAACTATTGAGTAAAGCCGCATGAGCTTTCATCCCAAGAGAGTTTTAAAAGGTGGATAGGCAAAAAGGTATAACTATAGTCAGAACTTACAGAAACAATAGTACGAGTTTCCTTTTAACTCTTTGGTCCTTAGAATGAACAATCTGCTGAGATACAGACTTACAGATATTTACTCCACCTGTGTTACATAGAGTAGTTTGTATGCTAACAATTTCTTCATGATTCTAATTAACATGATGAAAATCTTAGTTACATAAATAGGCAAATAAATCATTAAAAGTCCACGAAGAAAAAAAAATTGTAAAAAAGGATAGCTCACAGAACTAGAGTATATGTTCCACCTAGATCGGCTATTTGAACTTGAAGTCGTTTATCTCCTCTTTATCAATTCTTTCAAGTGAAAAACTTAGATAATGATCCCTGGCCACATCACAGGATTGGTGTAAGCACCAAATGAAACAATGAATATTCATGTTCTTCATAAAATATAAAATGCTTACCCAATATGAAGCATTATTTTTAAATTGTGTGTGAATGAGAAAGGAAAGCCTGAGGTCTCCAGCTAATTGTCTTTAAAATCTGAAACACATGTTGTAATAATTATCCTTTTGTGTCACTCTCTTTTTTTTTTCTTTTTTTAATTCTTGAGTGATGGATGCTACGGATCTGAAAATCATTATGCTGGAATATTTCCAGCCCTCCCAGCCACAAAAATGTGTCTATCAAGCAAGACTATACATTGCCTCAACTCCCTAATGGTATTAATAGAAGCAGAGGTTCTAAAATAGTGTTATGAACATTTAAAAAGTTCTGCCATTTTTAATTGGTTCATGAATATTTAAGAAAAATATTGAGTTTATTTTGAAGCAAATCAGAATGATGAGATTTTACCCAAACCCTCTATGAAATTTCACCTCAATGCTAGAATCATCTGATAAGTTATAGCAATTATTTTAAAAGGCAGTAAAGAAGTTAAAAAAAGGACATTAGACAGGAAATCTCATAGTTCTAGACATAGTATTCTTAGAAGGAAAATTAACAACTAAACTGTTGGTAGTGAAAGTACACCAGTTTATAAATCAGAGTTGTTCTCTTGCCAGTGGGCTCCAAGTGGGGCACACACACCCCAGAAGATATGCAAGAGGCCGCAGACGATGTGAAGAATATATTAAAACTTCTAACATTTATCCAAAAGTGAGTGAGCAAGCTTTCATAACATTTAATATTTTAGACTTACAAGGTATATGTTATTAACTTATTATTTTAGACTTACAAGGTATATGTTATTAACTTATAAATAAATATATTTATATTACAAGATGCTATTTCCTCAAGTATTTCTTATTGAGAGAGATACAAACCAAAAATTTTGGAAAACGGATTTACAAAAATTTGGAAATTTTACATTAGGTTACCTTCTTTCTAGAAGACACACTATTAGCAGCTTCTTAGGATAACAAAGAGTCCACAGAACAAAACCTTTTACCAAAAACTATAGCAACAATTTAAAAACTAGTAAATGACTCATGGATCTAATTTAGTGTTACTTAAAATAGGTAAACCTAACTATGATGAAAATGAGGAAGGAAGGAAGGAAGGAAGGAAGGAAGGAAGGAAGGAAGGAAGGAAGGCCAGGCGGAAGGAGGGAGGGAATGAGGGAGGGAGGAAAAGGGGAGAGAAGGAGGGAACATGTCTGGAAGAGGCAACAGAAATAGTGGGGGAGTAAAGGCTAGTGCTTTACCCTTAATTGATAACAAAAAGAAAAGATTTTAGTGGTTAATACAGTATTTTAAAATCTTCCTAACTTTGGGAAACCACCTTTTTTTGTTTTGAGCTAGAGACACTCCAGGAAATTCAGGTGCAAAATAGTATCAAGGCAATTTTTTTCTAGTATGAAAATGAAAAGAATAAAATTGCTATCCTCATATTTTCTGCCATGTTTGTTCTTCTGTCTCCAGTTCTATGGAGTCCCTTATCTAAAACAAGGAAGCAACAAGCCACTGTGGGTCTTACTTCATCCTGGGAACTATAAATTATACCACAAATCAGAGTTCAAAACATGTTCCAATCGTAGTTCAAAATCATTAACTAGGAACCAGAAAACCTAAGCTCTGGAACTATTTCTGTCAAGTATAACTTTAACAATGCATTAATTTTGGAAAGGGGGGGTTCCCCCTCTGTAGAACCCTAATGTTGTCCTCACTGATTTCCAAACTCTTAATATTAATTTGAAATGTGACTATTGAGAAAATTTGTATGGCATGTCTCTGTAATTTATTATGTTTTTCATCTGAACTGCAATGTACCAAATATGATCAAAAGATTCATTCATACATTTATATTAAGGAAGTATTTATTGATCCCCTAAGATTTGTCAGGTGCTGTGCTAACTTCTTCACCTATAAAAGTGATTAGAAAGGTATCTGTTCTATATTCACAGAGCCTAGGGAATGTTAGAAGACAGAAGGGCAAATATTTGCAAACAATATTCTAAGGACTATGATGGGATATTTGGGATGTGTACAAACACATAAATATTTAATCCAGCTTTTAAGTGTTAAAAATTTCCTGGAAGAAGGGATTTATGTCACCCTAAAATATGACTACGAATTGGCCAGGCAAAGAAGACTGATAAGCTCCAGATGAAGAGAAGTCACTGACACCATACAAAGCAAAAAAGAGACACATTTATAAATCTAAAGTCAGGACTTCCATATTACATCTCTGGGAAGCTCTGACATCATACCCCACGTGGCCTTCCTTTGAGCTGTGCACTCCATAGTATATGTAGCATACAATATATCTCTTCTAGACTTAGTTCATTATAGTTGGAGTGAAAAGTATGAATGTGGACATGGAGAACTAAAAAGGGATCAAATATAAAAGGTCATTACAATCTAAGTGTTGGAAGTTTAGGTTGAAGCATTTTAAGCAGAGGAAAAGAATAATAATCATATCACCATTTTGCAGGGACTCTTCCTGTGTCTGAAGGTCCCCAAGCCTGGGGCTCTTCCAGATTCCAAGCCACATGCCAGCCCATGTGCACCTAATAAAAGCCTGATTAGATTTTTCTTCTCCCAAAAAAGTTTCTCTGCCTATGTCAAGCATGTTCCTCTGACTGTCTGGATACCCAGATGTAATAAATATGCTAAGAGTGAAAATAGCTTCCATTCTCTGCTCAATTAAGAAGAGGCCAGCCTTCTCTGTACTTCATTACATTTAGACATTTTTGCTTCCATAACTCTTTGATAGTTTTAAGAAAAAATTTTGACTTTTAATTTAGTCCGTGTTGTCCCATTATGACAACAAGAGCAATGAATAGTCTTTTTTGGTCTACTACAGTAGAACTCTCTACTCCAGTTTGTTTTCTGTTTGGGAGGGTTCCTTATACTCCATTCTTCCTTAAATAAAACTCCAAACAATTAAATCCTTGATTACTGACAAACATTTCAAATTAAATTATAAATTTACATACATTTACAAATCCATTACTGTAGATAATGATTTTCTCTTTAGGGATCCATGAACAAGTTACAGTAGAGTAAGTGATTTCCAACTGTGAGTGGAATGGTCAATCTGTTTACTTCTTTGATATTATAAAGATCATGATTGTGGCTAAGGCCTTTGTAATGGATACACAAAGGGCCCCATCTTACATTCTCACAATCCATCCTATTACTCCGGCCATTCCTATGCAATCAGCTGCAAGCATTTGCAACCTGACAGCCAATGATTCAGCTACCTCTCCTATCTCTCATTTCTGTCCCTGGCACATCACTGCTCCTACCTCATGGGAGTCCCCTTAGGAACTCCCTAAACCATCTGACTCATACACAAACCTGAGCTATGAGGAGCTAACACTACAAGGGCAATCCTTGACCTATGAGGAGAGAGGGGAACTCCTGGATAAACACTCCCCTGCACTTCCTTCTGTCATGTGTCAGCTGATCAAGTCTGAGGTTCATCTGACATAGCTCTTCAAAAGTCTCTAGTATGACTGAACTCCAGTTAATCACAGAGGTGATTAGATCAGTGAAGCATGCTTGGATAGACTTTCTCTCTCCTGTTTCACTCTTTCTACTCCTTAGGACTATTTCTTGGAATCATTTCCCAAAATAAACCACCTATATTCAAGCTCTCATGTGAAGCTCTGCTTGGGGGGTGGAGGGGTGGGGGCACAGCTAAAACTGGCAAGATGGGTTGACCAAAAATTATATGATGTACAGATGAAAGAAAATAGAGATGGAGGCCCATCATGAATTCAGAGATGCGAAAAGATGAGAACCATCACCACTGTGCCAGGCAATAATGTATCTTTATAGAAAAATACCTCTAACATTTACTATATCTATGTCCTATAATGCACGTCTCAAGCTAATAGTAAATAAGTAAATATTTTTTAAATGTCAAACATTTTCAGAAAATGTGAGACATCCTTTTAAATATTTCCACTAAAGATAAAGAAGATGTGGTGTGTACACACACACACACACACACACACACACACACACATACACACATAAAGGAGTATCACTTGGCCACAAAAAAGGGATGAGATCAGAAAACGTGAGACATCCTTTTAAATATTTCCACTAAAGATAAAGAAGATGTGGTGTGTACACACATACACACGCATAAAGGAGTATCACTTGGCCATAAAAAAGGGATGAGATCTTGTCATTTGCAACAACATGGACAAATCTAGATGATATTATGCTAAGTGAAATAAATCAGAAGAGAAATACAAATACCATATGGTTTAACTTATGTTTGGAATCTAAAAGACAAAACAAACGAATAAACAACAAACAAAAAGCAGAAACTCATAAATATAGAGAACAAACTGATGGTCGCCAGAGGAAAAGGAGACGGGGAGATGGACAAAATGAGTGAAGAGGAGTAAGAGGTACAGGCTTCCAGTTATGGAATGAATCTGAGTCACAGGGATAAAAGGTAGAGCATAGAGAATATAGTCAATGGTATTGTAATAGCATATGGTGACAGATGGCAGATGCACTTGTGGTGAGTACAGCATAATGTATAGAGTTGTTAAATCACTATGTTGTACAACTGAAACTAATGTAACATTGTGTTGTCAACTACACTTCAATTAAATAAATAAATATTTCCATTTAAAATATCAACACTTTAACACATACAAAAAAGATCAATTGTATAAAATAGTGCTATTCAAAGCATATTATAAAACTCAAAAATTCACAGACCATGCGTCACTACATCTAGTAAAAAGACACAGATGTAAAGTTGTATGATGACTATCAAGTTTCATATTTGTGTATATGCGTGTACATTTATGTGTCTCCTGAACAAATGGCCTTCTTACTCCAATCCCCCCCTAAACCCTCCAAGGGCCCAGAACTAAGAAATGAAGAGTGAATGATGGGGTAGATGTGGACACTCAAATGGATGGTAGCCATGGTGACACCAAGGAGTAGCTAATTTCATCAGTAATTTGTTCCCACTATCCACCTCAAATAAAGTTACTTCAACTATTATCTACTTATTATCTAGATATTACAACTATTATCTGTTATTACTACGATTATAAATACTACTAATAATAATATTTTATATAGACAACTATATTTTCCTAGTAAATTTTTAGTAGAAATATCTTTGGAAAAATCTTTATTTTTTTTATCTCTAACTTAAAATATAAATAAAAATTTAAGAAAATGCAGCTTTAAGGGGCATCTGGGTGGCCGCAGTTGAGCATCTGCTTGGCTAGATTCCAGGGTCCTGAGGTCATGATTCCAGGGTCCTGGGATTGAGTCCCACATTAGGCTCCCTGCAGGAAGCCTGTTTATCTCTCTTTGCCCATCTCTGCCTCTGTGTATCTCTCATGAATAAAAAAATAAAATATTTTTTAAAAAAAGAAAATGTAGCTTTAAGACAAGTCCCCCAGATACCTTTTCTTCCCAACATATCATACCTGATTATTGTTCCCATACAGAAATACCAGAGCCAAAAAGTAGAGCAACAATCTCAGTGAGACATTATAGTGGACTGAAATAGAGCAATTTGATAAGAAAGGAGTTAAGCTAAAAAGATTTTTTAAATATTTAGGAAAGCTAAAACTCAGTGACTCATTAGATGTGAGGGATGACAAAAATCTAACACACACTATTAGACATTGGTTTTATACTCCCTTCCAATCTATTTCTAACAATAGCTGCTAGGGAATCGCTTGGCGTAGGTGATAAGCAGTTTTAATTAGGATGAAACAGCTTGATGAAGAAAATGTAGGTGACCCAGAGAGGAAGAAAACCTGGGAAAGAATAGAAATGACAAACATTCAGTCTTGTATAGAAGATTAAAGACAGAAAAGGCACTTGGACTTTGATAAAATGTTACTAAGAAAAGTATGGTCAACTAATGTCTAAATGGAATAAACACTGCTTCTCTTGGACCAAACCCTCATTATGCTGAATTTCACTAATTTTTCATGTAACCCACTGGTTTTCAATGAGGGGTGAATTCCCCCAAGAGCATCTGGCAATGTCTGAAAATATTTTTGGCTATCATAAACTGGATCTTATACCCGGAGGCCAGGTATGTTGCTAAATATCCTATGATGCACAGAACAGCCCTCTCAATAAAGAATTATCCAGCACAAAATATCAAATAGTGTCAAGGTTGGGAAACTCTGAAACCCACTGACATCAGAAATACTAAATTTTACACAGAGGCACTGTGTTATGTTGTGGGAGTCACTAAGAAAAGTCACAGGGACGCCTGGGTGGCTCAGCAGTTGGTCGGCTTTCAGCTCAGAGCATCATCCGGGGTCCAGGCATCGAGTTGCACATCAGGCCACCTGTGAGGAGCCTGATTCTCCCTCTGCCTGTGCCTCTGCCTCTCTCTCTATGTCTCTCAGGAATAAATAAAATCTTTAAAAGAAAAGTAAGTTGCAGCCCCTGTCCATGAAGAAGAAAACACTAAATCCATTACCTTTCAATATAAAAACACCTTGTGACTGCTAAATAAATGATACCAATGATAAATACTGTAAGCAGTTTACAGATTTTTATAGGTTGAAGAGCAAAAGTTTACCTGGGAAAGCCTGTAGATATTTTGTAAACAAGGCAAAATCCAAGGTGTTCTCAGAAGAGATAAGCTATGACTTAGCTCCTTACAGAACTATAAGTCATGTGACAGATGGAATGGTATATACCAAGGCTTTATTTTGGGAAAATACCAAAGTTTTCCAGAAAACAAAGGGTATATTCCATTGTTTAACTGGAAAAACTAACAAGACTAGTAAGCAGTTTGGCTCTAAACTGCATAGGTCCACCTACAAGTGGATTTTTTATATTACAATACTATAAATGTATTTTCTTTCCCTTATTATTTTCTTTTTTTAAGATTGATTTATTTATTTTAGAGAGAATGTGTGTGGGCAAGGGGAGGGGCAAGGGAGAGGGGAGAGTGACGGAGAGGGAGAGAGAGAGAGAGAGAGAGAGAGAGAGAGAGAGAGAGAGAGGCAGACTCCTCACTGAGCATGGAGCTCCACTCAGGGATCAATTTCACCACCCTGAGATCATGACTTGAACCAACCAAAAGCAAAAATCAGAGGCTTAACCAACTGAGCCATCCAGGTACTCCTTCCTTATGATTTTCTTAATAACATTTTCTGTTCCTTAGCTTACTTTATTGTAAGAATACAGTATATAATGAATATACAAAATATGTGTTGTTTTATCAGTAAGCCTAGTAGTCAACAGTAGCTAAGTTCTTGAGGAGTCAAAAGTTTTACATGGATTTTCAACTCCATGGGAGTCAGGGCTCCTAACCTCCATGTTGTTCAAGGGTCAACTGTATTTTGTTTAATTGGAGGTAGAATCTGAAGTAGTGAACTAACAGGATTAAATTTGTATTTTAGGAAAAACAACTAAGTAACAGTATATATAGAATTGACTACCAGAGGGGCTGTGGGCAGCAAGAACTCAAGAAGGATAAAAATGTTTGAGATATAGCATAATAGATTCTGGCACCAAAATGGTGGCTCTGAGAAAAAAGACAGATAAGAAAGGCAACTGAAGAAGCAAGAATGGATAGGGCTCTCCTCCAGATGTTTTAATGGCAGAGACGAATATTTCATCAAAAGCAATTTGCTTTGTTAAAAGGAGAATTAAAAACTGACCTAAGCCAATTTGGTCTTTCATCTACTGTTATTCTTTTTCATAAGTAATGGTAAATTCTGGTAATTAGAAGTAGAATTAGGCTATAGATGATGATGATGATGATGATGATATTATTATTATTATTATTAAATAACTATTTCCAAGGCATCACAGAGAATTCTCTTGATCTTGTCTGGCTCTTATTCCAGTCCCTGGGCAGGGACAGTCCCATATAAACTCTGTTTAGCTTCCTGTAGATGCCTCCGAAGAGCACCTTGTCTCAGTCTACATTATATGTCTCCTTCCCCCGTACCCAAGGGCTCTGCTTAGTGGGATCCTACTGAAATCTGCTTGTTGCCCATATTCATACAATGTGGAAGTATATGGTGGTTAACACTCTATCAGGGCACACATTAACCAATCAAGATGGAAGACAGAAGATATATGCTATCCCCTCCCCTGCCTACAAAAAATCCCAAGACATAGTTACACTGTTTCCCAGGGGGTCCTGTAGGACCAAAAAACCAATCACCTATAGTAATGGTCAAGTTGATGAGATATCCTTGCACTGTCTCTTTCTTCTTTCTTCTTCCTTTTCCCTGTCATTCTTGCACATATCTCTAGGGTCACACACCCCAATTAAGCGTTTGCTCTTAACCCTTTGTTTCAGGTCTGCTTTCTGAAGAACTCCGATAAAAGCCATGATGATGATGATGATGATGATGATGAAAAAGACAATAATAACTAATATTGTTGATATTTGCTAAGTGTCTATCAACATTACAACCACTTTCATCCTTATTATAATCTTATAAGATTGGTATTATTATTTCCATTTTTACACATGAAGAAACTAAAGCAAGGAGAGGTTCCTGCATTTCCTCTTCAATAAGTTATGGTGACAGTGACTTGTTAATGAGGCTACAGATGTTTATTCATTGACATTTTCCCTCTCCAAATAAAACAAGAGAAAAATGTGGAAAATAGGTGGCAACATTAAGTAGATATTTCTAGCTTGTTTGGTAACAGATGTAACACTGATTCAGTGAATACATTACAAAGTAGACTTTGAAATTACCTATTTTCTTTATCATCCAATTAATTCTGGTTGTGGAATAATTTATTTATGATTATCCATATTTTTTAGAAGAAATCACCAATACCAGATTGATTTTTGAAATTTTAGAAATAATGGCAAATTCTGAGGACGAGAACAGCAAGTGCCTCATTGGGTGACGGAGTCACATCTTCTGGGTATACATTAGCTGTTTCCTACAGTCTTCAGCATTTTATAGATATCCAAATGATGCATCTCCAAATCATATTATGGAAAATAAAAAAGTGAATAAGCATGCATTAAACATCATTTACATTTCTTCCTCAGGCACTTAACTCTGTGCTTGTGCCACATACAGCACACCCCAGCAGAAATATACTTCAAGTCACCTTTCTAGAATTGGTGCTTTTTACTGATTTAACAAATGCTGGACACAAAAATCCAGGTTCTGATAACAGGTAATGTCCTCCTAGATATTTATAATGTAGCAATACGAAGGGACGTTCTTTAAGACAGACCTAATTGAGATAAAAATAATTTAAGAATCATTGGATATTTAGAATAAAATATTGGATATTGGATACCTTGATCTAAAAATGATATCATTTATGAACTAGTAAATGTAAACATTATTGTAAATACAGTATATTTAACATAGTATATTCTGTAAGCCTGTTGTTAATTTTTACCCAAATTCCACTCAGGGAGTAGGTGAAACACTTACCAAGAATAGTTAAGTTTGATGCTTCTATCCTGCTCTTGTTCAGATCTATTTTCTTCATCTAATATTCTTCCTTGATGTGCCAAACTGCCTGCCATTCCCATTGTAATGATCACTTTCTGGTACCAGAGCTTCTAATTCAAATGATGTACCACTTTGAGTTCCTCTGATTATTAGAGTTTACATTTAAGTTTATAGTTATCATCAACTAGTATTTAACTTTTAAGATATCCTATCCCTGAAATGTGTTCATAGAATTACAAAGAAATGACACCTTTCTCCTGCACACTTGCTCATTTGCACCACTTCTTTCTACCTCTCAGGGGCTCCATCTTTCTGATTACCTACATTTGCAAGTTGCATACTTAGCAGCATGGTTCAGACTGAGTTTTGGAATGAAGTAGATAAAACTGAGCTTGAAAGTACAGTTGGAAATAAAGGAACTTGAAGATAATTGGGAATAGCTGGTAGATGAGTATGGAAGCATTTTAAATACTGATGCAGAAAACAAAAGAAACAAAGATTAAAATAAACATCAAACTGAAAAATTATTTACAATATTATAAAAGACAAGGGGAAAGTAAAAATCTCTTGCAAACTAGTAAAAGAATAATTAACACTACAATAGAAATATAAAGGACATTAAAAGTAAATAGAAATATAATCAATATACTTTTTAAAACCTACAGTCAAATGAATAATTAAGCAACAATGATATGTCAAGCCTATAAAACTGTCCAATGCTTGAAATAATCACATTAGTAAGGTTATTAGGAAATTGAAACTCATATACTACTGTTGGCAGTACACACTGGGACATGCTTTTTCAGAAGCATTTTTCCATTACAAATATTTTGAAAGTCCATTTTGTGACTTGGAAATTCAATTTTTTAAACATTTTCTAATGAAATGATTATTTAATTATATGACAGTTTAGCTGCATTGATGTCCCTTACAATCTACTTATAATTGCAAAAACAGAATCAACCTAAATAATGCTACTTTTATGCAAGAAAATATTATGCAGCCACTAAAATAAATATATTTTAATTGCTATGAAAAAAATCCAATCTATACCATAAAATTTTTAAATGTCATCTACAAAGCAATATTTATCATAATGCAATCTTACTTTAGAATAAATGATATATGCATATTTTTAATAAATATAAAAGTGTATGTGACAAAATACCAAAATGTTAATGGTTCTTGTACCTAGATAATGAGATTTTGATTAAACTTTTTGTTTATCTGCATTTTTAAATTTTCTACTGTAATCCTGGACTCATGAAATATATTAAGACAAAAATGTAACTGAAATATTAAAAGAAATTCCTGTAGAAGAAAAATATTCTGTAAACCAAGTGAATTATTTGGATTTACTAGTAAATATCAATTCTTTTGACTAACCCCTGCTCTACTATAGCTTACAAATTATAATACCCTCTTACCACTTTTAAAATACATGTGTGATTTCAATAGAATAGTCATACACTTTCTAACATAAATGCTATACTTGGAAGGCTTCCAGTTTAAAACAGCATCCAGTTAACAGACTTTGATGCAACATTTCTAAATTTCCCACATATATATCTGTAAGTAGCCTGAAAAATGCAAGAACATAATGCTACAAAAATTTGGTCTGCAAGAATTTACTTAGTTACTTAGGGAGCTAAATTGAGAAAGGAAAGAGTAGCCCTCCATGCCATATCTGCCTGAGAATATGTCTTTAGTTCCACTAAAGTTCAACCAAGTATCAAGGAAAGCAAAACAGTGCAATGGCTGAGTTAAGTACTCTTGAGTGAGGCAGTGCTTGTAAGGTTAGACCAAGACATATGAAGTTGACACCCTGGATTATGCAAGCTTGCTGAAAACACCAGTTATACTATTTTTTAGAGAAGGATGGAAAGGAGAGAAAATAAAATTCATATGGCCTTGAATATTTTCTACAAGCAGAAACAAAGGACAATTGTTGTCTTGCTAATCAAAAGTTAAAAACCAAATATACATCTTTAAGAATTAAAGAAAAAAGCACAGATATGAGTAGCCTTAGGAATTTAAAATTGAAGGAACAATGTAGATAATTATGAGGTGGCTTCCTTTTTGGCAGTTAATTTGGATACATTAATCATAATCAACTCTCTTTAATCAGAAATTGGGATTTCCTGAGGACTTTTCATTAATTGCGAACCAGAGCGGTAGGCAAATTATTCTTCACTGTAGATCAGAGTACTCCTTTGTGGGTTATGTTCATATCCCACAGAATTAAGTTCAAATAGAATTTTTACTGAATTTTGCTATCATATTACTACACATTCCCCATTATTTCATTATTGCTAATAGGAAACATATGTATCCTTAAAATGGTATACCATGAAATGACTGAGCTAATGAATAAAAGTGAGTCTCAACAGGTACAGCTGGGAGCGTGTAGGTGAATGGTTTAAGGGCTGATGTTTTATTCAGCATGGAAGCAGTTAAGCCAGCTCCACGATTCTCTATTTTACACTGGCTTCTAATGACATTGAATCAAATTATATTTCTTTATAAGATTTAATGTTTAGCTTTTCTAATTTTACTTTTATAACGAAATTGAAGTAGGGCTGTATGCAGTCGTTTGGATAAAATTGAAAGTGCCAACAGCTACGTTCTTTAAACTAAATAGCAGCCTCTTTTGTTTAACTTTAGTAAGGAGTCCAATATCTTATGTGAAAATTTTCTACCTCTTTTGTTGGAATTTGACCAAAAGCTTTGAAACTGCAAGTGAAAATGCTTATTATAAGTGGAGAATTCCCAGAAAGAAAAGTTTAATTATAATGCAATTATTTGAATTAGTGTGTGTTTGATTACATATATACATTTGGGGACAATTACCAATCCCTTTGATATCTACATTTAGTCATTCGTGTCTTTTCAGTTTAGAGGCAGTTTCACCAGGGTGGTGGTTTTCCGAATCACTCTTCACCTTCTCCACAGACATCTTGAAAACTTGGTGTGAGGGGCAGCCTCAGAGAAGAGCTTTTCAGGGAAAAGCACTACATGGGAGTCAGTGACCAAAATCTCTTTCAGATTCTTCTGACTCTGCTAAGCGTACATCTTTGTCCAAGTCCCATAAGCTCTCCAGGCCTCTTGTTTCTTCAACCATAAGATTAACTAACAACAGTAATTATTAATTATGTTATTATGGTGATTATGAAAATAACAGTAGCTAACATAGATTAGGTGCTTGGGCACAGAGCATGTTTTAAGATCTCATTTAGTTGCCGCAAGGACTCTACATCCAGAAAGAACTGTTTCCCCATTTTACCAATGAGGACACTCAGGTACAGAGAGGGTTAGAAATTTGCCCAAGTTCACATAGCTAAACAGCAGGACCATAAAATTAGGGTCTAAATTAGCAACAGAAGGTGTTCAAAGACCCCTTCAGTTCTAAAATTAAAGTTAAAATAGGAATCATTTTAAAAGGAAGAAGAAGAAGAAAACCAGTTAACCGGGGGGGGGGGGGAATTATAGCTCTGCATAAAGTAAGACTGGCTTTAAAAGTATTATAGGAAAATTTTACCTATGAAACAAACACATTACCCAAAGAGCTAAAAATTGTTCCCTGTTAGTATAACTTTATAATGCTATGTAATATAATTACTTACAAACTTTTTTAAAGCTACTATTTGAAAAGAAGACTACCCCATAATTTTTCTATAAAATACCAGAAGTAATGTCACTTGTTAATATTCAATTGGTCATTTTCCTCTTTTAAGTCATACCTACCATTAACATCTGTGCCTCTTTTGACTGTGCATTTGAAATATTGGACTAAAATGTAATTTCATTTTTTATAAAGGCAGAAACAATGAAACTATACTCATATTAATTTTAGTAGAGCATGTACTCTAAAATGTTTAGCCAGAGTAACATAGTTCATGTCAATCCTAGTAATTAGCAGCTTATAAATCTCTTAGAATCCATTGCAAAGCCAATTTAAGGGCTTGAGTCTCTTCGTAACAGTTACAATGGACTGCTTTTATAGTTTTCTTCTCACCATGTTGGAGCTTACCCCATCCCTTCGCTAGCACTGAATTTTGGCCTGCAATATTTTCTTCTCTTTGGTGAACTCATATATCCCTTCTTTTATTCTTTAAGACTCAGCATTGTGTCACCTCCTTCTAGAACATCATCTTCATGCCCCATGAACACCCACACATTCCCAGAAAAAAATGGAATCAGTGCCCTTCTACAAGATCTCTTTTGTACATGTACTGCATTGTAGTATAATTCTCTGTTTATGTCTTTCTTCCCTACAAGATGACATGTTATTTGTTTCAGGCAGCTTTTGTATATAAAAAAAACAACCACAACACTCAAAGGCATACAACAATAATCACGTTTCTCACAGATCTGTGGATCTGCTGGTAGTCAACTGATGGAAACTGGCTTTCCTAGCTAGTTCTGCCTCAAGCCCTGGATTCAGCTGGGCTTGAATCCTTGCTTTGGTCTATATGCATATTACTTCTGAGGCCCAGTTTCTACTCATAGTGATGGAAAAGGAATAAGTCAAGCCCCACTAGATAAGCACATTTTGTGCTACTACCAAAAGAAAGCCATGGACAAACTCAAATTCAGAGGGTCAGGGAAATACATTCTACCCGTATCACCTCTAGACAAGGCTTTGAAAGCACAGAATCAATTCAAGGGAGTGAAAAGTTGTGACTAATAAGTCAAATGCCATGGAATAAAAACCATCTTTACTCATCTTTACTTATACATACAATGTCTGGAATTGTACTTAACCCATAGAAAGTACTCAAGATACACTTGGTGAATGAATGTCTCTGATACTGCTAACCATGTTCCTGCATTCATTCATTTTATAAAGCATACTCCAAATCACATCAAACTGACAAAGATTTGAAAGAGAGAATGATGAAGTGTTCACTTCAGTTTACTGAGACATGAGACATTCAATAGATCCCAAACAGTATGTATTCATACAGTGAACTGCCAGGTTATAATTTGGGCAAAGGAGTATATAGTAGTGGCCTTAAAAATGTAACTCATTCATTTGTGTTTGTAGTATATTGTTTTCCAACATGGCCACAACAATTGTTCCCATCCTATGTGCTCCTTAGCAATGTGACTATACCACTCCTCCTATCAAAGAGTGGAGTCTAGGGATCCCTGGGTGGCGCAGCGGTTTGGTGCCTGCCTTTGGCCCAGGGCGCGATCCTGGAGACCCGGGATCGAATCCCACATCGGGCTCCCGGTGCATGGAGCCTGCTTCTCCCTCTGCCTGTGTCTCTGCGCCTCTCTTTCTCTCTCTCTCTCTCTCTCTCTGTGACTATCATTAAAAAAAAAAAAGAGTGGAGTCTATGTTTACTCTTTGTATTTAGGATATCTTCATGATTTGTTTGACCAGTAAAATATGGCACAAGTGAGCCAGTGCACAAGTGAGCCAGTGCAATTAAGAGTAAGGCCTTAAAAAGTCTTGTAATGTTGGCTTTTGTTCCTTCAGAATTCATCTTTCATGTAAAGAAACTCAGGCAAAGAACTAAAAATGAGAGACTACCCAAAAAGAGGCAAGACATCTGGAAACGAATCAAGATGCCCTGCCAACATTCAGAACCAAGGTCCCAGACACATAAGTGAGGCCATCTTTGATTCTTCAGCCCAAGTTAAACCACCCCAGCCAACACCAGGTAAAACAGAGACAAGCCATCCCCACTGGGCTCTGCTTGAATTCCTGATCCACAGAATCACAAATAATAAAATGTTTGTTATTTTAAGCCACTACGTTTTAGGGTGGTTTATAGCATAGCAATATATAACTAAAAGAATGCTCAAAACAGATCTTGAAAGAACAGAGAAACCTGATGCTATGTACTCTGAAATAGACCAAATGGAATCATTTCTTTTACAAAACTTTTACAAAATGCTTCATCTATAGTAAAGTACATTTTATATTAACATATAAAAAATAAGCACAGAAGTTTTCAGACAAAAAGAAAGCAGACCTCCCACTATTTCTTGTCTAAACTTGAATGTATGGATATAAATATTATTCAGTTTAACTTTGTTAGAAAAGTCAGCAAGATGTCAGAGCAATTTAAACATGAATAAGTGTGATACAAACGATATGCTTGAGTATATTACAATTTTAAATGTCTCTACTTTTATCTAAAGAATCTAAATAAACCATTAAAAAATCTCCAATTTCTATAAACATTTAAGAATTAAACACTTAAGCTCATGTAAAAATAGTAATCAGTAAGTAAGTAAATTAAAAAGACCTAATTCTTAGTAAACTCAACTGGCAATTTTTTTAAAAGACTACTATTTTTTTTAATTTTAAGAATTTTTTTAAGATAAAAATCTATCTACTGATAATATGAACTTAAACTGAACTTCTGAAAGGTGTGATTTCAAATCAAGCAGAGGAAGTAACATGTTTTAGAAATACTTTTTCCCCATCTAGCGAGATGAAAATGCACTCTTGTAGATGCCAAACTTCTTTAAAGCTTGTGTAATGAATATAAAAGTAAACACATTTCAAGTTTGAATTCAATTCCACCTGAATATATTACAGGGCAAGTATGTCACATCCAATATTGAAGGAAACATACGACTTCTTAAGAAATGTAAACATTTCTACTTTAGCAAGTCTAATCTGATTCATCATCATCAGTAAGTACAAAAAAAATAGTTTGGAAAGATTCCAAAAATCATTAAAAGTGACAGGGAAAAAATGCTATTAATTTTGCATTTTAACTATAGAATTAACAACAGGAAAGGATTTTAATTAAGGTTACACTCATTTTACATTCTATTTTCTAATGCTTTATTGTTATGAGGAATGTGTGCTCCTGGCAGCATGTTGAAGACAGCCTCTCTAAATTGTGATCCTTCTTCCTCAGGGAAAATGCCACTGTTCCTGATTACTATGGAGGGACCAGTGGGGCCATGGAGAAAAGAGGCATAACAAAGAGTCACTCCATATTCAGTACTTATACAAGGAAGATTCTGTCATAGTCCACTGCACCTGCTTTTTGCATCACATGTGTTTTGGTTTCTCCCTGTGGGTACTATGGACAGCTCAAAGTTTTGCTCAAAAATATCTACTCATCTTTGGGTACTGTGTACAACTAGCCTATCTGCTACTTGTTTCCCAGCAAGCCACAGTTATAACATGTTATCTGGCTATGTTACTGAGTATCACTGCATCCTTGAACTACTGTTTTGGGTTGCTATTATTCTCCTTCAGCTTACCACTTAAGAAGCATATAACCCTGATCCTTTATCAGACCCATTTCAGTCAAGAAATACATGAGTTGTGCACCATGATAAATTTTAATTCAATATCCAATCTGGTCATTGTTGCTGAAATAATTAATATAGTTGGATGATACTGAATATATTGTTTACCTTAACTAGTTTTAGATCTCTTATCTGCTATTAAAGTTGTAATTTTTGCTGTGTCTGGTTCTCCCCACTTCTGAACACCAAGTGGATCCTCCCTTTCTTGCCCCTTTATTTTTTTATATATTTTTTATCAAAGTTTGATTTGCCAACATATAGTACAACATTCAGTGCTCATCCCATCAAGTGCCCCCCTCAGTACCCATCACCCAGTCGCCCCATCCCCCCCGCCCACCTCCCCTTCCACTATCCCTTGTTTGTTTCCCAGAATTAGGAGTCTCTCATGTTTTGTCACCCTCTCTAATTTTTCCACTCATTTTCTCCCTTTTATATGAAGTGTGGCTAGGTGACTGGTTTTGGTCAGCAAAATATGAATAGAACTGGTATCAATACTTTGGAGCAGAAATTTTAAGTGTCAGCATATAATCTACCACATTTCCTTCTGAACTTGGCTATCATGAAAGCATATATTGAAATGGTGCCCCTGTCAGTCTGTAACTCTAACTAGAATGAGCAGAGCCCCTGGTCAACAAGAATAGATGTACAGCATTCATTATTTTAAGCCACTAAGATTTGTTTGCAATGCAGTATAATCTAGCATATGGTGGTTTAGTCATAGTGAATACAACTTTCACAATACTTATTAGAAAAAAATTTTCACAGAAACATCCTCTGATCTGCTGCTGCATTTTGGATATAAGATGTGTAATGGCCTTAACAAAAGAAGTAATTCTGAGAAAAAGAAAGGAGTGCATTTGCAGCTTGGACCTCAATCAGGAAGCTATTTCCCAATCAAATGTTCATAACACCTCTTCCAAGTATAGTATAGCAAAGAACACAGCACATAAAAAGACCACATTGGTCAGGGCAGACAAAAAGAGGGTGGGTGCTATGTAGCAAAGAGAGGAAATTCACTTTGAAAATATATATACTAAGAAGTGAGAATTCTAGCAATATTAGAAAAGAAAGCAATCATCTCTAACAATTCACAAAAGTGATAAAAGGTGCACTCTGAGTACATCCATTGTAGAGGCTGAAAATTAGAGCCCAGGTAAAAAATTGTGACATCACAGTATAGAAGGGAGTAGGAAAAAAAAAGGTTTAGAAGCTAAAATCAAGAGAACAAAAATGTATTTAAACAAGACCAGAATCAAATTTTAGAAAATGGTTTTTATGTCTCTTAAAATAAATTAGAAATTTTATCAGAACCCTAAGATATGCTAATTATAGTTCACCATTAGGCTTCATTCTATCACATAATACAGAATTTCTTTTGCCATCCTGAAAAAGTCACAAATTAAGGAGACCTTATAGTTTAAGTACTATCAGATACCCACCTTGAACAGGATCTATGTACCTACCTTCTAATGGTTAAATCAAGGTTATACTGCCCAGAGTAAGTAAACCATAAAAAAACAGCACCAAGTAAACAGCTCTATCTGGTTTTATTTCTGCCTATGCAGTACATGTCATGAAATCAATGGCCTCTAAAGCACTTGTCAAAGTGAGATGAATACAGTGAGATGAATCAAGACCCACTATGAACTATTCCTGAAACAAGATATATCAGAAGTCTTTCTTCCCAGATATATATTTACAATTGTTTTAGCTTGGTCTAGTGTCTAATGCCTTATTGGTACTACATTCTGTCTGCTAGCCACAAAGCTCGTATTCACTTGAAAATGCCAACCTTGTTATTATAAAACAACAACGACACAGCAATATATTATGACACAGAACTCCAGTGAACTCCACTTAAAAAATGTGGAACTCTTTATAGAATTTTAAAAATCAAGGACTGGATTGGGTGGCTGGGTGGCTCAGTGGTTTAGCGCCTGCCTTTGGCCCAGGGCATGATCCTGGGGTCCCGGGATCGAGTCCTGCATCAGGCTTCCTGCATGGAGCCTGCTTCTCCCTCTGCCTCTCTCTCTCTCTGTGTGTCTCTCATGAATAAATAAATAAAATCTTCTAAAAAAACAAATAAAAAATAAAAATCAAGGACTACCAGTACTTGCTTATAGAAAATGGTCATTATTCCTTTTCATAATAATTGCTACCTCTTGTTGAGTGTGTTACTATGTCTGTGATCAAATGGCTAGAAAATGGCAAGGCTGAAATTTAAAGACTTTTTAACAAAAAAGACTATCCCTCTTCTTTATCCCACACTGATTCTATTTAATTAATCAAGAGTCATTAAGGGGTGTCTGGGTGGCTCAGTCATTTCGGCATCTGCCTTCGGCTCAGGTCACGATCCCAGCATCCTGGGATCTAGCCCTACATCAGGCTCCCTACTCAGCAGGGAGCATGCTTCTGCCTGCTTCTGCCTCTGCCTTGCTCCCCTTACTTGTGCTCTCTCTCTGTCAAGCAAATAAATAAAATCTTTTTTAAAAATCAAAGGTCATTAAAAGATTGTCTTGCATTCTTGTATCTCATATCCCTTCCCTTATTCTCAGCCAACTCTAACTGTTGCAGTAGATTGGTTTTAGGCTTTTTACTCACAGCCTTCAATTCTTGGTTTCATCAACAATAATTTTTTAAATATCCTTTTTAGATCAGACATCTGTCTAACCTCTGGAGCCTTAAAGGCCTCGAGTCTCAATAATTTTAGAATCCGGTGAAAATATTCGCTATCTGGTAAAGCTAAAATATGGGCTTCATTCACTATTTTCCAAGTGTGTGTAATCGTGAGAAGGATCCACTTACATTTTCATACAGCCATGAGACCACTGGAATCTCTGAGAATTGAGGGACCAGGTAATGAAACTCACCAATATAGGTTGAATTTGCAGGATTCCAGAGTTCCCATAAACTATGAAGAATGTGTGGTAGAAAAAGTAAAAGTAGAGGGTAGGACATGAAATTCCACTTATAGGTAAAGGTCTATGAATTTTGACTTCTGATATATAACTGAATATAAATACCTTTTCCACTTGTAAAGAGAGTAATGGGTGATTTTCAGTATAGCTTTCCAAGACTAAAAAGAAAATTACAGAGATATATTGTGTATATAAAAAAAATTATGAGAGAGAAAAGTAATAACTTTCAAATAGGATTAATATGAGTTATACCTGTGAGGAGGAATGACTAATAAATTTTATGCCTCAGTGAAACATGCGCTCCCTTATTTTACTATGGATATCTAGTATACGAGTTTCTCTCAAGGTTCTCAGAACACATTTCCAATAATCCCTGAGGTCTTCTGGGTCTTTTTTTTAACTGAAAGCATAAAGGAAGGCAGAGAAAGAACAAGTACATGGAGTTTCAAGAGTTACAGAACGATTCATGCTCTGTCAAGCATCTATTTCTATAGTTGTCAATGGGGCTCAGGGACAGGAAATCTCATAAACACCATTTGAGTGCCCCTGCTTAAACCACTTTATAATAGAACTAGTGTTAAGCTTCATATTTATAGGAGACATTGAAAATTTTGATCAACATAGAAGAAAATAATCAGGAGAGAGAGAAATCTAATGACTATGTCCATTGTGGAAGAGTTGATAAGCTAAATATTTTTGTTTACAGAAAACAAACAAAGCATTGCTAGGTAGCAGGGGCAGGAAAACTTTATATTATTCCAGGAGATTAGTCTAGAATTAACATGTAGAAAATACAAGGATCTGAATAAGAATCTGAAAATAAGGCAATGGAAAAAAAACTTTCTCTTAGATGGGGAAACACCCTTCAGGTAGAGTATTTTAAAAAGTATACAACCAAGTGGCCCTTCACTTGGAGAATTCTAAAAAGTGGTAAATACCTCACCAAATTTAGAAAACATTTTTGTTGAGTATGGATCAGGAACTGTGCTATGTTAGCATAATATAGATTATGTCATTTAGTACTAACAATAACACCTTGGGATCAAAATTACTGTTATATCTATTTTTCCAGGTAAGTAAATCAAGGTTTAAAAAATATTTTTATAATGTTTTAGATAATATTAACACAAAGAAGGAGCAAAGGAACAGAACTACATTGGTGCAAAGTTTCTAAATAATATTGAAATCAAATTGGTATTAATGCAGACTAGAATTTTTGAATTTATTATCTCTGAGGCAACTAATTACAAAATAACTCAGAAATACAATAAAAGAAGCAATAAGAAAATTAAACTTATGTACTAGAAAGTGTCTTTTTAAAAAGAATAAAGCAAAAAAAAAGAATAAAGCAATAGGGAAATAGAGGAATAAAATAAAACACAAGACATAAGACGTAAAGAAAACAAATACCAACGTGGTGGACATAAATCCAACTTTACCATTAATGACATTAAATACAAATGCAATACACACTCCAATCAAAAGATAGAGTTTGGCAAAATAAATAAAAAGAAAAATTATCCAACTATATACTTCTACAAGAGACACTTTAAATTCAAAGACAAATAAATCAAGAAATAATGAACAAAGGCATACCATGTAGACAGTAAACAAGAGAGCTGGAATTACCATATTAATATAAGACAAAATGCTCAAGAGAAAAATATGAAACTAGAGGCTAGGAAGGACATATTATATTGATAAAGAAAACAATTTGTGACTGGATTATTTGTTTTTTGGGTGTTCAGTTTGATAAATTCTTTATATACCTTAGATACTAGCCCTTTATCTGATATGTTATTTGCAAATATCTTCTTCCATCCCATAAATTGCCTTTTAGTTTTATTGACTGTTTCTTTTGCTGTGCAGAAGCTTTTTATCTTGATGAAGCCCCAATAGCTCATTTTTGCTTTTGTTTCCCTTGCCTTTAGAGGTGTGTCTAGCAAGAAGTTGCTGTGGCCAAGGTCAAAGAGGTTTCTGCTTGTATTCTCCCCTAGGACTTTGATGGATCACTGTCTCACATTTAGATCTTTCGTCCATTTTGAGTTTATCTTTGTGTATGGTGTAAGAGAATGGTCCAGTTTCATTCTTCTGCACTTGGCTGTCCAATTTTCCCAGCACCATTTTTTAAAGGGGCTGTCCTTTTCCCATTGGATATTCTTTCATGCTTTGTCAAAGACTAGTTGACCATAGAGTTGAAGGCCATTTCTGGGTTCTCTATTCTGTTCCATTGATCTATGTGTCTGTTTTTGTGCCAGTACCATACTGTATTGATGATTAGAGTTTTGTAACACAGCTTGAAGTCAGGCATTGTGATGCCCCCAGCTTTGGTTTTCTTTTTCAACATTCCTTTGGCTATTCAGGGTCTTTTCTAGAGGTTCCATACAAATTTTAGGATTATTTATTCCAGCTCTTTGAAAAATGTTGAGGGTATTTTGGTAAGGATTGCACTGAATGTGTAGATTGCTCTGGGTCTTAAAGATACAAGCGTAGTGATCCAAAAGGGCACCTGCACCCCAATGTTCATAACAGCAATGTCCACAATAGCCAAACTGTGGAAGGAGCCATGATGTCCTTTGATTGATGAATGGATAAAGATGTGGTATGTATGTATGTGTGTGTATACATATATGTATACACACACATATACACACACACACACATATACATATATAAGTAATGGAATATTACTCAGCTATCCGAAAGGATGAATACTTTCCATTTACATTGATGTGGATAGAACTGGAGGGTATTATGCTGAATGAAATAAGCCAATAGGAGAAAGACAATTACCATCTTGTTTCAGTCATAAGTGGAATATAAGGAACAGCGCAGAAGATCATAAGGGAAGGGAGGTAAAATTATGGAAAGAAATCAGAGAGGTAGACAAACCATGAGAATCAACTCTGGGAAACAAACTAAGGGTTGGGACACCTGGGTGACTCAGGGGTTGAGTGTCTGCCTTCAGCCCAGGGCCTCGATCCAGGATTGAGTCCGACATCAGGTTCCCTGCATGAAGCCTGCTTCTCCCTCTGCCTGTGTCTCTGCCTCTGTGTGTGTGTGTGTCATGTATAAATAAATAAAATCTTTAAAAAAAAAAAAAAAGGTAAGGGTTGCTGGAGGGTAGGGGAGGGATGGGGTGATTGGGTGGTGGGCATTAAGGTGGGCATTAAGGAGGGCATACATACATATATGTATACACACACATACACACATATACATATATAAGTAATGGAATATTACTCAGCCATCCGAAAGGATGAATACTTACCATTTACATTGATGTGGATAGAACTGGAGGGTATTATGCTGAGTGAAATAAGCCAATAGGAGAAAGACAATTACCATCTTGTTTCAGTCATAAGTGGAATATAAGGAACAGCGCAGAAGATCATAAGGAAGGGGAGGTAAAATTAAATGGAAAGAAATCAGAGAGGTAGACAAACCATGAGAATCAACTCTGGGAAACAAACTAAGGGTTGGGACACCTGGGTGACTCAGGGGTTGAGTGTCTGCCTTCAGCCCAGGGCCTCAATCCAGGATTGAGTCCGACATCAGGTTCCCTGCATGAAGCCTGCTTCTCCCTCTGCCGGTGTCTCTGCCTCTGTGTGTATGTGTGTGTGAGTGTCATGTATAAATAAATAAAATCTTTAAAAAAAAAAAAGGTAAGGGTTGCTGGAGGGTAGGGGAGGGATGGGGTGATTGGGTGGTGGGCATTAAGGAGGGCACACGATGTGACGAGCCCTGGGTGTTATACACAACTGATAAATCATTGAACACTACATCTGAAACTAATGCTGTACTACATGTTGATTAATTGAATTTAAATTAAATGACTAAATAAAATACAAAAAAAGAAATTCATTAGAAAGACATACAATTATATATTCTCTTAACAAGTAAGCTCCAAAATGCATGAAGCAAAAAATTGACAGTATTGAATGGAGAAATGGACACTTCAACCAGTCACCAGTAGGCCATTTTCAATAATGAATAGAATAAGTAGGCAGAATGTCAGGAAGAAAATAGGAATCTGAACACTACAAAACAATTAGATCTAAGAAATCTACAGGGTCCCTGGTGGCTCAGCGGTTGAGCACCACCTTCAGCCCAGCGCGTGATCCTGAAGACCCGGGATCGAGTCCCACGTTGGGCTCCCTGCATGGAGCCATGGAGCCTGCTTCTCCCTCTGCCTGTGTCTCTGCCTCTCTCTCTCTCTCTCTCTCTCTCCGTATCACTCATGAATAAATAAATAAAATCTTTAAAAAAAAAAAAAGAAATCTACAGAATATCACCTGACAAAGCAGAGTATGTACTCTACCCCAGTATCCCTGGGACATTCTCCAAATAGACCATATGTTACACCATAATCAAGTCTCAATAAACTTAAAAGAACTTAAATCATACAAAGTATTCCTCTCAACTATGATGGAATAAAATTAGAAATCAGTAATAGGAGGAAATTTAGGAAATTTACAAATACAGAAAATTAAACACCCTCCTAAAAACAATGGGACAAAAAAGAAATCACAAGGCAAATTAGAAAATACTTTGAAGTGAATGAAAAAATAAACAAAACATTATTAATACTTGTGAATGCCACTAACAAAGCACCTAACAGAAAAATGACAGATATAAATGCTTATATTTTCAAATAAATAATACCAGACTTTCATTTAAAAAGCTAGAAAAAGAAGAGCAAACTAAAACCAAAGCAAGTAGAAGGAAAGAAATAATAAAGGTTAGAGCAGAAATGAATAAGATAGAAAAATATCAACGAAACCAAATTTACTTGAAAACATCAAGCCTTTAGCTAAATTGATCAAGAAAAAAGTGAGATTAAAATTAAGATATAGAATAAAAGAAAGGATATCATTTCCAAACTTACAGAAACTTTTTAAAAAGGGATTAAAAGGGAATGCTACAAACAGTGCGCTAACAAACTGAATAACCTAGAGGAAATGAACAAATTCCTGGAAAGATACAAACTACAAAAACTGATTCTAGAAAAAAACAGAAAATCATAAAGACCATTAACAAGCAAAAAAGACTGACTTAGTAATCAAAAATAGTCCCACATAGAAAAGCCCAGAGTCAGATAGCTTTGTTAAACTCTTTTAAGAAGAATTAATATCAATCCTTCACAAACTCTTCCAAATAATAAAAGATGATGAAACACCTCCCAATACATTCTATTTGACTATATTACCATGATACCAAAACCAAAGATATTATAACAAAAGAAAACTACAAACCAATGACCTTTATGAATATAAATGCAAAATCCCCAACAAAACAGCAAACCAAACTGAGTAACATAAGAAACAGAAAGAAAGAAAGAAAGAAAGAAAGAAAGAAAGAAAGAAAGAAAGAAAGAAAGCTATTACATACCAAGACTAAGTAGTATTTATCACAGGAGCAAAAACTTGGTTCCACAATGAAAATCAATGTGATACACTACGTTGACACAATAAAGAACATAAAGCATGTCATCACTCTGACAGATAAAGAAAAAGTACATGACACAATTCAATACCCTTTCATGATGAAAATGTAAGAAACTTGAAACAGAAGGGAGGTTCCTTAACTGGGTAAAGGCCATCTACAAGATGTTAACAGTTGACATCATACTTAATATGAAAGACTAAGTGCTTTCCTTCTAAGAACAAGAACAAGATAAAGATGTCCACTCACACTTCTATTCTACACTGTAGTGGAGGTTCTAGTTATGGCAATTAGGCAAGAAAAAGAAATAAAAGGCACTCATTAAAATGAAAGTAGTAAAATGATTTCCATTCACAGATAACATAATCTTGTATTTAGAAAATCCTAAAAAAAAAAAAATCCTAAAGAACCCACACTTACAAAAAAAGTATAGCAAGGTTACACGATACAAATTCAACATACAAAATCAGTTATATTTCTATACACTAGCATTATACAATCTGAAAAAAGGAATTAAGAAAATAACTTTATTACAAGAGCAACAAAAAATAAAATACTTAGGAATAGATTTAACAACAATGTTTAAGACTTAAACACTGAAAACTACAGACATTATTGAAAAAAATTAAAAAATAAATAAATGGAAAGACATCATATGATGTTCATGGACTTAAAGACTTAATGTTAATATTGTAACACTTCCCAAATTAATATAGATTCAGTGCAATGTCAGCTGCCCTTTTTGCAAGATGATTTTAAAATTCACATGGCTGCAAGGGACCCAGAATAGCCAAAACAATTTCTAAAAGGAAGGATAAAGTTGTAGGACTTACACTTATAATTTCAAAAGTTTACTACAAAGTTCCAGTGATAATACAGTGAGTGTGATACTAACATAATGACAGACATATATATAGATCAATGGAACAGAATTTTAAATCCAGATATACACTTTACATTTATGGTCAATCAGCTTTCATAAGCATGTCAAAGCAATTCAGTTGGCAAAAAAGTCTCTTTTTTAAGATTGATTAATTAGGGATCTCTGGGTGGCGCAGCAATTTGGCGCCTGCCTTTGGCCCAGGGCACGATCCTGGAGACCCGGGATCGAATCCCACGTTGGGTTCCCGGTGCATGGAGCCTGCTTCTCCCTCTGCCTCTCTCTCTCTCTCTATGACTATCATAAATAAATTTTAAAAAAATTTTTTTAAAAAGATTGATTAATTAATTAATTAATTGAGAGAGACAGAGAGAGCATGAGCTAAGGGGGACTGGAGGGAGAGAGACAAGCAGACTACATACTGAGCGTAGAGCCAGACATGGGCTGGATCCCATGACCCTGAGATCACCACCAGAGCCAAAATCAAAAGTCAGATGCTCATTCAACTAAGCCATCCAGGTACCCCAAAAATAGTTTTTAAAAAGAATTCTGAGTCAACTGGATATCTACATGCATAAGAATGCAGTTGGATCCCAACCTCATACTGTATATAAACATTAACTCAAAACGACTGTATATAAACATTAACTCAAAACAGACCTCAGAATTAAATATAAAATCTAAAACATATAAATATAAAATTAAATAAATTAAATTATTATTATAAATTAAATATAAAATCTTAATGACCTTGGATTAGACAATGATTTCCTAGATATGACACCAAAAGCACAAGCAACAAAAAATAGATGAATTACACTTCATCAAAATTTAAAAGTTTTGTGCTTCGAAGTCCACTATCAAGAAAAAGAAAAAGTTGGGCAGCCCAGGTGGCTCAGCGGTTTAGCACCGCCTTTCACCCAGGGCATGATCCTGGAGACCCTGGATCAAGTCTCACATCAGGCTCCCTGCATGGATGGAGCCTGCTTCTCCCTCTGCCTATGTCTCTGCCTCTCTCTTTCTCTGTGTCTCTCATGAATAAATAAATAAAAACTTTAAAAAAAAGAGAGAGAAAAAGCACATTGAATTAGAAAGATATTTGTAAATCATAAATGTCAAAATGGACTTGTACTCAGAATATTTAAAGAATCCTTACAAGTCAACAACAAAAGTATAATTAACTTAAACAAAATTTCAAAAGTTATTTCTAAATTTACACGAATAGCCAAATAAATACAGGAAAAAGTATGCAACATCATTAGTCCTTAGAGAAATACAAATCAAAACTACAACAAGGTTATGAGTTCACACACACTAGAATGGCTATAATTAAAAAGAAAGTAACAAGTGTTAGGGTGTGGATTAATTAGAATCCTCATACAGAGCTGACAGAAATTTAAAATTACACAGTCACTTTGGAAATTGGTTACAAAATTCCTCAAAACTAAACATAAAGTTACTATTTGATCCAGCAATTATACTCCTGACTAAATAACCAAGTCAAGCAGAAATGTGTTCACACAAAAATTTGCACAGGAATGTCATAGCAGCATTACAGGAATGCACAGGAATGTCACAGCAGCTATTCATGATAGCCAGAAAGTTGAAACAGTCCAAAATGCCCATCAGCTGATGAATGAGTAAATAAAATGGGTCATACCCACATAGTGAAATATTATTCCATAACAAAACAGAAGTGAAATACTGACACATGCCACAACATGGATGAACCTGGAAACTTGATGCTATCTAAAAGAAAGTCTGCAGGGTAGGGGAAAATGCAGAGCAGTGCCAGTGGAATTTACATGTGAATTATATCTCAACAAAATATTATTTTTTACGTTTTTAATAAATAAAAGACAGCTAGATTTCCAAAAAATAAATGCCCAAAGTCATCAGTTAAAAGGTAAAGCATCTGAGAAATACAATATTTTTATTCTAAGCCCACTCTAATAACCACTTTACTATGCTGTAACCATCTCCAAATAGTAAATTGGGGATAAAATCACTAATAAGATGTACTCCATCCCTAAAATTCCTCAGGTCTATGGTTTAGTGCAGAGAGGCTGTATAGGTTTATACCCTACTAATTCAGAACAAAGTGGGTACTAGAAAGAACAGATCCCAGGGACTTTAAATGTAAAATCAGAATTAAGACCTAACTCTGAATTCCCAGTATGAGGATCATGCCTCCAGAATACATTGGCAAGTAGTTTTCAACTTAAAAGAAAATATCTCTCCTCTGCACCAGAAAAAAAATTCCCTCCAATATGGAAGACTGGCCACTATCAACCTACCTCCTTTACCCCTACCTTGATCACCAGTACCGTACTTCTCAACATTCTGAATATTATCAGCCTTTGCAAACAAAATTCCTTACCCCTTCAAACACTTCTACAGTCTTCCTTACAAAAATATCTTCATGATTCCAGAAAAACTGATTATGTTCAATAATCAAGGCAATCAACAGGTCAAGTAGTATAAACTGAGTTGTCCAATTAATGTTTTCCAAATATAAAACTTAAAGGGCACATATTTCTACAATTCTATAGAACAGAGAACAGAAATATGAAAAGCTGGTAAGAGGGGAAGGGCATTCAAATATTCACAAGCCTCTGCCAGGTATTTATTACATATTTCTTATACTCAGTACACTGAGATGGCACAGGTGTTTCAGTTCTTAGAATAAAGCAAACATACAAACCACGATTTTCAGAGTTTGAGGAGACCTTAGGAATCACCCAAACCAACCTCCATATTATACAGGCTACAAAAGTGCAGTGCTAAGAAGAAAACAGATATGACTAGCTCACACAGTTAGCTGCAGATGTGGGAATTGAATGCATGTTTGATTCATGGGCCAGTTGTCCTTTTCCAGTTATACTTCCCATGTCTTCACGGCAACTGCAAATTGAGAAATCTGTCCTTTTTAAAAAATACAAAGCACGCAAACTGTAAGTACAGCCCAGATGAGGAAGTTTAAGTTACTCCTTTTGACTTTCTAAATCGTTCCAATATAACCCTAGCACCACGAAATCTGTTCTCCTGTTAGTCTCAGATAATTTCCTAAATTTAATACTATGAAGGTAGGTTAACTCTCAAAAACATGACACATTGGAAGACGAACACTGAATAATGTCCTTTACCTAGAAACCAACAACTGAACACTATAGATGATTCAAGAGAATAAGAGTTGCTTCACCATTATTCCCTCATATATTTCTCTTCTGTTCCTCTTTGCTGTTTTTAAATTCCTTTACATTTCCCCTTGCCTTATTTCCATCTCTCTGGTCAAAAAATCCAAATATACAGCAGAGAGAGTAGGACCAAATTCAATTGAATATTCTATCCCCTTTGCTCCCTACAAAGAACCTCCCTTTGTCCCCATACAAAGTATATGGAAAAGTTTTTCACTTACTGCCTGTTTTCCATTACTTCAATCCTCATGTATTTTAAGCTCTTGGTTTTTTGTATATAGATACAGTACTCTCACAATTTTCCATAAAATAAAAATCTAGCAATGGGGGTGAAAAGCATTGATATTCTGATCATCTATTATAATAGTAATATTTGTTTTTTTTTTATTTTAAACAAGCTACAGTTTGGAAAAGCAATGTGTTTTGTTTATCATGTCAAGTTCTTATGAAAGTATTTGAGTTGGATTTCATCCAAAATCTATAATTCACCATGGAATGCATAATTTTGCTGTCATATGGCTGCAAATTTTGACACTTATTTTGCCAGAAAACACAGGTATGAATATGAAGGAGGCCCCCTCAGAGATTTATTGCTTAATATCCCACTAGTTCCCTAGTCGTCAAAGCTCAACCATCCATTATTTACCAAGTAGATTTTTCTGCCCTTTGTTTCTGCTCAGATTCACTTAAAAATCTCCCTTTGAAAGATCCATAGGCTATTTGTAATTGTTAATTGTTTCGAGTCCTTCAATATTAAGTCCCATAAACTGTTCTGGATGAAGATTTTCATAGCAGAAAATAAACATAGATGATTTTTATAATTCCCTTAAAATGGCCAGAGCTGTAGCTATTAACAGTAAAACTTTTTATTATTCTAATTTTATTATTATTAAGTACAATAAAAATCACTCCTCTTCCTGCTTATCTGCCTCAAAATTCTTTGTTTCAGGTATACAAGAGTCATTACTGAAAGAAATACAGGTACTGTTCTGACCTAAAAACTATTAAAATTTAAATAAATCCAAAATTCAGCATTTTCTGGGTTAAATTAGTGCACTACTTCAGTATCTGCAATTCAAATAAGTCCTCTGAGAAATTGGCCTCCATAACCAGTGACGTGCTGCTGAACTGAACAGATCTCCAAAATATCCTAACAGATTTCTTTCTTTCATTGTAGAATTGTTTCCATCTGGTGCTTAGATATTAAACCTGGAATATGTAAAGGCTCTCCCCTCTCACCCTGTTTGACTTCCAAATGCTGGCAAATAATTTGCATTGTCAATGAATTGAGGATTAAAATTTTGAACTTAACTGTGTAGTTGTAAGATGTACAATTTAAAGCGATAGATCTTTGAAGTAGTGGATTTTTTTTCTTTTGAGAAATGGAGATTTGAAGTGTTTGCAGAATATTCTAACTCAAACTTACTTTGCTTGAAAAAAATAAAACTTTTCTTAATTTTCTTCCGAAGTTCAGAATGTTGAAATATGAATTTATGAAGAGCACTATAGGCCAGTTTTTGTAAGTATGTATATATTTATAACCAAATAGGAACATCTAAAAACACATATATTTCTTTGCTTAGATAGGCAGATATTTAGATGTATACATGTACAAGTTTCCAAGATCCTGGGTCTATAGACAATAATTTCTTCATGAGAATTTTAAAGATCCTCACAGTAATAAAATGTCTGACTTTTAAGACTGGCAACATTTTCATAGCATCTTAATTGGAAAGCACAGAGTTACTTCTAAGAAACATAATTGCTTCCAGAAATGTTTAAGCCAGTAGGGGAATGTTTATATGAAATGAGCAATAGTCACAGGAGTGAATAAACCAGTTCTATGTACTGCATGTTGCAGTGTAAAAGCCTAGGAGTGCACAAAGAGTTATAAGAGAACCATGTGCAAGACACAATCATTTTGTTCAATCTCTTCTTGTCATTAGTCTGCAACTTCTACCTATCCCTCTTCAACTAATAAGTGGATCTCATATGTCTTATGAGATAAGACATGGATAACAAAGCACAGTTATCCAGTTCTCTTGTCCAAAACTTCACACTTCATGCCTGTCCTCCCTCCACTGTTTTCTTTTTGATGCCCCATCATACTTTCTTCACATTGTCTCTTATTTAATTGCTTCCTTTAATCTCTTTCCCTTAAATTTGATCTGCCTCGATCTCCTGGAATATTTTCTGATGCATTTCTCCATTTCACGTCCATTTCATGACTAGTTACAAAAAATAATAACTGAATTCCTACCCTGCACATGAAACTATTTACCATTTTCTGTTCACTGTGCTGCTCACATTTAACTTTATTTTTTTAAAAGATTTTATTTATTTATTCATGAGAGACAGAGAGAGAAGCAGAAACACAGGCAGAGGGAGAAGCAGGCTCCATGCAGGGTGCCCGATGTGGGACTCAATCCTTGGACTCCAGGATCACGCCCTGAGCCAAAGGCAGACACTCAACCACTGAGACACCCAGGCAACCCCACATTTAACATTAAAAAAAAAATGAGGAGGGCAGCCCAGGTGGCTCGGCGGTTTGGCACCTTCAGTGCAGGGTGTGATCCTGGAGACCCAGAATCCCACGTCGGGCTCCCTGCATGGAGCTTGCTTCTCCCTCTGCCTGTGTCTGTTCTGTGTGTGTGTGTGTGTGTGTGTGTGTGTGTGTGTGTGTCATGAATAAATAAATAAAATCTTAAAAAAAGAACTTAAAAGAAAATGAGACTCACAGGAAAGGAACTGACACAACTTTGGGAAGGACAGTTAAGTATGTTCTGCTGAAGTTGCTAGTGGTCATGAATCATTCATGTATGTTTGTATTATGTTATTATCAACCAAATAGTGTTGGAAAAAAATACTTAACTTCTTTACTAAGCCCTCAAACCTGCTATTGCATCTCTCATTTGTGATGCAATAGGACACTTTGCCTGTATTAAAAGGGCCAAGAATAAATGCTTTTTTTGTTGAACATGTCTATAGAGTTGACAGTTAATGCCAAAAATTATTAAATAGTCCTTCCAAAATTGTACTTTTGAAATATACAAAAAAAACATAAATTGATCTACTTAATTTCTATTCAAAAGAAAAAAAAGAATGTTTTGCTGACAAGTATATAGCCACTTGACTGATTCTAAACAAACATTTGCGGGAATCTTTTAAAAGCAATTTTTTTCACCTGGATCTTCAGCTGGACCAAGCATCTGGACCCAAAAACCTCCAAACAAAAAGATTTATTAAAATGTGTGAGAATTTTCCAAAAAACTTCAAGATGCCATGCAATAAACTTCTATACATGCCTGCCATGCAAAAATATTGTACTACAAATTTAGGGCTAATAGAACCCATCTTCTAGGACAGACTTTCTAAAAATATTGTATATGCTTTAAAATCTAAGCAATACCCAAAATATTCATTGCAGTTGGCAACATATGAGCATTATAGAAAAATCACAATGTGTTCTTCTGGCTACACACAACAAACACAAAATATCTATGCAAATAAGGAACTGATGTAATGGTTTTGTGTCTTCATCTATTCAGAAGGCAGAAAGAAAGGAAGGAAAATTTAATGTCATCTGATGAAAAACTGTATTTTCTTCTGCCTCCCTTTCCTGTTCCTCTCTCCCATCTGCCCTCCACTTCACCCTCCATCCCTTTAAGTTTTCTCCATTTGTATTACAGTGGCACAGATTCAGAGGAGGGGTGGAGTCTGACATTTCGGGTGGTCTTAATAAAGCTTTAGTCTTTGGCTAACCTCTCCTTAGACTGGAGAGTAGCCAAGAATTTCCAATATTAGGAAGAGTCACTTTGAAAAACTGTGTATGTATGTCGAAGTGCATGTCAATATATTTGTCCTGATTTAATAAGCAAAACTGAACAACGGGGCCCTGTCAGCCAAAGCAACAACTATTTCTCCCAAACTTAAAACACATCCTTGTGTAAGTTATGGTTCTTATTTGGTTTTTGTGTTCATTTATTTCAGTTTATTGTTTGACATCTCCTACCAGCTGAGCCAGGAAACCCATGGCAGTGCTTCAAAAAATAACGCCACCCCACATTTATTTTTTAATTTGCTCTGATTCTTTACTCTTTTAAATTCACAAAGTTTCATGGAACAAGTGCCTAAAGAAGATAGTATTTGCTTTTTAAGTATAGTTTTAGAAACCATATGTAAAATCTCTCTTGCAGCTCCTCTTTTTTATTAGAAAAATTATATTAGGGGATCCCTGGGTGGCGCAGCGGTTTGGCGCCTGCCTTTGGCCCAGGGTGCGATCCTGGAGACCCGGGATCGAATCCCACGTCAGGCTCCCGGTGCATGGAGCCTGCTTCTCCCTCTGCCTGTGTCTCTGCCTCTCTCTCTCTCTCTGTATGACTATCATAAATAAATAATAAAAAAAAATAAAAAAAAAGAAAAATTATATTAGATTCATATTTGTTTCGAAAAGTCCGTTGTATACTTTAATTAAAGGGAGAAATAAAAAGTCTTCTTTCCTAAAGCAAGCTTACAAAGAATGGAGAAGTTATTTCTCCTAATAATGACTTAACAAATGAGATTTTAGTTCCCTAAATTGGGGTAAAGATTAGGAAGAAAAAACTATCTGTACTGTGATCATATATTATCATGGACTTTGAAAATGCCTATCTTTTTGGTACTTGGCAACATATAGTAAGAATAGCCACAAGGGTAAAAAAAAAAAAAAAAAAAAAAAAAAGCCCGGGGTGGGGGGGCCGCATTATTTCCACAAGCATAGCCCAACTATTGCCAAACAACAAAATAGCAAATTCATCTAGGCTCATTGGTACATGTCTTAACTTTCCAAATGAAACCTTGCATCAAAAAAAAAGTTTGAGCACTTTCCTATAAGATCAATCAAAACTAAACTACAATTGATACAACATTTAAGAGTTACAAATTTACACTTGATTGCAGTTGAATTAAAAGCAAGAAAGGGGGTATTTAAAATGAAGAGTTTGTAATACAACACTGGTTTCTTTTCTTAAGCAATTTTCTCTAAAAAGAATGCCAAAACTTTGTAAAGTTGAACAAACTGGGACTAGAAAATGTAAACAACACTATAAAATAATAACAAGAACATTTTATCCAGGTTAGCACAGATAAGTAAGCCTTGCTTTTAAATGAAAAATTCCATGGAAACTAACATACAATAGGAGGGAGCATCTCAAGTTCACACTATAAAGGTCATTGGCAGAGACCAGCTTCATATTATTTAGAGTATCTGTCTAAAACAAAAGAGGGCTAAGCTGATTGAGCAGGGAGTAAGTCCAGGTATTACAGATTAATGTTTAAAGAATGACACTATTTTCAACATTCTCCTTTTATTTTTTGAGTTCTTGAATTACTTATAGAAGAATTCCATAACCCAAACCATCTTCAAAATGATAATGCACAAGAAACACTCCCAAATAATCAAACCTCTCTGAATGTGCCTCTGTTTCAGAAAAATGTGAAAATTAGGTTTCTTCAAAAAGTGAGAAACCTAATTTCAATGACGATGACTTATTTGACAGGGAAAAAGAGAAGCATAAGCTGGGAGGAGGAGCAAGAGGAAAGGGCGAAGCAGACTCTCCACTTAACAGGGAGCCTGACATAGGGCTCAAATCCCAGCACTCTGGGATCGTAATGTGCGCCGAAAGCAGACACTTAACCAACTGAGGCACCCACGTGCCCTGACTTTTCCTTATTTTCAATTTCAAGGGACAAAGAGCTACCTTAGAATTTGAAGTTTTACAAGTGCACACTTTGAAGATATCTTTTTATCCTAAGAATATTTAGAAGAATGTTAATAGTGACTAACAATGACTCTATTTCAATACAGTAGATTGAGCACATGCATCTAATTACAATATTTCCTGAAGCCCTACTAAAACTATAGTAAAGTATTTTTTAGTAAAGTATTTTTTAAAAAAACACTTTATTATGATTGACACACAAAAAGCTGCACATATTTAGTGTATTCTACTTTATGAGTTTGAAGAAAAGCATATATATCCATGAAGTCATCACCATAATCAATCTCATCACCTCAAACATATCATCACCTTCAAAAGTTTCCTCCCACCCTACTCACTTATTTGTTCATGTATGTGTGTGATAAGAAGACTTAATAGAAATGACCAGACCACAAAAAAAAAGACTTAATATTGGGAAATGCAAATCAAAACCATAATGAGATATCACCTCATACCCAGTAATATTACTATTATCAAAATAACAAAACAAAATAAGTGTTGGTAAGGATGTGGTGAAAGGGACTCTTCTATACCACTGATGGTTATATACATTGGTATAGCCTTTATGGGAAACAGTATGAAGTTCCCTCAGAAAAATTAAAAAATGAACTATCATATGATCCATCAATCCTATTTCTGTGTGTATAATCAAAGGAATAAAATCACTCTTGAGATATCTATATTCCCGTATTCGTTGCAGTTATTCACAGTAGCCCTATGGAAGCAACGTACGTAGCCATCATGGATGAATGGATAAAGAAAATGTGATATGTTTATACAGTGAGATATTATTCTGCCTGAAGGAGAAGGAAATCCTGCCATTTGTGACCACATGGATGAACCTTAAGGACATATGCTAAGTGAAATATGCCAGACAGAGAAAGACAAATATGGCACGATCTCACTTATATGTGGAACCAAAAACAGTCAAACTCATAGAAGAAGAGTAAAATAGTAGTTATTAGGGGTTGAGGATGTGGGGGATATGGGGAGATGTTGGTCAAAGGGTACAATAAACTTTCAGTTATAAGTTCTGGAAACTGAATGTACAGTACGGAGACTATAGTTAGTGGTAATGTGTTATATATTTGAATGCTAAGATTCCTTACCCAAAAAGGAGGGAGGTAACTCTATGAAGTGATGGATATGTTAATTAGCTTGATTATAGTAATCATTTCACTGTGTGTGTGTGTGTGTGTGTATATATATATATATACACATATATATATAATCACATTGGATATCTTAAATATGTAGAATTTAATAATACCTCAGTAAAACTTAAAAAATACATCACACATTCAAAAACCTAGAAAATATGATTCATGATAAGAAAACCAATCAATATAAACTGAACCAGAGCTGCCACAGGTGTTAGAATTAGGAGACAAATACATTAGAAATGTTATTATAAATATATTCCACATGTCCAAAAGTTAAGAAGATTTTTTAACCCAAATCAAACTTTCAAGATAAAAACTACAATTATAATGGGTTAAATCGAACCCCCTCCCAAAATTACGTTCAAGTTCTAAACCGTGAGCATCTCAGAATGGGTATGACTTTATACTCTACAGGTATAATTAATTAACTCAAGATGAGGTAACACTGGATCAAGTGAGCCCTAATCTAAAACAATCGGTGCCTTTACAAGAGGAGAAGAGACACACAGAAAGAACATCACATGATAACAGACACAGAGATCAGTATAATGCACCTGCAAGCCAAGGTACACCAAGGATTACTGCTACCATGAAAAGCCAGGAAGAGTCAAGGAGGATTGTGCCGAGAGTCTCAGAGGGAGCATGACCCTGCTGACACCTTGATTCAGGACTCTGGCCTCTAGAACTGTGAAAGAATAAAATTTCTATTGTGTAAGCCTACCCAGTTTATAACACTTTGGTACAACAACCCTATGAAATTAATAGAACATAACAAAACATATGGGATGCCACTAAAAAAACAGTACTTAAAGTATTTAATACTTACACTGGAAAATAAGAATTACCTCAGGTCAATGACATCAGCTTCCAAAGTAGAAAGAGGAAATAAAATAAATACCAGAGCATAAATTATCTAGAAATCAGAAAAAAAATTTTAAAAAACAATGAAACCAAAAAGTGGTTCTTTAATAACTTCAATAAAACTGATAAACATTTTAGCTAGATTACTAGAAAAAAAAGATAAAAGAGAGGTGACATTAGTTACCAAAATCAGGAATGAGGGAATTAACAATAGATTCCATGAATATTTAAAAGATAATAAGGGAATACTGTGAACATATTTATGGCAATAAATTCAGCAACTTAGATGAAAAGGACAAATTTCTTGAAAGATACAACTACTAACACCTACACAAGAAATAAAAATTTTATCTATGAAAAATATTTAATTGCAGCTAACTTTCCCACAAAAAAAAATCCAGATACAAATAGTTTGACAGATCATTTGTCCTAAAATTAAAGGAAAAAAATAATACCAATTCTACAATACGCTCCCTAAAGCTTAAAAAAGAAATAAATAATTCACAAATAATTCTATAATGCCAGAATCACTGTGACATCAAAACCAGACAGGACAGCCATGCTTTCCCATTCCCATGACAGCTTCGAGTGCTCCCACCACCTCCACCATGCCGGACATCAAGCTCTTCAGCAGCAGCTTGCACCAGGACCTGTCCCAGCAGGACCTGGATGAATTGATGGGCCTGGAGCTGAGCAGAGTGGTCACTAAGAAGTTCAGCAACCAGGAGACCAGCCTTGAGGTCAGTGGAAGCAGGAAGGGCAAAGATGTCTATAACATCCAGAGTGGCTATGGAGAAATCAAAAACAACCTGATGGGGCTCTTCATCATGATCAACACTGATAAGATCACAGCATCATCCAGGGTGACTTCTGTGATCCCATGTTTTCCATACTCTTGATAAGATGGATAAAAAGGACAAGAGTCATGCTCTGATTTCTGCAAAACCTGTGGCCAATATGCTCTTGCTGGGGCAGATCACATCATCACCATGGACCTGCATGCCTCTCAGGTCCAGGGATTCTTCAACATTCCAGTGGATAATTTGTCTGTGGAGCCTGCAGTCCTGTAGTGAATTCAGGAGAACATTGCCAAGTGGAGGAACTGTATTATCATTTACCTGATGTGACGGGAGCTACAAGGGTCATATAAACTGCAGACAGGGTGAATATGGAATTTTCCTTCATTCACAAAGAGAGGAAGAAAGCAAATGAAGTGGACTGGATGGTTCTGGTAAGTGAAGGACCATGAAGGACCACATGGCTATCCTCATGGAGGACATGGCTGATATGTGTAGCACCACCCGCCATGCTGCAGACAAGCTACTCTAAGGAGCCACCAAGGCTTATGCTATTCTTACCCATGGGATCTTCTCTGGGCCAGCTACTTCCAGAATGAATATGCTGCCTTTGAGGCTGGTGTTGTCACAGACACCATTCTGCAAGGTGACAAAATAAGACACTGTTCCAAGATACAGGTGATTGATATCCTTATGATCTTGGCAAAGGCAATCACAAGGAAACACAATGGTGAATCTGTGTTTTACCTATTCAGCTACATCCTGCTACAGATCCATATGTTCATGAAGTGTGGAGCAAGCCTGCTCTGGCTTATGAATTGTGTGCATTTGTCCGACTTTTTAGCAATTGTGGGATAATGCAAAAGCCTCTGATCTTTGTATATCCCAAGATCCATTGTTTACTCCTTCTCAAGCTCAAGACCATTTATTTCCAGTTTTGGGGGAGGGTAGTGGTTGTTTGATCCTTCTAAGCAAACTGTCAGTGAGAAATGTTTCATCATCCTGGCATATTCTGATAGGTGATCTTCTTTATTTTGTCAGTACTTTGAGGCCACAACTTTCAAATATATAATTCCACTGAAGAAGTTCATAGTTTAAATCTTTTGAGGGTGCCAAAGGTGACTTCAGATTAAAGCTTTCTGTGTAAGTAATAATAATGCCCATGGACATTTGGGTAAAATCCTGTATACATCTGAATGAACCTTAGAAAATTTATAATACCCTGAATTTTGACATTTTTTAGTAAGCATCTTTCAAATCAACCATTCTGGTTATTGTGCTTAATGTAACCAAATTTTATGTAGCTTAAGATGGCCACTGACATGTTTACTTTCTGATAAATATTAGAAATATCAGAGTCAATGCAGTTCAGTGTTTTATTTTTTTATTTATTTTTATTTTTTTTTTCAAATCTTTAAGTCACTAACAAAGCTGACCAGCAATCTTTAAGGTTTCAAAGTTCAGTACAGCAGAGATTGAATTTAAGAAGTATCATCCTGGTCACTGCAAAAATGAGCATTTTGCTGTACCTTAAAATTGCTTATAAGAAAAAAAATGATATTGTAGTCTGATAGAGTCAGCAATGCAATACAGATTACCTATATCCAGAAACAGTTGACTTGAGTATATAAAGAGCCTATTTAGATAGATTATGTAATTTTTAGTTTTGATAAATGAGTGATATCTATTTCTTGGGATATCTATGCATACAAAAATGTAGTTATGAGCATGTACAAGTAGACATCCTTGGCATACATGTTCACATGGCTGAAAAAATTTATTAAAAGTAAATATTTCATCTTAAGATTGAACGTAAGATATAGAGCTAGTTTTAAAATAATCTTCAGGTTCAAAAAAATAGATAAACTACTTTGTCATTGTCTGAATTAAGAACTGATTGTTTCTATCATTTAACCTCACTTTTTCAAGTGCTTCTGAAATATTAACTAATTACACTAGAATTGGCCATACTCGGTGGCAACGCAGACCTTGCTTGACCTTTTGATGGTTTTAGTTGAAGAAAGATGAGGAAGGCAGCCTCAGGACCACCAATCCCAGAACTTGTATATCCCTAGCTGCTTGTGTGGAAACATTTAAGTGAAACACCAGATATATTGGTCTCATCCAACTCTGCTGAATGGGGCTGGACTCACATACATTCCACCAAAAACAGGCGCCAGGGAAATACAAATATGCCAAAGCTCAAAGCTGCTCATCCTCCTACTTCAATAATATTAATCAACTTATAGATATACATGTTATAACTTTCCTTTTTAGATGTCAACTAGATTCAGGAATATGTTATTTGCAGTACTTGTATTGGTTTTGAATATAGGATTTTAAGATTGTCCAACACTGTACTAAAACATTTCAATAAAATCCTGCTACTTCTTTCTTTAAAAAAAGAAAAAGAAAAAGAAAAAAAAAGACATTGCAAAAAAATAAAGCTATGCAATATCCCTCACTAATATGGATTTTTTTAATTCTAATTAAATTTCAGGGAAAAAAGTATCTGTCACTATACAAAAAGGATAACACACTATGATTAAGGATTCATCCAAGAAATGCAGAATTAGCTTAACATCTGAAAACCAATCAATGTAATGCATCATATTAGCAAACTAAAAAAGACAAAGTATATGTTCAATTCGATACATGCAGAAAAATCACTGGAATAGATCACTTTCTACTCCTAATAAAAACTCGCAGAAAACAAATATCAGAAAGAAACTTTCTCAACCTGATAAAGAGAATCTATGAAAAATCCAAGCTAACATCATACTTAATTATGACAAATACCCCCAAATTAGGGGCAAGACAAGAATGTCCACTCCCACCTCTTCTATTCAATACTGTACTAGAGTTTCTAGTCATGGCAATTAGGCAAGATTAGAAAGGAGGAAGGAAAACTATCTTTATTCACAGATAACGTAATTATTTAGGAAATCCTTTGAAATAGAAAATGGTGATGTAGGAAGACCCTGCTCATTTCTTCCCATGGACACACTGAATCCACAACTACACATAGAACAATTCCCTCTGAAAAAGACCTGAAAACTAGCTGAACAGTGGCTTCCCATCAAATGAGAAAAGGTCCATATCCAGGTGGATAAGAGAGGCTAAGACATGATCTTGACAAAAATTTACTGCCCTGGCATAGGAAATCATAATTGGGAAGGATCAAATCAAGATTCTCCCAGAGAAATGAAGGTTGTAACCCACATTAAGCACTCCAACTCTTAAGATCTGTACCTGAGAGACAAGCCCCCAATATATCTGCCTTTGAAAATCAACAAGGCTCACATTCGCAAGACCTGAGTGTCTGTAGCAAACTGAGAGACTGCTCTCCCTCTGCCTAAAAGTGGCAGGCATATAGCATCCCTGCACTTGCTCTCTGCCTTGCTAAAGCTGGCACGTGCCTGTTGTACCTGTGCTCCCCTCTACAATGATCCACAGTGCCAGTGCCTCAAAGAGAGGAACATTTACATACATCTAGTGCCCTAGTATCTTTTACATCTCATACCCCAGTTTTCATAGTGGCACCCCAGGAGGTGCCTCTTGAGCACTTGGGCTCTAGAGGCTACAGTGGCTTGCTTCTTGAGTACCAAGAGACTGTAACAATCAGAGATAGTTCTGGGACACTGTACAGATCAATAACTGAAACATCCCATCTTTCTGAGAAGGAGACTTATTTTTCTCCCCAGGAGAAGTGGCCCTGATGAGTGGGTTCCTGGTCTAGCATATCTCTAGAGGTCTACAGAGGTACTCTTGGGGAACTGAGGCCAATGGATACAGCCTTTGTGCTCTCCTTCTGCCTCTCTCCAACTTGCCCATATCCCAGGAAGGAGCTTATACTCTTGTCTGGCACCTTGATTTTACTGCCAGGGAATACCTCTTTATCACCTGGCTCCCAGGTAATGTAGACCAGGGGACAGCATCTCTATATTCTCCTTCTGCCTTACTAGAGCTCACCTGTACCTCCCAGAAAGGGGCTTTATACACTCCTCTGGAGCCTGATTTTTGCAATTGTTGCAAAGGAGATGTACCTGATCTCCTAGTCCAGAAGCCATCAGGATCTACAATGGCAGTAGACTGTATATATTACATACTTTAAATGCTGCTGCCTAAGGGTCTGGCTTCCAACCAGCCAGAAACTAGATGCTGGCATATCCTCAACAACTGAAGGTATTAAAAATATATCAGACTACTTAGATAATGATGAAGGTTCTAGAAACAACCAAAAATTAGGGCAAGGTTAAATAAGGTTCATGTTCTACAGGAGTGTACTCCTAAAAGACTGGGAAAAATAGCTGTTTCACCTAATACATAGAAAAAAAAAACATTAAAAAGAGTCAGGTAAAATGAAGAAACAGAGAAGCTGGTTCTGAAAAGATTAAGATATAACCTCAGGAAAAAACCTTAGTGAAATATGGATAAGTAATTCACCTAATAAAGAGTTCAAAGTAACAAACACAAGATGCTCACCAAATTTGGAAGAATGGATAAATAGTGAGAACTTAAATAAAAGGACAGAAAATATAAGAACACATCAAACAGAACTCACAGAGCTGAAGAACATAATAACTGAATTGAAAAACACACTAGAGAGATTAAATAAGACATTAGATGAAGCAGAAAAAGGATCAGTGATCTTAAAAACAAGGCAGTGAAACTCATCCAAGCAGAGAAAAAAATAATTTTAAAAAGTAATGATAGCTTAAGGAACTTAGGGGATCAACATCAAGCAGAGTAACAGTCACATTATCAGGGTCCCAGAAGGAAAAGAGAATGAGACAGAAAATTTATTTGAAGAAATAATGGCTGAAAACTTCTCCAAACCAGGGGAAGTCCAGGAAGTTCCAAATAAGATGAACCCAAAGAAATCTATACCAAGACACATTATAATTAAAATGTCAAAAGTTACAGATAAAGAGAGAATCTTAAAAGCTGTGAGAGAAGAACAATGTGTTAGTTACAGGATAACTCCCAAAAGACCATCAGATTTTTCAGCAGAAATTTTTCAGGCCAGAAGAAAATGACATGATATATTCAAAGCATTGAAGTGATAAAGTTCCAACCAAGAATATTAGCTCAGCAAAATTATCATTTAGAATTAAAGCAGAGATAACGTTTTCTAAACAAGCCAGCATTGAAGAAGTTCATCACCACTAAACTAGTCTTACAAGAAATGTTAAAAGGAACTTCTTTAAAATGAAAACAAAGGGCTTTAATTAGTAACAAAAAAAAATATGTTAAAATATAAGTCACACTTGTAAAAGTAAATATATAGTAAAGGTAGTGGTTTAACGACATATAAAGCTAATGAGAAGGTTAAAAAACAAAATTAGTAAAACTATAACTACAATAACTAGTTAAAAGATACACATAGGGCAGCCCCGGTGGTGCAGCGGTTTAGCGCCTCCTGCAGCCTAGGGTGTGATCCTGGAGACCCCGGGATCGAGTCCCACATCGGGCTTCCAGCATGGGGCCTGCTTCTCCCTCTACCTCTCTCTCGCTCTCTCTGAATGAATAAATAAATAAATCTTAAAAAAAAAGATACACATAACATGCAAAATGTGACATCAAAAACAAAATGAAGGAATAAAAATGTAGAGTTTTAGAATGTGTTCAACTCAAGTTATCAACATAAAACAGACTGTTATTAATAGAGTTTGTTGCATAAAGAATTATGGTAACCTAGAGCAAAAACTTATAATCAATAGGAAAAAAATGGAGTGCCTGGCTGGCTAAGTCAGTTAAGCATCTACCTTTGGCTCAGTTCATGATCCCAGGGTCCTGGGATCAAGCTCCATGTCAGACTCCCAGCTTGGCAGGAAGTCTGCCTCTCCTTCTGCCCCTCCCCCCGGCTCCTGCTCTCTGTTGCTCACTCTCTCAAATAAATAAATAAAATATTTTTTAAAAAATGATACACAAAAATAATAGAAAAGGTATCTAAGCATAACATTAAAGAAAGTCATCAAATCACAAAGGAAGCGACCAAGAGAAGGAACAGAGATGAACTGGCAAGACAGCCAAAAAAAGTTTAACAAAATAGCAATATGTATTATGTCTATCAGTATTACTTTTATTAAACGATTTACTTATTTATTTGTGAGAAAGAGACACAGAGAGAGAGAGAGCACCAAGAAAAGCAGAGGGAGAAGGACAAGCGGACTCTGCTGAGCTACAGCAGGGCTCAATCTCAGGACCCTGGGACTGGAACCAAGAATCAGATGCTCAACCAACTGGGCTACCCTTTTATTTCCCTTTATTTTTTTCTTAATGGGTCTATCTAAAGTTCTGCCAATCTTTCAGGGAACCAGCTGTTGGTTTCATTGATCCTTTCTGATGTCTTTTTAGTCTGTATTTCATTTATTTCTCCTTTGATCTTTGTTATTTCCTTCCTTCTAATAACTTTGGGCTTTGTTCTTTTTCTAATTCCTTTGACTTTATAATTAGAGTAATTGAGATCTTTTCTTCTTTCTTGAGGTAGGCTGTATTGCTCTGAACTTCCCTCTTGAAACTGTTTTGCTATATCCCATAAACTGTGATATATTGCGCTTGTTTCCATTTTTGCTTTTCTCAAAATATTTTTTGATTTCTCCTTTCATTTCTTCACTGTTCAGTAGCATGTTGGTCAAATCTTCACATATCTGTGATTTTTCCAGTTTTTTTCTTATAACTGATTTCTAGTTATAGACCATTAATTTTAGAAAAGTTGCTTGATATGATTTCAATTCTCTTAAAGTTATTTGTCTTGTTTTGTGGCCTAATGTATGATCTATCCTGAGACTGTTCCATTTGCACTTGAGAATAATATGTATTCAGCTGCTTTTGAATGGGATGTTCTGTATATATCTATGATGTACATCTGGCCTAATGGGCTGTTTAAGGCTGTTATTGATTTTCTGTCTGGATGCTCTACCCATTGATGTAAGTGGGGTATAAAGGTCCCAACTATTATTATATTGCCATCTACCTCTTCATTTAGGTCTGTTAATATTTGCCTTATATATTTTGGTAGTACTGTTTTGGGTGTATAAATATTCATAAATGTTATATCCTCTTGTTGAATTGATCCTTTTAATTATATAATGCTTTTTGTTTTTTATTACAGATTTTGTTTAATCTATATATTTAGTTATCTCAGCTTTCTTTTGGTTTCCATTTACATGGTATATATTTTTTTTCATCCTTTCATTTTTATTCTTTTTGAGTCCTTATATCTGAAGCAAGTCTTTTGTAGATAGCATACAGAAGGGTCTTATTGTCTCTTATCTGTTGTCCCTCTCCCTCTGCTCCTCCCAGGGTTGTGTGTGTGTGTCAAATAAATAAAATCTTTTTTAAAAAAAGAAGGCTCAAATACATAAAATCAGAAATGAAAAAGGAAAAAGTTACAACCGATACAACAGAAATATAAAGGATCATAAGAGACTACTATGAACTATACACCAACATATTTAGACAACCTAGAAGAAATTCCTAGAAATATACAACCAATATACAAGATTGAACCATAAAGAAAATCTGAACATACCAATTATGAGTAAGGAGACTGAGCTGGTAATCAAAAATTTCCCAATAAACAAAAGTCCACAACTGGACAGTTTCACTGGTGAATTCTACTAATTACTCAAAAAGAATTAGCAGAAATCCTTCCTAAAATCTTCTAAAAAACTGAAGACATGGAAAAGCTTCCAAACTCATTTCATAAGGCTATCATTAATTACCCTGATACCAAAATCCAAAATCACCAAGGACACAACAAGAAAAGAAAATTATAGGCCAGTATCCCTGATGAACACAGATGCAAAAATGCTCAACAAAATACTAACAAATTGAATTGAAAAATATAGTAAAAGGAACATACACCATAATAAAGTGGGATTTATTCTAGGGATATAAGGTTGGTTCAACGTATGCATATCAAACACGACATTAACTAAATAAGGGATAAAAACATATGATCATTTCAACAGATGCAGAAAAAGCATTTGGCAAAACTCAACATCCATTTATGATAAAAACTCTCAACAAAGTGAGTATAGAAGTTTACCTCAACATAATAAGGACCAAATATGACAAGCCCACAACTAACATCATACTCAATGGTGAAGAGCTATATGCTTTTCTTCTAAGACCAGAAATGAGAGACATGACCACTCTTGCCACTTTTATTCAACACAGGACTAGAAGTCCTAACCACAGCAATTAAGCAAGAAAAAGAAATACATGGCATCCAAATTAGAAAGAAAGAAATAAAGCTGTCCCTATTTATTTTATATAGAGAAATTCCTAAAGACTCCACCAAAAAGCAGTTAGAATAAATAAATGCAATAGTTGCAGGATACAAAAATCAATATACAAAATATGTTGCATTTCTATACACGAAAAAGAAACTATCAAAAAAAGAAAGAAAACAATCCCATTTACAATTACATGTAAAAGAATAAAATACCTAGCAATAAATTTACCAAGGAGGTGAAAGACCTGAGCAATGAAAAGTATAAGATACTAATGAAAAGCACAAGTAAATGGAAAGTTACTCCATACTCATAGATTCAGAAAATTAAAAAGGATTATACCATGACCAGGTAGAATTTATTCCCAGGATACAAGAGTGATTCAATATTCACAAATCAATCAATATCATACACCACATCAACAAAACAAAGCATAAAAATTATATGATCATTTCCATAGATGCAGAAAAAAGCATTTGACAAGATTTAACATCCATTCACTGTAAAAACTCTTAGCAAAGTGAGGCTAGAAGGAACATACTTCAATGTAATAAAGGTCTGATATGAAAAAACCCACAACTAACATCATACACTTTTTCTTAGTGAAAAACTGAGAGCTTTCCCTCTGGCATCAGGAGCAAGACAAGGATGTCCACTCTTGTCATTTTGATTCAACATAATACTTAAGTCTAGCCACAGCAAATAGACAAGAAAAACAAAAAAAAGAGGTATCCATATGGATAAAGAAGTTAAACTGTCACTATTTGTAAACAACGTGATACTATACATAGAAAATCCTAAAGACTCCACAAAAAAACTACTAAAGAAAGCCAGTATACAAAATTAATACCCAGAAATCAGTGGCATTTATATACACTAACAATAAAGTCACAGAAAAATGAATTTAGAAAAAAACACAATTTACAATTGCACAATTACAATTACAAAAACAAAATACCAAGGAATAAACTTAGCCAAAGAGGTAAAAGACTCATACTGTGAAAACTATAAAACACTGATAAAAGAAATTGAAGATGACACAAACAAATTGAAAAATATTCCACACTCATGGATTGGAGAATTAGTATTGTCAAAATGTCCATATTACCCAAAGAAATCCACAGATTCAAGGAAATTGCTATCAAAATCCCAACAGCATTTTTCACAAAACTATAACAAATGAAACTAAAATTTATATGGAACCACAGAAGATCCTGAGTAGCCAAAGCAATCTTAAAAAATAAAAACAAAACTGGATTTCACTATATACTACTAAGCTATAGTAATCAAAACATTATGGTACTGGCACAAAAATAGACACATACATCAACATAACAGAATAGAGAAGAGAAACCAGAAATAAACCCACAATCATATGGTCAATTAATCTATGACAAAGAAGGCAAAATATACAAAGAAGAAAAGACAGTCTTCAATAAATGGTGCTGGGAAAACTGGACAGCTACATGTAAAAGAATAGAACCAGACTACTATCTAACACCATATATAAGAATAAATTCGGGGATCCCTGGGTGGCGCAGCGGTTTGGCGCCTGCCTTTGGCCCAGGGCGCGATGCTGGAGACCCCGGATCGAATCCCACGTCGGGCTCCCGGTGCATGGAGCCTGCTTCTCCCTCTGCCTATGTCTCTGCCTCTCTCTCTTTCTCTCTTTGTGACTATCATAAATAAATAAAAAAAAAATTAAAAAAAAAAAGAATAAATTCAAAATGCATTAAAGACTTAAACATGAGACCTGAAACCATAAAAATCCTAGAGGAGGACAGAAACAGTAATTTCTCTGACATCAGCCATTCATAGTAATAGTTTTCTAGATGTATCTCCTAAGACAAGGGAAACAAAAACAAATTAAACTATTGAGACTACACCAAAATAAAAAGCTTTTCCACAGTAAAGGAAACCCATCAACAAAAGAAAATATACTGAATGGGAAAACATATTTAAAAATGATATACCCAATAATGGGTTAATATCCAAAATATATAAAGAACTCCTACAACTCAACACCAAAAAAAACAAAAAATCTGATTAAAAATGGGCAGGGAACTTGAAAAGGGAAAAAAAGGAACCTTCATGTACTTTTTATGGGAATGCAAACTGGTTCAGCTGCTGCAGAAAATATGGAGAACAATACTGAGGTTCCTCAAAAAATTAAAAATTGAATTACCACATGATTCAATAATTCCACTACTGTTTATTTACCCACAGAAAATGAAAACACCAAAAAAAAAAGAAGAAAATACTTATTTAAAAAGATATATACACCCCTGTTTATAGCAGCATTATTTACAATAGCCAAATTATGGAAGCATTCTAAGTGTCCATTGATAGACGAATGGATAAGGAAATGTGGGAGATATATATATATTACTAACCTAATATATATTTATATTTATATTATAAATATATATATTACTTAACCATAAAAAAGAATGAAATATTTCCATTTGAGACAGCATGGGTAGACCTAGAGGATATTATGGTAATTGAAATAAGTCAGAGAAAAGACAACTACCACATGACTTCACTTATATGTGGAATCTAAAAAATAAAACAAATGAACAAACAAGACAAAAACAAACTAATAGATATACAAAACTATTGGTTACCAGTTGGAAGGGGTTGGGGAAAAGGGAGAAATAGGTGAAGGGGATTAAGAGGTACAAACTTCCAATTATAAAATAAATAAGTTATGAGGATGTAACGTATAGCATAGAAAGTAAAGTGAATAATACTGTAATAATTTTGTATGATGACAGATGGTATCATTAGGATTTATCATTAGGATCCTCTCATAATATGTAAAAATACTGAGTCACTATAATGTATGCCTGAAACTAATAGGATACTGTATGTCACTTGTACTCAAAACACTACAGTGTACTTTATATCTCAATAATGCTATTAATAGGACTGAGACACAAACTGGTGAAAATTTGAGCACTATAGTAATGGTAATAATGTATAAAATGCACTGAAATTTTTAAATATGTGAGTTCATCTAAAAAGGAGAAAGAGAGAAAAAAAAACTTAAAGAGAAGCCTCTCATTTGGAAAAGAATGCCAGATAAAAAATATAAATTTGATAATCAGAAAAATGATCATTTACAAACCTAATACTATAATTTAATCAGGTGTAAATTAGCAATTGATTCTAAAACATGGTTTATACTCTTTTTTACATTTTATATATTTCACATTTTATTAAAGCTACTAGCATTCTTAGTCTAATAATTTTAAGTTTGCCGATTTCTTTACAAAACTCAACCTGAATTTCTTTTGTAATGAGCAGCAATTTTGATAAAGGTATGGTGAACTACAAAGTCATGGTAGCATTTTCTAGGGAAGACTTTGATACAAATGAAAAATTCTGGCAATAGTATAAAGGTTATATATAAGTCCTGATCTAGTCTGAAAAATAACTTAGATCTCTGTTTCAAGTCATTTTCACAAACAATAGAGATACATACTCCCAAAAATCAATAAAGATGCTTTTACAAAGTTTTCCAAGATTTTTGTGATGACAAGAATGCATGCAAAATGTTCTTCAATTTCCCCACATTTTATGACGTGAGATTGAAGCAGAGAGACTTAGTTGTATGTATCTTTCATCATTCTTGCTGTGATAGCAGATATTCTCTTTACTATAGAAATAAAAATAAAATAGAAAAAATCTCAAATGTTACTGATATGTTTTTAGCAGCAAAGCATGCATTTTGAACATTTCACCTTTGGCAATTTCAGTATTATTTTATTTCAATTAGCTAGGGAACTACTGCTTTATATAGCTGCAGGTGTAAAAGGAAGTGAAATGCCTCTAGTGACTGAGGCTACTTCGAGTATCCTGATAGGAATTTTGAATATACATCTTCTGCATCTCTACTTTTCCTCCTTACTTTTAACATCAAAGTATCTGGGGAAATCAAGTTAATTATGAACTGTTCTGTTATACTTAGAATATATCCTTAGTTTAAAAAAAAAAGAATAAATTTTTTACACTGCTAGAAAGTTGTATTAGCCATTATCAAAAGGCTGAAACAGAGAAGCAAAACCACACACACACACACACACACACACACACACACACACAAAAACAAAGATCATATTTCTGAATTTGAAAGTAATGCGATAATTCTTAAGGAAAAGAAGTAACTTTAATGATTTTTTTTAACAAAACTATTTAAAAAGATTTATAGGGATGCCTGGGTGGCTCAGCAGTTGAGCATCTGCCTTTGGCTCAGGGCGTGATCCCCTTGAGTCCAAGGATCGAGTCCCACATCGGGCTTCCTACATGGAGCCTGCTTCTCCCTCTGCGTATGTCTCTGCCTCTCTGTGCGTGTGTCTCTCATGAATAAATAAATAAAATCTTAAAAAATATATTTATACTTCTCTTTATTTTTCCTATTTTTACTAAGAATATAATTCTCAGTTCCTGCTTTCTATACCCAAGGCAGCTGAAAATTTCCTTCCACTTTAATCTGGGGAAATTATTCATTCAGTGGTACTCTATTCTGTTTCCACCTCAAATGTGTGGAGGCCAAGAAAATTAAGGCCATTCCACTTTAAGTTCAGTGTTAGCACAAGTACAGACCCCTGTGAATAAGACCTGAAATTTACATTACTTCAGTTACAGGAAGAAAACAGTTTACAGTTTAACTTCCTAGAAAGCCCCATATTAGAATGAGAACAGAGCTCAATGCCCTTGAAAGCCCATATCATAATGTAAACAGGACTTGAGAAATTCCTCCACCCCTTCTGGAGGTCCCCTAGACCAGCCCATAAAACTCAGCTGAAACCCACCTCGGGGTCCAAGTCCCTGCTCCACTGTGTTGGGTGTACTTGGACCCAAGCTCGAGTTTGTAAATAAACCTACGTGTGTTTGCATGGGTGTCGGCTCCTTGGTGGTTTCTCGGATTCGCAATCTTCGGCACAACAAAATGGTCTAATACCAAATGGATATATTGTAATTCATTTATGAGACGAAGTTAGTTAGCATCAGACTTCACAGTTTAAGGGCTCAGTTTTCCACAAGACTGCTCTCACTTCAAAGGCAAGCTGCAAATCTCTGAGGGTCCACCAGGCACCTGTACTTCTGATCAACTGGCTTCCAACTCAGGAGGCCCCCACTATCCCCTCCCTCTTTAATAATTCATTAGAACAACTCACAGAACTTAGGAAAGTGCTATACTTATGATTACCATTTTATTAAAAAGGATACCCATATGAGAACCAGACAAATGAGATTCATGGAGCAAGGTCTAGAAGGGCATGCAGAACTTGCGTGCTATCCCTCATGGAATCAGGGCATGTCACCCTTCTGGCACATCTATGTGTTCACCAACCAAGAAAGTCCACTGGGTTTCAATATTCAGAGTTTTTATTGGGGTTTCTTTACACAGGCATGACTGATTAAATATTGGCCACATGACTGAACCCAATCTTCAGCTATCCTCTCCTCCCCTGAGGTCAGGCTGACCCAAAGTCACAAATTTCTAATCACATAGTTGGTTCTTCTGATGACCAGCCTGCAACCTGAAGCTATTTAGGGGTCCATCATGAGTTACAGCATTAGCATATTAAAGATATTCTTATCACTCAGGAGATTCCAAGGGGTTTTAGTTTTAGGAGCTCCCTGCCAGGAACATCAGACAAAAACCAGACAATTTTTTTTTACTTTACTGCACGTGCCTAACTGGTTCGGGTGCCTTTGAGTAGCCACACAAGCTACTCTCACATTTCCTGTTGTCTAGGGTTCACATTTCCTGTTGTCTAGGGTTTCCTGGACTGTCTTATCCTACCTGTTCTGATTTTGAGGCTCACTCCATTTGCTTAACATCTTATGATTCAACAAATAGGCCGGTCATTCCGTAACACCCTGCTTCTACCTCTCAGCTTGGCCTGTAGCTCCTCTTTTTCCAGATTACATCTTCATCTCTCCTGTCCGTGAATTTTCTTCCATTTAATCAATTAAACAAACTCTGTGGCCTAATGAATTTATGCCTTGAGAGAACAAGCTGCCTACAACTAACTTCTTAATGGGATCAAGAACTAAGATTGTTCATATGAACTTGACTTTACTATAGCAGGAAATTTTTGTAAAATTAGGTAAAGTTGTAGAAATCCTGAAAATCCATTCATCCAAATAGCCAACTATTCAACCAGCCTCCTCTCAAAAGAATTGTTCATCAGAATAAATAGCTCCTCCTACGGACAACACATAATTCAAAAGGATCAATTACCTGGCTATTAAATGACTCTTTATGTATCTAAACTTACTGCAGAACTCTCACTTTGCTATGCTCACTCATCTTAAATTATTATATCATGAAGGCTGTTCAATCCCAATTAACCCCATCAATGAAAGACCTCCTAAAACCAGACCCCAAATTCTTATAAACACCTGCCTTAATCTCTCCTCTTCTAAAATACTAAGGGGACACCTGGGTGGCTCAGTGGTTGAGTGTCTGCCTTTGGCTCAGGTCGTGATCCCAGGGTCTTCAGATCAAATCCCACATCAGGCTCCCCACAGGGAGCCTTCTTCTCCCTCTGCTTATGTCTCTGCGTCTATGTGTCTCCATGAATAAATAAATAAAATCTTTAAAAAGTAAAATAAGATACTACTAAGATTCTGTCAAAAAGATGGCCTCCCTTACTGGAAAATAATAAACTTCACTTTGCTTAACCAACATATCATTTCAGTGGTCTTTTCAGGAAGTTGGCCATCAGTAATGGCCACTGAAACTTTTCTTTCTGTAAGATTCAGATAAGGGTAGCCCTTGCCATCTAACCAATTTGATCTAGCTGCCAGAACTGATTCTGATTTGGGATGTGGATGATCCTCCTGCCACTGCTATTCCTGTGAGTAATAAACTTTGACCCAGGAGTCTTGCATCTTCTGACAGCATTTACAAAACTGTGGTAGGCTAACTTCTTATCTTGCAAGCAGGGTAAAAATCTTACAATTGTCACAGTTCTTGACAACCTATTATATTAGAGAGTAGAAATAAAGGATTTCTAGATAACGACGGGTGAATAATCCTCTGAGGTGGCTCTTTTATAAGAAAGAACAAAATAGAAAGTGAAATTGACAAAAATCCATTAAACTTAACTTTTAGTGGAATTGGATATTTGATTTTAAGCAGTCCACAGAATTTCAAATAGTGTAATAATTCAGTTTTTAAAATGGATTTAAACCATTCTCATGTATAGATATATTAAAAACAAACACAAATGATTTTGCTTTTCTAAAAAAGTATCTAGTATTATTGAAAATAATACCATTTATTTGTTGTCCAGGTAGAAAGGTTAGAAATTTTCTCTTGACTTAATTCTATTTTTTAATTTCAAAGAAAGCTATTGGTAAAAAGTGTTACCATTCAAGAATATGAGTTGGTTGAGGGCAATAATCCTTTTTTATCATCTTTGTGTACCTTACAATATACAACAGTGTCCTACGTATGATACACACTCAAGAAGAAAAAGAAAATATGAAAAAATGTAAAAGAGATGATGAAAATGGAGCATAAAATAAAGGTAAGCCTTGGGGCATCTGGGTGGCTCAGTTGGTTGAGTGGCTGCCTTTGGCTCAGGTCATGATTGGGGGTCCTTGGATTGATTGGGTCAGGCTCTCTGCTCAGCGGGAAGCCTGCTTCTCCCTCCTCTTCTGACTCTTCCTCTCCCTCTCCTTCTGCCCCTCCCCCAATTGTGCTCTCTCATGCACTGTCTCTCAAATAAGTAAACAAAATCTTTTTTAAAAATAAATAAAGGTAAGCCTATGACGAAGAATAAGGAGACAAAAAAGAGATCTGTGAAGGAGAAGGGAAAGGTCGGGAAGAAAAGAGACAAAATAAAAGAATTCTTTTGTATCACACAACAGTAACATGGCAATTCTCAAGGCTTAGTAAAGTTTTGGCAGAAGCTATAGAGATTACAGAATTTATGCTTAAAAAATAAATAAAATGAAGCAAGTCACATAAAGGGCAAACATCGCTTTCTTTCGTTTTTCTCACCTGTGGGTAATTGTTCTAGAAGTGTTTTCCAAGGGCTACCAGACCACTGTGAAGAGGTGCTGAAGGCAGTTCACAAGCTACTTACAGGGTCTGCAGCTAGGACAGGAGTCTGTATGTCTAATACTAAATGCTGAGGTAGGCAACCATGATACTGGATGCCTCAGCTCCCACAAAGGCACTTTTGTCCATGGATGCATACCAAATTGTTTTTGCTGAGGGGAGAACATGATTAGAAACATCTTATCGAGCTATGTTACTTATGTCCCTTTTAAAAACACACGACTTCTAAGTGTGTGTATTGATGGTATATCAATACTAGATGTTTGTTAAATATTTGTTGTGTGAATAAATTTAGGATATAATCCTGGCAAAGTATAGTCATCATGTACTTGAGGCTTCAGATTTCAAGACTTCGATAATTTGGCTTTGTTTTTTTTTTGTTTGTTTTGTGTTTTTTTTTAAGATTTTATTCATTTATTCCTGAGAGACACAGAGAGAGGCAGAGACATAGACAGAGGGAGAAGCAGGCTCCTCGCAGGGATCCTGATGTGGCCTCCAGGATCATGCCCTGAGCCAAAGGCAGATGCTCAAACGCTGAGCCACACAGGCATCCCTTGGCTTTGTTTTTGTACCTAAGCTAGTCTGATCAAAATCTTCATATACTTCAAGTACTTAAAGTCTCACCTACTATGACTAAAAGAAAATGCTTTTGGGTGGAATCCTAGTTTTGTTATGTAAATTTAACCAAGTAATTACTATTTACATAATAATTCTCCAGAACCTGTCCTTAGCCAAAGGCCCTATGTCAGGCCCCTTCCTCGGGGGCAGCCTACAACCAATGACAAAGCCCGGGATGCCAGGGTGGCTCAGCGGTTTATCGCTGCCTTCAGCCCAGGGCGTGACCCTGGAGACCTGGGGTCAAGTCCCACGCCGGGCTGCCTGCAGGGAGCCTGCTTCTCCCTCTGCCTGTGTCTCTGCCTCTCTCTCTCTCTCTCTCTCTCATGAATAAATAAATAAAATCTTAAAAAAAAAAAAGAGACAATAATGATTCATTTAAAAAAATAAAATAAAAAATAAAGACAGAGCCCTTTAACTCAATTAGAAATCCTTACAGTTCCAGATCTCTCCCTAGGAGAGCAGAGATCTCTATTTTAAGTGCCTCCCAGTTCAACTTCTCCCTCTCCTAATCCTGCTTCCTTCACACCTCCACCAAGTTTTTAAAGCACTCCTGTGGAAAATCAAGTCACTCTGAGAGGTTTACTATAGCATATTTAAGAGTTTTTCCATTCCTTCCTACCTTCCTTTATTTCTTCTAATTAGACAAATCCACAAAGGATTTGAAGCAGCAGCAGTATGCCATATAGGAAAACTCAGTAGTCAGCCATAAATTTTTTCCTTCCTTACGACAGTGTTCACTTTAATTACTTATTATTCTGAAGAAAAAAAGACATAAATTGTATTTAGTTTGGATCATTCAAAACATTTTAATCTATAATTGACATGGTCTATCACAGCTAGACTCATAATTTTGCTTTTAAAGTTTCTGTTAGTTCAATAGTATCAACCTAATCCCTTAGGAAAATCTGAATTTTCTATTAGAATGTAACTTCTCTTCTATTTTATATGGAGATATACTGAGGTCTCTTATGATTTCAAACTCACTAAACTTTCTGAAGTGAATTTTAAAAAGTAAAACTTGGATTGTTTCAACAAATCAACTACTATTTAAAGATAGGTTTATAGAAAAGATGGACTGATGGATAGATAAATGACAGATATAACACATTCATGAAAAATAAATGGTTAATTTAGATGATAAAAACAACTCTTAGATGAAAGGTGAACCCTTCATAAAATAATATGTGGAGGCCGAGAAAAATCAAGGTCATTCCACCTCAAGTTCAGCGTTAGCACAAGTACAGCCATCCCAGGCCCCTGTAAATAAGAGCTGAAATTTACATTACTTCAGTTACAGGAAGAAAACAGCTTACAGCTTAATGCCCTTGAAAGCCCCATATCAAAATGTAAACAGAACTTGAGAAATTCCTCCACCCCTTCTGAAAATCCCCTAGACCAGCCTATAAAAAACCCAGCTGTAACCCACTTCGGGGTCCAAGTCCCTGCTCCGCTGTGTCGGGTATACTTGGACCCAAGCTGGAGCTTGTAAATAAACCCTCGTGCGCTTGCATCAGTGTCGGCTCCTTGGTGGTTTCTCGGATTTGCAATCTTGGGCACAACAAATATTGCTATTTGTGGTTTAAAAAAATTGATACTAATAGCACAAAAGAAAGTTCATAAATGAGATAAGCACAATTAAAGTTATTCTAACACCTCTGACCGTAACTCTTGTTATTGTAAAAAGCAATGTAATTGAAACAACTCTTGAACTAGAAATGTCATAGCTTGCCATTCATCTTCCAAAACAAATTATTTAATGGCAGTTTATATGGAGATACGACAGATAAAATAAACCTATTATCACTGCAGTTATAATTTACATTTATTATAAAGACGATATAGACAAAATAATGGGTGTGGTTGAGTAGTTGATTAACTATACCAATGTAGGTAAAATATTAGTTTTTTTAAGATTTCACTTAAACCTCATGTCATTCACTAAAGGCAATTTTACCTAAATTATTTCATTAATCAGTTTTTCATTGATTAAATTAAGGCCAATACAACAAAGTGCCAAAATAACAATTAAGTTCTACTAGTATTAAAGGAAAAAAAAGTGTCAACTAGGTGTGTTTGGAGAAATGATCAATCATTTTCAGTGATTTTGTTAACATTCCTGACCCTTTTTGATTGATCCAAGTATTGTTTTGTCAATAGCTACCAATAGTTGCCTCAAACACAGGGAGAGTGCTACTTTGATCTGAAAATCATCAGCAAAATATGTGACTAATTATGGCGACAAATATAAGTCTATGTGAGTAGGAATACATCCTGATAATACCAGAAGAGTGCACAGATATGCCTTTTTATAACCTTTTTTTTTATTAGAAAATTTAATGCTGGTTATAGCATACAACTGAAGTTAAGAGACATGGGTTCTATTTTTAAGCACAGCAGCATAATAGAAGATTTAGACCTGTGTTAAATCCTTGCTGGGTGACTTATCTGCTGTATGTTATTAAACAAGCTGTTAAACTGTCTGAGAATCTATTATCTCCACTGCACAGTGAAAAAATTAACATCTACTTTGAAGAGTTGTGAAAATTGGGGAGAATGTATAGAAAATGCCTAGGACAACACCAGGTGCATAGTATGCACTCCATATTGATTTATTTCTCCACTTCCCCCAGCCCAGTCCCAGTCCTGTTATGAGTAGACCATGAGGTCTTAAGTAAATTACTTTTTAGGTCTCAGTTTTAATCTCTGAAAAAAGATGGAGCTGAACTAGTGCAACAACTCACAACCCCAATTTCATGACACTGTTATAACACAAGCAACTGGGCCATGTGTCACAAGTAGTTCAACCTAATAATAATTAAATTACCAAGATTCACAGATAATTTTGTTTTAAAACTGTATAGCTGTTCCAGTTATCTCCACTACAAAATCAAGATCAGTCACTGGTACTTCACTTGCTTTAAGGTGAAATAAATGAAGTAGTTTCAAATAACAAAGATGAAGTTGCTCATCACACACGGTCTACTTTATATAATAGCCTTTATTTACTCTTAAGAATTGGGTGATTATGAATTATTGTAATTCTCATAAATTATATTTTTCTAACTGAAAATTTCTTAGTGACCTTATCTATGTACATATTTTTAAAGGAAAAAGATACGGCTATGGGATGCCTGGATGGCTCAGTGGTTGAATGTCTGCCTTTGGCTCAGGGCATGATCCTGGAGTACCGGGATCAAGTCCCACATCGGGCTTCCTGCATGGAGCCTGCTTCTCCCTCTGCCTGTGTCTCTGCCCCTCTCTCTCTCCATGTCTCTCATGAATAAATAAATAAATCTTTAAAAAAAAAGAAAGAAAAAGAAAATGATAGGGCTAATAGAGGTTTTAAAAAAAGTCTGTAGCTCTATAGGCTCTACTTGCTATGAAACTCTCCAGCATTTCTCAAATCAGAGTATATTGATGACAGTGTTCTGAATACAAACATAATCATCCTTGATGTTTGTTCCAATGGAGAAAATGTTGGGGATCACTGGATTACATCATCACTGTCCCCATTCACAACTCCTTAATATCATGTATTTCTTCCAATATGGAAAGTATAGCACTCCTGGTAAAATAAGTCTTTTAATTCCATTCTTAACTTACTTGACATGTCAACTCAAAAATATAATAGTATAGAAAACATATAGATGGGGGTACCTGGGTGGCTCAGTTAAGCATATGCCTTTGGCTCAGGTCATGATCTCAGGGTCCTGGGATCAAGTCTTGCTGAGCAGGGGAGTCTGCTTCTCCCTCTTTCTCTGCCATTCCCCCTAATTGTGTTGTCTTTCTCTCTCTCAAATAAATAAAAATCTTTAAAATAAAAAGAAAGAAAGAAAACATACAGATGGCCAACAGACACAGAAAAAGACACTCAATATCACTTGCCATCAGAAAAATGCAAATCAAAACTACAATGAGGGGCACTTGTGTGGCACAGTTAAACTTCCAACTCTTGGTTTGGCTCAGGTCATGGTCTTGAGGTCGTGGATCAAGCCCTGCATTGGGCTCTGCACTTGGCAGGGAGTCTGCTTGAGGTTCTCTCCCTCTCTCTCCGCCCCTCTCCCTGCTCTCTCTCTCTAAAATGAACAAATAAATCTTAAAAAAGAAAAAAAAGCTACAATGAGATAGCAACTCACACCTGCCAGAATGGCTAAAATCAGCAACACAAGAAACAACAAATGAGGATGTGCAGAAAAAGGAACCCTCATGCACTTTTGGTAGGAATGCAAACTGGTACAATTATTGCAGAAAACAGTACAGAGGTTCCTCAAAAAATTAAAATAGAACTACTCTATGACCCAGTAATCACATTACTGGGCATTTACCCAAAGAATACAAAACCACTAATTTGAAGGGACATATGCACCCACATGTTTATTGCAACATTATTTTTTTTAAAGATTTATCTATTTATTTATGATAGAGAGAGAGAGAGAGAGAGAGAGAGAGAGAGAGAGAGGCAGAGACATAGGCAGAGGGATAAGCAGGCTCCATGCCTGGAGCCCAACGTGGGACTCGATCCCAGGACTCCAGGATCACGCCCTGGGCCAAAGGCAGGCGCCAAACCGCTGAGCCACCCAGGGATCCCCCACAGCATTATTTATAATAGCCAAATTACAGAAGCAGTCCAAATGTCCATCAATATAAATAAAATGTATATATGTGTGTGTATACACACACAGATACACATACGCCACACATAGAATATTACTCAGTCATCAAGAAAAATGAAATCTTGCCGTTTGCAACAACATGATGGAGCTGGAGAATATTATGCTAAGTGAAGTAAGTCCGTTAGAAAAAGACAAATACCATATGATTTCACTCAGATGTGTAATTTAAGAAACAAAACAAATGAACAAGGGGGGAAAAAGAGAAACAAACCTAGAAACAGACTCTTAAATATAGAGAACAAACTGACGGTTACTAGGAGAGGGTGGGGTGGGTGGAATAGGTGATGGGGATCAAGAGTGCACTTATCATGATGAGTACTGCATATGGTACAGAATTGCTGAATCACTATATTGTACACCTGAAACTAACAAATATTATTAACTATACTGGAATAAAAATTAAAGTTTTTTAAAAAGCAGTATATACCTTGGGAGCAAAATATGAATACTTTATCTTTTTGGAACATATACTGTATTAGTTTTCTGGGGTTGCATAAAAAACACCACAACCTGACTTAAAAGAACAGAAATTTAGTCTCATACAATTTTGGAGGCCAGAAATCAGAAATCAAGGCATCAGCTGGTTCGTTCCTTTTGTCAACTCAACGACAGAATCTATATCATGCTTCTCTTACAGCTTCTGGTGGCTGTCAGAGTCCTTGCCATTCCTTGTCTTTATACAAACAGTACTCCCAGTTTTGCTTCCAACCTCACATAGCCTTGTTCTTTGCGTATTTTCCTCTGTGTCTCTGTGTGTCTCAAATCTTCCTCTCCTTTCTCTTATAAGGGCACTAGTCATTGGATTTAGGGTCTACTCCAAACCCAGAGTAATCTCATCCTAAGGTCCTTAATTATATCTGCAAAGACCCTATTTCCAAATAAGCTCATACTTAGAGATGCCAGGGGTAGGACTTAGACCTATCTTTTTGAAAGACACTATTCAATTTATGTCAGTCTCAAATGCAAAATTCATTAATGCTATCCCAGCATCCCCCAAAGTCTCCATTACTTTAAATCCAAAATCTTGTCTAAATTATAACCAGCTAGGGCAGCTCTAGTGGCCCAGTGGTTTAGCATTGCCTTCAGCCCAGGGCGTGATCCTGGAGACCCGGGATAGAGTCCCATGGTGGGCTCCCTGCATGGAGCCTGCTTCTCCCTCTGCCTCTGTCTCTGCCTCCCTCTCTCTCTCTCTCTCTCTCTGTGCCTCTCATGAGTAAATAAAATCTTAAAAATATAAATAAATAAATAAATACATACATACATACATACATACATACATACCAGCTCAAAGAAATTCCAAATCCCACCTTCTACATCATCTAAATCAGGTATGGGTAAGACTCTCTGTAAAATTCATCTTAGGGTAAAGTTTCTCTTTCTCCATTGATCTATAAAACTAGAAAACAAGTTCTCCATTTCCAAAATAGGAATACACATAGGATACACATTCCCATTCCAAAAGGGAGAAAATGGAAAATATAGAGGGATCACTGGTCCCAAGCAAGTTTGAAATACAAGAAGGAAAATTCTGTATGGTTTCCAGGGATGAGAAAATCCTCTTTACCTCAAACCTCTTCCCTCTGCACCCATGGAGATGGACCTCTAGGCTCACAGATGCTCCATTGGCATTGGTCTGTAGAGCTTCTGTCAGCCCCTGCTTCTGCATTTGCAGCACTGCCCTGTAAGTCGTTCTTCTCTTTTCTTGAAAATTATAAGTCTGCAGCTGAATAGCTCTCTGCTATTCCAGCGTCTTTCATGTTTATGGATATTTGGGAGTCTAATAGTCTTTCATTTGTCCAATCTCTGTTCCTTTCAGTCCAAGCTGGTAGTGTTTCTACTGGAGTAACATTCTAAAACTTTGTCAGTCTCCTGTGTAATTCATGAGAATCCACACAATTAGACAAGAGTTGTCAACAGACCTTCCTGGATAAGCTCATCCCTATTCCTGGTCAGGAATGCTACATGGTCAGTTAGCTCCATGGTCAGTTAGCTCCATAAGTTACACACATACTCTCTTCAACAAAGATGGCCCCAGCCACATCCTTGGCCCCATCTCTAATACATGCTTTTCTAACAGTGAACTTCCAAATTTAGCAATATGGGTAGAACAAGAGCCTTCCAAATCATCAACTGCTTGTTGCTTTTTGCTTAAGATTTCCTTCCTCAATTTATCTCTTTCCTCTTGAAGTAAAAGTTGTCCCTTCAAAGCTATGCATGGAAATTTCAGCTAAATACTCAAATTTGTAGCTTATAAATTCTACTTTCCACCCAACAGTAGATCACAATTCAGCCAAGTTTTCAGCCACTTTATAACAAGGACTGCTTTTCCTTCAGTTTCCAACAACACGTTCCTCATTTCCTTTTGAGATCTCACCAGAAACACCTTCAATATTCACATTTCCATCAACAGTCTCTTCAAGGAAATCTGGACTTTTTCTACTATGCACTTCAAAATGCTTTCAACCTCTACCCATTTTCCAAAGCCATTTCCACATTTTTAGGTATTTGTTACAGCAGACTCTATTCTCAGTATCAAGATTATCTGTATGAGTCAAGTTTGCACCAGAAAAACAGAAGCAGTAAACACACACACACACACACACACACACACACACACATCCCTCTTATTGAGATTTATTTCAAGGAATTAGTTTCTACAATTTAGGATCTGGCTGAACAAGTCTTGTTGAGGTCTGAGGTCTACAGACATGGGGCACGACAGTGGCTAGAAACTCTCAGGCAGTAGCTAAGGCTGTATCCACAGACAGAATATCTTCCTCAGAGAAACCCTAGTTTTGCTCTTAAGATCTTTCAACTGATTGGATGAGACCCACCCATATTATTCAGGATAATCTCCTTTACTTAAAGTCAACTAATTGTAGATACTAACTACATCTACAAAATATTTTCACAGTAACATCTAGAATAGTGTTGGGATGAACACTGGGTACTATAGCCTAGTCAAGTTGACACATAAAACCAGCCATCACATGCATTCTATATTATAAGATATTAGTAAAATGCTTAATGTGGTAAGTTCATTATTTCAGGTTGTAAGACAGAGGCACATATAAGAAAAAAAAAAGAGAAAGAAAAAAATCTACAAGCGTATTCTTGGCAAATGTGATTTCCCAAGGTATTAGGGATGGTTTTTCTATAATGTAAAATTAATTAAAAAGGGGGGGGGCACCTGGGTGGCTCAGTGGTTGAGCATCTGCCTTCAGCTCAGGGTGTGATCCCACAGTCCCAGGATCGAGTCCCACGTCGGGCTCCCTGCATGGAGTCTGCTTCTCCCTCTGCCTGTGTCTCTGCCTCTGTGTGTGTGTGTGTGTGTGTGTGTGTCTCTCGTGAATAAATAAAATATTTTAAAAATAAAAATAAAAATTAATTAAATTAAATTAAATTAATAAAAATGTATCTCAGGAATAGATTATTTTCACATAGCTTTTGAGGGCAAAAATCTCAAATTAAAATAGATTTCCAGGTAGCATTTCTGCCAAAGCAAAGGATAGAAAGATATAAAAGGAAGAAAGAGAAAAAAGAGGAAAAGAAGGAAAGATTTGTCCTGGGACTCATAATTTGGATAACTAGCTACTAAAAGATATTCTTGGGCAAAGAGGCATAAAACAAAAAAAGGGGCAAAAGGGCATTTAGTGTGTACATTATAAAACTCCAAAAAGGTAACAGTACACAGGATGTATAATTTCTCTCTTTTTTCCCTTAAGCCACTAGTTAGCATATCCTGATATTCCAGAAAGACCACTATTTAATATTAATTATAAATACAGATCAAAAATTATTTTTAAAAATCTTAGAATAATATAATCTAGAATGAATTATCCCTAGCATTATGAGAAAAACTTTTTAAAATTGTACTAAGCTTAATAGATGTAACAAATGTTTCTAAACATGTGAATCTCTTTAAAAATATGACTGCTTGACCTGTTGATTTTCAAAATCTGTTTCCTGTCTACCTTTCCAAAACTTTTCTTTCCCACATTCCCAAGTCCACTAATCTATTTTTTGAGATTTAAGCAAGAGATTAGCTCTTGTGTTAAGGATCGTGTCCTCAAATGTCACCCACTCCCTCCCAAAACCCACCACATAGTTCTATAATTAGACATTCATTTTTCCACCTGTTTTACTAGAGCCAGAAAGGTTAAAGATATATTCTTAGTATCAGTATTTATGTTAGTATTTCTATTTAGAGGTGCAACACCTAAATGGATGCCTGGAATTCTGCAGCATTCAATAAACATTTATAAAATGAATAAATGAGCAAGAATGTCAATAGAGCCTCCATATTATTATGTTTTTGTCAGTGATTTAAATCAGAGACTGAGTTAGGCCTGTAGACAACTTTTAAATTATTTTTTTCCAGAGAAGCATTTTTGTTTTTAAGTTAAATTTAAATACCTTTAGGTAAAGCACACACTCCTATTTCCAGAGTCCAATATCAACTCTATTTTCTCTGATCTGGCAGTTTCACACAATTGTTACCTGACTAACCCTCACAGTAACTGAGTTTGCTGCTCCTGGAGTATATTTTATAGAAGAAATAATATTACGTTTACAGGTATAAAATAAGTGGTACACATAGTTTGAAATGAGATGTATTTTAATAAAAATCTTAAAAAGATTTGTACACTTATGTGAGGAAAGAAATGAGAAAAATATACTAGAAACAACATCCCATGATAGATTTTTAAAGTAAGCTTTATAATACGATAGCTATGGAATAGGCAGTAGAGCATATAATCATCCCACATCCTTATTACCCATCTAGACCAAAAACAGGCTGACATGGAAAATGTGAGGATGGTTCCCAGGATGGCTGCCAAGATCAGTAGAGGTTAGAAGAGAAAGCCTGATCATGAAGATTATCTCCAAGGAAGACTAAAGAATTGCATCATATTTCTAAAGATGGAAAAGGATGAACAAAAGCATTGTCACTGTTCATTTAAGACAGCTGGGCAGAGCTCTAGAAACAGGAGGGGTGGAAATTTTTTAAAACAAAACAAAATTGTGAAAAAAAATAGTTGTAAATAGACGAATTCTGCTAAAGAAAGAACAAAGAAAAGGCACGTTGTAGGCAACATTCTGAGGACACTCCTCTTTGACTAAATAAGTAATCAAGTTATTTAAACAGGATAATCACTGCCAAAAGAGGAGTTCCAATAACCATCAGTCCAATTTAGAGAACATGTTCAACTAACCAAACTGTGCACTGGACTTCCCCCACAGAAATAGTACCAATAGGATACAAAGAGATATACACAGGAAGAGATTTATTATAGCAATTAACTGGGATGATTAAGAAAGTCTAGAAGTCCCAAGATCTGCCATCTCTGTGTTGGAGAAGAAAGAAGTCAGTATAATTCAGTCCAAGGCCAAAAAAGGAGGGCAGAAGGAGAGATGCTGGTGTAAGCCCCATAGTCAGAAAGCCTGAGAACCAGGAGCTCTAATGTCAGTGGGCAGCAGAAAGTAGAAATCTCAGCTCAAGAAGAGAGAGAGATCACCTTTCTGTCTCTCTCTGCCCTCAACAGAATGGGTCCCCACTATTAGTTCACGAGGGCAGATCTTTACTCAATCTACTGATTCAAATGTTAATAATCTCTTCCAAAAACACCCTACAGACATACCCAGAAATGTTTCACCAGGTATTTGGACATCCTTTAGCCAATCAGGCTGACACATAAAATTAACCATCACACTGTGTAAACACATCCTGACTTCAGATTTGTTTCCCTAGTACAAAAAGACATTAATAAATAATTGCTGAATAGTTCATCTGTGCTAGCTACCAAGACTGGTGCTGAAACAAAGAACTACAAAGGACAAGCTATAGTCCCCACACAGCTATATGATTCTGTGTAGAGGCCTCAGACTTTTCTTTCTTACAACATATAACTTACATGTAAAACAACTGTTCCATTGGTAACATTTCTTTGCAGTAAATGATTTCCATGAACATTCCCCTACTCCTCTCTCTGTCTCTCTCTCTCTCTCTCTCTCACACACACACACACACACAACACACACACGTAGAATTTTCTCTGTACCTCCAGGAAGGTGAGTTAGCTGGGTATATTCCACTTGCCCCTCTGGATCCATTCTCTACCTGCTCCATGGCCCAGAAGACTGGCTGGATTCTATCAAGGGATGGGCTGCATTAACAGGCTCCCCTCCTTGTGGCTTCTTACTGAATTCAGCCAATGAGGAGCACCTAGAAAAGATCAGAGGGAGAAAAGGGGGTCAGGATACTTACTATCTCCTTCCTTGTGGGATTGCTGCAGGCTGTCTGCATCCACCAAGCATCCCTAACCATCCTGCAGTTTCTAGCCTGAGTCCTGCATTGTCCCCTGTGGTATCCTCACACCTTAGTTAAAAGTCCTTCTACCAAACTCTTCTGAAATCGTCCGATATCAGTATGCCATCTCTGGATCTTCCAAGACCCTAACACACTGAGACTGAAGTGTCCGGGATCCAAGACCTCTAGGGAGAGCGGACGTGATGGAAACATACTTGGATACATTGCAGGGGCAGTGAAAGGATAGATGTAAAAATCTTGAAGCTGATTCTTTCCTGGGCCTGGTCTGGGGAATCATCAGGCAAAGAAACTCAATAAAGAGACTAGGGGTGGGGCAGCCCGGGTGGCTCAGTGGTTTAGCGCCGCCTTCAGCCCAGGGCGTGATCCTGGAGGCCCGGATCGAGTCCCACATCGGGCTCCCTGCATGGAGCCTGCTTCTCCCTCTGCCTCTGTCTCTCTCATGAATAAATAAATAATCTTAAAAAAAAGAAAGTAGAGCAAGATGCAGCACGGCATGAATATTGAAAAAAAAAAATGAGTGGGGGAGATGCCTAAGCAGGAAAGCCTGAGGGTAGTCATACAAGGTGAGTTTGCCTCTGCATGACAGGTGCAGAAAGGCAGGGCCGTACAAGAGGCCAGGAATTTTGCCAAGGGCAACCACACCATTAGAGGCTGTGGTGGGCAAAGAAGTCATCAGAGCACACCTCAAAACCACAGCGGGACAATGCACACCTCAGCGGAGACCAGCTCGGGAGAGCTGATGCACCAGGTGAGCCAGCCTACCTGCAAAAGACAGAGCCTACCAGGCCCCGAAGACCTGGTGAAGTGGGCTGCACAACAGCCAGAGCGAGCGGTCGGGGCCACAGCAGAAGGACTGCGGTCCGGATGCCCCTGCCCACGGCGCCAAGGACACAAAAGCTTCCTTCTGCCCCCAAATGACCCCCTTGGGAAGGAGGAGAGGGAGAAGAGAAGCCTTAAAAGAGAAAATTTTTTAGAGACTGAGAAATTACCAAAAAAAAAAAAAAAAAAAGACTAACAGACTGATAACGTAAGTTTAAAAAGCATGAGAATAGACCAACCCCCCTCAAACCTGAGAACAAACGGAGCGACCCCTCCCTCTCTCAGGGATCAGGTGCGAGGCCCGCGGCCCCTGGAGAGTAGCTCCCAGAAGGCCGAGCGCCGCCGCGGGCGGGGGGGGGGGGGTGCCCGCGCAACGCCAAGCGAGACGTCCCGAGGTAGTTCGTCCGCTCCGGGTAGCCGTAGGTGTCAGGTGACCTGGCCTGGCCAATCCGCTCGACTCTAGGGCCGACCTGCAAGAGCCCTGCTGGCTCGGGGGCCGCTGCGGGGCTCACGGGAGCTGGGGAAGGGGAAGTCGCCCGCCGTGCTTCTGGGCAGGAGCTACGCGGACCGCACGGGGAACCGCACAGAGCAGTTGAGAGCATGGCGGCTGCTCTTCCTGAAGCTGCCCACCACGTATGCCCCGAGCGCTTGGCCAGCCTCCTGTCCTCTCACAGCCACAGCCTGCACCTGGAGCTCGAGCTGGGCGTGGTGGCGGGCACGCGTGGCGGTGTGGCCGGCTGTGCCCTGGATGTGACCACCAGCGATGTGCGGGACGAGTGCAAGAAGGGGCTGCCCTGACTCGCCACCAGCTTCACAGCCTTCAGTCCCGTCAGCACGTTTGTGCCCAAGGAGAAGATCCCCGAGCCTCACAGCCTGAAGCTCTGGCCGAAGGTCAATGGCAAAGTCAGCCGGGAGGTGTGACATCCTCCATGATTCTTCCCATCCTCTGTATCATCGGCAACGTTTCCAAGATCATGCAAGAAGGAGGCACTATCTGGACCAGGATGCCAAAGGGAATGGGACCTTTTTTAAAAAATAAAGAATAAAGCGTGAAATTCAGGCTGACATACACAAGGTTGTTAATATGAGATTTAAGGTGGAAAGGCCAAAATACTGAGTCCATACAAAGCACTCTGAACTTTTTAAATTTTAGAAGAAAAGGGAACAAGACAGAAGGAAACAAAGGTTCCTTAAGGTCACAGTCCTTTCATAAGAACCCAATTTTTAACAGTGATTTAACTAGATTGCTATGTCTCAACTCAAGGAATCCAAGGAAAATGTGATCTAGAGGACACTGGACTAGAAATCGAAAGGAGAAACATGAAACAGTATCTTCTAGGAAGCAATAAGAATAAAGTACTTGTGATGCTTCTGAAGAGGAGAATTTATCAAACCAGATGTTCAGAAAACTTACTTTCCTGAAAGTGGACTGGATAAGACTTTTCCATGGATGATCATTCAGGGATTCGTAATTCAAGACTTAAAATCTAAAGGAAGCAGAAAAGCATGTTTCATGTCAACATTTTCCACATTTTCTTGGTCATGATAATCACCTGAGGATATTTGTAAATACACAAATTTCCCAGTTACTGGCCCATACCAAGCTCTTTTAATTAGTGGGATTAATTCATCTCTAGCTCTCTAAATGAGTCTTATGACAAAAATGTGATACATTACTCCACATAATCAATTAACCTAAAATTTACTTAAAAAATGAACAATGAAAGAAGACTTATTTACTTAGGGCATGTACCATGGCCCATAGATTCAGAGTTTGAGAGGGAATTTTGAAATTATTGTCATCCCAATAAATATGCTATCTTTTGGGGGAGGAGGAGGTACATGAGATATGATAGAACATAGAGCTACATTTCTGCTTCCCAACTTGTGACTGTTCAAACTGAACTTCTCCATGTGCATAGTGATTCAATTTGGGGTAGAATATGAAAGGCCTATAGGATATATTTGTCTACAGAAAGATTTGGAAGTCATTGGTATATATGTCATGCTGGAATAATGGATGTAGATAAAGTAGCAACAGCAGAAGGTGGAGAATAACATAGAAGGAAAAGTCAGAAACATGGGTAACATCCATATTTAAAGGAAAGAGAGGGAGAAATTACTAGAAGAAACAAAGGAACAAACAGATTGGAAAGTAATCCTGAGACTAGGATAACACAAAAACTGAGAGGAGGAAATCATTCTAAAAAGAACAATTAACACTGGCAAATTCTTTGGGGAAAACAGATAGGATACAGACAGAAAAGAGGCCATTAGAGTTTTTTCCCTAAAGGCAAAGGAAGGAAGGAAGGAAAAGGAAAGTGTCCTAAATCAACAAGTCTGTTGTTCTGTCAATGCCTTAAGACCTTGCACAATACTGGCTAAGGAGATAATTGTGTCTAAACATCCTAGGAACTTATTAAGAGTTTATATCTTCTATGTTACACATATTTGAATAGCATTAAATATATTTATTCAGCTATTTAAAAATGACAGCTATTAGTAAATTACATTAGTATTTTATGAGCATAAATATATCTGGGGTTTTTGTTTTGCTTTTTGAGAGAGAGAGACCATGCGAGCAGTGGGAGAGAGAGAATCCTAAGCAGGCTTCACACTCAGTACTCAATGCAATTGAGTCCAATGCAAGGCTCAATCTCACAACCCTAAGATCATGACTTGAGCGAAAATCAAGAGTCGGAATCTTAACCAACTGAGCCACCCAGGCGCCCCTCTATCTGGGTTCAAATGCATGGCTCTTCAGTGTTCATTTCTTCACTTTCATCAAAAAGTTACAAATAGGACTGTGCTCATTTCTATTACAGTGGATTGTATACCAGTCCATGCTCTCTAATATCTATTTGCCCTCAATAAATAAGACAGCAAGAAAGGAGAGAAGAAACTTAGGCGAGAAAAAAAAAAAACACTTTGGTAGACTGAGATTTTATATCAATTACTTGTTTTTAATATTGAAATTTCTTACTGTCAGCAAACTTTCATCAAAAATGTCAGAATTTTGGGGATCCCTGGGTGGCTCAGCAGTTTAGCGCCTGCCTTTGGCCCAGGGGCGTGATCCTGGAGTCCCAGGATCGAGTCCGGGATCGAGTCCCAGGATCGAGTCCCACATCAGGCTCCCTGCATGGAGCCTGCTTCTCCTCTGTGTCTCTACTTCTCTTTTTCTCTGTATCTCTCATGAATAATCAATCAATCAATCAGAATTTTATGGTTTATATGGCTTCAAGCCCAAAAGAAATTATACTTAACTTATACAAATGATTAAAGTCTGTGACAGATGACTACGGCTAAGTAGATCACAAAATGAGGTAGCAGTATTAATCATACAATAAATGGAATCATTTGGTCTCATTTATTTGACCTAGACCATGATCTAATTTTTCTTTGAACTTAAGGAGTTAATCGTTTGTGCAGAGAGATAGTGTGTTGGTAGGGATAGTCTAATGGGCATGCAGGGTATCTATTTCTGTAAATTTACTGTGTTTGATTAAGTCCTTTATGCACAACTGTTAGTAAATGGGATGCCTTGTCTATAAGACTTCTATTTTCTGGGGTTTGACCCCATTGTAAATTTTGCACATATGTTTCAATACTTAGCATGAACTATGCCAGCCTTCAAGTACTGTAATGGGAAGAAAGAGCCTCAGGTCATGACAGTGCGAATTTGCAGAAGAAACATAGCTTCCCCTGTGATTAGAAGACAATTTTAGTAATTGTTAGGGAATTTCACCCTTAACATCCAGGTTGAGGAAAGGGGTGCAAGATGCAAAGTTTAGATCTTAATTGGATGCAAAGTCCAGGTGTTCCCTTCAATAGGAGGTTCCTGCCCCTACCTTGAGAATAATGGCTGAGAGTGTTGTTCTGGGCACTCTGATGTTTTATGTAGAAGTGTTTTACATAGAAGCTTATCAGTCTATGCCTAGGATCTAGTGGAGTAGATCTGGGGTGTGCCAATCACAAAGCAGCCTTCTGAACCAAGGCACTCACACTCCAGCTTCCAGGAATATAGGCAACTAATAGCTCATAGCTAAAATCCTCTCCTGGAATCTGGGAGCCACCTAATCCAAGATTTTTCCTCTCCCCAGGGGCAGTGCAGTCTATATTCAATAACTGGTTAACTGGGATGGGAGTGGGGGAAGGGAATAAAAGGACCAGTCTGCTCCATGCCTTAATTAGGGATAATTCTAAAGAGCCATATAAACTCCAGATCTTCTCTATTGCAACTACAAGACAGTGTCCATCTCTCCTGCCTGATTCTATTCCTTTCAATGCTTTCAAATCCACTTCAGCAGTATAGGATTTGAGAGCATTCACCAGTAAAATTCCCACATGCAAATCTACATCTCAAAGTCGTTTCCAGGACTATTGACCTAAGGCAGAAGTCAGGAGTGGTCCTAGAAGGAGATTCTAAAATGGGACTTTGATGCTAAATCACCTGCTGATGGCTAGCAGTGAGGACTCCATCACTGGTGATATAGGTGGAGTGGTAACAACAGCTCCAGGCAAACTGTAGCAATGCAATTGTTAAGACTTTCACCTGGGGTGAACTGAATGGGAAGAGAAAACACTGGCTGCAGGCAACATTCAAGCATTTGAGAGATTTTGGGGAAGTAGTAATTATAGGGACTGTGGAAGGAATGGCTGTTGCTGAGGGCTATCAATTCACCTGAGAAAAACAATGAAAAACTAGAGATAATTAATCACCAATTTAAGGTAAAGTGTGAAAGCCAGAGGGATCCCTTGGCAGCACATAAAGAATCTCTGCTCTACTGTAGCTGAAAGGCAAAGAAAGCTAAGGGTTTTTTCCCCAGAACTGAATTATAAAGTTAACAGAACTCCAGAGAAGGCTAAATTCTAAAATGGGTAAGCTGACAATGCCAAGATCAGGACCTGGATTAGTAAACCTGGAATGGGAATATCTAGGTCTTTGCCCTCAAAAATCTTGAATACTCAGGTTCTCTTGACCCTTTGGGGCCCATCAGAAGTGATCCATTCCTCCTTGCTAAAAAGAAGCATTTTCCCCTCTTATTTGAAGTCAATGCAGAGACTTCTGCCTTTCAAGACAATACACGTCCCTCTCAAGGTCTACCCCAAATCCCCTATGGGCCTCCAATAAACTGAAGAAGAGGGGATCCCTGGGTGGCTCAGCGGTTTCACGGCTGCCTTTGGCCCAGGGCATGATCCTGGAGTCCCGGGATCGAGGCCCGCGTCGGGCTCCTGGCATGGGGCCTGCTTCTCCCTCTGCCTGTCTCTCTCTCGCTCTCTATGTCTATCATAAATAAATAAAAAATAAATCTTTAAAAAAATAAATAAATAAACTGAAGAAGAGGTCAAGAATCTATGAGAAATCACCGTGCAATGCCAAGGCAACATTATATAGTAATAATTGAACCAGTTCTTCACAGAAACCTACGCGCGTTTTCTCAGGTAATTATACACTGGAAAAAAAGATAATTCCTAGAAATGTCAAGGTCATATTTATTATTCAGGAATGCAAATTCATCCAATACTCCATGCCTGAGTGAGCTCACACAGTAATAAATTCACTAGATATAGTTAACACTGGGTGCAAAGGGATCCTCAAGCAACTCAGTAATCATTTCCTCTACCCTTCATTTTATATTAGAGTAGACATACTTGGTATTTAGGAAACACCCTACCCCTACTCCAGGTTGGTGATTTGGACTTTGGAAGTAAGAACCAATGGGAAAGACCAAGTGGATACCTCTGTCCAGATTTCACTATAGGTAGTTAGGCGGCTGCCTGTCCTAAGAAGGACGTGGTCCGGATTACCCATTTGATAAACCATCTAGACCAGCAAAAAGTGAAGAGAATCTAGAATGGGTAGAAGATGAGTAGAACAATAAGTATCAGTTGTAGTACCAAAACCAGCTGCAGGACTGGGGTTGTTTCTGATTACATATTTAAATGATAATATTTTGGGGCACCTGACTGGCTCAGCTGATAGAGCTGACAGTTTGAACTCTGATCTCAGAGTTGTGAGTTTGAGGTCTATGTCAAGTAAAGAGAATACTTTTTTAAAAATGACAATACCTTGGATATATTTCATTAAAGAAAGTATATCATTAAATTAAATTTAAAAATTTTAATATGGCTACTTGAAAATGTAAAACAGCATGTGACTCATATTTGTGGCTTGCATTATATTTCTGAAAAGTTTGCTTTATAATATCTGCAGGAAACAAAAACTGCATCAGGAAGCCATCAGTTGCTAAATACATATGATTTAACCAATGGAGTAAGAGTTAGTTAGGTAGCCATGGTGTTTGGGGAGAAAGCACAGTCTATTGAGAAACTGAAAAAGGAAAATATCCTTCCAGCTGACTCCTTTCTTCCTCTTTATAGGCATGGCATAAATGCCACCCATGAAGCTAGGATAGATACTGCAGAGATCTGATTATTTCATAATTTTAAAACATCATGGGAATCTTCCCTAAATGCTTTGTCTGAACTCAAAATCTATATCCATATCACTTCAACAAACAAATATCTCTGCAGCCATCTGACCTGTCTAGATTGTAGAGGATCCTACAGGTCTGCATGTATGGAGGAAATGCATCTTAAAATGAAAGCTCTAAATAAGATATAGTCATTGCATTTTAGAAACAAAGTTTAAAATAAGACAGTAACTACAATATTCATCATCCACCATAAAATTATCTGTTGTAATCTCCACTTCTGGATATGGATAGCTAAATAGCAATATATAAACAAACAACATCAAAGTGCCTTTTTGGCTAACTGCCACCCTGCCATTTCTGAACTATAGCCAATTATAATGACATCACTCTAGCTTCGTGTCCTTTACTGACCTTCCTACTTATGTTGCCAAAATGTATTAAATTTCTCCTCTACAATCTGTCTTTTCCCTTTGCCTTTGTTTCTTTAAATAATGACTTGACATCACTTGACCTCAACCTACAATTTTGGCTGATAATATCACTGAGCAATTCACTTACATAAATGGCCTTGCATAATCATCTGTTGTGTCACAGAAAAATTTGTGCAAGAAAAGATTGAATCTGTGTGACATAAACTGAAGAAAATTCTTTTAAATATTCTAAAAATCATACCTCCATTAGGCAGATGAAATGAGATCTATCAAGCTATAAAAATCTAGTTTCCATAGTACTAGAGTTTAAAAATATGTTTAGTAAATCTACCTGCACATGTCTATTTTAGCATTCTTTAAGTAAAAGTCATTCTGACCACTAAATTAAAAATGAGGGCAGCCTGGGTGGCTCAGTGGTTTAGCACCTGCTTTCGGCCCGGGGCGTGATCCTGGAGACCTGGGATAGAGTCCCATGTTGGGCTCCCTGCATGGAGCCTGCTTCTCCCTCTGCCTGTGCCTCTGCCTCTCTCTCCCTGTGTCTCTCATGAATAAATAAATAAAATCTTAAAAAAAAAAAGAACTTTAAAAAAATAAAATAAAAATGAAAGTGGTATCCCATTAGTTGAGGTCTTCAATCATGACTGAAGCGTTGAATGTATTTGAAAATCCACAAATACCAAGAAAGAAAACAATTGTTTATCTATCTGAAAGAAAATTAATCTCTTTGGAATGTTAAGACAAAGTTATTTTCTGAAAAATATATAGTCCAGTTAATAAAGAATATATATTAATGGGATAAATATGTTAAAAAGTATGTGCTCAGGGCTCCTGGGTGGCTCAGTGGGTAAAACGTCTACCTTTGGCTCAGGTCATGAGCTCAGGGTCCTAGGATAGAGCCCTGGGTTGGGCTCCCTACTCATCAGGCAGCCTTCTTCTCCCCACTCCTGGCTCTCTCTCACTATCCCTGTCTCTCTCTCTCTCCCTCAAATAAATAAATGGAATCTTTAAAAAAAAAAGTGGATGCTATTCTATATTACATTGACTCATTATCTATTAATTTACACATACTAATTAAGTTAAGGACCATTTTAATTGTTTAACCAGGAGGGTGTTTTTCTTTCATCTTAAAACAATTCTTCACTTGGACAGATATTTAAAAAGCTATGACTGACCCTGACTTTTCCTTTTGGTGCTCTCTGTGTTTAGCACAATGTCTGGCATATATTTTGTATCAATATGTGTACTTTGAATATTTTAATAATGTCAACTTTACAGAGTACTCACAGAGCATAGTGGTTAAAAGCAGGGACTGTACAATCAAATTACCTGGGCTTAAGTCCTGGCTCTGTCATTTATTGCATGTGTGACCTTGAACAAGTTATTTAATTTCTCCTCCAATTTTTGATCAGAAGTAACAGCCCTGGCCTCACAAGAGTGCATGAGGAATAAATCTATACATGTGCAACTTTAACAGTATCTGAAGCATAATTAAGAGCTCAATCACTTACAGCTTTTATTAAATAGTAGCACTTAAGCGTACTTCAGAATTCACAAGTTCTTTCACATATAACATTCAGAATCTCACCAAGTTTTGTGACATAGGTAAGATAAGTACCTACTATAAACCTGTTTACAGTTGAAGATAAGTACCTACTATAAGCCTGCTTACAGTTGAAGCAACAAAGTTGAAGCACTATGAAAAAAGAAAAAGCCAAAACTTGACTCCAAAGTGTCTGAATCTGAATTCCAAATCTTTTCCGCAATATAGAGATGGAAGGCATTGTTTTGATTCTCTCCCTGACAGTACCTGAGGAATATCGATACTGAATAATCACAGTAGAACTGTTGGGGTTCACTACTCTCAGTGACCGAATTGTAGTAGAAATATAAACATAATGAATGATCAGTTTCCTTTTTCAGTGATTTTCTCATGTGATCATGGGTAATTTGTAAGCACCAGTCTTGCTCAGCACTGTAACATGGGTTGACAAGAAATAGGATCTATAACATGCATACATAACATGGAGAGGTGTTGCAGAGAAGTGTCAGTCAAAAGAACATGCAGCATAGAAAAGAGAAATGCTGAGAAACATTGTAGTCTGTAATAGTTTACCGGAACCTGGCATATGCCTAGGGTTCCTTCCTAGGAAAGAAACATGTCATTTTGAATTAATGCACATAAAACTAGTGGGTCTTGTTTTCACCTTATGTGAAACTGAATTGTGGATCTCTAAACAATGTCCAGCTTTACATTATTATAATATACTTTCACACACCATGTGAGGAATGTAAATTAGTAAAAATCTTTTGAGGGAATTTGCAAAATGAAAGAAACACATACACATTGTCCCAGCAGTTTTGCTGGGTCTACTTCTTTTCATCTCCATTATTAGCACTGATCAAAGTTGCCATCATGTCTTGCCCAAACTATTCCAGTAACCTTCTCACTGAGCAGCCTACTTCCACTCTGGCACCACTACAATTCATTCTTCATACAGCAACTAGAGCAATCATTCTAAAACATACATCAGATTGTCCCTCTACTCTCCTTAAAATCCCCCAATGCCTTTTCATCACACTTGGGAAAAAGGCTAAATTCTTTCCGCAACTTACAAAGCGCTAGGGATTTGCCTATATTTCTGATCTCAATCATACCACTTTCTTGCACACCACACTTCAACCACTCTGGTCTTCTTTCTGTTCCTAAGACACAAGTTGTTTGCTGAAGTTGTTACATATGCCTCAAATATTCTTTCTCTGCTTATCCATTTAGATTTCAACTTAAATGTCACCTTCAAATCGGTATACCTGGCAACCCAGGCTATAGACTGCCTAATCAATCTCCAGGACATCACTGTTATTTTAATTCTCTACACAGCACTCTCATTATATGATGCTTTCTTATTTACTTATTCAACAATTTTTCAATGTATGCATGCATGTTGGTACATATTTAGCATTTATTTATTTGTTTCCCCTCCCTCTACTTATTCCAGAGAATTTAAGTTTATGAGAAAAGAGAGCTTGTCTATTCTATTCACCAGCTCCAATAACAATGCCTAGCATATAAAAGGCACTTAGTCAATGAATATTTAGTTCTGGTAATACAACCTATGAGGATTTTTCCATGCACTATATTTTCAAATAGAGACATAGAGTAAATTTCCAGTTTAATAAATTCACTCATTAAGTTTCTCCTAGTTCTGCTGTTTGAGGAATTAGGAACAAAATGGGTGTGAAATGAATATCAGATGACCTAAAAGAAAACTTGAGTTCACATCCAAGAACACAAAAGGTAAAAAAAAAAAAAAGTTAAGAAAAAGACATTTAATAAGAAAGAAAATTTAGGGGTCCTAGCTGGGTCAGTTGGTAGAGCATGTGACATTTGGTCTTGGAGTCATGAGTTCAAACCCCACATTGGTATAGAGAAGGAAAGAAAGGAAAGAAAGAAAAGAAAGAAAGAAAGAAAGAAAGAAAGAAAGAAAGAAAGAAAGAAAGAAAGAAAGAAAGAAAGCTTAAATATTGTATAGTTTTTGTCATTGCTATTTTAAGTTCATAGACACTTAAACCCATTTAAATGTAGATGGGAAGGATCAAGTAGAGACGGCAGGGTAAGCCAATTCCTTATTATAAATCTCCTTCTGTGTATATATTCTGTTTTTCTGGAGAACTCTGACTAATACAAAAAGCCAAGAAGGAATATGATTAGAAACCAAGAGGCGGAAGCCTGGACCTCAGCTAGGTAGAACAATTCATCTTCCATAGAGGAGACCATGAAGAGAGAATGAATACAGATTCATCAATGTATGGGTAAGTGCATAGATTCCATGATGAAAGGTGAGGAAATTCGTCTACTGGTTTCCATATACTCTATGAAGAAATGTAACAAAGTTGCATCCAGAAGTTTAAGGAGAGTAGAAAAGTTTTGAAATAATTTCTGTCTTGAGTGGAAGAAGTTGGCCGGTAAAATACAGCAGGCTTGCTGAGTAGTGTTAGAGTCCAAGCAAGGAACTAATGATTTTATGTGGGAAGCAATCTGCTGAATTCATAATATTCTTTATGCACTCATTTGCACTCATTTGCTCATGCACATGCTTCGGAGAAGCTGAAACTTGGATTGATGCAGAGTGGTGTTTTGTCAGAAAGACGTGATGACAAACAGAAGAACAAGGTAATTCTGCTATGTTTAGAGAGGTATTAAAATTGTATAGGTATGTCATTTGTGAAAAGTAATATAACATTCTATTTTTCTCTAACCAAACTTGATTCTACTACTCATCTCCATTTAGCCCAGGGGGAGGAAAAATATTTTAAACAATTATTAATACGTGGAATCTGAGCTAGGTAGGAAGAAAAGATTGGAAATGGGATAATGATGAGGAAAATGACATAAGACAACTGGATCTAAGTAATTCCCACCTATGGATGATTATGAGCTATAGATGTTCAGCCAGCCTGGTCTAGAATTGGCTCCAAAACTGGATAATACGGGGCACCTGGATGGCTCAGTGTGCTCTTGGCTCGGATCATGGTCCTGTGGTCCCAAGAGCATCTGCTTTTGGCTCAGGTCGTGGTCTCAGGGTCCTGGGATCGAGTCCCACATCAGGGTTCCCCACAGGAAGCCTGTTTCTCCCTCTGCCTGTGTCTCTCCCTCTCTCTTTCTGTGTCTCTCATGAATAAATAAAATCTTAAAAGAAAAAAAAAACTGGATAAGCTGGACCTGAAGGTGTTGGAACTCTCTTACTCTAGATGATCAACACTGGGAAAAAGCTGACAGTAAACTACTGCCAGATGCAAAGCTGACCAGAATATTAAGAAGCCCATGTCTTGGCAGTTTAACTACCCACAGCCTTTCCATCCATTTTTTTTTCCATCCCTGTTTTGTCATATGATTTTTATTTAGACGGAGAATGAAGACACTCCATCATTGTACTAGTTTTATTGGCTGCTTTAAAGGTAATGCCACTTCCGATTCTTGTTTAGAAGAAAAGTGAAATTATTTCTGACTGCATAAAAGCAAGGTGCTATTTAGCAGTCTAAACCCCTCTCCTATATTTAAAATCATTCTCTGTTTCTAACATTAGTTATACAACTATCTACCCTTTGCATTTTAAGTGAATTGGAGCCACAAAAGCTTACTCAGCTGGGTTGTTTCTTAATCCTATCAATTCAAGTCAGAATCATCCTTTTCCACCCACATACACTTAGCTTTCAAGTCTAAAATCCAAAGAAACATTTAAATTATTAAAGTCAATCTTGTGAGACAGGATTTGTCACAGTGTAGGCAAGCAATTTAAAGAAACTCTGACACAAATTTCAACTTACGCTGACCAGCCCAGGCTCATTCCCAAATCAAACCAGTGAACTAATATTTGTTTTGTTTTGAAGCTTTGTTTTCATGACCGAGTTTGGGCATTATTTTCATGTTTAATTATTTTATTATGAACTCTGTATTATAGAATTAATTTAAAAATAATAAAACAAATATCTAGCGAGTATCTACTAGGCTTAAAACACTATCCTATTGTGCCCCAGACTTAAAAAGCAGGAAGTCATAATTCTTGCGATATAGTATGAAAATTATTAATTGGGAAATCCCATGAAAATGGAGTCAAAAGGTTTCAGCAGGAGGAACTTTCATGCCTTACTATTCATGGTCATTTGCAGACCCAACAGGAAGAGACAGACTGGACCTTACACAGACTTGACTTTGCACAGATACTATTCTACTACTCCAGCTAAAGGAAAAGACTTCCTCTTCCCTCCACCCCAAAACAGCTCAGCCAATGAAAAGTCACCATACTTTGGACTCTCAGTTTACTCAAAGAACTTTTAGATCACAACAGCCTTCCCAACTTACCCTTTTTCTCTTTAAAAAAGTGTACCTCTTCTTTGTTCCTGGGCCTGCCCTCAGTTTTGCCATAGTTTGTTTGTCCCAGATTACAATTCTCTTTTATTCCTGAAGAAACCCACCTTTTGCTAGGAAAATCACCAACAGTTTTACTTTTAAGGTTAACAAGAGGTTTTAAATCCCCTGATATGGGTAAATTAAGGTGTACAAGTAACCTTAACATAACACCGAACTCAATTGTGGAAGGAATATGAGCAGTAAACTAAAACAATGATAGGCAGTATAGAGGGAAAAAAAAAGTGTTTTCCTCTACTCATCATTGTTCTTGGCTGAGACTTTTTGTAATAAAAGATTAACAAAGAAAAAAACAAACAGAAGTTTAATAACATGCATGCCTCCTGCATACATGGGAAACACTCAGGAAAACTGAGTAAAACTCAAAATAGCCTGAGGTGCCAGGGTAGCTCACTCAGTTGCTATAGACTCAATTTCAGCTCAGATCATGATCTCAGGGTTGTGAGACCGAGCCCTGAGTCAGGCTCCACACTGAGCATGGAGCCTTCTTAAGATTCTCTCTTTCTCAGGTGGCTCAGCGGTTTAGCGCCGCCTTTGGCCCAGGGCCTGATCCTGGAGACCGGAATCAAGTCCCACATGGGGCTCCCCGTGGGGAGCCTGCTTCTCCCTCTGCCTGTGTCTCTGTCTCTCTCATAAATAAATAAAATCTTTTTTTAAAAAAAAAAAGATTCTCTCTCTCTTTGCCGCTCCCCCCCCACCCAACTCACACATGCACTCTCAAAAACAAACAAACAAACAAAAACTCAAAATGGCCCAAGCCACCAGCCTTAATTAAATACCATCTTCAGCTGAAGACAAAAGAAAGCTGTTGGGGATTGAGGCGATAGAAGCCAGTTACATGAAGTTACCAGGAAAAGCACAGTAACAAAGGTAACAAGGATTAGGCTGTTCTGCAGATTTAAGCCAGTGCCTTCTCCACTGATAGTTTCTTATGATTTAATCATCCTTCTTTTGGTATTGAGCAGGACAGAGTCTTATAAATGGAGATTTCTCTTAAAAATGTAAATTCCTAGGGTAAATTCTAATTTTTTTTTTTTAGAATGTCTCCCATGTCTGCTTTTTCTCAAAAATAATCAATTCAAAATAATTCTTACATCAAAGAGCCATAGGTTGGAGTGGCACATTCTGCTACAATTCAGCAGAATTAAACAATGAGAAGGAAGAAGGAGCTGTCTGACTAGACAGAGATGAAGGACTTCAATGAAACTTCGTATTTTTCAGGCTGAGTCAATGGGAGAAAAGTAATAAAATTGGCAGAAATTGGAAATTTAGTAACAATGAGTTGTTTTGTAGAGAAAGGTGATAAAACTGGTTTGACAAATTTTTCGTTTACAAAAACTGTAGAACATGCAAATAATGATGTCTAGCAGGCAGCTGGAAATGTGTAGCTAGAGCTTTGTAGCAAAGGGCACAGGGCGGTGGAACTGGGAGTGATTTACATGAAACAATAAAAAGCTGCTATGATCTTGAATGGTGAGAATTAGATAAAAACAAATTGTGTATGGGGGATGATATGAAGAAAGAAATTTAGTAAGAAGAAGAAAAAGATACAGCAAAGGCAGACAGCAAAACGGTAAACACATAATTAGTATTCAGAAATAGCCAGAGAGCCAAGATAATACCAAAAAAATCAGAAGAGAAAAAGTTCTCATTATGAATAGTGTGATCAACTCTGTCAAATGCCACAGAGATTTTGGAAATAAATCATTTCCAAAATCACTCAGTATTGTTAATCTTGGGAATACAGAGCATGTTATGCCTAATAAGAGCCACCAGTATTAATCAATTTTCAAACTAATAATTATATCTTAATCCTCTCTTCAAATTTGAGAGGTAACATACTTATAAGAATGATGTCTTTGAACTTGTCTGAGTTGAGTTTCTCCTTTACAAGGAGTTGCAGGTATTTCCAGAGGTGTGCCTCCTTTTACCATCAGAATTACACACCGTTTCCTAGTCATCATTTCCAAACAGATGTCACTGGTCTCAGAATAAGCCTCCTTCTCTTTGTCCACTAGAGCTCTGCTCTGTTCATCTTTACTCACTTAATGCCCCAGAACTGGAGAAAGAGTTAAGAGCCAGAGTTGTGGGTCATAGCTGCTAATGTTCTGAGGAAGCATTTGCACTGAACATTCCAATCTACTAGAAAAGAAAATAAGATTCAAAGGGAATAAGTTTCAAAAGATCATGACGTTTGAAGAGATATAGGGAGAAGCATCCCTTATAGACAACCTCTCATTTAACTTATCCTGAAACTGACATTGTAAGTGGACAAGTTTGACTGAGATTATCTTGTCAATTTTTTTTATTTATGATAGTCACACACACACACACACACACACAGAGAGAGAGAGAGAGAGGCAGAGACACAGGCCGAGGGAGAAGCAGGCTCCATGCACCGGGAGCCCAACATGGGACTCGATCAGCGGTCTCCAGGATCGCGCCCTGGGCCAAAGGCAGGCGCCAAACCGCTGCGCCACCTAGGGATCCCCTATCTTGTCAATTTTTTAAAGATATACCAGGATGTTATTATTTCAGTCCCTGAATCACCTCTCTCAAAAGAGCATCAGAGATTTGGAAGATGGGGAGTAGTTATTCCCATGTGTTTTCCCTTTGCATTTCAAAGAGCTTTTCACTTGAGGTACACCAGGAAATCTCTGATGCCACTGTTTTCTACTGGTCTTCTTTCATTGATGGTGATAGTCAAAAAGAAACCTTACTATTATATACCCAGCCAGCTTTTATATATGCATTATATTTTCTTCTTTGAAAGTCCTTGACCATCTTTTCCCTTCTCAGGTGTTCGTTTTTTTTTTTTTTTCTAGAATCTAAGGATAGATGTTATTTAAATTGAGAAAATTCAAAGGTATATCTTAAAATATGAGTTAAATAACTAGAGCCTGGGAGAGAAGCCAAGGCAATCGGGGACATAGGAAGGCAGGACTCAAAAGGTGGCAGGCTGTTCAATAATGGAGAGAAGAGAGGTATTTCAGTTTTTTTTTTAACAATTAATGTAGTCAAAGGGGTTACTACTACCTGAATTTCCACCCTGAGCAAACTTTTCCTTTAAAAATGATTTCTCTTGTACTGGAGGGTATTATGCTGACTGAAATAAGTCAGAGAAAAACAATTATCACATGGTTTGACTCATATGTGGAATATAAGAAATAGTAAAAGGGATTATAAGGGAAAAGAGGGAAACTGAGTGGGGAAAAATTAGAGAGGAAGACAAACCATGAGAGATTCCTATCTCTGGGAAACAAAAAAAAAGTGGCAGAAGGGGAAGAAGGAGGGAAGATGGGGTAACTAGGTGGTGGGCACCAAGGACGGCACTTGATGGGATGAGCACTGGATGTTATACTATATGTTGGCAAATTGAATTTAAATAAAATATTTTTAAATGATTCTTGCATAGAATTGTTGAATCACTATATTGTACACCTGAAACTAATACAACACTGTATGTTAACCACACTGGAATTAAAATTAAAAATAAATAAATTAAATAAATAAAAAAATAATTATTTCTCTTAAATCCAAATTCTTTTTTGTTAAAAGACAAGAAAAGCTCTTCATATGCTCTTCTCTAGTTGTCAGGCTAAGCCTGTTAAAGATGGCATATCCATAGTCCATGGCTCAGCGCTGGCCAGTTAGAAACAGGAGACAGGAGCAAGTGTGAGGTGTTAGTTTCCATAGCTGATTACTTTGCCTTCCCAAATGCTTTTCCTTCCCCCACTGTTCACCCTGCAAATGCATCCACACGCAAAAAAGTCAGCCAAAATATCCTCAGAAGCTCTTGAGTTAAATAACTTGGAAATTTCTTATAAACATAAGTTGAAGGTACAGAGATATACAGATACAGTATAGAGTTGGTATGGAAATGAAGAATCATTTATTTTTGGTTTTGGTAAGCTTGGACATACATCCTGGATATTATAATTTCCAATAGTTTGGGCCATTTCTTATATGTTCACCACTTTTTTGTTTAGTCTCTGTGGTGTATACAAGAAACCTTACATAAAGCATAAAAGTACTTATGCTCTTACTTAAAACAAATATAAGAAATAAAAACAGGAGGAGTAGAGAAATCTGGTATCTAGTGGGTTAAGATACTTCCTTTGTGCTTTGTAAATTAATCAGGGAAGATAAATTGAAATAAAGTGCTTGGAGACTATCTTTCAGCTTTAAATAACTTATCCTCTCAAGTAAGTCATGCAAGGAGAATATATATTATTCCTGAAGTAAGTCAGTTTAGACAAAGTATATGTGTGGCCACCCCTCAGAACTTTGGAGACTGAGTGGCTGAGACAGCATTGTCACTTGGAAATACAATTTTAATACTTTACCATCCAAATTGTTTCCCTTCATCTGCTGTCTACAAGCTCAACCTAGTGGTTTTTAAAACCAAATACAATTAATTGCTTTTTATTAATAATATCCAGATCTAATTTTGTTTATTTTTTTCAAGGAAAGAACCTCAGCCTTGATTTATAAAATCACAAACATAAAGCTGGAAGTAATTCTTCTATTCCTAAAATAATTATCTTTGCACACCTGCTTGAGGCTCAGCCTTTTATGGACACCCTCCTTTCACAGATGAGAGAACTCAAACCCAAAGATTTAAAATGTCTCAATCAAGTTCACAAATCAGGACAAATTTGTTTGAAAAGACAGAGGTAGGGCAGCCCAGGTGGCTCAGCGGTTTAGCGCTGCCTTTGGCCTAGGGCAGGATCCTGGAGACCCAGGACCGAGTCCCACGTCGGGCTCCCTGCACGGAGCCTGCTTCTCCCTCTCCCTCTGCCTGTGTCTCTGCCCCTCTCTCTCTGAGTCTATGAATAAATAAATAAATAAAATCTTTTAAAAAAATCCAGTTATTAATAGAGTTGGTTTCCTTCTGCTGACCCTTTCAGGAAATATTAATCTAGAAGAAAAAATCTGCTATAGCAGTCATGCAGCGTATATCTTGATGCAATAGAGAAACTCATAAAGCAATCAGCTCACCCCAAGAATCAGTGCATTTAGAAAGATGCTTTAGATTCTTAAAACTCCAGGTATGGTCCTTGGATCAGCAGCACCTGGGGCTTGTTGGAAATGCAGGATCTCAGGCCTGAAGAGTACTGAAACACTTCTGCATTTTAACAATATTCCCAGGTAATGTGTATATGCACTGAAGTTTGAAAAGCACTATTTTAGATGATCTTGAAATAGCTTCTAATGTTAAAAATGTGTGAGTTAAAATGCGTATGTTTAAATGCTATCAAGAGTATCTTAGTATTCAAAGTAATTCTGTTGTGAATATTTTCATAAAGTGAAGAATCTCTTAAAATAAATTATCTCCAATTTATCTTAGGTGTCAATGGGGAATTCTCATACATGGATTTTATATTATATAAGATAGGGCCAATCTAGAAATCACAGAAGTAGAAGCATGAAGAAATAAAATGCTCTCAAAAGAAAATATTAGGGAAGCAATACATAAGTTGCTCTAATTTGAAAATGCACCTCTACAGTTCATTAGTTCAAGACTGATTTATACAGAATTTATTTTAATTCAGTCTGAAGTTGGGTGAAATTACTTTTGCACTATTTACAGTCAAGTAAGTCTCATAAGTCAATTCCAAAGAAATAATTTTCTTCTTAAAGAAAAATATTATTTTTCAAATTTACAAGTCCCTATTTTCATACAAGCAATTGCTATATAAGCAAGGGCAAGTATTGTTTGTACACTCTACTAATTACTAAATGATTCTTAGCTAGTAATTAAAGTAACTTTAAAAAGGCAACATTTGGTTTATTTGGTTTGCCTGGATGTGCACATAAAAACAATAAAAATTTTAAAGCCTGTAAACTATCCATGAATTTAAACAAATCCAAATTAGACACCATTGCTGAATTTTAATTGATTACTCACTTAATATCTGAATCTTTTCTTCTCCAAAGATCCTTCCAAAGTGCTTAAGAACAATGTTACCATTCCTATTTTATGAGCTTCTAAATACTTAAATGAAATAGTATGATATTTCTTTCAAAACTAAATTAATCTCCTGCATGGAAGTAAGACCAGTGTCATAACCCATAGTTTCAACATTTTATGTTGTAAAGCAAAAATCTTCAGAGTTTTAAACATACAATTTATTACTTATAAGTACACATTGCCCTGTAGGTGTTTTTCAACAATAACCCCATTTTTAGTGGCTGTTTGCTCTCTTCAATGATGGGCTTTGGTGAATACTTTGAGGAATTTGCATTAAAAAATTATTGCTCATACAGTAAATAATAAAAGAATTTTATAGAATTATTTATGCAATAATAAATAATGACTGCACTAGTTTTTATAATATGATAACAGATTCTTTCTGAGTGTCAGAAAAATGCTGTGTTACATGCTTGCAACTTCCACTTATCTATTTCCATTACCTTCCTTTAAAACGACATTAATTTACAAAATGCATGTATTTTTATGATTACTACTGCTGGATCACCAGAAAACCTGCATTTTGCCGATTTCTATTGGCCTGTGTCATTTTATCATTTTAAAAATCTATAACCACCCTAGCAAATATAATTTCACCTGACTTTTCATACTGCCTCTGAACTTTAAAGTTTTCAGACAGTGTGACACATAACTTTAGTGAGGCATACAACATATGCTTTTATTGCATTTAAGCCTTCAGAATTTTTACATTTATTTCATGTATTTAAACTCTTTCACTAAATAGAGACCTAAAGTCATTCAGAACAAACATTCTGGCCATTTTTCTTCCATCTATAACTAATAAAGAGTATATAATATCACTTATTTAGTGGCCTTATTTAAAATCAACTTTCTAAGTTCCTGAAAGTTATGACCAGAATTACACACTAAAAAGAGTTTAAAAATGAATTGCTCACTTCTATAAATATACTGTTTATAATAATCTAAATGAAAATAAAGCAAAATATTTTCTGACCTTTTCTGGAGTATAAGCAGTGTTAAGGAGTGAGTTAAGAAGAAAGTTCAAAGTAAACAGCACTTATACGTGGTTTAATAGTTGTCTCTTAGGACACTACTTTATGATGATTCTACGGAAAATAAATTTTCTTCTGACTGCTTGCACTGGGTAAATATTACCTCAGATAAATACCATATTTTGCCTAAATAAGTCTGTATAAACATAAGACTGTTTTATGTTGGTTTCCTTAGTTTTTCTGCATGAATTCAAAATTCAAACCATGATTCCCCCTAAAACACTCTATAAAACAGTATTCATGACTTCATACAGTGAGTATGATATTTTCCTTTATAAATGCCACGTAAAATCTGTGGTAAATTCTTAAATAGAAAAATTGTGAAAATCCCAACATAACCACAGATTGCCCTCCATCCCCTGTCCAATAAATTCTAACTTTAGGTTTTTACTATCTGACAGAAATCCTTTACAGTCTTGAGGAAAAAAAAAAAGCAGCCTTTTGTTTCTTATGTGTTTGTGTGACTTTCTCTTTCCCAGTTGAGAGTGAATTGAGGATAAACATTATAAGTCATATCTACATAGGGAAAATTTGAAGAGTATATTTTCTTCAGAAGTAATACTCAGAAAACTTAAAAGGGAATTTTATCATTTGGGAAGAAAAAAAACAAAAAAATATTTTTTAAGTATACATGCAGTTGCCAAAAATATACTAGAACCTAAAACAATTAATCTTCTACTAAAAAAAAATGAGGTCTATTTTAAATTGACTTTGAATAATATAGTCATAAAGGAGAGTTTACTAAACCTACCAGGTTAAAGCTTGACTTAATGTATGCTTTTATGTTAGAATGTAAGTTTAAGTTTTTTCAGTCAATTACTAATATTAGCAGTTACTACCAAATGTGAGAATTTATTTAAATGAGCTATAAAAATCTCCCATTTAATTTCATATGAAAGTCTAGAAATAGCAAATAGTCATGCTTGGGAGTTTTTAATAAAAAGAAAATCCTGTTGTCCTATATTACATAATTGACAGCATGTCATGGAAAACTTTCTGCCTAGAAAATACAGGAAACAAATAGCTAATATTGTGTTGTCTATTCTAAGTAAATTCAGGCAATTGCTCTTTTGACTAAATGACTTACTGAAATACATTCAGCTGAGAGGGACCAGTATATTGCATATAAAATGAAATTTTGGTTTCTTCTTTATTAACTAAAGTGAATTATCTTATTGGCACCCCATGATATCATTTCTCCTCATGTAGTAGGCTTCTAGATTTTTCCATTCCATGTACTCAGTACTCTCTTTCCCATTGTCTTATTTTTGCAATTATTTTGGACAAAGATTTTTAGAGCTAGAAATATTTTATGCACATGCAGTATTTCCTCTCCAAGTTTTTGAGAGATTGGGTCTGTGGTTTTTGAGCTCCCAAAATGAGAGCTGGAAAAATTAATACAAATTAAATCAATGTCCTGTTCAGTAGACTATTAGAAGCTCCTTCTTACTGTTGTGTCTTAGATAAAACATCCCATGCTCCAGACTGTGAGGACAGAAAATACAGGAAAGTAAAATATTGTGTTCAATAGTGAAAGAGAAGATTTGTCACCTGTCAGATAGTTCTCCATTGACCGAAGAAAATTAGAAACCCTATCTTCTCTTCTTTAACTGGAAGATGGTCACAACAAAGGATTTTTGAGCTAGGCATAAAATAGAGATAAACTGATGAGCATTTCAAGGCTTCTCAGAGACATTAAATGGCCTCCTACCAAAAATCAGATGGAAGAAACACACTGATATGCTTCATGTACTTTTGAAATACTGGGGCATCTTAGTGAGGAACTAGCAATGTTGTTCTTTGAGAGCACAGTAAAAGCCATACATTCAACCATTCCAGACACACCTCAGGAAAGAGGAAAAAGAAGTATACAAAATGCATAGCCAATTAAAGCTATCATTTCCCTTCTTTTACTTATATCACATGATCCCAATGTTAAAAATTAATTACAAAAGCAATATTTACAGCTAAAAATGAATATGGATTGTATTTTGACTCACGGTTTCAGTGTTTTCAGACCTCACTATCTCTCAGATTCACTCTTTAATTTGCAATTGAGTTGTGTTTATCTGGCTTTTCAAATGCAATTTATTCTTTCTTTATTTGCACATTAATTATTAAAAACTGAGAGAAAATCAACACATATGAAGATACAATGCTTTTCTCTGCTCCTAATGATTAAAATGTTAATAAAGTGGACAAGACACATTTTCAAGAATATGAGACAATAAACATGAGGAAAGAAGGTAAAAAAAAAAAAAAAGTGATGTGACCTGTCAATGTCAAATACTGAGCACTCATTACCAAAACTAAAGATTATTCACTGCAGGTGTAGTACAGCACATACCTCAGATAAACGCCAATTACCCCCTCACCCTGAGTCAGCCTAAGGACAGATTGGAAACTGCTTTGTGGATACTTCTCTTAGAAAATGGTTTCCCTGAATCAGCTAATAGGAATCATGATCTAGTTATAAAGTATGTTCTCAAAAATTATCCACAATACTTGCTCGTTAAAAAAGTGAGGGTTTTTTGACAACATGAATCCTATGGGTTTAGCCAGCAACCATAAAGATATTGCAGTATGCCTAATACCTAAAATTGTAATCTACCTATCATTTAGTAGCTTCATTAAATAATTTTCTATATAGGTAATCATATGTTCCTTTTCTTTTCCAATGTAGGTAAACTTGAATTCAAAGAATTGGAATAAGTAGGTCTGTGGAGGGGAAATCTAAATTATAAGTCATTCTTTACTGATTCCATGAATCACCCTTGCCAAAGCCCATCTTCCCACTACAGCACATGAGAAAATTATTTGTAATTTTCAGGCATTAGTGATTTTATATAGCATATACTCTCCTTGGGTGTTTGCATTTTAAAAGAAGGATTGTGTCTTAGAACACAATAAGAAAACTATTTGCTTCTCCTGAGAAACTGGTAGAGTTTCTCCATGGATAATGAAAATTATTTGCTTCAAATACCAAGATATATAGGGCGAAATTTACAGACCACCTTTATTAACTTTTGCAGATCCTAGGTCTATGTATTTCCCATTCTTGATCTTGTATTACAATTGATATTTTCTCTGGTCCTGAATTTTTATAAGCTGCCTTGCTCTCTAGGGAATAAAGCTACGTGTGCAATACCAGCATTACTTGTGTCTTCCAGGATTGGTCCCCACCATCACCCAAGCCCACAAGCCCACATACTGTGTGAAAGTGTCCTTGTTTCCGCTCTCCATTTTCCATACTTAAGCTTCCATATATGTAATATTGTTCATCTCCTACTTAAAGAAAAATTAATTGAGAATGACTCCTAAAATTGTGAAGGAAGATCGATCTGTTCTTTACCTCTATCCTCCTCAGAGTCTTCCCGGTATTAGGCTTCCAAGACCCCTGCCATACAGACCTTGAACCTCTACTCAGCCTCTACCCTCCATCAGCTCAATTGATTCCATTTTACCCAACTTTTCCATTCCTGCTCCAAAACTTGTTTGAAGTTGTTCATTTCAATAATGTTGCAGCAAAGCCTGAATGAAGTGGCTTTATGTGCTGGTCTCTCAGTATGACCTTGACATTGAACCAAGCCAGATTCCTCCTCAAATGCAGATGGCTAATGTTTTCTAATTTACATGTGTTTTGCACCCTTATCTCATTCATTCAAGCAAAAATATAGATGTGTATGTATGTATGTATATACTATATTGACTCTAATACACGCACATGTTTCCCAAAAAGCATTATGTATAGATTCCACATCAGTCGTGTTTATTTCTCGGAAAGCATGCTGAGGGGACATTCTAGGCTCATTTCTTGTCAAATAGAAATATGGTAATTTAATTTTTTTATATTAAATGTAGGGCATTAATTGGTCTAAATATTCCTGGCAGAGTTTCTGCACCTCTAATTAAATTCCAAATGGGCCTCACTTCCCAGAAAACACACGTATTAATGCCCTAAATCTAAATTAAACCAGATGAAATGCTGCATCTTAACAAGTCAAGCACCACTGACATGCCTTCCTAAATTTTGAGCCAATCCACCCTCAGGCTGCACAGCGCTTTCCATTCAAAAGCAGTTGCTGCTATTCTACATGCTGAAGATTTTCATTTTGCCCTTTGTATCATTTTAACAAGTAATTAGTGTATTCGGATACCTTTCTGCATGATCTTAATTTTCTCTCATTAGCTTTTGGCTCTGTGGTATTCAAAGTTCATTCCTCTTTGTTTTTAGAAAGTATTTTTAAACAACTTGAAGTTAAACTCAGGCATAAAGAGTTCTATTTGTTTTATATTTGTTACATAGAAGAATAATTTCCCTAAGCTTCTATGTTGGGAAACATACTACTCCTCTCTACCTCTACATGTATTCAAAATGGCTCAATAAATCTTATTCCTTTACTTAAAGTTTTAGGAAATAGTAATTAATCACCATGATTTAGCAGTTAATAATTATGATGGAGACAATTATTTCAATAAATCAACACAAAAGATCTCACAAATGAAAGGGATTTCTGAGTTAACATTGTAAAAACTTTATAGAGCTGAATTGTTTCCTGATTATTCTATTAATTATTTAAACAATGTATCTCAGCTTAAGTACAGATGTCATTTTACATGAGCCCAACTCATTAACTTAATAACCAGATGAGAAAGCAGAAGAATGACAAAACATGTCATGTTCCCCAATAATCAAATGAAATTTTTTAGAAACTCCTCTATATCCATAAAAATTTACTTACTTGATTATGCATTCTGCCATTATTTTGAAAATTCATCAAAACAAAAGGAGACCTACCATAGTCAAAAAGACTTTTTTTCCAAAAAGATTTTTTAAATACTACAAAATTAGGTCTGTGTATAGAAGGCAATATTTTATAATGACATAAACTATGGAGCTTTAACCGTAGCTTTTATCTATAAAGAAATATCATTTTGGTGCAAAGCTTTCAGTTCAGTCCATAAAAACTACCTATAACAGAGCAGTCAGTTATCAACTGATTCCCAGCCGATTAACTGAATATAAAGTACTTTTTGCCTATACAAATGAACCTTGCCAACAACTTAAGATTAATTGCTATAGTACGTGAAATTTTCTTTAAGGTTACATTCTAAAATTATTATTAAAATGATCCTTCATCACAATGATCAGTCAATCTAACCTAAATTATGAAACTAAATGATAGAAGTAGATAAGCTGCTGAAGCTAACAATAACAGTGATTTGGAGATGAGAAAGTACAAATTGCCTTTTTAACTGAAACCACTGTAAGATAATGAAAACAGCTCCAAAGCATACTGTGAACTGAATTATATGACCAAAAAGAGTTCTTTGCATACATAAAAGTCCTTCCAGATTAAGGTGTATACGTAGAACCTTCTATGTAGAGCCCATAATTGGTTTATAGGAAAAATTGGCATATTCTCCTCACCAAACTACAGAGTCTACCATTAAATTAACACCTATATGAGAGGCTTTTAACAAGATAGCTAAATTTCTGATTTAAGACTTGGAAAAAAAATTAAGTTCAGTTCCACAAATAAAAGGAATCATTTTTGCTATCTACCCAAAAAAAGATTTTGCTGTGCTTCCGAATCTGTGCCACTTCCTGCCTAAAATACTTATTTAGAACTGCTCTTTTGTGTTATTTTTTTTTTCAAATTTCACTAGATGATCTCAGAAACCAATAGGGATTTAAATTTTCATGAATAATGAGGGAGTCGGATTGATATGGTATTAAAGCAAAAATAACTTACATTTATAACACTAGTTATAAATAATAATAGGACATTAAAGAGTTTTATTAGAAGAAAAATTGCCTGAAAAACTCCCTCCTGTCAGGTTAACATTCTTGAATTTCTCAGACAAATCAAATTATTCTACAAAATCAAAGCCAATATCCAAGACTGTTTATAAAAATCACCAATTCAAAATGCAACTATTTGTCCTTCTCATTTAAAATTTAAAAATGGTCTCTTGCTCTCTTTGTGTTTTAGTTGAATTTGTGCATAGTACATTGTTGTTTCAGCTCAAAAACCTCCTGTGTGGCAGAGGGCTTGGCAGCCCTGAGAAAGGCAGTGAACACTGTTGAATTCAGTGCAGTGCATTTGCTAACAGGAGAGCATGAATAATATTTGGAGATCTAGCACACCTTAGTGGAAACAATTATAACTACAACTGCTTTGAAGACATTTACATTTTAAATTCCATTGTTTTAGTTTAATTCCATTTTACCTAAATAGAGGGGCTGTGTTTGGACATTTTTTCTTAAACTGATATGTTTCTTCCCCAAATTCCCCACAGATTAAAAGATAATTTTGATAATAAACTTCTAAAAACGGGGCACCTGGGTGGCTCTGTTTGTTAAACATCTTGCTTTCCGCTCAGGTCATGATCCTGGGGTCTGGTGCCCCGCTTAGCAGGGGTCTGCTTCTCCCTCTTCCTCTTCTCTCTATCTCTCTCTCGAGTAAACAAAGTCTTAAAAAAAAAAAACTTCTAAAAGTAAAAATCATGATTTCTTTTCAGAATATCCATAAGTAGGGGGCACCTGGGTGGCTCTTTGGTTGAGCATCTGCCTTTGGCTCAGGTCATGATCCTGGGGTCCTGGAATCAAGTCCCACATCAGTCTCCCCACAGGGAACCGGCTTCTCCCTCTTACTATGTCTCTGCCTCTCTTTGTGTCTCTCATGAATAACTAAATAAAACTTAAAAAAAAAGAATATACATAAGTATCTGTATACCTCCTTAAACATACAGTTTAGGGGCAATGCCATCATGGTTAAATGCAAAGTGTTGGATTTTTCTTGCTAAATGATTGCTGTGATTCTGATTTGCATAAGCTTGTCAGGTCAGCTCTGGGGATACTTCAAAGAGTTGGTTTCAAATAAGTTGTACATGGTCTACTCTTAATGGCTGACTCCCCTTCACTTCCTACAACTAAAATGTCATCAAGAAAGAGTAAAAAAAATCATAAATATCCATTCTAGATAATTTCAAAAGCTTTCAATTTTATATTCTGTTCCATCATCCTGCAGATTAGAGTTGAGACAGGTGAAGCATTCAAATATAAATAGAAAACATTCATTCCAAAACATGAAGAAAATTAGCCCCATTCACGTATAGCTCCATTTACACATGTATTTCTAAAAACCAGGATATAATATTTATGGAGTCTTAGGTAAAATACACTTGCTTATTATCCAGGCATCTCAACTATTTGCTACATGACTGAAAACTAGCAAGAAAGCAAATATGCTCATCAATAAATATTTCAGACCAAGCGACTCCCAAAATGGCAGAACAAGCAAATGTTCTCCCCCCAAAAACAGTGATACAACTAAAGAAAATTATAAAAACAAACAAACCAAAACAAAACAAAACAACTATTTTAAGACTCTGGAAATTAGCCAAAGGCATTCAACACATTGAGATGCATTTATTCAAGAAAAACCTCCAGAAAGAACAGTGGGTGTCTATGTCACTTTTGTCTAGGCTGCTCTCTTCCTCAATGTCCTCCAGCTTAGTTGTCATGGTAGATATACAAGGGCATGCAAGCTGCGAGAAACAGCTGCTTTGTTGTTGGAGGGGCTTCACTTGGTTTGGAGTAGAGCACTGAGCAATTCCATGCCTGTGGGAATTGTCCAAAATAGTAGCCATCTCTGTAGCAAACAGGAAGGATAGTGACAAGGCTGTTCTGAGATTATAGTCCTGGTCAGAGCAGGCAACGGAATGGCAAACTAGCTAAAACAATTAATAATAATTATTTTTATTATAATTATAATAATAATAATAATAGTAACAAGAAGATTGGGGAATGAGACGACCATAGTCTCACAGTCTCATTCAGGTGAGGTTGACAAATTCTCACAAATCTCTGGAAATTTGGAAGCCTATACAGGCTGCACACCTATAGGTGAGACCAGAAAGGGCCCAAACTCTCCACTCATTCCTGGCTGAACATGAGGTCTTGTGTATGCACCCAAGAGAACTGAGAGGACCTGGAAGAAAGCAAAAGCTGACACAGACTTGTAAACTGCCTGAATTCTTCTATGTTTCCAAATACACAGATCAATGTGAAAAAAGTAGGGGTCTTACTGAGTCAAGGTGTTTTAGAACAATTTCTAAACAATAACTGGCTGACCACTAAGCTGTGTTGTCACAGGGCAACTAGGGAGGAGGCCAGGATTAAGAATATGAACAAGAAAAAAAAAAAAGAACATGACAAGAATTTTTTTAATTGTGCATACTGTAGAAAAAAACAGATGCCAGGGCACCTGGGTGGTTCAGTCAATTAAGCAGTTGCCTTTGGCTCAAGTCATGATCTCAGGGTCCTGGGATCAGGCCCCAAGTCAGGCTCCCTGTTCAGCAGGGAGTCTGCTTCTCCCTCTGATCTTCTCCATCACAACTTGTGCTCTCACTCACACTTTTTCTCTTTCAAATAAATAAATAAAATCCTAAAAAGAAAGGAAGAAAAAACAGATTTCATATATTTAGTTCAGATAAGTTGCTAAACACACACACATACACACGCACACACCACTACCACCAACAACAACAATCCACAGGGGAAAACATCAGAATTCAGAGATGCTATATTATCTAAAATAATCATTTAAATATCGATAACAACAAAACATCAAGATATGTAAAGAAATTGGAAAAAGTGACCCATATAAAGGGAAGGAGGGAAGCAATCAGTAGAAAATATCTCTCAGGGTACCCAGATGTTAAACTTAACAGACAAAGAATTCAAATCAACCATTATAAATATGTTCAAAGAACAAAAAAAAAAAACATGTTACTATAGGAAAATATGATAATTATGAAATAGACTCTATCCAAAATACAGTCTCAGAGCACCTGGGTGGCTCAGTGGATTAAGCATCTGACTCTTAATTTTAGCTCAGATCATGATCTCAGGGTCATGAGATCAAGCCCTGTGTGGGGCTCCATGCCCAGCGTGGAGCCTACTTAAGATTCTCTCTCTCCCTCTCCTTCTGTCCCTCCCCACCCTTGCACATGCATGGGAATATGCATTCTCTTTTTATCCAAAAAAAAAAAAAGCAGTCTTAACTTAAAAACTGCAATTATAAAAACAAACCACATAGAAATTGTGGAGTTGAAAAGTATATTAGCTAATGTGAGAAATTCACTAAACTGATTCAACAGCAGATTTGAGGTGACAGCAAAAATAATTAGAAAACTTTTTTTTTTATAAATTAATTTTTATTGGTGTTCAATTTACCAACATACAGAATAACACCCAGTGCTTATCCCGTCAAGTGTCCCCCTCCGTGCCCGTCACCCATTCACCCCCACCCCCCGCCCTCCTCCCCTTCCACCACCCCTAGTTCATTTCCCAGAGTTAGAAGTCTTTATGTTCTGTGTCCCTTTCTGATATCTCCCACACATTTCTTCTCCCTTCCCTTATATTCCCCTTCACTATTATTCATATTCCCCAAATGAGTGAGAACATACACTGTTTGTCCTTCTCCGATTGACTTACTTCACTCAGCATAATACCCTCCAGTTCCATCCACGTTGAAGCAAATGGTGGGTATTTGTTGTTTCTAATGGCTGAGTAATATTCCATTGTATACATAAACCACATCTTCTTTGGAAATAGATTAATACAAATGATTTAATCCAAAGAACTGAGGGTAAAAAAAGATAAAGAAAATGAACAGACCTTCAGAGACCTGTGGGACATCATCAAGAATATAAACATATGCCTGGTTAGAATCCTGGAAGGAGAGGAGAGAAAGGGTCAGAAAAATATTTGAAGAAATAATAGCCAAAAAATTCATGATTTTAATGAAAAATATTAGTATACAGATAAAAGTTCAGTGCACCTCAAGTAAAATAAATACAAAGTGATCCATAGTTAGGCATATCACAGTCAAACTGTTGAATGCCAAAAGACAAAAAGGAAGTTTTGAAATCAGCAAGGAAAATTCAACTAGTCATATACAAAGGAAAAAACAAAATTTACAGCTGACTTCTAATAAGAAATAGAAAAAGCCAAAAGACAGTGGGATATTATATTTAAAGTACTGAAAGAAAGAAAAAAAAAACTAACAAAGATGGAACCTATATCTGAAAAAACAAACCCTTCAAAAATAAAGTTAATCAAATAAAGACATTCCCAGAGTGGAAAAAAAAATTAAGCCAGTGTGCTACTAGCAGACCTGACACATAACAAATAAGAAAGTCCTTCAAGCTGAAATATAATATTATTCAGTAACCTGAATCCATACAAAAATCAAAGAGTACCCAGAAAGATAAATGTGTGGAAATTAAAAGAATGTATAAATACACTTTCTTCATTTCTTCTCTCAAACGATCTTTAAAAAACAAGATTGCATAAAACAATCTTCATAAAACTGCCTTTCTTAGAATTCTGGGAAGATTACAGAGTAGGAAACCCCAGGAATCTATTCTTGCCACCTACACAACACCAGCAGAGTCTAGGCAAAATCTGTCTCATGTAACTATTTTGGAGCTCTGGAGAGTACTGAAGACTTTTAACTTCCAGGGCAAGGCTTGGAGGGTAAATCATAGTGAATTTCAGTCAATTTCAGCTCTTAGCACAATAGCAGCTATCCATCTTTCACCCATCAGCCACCTGGCAGTTTGGAGCAGCTTGCAAGCTGCTTGAGAGAACTGAGATGGGCAATAAGGATTTTGTCCTGAAAATATCAGGAATTGGTGCTTCGATTATTGGTTGCTGCTTCTAATCATAAGAGTGCAGACCTAGAGTTGGGCAGCCATTGTTGCACCCTCTATCTACCACTGCAAGTCCCTCATCCTCCTGCTGAAACAATTTCCAAAAGAAAATGACAGAAGTGGGTCCCTCTTTTCAATAACTACTTTAAATATAAATGGATATTTATAAATTATATATATATAAATTATTTATATATTTATAAATATAAATATAAATGGATTAAACTCTCCAGTCAAAAGAAAGAAATCAGAAAAAGAGATTAAAAACACAGGATCCAACTACATGCTGCCCAAAAGACACTCATTTAGATAAAAAGGTAAAAACAGATTAAAATCAAAAGGATGGAAGGGGTGCCTGGGTGGCTCAGTTGGTTGGGCATCTGCATTCAGCTCAGGTCATGATCCCAGAGTCCTGGGATCAAGCCCTGCAACCGGATTCCTACTCCATGGGGGGCTTACTTCTCCCTCTCCCTCTGCCTGCCACTCCCCTTGCTTGTATGGGAAAAGACATTCCATGCAAATAGTAACCAAAAGAGAGCAGTGATGGCAGATAAATATCAGACAAAATTGACTTTAAATAAAAAAAGTTTACAAAAAGCAAAGGAGCATAGTACATATTAATAAAAGAATCAATACAGCAAGATACAACAATTATAAACATTTACACATATAATAACAGACTATCAAAATATATGAATCAAGCATTGGTAGAAATTAAGAAATAGTTCTACAATGACAGTCGGAGACTTTGGTACCCCACTCCTGATAATGGATAGAACAATCAGACAAAAGATAAGTAAGGAATGGAGGACTTGAAGAATACAATAAACCAACCAGATCTGAGAGACATGAGCAACATGTCTACCCAACAACAGAAAACACATTCTTCTCAAGTACTCATGGCACATTCTTTAGGATAGGACATATGTTGAGTCATAAATTAAGTGGCTTAGTGGGTTGCATGTCTGCCTTCAGCTCAGATCATGATCTCAGGGTCCTGGGATTGAGCCCCACATCAAGCTTCCTGTTCAGCGGGGAGTCTGCTTCTCCCTCTCCCTTTGCCCTCCCCCTCTCCCACTCATGCGCATTGCGGGCTCTCTCTCTCTTAAATAAATAGATAAAATCTTTTTTAAAAAAAGATTTTAAAAGATAGTTATCACACAAAGTATCTTCTCTGACCACAAGAGATGAAGTTAAAATACAGAATAAACCTTACATTTATGAAAAAAAAAAAAAAAAAAAAAACCTTACATTTATGGTCAATTGATTTTTTTACAAAGATTCCATGGCAACTCCATGGGTTAACAACAGTCTTTTCAAGAAATGATGCTGGAAAAATTGAATATTCATATGCAAAAAGATGAATTTAGATTCTTACCTCATACGGTATTTCTAAAATAGAATACAGACGTAAATGTTAGAGTGAAAGCCATAAAACTTCTAGAAAAAAAGTATATGAGAATATCTTTGTGATCTTGGTTCAGGCAAAAGTTCTTAGACATAATTCCAAAAGCACAATCTACATAAGAGGAAAAAAATAACAATTGGACTACATCCAAGTTAAAAATTTTGCACTTCAAAGTCACCATTTTAAAAAACAATGAAAAGACAAGTCACAGACGGAGATATTTGCAAATCATATATCTGATACAGGAACATATCCAAAACATACAAAGGATAGATACAAAGTAAGAAGATAAAAAAAATTTTCTGATGGGCAAAGAATTTGAACAAACACTAAATCAAAGAAGATATATGAATAACAAATAGGCAGATGAAAAGATGCTCAATGTTATTCGTTATTAGGGAAGTATAAATTAAAAGCAAAACAAAATACTACTTCACACCCACTAGAATTTCTATGATAAAAAAGACAGGCTATAATAACAAATATTGGTAAGGATATAGAGATATCAGAAAACTCATTTATTGTTGGTAGAAATATAAAATGGTACAGCCACTTTGAGAAGATTTTGGCAATTTCTTTAAAAGTTTAAATATAAACTTATTATACGATCCAGCAATTTTACTTTTAGGAGATTACTCAAGAAAGAGGAAATACAGTCAGTCAAACAAAGATTTGTATGTGAATGTTCACAGCAGCATTACTTGTAGTAGCCAAAAACTAGAAACAGTCTAAATGACCATTTACTGGTGACTAAATAAAATGGAACAAAGTATTAAATTATGCTATAACAAAAATAAGCCTCAAAAGTAGTATGCTAAATGAAAGACTAAAGACAAAAGACTAAAGGATACTGTGTGGTTCCATTTATGTAAAATGCCCAGAAAGGGGGCACCTGTGTGGCCCAGTCAGTTAAGCATTGGCCTTGACTTCAGCTGAGGTCATGATCTCAGGGTGGAGAGATGGAGCCCTGCAACAGATTCCACACTGGGCATGGAGCCTACTTAAGATTCTCTCGCTCCCTCTCCCTCTGCTCCTCCTCTCTCCTGCTTGTGCATGTGCATGTGTGCGCTCTCTCTTTCAATCTCATAAAATAAAATAATTAAAATAAAATAAAATAAAATAAAATAAAATAAAATAAAATAAAATAAAATAAAATAAAATACCCAGAAAAGACAAATCGATAGAATGGAAGCAGAACAGTGACTGCTTGGGGTTGACAATGAAAATGGAGCTTGCCTCCAAAGAAACACAAGGACTTTTCTGAGGTAAGTGAAATGATGTAAACCTGGATTGTGAATATTGTGGGAAATCTCTATAAATTTACTAAATATCATTAAAGTTTACATTTAAAATTGGTGAATTTTAAATTAAGTACATTTCAATAAAGTGAAAAAATACACCACTAGAAAATCCATATGCTAAACATAAATTTTATTCAAAGGAGAGCCACCATGGACTCTCGTGTAAAAAGTGACTTTTTTCCTCTAGAATTCTAACAAATCTTAATTCCCAGTCATTTCTTTCTTTAAAAGATTTTTTTTATTTCTTTATTTGAGAACGAGAGAGCATGAGAAAGAGAAAGAGAGGATGAGCAGTGGGAGGGATACAGATTCCAGGGAGTCTGCTTGGAGTCTGAATGGAGAGCTTGATGTGGAATTCGATCCCAGGACCCTGGAATCATGACCTGAGCTAAAAACAGACACTTAACCAACTGAGCCACCCAGGGATCCCTCAATATTACTTTAAATGTAGATGAACTAAATACCTCAATCAAAAAGACACAGCTATTTCTTGATTAAGAAAAAAACTGGATGATGTATAATATATGGGAATTCAGAGAACAAAAATGACAATTGATAAACAGAAGAGAAAATAAGGAACTTTGGGATGCCTGGGTGGCTCAGGGGTTGAATGACTGCCTTCGGCTCAGAGTGTGATCCTAGAGTCCTGGGATAGAGCCCAGCATGGGGGAGGGGTGGTTGTCCCTGCCTAGTGGGGAGCCTACTTTTCCCTCTCCCTCCTCCCTCTGCTTGTGCTCTTTCTGTCAAATAAATAAATAAAATCTTTTAAATAAATAAATAGATATGAAAAATAAAGGTGTGATCCTTTGTGGCTATTTAGTTCAGGTATAAACAATACTATCTTCTTCAATTTGTTTGTCCTTAGTGGTATCCTTGCATTTCAGAACAGCACAGTAATTGGATTTCATAACGAATAAATCCCCCAAATTTAACAATTTTTAAAACTCAAATAAGGGCAGTCCTGGTGGCACAGCGGTTTAGCCTGCAGCCTGGGGTGTGATCCTGGAGACCCGGGATCAAGTCCCATGTCGGGCTCCCTGCATGGAGCCTGCTTCTCCCTCTGCCTGTGTCTCTGCGCCTCTCTCTCTCTGTATCTCTCATGAATAAATAAATAAATTCTTTAAAAAACTCAAATAATTAATGTGCATTTCTATAACAATATTCTCACTTCTAAATTATTTTTTAAAGTGGACAGACAGGCAAAGAGATCAGCAGAGGCAAGGAGCTTTGACTTGGGTTTGGATCCAAGATTAAGTAAATTACCACCACTGTATCCAATATTCATATTGAAACTTTTTGCTTTGTTCTTTGTTGCTTTGCTTTGTTTTCCCTCAAGAGAGATACATTGTCAAATAATCCCATTAATGGTATCCACAGGTGCAGGCACCTGGGTGGCTCAGTCAGTTGAGTGTTGAACTCTTGGTTTCAGCTCAGGTAGTGATCGCACAGTCATGGGATCGAGCCCCACATCTGGCTCTGTGCTCAGCATGGAGTCTGCTTTGGAGTCTCTCTCCCGCTCATTCTCAAGTAAATAAATAGATAAAATATTTTTTTAAAAGATGGTGTCCAGAGGCTTCTACAATTGTAATTCACTGCAATACAACTTTAAAGGGTGAGAGGTATGTCATTTTGTTATAAGGTGAAAGAAAGAAGACTGTGAAAGGGAATTAAGAAGGCAATGGAAGACCACAGAGAGACTCTCAGGCAGATTAATTGCGAAAATGTTTATGAAAGTTGTGGATACAATAATAAATTTCCTTACAATGATCCAGAATGACAGATCTTCTAGAAAACTTTCACAGACTCCAGAAATATGCACACTTCAGTTTAAAGATTACTGTATTTGACGACTCTACCCATGAAGCCTAGTGTTTTATTTTACCAGCTATATATATAGTTCACATTGGCAATTTTCCATTCTTACCCTAGAAATGAATCGCTGAGTGGTAGCAAATATTAAATTCATATTTAAAAATTCTTAATTGATGCCCAAAAAATTATTGGGGAACTGGTATGTAATACATTATAAAACCAGTAACTACTCAGTTTTTGCTTAAAAAGTTTTTGCTTAAAACTGAGTAGTTACTCAAGTTTCTCAATCTTGGCACTTGGAAGTTTTAGCCCAGAAAAATCTTTGTTGTGGGGCATTGACTTGTGCACTGTAGGATGTGTCGTAGCATCCCTGACCTCTACCCACTAGCGCCAGCCAGTAGCAACCCATTCACACTACCCGACCTCACCTTCCCCACAGTTGTGACAACCAAAATATCTCTAGGCAATGCCAAATGTCCCTGTCAGGCAAAATAACCTCCAGATGAGAACCACCGGACTAGACTCTCTTGTATAATCTTTTTCTTTTTTTTGAGAGAGAGAGAGAAGCGGGAGTGGTGGGGGAGGGGGAGCAGGGGCAGGATAGGGAGAGAGAGAGAATCTTTTTCTTTTTTAAGATTGTATTTATTCATGACAGACACAGAGAGAAGCAGGCCCCTCGAAGGGAGTCTTATGCAGGACTCAATCCCCGACCCTGGGATCACACCCCGAGCTGAAGGCAGACTCCCAATCACTGAGCCACCCAGGCATCCCAAAGAGAGAGAATCTTAAGTAGGGGTTTGATCTCATGACTGTGAGATAATGACCCTGAGATCATGAGCTGAGCTGAAATCAAGATTCAGATACTTAACCAACTGAATCACCCAGGTGCCCCTGCATAGTCCTTTCTGGAAGCACACAGAAAGTTGTTTTTTGTTTTTATTTGTAACCATAATCTAATTATGTTCCTTCTTTCCTTCTAAATTTTTTAATTTTTATTTATTTATGATAGTCACACACACACACACAGAGAGAGAGAGAGAGGCAGAGACACAGGCAGAGGGAGAAGCAGGCTCCATGCACCGGGAGCCCGATGTGGGATTCGATCCCGGGTCTCCAGGATCGCGTCCTGGGCCAAAGGCAGGCGCTAAACCACTGCGCTACCCAGGGATCCCCCCCCTTCTTTAATTCTAAATATTTAACTCTAACTTCTCTGAAATCTATGTAACTACTTAAACATTCTGTACCTCTGGATGAAATGTCTCTTCACTTCTGTGATTTGAATGAAAGTCCCAACTTCCCTAAGATCATTATTCTATAAGCCTCTTAAACTGAGGTTGGTTATTCAGTACTGAGAGGTGAAGCCAACCAGCTCTTCACTTTTCGCTCCTGTCTTTACACCATTCCTTTTCTATCTTCTGTTTTGTTTATAACAGAACAAAGACACTACTACCCTGAGGTTCATGCCATTTGGCCATTACATTGGTTATAGCCTGCCATTTGGCTAGAAGATCAATTCACCACCCTCTTTATTGTTATCTATGACCTCATACTCTCTTATCCTGCAGCACATGCATCCTAGGCTTTCTTTCCAGGCTGAGTCTTATCATCCATCCAATTCATCCTTCCCAATAAAGCCAAAATGTTCCATGCAAAAATAAAGGCCTCTGCAGTCCTCTGCTCAAAATGCATCAGCAACTCCTCATTGACCTTAAAACAATATTTAAATCTCTTCATGTGGTATTCAAATCCCTTCACAGTCTGGTCATTTAATTTCTTCTACCATTTTCTCATAACACACACACACACACACACACACACACCACACACACACTGCTCAACTCCAGTTATGCTGAAGTTCTTTCAGTTCCCTAAATGCACTGCATTCTTTCTTGCATCTAGACTATTACATGCAGCATTCCTGACATTTGAATATTTCTTTCTCCCTTTTGGCATCTAGCCAATGCCTATTCATCCTTTAGGTCTCAGCATTGAACTCACTCTTCTCCCCAGTTTCCCCCAATCATCCTGCCATCGCAAATTATGTATCTACCAAAGTACTTCCATATTCCCTAGCACTTCTCCACAAATGAGTAAGGGCTCATTTACTTCTCTACTAGCATTAAAATGTAAACTAAGAGGGGATCCCTGGGTGGCTCAGCGGTTTAGTGCCTGCCTTCAGGCTAGGGCGTGATCCTGGAGTCCCATATCAGGCTCCCTGCATGGAGCCTGCTTCTCCCTCTACCTGTGTCTCTGCGTCTCTCTCTCTCTCTCTCTCTTTGTGTCTCTCATACATAAATAAATTTATAAAATCTTTAAAAAAAAAAGTAAACTAAGATGGACTCTGTTCATCAATAAATTCCTAGGGTTTATTGAGAATCTATCCCATAGTCAAACCTAAATATTTATTTGTTGAATGAAAGGATATTATTGTTCTTCATCTGAATAATTTATGGCAAGCTCAAATTTAATTTGAATTCCTTTGAAGGCTATAAAATGTTTTAAATATACTTACTTTCCTATCTATTCTTTCATTCCCTTTTATTGTATGGAAACTTCAGAGAGCACTTTGTAGGCCATTACAATCCTATCCAGGAGTTTCTGATTATGATAGCATAATAGGCCTACGAAAACAAAACAAAAATCCTCCTTCTTCCACTTAGCTACCCCCACATTTTATCATGTGGTCAAAGCTAACTTGGGAAAAACATTTATTCCAACCCAAAGTGTAAAACCTTCTATAGAAAAGAAAAAGACAGAATCTAAAATTTCTGGACTTGCTTTTTCATAACCGAATCCCTGCTCTAAATTCCAATACGAAATATTTTAGATATACTTCTGTGCTACCTAAAACATGTTTGAGTTTTTCCCTTGTTATCTCTCAATTCTTAAAATGAAATTAGATAGATCTTTGTCTGTAAGCCATTGCAGTCCTCTTGTCCAATAACTAGTTGACTATTTCATTTGGGGCTAATTATTAAAACAAGATTAAATATGGAGCATCTCTAGCTATCCCACAGCTAGTTACAAGTTAGGAACTAGTCTATCTTTAAAATTTTTAAAGACATCCATGATACACATAAGTTCTAAGATCATTTGTAGAAGTTCTTTTATTTTATCAAAGTATAATTAACATACAGTATTATATTAGTTTTGGATGCACAATATAATGATCCACCATTCTATACATTACTTGATGTTCATCAAGATAGGTGTACTCTTGATCCCCTTTATTTGTTTCCCCACCCACCCACCACTCCTCTGGCAATTACTTGTTTGTTCTGTATATTTAAGAGACTGGTTTTGTTTGTTTCTTAAATTCCACATCCGAGTGAAATCATATGGTATTTGTCTTTCTTTGACTGATTTATTTTGCATAGGATTATACTCTCTAGCTCCATCCATGTTGTTGCAAATGACAAGATCTCATTCTTTCCTATGGCTAAGTAATATTCCATTGTATATATATGCCACTTCTTCTTTATTCATTCGATGGACATTTGGGTTGCTTCCATACCTTGGCTATTGTAAATAATGTTGCAATAAACATAGAGGTACTTATATCTTTTTCAAATTAGTGTTTTCATTTTTTGAGGGGTAAATACCCAGTAGTGGAATTACTGGATCAGATGGTGATTATATTTTTAGTTTTTTGGGGGGAACCTCCATACTGTTTGCTATAGTTTTTTGAGGAACCTCCATACTGTTTGCTATAGTGGCTGAATTAGTTTTGCATTCCCACCAATAGTGCATGGGGTTCCTTTTTCTCTACATCCTTGCCAACATTTGTTATTTCTTGCTTTTTTTTTTTTTTATTTGACCATTCTGACAGGTATAAGGCGATAGCTCATGGTGGTTTTGATTTGCATTTCCCTGATGATGAGCAACTTTTCATGTGTTTGTTGGCCATCTGAATGTCTTCTTTGGAAAAATGTCTATTCAGGTCTTCTGCCCATTTGTTAATCAGACTATTTGCTTTTTGGTGCCAAATTGTATAAGTTCTCTATATATATCGGATATTAACCTCTTATAAGATATATCATCTGCAAACAGCTTCTCCCATTCAGGTGGTTTTCTTTGCTGTGCAAGAGCTTTTTATTTTAGTAGAGTCCCAATAGTTTAATCTTACTTTTGTTTCCCTTGCTTAAGGAAACATGTAGAAAAATGGTTTTCATGGCCAATATCAAAGAATTTACTGCCCATGTTTTCTTGGAGGAGTTTTATGGTTTCAGGTCTCACATTTCAGTCTTTAATCCATTTTTAATTTATTTTCATCTATAATGTAAGAAAGTAGTCCGGTTTCATTATTTTGCATGTAGCTGTCAGTTTTCCCAATACCATTTGTTGAAAAGACTGTCTTTACACCATTGTATATTCTTACCTCCTTTGCCATAGGTTATTTGACCATATAATTGTGACTTTATTTCTAGGCTCCCTATTCTATTCACCTATGTGTCTATTTTTGTGCCAGTTTCATACTGCTTTGATTATTAAAGCTTTGTATTATATCTTGAAATATGGCACTATGATACTAGAAGTTCTTTTAAAGGCTATATTGTTTATTATGTATGATACCATATAGTCAAATTATTCCTGGTAGGTTGCCTATTGTATAAAAGTCTTCTTCAAATTATTTTTTTGAAAGATCTTTTTTTTTTTTTTAAGATTTTATTTGTTTATTCATGAGAGAGGCAGAGACACCGGCAGAGGGGGAAGCAGGCTCCATGCAGAGAGCCCGAAGTGGGACTCAATCCCGGGTGTCTAAGATCAGGCCCTGGGCTGAAGGTGGCACTAAACCGCTGAGCCACCCGGGCTCCCTGGCTTCTTCAAATTAAACTAGCAAGCGGATAATTGATAAAAATTGCCTTGTTTAGAACACTGTCTCACAGGAAGCTTTAAAAAAGAGGAAAATGAAAATTCTTCTGAGTTTCTTTTTAAAAATTGTATTACTATAATCAGTTATAGTGGCTCTATGTAGTATAGACCTATCTATCTATCCCATTATAATCTTTTATTCTTTCCTTTAATTGAATGATGGACATATTCATCCTCTTGTTCTCTTTTTCCTTCAGTGGAAAAAGTAAATTGTTTTTACTGATGAAACAGGAAAAGCAGCAAAATCCCCAATATCTGCAATTTGTTGAAAGAACTCTCTCTTGCTCCATGATGTTCTGTCTCATTCAAGAACTCAAGAGTGTTGATATTTACATATTCCTCATTAAGCTAGTCAGTTTCAAATTGTAAATACAGGATATCTCAAACTGTCTATTTATAAAGTGAAGACACTTCAAATAGTTAATCCTGTTTTTTTTTTTCTAAATCTACACTTCATCCTATTTGCATGCTATTTTTTCTTCTGAATTTAGGGGAAGAAAAAATAGTTAATATATACACATATTTATATCAAAATTAAGGAAAAGTTGTCTTAATTACTACAATCTTTGTTTCTGAAACTGTTCATGTTGTCAAAGGTAGTATTCATAACTAATCACCTTCTTCTACTATCCATTTGATAGCCCCTTTGCCTTAAGTAAGCTCCTCAACTGGTCATGGTTCTTTGCCTTGAAAGAGTGACCCAAACCTCCAGCCCTAAGGAATCTGGATCATTTGAGGTTGTAGTTTCCTACTGACTTAAATCAGAGGATATGTGAGTGATAAGTGGCACCTCTGGGGATCTTCTGCATTCCAGAGACACTCATCCTTACCCCATTAGATAGAAGCAACCTAATTACCTCTTTTTTAGTCAGGATCAATCACCCTAGCCAGTAGAGTGATGCTTTTCTTTGTTTATTGATTTACTGACCTGAAGAGTAGTCGAGTGGTAGATTCAACTTCCAATTTAGCGGAACAGTTCCCATATTCTCTGGGGAAGGTGTTCTTCCCTTGGCAACTAAAACTTGTAGACCAGTAGAGCTTCAAATTGTAGGAAAGAGAAACAAAAAATCTTGCTAGTGCATCTCTATAGTTAAGAGTTTGAGGGTCTACTCCCATTTCTACCCTTGGATTCCCAGAACTCTGAATACTGGCTGTAGGAGAAACAACACCATATATTGGTCTGATTTAGAACATATACTGCATCCTAGAAAAAATCATCACAGACTTGCAAGGTATTGCCACCTGGCTACCATCATAACAGAGCTTAATAAAGCCATTGCACTTTCCTATGAGGCCAAGTGCTTCAGGATAAGAGGAATTTGGTAAGAATAGTAGTGAACTACATGAATATGAGCCCATCACTGAAATTCATTTGTTGTAAAATAAGTTTAAAATGGTTAATATATACACACAGCATATTCATATGAAAATTTAGAAAAAAATTTAAACTTAATTATTTCAACCTTAATTGTAATGGTCAGAAGCAATGTTATATGGAATGCCATGACATATTAACAAGATATTCAATAAGTTTATAGAAGGTAGTTTGGGCAAAAAGTATTGCAGGAAAAAGTTAAATTGATGTCCATTGTAAGGTCTATCCCAATACCTGTGACCAGGTAACATGTTGGTCTCTACTAATGGCAAGTTGGATGTTCAACGATGTCTGAAGCCAGATGGGCCTTAGTGAGTGGAAATCAATGTTGCTGAATCCACAAATAATCTCTACTCATGTCACCATAGTAACTTTGTCCATGAACTCATTGAATAAGAACAGGGGTGTTTGGTTTAAGAGACTGACTTCTGTCTAGAGAACAGGTCACTTTGTCCACCTACTATTGTGATTTTTCTCTGCAAAAGTTGCTCTTTGGTAATCATTCACATAGGACACAGATTTAAACATTCTATGCCCATTCTAAAAGATTGATTAATATACTTTTTACCCCAAATCTTTGTGTTACTGATTTTCCAGTCATGTACCTTCCAAGCCTCTAACCCCATCAAGCCAAATTATTAGCTTTCCATGAATATGGATCTGTACCTCCAATCATCTCTCTATCCACAATGAACAAGGTCCACTGAACTGCTTGAAGTTCTGCCAACTGGGAATATTTTCCCACTCTCTGACTTTCAGGGCCACCCCAAAGTGGGTTTTAGCGCTGTACCTATTCACATTTTGGTGATGTCATCATAACATGAAGAACTGTCTTCCTCAGTTAACTGGTCATGGGAAAGTTCCCATTAGATCATCAATACAGACTGAGAAGAAGGAGGCAATGCAGGAGGAGTTTGGGCCATAACCATCTGAGTCATTTGCATATGCAGTTTACCTTTGTCTTTACTACCCCTTAAGCCTAATCTCAATATATGCAACTTCTCTGGCAGTGATTATTACAAACTTAATCAGGTGCTAATTTTAGTTGCTGCTACTGTTCCAAATATGGTTTATTGCTGAAACAAATCAAGCCATATAATGGCATTCAGCATGCAGATGGAAAATTATTTCTCTACACCTCTTATTAAAGACCACAAGAACCAGATTGCTTTTAGCTGACAGAGTAGCAATGCACCTTCACTGTCTTTTTTCAGGGCTATTTCAGCTCTCCAGCCTTATGTCATAACCTAGTCTGCAGGGACTTGATCACCTCTCCATTCCACGGAGCATCATACTGAATTAATTCAGCGAGCTGGGGATCCCTGGGTGGCTCAGCGTTTGGGCGCCTGCCTTCGGCCTAGGGTGTGATCCTGGAGTCCTGGGATCAAGTCCCACATCAGGTTCCCTGCATGGAGCCTGCTTCTCCCTCTGCCTGTGTCTCTGTCTCTCTCTCTCTCTCTGTGTCTCTCATGAATAAATAAATAAAATCTTAAAAAAAAATTCAACGAGCTGAATAGTGAAATTTCTAGGGGTCCAACGTATGAGCTACCTCAAGATAGCTTTTCTTGCCTAAGGTCAAGTTTAAGGCATTTTTCCTCATCCATGAAGAAAGAGGTACAATGCCTAATAAGCCTCTTCAGAAGTAATATATACTGTATTCAGGTGGGTTATTCTGACCCATTTACTAAGTGACTTGAAAAGTTCTCAGTATTGAAAGATACCAAGAGAAAGAGAAAACCCTATAACAAGTCCAGACTTCTCTGCAAGTTGTTGTGCCACTTGGGCAAATCTAGGATATATGATGGTACTAGAAGTGTCAGCGATGATAAGGTTGCTATATGGGGACTAGGGCAAACCCCACAGGTAAATCATAGCACAGTGACCTTTAGGATTTTGGAGCAAAGCTATGCTATCCTCTGTACATAACTGTTTCATTTAGAAATGGGGATCACTGTATTGTACAATGATTAATATAACACTGTATGCTAACTATACTGGAATTAAAATTTAAAAACTTAATGAAGAAATAAGGGGCTCTTGGTTAGCTCACTTGGTGGAGCATGCAACTCTTGTTCTCAGAGTCACGAGTTCGAGACCTGCATTGGGCATACAGCCTACTTTAAAATAATAATAATAATAATAATAATAATAATAATAATAATAAGTTGGAGAGATTTTAACAAAGACCCAGATATCGTGCCCATTGTGTAAAATGTGGCAATGGTGGGCATGCATTTCCCTGGCTACAATCAGGTAGGCAGCATATGCATACTCCAGTATTTTCCTTATACCCATTATGCTTTATTTATTCATGCTTAATTTATTTACAGGATGAGTAGTATTCATAGTAATTTTGGAATAGGTATTTAGATCTCCACATATGTAGAGAAGGATCTACATTTATCTGGATCTTGAGTGGAAGGAAGGTTTCATATGACACCCAGGTTATAAACCAAGAAGAAACATTTATTTCAAAGAAAAAGTTGTCCTGTGACACCAAGGGAGGTCAGTGGGTTCTGTAAGAACCATAAGACAAGAGAGAAGTCAGGCAGCAAAGCCAACCCACCCTACTACAATATGACCTCATCTTTACTAATTACATCAGCAGCCCTATTACCAATAAAATTCACAATATGCACCTGAGATTAGGTATACATATCTTTTAGGAGGACACAATTCTACCTATAACAAATGGGTAAACCCCTGGCAAAAACAAACCTGCCTTGGCCTGGCTTTCCTAAAAACCAAAGCCTGGGACAAGATTTGTGAGCAGGTTGGATTAAGTATCAGAAGGGATGGCTTTGTTTTTTGTTTTGTTTTATTTTGTTTTTGTTTTTGTTTTTTCAGGAAGTGATTCCAGTGAGCAGGACTGAGGAAATGAGAAGTGAGGCAGGAAGGAGGAAGAGCCAATATAAGTGTACATTACTGAGATACACTGTGGACACAAGCAGCTTGATTCTGCTTGAACTTCCAGGAATGTGTACAGCATGCTTCCCAGGGTCATGTGCTAGAAAGACAAAAGCAGGCACATCTATGCATCATCTCGGATTACTCATAATTGGAAGGGATGTTAACTCCCAGAGATGTTGACTTCCTCACACTTAACAAGCCAATGTACATAAACAAAGTGAGCTCTCAAGGGCATCACTAGCATCAAAGGAGTTCCAGGGCAAAAAAGAAAGATCTGTCACTGTCAACCTGAAGTGAGTGAAAGCCTGCCCAGAACTCTCCACTCCAGCCACAGTTAAATCAGAGGTATGGCCAAGAGAACATGACTAGGCCATCAGATTCTCCCTCCAGGGGACATAGAATTGGAATTCTGAATCTGTAATCGGTTGGTGACACATGAACAGGCAGGAATTGTAAATGCCTACTAGAACCAAATTAAGAACATAATTTTGTCCTGAAGAAACATAGCAGACATATAGTAATATGAATATGAATAAAGCAGAGTAAAACAGACATACAGAAGATGCAAAGATCAGAGAGCATGTTTCCCCAGACAAGTGGAACTAGACAAGGGGTCTTCTTTGCAGCCTGACTTCTCTCCAGTTTCAAGATTCTCCTGATCTGCCTCTCTTGGTGTCCACAGATCAACTCTATATCCTCCCAATAAATGCGTCTTTTTGGTTTATAGCCCAGATGTCATATGAAGCTTTCCAGACACTCAAGATCTGGATAAACTCAGGTTCATCTCTATACATATGGAGATCCAAACACCTATTCCAAAATTACTGTGAATACTCAGATTACTATGAATATTATTCATCCTGTGAATAAATTAAGGATGAATAAATAAAGCATAATGGTATAAGTATGCATATGCTGCCTATCTGATTATAGCTAACGAAGTGCATGCCCATTATTGCCAGATTTTACAAGATGGGCAAGATATCTGGATCCTTATTAAAATCTCCCCAATTTTAAATGATGTCATATAACTAAAATATTTTCAAGAACTCTGCAGACTAATCACATTTGTATGCCAGATCTGGCTCCAGTTTCAACAACTGTCGCATTCCTGAAGACACGTCTGCCTCCAGCCTACTGTGCGTTCTTCAGAATGCTCTGACCTGACCATCTTGTTCCTCATGTGAAATTTACCCCTTTCACTGATTTCCACTGCACAATCTCAATAAGAATTACTCACAAAAGAATAAATATTGTATGACTCCACTTATTTGAGGTAATCAAATTTGCTCAAACAAAAAGAAATGGTGGTTGCCAGGGACTAGGGGGAAGAAGAGAATGAGGAGTTAATGTTTCATGGGTACAGACTTTCAATTTGGGATGATGAAAAACATCCTGAAGATGAATGTTGTGATGGGTGCTCAACAATGGGAATGTACTCAATGCCACTGAACTGTACACTTTAAAATGATAAATTTCATGCTTTGTATATTTTACTGCAGTTTTAAAAATTGTGATTTTAGTGGTCTTCATTAAAGGTTTTGGGAGGTTTGAAGGAGGATTCACATTATGCAAATATAGTCTTCACCCCCTCCCCTCTCTCCTCCCATTGCCCGGGGCATACCGAAATCCATCTCCTCTTTTACAAAGATCATTATTTTTCTAAATAAAGACACGTCTATGCAAAAATTATCCTGATGATTGCTTTTGAAAAACAAAATTGTCTTATTAAACGTAAGTGAGATCGATGGGCTTTCTAATTTGGGGGAACAAAAATTATCTCTGACTAAAGCACAAGTACTTACATACATATTTTCCAGAAAGGGTGAGATGATCTTTCTTAAGACAATCTTTAATCTACGCATGTGTAATATTATCCTAAGAAAGTTGTAGCATAATGAATAGGACCTATCACGCATTAGTATTTCCCTACCTCTGAACTTTGTTACAGTAGGGATAGAAAAGATGAGGTGTTGGAGAAATATTAAAATAGAACTTTCATCCTCTGGCTTCTAAATTAGCAGTAAATTAGAAAGCAATGGCTGGATATCTGAAAACAGCAGAGAGGAGAGTTGCCGCCTCTCTAATTTAATACCAAATTCCCAGGAGTAGTTTGCTGTCAGAATTTTATCATGTATTATGGGGACAAGTATTGGCAGGCTTCCATGAGATGCATATAAGCTTTTATCTCGTCCCTAGATCAGGTCATGTGACTGATAGCTAGATCCTTACACAGGCTTTTACCATCCTTTTAGTAATACACTTGGTGATTGAGCGGAGTCCCATAAATCTAGTCCACAGTTACGACTCTACTGGGGTTTATCCTGTTGATCCTCAACCATCTACCACACGTGCACATTAACATTTCATAAAAGCTCTACTTACAGGTCTCCTAAAAGCTTTCTCATACATAGACTAGAGTCTTCAAAGCTTTTTCTGTTTCTCAGTAACTGAAAATAGTTGTTATGCCTTAATAATAATGCAAAAACAGAACATGACTTCTATTCCACACTGAAATTCCACAATTTGTTACTCAGGCAGCAACAATATAGAGTTATTGGTAGGTGGCCCCGACTTACTATTCTTAATTCTTACCTAGTCCTACAGAATCAAAAATATCAGTAATTGAGGATTGGTCAAAAGTCAGCTAATCCAAGGATCACAAATCATTCATCTATAGGATGAATCTGGTTTGCAGAGATGTGTTGTTTAGCAACACAATCTTTTTAAAACTTTGGAATTATTTGTCACATTTTAAAAGGTGGAGACTGTACACCAATATGAAAAATCTGGCAACCTCGCCTGATGTTCTTATTTAGTAATGATGGACTGGAGCCTGGGAGCCGCTGATGTCTATGGACAGGACATGTGTCCTCCACGTTGTCATAGGTCTCACTGTGCTGTGCTAGCTGTCACCATATGCTTTATTCAGCCAAGTATGCTGCCTGGATTTTGTGCATTTGAAATTTTAACTTGCGTCACTTTAGAAATTATAAAATATGAGATCAGGCAGTGCTGAAATGACTCTCTCAAAAGTGAACAGGTAGCTGGTGCCAAATCCTGTGTCTACAGAAAATTCTTGTGAATGCCAGAAATTATTCCTCACGAAATGCTACAATGTTCTAAGGGGCACGGTTTGGGGAAATCTGCACTACACTATTTTTCTTCTTTTTTTTTTTCACTATTTCTTCTTTTAAAACTTAAAAAAATAGCAACTTTTCATCTCTTTCCTAACACAAGCTTTAATTTAAGCAACAAGTGATCAAAAAAATAGTCTATTAAAAATTAAAATTGTCTAATTCTTATTCAATATTATTTATATTGCAGCAGTCTTATAGGCTTTACTTATGGTCTCTAATTTCTTTTTTTTTTTTTTTTTGGTTTCAAATTTCTAAGTGACAAACTTGGCTAGAATTGTTTAGCCAAACTTAATGGTAAAAAAGAAAACACTGATGAACAGATGAAATGCACTATTTTTTTTAAGTAATGACGGTGTTTTTGTAATGTGAAATGTGTGTCTATTTGTTTCGCTGTGTCAGAAACAAGCTTACCACTCGGACAAAAGAAAGGGAAGGAGGGAGAAAACGTTGAGGATTGCAATATACCAAAATCCTCCATTTCCCCTGTAGATCTATTCCCTACCTCTCTCTGTACCCCAGGCTGCTGATCTATATCAAGATTTCCATGCCTTCTCTATTCTAGTTGGCTTCTACCAATGGAAATCCCTGGTAGAATAGTTTATGGAGGCAAGAGAGTAAAACCTAGTGTATTTATTCCTCAAAATGTCTCCTTGCAAGGTCTCTCTCAGCTGGCCATATCCTCCATCTGAAAGTCAATACCCCATTTGTCGTGATGCTCCATACAACTTTTTCCTTCCAAGTTCTAAAACCCATTCTCATGAGCACTGGGTGTGATTCTGTATGTTGGTAAATTGAACACCAATAAAAATTAATTTATTAAAAATAAATAAATAAATAAAATAAAATAAAACCCATTCTCTCTCCTTGTTGCTTTAGACCTAGGGGGTGATGCCATGTTGGTTGCAACTAAGCTCCAGGTCAATGAATCATTCTTCATGGTTTCCCTTCCTGCACCTTTGTAAATAAATCCTTGAATTTTCTGTTGAATGTACTGTTCTTATTGAGACCCAGACTGGTAAGGAGGCACATTTCATTTGTATAGTATTTTTTTAATTAAAATAAAGTAAAAGACTAGATGAATGTAAATAGTATGCACAACTACTAGAAGCCAAAAAGAACTTCAGTTCTAAGCAATTTATCAAAAGAGTTTTCTGAATAAGCAGTTTCCTCTTCCAGATGAATTATAGTAAGATCTATTAATATAATTTTTTCACCTCCACCAGACATATTTTTGCTATTTCATCATCTCTTTTAAAGATGTTTCCCCTTTATTAATTTAATACATATACTGTTCCATCTTTTCCAATCCATAAGCCCCATTTCCTAGAGACAATTATTCTACCCTTATATCATTTTTTATTTTACTCCCATCACTTTTAATAATATGCTCCTCATCCTATTTCCTGATTTATAAATTTTAGATATAATCTATTATAATAAATGAGGAATGAGCTGGCTTACCACCAACCCCTTCCAACTAGTTGTTATATTTTGTGTTTCTCATGTAGCTACACTGTGTCTTTAGTAAAATACTAATATCTCCATTCCTTATTTCACCAGCTGTGAACAGTACATTTTATAGCAATAAACCAAATGCATACTTTGGCCAAACACCAAGGCAAACCCAAACTTGCTGCATCCATAATTTTTCTCGAGTTTTTAAAATGATATTAATGACCATAGTTTTCATCTCAGCCTTACTCCATTCTTTTCAACTGCAACTTCTATTACCTGCACAATAACTTTTGCAATGTTAAGATTAATAGTATTTATATATGATTAATTCTTCTGTGCTTTATCTGTAGGTGGATATAAAAGATGAAAGTCAATAATAGTATTATGAATATAAATATGGATCAAGCAGAGTCGATTGATTATTGTATTAAGTTTTCAACAGGCTCTGTCTTCAATTTTTTAATTGTATCGAATTTTTCTTGCCTTTATCTCAGTACCAATGTGTATAAAATTATAAATGTTCTATTGAATCACCATTTGGACTGGCTGAACTCCAAGCCTGCTGCCTAACTGCAAGGCTGGGGTTTCCCTTCACTGCTCTTCTAGAGTCAAATTGGCTTCACTATCTCAAAGGATGCCAAGACATTTTTGTCTTAATTTTCTTCTTGTTTGGATATAGTCCAAACTCAAATAACTTTCCTTTTAGGTATAAGATATATTTTATGAATCTTGTGACATCATTCATTTGAACTTTAAAGCTATTTCTTCACTGTCTTCTAACACTCAACATTATTGATGGAAAATGTGATACCAGACTTGTCATTTTTCTGTATGTCATATTTTTTTCTCAAGAAAAATTTTAGAGTGTTCTCTTTATCCCAGTAATTTGAATTTTCACAATAATATGTCTAGGGATGTGTCTTCATTCATGTGCCAAGAACTCAATGCAATCTTTATTTTTTAAAAGTTTTAATTTAGGGATCCCTGGGTGGTGCAGCGGTTTGGCGCCTGCCTTTGGTCCAGGGCGCATCCTGGAGACCCGGGATCGAATCCCACGTCAGGCTCCTGGTGCATGGAGCCTGCTTCTCCCTCTGCCTATGTCTCTGCCTCTCTCTCTCTCTCTCTCTCTCTCTCTCTCTGTATGACTATCATAAATAATAAAAAAAATTAAAAAAAAAGTTTTAATTTAAATTCCAGTTAATTAACATAGAGTGTAATATTAGTTTCAGGTGTACAATATAGTAATTTTGACATTGCTATACATCACTAGTGCACTTCTTGATCCCCATCATTTATTTCACCCATTCCTCACCCACTTCCCCTCTAGTAACCATCAGTTTGTTCTCCATAGGTAAGAATGTGATCTTTGGTTTGCCTCTCTCTCTCTTTTTCCCTTTTTGTTCATTTGTTTTGTTTCTTCAATTCCATATTTGTCTTTCTCTGACTTACTTTGTTTAGCATAATATTCTCTACTTCCACTCATGTTGTTGCAATGGAAAGATACCATTTTTTATGATTAATACTCCATTGTATATACCATTGTGTGTACCACATCTTCCTTATCCATTCATCAGCCAATGGACACTTTGGCTGTTTCCATAATTTGGCTGCTATTATCGTAGATAATGTTGTTATAAACATCGAGGTGCACATATCCCTTTGAATTAACATTTTTGTATTCTTCAGGTAAATACATAGTAGTGCAATTGCTGGATTGCAGGGTAGTTCTATTTTTAACTTTTTGAGGAACCCTCACTGTTTTCCAGAGTGGCTTCAACAGTTTGCCCTGCCACCAACAGTGCAAGAGGGTTCTTTTTCTCCACATCTGCATGAATACCTGTTGTTTCTTGTGTTGTTGATTTACCCATTCTGATAAACGTGAGGTGATATCTCATTGTAGTTTGGACTTGCATTTCCCTGATGATTAGTGACGTTGAACATCTATCTTTTCATGTGTCTGCTGGCCACCTGCATGTCTCCTTTGAAAAACATATATTCATGTTTTCTGCCCATTTTTAATTGAATTATTCGTTTTTGGGGTGTTGAGTTTTATTAGCTTTTTAACTATTTTGGATATTTTATCAGATATGTCATTTGTAAGTATCTCTTCCCATCCTGCAGGTTGTCTTTTTGTTGTTGATTGTTTCCTTCATTGTGCAGGGGTGTTTCATTTTGATGCAGTCTCAACAATTTATTTTTGCTTTTGTTTCCCTTGCCTCAGGAGACACATCCAGAAAGAGGTTGTTATGGTTGGTGTCAAAGAAGTTATTGAGTTCTTTGCTAGCATTTTTATGGTTTCAGGTCTCACATTTAGGTCTTTAATCCATTTTGAATTTATTTTCATATATGGTATAAGAAAGTGATCCAGTTTCATTCTTTTGCATGTTGCTGTCCAGTTTTCCCAACATCATTTGTTGAAGAGACTTTTTCCCATTGGAGATTCTTTCCTGCTTTGTTGCAGATTAATTGATCATATAGTTGTTGGGTTCACTTCTTGGTTTTCTTTCCTATTCCATTGATTAAGTGTCTGTTTTTGAAGCAAAACCATACTGTTCTTGATCACTACAGCTTTGTAATATAATTTGAAGTCCGGAATTGTAATGCCTCCAGCTTGGTTTTTCTTTTGCAAGGTTACTTTGTCTAATTGGGGTCCTTTGTGGTTCCATATAAATTTTAGGATTGTTTGCTTTAGCTCTGTGAAAAATGCTGTTGGTATTTTGATAGGGATTGCATTACATGTGTAGATTGGTTTGGGTAGTACAGACATTTTAACAATATTTGTTCTTCCAATCCATGAGCTTGGAATGTCTTCACCTCATTTCTTTGTGTCATCTTCAATTTCTTTCATTAGTATTTTATAGTTTTCAGAGTACTATGTTGAGTAAAAGTGGTGAGAGTGGACATCCTTGTCTTGTTCCTGATCTTAGAAGAAAAACTCTCAGTTTTCTGCCTTTGGGTATGATATTAGCTGTAAGTTTTTATATATGGCCTTTATTATGTTGAGGTATGTTCCCTCTAAGCCTACTTTGCTGAGGGTTGTTATCATAAATAGATATACTTTATCAAATGCTTTTTTCTGCAACTATTGAAATGATGGGATCGTCTTTCCTCCTTTATCGTATATTAGTTGAGCATAAAGTTCAGGGTCCACTTCTGGGTTCTCTGTTCTGTTCCATTGATCTATATGTCTGTTTTTGTGCCAGTACCACACTGTCTTGATGAACACAGCTTTGTAGTACAACCTGAAATCTGGCATTGTGATGCCCCCAGATATGGTTTTCTTTTTTTAAAATTCCCCTGGCTGTTTGGGGTCTTTTCTGATTCCACACAAATCTTAAAATAATTTGTTCTAAGTCTCTGAAGAAAGTCCATGGTATTTTGATAGGGATTGCATTATACGTGTAAATTGCCCTGGGTAACATTGACATTTTCACAATATTAATTCTGCCAATCCATGAGCATGGAATATTTTTCCATCTCTTTGTGTCTTCCTCAATTTCTTTCAGAAGTGTTCTGTAGTTTTTAGGGTATATTTTGAGAACCATTTGAATGGTAAATGGTTCTCCAACCTTTTATTTTCAGGTTGTAGGTGTCCTTCTGTCTAAAATGAGTCTCTTGTAGACAGCAAATAGATGGGTCCTGTTTTTTTATCCAGTCTGAAACTCTGCGCCTTTTGATGGGGTCATTAAGCCCATTCACGTTCAGAGTTACTTGAACTTCTTCTTAAAGGGGAGTTTTAAGAGTCCCCCTTAAAATTTCTTGCAGAGCTGGTTTGGAGGTCACATATTCTTTCAGTTCCTGCCTGTCTTGGAAGCTCTTTATCTCTCCTTCCATTTTGAATGAGAGCCTTGCTGGATAAAGTATTCTTGGTTGCATGTTCTTCTCATTTAGGACCCTGAATATATCCTGCCAGCCCTTTCTGGCCTGCCAGGTCTCTGTGGAGAGGTCTGCTGTTACCCTAATATTCCTCCCCATGAAAGTCAGGGACTTCTTGTCTCTTGCTGCTTTAAGGATCTTCTCTTTATCTTTGGAATTTGCAAGCTTCACTATTAGATGTCGAGGTGTTGAACGGTTTTTATTGATTTTAGGGGGGGATCTCTCTATTTCCTGGATCTGAATGCCTGTTTCCCTTCCCAGATTGGGAAAGTTTTCAGCTAGGATTTGTTCAAATACATATTCTGGCCCTCTGTCCCTTTCGGCGCCCTCGGGAACCCCAATTAAACGTAGGTTTTTCTTCCTTAGAGTGTCATTTATTTGCCTTAATCTGTCTTCATGGTTCTTTAATTGTTTATCTCTTTTTTCCTCAGTTTCCCTCTTTGCCATTAACTTGTCTTCTATGTCACTCACTCGTTCTTCCACCTCGTTAACCCTCGTCGTTAGGACTTCTAGTTTGGATTGCATCTCATTCAATTGATTTTTAATTTCTGCCTGATTGGATCTAAATTCTGCAGTCATGAAGTCTCGTGAGGCCTTAATGCTTTTTTCTAGAGCCACCAGTAGCTGTAGAATAGTGCTTCTGAATTGGCTTTCTGACATTGAAGTGTAATCCAGATTTTGTAACTCTGTGGGAGAGAGGGCTGTTTCTGATTCTTTCTTTTGAAGTGAGGTTTTCCTTCTAGTCATTTTGCTCAGTGCAGAGTGGCCAAAAACAAGTTGTATTGGAACACGGGGGAGTATCACTGGTCCGTCCAGCTGGTCTTCTGGGGGAGGGGCCTGCTGTGCTGATTTTCAGGTGTTAGCACTTGGGGGAGCTGCTCTGCCCCTGCCTGCTGCAGGGCTCAGCGGGGGTTGTTTACCCCGTGGGACCCAGGAGGAACAGTCGCAGTTGCTATGGCAACTCTGGAAGCCTGGATTCAGCCTCCGCAGGAACTACGGGCTCGGGGCTCTCGGTTCTCCGTCCGCAGGGCCTGGAGGCTCCGGGGCGGGGCCGCTGATCTGCTCAGCTCGGGGCAGGAGCGTCCTCGCTGTCCTGGGCCCTCCCGGCCTCTGCCTGTCCCGGGGGAGGCCGGATCCTGGGCTGTGTCCCGGCGCCCTGTGCTCCGGGGCCTGCGCTGTTGGATTCGCGCTCCCGCCCCGCAGCCCCCTCCGCGGAGCCGCCGCCCGAGCCCCTCCGAGCTGCTCCGGTCGTCCCTCCGTGCGCGCTGCAGCCCTTAGGGAGCTCGGAGCACTCTCCATGTATTATTAATGTGAGTATCATGTTGATTGGTTTGAGAATACTGAACCACCCACCCTTGCAACCAAGGAATAAATCCCACTTGATCCTGGTGAGTAATCTTTTTTAATGCATTGTTGGATTTAGTTTGCTACTATTTTATTGAATATTTTTGCATCTATTCATCAGAGATATTCTCCTGTAGTTCTCTTTTTTTATAGTGTCTTTAATTGGTTTTGGTATCAGAGTAATGCTAGCCTTGCAGAATGAATTTAGAAGCTTTCCTTCCTCTTCTATTTTTTGGAATATTTGAGAATAGGTATTAACTCTTCTTTAAATGTTTGGTAGAATTCTCTTGTGAAGCCACTTGGTCCTGGACTTTTGTTTTGGGGAGTTTTTTTATTACTGATTTAATTTCTTTGCTGGTAATCTATCTGTTCAAGTTTTCTATTTCTTCCTGTTTCAGTTTTGATAATTTATGTTTCTAGGAATGTATCCATTTTTTTCTAGATTGTTCAATTTGTTGACATATAACTTTTTATAATATTCTTTTGTAATTTTATTTCTGTGGCATTGGTTATTTTTCCTCTCTTATTCATGATTTTATTTATTTGGTCCTTTCTTTTTTCTTGTTGATAAGTCTGGCTACAGGTTTATCGATTTTATTTATTATTTTTTTTCAAAGAACCAGCTCCTAGTTTCATTGATCCATTCTATTGTTTTTTAATCTTCTATATCATTTATTTCTGCTTTAATCTTTATTATTTCCTTGCTCCTGCTGGCTTTAGGCTTTGTTTGTTGTTCTTTTTCCAGCTTCTGTAGGTGTAAAGTTAGGTTGTTTATTTGAAATTTTTCTTGCTTCTTGAGATGGGCATGTACTGCTATATACTTCTCCCTTAAAACCACTTTTGCTGCATCCCAAAGGTTTTGGACCATTGTGTTTTCAGTATCATTTGTTTCCATGTATTTTTTATTTTTTCTTAAAATTCCTGGTTGAACTATTCATTGTTTAGCAGCATGTGGTTTAACCTCCATGTATTTGTTGTCTTTCCAGATTTTTTTATGTGGCTGACTTCTAGTTTCATAGCTCTGTGGTCAGAAAAGGTGCATGGTATGATTTCAATCTTTTGAATTTGTTGAGGCCTGTTTTATGAACTAATATGTGCTCTGTTCTGGAGAATATTCTGTGTGCACTTGGAAAGAATATATATTCAGCTGTTTTAGAATGGAATGTTTTTAATATTTCTGTAAAGCCCATCCAGACAGTGTGTCATTCGAAGTTTTGTTTCTTTGTTGATTTTCTATTTAGAAATGTCCATTGCTGTAAGTAGGATACTAAAGGTCCCTACTATTATTATGTTATAATCAATTAGTTTCTTTATGTTTTTTATTAATTATTTTTATTTGGGTTACAAATATCTGGGTATTCCTGTGTTGAGTGCATAAATATTTACAATTATTATATCTTCCTGTTGGACATCCCCTTCTACTATTATATAATGCCCTTCTTTGTCTCTTGATAGTCTTTGTTTTGAAGCCTAGTCCATCATATATAAGTATTGCTACTCCAGCTTTCTTTGGGCATTAATTTGTGTGATAAATGTTACTTTATCCCTTCACTTTCAGTCTGTAGGCTTCTGTAGGTCTAAAATGAGTTTTTTCTAGACAGCATATAGATTGGTCTTGCTTTTTTAATTCATTATGACACCCTATGTCTTTTGCTTAGAGCATTCAGTCCATTTATATTGAAAGTAATTGTTGGAAATATGTATTTGTTGCCATTTTATTACTTGTTTTGTGGTTGTTTCTGGAGATTTTTCTCTGATCCTTGGCTTTCTTTCATGTTTTCCTAATTTTCTTTAATGTTATATTTGGATTTCTTTGTCTTTATTCTTTGCCTATTTATTAGTGGGTTGTGATATATGGTTACCATTAGGTTTGTATATAACCTCTTCTGCAAATAGCGGTCTACATTAAATTGATGATCGTTCAAGTTTGAACCCATTCTTTTCTCTTCTCTCATTTTAGATGTATTTTATTATATTTTACATCCTTTTTTGTGTGTGAGTTCCTTGACTGATTTTACAGAAATATTCATTTTTATTGTTTTTGTGTTCCCTGCCTTTATACTGTCACTTTTGGTCTCTCCTTCCCACTAAAGAGTCCCCTGTAATATTTCTTGCAGGGCTGGTTTAGTGGTCATGAACTCCTTTATTTTTTGTTTCTCTGGGAAACTCGTTTTCTCTCCTTGTATTCCGAATGGTAGCCTTGCTGGAGAGAGTATTCTTGGCTGCAGATTTTTTCCTATTCAGCACTTTGAATAGACCATGTCACTCTCTTCTGACTTGCCAAGTTTTTGTTCAAAAATATCCTTCTAGCCTTATGAGCTTTCCCTTGTAAGTTAATCACTACTTTTGTCTTGCTGTTTTTAAGATTTTTTCTTTATCACAATATTTTGCAAATTTAATTACAATATGTCATGGAGTTGGCCTACTTTGCTGATTTTGATGGGAGTTCTCTATGCCTCCCATATCTGGTTATCTGTTTCCTTCCCCAGGATAGGGAAGTTTTCAGCTATTATTTCTTCAAATAACTTTTTTCCCCTTTTTCTTTCTTCTTATAGGACTCCTATAATGAAAATGTTGTAACTTTTGATGAACTCACTGAGCTCCCCAAGTTTAGTCTCATTTTGCATAATTCTTTTTTTTCTCCTTGTTCAGCTCCATTGGTTGCCATTACTTTGTCTTCTAAGTATTAATTCACTCTTCTATTTATTCCAGCATGCTGTTCATTGTATCAAGTGTATTTCTAATTTCATTTATTGCATTCTTCATCTCTGAGTGATTCCTTTTTGGCTCTTTTATCTCTGTGGGAAGGGTCTCACTGATATCTTCTATTCTTTTCTCAAGCGTAGTGACTATCTTTATGATCATTGCTTTAAATTCTCCAGCAGGAATGTAACTTATATCTGCTTCACTTAAATCTCTGGCTGTGGCCTTATCTTGTTCTTTCATTTGGGATAAATTACTCCATCTTGGCTTTGGCTTTTTGTCTAAGTCTATGCCTCCTTCTGTATGTTAGAAAAGCTAGTTATGTCTCCTGTTCCTGAAAGTAGTGGCCTTATGAAGAAGAGGTCATGAAGTGTCCAGGGCCTGGTGCTTCAAGGAGTGTCTCCTGTGTGTGCCACATGTGTTCTGGTTACTTATCCTTCAGGCCAGTCATCTGCAGAGGCTCTCCTTGCCTGCTGGAGGCATTTGGGTCTGTGCCCCAAATGTGGTGAGTTTTAACTAAGTGTGTTTTGGTCTGCTTGTGAAATGAGACCTGTTACCATCTCCACCAGAGTTGAGGCCCTGCAAAACTCTCCGGTTGGGAGACATGGTGTGAGCAAGTGTTGGTGAAGGCCTTCTGGGAGAGGAATCTACTGACTCTGGGACTGAGGCAAGTATGACTGAGAAAGGCAGTTGCACCAGAGCACAGGTGTGTGGGTTTGGCCTAAGTGAGTTAGGCAGCCAGTGTCCACACTGAATTGCCTCCCTCAGGTGACTCTGCGTTTATGCTGAGGGGTAGGGGAAGGAAATGGCAATGGCCAATTACTTTGTTCCCAGAGAGGCATTTCTGTGAACTCTGCCTCTCAGGAATGCACTTCAAGAAGAACAAATAATTTCCCCACTGTGTGCCCTAGGCTTTCTTCAGATCACTGTTTCCATGCTGTCTGCCCCTGGGGTTCTCTCCAGGGGCACACAGTACATGCCTGGTTCTATCCCAGCCAAATCCACTGACCTTTAAAATCCAGGCTTTAAGCACCACTGGTTGCAAGGACTCAAAAAATTCAGCCCTCTTGTTTTCCAAGCCAAGGTCTTTGGAGAAACCTCCTTGTGCACTACCCTGTGTATTCCTCTCTCTCTCATCCTTCTCTGTGACCATGGCTCCCTTTCCTCTGCAACACCCACAATCGGCTTCCCTTCTAAACCTCATCTCCACATATCCTGCCTTCTTCAACGTGGCCTCTTCTGTCCCTTTAGTTGTAGAGTTTGTTCTCTCAGTCTTCAGGTCAATTTCTGGGGTATTTAGGATGATTTTTTTAGTTATCTACTTGTTTTCCTTCCAAAATATCACATCAGTTCTCACTGTTTGCATATAATACTGTACATTATGATGACAGTATAAGATTTAAAGACAAATTTCATTCTAATTCAAAAACAAACTTTTAAGGTAGATATTATTCCCATACCATAAATTAGGAAACTGTCATTCAGAGAGATTCACTGACTTGTCTGTCACAATACATGGGGAAGGTGATATTCTACCAATGACTTCTGATTCCAAGAATCATGCTCATTTCACAGTACCATACTGCATGCATTAAAAATTATTGAGTAAGCTGAATTCCTATTTTCTGGTTGAAGGGAATATATAGTGATCTTATGTATCAGACTTCTTAGCATAGCCAAGAAAACCACCAGATATGCATATATAATCAACATAGTATACATCTACATCATCATTTTACAGAAATTTTTACAGAGCAAATTTTCCCTTTCACAAATATATTATAGTAGGTATGAGAAAGTTAAAGAAGAAAATTGATTTATTATCATTAATGACTTGTAATAATAACTGAAATGATTTCAACATTATCTTCAGTTAAACCATAATTCAAAACAATGACAGGCATTTTAGGAATTAGATTGGATTTTGTTTTTAATTGGAAGTTAAAAGTCAGCTTCACTAAAAGGTATATAGAGGGCTCTAGCACAAACTTGTCTAGACTGGGAAATTTTACTAAAGGCCATTTAATTAATAGCTATGCATATTTCCAATAAAGTTGTTATGCTAGTTTTCCATTGCTGCTCTAACAAATTACTATACATTTAGTGGCCTGAAACACCTACAGTTCTGAAGGTCAGAAGTCTGACAAGGTTCTCACTAGCCTAAAGTCAAATAGTATGTTCCTTTCTGGTGTCTAAAGGGCAGGATCAATCTCCTTGCTCATTCAGATTGTTAGCAGATTTCAGTTCCCTATAGTTGTAGGATTGAAGCCTCCACGTCCTTACCAGCTGTCAGTTGAGGACTATTTCCAGCTTCTAGAGGCCATTGCCATTTATTGGCTCTTGGCTCCCTTCCTCCATCTTCAAAACTGGCAGGCAATGGGGAAGAAGGGGGTGTCAGATTCTTCCTTTACTTCAAATCTCTCCTCTTTCTTCTTTCTCTTCTCTTTGACCTAGTCTGGAAAGTCTCTATTTTTATGGACTCATTTCTTTAGGTTAAGTCCACACAAGCTATCCAGGATAATTTCCCCATTTGAATTTGTGATTCCTTTAATCACATCCACAAAGTCCCTTTTGCCATGAAAGGTAACATATTCACAGGTTCTGGGCATTAGGGCATGGGCATATTTGGGGGGAGCTATAATTCTACCTACCACAGCTGCCAAATTACTGTAATTTTTAATCATAGTCTTTTACAGTAATTTAAACTCACATTCATTTTCTTCACTAGAATAAACAAAAATATTTTAAATATTTTTCTTCATTTTGAATTTTTTCATAATTTTTCCTCCACCAAAAGCTTTGTCCTCTACCCACAAAATTTATCAAATGAATTGGGGTTGGTTTTTTTATTTTCTTTTTAGATTTTTATTTATTTATTTATTTATTTCATGAAAGAGAGAGAGAGTGTGAACAAGTAGGGGAAAGGATGGAGGAAGAAGGAGAGAGAGAAATTCAAGCAGACTCCACACTGAGTGTGGAGCCTAAAGTGGGGCTCAATTACAAAACCCTGAGATTACAACCTAAGCTGAAGTCAAGAACCAGATGCTTAACCAACTGAGCTACCCAGGTGCCCCTCAAATGAATTTATACACAAATTTCATTTATATTAATTTTTCTAAACCATTTTCATGAACATACATTTGACAAGTTGTTTGTCTTCTTTTCATTTCATCATACAACTCATTCACTTGCTTAATCTGAAAGGGATTTAGGACTTGTCTCTTCTTTAATGTTGAAATTAGGCTTTCACAGCAGACAGATTTCCTAAGGAATAGGAATCACTTGTGCTTTTTTCTATATAAGGAAATTAAAGTTTTCTGTTTTACTAGAGATTATTCCATCTTTGAACAATGGCTAGTTTTTAAATAATGATATCTAACTCCTATTCACCCTTAATAAAACATTCAAAATACTGTTTAAGTAACATAAACTGACTTTTTTCCAGTGACCAATTGCCCGGCAAATACATCACACATATCTCCAGTTCTCTTTTTCTCTGTCAACACTTAGCAATTTAGCTTCTATATTAGAAAGGTAAGAATAAATAAGAAGTACAATTGAAAATCAATTGCAATTGTTGTAACTCTTTTTTAGTAGCTCTAGTAATGGACAGATATTCAGTTATAATTATAATATGTGGCTTAAATGAAACTTATCTATTTTTTCTAGTTCCTTCTTCAACTCTCTGATAAGGTGTACTAAGTCGAATTATCTATGCCTCTTTTTCTTTCTATCCTTCTTCCCCATGATCTTTTTTGTTTAATATTTTATTTATTTATTCACAAGAAACACACAAAGAGAGGCAGAGACATAGGCAGAGTGAAAAGCAGGTTCCCCCTGGGGAGCCTGATGCAGGAATCAATTCCAGGACCCCAAGATCATGACCTGAGGCAAAAGCAGATACTCACCACTGAGCCCCCTTCTCCATGATCTTATACAGAACTAGTTTCAAATATCATGTCTATACAGATGAATCTCAATTCTGTATTGACAAATGTCCAATGGCTGATTTTCCCATTCCTAACAAAGCTGTATTTGAACACCCCTTATTTTTTTCCTAAAGATTTATTTGTTTTAGAGAGAGTGAGTGAGCATGAGGGAGAGGGACAGAGGAAGAGGGGGAAAAAGTCTCCAGCAGACTCCACACTGAGTGCAGAGCCCAACATGGGGCTGGATTGCACAATCCTGAAATCACAACCTGAGCAGAAATCAAGAGTTGGATGCTTAACTGACTGCACCATCCAGGTCCCATAAACATTCCTTATTAACTCAAAATATCAAAAACAGTCACCAATTTTACTATCATTATAATTATTGTATTTAAAGAGCTGAAGATGGAGAACCCAAGGAATGCAAGACAATAACTTGCTGGTGGAATGTGTCAGAAATCAACAGAGATGAGGAATTTGATCATGTGATATTGGAAAGTGAACAAGTTCATTCACCAGTGCTGAATTCTGCACACAATTCAAGGTGAAAGAGAAATCAAACAAGTCCATTGATAAATTGGCTATTGGATGCTCTAAAGGAAAGGTTAATTTAACCTGCCAAAACAGTGTATGAGAGAGTCTGTTTTCTGGACTAGTTGGTAAAAGATGGAAAGAAATGGGGTTTGGAAAACAGATAATGAAGCCAGTGTGATCAATTGATGCTTTCAAGACAAATATATGATGATACGTCCACTCTCTACCTCCTGAGATAGAGCTTAGTTCACAAGGCAGTCTACTGCCATTGAGTCTTCCATGTCCTGGGCAAATGTTCAATACTTTTAGCTTTACAAAAACATGGAAAAACACCTTTGTTCTCTCTCTCTCTCTAAAAAAAAAGAGACACACAGAAAGAGAGAGAGTACAAGCAGGAGGAAAGGACAAAGAGAGGAGAGACAGAACCTTAAACAGTTTCCATGTTCAGCATGGAGCCTTACACAGGGCTTGATCTCATGACCCTGAGATCATGACCTGAGCTGAAATCAGGAGTTGGTTGCTTAACTGACTGAGCCACGCAGGCACCCCAACACCTTTGCTCTTGATAGGGTTTGATGAGTTCCTCACATGCCACAAGCTCTATAAGCCTCCAGGCATGCATGCCTAAGGTTCCAGCATATCCAATGTCAGAGTAGACTGCCTTGCTAGAGTGCAGCATGCACAGCTGCTCTGCCTGTGAGCTCCCAGGGGAAGCATACTCATTATAAGCACCTTCATGGATTCGGCTTCCCTGGTGCTGGCATTGAATTCAGACAGCAGAAAGGAGATACACATAACTGGTAAGTCAGGCACTACATGAGCTTGGGAATTCAGCCATTCTAGCAATCTTTTGCACAATGCCTCCTTAATAATCCTGGAATTTCTCATTTCATTATATCTGCTAGTATTTATTATCTATTTCTGTAAAACAAATTATCCAAAAATTTTTCTTAAAACAATAAACATTCATTATCTCAGTGTCTGTAGGTCATAAATTTGGGAGCAACTTAATCAGATGATTCTGGTACAGGATCACTCATGTGGTTTATAATCAAGATGTTGGCCAGACCCGTAGTCATCTGAAGGCTTGACTGGGGCTGGTGTATTCACTTCCAAGCTCATCCATCATTCATTTATCTGTTGGCCTCAATTCTATTCCATGTGGTCCTTTCTATACAATAACATGGCAGTTGGCCCAGTGTAAGTGATCTGAGAGAGAGCAACTACTAAAAAGAGAAGAAGAAGAAGAAGAAAGAAGAAAGAAGAAAGAAGAAGGAGAAGGAGAAGGAGAGCAGTGCAAAAATATATTACATGGCTCCCATAATCCCTAAGAGGACCAGATGGTCAGTCTTCAGGAGTCGGGCAGCAAGAACAGCACCCAAACTAGCAGGACTGCCTCCGGTGGAGATACCTCAGATCACATCATTGGGAATACACACTGTAGTTCAAACCACTGATACTAAACATTAAAAACCACAAGCTGTACCACTGATTCCCCTAACAGCCATATTTTCCTTACCAGAAAAGAATCGATTCTGTATGGCACGTGGTTGTCAAGTTCCACTCTTCCATATCAAAATCTTAAGCACTTCACTGGTAAAAATCAACATCTATGCCCTAAATACAAAGGAAGACTGACAAAATTAATTTCTGGTTCCAATCTTGGGGAGGATAACTTCCCAAAATAATATGGAAAGTTTCCCATACTAAAGTATGGTATTCCAAAGATGTTGAACAATAACAAAGATTAAAAGGGTCCACTCCACAAAATTACGAAATCAACAAACACCCTCTTCGATTTCTAAATTTGCAAACAATAGTAACAAACCATAGTCTATAATATAATCTAGCATATTATAATTTCTAACTCATTATAATATTTTATAATTATATAATTATTAATTTTATAATAATATAAACCATGACCTATCTATAATATCCATGACCAGTGAATATTACCCTTAGGTCTATATCATGAAAGTGTTACCATCATGACGTTTTATAATCTATGGACTAAATTATAAAGTTAAACACTACCAGCACACCACATGTATAAAGCAGAATGTTGTTAAAATAAATAATTGAGAGAGCAAAGGTGAAAACAGCAATAGAGAATACAGTTCTGCGAGTGGTCATAAAGCTGTAGTTGAAAAGACTGACTTCTTCTACCACATCTTCCATGTTCTTTGTTCTAAGTCAGCAGCTCAGTTCATGCAGATCTGTCATGGATTTATGGATCTCTCAAGTCTTTTATTTTTTATTTTTTTGGAAGAGTGTAAGTTGGGGCATAGACGGACAGAGAGAGAGAATCTTAAGCAGTAAAACGACCCAAATTCTTACTGGAATTATTCCTACTGCACTAGAGGGCTCAGTGCCTGAGCGTATGGAATTACATCAGTCTACCATTAATTTTTTACTAATGTCAGGCACCTGAGTGGCTCAGCTGGTTGGGTGTCTGCCTTGGGATCCGGTCATGGTCTCAGCGATGTGGGATTGGCCCTGCATCCGGCTCCCTGCTCAGCGGGGAGTTTGCTTTTCCCTCTCCCTCTGGTACACCCCTTGCTTGTGCTCTCTCCCTCTGTCAAATAAATAAATAAATCTTTAAAAAATTGTTTTACCAATGTCAGTGATGATATGAAAAAGTCTAATTCTAATTCGTTGAAGCTGCACATAATCTAAGTGTTAGTTATAGACACAATGCTACTTTGTTTATGAACCCTTTAAGCAAGTACTACAGTAACTAGAAAAAAAAATACTAGAATGACAAGTCTTCTTGTCTACTCGATCTTTGAGATCCTCTCTGCAGTGGGTCACCTTTCATGTGCATATGCATGTATATTCTCACATCCCAAAAGATGCATCTACCTACCACTTCCTCAATTGTCCTTGTTACCAATACTCCTGTGTCATTCCATACAATTCTCTGAAAATATTCTGAATATAGATCCATTCCCTCAGGCCATCTCTCTTTCCAGGCAAATTAGGCAATGAAATGTTCTGGTCCAAGCTTTGGCAACAGAGAAAATTTCTCTTGCCCACTTTCCTCCAAAACCACCTCTAAGTCTGTAATTGAGCCAGAATCCAGTTCTGGGTAGTACATAGCCATCAGTAAACAAGCTTATTCTTTTTTTCCCCAATTAACTAATCTTTGGGAGATTCTCTGTACAATAAGAGGCAAGAATTGAGACGAGATATAGTCATGCACCAAGAGTAAGCTTATTGAGAGTATGAATCACTTGCTTATTCAATCTAATTTGGTCTTTTGGAACTGAAATCCAGCATTTCAACTTAATTTTAGACCCCACCTAAATGTATGGCTTAGGTTCAGATATCATCTAGTCCTTGATGTACAGTGCAGGTCCTACAAACACTCAGGGTGCCACGGCCGAAAATGTAATCTGTATGAGGAACAAGAAGAAAACTAGGAGCTGTCTCTCAAAAAAAATAGTTTTCTGTCAAAGACAGCATTACAATTTCCTTAGTAGGGATGGCCATAGACTTAATTTATGGAGATCTGCCATGGATTTATGGATCTTCGAACATTTTTTTTTTTGAGAGAGAGTGTAAGTTGGTGTACAGAGGGAGAGAGAGAGAGAGAATCTTAAGCAGGCTTCACACCCACTGCACAAGGTGGGGTCGATCTCATTACCCTGAGATCATGACCTGAGCCAAAATCAAGAGTCAGATGCTTAACTGACTGAGCCATCCTGGCTCCCTTCTTTTCTTCTTTTTTAAAAGAAGGATCCATGGATGTCTGGGTGGCTCAGTGGTTGAGTGTCTGCCTTTGGCTCAGGGGGTGGGATCGGGTCCCACATCGGGCTCCTCCTGGGGAACCAGCTTCTCCCTCTGCCTGCATCTCTGTCTGTCTGTCTGTCTGTTTTTTCTCTCTCTCTCTCTCTCTCTCTCTTTCTCATGAATAAATAAATAAATAAAATCTTTTTAAAATAATAAAATAAAAGAAGGATCCATGCCCAGTGTGGTGCCCAATGCAGAGCTTGAACTCACAATCCTGAGATCAAGAGTCAGATGCTTAACCAACTGAACCACCCAAGCATCACTGGATCTCATGGGTCTTAAAAGATATATAGCAGATCTGCTGGCCCAGCTAAAGAGCCTTCTTGTGCTCTGAAAACCACTCTAAGCTGGAAGGCAAACTTTCAGGCCACTCAGTTAAAGGTTTGGAGTAAATGTATATGCTCCTTCCAAATTACAAAGACCACCAAGCATTGTGCTGCTTTTTTGGTAGTAAAGGAAACAAATCACACAAATAATTGAAAAACAGAACCAGATATTTTGCACATATATATACTTGAGGAAAGAGTTCCATTTCACAGATATGAGGGAAAAAATCAAATATTAAAAAGTACCCTAGGAGTACCTGGTGGTTCAGTTGGTTGAGTGTCCAACTCTTGATTTCAGCTCAGTTTATGATCTCAGAGTGGTGAGATTGAGCCTGGTGTCAGGCTCTGCACTGAGCATGGGGTCTACTTGAGGTCCTCTCCCTCTGCCCCTCCCACTGCCTCACAGTATACTCTCTCTGTCTCTCTAAAACAAATAAATCTTTAAAAAAAAAAGTTTGCCCTACTAGAAACTTCTGAGAGGTATTTTATTTTATTTATTAATTATTTAAGAATACTGGGCAGCCCCGGTGGCGCAGCGGTTTAGCGCCACCTGCAGCCCAGGGCGTGATCCTGGAGACCCTGGATCAAGTCCCACGACAGGCTCTCTGTATGATGCCTACTTCTCCCTCTGCCTGTGTCTCTGCCTCTCTCTCTCTGTGTGTGTCTCTATGAATGAGTAAATAAAATCTTAAAGGAAAAAAAATTATTTAAGCATACTAATCTTTAATCTCCTGAACTTTTAAAAATTGCAAAGATGAATAAAGCACCTGCACAAAGATGACTCCAACTCATAAAGCATTTCATATTTTTCCAATATCTACCACAGGCACTGTACAGCTCTTCCTATAATCTCAATAAATGTTTCTTTGAATGACTGATGTGATCATCACTAATGTAGTAGAACAAAAATAGTCTGAACTTTGGAGCCTAAAGACGTCTACATTCAATTCTCATCTAATACTTATCAACTCTGTGACCTGGAGGAAATTAGTAAGGCTGAATAGTGGTCCCTCCAAATATATCCTTGTCCTAGTCACTGAGACCTGTGAATATGTCACCTTACATGGCAAAAGGGACTCCACAGATGTGATTAAATTAAGGGTCTTGAGATGGAGAGATTATCTCGGATTATCCAGGTGGGCCCAATGTAATTGCAAAGGTCCTTAGAAGAGGAAGGTAGGAAGGTCAGAGTGAGAGCTGTGATGATGGAAGCAGAAACTGGAGGAACACAGACCTGTTGAAAACTTGATTTTCAAACTTCTGACCTCCAGAATTTTAACAATCCATTTGTGTTGTTTTTAATGACTAAAATTGTGGGAATTTGTACAATGGGAATCTAATCCAGGCTCTCTGAGTTTAGTTTCCTTGTGGGAAAATTGAAGTAATATATTTATATCGTGGGGATTAAAAGCAATTTTAAAGCACTCAGCACATAGTAAGCACTCAGTGAGTGGCAACTATTATGACACGTGCTGTATTGTTAGAGGTGAAGCTTAGCATATTGATTAAAAGCTTACATGCTAAAGTCAGGCTGAAGGGTATTTCTTTCCCGTCTCTACCATTGGCCAATTCTAGGTTCATTTGTAAAATGAAATTAAGGGTAAGTCATCTCATAAGACTGTTTTGAGGATTAATTGAAATATTTCATATAAAACACTGAGCCCCACATCTGACACAAGGTTAGTGCATAATAAATATTGCCTCTAACTACTACTGCTATTCCAACTCCTGCTGTTTGTTTTTGCAGTTTCACTACTGAAGCATTCAAAAACTATCTCTGTAATTTAAAAAGATGTCCCTGTAATTTCCTGCCACCAGATGACTACATTTTGCCATGGCCACTCACTCTGAACTTCAAAGAAGGAAGTTGGCCTGGGGCTTAAAATGGTAGCTCCATCCTGGGCTCACCCAGATTTAACCTTAACTATTAATTCCCCCAATTCCATTCCAAAAAGAAGAAAAAAAATCTCTTTATTAAAATAACTAAACTGGGCTTCAGTGAACTATAATAAATACTAAAACCAATAATGCTTTCGCTTTAGTAAACCAAATCCTTAAGACACGAGTACATTTCTTCTTTCTTGCCCTAAGCATGTCTTTACCAGCTTATTCTCAGTTGGTTTTTATACACAAGCATTACTTCCTGACCATTACATAATTTAAATCTATATTCTAGCACTCATATTTTGATAAACCATGAAGAGTGTTTTAAACCATCCCTGTTTCAGCACCTTTCATTTATATTTATGAATTTTGTTATAAATCAGAGATAAAATATAATAGGAAATATAAATCAAAATGTTGAACATGCATAGACATGACTTATTACTAGTCTAAAAGCACTTAGAAGAGTGTCCGGCTGGTGCATTCAGTAGAGCATACAGTTCTCAATCTCAGGGTCATGAGTTCAAGCCCCATGATGGGCATGGAGCCTACTTTAAAAAAAAAAAAAAAGGCACTTAAGTGGAAAGTGAGAAACTGAGAAAAATAGAGAGAATTCATATCTGATTTTCATGAGGTTTTCTTGTGATGGTATGTTCATGAACATCACCATCGTTGTCACCACGGAAAACCAGAAAGAGAAAAAAAACATTCAGCTTACATGGAAACAATTCATTTTCTATTTTAGATGGAAAGCTAATGTACGTGTATTCACAGTATTTATACTTATATTTGTACTCATTCATATCAAATGAGTCAGCTAGCATAAGAAATTTCTTGTCAATGGACTAAATTTGAATTAGAGTATGTACATAATTTGTCACCAAAACTAAGGCACTTTTGAGAGTAAAAGAGGGTCACTGATAGTAATTATGTCAGAAACTAGATGTAAACTGGGACTGTGCTGGACAACCCGGGCACGTGGTCAACGTAGGTTATCACTGTTTGAATGTATGTGACATCACCCTGGATGGACGCATCTGGAGGGGAAAGAGGGAAGATACTACCACTACACATCTTTTTTTTTTTTTTTAAGATTTTTATGTATTTATTTGGCAGAGAGAGAGTCAGAGAGAGCACAACCAGGGGGAGGAATGGGGCTGGATCTTAGGACCTCCAGGATCATGACCTGAGCAAAGGCAGCCACTTAACCAACTGAGCCAGGTGCCCCCATCATTTTTTTTTTTAGATTTAATTATTTACATTAGGAGAGAGACACAAAGCAGGATGCGGGCAGAGGAAGAGAGAGAATCTCCAGCAAATTCCCCATTGGGCAAAGAGCCCATGAGGAGTTTTGATCCCACAACCCCAAGAATGCAACCTGAGCCAAAATCAAGATCAAGAGTTGTTAGCTTAGGGACATCTGGGTGGCTCAGCGGTTGAGCACCTGCCTTTGGCTCAGGACGTGATCCTGGGGTCCAGGATCGGGTCCCACATCAGGCTCCTTGTGGGGAGCCTGCTCCCTCTGCCTATGTCCCTGCCTTTCTCTCTCAGTCATGAACAAATAAATAAAATCTTTAAAAAAAAAAAAAAAAAGTCGGTAGCTTAACCAACTGAGCCATCCCACATGCCCTGGCTACACCATCTTAAAGCTTACTCCATTTGCAAGTTTACCATTCCCCTTAGCTGGTGTTAAAGTATCCTTTATGTCAATGGAAAGAAAACCAACCTCAAAATAGATTAGTAAATGCTTTATTCATTGTCTTACTGAAAACTATAGCCCACAAAACAGTATTTCAGTTGCTCTGAAGAACTCCAAAGCTTCTTAGCTACAGGAGATTATGTATACAAAAAGGGGAAGGAGTATAAGTGATTCTAAGAAATTCTCCAAATTTTTGCATGTCACAAGGTATAATTTGTTACGGTTATAAAAATTAAGGATTACTAATTTCTACACAGACACAAGAAAGACCCTTAGGTCATCTGAGTGCATTATGTTTCTATCATTTCTGATTGTTTAAAAATATTGCTTGCATGCCTCTGTTGAACTGGTTTCGATTCCTCCTTGAGGTCACTTGAGACAGTCACTGAAGGCTTACATTGGTTGCCAAGTGCAGTTTCAATGCACACTTACAGGGCTCTTTGGCTCTCTGAGTTTCAGGCTAACCTAGAACAGTGAACCAAAGAAGAAACCAGAAGCTCTAGATACTCGTCGTCATTCTTCGCATTCCCATAATTATCTTCTTTTATGCTCTATCTCTGATGTAATTCCATGCACATTATTATTCAAAAAAAAACTTTAGTATCAAGGGTGCCTGGATGGCTCAGTTCATTAAGCATCTGCCTTTGGCTCAGGTCAGGATCCCAGACCCTGGGATCAAGCCCCAAATCGGGCACCCTGCTTAATTGGGAGCCTGCCTTTCCCTCTCCCTCTGCCACTCCACCTGCTTGTGCTCTCTTTCTCCCTCTGTCAAATAAATAAATAAAATCTTTTTAAAAAAACAACAACAACAAACCTTTAGTATCCTTATACGCTAGGTACATTTAGAGATGAATAAGAATTCTTAAGGAGCAGCAAATCATATAGAGAGAACCTGAGCATCCATCAATTCTCATCCGTGTTGATCTTGCTATGCAATGTAAGCAGAGGTTTGGAAATGTGTATACAAAGAAGTGATAGCATGTGGGGAGGCGTGCCTGAGAAAATCTGAGGGAATAAGAGATGCATTTATAGAAGGTGTAACTCCTAAAATAAGAACCAATGCTTTGGGCATTCTAGGCAGAGGAAACAAAATAAAAAGGGCTAGACACTTGAAACCTTGGTGCTGAAGGAAACTATTTTCATGTTAATAGTATACTGGGTTATTGATGATATAATGAGGCTGAAAATGGACAGGAAGGCTTTGACCGCATCATGAAGGATTTTGTTTGCCAACTTAAGGATTCAGAATTCAACTCATCTGTTGGGGTGAGTCTGGAAATCTTTAAATACATATTTTTAGGTTCAGAAAGATTCTAAAGTACTTCTAAAGTTGAGAGCCACTAAGATAGGAAAGTTTTTAAACTAGAATTAGGAGAAGGTTTAGATGTTACAGCTTAGGGGTAAAAACCACGTGGTGATAGAATGGATGATAAAGTGGTGATGTTCAGGGATGCATGTAGAATTCAGATATGCTCTAGCTTTCTGGCTTCGGCTACTGGATCGATTTTGATCACCTTACCACTGTGCCAGACAATGTTTCAGAAGATTTCACCCAGGGAACAAGATGTTTCTCGAAAAATAAAATAAATAGGTACTACTTTAACAATATATCCAATGAATCTGAACTTTTTTTGCTGGTGGAACAGGAATTTGGAAGATGCTGACATTTTCAAGTTTTGATGCTAAAAATTCATTACCTTCATAGGCCTCTTTTTTGGTAGGGCAAGAGGACAGAGCTATCCTTTTGGTGATACACAAATAAAGCAATTCCCAAACACCTCTCTGAAGAAGATGCTACAGACTGACATGTTAAGGCTTTATTAACAGAACGTTTTAGTTTTCACTTAGTATTAAGTTATAAGAGGAGGATGCAGGATGCTAAGTGCTATCTTTCCTGTTTCCCAGATTTGACAACTATAGACCACAGCCGAACACGACAGGCCCAATATCAAAAAGACACATGCCCGTCTTTTCCACTGATTTCCAAATGTCTAATGACTTCTTTGACAAGCAGAATAGTATTCTGTTTACCCTGCACATCACTGCACTTCCCTCATGTGAAGGAAGAGGCAGGAGAGTGGAGCTGAAGGAAGAAAGGGCAATAATTAGAAACATTTAGATAGTGCTTACTGTAGGCCACAAATGATTCTAAGCATATTTAATTTTATTCTCCAAACAGCCCTTTGAAGTAGGTATTATTATTGTCTTCATCTTTCATAAGAAAAAGGTGGCATAAAGAAGTTAGGTAACTTCCTCCGGGCCACATAGCAGGTAAAGAGCAGAGCTGGAAGACGGAAACACATTTGGCCTCCTGTGTCAACATTCAGCCAGAGCTGAGGAGTAGCTATACCCTCATCTTTGGGCCCCACAAGGATTTGTTTCCACTGGACAGATGGACACTTTAGAAGTTGTCTGGGAGTTAAACCCATTTACCAGCGCCTAGAGAAAAGGCTGCTCATAAAGCATTGGTCACAGATTTCGGAAAAGGAACCAATGAAGAGAGAAATGCTGAAGACCCAGGGGAGAATAATTGCTGGAACAGGTACAGGAGAAGGTAGCACAGGATGGGACTTCCATAGATGAGAGGGCTACCTTTTACCAGCGGAACAGACAAGAAAGGATGCAGGTGACTTTTTAGAAACATATTGAAAATTAGGGGATTCACACCTGATGAAACGAAGAAAACCAGTCCTGAATGTGAAGAGTCGAGAGTGTCTGGGGAGCTGGCAATCTGCAGTTTTCACCTAGAGATTGCTAGACATGTTTAGCAGCATCCGAGGCAGGAACAGCCTTGTGGATCGTGGCTACATAGGGTAGGGCCCAGTGCAAAATGAAAAGCAAGGTTCCTTGTCCAAAAATTGTTAAGAATTTCAAGATAGCAATAGTACTATCTGAAACAAGCACAAGCACGAGATTCTTCTGAGTCTGGAGCCTTAGGAGACTCAGAGGTCACACACCCAGCTCAAAGGTTGAGGGATAAGTGATTCTATAAATCTGTGTGGCATCAGCCTGACTGCACACAAACCAGATTTCGGATGCACTTCGCTGTTTCTAACCAAAGTCTGTCTCCATGAGGAAGAAGTGAATCAGGTGGTGAGTCAATTCCCTCTGATCACAGACAGTTTTCCACCTCTTGATTTTGTAACTGAGATTATTTTGCTCTTCTTTCTGTAACAGAGGGTGTTGATTTTTATTTGTGAGCAAGTCTTGCTTATTATCCTGAAGTCTTTGGCCAGATTGCTCCATTGGAAAAGCAGATAAATTATCAGCTTAAGAAAGTGACTGCATTTCTTAAAACAGAGATCACAGCTTTAAAACACAAAATTATTTCATTTCAAGAGATTAGAGAATATCCTCATGAGGCTACAGGAAGGAAAAAAAGGTGTTTCTGTGGAAGAACTTTGAGACTAGCCAATTTCTTATATCCATGTAGAGGTTAAATGAATTATAAGTCATATTCTAAAAACATTACATAGCAGGTTTCAAATTATATTTAATTTCAGAAAATTGACATTTTCTCGGAGTGTTTTATTCCAACATAAATCCCACTTTCTTACAAAAAAAAAGAGTGCTTTTCCAAATAAGATTTTTTTTTCAGTTATTAGTTGGAAATACTTGCTTTAGAGCTAATGAGATAATCAAATATTTGTTTAAATACTTGAACAACCTGGTTTGTGTATATAACTCCTATAATTATTTTTGTTGCCATGAACTCTCAAAGATACTGAGCATTCCTGGTGGTTATGTTTTCAAAAATATTTATATTATCAGATTAGCTGAAACTATTTTAAGTATGTTTGTAGAGATTTTGTGGCAGCCAAAATGCACATGAAGAAACATTTTCAAAATAAATAAAGTGATAGAGATAAAATGAAGCAGGTAGTATCTTCTAGTCCTCCCTCCTCTCTTAAGAGCATTTGTTAGTATAAATATCCCATTTTTGAAAACCCGTAGGAATGTAAACTACAGCTACAGCTCAATTTTTTTTTTTTTTTTACTACCACTACAGACAATTTCATGAAGTCAGGCTCACATCAAACTTTGAACCTGTTAATTATTATGTCTGTATTTTGAGCAGTCTGTCAAAATCTGTTTTTCATCTGTGTAATAGAAGTCTATATTTCTGAAATGATTATAGAAGCACCTTAGAAAATGTAATGCAGGGGCCCCCGGGTGGCTCAGTGATTGAGCATCTGCCTTGTGATGAGCATCAGGTCGTGATCCTTGGGTCCTGGGATCCAGTCTTGCATCAGGCTCCCTAATGGGAGCCTGCTTCTCCTCCCTCTGCCTGTGTCTCTGCCTTTCTCTGTGTGTCTCTCATGAATAAATAAATAAAATCTCCAATATATATATATATATATATATATATATATATATATATATGCTATATATAGCAAATAGAAAGAGGAACTATTCGCATCACCCCTGTGTTTCATACTTTTTTTAAAAAAGATTTTATTTATTTATTTATTCATGAGAGACACAGAGAGAGAGAGAGAGAGAGAGAAGCAGAGACACAAGCAGAGGGAGAAGCAGGCTCCATGCAGGGAGCCCGACGTGGGACTCGATCCTGAGTCTCCAGGATCACCCCGGGCTAAAGGCGGCCGTAAGCCACTGAGCCCCCCGGGCTGCCCCACCCCTGTGTTTCAACTTGAACATCAATACAGTGAAAAATTTGGACATATGATGCTTATGAATCACAATCCTTCAGCAATAATAAGTATATAACAACAATAATAACAATAAACACCAGCAGCAAAAGCAGCAACACTTACAGGCTTAAATGAAGATTGAAGGAGACTATTATTAAAACCATGCTGCTCAACTATGAGTAGGCAGGTAGATACATAGATCGATTATTGACAGCTAGATAAAAAACATACATAAATAAATGACAGAGAGGGATATCATGCTGCAGGAACAAAATTTGTACTCCAGAAATTCCCAATATAAGATATAATATGGATTTATAAATAATTACAGCACATGAGAAAATTAGTATAATTACAGCACACATGGGAAAATTAGTATAAAAGTATAAAAAGGTAGTATATGGGAACAATACTGACTGATATTTCTTGTTCTAGAAGACAAGTTACTCAGATCAAGATGGGTGCCTGCACTGGCTAAGAAGATATTAGCAACAAAGTGAAGCCATCCTGATCTAACTAACGTGTTTTATAAAAAGAAGTATTATTAGTCAGCATATAAAATATATACACAGTCACTCTCTTCTTTCCACCAGAAACCATCAGAAACCATCTTAGAAGTCCCCAACATTTTTCCAAATATTGATCTTAAACCATTCCCTCTTCTGACCAAAATCATCATTTTTCATTTTCACTGATAATGCACTGTTTTTCACTGTCCATCCATACACTTCTGGATTATATTCTTTCAGCCCAGGCATGTGATTCTGGTGGAGCTGAGCTACCCTCCCATACCCCTACTCTTTCTTTTTGAAAAAAGAGAGAAGAGCACATAAGAGAGCAGCAGGTGGGAGGGGTCCTCAAAATCATGACCCTGATATTACGACCTGAGCTGAAACCAGGAGGAGGATGCCTAACCAACTGAGCCACCCAAGTGTCCCACCCTTATTCTTTTTAATGCTAATAAGACCCAGGCCCAGCCAGGTTTAAAAAATCCCTTTTTCTAGCTACAGTGGTATGATAGGGACACTCTCAAACTTTAATATGCACACCAATCAAGTAGGGATTCTTTAATACACAGAATCTGGTTCTGCAGGATAAGGGCCTGAGAGTCTGCATTTCTAAGAGGCTCACAGAGAGGAAGCCTCTGCTGCTATGTGTGGACAACACTGGGAGCAGCAAGGACCTAGATGTGTCCACAGGGTCTAGGGTTATGCACTCTACCCAAACCAGGGCAGTCAACACTCAATAAGCCCAGGATGGCTAAGCAGAGGTGGAAAGAGAAGGAATGACCATTTTGTTTCTTGTTCCAGCCACCTGTATCTGAGCCCAGCTCCTCCTCATTCCAGTCACACAGACCAATAAATCTACTTTTTTTGTTTAAATAAGGTCCAATTGGATGTCTTCACTTGCAACCAAAAGAATACTTATAATATAAACTTTCTTTAGCTCTGATAATGCCCAGACTGTACAAGGCTATTTCCTTATTGCTACATTTGCAATCTATCTACCTTAAAGAATTTTGGATTCTGGGCAGCCCGGTGGCTCAGCGGTTTAGCGTCGCCTTCAGCCCAGGGCCAGATCCTGGAGACCCGGGATCGAGTCCTGCGTTGGGCTCCCTGCATGGAGCCAGCTTCTCCCTCTGCCTGTGCCTGTGCCTCTCTCCCTCTCTCTCTCTGTGGATCTATCATGATTAAGTAAATAAAATCTTTAAAAAAAAAAGAATTTTAGATTCTGGCTCATCATTTAAAAAAATGACTAGGAACAAATATATAATTGCAAAATTACTTGTTACATGTTTGAAATTCACTTATTTTTCTGTTATATTCAATTATCTTAGTAAGGCTAACATAATACTTTAAGGCTTCTCTTTGATCAGTTGAGTAAAAATATGGTATTCATTAAAAATTTTTATTTCTAATCTGCTAGCTTCCTGTGTTTCCTATTAACTTCTCTGTGGGTGACTATAACCTCTGGAACCAGGACAAGGCGTACAATACAGCTCCAGTCTGTTGAGGGGAACGGACATTTGTAGAACTGAACTGGCATTCTAAATAGCATGCTGTTGGGTCCTAAAATTTCTCCAAATGCATATGTGTCTACAAACTATACTTATCTATAAAAGTGTAAACTAATTGTTATGAATTCTTATTAAAAATAAACTGAGATCATTTTGCATCTTTAAAATTAGGCTCTCTGTTAATGGCATTGTGGACTAAATTAATCATCCTCTATTCACATGGCATAAATGATTAATCACCCCTGGAGAAAAGATGGGTGGCAATTCTGTAGACAAGGTTAAGTAAACACTTGAAGAAGTCTTCCTAGTGAAAAATGACTCATGGTTCTGAGAGATGATAATGTCATCATTCTCTGAAACAAATAGAACAGATAGATATTCATTCTCATTACAAGTACAAGTAGTAGAAGAATCAGCAAATTCACATAGCGGCTTTGTTATCCTTTTGTTAAGAGCAATTCATATTTAATCCAAGCAACTGTTTATCAAAACTGTCATTTTGTGAAACTAGGATAAATCAAGATAGCAAAACAACTTTACTTATATGCATAGCCTTTATATGCTTTTTCCTTTGAAGGCCTTGTCTGTTTCCTTGGGCCAGGTGACCTGCTTTCCATGGCCTCCTATGGCATCCGCAGAACCCACATCATCTGCAGAACCACATCACACCTGCTCACTTCTGCATAGTTAAGAATTTAGCGCAAAGTTACTGTTTTAAAAATCTGTTCACTACACAGACAAGAGAGTTGCTATATTAAAACCAACTTAATTAGAATGTGAAGGGGACCTTAGGCTTGTAAGTTGCTTACATAATGCTGAGGTGATCTGCTTTGAAAAAAATTCATACAGCATCAAGTTTGTTCTTTTTTAAAAATATATTAACATGAAAAGGTTTTGTTTTTCCTGTATAAAATAAAGCTACCCAATGCTGTTGAATTTGGCTAAAAACCATAGGTGTTGTGTTTGCTTTCAAAAACTTTCAAGTCCAAAGTCACCAAGGCTTTAATAGTATCAATGAAATAAAATAAAAAACAGGTACATAGCTTATACACTGTCCCAAGGTAAAGGAAGGAAATAGTGTTTTTTCTGCCATGAATTGTATCAACAACTACCACTAGGGGGTGCTTCATCTCTTCTTATTCACAGTAAACAGACTACAGCACTGAATCCCGGTATTTCTATACCTATAAGCTAGTATTGACATTCTTCATTGTATGCGCAAGTTAATTTATCCCCAAATTTTATACTAGCCCAAATATAGATATATTGATATCTATAAAACAATAATTTCACTTATATTTATTGAATAGTCCTCAATTTACTCTTAAATGACCACTTTTCTTGAGGGGCTTTAATTTTACATGTAATTTTTTCCTATTTTCATGGCTCCACTGACATGATAAATAAAAAAAATGTGCTCCAAATCAAAAGTAATAATCTTTTCCATTCCAAAATAGGTAACATTTATGTATATGTCTAAAGAAATTAAAGAGAGAAAAAGATTTAGCAACTGTCTTTGTTTTATTTTTTTAAGATTTTATTTACTTATTCATGAGAGACACAGGGAGAGGCAGAGAGAGAGGCAGAGACAGGAGAAGCAGGCTCCATGCAAGGAGCCAATATGGGACTCCATCCCTGCACTCCAGGATCATGCCCTGAGCCAAAGGCAGACGCTCAACTGCTGAGCCACCCAGGTGTCCCTAGCAACTATCTTTAATGATGAGTTTCTCAAACTTTGTCAGTGAATAGCAGTACACTTAATGTCTCAGCAATTTTTTCATGATGTTCCAGGTCAAAATAAATACCCAAAGTTTTGTTCATTAAGTACTTAGATTTATCAACTTAAGAAGTATTTAGTTTCTAAAATATATATATATGTATATATATATATACATATATATATATTTAGTTTCTAACAATTTCACAGCTATTTGGGGAAAAAATACACATAAACAGAAAGAAAAAATTATTTTATTTCATTATTCCATACTTACATATTATCAATTGTTGTTTAACAAATTACCCTCAAAATTTAATGGCTTAAAAAACAAATATTGTTGACCCTTGAACAACATGGGGGTTAGGGGTACCGCATCTTAACTTTTGACTTCCCCAAAATTTAACTCTAATAGCCTACCGCTGACCAGAAGCCTTACCATAACATAGTTTATTAACACTACATTTCTACAATAAAGAAAGCTAGAGAAAAAATATATTATTAAGTCAGAAATAGGGGTGCCTGAGGTGGCTCAGTTGGTTAAGCATCCGACTTTTGTCTCAGCTCAGGCCTCAATCTCAAGGTAGTGAGTTCAACCCTCACACTGAGCTCCATGCTGGGCCTGGTGCCTACTTAAAAAAACAGAAAAGAAAAGAAAGTCATAAGGAAGAGAAAATACATTTGCAGTGCTGTACTGTATTAAAAAAAAAAAAAAAAAAAAACCTGTACAAGTGGACCCATGCCATTCAAACCTGAGTTGCTCAAGAGTCAACTGTATTTATCATCTTATCTTTCTGTGGATCAAGAATTTGGAAGGGGCTTAACTGGATGTCTGTGTCTCAGAATCTCTCCTGAGGTTGTAATCAGGATGTCAAGTAGGGCTGGAAGGCCCACTTCCAAAATATCTCCTTCCCATGAATATTTGCAGAACGTTTCAGTTTCCTGTTGGCTGTTGAAAAACAGGCTAGTTTCTTGTCACATGGGTCCTTCCATAGGGCTGCTTGAGCATCTTCACAACATGGTAGCTGGCTTCCTCAAAAATGAGTGAGCCAGGGGCACCTCGGTGGCTCAGGTCATGATCTCAGGGTCTTGGGCTTGAGCCCCAAGTCAGGTCGGGCTCTCTGCTCAATGGGGGGCCTGCTTCTCCTTCTCCCTCTGCCTGCCGCTTTGCCTACTTGTGCTCTCTCTCTGTCAAATAAATAAATAAAATTAAAAAAAAAAAAAGAAGAAAAAGAAGAAGAGCAATCCAAAGGAGAAAGCAAGGAGAAGGTTGCAATGCCTTTCATGAAATAGACCTGGAAGCCACATAGTCACTTCTGCCATATTTGATATTTTAGAATCTAGTTACTGAGTTCAGCCCATACCCAAATGAGAAAATTAGGCTCCATCTCTTAGAAGAAAAATCATCAAATAATTTTTGGGCACATTTTATAACCACTACACTTCCCAGTGAGGTCCACTCACCTGTTAGGCACTGTACTTATTAACTTCTATGTCAACTTGACAGGGCTAAGGGTTGCCCAGGGAGCTAGTAAAACATTGTTTCTGGGTGTATCTCTGACAATATTTCTGGAAGAGATTAGCATTTGAATCTGTAGGCAGAGTAAAGAAGATTGCCCTCTCCAGTTCAGGTGGGCATCATCCAATCTGTTGAGGGCCTGAATAGAACAAAAAGGCAGAGGAGGGGTAAATTTGCTCTCAGTTCTCTGCTGAGCTGGGGTATCTATCTTCTCCTGCCTTCAGACATCAGCTCTTCTGGTTTTGGGGCCTTCAGACCCAAAGTGTGATTTACACCATTAGCTCCCTTCATTCTCAGGCCTTCAGGTTTGGATTCAGCCTACAACACCAGCTTTCCTGGGCTTCCAGCTTATAGACAGACAGGCAGATCCTGGAACTTCTCAGCCTCCATAATCACATGAGCCAATCCCTTGTAATGCTTGTTTTTCTCTATATCTATGTAGCTATGTATATGTGATATATGTACCCTATTGGTTCTGTTTCTCTGGAGAACCCTGACTAACACAGGAACTATGCAATCAAACTTTGGAAATCAGATTGGAAATGGTACCCTCATTTCCTGTTCCACACTGATTTTCTTTTTTTTTTTTAAGATTTTATTTATTTATTCATGAGAGATACAGAGAGAGAGAGAAAGAAGCAGAGAGAGAAGCAGGCTCCATGCAGGGAGCCCGATGTGGGACTTGATTCCAGGACTTCAGGATTATGCTGTGGGCTGAAGGCAGGCGCTAAACCGCTGAGCCACCCAGGGATCCCCCACACTGATTTTCATGTACTGTTTTTTATCACACCAACCACTGAACACTCAGCTTTACAAAGACATATCTGCTATAAAAGCAGTGTAGCACAAGGTTGAAACTGTAGGCTACCTGATGCTAGTGGTTCATTCAGTGGCCAACAGATGTGTTTCCCTTGAAATTTTTAAATATGTCATATAGCCCCTGTGGGTTCACTGCAGCCCCTCCAGACTCCCCCAGTGCACGATTAGACTTAATGACCTTTTTCTCAAAGATGAAAATTAAAGTTGAATGTATGTTTTTAAAAAGCCCTCCTAGGGATCCCTGGGTGCTGCAGCGGTTTGGAGCCTGCCTTTGGCCCAGGGCGCGATGCTGGAGACCCCGGATCAAATCCCACGTCGGGCTCCCGGTGCATGGAGCCTGCTTCTCCCTCTGCCTGTGTCTCTGCCTCTCTCTCTCTCTCTCTCTGTGTGACTACCATAAAATAAATAAAAATTTAAAAAAAAGAAAAAAAAAACCCTCCTAAACATGTCCATAGTTTCTCTATTTGCATTTCAAACAAATTATAAAAGAAAATTGGGGAGCCTATTTCTATCCATGGTATTGAAATAGAATAAACGTCTTATCTTGTTATGAATGGATGTGGAATATAAAAGTATTCTGTGAGCAGAACATTTTTCCTCTGCCCATTTTAGCCAAATATCGGCTGGATATGAAGAAAAAGCAGTACAAGGATGAAAAACACAACATTTAAAAAAGGTTCACTTGTAAAAAAAATCAGCATCCAAGAAATAATTCCTTCCTTTTTACTAAAAACAAATAAAACAAAAAAACAAAAACACCTTTTAAAAATTCTCCTTTCCTAATATAAAGGCATTTTAGTATTGGCCAAGAGTTTGTGCCAAATGATTATACAGACCATCTATTTCCTCACTCGTAGGAAGTTAGTCTTTAATAAAAAGAAAGCTCAGGTAATGAAAGGTCTTCCTGTTAATTACAGCAGCTAGAAAAACAAAACAAAAAACATATTTCTCTTTGCTCCTTCCTGAGATCTCACTAAAATAACAAAAAAATATTTTGTGGACATAATACCACAAAAACAGAGAAGAAGGAAGAGGTGATGACAGCAGACGATTATGGTCCACAAAACAGTGAAAGATGGAAAGCTGATTACTTAGTTGTAAATGACATAGGTTTTAGCTTTCTCTGCTCTGCTAAGTACCTGAGGAGGAAAAATCTCAACTTTAAGTAAGTTGAGTCATGTTGCAGAAACTCAGAACATACCCATCAATAAAGGAACCATGGGCTTCTGAAGGCACTAGGTATGCAAGTAGGACTGAAAACAGGAAAATTTGTTTAAAAAGTCTTAACAAGGAGTTAAGAGGCTCTTTAGTCCATGCAGGCCATAATTATGTATCATAGAAGATGGTAGTTTCTGGGGTGTCTGGGTGGCGCAGTTGGTTAAGTGTCAGAATCTTGGTTTTGGCTCAGGTGGTGATCTCAGGGTTGTGAGACTGAGCCCTGTGGAGGGCTCCACGCTCAGGGAAGAGTCTGCTTGAGCCTCTCTCTCCCTCTCCTTCTGCCCCTTCTGCTCATGCTCTCTCTCTCTAAAATAAATAAATCTTTTTATTTTTATTTTATTTATTTATTTTTTTAAGGAAGATAGTAGATTCCTACTGATAACTGAGATGTTCAATAAGTCTACTCTCAGGGAGCTCTCTAAGTCCCCATACACTGTGGGCCTTGATAAGCTGACTGTCAGGATTACGCTCGGTCATGCGAGATAGAAGAGGAAGTCTGGTAATAGTCTAGCCCTATAGATGTGGACAGCAAGGAGTCCCACAGCGAGACTGCCAGCTCATTCCTAATTGCTCCACAATGAAACCTAACACTTGATAAGCTTCCAGCGAATACAGGTTCCAACCAGCATTTTAGTGACCTACTCTTGTGTTTTGAAATAACTTAAATAAAAATTCCCAGATCAGAACAAAGATCTCCTAGGGTGCCTGGTTGGCTCAGTCAGTGGAACATGCAACTCTTAATCTCAGGGTTGTGGGTTCAAGCCCCATGTTGGGTGTAGAGATTACTTAAAAAAAAAAAAAAAAAGAACAAAGATCTCCTTTTTATTATCCTTTTTATTCAAATTTCCCAAACATTAACATTTCCTGAATATATATGATCATCAACCTTCTCTCTCTCTCTCTTCCCTGCCCCATGTGTGCATGTGTGTGCAGGTGGGAATATAGTCACTATCATCAATTGTATTTAGGATCTTTTATTTTATTTTTTTAAAGATTTTATTTATTTATCTCTTTACTTACTTATTTGAGACAGAGAGTGAGAGAGCATAGGGATGGGAAGGAGTGGGCAGTAGAGGGAAAGGGGAAGCATGCTCCCTGCAGGGAGCCTGATGTGAAGATGGATCGCTGGGTCCTAGGATCACACCCTGAGCTGAAGGCAGATGCCCAACTGACTGAGCCACCCAGGGGCCCCTATATTGAATCTTACGAAAGCAAGCTTCAGGCATGATGTCTCAACACCCCTTAAAAATCTAGTGTGTATTTCTGCCAAACAAGGACACTCTTCTACCCATACTTTGCCAACTAAACTGCTTGTTTTTTTCTTTTTGGTCTGGGGTTGTGCCAAGGAAATGTGCTGCTTTTGATTATGTTTCTTCAGATCCTTTCAACCTAAAACAGTATTTCCCAGTCTTTGATGTCTTTCTCAGTTTTAAAGAGTACAACCTTCACATTCTATTGGATCACCCTCACAGTGTATGTCAGGGCCAGATGCAGGTTATGTATCCTTGACAGGAATACCATGGAAATCATGGCATGCTTTTCTCAGTGCATCTCTTCAGAGGTTTCAAACTTAGCAAAGAAAAAAACAAAAGCAAGTGTTAAATATGAGAAATTTCTAAAAAGTACAGGAAAAGAAATGAAGCCAGAGTTTGCTATTTTAAAGAGCTAGAGGGGCACCTGGGTGGCTCAGTTCATTGGGTATCTGCCTTCTGCTCTGGTCATGATCCTGGGGTCCTGGGATCGAGCCCCATCTCGGGCTCCCTGCCCATTGGGAAGCTTGCTTCTCCCTCTCCCTCCGCTGCTCCCCCTGCTTGTTTTTGCTCTCTCTCTGTCAAATAAATAAGTGAAATCTTAAAAAAAAAAAAAAAAAACTAGAAACAGTCTAAGACTTTACAAAAACTAGAAACAGTCTAAGACTTTACCCTACTTGTAGGCTAACAAATTACCTTGCCAGAGTTTCATGGATGCTGGCAAAAGACTAGAGACTCCTGGACCAGAAGCAAAGAATTTTATTACTCATAGAATAGCAAGTAGAATGAACCTCACAGTTGCTCTGACTCCCCGTACACTCCATTTCCCATGGGGTGACAAAGAATGGCCCAAGTGGATACTGCTCATGCTGTAGAACTGCATCACAGCTGAGGATCCTTGAGTTTAGGGAATGCCAGTCTTTTATAATGGGCTGAAAGCAAGCTTGCATGAACTTTTCCCCAGAGGGAGACATCATCTTTAACATACTGGACAGTAAAAAAGCTTGTCCCTGTCCTGGAGGCAGACACTAGCACTGTCTTCCAAAGCTGTTGACTATACACACATTCATGAAATGGTAATCTGAAACAAAAGCTGTCAGTGTCTCTAGTGATAAAATATACAGAAATGCAAAAAAAGCCATAGAGAATTGTCTCCCAATCACTATGTGACTTGCTTCTGAAAATAGCTGCCATAATATTGTAAGTCCTGGATATTGACTTAATCAAAAATTATGACTTAAATATATTGACAATGGGGAAGAATGGGAAGAGTATGTTGAGAAAGCTGGGATTACACATAAAAGACAATAAATTCCTAATATTCTATAGTAGGAAATGGTTAGATAAAATCTAAACCAGCAAATCAAGAAAGAGAAGTAAAAGTGTATTTAAAAAAAAAAAGGCGAATAACTGAAGTGTTGACTGTGGTTTTGCCTGTAAGATATAGTTCTCATGGAATGGGAAAGTTGAACCAAGTAACTGCTTTCTTTGTCATAAGCTATTTGACATCTTATTCTATGTATGCAATTATTTTCACAAAAATTAAAATACAAGGTAAAAAGAGAAAAAGATATTTCCGGGAGCACAATAGTTTTATTATAATCATTAAATTACATATTCAGGAAATTTAATCTGTCCCCAAATGTCTTTAAGTATCTAAGGAATACAGGCACCTAATTTTTTTAAAAAGTGGCTTTCAAAGGCATTAAACCAGCCCCCTTATCTTAAGGACCAGACATTCTGTAAAGATGTATAGGACAACACTCTTAGCCCTGGTAGATATGACTGGATTTCCATTCTAGCATTCATGGGGTTCAATGATTACACATCCTCCCAAAGAACACTGGGAGAGAAAAAACTACTTCATTGTTGGTGTAGCGTCTCTAATAATCTCTCCTAGCTGCTCTGGGCTGTATCCACAACAAAGGAAACTTGATTCTGTGCAGGCCTCCAGACTCTTAACTCTCAGGAGCCCATCTATCTATGCCAGAAAATATGGATGGGAGCAAGGATGTATGAAGGTGGGAAAAGATAGTGTTGGGATTTTATAAAAAAGTCAAGTCATTTAATCTCTTCTTCCATGTATATGCTTATTGTACTTGAGAAAACAAAAGCAGGGGTGTGTAGGGGGCTCAGTGGTTAAGCATCTGATTATTTTGGTTCAGGTCATGGTCTCAGGGTCTTGAGATCTAGCCTCCCATTGAGATCTGCCCTGGGCATGGAGCCTGCTTAAGATTCTCTCTCTGCCTCTTCCCCCGTCCCCCTCCATCTCTCTCTCTCTCTCTCTCTCTCTCAAAAATAAACAAATAAACAAATAAGAGAAGGAAGTTCCTGTTTATTTTTTCTTAATTTTTTAAGATTTTATTTATTTACTCATGAGAGACACACAGAGAGAGGCAGAGACATAGCAGAGGTAGAAGCAGGATCCCTGTGGAGAGCCTGATGTGGGACTCCATCCCAGGACCCCAGGATTATGCCCTGAGCCAAAGGCAGATGCTCAACCACTGAGCCCACTCAAGTGTCCCAGAAGTTCCTACTTAAAAGAAAATCAAAGGTTATGAAAATGTATATAGTAGAAAGTAGAAACTCCCATGCCCATTAATAGAAAGGAATGAAATCAAGAAAGAGGAAATCAGGCCACCTGAATGGCTCAGTTGGTTGAGCATCCAACTTTTGATTTCTGCTCAGGTCATGGTCCAGGGTCATGAGATCAAGCCCCATAGTGGGCTCCCTGCTCAGCAGGGAGGCTACTGCTGCCCTCCCTGTCCATCTGCCCCTCCCTCCCCAAATAAATAAATAAATTCTTTAAAAAAAGAAAACAGAAAGAGGAAGGCATAATGCAGGGAAAGGAGATCAGATAGGGCTGAGGGACTCCCCCAGATGACATAAATAGGGATCCCAGAATGACAACTGTGCAATGGGCATAGATGACAATCTATGTAGTTCTAATGGAACTACATGATGGACAATCTATGTAGTTCCAACTACAGTAGTCAAAGGATTGGGAACAAATTTCCCCACGTAGAATAAAATGGCTAGAGTACCCCAAAGCTAGCAAAGACTTTGTGTTGAATAGGGTGTTTCTGAGCTGGGGCATTCTCATAGTAGAGTGTGCATTATTATTTATTACCTCTGACCAGCAGGCATAAACAGGGTGATGGGGGAAAAAAAAACAACAACAGGGTGATGGGCATGTAGCATGAACAAAAGAATATGCATGAAAGAAAAAGTAATCGTAATTCGCTCCATGACAAACCTGTGGATATTCCTTATAATAATGTGAACACTAAAGACTAATCCAAACGAAATGATAAAATAACCAGACTGGAAAGGTGGGTGCGTAAACGAAGGTACACAGTGTGGGGAATGGGGAAAGAGAATTAAATCTTCATTTTTCTATAGTGAGAACCTGATAGAACATCATAAAACTGAAAAATCAAGAAGTAGCCAAATAAGCATGTCATCTAGAGATGTAAAGGTCAACATAAAATTCAGTGGCTGGGGATCCCTAGGTGACTCAGCGGTTTAGCCCCTGCCTTTGGCCCAGGGCGTGATCCTGGAGTCCCAGGATCGAGTCCTGCATCAGGCTCCTTGCATGGAGCCGGCTCCTCCCTCTGTCTGTGTCCCCCTCCCCACCCCCCCGTGTGTGTGTGTGTGTGTGTGTGTGTGTGTGTCTCATGAATAAATAATAAAATAAAATCTTTAAAAAAATAAAATAAAATTCAGTGACTAAATAATTGGTGAATGAAGTTTCCTTGGGGAAAAGAAGATGAGCAGAAATGAAAAGGAATTGGTGTTTTTCATTATTATTTGCCTCCTTAAGTTTCATACACTTACGTCTTTGATGTAAATAAAAATAGAAGTTTTCTTGGGGCACCTGGGTGGCTCAGTGGGCTGGGTGTCTGCCTTTGGCTCAGATCATGATCTTAGGAATTTCAGGGTCCTGGGATGGGGCCCTACATCGGGTTCCCTATTCAATGAGGGGTCTGCTTCTCCCTTTCCCTCTGCCCTTCCCCCCTGTTCCTGCTCTCTGGCTTACTCTCTTTCTCTCTCTAAAATAAATAAATAAAATCTTTTTTAAAAAAGTTGGATTTTCTTTAAAAAATAAAGGAAAGATGGAAGAGAAGAAGGAAAGAAGGGAGAGAGCAACATGTCTACTTTTCATCTGTTATAACTGAAAATATTAATAGAAATGTCAAATCCAAACTGATGGGAATTTCCAAGGTATACTTATTTTGTCTTCGTAAGTTGTAAGTAAAGGGACAGGCAAAATCTATAAAAGAAAGAATATTCCTTAATATTTACAGGAATAAGAAAATGATGGCAAACTGAGATGTTACTCTGGCATGCCTTGGAAATCCATGTTCAGAAATGAGTTATTCACAGCATGTTTCCAAAGCCATGGACAGTGAGTTTTTTATTTTCTTAACTGAGTTTTCAGTTACCAGCAGATGTTATTGAGCAATCTGGAAATGGAAATTGTGAAAATAAAGGGGGAAAAAACCCAAAATGTCTACCCACACCTTTTCTTACATTGCTATGCTCTTGTGGTTGCTACCTCTTCACTCTAACAAATATTGGCTTTTATGAAGACAACAACTGCCCAATTATAATTTGATTTTCAGGAATATTAACCAACATGTTCTGATTGGAACCAAAGAAAATGTGGTATAGATGATAGCTTGTCATCACTGACTTATCTTCCTCAGGAGTTTAGGGAAAGGCCATGTTTTCATTATCAATGATGCATTTTGTGCCCTGTATAGAGGCTATTATCAGAGGCTACTTCCTGGTGGATGCATACTCCTGGGGCCTCAAATCCTTCTTGTTATACTTTCTCACCTTCTCTGAGCGCATTTAACTTATAAAGCCATGAAAAATTGATAGGTACAATGAAACTCAACTGGCACCAATTCCTAACAAGGATATCCCTAGCACTATTTTTAGCACTATTTTTTAATAGGATTTCATTATAAAACACTTACTAATTCAACTCAATCCTTGAACTTGAAACTAGAAAAACAACCTAACCTAATATCAATTGCTGTAGGCTGTGAGCCCCTCAGAGAGCCAACCCCTGCTTCTATTAGCATAGTGGAACGATGGGACAGGAAAAGGACAAACATCTAGAACTGACCTACTAGAATTACTAGAACGGACATATTCCACTAGTATCCAGCAATTTTTGAGATATTTAACTACTTAGAACCTAGTCTTTTTATTGGGAAAATAAAGAAAGGTAAATGAGGGCCTCTTTACATGGTACTTAGTATGATAGAGCATACTAAGTACCTTTCTGAAGGAAGACACTCATCAAATACAAGTGTTCACTTTCCTATAATTCCTCAAGAATGGGTAAAGAGTAGCAGGCTTCATGCCTACTTTTCCTTTTATATGAGTAGTTTCCACACTCCCTCCCTTTATTTGGGATACAAGAAGGAAATGAAGAAATTAGCCTATGAAAGACCTCCTTGAGAGCTTGTATTGAATTCTTGTTAGAGGATTTGGAAAATAAGATCAATCCCCTGGGTTCTGCTCTTTCACTCTTGAGCCTAGACTTCCTTAAATCATTGACAGAGATTTTTTTTTTTTTCTAGTGACATTGTCAAATCAAAGGCTAGCCAGGGCCAGCTGGATTGCCCTCTTGCGAAAGGTTCTCTTAATAGAGAGGGCTTGATGACGGTAACTCACTGTCATCCCTTTACCAGAAGTTAGGAGGAAAGGCAGTGAAGAAAAAGCAAAAACAAAAGAAACACCGGAAGAGGTGGGGATAAAAAATGTTTAGTAAATTAGCAGTTTATAGTGAGATATTCCTCATTTTTCTCCTTGGATATCATCTATAATATGATCCTATGTTTGTATAGAATACACAAAAACCTTTGGAACTGGAAAAATACTAGAGATCCTTAAAATAGATGACCCCAATGTGCAGACGTAGAAATTGTTTGTGGAGGCCAAGAGCCTTGACCAACACAGTACAGTTAATTAGTTATGGATCCCATTTCTACCAACGCACTTTCTTCTTTAGTTCATGTACCCAAGTGCACATAAAAAGTGTATTTTCATGTGCTGTGCAGTTATGTCACTGCATTGTTCTGCTATTGAGGAATTAGGCTTGAGATTTATTTTAAGGAACTCTCAACAAAAGTCATGCTTTCTATTTAGGTGAGACAGTTTAAGTGGTGAGTGTAAAAGGTGAGACTAGGCATTTTGAGAATCCACATAGAAAATAAGAAAATTGACAGCTTGTTGCTAACTCTAGAAATAAAAACAAGACTATTTCTTCTCTCCTTCGTATTGTTCTTGGGTTCTTCTCTGAATGCAAAAATGTCAAAGACGCTTTGCTAAAACTCAGGAAGTTGCTATGCAACCTACATAAGAAATTATTTCTCTCTACCTTTAGTCCTGAGGATCTATAATTCTGCTGTTTAAGAAACAAACATGTTGTGTCAGAAGGAAGGAGAATATAACAGTAGGCATCTGAATCAATTGTCAATCTAGTTTTCCAGCTTGTCATTGCTCCTTAGACACTGTGTGAAGAAATCTCAGAAACAAAACTGATTTACCATAAAATATGCCTATTTTCCATTAAATTTTGCTCATGGCTTCAGTGAAGCATTGAAGTTACCAACATTTCATGGGTTGACCCTGCAGGGCCACCTCTTGGTCTTGTTAGTCCAGAAAATGAACCGTGCATAAGAGAGGCCTTGGGGGGAAGAGATTTTATTCGCATCAGTTATTTTGCACATTGCTTAAACTAGAGATGTTAGCAGTTCCTTGAAGAGAGCAGCATTAGTCAGACCCTTGGGGGCAACAGTGGGAAATGGAATTTACCCTGTCACATGCTTGACAGAAACATGTCAGTTGAGACAGGGCAGGACATAAGAAATCTGTTTTTGGAGCTTTAGTGGAACTGTTCTTTCATATCCTAGTTAAAATTCCAGAGCTGCTACATACCCACTGTGTGACTCTGATGGAGTCATTAAACCTTCAAAATTCACTTTCTTGGGAAGCCTGGGTGGTAGAGTTGGCTAAGCATCTAATTATCATTTTGGGGTCAGGTCATGATCTCATGGTCATGAAATTGAGCCCTGTGTCAGGCTCCATGTTGAGCACAGTGGCTGCTTGAGACTCTCTCTTCCTCTCCTTTTGCCCCTCTCCCCTTTGTATAAGGATTCTCTCTCTCTCTCTCTCTCAAATAAATAAATAAATCTTTCTTTAAAGAAATTCACTTTCTTCATATATAGAAAGGGCATGATATGACTAACTGAAGGAGTTATTATTGGAATAAAAAACATATGGAAGGTGCTCATCCCAGATGTAATCATCAGTATGTACACATAAATGCCAGCAATCTTCATGATTATGACCCTGATGATTAGTATTTTAACCCAGGTACTGTCATTTATCAGCTGTATATCCTTGGGTGAGATATTCTGAGTTTCTTCCATTGGAAAATAAGGAGAATAATATTTACCTTGCAAGTTTGTTCTGAGGACCAGAAATAGTGTGTGGAAAATACCTAGTCACAGTATCTAGATCAAACAAGTAGATTCTTGATAATTCGTTTTTCTCAATGTTTTGATTGTCACCTATCATTTACTTAACAATCTATGCCTAGAGGAAGTCATGTTTGATATTAAGGTTGGCTCTTCTTGATATGATAAATGTATACACCAGTCCATCTGATAAATGTTTACTTAAGAGATAGACAAGATTTCTGTTTCATAAGTGTCTGTTCAACCTCCCTTAGGCATAACTCCTCAAAAGGTTGTGGATGAAAGTCAAACCAGTATCCTCTACTATGAATAGCGCTTATCAGAGCCACTGTGAAAGGGACACACAAAAATTTCCCCAGCTTATGGAGATATGCACTTTCGGCAATTTTGTCAAGTCAAGGCAGGAAACACAACCAGGATTAAGGTGTTTAGGGAACATCTTATTCCTTCTGGCCTCAACCTCCTGAGTGTCTATTGTCACATGCTGGTTTATCTGTTAAAGAAAAATGGGCTTTACTGAAGTAGCATTCTGGACTTATTAGTCATTTAGCCTGCACACCAGATATCAGAATTTTGAGTCAATTATTCATTGGATCCACATAGTTATATCTTTTAAACCTTGCCAAAATGCATTCTTTTCAATTGAAAGAAAAAAAAAAGAAGAGGACAGTTGAGATTACAGACCTCAAATTATGAAAGAATAACATATGAAAGAACCGTCCTAAGTTTTGCTTTTTTTAGGGGGGGGGCTCTGTGGTGCCAGTGAAACTCCCTACATCTTCCAATCAATTTAACCTTCCTTGGCAGCTGTTACTTAAGCATTCTTCCACAAGAATTGAAGTTGTCCTTCTGGATATCTCTCCGAGGAGCCTAAATGCCCTACTCTTAAGTTGGGTGAATTTTATCCTCACAGACATGTTTCTAAATAAGATCTATGAATTAGTTTACAAAGTTGAAACTATCCTTCTGGGAAGTTGGGCCTCTTTACCAACTATTCTAAGATATGTTGGTTTAGTTATCTTAGCCTTGAGTTTCCTCTCCAAAAACAAGAGCCTGTGACAAGGTGAAAGTAATTTGGGAGCAGTAATCCTAAGGAATAAGAGTATGGGTCTTGGTAGAGTGCAACCAGGAAGAGAAAGATAAACCAAGGTCTTTTATCAAACTGGTCATTACTTGGCAAATGGACCTTGATCCCGCTGGAGACTCAGATGCTGTGCAGAATGAGTCAGGGTTGTTTATGAGGGGAAAGAATAGATAATTTATCCAGTCTCCCATCCTCCACTGGTCAAAGGTTGCTCATTGAGATATTAGTATTTTCTCTCTTTTGGGTTTGTCCATGCACCAGAATGGCTGAACATGTTCCCACAGGCATCTCCTAGACCTGTGACAAAGAAGCCAGGACAGAAAGCATCAGCTTCATAGTGCAGCTGAGACGAGGTACCTGCCACTGCTGGTAGCCATGGCAATGACTGAAATAAAAAGATCTACTCGATCATGATATGAATCAGGCATACAGGTGACCTAATTGCTTATGTGACTGCAATGGCGTGATTCACATTAATAAGATTCTCTTCAATATTTTATCAACACTCACAAATTGTAAACAAAACCTCATCACTTCCATTCCAAAGCCTGAACCCTGTTTTGATGAGAGATATTTTCAGTATGTATGCTTTCAGTAGTTAATACATATTTTTAAAACTTCCCATGGAGCCATCTTATTTTCAAATTACACATTTTATAGGTAAATATTTAAAAATACTAAACAGTTACTAAGCTGGATCTTTTTTTTTTTTTTTAAAAAAGAATGCATTTTATTTGTTACTTCTTTTTCTTTTAATTTATTTATTTATGATAGTCACAGAGAGAGAGAGAGGGAGGCAGAGACATAGGCAGAGGGAGAAGCAGGCTCCATGCACCGGGAGCCCGATATGGGATTCGATCCCGGGTCTCCAGGATCGCGCCCTGAGCCAAAGGCAGGCGCCAAACCGCTGCACCACCCAGGGATCCCAAGCTGGATCTTTTTGAAGACAGGCAGAACACAAAAAGAACAACACATAAGAACTCCTTCTTATGGTTTAAAAACTTCTCAGGGGAGACAGAATAAGACAGATAATTTTAAAGGTTGAGTGAAGCTAATAGAGGGAGTGGGAGCAATACTGAACATATGCTAAATTTGTAGCAATTACTTAGCAGATACTAATCAATGCTACAGAATCCTAGAAACGTGATAGACTGATCTGACACAGAAGGATACAAACACAGAGAAATGATGACAGGGTGCCAGGGTGGCTCAGTCGGTTAAGCATCCAACTAGCGATTTTGGCTCAGATCATCTCATGGGTTGTAAGATCCAGCCCTGGGTCAGGCTCCATGCTCAGGAGGGAGACTGCTTAAGATTCTCTCTCTCCCTCTACCCTCCCCATGCTTGTGCTCACACACTCTCTCTCTAAAATAAATAAATAAATCCTAAAAAAAAATTTAAGGACAAGATAAAATTAATTTGTTTTAAACAGCTCTGCTCCAAAAAAGAAAAGAGCTATTACCAGAAGGCAAAAGTTTAAAAACTGCCCTTGGAATCCAGAACTGAGGTTTTAATACCCATGAGATAATTGAAGCTGTGGCTTCATGGGGGTTAGAGGTAGAGGAGCTGGAATTGAGTCTCAAAATAATAGAACCACAAAGAGCTACCTGGTTTATGAAAAAAAAATGAATCCAGAAAAATTATCCAACTACCCAAAGTAACAGGAAAAATCCTGTCATATAGATACAAATTTTACACCAGTTGCATGTGCAAAATTTATGCCAAGAAATTAATAATATAACTTGGTACATTATAATAGCCCAGGTTCTTTCAGTGGAAAACTCAAAACTGATCTTTTACATTTCCAGCATAGGAATCACAGAGGCCCTCAACAAAAATTCTTCACTGCAAATAGGTCTCCATAAAAAAATTACAATATGCATGAAGAAATGAAATACCATGATAAAAATTAGCAAATGCAGTAAACAGAAAAGCTGGTCACTCCAAAAAAATATAAGTGGCTAAATAATTTGAAAGCAACTCTAAAATAAGTTTGTATCTGTGAGCTTTGGCTGCATAACAAAGCTCCCAACTTAAATGGCTTAAAATGACAACCATCTCAATTTTTTGGAGAGATATTACTTTTTTATCCAATTTATTTAAATGATTTTTAAAAATTAAAACCATGTACCCACTCTTCCCCTAAGCAGCCTGAGACCTCTGAAAATGGTTCACTATTCGCTGGAACCAGAAAACCCTATAAAATCATGCAAATAGAGAGGTTTAAATCTTTATGTTCACTTTAAGAACACATGTGAAACTGCCCAGGCTGTCAAGGGTATGCATATCCAAAAAGTCACCAAGTATCTGAAAGATGTCACTTTGCAGAAGGAATGTGTGCCATTCCATCTCTACAATGGTGGAATTGGTAGGTGTGCCCAGGCCAAACAGTGGGGCCAGACACAGGGTCATTTGGCCCAAGAAGAGTACTAAATTTTTAGTGCACATGATTAAAAGTGCAGAGAGTGATGCTGAACTCAAGGGTTTAGATGTAGATTCTCTGGCCATTGCGCACATCCAGGTGAACAAAGCCCCCAAGATGTGGCACAGAACTTACGGGGCTCATGGCCAGATTAACCCATACATGAGCTCTTCCTGCCACATCAAGATGATCCTTACTGAAAAAGAGCAGATTGTTTCTAAACCAGAAGAGGCAGTTGCACAGAAGAAAAAGATATTCCAGAAGAAACTGAAGAAACAAAAACTTATGGCTTGGGAGTAAATTCTGCATAGAATAAATGCAAATAATTTTTTTTTAAATATAAATAAAATAAAACAAAACATACATCCATTTCTCCCATCCTTCCCCCACTCCCTCATCTTTGGTAACCACTAATCTGTTCCCTGTATCTATGAATTTGACTGATTGATTGATTTTTAGATTCCACATATAAGAGGATTTTTAGATTCCACATATAAGAGAGCTCATACAGTATTTGTTTTTGTCTGACTGATTTCATGCAAGGTCCATCCATATTGACGTATATTGCAAGATTTCATTCTTTTTTATGACATATATATATTTAATAATGTTATATATGTACATATATGTTTTTATGTATATATAACATATATATATATATATATACACACACACACACCACCCACACACACCACAGTATCTTTATCCATTCATACATTGATAGACACTTAGGTTGTTTCCATATCTTGGCTATTGTAAATAATGCTGCAATAAATACAGGGATACATAAATCTTCACAGGTCAGTGTTTTCATTTTCTTTGGATGAATGTCCAGAAGTGGAATTGCTGGATCATATTAGTGGTACTTTTAATTTTTTGAGGAACTTCCATACTGTTTTCCATCATGGCTATACCAGTTTACATTACTGCCAGTAGTGTACAACAGTTTCCTTTTCTCCACATCCTTGCCCAAACCTGTTATTTCTAGCCTTTTTTGAAAATAGTCAGCCATTCTAACAGGTGTGATGGGTTTTGATTTGTATTTCCCAGATGATTAATGATATATAGTACTTTTCCTGTACCTGTTGGCCATCTGTATGACTTCTTTAGAAAAAAAAATGTTTATTCAGATCCTCTGCCAATTTTTTACTTGGATTGTTTTTTGTTTCTTTTGCTATTGAGTTGTATGAGTTCCTTATATATTCTAGATATTAACCCCTTTTTGGATATATCATTTACAAATACTCTCATTAAGTAGGTTGCCTTTTCATTTTGCTGATCAATTCTTTGCTGGGCAGAAGCTTTTTAGTTTGATGTACTCTCACTTGTTTATTTTTCCTTTTACTGCTGTTGCTTTTGGTGTCAGATTAAAAAAAAAAAAACTTTGCCATAGGTAACACCTATGCTAAGGAGCTTACCACCTGTTTCCTTCTAGGTGTTTTATGATACCAGGTCTCGTATTCAATTCTTTATTCCATTTTGAGTTAATCTTTGTATGTTGTAAAATAGTGCTCCAGTTTCATTATTTTGCATATGGTTGTCCAATGTTCCCAATACTATTGGAAAGACTGTCTTTTCCCCATTGTATATTCTTGCCTCCTCTGGGTTTATTTCTGGGCTCTCTGTTCTGTTCCACTGACTGTTTTTATGTCAATACCATACTGTCTTAGTTTCTATAGCTTTGCAATATAGTTTGAAATCAGGAAGCATGATACTTCCAGCTTTGTTCTTCTTTCTCAAGATTTCTTTGGCTATTCAGGATATTTTATGATTTCATACAAGTTTTAGAATTGTTCTTTTTTTTGTGAAAAATGCCATTGGAATTTTGATGGAGACTGCACTGAATCTGTAGATTGCTTTGGGTAGTATGGACATTTTAACAATACTAATTCTGGGGACAGCCCGGGTGGCTCAGCGGTTTAGCGCCCCCTTCAGCCCAGGGCCTGATCCTGGAGACCCTGGATCGAGTCCCACGTCAGGCTCCCTGTATGGAGCCTGCTTTTCCCTCTGCCTGTGTTTCTGCCTCTGTGTGTGTGTATGTGTGATGAATAAATAAATAAAATCTTTATTTAAAAAAAAAAAACAGGACTAATTCTTCCAGGGATGCCTGTGTGGTTCAGCAACTGAGTGTCTGCCTTTGGCTTGGGATGTGGCCCTGGGGTCCTGGGTTCGAGTCCCACATCAGGCTCCCTGCATGGAGCCTGCTTCTACCTCTGCCTGTGTCTCTGCCTCTGTCTCTCATGAATAAATAAATAAGAACTCTAAAAAAAAATACTAATTCTTCAAATCCATGACAGGAAATATCTTTCCATTTATTTGTGTCTTCTTTAATTTCTTTCATTAATGTCTTATGATTTTCAATATACAGGTCTTTCACCTCCTTGGTTAAATTTATTCCTAGTGATTTTATTCTTTTTGATACAACTGCAAGTTGGATTGTTTCTTTTATTTCCTTTACTAGTACTTTGTTATTACTGTATAGAAAGAAACACAACAGATTTTTGTGTGTTGATTTTGTATCCTCAAACTTTACTGAATTATTTATTAGTTCTGACAGGTTTTTGATGAAATCTTTAAGGTTTTCTATCTATATAATATAATATATAATATACAATATACAATATATATGTCACTGTAAAAATAGTGACAGTTTTACTTCTTCCCTTCCAATTTGTATGACTTTTATTTCCCCCTTTTTTACTTAATTGCTCTGGTCAGGATCTCCAATATTACATTAAACAAAAGTGGCAAGAGTGGGTATCCTTGTCTTAACCTTAACTTTAGAGGAAAAGTTTTTCACCATTGAGTATGATGGTAGCTGTGGGCTTGTCATAAATGGCCTTTATTCTGTTGAGGTATGTTCTGTCTATACCCATTTGTTGATAGTTTTTATCATAAATGGATGCTGATATTGTCACATGCTTTTTCTGCATCTAGTGAGATGATCACATGATTTCTATCCTTCCTTTTAAAACGTATGTCACATTGATGATTTGCAGATATTGAACCATTCTTTTATCCCTGGAATAAATCCCACTGATCACAGCATATGATCCTTTTGAGGTATTGTTCAATTTGGTTTGGTAATATTGTGTTGAGGATCTTTTTTTTTTTTTTAATTTATTTATTTCTGATAGTCACAGAGAGAGAGAGAGAGGCAGAGACATAGGCAGAGGGAGAAGCAGGCTCCATGCACCGGGAGCCCGACGTGGGATTCGATCCTGGGTCTCCAGGATCGCGCCCTGGGCCAAAGGCAGGCGCCAAACCGCTGCGCCACCCAGAGATCCCTGTGTTGAGGATCTTTGTATCTACATTCACTAGGAATACTGGCCTGTAATTTCTTTTTTTTTTTTCTTTTATTTCTTTTTTAAGATTTTTATTTATTTGAGAGAGAGAGAAAAGAGGATGCATGAGGTGGGGAGGAGCGAGGGAGAGAGAAACTCCAGCAGATTCTAAATTCACCACAGAGCCCCCATGTGGAGCTCAATCTCAATATCCTGAGGTCAAAACCAAGAATCAATACTTAACTGACTGCACATCCAGGCACCGCATTGGCCTGTAATTTTCTTTTCTTGTGGCATCCCTGTCTGTTTTTCTTTTGTTTTTTAAGATTTTATTTATTTATTCATGAGAGACAGAGAGAGAGAGGCAGAGACACAGGCAGAGGGAGAAGCAGGCTCCGTGCAGGGAGCCCGATGTGGGACTCGATCCCAAGACCCCGGGATCACGCCCTGGGCTGAAGGCAGATGCTCAACCACTGAGCCAGCCAGGCGCCCCTTAATTCTTCTTTAAATGTTTGGTAGAATTCACCGGTAGAGCGGTCTAGTCCTGGACTTTTGTTTGTTGACAGGTTTTGGATTATGGATTCAATCTCCTTATTAGTAATTGGTCTGTTCAGATTTTCTATTTCATCATCAACCTTTTTAGAAGGTTGTGTTTCTAGAAATTTATTCATTTCTTCCAGATTACCCAAATTGTAGGTATATGATTGTTTATAGTAGTCTCTTATGATGCTTTGTATTTTGTGGTATCAGTTGTAACCTTTTTCATTTTTTATTTTATTTATTTGAGTCCTCTCTCTTTTTTCTTGGTGGAATTATAAAGCAATGTAGAGCAATACTCATGCAGTGATGGTAGGGGTGTAAATTGGTACAACCACTTTGGAAACTAGTTCATTATTCTCCTTAAAGTGCCAATAGATATACCCTATGAATAGAATTTCAAAAACTAGATTATACCAAACAAATGCATGCCACATGCACAAAGAAACAGATCCAAGAATGTTCATAGCATTATTTTTAAAAATCCCAATCTGAATTGATTCATATTTCAATCAATAGAGAAAGAATAAACTCATATATCATAAGATGGAGTACTATATAGCAACAAAGTTTTTTAAACTACAAATATAATAATAGAGCTGAATGAATGTCAAGAACCTAATGAGTAGAAGATGACAGACATGAAATACATAGTGAACAATTCCATTTATATCTAGTTTAAAAAAAGTTAAAAGGAAAGTATGCATGCATGCTCTGGTGGGAAAATCATAAACAAACATAAAGTTAAGTTACTATAAGTTAGCAGAGTAGTTTCCTTCATTGAAAGAGAAAGTAATGTTTAGGAGGAAACATTTGCAGACCTTCTAGGTTCTAGAAATATCTTATTTCATGACCTTGCTGGTGGTTTCATGAGCATTTACTTAATGCTAATGCATTACACTGTACAATTTTACTTTCTGCACATCCCCAAATACGTTATAACTCACAATAATGTTTTTTAAAAAATAACAAAAGGATTTCATTATCCCATATAATGAGAAAGTCATAGGTAAGCAGTATACCATTCAAAACTATGATGAGCACTGGGTGTTATTCTATATGTTGGCAAATTGAACACCAATAAAAAAATAAATTTATATAAAAAATTATGATACCACTGCTTTCCTGGATCAGTGTCACGTGCATTAGTTCAGGCCCTCCAAAAATAGATACCAAGATGGGACTGAGCATGCAAGAGATGTATTTGAGACACCGGTCAGAGAAGAAATGGTGGGGGGCATCCCGAGTGGCTCAGTGGTTTAGCACCACCTTCAGCCCAGGGTGTGATCCTGGAGACCCAGGATCAAGCTCCACGTCAGGCTCCCTGCATGGAGCCTGCTTCTCCCTCTGCCTGTGTCTCTGCCTCTCTGTGTGTGTGTGTGTGTGTGTGTGTGTGTGTGTGTCATGAATCAATAAATACAATTTAAAAAAGAAGAAGAAATGGGGAAATAAAGGAGTTGGGGCAAGCTCTCAGACCATAATGCAGGTCTCTGTGAAAGAGAAAGGAAATGAAATATTGGATAAGTAGAGTCTCAGACTGCAGGACCATTTCTGAGAAACTTTGGCTAGGCCAATGGGGAGCCTGCAAGCCAATTTCCTGGCAGAGGAAACCTGCCTCTTGTAAGAATTGACCTGCTTTGTGTCTTTGCCGTGCTCAGTCATGGGCTGAGAGCAGCGTGGCCTTTAGGGAAATGTAATGATAAGATTGAGGAACCAGTATCTGGGCTTATCCACCAATTACACATCTCACAGCAGGAGATCTGAGCAGCACGTTTCCATGGCTGCTGCATCTACTAAAAGGGATATAAACTAAAGACTCCCAACACAGTAATGCAAATAAGTAAGACCAAATAATTTGAGTTGCAAAATCACTTATGATGTTCATATAAATAATTAATACACTAATAAAGTTTTATGGTCACTCTAATCAGTAAATCCTTGAATATTTATAAAATGCTATAGAGTGCTATTATTCTATATTAAAGATTAGGGAAACAAGATCCACTGACCTCATATCCACTGAGGTCTACCTGAGAGTAACAGCTAATAAACTAGGCAATTTCAATTCTTAAAGCTCTAAGAAGCCTGTTGAGGACTTCTGATAAAATATTTGGCTTTATGAAACATATTACTCTGTTAACTAACTGGAATCTATTTTTTTTAAGATTTTATTTATTTATTCATGAGACAGAGAGAGAAAGACAGAGAGAGAGGCAGAGACACAGGCAGAAGGAGAAGCAGGCTCCATGCAGGGAGCCCGACATGGGACTCAATCCCCGGCCTCCAGGATCAGGCCCCGGACTGAAGGCGGCGCTAAACCGCCGAGCCACCTGGGCTGCCCTAAAAATTTTTTTAAAAGAAGAAAAGAAACCTTATGTTTAAAATAAATATAAATAAATAAATAAATAAATAAATAAATAAATAAATAAATAAGACAAAAAACAAAAACCTAAAAAACACTAAAAACAAACAAAAAGTACTTGACTTTATCTTTCAACATTTATAACCAAGATAGAGAAAATTCTAGCAAGTAAAGATCTGTTAGTCATTACTGGTGTCCTGACCTAGAGACCCAACTGCCTACAGAAATGTGAGTATTAAGTAAGGGCAATGGGATCCCTGGATGGCTCAGTGGTTTAGCGCCTGCCTTCAGCCCAGGGAGTGGTCGTGGAGACCCGGGATCTAATCCCACGTCAGGCTCCCTGCATGGAGCCTGCTTCTCCCTCTGCCTCTCTCTCTGTCTCTCATGAATAAATAAATAAAACTTTAAAGGGGGGGGGGCATTTAATTTGAGCTTGCCAGACTGTAACAGAAAGTAAACAGGCTACCAACCCAATCCCATGTGACTTAATGGTGACAGTATAGAGTGTGTAGAAAATAAGTAGTTCTAACAATGTTTCCAGGAGTTCCTAGCTCCTTTACTAGAAGCAAAGCAGAAAAAGGCAGGAGCTGATGTCTACCATTTAGAAGGTTTCTCTGAAATATTTTATCCTCTCCTGGTGTTTTTAATACCATAATTGTGCTATTTAGGATTTACATTTAAGAGTGGATTAAGAACCGTCAACATCGAAAGGAAGTCAATAGTGGAGGAAATTGAGAGAACAAATATGTGTTTGTTCGTGGCCTGGTGCTTCCCTACTCATATTCACAGAAATTTACTAATCCTTGGGTTTTTGCATGGTTTAACAGAAGAAACGTTCTTCCCTCAACCTTGTACTCCCCCAAAGTTTAGTGAGATAAAAAGATGAAGATTAGCTGGAAATTAGGTCAGAGGTACTTTATCATATTTTTAAGTAAATCTGCTGCTGCTGATTTACTGTAATCGTTCTAAATTCCTTAAGTTCATTTTCTGAGATAATAGAAGTGACACCATTTTAGGATGTTAAATATTTCCTGTGTTATAAATAAAATGGTAGCACTTCCCTTTCCAAGTAAATGAAGTGAAAAATCAAACCACTGAATTTATAACCAAATGATGCAAGTCAGGATTCTTGTCCCATTAGGGAGGGGATGAGTTCATTTTCAGGTATTTTATTAGCAGGAACTGCTTTTTCATAACTCTAAGTATGAAAAGAAGGATGTGCATAGATATTGGAAATATGAAAGAGCAGCTATTGACTGGAGGAGTCATCCCACCTCCCACTGCGGAACATAAAGGAAACGGATCCATCTCTGCCTGTCATCATCTTCACTCCCACTAGGCAGTCACGACACAAGCAAGTGACTCAGTCAGATCCAAGCAATCTGGTACTCTTGCTCAAGACCTTGAATTTTGAATAACACAAAGGAAACAGGACAATCTGAATCTGGTTACAATTACAGTAATAGCGACAGTGTCTATAGCAAAGCCACTTCTTTGGTTAACTTCTTAACCTGCTGTCTGTTGTGCTTTGCTTTCCTTTGCCCTGTTTTACAATTACAGTAATAGCGACAGTGTCTATAGCAAAGCCACTTCTTTGGTTAACTTCTTAACCTGCTGTCTGTTGTGCTTTGCTTTCCTTTGCCCTGTTTCTTGTCCTTTTACCAAACTTTTCTACAGTTTTTCACTGATTGTTGTTGGAGCACTCAACATCCCTCTAACAAGATTTCTTTTCACTCAGGACTACTACAAGAGCAGTTTGGCAATAAAAGGCAACCTAACTGATAACACCAGCCAAGCAGGCAAAAATCTGCAAAAATTCTAGTCCAGCAGGGATTAGGGAGCTAAAGAATGTGAGGAAAAGTTCAGTCACAGAGAGGTAAGGGAAAATAAAGGTCAGTGAACAAATTGCTTGGGGCTCTCTTCAGGCAGCTGAATACTAACCCTTCAACAGCTCGGCTTGGTGCCTTGCCATCAGCTGGTGAGAATGGGGACCCTTGTGTACCCTCTTCTCTGGTAAAGTGCATCTCAGGAGATGGTTGTTACTGAATTTGCACCAGCCTCCATTGGAACAGAACCATATAGGTGGGGTGCCTGGGTGGTTTAGCAGTTGAGCATCTGCCTTTGGCTCAGAGCATGATCCCAGGGTCTTGGGATCAAGTCTCACCTCAGGCTCCCCACAGGGAACCTGCTTCTCCCTCTGCCTGTGTCTCTGCCTCTTTCTCTGTGTCTCTCATGAATAAATAAATAAAATCTTAGAAAAAAAAAAAAGGACAGAACCAGAGAAAGCAAGGACTGAGAGGTTGTAAACGCAGGGAACACAAGTGAATCTGATTAATCAGTGGTTAAAATTCTAGAGCAGACAAAACTTAGTAAGATCAAGAATATCCATGGAAGGGTCCTTCTCTACTAAGTGGAGCAGTGCTCCTTCCTTTGTGACAGAAGCAGGTCTTGGAAAGATAAGGAGAAAGGGAATGAGGGTCAGAGATAAGACAGTGAGACAAGTTATATTGGTGGCTTTTATTTTCTATTTTCTATATGAAACAGGAAGCCAGGATATTTGTCAAGAATGAGGAAAGAATGGATAGAGGTTTGAAGAGTAGGTAAAAGTTTTGAATAGTCAGGGAAAAGTATGAATAAAGGAACACTGAATGGTAATGAGGTCCAGATGAATTGAAAATAACACACTTAAATGGATTCAGGCTAATTATGTGCTTTTTCTTTATAATACCTCACCTAAATGTACTAGCTGTAAAAACAAAGGTCAGATCACTCAAAAGCTAAGAACTATTAAAAGTTAGTAGAAGCCCAAAGGAGAAGACAAGGGAGAGAGTGTTGATAAGAGGATAATAGTGTGTGGAAACATCAGTTCTGGGCTTGTTGAGGGAGGGAAGTGAAACTAGGAAGGAACTGAATGAATGAGAGACAAGGAAGAAAGCCAGAGCTGAAAGGGTATGATATGGTTAAACAAGGAAGCAAGTAAACAAACAGGTTGATTTGTGTGGAAGGAGGTAGGATAGGTGGGAAAAGTGACAGGGATAGGGCTTTGTGCTCATAAAATGCAGATTTTAAGATAATGTGACTTTGGAAATGAAGGCTGAGGAGAAATGGAGGTAAAGGTTATCATGGTAGGAGCTCACTGTCCCTAACATAAGGATGCTGGACACAACATTCCAAGGTTATTGAAGTTACCAAGGACAATGGTGAGATCTGAGTAGAGATGACGCATATTGGTCAGGTGTCAATCTTCTAAGTGGGTATAGGCAATGACCTAAGACTCAAGCGGATGACTGAGAAGAAAGCAACAGAACTGACATGCATGATTCTAAAAGGAGGGGTAACATAACACAATGAAAAAGAAAAGAAAAATATAAAAACTACTACTCAAAACATCAAGACCTTGGTTCTTTCTGTTTTTATTCTTAGCACAGAACTTTAATTTAACTTTCAAGTCTGAGGATAACTTCCAGTACCAGTCAGAGCTAAGTGCTTTCTATCAGGAGATAGAGAGACTGGTATCTCACCAGCTCTTTCAAAAAAAGGGCAGAACTTTCTAAAATGCCTCCAGGAAACCTCTTCTTGCATCTCTTTGACTAGAATTGGATCACATATCAATTTTTAAGCCAATCACCAGCAGGAGAAGAAAGAACTTTAGACAAGACGTGCCCAACTCCTCTTATTGCACTGTTACCTCTCAGTAGAATAAGAGCAGTTCTTGAGGAGTCCTCCATAATCTCTGTTACTCACGTACATCTGTGACGACAGTTCCCTCAGCTTCTCCCCTTAATGTGGTAGGTCTAGAAGGGGTAACTTCAATTCTCTGAATAGACCAAACTTCAACTTTCTATTAAGTAATCAAGTTTACATTGGTATCAGCTTCCACACTATTCAATTCATAACATTTGCATGGGAACACGATCCCCATGATTGCAAATGAAGGTAAGCACCACAAGTACATCACATTCTGTCCGTTGGACCACAACACAAAATTATAGCCCAGTGTGACCACCTTGTGGTCTCTTGCTGAGGTTCCAGGACCCATTCTTTTACTCTTTCCACTAAGACTACAAAGATTCTCCTCCAGCTCTGCATCCTAAAGGTCATGTTGCTCCAAAGTTAGGCCTCTATGCCCCACATGGTGAACCTGGAGACCATGAATGGTAGAAAGGGTAGGAAGTCCTACAGACACCTGCAGCAGGTAGCGAGGCCATGCGGGTGTAGAGACAGGTAGGCAGGCTTGCAATGCCAACACAAGCACAAGACTTAGAGCATCCTGCTTGAAAATGCTCAATAGCTCCCCCACACAGAACAATGTCTTAACTTCTACAGTTGTACAAAGACTATTTGCCTGCAGGCACAGCCAATCATCTGGGCTTCATTGCCAACCTTGCACTCCAAATATGTTCTTGACATCCCTGAACTCTCCCTCTCATCTTTATGCTTTTGAAGATTCTTTGTCCTCTACCAAGAATTCCTTCCTCTGCTTTGACAGTTAATTGTCCATCATTTATTATTGATAGAGTTCACTATATTAACATCCTTAGCTAAACTCCACAACAGCCAAATAGCTGATGCTTGAAAAGAAATGTCCAGCCAGTATTTTCTGACTTTTCTTATCTTGGTATTTTATTTTTTTAAAGATCTTATTCATTCATTCATTCATTTTAGAGTGGGGGGAGGGGGCTAGGAGAGGGAAAGGATCTCAAACAGATTCCCTGCCGAGCGCAGAGGCTGACGGGGACATGGGGCTCAATCTAATGACCCTGAAGTCATGACCTGAGCTGAAATCAAGACTCAGACACTTAACGGAATGAGCCACCCAGGCGCCCCTCTTATCCTAGTATTTCAAAAATTGTTGAGCTGTTAAGCACATTTTTGTGAATAAATTGTTGGGTTGTTCATTTTCAGCAAGGAGTCTTGCATCATGCAACCACAGCTTTAGCTCTATATAGATGATTGGCACAGAGACATGGTGCTAAATGAGGTGAAGAGAGGCAAACCAGTAGGGCAGGATGGAAGTGTCAAAACTGATGGCCAATGTACATTTTCAAAATGTGTAGGCAGTTTTCCTGGAGGCCAAACCCACTAGGTGACTTGTTTTGAAAATAACAGCATATGCTTCTTACCCAATTGTTTTGTTGTGTGTGTGTGTGTAACATACATATAAAATGTGCATTAGGAAAGTAGTCACTGTGTTTACCCTGTTCTTCTGCTAATTAAACAGAAATGATTATTTCCTTTATAAGATAAGGAAATTTTAAATGCTGTTCCCAGGCTGAGAAATCATTGGACTGGTTACTCCCACAACATACTTCTGAGAGCACACAGCTCGCATCTGATCTAAGGCTGTTCTTGGCTGGTCTTGTTATTGCCAAATTATGTCATTCCTTTTACTACTAAGGAGTGACATGCACTTTAACTTTAGCTCTCAAAGTAAAGTTCGTCTCTAGATGTAAATGTCACTTGAGAAATAAACATAAAATCTAAAGCTGTCTCCTCTATTCCATTCCAAATTCTAATATTTTTTTTAAAGATTTTATTTATTCAGGAGAGACACAGAAAGAGAGTCAGAGACATAGGCAGAGGAAGAGGCAGGCTCCCTGCAGGGAACCCAATACAGGACTCAATCCCAGAACCCTGGGATCACGACCTGAGCCAAAGGCAGATGCTCAACCACTAAACCACCCAGGCATCCCCAAATCCTAGCATTTAACAACTGAGAGGCTAGGGAGAGAAAGGAAGAAGGAAACAAACAGTTACTGAGTTCATATTATGTACAAGGCAAGGCTCCCAGCTTGTAACTTCCCCTGAGTAACAGTGTCTGAGTCATCCCAGTACTAGCACAGTTCCTGGCACCTAGGCAGATGTTCAATGAACACATATTTGCTGAATCGATCTAAATCCATTCCAGCTGTTGTCTCACTGAGTCCTCACAACCACCATCTGAATTTGGAAGTGTTTCCTTCATTTAACGAAGAGGCCGAGTAACTCCAGGTCATACTAAAAGACCTGACTTACAAACTGAGGATGTAAGACACCCTTAGGATGTAAGCATGTAAAGCATCTTAGAAGTCAGCTAGAAAAATGCAACTTTCAATAAATGAGACCAAATATCCAGCAAATTTAAGTGACTATCTCACACAACACATCGATATAGAAGTGAAAATCAAGATAAACATGCATTCAAGCTTAAAACATTTTAGAGGATGAGTTTGACCACACACACACACACACACACACACACACACACACAAATGTATAGAATGCAAATGGACATTTTGAGAGCATTTTGAGTATGCCTGCAATATGGTAGGAACAAAGATGACTAAGCAATAGTCCCTGCCCTTAAGAATCGCAGCAAATAGTGAAGGTAAATAGAAACAGAAATAGTATATTAAGCAGATCCTACGCTTACAGAACTATGAACCAAGAGCTGTGGGGACACAAATGACAGAACAAATAACTCTGCACTCAAGAGGAAGAGGACTAAGGATATTTAAGGAAACAAAGCAGGAGCAAAGGACAAAGTCACAAAAGGTTCTACTGTGGAAAGAGAATCATGGAGGGGCAGGAGATTTCTACTGTGGAAGAAAGAGTAGGATAAATATTGAAAGTGAGGTTGTTGTAAAAGGTTCTGCCCACATCCATTTGCGAAAAGGGATAAGGATGATTCTCTTAAAATTTTTGTGCCAACTACCCAGAGGAAGACTCGTGTGTTGGCTGACTCATGGCATCAGTATGCATCTCCTATCAAGTAACTTCCTTTAACTTCTAGGGGCTCTTTTCCAAACTTCTGGTTTCCTTCTCTGTCTTGACCATTATAGAAGGAAAAACAAGTCTAATAATTGACTCTTGATCCAAACTCATAAGCAATAATCTCAACAGTATTATATTCCTTTAGTATTGCAACAAGGTAAAACCTTCCTCTTCTGGTTGATGAAACTATCTTCTTCCTATGATAGACAGAAAAAGTGAGTGCACAAGAACTTGGTTTAAGAAACACACCCAGGACAGTTGACCTAGAGTACACAGGTCAGTAAGATGGGTGGATAGGTTAAAAAATTAAGGCATAATTAAAACAACTTAGGCAATTGTTTTTAAATTGAGTTTTGAGAAATGATATGAGATCTCACATTAAGGATATTCACGTGCCTTTTAGAATACTGCTATAATCAGTAATTATTTTTGAATAAGTAATAAATTATAGTGTTGCCTAATATTTGAGAGGCTCTTGTGCCAAATACTCCCACGACCTAGCTTTCCTAAGAGCATGGAAGTCCCCCGAGCCTGTGTGTACCTAACACTGGCATGTGTACATGACATCATGATTTCACTTACCAAGCAATAAAATGAGTCACATTTGAAATTGCCTTATCTCATGAAAGTCAAACAACCTGTCAATTAAAAAAAAAAAAGATAGAAAAAAAAGAATGAATTCAGTTTATTTTACAGAGAGTTCATAGGCTAAAAATGCATATCCTATTCTGTCCTACTGACGCAAGGAGTATCTTCTGCTTGGTAAACCTCCCAAGCTGTTTTTTGTTAGATTTTTTGTTTTTGTTTTTTATCTTAAGGAACTTATGTTACTTCAAAACAGCAGAACAATTCTTTCTGCTACAACTTTTTCTTCCATGCTTCTAGGATTCTATTTCCTGATATGATTTCTTTCCTCTTTCAGACCGACCTACCAGAGTTTCAAACATTTCACACAGGTAGACTCTGCTTTCCTTTCCCTTTGCTTTCTAAGTCAAATATTTAGCTTCCTAACACACTCTTCTAGATTTGACTTTATGGAGTATCCGCTAGTGAGAAATAGAAATTTAATGACTTTTGGGTTTGCCAAAAGCATTCATCATCATCGAAGTAAATCTTGTCCATCCTGCTTTCTTTACATATATATATTTTTTTTAATTGGAGATCAATTTGCCAACATATAGTATAACACTCAGTGCTCATCCTGTCAAGTGCCCCCCTCAGTGCCTGTCACCCCATCCCCCCACCCACCTCCTAAAATTCATCTTCTCATCAGTCCAACATTTATCACAGAGTTGATTTCTATTTACTCTTGTACTAGCCAGCTCCCTGTAGGGTGTATCATCTTACCTTTTCTGAGTGTAATGTCTAATGACATGGATTTCACAAACTCTCTTACCTCAAGTGGGTCATTTTAAGACTCACCCAATAAAAAAATAAAACAAAAAACTCATGCCTGATGCATTCTGCGCTAAGTTTTTAAATCTTTCCCTCTCAAATCTGACCAGGTTATCTATACCCTCCTTGTACATAGCTTTTTTAGCCTTTGAGGGATGAAGGCTAAATAATAGCCATTAGTTATTATTTACTATCCAGAGCTTTCAGAAGACACATCTCAATAGTTTCTCATATCTTTGTTCCAACTGGTGAAGTCAGTGCAATATGCTTTCTATAATCTTGCCTCTCCTCTGATAATCGAAATTTTTGGTCACACTCCTTTTTATTTGTGTTAGTAGTGATGATTTATACAGAGAAAGAAATTTATTGAAAGGATATATGGTTGTCCACATCCTCGGGAAGTCTAAAGAACTACTATGTTCAGAATGGGCAAATAAGAAGGGAAATTACACCACCAAAACCATAGCCAGAATCATGCCACAAAACCAGTCTGACGAGAATACACCCGCATTTTAAGGCCACTGCCAAGAACATCCACACCGCCAGCACTAACACCAGCCCCACCACTGCCTTGTTTCGCAGTGTGCACACCAATACTAACAGCCAGAGAGACTTCCCTAACGTTCCTTACCCTTTGTTTGCATCAGTAGCATTTGACCCAAAATCCAAGATACGCAGGTCTGATTGCTGAGCCTAAGAAACAAAGCCTTCACTCGGGGAGGTTGGAAAGGAGGTTTATTTACAGGTCTATTCAGATTCTGTAGAGGAAGATGAGCTCTGTCAACTAAGAACCACATAATACGGATTTTTTTAATTCTAATGTAGGAAGGGGATTCAGATACTAAACAGACCAAAAAAAAATGCGTCTTCACTGCAGTACTCCATCTATATGGAATACACTATACACTGACCACATTACCTATAAGCTTTACGATGCTTGGGCTCCTGACATGGAGTTGTTGTTTTTCATCTTCCTTCACTTAGCACTGCAGTTCCTAAACTGTAACCTAAGGTACCCCAAGTGCCACAGAGAACTCAGAGAGTTTTTGTGGGTTTTTTTTTTTAAAAAGATTCTGTTTATTCATTCATGAAAGACACAGAGAGGCAGAGACATAGGCAGAGGGAGAAGCAGGCTCCCTGTGGGGACCCCACTGTGGGACTCGATCCCAGGACCCCAGGATCATGACCTGTGCTAAAGGCAGATGCTCACCCTCTGAGCCACCCAGGTGCCAGAGAACGCAGAGAGTTTTAAGTAAATTTTCAAGGACAGGGCAGCCCTGGTGGCGCAGTGGTTTAGCGCCGTCTTTAGCCCAGGGCATGATCCTGGAGATCCAGGATGGAGTCCCACAGTGGGCTCCCTGCATGGAGCCTGCTTCTCCCTCTGCCTGTGTCTCTGCCTCTCTCTCTCTCTCTCTCTCTCTCTCTCTCCCTCTCTGTGTGTGTGTGTCTCATGAATAAATAAAATATTTAAAAAAAGATGTTTTCAAGGACAACACAGAAGCACCTGTTGGACACCACTAATACCTCGGGGTGATTCACAGTGTCACTAGATCATGCTATATCCTTTTTTGGTGACATTTCTTTTTTGGCAAAGCTGGCCTTTCAGCGGTTGCTGTAATAAAAAGTAAATACTGCATGAAAATCAATGTGGAACAGGAAATCAGAGTGGCCTTGTCCAGACTGATTCCAAGATTGGTGAAGGTAGGCAGTGCCTAACAGGCCTACACACTGATAGGTTTTTTAATTCAAGAATAAAACTAAGTATTACTTTTTCTTTACGGCTATGTACTGGCTTTACAAATAGCTACTCAGTTGTTAAAACACAAATATTTATTAAGGCGTTTGAACCTGGTAACTTAATAAATGGAACTCAGTTATTTATTTCGGCCCATGGGTGTTGTGGAAAATTATCAAGACACTAATGATGGTATCATAAACCAAAACAGTTTAGGAAACTCTGAACTAGCACAATGTCTATTGATTTAAAACAAATATTTTATCTTTCAAAATCCTGCATTGTTTGTGAGAAGCCAGTGCTATCCTCCCTCAAAGAGTAACTTCGAGGTAAAGTCAAGGGTTAATGAAAGGCCATAGCATCTCACTCATAAGGATCAAGTGGTTGCTAAGATTTCCGTAAGCAAATGACACAGCCTGGACAGACCAGGAGAGAAAACACAGAGGAAATACCAGCAAATGCCAAAAGCCCTAAGGGGCAAGGGCAGATTTAGGGAGCCTCCCAATCTTCTAGAAAAGGCACTCCTGTGTCTATTACCTAGCATGACTGTACATTATTGCTGCTAGGAAACATTAGGATGCATATATATATATATATATAATATATGTATAATATATATATATATATGGTAGAGCTTGAAAAATTATTCTGACGGGTGGAGAAAATATGAATGTGATTTAGAAAACTTCCAAGTTTGGAAGAATATTACTTAATCTATTTTAATTATCTTGTTTATCGACATCTCCATAGATAGTATCATATGTATGGAAGAATTTCAAAGCAGAGTGCAGATGACAGAAGAACTTCACACAGTCATTAAGCTGGGCATTCTCTTCCACAGACTGAATATATTCACCTAGCCACTAGTCTTCCAGAACTCTTCCTCTATGTTGATTTCAGGCTTGCGGTATCCTCAAGAATGATTTTTGTACATAGAAAAAATGGTCTAAATGGTTGCTTAATTAAATTAGCTCAATCTATTTAAGCCATAAATTCAAAAAGCCCCCTTCTTTGTTAGGCTTTTAAGTTCAACTTGCAAATATTGTTTTCTCATTTATAGGTGTAGTTAAGTTTTAGCAGAAACTTTTAAGAGTTCTTTGAATTATGTTTGATCCCACATACACTCTTGAATACATAAACAGCTTCAAACATGTTAAACTGCATTAACTAATATATATATTCTCTATGCTTTTTGGGGTATCTTGCTGGCTTAATTAGAGAACCATGAGACTCTTGATCTTGGGGTCATGAGTTCGAACACCACATTGGGTGTAGAGATTACGTAAATAAATAAAAATTTTAAATATATATGTACATATATATCTTATATGTACATATACATATATATTCTCTATGATTTTTTAAATATCTCAATAGTCTGACTTAACACACAAAATCTTCCTATTAATTGACATACTTATCCATCTAATAAGCTTGCTAGAAGTGTGATTTTCAAGTTCTCTTAAATGTTACAGATACACAATTTAAAAAATAACAAATATTATATTCTTTTTTAATACAAAAATTTCATACTATGGCTTTCAATCCCTTAAATGTTTCCATATTTCATTTCAACTATTCTCAAAACTAAAGGTTCCCTGTTAACTGAAGTTTCCTGCCCACTAGGGAAGAATTTACTAATCCAATTAACCAGGATTACTTGTGATTACAAGATTATAACAATGTCAGCTAATCGGGAGACTTGAAGCTGCAGGCAAACAGCAATTCTTCTTACCACATCAGTGACATGCCAAGGTCCTTTAAAAAAAAAAAAAGATTTATTTATTTATTCATGAGAGACACACACAGAGAGAGAGAGAGAGAGAGAGGCAGAGACACAGGCAGAGAGAGAAGCAGATTCCCCACATGAACCCTGATGTAGGACTCGATTCCGGATCCCAGGATCACATCCTGAGCCGAAGGCAAATGTTCAACAGCTGAGCCACCCAGGCGTCCCCAAGTTCCTTTTTATATCACCATGTCATGGGCCTCAGAACTTGAAGGATTAGTTTTAAATAACAGGTGTAAATAAATGTTTGTTATAACTTCCACATAGCCATCATGAAGATAGAAGAATTAATAATTTTACTACAAAGCCCTCAGATATAAGATTGCAGCATAACTATTTTTTTCTAATGTAGTAAAATTTAATCCCTTATCTTGCATTAAAGTCCGTATTATCCTTTGGGTTCTATAAAAACCACAAGTATCCCGCATATTCCAGAACATTCATATAACATTTTTCTCATCTTCAGATTTCTGTAGTCACAGTAGATGTGACTGTTGTCTAAGTCCACCCAGTTCCTTGGATGTGAACAGCCCTGTAGTAAGGCTGACAGCCTCACATAAAGTCCAGCCTCCCTGAAGCACCAGCCCACTATTGCTATTAGTGGTCTTGCCACCACCTACAAGCACCAAATGGGGGCTCTCTGAATCACAGAATCAGAATCAGCCAAATTTCCAAATACCTCCCTAGATCAGCTCATCTTCACCTCTCCTAACGCTAAAAATAACTCCACCACTGGCACAATCTATCCTAAAATTCAACTTTCAACAAACAAACTTTGAAGGAAATTGTCTTCTGGATAGCAGAGAACCTTGACTATTGACCTGGCATTGCAAAACCAGTTGCTTTACCAACTTAGAAGGTTGGGAGATAAAATAACCTGCAGCAACAAAAACAAATCATAAGTTAATATCTCAATAAATAGTCTTGCCACAGAAGCTATATATTTGTCCTAATAATGAGCTTCATTAAAATATTTTCTAAAATTGCTTTTTATATATAATTTAGTAGCTATACAAGAGAAAATGCTCCTTTTCTGCAAATCACACCCAAATATGTATGTGCATAACTACAGAATTGTGATCCTTTTAGAATAATATCTAACTACACAGTTTTGGGTTTATAAATCATGTTATGATATGATCAATATTTAGTAAATGCTACTTTGAAAACAGTAGTACATAGTTACTATTGCCAAAGACCATTTTACTGAGTATATAAATATAATAAAAGCTATATAAACCACATGATTCTCTTATTATATGTTATGTCATCTTTATTGTTCAATATTAAGATTACCAACTCTCAGAATAAATTCTTTTTTTAATAAAGATTTTATTTATTTATTATTTATTTGAGAGAGAGAGAGCATGAGAAGGGGGAGCAGTAGGTAGAGGGAGAGGGAGAAGCAGACTCCCTGCTGAGTGTGGAGTCTGACATGGGGCCTGATCCCAGGATTCTGAGATCATGACCTGAGCCAAAGTCAGACACAACCGACTAAGCCACCCAGGCACCCTCAGAATAAATTAATTCAAAAGCATAACTGTTATAGAGAAAGTTTGCTCCGTAACATCATAACTCAATGAAAAAGGAGAATTTTTTTTTTATTTTGTGGGCACTGCCAATCATTAAATAATAAATGCAGAGAATAAAAATATTTTTTAAAAACATAAACATTATTGGTTTTTATTCTCATTAAGAAACTTAGGTTACATGATAAATTCTTTCACCTTTTAAAAATCATTTAAGAGAGATTACAAAACTAAATAAATTCAATGAAGATATAAAAATTACAGAACAAGATAGTTTAATGAACAAAATCACTCAACGTGCAGTTGAATCCATGAATGCTTATTGCTAGCAAGCACACAAATAAATAAATGGGGATGAAGCTTCAGAAAGCCTTGTCTTAACTTGAATGACAACTACTAAATATTGAAGAAATAATAAAGACAGAAAATCACTCTTTTGTGATCATCACAATAATTGATTCATGCAAGAATCAGCAATGGAGACTAAGAGATCATCAATGAATAAGAATTTGAGTAGAATAGGAAGAGAAAGAGATTATTTACAGCATTTCAAATTATCTCCCCACAGATGGCATTTCTGGCCTGAGGATCTGGGAGTGAAGCCCAGGGTAACTAGAGCCCACGGAGAGTGGGAGGGACATCACAGAAGGGAGAGAACCAGGGAAGTGGCAACTTGATTCTGTTAATGTCCTTATTCAAATTTATGGCTGACTTCAAAACCACATACACATGGTTCAGACTCCAAAAAGTTCGCAGCTCAAGACAAAAATAAAATAACAATAATAATAACATTAATAATATTTTTTACTGCCAAGATTTTAACTTCCAAATTCCACAGGGGAGGCAGAATTTACAGTTTAAATATAATCAGATTAATATTCTATAAAATAAAAACATTAGCACTCTTCAAATGAATATAACTGAGTCTAAAAATCTTTACAACATAGCTATCACAATGTCCACACATACGTCAAAATTACTTGGCATATGAAAAATCAGGAAAATGTGACCTGGTGAAATTCTCAAGAGCTTCCATGTTAAAATGACCCAGATGTGGGAATTATCAAAGACTTTAAGGAGCTATTAGAACTACACTCAAGTAAAGAAGGCTTTACTTTAAAAGGCTTTTTAAACTATGCTTAGTGAAGTAAAGGAAATAAAAGGAAATCTCAGCAGAGAAATAGAAGATATTTTTAAAATCCAAGTGAAAATTGTAGTACTGAAAAACACAATATTTGAAGCTACAAAGAGAAAAAAAATGGTAAATTCACTGTTAAAATACTTGATGTTCACCATCTGAATCAAGTAATCAAATTGTACATCACCAGTAATGGGACAGACTGTGTCATGTGACTTCTGATAAGATTTGCTGAGAAAGACACACTGTAATTTCATAACATTTCTGCCAAAAATGTATAACCTAAATTTAAATTGTGAGGAAATACAAGACAAATCCATATTCATATTCTATAAAATAACTAACTTGTACTCTCCAATGTAATGAGAGACAGAAATATTGTTCCAGATTAAAGATGACCATGGTAGACAGCCTTTACAATGGCCTAAAATGATCCCTGCCTGTTTTTTTTTTTTTTTTTTTGATCTCTGCCTCTTGATATTCATACCCTTTTGTAGCCCCCTCCCCTCTAGGGTGGACTGGACCTACTGCCTCAATTCTACTGAATTGAATACAGCAAAAGGGATGGATGCCACTTCCAATAACAGTTTACAAGAAAACTACTTGTGGGGCGCCTGGGTGGTTCAATCTGTTAAGCATCTGCTTTGGGCTCAGGTCACGATCCCAGGTCCTGGGATCAAGTCCTGCATCAGCCTCCCTGCTCAGTAGGAAGACTGCTTCTCCCTCTCCCCTTGCTCCTCCTCCCATCCTTGCTCATGCTCTCTTTCTGTGTCAAATAAATAAATAAAATCTTAAAACAAAATAAGACTACTTGTGTCTTGCTCAGTCTCTTACTTTCTCAATTGCTCTGATGGAAGTCAATAGCCATGAGCCAGCTGCTCACAACACAAGCTACTCTATGAAGAGGTCCATATGGCAAGGAACAGAGAGAGACCTTCAGCCAACAACCAGTGTAAAATAGAGACGCCTGGTCCAACAACCCAGGAGCAACTGCATACTGTAAAAGATCATATGAGGGATCCCTGGGTGGCTCAGCGGTTTGGTGAATGCCTTCAGCCCAGGGCGTGATCCTGCAGTCCCGGGATTGAGTCCCACATCAGGCTCCCTGCATGGAGTCTGCTTCTGTCTCTGCCTGTGTCTCTGCACCACCACCACCACCCCCATCTCTCATGAATGAATAAATAAAATCTTAAAAAAAAAATCATATGAATGATCTTGAAAGTCCTTGGATCTTGGAATCCTTTCCCAGTCAAGCCTTCAGATGAGATCGCAGTTCTGCCTGACAACTTGATTACAGCCTTGGGAAGGATCTTAAGGCAGAGACACCCAAGTAAGCTGCACCTGGATTCCTGTCCAATAGTAATTATGAGACAATAAATGTCCTTTATTTTAAGACAAAGTTTTGGAGTAATTCTTATGTACACAAAGAAAACTAATACAAAGACTAAGAGAGACATGACAATTAAATGTATGTGTGACCTGGGGACCCCTGGGTGGCTCAGTGGTTTAGCACCTGCCTTCGGCCCAGGGTGTTATCCTGAAGACCCGTGATCGAGTCCCACATCGGGCTCCCTGCATGGAGCCTGCTTCTCCCTCTGCTTGTGTCTCTGCCTCTCTCTCAGTGTCTCTCATGAGTAAATAAATAAAATAATAAATAAAATTAAAAAATAATAAATAAATAAATAAATAAATAAATAAATAAATAAATAAGATGTGTGGCCCTGCACTGGATATTGGAAGCTGGGGGTGAGAGGTGGAGTAGATAACAGAGGATGGTATTGAAAAAATGGCAGAATTTGAATGACAGCATTAGATCATAATATTAAACTCAGGGTGATCACCGTACTGTAGGTATATAAGAGAATGTCCTTTTCCTTAGGAAATATACACTTAAGCATTTATAAACAAAGGGGTATAATATATGAAACTAACTCTTCCATAATTCAGGGAAAATTAATAATAATATATATTATAAAGCGATGGAGTGATAAGGTATATGTGGCAAATTGTGAATTTGTTTCATGGATAAACGGTTTACAAGGTATTGGTAATTTCCTGCAACTCATTTGAGTTTCAAATTATTGAGTTTTTTATTTTTAATTCCAGTATAGTTAACATACAGTGTTATAGTACTTTCAGGTGTACAGTATAGTGATTCAACAATTCTCTACATCACTCGATGCTCATCACAAGAAGTGTGCTCTTTAATTCTCATCACCTAATTCACCCATCCCCCTGCCATCTCCCCATAGGTAACCATCAATTTGTTCTTTAGAGTTAAGAGCCTGTTTCTTGGTTTGCCTCTCTTTGTTTTTCCTTTGCTCATTTGTTGTTTCTTAAATTCCACATATGAGTGAAAACATACGATATTTGTCTTATTCTGACTTATTTCACTTAACATGTTCTCTAGCTTCATCCATGTTGCTACAAATGGCAAGATTTCATTCTTCTTATGGCTGAATAATACTCCATTGTATATGAAAGATTTTTTTTTAAGTTTTTTCTAAAATGATTAAAAGGAACAATTATTTATATATGATTCAACCTAAAATAGGTTGTTTCAGTATCTTAAAATAGAAAGAAGAGACTACCTTTTTTTCATTTAATAATGAAAATTATTGACCTTTTCTTCTGGGTGCTTTTAAAACCAAATACTAGCATAAATGTATTGTGCATATCATATTTTCAGGAAGGAATTGGATTTGGCTAATTTAGATTAAAACACTAATTACAATTTTCTGTATTTAAGTCCTACATTTCTTGTGAAGCAAAGTGATTTTGGTCAAATAAAGAAATTCAAGAAAGCAAATCAAAAGGCTAATAACCAACTCTAAAACAGATCTTGGGCAAAATGCCAAAATTTGATTTTAGTACCTTTCTTTTTTTTAATTTTTATTTATTTATTCATGAGAGACACAGAGAAGGAGGCAGAGACATAAGAGGGAAAAGCAGGATGCATGCAGGGAGTCCAAAGCGGGACTCAATCCCTGGACCCCAGGATCACGCTCTGAACTGAAGGTAGAGATTCAACCATTGAGCCACTCAGGCATCCCTGATTTTAGTACCTTCCTGACATTCTATCTTGTCATGATGATTTGAATTGCCACCATACTCACTCTCTTTCCTAAGTTTATCCAAGGATATTTTCTGCTTAAAAATTTCATATTACTTGATTTTTTTACATTTTAAAGCAAATGTCATGGAAACAAATATAGTCATGGCCCCTCACACCAATCTCCATTTGTCTCCCCCCTTTGTCCTTCTACTTCCTTCCTTTTACCTTCTTTGGCCTCCTACTTCCCTTTTCCCCCCATATCCTTCTCTATCTCTTTTTGACCCCTCCCTTCCTGCCTTCTCCTCAGTAATGCCACCTTAGTGCCAGCTTTCATCATTTCAGGCTTAGATCACTACAATTACCTCAAAACTGGTCTTCTGCCTCTAGGTTCCCCCAATCACCCTACACAATGCACATTACAAATTCAGCACCTTATACCTGTTTGTTATATTTGGTTTAAACTTCTCAGGGTAGCGCTCAAGGTCCTTCAGGACTGGTCCCAAATAATTCATGCCAGCACCTTAGATCGCATAATTTCCCAGCACAAAATCTCCTCCCCACTCATCAAAGTCTTCTGTCATTTCCTTACCTCTAGGAGACCAAAGCAGATTTTTTCCTCCCTGAGTAACCTGAGCCAGGATTCCTGGCCTCATTTAGGACCGCCTATTGCTAAAAGGTCTAAGACAAGAGCTGGGAGGGTGAGTTCCACATAGCAATAGATGCCTAAGATATCCCGTGCTGCATCTCCTCTGCCCACCTGACATTAGTGTCACTAATGTGGACAGTTGCACACATGTTGCAGTGTTCTGCTTCCAGTGGGTAATGTAGTGTCCCTTGGGGGTATCCTCCAACACCATGGAAACTTACATAGTCAGAGCAGGGACACAGCCTGGAAGTGCAGAGGCATTAATAAATGATGGGGGTCGAAGTGAGTAGATAAATATCCCAGCTTCCTTGTCCTTCACTGGGATAATTCTGAGGCATATTCTATGTGATTCTATGGATGATCCCCAGAGTAAATGGGCCTTGGTTTCCATCTGGGTAGCATACCATTTATTGGCTTTCTCCTTCCCTTGTCTCACTCTTTCCACTCCCTCACCTCTGCTTCCTAGGGTCGGTACCACCAGTCATTAGGTAAATGCAGATGAACTACCTATATCCAAGAACTTGCCTTGGGCTCTGCTTTTGCAGAAATCCAAACTAAGGCATACAACAGTAATCGTTATTTTTCTCTTCCTTTAATAATTAAACCCCATGTTTTAGCTGTGTGTATGGCCACTTAGATATAGATTACATTCCCCACCATCCTTGCAACTAGATATGTCTGTATGATTTTTTATCAATGCAATATAAGTGATTTTATATGCCAAGTCATGCCTCAACAAGAAATAGGGTTGCATTTTTCTTGTTCCTTTTTCTGTTCCTGATGGATGAGATGCAGATGTGATGGCAAGAGACACAGAACCCAGATCATGAACCCAGAAATAGAAGCCATATTTTGGGGATGAACTTGAGCTTCCATTCACCCTGTACTACTTCATTGTGAGCTATTAACTTCTCTCTTCTTAAGAAATGGTATTGTTGGGATCTCTTTTAAAGTAGCTTAGACAGTATCCTTAGGAGGATAAGACTTTGGACAAGTCACACAGTTTTTGAATCAGAGATTCAACAGCTTGAGCTCTTAGTAAGCCATTCATTAGTTGAGGAAGTATGACATCCCTCCTACGTGTTTAGACACTGAAAATGCTAAGAAATATTGAATTATCTATGGCATCTTGCAAAAGAGAAGACTTGCCTCCCTTTAGCCCAAGAAGTAGGGAAAGACTGGTTCTAAGCTCCATCAAAATATAAATGAAAACAGAAGTCATGAAGCGAAAGAGAAAACTTGAATCTTTTGAAGTCAGTTTTGTCTTTTTTGTAAGACCCATGGCAGAATAAATTAATCACTGTTAGGGACTGAACTGTTCCTCCCAAAATTCATGTTAATGCCCTCATTTTCAGTGCCTCAGAATGTGACAGTGTCTGAAGATAAGATCTTTAAAGAAATGCTTAAGCTATAATGAGCCCACTAGTGTGGACCCTAATCCCATCCAACTGGTGTCTTTACCAAGAAGACAAAATCTGGACACACAGAGACACCAGAGAGGTGAACTCACAGAGAAAAAAAACACATGAAGAGGCAGCAAGGGGGCAGCCATCTGCAAGCCAAGGAAAGAGGCCTCAGAGAAAACTAAATCCTCACATTGATCCAAGACACCTTGATCTTGGACCACAAACTTCCAAAACTGTAGGAAATACATTTCTGCTTTTTTAGCTACCCAGTCTGTTGTACTTTGTTAGGACAGCTCTAACAAATTAACACAATAATTTACCTTCAAAACCATGGAAGAACTGGGACGGCTCAGTGATTGAGCATCTGCCTTCCGCTCAGCACATGATCCTGGAGTCCCTGGATGGGGTCCCGCATTGGGCTCCCTGCATAGAGCCTGCTTCTCCCTCTGTGTCTCTGCCTCTCTCTCTCTCTCTCTCTCCACCCCCCCCCCGTGTCTCTCATGAATAAATAAATAAAATCTTAAAAAAAAATCATGGAAGAACCTAGACTCTATTTCCACCAGAGGAATAACTAAGTAAAGGAATAAGTGAATGGTGATGGTGCCATAGTGCTGAGAAATATTAAGAACATTTTACTCTGTAACAAGCCGTTCACTAAATAAATACCTTTTAAGTCAGCTTGACTGAGGGAGAAGAGTGGCAGCATGACCTAGCTGAGATATGTGTTGCAATCAGAAAGGACACAAGAGGGATAACTGGGTGACTCAGTGGTTGAGTGATGGCCTTTGGTTTGGGTCATGATCCTGGGGTCCTGGGATGGAGTTCCACATCTGGCTCCCGGCAGGGAGGCTGCTTCTCTCTCTGCATATGTCTCTGCCTCTCTCTGTGTATCTCTCATGAATAAATAAATAAAATCATAAAAAAAGGACACAAGAATCTCTATGAACTACTCCAACTTTGCTAAATATAAAATGACATTGGTCTGAATGCATCTGTAGCCAAGTCAAGAAATTTGAAATGATGAAGCAGCAGAATTCTGAACCACAGGCTGAGCAGCTGTGTGAATTTACTGAAGTGAAGAGTTTCTTAAATGAACCATTAAAATTTTATCAAAAGCAGGCCAAAAGAGGTCAGAGAGAAATGATGTTACATAACTCTAAAATAAAATATTGCTCGTGTTTGATTTCTAATGAACCGATTGTTTCCATGTTTATAAGAAGCTTCCTGTATTCTGATAAAATATCCTTAAACACAAAATGTCAAAAAATGAACTCTCTTTTCCCCCTGGAAATTACCCTATACTATATTCAGTTTTAGTTGGTGTCATCATCCTCATAGTGACCCAAACTAGAATTTCAGTTTTGTGTAGACCTAAGAACCAAACCTTCTCTGCCATCTCTTTATATAGAACAATATCCTGAGATTCCCAGATAATTTTAAAACTGTCACCACTTGCAACTATTTATCTCTGTGAATCAAAATTATCTTGCCACTGTACAACAAACAGAACTCAGACATAAAAGAATTGCAAAGCTGAGGCTGATATAAGACATAACTGTCATCTATAATCTCCATCAATTTTGTATTCAAACAAATGTCCATATCTTCATTGTTTTAATTTGTAAAATAAGTGTATACTAATTAAAAGTCTTCTTAACCTAACTTTCATATTGGTGTATCATACAAGATTTAACTAAAAAAAATCTGCTGCTAAAATCACTTGAAAAAAATTTTTTTTAAATCACTGATCTGTGAAATAAAAAGCTACATGGGACCTAACAAGGCACACAACAGCATGACCCCTCTTATCTCTTCAGCCCTATCTCTTGCTACTCAGCCATACACAGATCCCTGAAAAACCATCTTGTTTCTCATCCATTCTTCTTCTTCAGTCATCTTCAGTCTACAGTGCTCTTGCTCCTTCACTTGATGTAAGGCTCATCCTTTAAGACTCACTTCATACCTCTACAAAAAGTCTTTTCTGGCCCACCAAGGCCCTGTTGAAAGAGCCTCTTTCACATATCTCTTATAATAACATGTTTTTGATTTTTAGATTTATTTATCTACCATACTCACTAAACTCTGAATTTCTGCTGCTAGACGAATGTGCTGCTAGAGACTACCTAGAGCATGGTGGACACTCAGAAATATTTGAAGAAGGGGAAAGGCAAGATGCAGGATACAAGATTAATATAGAAAACCCAACAAGATACAAATTGAATTTGAAATTAAAAACATAATACCACTTACATTAGCACCCCTAAAGTTGAAATACATAAGTATAAATCTAACAAAATATGTGCAAGAGCTATATGAAGAAAACTGCAAAACTCTGATAAAAATCAAAGGGTCAAATAAATTCAGATATTCCATGTTCATGAAAGGAAGACACATTGTTGTCAGTTCTTCCTAACTTCATCTGTAGATTCAATGCAACCAAAATCAAAATCCCAGCAAGTTATTGTATAGGTATTGACAAAGTGATTCTAAAGTTTATATGCAGAGGTAAAAGACCAGAATAACCAACACAATATTTAAGAACAAAGTTGGAGAACTGACACTACCTGACTACCAAGATTTATTATAAAGCTACAGGAATCATGACAGTGTGTTATTGGTGAAAGAATACACAAATAGATCAATTGAACAGAATACAGAACCCAGTGCTACAATCTCATAAGTATAGTCAAAGATCTTTGACAAATAATACAATGGAGCAAAGGCCGTCTTTTCAACAAACGGTGCTAGAACAACTGGGCATTCACATGCAAAAAACTAATAAATCTAGATACAGATCTTACACCCTCCACAAAAATTAACTCAAAATAGATAACAGACCTAAATGTAAAACACAAAGCTATAAAACTTCTGGGATATAACACAGAAGGAAACCTAAATAACCCTGAGAATGTTGATGACTTTATTCTTTTTTTAAGATTTATTTATTCATGAAAGACACAGACTGAGATAGAGAGGCAGAGACACAGGCAGAGGGCAGCCTCCTCACAGGGAGCCCGATGCGGGACTCGATGCCAGATCCGGTGATCACGACCTGAGCGGAAGGCAGACGCTCAACCGCTGAGCCATCCAGGCGTCCCCGGTGAGGACTTTAGATATAATACCAGAGACATAAGCCATAAAAGAAGTAATTTATAACTGGATTTCATTAAAGTTAAAAACTACTGCGGCTCTGCAAAAGACACTATCAAGAGAATTAAAAGACAAATCATAGACTGGGAGAAAACATTTGCAAAAGACATATATAGGCATATCTCATTTTACTGTACTTTGCTTTATTGTGCTTTGCAGATAATGCATTTGTTATAATGCATTGAGCAAGTCTATTGGTGCCATTTTTCCAACAGCATTTGCTTATTTCGTGTCTCTGCAACCCATTTTGGTAATTCTCACAATATTTCAAGTCTTTTTATTATTTCTGGTATGGTGATCTGTGATCAGTGATCTGTCATGTTACTATTGTAATATTTTGGGGTGTAACAAACTGCACGTATATAAAATGACAAACTTAATTTATAAATGCGTCTGTTCTGTCTGCTCCACTGACCACTGGTTCCCCCATCTCTGTCCTTCTCCTCAAGCTTTCCTATTCCCTGAGACACAACAATAATAAAATTGGGCCAATTAAGAACTTATAATGACCTCTAAGTGTTCAAATGAAAAGAAGAGTGGCACTTCTCTCATTTTAAATGAAAAACCAGAAATGATTAAGCTTAGTAACAAAGGCATGTCAGAAAGTTGAGATAAGCCAAAAGCTAAGCTTCTTGCACCAGTTTGCCAAGTTGAGAATGCAAAGGAAAAATTCTTGAAAGAAATTAAAAGTGCTACTCCAGTGGATGCACGCATGATAAGAAAGTGAAACAGCCTTATTGCTGATATGGAGAAAGCGTAAGTGGTCTGCACAGGTCAGTCCAGCCATAACATTCCCTAAACCAAAGCCTAATCCAGAGCAAGACCCTCCCTCTCTTCAATTCTGTGAAAGCTGAAAGAGGTAAAGACACTGCAGAATAATAGTTGGAAGCTAGCAGAAGTTGGTTCATGAGGTTTAAGGAAAAAAGTTGTCTCCATAACATAAAAGTGCCAGGTGAAGCAGCAAGTGCTGATGTAGAAGCTGCTGCAAGTTATCTAGAACATCTAACTAAGGTAATTAATGAAGGCGGCTACAATAAACAACACAGTTTCAAAGTAGACAAAACAACCTATTGGAAGAAGATGCCATCTAGGACTTGCATAGCTAGAGAGAAAGGCAATCCCTGGCTTCAAAGCTTCAGAGGATAGGATGATTCTTACTAGGGGCTAGGGCAGCTGGTGACTTTAAGTTGAAGCCAATAATTAGTTACAATTCCCAAAACCCTTCTGCCATGAGAGTTGTGCAAAATCTATTCTGCCTAATGCTCTGCAAGTGGAACAATAAAGCCTGAATGACAGTACATCTGTTTACTGAATATTTTAAGCCCACTGTTGAGAACTACTGCTCAGAAAAAAAAAATTCCTTTCAAAATGTTACTGCTCATTGACAATGTATCTGGTCACCCAAGAGGTCTGATGGAGATGTACAATGAAATGAATGTTCTTATATGCCTGTTAACACAATATCCATTCTGTAGCCCGTGGGTTGAGGAGCAATTTCAACTTTCAAGTCTTGTAACTGAAGAAATAGATTTCATAAGGCCGTAGCTGTCATTGATAGTGATTTCTTCTGATGGATCTCGGCAAAGTGAATTGAAAACTTTCTGGAAAGGATTTACCATTTTATTTTATTTATTTTATTTTATTTTATTTTTAAGATTTTATTTATTCATTCATGAGAGAGACACACACACACACACACAGAGAGAGAGAGAGAGAGAGAGAGGCAGAGACACAGGCAGAGGGAGAAGCAGGCTCCCTACAGGGAGCCTGACATGGGACTCGATCCCAGGTCTCCAGGATCACACCCTGGGCTGAAGGCAGCACTAAACTGCTGAGCCACCTAGGCTGCCCAGATTTACCATTTTAGATGCCACTAAGAATATTTGTGATTCATGGAAAGAGATCAAAATATCACCATTAACAAGAGTTTAGAAGAAGTTGATTCCAGGGCACCTGGGCGGCTCAGTGGTTGAGCATCTGCCTTTGGCTCTGGTCATGATCCTGGGGTCCTGGGATTGAGTTCCACATCAGGCTCCTGACAAGAAGCCTGCTTCTCCCTCTACCTGTGTCTCTGCCTCTCTGTGTGTGTCTCTCATGAATAAATAAAATCTTAAAAGAAAAAAGAGAAGTTGATTCCAACCCGCATGGATGACTTTGAGGGGTTCATGACTTCATTGGAGGAAGTAACTGAAGATGTGGTGGAAATAGCAAGAGAACTAGAATTAGAAGTAGTGCCTGAAGATAGGACTGAACTGCTGCAATCTCATGATAAAGCTTCAATGACGGAAGAGTTCCTTCTTATGGATGAGCAAAGTGGTTTCTTGAGATAGAATTTACTCCTAATGAAGATGCTGTAACATTTGTTGAAATGACAAAAAAAGATTTAGAATATTACATAAATTTAGTTGATGAAGCAGCAGCAGGTTTTGAGAAGATTGACTCCAATTTTAAAAGAAGTTGACACTTCATTAAATGCTATCAAACAGCATCACTTTTACAGAGAAATCACTTGTGAAAGGGAGTCAGTGTATGCAGCATGCTTCAATTTTATCTTATTTAAATAAATTGCCACAACCACCCCAACTTTAGTAACCACCATCCTGATCAGTCAATAGCTATCTACATTGAAGCAAGACCCTATAACAGCAAAAAGATTCTGACTTGCTGAAAGCTCAGCTGATGATTAGTGTTTTTAGCAAAAGTATTTTTTAATTAAGGTATGCAAATTTTTTAGACATAATGATATTGCACACTTAGTAGACTCCAGTGTAGCATAAACATAAATTTTATATGCACTGAGAAACCAAAAAATTCATTTGACTTGCTTTTTTTTTTTTTTTAAGATTTTATTTATTTGACACAGAGAGAGAGCCTAATGTTAGGCTTGATCAAAGAGCCTAACGTGGGGCTTGATCCCAGGGTCCCAGGATCATGACTAAAGGCATGATGCTAAAAAGGCATAAAGCTAAAGGCAGATGCTTCACTGCTTAACCACCACCCAGGTACCCCCATTTGACTTGCTTTATTGTGGTATTTACTTTATTGACATGGTCTTGAATGGAACCCACAAGTATCAGTATGCCTGTATCTGATAAAAGACCATGATCCAAAATATATAAAGAACTCTTAAAACTCAACAATAAAAAAAAACAAAAACAAAAAACTCAACAATAAGACTCAACAATAATAAAATAAACAACTGGATTAAAAATGGGTTGAAATCTTAACAAATACTTCACCAATGAAAATATATAGATGGAAAATAAGTAAATGAAAAGATTGTCCAGGGACGTCTGGGTGGCTCAGTTGTTGAAGCACCTGACTCTTGGTTTCAGCTCAAGTCATGATCTCAGTGTTGTAAGATTGAGCCCGACATGGAGCCTGCTTAAGATTCTCTCTCCTGGGCAGCCCGGATGGTTCAACGGTTTAGCGCCACCTTCAGCCCAAGGTGTGATCCTGGAGACCCGGGATCGAGTCCCACATCGGGCTCCCGGCATGGAGCCTACTTCTCCTTCTGCCTGTGTCTCTGCCTCTCTCTCTCTCTCTGTCTCTCATAAATTAAAAAAAAAAAAAAAAGATTCTCTCTTTCATTAGCCCCTTCCCTCCATTCTCTCTCATAAAAAGAAAAAGTAAGAAAAGAGGGAAATGAAGAAAGAAAAGATGTTCCACATCATATGCTCCACCATATGTTTCAGTGATCATGGTCTTTAGTGTTTATTCTAAGGAGTTAAAAATTTATGCATCAAATCTATACACAAATGTTTATAGCAGCTTTATTCATAATTGCCAAAATTTAGAATCAACCATGATATCCTCAGTAGGTGAATGGATAAACTGTGGTACATCCAGACAATGGTATATTACTCAGTGTTAAAAAGAAATAAGCTAATGAGCCATGAAAAGAAATGGAGGAAACTTTTTTTAAAGATTTATTTATTTATGAGAGAGACAGACTGAGAAAGAGAGGCAGAGACATAGGCAGAGGGAGAAGTAGGCTCCTTGCAGAAAGCCCGAGGTGAGACTTGATCCCAGATCCTGGGATCACTACCTGAGCGAAAAGCAGGCGCCCACCTGCTGAGCCACCCTGACATCCCTGGAGGAAACTTTAGTATATATTACTAAGTGAGGGGTACCTGGGTGGCTGAGCCAATTAAGCGTCTCTTGATTTTGGTTCATGTCATAATCTCAGGGTTGTGAGATGGAGCCCCTTGTGTGCTTCATGCTCAATGGGGAGACTGCTAGGGATTCTCTCTTGCCCTCTGCCCCTCCCCCCACTCATGCTAGCTCTCTTTCTCTCTCTCCCCTTCTCAAATAAATAAATAAAACCTTAAAAGAAAGAAAGCAAGGAATGAGCCAATCTGAAAAGGCTCCATTTTGTGTGATTCCAACTATATGGCATTTGGGAAAAGGCAAAAATTAGGGAATAAAAAGATCAGTGGTTGCCTAGGAGTGGGCAAAGGAGAGACATGAAGAAGCAGGGCACAAAGGATTTGTAGAGCAGTGAAAATACTTTGTATGATATTGTAATGATGGGGGATCCCTGGGTGGCGCAGCGGTTTAGCACCTGCCTTTGGCCCAGGGCGCGATCCTGGAGACCCGGGATCGAATCCCACGTCGGGCTCCCGGTGCATGGAACCTGCTTCTCCCTCTGCCTCTCTCTCTCTCTCTCTCTCTCTCTCTCTCTCTCTGTGTGTGTGTGTGTGTGTGTGTGTGTGACTATCATAAATAAATTTAAAAAAAAGATATTGTAATGATGGATGGATGTCATTATACATTTGTCCACCCCTCTAAAATATACAACACCAAGAGTGAACCCTACGGTAAGCTGTAGACTTTGGGTGATTATGATGTGTCAGTGCAGGTTCATCCTTGGTAAAACACACACACACCACACACACGCCATTCTGGAGATACTGGTAATGGGAGAGGTTGTGCATGTGTGGGGCAGGGGGCATATGATAAACCTCTGTACCTTTCTCTCAATTTTGTTGCAAACCTAAAACTGCTTTAAAAAAAATAGATTCGGTTTTGTTTTTTTACAAAGAAGGAAAGAATGAAGGGAGAAGAGAAAAGGAAGGAAGAAAACAAGTGCGTATTAAGAGGCTAATAGGGACGTCTGGGTGGCTCAGCGGTTGGGCGCCTGCCTCTGGCTCAGGTTGTGATCCTGGGATCCAGGATCGAGTCCCACGTCGGGCTCCCTGCATGGAGCCTGCATCTCCCTCTGCCTGTGTCTCTGCCTCTCTCTCTCTCAGTCTGTGTCTCTCATGAATAAATAAATAAATCTTTTTTTTAAAAAGAGGCTCATAAATGAGGAAATCTTTGCTACTACAGTATGATTTGAAGGAAACTCTGGCTGAGCTCTTTGCTAAAAATTATCCCTAATATTGGCCTTCAGCTAACTTGAAATTCCCACCACGAGAGGTTCAGAACTAGGAGAAAGTAACCATTTAACCTGAAATACTCCTCTGCATCTAAAATATGACAGCATGTCCCCAAAGCTTCAAACTAGGTTAACTGAGAGGAGGGAAGGGTCTGGGAAGAAAAGACAGGAAAACAGAGGATGAGACCCATTATGTGCCAGTTTCCCAGGGTGGGTGGGAGAGAGAGGCTGGATTGGTACAGACTCACCCATGGCAATTCAGAACCCGGTTTTGACATGTTTAAATATTGCCTTTTGGTAGTTTGTTCAGCAACTCTTGTGAGATGGGAGGGTGGCACATATTTCTTCATCTGGAGAAACTAGAAGAAACTTCGTTTTGAGCTCCTCAAAGACTAGATAGAGTCAGAGTTGGCAACAGTAGACTTCGCTCCCTGCCCAATGCCCTGTGCGAGAGAAGCTAGATTGCCACCCTAATGATAATGTGCTGATTCTGCTTGTTTAACTAAGTCTACACCAGATTAGGAAACCATAATTACAGCTAAAATCCATGTCTCTGATACAGTTGAGAGAATGTCTGTTTTACTGAACTGAGTGCCAAGGAAAGGTCTCGCTGGGGGTTAGGCCCGGCAGCCTCCTGCTCTCTGAAAGTGATAGTGCTGTTTCAGTGTCTCCTTGGGTCCTTTATCTGAGCCGCGGGATTTCCTACAGCTTGGGTTTCAGATGGTTTACTTTGATTTCTTGGGGAGATAGAGAAGTTTGCCCATCTTTAAGTGATATTTTTAGAGGCCACATCCTTGTAAAATCTTCAGTGTCTTCCTTTGTGTCTGGGTGGGAAGATACCTGCCTTCTTATTGTTACACAAATTTACTCAGACTTCTTTTAAGGATTTCCACCCCCCCACCCCCAAATCTCTTCTTGTCTTTCATGCTTTGCAGAAAATAACTGAAGTCTGTTGTTAACCGTCCTTCCTTCATTTAGTCGGCCTTGAATTTGATGCTTAGTTCCTGGAGAGTTAGAAACTGATCACTTTGCTCTGTCACTGGTGGTTGTCTCGGGTGGATCAGGGATCGGCTTCGCATTTTGCCAGAATCTTTTATACAGTTTCTGCTCTCTTCTCTGTCTGGTCCTTTCTCTATCCATTCTGGTCTGCCTTTAAATTATAAAGTAGACTATAAATCAAATTTGACTAAAATTTCAAGAAGTAAGTCAAGGTGAGATAAGTAACTGGAGAGCAGAACTGGACTAGAAAGAAACATTTGAGGGATTGTTTCATTTTTTCCTCAAACCATCCCAGACTTTCCTTAAATAGAGCCCACAGTTTGTGGGCTCCCTAATGAATAGGAGCCAAGCAGCAGCTTCATGTTTGAGACATGCTATTACCATTTTTTTTTCGTTCCCGCTCCTTAATTAGGGGCTTTAAAGGAAGGTTGCCCACAGTTTCTGACAAACATCATTAGCTTTATCAGAATGAAATGCCTGATCCTGGACCTCTTTTCTGAAGAACTGACTGTTTTTGTTGAAAGATTGCACGGACTCTGTGACATTTTCTACCTTTGTAGAATGCAGGAAAAACACCTTGCGTGAGGATTAGTCTTAAGAGTTTATGAAATCGAAAAATAAAGAGTTTATGAAATCGCTCTTCCTGAAGATCTAATTTCCTAGAATTGATTTTTGTAGACCTCAATTAGAGTGGGACAGACTACCTCAGTTTTCACGGAGTTTCAGTTTGCTTGACTGAGACCCATGTTTTTATCTGTACAAACACACACAGAGCCCCAAATTTTCACAAACAGTATTTACCCCCAATATTTGCAAATCCTCTTTCTATTTTATTTCATTTTTTAAAATGCAAATCTCCACCCACTGAATTGATTTCCCACACTAAAGAGTTGCAACCCTCGGTTGGAAAAACACTCAACAGGATGCCCTTTTATTTTTTTTCTAACCCTGTAATTCAATATAGTGTGATTTTGAATTGAGGACAAGCCTGATGAATTTGAGGTATGGAATAAAGGAATCAGATCAGCTCTGGGTTTGTTGTGTTTTTAAATCTCTCTGTGTGTTCATTCTCTTCACTCTGAGAGGATTCCATTATCTTTGCTCAAAGAGCAGACACTGCTCTGGCTGTTTCCCCTGCTTCTCTTTGATCCCTGCGGCTGAGCTGGGCCCTTCCCCCAAGCCCTCCCTTCGAGACTGGTAGAGGCAGATCAGACCCCAGGGGTTTGCTGGGCTGGGAGCCTGCTGAGTGCTCACTGTGCTGTTTGGCTGTTCCCACCTCTAACCTGCTCCATCCCCCTGCTGGGTTTTCACTCCAGATCTGCCAGGTTAATGGGATATTATTGTTCTTCTCTTAGTGCTTTTTTTTTTTCTTTCATATTTCATAAAGTGTTTATCAGTTTCTTCCTGGGACAATTTTTAGTTTGTTAGTGAGATGATGAAAGTGGGTAAGGATTGTATTTTAGGAATAAATGTTTCCTCATCAGCCAGGACCTAATCTAGGAAGAATTTATTCACTCCCATGTAAAGTACTTCTGCAGGTAATTTAACAGATAAAAGGCAACACAATGTATCTGACACCACAAGCCACATTTAAAAAAATGTATATATCATCAACATTGAATCAATTACATGGTATTTTAGGTTCAAATTTTAATTTTGGTCAGAAAGATAAATTAATAAACGTATTGTATTATTTATTTTACCCATAGCATTCTATGACATTTACTGAGCACCTGTTAGGTAGAAAGCAAGATATGTAAATTAATTTTCTGACTTTAAGGCATCTAGACCTTCAGAAGGGAGATAAAAAATGAAAGCAAATAACCATCTTATAAGATTTTAATAAGAAACTTGAATACATACAGTATAAAGCTCAATCAGAGTATTTCTTCCTTTTCAGAACCATGAGAGTGAAAAGAGAGAAATAATTTCTTTCTGTTCTGTCCTTTCAGGATATTAGACTGTCAAATTTCTCCATTCCCTATTCTCATTGAGTGTATGAATGGATGAATGAAGAAATGAATGAAACTGACTGCTTACTTTTGTGCCATGTGCTGTAAGGGTGATGGAATGGCCTTCCTTTCTTCTTTTCTTTTCTTTTCTTTTCTTTTCTTTTCTTTCTTTTCTTTCTTTCTTTCTTTCTTTCTGTTTATCTTTTATTTCTTTCTTTCTTTTTATTTAATTTATTTTAACAATATATTTTATTTAGCCCAATAATCTAAAATATTATTATTACAACATGCAATCAAGGTAAAAAATATAAACAAATATATTTTACTTTTTTGTTTCTTTTTGGACTATTGTCTTCAAACTCTGGCATGTATTTTCCACTTACACACATCTCAGTTTTGACTAGCTGTACTTCATGAGTTCAAGATTCACAAGTCACTAGGACAACACAGGTCTAGATAAAAAGCAGAACAGAGGAAACACCAAAATACTTGATGAGTTTTTCCAACAGTTTGAGGAAAGGACTCATTTCATTGGGGGAGAGAGCCTGAAAATTATTTTTCTCTGAATATTAATGGAGAAATAGGAGTTGCCAACTCAAGAGCCACTCCTTTGTTTTCTTCTAGGCTCTCAGTCCCAGGACAATGAGATAGAACTGGCATAGTCTACTCTATTTCTCCAGTGCCTCAGGACCAGCACCTGTTGCAAGGACAACCCCTCTGGCCCTCACATTTGTACCACACCTTGTAGGTGATAATTGCTTTCATGTACAATATTTCATTTAATCATTTTAATCATACTATGTAGTAGTCAGTAGAAGCATTACTATCCTCATTTTACAAATGAATGAACCAAAGTTCAAGGAGTTTAAATGACTTGTTCAAAGTAGTACAGTTAGTATCCAAGTGTTTTGAAATTTATTTTTTTAAATGTTTTTTTTTTAATTTTTTATTTATTTATGATAGGCACACAGTGAGAGACAGAGAGGCAGAGACACAGGCAGAGGGAGAAGCAGGCTCCATGCACCGGGAGCCTGACGTGGGATTCGATCCCGGGTCTCCAGGATCGCGCCCTGGGCCAAAGGCAGGCGCTAAACTGCTGCGCCACCCAGGGATCCTGTGTTTTGAAATTTAATCTAGTATGTATGCCACTAAATCAGAGCTTCCTAATGAAAGAAAATATATTATATATATGTAAATATATGTATATTTACAGAAATATGGATATTTTTCTTCTTTGGCAACACTTCCAAAAATACCTCCCAAAAAAACAAAACTGGTGATCTGTTTACAAAAGTAATATACAAATAACTTCTTGGCCAATTGAGTTTTTAGCCAGGTTTTAGTATTTTTTTTAGGTTGGATATTGTCATTTAGTTTAGCAATTTTGAACATCTGAAGGTTGAGAGCAAGTTAATACATTACAAAGGCAAAGTTTCTGTGTTGGCCCTGAAGTGTGTTGTAATCATTTTTGTCTGGGAAAACAAACAAAAGTGGATCAGCAACATGTTTGTTATATGAGATGCTGGCAGAGTCCCAGCCTCTAGGATGTTGGCTTACCTACCAACAATACCTCCCTTTCAGGCAATGCCAGCTGTTTTATGAGAATATCCGAGTTCTCTGGAAGGGAATTACTCCCGTCAGCAGGATTGAATTTTACTATTGCCATGTAGGGAATTAACAGCATAGATCAAAAGTTGATCAACTTTTGATGCATCCTTCTTCTGTCACTGTGAAAAAGACTGTGACATACTTTAAAGACAGTTCATGGGCAGCCCGGGTGGCTCAATGGCTTAGAGCCGCCTTCGGCCCAGCCCATGATCCTAGACTCAGGATCAAGTCCCACGTTGGGCTCCCTGCATGGAGCCTGCTTCTCCCTCTGCCTGTGCCTCTGCCTCTTTCTCTCATGAATAAATAAAATCTTAAAAAAAGAAAAAAAAAAAGACAGTTCACCCTTGAGATTCAAAATTCTTTTGAAAAAAAAGGTCCCTAGAATAAACAATATTCGATATGTTCATTATTCTCAATTTTAGAAACCTAATGGGCTTAAGAGCTATATTCACATTGATCTGTTTTAACTGTGCATGCTTTTTTTGCTCTACCCAACTGTGTTCCTATTTTCTATTCTTTTCATTCCACTCTGGAGCAGTTTGCCTCCTAGTTAGGCCACCAATTATACTCATTCAAAATATATGATTTATTTTCCTCATTTTTTAAAAAAATACTTTATTTATTTATTTGAGAGAAAGCAAGAGCCAGAGAGATCCAGAGGGAGAGGGAGAAGCAGACTCGCTGCTGAGCAGGGAGCCCGATGCAGGGCTGGCTCCCAGGACCCTAAGATCACAACCTGAGCCGAAGGCAGATGTTTCACCAACTGAGCCACCCAGGCAGCCCGCCTCTCTCATTTTATACCTACTTTCTTAGTTCCCAGCTACTTCTCTTAGTCAGCCTTTGACAAATCATAATGAACTAAGTTTAGCTTGTTGTAGAAAACAAGAGTCATTATGAAAACTGGAATGGTCTGGGAGCATCTTAAAAAATCATTTGGAGGGGCACCTGGGTGGCTCTGTCAGTTAAGTGTCTGCATTTGGCTCAGGTCATGATCCCAGGGTCCTGGGATTGAACCCCATGTTGGGTTCCCTGTTCTGCAGGGAATCTACTTCTCCCTCTCCCTCTGCCCCTGCTATCTCTCTCTCCCTCTCTCTCATCCTCTCTCACATGTGTGTTCTCTAATAAATAAATAAAATATTAAAAAAATAATTTGGTTAGTCCTCAGAATGTGGACAAATTGGTAAGATCCAGCTAGGATACAGTACATCCAGCTCATCTCATTCACAATAAATCCTCTGTAGTTTCCTAACAGCTGCCACAGAGATGCCAGTAATGGTGACTCGCTGACTAAAGTGCTGAGTAATGAATCCTGTGCCCTATTTATACAGTGTGTCCTACGATTTCCTTAGTAGTAGGCAAATGCTGGAAACACAAAGGAAAGACACTATGGCCCACTAAACCACTCCCATTGTCTAGTTTATCACTCAGTTCTATCCTTCCTTCCTCTTTAGGAAATGAGGGTACATAAATGATAAGTAATATAAAACTTGCAAAAAAATATTAAAATATCCAGACAGTTTTGTATCAACAAGCATTTTTTCTTAGTGGACGTAAAGCATAAATAAAGGAAGTTATCATCCTCCATTCCTGCCTTCCCAATAAGTCCCTCCTTGGAATTCTTTTTTTTTTTTTTTTTTTTTAAGATTTCATTTATTTATCCATGAAAGAACAGAGAGGCAGAGACATAGGCAGAGGAAGAAGCAGGCTCCATGCAGGAAGCCCATTGTGGGACTCAATCCCAGGACCCTAGGATCACGCCCTGAGCCAAAGGCAGATGCTCAATCTCTGAGCCACCCAGGCATCCCCCTCCCTGGAATTCTTATTCTGAACCTAGTAACCAGTCAATGTGGCAAATTATTTGATCTGCTGGGCCTACTCAAGTAGTTTATTAGCTAACTTTCTTTAGACTTTTTTTCTTAAAGATTTTATTTTAGAGAGAGTCGGGGAGGGGAGGTAGTGGGCAGAGGGAGAGAGAATCTCAGGCAGACTTCCCACTGAGTGGGGTGCCCGATGCAGGGCTTGATCCCACAACCTTGAGATCATGACCTGAACTGAAATCAAGAGTCAGATGCTTAACCAATTGAGCCACCCAGGTGCCCCTAGACTTTTTAAAAGAATAAATTTTTGCCCAGTAATTTACTAGCAAATACAGAAAGTAATGAGGCTCATTAGCACTTTAGGGTTAATGTTACCAAAAACAGCCTGATTCAAAGGAACACATATTGGAATAAACATACCCTTATTCCATCATCTGCACAAGTTTGCATCCATGGGAGAACAGAAATTTATTGCAAGGTACATCCTTTTATAGTGGAAAATCTACTATACACTATGCTGCTGAGATATTTCACTGATAAGATTCTTCCCTCTTCTCTGTCTCCTACATTTAAGGTTTGAGTGATTTCTCTTTCTAGGCTACCCTGTAATTTCTTTGTTGGTTAAAAAATATGCTCACATTTAAAGCATCTAATTAAATGGCTAAGAGCTGGCCTAAATGACCCAAGTTCTTTGCCTTTTTCACTCTCCATGCTCCCAAAAACATTTATTCTGTCTTTTCAACAAGCACCTCAAGAAGGTATCTTAAAAGTATCTTTTAAAAAAAGTATCTTACTTGAGAGGTGCCTGGGTGGCACAGTTGATTAAGTATCCAACTCTTGAATTCAGCTCATGTCATGATTCCAGGGTTATAGGATTGGGCCCCTTGTCTAGCTCCCTGCTCAGCAGGGAGTCTGCTCAAGATTCACTCTTTCCCTTTCTATCACCTTCCCAACTCTCTAAAATAAATAAATAAATACTTTTTTTAAAAGTGTCTTATGTGGGTTTAAATGCAAGAGTATCTACAAACACTAGTATGGCTTATAAAATATATGGAAGAGTAGCAAGAAAAATGGTCCAATGGTCCATGTAGTCTGTGCATTGGCTTGGTTTCAGGTATTCTCTCTGAAAGTGCATACACACATATTCCCAGAAGCTGTCATCCAGCACTTCTTTTATTGTTTTAATAGCTCACTTCTTGGAATCTTAAACACATACACATACTGGCAATGTTCTTGGTTCAGCAGAATTGCTTAGGGCGACTGTATTGGAATAGATGCCAAATAGTAATGTTCTTACCTCTAAACACCAGAAGACACTTGACACGCCCTCCTGCCAGCTCTTCTCTGCCAAAAAAGTACAGGGAGTGGTGAAGATCCCTGAGGGAGAAAGAAGCTATTGCTTTATTTTAAGTGAAGAGAGTTTAAAGTTACAAACTAGGGGCACCTGAGTGGCTCAGTAGGTTGAGGGCCTGCCTTCAGCTCAGGTCATCATCCCAGAGGCCTGGGATCGAGCCCCACATCGGGCTCCCTGCTCAGCGGGGCATCTGCTTCTCCCTCTGCTTCTCATGCTGGTTCTCTCTCTCTCATAAATAAATAAAATCTTTAAAAAAATGTTTTTAAATAAAGTTACAAACTAGAGTAAAGTAAGAACATAAAACAAATATTTTTTGGGAAATAGTAAAAATATTAAAAGATCTGATGGGGCCATGAATCTTTCTTTGTCATCATCATACAAGTTAATTATTTTTATTTCATATGAAAGAAGCATAGAAATCATTAAGATGACTCAAAATTTCACTTCCTAAACATGTAAATACTTAGAATATGTTTGTGTCTTTGTAGACACATTCATACATATGGATTCTGATACAGACATATAGAGGCTAAGCTTTCTTAGCCAAATGATATCATAAATAATATTTAGTTGTACAAATTTGCCTTTAATACTTAACAAAAGATTATAAATATCTCACCAGGTCAATAAGTAATTATCTACTATATCATCGTTAATGGATGCATAGTATTCTTTAATGTGGTAATGTAGTTATACCATAAGTTATTTAGCAAATACTCTATGGTTGATTTAATTGTTTCTGACTTTTATTAGAAATTCTACAATGAACATCCTTCCACACATATTTTTCTGTATAGGTCTGATTAATTTTTAGGGTAAATTCTCAGAATTGTGATTGATAGGTCAAAGGTAATGTTTATCTATCTATCTATCCATCCATCCATATTAGGTTTTAAATAAATAAAATTCTAAGTTACCCTGTAGAAGAAGAGTGCCAGTTCATATCCCACCATCAATAGATGACAACTCTTTCTCCCACAAGTTTGCCATCATTTGGAAATCATCTTCAGATAAATGAAATATATATATATGTGTTTCCAGTCTGATAGGTGATAATTTGCATTTCCATTACTCTCAATGTGCTCTACTTTATAAAGTTGTATGCTATTTATATGCTTATTGACCACTTGTATCTTTTTTTTTAAGATTTTATTTATTTGAGAGAGAGAGATGAGAGAGAGAAAAATCACAAGCAGGGGGGAGGGGTAGAGGGAGAAGCAGACTCCCTGCTGAGCAAGGAACCTGATGCCAGGGTTCCATCCCAGGACCTTGGGATAATAACCTGACCCGAAGGCAGATGTTTAACTGACTGAGTCACCCAGGTGCCCTGACTACTTGTGTCTTTTACTATTTGAATTGCCTTTGCCCTTTTATGATTTGTCTCTTCCTAGCCTAACTGAATTGGAAGACCATTATTATATAGGTTATTAGAACTTTGCCAAAAATATTGCAAATATTTTCTCATGGTAACCCAGATTTCGGATGTCCCCTAATTGGGTGGGGGAGGTGGTGGTGGGGGAATGAGACAATGTCCAAATAGCTGTCTTTGTATTTGATCTGTGCCTCAGACTACCAGGATACATGAGCTCAGCATCTCTCTTCTATTCTAAAAAAACATCTTTTCATCCAAAGACCTTACTGAACATAACTATAGAGTTTTCATAGGTTAGATGGAAAACAGGTTCTACAAAACACACCTTAGAGAAAAATCCCTAGTGGACATGTCTGTGCTTATTCATTATCAGCTCTATTTGGGGCTGAAATAGGGAGTGGCTTGCAAACTTGATTGCAAGCCAGTCCATCTCAATTTGATTCCTCAAACTTGTCTTGATGTTCAAAGGGCCCTCCAGTTACCAAAAATCACCCTCCTTAGAAGATAGTTGAGCAACCGTCTTATTTTGAAAATGTTCTTTGGGGATATCATGTCTTGCCCAACTCCAGCAGTTTGAGTATTTCTTCCAATCTTTTTCTGCTAAATCTCTCAAGAGTATTAACTTTTCTTCAACAACTTTCTACAATTTTGTTTTCAGCTTCATTTCTTTTTCTTTTATATAAATTTTATTTATTTATTCATGAGAGACAGAGAGAGAGGCAGAGACACAGGCAGAGGGAGAAGCAGGCTCCATGCATGAAGCCCGAGTGGGACTCGATCCTGTGTCTCCAGGATCATGCCCTGGGCTGAAGGTGGCACTAAACCTCTGAGCCACTGGGGCTGCCCACTCAGCTTCATTTCTAAGTATTTTCTTCTTTGGTTGCTACTACAATTGCTAATTTCCCACTACCACATTATCCAACCAATTATTCTATATATATTGGAAAATGATTGAATTGGATGTATTTTTGTGTGTGAAATCAAGTACTTTACTAATCTATCTCATTGTTCATAATGATATTCTCTTACTTATTTCTCTTAATCTACCATCATCTGCCAATAATGATTGTTGTGTCACCTTCTTTTAAATATCCATACCTCTCAGTACTTTCTCATGTCTAATTATATTAGTACTTCTAAACTGGGAATACTAGTAGTGATGAGAATTCATCTGTCATGACAAAAACTTAAAAAGCTTCCATTAAAAATGATGCTGGCTTTAATATGTTGTGTATACACATGCATATAAAATTTTAATGTCCAAGAAGTTGTATCTTTTCCTATCACACTGATGGCTTGCGTTTCTTATTAAGATATTTGTTTTCTTTTTCTTTCTTTCTTTTTCCTTAAAAAGAAATGTTGGATTTGTCAGAATTTTTAAGACCCAAGTATAGGATTTGTCAAAGGCCTTTTAGGTACCAGTTCATTGATCCACACTAAATTTGAATTATCATTAAATATGCTTAGACATGTTCATGGACTGTTAGTTCCATTTTACTGGTCTACAAGTCATTTCTAATACCAGTCTCATATAATTTTATTTATTGACCATTGTGACACATTATAATAGCTAGTGACAAAAAAAATAGCTAGTGACATGAGTCTCTTTATTTCTCTAGGGCTTTCTTGGCTAATGTGGCTCAATATTCTAATCATTATTTATATTGCTATCATGTAGATAGCAAAAATTAATAAAATAGAAAATAATACAAAATAATTTGGAGTACTTTGATTTCAATTTTTTTTAAAAATCAAGTACCACCAATTCTAGGGGAAGCAGAAATCAATATGAGCTTAAAAACTGATGGACAAAAAAAAAAAAAGCGATGGACAGTTTTGTAGAAGACCTATCTTTTCCAGTTAAAGAAGAGAATAGGAGAAAGAGGAGAAAATTAATTTACAGGGTGATGAAGAAGGCAGACATCCTGATTAAGAGTTATTAGTTTAGGTTGAAGTATATTTGAGTAGGAAAGCACACTTGTTCTACTATAAGAAGGATGTCTATGAAGAAAAACAATTTATTATTTAGCCAAATAATTACTAGAATAAGAACTAAGGAATTATAGTAAGATAAGGAAATAAAATCTAATATAAAATAATGATATTGAGTCAAAGAAGAATAAGAGGATCCTTTTGTAGTTCATGAGCGTGATGATTGGGGGCTCATGCCGTTGTGTGACATGTGCCTCCCTGAAACCTTGTCATGACCATGGCACATTACCTGTCTGACATGAAATTTAAAAAAAAAAAAAGAACTTTAAAAATCTTACAACATGAATAAATGTACCTACCAAACCAGAAATTTCCTATAAACATACTTTGAATTATTTTCTTCTCCAAGGAGTTTATTGTTTTATTTAAATATAATAGTATAAATCTCTGAAAACATCTAATTAATGCCACAGTGGTGGAGAGAGGTTGAGTGATTCCTAGGGAAGCAAGTAGAGATAATTATATGGATAAAGTTCAAATAAGATCTTCATAATATGCTCCCCCTATAACCTTTCCATCTTTCTCATCTCAAGCTGTCCACATTAGATTGAACTCTTTGCACTTCTCAAAGGGCAGCACATCTTCCCCATCACCCCATCCTCCAGCATCCACTCCCTTTTCCTCTAGACATTTGTACTCACAGTGCCAACACAGGATTCAAAAAAATTCTTCTATCTCCGTCTGGGACAGGCAGTGTTTTCTTGGCTTCCATTGCACCTCAGGCATACCTCTCCAAATCCCTGGTTTTCTGGACTGTCCCCCTGAGTATAGATACCATGGAAGGCATCTTAATCTTTCAGTTAGCATTTAGTATATAGTGGTGAAAATAAAAATTTTTTATTTTAAATTGTGGAAATAAAAATTAACTCTTTAGAAAATCTTAAGAGGGACACATTGGTGGCTTAGCAGTTGAGCGTCTGCCTTCAGCTCATGGCCTGATCCTGGGGCCCGGGGAGTGCGTCCCACCCACATGGGGCTCCCTGTGAGGAGCCTGCTTCTCCCTCTGTCTATGTCTCTGCCTCTCTCTGTGTGTCTCTCATGAACAAATAAATAAAATCTTAAAAAAGAAAAAAATCTTAAGAGATTCAGGACACAAATTCGTTACTCACTTTTCACAACGCAGTGAGGTTAAAACGTCACATGATGGCATATCCATAACTGTGACTCAAATCAAGCAAGCCCTCCTCTTCCTGTACTATCTGTAAAGATAAGGTAAGAGAAGGAGTCCAAGTCATTTATATCAGAATAAGGAAATCATAAAGTTAGAAAGACCCATGAAAATCATTCATCCAGTGGTGTCTGGTTGAGCTTTTGATAAAATGCCAATGCCTAGGTCTTATCTCAGGGGAATCTGACTTAGCTCATCTAGTATGGCCAGACAGTTGTATTTTTGGAGTTCCCCAGATGCTTCTAATAAGCACTCAGAATTGAGAACAACTGATACAATCCTACTCCTTCATTTTGCCAATGAGGCAGACATGACAGGTGAAGTCATTTGGGTGGGTGGACCAGAGACACAATGAAAATAAGCAAGGTGCCTCAATATACAATATAGTTCTGTTTCCATCAAATCATATTTAATAACAAATTATTTCTATAAAGGTGAGGAAATAAATCCTGTAAAGTCTAATGACACTATATGATTTATTACAGAAAGAATGATTAGGAAATCAGCAAATCTGGAAGAACCTGCTTACTTAAGATGAGCACTGTGGATGAAATTAGCTGGACCGAAAGTAAATCAACCACAAGCTGCATGTGGTGGCACTTCAAAATAAATGTAATGAGAAGCAATTTGAAGCAAAAAAAAAAAAAAAAAAAAAAAAAAAAGATTCCAACTGCCAGGCAAAGGCAGATTCTGTGCAGGAAATAACTTGGCTGAATAAATAGAACTAGCTAAGACTAGATTATACAAACATGATTTATTTCTAATTCAGACAAAGCTGAACTATACAGCAACTCTATCTACTTATGATTTCCTATCTGTGTAAATCTTAGGCTGGTAATAAGCATGTATTTACAGCTTTCGCAAGTCTTATCCCTGACAAGGAGAAATAAAGGAGGGCTCTCAGGTTCACAGGAACTGAATATGGAAATTACATCAGTGCAAGAGGTCAAATTTTTCTAAGATTTATCTTCCAAATTTAGAATATTTAAAAAGTTAAATTGAGAATGACAATGAGGGAGGTCAATGGAAGAGACAAATTAATATTTATTGGCAGAGAAGGGACCAAGAAAGCATGTGGTGCTGTTTTATTTCCCCGCCGCAGCTCCAATCTCCATCCTCCACTTAAGTCAACTCTATTTCCAGATGGTCTTTCAGTTCCAAGACTCAAAGAAATAGTCTTATATCCAGGATAAAAACTGCTTGCCTTATTACTTGACATATATTTTCATAATTACTTCATACTATTTCTCAACTTTATAAAAATATAATCTTTCAATATATAGGCATCCTATCTCAGTTTGTGATCCCGAACATATAGCAATATGATTTTCTGACTCATACAAACTTTAGGAATATTTGTCTTAGCTTCCTGTTTTTATATATATATATACACACACAAATTTCCATTTTTCATTTCAAGTTGAATTTTTGAGCTAAGAATATGTGATACATGACTCAGATTAGTGAAACTCAGGAAACTAAAAAATGTGCTATAGTCCAGAAAGGATAAGGCCATATGGGTTCTTATGCTCTAAACCAGTGTTAAGGTTGATGTTTAGGTATTGCGAACAGAATAATAAAACTCTAAATAAAGACTATTATTAGCAAATAGGTTACATATATCACAGGTAAGTTGTAACCTTTATTTTTACCATATTAAAGTAATTTCTAGGGGTGACTGGGTGGCTTAATCAGTTAAGTTTCTGCCTCTGGCTCAGGTCATGATCCCAGAGTTCTGTGATAGAGCCCTGCATGGGCCTTTCTGCTCAGCGGGGAGCCTACTTCTCCCTTGCCCTCTGCCCCTCACCCAGCTTGGGCTGTGCTCTCCCTTTTTCTCCCTCTCAAATAAATAAATAAGTTCTTCAAAACTATGTAATTTTTAGTTATTTCAAAGGCTGGTTGGTCAATGTATAGGTTGTAAAGACCCTTTCCATATCTGTCTCCTTCCAGTTATTCATGAGACAAACAGGAGTGATCTGGAAGGAAGACGAAGTAAATCTTTAACCGATCTCAAATGTTTCCTTTTAGTAGCTTTCATAGATATTGTGGCAATTTGGATGAAAGATAACTAATGCTTAAGACTTAGAAATCATCCGTAGATGTTACTCATCCAGGTTCTCATAATGGAAAACTGCCAACTGGATCAACTATTCAAATCAGTATATTTTGTTATTGGGCCATGTGTTTCACAAACTCAGATCCCAAGGCTACAATTCCATTTTAGATCCAATTAAAATGTCAGTCACACCAAAATATCCCCCACCCAATATGATAACCCATAATATTCAGGGTAAACCTGTGAGAAAATAAAAGCAGAAAAGACTTTCAGGCCCCCTATCTACCATCACTTACTAGTTTTTTTGAAAAAATTCAAATGGTTCCAAATTCAAAGTAAAGTTGACTCAATTAGCCAGGAAAATTCACCCCCAAAATGCACTCCTTCACTTTTACACCTTAATCCATTACTTTTCCAATTTTTCCTAACAGAGTTCATGGAAAGCTCTCGGATTTTTTTACACTTATCCCCCTGTAATCTCCTTCCATTCTCCCCACAAGGTACAATGGTACCTAATAATGAGTTGCAAACTTTTTCTGTTATTTGATATTTGCAGGACCTTTGCCATTACTAATCTTCTCTCAGCCAAGTTTACATCTTTAAAATAAGTGTATCCGGGGACACCTGTGGCTCAGGAAATGGATCCTGGGGTCCGGGATCGAGTCCTGCATCGGGCTCCCTCAGAAAGCCAGCTCGTGTCTCTGCCTCTCTCTCTGTATCTCTTATGAATAAATAAATAAAATCTTTTTTTAATTTTTATTTTATTTTTATTTTTTTAATAAATAAAATGTTTAAAACAATAAAATAAGTGTATCCACCTTTGCCTTGTAAAATTATTGTCAAGATTTGTGATAGAGTGGGATGCCTGGGTAGCTCAGCGGTTTACCGCCTGCCTTCGGCCCAGGGCACGATCCTGGAGTCCCACGATCGAGTCCCACATCAGACTCCCCACATGGAGACTCCTTCTCCCTCTGCCTGTGTCTCTGCCTCACTCTCTCTCTGTGTCTCTCATGAATAAATAAAATATAAAATAAAATAAATAATAAAATAAAATAAAATAAAAAGATTTGTGATAAAGTATGTAAAGAAGCCTGATATATATGAAGCATTCATCAAGTGTTAGCTATTATTTTACTGTTTTCCCCTATGTTCTCTATATTCTGTATCTTGCATGAAGAGGCTTAAAGGGAAGATAAGAATTAAGTAATAAATGAAAGCTTGAAAGAATTTTAAAAAATAAATAAATAAACAAAAAAATGGGTTTTCATTTCAGAGCTACTTGCTGATTAGGCAGGATCCTCAAGTCACCTTCTCTGAACCTTGATTCCACTGCACTTTTAGTTTGTGAAGAGGTGGCTTGAATGAGTCCATTTGAACTATTCAACTTACATCATTTGAGAAAATTCATAACCCTAGAGAGAGCTCTTACAAGCATGAACTAACAGAGCAAGCATATCCTCAAACTCTAGAGGTTTTAAGTCTTATTTAGAAGAAAGCAGGGAGTCTCTCCTGTCTGTGGCAGAAACACCACATAAAAGGAAAATTAAAGACTTGTGTGATTAAAAAAAAAAGTCAATTCATAAGAAGTTCTTTAAGTCTACTATTCCAAATCTTCATTTAGTTTCTAATACATTTGAGAGCCACTGAAGACTTTGGAGAATAGTAGTGTGATCAGAACACTACCATGAATACCACAAGAAGTTTGCCTTGTCACTTGGAAGAGATTAGAGGATAGAGAAAGTAAATGATAAAATTTTAGTCACTTGAACAACTGCTAAAGCTGTCCACTGGTAGCTATTACATATTTCAAGTTGTTATAGAAAGTGTAGCTTTCAGTAGGAGATGGAAAACCAACTGTTTCATTGATAAGACTAAAGAAATAAAGAAGACTTTGTGGAGACATAACATCCAATTGAGTATGCACCAAACTTTTGTTCTCACACACATTATCTCCCAAATGCACAATTTTTTAGATGTAAAATATTAATTAATTAATTATTAATTTATTTTAGATGTAAATTTTTTTTAAAAAAATACTTTATTTATTTATTCATGAGAGACACACAGAGAGAGAAAGGCAATGGGAGAAGCAGGCTCTATGCAGGGAGCCCTGAGCCAAAGGCAGACGCTTAACCGCTAAGCCACCCCGGGCATCCCTAGATGTAAAATATTTATTTTTTTTTAAGATTTTTATTTATTTATTCATGAGAGACAAAGAGAGAGAGAGAGAGAGAGAGAGAGGCAGAGACACAGGCAGAGGGAGAAGCAGGCTCCATGCAAGGAGCCCGACGTGGGACTTGATCCCAGGTCTCCAGGATCAGGCCCTGGGCTGAAGGCGGCCCTAAACCACTGAGCCACCCGGGCTGCCCCTTAGATGTAAAATATTTAAAATTCACTTTATTTTGGACATTTCAGACCCTGATCTAGGACTTGGGACTGTGTCACTGACCTTTTGAGTGACCTCTGGCAAACCATGTAGCTATTATTTTTTTTTAAGATTTTATTTATTTATTCATGAGAGACACAGAGAGGGGGAGAGAGAGAGAGGCACAGACACAGGCAGAGAAGCAGGCTCCATGCAGGGAGCCCAATGTGGGACTCAATCCTGGAACTCCAGGATTATGCCCTGAGCCAAAGGCAGGCACTAAACCACTGAGCCACGTAGGGATCCCTCCCATGTAGCTATTATTTTAAATCTTAGGTATTTGGGGCAGCCCGGGTGGCTCAGCGGTTTATTGATGCTTTATTGATGACTCAGCACCATAATAAAACGCTTTCATTATAATGGTGAGCTGTGATTCAGTGCTGTGTGACCCAGCTGCCAAAGGTAGAAAATGCAAGGAAAGCCTACATACACAAAGTTCAGAATAAAAGGAGTAAGAGATGGTTTGCTTTCTAACTACTCATTTCACCCCTGAACTGGATACACCATACTGCATGTCCCACTTTAGGAAGGATATCAGCAAAGTAAAACATTCTAGGGCAACCAGGATGGTGAGTGGTCTTGAAATAAGGTCTAGCCAGGGAAATCACTGAAAGAAGAATTAAAGGTTTTACTTACAAGAGAAAACTTAGAAAATATAAATATTTAAATGTTGGTAGTGTTGTCTTTTGAAGGTGCCTTAGCTATAAACTGCAAATACCTAGATTAGAGAACTAAGACCAATGGGTAAAAATTATTACAGGGGAACACATTTTGGTTCATATAAAAAGAACTCATCTTTGTAATTTGCTTTCGTTCACAATTCATATGCAAGAACCTATTTAGTTTCACAGGTAATAGAAAGATGAGTTACCTAAGTATAGCCCCCCACCCCCACCCCAGTGAGGCAATAGCCTAATGCATTTGGAGCACAGAATATGTGAGATGAGAAGCATACAAAGTTGGAAAAGTAAATGGAACCAGATCATGAGGAACCTGGAAAGCTAAGTTGAGGACACTAGGTTGTTTTAAATAATAATCAGGGGGGTGTGCCTGGGTGACACAGTTAAGCATCAGACCCTTAATTTAGGCTCAAGTCACGATTGCAGGTCTGTGAGATCAAGTTCCATGTTGCACTCCACATTCAGTGGGAAGTCAGCTTATCTCCCTCATCTTCTGTTTCTTATCTCCCTAGCCCTGCGTGCACAGTTTCTCTCTCTAAAATAAATAATTAAATCTTCAGATAAATAAATAAATTTTTTTTTAAGATTTCATTTATTTATTCATGAGACACAGAGAGAGAGAAAGTGGCAGAGACACAGGCAGAGGGAGAAGCAAGCCCCATGCAGGGAACCTGACGTGGGACTTGATCCCAGGTCTCCAGGATCAGGCTCTGGGCTGAAGGCAGCACTAAACTGCTGAGCCACTGGGGCTGCCCCCAGCTAAATAAATAAATAAATAAATAAATAAATAGGTTATTGGGATGAACAAAGCATTTTAAACCCCCTTTTAACTCAAATTTTATTTAGAAAAATAATTATAAAACAAGTTCACTATTAAAAATTCAAAGATAGCAAAATAGGGTACATGCAGAGTGAAAGCACCATCAAACCCAATTCCCCGGGGGTAAACATAAACAATTTAGCTTGTAGCTTTATTTAACCTTTTTGTGGCTCAGGTTCTTCATCTACAATAACAGATAATAACAGCACCTACTTCATAAAGGTGTTATAAGGATTGAGTGAATAATTGCCAGGACACCTGGGTGGCTCAGCAGTCGAGCATCTGCCTTCAGCTCAGGACAATATCCTGGAGTCCTGGGATCGAGTCCTGTATGGAGCTCCCTGCATGGAGCCTGCTTCTCCCTCTATGTCTCCACCTCTGTGTGTGTGTGTGTGTGTGTGTGCGCGCACACGCGTGTCTCTCATGCCTCTCTCTCTCTGTGTCATGAATAAATAAATAAATAAAATCTTGTAAAAAAATTGCCAACTCCATGAAGGCAAGGATTTTGTCAAGTTCAGGGATTCTCAACCTCTGCACCATGGGCATTTTAGGTTGAATAATTCTTTGATGTGAGGAGCAGTCTTGGGCAATGTAGGATAAGTAGCAGCATTCTGGCTTCTACCTGCTAGATACCAGTAGCAATCCCCCTATACATGCATTCTTGTGACAACAAAAAATGTTTGCAGACATAGCCAAATGTCCCTTAGGGGCAACATCACCCCAAGTCAAGAACCATTGATTTCATTTATTGCTGAATATCTTATCACTTAGCATAGTATGCAAAGAATATCTGTGGATGGAATTGATAAATACATTTAAAGATCCTTGAATGGTGCTTGTACATAGGAAGCTTCAGTTAACTGCTAGCAATGTTAGCTATTTTTATTATACTATTTTCCCACAAGACTATGCCACATATAACTATTTCAGCATAGATGAGATCAAAATGTGTATATTTCACTGCAATTTGAAACTTTTAACTAATGATATGTATTAGACATTGTTTTTTTTTTTTAAGATTTTATTTATTTATTCACAAGAGACACACAGAGAGAATGGCAGAGACACAGGCAGCAGGAGAAGCAGGCCCCATGCAGGGAGCCCAACGTGGGACTCGATCCTGGGACTCCAGGATCACGCCCTGGGCCAAAGGCAGGCGCCAAACCGCTGAGCCACCCAGGGATCCCCCTGTATTAGACATTGTTTTATGTCACCATGTATAGATACAGCTCTATCTCAATCATTTTCTTTTTTCATTTTATTTGAATTTCAGTGTAGTTGACATATAATGTTATATTAGTTTCAGGTATACTTATAGTGATTCAGCAGTTCCATACACTACTCAGTGTTCACCAAGATAAATGTACTCTTAATCTCTCCACCTATTTATCTCAATCATTTTCAATGAAGTCATAACATTCTACTATATGGGATATATCCTATCATTTCAATTCATTTATTCAATTCACTACTGATGGATATTTAGGTTAATTCCAACTTACTGCTATTATAAATAATGCTGCAAAGAACACTTTCCATCAAGAATTTTTATTTATTTTTTAAAAGATCAAAAAAAAAATAAAAGATCTAATTTATTTCAAAGAGACAGAGGATGATTGTGGGGAGGGTAAGAGAGGGAGAAGTAGACTCCCCTCTGAGTGGGAACCCCGACACAAGGCTTGACCCTAGGACCCTGGGATCATGACCTGAGCCGCAGGTAAGACACTTAACCGACTGAGCCACCCAGGTGTCCCCATCAAGAATTTTTAGCAACATGGGACTCCTGGGTGGTTCAGGGGTTTAGCACCTGCCTTCTGCCCAGTGCGTGATCCTGGGGTCCTGGGATCGAGTCCTGTGTCAGGCTCCCAGCATGGAGTCTGCTTCTCCTATGCCTATGTCTTTGCCTCTCTCTCTCTGTGTTTCTCATGAATAAATAGCATCTTTAAAAGAAAAAAAGAATTTTTAGCAACATAATGACACAATCTGAGCTATGCAATATGTTATGCCCTCAGTTTAAAGTAAAATAGCCTCATACTAAGCAGCAAAGCTGTATTATTTCTGTATTAATTCTTCAATTTTAGTAGAGAAGAACTTATTGGGACTATTTGTGGAATTTGTTTATATATTTGGTGCCTTGTTCCACAGATAATTTAGGCAGAAATGATAGGTAACTTAGGACAATACCATACCAGTGAAAAACTCTCCATCCAGCCATCTCACATATCTAGAACCCCCGACGGGAAAATAGAATAAACCACCAAGTCTCACTGCATTAAATAGATGTTATAAGATCCATGCACTAAGTCAGTATTTTTCAATCATTAAAACACACACACATATACACAGGCCCTCACCTATTACTTATTTAATTTTAGACATAATTATAATAAGTTTGGTTATCTGGGTTATCTAGTCCGCAGGCAACCTGAACAGTACATTGCCGCACATTTCCTTGGCATTAACAATTCTACAAAGGGCTTTGTCATCCATTATTAGTTGTTCAAATTCCACGAATAGTCCCAATAAGTTCTTCTCTACTAATAAATTGAAGAATTAATACAGAATTAATATGGCTTTGCTGCTTAGCATGAGGCTCTTTTACTTTAAAATTAGGTTCATAAAAAGTAATTTTAAAAATAATAAAATTAGGTTCATGTTCATGAAGTAAAGTTAGAAGTACAGGGAAAGGAAGAAATCCACTATTTAAAAATGCACCACTATTTATTTTTCGCTACCACTTTTTAGCACCTAGGCATTATAATACATAATGCTTAGGCGTTAAGGGTATTCCATAACCTGTCATCATTCTCTCACTATAAGAGACCCATCATTAACCTTTCCATTAATTCCATATCTTCCAGATCTTCCTAAATCAACACCTACTCTAAATTACTACTCAAATTAAACCCTAGTTTTACATCTACATTCTCTCTGTTTTAGTCTGAAAAGCCTACAAGCTTTCCTGTCTAGTCCCCATTTCTGCCTCACTCCAGAATCTGGCTTGAAGCCTGGACTTTCTCAAATCCAATTGCTTGCAAGTAAATCCTCTCTCAAACAGCTCTCTCACATGCCTGTATTAAAAATAGCTAATATGAAAAAAAAATAGCTAATATGACTCACCAACGCTTTTTACTCACTCACACTAAAAGGCAGCTCTTCCATTCCCAAGGATGGAAGAGTGGAGGAGGGAAATGTGTGAAGAAAAGCACCCAATATTCGGAAACAATTTTCTGAATTTCATATTAATGTTGAATTTTATTCCTGTTATTTCCATCAGGAAACATATCTGCAAGTGATTTTATGTGGAATTGTCCTTTTTTAGCTGATGTTCCTGGAGAGTTATATTTTCTTAAATGTCTGGTACAGCTAATATGGCACTGTCATGTTTATTCGTGGATCACCCTGTTTAGACTAATACTAGAATGGCTTTGGCTTCAAAAATGGCTTGTGTCAAACTCTCTTCTGCCTTAGCATTCTGAAATAACCCTGTAATCTATTCATTTCTTCATTCAAGAATCGTTATTGAATACTTTTTTTTTTTTTTTTAAGATTTTATTTCTTTGTGAGAGAGGAGTCACAGAGTGTGCACAAGTGGGCGAAGGGGCAGAGGGAGAGGGAGAAGCAGACTCCCGGCTGAGCAGGGAGCCTGACTTGGGGCTGGATCCCAGGACCCTGGGATCATGACCTGAGCCAAAGGCAGACACTTAATTGAATGAGCCACACAGTCACCCCTATTGAATGCTTTCTATGGTGTACAGGGTTGCCAGGTTCCCCAACTCCAGAGAGCACTACTCTGGTGTTCTCTGGCATTGAGCTTGGGGGTGGGGGGAACGACACATTCCCTGCAGTTGTATATTTACTGACGGGGATTTTAAAAAGCTATATATGACATAGTCACCTAGCCCAGGCCCTCCAGGAGTGATTAATAAGCCTTTTTAAAAACAAGTAGATTATTGTGCATTCATTGTGTTATTTATTCACATGGGCTGGTCATTTGTTAATGAATAGTCTAAGTTTAGGTTTTCTTGGTCTCTGGTGGTTTTTCCAATATCCAGACACTCTCTCTATCCCTGACATGGAAGTACATTTAGTAATCACATAAGCACAAACGAGGCAGAGATTTGAAAATAACTATAAACTAGGCAATAAAAATACTTTCACAAAAAGATTCTGTCTTGTAGAGTGTTGATAACTCTTATCAACCAATGGAATAAAGTCCAGCCCTGCACCCAACATAGCTGATGACATGACCTTCATAAATGACAAAAAGTCAAGTTTGATTATCATGCATTCCTTCTACTTTTTTTTTTTTTATCAAGCTAGAACAACAGAAAAATTGCTTCTCTTTAATACAAACAAGTCAGGAAGGTCAGACAATCTAGTCGTGAGAGGTTTGTTATCATTTGTAAAAAAAAATAGTTCTTTTGGTAAGAAAATTTTTTCCTTATAGTAACTGACCTTTGTCATAATTCTTTTTCACCCCTGCCAAACATTCCTTAGATTTAACACAACAAAAACATCTTGTTACTCAGGTAGAAATAATTCTTCAAGCAGAGGAATTTATATGACTCACCTTTTACCATCCATTAAGCAGCTTTTTATGTTGGGCCTGCTTGTAATGTGTATTAATGTCAGTTTGTAAGAGGAAATGACATTATTTTCATTGGTTTATAATAAGAAATCACTATTTCAAATAACATTCACTCAATTCTAGTCTGTACTGAGTGCTGGAAGGAGGTGGATACAAAGATGAACAGAACATTATCTGTTTTCTCTCTACGCATAGCCTGGTTCTTGAGACTCATGTCTGCTCCAGAGGCAATCTAACAGTAGCTATAACCATGAGTTAAACAGAGAGCTTTGAGAAAATAGGAAAATTAACTCCAGATGAGGTATCTGAAGGTGTGTATAGCAACCCCATGGTGATGTCAGAGGAAGGAGAAAACAAGGAGATTAAGGAATGAAGAGAAAGTTTTGAGAAATTGAGGAATGGAAATCTGGTTGATGAATTCAGACTTAACCCATGGAAATCCTAGGACTTGGAAGTAACATGTTCAGATTTGTGTTCCCTTAGTACAGTTCTATGCATTCTTCCGGTACCATACAGGGTACAGTCTAAATTGTATTACTTAAGGTCTACAAAAACCTCTCTCAACATACTTCTGTTGCTTGTCCTCTTGCCCATTCCATTCCTGTTTCAGGACTTCACTTCCATCAAATAGACTTTCACCTTGACTTCCTAGCACGTCTGGATCTCTGCCACCTTGGTTGTTTCCCTTAAATTGTACCACAAACCTTGAATCCTTCCCTATTCTTCTCCAGATATTCAATTTATACCCTCAGCACTTATTTAAATTACGTGTGTGTGTTTGCATGAATTACTGTTGTTGTTGTTTTTTATAACTGAGGACCTAGCATACATATATTAAGCAGTTCATAAAGATCCGCTCTATTTCTCAGATCAGGTCACTACTAATTAAGGGATTCATAACTTGTCTAAATCCTATCTATCCTTTGAGAAAACTCCTCCAGACCAGCCTGGCTCCTAAAATTCTATGGTATATTCAGAAAGGTCAGTACCAATTACATGGAGGATTTAAATTATTTCCAGCAGGTCTCCTTTTCTTTGAAATGTTACTTGAAATATTTATTATTGTTTATTTTTCATCAGTTAACTAATTTTGAGTACTTCAAAACAGGAATCCCATTTCATCTGTTTCTCCAGTAGCACTAATTAAAATGTTTCCTGTATTATAGATGCTGCAGGTGTTCAACAAATAATTAGCACATACAAAAGAAGTTAATGGCCATATATATTCTATATTATAAATATCCTAAGTACAGACGCCTGGGTGGCTCAGTGGTTGAGCGTCTGCCTTTGACTCAGGGTGTGATCCTGGAGTCCCAGGATTGAGTCCTGCATGGGGCTCCTTGCATGGAGCCTCATTCTCCCTCTGCCTATGTTTCTGCCTCTCTCTCTCTCTGTCTCTCATAAATAAATAAATGAAATCTTTGGGGATCCTTGGGTGGCTCAGCGGTTCAGCGCCTGCCTTTGGCCCAGGGCATGATCCTGGAGTCCCGGGGTCGAGTCTCACGTTAGGCTCCTGGCATGGAGCCTGCTTCTCCTTCTGCCTGGGTCTCTGTCTCTCTCTCTCTAATAAATAAATTAATTAATTAATTAATCTTTACAAAATAAAAAATAAATGAAATCTTTAAAAATAAATAAATATTATAAGTAGACATCTATATATTATAAATATATGGAATAATATATAAATTAACATGATTGACTAGTATTGAAATACAGTGATTATATCTGCATTTTAAATTTCATGAACCAGTAATTTCTCTTTTTTTTTAAAGGTTTTATTTAGGGATCCCTGGGTGGTGCAGCGGTTTGGCGCCTGCCTTTGGCCCAGGGTGCGAACCTGGAGACCCAGGATTGAATCCCACGTCGGGCTCCCAGAGCCTGCTTCTCCCTCTGCCTGTGTCTCTGCCTCTCTCCCTCTCTCTCTCTCTCTCTCTCTCTGTGACTATCATAAATAAATTTTTTTAAAAAATTAAAGGTTTTATTTACTTGAGAGAGAGAGGGTGTACAAGTTGGGGGGAAGGGGCAGAGAGAGAAAGGGAGAAACAGACTCCCTACCTAGCAGGGATCTCGATGGGGGGCTTGATTCCCAAGACCCCGAGATCACGACCTGAGTTGAAGGCACACGCTTAACCAACTGAACCACCCAGGTGCCCTGAACCAATAATTCATTTAATTAATGCATATATGTGTGTGTGTATATACATACATGTATGACAAAAGTTTATTTTCCTAATTAAGATTTCTTCAAAAAGCCATTCTCACATAAATTATATGACTATAAAGTTGAATGAAAAAAATCTGTTACTCTGGGATGCCTACTCTAAACTGCTGAGACACTTAGGTTGCCCAGATTTATCATTTTAGATGCCACTAAGAATATTTGTGATTCATGGAAAGAGATCAAAATATCACCATTAACAAGAGTTTAGAAGAAGTTGATTCCAGGGCACCTGGGCAGCTCAGTGGTTGAGCATCTGCCTTTGACCCAGGATATGATCCTGGAGACCCTGGATGGAGTCCCACATCGGGCTCCCTGCATGGAGCCTGCTTCTCTCTCTGCTTCTCTCTCTGTGTCTCTCATGAATAAATAAATAAAACTGTTACTCTGTCATCAGATTTTCATAAATCTGAAAAAAGTCAATTTTTCATAAAAGTAGAAATATTATTTCAGAATAAACTTTTAAATTAAATAAAATGAAAAAATCACTACAGCATCTTAATTATGTTTATTTTGCCATTTATTTTGTTTTTTTATTTTGCCATTTAAATCATTTAAGTAAACTACAGAAATTTGGAAGAGAGAAAGTGTTTGTGACATCAAAGTCCCTGCTTTCTGCCCCCCTCCCCTTTTTTCCCCCCAAAATAGGCTCCATGCCCAGCATGGAGATGAATGTGGGGCTTGAACTCACAACCTTGAGCTGAGATCAAGAGTCAGAGCTTAACCCACTGAGCCACCCAAGCATCCTCAAATCCCTGCCTGTGCTGCTGTGCTGTGTCCCCTGGTACTGCTCTCAATGGAGGAGTACAAAGAAACGTTGAGGCAGTCGTGGCAGTTTAAATTAAACTTCCAGGGAGTGCTAGGTTTCTAAGGACAGACAGTAAAATATTCATGTATAAGGAAGAAATTGTGCTAAGACATGCTGCAGGGAATGTGGCCGAAGCTGTGGCAAGCATCCCTCTTGGAACTGGAGGCATTCATTCATTCCCCCAACAGCTGGCAGGTTAGTGGGTAATGGCTGTCGGAGATTTGCCATTAGAACCACCTCACCCAAGAGCAGCTCACACAGATTAACTACTTAATGCAGGATGAAGGCCTAAATCCCTTGCCTCAACTCTGAAGGGTCACCCGGTTCCAGAATTCTGTTACAACTGCATCTCCTCCATCTTCAGCCCGATCCTATTTCCTTTGCTCCTCGGTACACCTTCCACATGCAAGTTTCCATTTCAAGAAAGAGGCCTATAAGGCAATAGGAAATATAACAAAACATAATATGGTATATAACAATGATAAGAGGGAGATAAAACTCTGCTTGGAGAAAACCTTGAATTCCATGCTAGGGAATTTGGACTTTATCCTGTGAAACAATGGTTTCCAGGGTGGCTACAAGAATACTCAGGGGTACAGAAAGAAAACATTTATTATTTTTCATATTTATACAAAATGTCTACTCTTCTGTTTTATAATATAGAAAATATATTAGTGAAGTAGTACAAACACACAAGGATACTTTGGTATGTGCTCTAATTTTTTTTAATAGATGTGTGCAATAAAAAATTGAGACCACAGCTATTGACACTGGGAACAAAATACAGTTTTGGTTTTGTTTCTGAGTTTCTTTTGAGAATAAAGATATGCACAAGATAAAAATTAGAATAGTGGTTCTCAACCTTCAACCCAGGAGAATTACCTGGGAACTACTAAACAATATTGATGGTCAGGCCCCACCCCAAACCAATTTATCATTCTCTGGGGGTGCGAACAAATATCAGTATTTTTCTTTGCCCTTGATGATTCTGAAAAAAGATTTCAATTACCTTTATGTTGACTTCATACTTTCTAAATAAGTTTTTCTTTCCAGCTTCTCCTTCAACTCAGGCAAAAGACCCAATAAGCAAAGCATCCCTTGATGGGAACCAAAACTACCCCCTCAAGCATTAAGAACTGCCTCGAGCCAGCAAGACCCATGTGGATTGACCCCAAGACAGTGGTAGATTTGGCTTTACTGCCCACCTGCATGGACTTGCCCACCTCTGCCACACATTTTCCTAATATAAACCTGGAAGTGTTATCAGCACTTTGGAGACAGTCTTTGAGGGCTTAATCCACTGTCTTCCTGGTTTTGGCCTCACTGAAATCCCTTTTTCGCTTCACCACCACTTGTTTCTCTGCCTTTGGATTTTGTCACAGGCAATGTCTATTTGGGACCCCCAGAGCCAGGTACTCTTGCACCCTGGCATCCCAGCTACAGTTCTAATGTTCTGGGGTTAAGAAGCACCGATTAAGACTTAGAATTAAAGTTTGATCTGAATTGGCCAATAAAACATTATAATTCTTTGGGAGAGAGAGACAGACATAGACACAGACACAGCAACAGAGATAGGAAGAGAGAGCACAAGAGGGGAGGAGAATGAGAAGCAGGCTCCCCTCTGAGCAGTGAACCCGAAGCAGGGCTTGATCCCAGGACCCCGGGATCATAACCTGAGCCAAAGGCAGATGCTTAACCAACTGAGACACCCAGGAGCCTCAAAACATGATTCAAGCTATTAAAGATCCTTAAAAAGTAACCATCTAGTTACCGGGGAATACAAGCTAAAGATTTAAGAAATGCTTTCACCTTAAGTATTAGATCTGTATTGGAAATAAACGTGGTTATTTCCTCCACATTTTGTTTACTTCCTTATAAATCCTAGCAGTCCTACAAGTGGAAAGAAAAGAGCAACACACCCATTAAGTGACCTTTCATGTTAAACCACTTTCTTATCTGCTAGAATATGAGTGAGCTCTCAGCCTCTCAGCTTGTTTTCCAAGTTTACACAATAATAAAACGCACACAATGACCCTCTTACTCTTCCTCACCAGCTGATTAATACTGATTAGCTTTGAAATGCAAATAGCCCTATCAAACAGCAAGCTGCTAGTCCTGGCCTGGGCTAAAACTGTATTGGAGTGAAAGCCAAAACCATCTGATGCAAAGACAATATAGTCCAGCTAAAGGCTCCTCAGAGATCTCCAATGATTTCAGGATTATATTCAGGATATGAAATTCTTTGTACTGACAAAACATTATCTTTACTCCTAAATGCATTAACCCTTTGCTGATCATTAGCTGCATTTTCAAAGCAAAGATAATGCTTTCAGCATTTGTGTTTACAACAAAAATGACCAGTAACAGTATGACAGAGAATTTGTACAGAACACTCTAGGTAATTACGTTAGGACCACTATTTGTCTTAAACAGAGAGTAACAAGTCTAAAGCTGCAATATACCTTTGAGATTACCTAATTAATTCACCCTCTTCAGTTTACAGATAAGCGCCAAGATCTAGCATGCCTTTCCCGGGTCGGTATTTGTGTTGGAGGAAACTGGGTTGGGCTGCTGAATGTAAATTCCTGGTGGGGTGGAAACTGGCCTGGCATCCTCAGGCGGGTGTCAAACCAGCTGGAGTCCCTGGCCTGAAATCCAAAGCTCCAAAGGAAGGAGGAGAGGCTAAGCAGGGCCCAAAACAGGATATCAAGACTAGGGTTGATTTCTCAAAGCAGCAGGAGGGGATGAGGCTGCGATCAGGTCCCCTGGCAGCCCACAATAAGTCCCCCAGAGAGCCAGGTGCTCAGGTCAAACTGGGCATTCCTCTGGGGCCACTGATGCCAAGAAACCAGATTAACATCTCAGTGGGATAGTTTAGAAATGATTTAGGCTTTCGATAGAAAAGCAATGCCTGCCCCAAGCTAGGGAAGCCCCATCCTGTTTCTTTCTCCTTAAAAATATGTACTATTTCAATTATCTTCCTGGTGGTTGCCAGGGGCGGAGGGAAGGGGAAAATGGGGAGTTATTGTTTAATTGGTGCAGCTTCAGTTGGGGAAGATGAGTAAGGTAGAAACGGAGGGTAGTAATGGTTGCATGATACTGTGACTGTCCTTGCTGCCACCGAATCACTTACAAATGGTTAGAATTATAAATGTTATATTTATTTTACTACAGTAAAAAAAAAAAACACACACACAAAAACCTGCCATTAGTTCTTCATTCACCAGCATCTGCCTTTGAATAAATTTCTCATTATTATTAAAAAAAAAAAAAAAAAAAACAACCCTCGGGATCCCTGGGTGGCACAGCGGTTTGGCGCCTGCCTTTGGCCCAGGGCGCGATCCTGGAGACCCGGGATCGAATCCCACATCGGGCTCCCGGTGCATGGAGCCTGCTTCTCCCTCTGCCTGTGTCTCTGCCTGTCTCTCTCTCTCTCTCTCTCCTCTCTCTCTGACTATCATAAATAAATAAAAATTAAAAAAAAAACCTCCAAGAAATTCAGGAATTCTGTTTGAGGAAATCATTAGCAGACTGAAAATGACTTGATATAGACAGTGAAATCTCTGAGAAAGTCTTTTTTTTTATTTTTAACATTTTGTCAGAAGCAGTCGGTAAACAAAAAGCACAAAGAACTGTTAATTTCAGAGAGCTAAAGTTTTCTCAGAACCCCAAATGCTAGTTTCGAACATTACTTCCCCTACCCCTCCCAAATCTTTAAAAATAAGTAAATAAATAGCAAGGAACTGTCTCCTTATAAATATTTAAAACAAGCCAAAGAAAGGGGAGGGGCTGCTTTTTGTATTTGTTGCTGGCTATCATTTAATTGTCATTTTACAGCCAAAGGAATTGAGGATTAGAGAGGTTAAATGTTTTGCCCAAGGTCACACAGGAAGAACAAGGTCTATTGCTTTTCATATGCAAACGATTTCTTGCTTCAAGCTATGTAATAATTATAAATAATGCTGTAGGGATGGGGATAAGGCAATGGCATTGAGTAATGCCATAAACAACTAAAGTAAATCGCTTCTGAATAGTGGGAGAGTCCTCATAAAGCACTCCATCTGGAACTTCCCTCTAAAAGCAGGCCATCGGGGATCCCTGGGTGGCTCAGTGATTTAGCACCTGCCTTAGGCCCAGTGCATGATCCTGGAGGCCCCAGATAGAGTCCCGGGGTCAGGATCCCTGCATGGAGCCTGCTTCTCCCTCTGCCTGTGTCTCTGCCTCTCTCTCTCTCTCTCTCTCTTTCATGAATAAATAAATAAAATCTTAAAAAAAAAAAATAAAGGCAGGCCATCAAAAAAATAAATAAATAAAATAAAATGAGGCTATCAATAAAACCTTCCCACCACAGCAGTGGAAGCAAAGGAAAACCATTTGCAAAGAGCAAAAGGAGAATTATACCACGTACACAGGGCTGACTGTAGCAAATACAAAGAAATATCTAGAACAATTAGCATATTGTAGATGTAAATTCTGAGCATTCCAGTCTGAACCTTGAACAGTTGTACACAGACCGAGGACTTCATTCAGTTTCTATTCCCCGCCCCATACCAGGAAATTCCCAGCCTGGCCTGAATCTGTATGATACAACCAAGGGTAAAGACCGGAATGAGAGTTACAAAAGGATCAGCAGGTGGATCACAGCCAGAACAAGTAGAGATCTGCTTATCTTACTTTCAGCTACAGGTTTTTCCAACACCCGACTGAGAAAGTGTTGAGTCAACCCCTTCGTGATTATACATAGACTAAATATCTTCGTACACATATGTATTTATATTTAGGTGAGCCAGGCCTAGGGTAAAAGTTTGGGCAAAAGCAGCCATAAATTTGTAGTTCCCCAGATCTGCTCCTTTTATTCTTTGGAAGTCCAGTTTTCTCATATCCTCCAGAATTGGTCTAAAGGGGTTGAGAGACTATTTGTCCATAAGCATCATGGTCTAGTTCTTGGAACCATGTTTCTCCTCTCTTACTCTACCTCACTGCGGTTATTAGATAGGACTCCACTCACTTCTGGTCTGCTGAATGGCAACCATGAGGCCAATGTTTGCTTAAGTTGCTGCCACTGCTGTTGAACATGCAGAGATGGGCCACTGAGGGGCCAATATCTAGATGTAGAAGGCAACATTTCCCTTCATCTGATCTAGGAAATCAAATGGCCTGGCGTCAAATTCAACTCTGCCGTCCACTAAGTATATCAATATGAAAGTGTGTTTGTGTATTTATCAAATGGGGATTTTAATAGCCCTTACCTGATTGAATTGTGACATGATGCATATATAGCACTTAGATAACATTATTGAGTGCTTATTATAAACTGTCTTAATCCATTTGGGCTGCTATAACAGAGTACCACAGATGGGGTGGGTTATACACAACACAAAATTATTCCTCACAGTTCTGGAAGTTGGGAAGTCCAAGGTGAAGGCATTGGCAGATTCAATGAGAGCCTGCTCCCTGGTTCACAGGATGCCATCTTCTCACTGTGTCCTCAAAAGATGGAAAGGACAAGGGAGCTCTCTGGGGTCTCTTTTAGAAGGGCATTAATCTTACTCATGAGAAGCTTCAATCTTGTGATCTAATCTCCTCCAAAAGGACCCACCTTCTAGTACCATCACCTTGGGGCTTAGGATATTCACACAGGACTTTTGAAAGGACCTAATCATTCGGTTCGGTCTATAGCTTGAGCTAAGCAATGTACTAATCTTGTTTTTATTGGTAAGAAGCAAGGGGGAAGATGCTGCTCTTTGCACTGTATACAATAAATAGTTCTGCCCCTTTTTAACTGGATGATCTGGAAGAGAACCCAAAAATGGAAGAAAAGTTTTATTCAAAGATCCAAGACCTATCCCTGAAATGAAACAGAAACTGAATCTGTACATACAAAAAAGTCACCTCTAAGAAAATCTGATACAGAACATTCAACTCCCAAACTAAAGAGCTTTAAAAATAAATATTTTTTTTCCAGGCATCTAGGTTTTATAGGTAAACTACTAGCAAGGGAAGGAATTTAGGCTGGTTTCTGACTTCTCTATGGTAATACTCAACAGAAGAAAGGAAAAGAGCAGTATCAGCCAGCTTCCAAGATGATCTTTTATGATCCCCACCTCCTGGTGTCCATACTCTTGTATGGTCTGCTCCCTGATTTTAAAGTGTTGGACTGTGTGACCAAAAGAATCCTGCAGAAGTAATGGTATGTCACTTCCAAGGTTGGGTTCTAAAAGCACTGCAACTTCAGTCTTGGTTGTACTCTCACCCACTTGGGTCACGCATTCTGGGGTAGGTCAGCTGCTATGCAAAGGTCAAGGCAATGAAGAACTGAAGTCTTTTTGCTACCACTCAGGGAGGAAGAACCTCCCAAGAACAACCACATGAGTGAATCATCTTGGAAGTAGATCTTCTAGGCCCTGCCAACCCCTGAGATGACTACAGTGCCGCATACAGCTTGAACACATTATCAGGAGAGATCTGAGCCACCACCATACAGCTAAGCCACTCAGATTCCTCACCCTCAGAAACTGCATACCATAAGAAAGATGTGTTATAAATGGCTAAAATTTTGAATAATTTGTTACACAGCCTTAGATAATTAAAACAATCCTCAAAAAGAGAAATAAAGCATGACCCAAGAATAATCTGTTCACAGAAGATAGTATTCAAGAATAGAGTAACTTAGGAGCTCCTGGCTGGCTTAGTCCATGGAGCATGCAACTCTTGATCTCAGGATTGTGAGTTTGAGCCCCACAATGGGTGTAGAGATTACTGAAAAATTAAGTCTTGACACTTTTTTAATTAAAAAAATAAATAAAGTAACAGATATTTTCACAAGCAAAAACATTAGGCAACGAAGACCCATTAAAATTGTTTAGAAAAATTAGGCAGTTAAGAGACTGAAACAAAGAGCTCAGGAACAAAGAAACTGGTGAAGAAACGGACAATGAGTACTGGCTCTGTTAAAATGGAGAAATGACACTAAGTTACTATGGAAATTTTGCTATAGACCGAAAAATAAATATTAAAAATCATATGATGTACAACTATAATAATAAGAATCTAAATAAACAACATGGGGAGGAATCGCAGGAGTGCTATGGTCCTTGATCTTTCCTTAGCAAGACATTAATTACTATTAGCTAAGGCATAAAAATTGTATTGAGAAATAAACACAGCTCCAACCTCATTATATTTTCCACAAGTCCTTTGTTATCAAACAAGGAATCTTTTGGAAAATATTACCTCTAAAAAAAAAAAAGAAAAGAAAAGAAAATATTACCTCTTGTAATGAATGAAGAGTTCTGTCCTGATGCTGAATTTCAACAATTTCTTTAGTTTCACTTGTTTTTTTTTTGTTTTTATATTGTATATCTGAAGTAAATTGTGATTAGAGACAGGATTTATATTCTTATCCCTCTCCTTCCTTCCTTTCACCAAAAAATATAAGTGAGGTTCGCTACTGTGAACTTCTGGTTCTAGACAGGCTTGTGGGGCCAACTCTTCCCAGGCCCTGCTTCCCCTCTTGACTTAGGGTCAAGCCAGAGTCTAGCTCCCACAGTCTCATTTCAGGGGCTCAGCTACATGACTGACACCAGGTCATGACACCTCAGATGGGACAGTCTCATTTCAGGGGCTCAGCTACATGACTGACACCGGGTCATGACACCTCAGATGGGACTACCTAGTCCAAATCTATGAATCTACTTGAAGCCAAACCTCAGGTAGAAGACTTGGGGGGGTCCAGGATAGGAGCAATTTGTCTCCCTTCCCAGAAGATCCCTGGGCTCCTGATGTAAATGGTTCCCTTCCACTTGTCAGTTCAGGAGCTGGCTTTACACTAAATGCCTTTTTTTACCTTTCTCCTATTGCCCATGCCTTGTTGGACTCACAAAGTGTAATGATCTGCTCAAAGATGGTCTTCCATCTCTATCCATACAAGGACAGAACATCTTTTACATAAGAAGAGAAAGGAAACACTCATGTAATTCCCTCTAGGGCAAAAATTTGGCAGATTGTCCCATTAGGCAAGTCAATAAAAGCTTAATATTTATATACTTGTAATTCAGTGGAATTCAGTGAAATACTTCAAACAGTGCTGAGAATTATCATAGTAATTTGATACGCTAGTAATCTAATACATTTTATCTATTGGTGTTTCAGGAGAATATGTATCTCTATTGTTTGTCAAGAGTATTACCTTGGTAGTTTATTAGTAGTATTTTTGATTAATCCTGATGTTACATGTTTTTTTTTTTAAGATTTATTTTTATTTATTTATGATAGAGAGAGAGAGAGAGAGAGAGAGGCAGAGAGAGAAGCAAGCTCCATGCCGGGAGCCCGACGTGGGACTCGACCCCGGGACTCCAAGATTGCGCCCTCGGCCAAAGGCAGGCGCTAAACCGCTGAGCCACCCAGGGATCCCCCCTGATGTTACATATTGAATGCTTATCAAGGTGTCACCATAGAAAGGCAACCATAATGTGTGCATCTTTTTTCCTTTTTTTAAGATTTTATTTATTTATTCATGAGAGACACAGAGAGAGGCAGAGACACAGGCAGAGGGAGAAGCAGGCTCCTTGCGGGGAGCCCAATGTGAAACTCGATCCCGGGACTCCAGGATCACTTAACCGCTGAGCCACCTACACATTCCAAAAAAAATCATTTAAAGTCACTTAATTTTAAATTTAAATAAAATCTTTCTTAAAAAATGATTTTTGTTACCTATATTATTTACTTTTTCTGATTAGAAAATTAATATTCACTACAGAAAACTTAGAAAATACAGAAAAAGCACAGGGGAAGCTAATCACCCATATTTCTTCAGCCAGATTTAAACCTGTTCACAATTTTTTTTAAGTTTACTTATTTATTTTTTTAGTAATCTCTATACCCATAGGGCTTGAACTCATGATCCCAACCCAAGATCAAGAGTCACAGGCTCTTCTGACTGAGCAGCCAGGTGCACCAAACATCTTCACATTTTAATGTAAGATCTGTCAGTATTTTTTTGACACACATAATACTACACCATTTATTTCAAAAACTGGGTTTTTAGCATACATTTAATTTTATAGTTTGATGTCTTCACTTATATTGCAATTATTTTCACGCCATTCAGTATTTTCCAGTGATTTTTAAAAATATATTTTTTCTAGATTTTATTTATTTATTCATGAGAAACACAAAGAGATAAAGAAGCAAGACACAGGCAGAGGGAGAAGCAGGCTCCATGCTGGGAGCCTGATGTGGGACTCTTTCTGGGACGGGGATCATGCCCTGAGCCAAAGGCAGATGCTCAACTGCTAAGCCACCCACGCATCCCTCTTTTTTTGGTTTTATGTAGTTACAAAGGAGTGTTCGCTCAGTGAAAATTCATCCAGCATACTTATGATTTGCGTACTTTTTCTATATGTATATTTCAATAAAATTTACCAAAAATAAATAAAAAGTAAAGATCTTTACTAGTCTCTATATATGTATATGTATGCGTGCACACAGGTGCACACACACACATACATTCTTTTAGTTGTTTTGTTCATTTTTTAAATTCTTTAATCCATTTGAATATGTTGTTATAAAGTGAACTAAATCTGTTTTTCCAAACTGTCAACTAGTTTTAGCAAACTAATTTTCCTTTGAATATGGATAGATTAATATCTTTTGTCCCTGCTGACCCTCAGCTTCCACAGTTGCAAAATGAGTAAGATGGATTGATCTCCTGGCTTCTCTCTGTGTCTAAATTTGTATGATGAAGTTACATAAATGTTAAATAATTATCAAAAGTGATTTAAAACCATAAGAGAAGGAGAGACTGAATCTACATATACCAACCAGGCACTTCATCTAACAAGTCCTGAAAAACATGAATAACCAACCTCTTAATGGCAATTGTGTTCATACAAATGAAGTTCAAATTATTAAAAAAAAAAAAAAAAAGATGACATGGTCAAAAAGCTGTTTCTTCCAGGCTTGTAAATAGACCAAGGAAGAAATTACCAGAAGCAGCAAATCTAGCCCCATCAGCAGCTAAGCACCTTCTACCTTCTGTAATGGGAGATCTATTTGGCCGCATGATTCCTGTTCATCTGTATATCCCTCCATCAGCTCCTGATATTGATCTTGGAAGCTCTGCAGACATTGACCTAGTTAGGCACAGACTCAAAATTGAATGAGCATTTTCATGTTCATAGAAGTCAATTATCATTTGCCCTTGAGCTCTTCAGGAATTGACACATTTAATGAGTACATTTTGCTATTGAAGCTTTTTCTTTTTTTTAAGAGAGAGTACCCACTTGAGGGCAGAAGTGGGGGTAGGTGCAGAAGGAGAGAGAATCTTAAGCAGCATGAGCCTGACACAGGACTTAATCTCACGCCCCTGAGATCATGACCTGAGCCAAAATCAAGAATCAGTTCCTTGAGCCACACAGGCGCCTGAGTATTAAAGCTTTTAATCCCAGAAACTGGACCTAATAGGGTTTAGTATAGAAACAAAGGAGGTAATTCTACTCATAATTACTAAATCACTATTCTTTCTAATGATTCTCATGGTCTCCTCATTGGAGACCATATGTTGCCATCATATAGCCTAGCATCAATATTCTAGAATCTTTAGCTCCTGCTATCACTATCATGACTACCTACTACCAACTGTATTAGTAAATTCATGGAGGCACCTATGCTCCCTCATAATTGTGAGGGCCACCCCACACTACAGTAACCTGAGGTACTTTCTTAATTCTTTGGTCTTTAGAACATGGGGATTCATGAAATCTGTATATATCCCTTTTGACTCAACATCCAAGTGCTCTTGGAATTCTGAATACCAAAGTTCATTAAAGACTCATAATAGCTATTAACATTATTGACAACACAATGCATGCTCATTGCTAAGAGCCAGGGTCAATAATGAATTGTACTTTGTATTTACTATTAGGAACAGACTGCCATTATCAACTAATATTTGTTTACTGTCTCTTTAATCTCAGGACATTTGTCAAAATTCTAGCATGCCTGGGGGCATCTGGGTGGCTCAGTTAGATAAGCCGGACTCTTGATTTCAGCTCAGGTCATGATCTCAGGGTCATGAGATTGAGCTCCATATTGGGCTCCATGCCTCCTCCACCCCCCAAAAATTGACTGGTTTGTACATCCACTCATTTGAGTAAGGGAAGTCAGGAGTGAAAAAATGAAAACTGCCTTTCACACCAGTATTGACCCTGATAACTATAATAGTATCTGTCACAAATTCAGTGGAAAAAAAGAGAGTATTTTAAATCTAATAATTTTTTGAATTGGTAATACATGCATACAGTACAACATTCAAGACATTAAAGAATATACAGTAAAAACTTAGTTTTCCTCCTGTGTCCTCTTAGCTACCCAAATATCCTCCTCAGAATAACTATTATCAATTATTTTTTATGTCTTTCCAGAAATCATACGCATACACGCACATATTTCACACAAATGGTGGTATATACTAGATACAGTTTTACATCTTGCTATCTTCAATTAATGAACTATCCTTAACACAATTATTTCATGAAGATACATTAATATTTCATAAAAAGCTACCCCAATGAAAGACATTCTAGTTTTCTTACCTAATCAATGAGAAGTTAGTTACCACTGTTTTTGCCTTCTAATGAGAATTTTGTAAATTATAAATGATTTTTAAGAAAAGACAATTGATTTTCCAAGAAAAAGGTAGTATAATTTTTTTTAAGATTTTATTTATTTATTCATGAGAGACAGAGAGAGAGAGAGAGAGAGAGAGAGAGAGAGAGAGAGGTAGAGATACAGGCAGAGGGAGAAGCAGGCTCCCTGCAAGGAGCCCAATGCGGAACTTGATCCCAGGATCCCGGGATCACACCCTGAGCCCAAGGCAGATGCTCAACCGCTGAGCCACCCAGGCGTCTCGAAGGTAATATAAATTAATGCAGAAATTAAATGTCTTCCTGGATTAGAGTGTATCCTATAATTTAAAATTCTTCCAGAATGCCCAAGGTTTCAGACAGATCTAAGTAGAGTCCTTTCAAAGACTCAAGAACTTGAAGAAGAGAAAAGGTATTTTTCCCTTTGAAACTGTTAGTACTAAAAGCCACACACAAAAGCGCCTACCAGGGCAGCCCCGGTGGCTCAGTGGTTTAGCACCACCTGCAGCCTGGGGTGTGATCCTAGAGACACGGGATCGGGATCGAGTCCCACATCAGGCTCCCTGCATGGAGCCTGCTTCTCCCTCTGCCTGTGTCTCTGCTGTGTGTCTCTATGAATAAATAAACAAAATCTTAAAAAAAAAAAAGCGCCTACCAGAATTAGAAGCAGAGTCAAAGGAGCTGGCTCATGTTGTGGTCATTTGAACCTCTCAATTCAGTTATGTGTCAGAAGTAAGGGGAGGCAAGTGAGGTACTCATCTCAGGACGGAAATTCAAAGGGATGCAAAAGGAAAACAAAAACAAAACCCAAAACCCTGCCATCAGAAAAAAAAAAAAAAACACAGAATTTTAAACAGCCTTAAAAAAAAAATCAACATTAGTGTAAAAAAAAATCCATGATCAAAAAAAATATATTGACTTTTAAAAAATAAAAAGATCTCATTGTACACTTGCATGACCTACCTCACTTGCCCCACTTTAATCCCAGCTCTTAGACATCTTGGTTATGAGAGCAGTTAACTTCTATAACTCTTATTTTTCATCCAGGTTAATTTTAGGTCTGCCATTTCCAAATGAAAGAGTTCTATCTACTATAGTACTTCACAATGTTATCACAGCATTTCGTGATTTAATGCATGTATAAGGCTTAGCAAGTACTTGATGCATATATAAATGGTGGTTGTTTAAGCTGTAGTTATTCCCTGAAATGTCATGTCCCCTTCCCAACAACCTTGAAATATTCTAATCTCTCGCACAAATTTTTGCGCATATCTTCAAAATTATAAAACAGTCTTGGGATCTCTGGGTGGCGCAGCGGTTTAGCGCCTGCCTTTGGCCCAGGGCGCGATCCTGGAGACCCGGGATCGAGTCCCACGTCGGGCTCCCGGTGCATGGAGCCTGCTTCTCCCTCAGCCTGTGTCTCTGCCTCTCTCTCTCTCTCTGTGTGTGTGACTATCATAAATAAAAAATAAATAAATAATAATAAAAAAAATGAAACAGTCTCATCTACATGAGTCCTGGGGAACAACCCCAGGTATTGTGCTCTGAATCCACCACAAGGTAGGCTCCCAGGTCAAGCTGCCTATTAGCTGCTCACCACAGATGACCAAGTGTGGCAGGGAAACAAAGGCAGACTCATTCTTCACTGGTGACTTTGCCTTGAGGACTCCCCATTGGCCTTGCTGAACCTTTTAGAACTGCTCTGCATTCTAAGACTCTTCCCACCTACCATTCCTTCCTTCCCTCTCTCCTTTACAGGTGCCAGAAGGGTGTGGTGGCCTGAAGCTCTCTTAGGCTCCTCTATTCCCTCTCGGTTCATTTTCCCTCAAAGACATTTTCCCCAAGAAATTTCATGCACTTCTTATCTTGTCTTGACATCTGCTTCTCTCTAAATAACTCAGACTATGCAGAACTACCAGACTTGTTAAAACAGAGAGACAGACACACACACACAAAGAACAAAAGACCAAAACTTCTTGGCCACCAAGTTGGCTTTAGAGACTTGGCAGTGTTACTTAGGGGAAGCTGGGCTGTGGTTAAAATCACCAGGAACCACAAGCACTGGCAGATTATCAAGAAGCTGAATCATGGACAATAGTTCCTCATCTTCTCTATCCCTCCCTTTTGGGGAGCCATTATTTATTTAAGTTAGTTAAGAAATAGGAATGATTCCAGTATTTTCTAGCTTAATTTTCTGAAATACCTATATTCTTGCCACCCCAAAATTGGACTTTCTGGCACATAAACCGTAGTTCTCATTCCCACTTATTCAGGCACCACATGGGAAACATGTAGATCAAATGTGTTGCTACCATTTACTCACTTTTTTTGTCAATAGCTCCTCTTGGAAAACAAACAAAGGAAAAGAATTATTAGACCTTTAGGAGTTGTTTTATGATACCTACATTGAGCACCTTCTGTTTAAAACAAAGGCTCTATCTCAGCAACAAACCAGACTGCTACCTGTCTTGCTCCACATGTGCCAGAACCCAAGACTTTTCAGGCTATATCCTCACCAGTCTCCTTCTCAAAGGAGAGTGGGCATGGGGGACCATACTTACTGGTTTTATAATATTGCCTTTGTTCCAAGGTCATGATGACATCATAGCATTTATGGCTATTGTTTCAATACTGATTAGTTTTCCTAGGTACTGGGAATCTTTCCCACAGCCATCAACACTACTGTGCCAGAAACTGATAACAGTTATTGCTTCTGGAGGAATTCTAGATGACTGGCAGGTCATAAGGAAAAAAAAATATTCTTATATGCTTTACTAAAATTAAAGCCAAAAATAAAAAAAATAAAAAAAATAAAAAATAAAGAAAATTAAATTAAATTAAAGCCATACAATTGCATTACCTATTCAACAAATTAAGAAAATGTAAAATAAAATAGGCTTTTGAATTTTATGGGTTTTTAAAATTTATTGTTATTTTTAAAGATTTTATTTATTTGAGAGAGAGAGAGAGAGCACAAGCAGGGGGAGGAGCAGAGGGAGAGAGAGAAGCAGACTCCCTGCTGAGCAGAGCCCCTGATATGGAGCTTGATCTCAGGACCCTAGGATCCTGGCCTGAAACAAAAGCTGATGCTTAACTGATTGAGCCACCCAGGCATCCCTGTTTTGAATTTTAGATGGCCTAACTAGAATCAAATCAGGTTTCATAATTCGCCCAGTTAGGGATGATACTTATTTTAGTCTGTTCAAATTGCTATTACAAAAATTCCATAGATTAGGCGGCCTTAACAACAAACATTTCTCACAGTTCTGGACACTGTAAAGTCCAAGATCCAGGCACTGGCAAATTCACTGTCTGGTGAAGACCTGCTTCATGGATCGTCTTCTTCCTGCTATGTATTCACATGGTGGAAGAGGCTAAGGAACTCTAGGGTATCTTTAATAAAGGCACTAATTCCATTCATGATGGCTCAACTCTCATGACCTAATTATTTCCCAGAGGCCCCACCACCAAATACCATCACATCAGGAGTTAGGGTTTCAACATATGAATTTTTGGGGGAGTCACAAACATTCAATCTCCACCAATACCATTCTTCACAATACTGTTTTGATGCTATCTTAGTTATACCACCTGCTATAAGCACACCTGAACTTCCCTCCTTCACGTCCCTAAGTCCTTCTAATAATGTCATCCATTCCTCCATCAAGAACATAATATTTCAATATAACAATGGGATCCGTTTCATAATACTTTCTTTCACAAGGTTGTCTAAGATTGGTAATTCCCTAACTGGCCCCAACCACCCTGTATTCACTTTCCAGCAAAATGGGACAAGGTAACAATTTTCCATAGATCAGCATAGATTCCAAAAGATGGTGACTCTTTGGCACTTCAGGTATAACGTTAAATCCCAATAAGTTGAATACAAAATCATGTACATATGAGCACTTACTGTTTTTTTCTAGTGCAATGGTCCAAAACTTTAATCAAATTGTCCAAGTGTTGGGCAGCCCGGGTGGCTCAGCGGTTTAGTGCCACCTCCAGCCCAGGGCCTGATCCTGGAGACCCAGGATCAAGTCCCATGTTGGGCTCCATTCATGGAGCCTGCTTCTCCCTCTGCCTGTGTCTCTGCCTGCCTGCCTGCCTGTCTGTCTCTATCTCATGAATAAATAAATAAAATCTTTAAAAAAAAATTGTCCAAGTGCTTGATAACCAAAAAAACTTGAGAACCATGTAGCAGATGTTTTGGTGCCAGGCCTAGATTTACTCAGCATTTACTGTTCCCATACTTCCTATGGGGAAGAATCCATAGTCAGGAATGACTGCCTGACTGCCTGAGGGTCTTCTCCAACTAAAGGAGTATGCTGGACTCGAAAGGAGAGATGGAGAATGCTGGGGAGTTAATATCCCAGGAACAGCTTCCAGCCATCAATAGATGAGAGTCGGTAAATAAACACCCCAACTCCTCACTCCTCAGATGAAACAACACTTACTCTACATAATCTACCAGGATCTCCTATTAGGATTGATCCATTATCCAGAGTCAATCTGCTCATCAATATACCTTCTGTTGCTTTTTTTCCCATGGTTGTCTCACTTCCCCATTTCCTTACTTGTGCTTCCTGGAATCACATTCTAAATAAAAACTTGCACTCGCATCTGTACCTCAGGGTCAGCCCAAGTCAAACCACATTGGTTCCCATATAGACTATCCATTCTGGCTATCATTTGGTTTATCTATACTCTAATCAACCAATACTAAAATCAGATTGCTTGCTAAATGGATCAAGTTCTATATTCATCTTTGGAAACCAGCGGTGTTTCACTGATCTCCCCTATAATGATTACATTAGACCCTTGCCAACAAAAAACATCCTGGAATGCAAGGACTTTTTCAGAGACAAGGAAAACCTTAAATCCCATGCACTCTTGCAAACCAGGGAGATACAGCCTTTGGCTGCAAATTGAAAATACACTCTAAAGGGGAAGGATTAGGCTCAGGGTTAAATGGGCAAAAACCGCAAGTTCTGTGCCCTTTATGGGGACTGGTCAGACTTAAGTCCCAAACTGCAAATATCATGAGTGGAGTGGCAAGGACGATAAAGTTCACTATTTCTGGTAGCACTTTCAGGATGTGGCAGCTGTTTGAGAGCATGACAGGATGTGTTGCAGGGGTCTTTTTGCAAATTTTGCTGAATTTTGTGCAAGCTGGCCACCTTACATTGTGCTGACTGGTTTTGTCCCACATGGTCATTCAACCTGTTCAAAATCTTAGTTTTTTTTCTCCTTTGACATGAGGGAATCCATTTTGTCTTTTAGTAGTTACTGTCTAATTATTGGGGTCTTCTAACCCTATTTTGTATTTAACCACACTACATTCCATATCACGTTAGAGGTAGCTGATGGAGAAAGTACATTATTCTTGCTAATACCTTAGGCTTCTGTGTCCAGCACCACACCACATATGATCATCTCAACAGAAGCAGAAAAAGTGCTTGACAAAATCTAATACCCTTTCATGATAAAAAAAACACCACAAAACTAGGGATAGAAGGAAATATCCTTATCTGATAAAGAACATCTATGAAAAAACTCATAGTTAACATTATACTTAATGGTAAGAGACTCAATGCTTTCCCCATAGGATGAGAAAGAAGAGAATAATTTCCACTCACACCTGTAGTAGAGGTTCTATCCACCACAATTAGAGAAGAAAAAGGAGTAAAAAAAAAAAAAAAAAAAGCACCCAGATTAGAAAGGAAGAAATGAAATAATCTCGATTTCCAGATGACATGATTCTGTAGATATAAAATTATTTTTTTTTAAGATATAAAATCCTGATGAATCTACTGGGGAAAAAAAAAAAGAACACAACTACTAGAACAATAAATGAGTTTAGCAAGTTTGCAGGAGATAAAATCAACATACAAAAATCAGCTGTATTTCTATATACCAGCAACTTTGATCTTTGGTCAATTTAACATTGCTGAGCCACTGGTTCCTCAAATAATCAGAAAATGAAATTAAGAAATCAATTTTAGTTGTAACAACATCAAATATAATAAATTTAACAAAGAGGGCAACCCCGGTGGCTCAGCAGTTTAGCACTGCCTTCATTCCAGGGCATGATCCTGGAGACCCAGGATCGAGTCCCCATGTCAAGGCTCCCTGCATGGAGCCTGCTTCTCCCTCTGCCTGTGTCTCTGCCTCTCTCTCTCTCTCTCTCTCTCTCTCTCTCTGTGTGTGTGTGTGTGTGTGTGTGTCTCTCATGAATAAGTAAATAAAATCTTAAAAAAAAAAAAAACTCTTACAAGAAAATGTAAGAGTAAATCTTAATGAGCTTGGATTAAGCATAGGCTTCTAAAACACAGCACCATAAGCACAGGGAGAAAAGAAAATTCTCAGCAGCCCTTTGGAGTCCAAGGGGAAAAATAAAAGGGTGTGAAAAGGAGCTGACCTAGGATAGTGGGAGGCTAAATGTTTATTTCCTCATTCTGTTGAAGATTATAATCTACTTTGGTTTATTTGGTTTTCTACTTGAATTGAGACCCTTCCTTCTTGCTGCCTTTACTGGGCTCTCAACCTTGAGAGAATGGCTGGAATCTTAGTACCATTCTAAGAAGTTGGCCCCTGGAATTCTGCAGGCATGTCTTTTGGCAGATGGCTTTTTGCAGTTTTGCAGACCAAACCTAATTATCCATTTTGAATTATCATCTGAGTTTCTATTTTAGTTGCCAATGTTTGTCCATTTGATTCTTCTCCTGTCCATTAAGCAATTTTAGTGCATGAAAGAGCATCTAAAAGAATGTCAGGAAACCAGCAGCCATTTGTTGAGAGCCATATGGGATATCCTGGCACTATTCACCAGAAGTCCATTTTTTTTCCTTAATCAAGCAAGTAGGAAACATATATTATTGTAATAAAAAACTAAAAAAAAAAAAATATGGCCTAACACATCTGTAGCAGAACACTCTGCAAAATTCCTATCATGTTAATGGAATCCAACATACACATTGAATGCAATTCTACTTGGTAAAGAAAAAATGTACTTAATCTCTATCAGAGATTACAAAAAACTAAAATGCCATGAATTGGAGTTACCTAATAGCTTTTGAATAAATACATATTAAATATGCTTAATATTCTTTCCTCAGTTTTCTTAAGTATCTACAAAGGGCCAAATTCCATCCTCATGCCCACTCCCATACAGCATCTCTTGTCAAGTATGAAGCTTTGGGGATGCCTGGGTTGCTAAGTGGTTGAGTCTCTGCCTTTATTTAGCTCAAGTCATGATCCCAGGTCCAGGGATCGAGTCTCACATCAGGCTCCCTGCAAAGAGCCTGCTTCTCCCTCTGCCTGTGTCTCTGCCTCTCTCTGTCTCTCATGAATAAACAAAACCTAAAAAAAAAAAAAAAAGTATGAAGCTTTGTCTTATTCAACAACACAACAGAAAGTAATCTCCTTTCAATGATACTCCCTATATTCCTTTCTTGCTTAGCAATAGCAACAGAAGGGAAATTAAACAGATCAATTAGCCTAAGTTTATTTTATTTTTTATTTTTTAAGATTTTATTTATTTATTCATGATAGACACACAGAAAGAGAGAGAGAGGCCAAACCGCTGCGCCACCCAGGGATCCCCTAGTTTAAATTTTTTAATGTAATCTCTACCCCCAACATGAGCCTCGAATTCATGATCCTGGGATCAAGAGTCACATGTTCCACTGAGGTACCCCTTCTGTTCCCCAATTAAAATGTGTGTCAGGCAGGGGAGGGGGCAGTTCTACACCACCAAGTAATTCTCCAACACCAGCCAGGTATCCTACAATTCAACCTGATTCTGACCCTATCTACCCAGAGATTGCATCAGATTCTGTAGGTTGAGGGCTCACTTCTACACGTGGCCCCTTCCCCACTTTATTATCTGTGCTTCTGACCAACTAGCTATAGATTGGGGGTTCCAAAAAACCCCTCCTTGGGTTTAATTTGCTAGAGTGGACATCTGATGCCAGGTGTCAAGACCAGGTTGACATTTGTGCTTCTGACTGGACAGTGATAAATCAGAGATTTCCACAACTCCCTCTTTGGGTTTGATGGTTTGATATGCTAGAGAGGCTCACAGAACTCAGGAAACCCATGTATCCACTTGAGTACGAGTATACAAAAGATATTAAAGGATACAAATCAATAGCCAATAGCCAGATGAAGAGATGCACAGGGTGAGGGCCCAAACAAAGGGGTTTTTGTCATTGTGGTATTTGGGGCCCCGCATGGTTGGCACATGGGAGAGTTTTGGTTCTCCAACAGAGAAGCTCAGCTCTTTGAAGACCCCAACCCCCCACCACCCTTTTGGATTTTTATTAAGGCTTCCTTACATGGGCATGACTGATTGAACCACTGACCGTTGGTGACTGACTCAACATCCAACTCTTCTCCCTTCCACAGTAGGACCCAAAGTTCCATCCTTCAATTTCAGGTTATTTCAGGTTGGTTCTCTCCATGACCAGCCCCCAAAGTTAGGGAATTTCCAAAAATCACCAACCTAGTGGTGGTCAAAAGGGTCTGGTTATGAATAACAAAACACCCATTTCATCTGCATGGTTCTGAAGCATTTTCAGGAACTGAAGATTAAGAGGCCAAATATAACAAAAGAAGTTCCCATTGCTCTTATTACTGTAGAAATTCCAAGAGTTTTGGCAGCAATGGGTCAAGACCTGTAAATGAAGATCAAATATATATGAGAAGTATTTCTCATGAGAAATACTTCTCATATATATTTGATCATGCAGATGAACAAAAGATGTTTTTCTTAAATGATCAAAAATATATATATGTTTTTTTCTACATGACCACACATATATGTATATATATATATTTCTTATAAATCACAATATCAGAAAAAAAATCACAATATCACAGCTGATACCTTCCCAAACTTATTGATAAGGCTGCCAAAGTTGCCTGGGATCTGTGGTCCCAAGCTTGCTTTCTTGCTGATTCAGCACTCCTGCTACTCCCACATTCACTCATTCAACTCTAACCAGGGTCTTTTACTCCAATTTTCCACTGTATCCCCACCACCATCTATTGGTGCTAGATCACTGGATAATGTGCCAACTCTCTCCTTCACTTCTTTAAATGCAAATACAGTCCCTTCTCCCTAAAACTATAAACAATGTTAGTGCCGTACTCTAAACATACACAACTTGCCCTTTAACATTCTATGCTCCATTATTCCTGGGAAAAGAATAAGGTTTGGCAAAGAAGTCTTGGCTCCCAATTCTATGTCTGAGGGAGAGAAGCTGCTTTACTGGAGTGCAGAGTTGGCCCTGTGAATGCAAGTCCCCAAAGAAACATTCTTACAAAGGACGTTTCATCCTGCTGTGTCAGGAAGACTATAGGGTAAATAGGTGTTTGTCAGCTTCCATGGGAAATTCACATTTATGGCATGGCTTCTGGGAGATTTACAACCAATACAAAAAACAAATGAATTCCTCAAAGGAGTGTAATCTAGGTTCCAAAATCTGGATCTCCAGCCAGGTCGTCTCTCTTCCTGGCATCTTCACTTGGAAGTCCCCCAGGCGCCAAAAACCTAGCATTTATACTCCACTAAACCTGCTTGTCTTCTATTCCCTATTTAGTTAATAGCACCCTTATCCACTGATTGCCCCAACCTGAAACCTGAGCTGGCTTTGTTTCCTGTTCCACACAGTCCATGTGCAACTGGGCTCAAATTCTGCTTGTCCTTTCTCCGAAATGCTCCTAGTCTCTCAACACAACTGGAGTTCAGACCCCACTGGCTTTTAACTATGACAATGATTTCTTCAAAGATATCCTCCCTTGTTTCTTCCTGCTCTCTTCAGATCTATCCTTCCTTGCACAGCCTCTAGAGTTTCTTTCCCAAAGATAGAATTAGGAAAGGCCCTCTTTAAAACAAGACAAAATAAAAATGACAACACACATACACACACCCCTTGGATTGCTCTTCCTGCTAAATCAAAAAACCTAACTTCAGAAGAGAGATTATTGCCTATACCGTGTTACACTAAAGCAACTGGTTAGTCCATCGAAGGCTTTTGCGGGTAGCACTCCCCATAAGTCTCATTATGAGAGCTTTTCAGTAAGGCCAGGGAACAGTTTGAATGTAGCTTGTCTTTTGTTAAGTCTTCTTCCTCAGGAGTGTCCTAGAAAAATCTATAGTGAGCCCCTCCTGACCACTCAGATTAACATGGGAAAATGATTGGACACCAAAGAGAAATAGAGAAGTCCATTTTCTTGGGTTCTTGGGATTCTTTTTTTAATACTTTACTTATTTTTTTTAATTTTTTTAAATTTATTTATTTATGATAGTCACAGAGAGAGAGAGAGAGAGAGGCAGACACATAGGCAGAGGGAGAAGCAGGCTCCATGCACGGGAGCCCGATATGGGATTCGATCCCGGGTCTCCAGGATCGCGCCCTGAGCCAAAGGCAGGCGCCAAACCGCTGCGCCACCCAGGGATCCCCAATACTTTACTTATTTATTCATGAGAGAGATACAGAGAGAGAGAGAGAGAGAGAGAGAGAGAGAGAGAGGGAGGCAGAGACACAGGCAGAGGGAGAAGCAGGCTCCATGCCAGGGAGCCCGATGTGGGACTCGATCCTGTGACCCTGGGGTTAGGCCCTGAGCCAAAGGCAGATGCTCAACCGCTGAGCCACCCAGGCATCCCTTGGGACTCTTGTTATAGAAAAATTTCACTGGTTTTACGTCTAATCTCAGACTTCCAAAGACCAGAGACAAATTTTGTGACAAATTGTGGTAGCTCCCCTTAATCACATTTTTTATGAGCCCCTGCCTTTTCACCTTTCCCCAATTGTTTTTTTTTTTTTTTAGATTGTATTTATTTATTCATTAGAGACAGAGACAGAGGCAGAAACATAGGCAAAGGGAGAATCAGGGTCCCTGCGGGGAGCCCGATGTGGGACTCGATTTCCCAGACTCCAGGATCACGACCTAAGCCAAAGGCAGACGCTCAACCACTGAGCCACAAGTTTCAGGATTTGGGTTCAAATTCTAAAAGAACACTTTTCCTAAAATCTAAATTAATTCAGTCACCAAATATGTTTTGAGTCCTTATTTAGGACCAAGCACTAAACTAGATGTTGGGGTTAAAATAGGAAAAAAAACAAGAGGCTCCTGCCCTCCTAGAGCCTACAGTTGGTTAGGTAGTGATAGGCATTAATTAAACAATCAAATAATTTACACATTTAAATATAAAATTGTAACTATGGCAAGTGTGCTAAAGGGGAGGTACCTGGTACTTTAGGAAACTATTATTCTAGAATTCGATTTAATCAGGGAGTCTTTTTAGGAGACATGTACTCTGAAATGGGAGTGATGCCTGGGAACCACTTGGCAGGTCAGATGTTCTGGGCACAGTGACAGTATCTTCAGAGTGGCTACAACTGTGAGAAGGGAACTGAGGAGGGTAGGGATAAGGAGATGAGCTGGAGAAGAGCTAAAATCTTCATAGTTGAGAGGTATTTATCACAAGCACAACTGCAGTCCTTGTAGAGCTTACCTTTATGGGGATGGAATGTTAAGGTCTAATCAAAGAAAGGGAGTCTTAACCTGAATCCTATGTCTGACTCCGGAAATATCTTGTTAACACTTTAATGCCTCCATCACTCTAGTTTCTTTACCTCAATAACCAGTTTACCTCAATGCATGTCATCTCAGGTTTTGTAGAGATATTTTAAGGAACAATGAGTCATAATTGCTGAGTTCTTTGAACTCCTTGGATGAAAGATGTTATATGGTCTATAAATGTAAAGCATTGCTATTACCTATCAGACAGAAAGCTGTCTCCAGCCAAAAAGAAACCAGCAAAATACAAAGGATATGAGTCTCCATCCACTTCTGTCAGAGTTAAATATATAATCTGGGCATAAATTAAATGGGCTTAATGCTGGGTAAGCTCAGCATCTTTGATCTAAAATGCCCAGAGCACTGTGCAAACATTAAGTCATCTGTTCTCAAAATGCCCTCCATACACGTCATGAACACCAGCCATTATAATTCTTCCTGAGGCTTATGATAGAGTTCACAGACTTTAATTTTCTTTCCAAAGATAACCAGCAGTTGGTATAAAATCCCAGAAAGACGACATGAGCTCCTGGTTAATTCTGCCCGCCCCATTTACTGTCCCCCAAACAAGCAAAAGAGGTGAAAAAGAGATGAGAAGGAAATGTGTAAGTTCACTCTTTCCCTTACCTTTCATATTAAACCCTTAATATTATTGGTACAGAACAACTTATAATAGGGGAATCGGGAGGGAGGGAGAGACAAGCAATGCTCAGAGCCAGTTTCTCCAGGGCCTTTGAAAATGTCTTCATTTCTTTTATTTCTCTTTAAGATTTTGAGAGACAGAGAGAGTGTGTGAGCGGGAAAGTGAGAAACAGACTACCTGCTGAACAGGGAGCCCAACGAGGTCCCTGAGGACCCAGGTCCAGGACCCTGAGGTCATGACCTGAGCCGAAGGCAGACGCTCAACCGATTGAGTCACCCAGGCGCCCCATCTTCATTTCTTTTAAAAGCAGAAGAAATAATGCTATGATCCAGCCTGGATTTAATTCGCCTCATACCAACACTTGTAAAAGACAATTTTATTTTTATTTTTGAATTTTTGGGGGGTTTCAAGTTTTTATTTAAATTCTAATTTGCTTTAAAAATAAATAAGTAAATTCTAATTCGTTAACATATATAGTAAAGTTGGTTTCAGGTGTAGAAAGCATGATTTCAACTATGACTGTGGTGGGAACGGCCCACAAAGACAAAAGTACCTAGGGCCCTCGATAGTCAGAATGTGGCCCTTAAAACTTGTATATTTTGAGGAAAACCTGCTGAGGAAATCTTTGACAAGGATTTATTTATTCCACCTAACCACTAGAGAATCTTGCAAAAGCAACTAAATATAATGGTTTTCAAGTGATTCAACAAACTGACCAGAGCAAGCCAAATAAAAAAAACCGGAGGGTTGTCAACAATGGAAGATGTGGTTTGATTTCTCCATATAGCCAGCCCATCTACAGAACACAGGAATGTTGTTTTATTTAAAAGGACTAATGAGGGATCCCTGGGTGGTGCAGCGGTTTGGCGCCTGCCTTTGGCCCAGGGCACGATCCTGGGGCCCCGGGATCGAATCCCACTTCGGGCTCCCGGTGCTTGGAGCCTGCTTCTCCCTCTGCCTATGTCTCTCTCTCTCTGTGACTATCATAAATAAATAAAAAATTAAAAAAAAAATAAAAGGACTAATGAAGATTTGAGAATGATGAGCTTTATCTGTGAAATTATAGCTACTAGCTTCCTCTCATGCTGGTTTCTGATCCAAATTTATATTAACTGTGTCATTTGGGAACTTTATGCCAAAAATTATTCTTAAAGCTTTACTGGATTGGTAGAGTCCCTGGATCCTGGCAAAAGCTAATACAAATCATCTCTCAAGGAAAACACTTAAAACTCTCAAATACTTCACACAGAAAAAGTTCCACAAACACGCACTTGCAATAAAAAGTAGTCATAAAACATGGAAAAAGAAGCCTAACATTAGTAAGAGCTTGTATAAACAGCCAAACACAGAACATAAGGGGTGCTTGGGGGGCTGAGCCAGTTGAATGACTGGTTATTGGTTTCAGCTCTGGTCAGGATCCCAGGGTCCTGGGATCAAGCCCTAGTGGGACTCTGTGCTCAGCGGGAAGGCCGCTTGGAATTATGCCCCTGCCCCTGGCGCGGCTCACATGTGCGCTTGCTCTCTCTCTCTCAAATAAATAATCTTAAAATAAACCAAACAACCCACAAAATAAGATACCCAAAGACTACAAATCATGTAATTATTGCACACATAAAATGTATTACGCACATTTATTATGTTTAAAGAAATATAAGAAATATTTGGGGAAAAAGAAATATTTGGAAGTATGAGTACAGAATAAGAAACCAAACATAGGTAAAAGGATTGAATATCTATAAATGGAAAAAAATATAACCGAAACTAAAGCCCATTTGGAGAATTGTATAGTAGTAGATTCAACACAACTGAAGAGCAAAGGTGTTAATTAGAAAATAAAATTGAAAGAATTACTTGGGATTCTGTTCAGAATATCAAATACATGAAAATGATAAAGGATACGATGTGAAGGCTAGACTAAGAAATTGTAACATATATCTAATTGATATCTTGGAGGGCACGTCTTAGAGAATGTGAATAAAAGCAATATTCAACAAGAATTTGAGTACTGAGATTTTTCCAGTATTGAGAAATGACAGGAATTCTCTCAAGTTAGGAAATCCCTGGAGGGGAAACCCTGGGTGGCTCAGCCGTTTAGCTCCTGCCTCTGGCCCAGGGCGAAATCCTGGAGACCAGGGATCGAGTCCACATCGGGCTCCCTGCATGGAGCCTGCTTCTCTCTCTGCCTGTGCCTCTGCCTCTCTCTCTCTCTCTCTCTCTCATGAATAAATAAATAAAATCTTAAAAAAAGAAAAAGAAAAAAAGAGGAAATCCCTGGCAAACTGAAACAAAGTTTACCTTAAAGAGATCATCAGTAAAAGAATTTATAAAGGGCATACTTTTGGGAGAAGGACAATCATCCCGGAAATGGTTTGATATGCAAGAAAAAGCGGTGAAAAGCAATGTAGACCCGCCTCTTCTCCGAGAGAACATCAAATGGTGGACGAGGGCCTGGCTGCCGGGTGGGAGGGGAAGGGGGGCGCTTGGCTGCCCTGGGGAGCCCCGGAATGGGAGGTTTCGGCAGCGGCATCCGGGGGCCAGGGCCGAGGCCACGGAGCTCATGGAGGCAAGGCAGAGGATAAGGAGTGGATCCCCGTCACCAAGCTGGGCTGCCTGGTCAAGGACATGAAGGTCACGTCCCCGGAAGAGATCTATCTCTTCTCCCTGCCCATCAAGGTCTGAGATCATGGACTTTTCTCTGGAGGCATCCCTCAAAGATGACGTTTTGAAAATCATGCCCGTGCAAAAGCAGACCTGTGCTGGCCAGTGGACCAGGTTCAAGGCTTTTGTTGCCATCGGAGATTACAATGGACACCTCCGTCTGGGTGTCAAGCAGCTCCAAGGAGGTAGCCACTGCCTTCCCTGGGGCCATCCTCCTGGCCAAGCTTTCCATTGTCCCGGTGCGGTGAGCGATTGGGGGAACAAGATCGGCAAGCCCCACACTGTCCCATGCAAGGTGTGACTGGCTGCTGTGATACTGTGCTGGTGCGTCTCCTCCCTGTCCCCAGAGGCATGGCATTGTTTCAGCCCGTGCCCAGGAAGCTACTGATGATGGCGGGTATTGATGACTGCTACACCTCGGCCAGGGGCTGCACTGCCGCCCTGGGGAACTTGGCCGAGGCTACTTTTGATGTGATCTCCAAGACCTACAAAGCTAGTTAGACATTGGCTACGTTACAAACACGATTGTGTAATTTACAAGATCTATAGAACAAAGACACTGGATTAAAATATAAATTAGGAGAGGAATTTGGTAGGGATTAAACCAGTCTAAGATCCTTCTATTACCCAGGAGAAGAGTAAACATGTTAATTCTCTTCAGATTTTAGCATTTCAACATGCAAGAGGACCTTTCACCTGAATTAAGGGCAGATCTTTGCATAAAGATGGAGAATCAGGGATCCCTGGGTGGCTCAGCGGTTTAGCACCTGCCTTCCGCCCAGGGCGTGATCCTGGGGTCCTGGGATCGGGCCCCACGTCGGGCTCCCTCATGGAGCCTGCTTCTCCCTCTGCCTGTGTCTCTGCCTCTCTCTCTCTCTCTCTCTCTCTCTCTCTGTGCCTCTCATCAATAAATAAATAAATAAATCTTAAAAAAAAAAGATGGAGAATCAAACACACACATTTGCCTCTATTCTTCCTGAAGAAACCTCATTTAAATGACACTAAATGTCTTCCTTTTTTAAAAGTTTTTATTTATTTATTCGAGAGAGAGAGAGAGAGAGAGAGAGAGAGAGAGAGAGAGAGAGGAGCAGGCACCAAGCAATGGAGCCCGATGCGGACTTGATCCCGGGACTCCAGGATTACGCCCTGGGCCGAAGGCAAACGCTCAATTGCTGAGCCACCCAGGCATCCCACACTAAATGGATTTTTTTTTTTAAAAGCCTCCAAGTACAAAGAAAAACAAAACAGAATAGAAGATAACAATATCAAATTTTTGGAATCTGAAAAACAGATGGATGAAAGTTTACTTACCAAATACACTCAAGAAAGCTGAGATCTGGGGAGCCTGGCTCCCAGCAGACCAATCAATTCTTAATGTTGGGGTTGTAAATTTGAGCCCCACATTGTAGAGATTATTTAAAAATAAACTCTTTAGGGGTGCCAGGGTGGCTCAGTCAGTTAAGTATCTGACTTTTTTTTAAACAATATTTTATTTATTTATTCATGAGAGACTCCAGGATCACACCCTGGGCCAAAGGTAGACGCCCAACTGCTGAGCCACCCAGGCATCCCAAATATCTGACTTTTGATCTTAGCTCAGTTCTTTATCTCAGGGTCATGAGTTTAAATCCCACACTGGGCTCTACACTGGACTGAGAAACTACTTAAAAAAAATTCCTTTTAGGGCATATAGGTAGCTTAGCTGGTTAAGTGTCGAACTTCAGCCCAGGTTGTGAACTCACGGTCCTAGGATCAAGCCCCACATAGGTCTTCCGGCTCCAGGGGGAGTCTGCTCCTCCCCCCACTTGAGCACACTAGTGTCCTCTCTCTCAAATAAATAGTATCTTTAAAAAAATAATAAACATAATTTTACTAGTTATCTCTCCAGATTGACGTGGTCACCAACAAGCCCAGAACTTTCAATATGCTTCTTTTTTCTGTCCTATTTAACCTTTGAGCAGAAATCAATAAATTAGCAGAAATTGGAGGAAAGCAACTAGTATTAAGTGACAGATACCAAAACAAAGAAAGCAGCGGGAATAGACTGTTCTTGGATAAGAAAATTAAAAGGCATCAATAAAATTTTAAATTTTGGTCCGTATAAACATATCTTTTAATTTTGATTTTTAAAATTTTTATTTTAAAGATTTGTATTTATTTGAGAGAGCGAAAGAGCATGCACAAGCAAGGGGGAAGAGTAGAGGGAGAAGCAGATTCCCCACGGAGCAGGGAGCCCAATGTGGGACTGGATCCCAGAACCCTGGAACCATGACCTGAGCTAAAGGCAGGTGCTTAACTGACTGAACTACCTAGACACCCCTAAACATATTCTTTTAAAGATTTTTTTAAAGTAATTCCTACACCCAATGTGGGGATTGAACCCATAACCCTGAGATCAAGAGTTGTAGGCTTCACTGAGCCAGCCAGTTGCCCCTAAATTTACCACATTTGTGTATTCATTCTGGAATCACATTATTAGTGATGAAGGATAATTGCAAGAAAGGCAGGCAGGGACACAGGGTCCCCTCTTCAAAAGGAAACAATCCTTAAAAGGATTTTACACCCACCCTGGAAGGAGTCCTCCATCCTTTACCATGTGATAGATGACAAAAAATCTGATTGGAAATCAGATGCAGGGAGGGTTAATTAGATTAAAACAGCTCTTCAACAAGCTCATAAAAATCCCTAGATTGGGCAGCCTGGGTGGCTCAGTGGTTTAGGGCCGCCTTCAGCCCCAGGGCCTGATTCTGGAGACCCAGGATCGAGTCCCACGTCAGGCTCCCTGCATGGAGCCTGCTTCTCTCTCTAATAAATAAATAAAATCTTAAAAACACACACACACACACACACACAAAACCTAGATTTAGAAACCCGATGGCAACCCTCTCTGGCCCCTCTCTCCTCAAGAGCTTTGTACTATCACTTTGCTATCACTCAATAAACCTCACTTTGCTGCCCACCACTCTGTCTAGTCTACGTCATTCTTCAAAGCAGTGTAACCAAGAACCATGGACACTGACAGAGAAAAAACTCCTGTAACATTAGGAATCTAAAGAAAAATTCTAGGTCACTGGCTAAGGGTTGATTTCTAAATATTATATACATGGCATAAAACTGAAAGTGTATGATTTATAAATTCATTTGCATAGGGGTAAATAGATGACTTAGATAATATTAACCCATGAAATCCATGCTCTTGGTATTGTAAGTAGAACACTGAGAAGCCTTTATTTCTTTCTTTTTTTAAATTTTAAGTAGGCTCCACTTCCAACATGGGGCTTGAACTCATAACCCTGAGATCAAGAGTACTATGCTGCACTGGCTGAGCCAGGTTGGCAACCCAGAAACCTTCATTTCTTAAGAAGAGCATTATCATTTCCTTGAAAACATAAATATCAGCAGTGTCACCTATGAAAAAAAAGTTTCCTGCTTTACATGCCTTCATATTCCAGGTTGTAAAGAGCTAAAAATCCTTTCATTCTTAGGGATAAGTCAATCTCTGAATGTGATCATAGGATTTTAATCATCTCTTGGTGTGTCAACAAATCCATTACCGCTGAAAAATCTTTGTAAGAACAAATGTTATATTAACCATAGTTGTTTGTGTATCCACAATTATCACCTTCTTGACAGACCAAGAATCACCTTTCTGCCGGCTATACAACATGGAGTGCTTGCAGCTTTACTAAGGACAATCCATTTTTTTTTTATAGATTTTATTTATTTATTCATGAGAAACACAGAGAGGAGAGGGAGAAAGGCAGAGACTGACGTGGGACTCGATTCCAGGTCTCCAGGATCACGCCCTGGGCTGAAGGCGGCTCTAAACCGCTGAGCCACCCGGGCTGCCCAGGACAATCCATTTAATGGCTGTGCACTACTGTTAGCTTGGTTTGAAAATATCAATAATTTGCATGATCCAGAATTAATGAGATTATCTCATTACAGCTTTCAGGAGACATAATTTCTAAGATAACTATAGCCACAAAGACTTTTTAAGGTGTCATTAAGAAGTTTCAGATACTTGCATAATTTTAGCAGTTGTTTATATGAAATAACGTAGTTATGAGCCAAAGTCTAGGGGTGCCTGGGTGGCTCAGTCGGTTGAGCTACGATCAAGCTCCGAGTCTGGCTTCCTGGTCAGTGGAAAGCCTGCTTTCCCCTCTCCTGCTCTCCTTGCTTCTGCCGCTCTGTCAAATAAATAAAATCTTAAAAAAACAAAACAAAAACCAAAACACCAAAGTGTAAAGATGACTCCATTTAAATTTTTTCCTTTTTCCCCCAGCTTTAATATAATTGTATAAAGGATAATAGTTTCCTAAATAAGATACATTGCTCCTTTCAAAGTTACTTAAATCTTGGAGATGATACATTTGGAAAAATTTGTGTTCAGTAATCTAATGAAATATGAAATATTAATTTTGTAAAATTTGCATTTTAAAAAGTATGTTCTAAAAGGATATCATGATATAATGATTTATAAGTAATCGTATGCATGTATATATATGCAATGTATATATATGCATATGTATATATACATAGTATATTCAGTTCAGGGACACCTGCGGGGCTCAGGGGTTGAGTGCCTGCCTTTGGCCCAGGTCATGATCCCGGAATTCTGGGACTGAGTCCCACATAAGGCTCCTGCATGGAGCCTGCTTCACTCTCTGCCTATGTCTCTGCCTCTCTCTGCGTCTCTCATGAATCAATAAAATCTTAAAAAAAAAAAAAAAAAAGAATATAGAGACCTACTATGTCTGGCTTCCAAGAGTGACAAAGATGAATGATCTGCCTTTTTGGCTTTCTAGAAATATTCAGAGTAAGATAAGAGATTTGTTGGGTTATGAAAATGCCTATCACAAGAGGCAAAAAAAAGTAGGGACTGCAAAAAAAAAAGTACTAGAAAGAAAGGGATTAAGATAAAAATCCTTTGGAATAATTTCAAAAGATTTCCTCTAGTAGTGGTTGAGATAACCCATGAAGGGTGAGTTTAATTTCTACTAGAGAAGACACAATGAATGTGTGCTGCTTTGAAGTAATCATAGAAAAATTCTCATATAACAGTCTTAAGTAGATATAACTTTAATACTCTTTTCTAATTTCATGAAGTATGTGTTGAGTAAAAATTTTAGTTCTAGATAATTTTAGTTCTAGAACTGCCTTTGGCTCAGGGCGTGATTCTGGAGTCGAGTCCCGCATCAGGTTCCCCACGGGGAGCCTACCTCTCCCTCTTCCAATGTCTCTGCCTCTCTCTGTGTGTCTCTCATGAATAAATAATAATAAAATCTTTAAAAAAAGAATTGTCCAATATAATTCTTAGAAAATATTTTACTTATTTGAGAGAGAGAGAGAGAGAGAGAGAGAGAGAGAGAGCAGGAGCAGGGAGGGGCGGGAGAAGCAGGCTCCTTGCTGAGCAGGGAGGGAGCCCAAAGACGTGGCTGGATCCCAGGACCCTGGGATCATGCCTTGAGCCCAAGGCAGGCGCTCACCGGACTGAACCACCCAGGCGCCCCCCCCCCAGTATCTTTTTTTTTTTTTTAAATTAGCTACCACTGGACTGAGTATTCACCATGTGCCAGGCACAGTGCAAACATTCTTTTGTGCATTATCTCTTCTGATTTTCATAACTAGGTGAATTTCCAGACTACTTGCCCAGTTAACTGCCCCATTCCGGGACCCAAGAACTTAGCCGCTGCACCACCCTGCTGCTCTCTCCTAATGCACTCCTGATATGGAACTGTCCGGAACACCAAAGTCTGTCGGCAGAAATAAATAAACAGCATCTGCGAGGAGCAACCGAGAACACGAATGACACAAGAAGAAGTATGGAGGATACCAGGAAGTGACACTGTAGAGTTGACCAGGCAACTCCAAATCTGTCATTCCCGGGTCCCCCCAAAGCCTCCAGCCTTTAATCACCCCCTACCTGGCCCCCTTGTAAAGCTCACTGGTTCTTGACGCCCAATTTCAGGGTGAGAGTGACCTTTGAATACCTAGGATCCAAAAAAAAAAAAAAAAAAAAGCAGTCGAGGTATTTCTCAAATCCGAGGCTCTGGCTTAGAGGGGTTCAGTCATTACTGGGGGTGGGGAGACGCCTTCTCGAGCCTTCCGGAGCAGCCACCGACTCCAGGCAATGGGAGGGAAAGCCGGCGGGGCGGAGGGAGGGCGGGGCGCAGCTCGGTTCGCTTTCCCCGAGCCCCGGTGGGAGGCGAGGCTGGACCCCCCACCCCGCCCCGTGCCCTCCTCCCCGAGGCGGGCGGGGCGACAACCCGCGAGGCCGCCCGACTCGCGCCTTCAGGAGCGCGCGCCGGAGGCGAGTGGGGGCGACGCGGCCCTTTCAGCTGTCGGGGGAGAGCGGCGGCCCGACCCGAGAGCCCAAAGCGCGATTTGACTGAAGGCCCTGAAGCGGGACCCCGGTCCTGCTGGGGCGAGGGGCCTGCGCGTCCCCCCCCCCCCACTCTGAGCGCCGCCGGCGCGGGGCTGTGAGTCCCGAGGATCCCTGGGGCAGCCCGCGCTGGTCGCCACGGCAACGCCACGCTCCTGGCGCGGCCGGCGCGCGCCGCGGGGCTCGGTCCCTGCCGGAAGTGACGTATTTCACCTGCCGAGCGAGGGTGGGGTGGGGTGGGACGGGGTGCGGAGGTGCCGCGGCCGCCAGCCAGTCGGGAGCGCGCAGGCCCCGGGTGGCGGAGACCCCGGGTGAGGGCCGCCCGCCTCCAGTCGCCGCCCACGGCCGCGCCGCCACCATGGCGCTCCTGCTGCGCTTCGTTCTGCTGTGCGGAGTCGCGGGTGAGCGGGGGCCGGTGCGGTTCGCGGGGCTCCCGTCGCCGGCACCGCCCCGGGGCGCTCGCTGCCCGAGGCCACCCGGGAACAATGAGCGTGGGGGAGGGGCCGGGCGCGATTTGGGGGCGCTGCGGCCGTGTGGCCGGAGGGCGGAGTCGCCCTGGGGAGGCTTTGCGGAGCCGGGCCCGCGAGCCGGGAAGGTGGGCCGGCGGGGAGGGAGCCGTGCGGGGGCGGCGGCGAGGTGCCGGGGGCGGCGGCGGGGGCGGCGAGGGGCGGCGGGGCTCCCCGGGCGCCGGTGGGTGGGCGCGGCGTGCGGGGGCGCCTGGCGTCTTCGCTGCGGGGCGAGCTGCGCTTCATTCGCTCTCGCCCAAAATTTTCCTCGTTAGCCGCCGTGTCGTGTCGGTCCAGTGTTCCTGGACTTCAGAAGCCTCGGGCTGCGCGTTTTCCAGGTGTCGAGCCGTGCGGGCGGGGAGGCTGGATTTCCAGCGCCATGATCAAGCCGACCCTGAGCTTTCCCGCGCCTCGACCGTGCGGGAGCAGAGGCGCTGGACGGGCGGCGGCTGCAGCCTCGTCGACCTGGTTGCAGAGGCGAGCCCGAGCCCGAGCCCGAGCCCGAGCCCGAGCGCGAGCGCGAGCTGTTAGCCAGGAGGTGGTAGCTCGACCGAAGTAGACGGTTGCAAACGCACCGTAGGCTCTCGGTTCCTGCGGTCCCGGAGCAAAGTGCACAGAAGAAATTCAAAACCTCGCTTTGAGTTTATGACGAGTTGATTCATTTTCGAAGATAAGAGGGGATGGCTGGTGCAGGGCAATCCCTAAAGGATTCGCCAAGAGCATTTTCTGACTGCGCTTTTCTCGGGAGGGGAATTTAAAAAGAACAAAAAGGCATTTAAAAAATGCGTGGACATGAGAAGGCACAATCATTTGATGCTTTTTAAGAAGCGGATCTGTTTTCGTGGCAGTGTTTTAACTGATCTTGTTTGTCAGGATGAACACTTGTCGCTGTTGGAACCAAATGGTTAGTTAAAAAAAAGAAAAATCCGTAAGTGTGACGGTCGGAGGCACACTTTTTTTTATAGTCTCTGGAAGGATTTTTTCTTTCTTTCTTTTTTTTTTTTTTTTTGATGTGTTGGAAAGGATCGAGTGGCCCTTTCTGTTGGGATAGCTCTCTGCTTCCTGTTGAAATGTTAATTCCATTGTTGGATGCCACATCTGTGAGCGTTACTCAGGGGATCAACATCCTATTAACAAGTCTAATCTTCCATCGATAGCACCAACCTCCACCTTTTTAATACATATCATTGAGATTTGGGTGAAAATTTCAAAGTAAAGCTTCCGGAAAAGATGAAGGGTCAGTAACCAGTTTACGTGGTACATTCCCCTCGTTTGTTTTGTCGGGGACTAAATTTGAAGTGGAGAGTGCGTGTTCTCCATGGAGAAAATACTTTAGGCTACATCCAGAGCAGAAAAATGGGATAACAAGCCATGTAGAGGATCTTTTTTTTTTTTTTTTTCCCCTCCCTTCTGGGGATGTCCAGATAATTGTCTGGATTTCATTTTTTTCTGGACACCTCACTTTATTGGGTACAATCTCAACTGAGGACATGTTTAATATATACAGTCATTCTTTTTAAACTGTAAGCTAGGATACTGAACTTCTCATTAAAGGACTGTTTTTAGCATAAGAAAACTATTTTTAGTTCCAGTTTTCCAGCTTAGGGAACAGCTCTAAAGCTATGTAACTGATAGGTGGCTTTGAGTATTTCTTCAGATACTCTTGCCATTTTAGACACCCATTGCTGTGAATTCAATTTGAGTGGTAACGTGATTGGCTTCTACATTTGGCAAAACAAAGCAGAGGAGGCTTACATATTAAAAATTGCAGTGCTATTTTTCCCCTAGATCTGTTTCCATATGGGCTGTAAAGAGTTTTGTCATATGTTCTAGTTGCTAGTGGAAGGCCTTTGGATGCGTTTTATTACCTACCCAGTAGGAAATCATACTACCAGTAATAATAGTGGCAATAGTAGTAAAATTAAAGTCTTGATTGAAAGTTATTAAATGCCAGCCACTGTTAAGGGCTTTATATATGTTCCATTTACCTAGCAACCCTGGAGGGTATGTATTATAATGATCCCTGTTGTACATGTGAGGAAACTGAGGCACGGAGTAGTTCTTTAACTTAATTTGCTGAGGTCACAAATTTCCTTCTTAATCCTTACTCTTCCCACTATGCTGTTTTGCCTCTGAAGCAGTCACTTTCTTCTTTGGTTATCTCTGACATTCTAAATTTCTACCACTGCTTCTCTGTCACATAGTAAGAACCTGTTGTTGGTTTGACTGTGTGCCAAATACTGAAGACTTCTTTATTAGCCCTTTAATTTCTTGAACTTAGTTTAATGCTTTCAGACACTATTAGGAAAGCATGAGGAGCAAGAAAAAGCTTAGGCAGCTATTGTAAATTGATGTGGCCCATGTACCATCAGCATCACCTGGGGATCTTGTTAGTTTGAGACTCTGCTTCTCACGCTGGCATCATGAGTGAAACTAAAAAGTTCTTGTCTCCCCACCACATGTTAGCCATTTGACGACGGCTGTAGGCTTCTGTCCTTTGTGTGTGCCTCAGTTGCTTTATGTATTAAGAACAAGGATCCTATCATCTCAGAACCATTAAGGAACAAAGTGAAATGTTTATCATCTTGCTTTCCTGGTGTCTTCCTTTGCACAAGAAATGAGAAGATTAAATATGAACTTTATCTCCTCCATATATCTCTTTGTTTACATTTTGGCCATTATACCAACCACCTAAAAAAAAAAAAGATGTTGCCTCTTCTTCACAGCAACCCACTTTCATTGGCTCCTTACCCTATTTGTTGTGGGGTGTCCATCAGTTTACTCAGTTTATCTCATTGGACTAGGTCAGGGTAGGGGCATTCTTTGTGTTCTTGTTATAGTCCCGGTGTTAGTGTGTGGAATGTGGTAGATAGCAAATGTTCCATAAATGTTGTATGACTGAAAATTTGCAGCCTTTTTACCACTAGGCCTATGTATATGGTGTGGCTCTCATCAGTTCCATCTCTCTCTCTCTCTCTCCCCCTCCCCTCCCCCTCCCCCTCTCCCCCTCTCTCCCCCTCTCTCCCCCTCTCTCCTCCTCTCTCCCTCCCTCTCCCTCCCTCCAAATAATGATGGTCTTTGTAGGGGTCTTTCCAGTAGCCTTGTCTCAGTTGTTGGTCTAAAAAAGTTAAGCTTTTGCTTTATCTTTGATCTCATTGTTCTATTCCACTTCAGTTGCGAGAGGTAACAATAACAGTGTGCCAAATCCGTTTATCTTTTTTGGAGCTCCTTGATACCTATTTTGACTCTTTTCCACCCTGCTAACCTGCTCTTCATACTTCTACAGTAGGTCCCTTAAATATCAGCCTTCCCCATGATTTGGCCCATAGTCCCCTTCTCTCAATCTTAAACCTGGGTGACTTCATTTATCTATTACTATAACCTCTAAAAAGTTGCTAGTGACTTAAAAATAGTACCAGTTCAGCCTACCTCTCCTTTGAATTCTGGGTCACTGTTTCCAGGTGCCTACCATTCACATTCCACCTGAATGATCTTTAGTACCTCAGACTCTACAAATGTCAGGCCAGGCTCATCCATTAATTAACTGATTACATGATTCAATCATTCAGATATTTATTGCCTACTATGTGCTTGTGTTAGGTGCCCTTACAGTAGTATAGAACTTTGCTAGGTGCAAAGCTGTGATAGGTCATTCCCAGCAGATGGTATAGCTTTTGCAAAGACATGGAGATCTGAAAGGGTATGATGTGTCTTGGGAGGTGAGAAATTTAGTTCATGAGAGCATCTAATCACCACTTCTCAAGCTTTTGATGGAAATCTGAGTCATTCTCTTAAGAAAGTTGGGCGAGGCCTGAGATTTTTTTTTTTTTAAGATTTATATTTATTTATTCATGAAAGAGACAGAGAGGCAGAGACCCAGGCAGAGGGTGAAGCAGGCTCCATGCAGGGATCCCAATGTGGGACTCGGTCCCAGGACTCCAGGATCACACCCTGAGCTGGAAGGCAGATGCTTAACCGCTGAGCCACCCAGGCATCCCAGATTTTTGGTTTTTAACAAGTTCCTGATGATTTCACTACTGACCACACTCTGGGTGAGTGAAGCTCTAAGGCTGTGCCAAGAGCTTAGGGGATGAAAATAATTGACATGTGTCAAGTTATACCATCCTCTGTGGTGGCACTAAGAAGCTTGTGGAGACATTAAAGAAGTGAGATGAAACACTGAGATTATTCTCTGGAATGATGAACTCTGTAGCAGTTCTGGAGGCAGGTAGGTCTAACACAGGAAGCTATCTGGGATGATCTACACATAAGCAGTCCTTGAAAAACAGAGCGCTGTTGGGCTTTCCTCTCTGATCTGAAAAGTTCTTTTGAGGAAAATATACTGAAGTCTCATAATCTGGTTGGTTCCAAGCAGAAGTTGGAGAGAAGCAGTAATATACCTGGTTTTGAATGAATGGTGAAGTCACTAACTTGCAGAGGATGAAGAGGAACAAGTTTTAGGAGAAGTGACCAACGAGCTTAAGTTTAGACAGGTGGTATTTGAGGCACCTGAGGGGAATGGAGGTAAAAAAATATCTGGTAGGAAGATTTAAACAAAACTAGATCTCAGGAAAGAAACAAAGTGGTGATAGAGATTTGAGAATCACTGCTAATATTGTGTAAGGTGCCATCTGTGTAAGATTAACCAGGAAAAGCTGGTGACACTAGAGAGATGATGAACTTTGACATTGAAGAACATCAACTAGTAAGTACACAGAAGGTGAACAGTAAAGAGTGATGTGGAGGATGTAGGAGAACTGTGGAATGAGGGTGTCCAGAAACTGATGCAGAAATGAGGTCAGTGGGCCTTACCAATAAGAGATCATTGGGAACATTCAGAAAGTTCTAGATTCCACATGGAGGACAGTTTCTATAGTGAGTAGAGCTAGATTTTTATAGGTTAAGGAGTGGGCATCAGTTAAGTGAAGAAAGAGAAACCTACTTAGCGTTTGCAGTTGGCTTGACAGTGAAGTGTTGCGTGCATGACCGTCGTTCCAAGGGACAGCAGCAGACCCAGGTAGAAACCAGTAGGTAGGGACTCTCTTAACTTCCAGCCACCAGACCTAGAACCTTGTTCCTCATTTTCCTTTGTGTACCCAGTTTCCTCCTTATACCTTAAATGTTGGGGTTCCTCAGTTTATGGCTTCAATTAGCATTTTTATGTTGACAGCTTCCAGTCTATTTCTAGTCTGTCTCTCAAGCTTTTTCCCATCACTTGTTAACCACCCACTTGACATCCCCTGCTTAGACTTCCCACAGGCACCTCCAGTTGAACCTGTCTGCATAACCACTGTTCTCTCTCCCAGGAAGTGGCTTTTTTGGCTATCAGAATGCTCTGGCAGAAGGCTGGGTACCCTACCTTCCTGTTCTCTCATCTTACATCCTGTCAGTTTCTAAGTCACCTGTATTCCTCCAGCCACTACTTATAGACCCGGTTATACCAGCATCTCTTAAGATGGTTTGAAATACCAGCTTCGTTGGCGTCCGGCTAGTGAATTTTTCCCTGCTCGAAGCACGTTACATTACTGGAGGATGTTGTAACATTTATCAAGTGGACCTTTATTGTAATTGTTTTTCCTCAACAGACTGTACATTTCATGATGTCAAGGATTATCTGTTTACTCCTTATTTTTGTTCCCAGTGTGTGCACAGTTGCATGTTAAATAAGAGGGGAAAGTGTTCTAGACAGGAATTGGTGTATATTGAGTTGAGAAAAAGACCTAGAGAGAAAGGGCATTTGAAGATCAAGAGTAGGCACATCATTAAGATTAAAAAAAAAAAAAAAAGAATAGGTCCGTCATGGGAGAGGTGAGCAGGGCTGGACTCTGTATCCTGCACAGGCTAGCTTTTTTGTTTGTCAGCTCTGCTTTGCATTGAGTAATGGAATGAATTTGTGTCAACACTTCGCCTCGTTTTAAACTCCTGTTGCAGCCTGTTCTTCCAATCCCCTGTTTTATCTTTCCTCTGTTACATACAAATCATTATCAGGTGTAATTAAAGTCAAGAAGTGATACTGAGAACTTTGAATATCGTTCATTTGATGGCAAGTAATGGATGGATGTGGACTTTAAGATGGTAATTTTTAATTATGTCTGGGTTACTTTAAGTAAAATGAACTTACGGTTTTATCCTATTGCTTTTCATCTATCTTGTTTTTTAAGAAAATCTAGAATAGTTGTTAGATTGATAGTGGAATTAGACTGGTTTCTCTTAAGAATGTGGTGCTAAGTATAAGTTAAAAGCAACTTTTTCTAGTGCTGGTTTCCTACTTTAATTTTCTACTCAGCCTTTCTGGGGGGGCAGAAATGACAAATGGTGGAATGTGAGGGGGTTAGGCAGATATCACCGTGGCCTGATAAAGTGCTCTGTTGAGGAAGCTGGTTCGAAATTCATGGTTTGGTTTGGTGATCCCTTGGGGCTGTGATATTGGTGTTGCTTTTGTAGTTTGTTTGTTCTGCTGAATCCATTACTGTCTTCTGTGTAAAAATGCAAAGCAAGCTGAAAATGTTTCTACGTTCTGTGGCGAAATGGTGATTTAAAAAGAATTTCTCTTTGTGCTTCCCTATAGGCCTTTTCTGTTACCTTACCTCATTGACTCACTCACTCTTCCAGGTTTCTAAAAGAGTTAGCCAATTAGAGTTTAAGCGTTAAAGGCCTTAACTTGACTCAGCAGTATTTGCGGTTTATTTTAATTAGCAGTGTGCTGTAGAAGAAAGGACTGTGGCCTGCCCTGTTGACAAAGGGGAAGGTAGCTAGGAGAGGGAGATAATAAGTCTATTTTTAGGGTAGGTGTGAGATCAATGGCATGGTTTAGTTTGTCTTTTGATAGTTGGTGAGAAAAAGGATTAACAGTCAAATTAACCAGTTAATTGGTTAACTGAGACAATGCAAATTTCCTTTGAAACTATTAAATTACTTTCATTATTTCAAAGGTATTTTAGAAGTTGGACTGGGAATGACTTTGATTTCATTTACTTCTAAGATAAATTGTGTTTAGATTTTAAGAAGAAACAAGTAACTAAATGTGGTTACCTTTTCACCATCCCATAGTGTAAATGTATGCTCTGCATGAGTTTTATAGGTTTCTCCAAAGTAGGGGTAGTTTGGCTACACAGATCACATGCTCTCAAGGAATCTCAAGAAACATTCAGATACAGTGAACCGAGTGTGTTCAGCTACATCTCTGTTGAAATGTTAGTGACTGTAGCTGACCCTTTCAGTCTTCCAGTGAAGAGAGCTTTGAACTCTTAAATACCATAAAATTCCCATAGGAGTTTTCCCTAATGGGCCAGACAAAAACTTCGGAGTGTTTTTTGTCTTGGGTAGTTGTACAGTAAGAATTGAGAAGACTCTTTAACCTACTTGGTTGTACAGTGTGAAATCTTACACTTTTAGGATGAACCGGTAACTAACTCTGGGCTAGAAAAATTATTGTACCTTTTTTCATGTAAATATACACATACTTTCTTTCAAAAACACGACATACAAGTTTTAAATTCATATTTTGCAATAGAAGGTGTCAGTATATGCATTATTTATATAACTTCACTACGGATGGATTTTGAATCAGTGCTATAAACACATTGCAGTCCTAAATCTAGATCATCACAATGAACTAAAATGCATAGTTATTATATAATTTACTATTTTTTAAAAGATTTTATTTGTGAAAGAGAGCATGAGCAAGGGGGAGGGTTAGAGGGAGAGAGAGAAGTGGTCGCCTTGCTGAACAGGGAGCCCAGTGTGGGACTCCTTCCTGGGACTCTGGGATCATGAGCTGAGCTGAAGGCAGCCACTTAACTGACTGAGCCACCCAGGCACCCTTCCTTTTTTTTTTTTTTTTTTTTTAAGATTTTATTTTTTATTTTTGTTTTTATTTTTTTTTAAGATTTTATTTACTTATTTGAGAGTGAGAGAGAGCATGGGCAGGAGGGAGAGGGAGAATGCAACTTATTTTTTTTTAAGAATTTATTTATTTTAGAGGGAGCAAGTGTGTGAGAGGGGCAAAGGGAGAGGGATAAGCAGACTCTCTACTAAACGTGGAGCCTGACAGAGGTGTATCTCAAGACCCTGAAGTCATGATCTGAGCAGAAACCAAGAGTTGGACCCTTAACAGACTGAGCCACCTACGTGCCTTGGTATAACTTCATTCATTCATTCATCCATTCATTCATTTATTTTTATTTATTTATTTATTTATTTATTTATTTATTTATTTATTTATTTATTTATTTATTTATTTATTATAGTCACACAGAGAGAGAGAGAGGCAGAGACACAGGCAGAGGGAGAAGCAGGCTCCATGCACCGGGAGCCCAATGTGGGATTCAATCCTGGGTCTCCAGGATCGTGCCCTGGGCCAAAGGCAGGCGCTAAACCGCTGCGCCACCCAGGGATCCCATCTTTTTTTCTTTTTAAAGATTTTATTTATTCATGAGAGACACACCTAGAGGCAGAGACACAGGCAGAGGGAGAAGCAGGCTCCATGCAGGGAGCCCGATGTGGGACTCAATCCTGGGACTCCAGGATCGCGCTCTGAGCTGAAGGCAGACTTAACCGCTAAGACACCCAGGCATCCTGGTACAACTTACTTTTTAAGACAATTTTATAGGTGTCTTATTTGAATCTGATCTCCTGACAACCTTGGTGTAGGAAGAACATTTTGTATTCTTGTTTATAGGAATTAAATTAAAAAAATTGTGACATCGGTCTAAGTTGTGCCGTCCAGTTGAAGTATAGTGTAAGTCAAATATGTAATTTAAAGTTTTTTAGTAGCCATGTTTAAAAGTAAAAAGAAAAAAAGGTGAAATTAATTTGAGTATACATTTCTATTTTTTTTTTTTTTTTTTTTTTTTTTGCTTTCCTTTAGTACATCTGCAGATGTTATAGGGGTGGTGGGATTTAGATGGAATTGGAGCTCTTTGGGCTCCTGAGTCCCAGCAGGTTGTAGCTTGTAGAAATATTTGTGTCTAGAACTGTAATGTGAGACATTACAGTTCTTATACTTTGTTTAGCTCTGTATATACAAAATATTATTTCCATATGTGATCAAATTAAACATTAATAAGATTAATTTTTTTCCCTATACTAAGTCTGAAATCTGGTTAGTATTTGACTTACACACATCTCAATTCAAAGGAGCTGTGTTGGAAGTACCCAGTAGCCCTATGTGGCTAGCAGCTACCCTGTTGGTCAGCACAAGTCTAGAGATAAGAGCTTCAGTTCCAGTCACCTTCTAATGCACCTAGTCTCCAAACACCCTACTAAGAAGCATGGGTGTAGTGTGCTCACGAGATAATTATAACTAATTATTTGTATCACGCAGTATTCCTGTTGGTAACAAGCTAAATAAAGTCTCTTGTTTCTTAGTTTCTTGAAATTATCAGAACATCTGTTACTCATGCCCAAAATTATATCAACTGCCTTATTCAACAGCTGTATACATTTACATTTTAGGTATAAGGAAGAAAAAAGAAATACATGCACACACAAAAAAAATCACATTTTTAACTTGCCTGTGAAGGAAATACATATATTTATGGAAACATAGAAAATAGGATAGAATGACCCCTGGTGATGGTTGCTAGGGAAATTTGAATTCACTTTGGGATATTAGAAAGGAATTAATTCAGGATTGAGGCAATCTAGTCAGACATGTTTATAACAGAGGTGATTTTCTTTTTGTAATCAACCCTGTCTTTATTACCTTCAGGATTTTCCATGAAGAGGTAATATTATTTACTTGTGCTCTTCTGTCTGTGTCTTTGCTTTCTAATTTTTTATGATCTCATCTTCATAAGACACTTTACCTAAGTTTTGTGTGTGTTTGCTTTGTTTTTTGCCAAGTACTCAGTTACTTTTACTGCCTTCGTGTTAAGGGAAGAGAGCCTGAGGTTTTTAAGAGCAAGGAGGCAAAGACAGGTTTTTAAAAATAGAGCAATACAGGGATCCCTGGATGGCTCAACGGTTTAGTGCTGCCTTCAGTCCAGGGCGTGATCCTGGAGACCCCGGATCGAGTCCCATATCAGGCTCCCAGCATGGAGCCTGCTTCTCTCTCTGCCTGTGTCTCTGCCTCTTTCTCTGTGTCTCTCATGAGTAAATAAGTAATCTTTAGAAAAAAAATAAAAATAAAGCAATCCATATTATTCTGTGAAGGTGATGAAAATACTTACCATGGCAATAGATCTGCTTTACCCATAATGTAAAATACATTATTTGCATTTTTTTAAAATTATTTATTTATTTATGATAGTCACACAGAGAGAGAGAGAGAGGCAGAGAGATAGGCAGAGGGAGAAGCAGGCTCCATGCACCAGGAGCCTGATGTGGGACCCGATCCCGGGTCTCCAGGATCGCGCCCTGGGCCAAAGGCAGGCGCTAAACCGCTGCGCCACCCAGGGATCCCCCTATTTGCATTTTTTAACAGAGAATTGTGAAATTAGCATCCGTGTGTTAAAAAATGCAGGGAAGGTAATATACTACATAGATTGAAAAAAATCTGAGACTTTTGATAGCGTTTGAAATTCTCGAGTGTTTCTCTGTGTGTGTGGTGGGGGAGAGAGAAGGGTGGGGTAAGGGTGTGTCACAATCCAGTTCAAATACAGGAAAAAATGTCTGGATGTTTACATTCTTAATTTCCTGTGGCTTTCCATTTTAATTTACATTTGCCCTGGTCTTGATGTATAATGTATATTAAATATTTCTTATTTAGAACTTCAATTCCTGTGGAAGATATTTGGGGGTAGATAAATAATATAATGTGTACACATAGGTGAGGTATTGTGATTGGTGTCTTCCTCATATCTTCTGAAGCATCTTTCTGATACTGTCAGCAAGCTTGGGGCCAGAGAAGTGAGTCAGGCATTTATTCCCCCAGCTACAGAGGGCAGGGATCAGAGTAGAAATGTCATGTGATATAAAGATGTATGGTTTTCTGATTATTCTCTTGGGGCCCCACTAGCTTCTCCAGACCACTTTCCCCTCCTTCAACCTTGTGTACCAACCCTTCAACCCTTGGGTCTCCTGCCCTCTGTTTACACCACATTTCTGGTTGCTTCTCCACAGTGATCGAGAAATGCCTTGCCTCGTATTCCTAACCTGCCCCTCTCCCATTATAGTGTTGTCTTGGCCTTTTAGAATTTACATTTTACAGTTCACTCTCTTCTAACATTCTTTGTTTCTCCCCTGAGATTTACTTATTTATGTATTTGAGAGACAGCACGAGTCGGGGGAGGGGCAGAGGGAGAGGGAGGGACAAGCTGACTTCCTGCTGAGCCATCCCAGGATGCTGGGATCATGACCTGAGCCAAAGTCATACACTTACCTGACTGAGCCACTTAGTGCCCCTCTTCTAACACTCTTAGCAGTTCCTTGACCTCCCAAATACAGTGATTTTCTTCCCAGTTTACTTAAATAATCTTCTTCTCTTTATACTTATTCCCCTGAAATCTGGAACTTTGTTGGCATTGTCACCTAGCTCCCTGAACTTCCATCACATCCTGTTATCTGTAAGATCTTCAGGCCCTAACATTGTCAACCCCACTTCTGGTTACTTTAAAACCAGAATTTCTTCAATAAGTCAAGGTCCCCTGGTCAGACCTCAGTTCCTTCTTCAGGGTGGATTGATCTTACAGGCCAACAGCTGTGTACATTGGGAAAACTTTATTGTACCAGTTTGGCTAGACTTTTTTCTTTTTTTGTAAAGTCCATTTTTAAAGCATTGGGACGTTATATTTTTAACAAAAATAACTCTTTGTCTCTAACTCCTACAGCTCTTTAAAAATTTCTTTAAAAGTAAACCTTTTAGGGGCACCTGGCTGGTTCAGTGGGTAGAGAATGCAACTCTTGATTTTGGGGTCATGAGGTTGAGTCTCATGTTGGGGGTAGAGTTAGAGTTTGCCTAATTTTTTTTTTTTTACAATTAAAAAAAGAAAAGCCTTTTATCTGAAGTGTGACATACATAGAGATAAGCACAGAGTTTAGAGCATTATTTGCAAGTATATAGGTAAGAGCATTATTACAAAGCAGAATCATTTGTGTGATTCTCTCCCTGATCAGGAAATAGAATATATCCCACATTTCTCATTTCAAAAGAACCCTTTCTTGACCACATGTCATCACACTGTACCACTTTCCTTCTACCCTTGAGACAAGTTCCTCAAGACAGTAGTCACTTCTATCTCTACTCAAACATCTCAAGTCTCCAAGCTTTCCTAGTTCTTCACTCTCTTCTGATTTGTAAGTGTAGATTAGTGTTAACACTTTATATAAATGGAATTATACAATATGTTTTTTTGTCTAACTTTTTTTTGTCTACTTTCACTTATGTTAGGAGTATTGATTTTGTGTAGCTGCAGTTTACTCATTTGCATTGCTATGTGGTATTCTATCGTGTGACTATATCACAATTGATTTACCCATTTTACTGCCAATGGACCTTCCCCCCCCCCAATTTTTTGCTATTGTGAAAAATGTTGTTGTGTCATTTTTGTTCATGTGTTTCATTGCACATGTGTATACATTTCTCTACCTATGGTGTTTCTGGTGTCCTGTAGGTAATACCTATGTTTTAGCTTGATTTTTTTTTTTAAGATTTTATTTATTGTTCATGAGTGAGAGAGAGCGAGAGCGAGGCAGAGACACAGGCAGAGGGAGAAGCAGGCTCCATGCAGGGAGCCTGACATGGGACATGATCCCAGGACCCCAGGATCACGCCCTGGGCCAAAGGCAAGACACTCAACCACTGAGCCACCCAGGCATCCTGTTTTAGCTTTAGTTGAAACTGCCAAGCAGTTTTCCAGGGTTAGTTGTGCCCGTTGACACTCTCACCAGTAGAGAATGAGAGTTTCAGTTTCACATCCTTATCATAGCTTTTTTTTCATTTTGGCTATTCTGCTGGGTGCATAATCTCAAGCAGACTCCCCACTGAGTGTAAAGTTCCACACAGGGCTCCACCTCAGGACCCTGAGATCATGATCTGAGCCAAAATCAAGGTTCAGATGTGCAACGTACTGAGCCGCTCATGTGCCTCCCTCCATTCTCTCTCTCTTTTTTTTAAGATTTTATTTATTTATTCATGAGAGACAGAGAGGGAGGCAGAGACATAGGCAGAGGGAGAAGCAGGCTCCATGCAGGGAGCCCAGTGTGGGACTCGATCCTGGGTATCCAGGATCACAACTTGGGCCGAAGTCAGGTGCTAAACCGCTGAGCCACCCATGGATACCCCCCTCCATTCTTTTTTAAAGGTGTCTTATTTGCTATTTTCTAGGCATCATTCTTTTGTGTGGTGTTGATCCTTCAGTCTCTGCATATTGTTGTCCCCCCCCCCCCCCAGGATCTTATTTATTCTTCTTAAGAGAGCAAGAGAGATAGCATGGGGGAGCTGAGGGAGGAGCAGACTCCTAGCTGAGCAGGGAATCTAATGTGGGGCTCGATCCCAGGATCTGAGATCATGACCCGAGCCAAAGGCAGTTGATTGAGCCACCCAGGTGCCCTTACTATATATATTTTCAGACCTCTTTTGTTCTATTTGCTTTTTTCCTTTTAACTTATATAAACATGCTCTACATTTCTCATTTCAAAACAACTCTTCCTTGACCCCACATCACACTCTACCATTTTCTCCCACCCTTGAGAGACAAGTTCCTCAAAACAGTAATCACTTCTGTCTTTACTCACACATCTTAGCCTCTATAGATACCATTACTAAATCAAATTTGACCTACGTCACTAGTGGTGCTCTTCTTTTAAACATCATAGATATGGGACAGCCCCGGTGGCGCAGCTGTTTAGCGCCGCCTGCAGCCCGGAGTGTGATCCTGGAGATCCGGGATCGAGTCCCACGTTGGGTTCCCTGCATGGAGCCTGCTTCTCCCTCTGCCTGTGTCTCTGCCTCTCTCTCTCTCTCTCTCTCTCTCTCTCTCTCTCTCTCTGTCTCTGTCTCTATGAATAAATAAATAAAATTAAAAAAAATGAAATAAACATCATAGATATATTTGAGTCGTTATTTACTTATTTTTAAGATTTTATTTTTTTGACATGTAGAGAGAGAGAAGCACAAATGAGGGAGTGGTAGAGGGAGAGGGAGAAGCAGGCTCCCCATGGAGCAGGGAGCCCAATGTGGGACACGATTTCAGGATAATAGGATCATGACCTCATGACCTGAGCCCAAGGCCGACACTTAACTGACTGAGCCACCCAGGTGGCCCATGAGTCATTATTTGTTTATATAACACATTTTGAGTTCTTCCTGTATGGAAGGCACTGCTAAGTATGAGGAATAAAAGATTAAAAAATACCTTCTTACACTATGGAGTTTATGTCCTAATAGAAATGACAGGCTTATAAAATGACAGTGAATTGTCATATTAGATACTGTTTTTTGAAAGATTATACCAGGTTGTACTAGAACTGTTCTAAAAGCTTTTCAGGGCAGCCCCGGTGGCTCAGCGGTTTAGCGCCACCTTCAGTCCAGGGCGTGATCCTGGAGATCGAGGATCAAGTCCCACATTGGGCTCCCTGCATGGAGTCTGCTTCTCCCTCTGCCTGTGTCTCTGCCTCTCTCTCTCTCTGTGTCTCTCATGAATAAATAAATAAAATCTTTAAAAAAATAAAAAATAAAAGCTTTCAATGCATTATTTTTTATTTAATTCTTACAATGGAGTAGGTATTATTAATAAAGTCTTTTTTTTTAGACTTTATTTATTGGATAGAGGGAGCGAGCACACAAGTAGAGGGAGTGGCAGGCAGAGAGAGAGAGAGAGAGAGAGAGAAAAGTATATAACCTCACACTTAAGTCCTGCAGGGCTTGATCCCAGGACCTGGAGATCATGACCTGAGCTGAAGGCAGAGGCTTAGCCTTACCCCTAATTCCCATTTTAAAGAAGAAAAACACTAACTTAAAAAGGCTGGAAACTTGCCTATGACCAAGCATTTAGTAAACTCAATATGAATTTGAACCCAGATCTGACTGGAGCCCACACTATTAATAGATAGAACTGCTTCCATAATTTATGCTAATGTTTCAGAAATGTCTTCACATTTAAACGAGCTCTTGAGAACTGCTGCTTATTACCTTTTAGTTGTGGAAGAAGGGGAGGAGATGGATGTGGGGAAGGGTGGGAAGACTTCTTTTTGGTTGGTTGATTGTCTAAAATCAGGACGTATTTAGATCTGAAATAGGAATTTTAGTTCAACACTCTTAATTTATTTTTAAGCCCTAAAGAAGCAACAACAGGTCCAAAATGATAGTGGGTTTTGTTGTTGTCATTGTTGTTTTGTGACAAATGACAATATATTCCTAGTCTGATATTTATTTATTTATTTCTCTGTTAAAAAAAGGTTCACCCAGGGGCACCTGTCTGGCTCTGTCAGTAGAGCATGTTGTTTTGGATCTTGGAATTATAAATTCAAGCCTCATATTGAATGTAGAGATTACTTAAAAATAAAATCTTTAAAGAAAAAATAAAAACAAAGTTTCACCCAAACACATGAACCATGTGCTACCTAAAATTGTCTGCTTGTAAGTTTAGTATAGCGGAGGAAAGTGAATTCCAAACCCTCCTCCACCATGGTGATTGGAGGTCTAAAACGTACTTCTGATGTTTCATAGTGATTTTTATTTATTTTTATTTTTATTTTTTTTCATAGTGATTTTTAAAACAAGATCTGTGTTCAAAGGTATTTACTGATGGATTTCTACTTACAGGATGAATGTGGCTTGTCAGCCAGTCTATCTAGATTTGTATCTTGTTCCTCTTAGTAGCTTCGGTACCTCTCAGTATCTCTATTTCTTCACTATAAAATGCGGTAATAGTAGTACCTCCTTCAGGTTGTGAGAATTCAGTTAATATATTTACACTTTTGAAAACTGCCTGACACATAGTAAGTACCCAGTCACTGTTAGTTGCTGTTGTTAAGATGATGATTTCCCCATTTCCATCTCAGTTTATTTCCTGGACACCTGCTTTTGTATTTCTCATTGGGGATAGGGGGCTGGAAATTTGTATTTTAAAAGCTGCTTAGAAAAGTATATAACCTCACACTTAATGTCATTTTTCATTCTTATTAACTCATCTAACTGTATTATTTTCTTAGCTCTGAGTACATATTAATATACTGCACTGGGTAGCTCACATGGGAATTTAACAGGCAAAACCCAACCCCTAGACAGCAAAGAGCATAATTTCTACCTTCCTGTAAGTGTTTTTCTTTTATCCTCCAATAATATTGAAAGGCCTGGTTGGAGTAGTTAACTCATATTAACATATTTAAAATGTTTTTTTTTTCTTTTTTGCATTCTGGAAACACTCAACTGTTTAGGTGACTTAAAAGATTGCTACTCCTAACGCAACTTCCTGGTGAGAAGGAAAGTTGCCATAGGTCGGAGGGAGGGTCAAGGAAATGATCTAAATAGTATGGCAGTTGCATTTTTGAAAGCAATTCTGTTTATCTATTTTATTTTGATATATTTTAAGTAAACTCTACCCCTAATATGAGACTCAAATTCACGACTCTCTCAGATCAAGAGTCACATGTTATACACTGACTTGAGCCAGCTAAGTGCTCCAACAGTTGCACTTTTGCATAGTTTGGAATACCCTAGTGACTTGGTTGTTAACACAGGCATCTGTAGTATTTGTTATGAGATACATAACAGAATTATACTTGTCCTGATCAACATGTTCCTAACACATACCAGTTTCTGGTTTACCCAGTTCATTTCTTAACAGTAGAATAGTACCGCTTATGACATTCTTTGACCTTTCTCAAAATCAGGATCAGGTAAATTTTAACAATTGATGTTAAGGTCATCATAATGTACTCGTTACCAAGAAATCAAAGAAATATACAAGACTTTTGGAATATAAATTTAAATTATTTTTTCTAGTCTTTTTTCCCTTTTTTGTTTGTATCTTTGGAATGACTCCAAATATTTTGAGAAACCACATTGTAGTATTTTTTTTCTTTTTGCTTCATGTTCTAAAGATAGTTGAAAAATAAGACAAGTAGCTTTTACTTCAACTACAGTTGTAGTTGTAGAATACTTACAAATAAAAGGTTTTTAAGTTTTTCTTAATATCCAATTTCTCTTACATTAACATAACTATAAAGTTGCATACATATTATCAGATTTGCTAACATTTCTTGTAATGTGAGTATTAAATTAATGAGCATCAGTCTTTGCTCCCATCAGCACATGACCAGGTTTGTTAAGCTTTTTTTGATCTCTCTCTCCTATCTAAAGATCATTGGTCCATTCCTTTGCTTTCCTGAGTACATGGTCTCCCATGGCCCTCCTTCCCATGCTTTTCCCACAAGGATGGGTTTGTGTCCCATTAATCACTTCTGTTTCAAACAGCTCCTTCGCCGTCTCTCTACTCTGAGCTCCTGCTCTCCACTTGAGGTTCAGCAGTTTTGGCCAATGCCAGCTCTGTTTTATTTATTTGTTTTATTTTTATTATTATTTTTAAAGAGAGGAAAAGAACACAAGCTAGGGGAGGAACAAAGGGAGAAGGAGAGACAGAATCTGAAATGGATTCAGCCCTGAGTGTGGAGCCTGACAGGGCTCGATCTCATGACCGTGAGATCACAACCTGAGCTGAAATCGAGTCAGATGCTTCCGACTGGAGCCACCCAGGTGCTCCTTTGGGGGTTTATTAAATTAGGTTTAGACGTACTCTCCATAGATGAAGACCTGAGACACTGTCAACTAAGTGAAAGTATGTGCTGAAGATGGGGCCCTGTGAACAACTACCAACAATAGAGGAACACTCTGTGTAATCCAGAGGAGGAGGCAAGGAACTCTTAAGAGGTACTTCGATAAGTGCCTAGAGATGTTCTCAGAGGGAGACGGTGGAGCAGGGGAGAAAGTGAGCAGGGTACACAGACACAAGTGCTCCACAGACACCAACTTCCTCATCTTTTTCTTGTGAGTGCTTCCTCTTGTTTCTTTGATTTCCTATGAAATCAGACACTTTGCTGTAGTACCATCTTTAATAGAAAAAGGTCTTAACTGATTTTCACCTAACTTTTAGCTGTATTATAACTTGCTGATTTCCCTATGTTGAAATGGACTGTCATCTGTCTTCCTTCTTTTATATGAAGGTACTTGTGCCTGTGAGTTGTTTTGTTTTTCTTTTCTCTCTCTCCTTCCCTTCTTCCTTCTTTTTGTAGCTGAGTCATTGACTTCAAAATCCCATGTGAAATGCTCACTTGAGGGTACAGGGTACGAAAGACACACAGAAAGGAAGCCAATTTGAGTAAAGTGGGAAGAGTGCTAATGGTGGAGGCCTTATCAGTTGTCCAAGGTGTGCACAGAGGACATCTAGTTCAGTCCATGTTTGGGCATAAGGAATGCTTCCTAGAAGGGATGCCTGCACTCACACGTGATCTTTAACATTCCTGTGCTTATGCCATCACTGGTCAAACTTCACATTTAGTATCTTGTTGGAGGTAAAAACATGAAAAATGTTCAAAGTTATTCTGTTTTGTTTCCCAAGTGATAAAACAACAGAAAACCTCCTTTTTTTTTTTTTTTTCAGCAAGTTTGTTAAAAGCTAGCTTCTGGTTTTCTGAGCTAATGGCAGTTAAATTTGTGTTTTCTTCCTTCATCGCTTTGGTGCTATTTTTTTTTTTTTTTTAGATTTTATTTATTCATGAAAGACACACACAGAGAGAGGGGGGGGGGCAGAGGCAGAGGGAAAAGCAGGCTCCACACAGGGAGCCTGATATGGGACTCAATCCTGGGTCTCCAGGATCACACCTTGGGCCAAAGCGGGAGCTAAACCACTGAGCCACCCAGGGATTCCCCTGGTGTTCTCTATTTTTAAGACTTTACTTAAAACATTATTGAAAAGTCTCACTTTTACTTCTTTGTCTTTTTAAATCAGCCATAAAGTTTCATAAGCACTTTCCATTTTCCAGTGATTTTAAGATTATGAGAAAGAAAAAAATACCTGAAGACCATCCAGGTTAATGTGTAGCTTAACCTTGAAGTCCATTAAAGAAATCAAAGCAGGTCACCAGTCACCAGTTCAAAATGTTGCCTTCCTGCTGGAGGAATAGTGTCTTCCAGTATCTCCAGTTCTACTCCATTAGGGCAGAAAGAGATCTTGTAATGTTTGGAGGAGATGACAACCTCAAAGCCAAAAAAATACTTTGATGAGCTTATTTTGTTTTGATGCTCCAACAGAAGTCAGACTGGACAGGAGAGAAGTTTGGAAGATCCAAGTGTTTGAAATTTGGAGATAAAAAACACCTAGAAAACTGGGAGATGTTATTTCAGTCACTGCCAAAATGGGATGTGTTTTAGTTTGTTTACTTCTTTAATCCAGTGCTGAGCACTTAACTGGATTCTGCAAATGCTTGCGGTTCATAATGTTCTACATATTTCATCATACTGAATATAAGCTTGAATAAATTGATAAGATTTGCTATTTGAGGTAGTGTTCAGGCCATGTTTGAACCTGCAGGTACTTTGCAAGTTAAATGATCACCTAATATGCTACATAAATAGAATTGGGCAACACATACTAGGAAAAAATCCCCAGAGACATTGCATGGGACTAAGGGTCAGCCTTTGTCTCCTCTAATTTGTGACTGTTGGGTACTTGAACACTTGCAAAACTATACCTCCGTGCAAAGAACCCCTTGAGTGTTGCTAGGAAACCCAATAACTGTTTTGTACAATCTTGGGATTTTTTAATTCATTTCTAGGGGAACACATTGAAGAGCAGTTGGATGTTTTAAACATTTTTTTAGAAGAAATATTGAAAGCCATTTAAAAATCTTAATTTTTTTGTAGCAGTATTCACATTAAAATGTCAATATAAAGCAGAAATGGGACTTTTAATATAAAGTCAATATAAAGCAGAAAGGACTCTCTCTCTGTGACTATCATAAATAAATAAAAGAAAATTAAAAAAAAAAAGTAAATAAAATCCTAAAAAGAAAAAGAAAAACATCAAAATTCATCAGCATATGCCCCAGCAACAAGAGTTACCAGTGTGTGTCTGTGGCAAGTATGAATTAATATAGCCCTGAGTTAGTATGACGTAACTGACCTTTTAGACTCTAAGTTTACTTGTATTTTTCAAAAAATATTTTATTTATTTATTCATGAAAGACAGAGAGAGAGAGAGAGGCAGAGACACAGGCAGAGGGAGAAGCAGGCTCCATGCAGGGAGCCTGACTTGGGACTCCATCCCGGGTCTCCAGGATCAGGCCCTGGGCTGAAGGCAATGCTAAACCGCTGAGCCACCCGGGCTGCCCTAAGTTTACTTTTAAACATCTGCTTGGATGTAGAATACCTTCTACTAATGGAAGCTTGTATTTCATATAGCGATGGGAGATTCACAATGCTCCTAAAGGAAACTATATCAGATAAGATGATATTAATATTGCCATTCCATTTCTACAAAGACACAGACTAAAAACTGGGGAACACTGAGTTTGAACCTCATCACTCTGGTCCCATTCTCATTCTGTTCCTGCCACATTCTGTTCTCCTGGGTATGCTGCCAACCTGACAACAGATGCTTAGTCCATGTGCATGTTTCTTTCTCCAGATTTCACCAGAAGTTTGAGTATCACTACTCCTGAACAGATGATTGAAAAGGCCAAAGGGGAAACTGCTTATTTGCCATGCAAATTTACCCTTAGTCCAGAAGACCAGGGACCGCTGGACATCGAGTGGCTGCTGTCACCAGCTGATAATCAGAAGGTGGACCAAGTGGTAAGTTTTAAGTGCTTGCTCTCTTAGTAGATGTCCAGTGGTACTTCTTAGGTGTCCATCACTATGTGATCATGTGGGTTAGGGTGGGATGGGGAAGCTACATAGAAAGCCCCAGGCTTCTCAGGCTTGTGATCTGGGTGAGGATGGCAGTCACTCTAATGGAAAGTGAGGACACATGTGTAATGGAATGGAATGAAATGGAAAAGTGGCCTTAGGATTTCTTTGTGAAGGCTTTAAGGAAGAAGAGGAACTTAGGAAAATTCTGTAAATCTGGAGTTGGAAATGTGAATCAGGGAGTGGTGGGAGGGGTATGTGGAGCAGGCATTATAGATAGCATGATAGGAATATGAATAATGTGTTGGGGACAGCAAGCAGATTAGACTTTGTGAAGAACTAGAATTCAGATTTTTTTCGTTTTATTTAATTTTTTTGGTTTTCATTTTATTTTTTAATATTTTTTCAGAATTCAGTTTTATTTATTTTTTAAAAAAATATTTATTTATTCATGATAGACCGAGAGAGAGAGAGGGAGAGGCAGAGACACAGACAGAGGGAGAAGCAGGCTCCACGCCGGGAGCCTGACGCGGGACTCAATTCCTGGACTCCAGGATCGCGCCCTGGGTCAAAGGCAGGGGCTGAACCACGGAACCACCCAGGGATCCCCCAGAATTCAGTTTTTAACACAAGGATTCTGTTACCAGTATAAGGGTCATCGAGTGTAACAGTGTAATGCAAGTGCATAACACAGCAGTCTATTTTCCATATTCTTCAAGTTAAATATCCTGAATAATGAATTTCTTCTTTTTTCTTAATATTTTATTAATTTATTTGTTTGAGACAGGGGGGGGGCAGAGATACAGGCAGAGGGACAAGCAGGCTCCATACAGGGAGCCTGACGTGGGACTCGATCCTGGGTCTCCAGGATCAGGCCCTGGGCCAAAGGCGGCACTAAACCGCTGAGCCACCTGGGCTGCCCGTGAATTTCTTAAAGAGTAAAATAAGGTCATCATGGCAGGACAATTTATAAAATATTTAATCTTAAATTTAAAAAATGAAGTACCAAAATATTGTTACAGAAGTTTTTCTAATTACAAAGCAGTAAGAGCCTGGGACTCTTGGGTGGCTCAGCGGTTGAGCGTCTGCCCAGGGTGTTGATCCTGGGGTCCTGGGATCGACTCCCATGTCGAGCTCCCTGCATGGAGCCTGCTTCTCCTTCTGCCTGTGTCTCTGCTGCTCTTTCTTTGTCTCTCATGAGTAAATAAATAAAATCTCCAAACAAAACAAAACAAAACAAAAAACAAAGCAGTAAGAGCCTAATGTTTCTTTTAAGGCTTATGTTCTCTTACGACCTGAAAACCTTTTTTTCTATTTTTGGTTTTCAAATATATTACAGAAATATGGCTATGTATGATTCATTCCTCCTCATTATTCATTGAATCCCACTTTACTTCTTTTTATCTACTGACACAAAAGAGAGACTAACATATGTGAATACAAGATTTTTATGATTGTTTGCAGAAGAAACACCCATGAAACCAGGTCCAAGCAGAGTAAAGAATATACAAATACCATGGGAAGTACCCTCTTCCCACTGAAGGTTTTACCATCTTGAAGTTTGTGTTATTTTCGTGCTCTGCTCTGAAGTTGTTAACTCATGATAAACAGTATATGCAACTGTTTTTAAAAATGATATAAATAAAATCATGCTGTATTTAAAAAAAAAAACACCTAGAGAGCCAAAAGTGGCATAAAGGAGGAAAATTGTCCACTAATCTCATCTCCAAATACATATATCATACTTTGTCTTTTAATGGTACCAAAATATTTCACTTAGAATATTTCGTGTTAGCTTTGTCTGACACATTTAATTCTAAAAAACAACAAATTATATTAGACCAGGGAGAGAAACAAGTTCAAATATTTACAGGAATATAGTAATACATTTGGAAGAGAAAATTTTTAATTTATGGTCCATAGCAAAGACAAGGTTATTAAGCCATTTAATGACTGAACAGTGCAATTAGATAATTATTGTTTTTGGCAAATTCAGGCAGTTTACCCATCATGTATTTGTGAAGGAAAAAATTAACGTCTTTCCCAAGTGAGTGACTAGGGCCACTGCCTCCAAAGGTTTAACTCTGCCCTGATTCTGCTACCAAAAGGAACTTCATTTTGTCTCTGTAAGCAAAATAGAGCCTGACTCATTCTGTCTACTTAGCCAGCTACTGTGTACCTCCCTACTTGTCTTCTTTCCTCCTCCTGTCTTTCCATGGCAGTGCAGGGGTCATCCTGACCCCTCTTTAGAGCCCATGACTGCTCCCATGGCTCATATGAATGAATGGAGAGCATGAGTTTTAAATGCTTCACAGCTGAGGACTAAAGAGTGAAGAAGCCCTGTGAAAAGGTACATCTAGAGACCGAGAAGCACAGTATGCCCTGTAGCCTTGCATGTCCGTTCCTGGAAGGAGAACCCAAAGTCTTTTGGGCTGAGTGGGAGACACAGCTTTGTTGGCTACAGTACTTATGAGATAATTATGAAAGTAGGAACTGGGTTTTAGTGTCCATTTCTGTGTTAAAAACCTAGTCTGGGACAGCCTGGGTGGCTCAGCAGTTTAGCGCCGCCTTCGGCCCAGAGTGTGATCCTGGAGACCTGGGGTTGAGTCCTACATTAGGCTCCCTACACGGAGCCTGCTTCTCCCTCTGTCCCTCTCTCTCTGTGTCTCTCATGAATAAAGAAATAAAAGCTTAAAAAAACAAAAACCTAGTCTAATTTAAAAGACAGTAAAATTCAGCCAAAAAGAAAGGTAAAACGGATAGGGAAAGATTGATGCAGAAGGGGTTGCTTTCACATAGAATTTCAGCTATGTTTTCTGTTAGCTGAGCCATCATTTTAATTTAGTTAAGCTAGTAGTCACTGTAGCGGGGACAGGGCTGAAGAAGTTACCATCCTTGTTTCCTGTGTGAACTCTTTAGTCAGCAGTTACCATGTACTATGCACTTATGTGCTGGCCGGTGTTTTATATGTTTTAATTATGTATAGTTATTTAAGCCTTAAAACAGCACCCTAAAATGAAAATTTTTAGGTGTGTGAAGAAGAGGAAATGGAGGCTCAGGATCACACAGCTGCCAACAGCTGCAGTTGGGGTTTGAACTTAGAGGTCTCTCTGGATCCCCTACTGCACTTTATTATCCTTTGCCTGACCCCATACTACCTCTTGTGTTTCATAAGCCTCTACCCTCATGTGTAAAATAGGAACAAAGACACCTACCTCTCAGAGTTGACATAAGAATTCACTGAAATACTGTATGCATAAGGATTTTGTAAGCTTAAAAGTGCTGTTAAAATTAATAAGGTCAGTACCAAGTCAATCAATGTACCAAGTCAAATGGATCTGGTTTGCATCTTAGCTGTGGGACTTTGCAAAAGTTGATCTGTGAGAGCCACTGCTCTCCTCAGCTTACAGGTTAAATGTGGATGGTGCCACTATCATTGCAGGGTTGTGAAGAATCAGAATTGGCCTGGTAAAAGTTAGTTCTCCACTGCATGACAACCATTTGTAATACTGTTTTCCTGGGAAAATATTAAGAGAGTGTACAAAATAACAGTGAAGACACATCTTGTCAGACTCTCCTTAAAAAACTGCTAAGGTGTGTTTGTAGCAAAATGAGGAATTGAATACAGTAGATTGAACAAGAGAGTCAGTAGTTAAATGCAGATGAAGAACAGCCTCATCTGAGGAGTGCAGTGTTGCTGTTGACAAGTCAGTGTGGGCAAGAAGATGAGCAAGCCAATAAAGTAATGACTTGTGTTCTTAGGGTAAGTCAGCTGTGGACCTTTCAACTGCTGCTTTTATTTACTTAGCAAACTGGTATTGGGAGTGCATCCTAGATATAGACATTTAATACACAAATTTAAAAATCTAGTAGACAAGGTGTGGGGTTAGCATGACAGTGGAAGTGATGATAACAAAAAGAACACAAGTCCTTGCCATCAAGAAATTTCTGCAGAAGACACTAATTCTGATTATACTGTCTGTAATTAACATATCAGATAAAAATTACTTCCAGAATATAAACTGTAGTCTTCTTCTCTGATTATTAGTTGAGTTTGATTCCACTACTCTTTGAACCTTGGGTCTCAGAAAACCAGAGTATAGGATTTCATTAACGAATGTGAAAAATGTTAATTTTGGTCGAAGAGGTGACTATTGTCATTCTCTTCCAAGCCAAGTTTAATACAGAATTTATTTTCCCTCTAAATCTAGCCTTTAGTTATTCCCATTAAAGCCTGTAACAGTGGCTTAGAAAACTCAGTGGAGGAGCACCTGGGTGGCTCAGTCAGTTAAGCATCTGCCTTCAGCTCAGGTCATGATCCCCAAGTCCTAGGATCAAAGCCCTGTATTGGGGCTCCCTGCTCCATGGAGAGTCTGCTTTTCCTTCTACCTCTGCCACTCCCCGTGCTTTTGCGTGCGCATATGTGCTCTCTCTTCCTCTCCCTCTCTATCTCAAATAAATAAATAAAAATCTTAGGAATAAAAAACTCAGTGAAACTAGAAAGAGGTCTTTACTCTTAGCCTCAGAAGACCAGTTGAGGGATGCCTGGGTGGTTCAGTGGTTGAGTGTCTGCCTTCAGCTCAGCACATAATTCCGGAGTCTGAGGATCGCTGCGGGAGGATCCTGTTTCTCCCTCTGCCTCTCTCTCATGAATAAACAAAAGTTTAAAAATCTAAAAAAAAAGAAAAAAAAAGACTAGTTTTAAGGTCCTGCTAACCAGGGCCCACACATCTTGAGGTGTTGTTTTTTTGTTTGTTTGTTTTGTTTTTTTAAATGACTTTGTCTTTTAGAGTCTAGACTCCGCTAGTGTCTCTCACTTAGAAAAATTGTTGTCTTTTTTGTTGTTAGATTGCACAGGGAAATTATCACAAGCCTTTTTTGGGGGAATAGGGGTGGTGGTGTTTACTGGATTTTATTCATTTGGTTGACATACATGTAATTGACATTGCAAGCTCTGAGATAGCTAAAAAATAGTGTGTGTAGGAATTCACACATCTGTGTTCTTGCCCAGTCTAAATCTCTCTCTTATGTGGGGCTGTATTACTTAGATTGAATCTTTGTTTTCCTATGTATTTTTTCTTACGAATTTGTTTTTATTGGGATATAAGGAATGAGTTGAGAAATGTCACATGGGTTATGCCCTACCAGGTAAATGTCCATTCTGATCTTTCTAGGATAGCCTCTACAGCTTTTTCTTTTTCTTGGAGCTGCTGCTCTTGCTGCCAGCAGCCTCTTCAGGTCTACTGCTGAGTGGCTCCTGATTTTCTATTTAAACTGAAGGTGTGCGGCTGTATTCAAGGATCCTACTGATCTGTTTTCTTTTCTTTTTTTTTTTTTAAAGATTTTATTTCTTATTTTTAAATTAATTAATTAATAAATTACTGTTGAGAGAGAGAAAGAATGTGAGTGGGTTGAGGGCCAGAGGGAGGGAGGGAGGGAGGGAGGGAGGGAGGAAGAGATTGAGACTCTCAAGCAGGCTCCACAGCGCAGAGCCTGACGTGGGACCCAGTCTCGGGACCCTGGAATCATGACCCAAACTGAAATCAAGAGTCAGATGCTTAACCAACTGAGCCACTGAGGTGCCCCAAGATTTTATTTTTTTAAGATTTATCTATTAGAGCACGAGTGGAGGGTAAGGGCAGGGGGAGAAGCAGGCTCTCTGCTGAGCAGAGGACACCGTCCCTGCATGTGCAGGTGCGCACACACACAGCCTGATCCCAGGACCCTGGGATCACGCCCTGAGCTGAAGGCAGATACTTAACCAACTGAGCCACCCAGGTACCCCACCTCCAAGGTTTTTTTTTTTTTTTTTTTAAGATTTAATTTATTTATTCATGAGAGACACAGAGAGAGAGACACACACAGGCAGAGGGAGAAGCAGGCTCCATGCAGGGAGCCCGATGTGGGACTGATCCGGTCCCAGGATCACCCCGGCTGCAGTGCGCTAAACCACTGCGCCACCAGGGCTGCCCACCACCTCCAAGATTTTAAGTAATCTTTATACCCAACATGGGGCTTGAGTTTACAACCCCAAGATCAAGAGTCACATGCTCTACCAGCTGAGCCAGCCAGGTACCCATGAGCTCTCTGTTTTCTTAATCTCTGATTTGAATAATTGTAGATTTCCTGATAATACTGTATTTAGTTCTTTTTTTGGATCCTGCAAAGTACCATGGTGTATCCAGAACTCCTTTAATGAGACAGAGGGTTTGCTTATTTTTCTTTTCCCTGTCTTATTTTTGTTTTCTTTAAGATTATTTTATATTCTGGAGACAAAATTTATGACGACTACTATCAAGATCTGAAAGGACGAGTACATTTTACAAGCAATGATCTCAAATCTGGTGATGCATCAATAAATGTAACCAATTTACGGTTGTCAGATATTGGCACATACCAGTGCAAAGTGAAAAAAGCTCCTGGTGTTGGAAATAAGAAGATTCAGCTGACAGTTCTTGGTAAGTTTTTTGTATCAGTGCAACTTGTTAACAAAGTAATACAACTGGGTTCTGTAGTAGCAGCATTTGAAGTAATTCTAATGCCCTCAAATAACATAAAACGTAAACTTGCCCTTTTTTGGATTAAGAACTTAAGAAGTGACCGGCTTCTTTGTGAAATTCATAAAAGTTTAAAGGCAAATGAAGGAGTTTTGTGATATGAAAAAAGAGCCCTAAGCCGGCCATTAGGAGATCCAGGGTTTTTTTTGTATTATTCTCAGATTTGCCTTAAGAATGAAATAGAATCTCTTCATTTCCTGGGCCTCATCTTCCCTTTTTTGAAACATGAGATTTAATTATAAGTCTCTGTCTTATTCCATTCAGTTCAAAGGTGTTTGTTATGGGCACTTTAAGCTTTTTTCAAACTATGTAACTTTCATAAATGATTTTTATGATAGAATATTTAGAACAGAGAAGATGGAATATAGAAGGAATATTAAAGAAATAAGGCCACTAGACATCAGATAACCGTTTAGCCTCCCTGAACATCACTGCTTTTCATCCTTAAAGGGATTAGACAGATGACCACTAGGAAGTCTTGTTGTCTCTATGACAGTTAAGGAGGAGATCAACAAATTGTCAGACTGCAGTGTTTATTCTTTAGATTCTGTGGTTGTGTATACTCTTAACTCCTTCAAACTGAGAAACTGAAAGGTTATGGTTCATATATATACTTCCAAAGACTTATTGTGTGCAAAAGTACAATGGCTGCTATGTAGAAAAACACAGCTGTCTAGCTCTGTTTATGACCGGACACTACCCTGTTTTGTGACCTAAGGTCTCCTATTTTGGCTTACACTTGGAGACCCACTTTGTGTAGGAAGTTTGAATTGCTAGGACTGTCTACCATACTCCTGGAAATAACTAATCGTTGAGGTTCTCTCCCTACATCAACTCTACCTCATTCCTTTTGTTTTAGAGAACTGATTGGTGGGAGGAGGATGGAAAAAAGATGTGTTGGATTCCAGGCTTACTGAGAACATCAGTCTTTTCTAAAGAATGCATATCAGAGCAGGTAGAGACTAGGAACAAGAATGTGGATTTAAAAAAAAAAAAAGAATGTGGATTTTTGTGCACTCAAATGGCAACTTCAGGGGTTGTCTTGGTTGGTAAGGCTGCCTTCCACTGGCAGCATTGTTGAATGGGCACATAAGGGAGTCCTGGTAAAAGGCACTTCATCTTAAATGACACTAGTTCAAAATGTCTTCTGTGGTATAAAAGCCAAGGGAACCAGGAGAGGGAATCTGGTAATGTTGGGAATTCTAGATTTCTATGTCTACATTTAGTAAACATGGAGTTACCTTTCTTTTTCATAAATGTGAAGGCAGGTAGAACTTTAATAATTTATCTGAACTCTTACTCCAGGCCCAGGCACACCCTGGATTATAACTCTGTGTATTTTCTTTTAGCACTAACACTCTCTCCAGGAAGCATTGAGTTAGGATATATATGGAGTTTTAACTGGTCCATAATGTACCAGTCAGACTATGCCTGTTACCACAGTTACTTGTTGTGGACCCTGAGATGGGCAGGTATACTGGGAAGAGTGCAGTTAGTGTGCGTTTCCAGAAATGGTGTGAACAAGCACAGTATGTGTGGGCATGTGTTATGGTTCCATAGGACCAGGTTCTGGATTGAATTTGGAGGTCCCGACTGACGAGATCATTATAGCACAAGGCAGCTTTATATCCTAGAAGGAACCTGAGTCAGTAATAATGGTTGGCCCATAATGTGACTAAGCACACTCAGGACAGCAGCCATGACTGCCATATAGGAGAAATGTCCCTTTTTCATCAAACCTCACAACCCAGCATCTCCTACCTCACAAGGGAAAAATGAGAAGCACTGACACAGTAATTCCTTTTGTTACCACCGTAGGGGATCACCATGGCCTAGCAAGCTGTGAATCCAAACCAAGGAGGAAGGGGAGGGGTTGAGTGGAGAGTAAGAGGAGAAAGAGTGATTGCTGAGGAGCAGTGGGGATGACTAATACTCTGAGAGGCTGTGTCAGAGCTGGAGGAGAATTTCCTGTAGCTCTCTCTTCCATGTTTTTGGATAAGCCATGGCTATTCCTGGGAAAAACGATCAGAATTTTCTCTTCTAAGTGAAAGTTGGATGGAAGCTTATCTGTTAGCTTTACCTGAGAAATCCGCTTGGATTGTCTGGAAGAAAGATAAAATGAAGTGCTCTCTAGAGACTGGACTGTTTTGTCCAATGGAGTTCAGTTCACTTGGAAGCTCTGCCTAATACCTTGATTTGCTTATGGGGGAATCTGGAGGAGATGCCACCATGGCATTCACAGAATAATGAGGTTTATTCATTGATCCCTGTGTGCTTGTGTGGACATGAACTGGGATGACTGTTAGTTGCCTGGGTGTGAAGAGTGAAGGATTATTATGGCTTGCCCCATTGCCAGAGACTGCCCTGCTCTTCCAGATATGCCAAAAGTTCATGTGGATGCAGCTCAGTAACAAAGGGAATTGATTAAGGGTTAATATGTGGCCTTCCCCCAGGACCTCTGAAAGGGCATATTATTGAGACCTTCTGTTATGAACAGGTTGGATTGTCTTGAAGAGAAGAATGACAATCATTTCCTGGATGTATATGACCCAACAGTTTGTGGGGTAGCTGGGTGAATACTGGCCCTTACGGGACTGAGGGATTTGGAAGCCATTGGTAAAGGCAGGGCATTTTTCCCCCATCTTTTATTTTGAAATAGGTTTAGTTTTATAGAAATTTTCTCCACCAGAACATGATTATTTTTTCTAATTAAAAACACTGTGTCTTGGGACCCATTTTGAGACTTATGCAAATATTTTGTTTGTCCTCAAACTTTGGCCCATCCATTTCTATGCATGATTTCACCTGGAGTCAGGGTATTTTTGTTGTTGTTGTTCCATAAATTAACCCATTTATTATAGGCTAGCAGTGTTTCAAATGGTGGGGCTTCTACTGGTCTTTCAACTCCTTCAGTCTTCTGATGGCAGACTTGACTGTGACAGCAGAAGTGGTGTTGTATAGGTCCAGGCACCATTGGCTACTATTCTCATGCAGGAACCATAATGCCAGATCCCCACACCTCATCTTTTCATCTTGGTTTTGCCACTTAAGGAGCACATGTATTTGGTGTGCTGGTTTATTTCAATCTTGTTTACCATTTTCCTGAAGGGAGGTACTATGACAGGTCCCATATTTACCAACAATTCCAACATTGGTGTGTTTAGCTGTGTTGCTACAAACTAGGTCTGAGCCCAGAGAGCAGAGTATTTTCATCCAAGCAAAAAAACAGCAAAAGTATATCCTGTCCTATATGGGAATTTAGATATTTCTCCTGTAGACTGATGTAGGCCACTAGTATGAATGGGTGATGGTGCAATACATGTGTGGAGTACAGTTACTACACTGGAGGGATGCTACCCACCTACAAGTCGTTGGACATGCACCTTTTCTTGAGAAGGACTATTGGCTGTGCTAATGATCATGGGAGACAAATGTTCTGGGGGCTATGAACAGGTATCCTGGAACCCCCAGGCCAAAGAAACATGAGAAGATAAGACTTTATCTGTGTTCCTTTGTGGTTTTTATCTTTCTTTCAATATAGGCCATGAATAAAAGTTATCTTACCAGGCAGCCTGGGTGGCTCAGCGGTTTAGCATTGCCTTCACCCCAGGGCGTGATCCTGGAGACCCAGGATCGAGTTCCACGTTGGGCTCCCTGCATGGAGCCTGCTTCTCCCTCTGCCTGTGTCTCTGCCTCTCTGTGTGTCTCTGCCTCTCTGTGTGTCTCTGCCTCTCTCTCTGTCTCTCATGAATAAATAAAATCTATAAAAAAAAAAAGTCTAATTGCTGTAGTCCCCAGGGCAATTGATCAATCTGAAAAAGAAACACATTTGCTTAGGCAAGTCATCAATGCAATTAAATGCATGTGTTCATCCTTATTAAAAGGTGCAGGCAGTAAGAGATAGAGTGGAGAAATAAAAGGTTTAAGTATTATCAAGAAATGTGTAAAAAAAAATATGTGTGAAGGAGATTATAATTGACAGCCTTTCTTAAAGATGTTCCCCAACAGTCCTCTTGGTCAACTTTGGAAAACAGTTTGAATGTTTCTTACTGAGTTAAATATGCACTTGCCATATATGACCCAGGAATCACCAAGAAAAAGAAAAATATGTATCAATATTTACATAGCATTCAGGTGTTCAGGCAGCATTTGTAATAGCACAAAACTGTAAAATCCATTTACATTTTCATAGCAGTGAAAGCATGAAAGCCCATCCAGGACTGAAAGGATAAAAATTAGCTCAGACTAAAAAAAATAGTCCTGCTATTTATCTGACTGGGAAGACATACAGTAAAAGCCAGCTGTTCATGGGGAACACTATTCCTCTTTGCCTCCCCAGTGATGCCCCCACTTTGCACTACTCATCTTTTCCTAGGGTACTACATTGCTTAACGGCCCTCATCTCCACCTGAATCCCTACCTCTCGTTAATCCTGGCTCAGAAATAGCATCTGATATAGCATGGGGCTACACCTTTCTTGGTCTGCACTCAGCTATGCATCCCATAGCTTCTCATGGTGCCCTCCTTACTGGTGCGTCAGCCTGCAGGTGACAGACTGCACGCCTGTTCCTGTTCAGTTTAGCTGATTGAGTTTTAACACCAGCCCTAAAACTGGAAAGAGTGTTCATCAGTAGAAGGATGGATGAGCAAACTTATGTTTATTGTGCATCAACAGAATACAGCTCAGCATTAAAAAAGAATGAACTACTGACCTGTACAAGTGTATATATCAGTCTCATAAGCCTCACAGGGAATAAAAAGAACAAGACCAAAAAAAATGTAATTGTGTATTTTTTCATTTATATGACTCTGGAAGAAGCAGACCAAATCTGTAGTGTGATAGAAATTTGATCAGTGGCTGCCTGGGACCAGGGTTGTGGTTTCAGAGGTCAGTATGGGGCAAATTTCTTTGGAGAGGATTGGAGCCATGCTTAATGGTGGTGCTTGTACATTTGTTAAAAGTGATCATCTCACAAGATTCAGTGGTGTTGATTTTATTGTATGTGTATTGTGCTTTAAAGTTCAGCAGAAGAGTATCAAGTGCCAAGGTGTTATTCAAGTGCTTGGAGGGTGTTACAAGTAAGGGGTTTAGCAGCTGTTCTAAACAGTTATCCAGAGAGATCTGGAATATAACCTCAGATTTACCGTTTTTTTTTTTTTTTTTTAACACTTCTCTGCATCGTTTGGGGTTAAAGTCCCCTGATTGGTGAGATAACAGCACTAAGAGGGATATGACATGGCACGTACTCCCAGAGCACTACCTATATGTCAAGCACTGAGTAGAAGAATAAGGAAGGATTGGAGGGAGGTGGAAGCTTTCTTGGGTCTGAAGTGGGCCAAGCCTATACTATCTTTTCTTTTTCAGATGTGTCCCTTGGAATGAAGGAGCACAGAGCTTCTACCTGAGATGCCTGAGCTCTCATTCATGCCCACTGTGTGTTGAATAAAAGCTGAGTTGGGACTCCTGGGTAGTTCAGTGGTTGACTGTCTGCCTTTGGCTCAGGGCGTGATCCCATGTCTGGGGATTGAGTCCCACGTCGGGCTCCCTACAAGGAGCCTGTGTCTCTCTCTGCCTCTCTGTGTCACTCATGAATAAATAAAATATTTTTTTAAAAAAGCTGAGTAAACTGATGTTGATAACCTATTATAGTCTTTCAGTCTTGTCAGCTAAACTCAGGACCAAATGATAACGAGTCAGTGGTTATGCAAAATACTGTATGTTTAATTCTTGCAAACATAAATTCTGTTCTCTTGTATAAAGTTACAATTTATTCTTTTCTCAGTTAAGCCTTCAGGTATAAGATGTTACGTTGATGGATCAGAAGAAATTGGAAATGACTTTAAACTAAAATGTGAACCAAAAGAAGGTTCACTTCCGTTACAATATGAATGGCAAAAATTGTCCAATTCACAGAAAACGCCCCCCTCGTGGTCAACAGGTATCGGTGATATTAAGATTTGTACTATATGCTGTTGATTTGGACTTAGATATAGTAGTAGGGGTATGTGTGTACATGTATACATATTTTTAAATTCCCTGATACCTTCCCATTAATGTACAGAGCAGTCAGATTCCATGAGAATAATTCAGTGTTTTACAATGACAACTTAGTGTCATATAGAATTAATGAAAATATTTTTATGATCTTACTGCTTAGGATATTATAGTTACTTATATATTTTCTAGTTGATAGTAATACTGGTGGAAAATAATGATCATAATATAGATAATGGCTTGGTTATAATAAGTAAGATTTTGAATGTTTTGCCTAGATTCATGTTGAAGTAGGATTTCTCCACACCTTTTCCTTTTCTCAAACTAAGAGACCAAAGTATATGACCCCTTCTGACTTTGTTTTGTATATTTCTTCCATCTGTGGGGATAAAATAGGTTTTGAAATCTTCTCGCTGCTTCAAAGAGCCTTTACGTGTTGGAATTTTTTGGTTTTGTTTTTTTAAATCTCTTTGCCCACTGTGGTTCTCACACTCCTTACCACCTTGAGATCAAGAGTTGCATGCTCTACCAATTGAGTCAGCCAGGTGCCCCAATATTTTTTATAATTAATGTGGCTCTGCTTCAGCCAACCCTTTCCCTGGCTAAGGCAGTCATGGTTAACTCTGGGTTGTGATACAAATGAACTGGTGGACAATTAGAGTTGGTCCTTGAACAACACAGGCTTGAACTATTTGGTCCATTTATACATGAATTTTTTTACAGAGGGTCCTATAAATGTATTTTCCTTATGATGTTCTTAGTAACATTTTCTTTCTAGCTTAATATTTTAAGAATACAGTATAGAATGCATAATACGAAACGTTTTAATCGACTGTTTAAATTACTGTGAAGTTTTCAGTCAAGAGTAGGCTAATTATGGTTTCATTTTAGGGGCACTTGGGTAGCCCACCCAGGTAGTTGATCGTTGGACTCTTGATTTCGGCTCAGGTGGTGTTCTCAGGGTCATGAGATGGAGTCCCACTTGGACTCCAGGCTCAGCACAGACTCTGCTCAAGATTCTTTCTGTCCCTTCCCCCCTCAGGCATGCACACTCTCTCTCAAATAATAAATAAAATCTTTAATTACATTTCGGGGGAATAAAAAGTTATACCCTGATCTTTTAACTGTTCAAGGGATCAGAATCCTTATATGCTTGCTCATCCCCCACCATCCCCCCTGCCATTGTTCAGGAGTAGACCGTGTTTGCATTCTGGAGACCTGCACATCTCCTTGGAAACTTGTTCGGTACCTTGCTTCAATTTGCCTCACTTTTACCTGGATTGTCAAGCTTCAGTAGGGTTTGCCTTTAACTAAAAACTTAGCAATACAATATTGTAAAGATGGGTTTTACCACACACTCTCCCCCTTTTTTTTTTCTGTAGATATGACTTCACCTGTTATATCTATAAAAAATGCCTCTACTGAGTACTCTGGGACATACAGTTGTACAGTCACAAACCGAGTAGGCTCTGATCAGTGCCAGCTACGCCTGAATGTTGTTCCACGTAAGTACCATCTTTCTGTCTATTGTGACAAAGTTTGTTTCTTTTGTCTTTATGCAGCTTCCTTTGGTTCAGTCAGCAAGTGTGTTTTTAGAGGGCAAGGGGATGCTAACTTTGAGCAAAGCAGTCTGTGGCTTGGTTATTAGCTATTCTAAGTCATGGAAAGGGGAAAAAAACACTATATTCATAAAGCCTCCATTATGTAATGACATTACGAAGGTAAGAGTTGTCAAATTGACTCCTGTATCATATTTAGCCATTATAAGTATGAGCTATTTAGAACATTCTTATATGCCAGGATGCCTGGGTGGCTCAGTGGTTGAGCATCTGCCTTTAGCTCAGGGCATGATCCTGGAGTCCTGCAATCGAGTTCCATATCAGGTTCCCAGCAGGAAGTCCGTTCCAGCTCCCTCTGCCTCTCTCTCTCTGTATCTCTCATGAATAAATAAATCTTAAAAAAGAAAAAAAGAACATTCTTACATGCCAACCAAGATAGCTGTGAATATTAAAATCTTTTAGTCTGGTTGCATGATTTTTATGCTTGAAATAGATTATATACACAGTTCAGAAGAAAATTCTTTCAGTGAATTTTCCCACTGGTCCAAAAACTCATTAATTTGTCTCTTAAAGTTAATATATGCAATGAAATCAGTTCATCAGTGTGTATCCTTACCTTCAATATGACTAGATACAGAATTTTTTTTTTATTCTTAATTATTTTCTTGTTAACATCTTATTCTAGCTTCAAATAGAGCTGGAACAATTGCAGGAGCTGTTGTAGGAATTTTGCTTGCTCTAGTGCTCATTGGGCTTATCGTCTTTTGCTGTCGTAAAAAGCGCAGAGAAGAAAAATATGAAAAGGAAGTTCATCATGATATCAGGTAATAAAGTGACACAAGAGTTGGCTGCTATAAACCAAATTTTATTATATCTCTAGAGCATTAGTTCTCTTAACCATCTGAAGCATTTACCCCATAAGAACTGGATAAAAGCTGTAGTAGTTCTTCCCTTCAATACATTTGAAAGCTTTTACTTGCAATTTCAAGTGTGCAGAATCAACCTCCATTGTGCCCTCCCTCCCGCCCTAATTTTAAATCCTATTTTAAGAGCCACTGCAAAATGCTTATCTCAAGACTGTCTTCCCAATAAAGTGCGCAGGCATGAAGTTTTCAAAAAAGGAGCAGGTGTTGGGGTTTAAAAAGAAAGACCTGATAGTATCAATTGATGTAGGTAGTTTATAGAACTGTTGGTAATGTGATTTTATTTTTTAATATCCTGAACCAGTAAATCTTAACTAGAAGTGTGCATTGCATTATAGAACTTTAAAAAAATAATAACAGTGCTTGCTTCGGCAGCACATATACTAAAAAAAAAAAAAAAATAATAACATATGACTTAAATAACATCCAGGAAATAAATTGACATTTGGTAGGTCTAGCTTGGGATCTGGGCACTTGTCTTTCTAAACTGCACCAGAGGGAACCCAGATATCTATTTTTTGTCAGTGCTTGGTTTAAAAATTCTTAGGCCTAAATTCTTAGCTTTTGCAAATTTCAGTCTGCTAAGTTTTCAGCTAAGGTCTTAGAGAAGTAATTTTCATAACAAAGGTTTTCTTTTTTTTTTTGTGGAAATATTACTCTAAGTGTTAGTGCCTTATCAATTATGTGTTGCTTGATTACAATTACATTATCTTGATCAGTGATAGTAGAGTATGAAGAGAATTGAAGTTTGTTTCTTATAATGTCTTGACAACATTATAGAATCATACATTTTTATAAAAATTGTATCTTACTATGCTCTGTAAATGATAGATTTGAGACAACAAATACCCAGTCTGTGATATTGTACCTCATTGTGATTGCTTTTTGTGTGTCACGCACACTTTTATATACTTGGAGGATCCTTCCTCACCCATATCCATTTTTCGTAGCTTTCATAATTTTAGGTTCTTAGAAACTTGTTTTTTGAACTTGTATGGGATCATTGCTTTCTAGGGAAGATGTGCCTCCTCCTAAGAGCCGTACATCCACTGCTAGAAGCTACATCGGCAGCAATCATTCATCCCTGGGATCCATGTCTCCTTCCAACATGGAAGGATATTCCAAGACTCAGTATAACCAAGTACCAAGTGAAGACTTTGAACGTACTCCTCAGAGTCCGACTCTCCCACCGGCTAAGGTAGCTGCCCCTAATCTAAGTAGGATGGGAGCGGTGCCTGTGATGATTCCAGCACAGAGCAAGGACGGGTCTATAGTATAGAGCCTCCATCCTTTCATCTGTGCTTTTTCCATGTTTCTTTTCTCCTCTTCAAATAGGAAGACCATTCCGTTTTAAATTCTGCTACCAGCCTCAAAATGTATCAAGAAGCTATCCAGAAACTGAAAATTATATTTTAAAAAGTTTTGTTTGGTTGTTGAAATAGTAAAGGCATTGAAGTTACAAAAGACAGGTTCACCATTTTAAAAAAGATTTCCTTTAAGATATTGATTTGACAGATTTCTAAGTATCAGTACTGAAGATAGAGCACTTTGAATGTGAAATCATAGGTGAAGAAATCGGTGAACTTACATGCACTCATAAGTTGATACTTGAATCGTGTGAAAGTGGTACTCACTATTTTCTACCATTGTTTTTAAGTTGCCTTTCTCAGTTTATGACCTGGTGTCCTTTCCAAACTGATAAAGAAGCATTCATGGAAGAAATACTTATGACACATTTATGTTTGTTGCTCTTTTTTATAGCTTCTTTGAAAGATCATTTAAATATGAGTTTGAAATATCTTTAGTAACCTAGAAAACACTATGGCGAACTAGAAGTTACTGGTTTTACTTCTGAATCATTCATAAACCTTGTCTATGAAATGATTTCTAACTATTTAATTGACAGACTGCTATAGGAAACAGGGACGTAGTAAACTCTTTTATATGCAAAAATAAAGGAGCATTTCTCTGATTCACTTAGAAAATTTGCTGTAAGCTACATACAGCAATGACACTAGTTAGTGGTGCAATAGTGAGTATGGGTTTGGTTGATGAGTAATCTGATGCCTTGAAGTTTTATGGCAGTTTTCAGAACAATGACCAGTCAGAACAAGGATAGAATACTTTGCAGCTCTTAACTAAATACTAGCCTTTGAGGTGATATTTTAAAACATTTTTTTCCTGATTGGTTCAGTGTTTTGAGGAGGGGTGGGGGTTGTGTTGGTATTATATGTTCTAGAAACACGTAATCCTGAATTTACCCACTTGAATGCAGTTCTAGAGGATAGTTTCTTCATAGACTCAGAATGATGAAATCATTTGAAGCTGGTGGGTGTTCTCCATCAGTTCTGCATTTCAGACTTGGGAGGATGTACAGCTGCTATTCTGTGGCCAACATGTCTTTGTATAGTTGCAGAAAATCAAGATGAACTTTGAGAAGAGCAAATCTTTGTTTTGTGAAAGTGATTTATTCTAAAAAAAAAAAAAAAAAAAAAAAGGAAAGGAAAGGAGTAAAAAGTATACTCCTAACTGCCAAATGTGTTAAATACTGTTGTAGTAGAAGAAAGTGAGTTTATTGTATTTCCCTTAAGATTGTGAGGGAGTGTGGATATAGTAAAATGAGCCAACAGCTTCTTTATAGTAAATACAGTTTGCAATAAATTATTTCACTAGCTCTAAAACCTTTTCCCTAGATTTTGGTAGGGAGTTGGTTTCTTTCAATCTCTTTGGGTGCTGTGGTGGTAAATGCTACATTATAAATCAATGTTGATCTGAATTTGAGATTAGGCAGAGGATTGTGTATGCTTTTTCATGCTGAACTTAAGCTGAATATCTGTGTAATGGATTAGTGTATAGTTTTATATATTTGGAAGCATTTTTTAGTAGGTTTTTAACCTTACGTAATATTGCTTTTATACTTGTGTTAACATTTTCATCTGTGCCTTTGGGTAATTTAATTTTTATTATGAATTTCTGGTGCCTATGAGCTAGCTATCACCTGAAAGGTGCTTAGAGGTGAAGGTACTGTTCCTAAAAACACATCACTGTGACACCTTTCTCTTTCCATACTTTGAATCTTGCCTCCTGTTCCCTGTTCTTTTTGGATGCAACTTAACTGATGGTATTATTCATAAAGATTTTAAAATTTCAACATCCCCAGCACTCTTTGATTGTGTTTATGATTTTATAACAGTAGCTATTTTTGAATGCCAGATGTTTGGCCTGTTTTATACGATAAAATTTATAAGATAGTATAAGAATAAATAACAGATCACCAAGTTGAATAATAAAAACATTTGGTCATTCCTGTCCCCAGTTTTTGTGAAGATTATGCTGTCACTTTAAGTAGGAACTACTATAAAAGGTGGACACATAAGGCTCTTGTGAAGGATTTGGCTACAAGTAATCAGACTCTCCGAGAAGCACTTTCAGGTCCATACTGTTTACAACCTGAGAACAGAGCTCGTAAAACATCAGTTGAGTGACCTGAGAAGACCTGCTGGGTGAGATTAAGTTCTGAGGACAGAATTCAGTTTTAGATTTAACCTCTCCAACAGTTCTCATTGTAAATTTCAGTTGGTCCAAAAGTCAGATTAGTCAGGTACTGATAATTTCCCAAATAATTCTCCGTGATAATTCAGTTGAACTAGAAATATTTGTCCTAGAATAACTGTTAGTAATCATCAAGCGATTCAACCCAAACTGGTTATTTAAGCATTACCATTAGAAAGCCAAACCCTGTCGTTCCAGAATGGCACTGCATCTTTGAAGAGAATCAGTGTGATTCTACTTGACACTATCTTTTTGAGGTACACAGGATCATCTGAAAAGAAAAATGATACTGTAGAGTATGAGTCCTCTGCTTGAAATATGTAGTCTACTGGTGTTCTTTTTCTTATTGGCATTCTTACCAATAATTCCCTCTTTGAGAACCCCCAAAATTTCTTATCTGTTCAGGCATATAACTTTCTTTGAATTTGGGCTATCTGCTGTGGAGTTAACAGTGGAAACACAGCCTGAGTGTGTCTTGGGAGGAGTTAATTGAAGAAATGTAATTAGATTATGGATATAAAAAAATATCTGATTTTGTTAAAATGGTAATTTTTAAGATTGAGTTCTGGAAATTTGGAGCAAATGAAGGGGCAAGTAAACATATTGATTAAATATAGAAAGAACTCATTGCATGAAGTTGGATATCAAATTCTGTAATGTACGGCTTCTTAAAATAACTATTCTGTCTTTTTGTGTGCGTGCGGCATGTAAATTTGAAGTTATATGAATGTTTAAGGTTTTTTCCCTACTGTCTTCATCTCCACAGTGTTTAGGGCTGTCAGATGCCTTATTCCAGTGTGAACAGAAAAAACAAACCTATTTTATGTGGTTAATGCTTTGATGTGTCACATAAGTAGTTTATAGAAAATGTTGGCACAATTTTAACTTTTTAGTGGCTTGTGACATATATGTACATATATCTTTATAATAATATTCTTGTGTTTGGTAGTATAAATGTTCTGGGCAAGTTTTAATATTTCAAATGCCTTTAGATAGTCTTGCAATAGAGGCAACACATTCTGCAGTTGGAGTTTTTACTTGTTTGCCTATTTTGACACTAAAAAAAGGTCCATAATTGAGCATAAATTCTACAGTGTAACAGAAGCAGGGAAAAATAATAAACTTTTGAATTGTGGTTCTGTTTATCCTCTAGATGGTAACACCAGCAAATAATTTCTTCAGTCTCTTACTGTTATTTAAAATCAAGTTTTAAAAATACCCTATTTTGTAATTTTAAAAGTGTGGTGAATATCAGTTGGATTTGGCTTTGGTTGTGAACACTGAAAGCTCTAATTAAGGAAGAACTCTGTGTTTTTTGCTAATTAATGACACGAGAGTTAAGAGAACCACAATTTATTCACTATTCTCATTCCTAACTGTGAACTTTTATGATAAAAACACTTGTACTACTGAGAAAAAAATATTTTGACACTTCCCATATGCAAGTAGAGAAGTGACAAGTGTCAGTTTAAAAAATGATTTTGTATTTAAAGTTTCTGGCTTACATATCCAATGGTGCAGATTTTGAAATTTGTAAGAACAGAATTTGTTTAAAAAAAACAAAAAACTTGCTCTAGTTTTGTGACCTTGTGTACTTTTGAAATAAAATTGAGAAAGCAGTTTCCTGCCTCATTGTGTGGCTTCATTGTGCCTTTTGAAAAATGTCTACACTTTATAAAACTTCAATATGCTATTCTTCAGGGTTTCCTTTTTTTCCTCCCCTCCTTGCATCCTTTGTTAAACAGAAGATGAAACTGTCACACATCAGTGAAAACATGTCAGACATACTTCTCTTTCCTCACTCCTTTGCATTTATATGACACCAGATAACATACTATAATATTTGGGATCGAAGCCTCCACAGAGTTTCTGTGATCCTTTCTCAATTCATAGCATAAACTCAAATGTGAGTACTCAGAGTAGCATGAAATACATAAACATCTAGTTATGGTTTGAAGCTGTTTTGAGCAATGATTTTAGAAAAGAAAACAATGAGGTAGCAATACTTTTGTAAGAAGACATTTTAAGGAGTATTTTGTTACAATAGGGTTTTTTAGTCTTAGCACTTTTAGCATCTGGGCTGGATAATCCTTTGTTGTAAGGGACTGTCCTTGTGCATTGTAGCATGTTGAGCAGCATCCCTGACCCACCCTCCACCCACTAGATGCCAGTAGCATTCTTTCTGCCTCCCCAAGATGCCACAATCAAAAAATGTCTGCACGTACTGCCAAAGTCCATAGGGGTGGAGGGTAAAATTGCTCCAGTTGAGAACCACTGGTTTATACTAATGTGAAATTTTCTACTCTCAGATTAAAAGAAGAGAAGAATAGGCCCTGTAGTCAGACGTGTCTAAATGTCTGCTTTACTTAGCTTCAGTGTCCTGGTGTTTAAAATGTGGTTTAAAAATACGTAAATCATGGAGGTTGGATGGTCTAAAGAGAGAATTAATATCATAATGAAAATTCTGTGCATTTGCCCTGGGATGCTGATAGTGATACACAGATTTACAAAGAATCAAGATTACAATAAAGATGCTGAGTGAAATTATTGAGCATAATTTAATGCCTTTAATTTAGACCATATTTTAATCTTGTAGCTCTAAAGGCCAGACCATATTTCTGGTTATTTAAGTACCAGATGTCAAAACTGATGAAATTGAGATAAAACTGAATATGAAGTAATTTGTTTTTAAAGTGGTCTAGTTTTAAGCCTAAGGCATAATCAAATGTAATTTCTAAATGTAATAAAGGCAGCAGTGAAAATATCATAAAACCAGTCCTAGGAACTCAGCTCTGTTTTTCTTGCTGGTAATTTTGAAATTTAAATCAAATGTGATGTTACTTAAATGATTTTCCTAAGTTTGATAACTATTTATAGAAAAAAAAAGCTATTGCCCTGAGGTAGAACTGCAGGGAAAAAAAATTCTAGAGTTAATGAAGAACCAAGAAGTAAATTTCAGAATAAAGTCCTTGATCAGTTTGCTTCTTTTTTCATTACTGAGCTGTGAAAAAAATTTTAAGATTTTATTTATTCATTCATGAGAAATGGGGGGTGGGCAGAGACATAGGCAGAAGGAGAAGCAGGCTCCCCCCGCAAGGAGCCTGATGTGAAACTCAAACCTAGACCCGGATCACGCCCTGAGCCAAAGGCAGGTGCTCAACTGCTGAGCCACCCAGGCATCCCTGAAGATTCTAACTCTAATGGAGCATGAGAAAGGTGGGAGAAGATGCAGGAAATGAGAGGTAAAAACCAATGCCAGACCCCACCAAAGTACTAGAAAGCCTCGTGATCTTGACTGTCTTTGCTGAGTGCTTGTTGCCTCATCCATCCACTAAGTCATGGTGGATTGATTATCTTCACATGTAAATCTGATCATATTAAAAATGAGAACATCTTAACCGGGGGATCCCTGGGTGGCGCAGCGGTTTGGCCCCTGCCTTTGGCCCAGGGCGCGATCCTGGAGACCCAGGATCGAATCCCACATCGGGCTCCCGGTGCGTGGAGCCTGCTTCTCCCTCTGCCTGTGTCTCTGCCTCTCTCTCTCTCTCTCTGTGACTATCATAAAGAAATAAAAGTTAAAAAAAAAAAACAACATCTTAACCGGATATAAAAAGATCTTTCAAGATCCAGTCCATGTCTCTGTGCTTGGTTTCTGCGTCTCCAGGTGCACCTTTGTGCACTAACCATGCTCAGTAGCAAAGGGGCCCTGGTTTCATACCTTTGTGAATATGCAGGGTCTTCAGCCAGAGAACAGCCCCGCCTTGCTTACCTGCCCTGCAGGTGTTAGTTGAGTCATTTTTCCTGATTTGCATCCCTGCCCCTCACAAATCAGCGGTGCATCTGGGCCCTCAACGTTGCTGGTAGAGGTTTTTTAGGGCACAAAATCCTTGGCATCCCAATTGTTTAACTTGCTTAATATGCCCTTTTGCAAGGGAGTGGATTTGAAGTGGATTTACTCCCTTATCCTCAGTGCCAAACTCTGACTTGCATGTTGCTCTGTAAATGCTGAGTGAATTTTTAGACAGGAAACTGGGCACTTGAGGCAAGTGTGTCATATGTTCTCCAAGACAGCTGCCCTGGTCTCTTCCAATAAGACAGTGTCCGAAGAAGAGTGAATGAGTATGTGTGGAGAGAGGAAAGTGCACGTGGCTTAAAAAGTTAACTTGCACAGGGGCTCCTGGGCGGCTCATTCGTTTAAGGCTCTGATGCTTGGTTTTGTTGGGCTCCGGTCACCATCCCAGAGCTGTGGGATTGAGCCCCACGGCAGGCTCTGCTCAGGGCAGCCGTCTGCTGCAGGGTCTTCATCGCTCTGCCCTTCCCACTCGCTCTCACTCTAAGAAATCTTTTTTTTAAGTTAACTTGCACCAACACAGAATGGAGTGACTTGATTTAATAGGAGCAAACACAAGAACAAAACTAATTACTTTAAAAACCTACAGAAGCATTTTAGACGTAAGTTTGTAACCCCATCCTGAGAGATTCAGAGTAGTCTGGAGTGAAGTTAATGACCATTTTCTCTCCTGGGTTGTTTTCATAATTACCTACGGGAACTTCGGAATTGCTCAGGAATCCCTTTGCAGGTGACTGGTTTCCATGCTAAGTCATTAACGGTGGTATATTTTTTTCTCAGGCTTCACAAACTTCTAGAAGTGTTTGAATACTCCTTTAGCGAGGCCAAAAAACTTTGATGCTTAAGTATCATTGCCTACTTGTGGTATGCTAATATTTCTTGGTATCAGGATTTATGGAGATATACATAGATAACTAAAATACCATTTTTAGAAGATTTTAATTTCCAAAAAACCAGTTGTTTTCAAGATTCTTAAAATAGTTTTCTGAAATGTCTAGTCATAATTAATTTCTATGTATAACTGGATTAGTGTGCTAGGGCTGCCATAACAAGTGCCACAAACTGAATGGCTTACATTTATTGTCTTATGTCCTGGAGGTTAGATATCTGAGATCTAAGTGTTGGCGACATTGGCCGCTTCACGTTGCTGTCAGGGGAGGATCTGCCCTGGCCTTTCTCGTTGGTTTGTAGATGCTGTCTTCTCTGTGTCTCTTAAATCCCCTTTCCTCCATGGGTGTTTGTGTCCTAACTTTGCTTTTTTATAAGGACACTGGTTATACTGGATTAGGGCCCACCCTGATGACCTGATTTAAAACAATTGTAACTACAAAGATCTATTTCCAAATTCATTCTGAGGTAGTGGGGATTAGGACTGCAACCTAGTTTTGGGGGCACACAGTTCAAACCACATCAGCACTGATGATTGGACCAATTGTCAAAGTTGACGTGGAACACATGCTCAGTTTCTTTGCTTAATTTTTAGTGGTATAATAAAAATAGCAGCACTGAGGGGCACCTGGGTGACTCAGTGGTTGAGCATCTCCTTTTGGCTCAGGTCATGATCCTGGGGTCCTGGGATTGAGTCCTGCATCAGGCTCCCCACAGGGAACCTACTTCTCCCTCTGCCTATATCTCTGCCTCTCTCTGTGTGTCTCATGAATAAATAAATAAAATCTTTTAAAAAACAGCACCTAAATAATGCCAACAGTTACTTAATGGTTGTCCATCTCCCTCATCACCTCCCCCAGAAGTGTACTTATCTTTATTTCAAGTGTGGAGTTAACCATATATCTGTCAAGTGAAAAAGTAGTTGGTGACATGGTTATGGATTTGTCTTTTCTTATGAATCTTCCTGACAGGATGAAACCATTTTTCTGGGAAAATGGTTTTTAACTTCAGGAAGACATGAAGAGTTTACATGACTCTAAAAAAAAAAAAAAAAAAAAAATCCCTCTGGTTGTGGAAGCAAATAGATGCCTGTTGCTCTACAATCCCCAATGATCTAGACAAGAGTTGATTAAAACTCTTCACTTCTAGGTTAATTTTCTTAAAGCACTTAGGCTCACTCTCTTGCTTAAAAGCTTTCCTGGACAACCTCTAACTTAAAAGTTCAAAGTCTAGCCTGATGTTAGACTTTCACAACTGGTCTTCCACTATGACATTCTTCTATGCTTACACTTGCATATACCTGTTTTGTTTTTTAAATAAAGTCTTATACAAAAATTTTAATTTAACAAATCCTCTCAGATTATTCTGTGTATCTCACCTTTTATGTATCTACCTACCTAAAACCTTGGTCTTCAAAACTATGTGTTGCATCATTGTGATACACTGTAACTTAACCAGTCTCCAATTGAGGACCATTTAAATTGGTACCATCCTTTAGATATAATGAGTAAAATTACAAGCAGTATATGTGTATCTACATGATTTTGCATATATATGACTATATCTTTAAGGTAAATGTCTAAAAGAGGGGGTGCTGAGTAAAGAATATTCTGAGATTTAAAAAAAAAAGAATGTTCTGAGAGCTATTATTAAAATACCTTTTTGTTACAGCAGCTTATGCTTGCAATGGATGAGGTTGTTTATCTTCCCCCAAATCCTCACTTATATTCTTTTTTTTTTTTTAATCTATTTATTCATAGAGACACAGAGAGAGGCAGAGACACAGGCAGAGGGAGAAACAGGCTCCATGCAGGGAGCCTGACGTGGGACTCGATCCTGGGTCTCCAGGATCACGGTCTGGGCCAAAGGTGGCACTAAACCGCTGAGCCACCCAGGCTGCCCCTCCCCCCCCATATTCTTTCCAACTTTTTGATCTTTCCTGATTTCTGAGAAGAAAATTATCTCATGGTTTAAAATTCTATTTCTATTTACTTGATTATCTTTTCCTGTGTTTAAAAGCCCTTTGGACTTTTGAGAACTGTGTTCATATGCTTTACTCATTTTTCTTTGTATTACCATTTTGCTAATTTGGAGGAGCTTTTAAATATTAATTAGCCCTTTGTGACATGAAATGAACTTTCAAATTTTTTTATAGTGCTATGAAATGAACTTTTAAATTTTTTTTTATATTTTGGCCAGGTTACTTTTTTTTTTTTTTTATTCATGACAGGCACACACACAGAGAGAGAGGCAGAGACACCGACAGAGGGACAAGGAGGCTCCATGCAGGGAGCCCGATGTGAGACTCGATCCCAGGTCTCCAGGATCAGGCCCCAGGCTGAAGGCAGCGCTAAACCGCCGAGCCACCGGGGCTGCCCTGGGTTACTCTTTCAATGTTTATGGTCTTACCTTTTCTGATCATGGAATCCTAACCCTTCCTAAACCATCTTCCTGGTTCTTCTTCTTCTTTTTTTTTTTTTTTAAAAGATTTATTTATTTACTCAGAGAGAGAGAAAGGCAGAGACACAGGCAGAGGGAGAAGCAGGCTCCATGCAGGAAGCCCGATGTGGGACTTGATCCCGGGGTCTCCAGGATCACACCCCAGGCTGCAGGAGGCGCCAAACCGCTGCGCCACCGGGGCTGCCCCCATCTTCCTGGTTCAACCCGACTTCTCCGTTCTTGAGATTGTACCCTCAGGGGAAGCTGAGGGTCACCTGTCTTTCAACACTTGCCTCCTTTCCTTAAGCAGATGTGACACCTTTCAAAGGTGGACCGTCTTCATATCCTAATGATCAAACATATTCACATCCAAATGATCAATGCAGTAATCTCTATTGATGATGGTAATTGCAGCAGCTCTAGCTGGGTTCACATCAAGTCATTGCCAGACACACCCCATCACAGTGTTTTTTTCCTCAATTTATGTGTGGTTTCTTCAAGTTACTGGTGTTTTGGCTCAGCAGTTTCACGGAATCAGCACAAAGTACACTAATGAAAAAAGAAAGAGTTATCTTCCACTTGGAAGGAAGAGTTGTCTAGGCCATGTATTAGGTCAGCTGTCACACAGTGTTCCAAGTTGAATGTTGGCTACTGGCGCTGTGGTCTTTTAATGTTGTTAAGTAGGGCAGTTCCCCTCTCACGTAGTCCCAAAACTGTCAACAGTGAGAACATTTCTAGGGAACAGTAGAATGAATGACCTTGCAATTTTTTTAAGACATTTATTCATTTTAGAGAGAGCAGGCATGAGGGGGGTAGAGGGGAGCGGGAAGCCAGATGCGGGGCTCAGTCTCACAACCCTGAGATCATGACCTGAGCTGAAGTCAAGAGTGGGTCCCTTAACTGACTGGGCCACTCAGGTGTCCCCAACCTTGCAATTCAGAGTGTGATATAGAAGAAATCAGTGACTGACTAATTTGCAACCTGCTGGCGAATCACAGTCCTCTGACATTCAGCCTCCCCTAGTCTTTTGATCTGCTAACAAGGAGGGGGTCTCTAATGTGTTCAGACACAACAGAGCACAAAATAAAATTAAATAATCACATGGAATATAATCTGCTCTGCCCGCTTAACGATTGTGTGCTAGGCCCAGGGCAGGGTAAAGGTTACACAGTACGGTAGCCAACCGGGCTATTATGCCATGTTTATGTAGGTTTGATTGGAACTTTCTGCAATATGGGCAAAGATTTGTGATTTAGTTAAGGAAATTGACATGGCAGTTTAAGTTTTGTTAAAAACCACCAAGATATCCATAGGCTACAGTATCTAGTTCAGTATCATTTTATGAAAAAATTCAAGATTCAGAAAGTTTCAATCCCCCAGGCCATATTGTTAGGAACAAAATCCAGGTCTCCTCTAACTCCTGGTCTAGTGTTTTTCTAAGAACCTCCAGTTCTTGGCAGTCTGGGCCCCCTGAGAGCCGCAAAAAGGGAAGTTAGAGTGTGTGGCTCTCTCATCTCTCACTGCTCCCAGCAACACCAACCAGGCCGAAGGCCAGTGGGAAAGAGCAGACTCGACCGTGGCCTAACCACGGCTTCCTGTCCCTTCCTAAGCAGTCACCGGTCCCAGGGCACATTGAGCATTGACAGCTGCACTCTTCTCCCAGATGGAATGATGCTCCCGCCCGGGGTTATGACTAGAGTCCTCCTTGTTTGGTACCAAGCCCATTTATGCTTGTTACATGCTGATTACATAATTTAAGTAAATTCTATGTATCAGCTGTACTAGATGTGGTGACAACAATGTATCCAAGGAAATGATTCTGCTGGCACATAGCTTCAAAATAGTATGTTGTTCATTTCATTTGGCTGCAAAGAAACTAGACTTTAAATTAGGGTTGGTATATTATGTATGTAGGTTATGGGAAAAAGAAAAAACTAGCAATAGACCCATTTTTTTTTCTAAAGATAGTATTTATTTGAGCTTACAGCCTGAGCAGGGGTCCAGGGAGGGAGCAGAGGGAGAGGGAGAAGCAGGCTCCCTGCAGGGCAGAGTGCCCTGCTGATCCCAGGGCTCCAGGATCATGGCTGAACTGAAGGCAGACTCTTAAGCGACTGAGCTACCCAGGCACTCTGCAACAGGGTGCAATATTCTATAAAAAATAACTACATTAAATTTAGTGACTGAAAGTGTATTTTAAAATATATAAGGGATACATTTTTAATGGTTTTCCACTTAAAACTTTTGATTGGCCCTCCTAGTTGTGTCAGGGAAGAGGGATTTTGCTGTAAACCCGCATGCCAAATCCCTGTCAGATCCTGTATTTTCTTGTGTATTCTCTCCCAGATTTCATAGTATCAAGCATCACATGGTAGCTTCAAAATTATTTACCAAAGGATCTTACTAGCTAACAATATCAGATTTTAAATATAGTCTGTGTTGTCTTTTCACTGGAAAACATGAAATAGATTTCACTTAGATGACAAAATGGAATTTTACATTTTTTTTTAAATTTATTTATGATAGTCACAGAGAGAGAGAGAGAGGCAGAGACACAGGCAGAGGGAGAAGCAGGCTCCATGCACCGGGAGCCCGATGTGGGAATCGATCCCAGGTCTCCAGGATCGCGCCCTGGGCCAAAGGCAGGCGCCAAACCGCTGCGCCACCCAGGGATCCCTGGAATTTTACATTTTTGATGTTCTAGTCATTTTAGACAAATTTCAAAAAATTTAAATACTTTCACTTTTATTCAGTGAATTTTACTTCACTTTAAGATTTTATGTATTTGAGAGAGAGCACAACTGGGGGCAGGGGCAGAGGCAAAGGGAGAAGCAGGCTTCCTGCTTAGCAGGGCTCTATCCCAGGACCCCGAGATCATGACCCAAGCCGAAGGCAGACGCTTAACTGACTCAGCTACCCAGGTGCCCCTATTTCACTTCTTTAGAGGAAGTGTTTGATGGATGATTTATAAGGTGCAAAGACTTTTTTTTTTCTATTGAATTTAGTGAAACTGTCAATCACCGTGGGTTATTATTAACTCAAAAAATTACCGTCTATACATTTCCTATATGAATTCAAAAAGTTGGCAGTTCTGGTACATGAACAACTTGTCCTTTTTTTCCCCTCGTAAATTAAGCTCTAGGCCCAAGGTGGAGCTTGAACTCACCACCCTGAAGATCAAGAGTCACATGATCCACTGACTGAGCCAGCGAGACACCCTTCCACTTGTCCATTTGTTTCTAAACTTGAAAGGAGTACTCCCCTACACCTAACTCCACTCCAACAAAGGTGGTATATATTTAGATATATGACTGAAGACAATTCCAAAAGAGATCCATAGTTTAATATCTTCTTTTTTTTTTTTTAGATTTTATTTATTCATGAGAGACACACAGAGAGAGAAGTGGGAGAAGCAGGCTCCATGCAGGGAGCCCGATGTGGGATTCGATCTTGGATCTCCAAGATCATGCCCTGGACTGAAGGTGGTGCTAAACCACTGAGGTACCTGGGCTGCCCAGTAGCTTAATATCTAATGATAAAGATTGGTTAAGTCACATACATATGAATAGAGGAAACTACTAAAAATCATGTTTTAGAAAAAAAAGTCAATGACATAAGAAAATGTTAAACATTTTCAAGTTGTGACCATAAAATGAATATATTTCATAATACAACAGGATAGGCATATATAAAGTAAAAGCTCTTTTAAACACCCCCATCTACTAAAATAACAGTGGTTATATCTGCTGGAGTGATTATCTGAGTGATTAATGATCTTTCTCTGTGCTTCTAGGTTTTTTTTTTTCCCTGAAGGAGTATTACTTGTTAACTGAAAAATAATTCTAATAAAGAAATGTGTAAATGAGTATGGCATAGTTAGAATTCCCCATTACCAATGACAGTTCTACATGTAGATTGTGGTTTATTTGCTTAAAAAAGCTAAAAAACAAAACTGTAGCCAGTAATGCTTTTCATGGATTAACTACGAATAACAGCCTTCCACTTCTAAGTGGGGAAAAAGAATATCTGATGCCCCCTTGTGGCCAATAATTTTAATAAAGTAGTTGATTCCTTTTCATTAAAATCAGTCTACACCAAGAAAATTAAAAATTATTTATTCTATTGCTTTCTAAATGATAAAATGCTCACATAATACTCTTTACAGTTTAGTCTATGTATCATCATGTTTCCCGGAGCTATACTTCCAGGGTTTGAAGCCCTGATAATTTAGGTCACCTGGGGCAACCTACTTGCATATGTACTTGTGTAAGATGAGAATAGTAAAATATACACGGGTTTTTTTTATTTTGTTTTGTTTTTTAATATACACGGGTTTATCTGAGAATGGAAGGGACTTACTGGTAGTACCTGTCACACAATATGGTGAACATCTTCCCACATGAGTAGATACAAATTCTCATGCTTTTACAAAATTTGAATTAATTTATAATCTTTTATTTATGGCAAATGATGCTGCATCAATTTTACATTTTTATATATTTGCAAAAGTATTTCCATAGGTTATCTTCTAGGTGTATAGAATTTGAATTACCAGGTAAGAGAATTATGTGGTAAAAAACATTGACGGTATCAAATTCTCTTCCACAAAGAATGCAAACCACAATCTTTCCCATGTTGGTCAATTTGTGAGGTGAAAAATGGTATTTCATGGCTTCAACTTATATTTCCCTGGTCATTAGTGCGCCATTAGCACATCCTCTGTTTTTAGCCATTTGCATCTCTTTATATTTTATATTTATTTAGTTCTGCTAAATAATTATTCGTAGAACCTTTTCATATTCTCAGAATAGTAATTCCTTTTCTTTTAAACATGGTGTGGAAATTTTCTTTGGAGTTTCTTTTAACTTTATGATGTCTTTTAATAGGCAGTTTACTTTTAATTCCAAACCACCAACCTTCCTGTTAAAATTGGGAAGAGTTTCCTAAGCTAAAGTTACTAAATACCTCCCTTCATATTTTGTCAGAATTTTTAGTTTCATAATTAACATTTTATCTTTAATCTACCTGGGATGTATTTTTATACTGTAGGGTAGGAATTTAACTTTAAAAACAATGCATATAGGGGAGCCTCCCTGGCTTAGTCAGAGGAGCATGGGACTCTTGATCCTGGGTCATAAGTTCAAGCCTCATGATGAGTATAAAAATGCATAGCCAAACAGTTCACTATTAATTTTTATTAGTGAATTATTTTCAATTTGAAAAGTCACATTCACTCTACATTAAACTTTTGTTTCTGGTTGTGCACTTGTAATCCTGTTTCATTGTTCATTCCTATGTTATACTTTTGAGTATATACTGACAAATCATGTAAAGGGAAGAATACTCCCTGTCCGTTATTCTTTAAAAAAAAAAAAATTGCTGGTTACTTTTGAGAATTATTTTTCCATGTAAACTTAAAATCAGGGTTTCATGTTCCATTACAATTTTATCAGACTTTTAATTGTGACTTATATTGACTTTACATATTAACTTGAAAAGTGAGGTTTCCATAACGTTGAGTCAATTTAGAAATATAGCATATTCTTCTAGTCAGTTTTTTTGTAAATTTTTATAAATTTTTCTCCATTTGACTCACTCATTTCTGTTGTTACAGTTTATTTCCAGGTTTTTAGTACTCTTAATAATAGGGGTTCTCTCTTATAAAGCACTATTTTAAGTTTTTCTTATGAAATTAATATTATTTATGAATAACTGGGAACAGTGGAGGAAAAGCATATATTACCACTCTATTATTACAAGCATTATTTTGAAATTTTTCCCTGTAGATGTAGTTTGATCAAAAATTTTAACCACATTGCAATCCTTTAATTCAGAAATTTAACAGACTGCCCATGAAATATATATGCAATTTGGTTATTATAAAAAATGTCTTTCTGCATCTCTAGTTACAACGTAATAATGCTCAGTATAAAAATCTAGAGACTGAAATGTACAATCTAGAAAAATAAAGTTCTTTGTATCTGGCCCCTTCCCCTGCCTCTGAGAACACTAGCTACTGTTAATGTGGTATTTATTTTTCCAGACAGTTTTTGGCACCATCATAGAAATAATATTTTTCATCTCCCACTTGCAGTATTTCCCCAATTTGCAACATTTTATTCCGTGATCACAATTTTTTTTTTGTCACTACGTGGTATTTTCCACAGTATTTTCTTGAGTATATGTTCAGATTTTACTTAACTGTTTACTTGTTGGCTACTTAGATTTTTGTTGTTTTTGCCACTCACAATTCTGCAATAAACACTTGTATATATATAATGGTCCCTTTGAGTATTTTTGAACACAGATTCCTAGAAGTAGTTTCTTGGTCAAAAGACAGGCACATTTACATTTTTAACTGCCCTTCAAAAATGGTGGCGTTTTAAAGCCTCGTTATGATGTCTACATTATAATACTTGGTATTTTCAAGACTTAACGAAATTTGAGCAAGGCTCCCATTATGTAATTTATGGGAGTCATTTCTATAGCAAGTTACTCCTTTTTTGAGGATAAAGACAAAGTTTAGCACTTTTATTTGTGCTGATCATGTGCTTTAAGGAATAAACATCAAACCACTCTAATTGTAGTGGGGACTGCTACACGTACTAATAGTAAATTTGCTTCTGACAAGGATTAGGTGGGTTTCCATTTCTTTCCTTAGGTTATCCTTTAAATTACATGAAAGAGCCATGGAATATGGAAGGTGCTTCATGTTATAAATTGGGAGACAGGCCATATTTTCTGTGAATAGTGTATACATTTTAAACAGGAATTGCATGAGCCTTCTCTAGAACTAGTGTTTGCATGACAGCTTCCCATTATAAGCCAATGTTCCATCAGTAATGTAGGGATATGGTTGGGTTTCCCTTCAAACCTCATAGTATTACTGCCTCACAAGTGGAATACAAAACTCCAGAGAATATTATGAGAATACCGAATAGTAGGTTAAATTACCAAATATTTGGTAACTAAAAGAAGTTAAAGCCTATCATGAACTTGGGCCTTTATAATACCACTAATTCTCTGTGTGATCTTCCCCCTGGACCTATCATTGGTAGTTTGCTTTGTCACTTCAATCCTGTCAAGTGGGCTGTTATTTCCTATTGCAATTTGATTTATAGTTCAAGCAAATAAAATGTCTGTTATTAGTCCCTCTTCAGAAATATCTGAACACTTTGTAAAGAGGAACTTTGTCAAGGCTTTATTGTTTATCAACAGATATTTTAATGTCTTCTATCCTCACTTGCTTAATCTAACCTCTGCATCTTGTTACTTATTTTCAAATATTGGCTTGATATTAAACCTTCTCACAGTATTATTGTAAGTAATGAGCTGACCCAAGCAAGGTACCATCAACCATGGGCTTTACAAAACAGGGTTGGTTTAAGTCAGGGCTTCATTTCTTAGGTTTTTCTTATCTTGGGCACTTTTAACTTCTCGGAGAGTCCTTTTCTAAATTGGGATAATAATGGTACCTGCCTTATGGGGTGATTATGAGGACTAAATAAGTTACAGGCACATAGATATGAAATTTTTAAAAACTTATGTTATCTTTGAAATGGAGAGAATGGCACTCTGGCAAGGTAAATGCATATCATAGCATTTAAGTTTTTCTTTCCTGGGATCCCTGGGTGGCGCAGCGGTTTGGCGCCTGCCTTTGGCCCAGGGCGCGATCCTGGAGACCCGGGATCAAGTCCCAAGGTCGGGCTCCCGGTGCATGGAGCCTGCTTCTCCCTCTGCCTGTGTCTCTGCCTCTCTCTCTCTCTCTCTGTGACTATCATAAATAAATAAAAAAAAATTAAAAAAAAAAGTTTTTCTTTCCAATCATCAAATAAGTCACTTTAAGAGTGATAGTTGAGAAGTCAACATAAATGTGTTATTAATCTTAAATTGAAATCATAAGTTTGCTTAAAAGTTAAATATTTTAAGATAAATATTACACTAAAAAAAAAACAGAAATAAGCACTTCACTACTAATAGAACTTAACAAAAGAATTCGTATTTTTTAACTTTAAAATTTCTCATGTGCAAGTTTAATCTCTGAATTTAGAGCTTTGTCATTATGCCTACAAATGTAAGATGGAGAATTAAAACAAATAATCATCATTCAGTCACAAGCCACTTCTGTTTGAAACAGCCTGAAAAGGCTTCAAGCTGAAATCATGCAAGTCTTCATTAGCAGCCCTAAATTGTATACGGGAGACAGACATAGAGATGTTACAATTCCTAGAGTCCTAAATATCATTAAAAGTTTGACAAACTTCTATCCCATGCTTACGAGACTGAATTTAAGACCCAACCAACTGCTGAAAGATGGCTTTTTCCATTAGGAATGGATTGGAAAAACTATTCTGAGTTTTCTTCTGCTTTAAATAACTTTCCTAACAAGCTGAGAGGCTGGATAGCCAATCGAAGGGCAAAATCTTCTAGAGGTAATAGGTCTAATACACAGTTCAAATGCCAAATTAGCGTTTTTCACAAGGCACTCAGCCATTTAGCTGTCAGCACTAATGAAGAGATTTAGGTTTTATAGTAATCTAATGTGGAAAGAAAAATCTAATTACTAGACGTGTGTTAAAAATAATTCCCTTCTTGACAGTATGACTATTATGCTTCTAATTTTCCCAATAAGCTTTTAACTACAAGCAAACAAAAAGAAAAGCTATCTGTTAACTCCTATGCTTCTAATTTTCCCAATAAGCTTATAACTACAAGCAAACTAAAAGAAAAGCTATCTGTTAACTCCATGATAAAAATACTTGAAACCTGCTACCTTTACAACTGCAATCTGCCATTATCACACAGAACTCTCTAGGATCCATAAGGGAAGCCTAACAGTTAAAAAAAATTTTCAAATTTAAATAAAGCTTATCATCCTGTGATGCTGGTTACCCTAAGAAAAATCTGCTCAAGTTTGAGTAGGTATTCATTATAGATTTAAGGGAAAAAAGATTATCATGGTTTAGAAATATATTAAAAGATGTATATAGTTTACCCAAGATAATATTAAAACTAGAAGAGTCTCTTAAGATTTAAAAACAAATTTCATGTTGAGGTTGCAGAATTTAAATCCCATACTTCAAACCTTTGGGCTATATGTATCCTTAGAATTTGTGCACTTCTCTGGTACTCTATACTTAAATAGAACCTATCACAAAAAATGACTACAGGAATTATTTGGAGTAGCCAAGGGCTTCTAATCATTTATTAGGAAGCTGTGATTTTTCTGATAAGTCAAATAATTTATGACTAGAAATTTAAAGATGGTGCAAAATAGGAAAAAGTATCTAAAAAATTTAATTTTTGGGGAAAAAATCCAAATTCTTATCTCTCTCTCTCTTTTGTAGTTCAAGTACGCTTACAAGACAGATGACGTTACGGTGGTATAAATATGAAGGACTACTGAAGAATCAGAAAAGTACTGTACTATTTGGCTTTATTTCAGACATCTGTTAAAGACTTTCATGTGTTGAAAAAAAGCACAAGGATCAGAGATTAAGAACATTTCTGCCTTATGCAGTGGCACCAGGCATTTAAGTCAGATGCCATATCAAAATTAATACAGACTAAATCTTTGGTTAGGGAAATCCTACCTATAGCAACTTTGATGGCTGAAAAAATGTTTTATTATATTTATATTTTCAATTCATACTAATAAATTGTGGATTTTTTATATGCATTCTTATGGTTGCCTTGGGGAAAGTTACGGTTAATAAAAAGTTGATTTTTTAAAAGAAAAAATTAAATTCTTACATTTTTTATTCTTTGCTAAATATTTAAGCACATTAAACTGAAATATCCCGTTTGCTATTTCTCCCTTTTTTATGCAGAAAAGAAGCACACATTGTCATGCCTCAAACTACTTTTTATTTGCAACTACATGATTTCACGCAATTTTTCTAAACAATGACATAAAATAGATTTCCTTGTGTATAAATAACTTACATACTCTCCATAAAGTAAATGCTCAAAGGTGCTAGAACAGATCGTCTGCTGCTACAGTGTTCTCGTATCCAACAAAGTTGATGCACAATATATAAATACTCAAGTCCAATATTAAAAACTCAGGCACTTGACTAACTTTAATAAAGTTTCTCAAACTATATCAATATATCTAAAGTGCATATATATTTTTTAAGAAAGATTATTATCAATAACTTTTCTATAAAAATAAGTTGATGGTTTGGCCCATCTAACTTTACTAGTATGAGTATGAACTTTTAACTTTTAATGTGGTCAGGCCTTAGTCTACCTTCTCTCAACACTGATACCAACAGAATCAAAAAGCAGCTAGTGAGGTGCTAACATGTGAGGATTAATCCAGTGATTCCGGTCACAATGCATTCCAGGAGGAGGTACCCATGTTACTGGAATTGGGCGATATGGTTTATTCTTTCTTCCCTGATTTGGATAACCAAATGGAATAGGAGGAGGGTAGTGATTCTGATGACCATTCCCTCGGTACATTCCTGGCTTTTTTCTGGGCAAAGGGTGCCACATTGGAAGAGGCGGGAATATTAATTCTGAAATCTGCATGAAAGAGAAAACAGTAACTTAATTCAAAGGAAAAATTAGTCACATTATGTAAAAACAATGCAGAAGTCCAGGTTACTCTTTAAAGACGAACCAAATCACTCACCCATACTCTTAAGAGGAGGTCTAAGTGACATCCTATGGTCAGATATAAATATGTTAAAAACTTAATATATATAATAGGTGACTGATTTGTTTTCTGAATGAAAATGACTGAATGAAATGAAAGAATGAATGAACTCAAAACAGCATTCTAAGAAAAGATTAAAACAGAAATGAATGGAAGCGTGAAAGGACACACCATGTTTTAGACCAGTGGTTTCCACAGCTGGATGGTTATTAAGGAGTCACCTAGAAAGCTTTTAAAACACAAAATATTCATATCCTAGCCCTGACCAATAACAAAAATGTTTTTTTTTTTGTTTTTTTAAAAAATTTTTTTTATTTATTTACGATAGTCACACAGAGAGAGAGAGAGAGAGAGGCAGAGACACAGGCAGAGGGAGAAGCAGGCTCCATGCACTGGGAGCCTGACGTGGGATTCGATCCCGGGATTCCAGGATCGCGCCCTGGGCAAAAGGCAGGCGCCAAACCGCTGCGCCACCCAGGGATCCCCCAATAACAAAAATGTAAAAACAGAGGTCAGGTATTCTGACTACAATGTATGTGATTCTAATGCAGCCAGTCTGTGTTTCAGAACAACAGTACTAGATTATCCCAAAGTCAAATGGGACATCAAGTTCACAAAACAACTCAAAGTCATCAGCAGTTTTGAAGCCCCCTGCTCAGAATGCTGTACCTTATGACTGTGAGTTTCTGAATTCTCTCATTTCTAATCTGCAATTTTTAATATAAGTATTTTAAAATTTATATTCTATATAAAATTGCATTCATAGCCTAAAAAATACAAACAGTATATATAAAAGCATACACAATGAATGTAAAATCCCTGTATCTGATTGACAGCTACTCAGTTGCCCTCTCAGAGGCAACTGACACTAATTTTTTTGGTGTATACCCTTAAATTTTCATGCATATACTTGGGTATACATCTGTACATACATTTTGAAAAACATGCACATACAATTTTCTTCACTACTTTTTGCACTTGATAAACACATCTCAGAGATACTCGTATCATACCTAAAGTCCTTTTTCATTATCTGACCTCTAGGTGTAATGCAATGACTATGCCACACATCAGTGTCCTATTGATGGAACATTTAGGCTGTTTTCAGTGTTTTACTATTACAAACAATGCACAAAATAAAACAATGCTTCAACGAATAACCTTAGTATGTTAATTCCTAATTATATAAAATAATGCTAAAAAAAATAAAAAAAATAAAAATAAAATAATGCTGAAATAAGGAAGAATTTAGAGTTCCAACTAATAATTGACTCATATTACAAACAGCAAAATGAAATGTTTTCATTTCTTTTTATACTGAGGTGCTGAAAATGTTTTAAAACTGTCAAGAGAGAAAAGGGTGCCTGGCTGGCTCAGGGAGAAGAGTATGTGACTCATCTCGAAGTTGTGAGTTCAAGCCCCACTTTAGGGGTACAGATAAAACTGTCAGAAAAGACAAAATTCTGGAGCTTACATTATCCTTTCCAGTTAATCCTCACCCCCATAAGCAACCACTGTTCTGATTTGTATCATCAGACTTGAGTTTTCCCTGTTTGTGAACTTCATATAAATAGAATCATCTAGCATGTGTTCTTTGGTGGATGGCAAAATTCACTTGCTCAATCAAATGTTTTTGGGGTCCTTCCATATTATATTTATTATTAGTTCTTCCTATTTTACTGCTATTATTCTACTGTGTAAAGACCTCACAATTTTTCTCCCATTCACTTGTTTGTGGACATTTCAGTTGCTTTCCATCTTACTACTATGAAAAAAAGCTGTTATAAACATTCTAACACATGATTTTGTAAATATTTTCATTTCTCTTATTAAATACTTAAGTGTTAATGTTGGGTAATAGGGTAGATGCATATTTAGTAAGCGCCAATAGTTTTCCAAAGCGGTTGTGCCATTTCACACTCCCACCAACAGTTTATGAATCTAGCTACTTCACATCCTTGCCAGCAGTCAGACTTTAATTTTAGCCATTCTGGAAGAAATTGTGTTTCACTGTGGTTTTAATTTGCATTTCCCAGATGACAAATAAGGTTAAGCACCTTTTCATGTGTGTTTACTGGACATTTATATAACTTATTTTGCACGGTGTTTAATCACATCTTCTGCCCACTATTTTTAATTGGGTTGTTTGTCTTTTATTACTGATTTATAGGAATGATTTATAAAGTATATTCTGGAAACCAAGTCCTTTGATGTATGTATTGAGAATATTTTGTTCCAGTCTATGCTTTGCCCATTCATTTTCTTAATGGTTTGTTTTGATGAGCAAAGATTTTTAATTTTGATGAAGTCAAATTTAACAAGTTCTTTTCTTTTGTTTTTTGTATACCCTGAAAGAAATCTTTGCTTATCCCAAATAATAAAGATATCTCTGAATACTTTCTTCCGAAAGTGTCAGAGTTAGCTTTTATGTTCAGGTCTAAGACCCATCTCAAATTAAATTTTTTGTGTATGCTGCCAGGTAGCAGTTAGGTTCATTTGTTTTTTTCTTATATAGAGTATCCAATGTGCCAGTTCCTTTTTTTTTAAAAAAGATTTTATTTACTTATCCATGAGAGACACAGAGACATAGACAGACGGAGAAGCAGGCTCCCCATGGGGAGCCCAATGCAAGATTCAATTCCACAACCCCGGGATCATGACCTGAGCCAAAGGCAGACACTCAACACTGAGCCACCCAGGTGTCCCTAGTATGAGTTTTTTTTTTTTTTTTTATTTACTTATGATAGTCACAGAGAGAGAGAGAGAGAGAGAGGCAGAGACACAGGCAGAGGGAGAAGCAGGCTCCATGCACCGGGAGCCCGACGTGGGACTCGATCCCGGGTCTCCAGGATCGCGCCCCGGGCCAAAGACAGGCGCCAAACCGCTGCGCCACCCAGGGATCCCCTTAGTATGAGTTCTTAAGGACTTTCCCTATTGAACTGCTTTGACACTTTCATAAAAAAAAAAAAAAAAAGAAGGGATCCCTGGGTGGCGCAGAGGTTTGGCGCCTGCCTTTGGCCCAGGGCGCGATCCTGGAGACCCGGGATCGAATCCCACATCGGGCTCCCGGTGCATGGAGCCTGCTTCTCCCTCTGCCTGTGTCTCTGCCTCTCTCTCTTTCTCTCTGTGACTATCATAAATAAATAAATAAATAAAAAATAAAAACAAAAAAAACAAAAAAAAAAAAGAAGAAGAAGACTGTACATATGTAGGTCTATTTCTGGGCTCTCTATTTTGTTCCATTAATATATTTGTGTAGCTATAAATCTTTAGCACATTATCTTATTAGACATAATGGCTTTATAGAAGTGGAGGCCTTTAACTTGAGTCTCCTTTTTATAAATTTTAAATCAATGTCACTTTCTAGAAAAATCTTGTTGGGATTTTGACTGAACCTGAATTGACTCTATAGATCAATATGGGGAGAAATGACATGATCTTCAATTCTTAATTAGTAGAGTAATCTCTGGAAGGATCTTTAAAAAACCAGACAGACTCCTAAAAGAACAAAGGCCCCAAGCTAGGAACTTTGTGTCCTTTACTTTGACAAGCCCCCTATTTACACCTTTTAGCAGTGCCAGGTTCAAGATGAAGTGGATAGGAAGAAAAGATTAAAGTGGGCCACTTGTACCAGCTTTCTACACAATGGCTTTTAACTGCCATGCTTCTCTGTCATGAAATGTTTTGTTAGTGAATAAAATGTCAAGGAAAAATGTCTTATTTTAAAGGCCCACGGAAGATACTTCAATTTCCATGCTTTTGTTATAATTTTATACTAACAGTTTCTCAACATGGGGGGAAATAAATACAATTTAAAAGGAAAATCTAGGGGTGCCTGAGTGGTTCAGTCAGTTGGACATTTGACTTTGGCTTGGGTCATGATCTCAGGGTTCTGGGATCAACCCCCATGTCTGGCTCCCTGCTCAGCAAGGCGTCGGTTTCTCCCTCTCCTTTGCAGCTCCCCCTGCTTGTACTAATAAACAATAAGTAAAAATCTTTAAAAAAAAGGATAATCTAAAAATTAAAGGCCAATTTACTTGCAATCAATTTGAGACTTACTTTCTTGCTTTGTTGAGTAATAATAAAATTCTGAGATAAAATTGCCACATGTGAATTAATTCCAGGCAATTTAACAACAGTAATTTAGAGTATATAATACAGAGGGGAAAAAAAACCAAATATTTACGGTAAAAGTCTTAAAAATCATCTCTGAAATACAAATACTATGTTTACTTATCTATATAGGGAATCTCTCAGGGAAAATACAGAAAAAAAAAAAATCCTAGTAACGAATACTTCCATAGAAAAGTACAGCACTGCTGGTTGGGGGGAGGTGAGAGAGGACTTGGTCACCATTATAGTTTTTTACACTTAAGTTGTTTAAAGCAAGTGCATGTTATCTTACAATATATACCATATATCCCTACAAATATGATAATCTTCAGAACTAATCTTCCTAGAAGGATAATTCAACAAATGTAAAAAAAAAAAGAGAGAGAGAGAGAGAAGTTAAACTGAAAGCATGTTCATTATACAAATGTATGATGAATTTAAAGATTTAGTTTCTCTTGGGACACCTGGGTGGTTCGGCGGTTTAGCGCCTGCCTTTGGCCCAGGGTGTGATCCTGGAGTCCTGGGATCGAGCCCCACATCAGGCTCCCTGCATGGAGCCTGCTTCTCCTTCTGCCTATGTCTCTGCCTCTCTCTCTCTCTCATGAATAAAAAAAAAAAAAAAAAAAAAATTAGTTTCTCATACTCAAAACCCTGATTTCTCATTAAAGTCTAACTGCTCATTGTAGCCCAAATCCAACCCTACCACAAATCTGGTATGTTTTATGTCTAATTAAGGCCAAATTAATAAAAATAGGTATATTTTAAATATACTCAAAATTAGAATAAAGTGCATGTACAGAACAGCTCAAATCAAAAGATGTCTTTAAATTTTCTTGATTTATCTTTTTTGTTGAAGAGTATTATATTGACAATTTTAAAAAGTATATTAAATGTTCTTTGGTATGTGGGGTATAAACAAGTGGATGAATTTCTAAGTGCATGCACAGTTGCTATATAACTCTTCAACTGCTGAAGTAAAGGAGATAGTGTTCTGACTTGAGTGAAAAATCTTACATAAAATTCAGTGAAGTTTCTCTTTAATCATGGAGAGAAGAAAGTTAAACCTAATGGTATGCAACAGAAGTGTTGAAGACTAAAAACTGAATACCTCCTTTGTAATACAGTAAGGATTTTGAAATATCAGGAATGTTTTATCACCATAATTTTTTCTACTTTTTGTCACACCTTTTAAAATGTATTTATCATAAACAAACAACCAAATAAAATGTATTTATCCTACTTATATCTCAGAGGATCAGCTTCCCTTTATGTGGAAAATAAGAACTGGGATTCAGTATCTCAAATCAGAAACCCTGGGCAATACGAGCAGGACCCCCTGGAATGACCTCGCAAGCCCTGCTAATCATCTTTAATAGAGAGACATCCATGGTTACCTGGTACACAGGGCTTGGGGTCGCAGTCACTGAACTGGGTTTCACTTCTACTTCTTTACTTGTTTCTTCATCTGAAGAAGAGGATCCTGAATGATAATCAGAGGTAACCTTATCAAGAGCCCTGGTAACTTTCTTGGAGATTTCATCCTTGTTCTCATCCTCATTTTCAAAGCTGGCAACAATGAATGCATTGTTTTTCTCTCCATACCTAAGGATTAAAAAAAACAAACTTACAAACCCTGAAGTACCATCAACAAAAGAAATTGTCCATAAAAACAAAGCCTTGGATATGCCATTGGTCTAAAGCAAAGAAGGAGCTCTCCCCAGAACTTAACCTTACATATTCAGTATCTTTTTTTATTTTTACTTTTTATTTATTCATGAGAGACACAGAGAGGCAGAGACACAGGCAGAGGGAGAAGCAGGCACATGCAGGGAGCCCAATGCAGGACTTGATCCTGGGACTCTAGGATTGTGCTCTGGGCCGAAGGCAGACGCTCAACCACTGAGCCACCCAGGCGTCCTCATACAGTGTCTTAGCCCAGGCTCCATGACAACAGGCAAACCATGATTTTCTACCTCTGGCTTTATTCAATTACAAATAAAAGTGACTCCACATTCTCTTTCCCAATTTTCTTTCCTACTGCCACCCAACAAATAGTTGTTTAAAACACTGAAGAGAAATTCACTGTTTTGATTATATTTTTGTATGTACCATTAAACTGGCTGTACATTAAAATTTTCTAATGTATTTTTAACTAACCACTGTAATGTAGATATTAGTAATTCAAGTCACAAATCAACTAGGTATTTCCTTTGAGATTGACTTTTACCATGATTAAATAAAAAAGGGGCCTGGTTTGCCTGTATCAACACTGACAAAAATAAGAACTGAGGAACTAAAAAAACAAACAATTGTTGAGGAAAATAAAGAGGTTTTGCTGGAATTATATTGCTTATCTCATGGAGATTCCTACGAAAACTGCTCATTTCTCATCCTAATTCTTTTTAAAAAGTAAAACTACCCTTTTAATCCTCCCAAAGTATTTTTAGAGCCTTGAAATAGAAAATAATTGTTAGAATATTTAACTATAGCTGCTGGCTACTACAAAAAAAAGGAAAGTAAATTCTGCAATGAGGGAAAATAGCATAATGAATAGTAAGACTAGTAGTTTTTTTTTCTGAGACACAGAGAGATAATCTTAAGAAAGCTCCACTGCCCAGTGAGAAGCCCAACAGCCCAACGGGGGCTTGATGTCACGCCCTCGAAATCATGACCTGGGCTGAAATCAAGAGTTGGAAGCTTAACCAACTGAACCACCCAGGCCCCCATAAAACCAGTTTTCATTTGGAGATTAAGAAAAACCCACAAATCTATTTGAATAGACTGTACAACATAAACACTATGAAACAATTTCTAGTAAGTGTTAGGACAAAGGAATTAATTGTTAAGCAGTTCTTACACAACATGTAATTAAAGTTAGAAAAACAAAGTGATTTTAAGCCTAAAAAAAAAAAAAAACCTTGACAGAAAAACACAGTTAATAATAATATGTCGATTAATTTGTCTTTTTTTTAATTTAAGATTTCATTTATTTATTCATGAAAGACAAAGAGAAAGAGATATAGCCAGGGGGAGAAGCAGGCTCCCTATGAGGAGCCTGACGTGGGACCTCGTCCCAGGACCCTGGGATCACGACCCGAGCCAAAGGCTCAACCACTGAGCCACCCAGGTGCCCCTCAAGTTAAGTCTTCTCTCAAATTATTTCTCAATCAGAATATGTATAAAGTAAAAGGCCAAACTGCAATAAAGCCTTTCTTTGAAAGTTATATGGAGATCATGTAGCCTCACAGGTGAGTTCTACTTCTTTATATAGCTGTGCTGACTTCCACTCTCACACAGGCTGAATGGGCCATAAATACTACCTAAATATGGGACATAACTCCCTTTTTTATTCCTTTTCAGTTTATCTCATAAAAGGAGTTGCTACAGATGGTAGAAGGAGCACTGAACATGTTTCTGGTTCCAGCTCTCCCACTAACTAGCTCTGTGATAAGGGGCAAGTTATTTAATGTCTCCAGGCCACAGTTTCCTATCTGTTAGTTAAGAATGCTGAACTGGCTGGATACTGGTTGGTCTTCAGCTAGTGTTTTTTCCTAGTATAAGATGCCTGAGCATTTAGGCAAATCCTTCTTAACACAGAACTCCTGTACTGTAATTTCAACTTTACTTTGCATAGTTTTAGCAACGGAATTTACCTGTCTACCCATGGGTTAAGGACTCAACAAATTTCAATACAATGGTTAATTCACATGTTAATAATGTCAGCAATATTAAAGGGTTTATTAGGCCTATCTTCGGTTTTGCCCATTAATGGAGTGAAAATTCTAGTAAAACAGAAAGGCAGGCAATTTGAGAAAAATCCCTGCCTCTGTAGAAACAGAAACTTAAATCAAGGGCAGACTGAAGGGTCGAATGACTGAAGGGTAGCTTTATTAACTTAGATATTTTTGACATGCAAATTCAATTAGGTTCTGTATCTTTCCCTTTTTACTATTTCTACTATTTCGGTATGATAGTTCTCTTCATAGTAAGCAAAGCTCTTCACTATATATTACTGTAACATTGGCATGTGCGGTTAATATTTTAGAATTAGTAATGGATAACTTACATTTTCCATTTTTCAACCATACACTACTAAAACATTAAGTCCAATTTAGTTAACTTTAAGGAAACAAATCAATTGCATTTAATGGTCTGTGTATCAGGAAAAGGATTATAGAGATTCCAAAAAAAAAAAAAAAAAAGGTATGGAGTATGTTGGATAAATAAGAAAAATAAGAAAGCTGTGGGCCATTCTCAGGCATTCTCTTTATAAGGAAGGATCTGTTGTTACCTAAACTGTATCTTCTCACATAGTTCACTAAATGATAACCTAACTACATAAGGTTTCTTGTACACTTCCAATATTTTATCCTGATGAAATAACTCAGTTATACTATGAAGAATGCTCCCTTTTAGTCAATTTCAATTTATTTATAAGCTTACTCTCTAGTGTACCAATGAGTTATTAATGTCTCTCAGATATTTGTTCAATTATAGAACTGCTAGATCAGCTTTATTTTGGTTTTCAGAATATTTATCTTTACAGTTTTGGTCCAAAAGCACTATCAATATTGAGATTTCTTCTCTTAACTGCAATCACCTCTACTCAATCACCAGCATGAAGTTCTATTATCACAGAATGAGAACCCCACATTCTGAAGGTGATTAAAATATCACATAATAGCCAACTTTTGGCAAAATTTTAATCACATGTAAAATTATTAAAAGGCTACTGAATGCAAAGATTTTCATATATTAATAAGATGAAAGCACAGAAATTTTTCATTATCTGGCATCATAAATAATGAAGTATCCACCTAAGTAAAGTAGAATGGCTATTTAACTAAAGCTTTTATCTTCAGGTGCCAAGATTTAGTTTAAGCCATTTCGAATAACTACGTCCAAAATGTTTATAAAATTACCTGACTTAAGCATTTTTGGACATAGAAATATTTCCCTAATGATTTAAGATTGTCATATTAAATACTCATTATTTGACTAGGTGATAATACATTTTGCCAACTCTTTTTTTGCTTTTTTGTTTCTGCCTCCACGTAAGACTCTATATTTTTTTGGTAGCTTTATAACTACATGAAAAAGCCCCTTTCAAATACTGCTTATACTTTTTTATGGCTGAAAAACTACATAACTAAACTGTGTGTTAAAGAAGAGTCAGTCAGAATCTAAGTGCAGGCCTAATAAAAAAGTAAGCAATTCAATATGGTAACTTTGTGATAACTATTTCTTATATACTGAGGTCTTCAGCAGGGGTTCAGTGGCCGAAGTCTATAAAGTCTGACCTTGGCCTAAGATGAGTCCTGAATTGGTTCCAGAATCTAAAAATGTTTGACCTTCTTGGACCAAAACTTAAGATATCTTGCTCTTCTTTTTTCTGAGGAAGAAGTGCTGGAGAATCTAGTAACCTTAAGTTTCCCAAAGCAAGCAGCTTACACCAACAGCTTATACCAAGTACTTCCATGGTGGTCCAGAGTGGCATGGCGTATCACCACCTCTACTTTTATTGCTGGAGATCAGGTCAAAGGTTTATGATCACCTTTGGAATTTATTAGGATTGTATCAAAAAGCATCTCAACTGTAGTCAACAGGTGAAATGCACTTAAAACCAAAGAGAAATACCCTAAAGGAACTGTAGGGAATCACTTGCAAGGTATTCCATATATCTACTCATCCTATTCTTCCTGCCTGGAAATTTGCCACCTTGTCAACTAGTCAGCTGCATCCTTCCCCACCCAACTCTAGTATCACCCACCTGGTAGTCTTTTCTGATTCCCAGTAGAGGCAGTAACTTTCTCCTTTGTGCCACCAACCACTGCATTTTGTACGTATTTCTATTACAGCATAAATCACACTGTTATAATCTGCTCATTCTTTTTTCTCCCTTATTATACTTCAAACAATCTAACAGCAGAATGTCACTTTCACTTTTTTAAAAACCCCAGAATTAAGAATGCCTGGTCCACAATGTATGTTTTTCAGAATGAATGGAATTCAATTAGATATCACATCTAACACTCACCTTTTACAATTCTGCTCATTAGGAGATGAAAAATAATCTCCATTATAAAAACAAAACTATGAAAATAATGGGTGAGGGGTGAGGGAGGCAAGAGAAGAGACAAACAGAAACCAACTGAACATTATTATTATCCAGTACTACTTGAGATTAACTTCTTTCCTAATTTGAAGAAGGGAAACACAAGTGCACCACCAAAGAAAGACAGTAATTGACCTCCAAGAGCCTAGGTATCTAAATTCTGCCTTTTGGTCTATAATCAACTTCTTGGCAGAGCCCTATAAAAACCCGACCCAATCAAGTTTTTTAAAGTTTCTTTAACTGTAAAAAAGGAATGTAACCAGTCCTTCACCTTCAGATGACAAAATTCACAACTAAATAAGCCCACACAGCCAGCTTCTGGTCATAAAGACACACAAGCAGGCAGTAACTGAGAGAATTTCATAAAATTAGTTCCAGCATGGTAATCAGTTCAGCCAGCACACTTACCGACAGCACACCTCACATGGATCCACCCACAGAGTGAGTTCCTTTGGTAAGCCTAGATCACTGTATAAGATGCAGCTGTTCTCACAGGCTTTCAGAACATCAGGATCAACTCTCTGAAACTTATTGACACGAATGCATCTACAACGAAGTAGAATAATGTTAATAGCTTTAATTTAATCTTAATCATAAACCTTGTCATATTATTAGTATTTACCAATGTGATTTTTTTTATAGATTTTTATTTATTTATGATAGTCACAGAGAGAGAGATAGAGAGGCAGAGACACAGGCAGAGGGAGAAGTAGGCTCCCGGGTCTCGATCCCGGGTCTCCAGGATTGCGCCCTGGGCCAAAGGCAGGCGCCAAACCGCTGCGCCACCCAGGGATCCTACCAATGTGATTTTAAAACAAACAAACCCTGGTGGGGAACCCAGGTGCATATCTATCCTAAGTAGAAAATAAATGTGAACTGAAGGCAAAGAGGCAGCATCAGTAAGACGACTCAGCCTGGTGAGAAGAGGAGGGCATCTGTCCAGGCCCAGGGAAACCATAAGAATTGGCTCTACGTCATTTTAGCCAGACAGAAACCACTCAATCTCACATGTACATTAAATGAGGAAGGAGCACTAACGTTGCATAAAATTACTTAGAGCACTAAACGCAGAAGTATTAACAGGCCAAGTTACTATATAACAAAATCTCCAACAAGACTTTTAACCAATGCTTCAAATATTTTGAAATTCTTGTGATGTTTTGATCATTTCCTTGCTTATAGATTCCAGATAGCAAGTGTTAAGAAAGGTGTCCTTTCCTCACCTATAATTGTTCTATAAATATACAATCAGTCCAAGACATAGAACCATTCATATCACAGTTAAGATTAAAATATAATCCAAAGTGTTATTGGCTTACTCATGTATTTGTTACCAAAGGGTTTTCATTTTTTAAAAAAGCCAAAAATAACTGGAAAAAAAAATCTAAACCAACAGAGCCTTTGTTCCATTTTTTAAACCTAAGAAAATACATATCTACCCAATGGAATGCTCAAAGATGGCTCCGAGGATGAATGCAAAAATACATGTTAAAGTAAGCATTTTGCTTATGTACAAAAAATGGTGGCTACAATAAAAGTATTTACTGCCTACAACTAAGAAATCAATCAAGAGAACCCAGGTTTTAGTGCTACTCCTAGTACTTATTTATTGGGTGAATTTAGATTAAGTCGCTTCACCTCTTCCTCAGATGCAAAGCTCTCAAATAAGGAAAACACAAATTTATTGACAAATAGTAATTATACCATTAAATACAATGATATCAATAGAAAAATGAATAGAACCTAATACGATGCTTAGGTTCTTAAAAAAATTATTTCATTATTTGACTTCAATTTTCATTTAAAACAGTGAAAAATTTCTCATAATAGCTAATACAGATTTCTAAGTACTAATAACTCTTTCTGAAGGTTCACTATACATTTGACAGTTTCCTAAGTGCTTCATGTATACTAGCTTTTTATTTTCACAAATATCCTGTAAGTTAGATATCACTTCCCCATTGTAAGAAAGGAGGCAGAGTTGATAACTTTCCCAACTTTACAACTAGAAGGAGGTAAATCCAGGGGGCATATCTGGACAACTGGACTCCAAAGGCTATTATTATTCTATTCTGTCTATACTAATCTTAACATGACCGTTAACAAGTAAGCAATTCAGAGTAAAAAAAATATTTTACAGCATATAAGATGCTATTTGTTCCTTTCTTTAAGATGGTCTATGTTTACAAATTCTAGCCTTGTGTAGGTTGATTCAAAAGTCCTACTTACCAGAGGATCAAAAGCAGTTATAGGTAAGGAGATAGAACTTAGAAGGATGTGTTTTTGTTATCTATAATAAGAGTGATGTAGGCTCTAAGCTTAAAAAAGTATATATGTAAATAAAGATGCTTAGAGACTCTGCTTCAACAAAATTTGCATATCTTACATATTTTGTGCTGTTTTTTCAAACTCTATATACTGTGACTTCTTATCCATTAACCGATCTTCAAAAACAAGATTTCAAAAGTTGCATAAAAATAGTCTATCATTTACTTAATGTTGACAGTTCTTTTCAATTTTTTGCAATTATAAAGTGTAAGAAACATCCATATTCATACATATTTATCTGCATTTCTAATTATACTTCTAGAATAGATTTTTAGGAGACTTACTATTCAAAGAGTAGGAGTATTTCTACAGATCTTGATAATATTGCCAAATTGCCCTCCAAAAGCCTCTTATTTGTAGATATTGTGGAGAAACAATTTTAATTTATAAACACTTTAGAAGAAAAAGAACACTTCCAACCTACTCTATGGATTCAAGAGTCTCACTCTGGCTAATCCTATATTCTGTTCATTTTTATAATAGTAACAACCCACCATTAAGTCTAATAGTTTTCTACTCCAAAGACAGCTTCAAAATGACTCAATAATGATAGTTTTGATCATATGCCAATTTAATCCTGTTTAGCTAATTTTTTTCCTCAAGTTTTTAGAATTAATGGAAATGAAACTGTACACTGTCTGACCTTTAAGCATTTACTTGACAGTGTCTTCTTTTCTCAGTAATAGTAAAAAATTAGTTTGGCACTTCCAAAAGCCTTTGTCCGATGTCAATTATATCAGTGTAAAAAGCCTCAACAGCTCTAACTCACAAAAGCTGTTCACTATCAGAAATGACGATGTGCAGGAAAAAAAAAGAGAATCAAGTGAGAAGATAAAAAAATAACTTGAGTCTGACTTATACAAAACATTCATATTTCTACTTTAATCCATCACATCTTCCAATTTACTAGGAAACCTCCTTGGATAAAAATGAAGACGAAAATACATCAATAACTTTTCAATAGAATACTTTTCTTTTTTCAATCAAATAAATGCTCACCTCTGGCTTTTAGCAAATGAGAACTAAACAGATCACATTTTCATTACTTTGTAGATTCCCTGAATAGTCTTACACTTGTAAAAGCTAAGTGACTGAAAGAAGTCCTTTTTACATCAAAGCACTGAAGTGCTGATCTGAGAAGGAAACTTTGGGGGCACCATTATGCATAAATAAAAGAATTTCTGTAGTCACAACTGCTCGACTTTTATTTTTTTGTGGCCACCTCCACAAATGGGGCATAGTTTGACAGGTGAGTTTATTTAGCAGAACCCAGGTTCTCAACACAGTGATCACGTAAATACTAGGAAATGAGCATGCCAGAACATGTTTTGCAGAAGCCTGTTCTTCTTTACTTTAAGCCATAAGTGTAACTTATAAACCAGAGTACAAAAGACAGCTGCAAGTGAGAGTTACTTTCCCTCTCAGAGACAAGGCAGTGTTCAAACTGTGGTGTGCAGAAGCCCAAAAGAATTTAGGACCAGTCAGACGTCAGTTCAAATCCCAGAGCTAGTGTCTGCCAGTTGTGGGTCACAGTAAGTTGCTTTCATCAATAAAAGTCACAGTGGCTTCTACTAAAAGGATTATGCATAGTATAAATGAAATTTTTGGCATCAACAATGTATTAGGTATTTAATAATCTTAATTGTATTCGCCATAAAACTTTTACTTTTCCAAGAACATGTAATTGATTTGTAGAAACAAAGAGACTCGTTTCTCTCAACTCTTACCATGCCCATTTATGGGTGAATTTTAGGGGTCCTCTAGAATTGTGAAAACCCTCACGTACCTGTGATACATAAGAAATCCGTTCAGTCAGAAGCCAAACTACAACCTCAAGACCAACTCCCATGACCCGACAGTACTGACTACCCAAGTAGTCAGTGGTAGTGGGACTTGAACAAATACTTGTATCTTAAAACATGTATGGAAAAAAAATACCAAAGACACCCCAAAGTTTCGTATTTTGCAGTTGAACTGTGAAAGAAATGAACTGAACACCTTTTAGGCCTCTGGCCTTGTACTCGTTTCAGGAGCTATCAGCCTCTTAGTCCAATCCAACTGTTCAATCTAATCTTTTACCTGTAGGCCTGTCCTTTTGATGGTTTTTCTGGATACCAGTGATTTTTATATTTTTCTTGAAGTATAAGAGTCAATTTCTCAGCAAACCGCTCAACCGCCTCTTTTTTCAACTTATCATGTTTTCGAACCAGCCGTGTAAAAAAGAAGACAACAGCAGCAATTTCGTTCTTCATCTTTCCCTGTAAAGATAAAACAGTTTTTCTCAAAAAAACAAAACATAAAAACTGGAAAATAAAGCTCTGCAAAACGTCTGTCCTTCATAGCTCTCCTTCTTTCAATTTTATCTTGTGTTTCATGGCCTCATATCTGGAAAAAGGAACAAACAATGACTAGTTTATGCCATGAAGACTTTATCACAATACTGTCTAAGAATCTTATCACTTAGCTTTGTGAAGAAGTTCAGTAAAGAGAGCACACCAAATTGCTTCTGTTGGCTAAATAAAATCAGGTATCAAAGAAAAGCACTACAGTGATATTATACACTTTTTACTAAACGTGTCAATATTTAGCTACAATAATTTAAAATTCTGTGTAATAATTTAAACTTTAAAGCACAAAACTATATAGCTACTATAGAAAAATGATAATACCTAAAAAAAAAGTTAGAGTTACTATAAGACCAATCAATTCTACACTTACATCTATACATAAAAAAAAATAAAAATATATTTCTACACAAAAATGTGTACACAAGTGTCCAATGCATCATTCGTAACAGTCCAAAAGTGGAAGCACCCAAATGTCCCAACTGATGGGACAAAGAAATGTGGTATATACATGCAATGGAATATTCTTCAGCAACAAAAAAGAGGAATGATGTATTTTTTTTTAATTTGTATTTATTTATGATAGTCGCAGAGAGAGAGAGAGGCAGAGACACAGGCAGAGGGAGAAGCAGGCCCCATGCACCAGAAGCCCGATGTGGGATCCGATCCCGGGACTCCAGGATCGCGCCCTGGGCCAAAGGCAGGCGCCAAACCGCTGCGCCACCCAGGGATCCCAGGAATGATGTATTGATACAGGCTATGACAAAGATGAACTATGAACACAGTGTATTAAGGGAAAGAAACCAGTTACAAAAGACCAAATATTGTATGATTGCATTTATTTGAGTTTTCTAGAATAGGCAAATCCATATAGACAGAAAGTAGGTTATTGGCCTAAGGGAAGGAACGATGGGGGGGGGGTGGGGAGAAAGAGGAGGGCGTAAATGAATACAGGGTTTCCTATAAGGGTGATGAAAATGTCCTAAAAGTAACTGTGGTGATGGCTACACAACTCTGTGAATATACTGAAACTAATGAACTGTAGATTTTAAATGTGTAAATTGTATGCTACAGGAGTCCTATTTGAATAATAAAGCTGTTACACATAAAGAAAAAAATTTTAGCATGAATTTGTTTAGCATTTTTCAGGAACAGAGATATATTTACCTGAAAGGTATAACCCAACAGTGGTTCTATCAAAACATATTTAATAGAGCAGAAATTCAGGGTCATCCACAGAAAAATCAAACTAAAAGAAAGCCAGAGATTTAGCTGCACTGTGGAATTGCCTCAAGAAAGACTCTCTTTAAATGGCAGATCTGATTTATCATTGATTAATCCATAAAGGCAAAAATCTTCTCCTGGGATTGTTTCAATGTGTATTCTATTCTGTCTTTATGCAATGAGCTCATTCACTTGGCGGCTGTAAGTAACTTGGGAGTTTTTCATATGCTGCATTTACTAAGCAGTATCATCCCTTCCAGAGCCAATTATTAAAGATATACAGCCTCTGCTGTATTTAATATAAAAACCAAAAACCTAGCTGATAAGTTTGGGTTCTCACACATTTGTTTTCTCAAACCTCTGGACATCTCTCCTCATTAATATGATTCTTTACTCCTTGCGGAAATTCAAACGAGGGATCTCACTGTGAAATACTAGTTATCTGAGAGGTGTGCAGGTAGTCCTACCCACCCCGATCTTGGATGGGTAGACACCTAAACCTTCCCCCTCTGGAACCCTAGAATGCCAAATCCACCTTCTTTGGCCAAGTACCAGACAAGGGGAACTGAGTTGCACATAAAAGTCGTGGAGGCACATACAACCCCAGCCTTCCACAAATGCTATGAGGCACCCTCCTAAAAAAAAAGTCAGGCCATTTCCACTTTACAAAGCTGTATTTATATCCCACCATGTTATAATGGAAAATAAAACCCACTGCAATTTAATATACGGTTTGAGAAGAAAGTTGCTTGCTGATGGAACTACATTAGCTTCCATCTCATCAAAGAAAACAAGGAACCCCACGAAAGGAAAGTTCTGAATTCTTAACGAGATCATTCTCATTCATTAAATTCGTCTACTGTGCTCTCCATATCTGAGGTTAGGGTTTTGTTTTCCTTTTTGTCTTGTTGTTTCGTATCAAAAAAATAAAAGGAAGCAAAGAACCACTCAGTGGTTGCTATTGCTTTGGAACACAGGATGAGTCATATGGAATCACTTTTTTTTATTTTTTCTTCAGCCTGAAGCAATGATGCGTGGAATAGCATAAAAATTAACCCACTCCCACCAGTTAGAATCCTGGGAGTACCAAAGGGTGAACGAGGGAGTTATAAAGTCGGAGAAAGAAACCGAAGCGAGCTGGGCCAGGGAGCCCTCGGGCGTCTTCAAGTAGCCGCAGCTCCTCCGCCCACACTCGGAGCGAACAGCTCCCGTTTTAAATATCGCACGGTGACGTCACCCCGGGACGGAGTCACCGCGGCGGCGGCTCCTCAAGTTCTACTTTGTTCCGCGGGCTCCTCGGCTCGCGGCGGCGGGCGTAAAACCCAAAGGGAAACCAAGCCCGGCGTTCCAGGAGTTCGTAACTTTGTACTTCTTCCCCGTGTCGCAACGAAAGGCTCAATCGCCGCCGTTTCTAGAAACCAAGTCTCCCTCCCTGATAGACGTTCCCGAGGTTGATTGAGGAAGCGGGGATCCCGGCGGTGGGGGTGAGGACCCCGGGCCAGCCTCCGCGGCGTTACCGAGCGGGCTGCGCGCGCTGAGGAGACGGGGTTTCCCACGGGGCCGGGGGCCGGGGGCCGGGGGCCGGGGGCCGGGGCCCGGCCGGCTCGCGCCCTCCAAAGCTGCTGCTCTCGCTCTCGCTCTCGCTCTCGCTCACGCTCACGCTCGGGGGTGGACGGCGCTAGGTGAGTAGGCGCCACTCGGCTCCACCCACTCTGCAAAGAACGGCCTGCGAGCGCGTCCAACTTCTGCAATCGCGGTTTTCCCCGAGTCAAGGGGGAAGGGCCGCGGAGCCCCGGTCCCCTCCTCCCCCGAACAGCCTCCCTCGCAGGGCGCGTCCGTCCTCCCTCCCTCCCTCCCTCCCGCCCGCCGGGCCGCTGCGTCTCCGGGCGGCCCCGGGTTCCAGGACGGGGCTCCCCTCGGCGCGACCCCCCCCCCCCCGGGCAGCAAGCCGGGCCCGCGGCCCCAGGGGACGCCCCGAGGGGGGTGGGCAGGCGCAGGGCTGTCGCCCACCCCCAGCGGAGGCGAGGGCGCGGTGGAAACGTGGCAGGAGCCTCGAGGCGGCGTCTCCTCCGTCCCCATCCCGCCGAGGGTCCCGCGGAGACCCCCTCGGGCGCCCCGCTCGGTCCACAGTCCTTCGTCCGCGCCGAGCCGGGGCCGAGGCAGCCCGGTTCGAGCCCACACTCCTCCCCCTTCCCCCGCGCGCCGCTGGCCGCGAGCCTTCGACGTGGCCTCCGCGGCGCCGGGCCCCCTCCCCCCGGTGCCCTCAGTTCCACCACGTCCGCCCCCCGCCCCGGCCCGGCCTCCTCACCGCCGCCGCCGCCGCCGCCGCCGCCGCCGCCGCCCTGGGGCCGCAGATTTGGCGGTCCCGACAGTCTCCGGCCAGGGAACCGAGGGCGCCGCCGCCGCGGGCCGGCGCTTGGCGGCAGCGAGCGCGGCGAGCCTAGTCCGGAGCTTGTGGCTCCCGCGTCGTCGGGCGACCGAGCGCGCGCTGAGGGCGGGCGGGAAGGTGCGCGCGGGAAGGTGCGCGCGCGAGTGAGCGCGACAGAGGAGCGCGCGCGCGCGCGCGCGAGCGCAGCCCTGAGGCGACGCGCGGGGGGCTCGCGGCCCGGAAGAGAGGAGGGGCGGTGACCCGGGAAAGGGTTGGCGCCGCGCGGGACCGGCTCGCGCGCCCTGGGGGGCGGGGGGAGGAGCCGGGGGCGGGGCTTGCCCGGGAGCCCGCCCCTGGGACCCGGACCGCGCGGCGCCCAGACCCCCCCCCCCCCCCCCCCCCGGCCCGACGGCTGGGCCCGCAGCGCCTCGGCGCGCCGTCGGGGTCGCGCTCGGGTCCCCGCTTCCCCCTCGCGTACCTTGGTGCCCCCTGCCCCCTGCCCCCTGCCCCCTGCCCCCTGCCCCCTGCCCGCCTCCGGCCGCGAGTTCTAGCCCCAGCTCTGCCCCAGCCCTTGAGAGGTGGGGTGGCCACCCGTGCCGCGGGGGACACTGCGTTTATGGGCTGGCCCTCGTCCTTGGGGTAATTTCAGGCGCGTCCACTGGGTAGCTGCTCTGTGGTGTTTCAGGTTGTTTGTTTAAGCTCCTAGCTGGGCTGTTGCCTGGCCAGGCGGGAAGCTCCCTCAGAGCCGCAGTGTTTGTTGCACAGAGGGGGGCTCCGGGGATGTTGGCCGAATGAATGAACCCCTGAGAGTTCAGGCTTCCGATTACGGAGATATTTCTACTCCAGGGCTTCCCAGGTACAAAGCTTACTTAGTCTCTGCGCAAATACCCATGTGGAAAAGGTGCATTTTAACACTGTGGGAAAAAGGAGAATCTCTCCGATCTTTTACATTGAATTGGCACCATGGTATTAGTTTTGCGAAAGCACTTTTAATGCATCAGACCAGAAAAGTACAAGCTATTTCTTTTAGAAATTATTACTGAAAGAGAGCCGGTTTTCACCGTTCCCAGCTAAAACATGTGAATCGCTCAAGCGCTGATTGTTCAAGTTGTAGATTGTCTAGATTCTTCACTGCCCTCTGGGCCTAGGAACATGTTTTCAGCCCTGTCCAATGACTATTTTAATTTTTAGATTACAGCATTTTTATTACTGATACTGGTGATTATAGCCTATTTCGATTTCACAATGCAAAGCGATTTTTTTTTAGCATTGATAAATAGGCAATTCTAAAACCAGTACAGTAAGTTTTATTTATTAAAAAAAATTATACTGTTCGACCTATGTCTACTTATTGGTTGATTTAATGAGGATATTGATATTTACACCTGGGACTATTTTTTTTTTTTTTAATTTATGATAGTCACACACAGAGAGAGAGAGAGAGAGGCAGAGACACAGGCAGAGGGAGAAGCAGGCTCCATGCACCGGGAGCCCGACGTGGGATTCGATCCCGGGTCTCCAGGATCGCGCCCTGGGCCAAAGCCAGGCGCCAAACCGCTGCGCCACCCAGGGATCCCCACTTGGGACTATTCTAGGAGATTATGAGGGTGTTTTCATCAGTGTAAACTAACAATCCGGGGCCGCCTGGGTGGCTCCTGAGATGCCTGGGTGACCCAGCGGTTGAGCGTCTGTCTGCCTTTGGCTCAGGGCGTGATCCTAGGGTCCTGGGATGGAGTCCCACATCCAACTTCCTGCATGGACCCTGCTTCTCCTTCTGCCTATGTCTCTGCCTATCTCTGTATCTCTCATAAATAAACAACAATTTAAAAAATTAACAATTCGATCGAGATTATTTTACTGATAAAGGCTTTTATCTCTGCAATTTTATAAAATAACTGTGTAGCCACAAACATTACAAAGATTTTGTTCAGAAATTCCTATAGCTTGAGATTAGTGTTTCGTGTGATGTTTATAAATCTATGACCCACATGGCCCAGTCTTAGAGCAGGACTATATTCAAAATACACAAGCAAATACCTGAAACCTAATATTGAAATAACTCTTAAAAAATTCTGGTAGCCCAGACTGTGAAGCAGATACATAACAACATATCTTAAGCATCTCTTTTTTTTTTCCCCTCTCATCCACTATTCTCACACAAGATAGCTGCTTGCATGCCTCTGTGTCTTAAAAATGCCCTACTCTTCTCTAGCCCTGGATGTGTGCTTCAGATCTTTTCCCCCAGCTCTCTTTCTTCTGATTCTGAATCACAAAAGCCCCCAAAAATTGGTCTACAGGGCTGGGGCCTCTTTAGGAGGCTGGAAGACAGGAGCAGAGTTGATACAATTACCCATTAATACATGTTTTTCCTTTCACAGTTGATTCCTTTCCACAGTTAACTCCAGTGTTGAGTAATACTGTGTATTAATAGGTATAGTAGTTTTAGAACAGTTTTAAGGCAAGTTTATGTGTGTATGTTTTGAAAATCAGCTGCCTTAGTAGATCTGGGGGGGTCTATATTCACACACATCTTGTGGTTGTATCCCAAAGTCCTAGAGAACACGACTCATAATCACCAAAGTCCGAATTGCTTTCATTAATAAGGACTTATTTTCCACTAAATAACTGTGTAACTCTTTAAAATCTGTTATTCCTTTGAGCTCAGAGAAGTTCAGCATTGTGAACAGAACAGTTTCAAATACCATCTTTTCAATCCACATGTCAGGTTTAAATCTGAATACAGGGGCAGCCCCCGTGGCGCAGCGGTTTAGCGCCGCCTGCAGCTTGAGGTGTGATCCTGGACACCCAGGATCAAGTCCCATGTCGGGCTCCCTGCGAGGAGCCTGCTTCTCCTTCTGCCTGTGTCTCTACCTCTCTCTCTCTCTCTCTCTCTATATATATATATATATATATATATAGAATATATATATGAATAAATAAAAAATCTTAAAAAAATCTCTCTCTCTCTCTCTATATATATATATATGAATAAATAAAAAATCTTAAAAAAATCTGAATACAAAACCATTGCTTTTATAGTAGACAGAGAGAGTTCTGTTATGTAACATCAGGGAAAAGTTGTGCAGCCTCTGAGGGCCATTGAAGGTCTACCAAGTGGGATCTAAGACTTTTTAATTCTAAAAACTCTAATACATTTCTTCAGAAATTTCTAGGACCTAACCATTTGGCTAAATTAAAGGAAACTAAATCTACTTTCTTTGCTTCAACTTCCTAAATATCCATAAACTGGCAGTGGTTAAAAAAACATAAGCATAAAGAAAATTTGTAATCATCATTATTTTCTCCATTACATCATGCAGTAAAACTGACTTCCAAGAGTCACAACACAAACTCTCTTGATGAATGAGGCAGTGGAAACTGGGCTCCAACCTCCTATTCTGAGTTGCATTAATTGTTGAAGCCCTCCTCCCTGCCCCAACCATGCCCCAAACATGGCACATCTTTTTTTAGAGAAAAATGTTTTGATCCAGCTATTCAGATTCTTTATTGGTTAATTGCTTAAGATTTGTTAATTTCTATAAACTAGCTTAGGAAAATGTTCCTAGTTTATGGAATAGGGTATCATATTTAGATAGGCTGCACACTCTGGGCTCAAATAGAGCTTCATATTTGAAACCTGGTGTAAAATTTCCCTACTTGGCAGGACATGTGCCATTGTTGTTGAGTTTCTTTGACAACTCTCTTGTTCTCTGGACCAACAGAGAAACTGACTTCTATTAGTAAGTAGTATATAAGCTCCTATTCTTGCTCTATGACACAAAATTAAGAATATGATATATTCAATTAGCAAAAGGTTCAGAAGTATTATAAAAGAAAACTATTTCAAAATGCAGTTGTTAGTAAATCTTCTCCAGAGAAACAGAACCAATAGGATGCATATAGGGAGAGATTTATTTTTTATTTTTTTTAAAGATTTTACTTATTTATTCATGAGAGACACAGAAAGAGAGAGAGGCAGAGACACAGGCAGGGAGCCTGATGTGGGACTCGATCCTGGGTCCCCAGGATGGCACCCTGGGCAGAAGGCAGTGCTAAACCGCTGAGCCACCGGGGCTGCTTGAGAGATTTATTTTAAGTGGGTGCTGGCAAGTTTGAAATCTGTAGGGCAGCCCGTTGGCAGGCTGAAAATTCAGGCAAGAGTTGAAGTTGCACTCTTGAGTCCAAAATCCACTAGTAAGATTTCTGTTATGATCTTGAGGAAATAGTATTTATTTTATTCCTAAAACCTCAATTTTTGTTCATAAGGCCTTTAACTGATTGAGGCCCACCCACATTATTGAGGGTAATATCCTGTACTTAAAGTCCACTGATAGTAAATGTTAATCACAACTACAAAATACCCCTCACAAGCAACATCTATCTAGTCTAGTGTTTGACCAAACAACTGGCACCATAGTCTAGCCAAGTTGACACCTAAGATTAACTATCACAATGACCTTCATTCAGTAGTATTTCCTCAAAGTCACAATAATAACTAAGTTTAAATATGTGTGTGTATATATATACGTATATTTATTTATATATGAAAGTATATATGAACATATATGAACAATATAAGGTATATTTTAATTAAGAAAATCAGTCCCCTTGTTTTATTTTTCTTTATTCTTTTCAGTCAGTTGTGTTGGGGTAGGGATAGGAGAATGTGGGGGAGGGAGGACTGGATGTGTTCACATTCTCTTTTCTGCCTAACCACGTCAAATATTTGTGCTAGAGCATTGAGAACACCGTGTCCATCCGTTAGCAAGGATCAAAATAGGACAAATTAGTTACTCACAACCTAGTGGAAGATAGAGATATGTAAACAATCTACCTAACATATTACATTTTATAAATTATAAATTCAGTGTCACAAAAGTTATGAAGGCAATAATGTTGAAGGCATATAAAAAGGGTTTGGATGTGATTGGGCTCCCAGCTGAAAGGAAATTTCAAAGACTTGTAAGGGCAGAGTTTCAAACCTTCCTTACTACTTTTCGGGACAGACAGGTGGGGGGGGGAGCACAGCATAAGGAAATTGTTTCAAAGGTAGGGTCACTCCTTGGTTGCATCACAGAGATTGCTAGAGTTAAATCAAAATCACAAAGCAAGTCCTGACATTTGATGGCCTAATTAGAGTGATTATGAGTATGCTTTAAAAATGTGCTTTGTCAGCAGATGATCCAATGAAATGTTTCCATAAAGAACATGTTCCCACTCCACACCTGGCCCAGGAGAAGCTTAAAACATGGAACTACAGTTAGTACATTAATAATTGTTTGTGATGTGGTTGGCAAAAATACTTTGTAATTGTGCTCACAGGAGTGCTTTAGGGAGATAATTGCAGCAGGTCAGGTTTTTCTCTACCTTGTAGGAATGTTTCAGTAACTTTTTTTTGTGATTAAAAAAAACTTTATATGCATGAGATACATATATATAAATATTTAAAATCTCCTATATATCAATAAAAGCTTTCTCTTTGAGAGAGGGAGTAGGAAAGTGAAAGATTCATGACAGATTTGTGAGATATATATTATATATTAGTGTTTTTATACTAGTGTAAATTGCTCATAATTGCTTTTTTTTTTCACTCAGAAGGAAAGTTGGTGAGAATAATAAACTAGCTATGAACTAGCAACCACTCAAACACTATGGGGGCAATAGGTGTAGAAAGAAGCAGATAGAACAAAGTTGTTAGGTTGGTAGTTTTGTTTTGTTTTGCTTTTCCTTTTAATTGCAGACATGTAAATACTGAATTCTCACAGTATTGAGGAACCACAATGAATTGAAAGAATAATACTCCTCACCAGATGTTCAGCATAAAAGTTATATAGAAATGTAAACAATTATAGAATGTGAAAGTGTCCCAGAGCAACAGCTACTGAGGGAATATAATTCACTTGTCTTTTTTTTTTTTTTTAAAGCTTTTATTTATTTTATTCATGAGAGACAGAGAGAAAGAGGCAGAGACACAGAGGGAGAAGCAGGCTCTCTGCAGGAGCCGGATGTGGAACTGGATCCCAGACCCTGGGGTCATGCCCTGAATCTAAGGCAGACGCTCAACCACTGAGCAACCTAGGCATCCCAATTCACTTGTCTTTTGTTATCAGTGTGTAGTTTATGCTAATGTCACTTGAGTTTTTCAAGTATATGATCTGTGTTTGATTTGGAAGACCTGAAATTAATTGGTGACCCTTTATTTTGAATTTTTTTGATAGTACAGCTATTACTCAATTTTATTATTTTTAAAGCAGTGTTGGAAAAATTAACTTTACCCTTCAAGGTTCGTGTAGCTGGTCTAAGAATTAAAGTAACATGAGAGATTAATGCAAGAAGAAAACAAAATTTTATGATGTGTGCACAGAGGCCCAGTAATAAAATTGAGACCTAAAGAAATGACCAAGGTATGTAGCTTTTATATTTTTTAGACAAAGAATCATAAATCTGTGAGGAGTTGACAGGACAAAGTAAATTTATGTTCAGGAGCTTCAATTAATGAGGAATTCTAAACTGAATTTGGGCTGGGTAGTAAATTAGTAAAAGTAACAAGATTTGTTTATATAGGCTTCTTTGCCCTGAATTCCCTATCTTTGGTGATAAGGATGTCTTTTTACCTCCTAGAGAGAGGACACTTTTCACTTGCGAGATTTATTTCCTGCTTTCAGGAGACAAAGGAGGGTCAGAGTGTTCTTGCACTGGCTATATCTTAAGTAACTTTAATTCAGAATAATCAATATACCATTGTGACACATTTTGGGGCAGCCTGGGGCCCTTCAGCAGGTAATTCATTAATTATATAACTAAATATTTAAAAATTTCAGATTGTGAGATTATTCATACATTTGTATTAAAAGTCAGGAAAAAAATTATCTAGGAAAGACTTCCAAAAAGGAGTAAGGCAGGAAGCACCACCCTTCTCTCTTTACACTCATTTCCTGCGTGTTTGAACTCTTGATCTCATGGCTTTGAACACCGTTGTTGTGAGAGGACTCCCTAATTAATAGTTCCAGCTCAGACAGCCCTCTGAATTCCAGACTTGTATAACTAACAGTTTAATGAACATTTCTACTTAGATGTCTGATCGGCATTTCATACATAACAGGTCCCAAGATGAATCCTTGTTTGCCTTTGCCCATCAACCCTCACTAAACTTGCCCCTCAGTACAACTCTTGTACCCTTGGCTCAAGCCAATGATTTTTAGTCAACAATGACTCCTTTCTTTCCCCAACATCCCTTAGGCCATCCATGAGCAAATCCTTTTGACTCATCCTTTGATTTTTTTCAACTGTTTTTGAGCCACTCAAATAGCAAGTTTATATGCTTCAACCTAACATACCCAGAATTTGACTTGTCTCCCTTATGATTTCCCTAGTTTATACTGTTTTGTGAATTATTGCAAGAATACATTCAGTTGAACTCTATATAAAGTAGTTCAGGGGATCCCTGGGTGGCTCAGCGGTTTAGCGCCTGCCTTTGGCCCAGGGCGTGATTCTGGAATCCTGGGATTGAGTCCCACATCAGGCTTCCTGCATGGAGCCTGCTTCTCCCTCTGCCTGTGTCTCTACCTCTTTCTCTCTCTTTCCCTCTTTCTCTCTCTGTGTTTCTTATGAATAAATAAATAAATCTTTTTAAAAAATAAAATAGTTCAGAGTAGTTATTTTATAATATAGATTTGATTATGTAATGCCTGCCCTCAATCCCCTTTGGTACCCATTTCATCTGTGGTTAAAGAAAAGGTCTTATAATGATCTAGAAGGCCCCATAGTAGCTACCCTCTTGTTTACCTTCTTCCTGCAATCCATCCTTTCTACCTCTCTTGTCTCATCTTCTATCATACCCCCTATCTGTTTCTTTTTTCTTCTTCTTTTTATTAAGTAGCCTCCATGCCCAGCATGGAACCCAACATGGGGCCTGAACTCACAACCTCAAAGATGATGACCTTAGCTGGGATCCAGAGTTGGACGCTCAACCAACTGAATCACCCAGGTGCCCTTCCCTGCCCGTTTCAATCCAGGGTAGTCTATATTTGTTTTTTATTGCTGTCAAAGCAAATGACCACAAATTGCCAAAAATTTAGCACTTTAAAACAATACAATATTATTATCTCACAGTTTTGCAGGTCAGAAGTTGGATTGGTTTAACTATTTTCTCTGGTTGTTGGCAGAATTTTGTGCTGTGTTTGAAGGACTGAGGTCTGTTTTTCCTTGGGGGCTGTTAGGGCTTTCCCTTAGCTTCCAGAGACCTCTTTCTGGTCCTTGCTCAGGGGAACTTAACGTCTCTGAATCAGAAACAATGTATAGTATTCTTTTCATACTTGGAATCTTTTCTGATTTACTCTTCTGCCAAATCTTTCTTGCTACAGCCAAAGTTCTCTGCCTTTCAGGTTCATGAGATTCTGTGAAGCCCACCTTGATAATCCAAAATAATCCCTCTGCAAAGCCATTTTTCTGAAATATAGCAGTTTCGAAGTTCTGGGAATTGGGACATGGAAAGCTTTGGGGTACTATTATTCTGCCTACCATTGGGCCTCTTGACCAAGCATGCTTCCACCTTAGGGCCTGTATGCTTGCTGTCCTGTTCTGTGGAATATTCTTCCCCTGGATAATTCCACAGCTCATTCCATCACTTCTTTTAGGTTTCTGCTCAGTTATCACCAGATTCTATCAGCCTCTCTGACCAGCCTTAAAAGAAATAACCTATCTACCATTACTCTTTTTTTTTCCTTTAAACTTTTTCCCCTCTTTATCTGACCATTGCCTGATATAGGATATATTGGTTTACTTGTTTATTATATCTCCCTCTACTAAATCCCTTGACATCAGGGACTTTGATTTTTTCGCCATTGGATTCTCACTACCTACAGCAGTTCCTGGCATATGGTAAAATGTTCAATAAATATTTGTTGAATGAATGCAAATCACCAAAAAATCCCTAGAGCCCTCATTCCATTAATCGTGTCTGAGAAAAATGAGTCAAGTAAGTCTGAATTGACATAATAGAACAACTTTAAAAAAGCTTATTCAGGGCAGCCCAGGTGGCTCAGAAGTTTAGTGCTGCCTTCAGCCCAGGGCGTGATCCTGGAGACCTAGGATCAAGTCCCACATCGGGCTCCCGGCATGGAGCCTACTTCTGCCTCTGCCTGTGTCTCTTCCTCTCTCTCTCTCTCTCTCTCTCTCTCTCTCTCTCTCTGTGTGTATGTCTCATGAATAAATAAATAAAATCTTAAAAAAAAACCTTATTCATAAGAATATAATTAGTTCATCAAATGCCTTGCTGGAGTCATTAATTGCAACTTCTATAGCATCACCTAATCTATAGTAAAAGAAAAGTTTGGCATTTCTTTTTTTTTTTTTTTTTTGACTTATTTATTTATTTTGGAAGTGGGGAGAGGGAGAGAGAATCTTGAGCAGACTCCTTGCTGAGCGAGGAGCCCAATGTAGGGCTCAATCTCATGACCTGAGATAATGACCTGAGCCAAAATCAAGAGTCAGATGCTTAACTGACTTGGCATTTCTATCGTTGGCATATATAAACTAGCTCAGAGTCTTCATTTCTTCCATCTCTAAATGCTGACAAGCTTTTATATAATCTGTTCTAAAACTTGAAAGAGTTCAAGTCTGTAGTTTTCAGACCCATTTTTTCCATTTTTCAAAATAAGGATATCTCTCATTTGCCAATTCTTGTTATTTCTCTTATTTTAAACATTTCCTCAAAGATTATTGACAGTGAGCCCTAAATCTATAAATGACTCTGGAATTAGAGATATTAATCCCCTCAAAGTTACCATTCCTTCCATTCCTTCTTTTTCTTTAACTCCTCTCCCTGTGATGTTTGTTTTGTTCTTTTGTTTAAAATCACTTTGCTTGGAGGAAAGAATGAACACAAAATGAGATTTTGAAGATTTTGCTTTCTATCTCCATCTGCACTGTGCAGAGATCTGAACACTTTCTCTGAACTTAACTAAACAGCCCCTTGTGATAGTATCAGCTCATTCTGACATTTAGCCTTCCCTTTACCATTGTTAAGGGTTTCAGCCCATGTCTTTGTTATCTGTAGCTGATCCATCAAGCAGCACCTTATGCATGCAGTTTCTTTAGTTCTCTATTCATGTTTCTCTTTACTTTACTCTTGGGAAATATCTTTAATAACGTGGGCAGAATATTTTAGAGTTACCCATTCCTCCTGAGCCATTTTCTATGTAAGAACTTTCTCAATGTGGGGTACCTGAGTGGCTCATTTGGTTGGGCAGCTGACTCTTGGTTTCAGCTGGGGTCTTGCTAGTGCTCTCTTTCTCTCTCAAATAAATAGATAAGTCTTTTAAAAAAGAATTTTCTCAATGCAAACATACCTACCTTTCTGAATTAAAACAGATTTTTAAAAAAACATTTTCTTTTCTTTTTTTTTTTTTTTAAAGATTTTATTTATTTATTCATGAGAAGACAGAGAGAGAGAGAGAGAGAGGCAGAGACACAGGCTGAGGGAGAAGCAGGCTCCATGCAGGGAGCCTGACATGGGACTCGATCCAGGGACCCCAGGGTCATGCCCTGGGCCCGAAGGCAGGTGCCAAACCACTGAGCAACCCAGGGATCCCCAAAACAGATTTTTTAAAAATAAAGTTTTTCAACCCATGCCAAGTGCAAGCAAGAAAATGTATTTTTTTTCTCAGAATTATGGGACAGGGAAGGAGTACTTTTTACAATGTAGATTACCAATTATAGAATCAGAATTGGAAGGAGATGGATGAGAGGCTTGAGAATCAACATTGTTAATAAGTTTCTCAAGTATACTTTTAAAAGTTTGAGAATTTATCTGTCATGTATATGTAGAAGCATAAGCCGCTGCTCCTAGGGAGACAATACTATATTTAAGATGATAAGGCCTAAAAATAATATGTGGCAAATGAATGGCATAGAAAATAAATGCACTTGAGTCAACAAGTCCAGCTGTTAGGGGTGTGGTGAGGGCTATTCAGGTTTCATAGAGCAGGTGTGCATTGGTCATAAGAAATACTCAAGAACGATTGAATTATTGACAGAGCTGTGCTGGTAGATGAAGAAAATATAACATTTTTTTTAATTGAAAAAGAACTTACTGGGCAGCCAGGGTGGCTCAGCGGTTTAGCGCCGCCTTCAGCCCAGGGCCTGATCGTGGAGACCCAGGACCAAGTCCCATGTCAGGCTCGCTGCATGGAGCCTGCTTCTCCCTCTGCCTGTGTCTCTACCTCTCTCTCTCTCTCTCTCTCTCTCTCTCTCTCTCTGTCTCTCATGAATAAATAAATAAAATCTTAAAAAAACCTTACTATCCTCTTGTCTTTTCTCATTATCATATAGATAAGGAAATTGAGTTCTAGAGAAGTGATTTGACTCAGTTTTTAGAAAAAACTAGACCCAAAGTTTCCTAAATTCAGACTTGGTGATTTCTCCACTATTTCTTAAGAGAATTTGGGCTTGCTAAGAGTAAGGGGGAAGGTATTTTAAGAACTGGACTGAAAAAAAAAAAAAAAAAGAACTGGACTAAATTTAGTTGAATGTATGTAAAAGAGGTATACATTAACCAACCTAACAGGAAGGGTGGAGGATTTGCTTGAGAATCTGATGAAAAGGTAGGTTGTGATCAGATTGTGAGCAATTTTGAATACTAGGGTGAAGAATACAGATAGTACAGGACTGCTGCTGAAAATTTTGGGATAAGACAAAAGCAGTATATTAGAAAATTAACCTATAGTTGCTGCTGGGAAAGATAAGAGGGATGAAATGCCAGAACCAGGGAGAAATGGAAGGAGTTAGCTTCATGGTCCATAAGGAGAAAATTCAGACCCAAACTGATAAGAGAATGGATGTGTGACCAAATTGAAAGAATGGATCAATAAAACATGATAAGTAGTTTAAATTTAGTCTAGTAGTTTCCTTCTCTTATTTTTTTTAAATTATTTTTCAAAAGATTTATTTTAAAGAGAGAGTTGTGGGGAAGGGTATGGGGAGAGGGAAAGAGAATCTTAAGCAGACTCCACTCTGAGCATGGAGCTCAACCAGGGTCTCATGACCCTATGATCACCATGTGAGCCGAAACCAAGAGTTGGACACTCAGCCAACTGTGCTACCCAGATGCCCCAGTTTCCTTCTTCTTTTAGTTGACTAACATTTTAGCTGCAATTTTTAAAAAACAAGGAATTCACTCTTATACCATTGTGGGGCTCAACATTTGCTATTTTCAAAACTAACAACTAACTAATCAAATATAAGTCTTACATTTAGGAGACCATAAAACACTATTAAAATATTAGTTAATTCAACAAACCATTAAGAGAAGCATCTATTTGTTGTTAGGCACTGTGCCAAGTTCTGGGCCATTAGAAATACATAAGATAAAGTTTCTGTATCAGGGTTCTTCAAAATAACAAAACCAATAGCACGTGTGCATATTAAAAGATTTTTTTATAAGGAATTGGCTCATGTTATTATGGAGGCTAAGAAGTCCCAAGATCTGTGGGATGAATCAATAAGCTGGAGACACAGGATAATTAATTTCCAATCCAATGGTTAGCAAGCTCAGAATTTAGGAGAGCTCATGTTAATTCAAGTCTGAGGCAGGAGAAAGAGAGTGTCCCGGTTTGAAGGCAGTCAGGCAGGAGGAATTCTCTTGTACTTGGGGAAGGATCAGCTTTTTTGTTCTATTCAGGCCTTCAACTGGTTAGATGAAGCCCACCCACATGATGGAAGGCAGTCTGCTTTACTAAGTCTACTGATTTAAATATTAATCTCATTTGGAAACACCCTTGCAGAAACTCAGAATAATATTTGACCATATATTTGCTCAGCATGTGGCCCAGCTAAGTTGACACAAACTTAGCCATCACAGTTGTTGTTCTCAAGGGACTTACGATTTACTTGGGAAGACAGACAAGTAAATTAATCATAGCTTTAATATTGCAATATAGATATTTTTAAAGTGCTGTGCAAGCACAAAGGGGAGAATGATATCTGCCTGTGGAGAGAGAAGTCAATGAAGTTACAGGAAAAATACCTTTTGTTTAGAAAAACACCTGGGTGGCTTGTTTTACTTATGGATATCAGACTCTCTGAGCAGTGTGAGAATAACCCACGATATCTCCAAATCACCCTGGGTGGGAAATAAATGTGATTTGAGGGTTAGATATAGCCAGGAGATTAAGAGCTAGAATCTAAGAAGAAATCAAAGCAACCCCAAAATATATTACTTTCTAGGAGGGTAGTAGGTTGTGGGAAAGAGAATGCAAGTGCAGAAATTGAAATGGATGGCATAGATCAAGAAGACAAAGGAAGCAGAAATGGATAGAGAAAAAGTTGATGTAGAGAAGCAGACTTCTCCTCGGTCCCTCACACCAGCCAAAGGGAGTGAACCAGATTTGAGAAAATGGAGACATCAAGTGTAGACTTTAAGGTATTGTAGAAAAAAACAGTATTTCATTAAGAGGATGATGGAAATTTGAATAGTGAAACGTATTAAATCCTTAAAATAGATTTTTATTACATTGGTATTGTAGGTTCTTTAGCTTAAATATAGAACTGGCAATTTTTTCTTGAGGAAAGGATAGATTATGACACAATGTAGAATTATGTGGTAGAATATGTAAAGAATTATGTAGAATTCAGTGGTAAATAGTAAAGTTTTACAGTTTGTTGCTTTTATAGTCTTAGACTATAAAATAAAACAGTTGAACTGAAAATGTCTTGCTTTTACCCAATTTCATCTCCCCACTGCTTTTCATGCTCTTTTGCTTTTTGTTGGCCAGCACACTGCTTCATTTTAAGCCAAGCATTTGAAAGTGTCAAATAAAAGTACTGTTGCAGTCAGGCAACAGCTGACTTTGTTTTTACTCAAGTGTGAGATAGCGCCTACAGATGTCAACTTGGATTCTTTTTTAATGAAATAATTTCTATAATTTCTATGGAAAAAATTCACTGCTGATATCCTTTTCATTTTACATATTTTTGTATAGATTTCATTTTATATGGTTCTCCGTGTTACTTCCATCTCAGACAGACTGTAAGCCAAAGGCATGTTTGTGTTGCCTAACCACCCCCAACTGCAGTAGACTAGACACCACTTGATTATAGGAACAATGAAAGGAAGATGAGCTCTATTTCTCACTATTTAAAAAATGTCTGAATTTGGGAATTTTCAATAGGAAGCAAACATGATTGAGAATTTAGGGATAAATAACTTGTTTATTTCTAGTTTCAGTACCACATAGTGAAAGATTCAGAGTGAACCAACTGAAGTGAACAAAATTCACACATTTTTTTCAAGAATGAAGGGTTTTACAATCTATAGGTTAAAAATTGGAGCCTGAGTTCAAAAAGTCTGTGAGATACAAAGTTTAAGCATTCAAAAAAAAAAAAAAAAAAAAGCCTAGGGTTCAGAGGGAGACTTAGGAGAATACAATGTGAGTTTACAGCGTTAGGAAAGATCAAGGGTGGGAAGAACTGTAAAAAGAACAGATAAAGCAAGCAGAATAACAGACTTGCATATCGTTATGGGAGCTCAGTTTAGAGAAAATTACGACAAAGTGATAGAAGTTTCCAAAGGGCAACATTTAGGAGACACACGCCTGATTGGCAACGCAGGTGGTCATTAATGGTATAACTTATAATTAAAACTGAATGGAATAGATTTGAGTCAAAGCTTGTGTCAATAGTATGAAAGGGTTAAAGGAGGGAACTTAGATTTTGGCTAGAGCTATGGTCAAGATGGTCCCAAAGTTTAAGTCGTTCTTTAAACCTATGCTAAGGTTTCTACACCGGGAATGTTCTTTAATCATATGAAGCTTATATCTCAGAATGGCCTCCCATACACTAGTAAAAGATAAGCAGGTCTTTTGGACTGATGGTAAGTTGTAGAATAAAGGTGAACAAAAGAAGAAAAAAAATCTCAAAAGATCATGAATCCAGGAGTATGATCTTTAGAAAAGAGATTTCATCTGTAACTCTACATAATAGTGGTGGCTTATGTGGGGAGGATCTGCTAATTGGAACCTGCCTGGGACAGAATAAGGTAGCGGTACCTCATTCTAGCCACAGCTAAAAGACAAAATACTTTTTAAGACTGCAAAATTTCATTTATGTTTCCTTATATTCTTGAATTCTGTCTTTATGCACTAAAAAGAGCCTAAACCAGCTTTCTTTGGATTACAAACCTTATAGCACAATAGCTTTTCTAGTAAGTCAGGAATCAGACTTACAAAAATATCGAAGGGGGCTTTTCAGATGTAGCTAGAGAAAGATAAGGTGGTGAACTTGAACTAGTTATTTCCATTTAGAACATTGAACCTCTTAGTTTACTTATCTACCCGCCAATAGTCTAGCTTGCTTTGGAAATCAATAGAGAAAAAATAATGGTCATATTTCATGCATGTGATGTATCAAAGACTACATTTTAGAGGACTGCAGAAAGAATTAAAAATAGAAGTATCCATAATCATTGGTTACAGACATGCTAAATGCCTTCTTTACTGGTCCTGGATGAAAGAGAAAACCATTTTATAGCCCTTGATTCCTTCAAAACAACCACAATCCCATAATAATGGTCTCTAATAAAGATATGGAAATTACAAGGCATTGGATTCTGTAGAGAGGAACTGAATGGAAGTCATCTCAAGGTATAGTAGTGCTGAAACACACACAGAAAGGCCTAAATAAAATTTTTAGTATAAATCTGGGAGAAGTGCTTAGAAATTATGTCCCTCAAAACCCTCCTTTTGAAAATGTCAAGATTAAGACCAAGAGAAGTAAACTAACCTGCCCAAAGGCTGGTTAGTGACAAGCCCAGTACTAAAATTTTAGGTCACAGATTCCTAGGTTAGTACATGTTTTCAAGTTTTTAAAAATTGATGTTACTATTCTTTGCTCTGTTAAGGCATAATTATAAGCATCAAATATTTGTAGAATATCTTTCTTTTTATTAGTAATTTTATGACTATTTTTAATTGATTTAGTAAATTAGACTTTTTTCTTCCAGTGCATCATATATTTCACTAGCAGGTAATCCCATGCCACACCCTCTCCCCATTCCATTTCACTTTTACCTGGTGTCTGAAGGATAGAGTCATTCAGGCATTTCTTAAGCTTATGACAACTACTAATATGCTTTTAAAATATTTCAAACATAAAAGGATTTTGAGCTGCAAAAGATTGTTTTTTTCTTATAGATATTTCCAGCCTTTTATTCAGAACTATGCTCCTAGAAACAACTTCCTAGAAAAAGCTCAAAATGTTCTCTGTGTTCTTTTTTTCCCAAAGTTGTTTTGGCTATTCTGAATCTTTTGCATTTCCATATAAGTCTTTTTAAGACTTCCACAAAGTCTGTTGGGATTTTGACTCAGAGGTCCTGAATCTATAAATCATTTTGGAGAAAAATGATTTCTTAACAATATTGAGTCTTCTAATCTATGAACATAGTATATCTCTCCATTTACTTAGATCTTCTTTAATTTTTCTCAACAGTGTTCATAGTTTTTAGTAAATAAGTCTTAAAATCTTTTTTTTTAAGTCTTAAAATCTTTTACCAAATTTATTCTTAGGCATTTCATAATTTGATGCTATTGTAACTGATAAATTTTAATTTCAACTTCCAATTGCTCAAATTTATAGAAATATAATTGGTTTTTGTGTATTGACTTTGCCATCCTACTAAACTCAGTTTTAGTTCTTATAGCTTATTTGCAGTTTCTTTCTTTCTTTTTTAAAAAATATTTTATTTATTTATTTATTCATGAGAGACACAGAGAGAGAGAGAGAGGGGCAGAGACACAGGCAGAGGGAGTAGCAGGCTCCATGCAGGGAGCCCGACATGGGACTTGATCCCAGGATTCCAGGATTATGCTGTGGGCTGGAGGCAGGTGCTAAACCACTGAGCCACCCAGGGATCCCCTTATCCAGTTTCTTTAGAATTTTTACATAGATGATCACATCATTTGTGATAAACAAAGATTTGTATTTTCCTTTCCAATCTGTTTGCTTTTATTTTTTTCTTCATCTTCTTATGGTATTAGAACCTCCAGTACAATATTGAATAGACATGGTGGGAGTGGACATCCTTACCTTATTTCCCATTTTAGTACTGATGTGTTTATTTTTTTAAAACATTAATATAATACTAACTATAGGATTTTCAAATATGTCTTTTATCAGGTTGAGGACATTCCCTTCTATTCTTATTTTTCTGAGGTAATATGCAAACTGAAAAAGTAATTGTCAGCTTCGCATAATTTTGAGTAATTAAAATATTGCATCTGAGTTGTGTTTCTTAATCTTGATGTATATTATCTTTTCAATAAAACTTTCATCCATAATAATAATAGCTGAGTCAATTAGAACTCTTTCCTTCCTTTGTGCAGGAAAAAACCCACTCTGGCCAGAGTAAAAAGGGGGAGTTATTTGATTGTGATTCTGAAAGTCACACACACTGACCTGTGATGCTATCGCAGGTCGTTTCTCTTTCTCAGCATCTGTGTTCTTTTCTTTCTTTCTGGCACTATTCTTAGGCCTTTTTTCTTGTGATGGCTAAAACAGCTATAGCAGTTCCAGACCTTACATCTCCTCAGCCTTGAGGCCACCAGAAGAGAGTGTCTGCCTCTGTCTTGAAAGTCTCAGCAAAAGTCTTGCTGCATTTTTGCCCTTGATTGGGTCACTTGTCTATCCTTAAATAAATTAGTCTGGCTTAGGAAGTCAAACAGCTCAAACTGTGTCCAGTGTACCACTTGGAATTGGGGTGGGGCCTGAACCAAAAACCACACAGCCTGAGAGTGGCAGAGGTCCTGCTCTGAAGGGAAATAAAGATATGCTTACCAACTTAGAGGGAATAGATTATGACTAGCCAGAGTCAATAACAGTCCACTGTGCTAATATTTATCCAGTACACATTATATGTGTATGTATGTGTATATATATATATATATATATATATATATATATATATATAACTCCTTAAATTTCCTCATTTATTTCTCTTCCAAACAATCCTATAATGTGGGGACTGTTATTATTCCAATTTTCCAAATGAGAAAGATGAGGTTCAGAGATATCACACAGACTCAAACTCAGGTAACTCAGGTGATCTGACTTTAGGGGGCAAGGAATTAAATCAAAATGACTCTAGATATTGTATTTAAATTCTGGGCAATAAGATTGGAAAGGTGGAGGCATTAGATACCTACTAACTGAATTGGTCCCTTTTTTTGTTAGGAATACAATAGCTTTCCTGGAAGCCTTAAATAGTAAATGTCCACTTATATTCCATTAGCCAGAGGCAAATCATGTCAGCCACTAGCTGAAAGACATCTCGGGAAATAGATTTTTATAACTGGTTATTTTTCTGCTCTAAAGAAAGTTGAGGTTCTACTTTTAAGAAGTAAGAAGAGGCTATTGGACAGGCAATTAGCAGAGATAATATTAATACTAACACCCACTATTCCATTTATCCAACGCTATGCAACCAACCACCCCAAAATCTAGTAATAACAACATTTAATTTGCTCACAGATCTGTATTTTGGCAGGGCCTCACAGGAATAGATTCTCTTTTGTCTACCCTGCATCAGTTGGAGTGGTTCAAGGCTGAAGGCTAGAATCATATGAAGTCTTACTCATTCAGTCACACATCTGGAGGATTATGGCTGTTACCTGGTATCATCACTGGGCAGTTACTGGAACACCTTCATGTGGCTCTTCTATGTATGCAGCTGCTTGGCTTCCTCACAGCATGGCGGTTGAGTTCTAATGATAAAGGCAGAGTTCTATTGTCTTTTATGACATAGCCTGGGAGTCATATGGTTTCACTACTGCTGTTGGCATAGGCCTACTTCAATTCAGAGCATCTTTATTTATATTGTAAGAAGAACACATGGGATGGGATATATTGGCGCTGCCTTTGAAACATACAATCTGCCAGTAAGTGCTTACCTGTCGCTATGCTAATGTCTGAACATGAATATTTTATTTCCACAAACATCAGCCAAAGCATTGTTTTTCCTTCCTTCCTTCTTTCCTACCCTTCTTTCTTTTTTGGGCATTCTTTTTAAAAACAAATACTGGAACATGTTGTTTGTCCTCTTAAAATGTTTCAATTCTGGACGCCTGGGTGGTTCAGTGGTTGAGCGTCTACCTTTGGCTCAGGTTGTGATCCTGGGGGTCCTGGGATCGAGTCCTACATTGGGCTCCCCTTGGGAGCCAGCTTCTCCCTCTGCCTATGTCTCTGCCTCTTTCTCTGTGTCTCTCATGAATAATATAAATAAATAAATAATATCTTTTAAAAATTTTCAGTTCTCATTATAACTTAAAACAGTAAAATCTTTTACCATGGTTTATGAACCTGGTTTCTTTATCCAATTTTCTTCTCTCCTTCATTGGCTGTTCTTTTATAGGACATGTCAGTTGTGCAAACTTTTCAGCTTTATTCTTCTAGTTCTTTGTACATGCCGTTTGCTTCACCAGGAGCTCTCTTCCTCCAGTGCATTGAATGGGTCACTGATCATTTTTCACCTTCTTAGAAGGCCTTTAAATGGGTGATCAACTAAGATGTTGTATATCAGCATTTATTATTACTCATTTATTACTTATTCCCCCTCCTAAATGAAGCTTCATAGCTGTAGAAACTTCATATGTTTGGTTACCGCTGGATACTGTGTTTACTACTGTGTGTGACATTTCATCGTAATCCAATGAGCTCGATGCTATTCTTATTGCCATTTTACTGATAGTAACTGAAGCCAAAGGCCTTGTTGGGGAACAAGAATGTCCTGTCCCTTTCAAGGTCCTTCTAGCTGGACTAAGAATCAATTGACATGAGACAAAGTAGCAGGAGAAAATCAAATTTAATAGTGTATGTGTACAGGGAACCCACATAGACATGGAACTTGCAAAGACATCAGCAAGGCATCTTGAACTAGGGACAAGGGGTTAGGGGCCTGGGACTTTAAAAGGAAGGAATGCAATCCTCAGAAGAATGAAAAACAGAATGTTTGGTAAACAAATGAGACATTTACCAAACAAATATTTACCAAACTCCCAAGTAAGGGAAAAGAAAGGACTTTGATCAAAAAGACCTTGCTAGTTTCCTCCCTGTCTACCAAATGTACTTCATATTATAGTATAGTTATCTATGGTGATAGCTCTTTCTGAAGCAAGTCCTCCACCTAAATTCTTTTTAAGCAGTTATAGAGGAGGTAAAGAGCTTTTCCTGAACCTGCTGGATCTTGATTACTTTTAACTCAAAATAATCTTTATGCCAAAGTGGCATATTTTGAGGGACTTGTCCTAAACTTTGTCAACCTGTAGGGAGTAATGACAAAAACAGGGCTGGCACCCAGGCACTTGGACTGCAGACACAATGCTCTGATTCACCATGCTCTAAGTGATTTGGTAAAAGAGAGTGCATTAATTTGGCCTGTCATAGCTGATCGAGAAAGGGTTTCATGGAGGTGAGGCCATTTGAGCAGGTCCTTGAGTGAAAGATACAGCTTTGTTGGAGAGTGCCGGGAAGATAGATGATGATGATGATAATAGATAAATAGATAGATAGATAGATAGATAGATAGATAGATAGATAGATGAAAAATAGGTAGATAGATGGAATGATAGATAACAAATAGATGATAGATAACAAACATCTTAGATAGATAACATAGATGATAGGTAGGTAGGTAGAGAGATAGATCACTTACTATGAGTTATGAGCCAGGTATTCTTCTAAGAGCTTTACAATATAAAACTCATTTAAACTTGCCTTCCTGGATAATAGTATGTTATTAAGAAAGAAAGAGGGATGGTGATTAGTAACTTAATAGGGCAGTAGTTGTAAAAGAAGATTGCCTTAAGGATGGGAAAAACTGCTAAATTTGTTTAAGCTGAGAGAAAAGAAGCAGTAGAGAAGAGATGACTGGAGAAAGGAGAGTTGGGGGGGACAGGTGGAACAGGTACTTGAGAAAAACAAGAGGGATTAAATCTAATTACAGACAAAAGTTAGACCTAATAAGAGGATAGTTAAAGTTTAAATACAGAGATGATTTCAGGCAGAGGAGATGCTAGGGAAAAGATGGCATTAATATCAGATGGTTTAGTTTGCTGAGTGCACATAGCTAAGGCAGATGACTGAAGGAACATAGAAAAGATTTGGAGCAGCTCTCTGGGCAACAAGACAAGGAACAAAGAAAGGTGAAATAAGGATGGCTAAGTAGAATGAGGATTCACTGGGGTGAGAGCAAGAATATATGATGATGCCAAGTGGCACCATTAAGTGACTTCAAGCAATGCAAAGCCGCCTACAACGGACTAGAAGTCCACGTTTGGGCTTATACAGTTGTTGGGAGCTGGATCTGTGGATCCTTGTGAAGGTCATGCTGTTAATTTTTTTTTTAAGATTTTAATTATTTATTAGAGAGAGAGCAACATGCCATCGCACAGCTGAGAGAAGGGGCAGAGGGAGAGAGAGTAGCAGACTCCTAGCCGAGCAGGGAGCCTGACTCTTGGTTTTATCCCAGGACCCTGGGATCATGACCTGAGTCAAAGGCAAACGCTTAACTGACTGAGCCACCCAGGCATCCCACATTTTGGTATTTTTTATTGTTGCCTTAAGGTTGGCTAAAGAGACGAGTGAAGCTAGGAGAAAGGACAGAATCATGGGTCAAAGCAATATGAATTGAGGTATAAATACTAGACTGAGAACAAGGAGACCAAATTTCCAACCCTTCCTCCACTTTCTAGAGGGTTGACCTTGGGTCATCTGCCTTAGTTCCTTCATCTTTATAACAAAAATGTTGAAGTAAATCAGCTCTCACACTTAGCTATACATAGAATTACCTGGTGAGGTTTAAAAAAATATTATTCTTAGTCCCTATCTTAGAACAATTAAATCAGATTGGGAAGTAAAACCTAGATATCTTTTTTTTTGTTTTGTTTTGTTTTGTTTTAGAGCATGTCGGGTGATTTTTAATCCAACTTTTTTTTTTGAGATTTAATTGGCATATAACATTGCATAAATTTAAGGTATACAGCGTGATGATTTGTTACGTGTATATGGTAAATGGTAAATGCAGTAGGGTTTGTCAACACATTTATCATCTCCCTTACCTTTTCTGGTAGTGAGAACTTTTAGGATTTACTCTCTTAACCACTTTTAAGTATTCACCACATAATATTGTCAACATGCTGTACATTAAATTCCCCGGTCATCTTATAACTGGAAGTTTGTACCCTTTGAGTACCCTTTGACCACCTTCACTCAATCTCTCCACTTCCCACCCCTGTCAACCACCAATCTATTCTGTTTCTATAAAGAGAATATAGAAACTTTGGCTTTTTGTTTTGTTTTGTATGTTTGTTTTTAGGTTCTATATACAAGTGAAATCATACAATATTTCTTTCTCTGTCTGACTTATTCATTTTACATTATGCCTTCAATGTCCATCCATGTTATTGCAATGCCAGGTGATTTCTCATGAGCCGCCAGAGTTGAGAATCACTAGGGTAAATGATTTCTAACATTTCTTCTCTGTTCTACTTAATGAGAGGTCTCAGTGAAGGCAAAAGCAATTCAGTTATAGTGAGTGAGTGAGCATGTGGGAAAAATAGATCAGAAAGTAGAATTTCAAGTTGATGATGAGGTTTGGAGAAGGAATTCCTTGAGGGTGGTCCATACTGCCTAGTGTTGAATTTTGTGGTGGCAGAGAAATAATTCTTTTACTGAATTTCTATTAAGGCCACTGTGCAGAGTCAAACAGTTGATATGGGTTCTAGCCTTAGAGACCAAGCTAACATCATTGGGTCACCCAGTGCCTGAGCTCAGCTGACACTGATAAAACCACAGAACTTTGTTAGCTATTAATTGCTCTCGTGCTTTTCATAGACATCACCCTTAAGTCTAGAATGCGAGCTTTTCACGCATTTCTTTCTTTCTTTTTAAAGATTTTTATTTATTCATAGAGACAGAGAGAGGCAGAAATACAGGCAGAGGGAGAAGCAGGCTCCATGCAGGGAGCCCGATGGGGGACTCAATCCCAGGTCTCCAGGATCACACCCTGGACTGAAGGCGGCGCTAAACCGCTGAGCCACCCAGGCTGCCCCACGCATTTCTTTCTTATTTTCTTCTCTACCCCACTCTGTGCAAAATTTCCTCTCTGAGTCATCTTCTCATTGCTTCCCACTGCTGACCTCTCTCACAACCCTTTCTACTGCTTTCTGGAAATACCCTATTCTCTACAATGTCCTCAGTCTCTTCATGGAACTCTCTGTATTCTTGTTCTAATGTAAACTTGGCTTTTCCTTGACATTATCACTTCTCAGGCAGCTTTCTTTAGAGATGCTAGCCATTTTTTCTTCATTTGTATCTCTGGGCCAGGAAGTGGTATTCATTTAGACTTTTATTGTTTCTTCCAAACTTTGACTCTCCATGTCCAACAAGCCCTCTTTCTTTGAGTTGTATGATACCCCATTCCAACACCCGCCGCAGTCACTTCCACAATAACTGAGGACAATGACAAGTGGTTCCTCATCAAAAAGAATATGTAATGAAAATTGCCTTCCCCTCATGTCTTCCAGTCCCCCACTACCTCTGTCTGGAAGGAACTTTCATCACCAATTTTTGGATATCCTTCCAGAAATATTTTATGAAAATAGAATCATATGCATTTATGTATATGTATGCATATTTATATATAAATTGTTTCCTAGAAATACACAAGTGGTAAGCTATTATAGACACCGTTCTGAAAACCATTTTTTTTCTTAACAAAATATTTTGAATAATTTTTCCTATTAGTACATACAAATTTTACTTCTTAAAAAAAAGTCTTCTGCTATTGCAAATGAGGCTGCTATATATAACATTTTACTTACGTCATCTTTTATATTTGCAAGTTATTTGTGGCATCAATTCCTAGAAGTGAGGTTGCTGGGTCAGAAGTTATTTGCAGGGCTCCTGGGTGGCTCAGTCAGTTAAGTGTCTGTCTGCCTTTGGCTCAGGGCATGCTCCCAGGGTGGTGGGATTAGACCCTGCATTTTGCACTCCCTAGTCAGTGGGAAGCTTGTATCTCCCCCTGCTGCTCCCTTGCTTGTGCTCTCTGTCTGTGTCAAATAAATAAATAAAATCTTAAAAAAAAAAAGTCATTTGCTTTTTTAAAGTTGTAGTAGCTGTTGACAAAATTGTTCTCCATAGGCTGTGTGCTGATTTACACAGCCATCAGTGATGTGTCAGAGTCAGTGTCATTATCCTTGCCAACACAATGTTTATTTTTTTTTCCTTTGCCAGTTTGATAGTTGAAAAATACTTCATTGAAGTTTTAGTTTGCAACTCTCCTACTTTGAGTGAGGATGAACGTCTTTTCAAATGTTTAGCTCTGTATTTCCCTTTTGTGAATTTTTGGCCATCTCCTTTGCCTATATTGTTGATACTGTGATTCTTAATAAGAAATATATATTTTGGTCTTCATCCCCATTTCTGGCACAAAGTTTTTTATAACTATGGAATTGAGGGTTTTTAAGTAATGAGAAGGATGAATATGTATTTTGTTATGTCAGTGAGGTGATTTTGGAATCCAGCTAAGGTGGGAGACTCATTGCCAGGAGAATCAACCATTCGATTAGAGGGTGGGCATGTTGAATCAATCACCAAGAGCTAATGATTTCATCAATCATGCCTATATAATGAAGTCCCTGTAAAAGTCTAGAAGTAGTTGGTTCGGAGAGTTTCCAGATTGGTGAAAGAGAACTCGTCTATGTGCCACCATGCTAGGCCCCAGACTCCACTAAGACAGAAGATCCTCTGTTCAGGACCTCACCCGATATATTTCATCTGCTTGTTGATTGTTTTTTTTTTTAAGATTTTATTTATTTATTCATGAGAGACACAGAGAGAGAAAGAGGCAGAGACACAGGCAGAGGGAGAAGCAGGCTCCACGCAGGAAGCCCAATGTGGGACTCCATCCTGGGTCTCCAGGATCACGCCCTGGGCTGAAGGCAGCGCTAAACTGCTGGGCCACCCGGGGCTGCCCTGCTTGTTGATTGTATCCTTTAATATCTCTTGTAATAAACTGGTAATCTTGTGGGTAAATGGGTTTCCTGAGTTTTGTGAGCTACTCTAGCAAGTTCGTCAAATCCAAGGAGGGGTTTGTGGGAACTTCTAATTTATAGCTGGTCAGTCAGAAGCACTGTTAACCTGAACTTGTGATTGGTATCTGAAGTGGAGGGCAGTCTTGTGGGACTGAGCTCTTAACCTTTGGAATCTGATGCTATCTCTGGGAGCTGTCAGACTTGAATTGAATTGTAGGTCTTCTAGCTGGTATCAGAGGATTGGTCCGCAGAGTGGGAATAAAAACCCCCGCATTGGAACTGGGTGCAGCACCCTTACCTGTCTTCTTGCTATTTTGTTGCAGGTTTTTACCTAATAAGGAAAATAGACCTCTATTGACATATGAATTGAAATATATTTTTTCTTGATTTGTTAAATGGTCATTTTGGTTTTGATGTTTGTTGTGCAGAAAAAATTTATCTGCATTGTTTACTAATCTCTCCATTTTGCTCTCTGTATTTTGTATCATGCCTATACTTTCCCTATTTTGAAATTAACTTTAAAAATTTCTGTACATGGTGACTATAGTTAATAATATTGCATTGCATATTTGAAAATTGTTAAGAGTAGATTTTGATAGTTCTCATCACACACACAAAAAAACTTTATTAGGGATCCCTGGGTGGCGCAGCAGTTTGGTGCCTGCATTTGGCCCAGGGCGCGATCCTGGAGACCCGGGATCGAATCCCACATCGGGCTCCCGGTGCATGGAGCCTGCTTCTCCCTCTGCCTGTGTCTCTGCCTCCCTCTCTCTCTCTGTGACTATCATAAATAAATAAAAAATTTAAAAAAAATTATTAAAAAAAAAACAACTTTATTACCATGTATGGTGACAGACATTGACTAGACATCAAGATCATTTCACAACATATAAAAATAACAAATCATTATTGTGTTGTACACCTGAAACCAATGTAATGTCTTATGTTAATTATACTTCAATTTTAAAAAAAGAAATTCACATTAGTTTTGGTAGAAAAAATACTTGAAATATATTTTATTATTATAAAAACTAAGGAACTTCCCAAATTCCACTTAATGTGTATTTTGAAAATAAATGTCAATGTAAGAAAAGAAAATTGGGAGTGCCTGGGTGGCTCAGTGGTTGAGCATCTGCCTTTGGCTCGGGTCATGGTCCTGGGGTCCTGGGATCGAGTCCCCCATCAGGCTCCCCTGTGGGAGCCTGCTTCTCCCTCTGCCTATATCTCTGCCTCTCTCTCTCTCTGTGTCTCTCATGAATAAATAAATAAAATGTTTAAAATAAGAAAAAGAAAAAGAAAAAAAATGGGTTTCTTCTAGTACTTCAATTTTTATATAAAAAATTTTGTTTCATCAGAAATCCTAGTCTTTCAAACTCCTGCCACCATCTTGGATCACTTCAATGTTAATGACCTTTTCAACCTCCCACCTTCCATGCTCCTTGATCTCCTCTGCTCCAACAGTCATGTCTCTTCCCATCTCTCACCACCATGTCCTGGAGCTTCTCATCCCCTGTGAGACCCCTTTACTTTTCTGAAAACTTAAACCTCTCCCATTCCACTCCTTTACCACAGTCTCTTATCCTTTTATGTTTTTTGCTCTCCTGATTTGACTACAGATTCATAATAGTTTCCTCAAGACCTCTGACCCTTAACTCTTCCTTTTTTTCTCATATTGTCTGGCTTTACTTGGCAGGACCACATGATGACTTTCATAAGACCTGGGCATTTTTGCCTTTATGGACCCCTTTCTCCATTATAAAAGAAAGAAATGGTATATTTTATAATTGCACTTATAAAAGGTAAATATAACATTTTCTTTGGCCTAAAAGTTTATTTTTTCTTCTTATTCTAAAAGAAATTAAAACATTTTTGTGAACCCTAGACCATGTGTCTAAAGTATCAGTCAGTCCTGCTCCTAGGCACTGATTTACTGCTTAATCACTTTCTTGGCACCACTCTCTGCTCTCTTGGCCTCTTGTTTTCTGTTTATCCTCATTGCCCAACCTCAAACCTATATGGATCTTTTACATTCTACTAGAGAAAAATCATACAGGGGATTGATGCCATCACAGAGTTAGGTCTATGACATGCATTGTGCTCTTGACAGTCTTTAACAATTTTTCTACATAACCCTGATCAATTTTCTGTTTCATTCTTCATATTAGCTATACCAAATCATTTAGCATTCTACTCAACTAAAAGAAAATTAAGCTTGAACTCTTTAACTTCCCATTCTTCTATGTTCTGACTAGCTTTGACTGGGTAACAAAACATGCTAAGATTTAGTGGCTTAAAACAGTTATTTTTCTCTTAAGGTTATGTAGGTTGGTGGGCACAGCTGGACAGTTCTCATTTTGGGGTGTTTGCACTCCAAATGTGATTGCAGCTTGACCAAAGACAATCAGCTTGGCCTATGGACAGTTGAAGATTTGACTTGTTTGGGTGTCCAAGATGTCTCTTTCACAAGGCTGGCAACTGTTGTTGGTTGTGAGGTAAGAACTGGGTTGGGCTGTTGACCAGAGCACCTATTTGGGGCTGGCCTCTCCAGTGGCTCTGTACGGCTGCTCACAGCATGGTGGCTAAGTCTGAAAGAGAGTGTCCCAAGATCCTGTGTTCCAAAATGTGGACATAAGCCTTGGAGGTCCTGGAATATCAGTTCTATTGTATTCTATTGGTCCAGCAAGTCATTAAAAACAGCCTAGAATCAAGGGTAGGAGAATGACCATCTTTTGACGGGGGAGTGACACAGTCACATTATTATAGAGCATACAGATAGAAAGTGGTAATCTGCCACACACTAATACAAAATTAGTTGCTTCTATTCCCATTTTTATTGCTTCATTCCCATCTCAGAGGAAGCAGCACCCCAATATCTATTCATGTCTGTTCTTTTAGCATTGTCTGTTCTTTGCCTTCCCACCTCTTCAGAGACCTCATTTTGTCAAGTATCTTGTCTGTTCTATCTTCTCCCTCTATTGGTTATTTTCTTTCTTTCTTTCTTTCTTTCTTTCTTTCTTTCTTTCTTTCTTTCTTTAGATTTTATTTATTTATTAATGAGAGACACAGACACACACACACACACACACACACACACACACACACACACACAGGAAGAGGGAGAAGCAGGCTCCATGCAGGGAACCTGATGTGGGACTCGATCCTGGGACTCCAGGATCACGCCCTGAGCCAAAGACAGGCGCTAAACCACTGAGCCACCCAGGGATCCCCTATTGGTTGTTTTCTTATGAATATCCTCAAGTTTCCCCTTAAAGAATAATTAACTTTTGGTCTATGTTCAACTCCAGATAAACATCTTTTATATCTGTTTCTATATGCAAACAGTGTTTGAAAATCAGATCTATCCTTATTGATTTCATCTTTCCAGTTTGTATACACTGCTCAGTCTACTGGAAACTGCATATGGACTACCATCCCCACCACCATGTTGAAATTCTTCTTCTTTTTGTTACTAAAGACTTTCTAATGAATACCGCTATTTGCTTCAACGTGGGTGGAACTGGAGGGTATTATGTTGAGTGAAGTAAGTCAGTCAGAGAAGGACAATCATCATATGGTTTCACTCATACGTGGAATCTAAGAAATAGTGAAAGGGATTATAGGGGAAAGGGGGGAAAATGAGTGAGAAAAATTAAGGTGACAAAACATGAGACTCCTAACTCTGGGAAATGAACAAGGGGTAGTGGAAGGGGAAGTGGGCAGGGGTGGGATGACTAGGTGATGTGCATTGAGAAGGGCACTTGATGGGATGACCCCTGGGTGTCATACTATATGTTGGCAAATCGGACTTTAATTAAAAATATATATTAAAAAATAAAAAAAGGCTTCCTAATTGCCTAATCCAATAAATACGTTAAAATGTTTAAACTTTTGATAATATTTAATGATATTGATCACTCCCTTGTTCTTGAGACTATTCATGGGCCTTTATGATCCTTCTCTATTGGTTTTCTGTGGTAAAATCTTAGAGATTTTGCACAAGAAAAGTGGTAAAATCTTAGAGAATGAAGGTAAAGAATAGATAATATGTTAATAGTCTATGGTTCTTTAACAAAATGCCACATACCTGCTGGCTTAAAGCAACAGCAATTTATTCTTTCTCAGTTCTGGAGGCCAGAAGTCCAAAATCAGTACCACTAGTCTGTTGATGTTGACGGGGCTGTGTTCCCTTTGAAGGTTCTAAGAGATGTTAGGTTCCCTTTCTCTTCCAGTTTCTTCTTCTTTTTCTTTTTTGCAATTTTTAAAATTTAATTTCAATTTGCCAACATACAGTATAACACCCAGTGCTCATCCCATTAAGTGCCCTCCTCATTGCCCATCACCCAGTTATCCCATTCTCCCCACCAACTTCCCCTTCCAGAACCCTTTGTTTCCCAGAATTAGGAGTTCCTCATGGTTTATCTCCCTCTCTAATTTTTCCCACACTGTTCCTCTTTGTTCCCTTGTAATCCCTTTCACTATTTCTTATATTCCATGTATGAGTGAAACCGTATGATAATTGTCTTTCTCCAATTGTCTTATTTCACTCAGCATAATACCCTCCAGTTCCAACCACATCAAAGCAAATGGTGGGTATTTGTCTCTTCTGATGACTGAGTAATATTCCATTGTGTGTGTGTGTGTATATATATATATATATATATATATATATATATATATATATCACATCTTCTTTATCCATTCATCTGTTGAAGGACATCGTGGCTCCTTCCACAGTTTGGCTATTGTGGACATTTCTGCTATGAACATTGGGGTGCAGATGTCCTGGTGTTTCATATATCAACATCTTTCGGGTAAATACCCAGTAGTGTAATTGCTGGGTCGAAGGGTAGCTCTATTTTTAACTTCTTGAGGAATCTCCACACAGTTTTCAAGAGTGGCTGTACCAGTTTGCATTCCCACCAACAGTGCAAGAGGGTTCGTTCCCCTTTCTCCACATCTTCTCCAACATTCGTTGTTTCCTGTCTTACTAATTTTTGCCATTCTCACTGGTGTGAGGTGGTATCTCATTGTGGTTTTGATTTGTATTTCCCTGATGGCAAGTGATACAGAGCATTTTCTCACGTGCTTGTTGGCCATATGTATGTCTTTGGAGAAATTTCTGTTCATGTTTTCTGCCCATTTCACAATTGGATTTTTTTGTTTCTTGGGTGTTGAGTTTGATAAGTTCTTTATAAATCTTGGATATTAGCCCTTTATCTGATATATCATTTGCAGATATCTTCCCCTATTCTGCAGGTTGTCTTTTAGTTTTGTTGACTGTTTCTTTGGCTGTGCTAAAGCTTTTAATCTTGGTTAAGTACCAATAGTTCATTTTTGCTTTTGTTTCCCTTGCCTTCATAGATGTATCTTGCATTTTTTTAAAAAGATTTTATTTATTTATTTGAGAGAGAGAGAGAGAGAGAGAGCACAAGCGGGGGAGGGGCAGAGGGGCAAGCAGACTCCCCACTGAGAACAGAGTCCCATGTAGGGCTTCATGCCTGGATCCCAAGATCATGACCTGAACCAGTCAGATGCTTAACCAACTGAGCCCCCCAGTTGCCCCTCTCTTCCAGATTCTAATGGCTACTGTCATTCCTAGCTTGTGGCAGCATCTCTCCAATCTTCAAGGCCAACATCTTCAACTCTCTGTTTCATCTTCACACTGCTTTTTTTGTGTGTGTGTCAAGTTTCCCTCTGCCTCTCTCTTACAAGGACACATGTGACAGCATTTAGGGCTGATACAGGTAATCCAGGGCAATCTCATCTCAAGACCCTTAATTTAATCACATCAACTCCTTTTCCAAATAAGGTAGCATTTACAGGTTCCACGGATGAGAGCATGGATATATTTTGTGTTTCCATTTGTTAGCCTATCATAGATGGAGAAGAAAACTGACCCAGTAATTCAAAACCTTATGGAAAGTCATGGATAACTGACTAGATGGGTTTAGCTAATGTAAGTAAGTTTCAAAAGAATAATAGAAATTATTGAGCCTTTTTTTTTTCCTTTCTTCTTTTTCTTAAAGCTGAAAACCACAGTCTGGAAGAAGAAAATGGCATCTCTCTCTCTCTCTCTTTTTAAGAATTTATTTATTTATTCAGAAGAGACACACAGAGAGAAGCAGGGACATAGGCAGAGGGAGAAGCAGGCTCCCTGCAGGGAACTAGATCCCAGGACCCCCAGGAGCATAACCTGAGCCAAAGGCAGATGCTCAACCACTGAGCCATCCAAGCTTCAGGATGGCTTGTAGGTTTAGGACTTGTAGAAGGAAGCAGCCCTCACTGGAATAGACTGCAAGGGAAGGAAACAGGAGAAAGCTAAATTTCAGTTAAAAGAAAAGGTGGAAGATACCTTCGATGAGAACCTACCTCGACATAACGATTATAACATAGTGAAGTCCTGTTAGTATAAGAGAACACTATAAATGCATCTGAAATATAATTTGTTTCAAACTAGCAGTGGTAGCACAAGCCATTTATCATGGTTTCCCTGTTGCTGTCCTAAAATAGATACTGTAGAGTTAATGCATAATTAATTAATTATGACTTGTCTAGAAAGACTACTAAACTTCCAGACAATAGTGCTTGACTATGTGCTTATTCAAGAACTCTGATTAAATGGAATTAATTCAATTAATGATCTAATGAACACAGTGATTTTTTAAAACTTTATTTATTAATCATGAGAGACACACAGAGAGAGGCAGAGACATAGGCAGAGGGAGAAGCAGGCTCTATGCAAGGAGCCTGATGTGGGAGTCCATCCCAGGATTCCAGGATCATGCCCTGACCCCAAGGCAAACGCTCAACCACTGAGCCACCCAGGGGTCCTGAACACAGTGATCTTTAGAAGAACTTGCAGTCTGCCCTCCCCTAGCCGAAGAACAATTGTCCCAGAAAACTCATTTGAGTATTGACTTACCAAGGTAAGCACACTTGCTTGTATAGCCAAGTAGTCAATCAGATATACAGCTCCTTGAATCTAATTTATATACCATTTTCGTCTTCATTTGCTATTTAAAATGTAAGAATTTAAAAAGCAGTCAGTTTTAATTAACGTAAAATCTTATTTCAAATTACCATGTATTTGCTTTGGAATGTAGGAAAAAGACTTTCAGTGTTGACCACAATAGACTGACATTCAAAAAGAATAAAGGCAAAAATGTACCATAATTGCTCCTGAAACAGAGGCTATTGATTTCTTCCTCATCATCTTATCAAAGAGACAGTGAAAGGAGAAAAATACAGGTTCAAAGAGACCAGCTACTCAGGTATTGGGCAGGAGCTTTGAGTGAAAATTTCAGCCTCATTTAAAACATTTAAAGGAAGTAGCTTGTCTTCGTGTAGGAATCATTATTCTCAGTTCATCCTCTGGAGTTTTTCACATCTTTAGAAGGGTGCGTTCTGTGCAATTTCTAAGAAGTGCTTCTTTAATGGGAGGGATTTATGTTAAGTTGGTTCAGGAGAGGTAGACATTTGTGGAGCCTTTTTAATGGACTACAAAAGACTGTCGAGTAATTAAATAGATTTCTTTTCCTTTAGACTGTTCCATGGTTTTAAAAACACTCCGCTGAGCATGTAAAATCAATTTCCATTACTGGCCTTGACCTTTGCAGTTTTATAAACATGTTTTTTCCCTGAGTTTGGAATGTGGTTCAAAGGCAATAGTAGAAGACTGGAGAATAAGGTCATTGTAATAAAAGTTACTGCTTTTACAGTGAAAATCTTTTCACACAGGCATTCATTCAACTGTATGTATTACGAATATAATTATACAAATATCTGCTTCTCTATATTTATATTGTATATGATATGTGTATTTATATTAGAGGCAGGGCTTTTGTTTTATTGGTGTATAATTAGAAAAAAAAATCTTTGTTTTCACTGCTAAAGGTTATTTTTCCCTTTCCCATTCCAAGAAAGTAGCCAAACTATTGTGTTCCTTTGCCCCAGGGGCTCTGGGTTGCTGAATGGAAAGCAGATGTTGCCAGAGGACAGCTTCATTCCTTTTGTTTTGTTTTGTTTTGTTTTTCTTTTGAAAGACTAGATCCATTATGAGGACCCATTCTCTTCTCTGGATGAGAAGAAAGATTAGGGCTTTGGCAGGGTGGGGAGGTGTTGGGGGTAGAAACAGAACCGGATATAGGCAAGCAATTCCTTGAGTCCAGCAGGAGGAAGAGGATTTAGGTGGTTTCCAGAAAAGGTAGCACAGATCCTGCTTGTTAACTCCCAGTTGGATGGATTGCTATAGGATGATAGGGAAGAGGAACTCTAGGAACCCTGGCCTCAGGACTTGAGATGACAGAGACCCTCAGTCAAGTGGTGAATACAACTTCCCTCAGGGACAGATCATGTGACCTGAACAATGAGCATATCAGTGGAGACTAGTGGAGACCATGAGCCTTTCTTTCAATATTTGGAGTGTAGAAGACATCCCCATTCTCAACCTTTGTATTACCTGGAAGTGTGAATGGAAGAGCTCAGTCCAGAAATGACTGAAATGGAATTTCCTGCCAACTGATTGCTGCTCTAAGCTGCTCAATTGCATTTAAACAAAATAAAGAAATGTGATATCTTACACCCAGAGTTGGGAGATTTTCACTGCCCTTTATTTCCCCTCCATCTGTAAGATAGCAATTTTTAAAAAAGATTTTATTTTATTCATGAGAGACACACAGAAGGAGAGAGAGAGGGAGGGAGAGACATAGGCAAAGGAAGAAGCAGGCTCCATGCAGGGAGTTCGATGTGGGACTCCATCCTGGGGCTCAATCCTGGGGCTCCATCCCGGGGCTCCAGGATCACTCCCTGGGCCGAAGGCAAGCACTAAACTGCTGAGCCACCCAGGGATCCCCAGGATAGCAATTATTAAACTCATCTTGCACAGTTGTTTTAGCATTAAAGTAGATGACATGTACAAAGTGACTATATCAAATCATCTATATTCAATAAATTATCATCAGGAAATATTTATATGTGTACATACTATTGCAAGAGTAGAATCAGGTGCTAGGTTTTTCAAAGAAGCACAAGACATTCTTCTGGTTTCCAAGGATTTTGTTATAAGTAGAGGTATAGAATAAGTATATAGGACTATCTAAAAGTCCTAGGTTTAGATCTTTAAGCAAGAAATGCAGGCAGGTGAAACATGCGGAGGGCCATAGGAAAACTGAATGGAAGAATTTGGAAGCAGGAATCATGACATAGAACAGAAAACCTATAGGAAGCTTAGATGAGAAGATGGCAACTTTAGGTGTGAAGGAAATTTGAGTATGATGCTATCATTGGAAAATTTCACCAAGACACAGATAGTTATTCATACAATATTTGGACAGCAGGTTTTGATTTTTCTTCCCTGTGCCTTTTTTCCCCTCCATTTTTTAAAAATCAAAATTTTAGGTGTACAAAGTTTAAATAATAATATAACTCAACAGAATAATACAAACCACTACCACCAACAACAAATACAATCCTTAATTTCTCCATCCATTTCTTTTTACTCAGAAGCAGCCACTTTCAGCTATTTTATTTTATTGGTTATATGACCTTCCAGTTTGTAAATACTATTCTCTTGATTTTTGGATTTCAGTCATTATCTATTAATATATCCCATTTCGGATGATAATTTTCCTTTTTTTTTTAAGATTTTATTTATTTATTCATGAGAGACACATAGAGAGATGCAGAGACACAGGCAGAGGGAGAAGCAGGCTCCCTGCAGGGAGCCCGACATGGGACTCGATCCCGGGTCTCCAGGATCAGGCTCTGGGCTGAAGGCGGCGCTAAACTGTTGAGCCACCCAGGCTGGCCCAGATGATGATTTTTCTTTAATCCTCATACCTATACCTCACTCTATCACATGCCTCTTTTTTTTTTTCTCCCCATGTGTCTACCATAGTTATTTCATGATTTGGATTAGAGCAAGATTATTGCATTATTATGATGATGATAAATGGTATTCACAGCTATGCTCTATAGAATGCAGTGATTTATATGATTATTCTTCCCACTCACAACTGTGTTTTCCCTGGATTAAATAATTGTCCTCAAATTTTTAAAAATTTAGTTTTCTATATATTTCTAATTGAAACTGTCTGCCAGTTGCTTGAGGGGCCTGAGTAGTTCAGTCAGTTAAGCCTCTGACTCTTGATTTCACCTCAGGTCATTATCTTTGTGTGGGATCGAGCCTTGCGTGGGGCCCTATGCCCAGCACCGGGTGGGCTTGGGATTCTCTCTCTCTCTCCCCACTCCCTCTGCCCTGCCCCCCCAACTCCCTCCCTCTCTTGCTATCTCTTTCTCTAAAATAAATAAGTAAAATCTTAAAAAAAAGAACCCATCTGCCAGTTGTTTAAATCTCTTCTTGATATGTTCAGACATGTAAGGTATTCTGGTATTGCATATCCCTGAAGTTCTCTAACCTGTCCTAATCTAGAAAGGCTATCCTCAGGGCCTCCCCACACCTGTGACCATGGAATTGCTCTTGACCAGAGTTCCATAATTTCTTCTACCTCTCTCCCCGGTAGAATTCCTATCTCCAGATGGTCTCATGTCTTCCTTGTTTTTGGTTTTACCCACTGTGACACTTAGCCTTTAAGTGGCTATCTGAGAAAGGGTGCAGGTGATACAAAGTTTTTGATACCCTGAATGTCTGAAAACCTCCTTATTTTTCCTCATACTTAATTGATAGTTTGGCTGAATAGAGACACCTATGTTGAGAAATATTTTCCCTCAGAATTTTTAAGGTGTTGCTCTTCTGCTTCCAGTGTGCTGTTGAGAAATCCAAAGCTATTCACATTCTCCCATCTTTTTAGGTGACCACCTACCCTTCAACCCCCACCCAGAAGCTTGTCTTTGTCCCAGTGTTTTAAGATTTCACAATGCCATGGCTTTGGCGTGGTTTGTTCTCGGCCACTGCTTGGGTACGCTGGGTTCTCTTTTAGTCTGGATACTTAGGTCATTCTGTTCTAGGAAATACACTCGAAATGTTTCATAAGTAACTTTCTCCCCTCATTTTCTCTGTCCTGTTTCTTGGGAACTCCTTTCATCTGAATGTTGAACTTGTGAACTTGTCCTCTACTTTTCTCATTTTTTTCCCCTTTTCCATTCTTTATCTTTTTTGGCTCTGCTTTCTGAGAGATTTCTCCAGTTTTATCTTCTAACACTTATGGAGTCTTTCATTTATGCCAGTGTATTTTTAAAATTTCTAGTATCTTATATGTATTTACTGATTTTTTAAAAACAGGCTATACATTTTTCATTGAAAGAGTATCTTCTCTTATCACCATGAAGATATTAGTAATAAGATGTTTTCTTCTTTCTTTATTGTCTGGTTCTTCCAGTTTGCTTATATTGTGACTGGGTTTTGTTTTTTTATTAAAGATGTCTTATGTATGTATCTGGTGGTCCTTTGTGTTTGTACATATTTAAGATTGTGGCACTCTTGAGTGTGGTAGTGGAGATTGTTGGTAGGGAGATCTGACTAGAAGAGTGCTATCTGATAAAATTTTATTACATGATGGACATATTCTGCATGTACATTGTCCAGTATCCTAACCACTAACCATACTGTCAATCACATGAAACGTGACTAGTGCAACTGAGAAACTGATGCTTAAATTTTACTTCATTTAATTAATCAAAATTTTAATGTAAATCATTACAAGTGGCTAGTGGCTACTATATTGGACAATACAGGCCTATGGTTTCTCTTTGAATTTTTTCCTTAGTGAATTGGGTTGGATTCATTAAAGAAAGAGCTTTGATCTTTTTCCTGGAAGATTCAGCTTTGAATGCTACCATTCTGAGAGCCAGACAGAGATAAAGGACTAGTGGCAGGAATGAATTTTCATTCCCAATATGCCAAAGTCCACCTGTCCTTAATTTTCTATTTATAGTATTGCAGCCCTCCAACTTTCCCAGAGTTCTCTGGCTTAGTTTTGCTAGAATATAAACTTCTAGGCTTTTGTGTTTGTTTTGGGTAAATAGGGGATTTTTTTTTTTAAGATTTTATTTATTTATTCATGAGAATACACAGAGAGGAGAGAGAGAGAGAGAGAGAGAGAGAGCGGCAGAGACACAGGCAGTGGGAGAAGCAGGCTCCATGCAGGGATCCTGGGTCTCCAGGATCATGCCCTGGGCTGAAGGCGGCGCTAAACTGCTGAGCCATCCGGGCTGTCCTAAATAGGGATTTTTAAAAAAGAGTGTTTGTTTATTTGAGAAGGAGAACACGGTGGAGGTGGGGGTGCAGAGGAAGAGAGACAGAATCTCAAGCAGACTCCGCTGAGCACGGAGCCCAATGCAGTGCTCGATCTCACAACCTTGAGATCATGACTGTAGCTGAAACCAAGAGTCAGATATTTAACCAATTGCACCACCCAGGTGCCCCTAAATAGGGGATCTGAGGCTCTGCGTCTTCTTTTTTGCCCTACCGTCAGTCCTATTTCCAGGGCAGTCCAGTGCGATTAGTTCCCAAAAACTTGTTTGTAATCAGTGCTTGTCAGCCTTTTTTTTTTTTTTTTTTTTTTAATTTAAGTAGTCTACACTCCATGTGGGGCTCAAAGTCACAACTCTGAGATCAAGAGTTGCATGCTCTTCCAGCGGAGCCAGCCAGATGCCCAATGCCTCTCAGCTTTCCTACCATCATCTTAGGACCCAGCACTCTCAGATCTGATACATCAATTACTTTTCACTTATCATCCCTACTTTCAAATTTTGATGTCATGTCTTTCCTCATTCTTTGTCCTTATGATTTGATATCTTAAAAAATTATTTACTATGTTTTAGTGGGGTTTCAGAAGAATATAAACAAATATGTGCATTTAGTCACCATATTTATTCCACAGTTGGTTTATTTCATATGTGGGTTATCTTTGTCCATTCAGGCTGCTCTAACAAAAGTACTATATAGACTGGCTTAAGCAACCAACATTTATTTCTTGTAGTTCTGGAGGCTGGGAAGTCTAAGATCAAGATGCTGGCAGATTAGGTGTTTGGTGAGAACACTAATCGCATTGACAAAAGGCTTCGTTTTGCTAGAAAATAAACTTATAGGCTTTTGTGTGCATAGGTCTCATGACCTAATCACCTCTGATAATCACCCCACCTTCTAATATCATCACTTAGTGGGTTAGGATTTCAACATATTAATTTGGGGAAAAGGATTACCTAGAATTCATACCTGTAGGAATTTCAAATTTGGAATATATTTTTGCTTCCCCCCCCCATTTTTAAAAATCAACTCTATCAGCTGACTTCTTTTTTTTTTAATTTTTATTTATTTATGATAGTCACAGAGAGAGAGAGAGAGAGAGGCGCAGAGACATAGGCAGAGGGAGAAGCAGGCTCCATGCACCGGGAGCCCGACGTGGGACTTGATCCTGGGTCTCCAGGATCGCGCCCTGGGCCAAAGGCAGGCGCCAAACCGCTGCGCCACCCAGGGATCCCTATCAGCTGACTTCTATAAGCATTTTAGGCTTCCACTGATTGAGACTGAATAGGATAATTGAATAGGTCTCCCATATTAGGAGAAACTTTTTACAGGTTCAAATAATAGATTTTTATCTCTAAGAAAAAATTTGGGAAAAACTATACCATCAATTCAGAAATATGCAATTAGCTTTTTGAATTATTTGAATTAATTGAATAGGCCTCCTATAAAAGGAGAGACTTTGTAAAGACTCACATACAAGGCAATTGCTTTTCTTTCTTTGGGATAATTTTTGGAGAAAGCATCACTTATATTAAAGTTCATATGGTATTTAGGCAAATCTATATAAAATATAAAGCATGGATATAACCTAATCAGCACCATTGTGTTTGCTTTCCTCATCTCCCACCGAGGAGGGGTGGTCAAAAATGATGATTAGATTTTTGTGGGAGTGCAGATTCAGATTACCATGATTTGCAGAAAATAAAGTACTGTTTATTGTTCATCCATGTTATGGAATTGAGCATAAGCCCAACATATATTTAAAAGAATATATAACAAGGGAGATCAGCAGAGTCATGGGTAGAATAAGCCTTTTGACTTTATAAAGTAATACATTTTAAACTCCCATCAGTTTGGACCTTTTTATGAAGTTGGATGATTTATTTCTGCTTCTCATTTTCTAACTAGAAGCTGGCTTTCCTCACAAAATAAATATGGTCACTCATCTCCTATCCTCCACAGATGAGGCCAGTCAAGGTCCATGCTTAGAACTTTCAAAGTCCTCCAGTCTTCTTCAGGACTGTGACCTTGGGGCATGAGCAAATGGAGCTGGCTGGTTTTGCTAGCATGTCCTTTGGGTACTAAAATGAACCTCTTCTCGGTGGATTGGTCTTCTGCTTTTGTTAAATCTACAATTTGATTTCTGTGTAAATCTTAGTGGTTGGCAAATCACAGTTGTGTTTGTTTTTCTGTTCAGTGGTTGAAGCCATCACCCCACCTGCATTGTTCTTTTTTTTTTCATAAACTCGGATTTGTACCACACAGTTAAGAATTTCATTCTATAGTGTTTGGTTGCTGCTTGCTTTAGATGGTCCTTACTTCCCCCCGGCCCCCAGTCCCCTCCACATCCAACTAAATTGTCATAGTTCAGAAGACACAAGTCATGCTTGAAATGTCTTTGTAATCCCACAGTACTGCACATGTAAAACCACTCAGATTAGGCTCTTTTATCATGAGACAGAACTGTGAAATGTGCTACCATTTATCTTGTACATCCTCTGTTCCCAGTACCATGGAGATACTTTATATATTATTTCTCATCCTGCATAGATCCTGAAAGGGAGCTGATATTCTTTTTTTTTTTTTAAGATTTTATTTATTTATTCATGAGAGACACAGAGAGAGGCAGAGACATAGGCAGAGGGAGAAGCAGGGTCCCTATGGAGAGCCTGATGTGGGACTTGATTCTAGAACTCTGTAATCACAATCTGAGCCAAAGGCAGATGCTCAACCACTGAGCCACCCAGGTCCCCAGGAACTGTTATACTTATCTGATTTCTGAGTGGGATCTGACACTCCAGAGAAAGTAACTTGCCTGTATTTCATAAGCATCAGAGTCTAGATTTGAACTCAGATTGAACCCAGGATTTGAATCCACGTTATTTCTACTACTGTATATACCACTGCATATCAATTTAGCTCATTCTCCAATTTCACATAGAATCCAAATAAGCATATTATAGCAGCATCACTTAGCTTTCATCTAGATTTGTAATTTGGACTACTAACCTAGATGAAATTCAAGCTCTAGCTGATGACTTCCAGAGTTAGCTTTGTTTTTTGGAGAATTAGGTGACCAACTTTCTGAGCAAAAGTACTTGGCTCTTTAGGGCCACAGGCACCTATGAGTGAGTGTCAAGATATTATCGGTGAACAGCCTGGTTTTGAAACCCAGGACTTCCTGAGTCCAACAATGACAGGGCTGAGTAGTGATGTAGGGCCTATAACTTGTCCCTTCATTTCCTTCTCTGCATTTCATCACTCCCAGATTTTTAAATCAACACTTCCTCTATGATATAATAATGGGCATGCACTCTGAGTTTTCAAATGAAAAGTGAGTGCCAGGGAATATTTTATTTGGCTTGGAAAGATATAAATTCCTAGGTCTATACAGATTCCAGTGGTTTTCAGAGAGACAGAGCATGCTGGTCTCCTTAAGAAAGGCCACCAATGGGAGTGATTTCTGGTGATGCAATGCTGATATTTTAGTACCATTCTGGAGAAGGGAAGAGGTGGGGTTTCTCTGGAGCCAGATGAACTCACAATTAGTTCTCACTCAGGCTGCTTAAGCAATTATGATGAAACCAAATCACATTACTTTTTCCTTCTACTCCTGATAAAAGCCTCAACCCTGTTCCTTCTGCCCCACAGGGCACTTGGCTGGCCATTATTCTTAACACTATAGACGCTTTTCTTTGCTTCTGTTTCTAGGCTACAACTGTCACAGTGTAAAATAAGAAGTGTGGGGGAAATAATGTACACCTCTCGATCTCACTACTTCAGAGGTACCTAGCAACCCGGTCTCCAGGCAAGCAGCATGAATCTCCCTGGTAGTTTACTGCCCACTCACAGCAGAGGCGGCGTGCTCTCTGCAAATAGCCTACGTCTTTGCCAGTGCCAGCTTAGTGGTGGTGGTGGGGGGGTGGTGTCATTTGGTATCCTTGGGGACGTTTGGTTCTTGTTCTGGGAAGACTAGGGCAAAGCAATGACAATTTCCCCAAAGCTGTTTGTGGAATCAGAAATTAGGTCAAGCAGTTCTGTTCTTGGGGTTGCATAGTCTAAAATCAAAAGCGATCATTTTCAATCTTTGTTTTTTTGGTCTTTGACACATTTCTGTCATGGATTTTCCAAAATATTCATCACACTCTTTCTAAAGGATGAAAGGAGTGTTTTCCAGGTGTATCTATGCAATGAGTAATCCTCCTGACTCATTTGTCCATCTATCAACCCACCCAAAAATGCTACCATATCAGTTGTGCTCATAGTTTTTACCAAATCCACTTCCTGCTTCCAAAATGTCATTTGGGCTAAAGAGAGCCGTGCACTGGTTTACCAACCAGCCACATGGACTTTCCACTTCAGGCTCATGCACCACAGGGCCTTAAATACGGATATGGTGCTTTTAATCTCCTTTCTGTACCTCAGGGAATCGTTAGAGGTTCTTTATTTCTTTACTACTTATGTTTCCTCTGCATTTTAACCCTCCCCCAGAGTAAAAGCCTTGGAGAATGAAAGTCACATCTCTTGTGGAGGGAAACCAATCTTTTCCTGTGGTGGCTGATTAAAGAATAGAAGGACTCAGGCTTCTGTGCATGCAGAGCTTAATCTAGGAAACTGAGTGCTGCTGCATAGAGAGAGGGCTGATCCCAACATATCAGGAAGAGAATAGGTTAGTTTAACCTCTGAATCACTCCCTCCCTCACTCACCAAGCAGTAAGTGAATTCCTACCATGTGCCAGGCCCTCTACTAGGAACAGGGAAGACAAATACAAATAAAAAAATCTTACTGGTAAGCTGATAGTCTGGATGATATTTTAATGAAAACAACAATTAGGAACAGTGTCCGATTCATTGTAATACAAGTACTTTTAAAGTGTTTTGGGAGCTCACATGGGGATAGGGGTACTCTTTAGGGAGGTAGGAGGGGAGAGGAAATGAGATTAATATAATTTAATTTTTAATAATAGATGTGTTAAATAACTGGCTCACAACATTCCTGAAAATTTAACACTTGACTCTTATGAGCTGATGTGAACCTGCTCCAGCACACTTTGGGATGAAAGTGAAATTGGGAAGTGTAGATATGTCTTATAGCAACACTATGGACATATGTTTGGACTCTCCATGAGCAGGATATTTTGAAATGTTAGCTAGTGTTTTGTTTTTCTTGTTTTATGTATTTTTATTTCTTCTCAATGAAGGTGATTAAGATGTGATTAAGTTTTGTTTTTTCTTGTTTCAAAGGCTTTTTTCAAGTGTGAAATTTAAAAAAAATATATATTTTATTTATTTGAGAGAGAGAAGGAGAGCATGAGTAGGGAGGCAGAGGGGTGAGGGAGAAGCAGACTCCCTGCTGAGCAAGGAGCCCTGTGTGGTGCTCGATCCCAGAACCTTGAGATCATGACCTGAGCCAAAATCAAGAGTCAGAGGCTTAATGAACTAAGCCACTCAAGTACCTCATTTCAGAGACTTTCATATTGCTGGGCAAAACTTTTTCTAAAGAGTAGACTGCAAGTTACTTACTTTCACAGGACCATCTGGGTATAGTCAAGGTGAAGGTCAGTAATGAAGTTGTAGACTAAGATCAGAGGGCTCATTCTTGAATGCAGTGTGTGAGATCCTTGTAAATTTCAGAAGTTTCTTGGTGGAAAGAATGAGCCTAATAAAAAGACTGAAATTGACTTTCTCACCAACTAAGTAGAAGAAAGCTCAGCGTAATTTGACTATTTCAGAGAAGTGATGTTTCTTATACATATTGTGGAATTAAACTGATATCCATTTCAGCTGTAGGTCACACCTGCTTTTCTAACCCAAAATATGGCCTGATTGTATTTAAATTTTAAGAGAATAATCGTCACCTACAATTTGGAATTGGAAGAATTTTTTCTCATTGAAAAATGAGGCTAGTTAGGTGTGAATATCTACCATGATAAGGAGAATAATCAGGGTAGCCTATGGGAATAAAGAGGAGAAGAACAGGCTCTGCAATATTTTAGAGGATAAATCACAAAGGGTGGAATACAAGTTGCAGGATTTAAAATGTGAATTTTTATGGCTTAGAAGCAAATGCAACTCAGTGCCTCTGTTGGTTACCCCTACCTTCTGCATGCTTGGCACAAGGCCTCATACTTAGCAGGTGCTTAATACATGTTGAATGAATGAAAGAGTGAATAAATCCAATGCATGAACAAATATGCATGTTTTTACTACATTAAAAATGAGCCTGGTCAAGACAATGTCAAGACAAGCCATAGCTTGGGAGAAAATCTTTACAAAAGATACATCTAAAAAAGAGCTGTTATCCAAAATATACAAAGAACTTTTAAAACTCAGCGATAAAAAATGAACAACCTGATTTAAAAATACGTGAAGACATCTCACCAAAGAAGATATACAGTTAGCAAATAAGCATATGAAAAGATGCTCTACTTCATATGTCACCAGGGAAATGTAAATTAAAACACTAATGAGCTAAAATTATACATGTATTAGAGTGGCCAAAATACAGAACACTGACAACAAACAAATACTGGTGAGCGTACAGAGCAACAGGAACTCTCTCGTTCATTGCTGGTGGGAATACAAAATGGTACAGCCACTTTGGAAGACAGTGTGGTGGTTTCTTATAAAACTAATCATACTCTTACCATATGATTCAGCAATAACACTCCTTAGTATTTACTCAAAGGAGCTGAAAATTCATGTCTATACAAAAACCTGCACACACGAATGTTTATAGCAGCTTTATTTATAATTGCCCAAACTTGGAAGCAACCAAGATGTCCTTTCATAGGCGAATAGATCAGCAGACTGGTCTATCCAGTCAATGGAATATTATTCAGCAGTAAAATAGAATGAGTTATCAAGCTAGGAAGAGACAGGGAGGAGCCTTAAATGTAAGAAAGAAGCCAATCTGAGAAGGCTACATACTCTGTGATTCCTGCTATATGACATTCTGGAAAAGGCAAAAATATAGAAACAATAAAAAGATCAGTGATTGCCATGGAATAAGGGAAAGGGAAGATGAAAAGGCAGAACACAGAGGACTTTAGGTGATTGAAACTACTCAGTATGATACTGGACTGATGGATACATGTTATTATTATACATTTGTCAAAATCCATCAAATATACAATACCCGGTGAAGCATCCAACTGTTGATCTTAGCTCACGTCTTGATCTTGGGGTCATGAGTTCAAGACCCATATTGGTCTCTGTGCTGAGTGGTGATCCTCCTTAAAACGTGTGTGTGTGTGTGTGTGTGTGTGTGTGTATCACCAGGAGTGAACCCTGATGTCTACTATGAACTTTAGACAATAATGATGTGTCAGTGTAGGTTCACTAGTTGTAACAAATGGGCCAATCAGGTGGGGGATGTTGATAGTGGGGGAGGCTGTGTGTATATGTGAGAGGGTAATGGGAAATCTGAGTACCTTCCAGTCACTTATGCTGTGAACCTAAAACTCCTCTAAGTCTATTTAGAAGGAAAAAAAAAAAAGATTCTGGGAGCTAGCATGAGGATTTGTGACTTAGTACCTGAATGATGGTTATGAAAACAAGAGTATTCCTACATTGCTGGAAGATGATATTCTGACCAGTAGACTACACTTATATAAAGATCAATGAGCTCATCAATGATGACAAATAAGAGTTGGCAGGAGGAAATTCAGGTATACCAGATTATTTTGAGGTATGTGTTGCAGAATAGAATATGAGAAGTTGAATCAACTCAACCCAGTTTTCTGTTCCACGAATGTCAGGTAATTTTTTTTTAAGATTTTATTTATTTATTCATGAGAGACAGAGAGAGAGAGAGAGAGAGAGAGAGAGAGAGAGGCAGAGACACAGGCAGAGGGAGAAGCAGGCTTCATGCAGGGAGCCTGACATGGGACTTGATCCCGGGACTCCAGGATCACGCCCTGGGCCCAAGGCGGGCACTAAACTGCTGAGCCACCCAGGGATCCCCGAATGTCAGGTAATTTTGAACTTTATCGAAACTCTCCAGTAGTTTGGGGGGGGGGACTGTTCTGCTCCACTACTTTTTTACGAGACACTTGTAGCAAAAGCACATTTCAGACCACTTTGTCCTATGCAAACAAATATTTGCTAGCAAGCAGATACAAAATAATCAGACAGCCTGTGTATTCTTGGAATATTTTCAGTCTCAACCCTTGACACAGTGAGACCAGTCTCTTCATGAAAGGCTGTCTGCAAGATGAAGACAGGCATATTCTGCTGGAGGGAGGGTGAGGCCTTTTGGTCAGATCAGATGATAGGATTATCCACCCATGGGAGAGGTGCAGGATCATAGCAGCTGTCCCCCTCGTATGAACTACTCACCTGAATGGATACTTATATATATATTATTCCTGCAAAGATGGAGGTGCCTAAGTCCTCACAATCATGTAACTTAAATTCCACTAATTTTACCCATTAGAAATTCTTTCCTAAACACACTCAGTAATAGAGCTTCTTAAGTTTTGTTTGTTTGTTTGTTGTTTTGTTTTTTTTTGTTTTTTTGTTTTTTTGTTTTTTTAAAGATTTATTTATTTATGATAGACATAGAGAGAGAGGCAGAGACACAGGAGGAGGGAGAAACAGGCTCCACGCCGGGAGCCCGACGTGGGACTCGATTCCAGGACTGCTGGATTGCGCCCTGGGCCAAAGGCAGGCGCCAAACCGCTGAGCCATCCAGGGATCCCTGTTGTTTTGTTTTTTATAAGAATTTATTTGTTTGAGAGCAAGCACGAGCAGGGGGAAAGCAAGAGGGAAAAGCAGACTCCCCACTGAACAAGGAGCTGAATGCAGAGCTCAATCCTAGGACCCTGAGATCATGACCTGAGCCACAAGGCAGACCACTTAATCCACTGAGCCACCCAGGCACCCCTGAAGTTGGTTTTGACAAAAATACTTCTGAATGCCACTGGCCAGTTTTTAGGATGTTAATTCTATTTGGCCACCTCATATGTTAACTGATCCCTAGGATATAGGTAGATGAGAGTTAAATTGTTCACACAGAGCTCCTAATGTTTATATACTGCAGTACTGTAAAGGAAATTACAAGAAACAATAAAACCAAGAGAAATATCATGAAAAAGCGTTTTTAAAAGCTTCAACATCAAAATGAAACTGTACTTCTGCTTTGCTCTATACTGGTAACTATGAGATCTAATTGTATGTGTTCTCAATTATTGTGCTGGAGAGAGTGAGTGTATATGGACTGTATAACATTTAAACAAAAACAGTTTAAAGCAATTTACTGCCTTGGTTGATGTAGCTTCATGGCTCCTTTATGAGATTCCCCATTAACAAAGCCTTTTATGTAAGGCTTTATTTGATGGATTTTCTTTTCTTTTCTTTCTTCTTCTTTTTGTAACAAGAAGAGCCACAAGTACTATGGCTGAACAGAAAAATATCCCAGAGAGAGGTTGTCATAGGAACTGTGCCAGAAGAGCAGCTACTCGATAGAATGTACCATCCAAAGAAGAGAGGAAGGAACTGATCTTGAAGCTTCTCTTACCATCCATTTTAAGGAACAAATCTTTCATGAATCTCCTCATGGAAATTGTCTGCAGTGACAGCAGGGGTAGGTGAGATACTAGGAAACAGTGGGGCTGATGATATATATATATATATATATATATATATACCTCATAGGATTTTTGTGGAAGATTAAAATAGATAAAATATATTAAAATACCTACTCTATAAAGTCCCTAAAAATAATAGTAATAAATAACAATAGTCTTTACTATCTCATGTAATCCTCACTTGAACTCTCCAAGGAAGACTGTCATTCAGATTTTCCAGATGAAAAAAATGAAGCACAAAGAAGTTGAATTATTCCAGGTTCCGTGGTAAGTGGTAGAGCTGGAACTCAAATGCAGTGTTGCCTGACTCTAGGGCTCTTGCCCTTAGCTTCTCTGTTGGGCTAAACTAGTGGGCAATCAATAATTGGTAATAATTATAAAAATGCTTCTTTGGTGGTGGAATAGTGGGAGTTTCAATTGCCATAAGATACATATGGTAGAATGTTGCAGCATTTGTTAGTTTTGTTTTTTCCTTGAGCTTATTTTTCTTAAACCACATAAAAATGTGGTCCTATAGGTTGAAAAACTTTGTCCCATTCTCCCCTCCTTACTCCCCAATGAAGAGCTTCATTTCCCCAACCAATTGATGTCTTCCTAGGGAATTCTAAAAGCTCTTTTTCTCTCTCCCTCTCCCCTTCTCCTTCTCTCTCCTCTTCTTTCCATCCTCCCCACTTCCTTTTTTTTTTTTTTAAGGTTTTATTCATTTATTCATGAGAGACAGAGAGAGGCAGAGACAGAGGCAGAGGAAGAAGCAGGCTCCATGCAGGGAGCCTGGTGTGGGACGGGATCCTGGGTCTCCAGGATCATGTCCTGAGCTGAAGGCAGACACTCAACAGCTGAGCCACTCAGGCGTCCCCCCTCCCCCACTTCCTGAAGGAGGAATTCATAGCTGGAGCTTCCTTACTATGCCTTCCTCAAAGTTTTGAGACCCTATGTTATGGCTGAATTTTTTCCCCTCCAAAGTTCATATGTTGAAGTCTGTTAAAGAGAAAATTACTTGTTAAGAAAAACTAAGGCAGGATTTATTCAGGAGGGATACCACGTGGGTACAGGGACCAGGACAGTGGAGTTTTGTAGGAGGGGAGAGAGATTGGCCTCAACTTTGAATATACAGAAAAATAGAAATTTATAACCACGAAGCAGGGTTGGGGATCAGTGGACAGAGAATTACTAAGAGGAAATATTATAGGTAAGGGAGGATTCTGTCTAAACAAACCTGACCGGATTGCTGAAGTTAGGCCAGGGTGATGAGATATCATCTGGGGGAAGGTGGTGATGGGGAATCCGATCAGATATTGAGGGTGATCAGATATCGAAGATGGGCATTTCTTGTTAGACTGACTTAGCAGGATTCTTGCTAGAAATAGTCTACAAGGAAGGACATTGGAGCCCGATGTCAGGCCTAGTGAAAAAGAGCTCAGAGGAGCCGATCAAAGTTTGGTCAAGGCAAGAATCTTTGTCAAATCCTAACCCCCCAGTACCTGAGAATGTGACAATAATTGGAGTTAGGATGCCTAAAGAGATCATCAAGGTAAAATGAGGCAATTTGTGGTGTCTTAATAAGAAGAGGGGGTTAAAACACAGATACACAGAGGGTGGACCTTGCGAAGACATCAGAGGAAGACAGCCCTCTATAAGCCAAGGAGAAAAGTCTTTAGAAGAAACCAACCCCACCACTGTCTTGATCTTAGACTTCTAGCCTCGAGAACTAGGAGAAAATAACTTGCTATTGTTTAAACCACTCTGTCAGTGGCACTTTGTTATGGCAGCTCTAGCAAACTAATACACCCTACAGTGGTCTGAGCATCTTGAACTTTATTCAGATCTGTGTCACCCATTTCTCTTGGCATCTCTACTCTTGCCATTCTGTGGCTATGTCTGTTTCATTTTAGTTAAGCACCAGGTGTGGAATGCGAACCTCTGTGTAAAATGGCACAGGTTTACTCTTGAAATGACTCTGTGAACACTAAAGCCAGGAAAATTAACCAAGGTACATGGTGCTTTCCTCTGTGTTCTTATGCCTGCCTTCAACTTATCCAGAGTGGATCTTCCTCAGATTAAACACCACACTGCTCATCTCTAGATGCAAGTTCTTACAGGATTGTACTGCCATTAACTTTTTATATGTCTCTTTACTACCTCCACCTCACCCCCAGTTAATTTCTGAATTCACAGACACTGAGATTGTGCCTATGAATTATTCATTTCTATACACCCTATAATTCCTGGTTCAGAAGAGGCACTAATTTATATTTGGATTTTTTTAATGGAGTCTATATGTGTGTGTGTGTGTGTGTGTGTTTTCTTCTTTTTTATCTCTGATGAGGGGATTTTTTTAAGAGACTCAAATGAAAGAAATTTAAAGCACTTTAAATATGTAATGGTGTAATAGTCAATGTCATAAGAAATAGGTTTGTTTTTTATTTATTTTATTTTTTAAAATTTTATTTTTAAGTAATCTCTACACCTAATGTGGGATTTGAACCCACAATCCTGAGATCAAGAATCACATGCTCCACTGATTGAGCCAGCCAGGCACCCCAGGGTCTATTTTTATTTTAAATCCTCCAGTCAGAAGATTCTGAAATGCCTAAATCTCTTCTTACAAGGGAGACTGCAGGTATGATGGAGGTTGAGTTGTCTAGGAAAAATGGTCATCATGACCTAAAGGAATCTTAATGCCTACTTTACTCTCAGGATGTAGCCAGCACTCCACGCAGGGAGTCAGGCATCACTGGGGAATGGAGAGAGAAAGGAGATTGCATAGGAAAGGGATTCCCAGGCTCCCACTCAAGAAAGAGTCTGTAAAGACTATCAGGCATCTCATTGGAAAGTAAATATTTCACCTGCAGACATCCTTTGGCCTTCTTGTGTGTCTGGACTAGTTTCTTTCTTTTTTTACGATTTTATTTATTTATTTACATGAGAGACACAGAGAGAGAGGCAGAGACACAGGCAGAGGAGAAGCAGGCTCTCCACAAGGAGCCTGATGCAGGACTCGATCCTGAATCCCGGGATCACACCCTGAGCCGAGACAGACGCTCAACCACTGAGCCACCTGGGCATCCCTGGACTAGTTCCTAGTAGGATTCTTTTTGGTAATGAACTGTGCCTCCTTCTTGGACTTTTGGCAGAATAAAGGGAAGATATATTTGATTATGAACTATATCCAGCTGGGGATATTGAACCACAGAAACAGTACACCTGCTCCTTGGTTCTGAACAATGGGAGATGCTTGCTCTAGGGGTTGGGAGTGCGGATGTGTCTGGTTAGAAATAAGATACAGTCCTCCATAATATAGCCCTTCACCTGGCTCTTCTAGAGACATGATCCAAGGAAAGCCAACTTCTCCTAAAAGTGTTAGTAAAAATCTGGGTCATGAGCAACCATTATTTTTAGACAACAGTAGGTGATGTTCAAAGTAAGACATGTAACTAGCAACATGTATTTTTGCACTACTTGGATCACAGTCCTTCAGGAATTTACTGTTGGTAAAGACAGTTGCCAATATGCCACAGATTTGTATCAGGGACACCAAAGAAACAGAATCAATTATTCGTGAAGAAGCAGAACAATCCTCCATTAAATTTTGTATAATATCAAAAAAAAAAGCACAAGGAAAGGTCAAATCTATCCTCCAAGTTCTTAATTATAATTCAGAGAGCCAGGAGGGAAAGGGAATGGAGAAAAGGAAAAAAAAAAAATTAAATGGCTGCCTGGAGTTTGGGAACACTGAGTGGAAACGGAAGATATTTCTGTCTTTGATGTCAAACATCCACATGGTCACTTTTTTCCCCCTAAAGGCATTTAATTTTGTGGGATTGGATTCTTCTTTCTGAGACCTAGGAAAATATAAATGCCATCAACTGTTTTATCTCATCTGTGTAGTTTGAAGCTGTTTGTTTGTGGGTAAGGAAGTTAACACCACAAAAAGCACTAAAACCCTACAACATGCCAGCTTTGGATGATTCATAGAAAACAGTCACAATGCAGGTCAGATGGTGCATTTCTGATGTAAAAAAGAAAAAAAAAAGGATTGCTTAAAAGTGTGTATCCAGAAAATACAAGACTTGTATTATTTGTCATCCACTGAAAGCTAAATAGCATTGGGATATGGTTATTTTAAGTTACAGTTTGAAAAACCAAAACTGGTGATTTCTGAAAACAAACAAAAAATGCTAATTTAAATGTTTTGAAAATTGGCACAAAGGAGAAAAAAAGGGCCTTTCATGTGATATATAAGGAAAATCTGTTGAAGACAATTAGTTCCTACAGGAATAGGATTGATAATGTGACATTTATTCACTTTGATCTAAATTTAACATCTACCCACATTTTCAACGTTCCAGTGCCCTTCTGGTTACTATAGTGATCATACCTTGCAACTCAACATTTAATTCCTAGGTAACAGACAACAATCGTGGATACCAAGGAGAGCATAGGTAAAATCTGTTTTATTAAATACTTTCTGGTGATGCCTGGGTGGCTCCGTTGGTTAAGTGTCTGCCTTCGGCTCAGGTCAAGGTTTCAAGGTCCTGGGATGGAGTCCCACATTGGTCTCCTTGCTCAGTGGGGAGCTTACTTCTCCCTCTCCCTCTGCTGTCCCCCCCCTTCTGCTCTCTCTCTCAAATGCATTAATAAAAAATCTTTAAAAAATTACTGTCTGGAGTTTGCTAATTGAAAAGCATCTCTCTCTTCCCTGCCCCTCCCCTCTTTTTTGCATGGTTTAGGTTTGCTACACCTAATGAAGAGATTGAAATATCCCCAAACATAAGTTGTACAAGAAGAATCAAGAAGCATGTTTAGGCACTAAATGTGAGTGTATGGATCTTGATGTGATGGCATAACATTGCTAGGGAAACAAAAAATAAAGGGTTCTAAAATAAGTACTTTTTGGGGCACCTGAGTGGCTCAATTGGTTGAGTGTCTGACTCTTGATTTAGGCTCAGGTTATAATTTCAGGATCATGGGCTCCATGCTCAGCAGGGAGTCTGCTTCTCCCTCTCCCTCTGCCCCTCCCCTACTTTGTGCACACACTCATCTTGTCTCATAAATAAATTAAAAAAAATTTTTTTAAAGTACTTTTCAGCTGGAGCTGACCTAAAAAGTCATTATTGATGTTTGATGAAACTGTGAACAAAAAAATACCCTCAGTAGTTGGAGTGTCTGTTCTAATAATGTACCATATTTAATGTTTATTCTTCTTCTAATATAGACAGATCCATGATGTGAAAGATTTTTTTCCACAAAAGCAACTTGCATTAGAAACTTCCAAACAGGGGATCCCTGGGTGGCGCAGCGGTTTGGCGCCTGCCTTTGGCCCAGGGCGCGATCCTGGAGACCCGGGATCGAATCCCATGTCGGGCTCCCTCCATGGAGCCTGCTTCTCCCTCTGCCTGTGTCTCTGCCTCTCTCTCTCTCTCTCTCTCTGTGACTATCATAAATAAGTTAAAAAAAAAAAAAAGAAACTTCCAAACAAATGCAGAAGAATCTCCTGACCATTGAAAAGACAAACAGGAAGAACTTCATTATATTTTGCTCCATACTTTTGAAACATCTTGTCAAAAGGTCTTTTTCAGCTCTCCAATAAAAAGACTGTCCAGAGATTCATACCTGACTAGCACTGAGACACTCCAACATTTACACGTCTAGGTTTGGGCCCTGTGATGCAGTCTTAATGTGTCAGTTGAAGTGCAAGTCAATTGAAATGCAGGATTCTGAAACAAGGACCCACACTTTTTTTGGTTGTTTTTAAGTAATCTCTATGCCTGAAGTGAGGCTTGAATTCAGGATCAAGAGTCTCATGCTCTGCATACTGAGCCAGTCAGGTGCCCCAAGAACCCACACTTTCAAATCTAGCTTTTCTATTGCCACACAGTAATGGCAATATAAAAGGAAAACATAAACGAAAAATTTAATAAAACAGACCAAAAATATACTGGAAAAGTGGAGAGTGATAAAAAAAAAAGAAGAATATCAAGAAATCACAGTGTTGAAATATCTTCGGAAACCTAATAGTAATACTGATGGTAACAGTGATGACTCTCTCCTTATGTGCCCAGCCCTATGACAGGTACCTTAACTTTCATCCTGTGTTTAATCCTCATGACAGCTATGGCAGACTATCATTATTAACACCTCCGTTTTACAGATGAGAAAGTAAAACTAAGAACATTAGAATGAGTAACTTGCTCAAGGGTTTCCAGTTATGCTGGTAAGTAGTAGGACTTGTACATATTTTTTAAAAGTTGGGGATCCCTGGGTGACTCAGCGGTTTAGCGCCTGCCTTCGGCCCAGGGCATGATCCTGGAGTCCCTGGATCGAGTCCCACATCAGGTTCTCTCATGAATGAATAAATGAAATCTTAAAAAAAAAAAAAAGTAACAACAACAGAAAAAGGCAGAGAGGAGACATTATGGGTAGTTGGTCTCATCAGTGCCAAAATATAACATAGGGGATCCTTGGAGCTTGCACTGTAGTCCAAACCATTGAATGCATGGTCAAGTGGCTAGAACAGGTACCCAAAGCTCCCCTTGAAGGAACCAGAAACTGGGACATAGATTTGAGTTTCATAAAGCCTTTTTGTTTGTCTTCTTAGGGAATTTTTCATGTGCTCTTTAATAAAAAATATTTACACTTATGTATATAGCCACACTCTCACATTGGGAACATTGGGAAGGGGAGTAGGTCGAAATTCCTTTTTTTTTTTTTTTAAGATTTTATTTATTTATTCATGAGAGACACAAAGAGAGAGGCAGAGACACAGGCAGAGGCAGAAGCAGGCTCCATGCAGCGAGCCTGATGTGGGACTCGATACTGGGTCCCCAGGATCATGCCCTGGGCCAGAGGCAGGCGCTAAACCGCTGAGCCACCCAGGGATCCCCTATTTTTTCAAAATTCTTTAGAGTAACTGATATGCCCCAACATGCTAGTGATAAACTTATTTATTTATTTATTTATTTATTTATTTATTTATTTATTTATTTATTTATTTATTTATTTATTTATTTATTCCTCCTACGGTGTAGTCTGGATCAAAATGGGTGATAGGTTTATTTCTGTTCTTGGGAACTCAGGGTGGGTGGCAAACAGTGATAATCATATTTCATTACAGCCCGGTGTAATTTTAGCAGTTCATTCTGCAAGTCCCAGCATGTATTATTGATTATTGTTCCATAGGAATCAGTACAGATGAAATGTAAGATCGAGTGGTCTCTTGTAAAGTGACTTGCATAACATTTAACGGTTCATACCGAACTTCTAAGGATTAGTAGAAAAGAATAGTAACTGCAGTGCACCACAAGAGGGCGCGCTGGTACTTTTAAATTCAATAACTTGGCCAGTATTGTGAGTGTAAAGACAAGGTGCAGATTTCACTTACAAGCCAGTTGCCTTTCTACAATCATTAAATATCAAATCTCCATGATTTTTAAAGTAACTTTCGTGGGATTTGAAAATAGTGATGAGGTTTTTAAGGCATATACTTTTCAAATATTTTATTTATTTATTTGACAGAGAGAACAAAGCAGGGGGAGTGGCAGGCAGTGGGGGAGGGAGAGGCGGATTCCCTGTGCAGAGCCCCACAGGAGGCTCAGTCTTGGGACTCCAGGATCAGGCACCCTGGCATGTTGTTTTTTTTATTTTCATGGAAAGAAATGAGACTTTTTCCCCCCTAAAAACATATTTTCCTGGGTTAATATTTTATTAAATATTACTTTGTACTATCGCCAGTTATCAAAACAGCTTGGAAAAAATTAAAAGAAAAATTGTTTCTTTTTCTTATCAGCAATACAAATTACAAAGTGGTAAAACCGAGATTCATTTTAGTAGATGGAGGAAAGGTTACTTGGAGAGAATGATGACAAACTAATAGATTTTCACATAGTCTTTTCCATACCCGTTAACCTCACACAAGTAACAAGGTGATTTATTATATATTAAAGAATAGCTTTTATTAACAAGATTGTCTATCATTTTTAGTTCCTAATAGTACCTCTTTAATAACCAATGAAATCTGGACATGGGATTGAAAAAGGAATATGAATGTTGTACCCTAAAGTTATGGATTAAAAATAAAGAAAAACAGGCAAACAACAAAATTCTCATAGCATATATGATTTGAGGTGATCCTGGAGGTATATGTGGTCTTTCTCTATCAGGGTAAAGTTTATAAATATTTTCATTAGAAATGTTCCTTTAGTCCAAGGATTGGCAAACTTTTTCTGAAAAGAACCGGATAGTAAATACTTTTTCTGAAAAGAACCGGATAATAAATACTAGGAGCTATTCACTTGCTACCGTAGTGTGAAAGCAGCCACAGATAGGCAAATGAATGGTGCTGGTTGTGTTCCAATAAAATGTTATTTACAAAAAAACAGGTGCCGAGCTAGATTTGGCCCCAGGATCATAGTTTGCTTAATCTTGCTTTATTCTAGCGGTGGATCCCTTAACAGATAAAAGGTGAGGGAGTAGGAGAAATAGCTTTGGAGACCAGGACATGGTGGGGAAAAAAGAACCTCTAACTGGAGAGCATAAGGATATAAAAAGCTTCACCTCAGGTCCCAAGAGATGCTCAACAGTCCTTAGCAAGAACCAAAATAACAGCTGTCTTAGGAAGGAAGTGTATTTTAGAAAATTGGTTGAAACATATGCATAGGCCTACGTCTAAAATAAGTAAAGCCCTGAAGGTGCAGTAAATCAAAAATGTCTGAGAGATGGGGAGTTTGCTCTGCGCATCAGTTGCCCTGGCATGGTGAGCCACAAATAAGTAAGGAAAATCTGGAACCCTGCAGGAAACTATAGAGTTTTGCGGCAAGACAATTGTGGGTGATAAATTAGAATGGACTTTCTGAACATAAGGAAGCACCCCTAAGTCCCAACCTAAGATATTTTCTAAAGGACTGCTGGAATTTTAAATATTTTGAAAATAGATTCCATGATTCATAGAAAGAGCAGATACATTTCCTAAGAGTGACAGATGCATTATACTTTGTTTTAGGAGATGAGGTAAGATTTCCATAAAATCAATTAATTGCTGGGAAAAAATAAAAAAAAACAAACAAACACAGGAGACTTATACACTGCCATAGTTCCCAAGTCTGGCAGCAGAAAAATGTCAAGGAGATTTCTTAAAAAACACAGTTTCTCAGGTCTCATTCCAGACTGATGGGATTAAATTTCCCAGAGCCTGTGGCTGAGGCATTCCTGACAGTGCTGCACAAGTGGGTCCTGAGAATGGCGAGGCTACCACAAGCCCAGGGGCCAGCATTTGGAAGCCAGTAGGACAAAGGACAAACCCCAGGTTTGAAGTTTGGCCATATTAGGTTCAGATTTCAGGTTCTGCCTTATATTAGTCATTTGACCTTGAGCTGGTGATGTAATATTTACAGGCTTCAATCACAGTACCGGTAATGTGGAGCCTCTGTGTGCCCCTATGGGAAGGGTTAAAAATCTGATGTGGCTGTCAGGCTTGGAGTATAGATGCTTCTGGCTCATTTACATCCTATCTCCCCGTTCTTCATGGGGATGATATAGCTGGATTTGCTCCATTCACCACTTCACAGGATTTTACTAAAAGTGAGAGCATTTTTAAGAAGATCCATAAGTTTAGTTTTTTTCCACAGAAGCATTTCTTCTTGAATTTCCTGAGAACTCTGTCATCAGGTCATGCCATCTCTACTCTTAAACACTAACTAGAGAGGAAGAAGACAAAGAGGGGAGATGTTGGGCTCTCAAGCATCCCATCAAGTCCTAGCTTGTGCTGACTTTGCAACTTTGTTTAAGGCAGTTACAAACTCCTTGCTGGTAACTTGGCCTTGGCTTCCAAATTCCTGTTGTAGTTGAGCTTTGTTCTTACATGCAGGTGTAGGAGGTTTTTCTTCTCAGAAGTTGAGGCCACAGGGAATTAGGCCACACCTGCTGCTCCTTTATTTTTCTCTCCTCTATGGTTTATCTGAACGAAGAAGAGTATCCTTCCCTCTGAATCTGGAGTGTGGAAAATCATGGGCAGCCTACTGTTAATTGTTGCTTGGCGGGCAGACATGATCCCAAGGAGGGAGTTGGCAATTCCCTTCCTCTGGCCAGCAGCATGCTTCCTATTTGTAAGTAATTATTCATCTATTCTTTGGGAAGAGGGGTTGTACCTCTTTCCTGAAACACACGAGACCAAAATGAATTCATCAAAGAGGAAAATAAGTTTGTAGTGCATGTTGTTAACAAGTTCTCTCCGCAGTAGGAAAGTGATTGGGGGACATAAGAGAAGTGGAGTTTAGTAATCATTTCCTTATTTTGGTGAAAGAAGAAAGCCACAAGAAATAAAATTCTGGTTAAAGGAAGAGTTGCTTTTGTTTACAGGTTCCTAGTGACTTCTCCAGTGGTTATGGCTGGCAAGTTTGAGAGGCAAATTTACATTTCAGGAGCTTGGGAGCTCAGCATTTGAGTCCATTTCTTTGCAAATAAAACCTGAGGGTTTAGTTTGTTCTAATTTAGAGTTGGACATTAGCCAAATTAGGAGTGAAGAATTCTACATCAGCAGGTTTACTGCTTAATTTTACTATCGGTTCTACTTAGCAACTTCAAGCACATTAAATGAGGCAGCTATAATCTTTTAGGGAATCAAGATAGGACAATTGGACATTAGAGGTTTTTTTTTTTTTTTTAAAGGACAATAGCTCTATAAATTGAATGACACTTGTAAGGTCCAAAAGTAAATCTAAATTTTAAGTTATTCCCTAAAACTATGCACATCTCTCAGAATCTCAAGAGAAGTAAGTATTCTCTTGAATATTCAAGAGTGTTCAGTCCCTGCTCAGCAGGTAGCTTGCTTCTCATTCTCTCTCTGCCTCTCCCCTTGCTTGTGCTATCTCGCTCTGTCAAATAAATAATTTTTTTTGAATTCAATTAGTTCAAATTAGAAGTAAAATTGTTAAATAAAGCTGAAATACTCATGTGGAGAAGAAAAAAGGAGACAAAAAGATGAGCGGCCTGCCACTTTTTTTTTTAGGCCAGTAATCTTGTATGTGAAAGGAGTCGCATCTTTAAGATGAACTATTAATGCTTTTTGTTTTTCTAAAATAACACTTGAAGGGATTACTTTGGGTTCAGAATAATGGTATTACTTGGGTGCTTGAAATGATTGCTTTGTGCATTTCCAGACACTTTTGATATTTGTGATGGAAAAAGCTAGTTCAGGCCAGGAGAAAGACTTTCAACACTTTGGTACTTACAGTGTGTTTTCACAAATGGGCTGAGACACACTGAGATATCACTTGATAATGGTGCTTCCCCACACAATGAAAACTTGGAGTAAAATTTAAAAATGAGTAACAAATTATATGGAAGCAAGTAGCTAATTCAGCTAAAACATTACTTTGTTTTAGAAACTAGAAACCTTGACATCATCTTTTGTTCCTTCTGCCCCTAATCAGTGCCCAAGATCACACTCCCTTCCTCTCGTTTTCTTGGCTGCTGCTTTGAACATTTCTTCAATGTCTTCCCTCTAAACTACTGGAGCAGTTTCTAAATTTTTTCCTGCATTTCCCTCTATTTTTTTTGTAATCCATCCTCCTGAAACATAGACCCATCCTTCTATTATAAACCTTTGTTTGGCACAACTCTGATAATCCTGGTAAAGACAAATGTTCCCTGGGTTCTCTTTGCTTTGGAGTAAAACCTTCACTGAAAGTTCAGTCCCACAGAGAGGGAAGTGTTAGGGTTAGGCAGATTGTCAGATGCCAACCAAGTAACTTGGGGTTCTTCCAGAAGCTGCAAGTCTAGGGGAAAACTGGATTGCTGATGAAGACACTGAGAAGCCCAGTTGCATGCACTGAGTACATGGTGAGGATGGGAGAAGGATGCAGGCCCAATGGACAATGTGTGCCCAAGACGCTAGACAATGGAGAGTAATAGCTGGACTATATCTACAGCCCATTCTCTAATAGATACATGACATTCTACTTCCTGTCCTGTTGGGAAACTCCTGAAGGTTGAACTGACCAGTTTTGGATCTTGATAATGCCAGTGAAGCAAGACTAAGAAGGGCTTCCTCCATTTTCTATAATCATGATTTCCAACCTGAGCTCATCCTATGAATTTCTTAGGAAGATTCCGGGGGTCCATTACAAGTGGTCTGAATCAGATTATTCAGATTATCCAGATGTGACCCCAGAAATATGTATTTAAAACAAGCTATCCAGAAAATTCCTTTTTTTAAAAGATTTTATTTATAGCATTGAGGGGAAGGGCAGAGGGAGAGGGAGAGAGAGAATGAGAGAGAGAGAGAGAGAGAGAGAGAGAATCTTAAGCAGACTCAGCACTGAGCTCAGAGCCGTACTTGAATGCTTACTTGACTGAGCCACCCAGACACCCCCAGGTAATTCTTAAGTAGCCAGTTGAGCACAAGTGTGAGGAATCAGTGACTTCGGGGGGGGGGGGGAATCAACATTCCTCACCATGATGTTCAAGGCTTTCAGCCACAAAATCCCCATCATTCTGTAGCCATTCACCTTTGTCAGTTTTTTTTTTCTCTGTGCCCCCCTCAGGGTTGTGAGGTTGAGTCCCCCATCAGGCCCTGTGCAGGGCATGGAGCCTGCTTAAGATTCCCTCTCTCCCTTAAAAAACAAAAAACAAAAAAGTCTTCATTGCAAGAGAGTGTCCTCAGTTTCAAATGTCAATTTGTGCTTTTTACCTGTGCTTCTGTGATCAAGCAGCTGCAGGTTGGAAGTTTCCAAGATTCCCTCCTTGGACTTCAGATACCAGTCACACATCCAGGCGGTTATCTGTACTTGTGACCAATTAGCTATAAATCAGAGGCTCCCACAGCCCCCTCCTTGGATTTGGTTAATTTGCTAGAGTGGCTCACAGTACACCGAACTCAGGAAATCTGTTTGCTTACTAGTTTACCAGTTTATTATAAAGGATATTTAAAGGCTGAGAACCAATAGCTAGATGAGGAGATAACATAAGTCAAGGATGTGGGAAAGGGCATGGATTCTCCAAGCCTCTCCAGGCATACCACTCTTCCTCACATCTCTACTTGTGCACAGCCTGGCAGCTCTCCAAATCCCTTCCTTTTGGATTTTTATGGAGGCCTAATTACCTAGATGATTGATTAAATCGTTGGCCATTGGTGATGGAACTCATTGTTCAGCCCTTCTCCCCTTTCAGGCGGTAAGGGAAGTAGGATTGAAAGTTCTAACCCTCTAACACATGGTTGGATTTTCTGGCAAACAGCCCCATCTTTAGGTTACTTAGAGGCTTTCTAAAAGTCACTCACCCACGTAACAAAAGATGTCTTTATCATTCTCATCACTTAGGAAATTACAAGAGTTTTAGGAGGTCTCTGCCAGAAGCTGGCACAAAGACCAAATATGTATTTCTTATTATAAATCACAATGTCACACCTACACAACCCTTAATATAGTACCAGTCACATAGAAGGTGCCTAATAAATGTTGAGTCATGGAGTATTTATGTGAACACGGTGCTATCACTGTGAAGGCTAAGATAATTTTAGCAGCACTCAGAAATTGGGAACTCCAGACTCCTCTCAGAAAGTGAATGGGGAGAGTTTTTTTGTCTTTTTCTTTGTCATATTTCAGTTAAGACCAGTCATAAAGCATGCTGGGACATCATCAAAATCACACCGGGAGGGTAAGGAAGGAATCCATGATCTACCAGAAGAAGGACTAGAGTTGCCTTATATAGAGATATACAAGGTCTCAGCTCTCATACCTTTTAAATTCTAGTGGGAGAAATGGACCAAAACCAAGTTAAACAAGTACAATTTTTCCAAAATGGTAAGTGTTTATCCTAGTAAAGGAGACAGTGGAGAATATATAAATCAGATGATTCAAATAGTGGTAAGTGCCATGAAAATAAAAGTGATGATGTGTCCAAGAGAGTTTGCTTATTAAAGGTGGTGGGGACAAGATTAGGACTCTCAGAGATGTCTTCTGTGTTGAGAAGTGGATATGAAGAAAGAGCTGACAGGAAACATTTCCAGGAAGAGGAAACCCCAAGTGGCACAACCTAGAGATATGAATGAACTTGAGTGTTTAAGGAACATTAAAAGACACATGTGACTAGAGGCCAGGAATGAGGGCCAAATGTGGGGCCCTGGAATTTTCATTTTATGCCAATTGTGTTGGAAAGGCATTGGAGAATTTGAAGGAAGGAGTGATATGATTTCATCATTTGATCAATCCTGAGAAATATTTAAGAGGTGTAATTAGCAGAATTAGGTGATTTCTAAAATACATTTCTTTTCTTTTTTTTTTTTTAAGATTTTTAATTTATTCATGAAAGACACACAGAGAGGCAGAGACAGAGGCAGAGGGAGAAGCAGATGCCTCACAAGGAGCCCGATGTGGAACTCTCTCCCAGGATCGCAGGATCATGACCACAGCTGAAGGCAGACGCTCAACCGCTGAGCCACCCAGGCGTCCCTCTAAAATACATTTAAAGGAAAGAGTGGAAGGTATTGCAAAGATTCAAAGGTGAGTTTCAGGTTTTTGGCTTGGCTAATTGGGTGACTGAGAAAAATACAGAAAGACAAAGTTTTTGGGGTTTTTTTTGTTTAAGATTTTATTTATTCACAAGAGACACACAGAGAGAGGCAGAGACATAGGCAGAGGGAGAAGCAGGCTCCTGGAGAGGAGCCTGATGTGGGACTCTATTCTAGGACCCCGGGATCATGCCCTGAGATAAAGGCAGATGCTCAACCACTGAGGCACCTTACAGGTGCCCCAAAAGGTGAAAACTGTGTGTAAAGTTTGATATACTATATTAGACATGCTGAGTCTGAGGTTCCCTGTGCTATCCAAGGGGAAAGGTTGAGTAAGAAATTGAGCATATGTATCTGAAGCTTTGGGAAAAGTCTCAGAGGTATAGATTAGAGACTCTTCATTTTCACGTAGGTAGTTGTTAAAACCTCAAGTGGATGACATTACACCAAGAGCGTGCAGCATGAGTGCGCTGTGGACAGACCCTTGGGAACAAGAAAATATCAAGTAAAAAAACATGGGAAGCAATCAAAGGAATCATTTTTTTTAGGAATCATTTTTATAATAAAAACTTACACATTCATTATATTTGATAGAATGGAGGCACTGATGAGCCTGAGGAGGCAAGTTGAAGCAGAAGTGACTTCACTTTGTGTTGACTGCTCTTTGAGAAACCTGGCAGAGAGTGGAAGGAGACAAATTATAGAGAGCAGTACAAGATTAGTGGAATTTTTTTTTGAGGGGTGGAGAATGCTTGATACTATTTACAGGCTAAGAAGAGAAAAGAAGAGAAAGAAATTTAATATTTAAGAGAAGAAGGAAAGTTGGCAGAATGAGAGCTTGAAAGAAAGATGGAGGGATTTGGAAGAGTTAACCTTATATGAGACGGACACCTTATTTTCTTAGCATGAAATGAGGTAAGTAAATAATAAAGTGTGGATGTCCACACATTTGCATACAAGGTGGTAGGATTTTAAAAGGGGGATTTATAGTCCCAATATAGTCCCAATTGTCTTATCTAATCTAGTTAGATAGTAAAAGATTGCTGATCCAAGAGCTCTGAATATATACAATGGTTTATTTTTTTATTGAAGTTAAATTCACAAACATAACATTAATTATTTGATTTATTTATTTTTAAAGATTTATTTATTTATTTTAGAGAGAGAGGGAGTATGAGCCAGAGGGACAGAGGGAGAGGGAGAAAGAATCTCAAGCAGACTCTCTGCTGAGCCAAATGCAGGGCTCAATCTCATGACCCTGAGATCATGACTTGAGCCCAAACCAAGAGTTCGATGCTTCACTGACTGTACCACCCAGGTGCAGTAATAATATAATAATAATAATAAATATTATTTATTTATTTAATTTTTAAAAAGTATTTTATTTATTTATTCATGATAGAGAGACAGAGAGAGGCAGAGACACAGGCAGAGGGAGAAGCAGGCTCCATGCAGGGAACCTGACGTGGGACTCAATCCCGGGACTCCAGGATTGCGCCCTGGGCCAAAGGCAGGTGCCAAACCGCTGAGCCACCCAGGGATCCCCTTTATTTATTTATTTATTTATTTATTTATTTATTTATTTATTTTTTATTTAAACATTATGTCTGTTTTGTTTTTTTTTTAATTTTTATTTATTTATGATAGGCACACAGTGAGAGAGAGAGGCAGAGACACAGGCAGAGGGTGAAACAGGCTCCCTGCACCGGGAGCCCGACGTGGGATTCGATCCCGGGTCCCCAGGATCGCGCCCCGGGCCAAAGGCAGGCGCCAAACCGCTGCGCCACCCAGGGATCCCCCCCCTTTATTTATTTTTTTAAAGTAGGCTCCACATCCACTGTGGGGCTTGAACTCAACCCTGAGATCAAGAGTGGCTCTACCAATTGAGCCACTGAGGCACTCCTAAAATTAACTATTTTAAACATTTTATTTATTTATTCATGATTTTATTTATTTATTCATGAGAGACACAGAAAGAGGCAGAGACATAGGCAGAGGGAGAAGCAGGCTCCCCATGAGGAGCCTAGTGAGAGACTCAATCCCAGGATCCCGGGATGGTAACCTGAGCCAAAGGCAGAAGTTCAACTATTGAGCCACCCAGGTGCCCCTAAAATTAACTATTTTAAAGTGAACAATTCAGTGGCATTCATTCATTGTTATATTCACAATGTTGAGCAACCACTACCTGTGTCTAGTTCAACATACCTAAAGAAAATTCTATATCTATTGAATTCTTCTGCATTTTCCCCTTCTCCCATTCCCTAGCAATCATTAATTTGCTTTCTGTTTATATGACTAAACCAATTCTGCACATATCTTTTTTCTTTCTTTTCTTTTTTTATAATACCAATTCTGCATATTTCCTATAAATGGAGTCATATAATATGTGAACTTTTGTATCTGGCTTCTTTCACTTACCATAGTGATTTCGAGGTTCATCCAGGCTATAGCATGTACCTTTTTATGGCTGAATTCCTTTTATATATATAACCATAATTTGTTCATCCATTTATCTGTTGATGGACACTTGGGTCTTTGATGTATAAATCTTTCAATTTCTTAGTTGTGTTTATTCTTATTTTATTTTTGATATTATTGTAAAGGGCATTGTTTTCTAAATTTTCTTTTTGTAGTGATTTTTTCTTTTTGTTAAAGTTTTTATTTAAATTCCAGTTAGTTAATATACAGTGTAATATTAGTTTCAGGTGTAGAATATAGTGAGTCAATACTTCCATACAAAACTTGGTGCTCATCATAGCAAGTGCCCTCCTTAATCCCCATCTCTTATTTTACCCATCCCCTCACCTACCTCCCCTCTGTTCTCTACAGTTAAGAATCTGTATCTTGGTTTGCCTCCCTCTCTCTTTTTGTTTCCCCTTTGCTCGTTTGTTTTGTTTCTTAAATTCCACATATGAGTGAAATCATGTAGTATTTGTTTTTTTATTTATTTCACTTAACATAATATTCTTTAGCTCCATCCATGTCATTGTAAATGGCAAAATTTCATTCTTTTTTTATGGCTGAGTAATAATACTTCATTTTGTGTGTGTGCACGTGTATACATGTATCTTCTTTATCCATATACTTCTTTTAAAACTTAGTTCATTCATTTATTTGTTTATATTTTCATTCACTAATTTATCCATTCATCACTCAAACAAGGTGACTCCTTTGAAATAAAACTGATTTTTGCATGTTGATTTTGTATCCTTGAACTTTGCTGAATTCATTTATTCTAACAATTTTTTTTGGTGGAATCTTTAAGGTTTTTATGTATAAGATTATTTCATTTGTGAACAGAGATAATTTTACTTCTTCCTTTCCAAATTAGATGACTTCTGTTTCATTTTCTTGCCTCATTGCTCTGTCTAGGACTTCCAGTACTATGTTGAATAAAAGTGGTGAGAAGGGGCATCCATACTTTGTTCCTGTTTTAGAGAAAAAGGTTTCAGTTTTTCACTGGTAAGTAATGTTAGCTATGGGTTTTTCATATATGGCCTTTATTATTTTGAGGCGATTTCCTTCTATTCCTAGTTTGGTGAGTGTTTTTTTCATGAAAGGCTATTGAATATTGTCAAATGCCTTTTACACATCAATTGAGATGATTATGTGATTTTTATTCTTTGTTATGTTAATGTGGTATATTCATTGATTTTTGAAGTTGAATCATCCTTGTATCCCAGGGATAAATATGTCTTGGTCATGGTGTATAGTCCTTTTAATGTACTATTGAATTTGGCTTATTTGGATTTTTTTTGAAGATTCTGAGGATTTCTATATATAATGTCTTTTTTAAATTACATTTTTAATTTTAATTCTGGTATAGCTTACAGTATTATATTAGTTTCAAGTATCCAATATAGTGATTGAACAATTCTTTTTTTTTTTAAGATTTTACTAATTTATTCATGAGAAATACAGAGAGAGAGAGAGAGAGAGAGAGAGAGAGAGAGGCAGAGGCATAGGCAGAGGGAGAAGCAGGCTCCTTGCAAGGAGCCGGATGTGTAACTTAATCCCTGACCTGGGGATCACACCCTGAGCTGAGGGCAGATGCTCAACGGCTTAGCCACCCAGGCATCCCTGATTCAACAATTTTTTACAATATCAGTGCTCATAATGATAAGTGTACTTTTTAATGCCTGATACCTATTTCACCCATTCCACCCAGCCTCCCCTCTGTAACCAGAGGATTTCTATTTCTGAGACCCAAGAAAGAAGAATAGGTAACAGGAGCAAGTCATGAACTAGAAGGGGGGAGGGATAGAGATTCTATTCCTCTAGTTAAGAGTGGGTGATGGCAGGTTTAGAAGAAGGGGCTGGAGTATTAGGAAAATAGCTAATCAGAAACAAGGAGAGTCAGGTGGAAACCCACAGGATCAAAATATGTGGTTGGAAAATAAATGATAATAAATCCATAGTTTGTTTAGTAGCAAAAGAACCTTGGCCACTGGGAAACCATGGATATAGTTTCTCTTACTGGGTCACCAGGACCTGTCCTAGGAGTTTGAGTCAATTCTGAGTCATATCAGAAGGAAGGCTATCACCTTTTTCTGACTGTGTAATAGGGACAGGCAAAAGCTCATCCTGGAATTAATCATTAGAGGCCTTAGCTGCAGGGAGCAGGAGATCTAGGGGCGGGGGAAGCCCCAGAGGGAGTTCAGCATTAGCTTCGAAGCCTCATTATTTTCTTCTTCAATCACTTCATCCTCTTCTGTCTCCCTTCCTTTATTCTCCTTCCTTCCATTCATCCCCCTTTCCCTCCTCCTCTTTTTGCTTTTTCTCCCCTACCTCCTTTTTTACTTTCTACCCCACCCACCCAATTCTCTCCTTGTCCCTCTGCTGGTTTTGATTTCTCTTAAATCTTCATGGACACTCTGTATAGGAGATAAGTGAGGAGTAGCTAAGACTATTTGTCTTTTCTACATTTTTGTTATCTTTGTACTCTCAGTTCCCTACAGGTTCACATCCCTTCCCTGATACAGATCAATTGAGCTTAACAGCTGCAACCAGGCAAAGTTTTCAAAGATAGAACCACTGCTCCTTGGCTAAAAAAATCTCTGCTTGCTTGATCTTCTCCCAAGAAGAGATTATCTTAAAGGCTGGAATCCATGTTCTCACTGCTTTTATGGAGCAAGTCTAAGCCTGCTGGGGGTGCTCTCTCCCTGTTCCTGCCCACTGTGGATATCTAAAGAGATAAGGAAGGAGTCTGGCTGCACAGCCTCAGGCACCTCTAAAGAGGACATGAAAGAAGGTAGTAAGTGTAGCCCAATCACCAGGGTTGGCTTCCACCTCCTCAAATTCTCACCATCCCTTTTTCTTGATGACATTGAACACTCTTTATCAGAGCAAAGATCAGAGTCTGAAATTATTTCTCTCTTCTGCCCACTCCAGTGCGCCTGACATTTATTTGTGCTTTAGTGAGGTTGCATGAGTCAGCTCATGGCTAACAGGAACTCAGCAGCAAGTGCTGAGGTAGGAAGACTAGCTTCACCTTCTCCAGCCAGAGAAAGAGGAGGGCCCGGGCTTGCCAAATGAGTAACAGTTGCTTCCTAGGTATTAGCAGCAGTCTGTTCCCTGATGCATGAGCCACTTTGGTGGTGGCACGTAAATTAAACATTTACTCATGCTTTTGTAATTTATTTTAGTTTTTGTTGTTGTTGGGGAAGGAGAACAACAAGGTTTTGGTTCATGGCTAGGTCTGCAGAGAGGATACATGTGGCACAGAAGTCTAGTTAAGCAGTTGGCAGTAAGGGGAGTCCAGGAGAAAGGTAAGATTCAGTAGGAGAAAGAGGCCTAGCCAGAGATCCCTTAACCATTGCTCCCTGACCAGCTGTAGTTGTCTACTGCACAAATCCATTTCTGTGTATTGCCTGGAGGATTTTTGTTTGATTTGTCTTAGAGTTGTAAAAATATTTACTTCTGATTGTGAGGCAGGTAGTAAGGGATAGGACCGGGGGGAGAAGAGGGAGGCCCCTTTGATTTGGCTGTCAGGTCTGTATGTTCCAGGAATTCTAAGAGGGAGTTCATGATAGAGTTTCCTACAGTAATCATTTATCAGCTATGATCACATTCAGTGAGTTTGACTGTATTAGGTAGACAGACTTGGAACGCTTTAGTACTACTTATGCATTATATCTATGAAGATAGGCTTTCAAGCCCTGGATGACTGGAACTAGGTGTGAACTCTTGAAGCATATGTCATTTGAAATTGTCTGTATGTGAAATGTCTTTGTTTTTTGTTGACCTTTAGTGGCTCATATTAATTCATAATCCTGCTCAAGGCCATACTCTTTTTAGGACCAGTCTACGGTAATCTCTCTTGGCCAGCTCTGGAGGAGGAGTGGATTAGCCATCATGCACAGAAACCTATAGAAACCCACCCAGGCAAGATGAATAAAGAGTTCTTCATTCCCAGATAATCCAAATTCCCAGTCAGTTAATCTTTTTGGGACTCAAGCACAGTTATATTGGAGGCTGTGCTGGATAAAGAACAGCATGGATGATGAACTTGTTGCAATAATTTGATCTCTGGTATCTGCAAAGTAGACTGGCCCATGGTAAATAAGGATGACCTTTAGAATCTTAGAGGGAATTGATAATGAATACATCCTAGGAAAGGCCCAGAAAGGTTATCTCCCAGGCCTTCCTAAAAAGTGATGACTGAATTAGAGGAAATCTCCAAGAGACTTCTGGGTCCCTACTGTAGCCATGTCACTAGATAACACACCAATCTCAAACAGAAGAAAAGCATCTTCTGAGCCTTGAAACAGAAGTTGAATCACTCCTGTAGAACAACTTTCTTGATGCTCTTTACCTTGTTTTCTTTCATAACATTTCCTTTTCTTTTTTTATCTATCTTTTCTCAGTCTTTAGATTGCCAAAGGGGTGCTTGGGATCTTACAGACTGTTCTTTACAACAAAGGTGGATACCCATATTTCCTAGGGCACCATGGTTAAAAGGAATATAATCAATGGTGTTTACCTTAATAAAAATAGGTTGTGTTTTAACAGACATCATTAGGGTAATTGCTCAGTTTCAGACCCAAATTTCAAACCACTTATAAAGAAACACTTCTTCTTGGATATCAGAAACGCATTCCTGTTAGTTTCCTAAGACCACTGTAACAAAATATCGCAAACTGGGAGGTTTAAGACAATAGAAGTTTATTTTCTCACAGCTCTGGAGACCAGAAGTCTGAAATCAAGGTGTCAGGAGGGTTGGTTCCTTCTGGAAGCTCTGAGGGAGGATCTGTTCCATTCCCCTCTATTCTAGGATTTGGTGGTTGTCTGCAATCAGCATGCATAGTTTGTAGAAGCATCCCTTCAAGTTTTGCCTCCATCTTCAAGCGGCTGTCTTTCCTCATGTGTGTCTGCCTGTCTCCAAATCTTTCTCTCCATATAAGAACACCAGTCATTAGACTTAGGGCCCACCCTCATCCAATATGACCTCATTTTGACTTGATTCCCATCTTCAAATTTTCCAGATAAGGTCACATTCAGAGGTACTGGGGGTTAGGACCTCAGCATATCTTTTTGCGGGACACTATTTAGCCCCCAACAATTCTGAAGCCTAACTCATGATATTCTCCCTAAACCTATGCCTCAGACTTTTTTTTCAGTTTAGTCCTTCATTTATTCAACAAATATTGGGTACCTATGGCATAATTGTTGGTGCTGTGAATATAATAGTAAAAATTAGCAAACACCATGAAAATCATTTGTGTATGTCTGAAAGCATCCTGTATTTTATCACTTCTCCTCCCCAAATCCAAACCATTATCATGTCTTGTTAACTTTATTTCCTAAATATTTTTTGGATCCATTTACTTTTTTTCCAACTCCATCTCAATCTCCAGAGCTTAAATTTGCACATTCTCTTGCCTGGACCATTGTAATAGTCTAATTGCAAATCACGTGTAATGCTACTCCTGTCTAATAAGTTTCTATAAAGCAGCTAGATTCCCTATCTACTTCCCCCAACACATCCATACTTCGTGACTTCCCAGTACTTTTAGGATTAGGATAAAGCCAAACTCATCAAGGTGGCCAGTGAAACTCTGGGTGGTTTTTTTCTGTCTGCCTGCCCAGCCGTGGCCCACACCATGCCTCACCCTTTACTTGCTTAGATGCAGCCACTCCAGTCTTCTTTTTGTATCACAAATGCTAAAATTATAAAGATCACCTGGGAATCTTGTTAAACTGTAGAATGAGGTAGATAAAGACATCTGGGTTGGGCCTGACATTTTTGCAGTTCTAATCAGCTTCCAGGTGATACACATACTGCTGGTGTGGGACTCTGCTTTGAATCCAAAAGTCAGCCAGTCCTCACGTTCCCATTTCATATGCTCTGGCACAACTTTTTTTCTTTTTTAAAATATTTTATTTATTTATTTGAGAGAGAGAGAGAGAGTGAAAGGGAACACAAGTGAGAGGGTGGAGTAGGCTCCCTACTGAGCAGGAAGCCTGATGTAGGGCTTGATCCCAGGACCCTGGGATTCATGACCTGAGCCAAAGGCAGAGGGTTAACCAGCTGAGGCACCCAGGAGCCCCTGGTCTGGTACATCTTGTTTTCAGTTTTCCTCAATACTCTTTCCTCTTAGAACACATAATGGAACACATTATTCAGATCTCAATACCTTTTTGCTTCGTAGGGAATTCCCTGATTTCCCCAACAGAAGCCAGTCCCCTCAACCTCACTGTGAAGTCTCATGAACCATCTAACTCTCCTTCTTAGCACTTAGCACAGTTGAGTTCTATGTTTTCTCTGGATTTTTTTTTAAAATAAAATATTTATTCTTCCACTAAACTCTAGGCTCCATGGTGAAGAATCTATGTATATTTCTGGTTACTATTGTATCCCCAGAGCCCAACATGTACTGTTGTCTTCTAGAATTAGACATTCATAACTATTTGTTGGAAGAGTGACTGAAGGACCCTAACAGTCCTTCCCTTCACTAGCAGGGTAAAGAAATGATTTAATCACTCTGTTTCTGTGGATGCCTGGGTGGCTCAGCGGTTGGGTGTCTACCTTCGTCTCGGGTCATGATCCTGGAGTCCCGGGATCGAGTCCTGCATCGGGCTTCCTGCATGGAGCCTGCTTCTCCCTCTGCCTGTGTCTCTGCCTCTTTCTCTGTGTCTCTGTCTCTCATGAATGAATAAATAAAATCTTTTTTTTTTAAAAATCACTCTGTTCCTGATGGATATTTAAACCCTTGGAAGAAAATGACTGTCTTGGTTGTTGCTTCTATTTTGGATTGCCTCTGATGATGTCAACAACCTTTGTACATACTCTGAGTTTGTTTCTGCCTTGTGGCTATTAGTTCAAATGGTGACCTAGGGTTAATAAACTCGTGTCTTTGCGAGCAACAGAGATCCTATCTGATTGCTTCAAATAATAGGGGCTGATCATGAGAACGTATGTGAAAATGAGGAAGATGGAGATGCAACAAGCAGGCATTGTACTCAGACAGCTCTACACCACTGTCTGCAGTAAAATGCTTTTCTCCAGGCACCGTGTCCACAGTGCAAGCTGATTGCTCTCTAGGGTATGGCCCCATCACTAAGATAGTTCAGTTGCTCTCCCAGTCTCTTTATCACTTGGAGTGTCTTTCCATTGCTGATCTTGCCACATTTGGGTACCTTTCATTCCCTACTGCTTATTCATAGTTTTTACTGCTTCTTGGTCTGTATACCGTCACTGCATCTGCATCCTTAGCTTTTACTCTCCCGCGTTGGGAGTTTCTATTCTCTGTATTCACTTTGTGTTCAGATTCACTCAGCATTTGATTGCTGAGCTTAGTTACTATGATCTTCTAATTCTCGTGCCACAACAAGCCTAAGCCACTGACAAGCTTATATCAGATTTTCCGAAAGTTTCATGTTCATGCTGCTCCACAAGTCTCAGCAGCTTGTGTGCTCATGTGCAATGGTGCCCTGAGGGTGGCTCCCCAAGAGCTTATTGTGAAATATTTAGGAATTTGATGAGCCCAGTGGTTAAACATCAATAGTTTGAAACCAGCCAAACTATTTCATGGATTTCAGTAAGGTCTCTTTTTCCCCCCACAGAGCCAGTTTTCCAGCACAACACTGAATGGAATAGAGAACAAGGCTGACCCCAGGAAGCACTCAGAGCCATTTCCCTTGGTTGTGTGGTTGCCATTCTGAGGCTTCCCTGATGGGAGCAAGTGTAACTAACAAGTGCCCCTGTGTGGTTGATTCCGCCTCACCTAGTCACCCTCAGGGCTTCCAAAGTAAACATAGACTTCTTTCATCATTGTTGTCACCCCAGTTGCTGTTACATTTTTGACTGAGTTTTCTGGGAAACAAACTCTGAGATAGACCTTTGCATGCAAAGACTTATTGGCGACTGCACTTGAGTTCAATTTTTACGGGGGAGAGAAAGAGGTCAGATTGCACAGAGGAAGGCTTGAACTGCAATGTAGTCATCAAAAGGGTATCAGCCAATCCCATGAAAAAGACCAGTAATTACATGGGGGCTGCCCATTGGACAAGGTGGCTCTTTAGCAGTAGTGTGATTGCTGAGGAGGAACTTAGCTGAGAACCATCAATCTTCTGCTAGCACTCCCTAGGGGGTGGGGGAATGAGGGCCTCAGTCTTAGAGGGTGATCTGAGTGGCTTACCTACAGCCACTACATATCATAAAGTGAGTACTGCTTTGAGCTACCTGGGCTTGGATTGCTCTATTACACAGTAGTAAATCACAGGATCATCAGGTATGTGGCATTTTCATTCTTGACCGGGACAGAGGTATTTTCTTTTATAGCTGTTTCATAAAAACAATGAAATGTTCCAAAAAGTATTAACAATTCAAATATGTTATCTAAATTTCATTAGGGAAATAAGAGTCTAAGACCTCTTTATCTTACCTGTCTAGACATGTATAGGGATGTGAGTTCAGAGTTCAAGGCTTTTCCAGTAGATATGGAGAATGCCAGGTTTTTCTGTTTTCTGGTCCCCAGTTCTTTTCTTTTTCTTTTATATTATAGTCCTTTTGATGCAACTTATAACCTTGTAGAAAGGAATATGAAGATATTGGTAAATAGAGAGTTGAGAGGGTGTTTGGGGTCACTTTTCCTCCTTCAGAATGGAGTGGACCATATGCTATTTATCAGTTGAGGGATATGTCTCTTTACAAGGACAGAGAACTTCAAAAGTTTGGTCTCACTAAGGAGATGCTCTTATCTGGTCTCCTTGCATGAAGGAGAAACCAGCTTTTCACAAAAAAGATTTAAATTGTTTTTAAAAGGAGAGAGAATAGAGTCTTCTCTGTACTGCAATGAAAATATGGGCTTCATGGAAGGAAATATGATTCTGAAATTATTCCTAAATTGAATCAGGCAATGCACAGAGAACCTAACTTCTGCATACTGAGGCTTTGTCCCAATGAACCTTGTTGTAAATCTAACATGATCAAGGAAACACAGATACCTCAAGAAACCTCCTGAAAATTCGTTGTAATTTGATTCATAATTTTGCATCCCTGCCCTTCTCTGGTGTGCTTTTGGGTAAATATAGAGAAGGCTGATGAACAGACAAAGGAAAGAGTGTAGAAACAACTAAGAAACGTTAACTGGTTCACAAGACACAATCACAGCTTCTTCTGTGCATTGGAATCACAGGGCTGAGAAGGGATTCAATCTTAATTTCCTCTTTCACCCACGAGGAAAGGGAGGCCCAGAGAATTTAAATAACTTGTCCAATATCACACAGCCAGTTTAGGCAAGATGAGATTAGATTAGATTGTTTGTACTGTGACTATATCATCTCCTGCTTTGATCAATTTATTCTTCCCCAAATACTTGTCAGCCTTTGCATCATACACTTTGCCATGCTGTTATAATCAAGGGCTGAATAAGACTGAGGTGGGGGATCCCTGGGTGGCTCAGCGGTTTAGTGTCTGCCTTCGGCCCAGGGCATGATCCTGGAGTCCCAGGATTGAGTCCCACATCAGGCTGCCTACATGGAGCCTGCTCCTTCCTCTGCCTGTGTCTCTGATTCTCTCTCTGTATGTGTCTCTCATGAATAAATAAATAAAATCTTAAAAAAAAAAATACCGAGGTGGTTTTGGCCTCATGAAACTTATTCAAGACAATCTAGTGAGACTGAATAAAAAACAGTACCATGTGTTGGAGAATAGAGTTAATAGGAAGGATGGTCATCATATTAAACTTTCCATAACATCATCTTACTTATTGAACCAATGTTAGAGCCAGCATAGTTTCCTCTAGGATAACATTCTAATGGGAGAAAAGTTTGCTCTACTTTCCTGCTTTTTTAAAAGAATTTAGAGAACTAATTTTGCAGACTTTGTGTCTGGCATGTTACTGCCAGTTTTGCCCTTGTTCTCAAAGAAACTTGGAAGGTGAACTAGTTAAATAAATCTCAGTTCTCACTGCTAGGGTTGATAGCTTATAAAAGGTTTATTAGTCTGATTTTGTTGTCAGGGAGAGTCACTTATTTATGCTGCATCCCTTGATTTACACTCTTTATCAAGTGGGACTGATTGTTGATATGAGGCAAACAGAAAGATAAGTTGACGTATGAATAAAGACAATTCTGCTGTGTTGGGAATAGTATTTAGAAGGAGGTTACAGAGGAATATCAGGCCATAACACAGATCTTCTGTATAAACATGTGAGCAACAACGATAGAATAAGAACCATACCTAAAGACAAGATCAGGTGGAAATGTATTAGGATAAGCCCTGTAGAATTGCCCGTATTAAAATGTTTTCAGCCTACAAAAATGGCAACATTTTCTAATTCAACCAAACATATTCCATTGCCTGTATAAAAATCAGTTTGATTTAATTTTCATTTATTTATTTTTGAGCAAATGTCCTATTAAGAGCTTTGGGCAGCCTTACCTCTCCATGACTCAGCTTCCTTATTTGAAAAGTGAATATAACAATAGGTTTTATGTATGTATATATTTTTAAAAATCAGTGGATCTAGCCTGGCACACATTGGCTTACTACTTAGATTCTCCACAGCGGGGATCCCTGGGTGGCGCAGCGGTTTGGCGCCTGCCTTTGGCCCAGGGCGCGATCCTGGAGACCCAGGATCGAATCCCACATCGGGCTCCCGGTGCATGGAGCCTGCTTCTCCCTCTGCCTATGTCTCTGCGCCTCTCTCTCTCTCTCTCTCTCTCTCTCTCTGTGACTATCATAAATAAATAAAAATTTAAAAAAAATTAAAAAAAAAAGATTCTCCACAGCCAAGAGCCCTCGGTGTCACCCCCAGATGTTGGTTCATGCCTTTAACTTGTTCCTTGGACTACTTAGGCCTCTTTTGTTCAACTTCTCAGTCATAGATTGAAATCACTCTGTTCTCAGCTATCTGTAGCTCAAATCATTGGCTCCAGCACATTTATATTGCATTTTTTTAATCTTCAAGCTCTGCCATTTTGTTTTTAGCTTTTTGTTTATTGAGATATAATTAACATACAGCACCATATGAGTTTAAGATGTACAGCATAATGACCTGACTTACATATATTATGAAATGATTACTACAGTAAATTTAATTTCTATTATCTTATATAGATTGAAAAAAACAGAAAAATTAAAAAAAATTTTTTTGCCTTGCAATGAGAACTTTTAGGATTTATTCTCTTAGCAACTTTCAAATATACTGTACAACAATGTTAACTATAATCATCATGTTGTGTATGACATCCCTAGTACATATATATCTTATAACTAGAAGTTTGTGCCTTTTCATGATATTCATTCAGTCCCTCTCACTTCAGCCCCTGCCTCTGGTAATCACAGATCTGAATATTTATTTCTATGAATGTGGGTTTTTGGTTTGTTTTTTAGATTCCACATATAAGTGAGGTTGTACAGTATTTGTCCTCTTTGACTGATTTCACTTAGCATTATGGCCTGAAGGTCTATCCATTGGCAAGTCTCACTCAAATGGTAGAATTTCCTTCTTTTTTATGGCTGAATAAAATCACAATAATATCACAATTTTTTTACCCATTCATCCATCAATGGACACTTAGGTGGTTCCTATGTCTTGATTATTGTAAATAATGTTGTAGTCCCTGTCTTTTTAGATCAGTGGTTCACAACCCAAGATGTACAGTAGAACCACCCAGAGAGCTTTTAAAATGTAGTGATGCATGGACTCTACCCTTTAGTTCCTTATTCCATTGGTTGTGGAGGTACGAGGCATTGGTATTTTTTCAGAAGCTCCTTAGGTGATTTTAATATGAAGCCTGAGCTGAGAACCAGTGTCCTGAGAAATCACCTCATGCTTACACATCTTTTTTTCTTTTTTTTTTTTAAGTAAGCTTGTGCCCAGTGTGGAGCTCAAACTCATGATACCAAGATCAGGTGTCATATCCTCTCCCAACTGAGCCAGCCAGGCACCTCATGCTTACATATCTTGATTAGTGTTTCTCCTCTCCTTCCCAAGGCCCCAGCATCCTGAGGACTTATCCCACATCATACTTCTACTTTTTGCCTGGTTTATGCATGTTGTCCTTTTCATCTCATCCCCTATCTGAATATGTAAGTATTAGTGAGGAAGAGTTTTTTCCCACAGGAAGAGAGGTGCTCGGAACAAGGCTGCTGACACTGGAAACTGGAAGGTATTTGGGCTCTGATTGCTGCTAGTGGGATTCTCCGGTTCCAGTGGGAATCCCAACAAACTTGAATGTAGCTTTAAGACTGCCCAGAGATATAGGAGATAGGCTTTTGAGGTCTCCTGAAACATGCCAAGTGGCTGACCCTGAGATAAATCACTGTTCTTTCATTTCTGTCTCACTCAGCTGGTTCGTTTGGTGCAACCCACAGTTCTGGACACAAGCCCTTGTACTAGCTTTACTGGGCCAGTTACCCTCTCCTTATCTTGATAGAATTTTATCCATGAATTAATTCCAAATTCTACCCACTCCACAAAGCCTTTCCTGATCACTCCTGCCAGTCTCATGTATTATTTGAAACTTCCATAGCATATGGCAGCAGTCAGAGTAGAAGGAGCTATAGATTGGGAACCAGGCCAGGCTCTAATTCTGCATAAACCAATAGAGTCTGAGCATCTGTATCCACAGTATTTGTTGACTAAATGACTGATTGAATGAATGAATACATTGTCTTGGGTGAGAAACTTTTCTGAATCTCCATTTCTTTATTCATGGAATAGGATCATTATAGAAAGGTGAAGGTTGCTTTTGTTTTTGTTTTTTCTTTGTTTTTTTGTTTGTTTGTTTGTTTTTTCTAAGAGTGGTCCTTGGAATGCCTATATCAAAATCCCTTGGGGTTCTCATTTAATTGCTGAGTCCTGCCCTCCTATCTGTATCAGAATTGCTGAAGGCCTGAGAATGTTTAATATTGCATCACAGGTGATTATTATGCTCAATAAAATTGAATCACCATTGAATTAGTTGTTATTTGTTCAATGAAAGTAACATGATATGGAAATCCAAGTGTAAAACCTTGGAATTATAGAAATGGGAAATGCTTTGTGGAAGGTTAATGGAAGAGATCTCTTGGTTGGAAAAGTGATAGGTAATGGAAAGGACTTGAAGTACTCCAGGAACATTAGGGTCATCTGCCGGTAGAAATACAATGGGTCAGAGTAATAGTGGTGTATTTGAATATCATCAATTATTCATATATCTTTCCCTTTGTAGGTGATCATTATGCATTAAATACCTTGTTCATTAGGCTAAGGGAAACAGTGGGGATATAGGAGGTGATTTTTGCCACATCAGCTCCCTGTAGACATGGCCATTATTATTGCTCATGCTTGGTTGTGTTAGTTTCAGGAACAGAAACCAGAATCTTGGGGAGGTAACTGAGTCCCAATTTCCAAGGTACTTGACTGTTTTCTTACAAATCTTGACTCTGCATTGCCACTTTTTCAATTACAGTCTGTGGATTCTGTCTATGGATTCTGTTTTCCAGGAGAATAACTTCTGAATTTTATAAATGAAGTAAGAGAGAATAAGATTTTCTTTATAAGAATATTTTTAGTAGATATCTTTGCTGTGGTGTACCAAATCTAAGCAAAGGCTACATGTTATGTTACAGGTTTTTAGACTGAACATCTCCTAAAGATATAAAATTACCAGCTGTGATGACTTTACTCATGGCTAAATCAGCATTCAGCTTCAGATGAAATTTCTAGTCATTAAAGAAAGAGCAGACTTGCTGTGATTCTGATTAATTGTCAGAGACCTTCTGTAAGAAAAGCTGGCTTTTATTTCTGACTATATTACTGAGCCCCTCTGTGATCTGAAGTATGTTAAAGAGCTTTGGGATATCTAGGTTTCACATTCTGTTTAAAATGGAGATAAAAATATATTGCATACATCTTTCAGAAGCACCATGAGGATTAATGAGATAACGTTAGCAGGCATATTAAAGTCACCCAATTTTTTTTTGTATTCAGACTTCTGATTCATTTCCTAATACTAAAAAAAGGGTCATGTATTAAAAAAAAGAAACTATGAAGGATTAAGATTATAGTGAGCTGTAATAGTAATTTCCCAAAAAGAATGAACAGATGACAAGGAGGATTATTAAGCTCCTATATATATAAATCTTCCCTTTTATTTAAATTCCCTGTTTTGTCCATCCTTTAGAAGAGAATTTTTTTTACAGTGCTGGGAATCTTGATCCATATGCCAGGCTGTCTGTTTAATGTAAAAACCACTAAAAGGGACTAAAACCTTACCTTGTCAGTAATAATTTGCTTTACTGAGTAATGAGGGTGTTATCCTTAAGCAAGTAATAAGCCCAGAGCCCAGCTCCTGGCTGAGTGTCGTTATCTTATCTCTGGGACAACTCAGTCCCCGCTGGAGGAAATTCATGAACCAAAATTCATAGACTAAGGGTAAGAGAAGAGCTATCAATCATCATAGGCCCATCCATCATGCTGTTGCCCCACATCGTGCAGGGAGTTTGCCTGCCATGAATTTCATCAGTGATTGTATTTCATAAGTCGAGCCTGGTGATCAGACAGGGTCACCCTGAAACCCCATCTGGAAAGTCGGGCATCACATGGCTGCCTGTCTCTTCTAGATTGATGACTATCCGAGCATCTGTAGGTTTTAAAGATATGGAAAGCAGCTTAGAAAAAGCTAAAGGAGCAGCTCTCCAGCTATATAAGTGGACACAAATGACAGGAGTTGTGAGCTGAGGGGGACAAGAATGGCTGGAGGGGGAAATGATGGAGCATAGAAAAAAACAGGAAATAAAACATGAGAGAAAAAAAAATATATAAGCAAAGTCGGTGAAGTAGATGCCAGAATTATATGTAAAAGTGAGGATAAAAGGAAAAGAAAGCAAACTCAGATGGAAGTAAGCCAGAAAGATAATCCCTTCGCATACACTGAGAGGATAGGTTTGGAGGCAAATTCTCCATAATTCTGGTGTCAAGTGTACATGCATTTCCTGTCCCAGGAGCCTGTCATTTTCATACTCAGTCCTTTCAATAAGGTAGGCAGTAAGATCTCTATTTTACGTGTGCAAAAAGGAAGGCAGGTTTATTGTGAAACAAGTAAAAGCTTAAGCTGTAGGGCACTTCACTAGCACGGGCTCCTTCCAAGGCACTAGGAAGGGCCCTAAGAATATGATTCCATATTCATGTATTTCAGTAAACTTTACAAGAGGAACCACAGTCCAGATTACTGCTGTCTTTTTCCTTTCTGATTTCTCCATCATGTGTCACTTCCTGTTGGGTGACCTTGAACCATTTTTGGCAGCTGGCTGAGGGAGGTTGAGTTGAGGCTTCATTTAGATGAGGTGTAGTGGACTATATTTAGGGGTTTTTAGGTTATTTTCCTGAATGGATAAGTTCCTGTTAGCTCTTCCAGGGTGGGAGTAGCTTTCCAGACATGCCCTCTAGTGCCCTTCTCCCACTCAGTCTCCAATTCTGATAGCCCTTGGCTCTGTGGACAGTAGAGAAGAGAGAAGACTTGAAATGAAGGGTATCAGAAGCTAGTTTGGGGGTATGTTTTCTAGTCATCAGAGTGTGAGATTGTAAACAGACCATGAAAAGACATGAGGGAAACTTGAATGGTATTACTAAGTGAAAGAAACCAATCTCAAAGGCTATATACTATATGATTCCAACTGTATGACATTCTGGAAAAGGCAAAAAGTAAAAAGATCAGTGGTTGCCAGGGGTTTGCTGGGGGGAGGTATAGTGGAGGTGATTAATAAGACTGCACAGAGGAATTTTAGGGCAGCGAAAATACTTTGTATATTATAATGATGGATAGATGTCGTTATACATTTGTCCAAACCCATAAAATGTACACCACCAAGAGTGAACCCTAAAATAAACTGTGGTCTTTGGGTGATTATAATGTGGCAATGTAGATTCATCCTTGAAATAAAACGAAGAATGTAGCATTCTGATGAGTGCTATTGGTAATGAGGGAAGCTCTGTATGTGTGGGGGTGGGGATAATGGTAAATATCTGTCTCTTCCTCTCAATTTTGTTGTAATCTTAAACTGCTCTAAAAATGTCTTAACAAAATTGGAAACCCAGTAAAAATACAAAAATTGCAAAAGAAAAAAAATGTAAGCAGAGAGGATTCAGTTGTTTTTGAAGCCTAGTCAAAGTGGAGATTCCTTATGGTCAGGAATATACTTGATAATATGGTACATATACTTAATAATATGGTACATATAATTGTAAGCACATCATTTTTCTTCCTTACTTCTTTTTTTATTTTTCTTCCTTTTTGATGGGAAACCCACAAAACAGAATTTATTTTAGTTGCTGTGTTTGTAAGGCAAAACCAATGCAAACAGTAAGTACAATTAAATGTAAAGTTCCTTTTTATTTATTTTTTATTTTTTTATTTTTATTTTTTTGAAGTTCCTTTTTAAAAGTGGATGCCAACTATCAAGAGAAAAACATTTCAATAAATCAATTTTTGTTCCCTTTAAAGAATATTACAAAATTGTCATCATATGAAAAGATTGTCCAAGAGTATGCAGCTGAAAATGTAGGAGGAAAAATATTATAACAGTATGTGAGGCAGCATAAAAATATCTTATTATCAGGATTTTGTGATATTTGTCAGCTTTAAATTTTTTTTTAGTTATGATTTCATTTCTCACTATAAAGTATTTTCATACTTAATTTTGGATTATAGTTGTGTATTTTTCTTAAAGTAGGTCTCTAAATCACATACAGTCTTTAGGTTTTGCAAAACCAAGATTTGATCCTGGACATAAAAGATCAGATAGATAATTTTTCTGAGGTCACATGGTGACTGGCAAAATGGGCCATGCAGCACAGAATAATGGAGTTCTCGTCAGCCATCTATCTATTCTATGGTCTTCCTCTAGCTTTAAGAGATAAGTAAACGACAGTACTACCTTGGATATGTAATCCAGAGCATACACATACATTTAAATTGATGTCACAAAACACATAAACATTACAAGAATGTGACCCAGGTTCACCTGAGTGGCTTAGTCATTTGAATGTCTGGCTCTTGATTTTGGCTCAGGTAATGATCTCAGGGTCATGGGGTCAAACCCCATGTCAGGCTTTGCATTCAGTACAGTGTCTGCTTGAGATTCTCTCTCTCTCTCTCTCTCTCTCTGTCTCTCTCCACCACCCCCCATAGTACCGTGCTCTGTCTCTCCCAAAATAGATAAAATCTTAAAAAAAAAAGAGAGAGAATGTGAGCACCTGGGTGGGCTCAGGTGGTTAAGTGTCTGCCTTTAGCTCAGGTCATGATCCCAGGGTCTTGAGATAGAGCCCTTCATTGGGCTCCCTGCTCAGAGGGGAGCCTGCTTCTCCCTCTCCCTATGTCTGCCACTCCCCTTGTTTGTGCTTTCTCACTCTCTCTGTCAAATAAATAAATAAAATCTTAAAAAAAAAAAGTATGACCCAGAAGGAAATGACTAATAAGTCAATAATTTTACTAAGTGGTAAATTTAGTTATAAAAAATATATTAAAAGGTAAAACAAAGCATTAATTGAATTCATTAGTTGTTTTCCTTTTATATAGAGGTGAATAGAGAATACAAATGTGTATTCAGCAATCAACAGGAATAATGCCAAACTCAAAAACAGAAAACCTAGATTAAAGACCCACTTCCACTTTTGGGAGCCTGGCCTTCATGGTAGATTCTGTTAATTGTCCCCATAATTTCTTCTCATTTTCTTCTGTTTAGTGCTTGGTGTTCAGGTATCGCCTCCCTGCTAGACTCCATTACTCAGTCTTCCTGTAAGTTTTGGCCAGTGGGTTGCAGGTAAAAATGATGTGGGCAATTCTGTATAATGTGCCTATACAGTTCATACAATATTCAAGAAGAGGTTATCTGTGTGTCCCTTTCATCTTTTCTTCTTCCTCTGACCTGGAATGCAGTATTAGTGAGCCTGCATTCACCTGCTAAGGGCAAAACTCGAGAGAGTAACAAGACAGAAGGAGCTTAGGTCCTTGGACAATTCCATGCTATCTCTGAATGGTGACATGAGAGAGAAATAAATAACTCAATGATTTTTTTTGAAGAGGTGTTAACTAATGCTATCATGGTAATCATATTGCAATATAAAAATTATAAAAATGTATCAAATCAGCATGTACATTCTAAACTTATACATTATATGACAACTATACCTCCATTAAAAAAAATTGTTTTTGAGCCACTGTATTTTTGAAGTCTCCTTGCAAAAACAGTTTGCTCCCTAACTAACACATTGAACTATGAGCAAGTTACAGCCCCTAAAGCTTTAGTTTCCTCACGTGTAAAGTGGGGAGCATAATACCAATCCTGGCCATGCAGGCAGTTGCTTTGAGTATTAAATTAAATCATGTAAATCAGAAATGAGCACATTGTATAATTTAAAATATTATTTATGTTTGGGTGTTATCACTACTGGGGAAAGAAGATGAAATGAAGGTTTTATTTTTTTTAAATGAAATTTTTATTTTGGAATATGTGTAGACTAACAAAATAAGTGCATTTTCTAGTGAACCCTTAGCCAGTACCTCTGATGTTAACATTTTGCATTGCCATGGCATATTTTTTAAAACAAAAAAAATCAACATTGGTCCAGACTTTATTTGGATTTTGCTAGTTTTTCCACTAAATAAATACTTTTTTTTTTTCCTTCCAGGATCCCATCCATGAGACAACATTGCATTAGTTGTCATACCTCTTGGTCTCTCTGGTCTGGACATTTTCTGTTTTTCCTTATTTTTCATGACCTTGACAGGCCACCTCCCCGCCCCCACCTTCTTTATGACCCTGACAGTTTTAAGGGTACTGGCTGGGTATTCTGTGGAAGGTCCCTCTGTTTGGGTTTTTCTGATGTTGTTTTCATGATTTAACATGATGGGTTAGGGGGTTTTATTTTTAATGAAAAATGGGATGTAGGATAGAAAGAGATAAGGGGTTAAAAGAAAAAAAAAAAGGAGAGAGAGAGAGACCAAGAGAGAGCACACAAGTGAGAATTACCACTCTATTTAAATTTGATTGCTTAATTAGCTCTAACTACTGTCCCAGTTAGCTTGTCCCTGTGGCAGAATAGAATTTTGTACATTAGCCTATTAAGATACCTCTGAGAATGGCGAGAAGATATTCAGCCTCCTTCTCTCTCCTTATACCTCGGTATGGGCCCAAGTTTCTCATTTACTATCTCTTTCATTTATTCTAGAAGAATAAAAAGCAGTAGGTTTGAGCCTGGAACTTGATGACAGACAGGTATCCAGTGGAGTGGGCATCTTTTCTAGTGGAACAGAAAGTGGTCAATATTTTTTTTAGCAAAACTGTTCACTGACAGCTTCAAAGCCCCAGTGATCTAGTTGGCAAACCTTAGCATATTTAGAAGCCTTCCGCCCTGCTTTTTTTAAGAGAGAAGAGGAGGGTAGGGTAGAAGAAGAGAGGGAGAGAGGAACATTACAAAGGCAAGTATCAATTATAGGTGAAAAGATATGAGACTTGGTGAATTTAGAATTTTTTTTAAGACTTTATTTTATTTATTTATTTTTTAAAAGACACATTTATTCAGCATCATGATCAGACTATTACATTTAGCAATCAACAGCATGGGTGCAAAAAAAAAAAATCTACATTAAAACCCTTTGTTGGAATGCTTTACACTTTCCACAGAACAGAAAGCTAAAATAACCTGTTACACAATTAGTCACAAATACAGTCCTCGAGTTTTTTGCCCATACACATGAGTATTGTCTAAAACATGTCTTCTTTGTAGCAGCTAGGCCCTGCCACCACTGTGCTTGGCTGTGTTCACAAATCTCTTGTAACCTGTAGCTTCCTGTCACTTCTCTGGCTCTCCTCTCCTGCTAAGCTTTGTTTCCTGGCAGTAATTAAAACCTTCTGCCACTGCCATAGCTGCTGCTGCTGGAACCACTGTAGCCACCTTGGTTTCATGGTTTGGCAAAGTATTGGCCTCCACCACCATAGGGGCCAGAGCTTCTGCCTCCAAAATTTCCTCCTTTCATGGGTCCAAAATTTGAGGATTGATTGTTGTAATTGCCAAAATCATTATAGCTTCCGCCACCTCCGAAGTTGCTTCCATCATTACCAAATCCATTATAGCCAACCCCACTGCCACTGTATCCACCACCACCTCGATTGCCACCGAAGCCACCTCGACCACTGGAGTTCCCTCCACGACCAAAGTTGTCATTCCCACCAAAACCACCTCCACGACCACCACCAAAGTTTCCAGAACCACTTTGGCCTCTGGCTGGACAAGCACTAGCAGCCGTCTCTTGCTTCGATAGGGCTTTCCTTACTTCACAGTTGTGGCCATTCACAGTATGGTATTTTTGAATGACAATCTTGTCTACAGAGTCATGGTTGTCAAAGGTCACAAAAGCAAAACCTCTCTTTTTGCCACTGCCTCAGTCAGTCATGATCTCCATCACTTCAATTTTCCCATACTGTTCAAAATAATCTCTCAGCTGATGTTCTTCAGGGTCTTCTTTAATGCCACCAACAAAAATCCTTTTCACAGTTAAGTGAGCACCAGGTCTTTAAGAATCTTCTCGGAGACAGCCCTCTTTGGTTCCACGACTCTTCCATCCACCTTGTGTGGCCTTGAGTTCATGGCTGCGTCCACCTCCTCCACGGTGGCACCTGATGAACCCAAAGCCTCTGGAGCACTTGGTGTTGGGGTCTCTCATTACTACACAGTCCGTAAGCATCCCCCAGTGCTCACAATGGCTCCTCAGACTCTCATCGGTTGTTTCGAAGCTCAAACCTTTGATGAAGAGCTTCCGCAGCTGCTCAGGCTCTTTGGGAGACTCTGACTTAGACCTGACGGTGGTGGGAGGGGAGACTTTAATGATGCTTACTCAGCAGCGTCCTGGGGCAGAAAGCTTTTTTAAGATTTTAATTTATTCATGAGATACACAGACAGGCAGAGGGAGAGGCAGGCTCCCTGTGGGGACTTGATGTGGGACTTGATCCCAGGACCCCAGAATCATGACCTGAGCCAAAGGCAGACACTAAACCACTGAGCCACCCAGGCACCTGTGAATTTAGAATCTTGAAGAAAAGCCTCCATGAACTTTAGCCATGGAGGCTAAAATCTTTCCTTGGATGCTCCCCTGATGTAATAAAAAGAAAGTAATATTTTGAAGTTTTTTGAACTCACCACCCTGAGATCAGGAGTCACATGCTCCTCTGACTAAGCCAGCCAAGCACCCCAGAAAGTAAATATTTTGATTGGGATAGGAATTAACCTACATATTTCATTTTGTATTTACTTTTCTTTTTCTTCTTTTAGATTTTTTTTTTTTATTTTTTTTTTAGAGAGAGAGCAAGAGCAGAGGGGAGGAGCAGAGAGAAAGGGAGAAACAAACTCCTTGATGAGCAGGGAGCCCGAGGTGGGCTCAATCCCAGGACCCTGAGATCATGACCTGAGCCAAGGGGAGACACTTAACCAACTGAACCACCCAGGCACCCCTTGTATTTATTTACTTCTCAAGTTAATCAAATCCTGAGCAAGAGCCTGCTACTCAATATTGTTTTTAATATTTTAAGTAAAGATATTCATCTTGAATAGCACTAGAATTATCAAAAATGTTTCTATGTAATTTATTTCCTGGCCACATAAAGTCTTGAGTATATAAACACACACACACACACACACATACACAAACACACACACACACACACCCTATACTTAAAAAACCTAAATAGAAAAAACTACAACTGGGAAGGGTGTAATTTTGATTAAATTCCAGAGTCCATTTTTCAAAGAGCTCTTTTGGCTAAGTGATCAAATCCAACCCAGAGATAGCTCTGTACTGTTATCTTTCATCTAAGATCTATCCCTGCAAATCTTGTCTGTGCTCAAAAGGGAACACCTCAGAGAATACTTGGTGTATATGATCCTTGTCAACACCTGCTTTTCTCTGTCTGTACCTGGCTTTCCTCTGATCATTAGTCTCTCTGTTGAGCACTATTTCCCTCTATCTCCATGTCCCTCCCTGCCTCTCTCCTCCTTCAAACTCATCCCAATTTTCACCACATCTTACTAAGTCTGCTGCTTAAATGCATGTCAATTCCATCCATGTCTTTCTCTACTATTGGGGTCTGACACTACCAGTCTTCTGGTATGACACTCCACTGCTTTATTTTTTCTTTTTCTTTTTCTTTCTTTTTCTTTTTTATTTTTAAATTTTCTTTAAAGATTTTATTTATTTATTCATGAGAGACACAGAGAAAGAGAGAGGCAGAGACACAGGCAGAGGGAGAAGCAGGCTCCATGCAGGGAACCTGACGTGGGACTCGATCCCGGGACTCCAGGATCATGCCCTGGACCAAAGGCATCCCTCAGGATCCAAGCCCCTATAGAGCCCCCAGTAAAATCTCTCTGACCCTTCTCTTCTACTACTTTAGGTTGGGTTTCTCTACTATGCATCCAAAGCACCTTCAACTTCTTTAATAAATCATCCTCTTTTGTGATTGTTTGTGGGCTTGTGAAATACTTTGTAAATACATAAATTTCTTAACTATTTCAAAGAAGCATATGTTCTAACCCCTCATGGCCACATTACAGAGGAGGAGAAGACTCACCAGCTTTGCAAAAATATGGCAAAGAAATGGTAGCAGGGTCTAATACCTGTTCCTCCTTTTTTGTGTAAAAATTTTCCTTTTCTGTACAAATATTGACAACTGTTTTGCAATGCACTCCAAACCTATGGAAAAATTTCTCCTTTATGATATGCTCAGACTTAATTTCCTCTACCTTCTTTTCCCATCCTAAGTGAGAGCCTGCTGTAGGAGGAACTGGGTAGTGTGGTTGAACATATTATAATTCTAATGGAGAGAGTTAAGCATGCCTGGGATTACTGAAGAAATCACTGGCTACCTGATAACAACCTTGGTTTTGTTATATGCCTGCATACATAGTTATATTCTTAAACTGGTATCCAAACACAATTAACTGTAACAACTATGGGAGTGGTTGCAAAATGCTCTATTGATGAAATACTATAATGAAATATTATCATAAAATAAAAAGTGTAATTGTGGATTGTAGGTAGCAATTCTAAAAAGATTCATAATCACAGATCTATTTCTCTAAACACTACTGTGTCTGTTCAAGCTTCTAACATGAACTATGTATTTTCCCTTGGTTATTTCTAGAAGAATAGTTTTCAGTTTTTAGTTATAAAAAACAGCTTTAAATTTAATTCTGAAAAATTTGCTTTTCTAGCTAGAAAGATGGGGTTCTTTGGAAGCTATTGAATACAATTCACAAGTTTCTGTTATGTGTATTCGCATTGAGAGAAAAAGTGCATTTAGGTCTATTTATAGTGTATGTCACTAGAGATCCCATATTTTATTCCAACTGAACAGAGTAGATTGTGGGAAAATATACAGGAATGTCTTGGTATTTGCATTATGACTATGATTGACTTGCTGTGACATTCTATCCTCCTAATGAATGTAAAATCATTGCTAAAATATCCTCGTTCAGCAGAAATACATAAACAATGAAGAAAAGTAATTTAATTTTAGCTTACACTCTATTGAGTAGTTAACAGTTTTGGGTGGCAGCCATAAAAAGCCAGGCAAATTCCCGTGATGCCAGGCTATAAGGCAGTTTCTAGGAATATTGGTTGATTAGTTTTCTTCTTAGAAAAGTTCCCAAATATTTCATAAAAAGTTCTTAAGGTTGAATAAAGCATATATTCTCTTGCTTACGAAAATGCATTTTATAAATATCCTTTATGTGCAGTTTCTGTTTTGTGGCTGCCATGGAGTTCCCTTCTTTTCCTGTTGTCCGGGACTTCCTTATTCTAGCTGACAAAATCCTGTGGCCACTCATACCAAGTCCTGCACATACCTGCCATCTCCCGGCTCCCGGCCCCATTGCCAATACTAACCCATCTTGTCACTCTTTTCTTCTTGATGCTAGAGCAGAGTTCAGTTTCATAACTCTGGGACTATGATGTATTTGGTACAATCCCAACTGGAACTCTAAATGTGTTTCCCTATAGGAATTCACATAAAAAAATTCCCCCATGAAGTTTTGAATAGGTTTTCCCCTCTGCCTTGGGATCAAATCATCATATAAAAATGGTTGTAAGTATGTTAAAAACTGACTTGGGGATGGGGGTGGTCATGATTTGGGGGAAAACCGAAATTTCCTGGACTTCTAGCAATATTCATTCCTATACTATTTATATTTGCTTATTATCAAAATGAATTGAGATTTTAGGGCATCTCAGTGGCTCAGTTCATTGAGTGCCTAATCTTGGTTTTGGCTCAGGTCATGATCTCAGGTTTGTGAGAATAAGCCCTGAGTCAGTCTCCATCCTGAGTGTGGACTCTGCTTAAGATTCTCTATTTTCCTATCTCTCTGGCCCTCCCTATCCTAAAAAAAAAAAAAAAAAAGAAAGAAAGAAAGAAAGAAAGAAAGAAAGAAAGAAAGAAAAAAGTTTCAATTAAAAAAAAGATTATGATTGTAAGAAATATAGCAGTTTGAAACAATCAAAAGAGACTATTATTATTAAAGGCATGGTATATCAATCAAGTCAAAATCAAGCAAGGCTTACAAGACTGACATCTGAGTGTGGCCTTCATCCCATATTTACAAAGTGTTGTAATTCTAGAATTTCACCAAAGGTTAATTTTGTGAAAATCTGTTAACTCAAGATGAGTGGGAATAATTTTGAATTTGGCTTCTTTTTCACCGCTCCTGCCCCTAAAACTTAATGTGTATTTAGAAAGCAGATTTAGAAGTATATGGTGTTTTATTATTATTTTTTTATGTGTGGGTTTTGTTTTTTGGGTTTTTTTTAAGAGAGGGAGTAGGGGAAGCCCAGCCTCATGCTGGACTTGATCTCACAACCCTGAAATCATTATCTGAGCTGAAATCAAGAGTCAGATGTTTAACCAACTGAGCCACCCAGGCACCTCTTATTTATGATTTTTTTTAAAGATAACTGTTTTTATTTTATTTTAAAAAATTAAAAAATTTTTAATAAGTTTATTCATGAGAGACAAACAGAGAGAGGCAGAGACACAGGCAGAGGGAGAAGCAGGTTCCATGCAGGGAGCCCAATGGGGGATTCGATCCTGGGACTTTGGGATCATGCCTTGAGTCAAAGGCAGATGCTCAACTGCTGAGCCACCCAGGTGCCCCCCAAATTTTAAAATTTTAACATGCAGTGTTATATTACTTAATGTTTAATGTTAGCATACAGTGTTATATTTGTTTCAGGTGTACAGTTATGTAATTCTAGGTTATTTAGGTTTTTTAAAAAAATTATTCCTAAAGGAAATGTCTAGTGAGCCTTAATCACTGTGCCCGTTGGGGGTTAGTAAGATATAAATGGGTAAGAAAGAAAAGAAGTATCTTTATTGGTGCAGCTGAATCTACAGGTTAGAAAAGTCCTTGTGGCTATAAGAATGGGGATGGATTTCATTAATTAAAATTAAAAACTTGGAGTGGAAACCAAATGGGAAATAAATCTTTAAAGGAAAGAGATCAACACTTCTTGGGCAAGAATCAGGTAAGTGGCCAAAAATAGTCTACCACATAATTGTATAATTATATGGATATTTTCTTTAATAAAAGAAAGACAAATAATTTTAAGACTAATAGGGGAACAGAGTAGGGGCAAATAAGCCAGATACATGAATGAATGGCTTTTTTTTCTTCAGCCAAAGTCTTCCTATTGATGTGTTACCATTTTTATTGGATATGAAGTTTTCTCTAAAGATGAGGTCTCTAGTGTATGAGTTACATCTTTTACTATTTTATTTTTGCACTCTAAATTTTTTTTGCCTTTCTAAAGGCAGCTTTATAGAAAGATACTTTCAAAAGCATCTGGGGAATTATGAGTAATAAGAGGTTGGGGCAGGCTGAGAAACAAACTGTGAGCTTGAGTAGCTAAGAGTGCAAAAAGGAGATTGCATCTTAGTATAGAAACATCTGTTCATGGGCAGGAAAGGTTTGAAGGGCACTCTGCTTATAGAAAGGAAACCAAAGTCAAAATGTGATACCAAACTGGGGTTAAATAAAGAGACTATAGGCCCCAAATGGAGTCACTTGTACTAAGCCCCATGTCTGCAAACCAAGACTTACTACTTAACCTAACTGCAGTTGCAGCCTCTCTCAGGAATGTAATCTTTAACTAGTCCATCTGGAATGATCTGGTCAGGACTAGTGAGGTAATCTGCCTGATAGACAGACACTTGCCTTCCTCCAAAGGGAGGTAACTGCCTGAGACAATCCACTCTGCCAGAGTAACTTCCTTGCTCTGCCTCCTTCTGCCTCTAGGAGTCTTCCGTTTTGTCCAGCTCCTTGGAGCTCCTTGCTATCTGCTAAAACAGGATGCTGCCCCACTCATGAATCATTAAATAAAGTGAATTTGATCTTTAAATTACTCGGTAGAATTTTGCTTTTTAACACGAGAGAATACAAGGTTCAGAGTCCAGGAAACTAGGTCTGGGTTTAATGGGTTTGGTGTCCAAAGATTCAGGTCCATTTTAAGAGACTCACAAAGCAAAAGATCAAGAACATTAAGCAGAATTCCAGGCCAGCAGAACTCAGTTGAAATCTGGGTTTGTGGGCAGCCCAGGTGGCTCAGCAGTTTCAGCCCAGGGCCTGATCCTGGAGACCCGGGATCGAGTCCCACGTCGGGCTCCCTGCATGGAGCCTGCTTCTCCCTTTGCCTGTGTCTCTGCCTCTTTCTGTGTGTGTGTCTCTCATGAATGAATAAATAAAATCTTAAAAAAAAAAAGAAAGAAAGAAAGAAAGAAAGAAAGAAAGAAAGAAAGAAAGAAAGAAAGAAAGAAAGAAATCTGGGTTTGTGGGTGTCCTGGGGCTTCAGTGACTGTTGGAAGAACAAAGAGGGTAAGATGTGAGTAGGCAGGAGCAGGCAATAGGATGAATGGGTTGCTAGTGTTTACTATAAAAGAAATAAGTCTTTTAAATATTACAGCAAAATTGGCTTTAAAGAAAATAAAATTGGGTTTATCCAGTAATGTTACAGAGAAGAATTCCTGATGATTGAAGGAGATAGGAAACTGAACAAATGAAGTTGACAATATCAAACTATGACTGGGATTTCCTTGAGGAATGGACTTGTCTTAGTCATCTCTGGGTCTTTAGGATCTAGAACTTGGAGCTGAGTTGTCACTCAATGAAGTGTTGACTCTGCTTTATAGGATCCTTTAAGTCTTTCTTAGTGACCTGGAAAGAGCAGAAACACATTTGAATGAATTAAAACAGGTTCTAGGTAAGTGAGTTGTAGAGTATCAAAGTGTTAGCTGAGATGTTGAATTCAGCCTATAGACTTAATGATATGTTTTTTCCTTTGGCTTAATCAGCTCACATTTTTTAAAAGCAATGAGTTTTGAGTCCTTGGAAGGGAGATGTACCCTTCAGTTTGCCTTGCTTCTTCTATGACACAATTGTTTTACAAGCCTTATACCTGAAGCCATTGAGTTTGACCCTTTGTCACTACCTGGGAAACAAAGAAGCATGGTCAGCTGAGTGAGTCGATGTTAGTGAGCTAATGTAAAAAACATTTCAGAAGTTCACATAGGATATTTTCAAACTCACATTGCTGCCTCAAAACTAGGGGGCAGGTGGCTACATCCTCTTATAAGTTCACTTAGCATCTTCAGTACCCAATTGCCTATCAACAGAAGCCGAGAACCTCCTTGTTAAGGACCCACCCAGTTGTTGAAGGACTCCAGCCAGGTTGGTCATATTTTCAAAACCAGAATTTCCAAACAGCATCTGAGACCGATGATACAGTTGGTTGACAGTTTTCTTTGTGCTACTCACATGCTTAAGTGGTTGTTTTCCAAACACAACTGCTAAGGCCAGGTTTACCAGCTGCACACTGTGCTCAAACGCACACTTCCTTTTCCTCCAACAAACTTCCCGGCATTTCACCCCAGGTCCTCAGCCAGGTAACTGCCTCCAGGACCACCCTGTGTTGGCTCAATTTTCCCACCTTCAGGTTCTGGGTGCAGAGTTGGACTACGGATACCTTCTCTCCCAGAAGACTCTGGATTCTTTACGTGAAAAGATTCATTTTCCCCCAAGTGATAGCTTTGCTACCTGCTCTTTCCTTGAACAATAAACTTTGCTTGAAAAAGAAAAGTTACTTTTTCATTCCTTGGAGACCTTTACCCACCCTGTATAGGTCTATTGCCCTTTAGTTTATTTTCTAACTAAGGAAGGCCAATGCTTCCTAAAACAGAGATAACTTGCTTCTTCGTAGCTTTCCCTAATTTATTTTTAAACCACATCAACCTGCTTGCCCTAGGCATAGGCACACTACTGCCTTCACATTCTCCTTTTTCTTTAAAGATATTATTTATTTATTTGAGAGAGAGAGAGAGAGAGTGAGCACATGTGCACAAGCTGGTGGAGGGGCAGAGGGAGAGAGAGAGGAACAAGCAGATTCCATGCTTAGCAGTGAGCCTGACTTGGGGCTTGGTCCCAGGACCCCAAGATCATGACCTGAGCCAAAGGCAGACTCTTCGCTGACTGAACCACCCAGGCACCCCTGGCTTCACATTTTTTTGTGTGAAGCTTTACAATGACACAAAAAACAGAAACTCAGTTCTAAAAAAAATTATGTGGCAAGATGATCAGATTTAGCAGTCTGGGCAAATTCTGTGAAATAGTTACCTGAAGTACAAATTATGTGAGTGAGGCTATAGAAACTGAATTCTTAGAAGGCTTTCTTTTATCAAATATAATAATTAAGCCAATTGCCATAAATTTATAGATGCTGAGGGCTTTCCAGAAGGGTGTCATATATGCTCCCTCATATTGTATACATAATTAAAAAATCTCCAAGGAGATACCTTGTGAAGACTCTAAATAGGAGTGATCGAATCCTAACCAATTAATTTTTTTCTTTTTTGGTTTTATTTATTTATTCATGAGAATACAGAGAGAGAGAGAGAGAGAGAGAGGCAGAGACACAGGCAGAGGGAGAAGCAGGCTCCATGCAGGGAGCCCGACGTGGGACTCGATCCTGGTCTCCAGGATCACGTCCTGGGCTGAAGGCAGCACTAAACTGCTGAGCCACCTGGGCTGCCCTTTTTTTTCTTTTTAAAATCTGTTTTAGCAATGTAATTCCATCTGGCTGAATTGAGAAAGTATTTATTACATTTTGTAAAAGGACATCCCCTTTACTAAATTAAAAATATATTAACTAAATGGAAATATCTAGAGCACATGCCTGATCCCTTCGTGACGCGCTATAAATCTGAGCTTCCCAGGTAAACATTCAATAAAAAGGCTTTAGACCTAGGGTTTCTACTACTGGTCTTCTACATGATTAGGTATAGAAATATTTTAGAAAAATATAGACATTTATGATTTTAATTTACTTTTTTTTTTTTGGCTTTGACTCAAAGCAGGCTTAATTGTGGCCTACTTTGCATGTGCTTAGTAGAGTTCCTGCTTTAAAATGTTTGTTATTTTAAAAATAATAACATGCACTGTATGTTAACTAACTAGAATTTAAATAAAACTTTGAAAAAAATAGATCTGCTTGATTAAAATACCTATAAAAAATACCTATAAAATTCTGTGCACTGAGAAGTCTCCTTCCTATGGCATCCTCCGTTGTCCCAGTTGGCACCCTCCTTCCAATAAGGTAACCACATTTATTTCATTAATCTTGAATTTTTTATGGCATTTTTGTGGAGGAGGGGGGAGGGAGAGAAATAACTTTATAATATATAAATAAGTACAAATGTTATTCTATTCCCTTTTTACATAAATGGCAGGCAGCATACTATATAAGTTGTTCTACATCTGTTTTTCATATTTATTAATATGTTTTGCAGGTAATTATCTAAGAGTACATAAATAGCTTCCTCCTTTTTATAGCTGCATAATATTGTTTTGGATTGTTTCCAATTTTATGCTGTTACAAAAAGTACATCAGTGAGTAACTATGTACATATGCCACTTTACAAATGTGCAGGTATTTCTGTAGAATAAAAAAGTTGGAATTGTTAATTCCAAGAATATGTTATGAATTTGTTATTCCTGTATGTGTTGTCCAGGTACATTACATTAGGGGTTGTACCAAGTTATAGCCTCACCAAACTGCCAGTTTTTCCACAGTTTAATCAACATTGTGCATTATCAAACTTTTGGTTTTTAAATCCATCCAAGAGATAAAAATGACAGTTTTAATCCGCATTCCTTATATTATGAGGGATATTACACATCATTTTCATGTATATGAGACCTATTTACATTTCCTTTTTGGTGAATTATCTATATCCTTTATCCATTTTTATTACTTTTTTAAAAAGATTTTATTTATTCATGAGAGACACACAGAGAGAGGCAGAGGCTTAGGCAGAGGGAGAAGCAGGCTCCCCACAGGGAAACTGATACAGGACTTGATCCCAGGACCCTGGGATCACGACCTGAGCCAAAGGCAGACGCTCAACCACTGAACCCTCAGGTGCCCCCGTATTGCTTTTTTCTTATTTGTTGAAACACACTTTATATTTTAGGAATATTAGGTCTTTATCCACATTTCGTATATCTTTACCAATTTGTCATTTGTTTTGATTTTGCTTATAGACTTTCTATTTTTGATTCTCTGATTTGTTTTCCCACATAGCAGTTTTGGTTATGTGGTTAAATTTATCAATTTGTTTTTCTTTTAAAACTTCTGGATGTTTTAGTCATCATCAGAGAGATCTCTCCTTGTTTTTTTCTCCTAGTACATTTATGGTTTTATTTTTTTATTTCATCTTTTGATTCATTAAGAATTTTTTCTGGTGTACATTGTAAAATTTGAGTTTTACGTTAATTTACCCCTCAGATGGCTACCCACTTGTCCTAACAGTATATATTAAATAGGTTATCTTTTCCCCTACTAATCTGAATTGTTATCCTTAATCCTCTTATGCATTTTGGTCTATTTTTAGACTTTTTATTCTGTGACTTGATCTGTTTATTCATGGGTCAGACAACACTACTGTACCTGTTAAGACTTTAAAATATAGGGGATCCCTGGGTGGCGCAGCGGTTTGGCGCCTGCCTTTGGCCCAGGGCGCGATCCTGGAGACCCGGGATCGAATCCCACGTCAGGCTCCCGGTGCATGGAGCCTGCTTCTCCCTCTGCCTGTGTCTCTGCCTCTCTCTCTCTCTCTCTGTATGACTATTGTAAATAAATAAAAAAAAATAAAAAAAAGACTTTAAAATATATTTCAATACCCAGAAGTTACAGTCCTCGTGCATTGCTCTTCATTGTTAGTTTTCCTGGCTGTTTTTCCCTATTCATTTTTTGAAAATGTACTTCACCATTATCTTGGCTAGTTAAAACAAAGTTATTATTGTATTGAAAGGATAAGAAAACTTATGAGTAATTGACATCTTTATGATGAGTTTTTTCTCATACTGAAACAAAGTATGCCTTTCCTTTTGATCAGTTCTTCTTTTGCATTCTTCAGAGTGTTTTAGATTTTTCTACCTTTAGCTTTTGTTCATTTTTTAAGATAGTTCTTAGATGTTCTGAAATTTTTGTTGCTCTTGTAGATTAGATCATCCCTTCACATCTATTGACACATATAAGAACAAATACAAATTAAAAGTAAGAGGTTTAATTCTCTCTGTTGAAAACAAGGGAAGAGATTTTCCTCCCCTTCTTTTTCTTAGAGCATTTTCTTTAGAAATTTATAATTAGAAGTGCTTTCTCTTCTCTTTGAACTGCATATAAATTCTTATGAAAACTGCATAGGCCTTTTGTCAGCTTTTCATCTGAGGAATGCCTTTCTCAAGAACTCAGGAATCATCTCCTTTCCATGTAAACATCCAAGGAAGATAGCACCCTATTTCCAAGTTTCCACAGGAGGGCAGGTGCCTAACTTTAGCTGACCTGGCTCCCAGTTGTAAAACTACCTCCTGTCATGGAAATATGAGAAGTTTGTTTTTTCTTTGTCAATTAACTAACACCGATGGACACTTCAATTGCCAGGTAAATTTAGGATGAACTATGTGAAATAAAGTGGTGCTGTTAATTCTTATGACTTAAGGACTAGTTATTGTCTATCTTGAGAACATGTATGCACTGTATTGGATTTGCCTTGACTATGTTGCTGAAGAGTGAGATTTCTCTCTGCCTTTGCAATCTCTTATGAGATTCCCTGTGATATGTATCACTTTCTAATTTAATGATCATTAGTAATAAAATTGTTTTTTCTCTACTGTCTTTGTGGAGAGGATTTCTGGATTGGGAGATTTTGTTTTTAGTTGTATTTCCTCACATTCAGTTAGGAGTTGTGTCACTTGTCCTCCTTCTTCAATTGCAGCCCCCATTTTGGACTCCGCAGGTGACCTTGAAGATGAAAATGTCCTCCCTATGTTGGCTAAGATGTTAAGGAAAAAGGAAGAATCTGGGAGCCTGTTGACTATGGAATCACTGTACCAGCCTTGAATTGCTTAGCTTTATATTTCTTTCATATGAGAGAAAAAGAAATTCTCTTGTTTCAGCCACTGTTAATTTTGGTTGTTCTGTTAAATGAGGCTGAATCAGTTATTCTAACTGATACACTGCCAGAAAGAATAACTTCAGATAAAATAAAGCCAAATCAGCTTTCTTATTTAAGCATCCTTTAACATTTAACTGTTTTTTTGCTTACACCCATGTACTGCAAGTCACTGATTTAGTTATCGAGACATGCATTTTGTAACCAGTTTATTTTTAGTCTTTTACCATGAAGCCATTTGTTCAAATTTAAATGTCCTCTAGTGCTTTTCTGGCTTTAAAAAATGACTAAGATGGACTTTTGATAATACATGTCTTTATCTTTTACAGATAAAAATACTAAACATTGGTCACATTTTGAGTATCAATCCACCATTAATGCATATGTTGGAATTGGCCTATGATGCTCTTAAGGGCAATCTTGACCTTCTCATAGACTCACTTCTACGCAGGGGACTGGAAGGGTCTTCAGCTTTTGTTAAAAGATGTTAATTCAGTTCTAGCTTTGCTGATGATTAAAATCCATCATTCTGTCCTACAGCAGCACTGGAGAATATCTCCAGGCACTTGTCAGGAAGTATAACATTAAATTCATAGCCACTTAGTATGAAGCAAATGCCATCCGAGAAGAGTAATATCTATGGAGGATAGCTTGAAGAATATGCAGTCTTTCCTTTCTTCAGATGATCTGAAATCCATCCTTAACTCAAACAGATCCTCCTAGGGCTATTTGTCTGGATGCTATTGTTTTGGTACCTTGTACAATGGCTTTTACTCAATTATATTTTGTTGTTGCAACTCCTGCCTACGTTTAAAGATATAAATAATAGCTGTGTGAAGTTATTCTAATTACTATAAGGCTATTATTGACTCAGTTATTCATTTCATTGCATGGTTTTTTTTTATGAGGTCACATGCAATAACTTTCTATTTGGTTTCATTACAAAACTGCATTTATAGAGTGGTTACTTTTGATTGAACGATTGGTTTATTTTATGGATTATGGATTATTTTATGCATTTTTGTGTGGCATATAGTTTACTAAATCTGATGACATCTTTTTCTGAAATGGACATCAGAATAAACCCTTGGCTTAATGTAGCTTCCCATTTCATACTTTTTCACATATTGTCTTTCTTTTTCATGATCTCTGTTCCTGTGACTTTTTCCTCTTTGGGCTCATATCTTTGGTTTTGTCTCTTTGGATTAAGGGTGAAGAAACCTACTTGTTCATTCTCTTTTTCTTAGCAGGATAAACAAACAAACAAAACCACTTTTTTTTTTTTTTAAGAGTGGAGAAGTTTCATTGAGCTTTTAAGAAAAGGAGCTTCAAAGTTGATAGCATTTTAGAATGATTATTTCAAGAAAAATTGGAATCTCTATTTTTCAGGCTAATAATTTAGTTACTTAGTATTTAAACTTGTTTAGGATTCTTATTTTATCTCATTTAAAAAAAATGATGATACATCCATGCAGCTGTAAATGCAAAAGAACAAAAAAGTATGGAATGAAAACTCTCCCACATCATAGTCCCCAAGTTCCTTTCCCTTGGAAGTTACCAATGTTATGTTTCTTTTGTACTATATTTTTGGGTATACTTTTTGTATAAGCATACAAATATATTTAAATGTTTTCTTCTGATTTTTTAAAAAGATTTTATTTATTCATGAGAGACACAGAGAGAGGCAGAGACATAGGCAGAGTTTGGAAAAGCAGGCTCCATGCAGGGAGCCCTATGTGAGACTCAATTCCCTGACTCCAGGATCATGCCCTGAGCTGGAAGGCAGATGCTTAACCGCTGAGCCACCCAGGCGTCCCTTCTGATTTTTTTATGGTAATATACCCATCTCAGTGTGCTGCCTTCCCCTTTTGTCAAAAATGGTATATTAGAGCTTCCTCCATCTTAGTGCATAGAGTGCTGCCCCATTCTTTGTTCCAGTGGCCAAGTGTCTTATGGTGATACTTTATCTGACCACTTCTCTATTCATGGTCATTTTAGTCATCGCTAATCTTTAAAAAATTGTTAATACAAACAATATTTTATTGGATAACCAGGTTGCCTATTTGAATCTATCTGCAAGATACCATCCTAGAAGTATGACTTTCAGCTCACTTTGTACATGTATTTTAAGTTTTAATGGATATTGCCAACTTGGTGTCCATAGAAGTAGTACTAATTTACATTCCCCCAGCTATTTTTGTATTACTTCTAAAATGAGGCCCTCAAAGCATCGAATTACTTTGTGTCATTTAAGTGTTACACAGAATTAACCATAGATGGTCTTTGCCCTTAAGAACTAGCATTCACAAGGAATGAATTTTTTCTAAGCACACACATATTTTTTAATTGACTGTTCAGCTTTTTGTAATTTACTTGCCCACATTTCTTTGTTGCTTTAGAAAAGTCAGGAAGAGTGAGCGTGGGAAACTGTCAGAAACAGCTAGGAAGGTAGTTAAACAGTAGTCCTCCCTTGCCCCAGGGCCCATCATGTTGTCTCAGACTGGCTTTCTCCTGGAATTAAAAGAGGCCTGTGGCTGCGGGAGATGAGGGTGGGGAGAGATGAGCTGGAAGTCTGGTATCTAAAAGTGGAAACTTAAACATAGCCTTGCTCAGGAAACTTTCCAAACTACAAATTACTCTTAACTTTAAGAAAAAAAAAAAAAAAAGGGAGGGGGCTCCAAACCATCCCCATGAAGGATTCTGATGTGAAAGAATAAAAAGGCAATTTACAAACAATGTCCTGTGCACTGGCTGGCAACAACCATGAAGAAACATCTAGTTTCCCAGGGGTGGGCCTGGAGACATAGCTCTGTCTCCAAATGGCTCTAATAACAATTTCTGCCCCTCTCATTTTACCTGTGAAATAAAAGGACAAATATATTTTTCTCTTTGTTAAAACAGAATCTCAGAGACTTCACCTGCTTTGCCCTGGGATCCCACGATGGAGATGTGGCCAACAGAGCAAGAATTTGAGAAGGTTGTGCTACCCGCCTCTATCACAGGCCTCGGGGCTTCTGTTCTCACTTCCAGGAGAAGCCAGAACTCTGCCTCAAACTCAGGGCCCTCCCTCCCAAAGTCGATCCCACACTATTGTGACTTATTCTCGGATTAATCCTTTTTGCAAAATCTGCATTCCAACACAGAATTACATGCTCATCTGGTAACATGCTCTTCTTTTCCACTTCATGTCTTTATGATCTTCCTGTGCCTGGAAGATTCTTTTCCCCATTTACGACACATCACAGTTCTAGCCGCACTGTGCATTCATTAAATATCCCCTAACCCTGCTCCAACAAGCTTTGTGGAATCTCTCCCTTGGCCAGATGCACGCTGCACTTTCTCATACTTCTCATCTGGCATTCTGGGCAGAGCTGCTTGTTTCTGAATTTGCTTCTTATCTTCCTCTGCATTGGATTATAAGCCCTTTTGTGGCACAAACCATTATCCTTATATCCACTGCAGTGCCTGACTCACTTGTGGGTTTTTTTTTTTTTTTTTTTTTTTTTTATTTACGATAGTCACAGAGAGAGAGAGAGAGGCAGAGACACAGGCAGAGGGAGAAGCAGGCTCCATGCACCGGGAGCCCGATGTGGGATTCGATCCCGGGTCTCCAGGATCGCGCCCTGGGCCAAAGGCAGGCGCCAAACCGCTGCGCCACCCAGGGATCCCACTTGTGGGGTTTAAATAAACATGCGGGTGTGCACATGTACACACCGACATGCACGCATCCATGTGAGTGTATTTAGCATAGGCATAAAGCAGTTATGATTAAAGTAAATGAATGAATGAGGAAGTGTTAACTTTTTTTCTTGTAGGTTGAACGATGGAAGACATTTATTATAATTGATGCAACCAGAAGATAGTGGTTCCTCCAAGTCTCATTAACCAATGGTTCTCAATGCTGTCAGGATCACCTGCATAAGATTATTAAAACTCAGGGTGCTGGGCCCCACCACCATCAGTGGGTTTGAGATGGTATATTTCTGACAAATTCCCAGGTGCTGCTGATGCTGCAGGTTCAAAGCACCAGATTTTGAGACCCACTGAAATAAGCTATTACTTGTGTAAGTATAGTGACATAATTATTCCTCAGTCACTTTTGTCTAATTAGCCCCCTGGTATGTTTCCTCAGGAGGATGTTTGATAGATTCCAGAAACAGTTTGGACTGTGTCAGTGTGTCAGTGGACTGTGACTGATGGGAAGACCAAGCTTCGTGGCGGGCATTGTTTGGGAATTCTTGCTCCCTCAAGCCTGTGAGGGAACCAAAGAAATCCTTTTTCCACGTCCCCTACCTCCCAGAGGAAAGACAGTAGACTTGAAGGTCAATCAGTATTTAAACTTTGGTGCTCTGTTGTGATAATGCCTGGGATGGTACACACCTCAAAGAGATAAGTGCTGTACTGACATGGAACTTGTGTGGTTTTAATGCCTAATTTTTTAAGAGAATGGAGTTACAAGTCCAGTCTATGGGATCCAGCACAAAATGAAAATGAGGGGTCTTTTGATAAAGAATTATGAAGAATTTCAGGGTGGCAATAGCAGAGCATAAAGTGCCTTTGAGGTCCTTCTCATGTAGAGCCCGTGAGACTGCTCAGGTCACGTGTCCATGAGGTTAGTCCTGACTTTGGCTACATAAGGGTTTCCAGCCATTTCTGGAAGAGAAAGCAAATGGCAGGGGTAAAAACAGGGTGAGGCAGAGGAATTGTATGATGCCTGTGGAGATGGTGGAGCAGGAGGCTGGAGTTAGAGCTGACTTTTCTGGCCCTTCTTTCTCTCCACTTTGTTACTGTGGTGCTTTTTCCCCCTCAGAATAGAGAGCAATGAAGGGTGGGCGTGTCCCTTAGGATAAATGGACCATGATGGCTTAAGAAAGAATGCCAAGGACGCCACCAGCCTGCCACCCCCTGCCAAGCAGGGAAGAGTCTGAGAAGTGCCAGGCTGGCTGGGGAGCAGTGGGTCACCCCAGGAGCCTACCAGAACTTAGAGTTGATGCAGTTCTCCCCGTCCAATGCTCTTTTTGCATCTTTTTCTTGAGGTGTTTTTTTTTTCTTTTTATGACATATATTATTTTTCTGTGCAAATTTTTTTTTTTGGAAAAAACATTTATTTTAAAAAAAAGGGATCTCTAGGTTTTCCATTAAGTGCCTCCTAGATGGCAAGCTCCTTGGGAGCGGGGATCTAGTCCCATGCCTATTGGTGTCCTTTTTTTTTTTTTTCCTTATTTAAAGATTTTATTCATTTATTCATGAGAGACACACAGAGAGGCAGAAACATAGGCAGAGGGAGAAGCAGGCTCCTTGCAGGACCCTGGGATCACGACCTGAGCCAAAGGCAGATGCTGAACTACGGAGCCACCCAGGTGTCCTGCATCTTGGTCCTTGTTCCCAGTACAGTGCTAAGCCCACAAAGTGAGGTACAGTTATGATGAAAAGTTGAACAGAATTGTTTCTGATATTTGCTCTGAAACTTCAAATATGCTTCATAGTATCTAGCATATTGTCACTGTTTAAATATTTTAAAAGAAAACCGCTAATTCGAGGGACACGTTTAGGTTATGAGCTAAAGTTTTGTTAGCTTTGTTATGGGATTTTTCTTGTTATAGTAAAACCCTTTGCTAGAATATGTATGCAAAAAAAAAATTAAGGCCTTTGAGAGTTAATGTGACACAAAGTTGCTGTGTGTGATCTGAGTAGCCAATTAATAAGTCTGGGCCTTCTTTTTTTACATTCATTAATTTGTCTTCTAATTGAGCAATCACTTAACACCCATTTATTGCGTCAGGCTTTTCTAAGCACAGAGGATCTTCACACATACAAGCAGACATAAGTACATGTGTACTAGTTCTTACCTTATCAACTGGTGTTCATGGAAAAGTAAAGAAAGAACAGTGTGATTATGACATGTGCCAAAATGGTAGTGGTTGTAAAAGGGCTCTGTGAACCTGGGGGAGGAGTCCCCTCTCTCTGCCTGGGAAGCTGAGACAGATTTCACCAAGGGGATGCACCTGAGAAGAATCTCCAGGAGTGGTGGATGAGCTCCCTGGAATTGGCCTCAAACTTCTCAGCATGTCAGTCAAAATGGAAGAATCCCTAAAGTTCCCTGCAGAGCTCGAGTAGGCTTTAAAAGATGGCCTAAAAATGTTTGGGAGCAACACATATTTCTATACACCCTATTTTTTTTCTCTCAGGCACTCACAGCTAGTTCCTATTCCAAGAACATAACTGTTTGACCACATGGTTCTTTTGTTGTGGTGAGCAGACTGTCCTTAATATTTTTCTTAAGGAGCATAATTTCTGTCCTCACCACCCTCTGCCCTCATATACTGGTTTCTTCTTTTCACTCCTCTTTTTAAAAAAAAGATCCTTGATAAAGCCTTGTTTTACAGAACCCTCTTGAGGAAGAGCTAATTAGTTTTCTCAGCAAAATTAAAGGTGAAACATCTTTGAGACTCATAGACCTTTATACATTTCTGAATTCTTCAATTTCCAGTAAGATTCCTTTATCTTCCGGTGGTTTTTGTTTGTTTGGTTGGTTGGTTTGTTTTTTTTGCTGATCATCATTTATAGTGCAAATAGATTCCTTAACTCTCTCTTAGGAGGGTGGAAAAGAATCTGTTTCTAAAGAAACCATGTGACACTTAGACTTTCATGATTACATTAATTTGGGGGAACATTTCAGTGTGACCCTTTTTAAAAGAAAAAGTGTACAAAGTTTCATCCTGCCAATTCTTTATTGTCTGCGAACTTGTTAAAAAAGGAGGCTCCTGAAGACCCAGAGTTCCTGCAACAGGCAGTTTTGACCTTGAGCAACAATTCTGTGTTCTCAAAAATGGCTTACAATGGAACCTTTGAAGCTTTGTGGAAATGAAAAGTATAGCAACTTCTTAGAACCTCAGGTTCTCTAGCTACTAAACTACAATGTTAGTTCCCATCCCATGATGTGTGATGATGTTGCTTCAGTTTTATTTCTTCATCATTGTTTTGAACAATGGGAGTGAGAGGGCATGGATAGATGGAGAATATCCCACATATGGTTTTGTTTGTTTTTATAGTGTGACACACATGAGTGTTTAATAAGGGTCTTCTGGTGATTGCTTGTGTCAGTCATCATTGAGGGAAGCACAGAAACTACTGAGTTTTGTGCTTCCCTAAGGTAAAGATACCCTGCCCTTCATCTCCCAAATTCTGCTCCAGCTTTAGGGGTGGAGGTGGAGATTGCAAGAGCTCAGAGAAATAGGTTTGATGGGAGGCCTACACTCTCAGCCTCCCAGGGAACTGCCATTCACCTTCCTGCCCCCACCCCCTCCCTACTCTTTACACAATTGGAGCAAAGAATGCTTTTTGTCTATTTATGGCTTTACTCTGCCTCCTTCATTCCTCATCACCTCCCCCTGCAAAATTTGAACTCCATAAGCAAAAGATGTTGCTACTAATTTTCAACAATTTCAGGACAGCTGAAAAGGTTGAAATAATTTGAGTTTGATTCTCTCCCCTGCCTCCCCTGCATATTTAACCATGGACTTAAAAGCAAAGTTCTAAGAGTTATTGAAACAGGGTTTACTTGGCAACTGTCACATCTGCTAGGGCATCAGTGTTCCACCCGTGTCCCTTCCTCCTGTGGAAACTTTCTTTTACATATTGCTTCCACCGCTAAAGACAAAATAAAGATGAAGTATGATGACAAATTCCTAAGAAATGTTTCACGATTCTCTCATTCAGAGTAAGGTAGAGTTAGCCGTTCACTTAAAAAACAAAAACCATCCTTCTCAGCAGAATTCACTTTTGTTTTTCTCTCTGTAATTTACTGCCTGGTTAGGGTTTAATAACACAATATACTCTAGTTCACTGCCCCCATAAAATTTGCAGGCGGAAAAACAGCTACAGTCGGATACGTTCCCACTCTGGGTAAAGAAATGAAATCCCAGAGTTTAATCTTGGTGGCAGTGGAGCTGTGAAATGATAAGACAAATCAAGTTTACCAGACATTTTTGCTGAGATCAGGTTGCTAGCCACTCAAGCGCTGCAAGCCCCCTGGGGGCCTATCTCATTCAGCACACTCCCCTGCTCTCACTTGGCTTAATTTCTGAACATTTATTTATGTTGATTGTTAGTATCAAGTGATGCAATATTTTAAGAGTCATGAAGTAGCTGAATAGTGCTTCCAGAGCCTTTCCAAACAGAGAACACTCTTGCATACCAGAGGGGTTAAATCTAAAGTGCTTTCAACATGATTTTACTTTCTGTTTCTTAAGAGAAGCATTTTTCACTTCATTGGTATTAAAGGGGATGCAGGATGTTATGGGGTGCTGATTGTTGAATTACGAGAGATGCCTGTTTATGTGTCTGTTGCAAAATGAGAGTTTTTATGACCTGGGGATGGGTTTATGAATAGGCATTTGGATGCTAGCTGAAGAAACAGCCTCTTTTGTTAGTTGTCTCCTAGTTTTTAAACTAAAAGATAGGGATCCCTGGGTGGCGCAGCGGTTTGGCGCCTGCCTTTGGCTCAGGGCGCGATCCTGGAGACCCGGGATCGAATCCCACATTGGGCTCCCGGTGCATGGAGCCTGCTTCTCCCTCTGCCTGTGTCTCTGCCTCTCTCTCTCTCTGTGACTATCATAAGTAAATAAAAATTAAAAAAAAAATAAACTAAAAGATCACCTATTATCTGGTCCATTTAATTACTATCACATGACTAACTGAATGTATAATATCTCTCTTTTCATAGATAGTCTTTAGCATGAGGGCTGTTTGCAAGGCAAATCTGCAGATGCTTAAAAACCCAAACAAATAGAGTCCTAACAGGAGTTAAGAGCAGTACATTTTGTACATTGATACTAGAATTACTAAATGTTGGAGCTAGCAGCTGAGCCCTTGTTAGCCAGAATGCCTGGCCTCAAATCCCAACTTCACCACTTATAAGCTACCTATGTGGTCAACTCAATCTTGTGCCTCAGTCTCCCATCCATAAACTAATAGTACCCACCTCTTAGGTCTCTTAGGAGGACTAACTCATTTAATATATGTAAACCATTAGAGCACTTTATGGCACTCGATCTCTGTTGTTTTGTCGTTATTTGCTATTATCATTTATCCCAAGTCCTCTGGTCAAATATCCTGACTTCTAGTTCAGTGCTCTTCTTTTATACTACTGCTACCCAGAGAAGAATCTAATTTGTAGGCTCAAGTGGGCTACATCATGTTGGTAGACACAGAAACTGGAAGTGTGTGTGTTTGTATGCGCGTGCGCCCCTGCGCATCTCAACTATGGCAGTCTCTACTTCAAATCATGCTACAGAAGGGTACTTGAAAGAAATGTTTCTGTCTCCTTCCATTGAGGCAGGCCATCTAGAATATTGTAGGTGCCTCCTCGGGGATGTGTCCTTAGCCTTCGCTCTCACTGCCCTCCCCCAGAGGGACCTTTCATACAAATGTTGAGCCTCTTCTTCCAATGGAAGTTTTAAGGTCATCAGTCATGTAGTTAGCAGCTGAAAAACCTTCTCAAAGAAATGTCTTGGCCAAAGAGCTTGTTATAGGCTGTGTTTGTCCAAGTCATCTTAGTGGGACTTTGGAATTGGCCACTCATTAGTAGTAATAATGGTTACAAATAACCAGCTCAAAACCAAGAACATGCCTTCAAAAACTGTACATTTTTCTAAATGATACTAGATTTTCATCACTGGCCACAGTCAGCGTTGGATTTACTGTTTTAGTTTTCAAGACTCTAGCTCTTTTCTGCAAACAAAAAAGTGCTTTTACCTCAAGGGCAAAATGTAAATGTGTGACATGTGCTTTTCCCCAGGCAAGTGACTCACTGCAGATGTAATGACAAGCTATCCTTCAGTTTGATAGTTGATCAGTGAACTGGATGTGGAACTGAAGGAAAACTGCAATGTTAGGAAGTTAGATAAGCAAGATTATCTCCAAAATAAACCTCTACTTATTAAAATTACTACTGCAGCTGAAGTTAATGGCTATCAAAATTTGGAAAGTGTATTCATAGATCCAATTCATTCCCTCAACATTAATTTAATGAGCATTTACTACCAGTCTCTGTGCAAGCGTTGAGGATACAAAGACAAGGAGATACTGTCCTTGCCCTTAGGGCATTTTTAGTTTTTGGCTGAAACTGATCCTAAATAAATGCTTTCCAGAATAGAGCCATAAGCAAAGTGTTAAGGGAGCACAGAAATTTGGGAAATCTTTTCAGAAGATTAAACGCTTAAAAGTGGGTCTCAAAAGGTAAAAATAAATTTCTGGAGAGAGAGAGAATATGGGCAGGACATTCCAGAAACAGCCAGAAAGCATATATAGAGGCAGAAAGAAGGGGTTGTATAGGATATTCTTGGGGACTTAGCTGGAGAGAACACTGAAAAATGTAGTGAGAAATAAAGTTAGTAAAAGTAATTGGGTTCAAACATGCAGAATATCGAATACCCTCCTGATGGGTTTAAACCCCACCCTAAAGCAACATATCATCCACACATTTTTAAATATGAACGTGGCTTGGATAGATGTCTTTGAAAGCTGACATGGGAGATAGCCTGGACTATGGCTAAGGATGGGGAGAATCTGGGCATTGGGGGAGTATGTTGGTCAGCTCAGGCTCTATAACAAAATCACAAATTGGGTGGTTTAAACAACAAATATTTATTTCTCACATTTCTGGAGGCCAAGAAGTCCAAGATCAAGATATTGGGTGATTTGGATCCCCACAAGAGCTCTTTTTCTGGCTTGTGGATGTCTGCTTTTTCACTATGTCTTCATAAGGCTAAGGGGGCAGAAGGAGGAAGGGAGTTTATATGTTGCAAGACAGAACATTCTGTTCTGTTTTCTTTTTAGGAGGACACTAATCCCATTGTGGGCCCCCTCCCTCATGACCTCACCTAAACCCAATTACCTCCCAAATGCCCCAGCTCCTAACCCTATCTCATTGAGAGCTAAGGTTTTAACACATGAATTTCTGAAGGCACACAATGAGGGCATAACTGAGAGAATTAGAAGGCTACTTAATAACCAAGGCTTTAGATTTAGAATTAAGGTTGAGATAGTCATGGTGGCAAAAGATAGCTCCTAAACAATGTTCGTAGATCTTAGATAATCAAGTAAATATGTGAGGAGAGATAGAACTATGGGTTAGGGACGCCTGAGTAGCTGGGATGCCTGGGTGGCTCAGGGGTTGAGTGTCCGCCTTTGGCTCAGGTTGTGATCCCAGGGTCCTGGGATCGCGGGGAGCCTGCTTCTCCTTCTGCCGGTGTCTCTGCCTCTTTCTCTGTGTCTCTCATGAATAAATAAATAAAATATTTAAAAAAAAATAACTAAGGTTAGAGTTAAGGATTAAAACTGCCTGTGTAATGATTAAATTCACAGGTCTAAGAGTGAAACTCCTGAGTTCACTCCTCTAATTGTGTGATGTGGCATTTGGTTCTTAAATTCTCTGTACCTCAGTTTTCTGATCTGTAGAGTGGGGATAATAATTATACCTACCTCTTATAGAAGTTTTGAAAGTTAAATGTCATAATGTATATAAAGCACGAAGAACAATGCTTGCTGTTTAGGAAGACTACGTGCCAGATAGTATTTTATTACCTACAATAACAAATAATAGTATTCACTACATTTTTGAATTGATTCTTTCAGATTGGTAACATTTGAAACTCTAAGGATCAGGATCTGTGATGAGAGCCATTATATGATTTTTTTTCCTTTGTAAAAACCTTATCATTCATTTTTTGTTTTAAGTGCTATGTTATCAGGAAATAGCCTTAATACATAAAATTCTTTATTTTCTAGCTTTCAGTGAATAAAACTTAAGAATAGTCAAAAATTTGTATTAAATGTTTTCCAATTCGATTTTTTCCCTCAGTTTTACATTTATATCATTAAAAAAGTCAATTTGCATTTTCTGATGGAAAATAGCAGCCACATGCCTCTTCCCACCCCACCTTCACCCTCACTCCTCAGCATCACTTTGATCACTTGATTAAGGTGGAGTCTTAAAGTTATTCTTTTCTACTTCTATGATTTGTAAGTCATAATTATTTAGGGGGAGGTATTTTGAGATTATACAACTCTTCCATCTCTCATGACAATTTATTCACTTTTTAAAATCAGTACAGACACATATTTTCCCATTTTATTCAGTTGATTCACTAATTGTTTTGATACCTAAATGGTCTCTGATTTAGTCAATAGGGGTCCCTCTAATGTGGCTTCTGTGTTCTTTTGACACGTCCACATCATTTTTTGAGTACTTTTCTAACTTTTTGGAACAAAAAGACTTATGTTCTTTTCCTACCCTAGCCCTACAGTCAATCATTTCCCCTAAGGGCCTGATTTAGTAGAGAATGATTTGTAGAAATTAAGGTTTGGTTCTAGGTGATACTTGATGCTTTTATCTAGGGTCAGTCTAACAGACTCTTCCAGGGGACGAGCACATATAAATGCATTTACATGTGTTTGCACCTATATTCCTCTATATCTACCTTGAAAATTATGAGTTTTCTTTCTTATCTTCAATTCCAGTCAAGCCCACAGAGTTCATTCTAGTATTTTCCCTTTCCAATTTGTAACTCTTCAGGAGTGAGAAACCAGGCTCTCAATATCCTTAATATATTTATTTGCTTAATCTTTGTGATGTAACCAACTCTCCATCTATGTCCTACAGATGCCCTCATCAGCCCACTGAGGCTCTGACACCCCACAGCCAGGCTTTTATCTTTCCTGATGCCTGATTGGCACCTTCCTTATCTCTCTGGTGGTCCATCCCCCTGTGTCAGCTGTCCCCAACCCCCAGCTCTAACACCCTGCACCAGCAAGCCCCCCTCTCACCCTCTGGACACCTGCTTATTTGTCTCACCTAGTAGTTCTTACACCGAATTGTTCTAGAAGGAAAGGGGAAGAGGCAACACAAACTCCTTGAATTTTCTTAGGGCATTTTGCTCATACTATTTCTAGCATCTCCAGTAATGTAATTTCACCTAAGTTAACTGATCAGAACAATTCAGCATCCCCTAGACATGTGGTCAAGCTGCAGGCTGCATTCAGACACCAGTTCTTGCTTTGCAGTAGTCTCTATTTCTCTTCCTGTCTATTAGCAAAACAGGAAACCAAGCAGTGGGTAATTGGATAGGGCCTCCTTTTACTTTTTTTTTCCTTTTACTTTTAATGAGCATTAAGTTAGTGGTAATGACTAAGAAGAGGTTATTTACCTAACAGTTTCAGATCTTCTTCTAAAGTTTCCTTGTATCTAAGTTTCCATTTCAAATTCACTTGGGTGTGGGATTGGAATTTGGCTTAATGAGCGTTGCTGGTCCAACTACCTTAGTCTTCTCATTGGTTCTAGGATGTGGTTCAGAAACATGTCATTTCTTCAGGAGAGATTAATATATATAGAATATGGGGCATTTGGATTTTAGACATGCTGTTGTCATTTTCTTTCTGTTGACAGAGGAGTTTCCACCCACATTGTGCACAGTCCATTGAACATACTACTGCAATAATATGACTTTAGCACTTCTGTCTTGAAGAACCAGTTAGGAGCAATGTGGTATATGTCTTCCTTTTTTTCTAGGTAATAGCAATGAGCATTTATAAGCTTTCATTTTTTCTCGGAATGAATTTTGCTGAAACTGGCTTTTTGATGTAGGGAAGGGACTTGCTGTCTTCAGGTTCTGATAACAACTGTTCCTGTAGCCTATCCTGATTGGCTTCCAGTATGAGGACATCTAGGATACTCTCTGGATTCACTCACAGTTGTCCTGGCTCAGACAAAACCTTGCTTTACTTAGCAGAGAAAACTTGCCCTATTTTTTTTTCTTTTCCCTGTGTTTTCCACTCTTGTTTTTTTTCTGTGGCCCATCAGAGTATGCAGAAATATCCTACAGAAATATCCTTGGCAGGAGATCTTGTGTGATAGAAATAAAAACTAGGACCCTAGGTACAGGTGGTATATCACAGGAGCTCTGGAAATGGAATTAGGAGATTTGAGATTTGGTCTGCTCTGGCTAATGAGCTCTGTAATAGGAGATTTGAGATTTGGTTCTTGCCTCTGTGGCTAATGAGCTCTGTAAAATGCTTAAAAGTTTCTTAAGCCATTTAGGCTACTTCAGGAGGTGGGACTAGATCAGCAGTTTCTTACAGCGCTTTGTAGATACCCTAGGCTGTAGTCACTCAAAGCTGACCTACACTTTGGTGCAGGTGACAGTTTGGGGGATCTGGGAGGACAGTCACTGAGAAGGTGTGAAGGGAGCTTTGCTCCGAGAATCTCCATGGTCTTTCATGTAGAACAGTAGTAGCATGTCTACATTCATATATGTTCTTAAAGGATCTTTTTATTTTGAAGGGTTCTCCTACAAGAAAACTAAATCAAATCAAATCAAAGCTATGACACTCTTGAAGGCCCCTTTAGCACCACTTGTTTAGTCATTGCCTATGATGTTTATGTATCTCACAGGCTGGGGCACTTTGTTCTCTGAGATGAGACGAGTCTGTGTCAGTCTGGGATAGAAATTCCCTCCATACTTTGATAAGAAGCAAGGTAGCCCAGCAGGATGTGAACTTCTATTTGCTGTGCTTTGTTCACACAGGTACGAAGATGAAAAGAGATGGAAACAGCAAAGGAAATGTGGCTTTCCATGTCTGTAGCTCAACTCCCCCTGCATTTTCTTTTCTGTTAAGGGAAGCTCCCCCTATCTCCCTGAAGAGCAGCAGTACACAAGGCCCCCACATTGTTTTCTGGTGCTTTTCTGAGCAGTGTAACAGCAACTTAGCTGCATTTTCTAGTTTCAGAGCTATCTGATCAGGACAAAAAAGGAACAAACTCCCCACTGCGAGGTAGCCAGAAATTTATTTACCCAGTTTATTGTGGGGAGCACTAGGGCTCTTCTATGACCCAGGACCATGTAAAGTTGTTTCAAGAATGTTTGCCTTGGGATAATGGTGTTTGAGATTTGGTGGTATCTTTCTGATACAAAATAATTCTAGCGAATTATTTGTGTGGTAAGGGTAGGAGAGACCAAAGATAAGAGATATACAAACCAAACATTCAATATTCCAAAACCTTTAGCAATTTGTCTAAAATTATTAGGTATTGAATCTACTGGGGGCTGTATTATAACTTTAACTTTAAAATAAAAAAAAGATTTTATTTATTTGAGAGAGAGAGAGAGAGCACAAGCAGGGGGAATGGCAGAGGGAGAGGGAGGAGCATGCTCCCCCCTGAGCAGGGAGCCAGACATGGGGCTGGATCCCAGGATCCTGGTATCATGACCCGAGCTGAAGGCAGACACTTAACTGAGAGCCACTCAGGCATCCCAATCTTTTACTTTTCTTTTTTTTTTTTAATTTTTTATTTATTTACGATTGTCACACACACAGAGAGAGACAGACAGACAGACAGAGACACAGGCAGAGGGAGAAGCAGGCTCCATGCACCGGGAGCCCGACATGGGATTCGATCCCGGGTCTCCAGGACCGCGCCCTGGGCCAAAGGCAGGCGCTAAACCGCTGCGCCACCCAGGGATCCCCCAATCTTTTACTTTTTGTATAACATTCAGGTTTCAAATAATTTAAGACCAACACCAGATTAAGAGAAAACATATTGGTAGATAACTGTCTTTGTTACTCAAAAGATTATGTAAGAAATAATGAAAGTTATTCCTCTAAGCCCTCTTAGAACGTGGAAACATTCAGAATATTAGAAGAACCTGTTGTGTGCATTTCCTTCTCTGGAGATCATAACCTAAACTGATAGTTTTAGGGGTAGTGCTGCTTAGCAGCACCCATCAATGAGTTAATATCAGACCCATGGTATTCAGACATATCAAATGCATGGAATATTAAAATAAAAATAGTGACCAACTATGATGGTTGAATTTATGTGTCAACTGGATTAGGTCGTGGTGCTTAGTTCTTTGGCCAACACCAGTCTAGATGTTGCTGTGAAAGTATTGTTTTGATGTGATTAATATTTAAATGAATAGACTTGGAATAAGGCAGATTATACTCCACAGTGTTGGTGGGCCTCATCCAATCAGTTGAAGGCCTTGAGAGAAAAGATTGAGATTCGCTGGAAGGGAGGGGTTCTGCTTCCAGATTACTTTTGGCTTCAAGACTACAACATTAATTTTTTCTGGAATTTCCAGCCTGCCCTGCAAATTTTGGACTTGCCAGCACCCACAACTGTGTGAGACAATTCCCTAAAGTCAATCTCCTTTTCTGTGTGTGTGCATTTGGGGGCATACACACACACACACACACACACACACACACGTATACAAATATTTATACATATATATTAAACATACTGATTTTATTTTTCTGGAGAACTCAAGTTAATCACGGACATAAGATTGTGGTTTTTAATTTATAACAAATAAGGACTCAAAATTAAATAAAAATAAAAACCTACCCTCTACTGTCACTGTCACTTTATGAATAGAAATTATGTCCACTCCCATAATAGGAAAGATGTAATTTCAGAATAAATGGCAGTTATACTGACAGAATAAATGAAACAGATTTTCACAGTGCCTCTCATCTTCATTTTCCATGCACAGGTGGAACTGTCCAAGCCAGTTATCAGGAGCTGAACTGCAGATGACCCAAGTTCTGATTGTGTGGCAAAATCATCCCTCTGTTACCCCTAAGAGAAATATTTTTCCCTGATATAAGAATGTGGGTAATAAGATGTCAAGACTTAGTCTTTTTTTTTTTTTTTTTTTTCTACAGACAGTACATAGAGAATTGTATGACTGTTTATGAGCCGGGTTGATTCTGTTGTCTTTTCTTTTTCATCACAGATGATCATAGAAATATCTTGCTGTAAAGCACCTCACAGTTTCTTCTGAAATGAAACCACACTTCCTTTCTATTCTTTTCAGCTCAGTTCTGCTGTTCATGCCGGGGCTGGGGAGATTTTCCATCACAGGCTTCTTAAAATTTATGATCTTTCTAGGGTATGAGCTTTCAGTTCCCCTAACGAGCACCAAGTTCAATGCCACTCTTCACAGATGAGAACAGAGGCTATGGGAGGTGGAACAGTGCCCAGCAGTGACAGAGGAGGGTTAGAACCCGAGTTCTCCACTGTCAGTGTAGCAATGGCCTTCCTCTTTATAACTTCCTCTTCTCTGTCATCACTCCCCATTCTGTTGCGTCTTTGCCCTAGAAGAGTCCTCCTCCGTCTACATTTATTTGCCTTTGCTTTAAGTTGCAGATCTGAAACCGTGTGTGGCTTTGGCTTGGCTTTCCTTCACATTCTGTATACTGACTAGCCTCTTATAAACTGCCTTTTATGCAAGATACACGCTTCCCACTTGCCTGTGTTGAAGCTTGATAACCAAGTGACCTACATTGTCTTAGTCTCTCATGAAAATAATTGCTTGAAAATTATTGCTTGAGTTAAAGCTACAGAATTCATTTTTTCCATTATGTTATTTGTAGTAGCTTTTCAAATTTCCCGTTTTTCCCATGTTTGAAATTTTATCTATTGGGTAAAGGCTCAGAATTTTCTGAGCCACAGATTTATCTGTTTCAGATTCTATTTCCAGTAGTGCTTTCAGTTTCGTTTACTCCAGTTACAGAAATAATCCTACTCTGTATTTCTAGCAACAAAATCTGAATGCAAATTGAGAAATTCTGTCAGTGGCAAGTCATGGACCCCTCTTCTAAATAGCCTGGCAACCCTGTCTATTGTAGCCAGGACCTCTCTTCTCACTCCTCAGAAAGCAGTTATTTAGCACATCTCCACTTTTGAGCCTCTGACCCTGTCATCTTTTCCTTTTCTCCAAGAAAAGAGAATCAGCCAGGTGGAGGCTTTCTCAACTTACCCTCCAGAGAATCTTCCTCAAACACATTCATCTGCAGTTTTGCCTTCTCTCCAGTGTGAAAGTCTGAGATGGTCCTAAACTTCTTGAAAGACAAAACATTCTAGATGTGTTCTATCTCTTCAGTGCTTTCACACCCAAGCCCTACTATCCTACCTCTTTACCCACACTTCAATTCACTGTGACCTACTTTTGCTCCTACTTGTCCATTACAACGGTTTTCATTGAATTTTTGGTTGCTAAATCCAATGGACACTTTTCAATCCTTATTAACCATGAGACCATGAGGTGGAATCCTTTTCAGTTGACCAAGAAAGTCTTGTTGGCTTTTGTATCCCTTGGCCCAAAGCCTATAGGACTTATTAGAGTTCCTGGCACGTAATGAAGTCTCAATTTGATGAAAAAAATTTAAATGGAAAATAGGCAGAAGCCAAATAGTGAAGGCTTTTAACACTGAACTCTGGGGATTAATTTTGACTTTATGGGCAATGGTAATCTAGAGAAGTATGAGGAGGAAAGTAATAGTATTATTACATCTTTTGGGAAATAAACTGAGGTGGTGGATGGTTTAGAGCAGGGGCTTGCAAAGAGCTACGTAGACCAGCAGCAACAGCATCACCTGGGAATGTTAGATAAAAATTCATAGGTCCCACTCCTGACCTATTGATGCAGAAACTGTGGAGGTGCAGCCAAGTGATGTATGTGTCCCATGAAATTCAGAAGAAACAGAGACAAGAGGTTATCAAAAGCCTGAAATACTCATGGAGGTGTTGTGAAGAGTGGGGTATGTGGAGAAATGTATTCAGTCACTGGATGAAGGCCTTAGGCATTTTTGGGATAACTACTGATTTACTTTTAGAGGGCTTGCAATCCCAGTCTTGCTTCTGAAGTCTCATTCACACAGTCATTCAACAGATGATTACTGGGCTGAAGGTCATTTAGTATTACCAGGGAGAACACAGGGAAAGCCCTGAGCTAAAGTTACTATCTTCACTGTTTCTATTAGATCGCCTCTTCCAAGATCCTGGTAGGTACAAACCGTGAGCACTTTCAGTAATTAGTGGAGCACAGTGAGAAGTTCTCTGATGTCACCCCAAGTATGAACAATGAACACATTTAACAGGAAAATGGACACCCACATTACCAAAAGATTTACTTCTTCAGATTTTCCCATCATGTTCAGCTGACCAGCAGGCTGACCATGTGGTCCTGAGGGCTCTCAGCAGTACACTTTTTTTTTTAATTTTTTTTTAATTTTTATTTATTTATGATAGTCAGAGAGAGAGAGAGAGAGAGGAGAGGAGAGAGAGAGAGAGAGAGAGAGAGAGAGAGAGAGAGGCAGAGACACAGGCAGAGGGAGAAGGCTCCATGCACCGGGAGCCCGACGTGGGATTCGATTCCGGGTCTCCAGGATCGCGCCCTGGGCCAAAGGCAGGCGCTAAACCGCTGCGCCACCCAGGGATCCCAGCAGTACACTTTTAAAAACCAATTTTGTTAAGATCTCAGAGCAAGAGAGCATTGGACATGGACCCAATGGATGAAGTGAGGAGTAACTGAGTTCTCAGTTACAAGCTGAGGAAAGCAACAAGTTGACTTAGGCTGAAAAGGAATTTATTTCAGTGGGCAGAAGTCACCTCAGGAGGTTTGGAAACCAGCAGGAACAAAACCTGTAAGATTCATGGGCAGATTTACAGAGCAATGGCTACTCAACACCAGGTGCCAGGAGCTTCCCTCTTGCCTCCACTGGATACTGGATGTTTCTCCTGTTGATAGGCATTGCTGCTCTAACATGGGTCCTCCCCTAACCAGATTCTCTGCTTTGCCAGTCAGGGTGGGGGTCTCAGATGCACGAGAGACTGGGATTAAGTTTTTGCTTCTAGTGGTAAAGGTGGTTTGTGCCATTTGAACACTGGAATGGAATTCAGATGCAGAGCACTGAGAGAGAGAGAGAGGGAGGAAGAGAGAGGGAGATGGAGAAAGGGGGGGGGCAGGGAATCCACTAATATAAACTTGCAAGTCATGTGCAATTTAAGATCGTAGTGATCTTACATCAAGATCCTAAAAGTCAAACCTTTCAGGAATAACTCAGAATACCAATATATAAGTCACCTCCCTCCTTTCCATCTGACACATGCACACCTACTTGCTAGGCTCTAAGATGCCTGCAAAGAATTCTGGGCTCTATAATGATATTTAAAAATGAGGGAGAATAAATCATTTTATAAGTAGTTTGAAAATTCCCATGAAGTCTTGAAAACTGGGCAGGAACAAAGGCGATAAACGAGCAGTAGGCTTGCATTTTACCAACTATTTGCTCTAGCTTGGAGAATTCAGGCTTAGAAATATTAAGTAACGAATTTCCCCTAACATCATAAAGTAGTTAAAGCTAAAAAGAAGAACGATTTCTTTTGTGGTATGGTGCTCTTTCCAGTACTTTCTCCCAACCAGACTCTCTTGATTTTCATTGCCTCCTCTGGAAAACAAAGTGGTCTGACTTAGACTATTAGGCATCCAAGACCTTCAAGGATGATTACTGTTCTCTTAGCAACCCATTAAATATTTTAGTTCTCAAACATCCCTTGTTTTGTATTCTGCCTCTGATCTTTTGTACAAATGTCCCTGCTTCCTAGTTTTATCACAAAAGCATATACGTTACTTAAAAAAAAAAATCATTTGTGGGGAAAAAGAGTAATTTATAAATGTATTCATAATGCTAACAAGTGACCTTGAATACTTTAATTTCTATTTTTCATTTTCTTTTCAGAGCCAATTTAAACATAGTCACAACAGCTTTATTCTCATTAGCCCCAAACTGGAAACAACTCAAATGTCCATCACAGGTGAATGGATAAACAAATTATAATACATTCATACAATAACAGAAAACTAGTCAGGAAAAAAAGAGGGCACAAACTAGTAATCTTTGTGTTACTATGGAAGAATTTCAAAGAACCCAGTTGAGTAAAAAAAAAAAAAAAAAAAAAAAAAAGCCAGAGGCACGTGAGTACAGTGCATCCAGTATGATAACATTTATGTCAAGTCCTAAAGCAGCCAAATGCAAATTATGGTGATAGAAATCAGAACAGTGGAAGGGAAACAGAGAGTGAAGACACTGGAAAGGGGCACAAGACTGATAGTTCTACAGTTCTGTACATTTGTTAAAACTCAAACACCACACTTAAAATCTGTGTATTTATTGTATGTAAAGTACACTCCAATTTAAAAAGTTGCAGACATCTAGTAAGCCATAGGAATCTTATTTCCTGCTTCTGGGCTCTTGGGACAGAGGCGATATTAACTATTCAAGAGAGATTTTCACCAAAACATTAAGATAAATTATTAGATAATAATGGCTAAGCATAGGCTCCCTAAGCCTGCAAAACAAGACTCTTCTTATAGGTCAACCATTTAAGGGGGAGAGGGGGAAGTATATTTAAAAATATCCACTGAAGCTAACAGATAACAAAATATTTATTTTATTGTTGTAAAATTAAAAATAGACAAGCATATGTAGTTACAGTTCAAGGCAGAACAATACAAATATATAAATTATTGCAGTTTTAAAAGAAAAAATAGCCAAGTAATGTCTAAAACTCTCAAAACCAACTTGTTTTCCACCACTGCAGTTTCATTTTCTTTTCCCAAAGATGCTAGCACAATTTTGTAAAATAAATTTCTAACAGCAAAAAGACTATAATTTCAATGACCATAGCATAGGCTACTCAGATTTAAAATAAGGTTAACACACACATACAACCTGTAAAAGTAGGGATGAAAGCATTTAACACAAGTCACTACTGAACACTCTTTAAATTGCCTCTTTGGGAGGCAGCAGAATGGAAATGGACATTCTACATGTTTGGGAAAAAACCCACATTTACTAAAATTCCTTTTAGGGGTGTGCAGTTGAGGGAAATTCAACTAACCCTTTTTTGGGGAGCAGGGGCACAATATTCATCTTCATGACTTTTTTGTTTTACTTTGGTAAGCTTAAAATTATGTACTAATTCAGTATTATTAAGATGCATTAGTCATCTGGACCCTTTTTAAAAACTAAAAAGGAATGTGTTACAAACTACGTGCTAAGAACAATCATAACGCCAGAGACTTGCTATGATTGATTCATAGCAAGGTGACCAAGCTGCTTACGGGGTTAGACTGAATTCTAACACGAGCAGTTAGGAAGGGAAGAAGTGAATGCAAGCGCTGACATGTAGGACAAGACCTCGTTATCCCACAGTAGAGCCCTCCTCCAAGATCCCTTTTGCTTGTGCTATAGTCCTATTACCTTATTATTCTCATAAATACATTTCCCACCCTTCCACCACAAAACTTAATGTGGCAAGAATAACCAGTTGAAGGTTTTATCTTACTGATTTTCACCACAAATTTCCTCAAATAATTATTTCCACTAACCCAAAGTTAAAAATGCAATTAAACACTGAAATGAAATCAATCACCCTTGCTTTTACAGCTGCATCTCAACAAAAGATCTTTAAAAAATTTTGTGAACTTTTTATTAAGTACTTAAAGATACTCAGCTTTCTTGCATTAGCCTAAGCAATACCTGTGAGTATATCAGAAAAAAACCCCCAAAAAAACAAAAAAAACCCACAAAACCACTATAAGAACTTTTACACTGTACCATTTGAAAATTTTCATGTCACAACCTAATCTTATGGTCACCAACTAAACCTTCTAAACTACACAAATAATTTATTCTTTAAAAGTTCTTCAGTTTAGAGCATATATATTTGAGTGTATTTTACAATATTTAATAACACAAGCAGATTTCTTCTAGAACAAAATAAAATCCAAACTGGTAAACATTAACACACAAATAGATCCTCAAAAATTAATTAAAAAAAAAAAACAGCAAAAATTGACAAGCCTCTACAGTGTAAACACCAAGGTAAAAAATATATTCACAGAAAAAGCACTTTAAAAGCCATTTTCAGTGGTAAAGAATGTGATCACACGGAAAAACCCAAGAAATCTCAAGATGCCTGTTGAGATGCCAACAAAATAGAATATATTTTGACCAGATTTTTAAAATCACTTTGCAACATGAACATATTATTTTAAAAATAATTCTCAAGTGTATATAAAAATGGGCACTTTGTGGTGAAATGAGCATTAAAATTTGAAGAACTAAGAACATTTCTTTGCTCCAACATTAAGAAACTACGCAATAGAACAAAACCCTATTCTGTATTCTGCATCACCTAGTACTGGTGTCCTAAGTGTGTGCCTTTAAAAAAAAGAGACAGAGTCTAATTCAGATATTAAATGCTACGATCAAAGGATGATAATCTGAAATTAAAATAGATTTTTAGCTTAATTAAAAGTCTGAACAAATTTGAAGACTTTAATCTTCAAAGTGAACAATCTTGTGATCAAAATCGCTTTTGACTTCAAATTGATTTTTTAAAACCCAATTCGTCTAACTATGAAATCTAACAAGAAAAAATATTAATCTTATTTCACTCCCCTTAATCATATAAGTTCTGAAAAGGTTAGTAAGAGCTGACTGGCAGTCTTCTCCCTTTTCCTGTTTTTGAAACTGATATAGATGAGATTTTCTTCTAACCTTCCTCAAAAAGTACTAACTATACAGAATAGCCAAGTATAGTAACCGGTATTTGTAGTATTTCATGTTCTCTCAAGATAGAACTTAATTCTGTCCCTTATTTTAGCATTTACAATAATTGCATATTCAATCAAGAAAAGTAACATAGGAGTCAAAGTTTACCAAATAGCTGGATAAACTGCTGTGCAGAATCCTTCAAGAAAATTATTTTACTGCAATTTCCACCCAAATAAAGTACTAATGTGAGTACCAGCACCACAGGTATTTTTTTTTTTTTTTAACAGCACCTTTCCTTGAAGAGCTTAGGTAGAAGTATCTAAATGGAATAAATCAGAATCCCCAATTAAGACCTCCTTAGTACATGCACAACCACCCAATTGTTCCAAACTCATTAGTAAAGCTACATATTTGCCAGAAACAAAGCAAACACTTTTCTTTGGATTAACACTGTTGCACTTAGGACTGCACCATATGGCTCATACTCTAGAAATATGCTACTACTGATACCAAATGCAACATATCCCAAACTTTTATGACTCTCTCTAAGTGATCTAAATAGAAGCACACTGGCTAGTAACATTCTTGATGATTTGTGCCAAAAAGAGTAAAGTCAAATTAAAAAAATGTGACCTAACAACTAAGCACTTCCTAAGATATTTACTGGCATCATCAGGATATGTCTTTATTCAACCTGTAAATTTATAAAGATTCTGATATTGCACACATTCAGTTTAAAGCTTATCAAAACTAAGGCAATGTATCCCCACTCCCTGGATTTTAAATTCATTTTGGATGACTCAAAAAAATCGAGAGAAATTGAAAACATTTTTCAAAAGCTCCCAAAACAGTTATATCATACTTAAAACAAAATCAATTGAGATATCAATTAATACTCTCAGGCAAATTTAACACATCTTAGCATTACAAAAAGTTATTTTCAATTATATTGAGGCATTTCTTTGCTTAGTCAAATACTGTTTGTGTTCAAGACTAAAATCTGACCTAAGCCAGGGCAGGCTGCCAGATTTAAGATAGAAGTCATTCATATCTTTATGCATGAAGCTGCCAAGTTAATGGGCTTTTCTGTAGATTCTTTCAAGCAAAGGATCTTACCTCATACATACATACATTCTAAGCACCAACTAAAAACAGAACTTGGGGCCCATTTTAATTCTGCATTGGTTATAGCTTTTACTATATATTACATTGTTAAAAAACTTATCTGTTTGAGATGACCTACTAATTCAGAATTCTTTGGAAACATCACAGGCAACTCTCAGGAGTATCCTTTTAAAACGGGTTCATGTTTTTGAATTAGAGTTTTATTTCTCTGCATCAAGCAGTCTTCTCTCTTCCTGTAAATTCTAAAATTTGAAAAATAACTCACAATGCTTTCTTTGGGCACTAATTTCAGTGATACCTGTAAGAGAATGTGGACAGTTTAAGGATTCTCAAACCTGTATCTAAAGTGGCACAAGAAGGATTTTAAACTTTTCCAAAGACAGGACAACAATTTTGTAGCACATTAAATTTGACAGATACTACATTTGACTTGGAAGTGAGGCCAGACTTATTCTGTCCAAATCCTAACACACTGAAGTCATTAGAATGAAAATAATGATGAAGTAGAAGAGGCTTTTACTTCCACGGAGACAAGGTGACATATGAAAACTAGATTAGATTTTCTTTCTGAACTAACTCAGAAGTGCTTTTGTTAGAAAAAAATAATGTTTTTTCCCTTGGATACTTGCTTTAAAAAGTTATTAATTCCTCTTTCATAAGAGTTATTAGAAGTCAAAACAACTAGATAGATTTCTACTCCAAAATACATTTATCTTTGGAAAACAAGATAATAGTTTTTAAAAAGAGCGCATTAAGAGAATAAAATGCAGTGATCTGAAATATGGATGAACATACTCACACAGGAAAAGTGTAAATATACAGAGGCATTCAAATACACATTTATAAAGAGAATGGAAAGGTACCTAAAATAGCATTTTTATATATAAAATTTTCATATTAAAATATTGCTCATAATAAATAACAGGTGTATTATGAATTCCATTTCCCTCTTAAACTTATCTTTAGTAGTTCACACTAATCTAAGGAGTTTGTTAATTTTCTATTGTTTTGACAGGTGAATTACATTAAAATATGTTTAATAAAATCACACTGTAACAGTAGTCCCACGTGTTAAGTTAAGGAGGGCCATTTAGTGATTATGGGAAGAATGATTCCCAAAATGAACCAAAATGATTAATCCTAGAAGACTAAAGTGTAATGATTTGCTTTATTTGATAAAGACGTTAAATACTGCCTTCAGTTCTGCAAATTTAATGACCATAAAAAAATGGATCATAACTTTCTTCAAAGTTGGCATGCCTGACAGACCAATAAATGGTAGGGGCATGAGGACAAAGGAAGTAAGTGTAAGTTTAGTTTAGTTGTTTATGGGCAGGTGTGACTTCATTCCTGTTCGCCCTACTTGCAGACATGGTAACTTGGAATAGTTCTTGAGAAGCTGTTCAATGGCAATGTGGCGGACATGGAGCTCTGAGGCCAAAGAATCTTTTTCTTGTACTTGGTGTGTTAACTCTTCAAAAACTTCTGTAAAGATTTAAAAGGTAGTCGAATACATAAATAGGTTCAAGCAGTATCTACTATGACTTATGGATAGAAGTGCCCATTAATACCCAGGTCTTTTAACCCCTCTATGAGGCTATGGAATCAGACTACTTTCATTTCTGAATTCTTCCTATGCTTGTATGAGTCTCAGGCAAGTAACTTAAACTACATTTTAATTTCCTCTTATGTATAACCTCGATATTGATAGTAAGCACCTCACAGGGCTACTGTGAGTAGTAAATGAGATACCTGTAAAGAACTTTCCACAGAATAAGCACTCAATAAATAGAAGTTGCTATTATAATTATTATTGTTACTATTATTCTGAAAGGATGTGTAACCAAGAAGACCACTGGCTGTGGAGTTAAGACAGGGGTTATGTAATCCTCAATCTACTATTAACTGAATGCATGATTTCTAGAAGCAACTTAATGTCTCTGAGCTGGTTTCCTCACCTAAATGGGAATCAAAAATTAAAAATGGAAACAATTGGGGAATTTGAACATTAACTAGTATTAGCATCCTATTTGATAATATTAAAAGAATACCAGCTATTGTTTTGTTTTGTTTTCTTAGGTATAATGAGGTTGTGATTACCTTAAAAAAAGGTTCTCTTTTAGAGAAAATCTTGGAAGTATTTGTGAACTAAACAGTATGTTGTCTGGGAATCTGCTTCAGAATCATCTGGGGTGGGGGTGAGGCGAAAGGAATGCATGCTAACAGAGACGAGAGAAAGTTAGCTATGTTTTGATAATAGTTAAACCTGGTGAAGATGGGCCGGAGGGTTCGCTATAGTGTTCTCACTACTTTTATGTTTGAAATAGTGATTTTCAAAAACTGCAGAAAACCAGGCAAATACAACCTTGAGGTACTGTTAGACAGCACACATACAGTGCCTGGCCCAATACAATGTTAGGAAGGGGCAGAGGTTCAGCTCAGAGATAGAGGTCTCCATTTTTACCGAAAAAAAGAAAAAACTTATTTCCTCTTTGTTTCAAAAAGAGGCTGTTTTCTGATTCTTTTTTCTCTGGTAACTCCACTAGGTTCTAATCCCATTTCCAAATTTAAATGCATATAAAGCTAATGTCCTGTCACAGGGGATTTTCTGTATCAACATTTTCATATGCACAAAACATTGACACCAATTCTTTACCCTGTATTTCCTGTCGGAGCTTTGCTTTCAGTTGCTTTACCTCACCAAGAGTCATGGAGTTCACTGAAACACGAAAATATGTTAATTATTACAACAATAACATGGGAAAATAAACCGTCCACATCACTAATAATCTACTTTTAAAAGAACAATTGCACTTATATGCCAATATAGAATTCACCAGTACTCTAGCTAAGAGTCCTTCATTAGCACCTGCAGTGTGCTCAAATCCTGACCATACCCACAGTGAGAAACATTTTACATCACTCCCAGTACACCTCCAATGGAATCAAAAGTTATGCCAGAGAATACTTGGTATTACATCCATTGGATTCTGTTATTTCCTTTTGTTTCAGTTTTTAAAATGTGCTGGAAGTCACTACTCATCAGTTTGATTATACTTAAAAGCACTGCATAGTTCGTGATGGCACAGGTGGAAAAACACAAAAGTACTGTGGCAATAGTTTGAAAAACTGATTTGTCTACCTCGTTATGTAACCTTAGGTAATTCACATGTAGAATCAAAAGCTGTATAAAAATATACCTGAAGTCTCTTTGAGCTCTAAAATCACTTAAAGTCAATTAAAATTATCTCAGCTTCTGTGAGTTTTTGCAGAAATAAATGCAAACTGAAAGGTTCACTTTTACCAACTTTAAAATAAGTGCACACCTTTGTCCTTTCGTGAAATGTCAGATTTTTGCTTTTGAAATGCCACCCCCGGTCAATTCGTGTTGTAGGGATGAGCAATGGGACAGTGTTTGTTTAGCCAATGCTTGACGATGGACTTCTGAACTCTATGAACTCTGAACTTCCTTCTGTTTGTCGATTCCATTTAGTTTAATAAACTTAAAATAGCAAGATATGATGGGACTGTAGAATCTGAATGCTTTAGGACATAATACGGAGTATTTCAGAGAATTGATGGGAGAATTTAAAACCCTTTTTTTTTTTTTCCCAGGAGGGTAGGTGGGAGGGGAGACGGCAGAGGAAGAGAGAGAATTTTGGGGGGAATGGGAAGAGAATCTTAGGTGGGCTCCACACCCAGCATGGGCTCCATCTCACAATCCTGAGATCATGACCTGAGCCAAAATCAAGAGTCAGATGCTTAACCAGCTGAGCCACCCAGCTGCCCCAAGACACTCCATTTTTGTTATGATGAACCTTAAATATGCTGTAAAATTCTACAGCAAAATTCTTAACATATCACATATCACATACATAAAAATGTTAAAAAAGCCAACAAAACTGCACTCTTTACTTTTCTCCCTATTTTACTTACATTCTTCTCTGCTGTAATGTGGATGCTGGGCCTGGACATTAGCCTCTGGATTAGAGATCAGCTCTTCCTTTTTCTGTGCCTGGTTGTGACTATGGGGCCACAATACACTATTGTGGCATAAAGCGGCACCTGAATCTTGCAGCACAGCAAGCCCAAAGTCTGTATTTCCCCTCTGCTCCAATATTCTTTGTGAACATTTTGAGAGGCCGCCTGTACTTCCATCTATCCACTTTGCAGAATACTTTGGTACTTGAGAGTCAAACTGTGGGAGTAATTTTTTATCTGGCTTATGCCTGAAATTTAACAAGTGATGCTGGGGATTTTTAGAACATTCAGAATCTGAATCCAGATCCTTATTTTGTGCATACTGTACAATCCAGTTTATCTTCTTACTCAAAATGGTTTTAACTTCTTCGTAAGTACTTTTTGAAAGTTTAGCTCGAGGACAATCCTGGTTTGCAATCAAATGGTATTTTTCAAAGCAGTCTTTATGTCCCCTTAATGATTTGGTGTGCAAGAGATTAGATTTTGGTACTCCTGTGGGGAAAAAAAAAGAAACAGAACACTTACCATTTTATTTTGTAAAGGTTGCAATAAGGGTATACAAAAATCTTGTAAAAACAAAGATGTCAGTCTGTGATGGTTTATAAATTAGAGGATAAATGCTAAAGAATATTGGGGTTATTAATATAAAATATGGTGTAATAGTTTCTGCTTCAGTTGAACTATATATTCAGTAAAACTAAATTCTTATGAAAAATAAAGGCCTTTCCAAGAAGGTTGGTCCAGAGGCATGTTATTGCATATGATATAAAAAAAGTACTGCCAAACTAGCAATTTACATTTCCAAAATGTTGGCCTTTACAGCATAGTACTTTCTTCACTAATCCTCCTCAAGTACAAACTTGCAAAACTTTCTATTATAAGGCTCAGTAACAGAAATGCTTGAAAATTTTCCAACAAATAGTTAATCATGTTCTTAAATTATTAGTTATGTTTCACTGCAGAAAGATACACCAGAACCAGAAAAATACACATTAATAAAAGCATCAGAAAATCAATGAACTGGTTAGATTTATTTTTTTTAAGAAAATGAAAGTATCTAAAATGTTTTCACATTTCTGTTTTAGCTTAGTAAAAGTTTATCAAGATAATTTTATCTTCTAGAAGAAACACATTACACACAATTATTTTTCATACAGCAGTAAATTCAATCTGCTAAGATACAATAACCAGTAGAATTCTTTACCTTAGAGACAATAACCAGTATACTTCTTTATACCTAAGAGATGTTCATTATATATCATAAGTAGTGGAAATATTCTTTTTTTTTTTTTAAGATTTTATTTATTTATTCATAGAGACACAGAGAGAGAGAGAGGCAGAGACACAGTCAGAGGGAGAAGCAGACTCCATGCAGGGAGCCCGACGTGGGACTTGATCCAGGGTCTCCAGGATCACGCCCTGGGCTGCAGGCGGCGCTAAACCGCTGCGCCACCGGGGCTGCCAGTAGTGGAAATATTCTTATCACACTTTTTTATTTTAAGATTTATTTAACTTATTTATTTGAGAGTGTGAGAGAGAGAAAGCACAAGAGTGTGGAGAGGGGCAAAGGGAGAGGGATAGCAGACTCTGAGCTGAGCACGGAGCCTAATGTAGGGCCTATTCTTATGATCCTGAGACCCCAACCTAAGCCAAAATCAAGAGTCAGATGGGATGGCCCAAGTGATTAAGCCACCCAGGCACCCCTCTACCTCCCAACTTTTAAATAGAGCTGAATTATGCCATTTCAATTTTTTTTTAAAAAGATTTTATTCATTCATGAGAGACAGGGAGAGGCAGAGACACAGGCAGGGGGAGAAGCAGGCTCCATGCAGGGAGCCTGATGTGGGACTCGATCCCAGGACTCCAGGACCACACCCTGGGCCAAAGGCAGGTGCTCAACCACTGAGCCACCCGGGCGTCCCTCAGTTGGTTTTTAAAATACAGATTATAGAATACATTTTCAAATATGCATTTCTTAATACAGAATACATTCATATATTTTTACAAATTCAAGCTATATTACTAAAGTGTTTTTATAATGAAGGTGAATAAGGGCGGGGGAGCTGAAAATTAATGCCTGCCAGAATTAACCAGTCAAAATCTGCTTAGCTTTGAAAACAGGGTAACTGGAGAGCCATTCTGGTGCTAGGTTTAAAAAAAAAAAAAAAAAAAAAAAAGGTTTTATCTGACTCATCAGAAAAAATTACATTCTGCACTCATCCTGTGTTTTAGAAATTGAAGCCATAACAGTTTTATTAACCAAACTCCAAACTCTGGGCCTAATAGTAAGACAATGAAGTACTTGCACTTTAATAGTATTAAATCAGGTATAAAAGTGTTTGTATTAATTTGTTCTAAAATGATGTAACATGCTGAGTTTGCCAAAACCAGTGCTAAATGGGCTACTGGTTCTTTCCTAAGTAAGCTATATGAGTACACCTTCTGGATAGTGATAATGTAATAAGCACATGGGAACAGCTGCTCTTAGGAGGTAAACTCAAAATATCTCACCATGTGTCTTCCACTGAGCACCAAAACTGAGCTTAAATGGACTCTCATACACATTCTATTTAGCCCTTTGCTATGTGTACTGCAGTTATGTGTATTTTTTTTAACCAGTTATTTTCTGATTAGGTCACATTTCCAGCAAAATTAAGATACATGCAAACTCTCAAAGCTCTATGTGATAACACAGTGTACACCCTCAAAACTGCATAAATTAATGCAAAAAGAAAGTTTACAAATCTTGATTAGAATAAAAAAATTGGAAGTTTTATTATATATATTTTAGAGATAAAAAGTAGCTTGTATAAATTATAGACCTATAAATAACTAGCTCCAATCTGATGTTTGAATCTAATACTACTGCTCTGGATAAAGAACAGGTAGGCAGAGAGAAGCTGAACTTGCTTACTTTATTAACTGGAAGATCTGCTGAAGAGAGATGCCTTACTCTGCAGCCTCCCTCCAGTCTCACTGTCAACACATGGCTACAGCCAATCCCTGAAACAGTCAACCGTCTTGTTCTCAGCCCACTGCCACAACTCTAATCCATGGAGCAATGATTTAGTTGAATATCTAATATACATAGCAAATTACAAGTTTCTCCTTCTGTCTATAGGAGAGCAAATTCTTTGGCATATAAAAAGGATTCTAAATTATGCTACAGAAATCACTTTCTGCTGTTAAATTTTGTGGGATTTTGGTATTTATTTAGAAACTTCAAATACTATATTGATAAAAGATAAACATTATATGAAATGATGAATTTCGTGAGGTACCCAGAACTTCAACAGTGGGTCAATAGATTTCTATTTGAAGAATAATGTGGGCTTTTAAAGATTTTTCTTATCCAATGTTCCTTCTTAATAATTTGTGGAATATTTTCTTTCTCCAAAAATAATTTTTCTTTTAATTTTTACTTAAATCTCCAAATGAATGCTAGGGACCCAGATAAGAACATGATTACATATAAATAATATGAATATAAATAATCTTTTGAGATGAACAGCAAATTGAGGACTACAATATTCAATTTACTGTGCAAATATATAAATGTAACATAAATTTTAGATTCTTTGAGACATTCAGGAGAAAATAAAAGACATGAAAAAAAAGTGTCACGGGCAAGAAGAGTTCTGAATATAGTAAACACTCTCATGTAGCTAACCCATGGGCTCCTCAAACAAATCCTGCCTCAACGAAATGTCTCTTCCTCCTTTCTCAATACCAAAACCCAAACCCACTTCTCTTCCTGAGTCTGCCCCCACCCCCAACTGCTCAAGGAAGAAACCTGGGGGTCCTCCTTGACAGCTCCTTCCGCTGCCCATCCCAAATGTTTTGCTGTCTAGCAGTACAACATCCCAAATGCTGCTTCACCTGATCACCCCTCCCATGACACTGCCATCTCCTATCTTGTTCTTACTCTAAGAAGCTTCTTGTAACCAATATACCTGGGTTAGCTGGTCAGACCGGACTTCACAAGTGCATCTTTATTGGTCTTTACCTCTGACTCCAAGTTCTATGAGAAAGAGGACCACATCTGTTTTACATGGATCCTTGGCATTATGCCTGGCACGTGGTAAGTACTCAAGAAAAAGTAGTTAAAACAAATAAAGGAAAATTTAAATTGTATTTTAAAAAACCCCAATAAAATTTATTACCAATTATCATTCAAGGTCTACTACAATGAACTTTTGCCCATCTTAGGCAAGGTAGTCAGGATGTACAGTTTTGCCAGGCTACTCAGAGGTTAATGAAAGAAAGCCATCCTCCAGTGAGGTTAGTCCTACATTTTGTTTAATGGGCTATTATTAGTCTGAAGAACTGATGAGTGGTGCTGCTACAGAAATGGCAATCTTGTGGCATCATTCAGTCTGCCAGGCAAAAACATGAACTTCTACTGAATTGCATAATTTTAATAAAATTTACATGCAGTGAATATATAAGAAGGCTGTTTATGTAAGCTGTAGCTCATTAATACCTTTAATTTCCTTAAGCTCTCTAAAAATTTAAAACTTTCAAAAAGTATACTAATACACTAGTTCATATATTTAAAGAAATTACTTTTTAGTCTAGCAAAGAATGTGAGTAGCCCACTTAATTTGTATCTGCAATATATGTGCCATTTGATAAACTCTTGAAGTGATTTTGTTTTTTCCACTTCATCAGGTCAAATTATTATAAAAGAAACAACCACTGCTATTATCAGAGATCCCAGTGAGTTTCCCTACTGACTTTTCAATTTTAATTGTATTTACAAGTGTAAACAGCTTTGAGCACTAATTTGTTTCCTCAGCAGCTTCTGAAAGGGAATGAACCTAAATGCAATTCAAGGAGTTGATATTTTTGAGGAGCTGAGTTATAAGAAGTTTCCAAACCAGTTCAACAAAAATTGCATTACAACTTCCTTACTAATAAAAAAGTTGAAGGCAATGTAATTGACATCCTATTACAAGAACTTCTTTAAAAACATACTTCAAAAATGTGCTTATAATTTTGTCATTAGGTCATTATTATTAGAGAACCAAGACCTTAATTGACAACCATAATTGCTTTTATTAAAGTATACTAGTTTCTTCTGGATAGAGGCCATTTAGAAACTTATATAGGCAGTATATTTCTATATCAACAGTGGTATTTTTAAAAAGTTAAGCTGTTTCTATTCAATAGTTTTCTTTCTTTTTTATCTTTTCCCACTTTTGTCCCTGATTTTGTTACACCATTCTCACATACTTTGAAAACCCTCCCACTAGCCCATCTGGCATGCTATCCCCATTTCTATTCTTTTAAGTCCCTCTTTAAGATCAATTTACTTTTAAGAAAACTTGGTTAAACCCATAGAAGAGCAAAAACCACTCAAATATATATACATATATATATATATATATTTTTTTATATATATATTTTGGTCTACCGACCACAGTGGCCCTTTTAAAAAAAGATATTTCCATGTTTTATATTTAACCTGCCTATCGTAGTAACATTTCCCCCCCTAATGATACTCTAAATGGCACTACAAAATAGGCACAAACCCCAAACATTTAATAAGTCCCATTTCATGTCCCATTATCCTTGGATTTTACCCCCAGCTTCTTGAAGACGACCATATTTGTGATTTGGTGGTAATGAGGTAAGCTAAGCAATCCTTTCTTAATGGTTCACCAGCTGGTCTTGTCAAAGAGCACGCTTCTCAGCCGACTACACTGATGCTACATGGCTTTGTACTTCACAGTCTTAAATCCTATCATCTGATTGCCTTATGTATGCATACTCTGTCAATTAGACTTCCTTTTGAATTTGATTACCTATTTCATTCCCCAATCAAAGGAATGGTTTCATATGATTTGGTGCTCCACAAGCAAAGCAAATATATAATACAAGCAGTAGCTGGATAATGTAAAGCTATAATACTCGTTATCACATCATTAGTAGACTGGACAGCCCTAAGAGAGCAAGCACTTCAAGTTTTACTTCAAACATAAAGCAGAACAGAAGAACTGGCAGTATTGGTTTTCCAAACTGTGGGTTTTTGTGTTCTTTCTTAATATTTAAATAAGGCAAGAAAATTTAGTTATGAATTTAAGTTCCAGGCTTTTAACATGTTGTGAAGAAATTTTAAACATATTGCCTTCAAATATGACCAACATTTGTGCAACAATTCATGCAGTGCTGCTTCAAAATCTTTTATACGGAGACTCACATTTTGCCCAGTTTAAAGAATTTTCCGAGAGTTAAGGTGTTTTTCTTTATATGATGATCTTATCTTGGTTGCTAACCGAAGGGAGAACAAGTACCTGCATGTTTATGTGCTGTTTATATTAAGAAGTAATTCTGAGCTGCTTTAAGTGTTAATTGTGAAAACCGGAGGGGAGCTAAACTTTGTTGTATTAAGACTAAAGGGATTAAGATGTTACTGCTTTGTGAGGATCAGATTCCCATTTCTGATAAAAGGAATAGAGAAAATACTCTATAGGTAGAGGCAGCGCACCCACGACCATAATGCAGACAAGTTTTGTTTAGCCTACGAGTGTTTTAAAAGAAAAAACTATATCCACATATAATTCGGTTTCTCTTCAAAACCAAATCAGAAGATCTGGAAGCAAACCGGCCAGTCATGAGATGCAGCTACCATCTGAAAACAGGGCAAGTGCTCTTTAATTCAAAACAGTTCCTATCATTTCCTCATGAGAGCATAGGGCATATTGCAGCCTTGTTAGTTAGTGACACTCGTACTCTTATCAAGACGACACAGTGATATAGGTCTGAGCCACTTTGGTGTAAAAATGCTTGTTGCAATGATGCTTTTCTCTTTTTTCCCCCAATGAGGCTTTGCTACCTAACTCGACCAGCAAGCAGGAGCAGCCAAGCTAGGATTTAAAGTTATTACCACTCTATCAATTGCCCATCACAGTCATTCAGTGGGAGGATGCTCAGATTGTCTATCCTGTCATGGGACTAAAGGTAGGAAATTAGACCAAAGGCAGGAAGGCAAGGAGAGATCGCTGGAGCACCTGCCTCCTTCCCACACCCACAACAGGCTAGGGTTCTATTTTTATTGGTTGTCCTATGAGCCTTAGTGAATACTGCAGTAGTAACAGTGTCCTATTCCCTCTCACCCCATGCTAATGTAGGAGTCACTTAAGTGTGTGTCATATTCAAGTACCGAACATATTGTTTAAAAGTAATAGGTAATTGCTTATCTCTGCATTTAGCAGATGGAATTGCTGGCAACAGTAAGCCAATATACAGATGGGCTCAGCAACTTGCTTTTCCACATTTTGAGAATCATTGCCCTAAAGAAAGATATACCAACAGGTGGTCTTTAGACAGCAGATTGCAGCTTAGAGATGTTTATTCCATTATGAAGTTTTTGTGTATGCTAAGAGAAGGATCAAGCAGTTAAACAGCTTAAACCAGTAAATGAATTATAAGGGCAAAATTTCAGTGAGCAAAGATTTCAGAGAAATAATGTTAAAAGATAAACTGCAATCTCCAGTAACCAAGGAACTGAGGTTAGGTATTGAAAGATATATAAAGTGCAAATGACTTGTTAAAAAGAGTGAATTTTACTTCTTCATTTTAACAGTTGGAACACTGGGGAAACACACCTACATAACAACTGTTTATTACTAATGGTATAAAAAAATAACAATTCACGCTCAATTCTAGTCCTTAATTTAGCTACCTGTTTTTTAACGAGCAATGTCCAATAGAACTTGCGGTGATGATGGACTTGTTCTCTAATTGCTATCCAATATGGTAGCCACTAGCCACCTGTAGCTATTAAGCATTTGAATGTAGCTGATTATGACCAAGGAACTAAAGTTTTAACCTTATCTAATTGTAATTAGTTTAATATACATTGTGGTGAGGCTACCAAATTGGACAGGGCTTTGTCCAGAGGTAATTAAGTAAAAGGGTACTTGGAATGAGTACATGGGTAGAAGCTACTACTCATGTTCTTACTGATGGTCTAATAGGGATACTAAGCTCACAGTAGTATACGACACAAAAAACTGTTTTTCTAATACGTTAAAATGTCAAATTTAGACTATAGTTTTTAAGTGGCACAAAGTTACATCATAAAAAGTTTTGTCAATAATCCAACTGACCCAAGTAAACCTCTACTTGTTGCATTTTCCCCAAAAGAGCTTTAACTGAGTGTACTGACATTTATTCTAAAATTGCTTTTGTGCACAAAGCTGTCATAGATGACTCCTAAAAAGCTACTCAAATTAACTGTAGTATGATTGAGTTATCAGTTTTAAATATCTACTTATATGTGACACAAAGAGGCACTAATTTGCAGGAAAAAACAAAAACAAAAACCCCAACTTCCTAAAGATAAAGTTAAAAAGATATATGTTGCTTAAAAGAAAGACGGAAAAAACCCACCTTTATAGTAACTCCAGATGAATGGGGGCAAATCATTATGACAAAGTAAAATTACAGGTTCAAAAGCAAAAAATTATAGGTATATGAATTCTTTGTCCTTTATCTCCTGAAACCTTGTCTGCCTGATTAAGGTTCTGAATGATTTATTTTCTTACAATTTAGAAAAACAAAATGAAAAGCTATCCTGCAGCTACTTTAAAACCTCAGTTTGGCATCTCAACCTTCTGCATACATTTGAATCACAGTTCCTAAAATTCTGGTTTACTATTCCTTAAATAAATGCTAAATAGCAGTATCTAGTAAACATATACTAGCTAGTGAATTTGAAATCATGTATAATTCACATACTACTCAACGTAGTAAATGGTAAAAGTTCAGGTTGATAGGAAACAATCATTACAATTCACTAACCATTTGATAAGAAAAACTAGAGCTTAAAAAAGCAGTAATTGATGAATCATACTGCAATATGCTAAAATAGAAATATTGTGACTATAATTGCATCATACTAATTCTAGAGTAGAAAGAACTAAACAAAGGAGAACTGACATACAATAAAATTTTCCCATTGTGAAACAAATAGTTTTTTTTTAATTGGAAGATTACATGGTATTAATTCAGCAGTAATAGAAGCCACTAAAACAAATGATAGGACTGCAACTTGGGATTTCCTGATCTATAAGTCTACCTCTGGGAATTTAAACTACAATGAAATGGGGATTTAATCAGACATGCATAAAAGATGTACATATAAAGATGTTTTAGTACTGGTAAATTTTAAGGAAGCTAAACATTCATCAAAGGGATAGTGGCTAGATAAATTAGGGTACAATGGAACTCAAAGAAAAAGTGGTAGAATTTTACCTAACGTGAAAAAGATGTTCCTAATATAGTAAATGAAAAGGCTAATTATTAAGTGGTACAGCATAATTTCGTTTTTTAAACACGATTTACTATACGTGTGTGTACACGTAACATATATAGTCTACCTGCAGAAAATAATTTAGAAGAACATACCAAAGGTATATCAAGAGATTGTTGGTAGATAGGTGGGACTATGAATCATAATATTATTTTTTAAAGATTTATTTACTTGAGAGATAGCAAGAGAGAATGGGGGGGGGGAGAGTGCACAAGTGCACACAAAGGGAGAGGGAGAAGCAGACTTACCATTGAGCAGGGAACACAATGCATGGCTTGATCCCAGGACCCTGAGACCCTGAGCTGAAGGCAGCCGCTTAATTGACTGAGCCACCCGGGGCCCCTGAATCTCAATACTGCTTCCTGTATTTTGACTTTTCTGTAATAGGCATAATTTGCTTTTTCAATGAAAAACATTTAAAACCATGCCTGTGAAGAGATACATTTTGGTTTGGGAAAGGACATAGCATTCCTTAGTCCAAGACAAATTATTATGCTTTAAGTATTGTACCGTGTGTTCCAATGGACTAAATGAAATAATAAAAACCAAGGTATTGAAATCATAAAAGATACATCCCTAAAATTCTCAAGTTTTTCCAAGACTGAATTTTCTTAGGTTCACAATGTATCTAGCAAGGAAAAGTATTTACCTTTAAGTGAAAGCAGTTCTGCCTCAAAGAAAATCTTAACCACATTACAGTTTTATCTGGCAATCCTTGGTGAAGATCCAAAGACCCAAAGGATGTAAGGGAAGACACGGACAAGTAAACATAATTTTTATATTATGAATAAAAAACAAACTGTGGTTGAAAGGATTTACTGAGTAACAGAAAAGTTGTCATGGTAATTATTATTAACAATGCTAATGAGGAAGTAGAAAGAATACAAAAACTTTAAAATATTTTATACTATCCTCAATACTTAAAGACCATTAAGTATTTGTTGATAGAAATATAAAATATGAGTAATAGTATTTTATGTTAATTTTGAAATACTCCCCAATACCACTAAACTTTGTCAACATAGTAGATATTATTCTACCAGTTATCCTAAGTTTTAGATATTAAAAATGTCATTTAAATATATTTGTAGAACATTGTAGAGATTAAAAGGTGCTTTTATGGTCTATTAAATTTAATTGCCTTGTTATTACACAAGAAATGAACAGTAAGTGTGAATTTTAACTAAGATAATACATGGAAAAATATATTGGTGACTGAATTTATACTTCATAAAGGCAAATAACCCCATAGCCTCTTCTAACATACTATACAATTAATTTATTCTATTGTCTTTTCTCTCCTCTCATGTAAATTTTGCGGTGGTGGGGATTTATGTTTGTTTTGCCCAATGTCTTATCCTCAGCTACTACAATTTCTGGCAGTTACTTAGTATTTACTGATAACTGTGCTTAAAAATTGCTATGAACCCAACCACATAGCTTTAATTATGGTTTAGATTTTAATAGGTACACACAAATCATTATTCTGCCTTATTGGTACATGACTGATACAGTAATGGCAAAAAGCTACCACAAATCAATACAGTAAATATTTGTATTTAAAATTATTTGTAAATAAACTGTTCTCTTATCACAAACTATAAATCCAATGCTGTGTTTTAATGAGTTTATTCCCCTTATCAAAATCCTAACAGATGGTGTACCAAATTGGATCAGCATAATTTAAATCCATTCTAACTAGAGCTATATGTAATATCACATTTTGATAATTTTTCAGTGTTAGTCACTTTGGTTTCAATCGCTTACACTTTTTTTTTTATATATTACTACATTTGAAATTCACACTTAATTTCCTATATAATGTGGAGATTAAATTTAAGGTGCTGTAAAAGCACCTTCCAATTTCTAAAGTGCTATACAAATATAAAGATATGTTGTCCCTATATTATATTTAGTAATAAACACTGGAAAATTTTAAGTTTTACTAGAACATCAACAGAAGTACAGTATTTTTAAACATGTTCTAAATAATTTCTATAATATTCAATCGACGTAGTTTAAGTTCAATGCTTATTATCGTCTAAACTCAGAAACAAGAAAACTCACCTCATAAACGGTTTTTTTCTAAAAGTGCCCCAGGCACTTATTGGGGCCAATGAGCAAAAGAACATGGTGTGCAATTCCAGGAATGGTGCTAACATTTTCACTTGTGTTTGCACTGACTGCCTCCACTTACCCAGAACCCAATTTCCTCTTGAGAGAAAAACTAATCAGGGTATGCTAACTCCATTACCTGGATGGTTGAGGACAGAGAACAGCCCCATTATGGGCTGACACCTGCATGATTCTGTAGCAAATGTCAGTCTACAGCTCATAGCTTATCCTTTCTGGGCAGGAATGGCAAGACAGTCACATGTGTGCCCCTTCTCTTTAATCATTACCAGTCCAATCCAAGAGTTCTAAAAACTGTATTTTCTTGACAGATTGTTTGTTGAGATTACATCCTATATGGAGACAGCATGTCTCCACTCTCAGGTCATAACAAGTGTGTATTTTCAGACACTACTCTGAACATGTATTAATCAAATAATATATGGGTAGAAATAATTTTTAAAAATTACACGTCTCTTGGGACCCAGATTTTGTTCCTTGCCTCAGTATTCACATTTATATAATTCATCTCTAACTTTGCCTAGAGTTATTTAATATCTCCTAGATTTTAGTAGTTGATGTAAGTTTTCTTTGGAGACAGAAATGATTTAGGAACTTAGTTTTTTAGAATTGGAGACCTTGGGTCTGAACTTGTAAGCTGTGCAATTTTGGACCAGTTACCTAGACTCTGCTCACTTTCCTTATTAATCAAACTGTGGTAACACAGTACAGTTATATTAAGAAATAAAACAATGCATGTCAAGTGCACAATACTTGACAAATACCCATTCATTTACAGAAGTCCCTTATCTAAAAGTGTAAATCTCTTTAGTATTTCCTGACAGTTGAACTAGCCTCTCCCAACTTGAGAATGGTATTTCACTTCTTTCAGAGAACAGAGAAACCTATCTTTGTCTTCTTTCTTCACAGGCCAGTATTACTTTGCATGTAATAGAAAAATTACCCCTTTATCTCTGGGTAGCTGATTTCTCTTTATCAACTTTCCAGTAATAGTTTTAGGTTATTTTAATCACAAAAATTATATCCCTTTACTGAGAATAATTTGACCTACATATTAAAGATTTTCAACCTAGACTTATTTCCATATCTCATAAAACATTTTTCATCTTTGTCACACAATGAGATGAAATAAAGTTAAACCAGAATGCCCATTTAAAATATTCTAACAAATCATTTTTATTTATAATTATGATGTTACTACTAAGATATTATGGGCTGTATATTCTGCTTGTTTTCAACTTTAAATTACTGATTTAATGAGTACGTTTTTATCACTGATTTAAAAAGGGACTCAGGATCATCAAATGCCTCGGGGTCATCAAGATGAGCACAAATCACTATGTTGGGGTGTCCAGAATAAGAGGAATGCAATGTATAAAATCAATCTAGAAACTCCCTTTCTAAACATAGTCCTGTTAAAAGTTCTTGCTGTTTGCGGAAAAATACTATGCTTGTATTTTATCCTCCTGACTGAAAAAGAACCAATTAGTATCATTGGCTACACTTTTTTTCAATATGATACAAAGTTCTACCGATAAGATTCATAAAACTTTTAGAAGACTCCAGAAAGATCTCATGAAATTCTGTAAAAAAGGCAGAAATACAGCAGAAAAGTTTCACTGTGAGCAAGTTTAAAGGAAAGAATGTAAAGAAAAGCAATATTCAAAAGTCTCCTTTAGACTGATTCATTCATCAAATATTTGCTCATTATTCCTTGCCAGTCCTTGTGCTACTGATTACATACTACCAAAACAGACAAGAAAAGAAATCCATGCCCTCATGGAATTACAAATGGGGGGAGGGAAGCACATCAGACACACACACAGCAAATAAACAATTATAAGTGCTGTGAAGAGAGGGGGGGTGTAGAGGGGAAAAGGGGGCAGTGAAAGGCAAGAAGGCTCCTTTGAGAAGTAAATTTTTAAGAATTAAGATACAAGTGGGTTCTCTCTGTAGAGATACCTTGCATTATTTTAGCTAGGCATGTAAGTCTTTACCTTCTCCACACTTGACTGCCAACCCTGATTATTTCTGGTACAGGGATGGAGGGGGAATTTGTTTGTTTATTCATTCATCATTCTGAAAAGATATGGATAGGGGTGGAATAATAGCTTAGATTTGGACATATAATCTGAAGTACTCATGGACTACACAAGTAAAGATGTCTAAAAATTAGTTGCTTGTGGATGTGTAGCTTGGGGGAAGAAGCAAGGAGGCAGGAGTTATTTTGCTACTTTGCATTATATAAAAGGTTCCGAAAGCCCACAGAATGAGGGCGAATACCAACATTTAAAAAAACAGAAAAACAAAAACCTATAAAGAGTATCAGGACTAATCAGAAACATTAGGAAAACCACTAAGTAAATGGTATCATTATACAGGTGCTGATCTACAATTTGAGCTTTTAAAATATGACAAAAGTCAGAGAAATGTTCGTTTCTCAGTGGTATAACAGCTCTGACATGAGACCTGATCTGAATCCCTTCTGTGTTGCTTATTATCAATGTGACTCTCTAAGGCACTTTTACTTGACCTCAGAGCCTTCATTTCGCTACATATAAATGGCACCACTACCACTTAACCTCTTAGTCCTGATGGGAGGGCTCTGTTAGCTACGGTAAATGCTTGATTATACTTAAAAAAATCAGTTGGCAAAGTGAGGCTTTCCAACCTTCCTAGGCATTTCTACAGGCACTTTAGCTATACATTGTGTCACTAAATGGGAGAAAAATAAATATTTATCATTTCCTATTTAAAACTTAGATGGGCATACCCTCTAGCTGCACTGACAGACTAGTAATACCCATAAGTAATTTGCCCAAGTTCTCCCAGTTAGTAAATGGGAATTTGCATCCAGACAGTCTGGCTCTGGAGTGTCTGCCCCCCCGCCAGTCCCCGGACTTTCTGGACCTTTGGAGCACATCATTGGAACCTGTGCTCTTAATCACTATGCTTCAGTTACTCTGCTGCTTTCTCTTGAGCATCAAGAACAAACAAATCTGAGCTCTGCTGCTTATTCTGCCAAGTACTCTTCTTGGAACAAATGGCAACGACTGGAGTTCGGCCTTTTGAATTTGATCCTGGCACACTGAATTCAAGATTAAGAAATACAAATATGAAATTGCTCTTCCTGGTCATATCTGAGAACCAGTATGACACAGAAACTTAGGTATCTTGCCAAGGACAGCCCACTAGTATGGGCAGGGTCAAGATGCAAGGCCAGGTCTGAGTCTAGGGCCCACAGGCTTAATCAATAGAGCAGAACTGGAGCAGTGGTAGATGTGTCCAGCTGTAGAAAAGCAATCTTCCCTTAAAGGTATGAGGGGGCAGCCTGGGTGGCTCAGCGGTTTAGCGCTGCCTTCAGCCCAGGGCATGATCCTGGAGACCCGGGATCAAGTCCCGTGTCAGGCTCCCTGCATGGAGCCTGCTTCTCCCTCTGCCTGTGTCTCTCTGTGTCTCCCATGAATAAAATCTTAAAAATAAATACATAAATGTATGAGGAAGGTGGAATTACCATATTAGTCTATCATGAAGAGAATCCAGGAGAAAGGAGGAAGAGTTTTTCCAAGTTTACAATCTCTAACTTGCTTAATCACACAAGTTTCTGACAGGATAAAAAGTTGGGAGGGGTCTCTTTAAGAGCAGTTGCATTAATCATTACATTATATTCTTCGATAGGTCAGAAACTTAAAAATTCTTACGGCTTTCTGTCAAGAAGTCCACATGTGATCCGGCTACATGCCTATCCTCAGAATACAACCCTTCATTTTGCTAAAAACCCTTCTAGTTCTAATTCCAGGATTAGAAGAATCATCAGAGCTTACTTGTTGGTATTAGCTATAGCTCAAATAGTTTGTCTTCAACGTGGAATGACCTTTAATTACTAGAAAGGCCTCTGTGGCTGATTTTGCTTGGTGCCTACTCAATATCCTTTGTCCCTCCCTCTTTTTGTAAACACTGATTTTGTTTGGAGCATCTTCTCTTAAAGGGCAATGAAATGTGCAAGAAACTATTAGGTGGGAATTCAGGAAAAACTCCTTACAGATGACCTTGAAGATGGTTAAGTATGTGGTAAGAAGGTGGAATAGAAAAATAGAAACAGCTTGAGTCCTTCTGATCATGGAGCTATCACACCAACTCCAGATTCAAGTTCTTTTTATATGGGAGATATAAATATCCATTTTACTTTACTTCACCATTATTATCTGGATTTCCTGTTCTGTCCAGTCAGCTCTCATTCCTAATGGATATATCTTCCCAACCAAAATCTGTGTATGATCTAAGCTTTAAATTCATCCTAGACTGTAGAATTAGAAAACTTCTCAAAGTTAAAAAGGGAAAGTGGGCAGTAACTAAAAGCTACCATAATTGGAACAGGGATAAGACTGTGGAACCTGGCTCCTCATAAATGGGTTGCCAGTTAAAGTCACAAATCTGCACTAGATGTTATTAACCTAGATTCAATTATTTTTCTTTTAAAATATTCTATAATTTAAACTTATCACCAGTCAAACCCACTTGCCACTTCCATCCCTCCCTACTTCTGTCCAAATAATAAGGTTTTACTGTTACAGCCATTTAAAAAGTATTCAGGTTTATTTAAAGTGTCATTAAAAAGGCAGCTGAGAAAAAAAAATTAACCTTGTATATTTATATATTTTTATATGTTTTTAAGTTTATATATTTAAGTATATCAAAGATAACCAAGTTAAAGTTCAGAAGTCACATTAAGTTTTAAGAGTACTCCCTCAGTTAACACCAATGTACGATGTTGGCAATTATGTGAAACAACAGAAAGAGGCAAATGCCAGATTCAGTTAGCAATATATATATATATATATGTATGTATATATATATATGTATATACTCTCCCTATTACAAGGAATCCTTTTACTTAAGTGGAAAGATGCTACTATGTCAGAAGCAAGACAGAGGAAGAGCCTTTGACAGACTTTGAGTAGCAAATAACCAGTCTCAACACCCAAACCAAATCAGGATTTAATACTGAGATTCAAACTGCTCCCTGATTATTAACAATGTGTACACTGTTTTGGTCAAAAACACAGAATCAAAGAAGAATGAGATCAAAAGCAAGCACAGTTCACCAAGTGCCTCAACCAAGAGAAAACACCTATAGACTTTTCTTGCTGAAAAGATTACCAAGGATCTGAATTTTGGACTGGCTTCTAGAAAAGTTCCTAGAAAGTTCAAGAAAATCAGGGGGAGAATGAAGACCGAGATGCACTAGTAAGCTTTAGTAATGCTTACTAATCAACCGTCAAGTTAGACTAAAACTTTGCTTGTCATAAGAGGAACCGATTCAGTCTTCTAAAAAAAATTTCTCTCTCCAGGAAAAAAAAGTCAATTATTAGAGGAAGGTAGGAATGCTCTAAGCATTATTTGCACGGTATTTTGGCACAAAATGAAAACAGATAGTATATAGTAACAGATCAGAGTCCTGGATCTTTGTCCTTTCTGGTTTCATTTCTGACTGTGTTACCTTTTACAACTAAGCTTCATTACTGTCTCCTGACTGCTCTGGGCTACCTTCCTCCCAGCTTCAATAGCTTATGGAAGGGTAATAATTTTGTCACTAACTGTAGAAATTTTACCATAATGAACTATGATGCATATTAGAATATCTGATCATACATGCATAAAAGTTTATAATGTTTTATGGCCAAGGATATGGGCCATGAATATTAGGAAGTTTATGCATCTGTCTTCCAATCCATAGGCAAGCTATTCTAATGGTGAATTACAGGTACAACAAAAAAATCAATTTTACGAGCACTTCAAAAGAACTGAATCCTCAAAGTAGATTTCTTAGTCCTTGAAGTATACAGGAAGTATACAAAATGTAGGTACTATTTCCTTTTAATTACTGTAAAGCCACAGAAAAAAGGCAATTTAGAATCATGCTCAGAATACGAAATCTGACAAGATTTGGCTGCCTTTTGTTATTTCTTTCTTCTTTTGTTTTCATTTTGTAAATATATGCACGTACACAGCTTTTAGACGAGGCCATTTAATTAGACCAGTTTTGATTTGACCTAATTAGCAACCTGTATACTAACCCCAAATATCTAAAATATTTTTATTTACTACAAATGTGTGGACTCAAAATTAGGTAAATTGTTATTATTCCTCAAGGGAATTTAACTGCTCTCTTAGCACAGAAAATAGAAGGATTTAGAGCAAATTTAGCAATTAGTAAACTAAGAAAGCAGGTAAGAGCAACATTACCCCATACTACAAAAAGTTATACCAAACTAGTAAACTTAAATGTCATATTTTTAAAAGTTCCTCTTACATCTTTTTTTTTTTTTTTTGTGTGTGTGTGTGGTCCTCTTACATTCTAACATTTATTGATTGGCATTGTGCTAATAGCTTTGTAGGGGAAAGAAACTTTAATACTGACACAAGTAAGAATATACCTTGTTAATTTTTTAGGTCTATGATTACTTTATTATCACATTTTTCCCCCATTGACTTTAAAAAACCTGTATACTAGTACAAAAGCCAAAATTTTGTGGAATTCAGAATTCTCATTCCCCTCTCTTTTCTCCTACAATAATCTTATGACATTAAATTAAAATGGTTATAATAGACTAGCTTGTCGCTGCAGTAAATATAAAAATGTATATATTTGGGTGAATGGACACCAAATAGAGATGAAAATTTAATTCTAAAATAATTTTTCTTTATGAAGGTTTAATTCGATTTTAAAAATCTAAAATCTTGAGTGTACACAGTGCATAAAATGAAACAGTTCTAATTAAAATTGACAACTGTCCTTTAAGTTAAACAAGTATTATTTCAACAGCATATGACTTATGTTTATATATTAAGATAGATATTATCAGGGGCACTTGAGTGGCTTAGTGGGTTAAGTGTGACTCGATTTCTGCTCAGGTCATGATCTCAGTCCTGAGATGGAGACGGCACTCAGCAGATGAGCTTGAGATTCTCTCTCTCCCTCTTCCTTCTGCTCCTCCTGCACTTCCCCACTCCCTGCTTGAGTATGCGCTCTATCTGGCTTTTTAAAAAACAGATATTATCAGAAATGAAATATTTACAAAAGTGGTACCTGAGTAATATTTGTATGTTCTCTGTGTAATGACAGAAAACCAGTTAAAAGGCGTATTTTAAAAAGGCTAGAAAAGCAATTATGGAAGTTTAGGGTTTCTGTGGAAAAATTCTATCACAGCATGATCACCACTAATGATGATTTTAGTATAAAGCACTGGTTAGGTAAAGTTGGCTGATCCAATAGCAGGGATAGCTAATGAAGATTCAGGAAAATGGGTTTCTAAGATTAGCCGTATCAAATAAAATAACTACTGACAATAGATGAACAAAATTAAGGTCCTATATACTGGAAAGAGACCACCAGACTTCAAACCCCAGCATGTCAATTATTGCTATGTGACTTCAAAATAGGCTTCTTAGGTCTCAAGGTTAGGTTCCATTACCTTTAAAATGCTAACAGAAGCCATCCCAGAGCTATTCTTAGCTAAATAAGGTAATCCATGCAAAGTACTTAGTACAGTGTCTGGCACCTAACAACAGTTATCGCCACTAGAGCAACCTTGAACAAACAGTCCTACTATTTGGCCCCCAGTTTCCTTCAAAGTAAAATACAGGTTTGGGCTGGATCACTTCTAATGCCTTTGCTCATCCAAAATTACAATCTACTATGTAGAAGAATTAATATAAGCCAACTCTATTTTCAAAGAATATAAATTTAGATCTTTCACTGAAGCATGATTAAGGACATGGTAACTCAAATCTATAAAAGAATCATATTTTTTAAGTGAGCCCTTTTAAATCAGTTATAATCACCCCACTTATTAAAACCAAAACTATAAATATTCTATTTATCCCCAAGAAATCCTTGATCTTCCATCAATTAAAATGTTCAGCAACTGCAATTCTTCCAGAGAAAAAAATGGCAACACTTTCATTACCAAAACTATCTTAAATGGAAAATGAGTATCATATAATTATAATTTTTTATTACAAGAATATAAGATTTTTTAGTTTGAGTCCTAAGTTGTTTTTTTTTTTTAAATCAAGGTTTTACCATAACATCAAGATTAAAGAAACATATCCCGCATGTTTCTTGGGGGCAAACAATTAATGTCCATACACACATTAACTGTACATCAATCCAAACAAATAGTACACGATAACATTTTTTTTTTTTTAATATTTGGAGAACTCTTTTTCATATGCTTTCAGAGATACTATTAGGAAATGTAAAAAACCTTTTTTGGTTTTTAGAAATCATTAAAAGTGTGTGTGATCACTGGAAAGAAGTCATGTAAAAATCTAAAAATGTTTTTCCGGATAAGACAGCACTAGGGAAGAGTTTCTGGTTCACCTCAGTCAGGTACCAGCCTGGAAGGCCAAAGGATTTAAATTACATGTGCCCATCAACACAAACGTCTGGTTATGTTCTTAATACAAAAAGAACAAAAGCATCCACACAGGTCTGTTAAACGTGACAGCTTAGTAAGGTCTCAAACCAGAAAAGGCGTTTACCAGTCGATATTCACTCTCTGTTTTTATATTAGCAAAAATGGGGTTAGTACTGGGGAGTTTAAAAAAGGGAAAAGATTTAAGTTCACAGTTGTGAGAACTTCAGCTTCGTTTCCATAAATCCTTATCTTTCACAGGTCTTCACGCATCATACTGGGCGCAATTTCCAATCACTCAAGACATTTTATTTTACCTTGTGCCTAGTTCAGCAGAAGTCGTTTGTGTCAAGTTCATGCCATAAAGTGAACCTATACTGCGTCCTTACCCTCAATGTTTAGCTCAAAACAAACGTGGCAGAAGGAGAGCGTTTCTTTGTCTGTTCCCAGTTTACAAACGCTGCAAATGTTGTCATCATTCAGATCAATGTTCACGAACTGCTCCTCTTCGTGCATAGTGCCCCTGTTAAGAAACAGAGAGGGAAGGTCAGGCCGCTTCAAGAGCTCTGACAGCGCGGCAAGTCCCAGGAACTTCTGGGAGGAGGCGGCTCTTGGATCCCCTGCAACAGACGCATCAAGCAAGCATCGCCATGCTTGGACTTCGAGGTCACACTTGTACCGAGTAGACAGACACAAAGCCAGCAAAACTTACAGCCTCGCCACAGGGGTCACTACGCCCAAGCGCCCTTTCTGATGCCGCGTTTCATGTGGCGGAGAAGGGGGGGTTCTGAAGGAAAGCAGTTTGCGGGGTCCCGCTCTGCCCCGACCCCGCCCCGGCCCCGACCCGCCGCGACGGCTCGGCGGCGCTGCCGGGGGGGGGGGGGGCGTCCTGCAACCTACTTAACGCTCTTAACTGCAGGAAACCTGCTCGGGACACGGCTTTGCCAACTTCATCGTGGGAACCCTTAGGAGCGTTCCGCTAGCTCGACGGACGCAGGCTTCCTTCCCATCGCGGCAGCGGCACCAACACACACGTGGAGGCGCGAGCACGCGGGGACGACGTCCCGGCAGCGGCCACCGCGCCCGAAGGCAGGCAGGCCGGGCAGCGAGGGCTCCCCGTGCGGCTCGGGCACGGCCGGGGCCGGGGCGTCCGCGCCGGGCCGCGAGGCGCCGCGGGGTCCGCTCGCCCCGGGCTTCCTCCCACCCAGGAAGCCGGCGTCCGAGGGCCGAGGCAGCCGCGCAGCCCGGGACTCCGCGCCTCGGGGGCCGGGCGCCCGGTCCGCATCCGGCGTTGGCGGCGCGCGCCCGCCGCTCGGGATGCCCGGACCCGGGACCGCGTCTGCGTCCGTCGGGGCGCCCCGCGCGGAGCCGGGCGAAGGGCCACGGGGCTCGGGGCGGCGGCGCGGGCGGGCCGGGGACCGGGGCGCGAGGGCTTTACCGTCGGCTCCGCGCGCCGCAGCAGCCGTTCCGCGCGCCTCGGGCTCCTCCACTATTGTTTCCGGCAGCAGCGGGGGCGGCCGCGGCCGAGGCGAGGCGAGGCGAGGCGAGGCGAGGCGAGGCGAGGCGGCAGCCCGCGCCTGGCCCCGCCCCTCCCGCCGGCGCCATCCCGCCGAGGCTGCGGGGGGGAGGCGCGGGGAGGCGCAGAGCTGCGCGCGGGCCCGGCGGCCGGGGCTCCCCCCGTCGCCGCCCGCACCCGCGCCGCGGCCTCGGCTGGGACCTCCTCGGGATTCGGCGCCTCCCGGCCTGACCTCTTACGATTCTCTGCAACGTGGCAGCCCGCGCGCCCCCCCCCCCGCGAGGCAAGTCGATGGAGGAGTCCGTGGCCACCTCCCCCTGGAGCGTAGTGGAAACTACTGCCCCCGGGTGGGGGCCGCAGGGGGCGGGGGCAGAAAGGTGACGAAGCGGTGGGAGAAGGGGACGGAGACGCGTGGGTAGGATTTTCTTTGAAATCGGTAGCCCTGAAGCAGTAGCATCACTGGACGTCGAGTTAGGCTCCAGCTGAAATATATCAATAAGGGAAAAGTTCCTTTTTCAGGTTTCATAATTTAGGGACAATTTTGAAAACAGGAGCTGACTTTTTAGACGGGGCTCCCCTCCCCTATAATATGGTCCGGTCCTTGCTTGCCCGCAGGGATAATCCCAGATACCCCCCCCGCCCCCGCCCCCGCCCCCGCCCCTGCATCCCCCGCTTTTATTTTTAGGTCCCGCCCGGTTCTCAAAGTCTGTGGTACTTATGGCCCACTTGGCCTGACAAGTTCAGCCATCCTTTTTTTTTTTTTTTTTTTTAAGGTTATAGTTCATGCAATACTTTCACTTACGTTTTCTGTTGGAGTCATCACGACCGCCTAGAGGGGAGAAACAGGAACTATTCTCTCCTTTTGCAGCCTGGGAATGACTCACTCGGATTGTAGTTGAATAGAAACAACTGGGACTTGAACCCAAGGCTGCTGATGTGAAATCACTGTTATTTTCTTTTTTTTTTTTTAATTTTTATTTATTTATGATAGTCACACAGAATGAGAGATAGAGAGGCAGAGACACAGGCAGAGGGAGAAGCAGGCTCCATGCACCGGGAGCCCGACGTGGGACTCGATCCCGTATCTCCAGGATCGCGCCCTGGGCCAAAGGCAGGCGCCAAACCGCCGCGCCACCCAGGGATCCCCCACTGTTATTTTCAAGAGCATCCTAAGCACCTGGTACTGGTTACATCCACTAGTAGGAAGCGGGCTGGGTTGTCAGTGTGCATGTGGCTGATGGTAGGAATGGTCTGGGGAATTTCTAGACCAGATTGTCACCGGGATACGAACCGTTGATGCCTCAGAAAAGTGATCCAGGTTCTTGCTACTTAAAGTGCAGTAGATGAACCAGCAACAGCATCATCCCCTGGTGTTGTGTTACGAATGCAGAAGCTCAGCTCTTACACGAGACTTCCTGAGTCAAAACTTGCGTTTAAACAAGATCTTTAGGGGATTCCTATGCACACTGAAGTTTGAGAAGCATTAATTGGAATAGAATAGTCTGCATTTGTGTCTGTTTGAATTTCTCAGTCTAGATAAGTATAACTAAAATGTCTTGCATCATGGATTCTACACATCGTTTCAATAAAATGCTCTGTAAAATCACTCATGCTTTCCTTGTAGTAAAAACAAATTCTTTTCAATTCTCAGAGTTTTCTCTTTTTCTGTGGCATTTTGCCCTGTTAACTCTCCTTAAAACTCCCGACCCTTGTTGTTATTGTTGTTTTGCAAGTCAACAAATCCAGTCCTGATTTACAGAAATAAGATTTTTACATTTCAAAAGTATAATCGGTGAATTTTGACGAATGTATAAACTGTGTAACAACCACCCCAGTCATTTTATTGAGCATTTCCACAATCCGAAAATTCCCTTATGGCTCTCTGCAGTCACCCCCCCCCCACCATCTAATTTATATCACTAAAGGCAAGTTTTGCTTTCCCTAGTACTTTTTATACATGGAATTAAGTGGTATGTATTCTTTTGTGATTGACTGCTTTCATTCAGCATGTTTATGAGATTCATGGTGATGTTTTGCAGTAGTTCCTTTTTATTATTGAGTAATATTGCACAATTTGTTACTCCCATGTGTTGTTTCTAGTTTTGGGACTATTATTGTAAAGCTGTTATGAATATTCATTTATAAGTCTTTTTGTGTACTCATGTTTTCTTTCTTGCGGGTAAATATCTAGGAATGGAATTGCATATTGCATGCATATGGTAAGTGCATGTTCACTTTTAAAAGAAATTGCCAAAATGCTTTCCCAAGCAGTTATACCATTTTATGCAGTTAGTACTGTTATATCTTCTTGATGAATTAACCCTTTTGTCACTATGCAATTTTTCTTTTTATCTCTGGTAATAGGTCTTCTGAAATCTACTTTCTCTGATATTAATATAGCCACACCTGCTTTCTCATGATGAGTGTTGCCACGTGTATCTTTTCTTCTCTATTTATTTTCACCTCCCCTGTCTTTTAATTGTATCTTGCTTTTTAATTCAGTCTGACAATCTCTGTCTTTTAATTGGTGTGTTCGGTCCATTTATGTTTAATGTAATTATTGATATATTGGGTTAAGTCTACCATTTTGCTATTTGTTTTCTATTTGTCCTATATGCTCTTTGTTCCTTTTACCTTTCTGCAGGGCTTCTTTAGATTAGTTGAGGTTTTTGTTTTGTTATTCTGTTTAGTATTTTGTCTCCTCATTTTATCTCCTCTATTAGCTATATTTTATGTATGTATGGATGGATATATTTATGTATTTGGGGACTGGAAAACATCTACAGTTTAGTAGATTCATCTTTGACTTGTCACAATCTACCTGAAGTAAAATTATGCCACTTTATGTAAAATGTAAAAGGCTTACAAATACATTGTTTTTTTCTTAATAAGCTGTGTTTTAAATAAATTGAATAAGAGAATAAAATAACTTTTATATTTACCCACATATTTACTAATTTCAGTGTTCTTCATTCTTTTGGTTATATCCCATTACATTTTACTACTATCATTTTCTTTTACCCAGAGAACTACCTTTATCATTTTTTTAAAGATTTATTTATTTATTTATGATAGACATAGAGAGAGAGAGAGAGAGAGAGAGAGAGAGAGGCGCAGAGACACAGGAGGAGTGAGAAGCAGGCTCATGCAAGGAGCCCAACGCGGGACTCGATCCCGGGACTCCAGGATTGCGCCCTGGGCCAAAGGCAGGCGCTAAACCGCTGAGCCACCCAGGGATCCCCATGCTACCTTTATCATCTTTTGTAGTGTTGCTTTGTTGGTAACAATTTCTTTCATCTCTCATTTGTCTGGGAATGTTTTTATTTTACCTCAGTTTTGAAGGAATCATTATGTATATATAGAATTCTAGGAAGATAGATTATTGTTCTTCAGCCTTTTAAAGATGTTCTGTGTTCCCTAGCATTGTATTGTTTCTTATGAGAAGTCAGCAGTACTTCTTAATTTTTGTGTGTATACTGTGTTCCCTGCCACTTTGCCCTGTCTGCTTAAAATTTTTTCTTGATTGCCTCAGTCACTTTGATTATGATATGTCTTGATTGGGTTTCTTGTGTTTATCCTGCATGAGGCTTCTTTAATATGGGATTGATATTTTTTAGCAAAAGTAGAAAAAGAATTGTTTAACCTTCTGTATTTTGGGATTGCAATTATGTATATGTTAGATTGATTGGTATTATCCCAGAGATCACTAAGGCTCTGGTTATTTTATTCATCAACATTTTCTCTCTGTACTTCTGTTTTTACAGTTTCTTTTGACAAATCTCCAGGTTTACTGGCTGATTTTTCTTCAGGTCTAACTTATGCTTATCCAGTGAAAATTTCATTTCAGATAATGCATTTTCAACAACAACAACAACAACAACAAAAATACTGTTTAGTTCTCTCTGTTTAGTTTACACTTATTTCCTCAATGTCTTTATGTTTTTTTCTTTAAAACATTGGTTATATTTTTAATAACTTTTAAAATCCTTATTTCCTAGTTTTATTGTTTCTGTCACTGCTGCTTATTTATATTATATTTTGGGGGCAGCTGGCTGGCTCATTCAGAAGATCATTTGACTCTTGATTATAGAGTAGTGAATTTGAGCCCCACCTTGAATGTAGAGATTACTAAAAAATAAAATAAAATGAAAAAATATATATTAACATATTTCTCCCCCTCCTGGATGTAAGTTATATTTTCCTGCATATATCTGGAATGCCTTAATTGGATGCTGAACATTGTGAATGGGACATTGTTGAGTGCAGTAGGTAGAATGGCTACCCAAAGATGTACACACCCTAATCCTTGCAGCCTATGAATACATATGTAACATAGTAAAAGGGATTTTGCAGATATAATTAAGGTTACAGAATTGAGGATGGGGAGATTATCCCAGATTATTGGGGTAAACCCAGTCTAATCACATGAGCCCTTAAAAGCAAAGAACTTTCCCCAACTAAAGTCAGAGAGATATAGCAGATGGAGAAATGAAAGTGATTGGAAGTATGGGAAGGACTTTAGCCACTCTTGATCTAGGAGCAGAGACTGGATTTCAGCTGATAGCCAGCAAGAAAATGGGGACTTCAGTCCTAAAACTGCAAGGAACTGAATTCAGCTAACAAACTGAAAGGGTTTAGAAGTTTATTCCAAAACCCTGCTGACACCTTGATTTCAGCCTTGTGAGATTCTAGACAGAACACTCAACTGCATTATACTACCTGGATTTTTTACCTACAGAACAATGAGATAATAAGTGGGTACAGTTCTAAGCCATTAAATTTATGTTAATTTGTTGTGGCAGTATTATAAAACTAGTACATTGGATATCTGGAATTTTAAAGATTGTTGGGCTTTGTTTTGAGAGGCTGGTTACTCTAATAGTGGATCAGCTTGATCGTTTGAGGCTTGTTTTTAAACTTTGTGAGGGTCCAGATTGTCCTTTTGTTTTAAGGATTTTCTAGTCCTTTCCTAAAGAATTTGGCATAGACTTTCTATTCTATGTCATGGGTCTTCATCAAGTTTCTATACCCTAATTGGATAAAACTCAAATGACTCCTTTGCTCTGTGAGTTCCAGTAGTCGTTCGGATTATAGTTTCCCAGTATTTTTTTTTTCCCCTCTGGTAGTTAATTTTTGTCCAGTGTCTTGGAGCCTCACCTTACACATGTACAGCTTAGCATTCAGTAAATTTAAAGGGTATTCTGAAATTCTTTCTGTGTAGTTCTTCCTTTCTAGCATTGCTTATTGCAAATTCCAGACATCTCCTACTCCACAAACTCAATCTTTGTCTACCTTGCTTTGCATCTCCCCATGTTGACCATGGTCCAGAGCTACCTCCACGCATAAAATTGGGGCAATTGTAGGGTTCATTTAACTTTTTTTATTTTCTATTTGTGGTCACATTTTTGTTTTCCTGTGTATCAGTGTTTAAAAATAGAGATTTCTGTATTTCCCCCAGTTTTCTTTTACAGCTATTCTGGTATTCCTTACTCTATCCTGGCTACATTCCCTTATTTTGTCAGTGGATCCTTCTTTTGCCAAACAAGAGCTTCTTCACAGGATCTCTTTGCTTCCCATCTATGTTTTTCAGTTCACCCTTCACAGTCCATTCTGAAGTAAACATAGATGAAATACTCTTCCCAAAAACTTGTCATGACTTCCTGACTTTCTCATAACAGTAGTACATAAATCTATTTAGCATTTAGCTGGTTATAGTGGGCTTCCCAGTTTACCATCTCATTTGAATAAAATCTGACTTATTTACTTGGATAGTCAAGGATTTTATCTTTAACTGCAATCCTTTTTTTTTTAGATTTTATTTATTTATTCATGAAAGACACATAGAGAGAGGCAGAGACACAGGCAGAAGGAGAAGCAGGCTCCCTGCAGAGAGCCTGATGTGGGACTTGAGCCCAGGACCCCGGGGATCACGCCCTGAGCAGAAGGCAAGACGCTCAACCACTGAGCCACCCAGGTGCCCTAACTGCAATCCTTTCATCTGGTAACTCAATAGAGTGTGCAAAAATGTGTTATAATCTGTTAGGTAATATAGAAAGACCAGGTGAATAACTGAAACAGATATTACCTTGACTTCAGGTTATAGCACTTAGGAATTCTTTCAAATACAAGTAACAGAAAACCTGATTAACAGCATCTGAATCAAGTAAGGTTTTATTTGTTTCACAGAACAAAATCAGAGGAACCAACTGCTGGCAGTTGTTCATTGACTGATTGTTGTCAAGACTATCCTGTCTGCAACTATTCTGGCTTTCCTCTGAAGGGTGCAGAATGGCTGCCCTACGATTAGGTAACATATTTGCTAACAGCAAGAAGACAGTGATGGAAGAGGTAGGAGAATTTGGAGGGGAACCTGCCTCTTTCATTTTTGCAAGAAAGAAAAAGCTTTCCTGAGAAACCCTGGCAGATTTCTGGTTATGTCTGATCACTGGAACTTATATGACAACAATGGATTCCAGGAAAGTGAGTATTTAGATTTTTCAGCCTCAGTGACAGAAGGCAATGAGGAAAGATGAATAAACCAAATATGACTGCTAGAGAGTTTACATACTTTTCTAAAAATTGCTTTTATATGTGGGACGATGAAAATAATCCTTACTTATCATTCAAATGGATGTCTGTTACAAAAAAATTCTCTTATCTTGGGCAGCCCGGGTGGCTCAGCAGTTTAGTGCCGCCTTCAGCCCAAAGCCTGATCCTGGAGCCCTGGGATCAAGTCCCATGTCAGGCTCCCCGCAGGGAGCCTGCTTCTCTCTCCGCCTGTATCTCTACCTCTGTGTGTCTCTCATGAGTAAATAAATAAAAACTTAAAAAAAATTTCTTATCTTCTCATGTTTCTGAATCCCCACAACTCTTATTCATGCCATTACTATTTTTGGTATTTTTTCAGACATTGTTCCATATCAAAATGATTTTGATTCAGTATACTTAGTATAGAATTCAGTATACTTAGTATACCTACCCAGTCATCTCTCACCCTCTGTGCTTCTCTTCACATGTTATTTCTTTCTCAGCTGTTAGAGATGTGCTTCATCAATTTAGCCTGGAAGATGGGTGCATGCTGCCAATGGCTTAGAGCCCTTTAATACCATGACTCCGAAGGTACCAGAAATTCAAGATATATGCATGATTTATTACATTATTATTTCCACTTCTTCATACATTCTACCATGTGACCTTATAATTCACTACATTGGACAGAATATATTTTTCCACTCCAATGGAATGTTAACAAACATGACATAGCAGAGACCTTAAATGTGCATCTCTGGTCTGGCTGGGCTTCTTGTGCCTCTGCCACATGTCACAAGAATTTCACTAAGATGATTGCTGGTCCAGACCAGGGCTTAATCTGCAGCCCAAAGCTAGGTAGTCCCAGTGACCCATAGACCCAGGGTAGATGTTTGTTGCTGTCAGCACTGAGTTGTGGTTTTGTTTTGTTATATAGCATATTGCAGTGATAGCTGTTAATACAGTGGGATTCTAAATGGCCAAATTTAACTCACATGCTCATTCCCAAATTAGTTACGGCGGCTAGTAATTTAATTGGCCAGGTTTAGATTACATTCCACCTCTCTCCTCCCTTATATCCCCCCAAAGAACTGAGTGGGCTCAGGAATGGGGCTATAGGTGTTAAAATTTGATTCTATGATATGAGAGAATGGTTACTCCAAAAGAAAGTGGTTGCTGTTCTCAGAAGAGGAGAGTTGATTTGAAAACATTATGAACAGGCAAAAACTATCATAACCCACCCTGGTGCTCTATACTTTAGTCTTCACTGCTAAATTTTAAGCTGGTCATGTGCAGGAATTGTGCCTTACTCATATTTACTTCAGCACTTAAAGTATCTTAGCAAATGTCTTATATGAGTTAAGATTAGGTTTCACCCCAAGTAGCATAAAAACCCTAACAGGGGTTCCTTGGTGGCTCAGTGGTTGAGTGTCTGCTTTTGGCTCAGGTTGTGATCCAGGGGTCCTGGGATGGAGTCCCACGTCGGGCTCCCCAGAGACGGCCTGCTTCTCCCTCTGCCTATGTCTCTTCCTCTCCCTGTGTGTCTCTAATAAATAAATAAATCTTAAACAAAAAAAAAAAACCCAGCCAAACAACAGTGACTTTAAAAGATAGGACTTTTTTCTTTTACATTAAAGTCTAGAGGTGGGCTGCTCAGAGCAGGTGTGGTGGCTCAGATTCATCAAGTCCTCAGGCATTCATGCAACTTCCAACTTTCTTCTTGGTCATTCCTAGGAGGTGAGTCTCATCTTTGTGCGCAGGTTCTTTCATTGGAACCACGTTCTAAGCAGCAGGGTGGAGGAAGGTGAGAGGGCAGAGCAAGAATACACACCAGTTGTTTTCTAGAAACATCTCTCAGAAGTTGTCACATAACATTTCTAGTTACCTCTCACCCTTATGGCGGGAAGAGCCTAGCTGAAAGGGAAACTTGAAGATCAGGTCTTTCTTCCAGCATCTCTGTGTGTGCCCAGCTAAAATCCAGGGCTTCTAAAAGAGGGAGCAGGAATATTGGAGTGGGCAACAAGCAATCTCTGCTACAGTGCTCAATAAAATATTTGTTCTCTGATAGTGTGAGTGGATGAATCACATATTAAAGATTAAAATTGGTTAATAAACACTGAAGAGTAAATTTTCATCCTTAGATGCAATCAATGCAGGCTTAAAATATTTGAGGTTAACATGTCTATTTAAACTATTTCATTTTTAGGAAGCAAGAAAGCAAAAGTTGATGATTTGCTTTAGAATTCTTTTTGCTTTGTGCTCAACTTGTATGGTGTGGCAGGCTTATTTCAGTTTTGTTGATCCATTTTCTAAAAGCCTAATCCTTATAGTATTCCAGACAAAATCTAGTGCTGCTCTATTAGAATCTTTAACTCTAAAGAAAATGTCTCTCTTAAAATTATGTCTTCTCTTAAGCTTAGGCAAGCATCCCTTTGAAAGTTTGGGATACAAATATTTGCATTAAAGGGATTTACCACCTATAGTTTCAGTAATGCTGACATTATGGGTTAGCTGCCTGCTGATCCATTGTCCTGTTGTGCAAGCAGAACAAACCAAACCTATTTTCCAGTCTGTGGATAAATTCACTGTTGGCATTGCTGGGAGGAAGTTGGGAGTTAACTACCAAGCTATTGATTTTTTTTTCACTGTGGGCCAAATCCAGTCTTTAGTAATGTACACAGTTCCCACTGTTAAATTCAAGGTGATAAAAGGAAAGTTGGGGATTGATGTCTGAAGTTAGAGAAGAGTCTGTTTCATAAAATTTTATTAGAGGTTTATTTTTATATTTCATTGTATAAATATCAGATGACTGAGTGTGAAATACTCAAGCTAGCAATTGAAATCCAGATATATTTCTGAGTTAACTATTGGTGTGACTATTGAGTTAGATATAAAATTTAAAATTTCAGAATTTTTTTAAAAAAACTTTTTAAAAATTTTTATTTATTTTATGATAGTCACACACACAGAGAGAGAGAGGCAGAGACATAGGCAGAGGGAGAAGCAGGCTCCATGCACTGGGAGCCCGATGTGGGATTCGATCCGGGGTCTCCAGGATCGCGCCCTGGGCCAAAGGCAGGCACCAAACCGCTGCGCCACCCAGGGATCCCTAAAATTTCAGAATTTTACACTAAATTTTCATGTTTTTAAAAAAGATTTTATTTATTTATTTATTCATAAGGGATACACAGAAGCAGAGACATAGGTAGAGAGAGAGCAGGCTCCTTGCAAGGAGCCTGATGTGGGACTTGATTCCAGGACTCCAGGATCACACCCTGAGCTGAAAGACAGACACTCAACTGCTGAACCACATAGGTGTCTCCATAATTTTCTTTAATTCCAAAAGATTTGTTGATGAGAGATGATAGCAATAAGGGTAAGTGAGAAAGAATACAACTTTTTGTGTTTTGAATTTCTGTTAAATGTGGTACTTTTTCATAAAAGTTTAAACATTTTATTTTATTTATTTTTTAAACATTATATTTATTAGGAAGAGAAAGAGTGCACACGCACGGGGAGGGGTGGAGGGAGAAGCAGACTCCCTGCTGAGCAGGGAGCCTGGTACAGGGCTGGATTTCAGGACCCTGAGATCATGACCTGAGCCGAAGACACTTTTCTGACTGAGCCACCCATGTGCCCAACTAATTAAACATTTAAAATATTTTTTTCAATCAATCATTAATTGAACACATTTTTATTAAATGCTCATTATATGTGAGATATTATGCCAGGTATTAATTATACAGTAGAAAGCAAAACAGTCTCTTCTCCTGAGATATTTGTTACCTGGTGGAAGAGACAGGCATTAAGTGATTGCTTTTGGAATAGAGTTTTTAATGGCATTGAAATACATTTGCGTTTTAATTGCTGTTAGAGGGTAAAGATGTCTGAGTACTACATTGGCAAATAATGTTTGTCTGTTTTTTCTTCCATTATTCTATATCTTACATGTTTAGTAATGATTCATTTATCTATAATCTGTAGGAAGTGAGGTGTTCCACCATAGTTTTTTTTTCCCCAAATAACTGATAGGTAATGGTTTCAAAACTTAAGAAGTTTTAGCTATTTTGAAAGAAAGCTACAATAGCCTGAATGTTTATGTCCTCCCAAAATTTACGTGCTGAATCCTAACCACCAATATGATCATATTAGGAGGAGAAGTGTGAGGTGAGGTGAGGTGAAGTGAAGCCTCATGAACCAAGCATCAGTGTCCTTATAAAAGAGATCCTAGAGTGCTCTCTTCCCCTTCTGCTACACAAGGACAAAGCAAAAAGATGTGTATGAACTGGGAAGTGGGCTCTAACCAGACACCGAATCTACCAGCACCTTCATCTTAGCTTCCAACCTCCAGAACCATGAAAAATAAGTTTGGGTTGTTTATAACCCACCTATTTAGTATGCTGTGATAGTATCCCAAACTAAGACAAAAGGTTTCTGAAGTGAATTATATTCTTTTTTGCCATCTTAAAATATACAGAAGATAATTTCTGCGTTAGCCAGGGAGTTAAATTTCTGTGTCAGAGTACACTAAGCTGTTGTAAAAATAGACTTAGAAAAATCAGTGATTTAAGGAACAAGTAATAGTCAAGGGTGCTCTAGCAGCTCTCTTCCACTCTCTTCCACTCTCTTCGGTGTTGATTCAAGGACCAGATTTTTCCATCTTGTGACTCCTTCATCCTTTAGGATCTTGTCATCAGGTACACGGTCAAGACTTGTTCACCATGTCCGGGTCTCAGCCAGCGGAAAGGGGAACAGTGTGGAAGAGGCACAACTCTACCACAGGCCCCCATCCTGAAAAGGCAGGCGCATACCACATTTACTCCTGCATCGTTGCTGAGAATTTAGTGTCACGGTTGCATCAGTCTGTGAGGGAGACTGGAAGTAACCTAATGTGTGCCTAGGAGTAAGGGGTGGATGACTCCAGGCGGGCTGCTGGGTCCCTCAGCCTGCACCTCTGGCTGTCAGGTTCTGTGTATACCCTTCTCACATGCATCCCTTCTCCAAGCAAGACACACAGAGCATGCTCACCCCTCCCTAAGGGCGACAACGCAGGAGGCCATCCAGCTGCTGTATTTAGCTCCACCCCCATGACTCCTGGGTGCTGTTCTGTCATTTCACTCAGGTCCAGATGTTGCTCAGGCGGACCAGAAAATTAAAACTTCCATTCAGAACAGAGAAGAATGAGAAACAGTGGCCACTGGTTCCTAGTACTGGTGGGGATCAGCAGGGCAGGAGTCTCAGACACCTCTGTTCTGATCATGGATGGGGCCCTCAGTTGGATCCTGTTTCTGCTCTCTGGAAGAGAATTCTTGCCCATTGCTGCCTGTGGCCCCCTGCTCTGGTCCCTGATGAGCTTACTTTGTCTATCATTTTTCTTGGTCACATCCGAAATTGGCATTGGGAATCTGTTCTCCCTGGGGGCTGCATGTAGTTTGCAGGTGGCCGATTGTAGGTTGTTCTAAGCTTCAAAGAGTCACATGGCTCCTTGGTTCTTAGGCTCATAGATTCTTTAACAACACAATTTCCTCGATTTTAGTAAGCTCCTACTTTATTTGCTTCCTATATGTCTATAAGTACAACCCCCAATTTTTTTTCTTTTTTTTAAAGCACTTTTTTTTATGTGGGCCCCACACCCAGTATAGAGCCTAATGCGGGGCTTGAACTCAACACCCTGAGATCTCAATCACCCTTATCTCAATCACTCTGAAATAATGATTAACTGACTGAGCTACACAGGTACCCTCCAAATTTTTCTGAATATATATATATTTTGCACAGTACTTCAGTTTTTGCTTTCCTGCTCTACCTCCAATATGTTCTTTCATTTTGGTGGCAGTTATCTTGAGGCCATTTGAAAAATTAGGCAGGCCTGGAAAGGTAACAATCTGACCTTCTGCCATTTAGGATCCAGAATCAGTCAGTGATTCAGGCCAGGGGCCTTAATCTTTTCTTTTTCACGTTTAAATCATTGTCTCTTTCTCAAATGGCCTTTTATGATCACCCTATTTAAATCTTCCATCCAGTCCCACTCACTTTACACTGATCTTACACAAAAACACCTTATTACTTCCATATATGTATGAAATATGTACATATATGATACATGTCCTATTGTCATTTTTATTGTTTATTGTCTATTTTCCTCCTCTGTAATGTAAATTTCATGAGGTTTGGAAGTTGTATTTTTTTCTATGATGTATTTCAGGGACGGAGAATAGTGTCTCTTTGCCACATAGTAGGTGCTCAACAAATATTTGTTCAATGAGTGAATGAATGAATGGATGATTTGAGAGTATTCAAACTTTTTAAGATATTCCATATATCATGCTGTTAGTGAGCTCTGCAAATACTGGAGATTACAGCCATTTCTTCCTCTAACATGTAAACAGAATTGTCATTTTGTTGATTTAGTAGAGTAGGGCAGGGAGGACGCATCTTTGTTCTCTGTTCTCTAGCCATAGAGATTCTATGCCAGTTGTGGAAATTCCATTCTTCTTTGTTCGGTCCTAACAATAGACAAGTGACCCAGTCTTGGCTTAGTGAGAGGTAAGCAAAAGTATGTTAAGATGGAGAACCTCTGGAAAGAAAAAAAAATGATTCTTTCCTGCTCACTCTTTCTTTCTGCTTTGGTTGTTTCTTATTCTTGTGATGGTGTGATGTTGAGGCTTTAGCCGTCTTGTGACCATGAAGGCAGACATCACTGACATACTGACGTTAGAAGATGGAAAGACAGAAGAGAACCTGGATCCATATGACATAATTGAATGACTTCCTTTTAAAGTGATACAATAAGTATCTATCTTATTTAATCCATTTTTTGTCTGCTATTCTGTTATTTGTTTATCGTAGCTAATAACATCCCGGTAGAGTAACAGTATTTTTAGTAGCCACTCAGACTAATTGGCCACCATACTGCTACTCATTTAACCATTTGTCCATTTGCTCATTAAGTGTATGATATACCAGGCTATATGCAAAACCTAGAGTAAGAAGATTGATAAGATACAGCTCATGCATATCCTCAAGGAATTGACAATAGGGGTACAAAGAGTTATATAAAGAGCCTCCGAGTTATGATTATTCAATTTAAGATTTTTTGTACTTTATGAAGGTATGAAAGAAAAATGGTATTCAGTAGAAGCCATACTTTGAATTCTGAATTTTGATCTTTTCTGGGGCTAGTGATTTGTGGTGCCATACTGTGTCATGACACTGGGCAGTAGCAGTCACTGTGGCTCCTAGTCAGCCATGTTGTTGCCAGGGTAAACAACAGAACAACAGATACACTTAAACCACTTTGTACTCATATAATCATTCTGTTTTTCACTTTCAGTATACTAGTCAATAAATTTCATAAGACACTCTTTGTTATTACTGTAGTATAAAATAAATACAGTGTATTATAAAATACATTTTGTGTTAGATGATTTTGCCCAACTGTAGGGCAATTTAAGTGTTCTGAGTAGTTTAAGGTAGGCCAGGCTAAGCTATGATGTTTGGTAGGTTCGATTTATTCAGTGTATTTTCAGCTTAAGATATTTTTAATTTACACTGAATGGGTTTATAGGGATATAATCCCATTGTGAGTAGAGGATCTGTATGTAGAGCACTGCTATCACAGAGCAAATGTTTATTAATGCTCAAGTTCACTATAAGTAGTAGAATTGGATACTCTCCTGAGTAGACCAACATGGGTAGAGATAGTCTATCCTATCATCTTTGCATGTCCACGTGGATTTTACTCTCAGTCACCATTTGAGGGAGGCTTGCTTTTTTCTATTGCCAAAGAAGGAGTAGCTCCAATGTAGGCAATTTTGGCCATATTATTTATTTATTTCCTTTTTTTTTTTTCTGACATGAACTCATTGGTGGAGAAGATTATAGAGTTAAGGAATCAGATGGAATAGTGGGTATCACTATAGTGGGATAGTTTGCCTCTTTCTCCTCCATGTCCACCAATGGGTCCTTCTTAAACACCCAGGAGAATGGAGCTGACTGTGGTTACAGTGTGTAGTGAGCTTAAGTATGCTGCTTGCTACAGACTATTGGTAAAATTTTCATGTATGCTTATAGAATAATTTAGAATTATGATGTTAGATATTTCAGTTTAATCACTTGGAAAACTATAGTGTTTTGTTTTGTTTTTGTCTACAGAAACAAAACAAAAAAGCTTTGCAGCTTTATCATCTGAAGCTAGCTATCTAGTCATTGATATATTGAACCTTTTTTTTTGCAAAGCCATTCAGTGTGCAAATGATAATGTTAATTGCCAAATGAGGATGTGAGCTCTAAACCTAGAGCTCAGTAAGGAAGTTGACTGTATCCAGATCTTTTTCATAATTAAAGTTCAAATGACAAATGCTTGTATGCTTGGGATGAATCCTAACCTCTCTAAAGTGCATTATATAATATTAGGCTCACTCATACATTTTATGTTAGGCTCATTAAGAGTTTATGTCGGAAAAAAAAAGCTTATATCACAAATGCAAGAAAAGGTAGAAACTCAGGGTAGTACACTGATTTCTGACAGATTTAATAGATTAATATCTATGACCATGGAAACTATTCAGGAGCTACTCTTAGTTTATTTATTTAAAGTTTATGCCAAGTACCTTTTTTTTTTTAAAAGAAAGCTTTATTTACTTATTCATGAGAGAGACACAGAGAGAGGCAGAGACATAGGAAGAGGGAGAAGCAGGGCCCCTGTGGGGAGCTTGGTGTGGGACTCAATCCTGGGACCCTGGGATCATGACCTGAGCCAAAGGCACTGCTGAGCCACCTAGGCATCTCTATACCAAGTACCTTTAAATCTAAGAATCTTTACCTTTTTCTCTCTGCTTTAGACTGTTTTCGGGATTTCCATTCTTTATTCCTGTCTACTCTGGGGTCACTGACTTCTCTAATAGTATTTGATGGTTTTCTTTGTTTGCTTTGTGTTGTGAAGTGTAATAGCCAGCTGTAGTTAGCCAAACGTAGAAGAGAGATTATAGTTTTCATTTGTGATATAGGTAAACTTGTTATTTAAAGAAGAGGAACCATTTATGCATGTACCTGTGAAGAAAATAAAAAATGGAGGATATAAAAAATGTCAGAGGTAGTAAAGCCAGCAACTATGCCTGAGCCAAAGTGTATTTTGATTTTTATAATGCCTTTCATCTAAGGAGGTCAAAGTATTTCATGTATTATTTTATGTTTGTGACACTCCTGCCATCTCTATATTGTGGCATTGAAGAGTGACTGTCCATGGGACAGAAGAAATGGGAATGATTTCATGAACAATGAATTTCCCATAAGCATGAGAGACATATTTATTCCATATATGGTGTCCTGTGTTGTGAACTGAGTTATTGCAGTGCCCACCAGGGTGGTCTCGAAACATTCTGACTCACAAGACTTCCATAGGGTATACCAGGCATCAGATTCATTTAGAGGAAATACGGGCCAGGAAATGAAACTTGCTAGAAGGGCGGCATTTAGCACCACTCTTCAGTAAGACTTCTTGCAGCACTCCTCACACCAATCAAGGAACATAAATTCCCGAGTCCCTGCAAGGGGCCTGCCAGGTTATGAGAATGATCACACTCAGGAAGCCCAAAGCTATGAATTCCCACAAAATATTTATGGTTCATATATAGTTTCTCTCCTGCTAGATGCAATTTGTCATTTTTTATCATAAGAAGTATTGCTTAGTAGTACCACTTCCATTCTACCTTTTTCAGATTTCCAGAGGAACAATGTTCTAAAGTTAACCCAAAGTCAGGTTTGTTCATAAAGGACAAAAGGTTTTGTTAATGCTTTACCCACAGTTATGCAACCTCTTTTGTATTAAGACTAGGTTGGATGCTTAGCAGATATCCATCACTAATCAAGTGATACACTTTCCCTGGTCCTGGAGAAGATGGGGTGGGTTATATTTAATTTTATAGCAAAGGAAATATTTTTCAACTTTGTTATTTTATAAATAAAATCTTCTTATACTCTATTCTGTATTTACAACTATGGGTAGAGATAGAATTAACTTTTGGCACATGCCAATAGCACAGATCTAACGGGAGAACACAGCCCCACTGTTGGGATTCCTATCAAGTTAAAACGTTGTGATCCAGAAGGTAACCACTTCTAGCACATAATATGACTCTCTACTTGCATCTAAAAGAGTACAGGCAAGGACAGATCTTTCCAGGCATACAGGAAATACAGGCACAGCCCAACAGAAATTCTTCCAGTTTAATGTTTTCCAGCAGAATGCTTATGACTTTGTAATACCTAAATGTCATAAAATGTGCATATCTCTCACCTCTGCACATTTAGGACAAATTAATACTCATCCTTCCAAAATGCAGTATGATGTACATTTTTTGAGGTGTGATTTACATGTGGTGAAATGCATACATCTTAAGTGTACAATTCAATAATGAATCAATATGTCCATGTAATCCACACCATTGTCAAGATATAAAGCGTATCTATTACCTTAGAAAATTCCCTTGTACCTCTTCCTGGTCAATCTCTTTTCTTTCCCTCTACCCTCAGGTAACCACTATTCTAATTTCTATCAACATCAATTAATTTTTACCTGTTTTGGATTTCATGTAAATGGTATCATAAAGCAAATAATCTCTTGTGTCTGGCTTCTTTTGTTCACCATGTTTTTGTGCTTCATCTGTATTATTATATGCAGCACTAGTTCAAGTAAATACTTAGAGGAGAATTTCTGTAAGTCATAGAATAGAGGTATGTTTAACATAAGAACCTACCAAGCAAGCAACCAAAGTGCTTGTACTATTTTGCACACTCAGCAGCAATTTATGAGAGATCTGGTTACTTAAAAAAGAGGAATCATTTATGTATGTAGCTGTGAAGAAAATTAAAAATGGGGGGATATCTTTTCTTGAATTAGGTACTGTCAGCCTTTATTTTTAACCATTCTAGTATGTGTCAAGCTTCTGGAAGCAAGACTCACAGGAGCATCTTTGTGACCTTGAGGTAGGTGAAGATTTCTTACAGAAACACTAACCATAAAAGAAACAATTGAATAATTAGGTTCATGAAAATTAAAAGTCTCTGCTCTTTGAAAGACACTTAAAAATGAAAATTAAACTACAGACTGGGGTTGGGGGGAATATTCACACTACATATATTTCACAAAGGACTTGTACTTATATCTCAACAATAAAAATACATACATTGAATAAAAGAAATAAAGTACTTGAATAGACATTTAACAAAGGAAAAATATACAAATACCCCCTAAGTACATAAAAAGATGCAACACCATTAGTTATAAGTGAAATGAAAAATCAAAAAAATGTTTTCAATAAAACAATGTATGGGTGTGTTTGCATTATTTCAGCTACTACATCAGAGTCACATGTTGATATTTGGAAAAGCTTTTGAGTCTTCAGATAGGAGATATTCAGTATATTGCTATATACCAAATAACTGGTTATTAGCTATATTAATTTGTCGGTTACCAGGAAGTAATGTTTTAAGCATTTTACATCCTAACATGGTAGCTTGTAATCTAGTTAGGGGTGTTTTACTGAATTTTAGGAAATAAGCTGTGAGTTTGTGGTTGACATATGCCATTCTGCAATCTTTTCTTATGTAAAATCATAGTAAGTAGGTTCTCAGTATTTTTGTACATTTAAAAACAGATTGTTGAAGTTGGGAAGATGACTATATTTATTAATTGGGTTCTACATTTAAGGAATAAGGGAAAGAATTAAAGAATACACTTTTATTTAAAAGTTTAACTGTTTCTTAAAACAATGTAATGACCATTTTAAAAGTTAATATTTATGTTTTTCAAAACTAATATTACTAAATGATCTAATAACTTGTTTCTGAGTGTAATAGATAATATTGAGCTCCTCTCTCCTACAGACTTCCTTCTTTCTCCTTTTTGTGTTCTTTCCCTGATCTCCGTATTTTTAAAAAGATTTATTTATTTATTATTTTAGAGAGAGAGCACGTGGAAGGGAGAGGCGGAGGCAGATAGAGAGAATCTCAAGCAGACACCCCCCACCCCACTGAGTGTGTAGGCCCATACAGGGCTCAATCCCACAACCCTAGGATCATGCACGACATGAACCAAAATCAAGAGTTGAGTGCTCAGGATCCCTGGGTGGCACAGTGGTTTGGCGCCTGCCTTTGGCCCAGGGCACGATCCTGGAGACACGGGATTGAATCCCACATCGGGCTCCTGGTGCATGGAGCCTACTTCTCCCACTGCCTGTGTTTCTGCCTCTCTCTCTCTCTGTGACTATCATAAATAAATAAAAATTAAAAAAAAAAAGAGTTGAGTGCTCAACCAACTGAGCCACTCAGGCCCCCCCAAACTCTATATTAAAATGGCCACAATATAAAATACAAAATAAACAGATGAAGAGGGTGTCTTTGTCTTTCTTGCTCTAAACTAGAACACGAACTAAGTTTACCTAAATATTATCATCATCATCAAAAGCCCTTTAAAAGAAAAAGTGTTTTTGTAACAATTCTAGAAGTTCTGTCCAAGCCCTCCCCAGAACAAAAGATCTTGGAAACATCAGATTTTCTATATTAACAATTCAAAGTGATAGGTCAATTTTATGAGGCTGTCAGGATCCTGCAAGTGGCGAGGCTTCTAATTTACTTCTAGAGCGGGTCTTTCAACCTTATCATTATTGACATTTTTGACTGTTGACTGTTACTGCTGGGGACTGTGTGTACATTATAGGGTGTTTAACAGCATCTCTGGCTTCTACCAGAGGAGGTGCCAGTAGCATCACCTTCAGTTGTGACAACCTAAACCATCTCCAGACATTGCCAACTTTCCATGAAGAGCAACCCTATAGCCCCAACAACCAGCTGCTTCTCTCCACTTTCTCCACTGAGAGCTACTGCTCTAGTGTTTATTTCAACTATCTGGCCAATTTCAATATCTAACACACCTTCTGGGAGTCCTCTAGACTTTAAGTGACCCAAGAATGGATAGGAAATCTTTGGAATGCTCTGTACTGAAGAATATCATTTGGCAACCTTTATCACCTTAGTGACTTGTATCCAGCATTAAATTAGAATCAGAACATGCTGTTGGAGAGGATGTGGAGAAAGGGGGAACCCTCTTGCACTGTTGGTGGGAATGTGAACTGGTGCAGCCACTCTGGAAAACTGGGGGGGGGGGTCCTCAAAGAGTTAAAAATAGATCTGCCCTATGACCCAGCAATTGCACCGTTGGGGATTTACCCCAAAGATACAGATGCAGTGAAACGCCGGGACACCTGCACCCCGATGTTTATAGCAGCCGTGTCCACAATAGCCAAACTGTGGAAGGAGCCTCGGTGTCCATCGAAAGATGAATGGATAAAAAAGATGTGGTTTATGTATACAATGGAATATTACTCAGCCATTAGAAATGACAAATACCCACCATTTGCCTTCGACGTGGATGGACCTGGAGGGTATTATGCTGAGTGAAATGAGTCGATCGGAGAAGGACAAACATTATATGGTCTCATTCATTTGGGGAATATAAAAAATAGTGAAAGGGAATAAAGGGGAAAGGAGAAAAAAAATGAGTGGAAATATCAGAGAGGGAGACAGAACATGAAAGACTCCTAACTCTGGGAAACGAACTAGGGTGGTGGAAGGGGAGGTGGGCAGGGGGTGGGGGTGACTGGGTGACGGGCACTGAGGTGGGCACTTGTCGGGATGAGCACGGGTGTTATTCTATATGTTGGCAAATTGAACACCAATAAAAAATAAATTTATATATATATATAAAAAGATTCAGAACATGCCTCAGAGAGAAGGCCAGGCATGAGGAAAATAACAATTCACTTTGTTACTTTCAACTTAGTGTTGAACCTTTCAGTCAATGATTTATTATTATTTTTAAATAAAATATATTGTAGTTCCCCAAAGAGAATTCTTAAACCTCTTAAGAATGCAGTAAACACCCTTATGCCTACGGTAAATATAATTTTCAGAAGCCCTAAAGTTATACAAGCAAAACAAGTAACATTTTATTTTCTTACAATTGAACTTAGTTTCTACCATATGCTCCATTTTTCCTGATGCTATAAAACTATACGCTGGCATTTCTAGGTGAAGTTAGTCTTTGTCACTCTCTTCCAGTCACTTCAAGTTTAAAATCATTTAATTTCTGGAGCTTACTTTTTCTTCATCTTCAGGGTTACACTCCTGTTCCAAGGTTTATTTATGATGACAGAATGGAAGTTTGGGAAAGGGGGTCAGGGAGGGACAGTGTCTGCTTTCTAGTGGTCATGGTGTTTGGCGCTCTTCCAAAGGCTACCTTGTGAAATCTCTGCAATTATAAAGCCTCAGTTGCGTGATTCACACGGCCTTTGGGTTACAAATTCAAGCCCCTTTGGCCCTTGGCCATCTCCTTTAACTAACATCTGAGCCCTGCTTGGGGAAGTGGGGCAAGTGTATTTGTCCACCTCTCACTGATGAGCTTAAGGTAGAATCAGAGCTATTGTCAGAGCCTCTTTGTTCCCTGATCTCACCCCCAGCCATGTCTAATTGTTGGCCTGATGTCATTTTGGTGCAGAGAGACCCACACTACCATTTATTCCCTGATGCAAGGGTACCAACTGATGCAATAGATCTAGAACACCATACTTTTCTCCTATCTTCTCTCCCCCTAGGCTGCACATCTGGGAAGGAGGGTCATATTCAAATCCTCCCTGTATATTCAGCCAGAGTGGAGAAAGGGGAGGGAGTCAGAGATTTCCCAGGGAAGATGATGAGTTATTCATGTAGAAAAGAATAAAGATGTGTATCAAGCATGATTTTCAACATCAGTAAAGCAATTGAGGTATGAAATATCATGGTACATGTAATTGCATTTGTTTTTTGTTTTGATGATCTAGCACCTGAATACACTTCCTACACTGGGGAATTTTTTATTTAATTAAACAGAACCATATCCAATTGTGGAGGCTGGAGGTATCAACGTGAAGCCATGGGCACATAACTTAGGCTCCTTCAATTAGATGTGTTTTCTCTAGGCTTTGAATGGAGGGTAGTCATACCAAAAAGTACTGATGACCCAGAATCCACTCTGGTAGGCCTGGCAGTGGTGGTAGTAGCTGCATGCATTTTCCAGGGGTACTAGTGGCAGTGCCTATGTCCAGCAGTACAAGCTGCAGTTTCTAGGTCTGGAGGAAGAGGTGATAGAATTTGTATTGACTTGGGGATCCCTGGGTGGCTCAGTGGTTTGGCGCCTGCCATTGGCCCTGGGCGCGATCCTGGAGTCCCGGGATCGAGTCCCGCGTCGGGCTCCTGGCATGGAGCTTGCTTCTCCCTCTGCCTGAGTCTCTGCCTCTCTCTCTCTCTCTCTCTCTCTCTCTCTCTCTATGTCTAGGATGAATAAAAAAAGAAAAAAAAAAGGATTTCTACTGACCCAATTCTGTGGCTTCCATTTTATATTATTTAGATATTTAGTTATATAACCAACTACCTCAAAACTAAGTGACAAGTAACAGAGACTTCTCCCTCTTCTTCTTTTCTTCTTCTTCTTCTTCTTCTTCTTCTTCTTCTTCTTCTTCTTCTTCTTCTTCTTCTTCTTCTTCTTTCTTCTTCTTCCTTCTTCCTTCTTCTTTTTCTTCCAAAAGATTTTGTTTACTTATTCGTGAGATACACACAGAGAGAGACAGAGGGAGAAGCAGGCTCCTGGTGGGGAGTCTACATGGGACTTGATCCCAGGACCCCAGGATCATGCCCTGAGCTGAAGGCAGATGCTCGACCACTGAGCAACCCAAGTGCCCCCAGAGACTCTCTTCTTGACTAAACTTTAAGCAGGCTCTTCTAAGTTCTCTTCAACTAGGCCTCTGCTTTGGCCTATAAAAACAGCAGACTCAGGGCAGATGATTTTGTCTACTTCCTCTCCCTTGCCACCATGTGCACTAAAAGGCTTGAACAAACACTAACACATTTCTAACTCAAGGCCACATCCCTAGGATGACCCTTGCTCTATTGGTGCCTACCTGAGATGTCAAGACTGCCGGAAGAATTGCTGTTTGTTCGATACCAAACCTAGTAATAAATAAATAGATCTCTGAATTGCCTCTCATAAAACAATTACTTTAGAAAGCTTGCTATTGTAAATCCTTTCTTCTCCACCTTTGAGAAGTAGCTCTTCCACTACCCAGAACTGTTTTCTCTGATCAGAGACTCATCTCTTTGAAATGCAAACATTCAGGAACATAATTTTTGTTCTCCCTGCCAGAATGGAGGGTGCTTTGCTCTAACTTACACTACTGCTCCCTGGCCTGAAGATAGAAGAAATTTCCTTCTCCAAATAAGCTTCAGTTAACAAACCCAATCTTTGCTTGTTCCCCATGTTTAATCCCTCGTTTCCCTTTAAAATTCCTAGTCAGCTCTGTGCAGGTCAGGATTCAGTTCACACTGGACCCTCTTTCTCACTGCTGCAATTACTGCTGAGTAAAGTCCTTTCCACTTGAACTTGTCTCCAGATTTTTCTTTGAACAAGCCGTCTTCAAACTCGGTAGGCTATTTAGTTCTGGATTCTATGGGATCATCAATTGATATCTGGATTCTATTGGATCATCAATTATGGATCATCAACTTAATATTTAACTGGACAGCTCTGAGACCACTCATGTCTGCAGTCAGCTTCTGGTCAGTGATACAGCTCTGTTTCTGTAATGTGGGTAACAGTCAACTGAGGCTATGGAGACAACTGGACTATAAGTCCTGTCAACCAGGAGCCAGCCTAGACTTAGGGCCATGACTGAACAGACCTACATTTAGAACTGATACAACCATCACTTCTGTTGCTTCTCCTGGCCAGTCAAAAATCAAGAGGGAAAGAAATACACCTCTCTGAATGGGAGAGCTCTAATTGTCAAGGGACAAGGTATAGGAAGGGGAATATTGGAGCCATTTTTGCAGACAACCTGCAGATATGCTACCTAGCTGTGCAGACTCCAAGCTTGGTTCTTTGGACCAGGTTTTGGAGCCTCCTTTGTTTTTCAATAAAGTCTTTTTTGCTAATATCAGCCTAAATGATTTTCAAGACATGTAATTAAACATCTTGTTGAATATTATACTAAATCATACCCGCATTCTCCCCCACCCCATCTCTCTCTTACGCTGTGGCTCTATTCCACAATTTCTAGAACAGTGCTGTCCATTACAAGTATAATTTTCAAGTTTTAGGTAGCCATATTATAGAAAGTAAAAAGAAACCAATGAAATTAGTGTTAGTAATATATTTTATTTAATCCAATATATCCAAAGCATTATCATTTCAACTAATCAGTATAAAGTTATTAATAAGATACTTTACATTTTTTTTCATACTAAAAATCTGTTGTGTAGCTTCTACTGCCAACACCTCTCAGTTTGGACTATCTACTTGATTTGACTATCTTAATAGCCATGGGTGGCTAGTGGCTACTATATTGGACAGTTATTTTTCTGGGACTGAGTCCTTGATAAGGACTGGAAAACTGATTGATTCATTAGAATGAATGACATTTATGGTTTTTCCTTAAAGCAGAACCTGAGACAAACATTTGGGAGAAGGTCATCTATTTGAAAAATGATTCAACTAACTGTGCATTATTGAACCAGTTCTTGCTATGGGCAAGTGGTGCTCAAAGCCATTGGGGACCCCCTTAAGAACTGTGTAGACTAGGTTTTAGACTTTCCCTTCTGAAGTACGAAAGTCTAGAGCATTTGTCCATTGACTCCTATTCCGCATTGGTTGAGGGTTGCTTCTGTGGATGTTAATCCCTCATGTTTCTGGAATGTTCTTCATAAGGCTGAGCCATGGATATCTTCAGAATAAGTCTTGAGGTAGAAAAGGTGAGAGATAAGATAGACATTTGAAATGGAGTTTTGCCATAACATGGAAATTGTCTATCACCAGTTGGAATTGAATTGGCGTCAATGATGGATTGACACATGGCAAAGCCCTTACTACGTATATATTAGATAATACTTATAAAATAGATATTAAGTAACATAGCTATTAAGTGATTAGGTTTTTCTGTACAAATGCGACTCACAAAAAGGCCCATGAAAGACATGTTTTTGGGAATCTTTCTAAGGGAGATCTCTAGCAATTTTTTTCTCTTTTTATTGCATATTGTTTCAGAAATGTAGACAAATCTACAAAGAAGGTTTTGATGGAAATGTCTTTAATCAGCTCTTTTGAAAGGTTAGGACCGTAAACTTTATTTTTTAAAAAAGATTTATTCATTATTCATAAGAGACAGAGAGAGAGAGAGAGAGAGAGAGAGAGAGAGAGAGAGAGAGGCAGAGATGTAGGTAGTGGGAGAAGCAGGCCCCATGCAGGGAGCCCGACATGGGACTCTATCCCAGGTCTCCAGGATCACACCCTGGGCTGAAGGCGATGCTAAACAGCTGAGCCACCCAGGCTGCCAGGGACCATAAACTTTAAGATCAGAATCTCAGAAGAATGTGTTTAAAAAATGCATATTAAGTATTGTGTTTAATATATCCTCTGACCTTCAGAAAGAAATTTCCAATAAATTTTGTAAGTTCACTTCTGTCACTCACTGCTGAATTTTTAGTGCAGAGTTCATTTTCAAGTCGATTATTAGTATAGCAGATCCTCCACAAATGGTAGAGACTGAACACATCACAGACTGGACAGCTCCCATTATCTGAAATAGCTGTAAGCTGCTTTAATGTTAGAGATTTGCTTTAAAGGATTGTCCTTTGGAAGGCTGGCTGTGGTTGTTTGTGAGGCAGAACAAATTATAAAATGATTATGGCTTCAGAGATGTAGGTTTCTAAATGATTGCTTCACCAGTCCATAAAATGTCTGCTTTTTAAAAAACAGGTGAAATATGAGTGCCTTAAGAGATTAGGTCATTGGGATAGTATTAAAAATGTCTCTATAGGGCCTGGATGCAAGGCCGCTGGGGTATATAACTTATCAAGAATACTGACAGGAAGTCATCAGCATAAAGAAAGAAAGGACTTAAGAACAAAATAATAAATAAAACTAACAGAAAAAGAATTCAAAGGGTATAGTCCAAATTGTTAACTGTTTTTCTCTGTAAAGTGCCATGGAATTGGGGGTTCTCAGGGGTGACAGAGGTAGGATCAAAGAAGCTTTTTTTCCCCTCTATGTGCTCTGTATGTACCTGAATTTTAAAGTACACAAACATGTATACAATTTGTGCAAGTAAAAATAATCTTAAAAGGGAATGCCACTAATAGACTTACTTCTTAGTTTTATCTCACTGTTTTTACCTCCAGTATAACTTTCAAGTCCAATAACATGCAAAAAATATTCACTAGGTATTTACTGAAGTAGGGAGGGAATCTTCATAATGTTTGATATTGTCAACAGTTCCATTTTGCAGTTAAGGATACATTTTAGCTTCTCAACGTTTTCTTCAAAAATGTAAATTTCTCTGTTAAATATGATTTTATGCCTGTCAGATTCATTCTGTGCAGTGAAGGCCATGGTGCCTTGTGCTAGTAGGCACTCAACAGAAGCTTTTTAGAAGTTGCAGTGATGAAAAAGCTATCTGAAACAGAGAAGGAATATTTGACAAAAAAGGAGAAACTAAATTTTTAAATATTTCTCTCTTTTCCCCTTTCATCTCTTCTTTATAAATATTTAAAAGTTATTTGTTCTTAAAAAAATTAAAGCTACTTGTTCTTATTACGAAAGTGATACCTGCTTTTTTGGAAAGTTGTATTTGGGGTCCTACTTGGCTAGTTTCATTGGAGTTACCTCTTTCCCTACCATATGACTATTTGGCGGAGAGGGATTAGGTCATTGCCATATTTTGACTAGCTGCCTTCCCGTTCTTGATTCCAGCTGATTGAACCAAACAAAGAGCCCTGATTCAACTTGAGCCAATCAGCTTCCCTTGTGTAAACTTTATCTGAGAAAGACAAGGACTTATGTGATGTGGTTTCTGGAACTGTGAGCTGAAACACGAGCAACCATGTTGGGGTCCTGTGCACGACCTAAAAACAGAATCGAGGGAATGGTGCGGGTACCCAGAAGAAAGCAGATACAAGAGATGATGTTCTCAGTGAGAGAAGAGAGCAAGAGGATTGTTATCTTGTCTTATTACTTTCAGATTTAAATTTCTTGTCAGACCTGGTGCTAATTCCTGCCTTTGATTATACGGGGGTAGTCTTGAATACTAGATTGCTTAAGTTAGACTGGGCGAGCTTTGATTTTTGCCAAAAAAACTTCAGAGAATATCTGAGAAAATAAAAATTGCTGGTAAAATCATACCTATTAATAAATTTCCTTCCCACCTGTTTTTTTTTTCCTGTGAGTGCTATGGTTATGCTCTATTAAGATGTTCTTCCTTTCTTTTTCACAAAATTGGGAGGATTTTCACATTCTGTTAATCCCAGCCCTGGTTAAAGCTGACTCAGTTCATCAGAGTCTGTTCTTGTAGGACTGAATAGGCCTGGAGAAAGAAAAACACCCTCTTGCTGACTGGTCTTGCTTTTAATTCATTGCTACTAACCACAAGTGGGCACTGACACTCTCTAGCACCCATACTGCATTTCTCTACTCCTCTGGTCCTCCCCTCACTCATTGCCCAGACACTATTTCTACTTCCTTCTTTCTTCTCAATTTCTTCCCCCTGCCCCCATTCTCACTCTGCCGAGGCCATGTTTCCTATTTTCCTGGGCTACTAAAAGCCACCAGAAGATACTTACAGCATGCGTTTGCCACCACATCCCTCCCTGGCCCACTTGCTCGGTGCCCACACACTCTGTTTTTCATATTTTTAAAAATATTTATTTATTTATTTTAGAGAGACAGAGAGCAAGAGAGAGCGGGGACAGGGGCAAAGGGAGAAGGACAGAGAGAATCTCAAACAGACTCCCTGTTGAGCGTGGAGCCAGATGGTGGAGCTCAATCTCAGGAACCTGAGATCAGGACCTGGCCCAAAACCAAGAGTTGGATGCTTAAACAACTTAGCCACCCAGGCATCCCTCTGTTTTTCAGGGTTGTGAGTGAACTTCCCACAGCTTTAACTAGAGCCAGTCCCCTCCACTCGCTCATCAGTTTCCAACCCTGGTCATGCGTTCAAGGATATCATATCAGCAATTGGCTTCTCTCTTCTGTACAATCATGTTTCCTTCGTTGCTTGCTCATTTTTATGAGCTTATGCAATGCTGTTATTTTTCCTATCTTAGGGAGAACAGAATTTTCCTGACTCTTTTTCTGCCTTCAGTTACTGGATCACTTCTTTGCTATTGTGAAAAGCAAATCTCAATTGATATCTGCAATTTACTTGTCACCCATTTTCTAATCAGGCGTTCATTCTCGTTGCTCTTACAAAACAACTTTTGTAAAATTGTCATTGACTTCCATATAGTTAAAATCAATGCTTGATCTTAGTTTTCATCTTGCTTGAGCTATTGGCAGCATTTGACAGAGTTGATCACTTTTCCCTTAAATATTTTTTTCCCTTGACTTTTGGGACACTGGACTCTTTACTTCTTTTCAAGTTCCTTTGCTCTCTGCCCCATTCTCTGGTATATATACTCAACCTCAGAAACAATGGCATACCCCGGACTCACTCTCGAATCATATCTAAGACCAGACCTTTTTTCTCATCTCCAAATTCACATATCCAAGCATCTACTCAAAATTTCCTCTTGGATATCTAATAAGCATCACAAATCCCTAAATGTCCTAAGACTCCAGAGCTCAAACCTTACAATTCTTCTTCCTTCCTTCCTTCCTTCCTTCCTTCCTTCCTTCCTTCCTTCCTTCTTTCCTTCCTGTTTCTTTTGACATTATTGAGATAAAATTCATACAGTATACAACTCAACCATTTGAAGAGTACAATTAAATAGCTTTTAGTGTATTTGTAGAGTTGTGAAACTTTTATCATAAAAAATTTTAGAACATTTTTTATCATCTTCAAAGAAACCCCCTGTACCTTCTATCTAGCTTTCCTACTGCACCCCCTGCCCTGCCCCAGCCTTAAGTACTTTCTGCCTCTATGGATTTGCTTGTTCTGGACATTTCATGTAAGTGTAATCATATAATATGTGATTTTTTGTGATTGGCTTCTTTCAATTCACATAATGTTTTCAAGGTTCATCCATACTATATTACATATAGGTACCACTTTCCTTTTAATTTCCAAATAATATTCTATTGTATGGGTATAGCACACTTTATTTACCCATTCATCAGTTGACGGTCATTGGGTTGTGAACACTTTTTGACTATTACTAATACTCCTGCTATGGACATTAATGTACAGGCTTTGCATGGGTATGTTTTCATTTCTATTGGGTATATACCTAGGAGTGGATTTACTGGATCATAGGGTAACTGTGTTTAACCTCTTGAGGAATTGTCTATTTGCCAGAGTGACTTGGAGTTCTTTTCTATGGGCACTCACTCTGTTGATCTCATCCAGTCAATGTTTTTAAATAACGTGTGTATGCTGAAGACTCACAAACTTATGTCTGCAGTCTAGATAGAACTTGCCCCTTGACTCTAGATCCATATGGGCCATTTATTGCCCATCACTGGGCAAGAAATAACATGTCCATCATTGAAGTCCTGATTTTCCTTTTCACCTCAAATCGCTAACACCAAGCCTACTTTTTTTTCTTGTCTTTTCCCCAATTAGTGATGATTCCATTCTCCTAGTTTCCTAGGATAAAAAACTTCACTCAGAATCACTCTTGATTTCTCTCTTTCTGTCCCAGCTCACATCTAACCTGCCAGCAAGTCCTTTAGCTTTAGCTTTTAGCTTTTTTCTGCACTAGCTCCTCTGCTACTATTCCAGTCCAAGTCTTTGTTACCTCTCTCTTGTGTTATAGTAGCAGCCTCCTAACTGGTCTCCCAGCTCCAGCTTTGGTCACCTTTCAGTCTATTCTCAGTAGAGCATTGTAGATAAACTTTTCAAAATCCTCCAATGGCTTTTCATTTCATTCAGAGCAAAATTCCAAGTTCTTCAAATCAACCATGAGGCTCTATATGATCCAGTTCCTATTCCATTTCTGACCCCCTACTACTGCTTCACTCACTCATTGTGATCAAGCCACATTGGCCTCCTTGTTGTTACTGTGACATGACTAGCAGGTCCTCACCTGGGGTCTTTGCAGTTTCTATTCTTTTTACCCAGAATGCTCTTTCCACTGGTATTGGCATGGTTTACTCCCTCACTTCATCTTTGCCCAAATGTTGTCTTCTCCATGAGCTTCTCTGACCACCATGTTCTTTTCTTTCTTTAAGATTTATTTATATGAGAGAGAGAGAGAGAGAGAGAGAGAGAGAGAGAGAGAGAGAGAGAATGAGCAAGTGTGGGGAGGGGCAGAGGGAAAGAATCTTCAAGCAGACTCCCCACTGCGCATGGAGCCCGACTCAGGGCATGATCCCCATGACCTATGAGATCATGACCTGAAATGAAACCAAGAGTCAGAGGCTCTTTGGCAGGTAATTAGGTTGAGGTCATGAGGGTGGAGCCCCATGATGGAATTAGTATCTTCATAAGAAGAGGAATGGAAGCCAGATCTTGCTTGCTCTCTCTCCCCACTATGTGAAAACACAGTGAAAAGACAACCATCTCTAAGCCAGGAAGTGAGCCTCACTGAGTATGTCAACATCTAGATATTGGACTTTCCAGCCCCCAAAACTATGAGAACTAAATGTCTGTTGTTTAAGCCACCCAGTCTTTGTTATTCTGTTATGGCAGTCCAAGCAGACTAAGACAATCTTTTTTTTTTAAAGATTTTTATTTATTTATTTATTCATGAGAGACACACAAAGAGAGAGGCAGAGACACAGGCAGAGGGAGAAGCAGGCTCCATGCAGGGAACCTGATGTGGGACTCGATCCCGGAACTCCAGGATCACGCCCTGATCTGAAGGCAGACGTGCTTACCGCTGAGCCACCCAGGTGTCCCAAGACAGTCATTTTTAATAACAACTTGTAAGTTGTTTCTCCCATCCTTGTCTCATTCATATTATCTTTATACATCTTTTAAATTCCGTTTTTCTTATACATGCTACTGGCATTTGTCATTTTCAGCCCAGGGGCTGGCTTTCTCTGGATGCAGGCATATCCTCGCCAGCACAGGCTGGAAGTGCCAAGGAGTTAACATTCCCAGGATCATCCCTCAACCTACCATCCTCCTCCTTCAGATGGCACTATACTGAGGTGTGTTCTAAACAGTGTCTTCGAAGCCCCAGAAGGCCTTCACAAATGAACTGTTTTCTTACATGTATGCTTCTGGGGGAACCCAGCTAATATAAAAATCTTTGTAAAGAAATCTCTGCCCCTATATTTCTATTTCTTAAAGTTATATTTCTTTGAAGGGATATACTGAGTCAAAAATTGGATTTTTCACTGTTTTTGAGTACTCAGTGTTAAAATCTTTATATTTGGGGATTTTTACTTTATGAGTCTCGGTTGTAGGTTAATAGTTTATCTCTTCCTGTAGGGGCTAGAAACACCGTATATTCCCTCTGTTAGCCTCTTTTGAAACTACAGTATAAACTGGTGACCCCAGTTTGGCTAAACAGATGGATCTTCCGTAGATTATGTTTGGCATGCAAAGAAGACAGGATAGGGAAGGCTCTTCTCAGGTAGTATTGACTGTTTCTGCTTTCAGTTTCTGGAGACTGCTTTGCTGGTGGTGCCAGCAGCAATTACTAGCATCCAATCTCTAAGAGTATAGAGTATTAGAACAGTACTGTTTTATAGAAATGTGAGCCATATATATCATTTGAAACTTACTCATAGTCTGAGGCACCTGGATGGCTCAGTCTGTAGAGCATGTGACTCTTGATCTTAGGGTTAGGAGTTCGAGCCACACATGGGGTGCAGAGATTACTGAAAGATAGATAGAAAGGAAGGAGGGAAGGAAGGAAGAAAGAGAAAGAGAAAACAAACTTTCTAGTAGTTTAACTTTAAAAAAGGTTAAAAAATATATGCAGGTAAAGTTAATTTTCAGAATATATTTTATTTAACCCAAATATTATAATTTTAGGATGCAATCAATTTAAGAAACTGGCCTCTAGAGCTCAGAGGCAGTGGGCAACTGTGTCTTCATACAGGACCACATCTGTGCTGTGCTGTGATTAATGCACTGGTACTGATCTCAGAACCACTGAGCCTCATTCTTCAGTCCTTCTGTTACATCTATCGGCAATACAATATTCTTTCAGTACTTTCACTTTATGCCAGATTTGGTTTCTGTTTTCCTCTTGATATACAAATTTGAATCAGAAGTTTGTGTGGGCATGAGCATTTAAAGAAAGGAAGGGATTTGGCATCACTTATGAGTCTTTGTTAAGGGTTATTGTAGATTGGATTATTGTTCAACAAATATCCCCCCCAAAAAAACCCCCACAAATATTCTCCCACTGTGGGTAAAATATTCTATCCTGCCTTATTGATGTTGGGTTTGGCCATATGACTTACCAAAGGTGGAATATTAGTCCATGTGTTGTGAGCAAAGATATGAGATATGTTTGTCTGATGGTCGCCTGCTGTCTTGAATTTCTGCCATTAGTATGAGAAAAAGTATGCCCCAGTCAGCCCGGTGGTCCGAGGAGGATAAGTATGTAGAATAACTTGACTACCTGATTGAACCAAAGCTGGATCAGCTAATTTTTACCAACTGGAGGTTACAAGAGCAAGAATAAGTGGTTATATTAAGGCATCTAGTTTGGTCATGCAGGATGATTGTGCTAATAGCTAAAGATAGTGAAGGGGAGTGAAAGCCCTTGCTAGTAAGCTGTGGGTTTTTGGCATAGTAAATTAAACGATTCATCCTAGAATATAGTGCTAATTGAAGGAAGGCTTTGGGTAATCAATTAGATTCTGTTAGAGGCCAGTAGGAAGAGCTATTTAAGACCTATAGAATGTAGTGTTCACTGTTAACATTTCCACAAAACATAAATAAATAGATTTGCTAATGCAAATTGTGTAATAATTCTACTTAAGACATGGATTGAAAATCAGTGACTTTTTTAACTGCAAAAAGAACATCACATTTCTTAAAGCCACTGGGTTGAGAGAGACAAAAGACATGCACAAACATCAAATCTGCAGCTTAAATTTGGTATCTGTTGAATTTACAGCCTTGTCATGTGCCTAATTCAAAGTCTGATATGAAGGTGTTGATCAGGAAGATATAGGATGGTGAGAAAGGAGATTTTGTTATATAGGAGGAGCTTCAACTCTCATGGGTTTCGTTGCCAAGTAAAGCAGCCCTCTTTCGTTCTTTGATAGTATTTTTTTGCCTTTGCTTGAAGACCCTTAACAAATCCTTTAGCAGACCCATGTAAGAGGTGTACGTGGCCAGGGGAGGACAATTCTGTCCTACCTTTACTCCTCTCTTTGTCTCCCAGATTTTGACAGCTGTCAGATTTTAGCACGCACTGGGAACCAATTTTTTATTATTATTTGAAAGATTTGATTTATTCATGACAGACACAGAATGAGAGGCAGAGACACAGACAGAGGGAGAGAGGCAGGCTTCTTGAGGGGAGCCCAATGTGGGACTCAATTCCAGAACTCCGGGATCACGCCCTGAGCTGGAGGCAGACACTCAACCACTGAGCCACCCAGAGTCTCAACTGGGAACCAGTTTAAAAGCAAATCCGTAAGATATATATAAGAATTCCCACAACAGATTACAAACTTTGTATCAGAATTATGTGTGTGTGTGTGTGCACGTGTGTGTGTGTGTTTATGGAATCTTAGTGATTAAGTCCCAAAGGGAAGTAATGCATTGAGATCAGGCTAATTTTAGAATGATGGGGACACTTACTGAAATTCTGGATTTGATGTACCTCTTCAAGCTGGGAGTGATTCTAATTGTTTTCTTCCTCAGTTGACTTGTCTAAGAAACAAAGCCTCACACTGTGTTTGAATCAGAAACAACCAGTGGCATTATTATTCTAAAACCCAGCAGTTGTTGGGAAAGAAGAGCAAACTGAACTGATTTCTCCTTACTCAAAGTTTTTATAATATATATAGATGGAAAGAACACAGGGAAAAAAGGACGAAAGAATAAATTGGGTTTTTTTTTCATAAAGAAGTGAATAAAATCAGACATATAACTCATTTGACATATTAATTTTTTTTGGTTCATTAGAAAACTTTCAAAATTTAAATTTAGGGAGGACTCTGAGGGAAAAGATGCATTCATTCTCATTCTTTCATTAAAGCATGTATTGAATACCCAATATGTTCACACAATTCTAGGTGCTGAAGATAAAATGGTAAAACCTAGGCCAATGAAAATTCCCTCCTGTGAGGTACATTCTAGTGGAGGAAGAGAGAAAATAAGCAAATAAATGGAAATATACAGTATATCATAAGGTAATCTGTATAAAGAGAAAAATAAATCAGGATAAATTTGTATTAACAGGGTGGGTAAGGATTCAGTTTTTAAAAAGGGTTGTCAGGGAAGGTGTCACTGAGGGAGTAATGTCTGAGCCATGATGTTGAAGTAGCCTTGTGCATTTCCAGGGCAAATATATTCTAGGCAGAAATAATATGAAGGGCAAAGGCCATGAGCATGACAGGCTTGATGGAGTATTTGGAGTGGAGTGAGCCAAGGTGATAGTGGTAGGGAATGAGGTCAGAAGTATAAAGTCAAACTACTTTGGATTATTCCTTTACCAATTAGAGGAAGAACAGAGGGTTATATAGTAAGTAGTAAAAGTTTAGAAATCAACACTGCTGTTAGACACGGCCCGATGTCCTCCATCAACAAGTGGAAGGAGTATATTCAGGATCCAGTCTCTCCAGTTGTAAAGGCAGAAATAGATTAGATAAGTAGTTTTATTAATTCTCACCTTGCCTCTTCTTGTTGTCTTGCACTGCACTCTCATGGGCCAATACTTCAGATGAATGGACTGAGGAGGAAAAGGTGTGAGTCTAGTTAAACATGGTTCTGCGCACGTTGGCGCCAATCAAGAATAGAATGCTGTGACATCATCTCCTTTTAGGAGTGGCTTTGTAGGACAGTGAAGAAAGAAAATTCTCCCAGTGGATGTGAATTTAAGTGATATACCTTATTATTATCCACTTTGTCTGTTAGTACAAAGCCTGAGGTATCTCTACAGATTGATGGGCCATGGCTAATGGTATAATCAGATTGTCAGGGACCTAAAAGAAAGAATTGTAAGACTGATCACAAAGAATTGGGGAAAGACATCTATGGATGAATCTCTCTGAATGGGGTTCAAAGTGTGACTAAATGTATTCTTATGTGAATGACCAACAAAAGGCCACTGTGAGTGAGGCTTTTAATTATCGGGTGGGGAAGGTGACTCACTCCATTTATGTTGCTGTGCCTCTTTCCCAGCCTCCTTAGTACTTGATCAAAGTAGTTATGGTGACAGGCATTAAAATATGGATTTTGCCTCAAAAATCTGACTTTGCTGCACTTGCAAAGCTAGCAACTAACCCTAAGCCTGCAATGTAGTACCATACCCTGGGGAGGCTGGCTAGACCTCCCCTATCATGGAGGGGGCTTTGACACTTTAGATTTTAATTTGCCTTCCCTCCCAATTTTTTCTTCTTTTAGTATCACCATTCATACACTGAGTATTTTATACATGATTATGATATTCTACTCAACCTTTCTCTGACCAAGAAGTTTATCTTATAGTTGAAAAAGTGGGGAAATGGTGACTGAATGGTCTGAGGAACCCCAAGGCCCAGAAAGAGCTGGGGTCTAACTGCAGTCTCAGATACAGTATAGTTGACATAGACCACCTTATGAATAGAAGATTGTCCTATATCTTTTTAGCCAAAGACCAATATATAGTTTTATATCTGTCATAAATTGAAAATACAGATTTGGAGATAGTAGGATGGAAGTTGAGAATGGAGCTTCTTCTCCCAATTATACCTAATAATCCACTTCAAATTTCATGAAGTTCACTCTGCCTCCTGGCCATTTAAGTTTCCTCATGCCACTGGGCAAGTGGGCATAAAAGAAATAATGGTTGCTGGCTCGTTAGTCCTATCAAGGTCTCACTATACACTGGGTGCAGAGAGAAGCTGGATAAAATAATCTTTTGGATGCTCTCCTAGTACTGCTGTGTTCACTGACATAAGATAATTTGATAAAAGCCTAAATCAACTCTTTATCAGAAGAATCAGTAGCTCAGATACATTAGGACTGACATTTCAAGTCACCACTGGTTGGAGCCACTCCATGAGTGAGTCACGGAGAAGGGAGATCAGGAGTGTTTTCCTTCCCCAGTTGAATGCCTTGAAGTTATCAAGGGCTTCCTTTCTCTGAGGACCTAAACTTCAATTTTTGCTCCCCATTTCCATGAGCCTAGGAAGCTCTGCTCATCTTTCAATCCTCCACTGAAGATTAGCAAATGCCATGAGAGAAAAAGCCACTCCATCAGGTTCACCGCTCTGTACCTCCGTCCTTTCTTGTATTTTAGCCCTCCAAGTCCTTATTAGCCTTTGTGGCTTTATTATATGTTCAAACAGATTTTTAAAATTGTTTTTCTAGTTTACTTGGTAGGGTGAAACAAGCTGGCCTGTGATTAGCACACTAATAAAATCATATTTCTTTCCTTCTAGAAGTAGTAAACTCATTTCGTGATAATTTGCTTAATCCCTGTCTTTTCTACAACATGTAATTAGGTACCACACTTGATTTTGCTCACTGTGATATCGTGGCCTAGCACAACGCTAGGCACACAGCAGATACTTAATATTTAGGAAGCTAATGAGTGATTAAGCATCGGACAAACTGCTTTTTATTAACAGCCAAACACTTATTAAGTGCAAAACACCAGGATTAAGATATGACATTGTGTTTGAATATCTCTGATCTCATAGCCTATTGTTTATTCTTAAACACAAAACAAGGCAAAATGTTTTGCCCTGTGGATCAAGGCTTGGTCTCACATGGATTTTAAATGGTTCAGGAAGGAATGAGTGTTAGGGGAAATTATTATACACAGTTAATGACCATCTACTGGGAGGGAGGAGCCCAAGACAGTGACATAGAAACAGCTCGTAGAATAGACCCTTAGCAATTCAGGGCCATTCAGAAAATGGCACCTGGTTGGAACATCCGTGAGTTGAGCATCCGACTCTTGTTTTCAGCTCAGGTTGGGATCTGGGGATTGTGAGATTGAGCCCTGTACTGGGCTCTGCTCAGTGAAGAGTCTGCTTAAGACTCTGTCCCTCTCCTTCTCCCCCTTCCCCCTGAATAATTAAATAAATAAAATCTTTTCTTTAATAAATAAAATCTTTAAAAAAAAAGTGAAAATGGGCACAGAAGATTGTTGAAAAATTAGCCTTAAATTGCTGGAGAAGAGGCCACATGGCATCAGTGTCTAGATAACAACTGAAGAGAGTTTAAACTGAGTCAGTGTAGTGAGAAACTGGCCTATGGTAGTCTGGAAAGAACAAGATAAACAAAGTGAGTAAGTAGTTAGGAACACAGGATATGATATCTGTTAAGTTGGAGACTTGGAATCCAGTGTATTGTAATGTGTATGTATGTGTGTGTTTTCATTGTTTTATTTTATATTTTATAAATGGGGAGACTAGCTCAGTAGTTTATGTTTGCTATCTGCAGAAAGATTTATATCTGTGCATACATGCAAATTAGAGTATATGAATAATGGCTATTAATGCTCTTTTGGATGTTAATCCTTGAAAGAACTCTAATTACACTGCCCATATGTCTTAATTAGGGACTATGAAGTCCCCATGATAGTTACTAGCTGTGAATAAGAATACTATAAAAGTTACTCAGGTCATTATCTCAGAAACTCCAACTCTACTTAAGTGACAAGTTATGAGTTAAATAACAACTGGAGAAACAAAATGGCTCACTGTCATATTAAAAGTCACCCAGCCTACCAGTTTCTTTATGAGGTCGTGTAGGACAATATATGTAGAAGTAGTGTGTCCATCCTAGATGATTCCAATTAAGCAGATTTCATGATCAGTTTTAATTTGCAGTTGTATCATTGGAGAAGAAACTTTTATTCACAGCTAGCAGCTACTGTTGCTTTCAGCAACAAAGACACAGATAGGCTAAACGAAGTAGGTGTCATATTCTCTCCTGTAACAAAAGTCTAAGAGGAAGCTGTGCTGTACTTGTATGAACGCTCCATAGTCATTAGGGAAGCATACTCCTATCTTTCTGTAGAGCATGGCTTTGCATCTTCAAGGACACTTGGTGTCTTCTGGAATTTCAATCATGGTGAATACATTTCAGGGAGAAGGAGGGGAGGAATAAATGACAAAACTGTTGAGTCAGTCTCCTTTAAAGTGGCTTCCAGAAAGCCAGCACTGAGTTCTTACATTTTACTGATCATCTGTCATTGCAAGAGAGGGTAGGCAATGTAGTTACTGAGCTGGGCACATTGTTACCTGGAATAAAATTGAAACTCAACAGAATACAAAAAGAAAGGGCAACATGGATATTGGATTCTGTCGTGGAGATTCAAAGTGATCTAAAAATAGTGCAATAGGTATTGTTAGATGCCTAATGTATGTCAAGCTGTCTACTACATCTCAGGGCACAAAGACAAATATATTGGGCCAGGTGTCAAGGATCTGATTGTTTAGTAGAGGAGACAGACTATAAATTATGTGGTAATAAAGTTTGCTGTGGGGTTGTGGGAGAGCAGAGATGAACTCAGGCCAACCCAGAGGTTTGGGTTTCCTGGAAGAGATGTTTCTAGAATCTAATCCTGAGGGAAAGGTAAGAACTGAGTGCCTTTCCAGGCATGGGGAGCACCATTAAGAAAGCTAAACATGGAGGAAACATCATTGTTTAATAGAATTGAAAGCAGTTGGAAATTATTAGAAGGTAAAATAGAAGGGTAGAAGTAAAAAAGGAAATTAAGACTCAAGTTTTAGAGGGTCTGGTGTGTTAACTGAGTAACAAGGCTCTGGAAAGCCTTGGAAGGGGTTTAAGAATAAAACTCCATAGTCAAATTGAATTTTAGATATGCCATTCTCATGCTATGCGGAGGAAGCTTCAAAGGAGGGCAAAATTGAGATAAAAAGAGTTATTAGCAGGCTATTTTAGTAGTAAGGTAAGAAAGAATGGAAACCTGGTTAGGCAGTAGTAATAGGGGTGGGAGAAGGAATATAGAACTATGTGGGAGGAATAAATTAGTTATTAAATGAAAAGATGTGGGTAGGTGGATAAAAGACTTTAGAATGACTACACGATTTCTGCTTTAGGAGACTACGTAGTAGATGGCACCATTAATTGAAATGGTATATATAAGAGCAGGAGGAGCAGGTGGGGGTGGGAGTGGAGGAGTGGGAAAAAGATGAGTTCAGTTGGAACAAGTTGAGTTTGAAATGTCTGTGTAACATCCAGTTACAAATACTTAGTAGGCAAATATCTGAAGCTTGTGATCAGGGTAGAAGGAGTATATTTTTAAGTCCTTTTTAACTAGATAGTAGTTAAATCGATGTGAATAGATGGGATTGCCTTTGGATAGAGAGTGGGCAGAGAGGGCCAACAAGTTAAGGCAGGAACTCTGCTGACATCAACATTTGAGAAAAAAAACACTTGCTAAGGACAATGAAGACATATTAGACTGAGGGGTTACTGAGTTAAACAAAATAAAACAAAACTACATTACATAGGACTTCCTGTGACCCAGGCATTGTGGTGTGACTAATAATCCTGCCATGAGCATGACAGACATGCTCTTTCTTTATGGAGCTTTGAGTGTAGAAGACTCATACATTAAATAGAATGTATCTATCAGAATGTACCTAATAGAATCATGAATGATACCAATGAAAAGAATAGGCTATTGGAGCCTGAAAGATGGTGATTACAACTAATTTAGGAAAGGCTTTCCTGAGGAAGTAATATGTAAGGTAAGACCTGATAAAGAGATAGTTAAATGAAGAGAGTTGGTTAGAAATTAAGACCAAAGTATTACAGAGGGTAAATGGAACAAAACAGAGAGCCCAAAAATAGCCTCATATGGTCCCATGACTTAGGACAAAAGTGTCCTATTGTAATACAGTGGAAAAAAAAGTTTCTTAAATAAATGGTGCTGGGTAAATTAGATAGCCATATAAAAAAATGAATCTTGACTACTACTGTACATGATATAAAATACCAATCCCAAGTGAATTGTAACTAAGCATGAAAAATAAGATAATAAAGCTAGCCATAATGGAAAATATTGATAATTTCAACTGTATTAAAATTAAGAATTTAATTTTTTGAAGTTTTTATTATTCCTGATGATAAGTGATGATGAGCATCTTTTCATGTGTCTGTTGTCTATCACGATGTCTTCTTTGGAGAAATGTCTGTTCATGCCTTCTGCCTATTTTTAAATAGAATTATTTGTTTTTTGGGTGCTGATTTGTATAAGTTCTTTATATATTTTGGATACTAACCCCATATCAGATATGTCATTTGCAAATATCTTCTCCCATTCCACAGGTTGCCTTTTAGTTTTGTTGATTGTTTCCTTTGCTGTGTAGAAATTTTTATTTTGATATAGTTCATTTTTGCTTTTGTTTTCCTTACCTCAGGGTACCTATCTAGAAAAAAGTTGCTACAGTGGATATCAGAGAAATTATTGCCTGTGCTTTTTTTCTAGTACTTTTATGATTTCAGGTCTCACACTTAGGCATCTAATCCATTTTGAATTTGTTTTTGTGTATAGTGTTATATACAGGTATCTTATTATTTTGGTATGGTGTTATAAAATGGTCCAATTTCATTGTTTTGCATGTTGCTGTCCAGTTCTCCTAACGTGATTTGTTGGAAGAGTCTGTCTTTCTCATTGGGTAGTCTTTCCTGCTTTGTTAAAGATTAATTGACCATATAATTATGGGTTTATTTCTGGATTATCTACTCTGTTCTATTGATCTGTGTGTGTATTTTTGTGACTGTAGCATATTGTTTTGATTACTATAGCTTTTGATTATAACTCGAAGTTTGAAATTATGATACTTCTACTTTGCCCTTCTCTTTCAAGGTTGCTTTGGCTATTCGTGGTCTTTTGTGGATCCATAAAAATTTTAGGATTATTTGTTCTAGCTCTGTGAAATGCTGTTGGTATTTTTTTTTTAATTCTTAAAGACAGCTCCATGCCCAGCCTGGAGCCCAACATGGAGCTTGACCTCATAGCCCCAAGGTATCAAGACCTGAGGGATACCTGGTTGGCTCTGTGGTTGGGCATCTGCCTTCAGCTCGGGGCATGATCCTGGAGTCCCAGGATCGAGTCCCACATCGTGCTCCATGCATGAAGGCTGCTTCTCCCTCTGTCTGTGACTCTGCCTCTCTCTCCGTGTCTCTCATGAATAAATAAAATCTTAGAAAAAACACAAAACCCAAAGAAAACCAAGACCTGAGCTGGGACCAAGAGTTGGACACTTGTTGACCAAGCCACCCAGGTACCCCAAGGTGGTATTTTGATAGGGATCGTATTAAACATTTAGAGTGCTTTGGGTAGTATAGACATTTTAACAATATTTATGCTTCCAATCCATGAACATGGAATGCCTATTTATTTATATATTATTTTTTTATCTCTTTATTTTTTATTGTCTTCAGTTTCTTTCATTAGTGTTTTATAGTTTTCAGAGTACAACCTAGACATTGACCTCTTTTACCTCTTTGGTTAGGTTTATTCCTAGGTATCTTATTATTTTTGGTACAATTTTAAATAATGAGATTATTTTCTTAGTTTCTCTTCCCACTCCTTCATTATTGGTATATAGAAATGCAATAGATTTCTGTAGATTGATTGAACTTCAATTGTTAAAAGACCTCTTTGAGAAGTGTAAAAGACAAGTCAAGGAGTAGAAGGAAGGAGATAATTGTCATGTGTATACCTGATAAAGGATTCCTATAAAGCAAAGACAGAAAAATGCCAATGACTTTAATAAGCATTTCACAAACAGTATCTCCAAACGGCAAAGAAGCATATGAAATATTACCTTAGTCATTACGGAGATGCAAATTTTAATACAATAAGCTACCACTAATATATTCATGGGGGATAGCTATAATTAAGAAGACTGCTAATACTAAGTGTTGGTGAAGAAGATGTAGAACAATTGAAATTCTCAGTGTTATTAGTGAGTTCAACTTGATACAACCATTTTGACTAATTGTTTGGCAATATCTATTATACAGCTAGATGCATAAACCTATGAGTTAGTAATACTATTCCTAGTTGTACACCAACAGAAATGCATACATATGTGCATATAAAAATCTATGCATAAAATCTATGCATATGAATGTTCTTGGCAGCTTTGTTCATAATTGCCTTAAACTGAGAACAACCAAAATGTCCACGAGCAGCAGAATGGATAAATAAATTGTAATACAGTCATATAAAGGACATCTACAAAGGAATGACAATGAATAATAAGCTACTGCCATGTGCAACATTGTGGAATGAATTTCACATACATAATTTTGAGAGGAAAAAGGCCGACAGAAAAACAGTTCAAAATTACATTTATAAGAGGTTCAAAAACTAGCAAAGTTAATGGATGGTGATGGAAGTCAGGATGGCAGTTTCTTTTGGGAGTGTAGGTGGGATACTTGTCATGTTTTACTTCCTGACTTCTGGTTGTTATAAGGGTATATTCACATGGTAAAAATTCCTCAACCTATACATTCACAATTTTTGTGCTCTTCTGTATGTCAGTTATACATCAATAAAAAGTTTATGTAAAAAGCTGAACTTACAGAAACAGAGTAGAATGGTGGTTACCAGGGCCTGGGGTGGGGGTGGGAATTAGGGAGATGTTGATTAAGTGTATAAACTTGCAAATCATGGGTAAGTCCTGAAGATCTAATGTACAGAATATGGATTATAGAAACAATACTGTATTATAATCTTCAAAGTTGCTAAGAGACTAGACATTAATTGTTCCCACGACAGAAAGGAAATGATAATTGTGTGATGTGATAGAGGTGTTAGTTGTGTGGTAATCATACTGCGATATATATACGTACCAAATCTACATATTGTATACCTTCAACTTATGCAATATTTTGTGTTAATTATATAACAAAAATTTTATGTGTCTATATATATGTGTATATATATATATAGAGAGAGAGTTTGAAGAGGACTTGTTGGTGGGAGGGGAATGGATAGGTACTTAATCATATTTGCATTTGTCTCAGAAAATAAAAATAAAGTTGGGAGTTTTAAAAACAGGTTTTTCTTTTCTCGCATTTTTTTTTAAATGCTCCATGATCTTTACTGTTTCATGCAGTGGCATTCATTATTTAAGACCCTTGGAGGGATCCCTGGGTGGCGCAGCAGTTTGGTGCCTGCCTTTGGCCTAGGGCGCGATCCTGGAGACCCAGGATCAAATCCCACGTCGGGCTCCCGGTGCATGGAGCCTGCTTCTCCCTCTGCCTGTGTCTCTGCCTCTCTCTCTCTCTGTGTGACTATCATAAATAAATTAAAAATTAAAAAAATATTAAAAAAATAAGACCCTTGGAAAAGAAGTTGATTATTTGAAACCCATAGGATAATGATTGTGAAAGCCTAGTTTTGCTTTATTCCCCAGCTTTATTGAGGTGTAAGGGGAAGCCTGAGTTCTCAAGGAAGAGCCTAAATTTTGGGCCAGAAAGTTTTTATGAATCTCCTCAAAGCAGGATTTGTAGCATCACTGGTCTAAGCCTGAAGAAAGAGTACATAGAATTTATCCACAAACTAGAGCATAGGAGAGAATAGATTCAAAGCAAGTTTCTCTCTGACATACAGAGGAAAGTTTGTTTTACATTCTTGGCAATTGAGTGGAGCTTCAGAATAGCGAAAGGGGGGCAAGAGAGTTTAGTGGCTATTGTGGATTTCTAAGAAAGGGTTGAGGCACTCTTCTCTCTCAAGTTTTAGATCTTGATGGAATAGGACTGAGGATAGGAATGTCTGACCTACTGGTGAAACTGGGACCAGAGAAAGCCTCTATCTTGCTTTCCTAGGAGTACCAAGGGGGAGATTTCTATTGTCCTAAAGAAGCCTTGGCACTTTGTCCGCCATGGCACTGGAGTGACAAGAGCGGTGGTTAAGTGAGATGTTGGGCCAAGTGGCTTTCAGGACAGACTGAGAGAATTTGGTATGCACATATTGTGATGTCCAAAAAGCAACAGAGGTCCCGAGTTTCCTGAGGAGAAGAAAAATGTACAAAGTGCTAAAAGACAACAGACAGATCCAAAGGGTTGTGGAGTAAATGAGTTGATATATGTAGAAGGCTCAGAAAAAGAGACTGTTACTGTTCTTATCAGCAGTGAGTTGTCTGTTAGAAGTTGTGGAAGGACAGAGTACATCACTGGTGGGGGTCAGTCAGGATGAGGTAAATCTCAAGGTCATCAAGGACAAAGAATGCTTCTGGGAAAGTTACCCCATCCCCACCCTCCCAAGACTGGGAGAGTATGTAATCATTGCAGTATCATAGGTCATCCTCAAGTGGAAGAAACAGAGTTTGGTGAATCCTGAGGAGAATCTTGAATTGGTTGATTGAATTAGAGTATTTAGCCCAAATGATGTAGATTACCTTGATTATGCAATATTCAGTTTTTCATTTCTAAGTACATATGGAACTTTAAGACTAAGTTGATTTTTAGAGACCTAAAGGATGTTATATCTCTGCACATTTGAAGTCTCTGTATAAGATTCATACTTGCTATATATTTAAAAAAGTGTACTCTGGCTTTGTGTGCAGAATAGACTGGTAGAAAGCAGGAAGTGCTTCAGGAAGACCATTTAGAAGCCTCTGTACTAGTCCAGGTGCAGGTTCATTTGGAGACTTGGCTTATGTGGTGGCCTTGGGGTGAATAGAAATGGATATGGTTCAAGATGTATTTAGAAGGCAGAATTGGCAGCCTTTAGTGGGTGATTGGATATGGGGAGTTGTAAGAGAAAAATGTCAAAGAAAGCTCCTAGAAAGCTCTGTATTGAGAAATTTACTGAGATAACATGCTGTAGGAAAAGCAGGTCTCAAGTTCAGTTTTGAATATGTTAAGTAATGAGGTACTTGTAAAATATATAAATAAGAATGTTGCATAGACTGGGGCATATGGATCTGTCTTAAAAAGGAAGTTCTCTGCTCAAAATACACAGTTGGAGTTATTGGCAAAGAGGTGCTACTTGAAGTTATGGAAGTGGATGAAATCATCCCTCATGGAAAGCCTATGTGGATGTGTCCTACATATTTCCAGTAGGTGTGATTCACATTCAAGTTCTGACCCTGTGTGAGGATGGAGAGTGAGGTTAAAAGAGTGTCTGGAATAGTCTCCTATGGAAATCCAATGTACAGTTTTCAGACTAAAATGGAGGCACCAAGAGAGGAGAATGAGAAGAACATTATAGAAGTGGCTAGAGAACAGGAAGGTCAATAAACCCAGGAGAATGTAGTCTAACAGATGTCAGGGAACAAGAGGGTTTTAAGAGTAGGAGGACATGGCCAATGTATTGAATATTTTTGAGAACTGAAATAAAAGAATTCAACATTTTTTTGAGATTTTTTTTGACATGAAGGTGATCTGGATATTAGTGAGGTGGGTGTTGGGGTGATGGAGTGGTAAGCAGAGGAGTGGATGGAAGATAAACAAGGATGTTTCTTTAGATCTTGATGGAGTAGGAAACAAGGATGTTTCTTTATCTAAATTAACAAATTTAAAGAAATTTGGCTCTAAAGGGAGGAGAGAGAGAGGGAGAAATTTATTTTTTTAATTTTTTTTTGAGAGAGGGAGAAATTTAGAGGGAGATGAGAGGTTGGTAGACATAATGCACAAGAGAACCAGAAGTTCCCTCAGAAAGCCTCTATTCAGAAGAGCAAGTATCATCCATCCTGCTCTTATCCTCAGTCTTTGACTAATCCCAAAACACACAGGATTATCAGCAGTGATGCTGTATACTACTTTTTAAAAATTTTAACTTCAATTAGCTAACATATAGTACATAATTAATTTCAAATATAGAGTTCAGTAATTCTTATAACACCCAGTGCTCATCACATCACTGTATACAACCTGAATATCAAGAAGGCATGCTGTGCTGCCAAGGTTATTCAGTTCAGGTTTCAGAGAGAATTCAAGAGAAGATTAATCAAGAGTCTGAAGCAAGCACATTCATTAAGAGTATAACATCCCTCTCAGTGCCTACTTCACCCTTTCCCTGCCTCAGAAGGGAAAGGATTTTGAAATAGACTAAAGGTCAACTTACAAGAAGAGTCAGAACTTTGGGATCCTTAACTAATCCCTTTAGGGCAGAGACCACATTTTATTTGACTTTATATATCCCCAGTTGTAGCGGCAGGACATTGAAAGCTCTGTTGGAATGAATAAATCAGTGTAGTTTCCATTGGGAAAATTATACAAGCAGCAATGCCACTCCCTCTCCAGTAGTTTCCTCAGGAGAGTTACTCTATGAGGTGTTACATATAAGAAGCCCTTCAGAGCAGGCCATAATTGTATCCTTGGAAAACCATAATCAGAATCAATGCTCCTATAACAGCTTGCTCAACACAGTAGATTCTGGTATTATTACTCTCTGCTGCCCTCTAGTCCCTAAGGAGTGAAAGGGGTGGTTAACTTCCAAGTTACAACGTTAAAATGCCATGGTTCAGCTTATTGTTCGGTAACAAAGCTGGCAATGTTATTCAGGAGCCACATCTCACTGTGGTTTATGTATGTGACCAATCAACTCTATGTATGTGACCAATCAACATGTTTTTGAGCCCTTTAGAACACAAATGCCTTGTCCTACAATTCCTCCTCAAAACAAAATGTTTTGAATAGATAATATGTGCTTTTCTTTCCAAATTCATGCCCCATCCCTCAAACACATTCGCCTCATGTGTGTGTGTTTGCCTCCTCTCTTGTCATGCTTCATCCTAAATTTGCCTTATTGATAGGTCAGCCTGTTTTTTGCAGAGGTGAGCTCACTCCCAGACCTTTACAGATCCATGAGATTCTCCCTTGGGGACGCCTGGGTAGCTCAGTGGTTGAGTGCCTGTTTTGGCTCAGATTGTGATCCTGGGTCCTAGGATTGAGTTCCGCATTGGGCTCCCCGCAGGGAGTGTGCTTCTCCTCTGCCTCTCTCTGTGTGTTTCTCGTGAATAAATAAATAAAATCTTTAAGAGAGAGAGAGAGTGAGAGTGAGAGAGAGAGTTGTTTGGAATTACCTGTCAGGTTCTCTGGTCTGTCTCTAGTATGTCCTCACTGTCACTCCAGGGTTACTCCTTAGCCTCCCCCCAGTATAGAATCCCTTCATCCCAAGCACTGGTGGGAGTCAGCAGCCTTAACTTGTCCTTAGTATCCTAGACATATATTTCAGTAAGAAACACATATCCCTGGAGATCTTGATGTGGTATTATCTGGGAACACTTTTTCACTTAAAGATTTTTAAAATACTTAGGCATTAATATTCTAGATCCCATGTAAGGTACTGGTGTTGTGTTCTGTATAGATCTTGCAGGAGCTAGTCATTTCTGTCTGTCCTGATTTGTCTTTCCATCTCTTTACCTGTCTGCTCTCATATTCCCAAGTGGCCTTTGGATAAGCCAGCGGTGGTTTATCACAGGCGCAAACAACAAATTAACAGGGAATGAGAAATAGAGGATCATGACTGAGAAGTCCATATCAATAAGAGTAGAAAGAAGATCCCAAACATCCAGTCCTCCTAGGCATATGTGGTTGTTTTATTTGCTCTGACATTTAGCTTTGGGTTTCCTGGTAATCAAAGCAAATAGAAAAACGTAATATTTCTTGTCAGAAAAGAGGAAATATCTCAGGTCCTTAGGGAAGGCAAAATTGTTTGTTTTTTAGCACTAAGTTCTCAAAAGAATTTTCAATGTGGTCCTTTATATAAGGGGCATTAAATGAGACAATGTTCCTGACTTCCTCCATATAGCAAGTCTCCTATATAGGAGAATGGGTCTCCTATGACTGTCTCTTCTATTGTCTTTAGATAATAGTGACATCATCTTAAAATGCATCTTAGTAGAGGTGATTCTGTGAAGACCCACTTCCAAGAAAATGAAAATTGTCTAGACCAAATTAATTTTATTTTCCGGAAGCACTAGATCTTCCCTAGGACCCGTCCAAGGAAAAGAGCTGAATACATTCATTTTCTTTTTCTTCTGAGGAGCAGTCCACTTTCATTGCTACCAGTGCCTTTCAGTGCTCTTAGCCATCTGAGCACTCCTTTTCTGACCTTCCTCACTTGTCCCCCTTTTTTGTTTAATTTTTGGTGTCTTGCTTTCAGCTACTGTTATTGTTAATTCTCATGAAGCCTGGATTTTAGAATAGCTGAGTATTAAAAAAAGTTTTTTTTTCCTAATTGTTGGTGTTTTCAGAGCTTTTTATACACTAATATATATTGTGACTCTCTAAGAAAAATAATGTTCGGTATTTCTCAAGCTTATTTGAGCATGGAATTCCTTTATCATGTACCAAAGACTTGCTGGGAAATGCTGCTGAAAGCTGTTCTTTGATAATATCTCAATGTTAGCCCTCACAGGATACTGATGACTTAATACAGGATTAATGATAGTCAAGAAGTCTTTGAAATCCAAAGCCAGGAATCATTAGTAAAGCATCCTTGGTACCCTGGCAAGTAGATGAATTATACTTGGGCAGGAGGTCCTTCCTAGAATCCTTCAGGTTGTACATGTATTTATAAGATCAGCAACTACAGTCTTAGACATGATTTAAAAGTTCTTTCCTATAAAATCAAGGTTGTGTTCTTCAGCTTACTCTTTGAATTCCACCTAAAAAAAATTGACCAATAAAAATATTGTTAAGATTACTTGAAGCATAACTGGTTTTTAAACTTCCACTTGGAGAAAATAGTGCATTATAATTTTTGAGCAAGAATTACAAAGAATATGTAACATAATGGCTTTAAAAATATTCAATACTGTCAGTAGGACACAAAATCATTAGGATAAATATTTTTTTTTATGGTTGTTGAGAAGACGCTTCAAAATAAAATGGTTAATTAGTGACATCGAGCACCTCCTGTATAGAGACTTATAGTTCCTTAAAACTAGAAATTACAAAAGATTGTGAGACTGTAAAGAGTGAAAACAGATCTCATTTTTTACATCTTAGAAATAAACATTTGTAACCATCTGCAGTATATTTTCTGGATTGAGGACAAGAATAATAATCTTACAAATTTATTTTTGAAATGTCACTTCTAACTCTTTTGGTTAAATAATACTGCAGTTTTTTTTCTCCATTACACTGAGTACAGTATTAAATATTTAAAAAAAACAGAATTTTGGGGATCCCTGGGTGGCGCAGCGGTTTAGCGCCTGCCTTTGGCCCAGGGCGCGATCCTGGAGACCCGGGATCGAATCCCACGTCGGGCTCTCGGTGCATGGAGCCTGCTTCTCCCTCTGCCTGTGTCTCTGCCTCTCTCTCTCTCTCACTGTGTGCCTATCATAAATAAATAAAAAAAAATTTAAAAAAAATTTAAAAAAAAAACAGAATTTTAACATCTTGAAGCAAAAGTAGTTTTATCCTCTAAGCTATAATATTAGTTACGAGTGAATGGAATTCCGTTTGAAAATTAAGTTTTTTTATTATGCTCCAGTGACACTAGTATGAACATTCTTAACTCTTCCATCCTTCTGTAACTTTTTCTATTTGCCTACAGGGAACTCTCTCCAATCTGTGATAATCTCCTATTCATCCTCTGAAACCCAATATAGCATCCTTTTCCAGGAAACCTTTTCTTATGCTCTTCCGAGCTTTCACATGCATTTTATCAATGTCTGCTAACTTTGTCCTTATACATATTTTTATTTTTCCATTTATTACACTATTTTTTATGGGATTTTCCCCATATAGAGTGTGAGTTCAAGGAAGACATTAAATTCATCTTATTCATTTCTGCATTTGGGAGTTAAAATTTACTCTGAAATACAAAATTGCACAGAATATGCTGCTTCTTTCATTTGCTATAATTGATCTTATCTAGCTCTGGATACCCCAGTTCTGCAGCTAGTGAGAGCATGAGTGTGTTAGGACTTAAATTGCCTGTTAGAGGTAACTTGACCTCTTCTGGTTTAACAAGCTTTTCTTTGTGATTGATTTAGGTTTTGTGATTAGTCTTTAGGGAGTATAGTAGAATAAAATAGCTCATCTTCTTGTTAGGACTCCTTCTCCCCACCTCTCATGAGGTTTCCTCTTTATTTTTCTCCAAGATGGTATGTTTGTTCTTAGAGAAGACTGAATTGTTTAATGCAGTGTGGAGGTAGTCTTCTGGTTTGGGCAACCTTCTCTATTCTTGGTCTCCACTGAGTGCTTAGCTTGTTCCCTGCCTGATTTTCTTTAGCTCATATCCACAAGGGTATAGGTAACTTCACCTAGCAACTTGGGTTTCCTGCTGGGATCTCCTCTTGAATGAAGTCTGAAGTCTGTAGTCCCTTCCGCATGTGTGGGTTTTCCTGGGTTCTGTGGATTATTTCTCCCAGTACTGGATTCTTTAGATCTCTCAATTCTACGGCTTCCAGGCAACCCCTTTGGGCCATGGGAGCTCTAGGATCTCCTAAATGCCAAGCACTGGTCATAGGAGATAAGGATGCTCATTTCCATTTGCTGGCATCCAAGCTTCCATGGGTGAGAGAGGCTTCTCTAGAATGATAGGAAAATTTCTAGAGAAAGAACAGCTTCAGTCTGTCAGATCCCAGTAAAGGGAGTGACCATTTAGAAAATTATTGTCATAAGAAAACTTGCAGAATCAAGAAAAATGGAATAAATTTTGCTATTCTTGTTGGCAGAAAGGGAGCATTCAATTACCCTATGTTAGGTTAACCTGGCTAAAAATTGTGGTTATGTCAGATTGGAGAGTTGATCTAGAATTACTGAAGTGTAATAACAGGAAACAGCTATTGTGTTTCAACATAATAAATATAACAGAAAAAAACTGAAGGGAGGTAATTGGTTTTCAGCTGTAGACATTTCAATAATTCTGAAGCTGTTTGGGAATCATATCCTTAAGAAACGGGAGATATTGTCAAACTTTTTTATAATAATTTCTATTATTAGTTCCCAGTAAAAACTGCTGTCAAAGTTGGCCAGTGAATTGCTTCCATGTCATTGTTTAATCCTTGGGAAAATAACCAACTGTGAGTAATTCCTCGTATCTCTTCCATTAAAATGCTGCCCATGAAAGAATAGAATCTGGTGGGTAGGGGGTAGCAACCTAAGGCAGTGAATAATATCAGATACTCTCAGAGATCATTTGACTTGGTATCACTTGCTTTTTTTCTACTGCTGAAAACCTCTAAAAAGTTTTGAGAAGTCATGAATATAAAAATTATAACCCAAGAATTCCCAGCAGGCTGAATTATTTGCGAAACACTTAAGACCGGCAGGTGTTTGGGGGAATATGTGACATCAAAAGCCTTTTTCTTTCAGCTAAACAATCTTTCACACTGAGGTATAAAATGTTATCAAGATTCAGACAGGAAAATGCTGAAGCAGTCTGTTATTTTTCTCCCTCCTGTCTCTGCTTGTGTTTTTTTCATTTTTAAGTCATTTTAGGCATTGTTTTTGTTTCTTTTTGTTGGTGAGCAATCAGCCCTTATTTACTCTTTAATTCTTTGGACTTATTCCCTTGTAGACAAATGAAAACATATTTATTATATACAGTTAGTTAATCAGAAATTCTCTGATTATTCTCTTTCTGAAGCTCTATCGGAATTATAGGCATTATCATTTGATTTAGCACTTAATTATATGCCATTTTGTCATTGTTTGCTACTACTGATTCTCTTTGTCTTATTTCTTCCCTAAATAATGGGCTTTTTAAGTATATGAGTGTAATGATTAATTCTGTGTGTCAACTTGAATGGATCACTGGGTTGCCATACATTTGGCCCCATATTATTTGGGCTGTGTCTGTGAGGGTGTGTCTGGATGAAATTAACATCTCAATCAGTTCAGATGTGGGTGGGTCTCATCCAAATAATTAAAGACCAAAATAGAACAGGAATGTTAAGAGGGAACTCCTTCTGCCTGACTGTTTTATGCTGGGACATTGGTCTTTTTCTGCCTTCAGACACGAACTCAAACATTGGCTCTTCCTGAGTCTGGAGGCTGCCAACGTTCAGATTGGAATTTATTCCACTGGCCTCTTGGGGCTTGCTGATGCAGAGTTTGGGGATTCTCAGCCTCCGTAGTCATATGAGCCAATTCCTTAAATAGATCTCTCTCTCTCTCTCTCTCTCTCTGGATAGATCCTACTAGTTTGTTTGTTTGGAGAACTCTGACCAACACAGTGGGTCATGTCTGATATTCATTTTATATTATCCATAGCACTTAGTACATCCTATGGTTAGGAAACTTGAAAACTTTTAGAAGTAAAGTGATTCATGAAATGTAGTCAGTTACAGTGAGACAAAATCCTTACTACACATTTGTTAAATTCTTCAGTACAGGTACTATTGCACTTGTTGGTTTTGACAAAGGTGGAAATAAAAGTAGTAAAAAAATGCAGTATTGATCTTGATTAGGTGGTGTCAAATGAGCTAAATTTCTGTATTGAATGATGAATTGTAACTACAGCACATTATACAGCATGATTATCATCATGAAAGGTACTATTTAAAAGACAGTTTGAATTCATTTAGTCAAAAGTCTTTGTATATTTTCTGAAAATTCATGGTATTGTAAGTGGTGTTAAGAAAGTGTCTATCACTGCTGCCTATAAGATTTGTAAACCAATTAAGTCACATCATCTTTCCTGTAGCAATTAGTGTTTTTGACCGAAGACATGACATGCATTTGGAGTTGTTTTTCAATCAGTTGTGATAAATATCTTGTCTGATTTCACCTCTGACCCTTGACATGGATTTGTAGGAGGACTTGTGGAGATGAAGTTTTAGTGTTATAAAACAGTGAAGCTATAACTGATTTGTGTCAATTGAACCCTGTGGTTTTGACCCGGTTGGGTTTGTATAGTAACTGAATTAATGGATTAAAGTTAGAAAATGTGCCAAACCATAAACCAGAGATAAGTGAGCAGAGAAGTGCATTTGTCACGAGTGTACCATGATTCTGTTCACTGCAGAGTGCAATGGCACGAGTGTCTTCACATGAAAGAGTATTGTAAACTCTTCTATTTACTGAGATCAAACACTTAGAGTCTTTATTATATTAATATTATAATTTATGAAAATACGAAATATTTCTTTTCTCCCGAGAAAAAAGCTGAGACACCTCAGCATTAAAATCTGAGAAAGCAGAAACAGCAAATCGACAAGCATGGAAGAAAAATTTCCTCTGAAATATCTGGTATTCTGCATTTGCCACTGATGTAATTTTTATATGCATTTCAGAAAGAATTTTTTTCCCTGATACTTTGCTAGATTGCCCATAGAGATACTGAGATACATAACACGTGCTAATGTTGCCCACTTGCTATGAGCATGAGAGTTAAATACCCCTCAGCCACACCTTCTAGGTTGAAAGTTGATGCTATTTCAGGAGCAGTAAGCATGGCATCCCTATTACTTTCCAGAAAGGGTCTTCAACTGTGTTCTCACTAGGTTGCTTTTCTTCCTCTTCAAATGTGATGAAAATAAAGCCTGCTCTATCACCTCAACATAGTGTAGATCTATCGTGTGGATGCTCCCCAAGGGACACAGAGGACTCAGAACAGAGACAAGTAGCATATGGCATTTTGTAGATAGGGTGGAGAGCAGTGAAACAGCCACACTCACAGTATAACTATTAAGAGCAGATATTAAATGGAACATTGAGCAAACCCACCAGCAGATAGTAAGAATAACGATTTTGCTAGAAGGAAGTGAACTCTGGAGCATGTCTATAAAACCAGAAGGGAAACAGAAATTGGATAAAGAGGAGACAAAAGAAATAGGGCCTGGATTGAACACCAATAGTGATGATTCTCTAAATCATCCTTGTCTGAAGATACTTACCAAAGGCATTGAGGAAAATATTGGATGTTAATATTGGAATTTCTCTGTATACTGATCATTGTTTATATTCAGTATATAATAATTATATTAGTGAACTGTAGAGTAAAATAAGTGAAATAAATATCTTTTTAAAACAAATAATCGTACAAGTATTTATTACATTTGGGATGAAGTATCTAAAGAAGAAATACAAGGTTTTAAGATAATACACATCAGGAAAAACTGATCTAGGTGGAGTACTTAGTATTTATTAATTTAGTGTTTATTAATGGTGGATGAGTCATGGAAAACTTCCCTTTAGAAGTCCATATCTAAAGGCTGTTTTTATAGACAGTGTAATAGTAGACATAGAGAACTAGGAGAAAACCAAAGAGAATTAGACTGGATAGTTTCTGAGGTCTGTTCTAATTCAAATATCCAAAGACGTATGCTAATAGCTTCTAAATTTTGACTTGCGTATAATAGGTCTTATTAACTCAGTAGACAAAAGCATGGGCAGGTATGATAAAAGGTGTGTGACAAATATTCTTTGGCTCCAACAGACTAAGATGTTTTGGGGCCACCAGGGGGGCCAACCTGAGTAGGGCACTTTCTCCCTGATACCAGCCACAGGGCTCGCTCAGAAACGTGAGTATTTCATGATCCTTAGGATTTATTCATTTTGCTCTGCCACATGTCCATATAATGGGACGCCTTGCTCAATGAAGTAAATAAGTATCATTTTCGGACAGCCAGGGTGGCTCAGTGGTTTAGCGCCACCTTCAGCCCAGGGCCTGATCCTGGAGATCCGGGATCAAGTCCCCTGTCAGGCTCCCTCCAGGGAGCCTGCTTCTCCCTCTCCCTCTGTCTCTGCCTCTCTCTCTCTCTCTCTCTCTCTTTGTGTGCGTCTGTCATGAATAAATAAATAAAATCTTAACAAAAGTATCATTTTCATTGTACAATGCTGATCCATTCCATCTAAATTAAACCTTTTATTGTCACAAAGTTCTTGAGTTAAAATGTGCTCCTCCTGTTGTTGTAAGTGATTGGATTGGGAAGACGCTACCTGAAAACAGCTATTTCCATCTGGGACCCAGAAGAGCAAAAACCTGGAAGTCAGTCCTTGAATGCTGCCTTTGCCATATTCATTTCAGTCTGGGGTATTAGACCATATTTACCTTTTTTGGACATCAGAAAGTCTATATAAGAGTGTTTAAGGGAAAAAAGTGAATGTGATTAAAAAGAATGTCTTCAGCACTTTATTCAAGTGACTATACTCAGTCCCTTGGTAAGCCTGATGATCCTTGTTTGAGAGAGTATATGCTGGAGAACTCATGCAATTCCTGTTCCCAGCTAATATCTGTGTGTTCTCAGGAGACATCCCTCCAGAAATGGAAACCAATCAAGTAACAAATATTCATCCCCTTTTATGGGTCCAACACTGAACTAAACATAAGGTATATCAAAATGGAGACCAGCTTCATTTGAATAATTGTTTCAATTACATAAAAACACAAAGGAAAGGATTGTCACAGCCCCAAATATTTCATATTAGCTAGAGAGGCAATAAGGTCCAAAATGAAAGAAACTAGTGTAACCTGAAGCAAAGAGGTTTCATGAAAGAGACATAATTGGAGACACTTGTGGAAGGAGGAAGGGTAAAGGCGAGGAAATGGATAGATAAATGGGAGGAGCAAGTCCACCATGCTAACAAACCTATCCCAGGTTTGCACATCATACCCAGACTTTAGCCTAGCTTTTGCAGGCATCATTGGTCCTGCATTTCTATTATTAATGCCATGGTGCCCACATAATTTCTTAAAACTCAGTTTCTAATATTAAATTTCCTCATATTTCAACTCTACTCCACCATCTTGACCATTTGTCTTCCATGGAGAAAGAGTTTAAGAGAGAGATGTGGTTTTGATCTCAAGATTTATGTGTATAGTTTTCTGTGTTCACTTTTCTTTAGGAGGGATTATTCCTTCCCTCTGTTTTCAATTGTGTCCCCAAATCTCTGTAAAATAAAGCACCATTTGTGGTAAAGATGCTAGTCATCCTTAACCACCTGTGTTGTTGTCTTATTCCTGAGCCCCCAGATAGACCACATTTTCTGGGGTCCCTTGGAGGTAGGTGTAGCAGTGTGAATGTCTGGGCCATGGTGAGGGAGCAGGAATGATAGGACCATTTCCAGACTGGTATAGAGAGCTTCCCAGCAGCAAATCTCTTTTATTCCCTGGCTAATTGGAGAGGGCTCTAGGAAACCACACAAGGTTGTCAGGAAGAACCTTGGTCCCTGAATTGTGAGCATAGGATAGAACCTCCCTTCCCCTTTGCCACTACTCATATTGGATTGTGATGTATCATGATATGAACTAGAAAGAATCCTGGTGAGCTGATTTCCCAAAGCAATATCATGATGAATTTAAAGCATATGGATACATTTCTCTCAATAGAGCTTAGTAAATTTTTTTTTTTTTTGGAGCTTAGTAATTTTTGATGAACTTTTCAAAAAAGTTTTTCTTTGGAAATAATCTCAAGAGAGGAAGGTTTTAAGGCAATGTGATGGTTAATTTTATGGGTCAATTTAGCTAAGCTATAGTACTTGGTAACTAAATTAAACTCTAGCGGTTGCTGTGAAGGTATTTGTAGATGTGGTTAACATCTACCATGAGTTGACTTTAAGTAAAGGACATTAACCTTGATAGTGTGGGTGGGCCTCACATCAGTCATTTGAAGGCCTTCAAAGCAAAAGCTGAGGTTTCCTAAAGAAGCAGAAATTCTGCTTCAAGCCCATGGCAGCAACTTCTTCCTCAATTTCCAGACTGTTAACCTCCCCTACTGCTTTCAGACTTGCCAACCTTTATGATTGCATGAGCCAGTTCCTTACAATAAATCTCTTCACACACACACACACACACACACACACACACACACACACGTACATAGATGGTTCTGTTTTCCTGGAGAACCCTGGCTGATACAGGTGGACAGTCATTTTTGTATTATTTATGCCTCAGGAGCGACAATTGCTAGCATAATGTTTTGAACATAAGGAGTTTTAAGATTGTATTTATTCACGAGAGACAAGCAGAGAGAGGCAGAAACATAGGCAGAGGGAGAAGCAGGTTCCCTGTGTGAGCCCAGTATGGACCTCGATCCCAGGACCCTGGATCATGACCTGAACCAAAGGCAGACAGACGCTCAACCACTGAACCACCTGGGTGCCTCGAGGAGTTTTCTAATAACATATGTTAAATAGATCAATGTGAAACCAACTGGACATTCAACTACTATGAAGGTTAATATTGAAACTTTGAAATAAAAACTGAAATTTCATCAGTATAATCATAAAATATTGAAATTCTCTAAAAATAAATAGGAACATTCATCCATTCATGCTTTTTTGTTTTAAGAAATAAAATCACCATTTTTTTCCCCACATAAACTTGAAGTAAAGTTGCTATCTAGGACTCTAATAGTTTCCAGTATCTCAGCAAGTGAGGATATTAGTTTGTTCTTAATTTGAGTAAATGTTTCACATATAAAAATTTTTGGTGCCCTCTGGTGGACAGAGTTCAAAAAATAAAAAGCATTTAAATATACAGTAGTCCCCCCTTATCCATGGTTTTGCTTTCCACAGTTTTAGTTACCAATGGTTTACAGCTGTTAAGAAGCAGATGGTTTATTCTCCTCTGGACAAAGCATTAGAAAGTCAATAGTAGCCCAACACTACGTCACAATGCCTGAGTCACTCACCTCACTTCATCTCATCGCATAGGCATTTTATCATCTCGCATCGATAAGAAGCGTGAATACAGTACAATAAGATATTTTGAGAGAGGCCACAGTCACATAACTCTTACCACAGTATATTGTTATAATTGTTTTATCGTATTGTTATTGTTCTTAATATTTTACTGTGCCTAATTTATGAATTAAACTTTATCGTAGGTATGTGTATATAGGAAAAAATATAGTATATATAGGATTCAGTACTCTTCATGGTTTTGGGTATCCACTGGGGGTTTTGGAATGTTTCTCCACACATAAAGAGGGGGCCCTACTTTATATAGAGCAGTCTATTTGGGTATGTTCCCAAATTTCCTTTCTAAATTTGAAAATCTTTGGGATGCCTGGTTGGCTCAGTGGTTGAGCATCTGCCTTCAGCTCAGGGCGTGATCCTGGGGTCCCACATCGGGCTCATTGCAAGGAGCCTGCTTCTTCCTCTGTCTGTGTCTCTGCCTCTCTCTGTGTGTCTCTCATGAACAAATAAATGAAAATCTTAAAAAGAACTTTTTTTCATTGATTTATTTGAGAGCGAGCAAGAGAGAGCACAAGCAGGAGGAGTGGCAGACAGAGGGAGAGGGAGAAGCAGATTCCCCTCTGAGCAGGGAGCCCAATGTGGGGCTCAATCCCAGGACCCTGGGATCATGACCTGAGCTGAAGGCAAATGCCCAGTCGACTGAGCCATCCATGTGCTCTTAAATTTGGAAATCTTAATGCATTTTTTTTCACAGAAGAAGAGAGATTAACATCTCAGATTTGTTTATAAACCCCTATTATAGTACATGAAGTGTTTAAAATATGACACCCAAAGTAATAGAGCCTGACAAAAAGTGAGACAATGATTTTGTGAGAGGTTGAGAGCTATCACTTGGGAATCCATTGCCATCTCCTCTGCTGTGGCCTTGATTAGTGAGGAAGACTGGAATTGCCTGGATCCCTCCGTGAGGTGCTTCCATGGCCACTGAGGTGCCCCTAAACTTACAATTAAATAAATTATTTTAAAAACTAATATACACTCAAAACTCATTGCTTCCTAATATTTTGCCACACTTTGCTATTAGTTAGTAAATTCACCTATTGAGATGATTTGTGTTTTATATGGTGGAAATACTATATAGTGATGTGCTGCTGTGCATCTCTTACCAACTCTTCATTCAGTGATACCAGTAGCTTGTAGTTGGTCAGTGGGAATATTTTTTGTCAAGGAAATTGGAAAATGCTACAAATCAAAACCCCCTAGTAGTTGTAAATATTTGTCTCCACACCACTGAGTCAGGAAGTGTCTTTGGGAACAAAAGAAGGAGGTTTCCTGTTTCATTATTTAATTTAATTCAATTTATCCCACCATCTATACCGGATTGGTCCTCAGGTTTATTTATTCATTCAATCAACATTTTTAATTGATGTATAATGGACATAGAACATTATATTAGTGTTGGGTGTACAACATAATGATTTGACATTTGTATACATTGCAAAGTGATCACCCACAATAAGTCTAGGGGCCATCTGTTACCATAAAAAGTTACAATTATTTTTTTCTTGTGATGAGAACTTTTAAGACTTGCTTATTTAGCAACTTTCAAATTTTCAATACAATGCTATAGGCCATAGTTATCATACTATATTACAATCCCCATGACTTATTTGTTTTACAACTGGAAGGACACCCTTCACTCATTTTACACACCTCCCAACCTCCTCTCCTCTTACAGGTTCCAATCTATTCTCTGTATCTATGAATTTTGTTTTGTTTGTTTTCTACATTCCATACATAAGTGAAATCATACAGCATTTGTCTTTCTCTGACTTATTTCACTTAACATTAATGCCCTCAGAGTCCACGGTCCATTCATGTTGCAAATGGCAAGATTTCATTCTTTTTAATGAAAGTGTGTGTGTGTATTTATATTTCATTGTGTATGTTTACATATATATTTATATGTCTCTTTCTATATATCTATATATGTCTCACATCTTTATCCACTCATCTTTATTTATTTCATTGCGTATGTATATATATATTTACATCTATGTCTCTATATAACTAAATATGTCTCACATCTTCTTTATCCACTCATCCATTGATGGACACTTAGGTTGTTTACATATCTTGGCTGTTGTAAATAGTTCTGTAATGAACATAGGGATGCATGTATCTTTTCAAATTAGTGTTTTTGGGTTTTTTTGGATAAATACTTCAAACTGGAATTGTTGTATTATATGGTATCATATGGATAAATGCTATATCATATGGTATCTAGTTTTAATTGTTTGAGCAACCTCCATACTATTTGTTTATAAACAAAAAAAAAAACCAATAGCACAAAATAAAATTACTAAACAATTATATTGAGATAGGGATTGAGAAAGAATTGAACAGTGATGTGATAGAGTAGTGAGACAGGAGGAAATCTACTTCACACACATTGTTGGGGAAGTTCTCTCTAGTGAGTGGTTGAATGAGAAGAGGGTTAGGACTGATAGGTGAAAAGGGGGATTATGTAAAATAGTGCAGGACATAGTGACCTAATAAGGTAGTGTTTGTTGATTGATGAACGAAGAGGATTTTTAAATTGTGAGGTTACTTTTTTCATTACTAAACTCAAGAGGCCGTAGTAGTATTGGCAGGGGCCTTCTGCCCTTCTCCTACATTGGAATCATGTGAAATTCCAAATATGTAAATATTTAGAATTTGAGGAAATTCCTGAAAATAATACTTGAAAACTGCTTGGGAGGAGCATTAGTGCAGTGGGTGGATGGGAGTGAGGAAGGCAGTGGAGGTGGCTGTAGTGAGGGAATGCAATGAGTGCATTGTACCTGTGGGTGAAAGTTTATGAGTCAGGGATGAATGGCCTGGAGTTGAAAAATTTCCTCCTCACCATTCTTTTGGGACACCAGGTAGTAAAATCCAGGGAGTATAGGTACACTAAGAGAATTAGTGTGAAGATAGCCTGTGTCAAGGACTGAGGAGAAGGTTTTTGAGACCCAGTTCCTGACACTTAGTTGGTTGCTCTGTGACTACTCTACTGTCCTTATTGTAAGATGTGGAGCTTTTAGCTAGAGTTTACTCTCACCATCTCATGGAAGACGTGAGACGTGAGAACAAAGACAGAACAGTAGAATATAAAATTTCCCTTATGACTTCCACACATGTGGGTTTGAGTATTTCCATGGATTTTAGAAATATGAGTTAGAAGTTCCACTTAAAGCAATTTAAAATAATATTTTATACTCAGTTATTTTTATTGACATAAATGGATATTGCATAATGTCTGTTCTAGATGGGATCTGTAAATTGGTTATTATTGGCTGTTTCTTTTAGTGCCACCCATTAAACAACCCAAAAGTATGTACAAAGCAACTCTCCCTGGATAATAAATTCATTGTTGGCTTCCGGAGAGTTTCCAAGTAAAATGCCAACAATTTAATCTTGAAAACATCCAAATTGCCTGACTGTAAAATTTTGTTTAAATGAATATATTGCTGTAATAATGTATCCTTATATTTACCAAGCATTCAACATATATTATCATAGTCCCATAAGAATCCCTGAAAGTACTTATTGTTATTTTCTTTCTCTCTTTCTCTCTTTTCCACAGAGGAAGGAACAGACTCAGAGGTGGGGTGAGTTGCTTCAGGTCACATAGTTACTAAGTAGCTGAATCATGAACCGATTTTGAACATCAAGCCCTTTTGAACATCAAGGAGTGCTCGCTGATCTAAGGCTTTAAGAAGTTTTTGCACATTTCCCTTTTGTTGCTTCCCTTTTAGTTTATAGGAATATCCTTGTCTCATGCCCTAATTCTTGGGGTCACTGCCTGTTCTTGCTGGGCCAACCTTCCTCCATGCATAGGTCTGAATTAAGATCCGAGCCCAATCCTTGTTCTGTGGAAAAGCAGGATTGTTGCCTGTCCTGAGTAAATGTGGTGCTTTCTCCTACCCTAAAGTTTTGGAATATTCATCCCCAAGAGATTGTGCCATCATGAGCCATCATGAACACTGATCCCAGCACAATTTAACTTAACATCCTGTTGGTGAGGATAAAACATACCCATTCCTTACTTAGAAAAGATCAGAGCTAAATATGCATATTTGTTAGGAAAAACACTCAAAGATACTGTCTCTAAAGCAACTATCCTCAGGAATATTATCTCAACTAGCTGGGGAACCTAGAAAAAGGTTATGTTTAGGATTGAAACTATGAGCTATGAAAAGAAAAATTCTTGGTATAGTCAACTGGCAAAATCACTTGGGGGGGGATTGGAAATAACAAAATAACCTAATAAAAAGTACATGAAGCTATGGATGTATATAGTTACCAAAGGAACTCAATGTAGCTGCCATTTAGATCAAGAACTAGAGCATTGCCAGCTTTCTAGAAGCCTCTTCCTAAACGCAGAGTTCTCCTTTGCGCTTCTAAAGATTTTTAGGAAAAGTTCTTTTTTTTTTTTTAAGTTTTGATACCTAAGCTTATATAAGCTCATATATATATGTGTGTGTGTGTGTGTGTGTATATATGTGTGTTATATATATGTTGTTTATATGTAGTGTGTATATAGTTTGTATAACTATGGTTTATGAGAAACAATATATATGGGATGTGTATGTGTGTGTGTGTGTATGTATATATAAATATCTTAACCAATATTCTTTTTTTTATAGATTTATTTATTTATTTATTTATTTATTTATTTATTTATTTATTCATGAGAGACACAGAAAGAGAGAGGCAGAGACATAGGCAGAGGGAGAAGCAGGCTCCATGCAGGAGCCCGATGTGGGACTTGGTCCTGGAACTCCGGGATCACCACCTGAGCTGAAGGCAAAAGTTCAACTGCTGAGCCACCCAGGTGTCCCTCTTAACCAATATTCTGATTAGAGATTATATATTAGAGAATATGAACTTTTCAAGAATAGGCAACCTTACTCATTTTTACCTATCTGCTACCTAGCACAGACCTGAAACTTAATGAGGATGTAATAGCTCGCAATAAATTTGTGTTGAGCAAATAAATGATAAATTATTAAATAAGAGATCATTATTTTTACCAATCTTTTAGAGATTATTTAGATTATGTGCTGGAATAATATGTACATTGAGATATAAATTGATGTGTTTTTTTTTTCCCTTTAGTATCTCCTAAACCATTTCCTCCATTTGAACAGTTATGCATTCTGTCTTTATTGCCTTAGGGAAAGGAAACACAGATAAATCAGATTACAGAAGAGGTAAATCCTTGGCTAATCCATTTTTATTTCTAGGAATCAATAATAAACACTGGATTTGGAAGATTAGATAAAGTGTTGTTTTTTCTGCTCCTGATTTCAGACCCAGAGCAGGAAGAAGATAAGAAGGCAAATAAAAGACTAGGTATAAGGCTGTCACTGAAACCGAGAGGCTGAACTTGACTGTTTGCCTTCCTTGACTGCAACCCTACAAAGATCACTGACACCTCAGAAAACTCAGGGGCTCTGAAATGGAGGAGGCCTGTGCTGTAGTGTGCTGGACCTGCCTTGTTTCAGCTTGCGAGAGCCAATTCTTAAACTTTTAGTTTTATGAGCTTGTTGGTGGCACACTGGTAACTTGAAATCAACCAGGGTAAGAGGTTTACTCTCTGGAAATTGGCAAATGCTACAAACCAGTCCCCCACTCTACCCTGGAGAGCTGGTAGTTAAAACATTTATCAGTACCCCACTGGATCTGTGCCTCCTTTTCCGGGTGGCACCTGAGAAAGTAGATGGATTGCCGAGGACCAGCCTCACATCAAGTGTAAAATTTGTGGTATGATACGTCCAGGAAGATTGCTGTCAGTCAATCGCCCAGGGCTCCTGCCTATCTCTTTGTGCCATAGGGAAGAGTAGAACAACTTTTCATGCATCCAAGGGCAAGACAGAGTAGTAAAGTATCTTAGTGCTAATAATTGACCTGAGGCCCCAGAGTGGTATGGGAAAGCAGATGACTGTTTTCTGAGCTCGTTGGAAAGAGCATGCCAATGATTGAGTAAGGGCCAAGTTTGAAGGGTCTTGAGGTTGAGGCCAAAGGATGATGTACGAGTAATCTAAGTGATGAATGACCCAGAACTGGGTAAGCAAGGTGCATCTCAAGGAATGCTGATGTTGACAGATGACAACCCCACATCTTCAGCCACTCTCTCCATTCTGATATCTTGGCACAACTCCATAAGCCTCTGAAACTTAAACTTGATCCTAGGGAAAAGGAAAATAAGGGCTGGAATTAGGGTGAAGTATGTGAGCACCCACCTTAGGTACAGAATTTAATAGGGTGCCAAGAAATTAGAAAGGAGAGGAAAGCATCTTGCTAAAGGGCAAATAAAGGGAAGGTGAATAAAAGGGAGGATGTTAATTGACAATGCTTTTCCAATGAACTTAATGAAGTATGTCCAGATACCTATTTGTAAATATATATTTGTAGTAGAAGTCACCCACATGATTCCCCAGCAAAGCCCAAAGCAAGCAAAAAATTTAATCTCTTTGTTTTCTTTCATTCGTGGATGTGCTTATGTATTTTTATTGTCATGTGGACCAATTGATTCTCCAGGTGGTTTCTTTGTGTCGTACAGTGTCTGTTAAAATATCTTATTATATGATAAATATGGCACTTTGTAGATTTTTGAAAGCCCAGCTCCTCTTTTCCCCACCTTCATATTTGCCTTCATTCTTTTGCCCTTATTCTGTTCAGACAGCTATGCCATTCTGTGACCATTGCTCGGATAAGAATGTGGAGGGTGGAATCAAATTGGTTTCCATTCTGTTCGTTTTCTTTTCTTTTTTTCTCCTTCAAAGTGCTAACCCTCTAAGCTGAGATAGGAGGAGAATAGAACTTCTCCAGACAGATAGCAAAATTCCAGATGAATTTGTGGAATCTGGCTAAAGGTATCTATGCCTTGCTCTTTAGGATGCTGTATGTTTCTTTTTCCTGGTTGGATCTTCCTGACTTATACACTATGCTGCCTATCTTTGATCTCTGTAAACCTAGAACCTAATAACAGTTTAATCATTAGTGGGTGGAATATAGGGCCACTCAGAACACTGAGTATGACGCTTCTCCTTAAGTTTCATATTTGGAGGCAATGACTGCATGACATGTCTGGAGATGTGGCACCTCAGACAGTCATACAGATGACCTGTACCCCAGCATGGTATGGATATAAATAAAACAACTCTTAGTTCTCAGGAGTCTCTCAGGAGTAGCAGAGGTTGTATTGGTCCTGAAAGGAACATGCAGACAGAAGGAGATTTATTATGAAGAATTAAATTACAAGATTATGGAGGATTGTGGAAGATGATGGTCAGTCAAAAATCTGCAGTGAGGTCTGGCAGGCTGGAGACCCAGTGGTACAGATGAAATCTGAAGCTAGTCTGCTGGAGAATTCCCCCTTGCTCAGGAGGGTTGGCCTCTTTGTTGTATGTGTACCTTCACCGGATTGGATGAGGCCCACCCACATTGTGGAAGGCAAATTTTCTCTCAGAGTTGACCCTTTAAATGTTAATGTTATCCAAAAAACACCTTCTAAGTTGATACACAGAATTAATCATCATAGAGAGTATTTAATAGAAATGAGGTGAGCTGAGTAAAGCTGGGCCTCCTACCCTCTCATGCATAATCCTCTGTGTTTGCTTTCTTTGGCAGAGGGAGACAGAGGGCAGGCAGAGGATTTAGAATAGGATTCTGAGTCCTACTGTGTGAAGGAGCCACCAGATGAAAGGAAGCTGGGTCCCTGAAAAACTAGATGAGACAGCCTTTATTCCACCTCTGTCTCTCATTGAAGTGTGACAGGTGTGAGATAGAAGCAGACGTTGTGTTAAACTTGGGGATTTTGGAGGTTGATTATTTAACTGAAAGGCAGGAGTTCTTTGGAGAATGTTAATTCAGGGTTAAGACAATTTAGGGATAGGAATCATAAAAATATTGAATACACTGGAGCTCAAGACCCTAGGAAGTCTGGGGTAATGAATGTGTTACTAGGGAAATGGGAGCAACCAGACTAAAGGGAGGGGGCATCGGGTACCTGGAGTGGGTGGAGAGAGGAGAACCGGATTGAAGGTAACCCTCCAGGTGCTCTGTTCCATCTTCCTGCAGAAGGGCAGCTTCAGTGAAGCCCACCTGATGCGACCTCTGGTGGTTCCTCGGAGCCATATCTGGAGCAGTGACTGCAGCAGAAAAACTGAAAGTTGATTCCCAGTTCCTTCACTTTATAATTTTAGAAGTTTTGAACTTTGCAGGCTGAGAGTTCTTAATACATATTAATGGATAAATTGCTCAAGTGAAGAAAGAGTGAGGATGAATGCATCTAGGCTAGTTTCCTGAGAGCTAACTTTTATGCTGTGTATAAATTTGGTCACACACTTGAAGAACCAGAGAGGGGATCATAGGGCAGGCAGAAGAGAATTACATGATTCATCAGTTTCTCAACCAACTTTTGATATAAATTGGAAAGAGCGTATAGAAGGTTCTGAAGAGATCTTGTTGGATAAATAAACTTGAAACTACTGATTATGTGATTTCCTTCTCTGTTGTGAATTGGGAAAAAGATTTAAATTGTAGAAACAGTGGTATTTGCAGCAAAATACCCACAAATTTTTAATTCAACTGCAAATAGAAGAATATATTTATTTTAATCAGTTTGAATGATTCTTCTCTTTGAGTTGTTTTGTACAGTGTATTTTATACTGTAGTTTAAATAGTAGGTAATATATTTTCTGAATACTTTTGAGTAAATTACTGTTCCATGTTAGGTGTCTGTAAAGGGCAACTAGTAGACCCAGTAACTTGTATTGGTTAATTTGGAAGTTTAATATTGTAGTGATTATAAGTTATCTGAGATGTTTAGAAAACAATTTGTATTGTAATAATAATTATTTTGTGACTTGATCTAATCAGTTTTGATAAACATATAGTGAGACCATCAAAGTGTCCAATTAGTGGATGTAATAATTCTTGACTCTCTCAAGGGGGCAGCAAAACCGCACAGCTCAGTTCCCAAAGATTAGGATGAAAATCCTAAAAAGCAGTTCACAGACATTCCTAACCTGATCATTCATATTAGTCCAACTAATTATTTTATTTATTTATTTTTAAAGATTTTATTTATTAATTCATGAGAGACAGAGAGAGAGAGAGAGAGAGAAGAGAGAGAGAGAAGGAGAGAGAGAGGCAGAGACATAGGCAGAGGGAGAAGCAGGCTCCATGCAGTGAGCCCGATGTGGGACTCGATCCAGGGTCTCCAGGATCAGGCCCTGGGCTGAAGGCAGCGCTAAACCGCTGCCCCCTCCCCCCCCCCCGCCCCTAGTCCAACTAATTAAATATGACATTGTGCTGAAATTTGTTTTGGCACATTATGGAAGCTTAACCTTTCCTTTGTGAAATGAAAGAAAATCATTTTTTGTCCTTCTAGTTTAGAGAAAACAACTATACTTGTTTGGAGTCTCAAAAGGCACTGTTTAAACAAGGCTAAATGCTGTTTGTGTAAGATACTGTGGCTAAGAGCCCTTCCCCCCCCCCCCCCCATCTCCACCAGTTACTTGATTTGTGATCAGATAATGGTTGTGCTTTACTTTACTGGGGCCATTTGGGAAATTCCCTTTCCATCCATGATCCATAGATCCATCCATAGATGGAAAAATATATAATCACCCAGAATGAAGAAACCTGAAAGTTGGCCCTAGGACAATAGGGAAATGGGAGAGAGCTGAACACATCTCTGCCCACCTCTGTAGAAGGGGAGCTGGTCATTTCCTACACCAGATGACAAATAAGGTTTGTTTTTAGGACTTACCACATCTTTCACTGTCTCCTCTGTTTCTGGTTCCCCCAGCGCCATTCTTGCACCTTGGAGGTGGTCAAGTGATCTTGGAAACGTGTTACCTAATAATGATTCAAAATCTTTCTTCTCTTTGGTGTATTTACATTTAATTAAGATTTGTGAAGATTGGAGTATTTTAATAGTGTAAAAGAATAGATCATAGAATGCTAGCATTCTGGCCCTTAGCAGGTTTATTCTTTGTATACAGTAGGCTTTCAATAAATAGTTGTTAAATGAATGAACAAAGACCTAAAACGATAAATGAAGGTGTAGCTGCTCTTCTGTGAGTCCAAAGTACAGAATAGAGATTCTCTTTCTTGGGGTATGTGAGTGGCTCAGTTGGTTAAGTGTCTGCCTTCAGCTAAGGTCCTTTGCAGGGTCCTGAGTGAAGGGCTCTCTGCTCAGCGGGGAGCCTGCTTCTCCCTCTCCTCCCGATTGTACTCTCTCACTATTTCTCTCGCTATCTCTGTCTTTCTCTCTCGGATAAATAAAGTCTTTAAAAAAAGGAAATTCTGTTTCTTTTTTGGGAGGCTAACTTTGATGGGAGGGAAATTTAGTTTATTGTAATTGGAAGAAGCACAGGTAGGTTTGGGCAGAATATTTGATGATTCTTCCTTACATTAATGGGTTGACTAGGCATCAAAGCAGGTTTAATAGCATGGTTGTCACCATGAACAAACTTACGTCTAAATTCAAGGGATTGTTCTCATCTTTCAACTCTCTAAAGGTTTAGTAAGAATTATATTTTTTAAGAATTAAATTCATATTTATCAAGGACTTATTCTTTGCAAATTCCTGTGCTACTTCTGTATTGAAATTTACCACACAGAATGAATAGACCATACCCCCATCTTCACTGAATTTATAATTTCCCTGGAGTCCCAAGACTAGCAAACATGAAAACATTGGTAACCATAAAAGGTATAGATCACTAATGCAAATGAATGAGTGGCATGCCCCTGGATTAAAAGGTTTTGAAGAAGAGGAGGTCAATATAAGTTCGAGACCCTGGGGAAGGCTTCAACAGAAAGGGGGTCTTGAGCTGACTCCAGCTACAGTGCAGACAGGCTTCTGATACAGTGAGGAAGGGAGGGCGTGCAGTTTGTTTAAGGAGGTAGAAGTGAAAAAAAAAAGAGTAGAAGTGATGAGCATGGTAAATTCAGAAAACTACAGCTCAACTGCAAATTAGAAAATAGTGAGGGCGAAAGTTGGGAAGTAATCTGGGGCCCATGGTATAAAAGTTTCGGGGGTTGAAGCTGTAGAAAAAAATAAACTAGCTAATAATTTTAAGTAGGTGAATGATGAAGGGATAGTCATATTTCCAGAAAATTCATCTCTCTCCATTTCCATTCCTGCAGAAAGCACCAAGGACCCATAGAGTAGCAGGAAGAGGAGGAAGGTTTAGGGGTGGATAGGAGACAGTAGGACTTGTTTACTTCTGAACTGTGAATATTGCAATTATTAAGCTGATTAAGTTTTCAAATATAGATGATGTCATATTTTAAGAAAGTACACTTAGAAATAATAAATCTGTGTTTCAGTATCTACACCAAGATAGTATTAGTGGTAGATGCCAACATGAACCCCATGTATTATCATAGTCACAAGAAGTCTACTCAAAATGAGAGATGAGATCTAATGGTACAATTTTATTTTTCACTAGGAAGCTGTTCCTAGCATCAAATACTGGTAAACTGATGGTTTGTTGGTAGGGAATACACCCTTTAATAGAAAGCCAACACTTTTGGTCAAGAACATCTTTTTGTTATTGTTCTAACTGGAAAGTTACTGCAGAAGCTATATTTTTTCCTTGAAATGAACATCTACTGCAAAAATAAAGGATACTTTTATGCATCAAACAAATGTCTTTGCCAGATTGCTATTGTGCATTTTCATGATATGAATATTATCACTGATATATTCATCAGTTTTAAACTAGATTTCACTTGAAGCTGCAAATTTACCATTTTCATGACATTCGAAAAGTGATTTTTCTCATAGAAAAGTAGAAGTAAGTAAAATAAAATAGGATACATAGATGAAAACATAGCACAAAATGCTGGGAATAGGTAAAAATAACTTCTCAAAGCTCTGGAGTTAGAAATATTTCATCACCCAGTGGAATTTAGTAAATAGGAGTGGGAGCTATTTCATTTCTACCCAGTTCATTTGTTCATTCACTCCTCTCTCTCTCCTTTTTCTTCCTTGCTCCACCTTTTACCCTGCCCATGTTCTCTAAATTTTCTAGATTTTTAGTAGATTGTTTACCTAAGTCTTTTAAAGTTGGGCTTATTTTCAACCATGATCTTTTCAGCTTTTCATACTTTATATTTATGCCACTGCAAGAACTTGATTTTTTTTTCTTTTAGTGCCTTAAAATATGTCACTTTTTGCTCTTCTAATTATAAAGCAAGAATATTATATTATTTGGTCACTTTTAATTTTTATTGTTATAACCTTTTCTTCAGAAATATCCTCACATTATCTTTACCTTCTGTAATGTTGAATGGAAAAATCTTTCCTTTTCTCTTTCTCCTATCACCCCGGATATTCCATTTCCTACTTATATTATCATCTAAAGAAGCATATATGCATATGTTTTCTTTCATGTTGTTTTCTAAAACAAATTCACAATTGTATTTTAAAAATAATTTTGTGATTTAAGTACTTTTAGGTGTTATTCCTATTTTTAAAATTTGGAAGCTGAAAGATGAGAGGTTATGGCAACCAATAAATATCTATTGAACATCTTGTTTTTTAAAAAGATTATTTGTTTATTCATGAGAGACAGAGAGAGAGAGGCAGAGACACAGGCAGAGGGAGAAGCAGGCTCCCCACAGGACGCCTGATGTGGGACTTGATCCCAGGACCCTAGGATCACAACCTGAGCCGAAGGCAGATGCTCAACCTCTGAGCCACCCAGGTGTCCCAATTGAACATCTTGACTGGGTCTTGGGCAGCCCTCAGTGATAAGGAAAACAAAAGAAATAGTGTTTGGAATATTTTAGGAATGTTTCCTGAGAATGGATTTGCATATATCACTAGAGAATATGAGTTTCCTCATATACTTTATTCTCAATGGCCAGGAGAGTAGAGAATAACAAAGTTCTTTTGAGATTTTAGATCTCCCACTAATAGAAGCAGCAACAGCACCTAGTCTTTATTGAGGGCTGATTACTTTTCACATATTTACTCATGTAGTCATTAAAACAACCCTATGATATAATTATATTAACTTAATCCTCAAATAAGGTTATGTAGGGGAAAAAATTTAAGTAATTTGCTAATGGTCACCCACTTTGTTAGCAGTGGGGCCATAGATTTGAACCAAGGTAGTCTGTTTCTATAAACAACCCTCTTCACCACATTCACCTTTCATTACTTTGTATTTCCTCTTGCTCACCAAACTCTCTAGTTAGAGGCATAACTCTCTCATGGTATGCCTTAGAGAAATTATAAATTTCTTTGCATAAGAGATACTCAGATTTACTTGGAAATAGGCAAACATCAAGAATTTAAGTGAGAATATTGAATTATTCTTTTTTTTTTAAAGATTATTTATTCATGAGAGATAGAGAGAGAGAGAGAGAGAGGCAGAGACACAGGCAAAGAGAGAGAGCCAGAGAGAGAGAAGCCGACTCCACGCAGGGAGCTCGACCTGGGACTTGATACCGGGTCTCCAGGATCACACCCTGGGCTGAAGGCAGATGCCAAACCGCTGAACCACCCAGGTGCCCCTGAATTTTTCTTGATTACAAAATATATACAAGTATGGGATGCAAGGCCCATAGCAATTAGGAAGGGGGTACAACTGAGAACATAAGCAGAGGAGTAATCTTTGGAGAAATGAAGGGAAACATCTCCCATTACAATTTTGGGAAGGAAAAATAGGAATAGGGATACATGTGCGCTAAGATATACGCAGGGTTTGATACAATACTAGAGTGTGATGGTCCCGGTGCCTCAATTTCCCATTGATGTAGGAGAAGGCTTCTGCTAAAGCCAAAAGGAGGGAGAGGGCAGGTGAAGGTGAAGAAAGAAGAAATTTTGAATTAGCCCCCGGAGAGGAGCAGCCTGCTGTGGTTACAGGATTGCTGAATACCGAAGGCCTAGTTAAAGTTAGGCTGCGTGCATTTGTAATGTGTACAGCCTGAACGGCTCCCTGCCTCTCTCTGTACTGTTCAGTGACCTGGGGGCGGGCAGAGAAAGCTCACAGTGTGGCATCCAGGTTTGTGATTTTTATGGATTAAGTAATTTGCCCAAGGTCATACTTCTGGTTTTCTCTGATCAGTGCTCACTGTTTTCTCATAAAAATACAATGTCTACCCACGGACACATTTTATATTTCCGTGGTTCTGATAATCTTCGTATTGGCTTGAAATTCATCTGTTTAACCACTGGAGCCTAGATTTCTTTTTCATACTTGACTCTCTATAAATTATGATTTTAGTTTTTGGGTAACTTTCCTACTTTCTCACCTTTTCACCTTTCTGATCGAGTTTTTCAGATAACTTCTATTGGTGGAAAAGTTTCCTGTAGTTCTTTATAAAAGTTGATCACCTCACTTAATTCATCAGTCCAGATCATTAGCAATCATTATTAAATGACTAATACATGCCAGGTGCTGTGTGAAAGGCCAAGGATACAAAAGATAAATGGAAAACTCTAGCTGGGAAGTATAAACAGAACTGTTCTACAACATCAGAAAAATATAACTTGAAGCCTCTTAAGCTCCTAAAATCTGTATAACTTGTGTTCAAGGGGGTGTTACTCTCATTTGTTATTGAGGAAACTGGCTCTCTGAAAAAAATCTCTCCTCTCTTCCTTTCCTCCTCTCCTCCTTAATCCACATGTGTGTATTACTGTATTGCTTTATATCAGATTTGGTTGATCACTGCTTTGGTTCTTATTGGTGAAACTGATCCTAGTTATTGACACCATCTTATCCCACTAGTCACTATAGTCTCTCTTCACTGGGTTTTGCTGTGTTTGCTCAGAAATGCTGCCATATCTGGGGTACCTTCATGGCTCAGTTGGTTAAGTGTCTGACTCTTGATTTCATCTCAGGTCATAATCTCAGGGTTGTGAGATCGAGCCTTGCATCACCCAGCATGAGCTTGCTTAAGATTCTCTCTTCCTCTGCTCCTCCCTTCCCTAAAAAGGAAAAAGAAAAGAAAAGAAAAAAGAAAATAAGTGCTGCTACATCTCTAGGCTGTCCCAGGATCTTACTGATACTGGAAGCTTTGAGTGTTAAAGATGATTGCTGGTCCATTTTGACAAGAAGGCAAAGTTCTGCTTTTCGATTTCAGGTTACATTTATTTAGAGGAGAACCAAGGCAGTGTGTATTATGGCTGTCAACTGATATGGAAATCTGTAACTACTGCTTATATACAGTGCATATCAGTCCTGATTTTACATAAAATCATCTGAACCCCACATTTTATGCTTTATGAAAGTCTGAGCTCTTCCAAAAATACCCAGAGGTATACGGACATGTGGGGATCTTGGATTCCAGTTTATTGTCTCTGCTGGAATTTTGTTTCTATGTTGTCTGATTTTGTTCTAAAAAGGGTATTATTTAAATATGACACACTGCTCTTTGTCATACCTACAAAGAAGCTATCTTCACACAATCCTGAAAATTTATTGGTGGGAAATGGGGAATAAATTCTTATTCATAAAAGTCTCTGTTGGGCATTTTTCACCACACAAACTTATATCATTCTTTCTTCTTTCCTTTCTCTGCCTCTCACTTCTCCTATTCCATTTAGAAGGAAATACATTGCTTACATTGTCCCATGAATGAAACCCAGTATTCATTTTGGTTGCCTTGGGTTTTCCTTCAGAATCTCTCCCTTTACCCTCTGAGTTTTATAAAACATTATCTTTTCCCAAACAATTTTCTCCTGAGATAGAATTCTGGAGTTGGGCACCAAGGTGGCTCAATTGATTAAGCGTCTGCCTTCAGCTCAGGTCCTGATCACAGGGTCCTGGGATCAAGCTCCACATCAAGCTCTCTGCTCAGTGGGGAGTCAGCTTCTCCCTCTCTCTCTGTGTGCTCATCCTCTCTCTTCCTCTATCTCTCATATCAATAAATAAAATAAAACAAAAAAAAAAGAATTCTGGGGCCAGGTCTTAGGATCATAAAATATGCGGCCCTATTGTAATCTCACAATTCCATGAATTCAAATGACATGAAAAACACTTGGATATATAAATTGTTACAACTACTTTGGGATACAGTTTGGCAGGACCAGCTTCATGGGTAAGTGACCTAGGTAGCCACAGAAGGCCCTGTGCTTAGAAGGGTCCCTACTTGTTCTAATGCTCTAATGTTTCTCTTGAAATCTTTAGTAGTTTTTAAATGAGGGGCTCTGAATTTTGACATTTCACTGGACTCAGAAAATTATGTAAGTAGTCCTGCAGGTTAGCATTATCTACCAAAGCTGAGCAAACCCAGGAACCTAAGGATTTCACTCCTAGGTAAAAATCCAACTGAAACTCATACCCATTTTCACCAAAAGATATTACAGAAATATGTATCTCAGCATTATTCATACTAGCCAAAAAGCTAAAGAGATAATCCCATTTCCAAGAGCAACAAATGAACATATAAATTGAGTTCTATTCATACAAAGAAATGCTTTATAGCAGAGAAAATTAATGACCTGCTGCTACAAATTATAGTAGATTAATCTCACAAACATATTAGGGAAGAGAAGTAAGGCAATAGTTCAAGATTCCATTTATATAAAGTTTAGCAGCAGACAAAATTATAGTGTTAGAAAAAAGTATAGTCACTGATTTGGGGGAGCAGAGAGTTAGAGTAATTGGGAGGAAACATTATCCAGGCTTCTGGGATTCTGCTGAAGTGTTTTTTGACCCGTGTGTAGGTTACATGTGTGTCACTTTGTAAAGCTATACATGTATGTTTTACATGCTTTTTTTCTGTGTCTTATATATACACAAAAATAAAATAATAATACCTAGCATGATGTTGTTGCCAAGGGAAATTGGATTTTATGTTATGAGCTAAGTAGAAGCTCTCTTAAATAATCTCTGATTTAAATAACTCATTTTATTAAAAGATGCTCTCTCTTCCCATCGTGAAGCACACTGTCAGATTCCCAAGCCTCACTAAATGTTTGTATCTAGTAAGCTTCTCTCTTGTGTGCCCTTTTAATAAGTCAACAAGCTTCCATTTGAATAAGAGAAGGGCATCTGTAAAAGTGTGTTCATTCTACTTATAAAAAAGGGAACTATTAGTAAGACTTTAATAGTTTTTTTTTGTGGGACTCCAGGACCAGAACGAAGGTAGGCCTCAGGAGGGCCTGGGATAAGGAAGGAGAAAGCCCACACAAATTGCTTACCATTTCTTATTTCTGCATTTTTATTTGCCTCGATTTGTTCTTCTGTCTTTGGTCTTATTTTTCTTATATTCAGTCTACTTGGTAAAATATGGCTATTCCATAGCTTTCAAGATTCTGTGTCCCTTCAGTCCAAAAGGCAAGGCAGATTGATGTATCCTCACACCTAATCAGGACCTTTAGAAAGAAGCACTTCAGTTGCTTAGCCTGCATCAGGTTGCTACCTCTGGACCAGTTTGAATGGCTGGAAGAGGGTCACACAGTAGTAACACCTTTACAATAATTCACTGATCGAAAAAGCTTGTTTCTAATGCTTAACATATGCATATATACACAAATTAAGATGCAGGACATCAGCTCCTCTAAATACCCAGGATGGCACAAATGCTGTCTTTCTGATAAATGAATTGGTCTTGATCCAGAATGTGAAGGAAACATTGGCCCTGTTTCTTATGAAAAGGTAAAAAAAACACAGGAATAATGTTCCTACGCAACCTCCACTTATAAGTAGCATGACATTTCAAATTAATGGTTAAAAGGTTAATTTTCCAAGAAATCGTGTTGGGACATTTGGCTATCCATTTTGAGGGAAAAGTTAGTTTTCCTGGCATGTACCAGTCATTAAAAAAATGCAGCTAGAAAGAGTCCTAATAATAATAATACAAAGATCTTTAAAAAGCAAACAAACCAGGATGCCTGGGTGGCTCAGTGGTTGAGCATCTGCCTTTGGTTCAGATGATCCTGGGGGTCCTAGGGTTGAGTTCCTTATCAGGCTCCCTGGAGGGAGCTTGCCTCTCCCTCGGCCTATGTCTCTGTCTCTCTCCCTGCATCTCTTATAATAAGTAAGTAAGTAAGTAAATAAATAAATAAATAAATAAATAAATAAATAAATAAAATCTAAAAAAAAAAAACAAAACAAACCCACAAAGACTGTAAATAGCATTTGTTTAGAAACATGGACAAAGGAATTAGTTTTTAAATGTGATACCAAAAAAAACAAAAAGGAGAGAAGATTGGTAAATTTGATCACATTAGAATTAAAAGTTTAATTTTGATTAAAGACACCATATAAATTTTCGTTTGCCTATTTATTTATTTATTTATTTATTTATTTATTTATTTATTATTTAAATTCTGGTATAGTTAACATACAGTCTTACGTTAATTTCAGGTGTACAATACAGTGATTCAACAATTCTATACATTACTCAGTGCTCATCATGATAAATGTACTACCCACCTCCCCCCTGGCAGCCGTCCGTTTGTTCTCTATAGTTAAAAGAGTCTGATTTTTGGTTTGCCTCTTTTTTCTTTGTTTTGTTTCTGAAATTCCATATATGAGTGAAATCATATGGTATTTGTCTTTCTTTGATTTCACTTAGAATTATGCCCTCTAGATCCATCCATGTTGCAAAAGCAAGATTTCATTCTTTTTTATGGATGAGTAATACTTCATGTGTGTATATATATATATATATATATACACACACACACACACACACACACACACACACCCCACATCTTCCTTATCCATTCATCTATTGATGGACATTTGGGTTGCAGTAATAATTTAGTTATTGTAAATAATGCTGTAATAATAATGGAGACACACACATTTTTTTGAATTAGTGTTTTAGTATCCTTTGGGTAAATACCCAATAGTGAGATTACTGGATTGTGGGGTAGTTCTATTTTTAACTTTTTGAAGAAGGTCTGTACTGTTTTCCACAGTGGCTGTGCCAGTTTACATTCCTACCAGCAAGGCATAAGGGTTTCTTTTAAGACACCATATAAATATAGACAACAGTAGTGATCCATTTTATATGTCCATTTAGGAAGGTAGGCTGCAATCCCCATTATTCAGTCAACCATGAATGTAGGCACGGCTGTGAAGGTGTTTTGAAAATGTTATTAAAGCCCATAATCGGCCAATTGGAGTAAAGGAAATTATTTTAGATTATGTGAGTGGGCCTGATTTAGTTCCTTGAAGGCCTTAAGAGCAGAATTGAGATTTCCTTGAAGGAAAGGATTCTACTCCATGGAATCCAGTGTCAGTGCATTTGGAGAGTCCTGCCCTATGGATTTTGGTCTTATTTAACCTGCCCCTACAATTGCATATGCCAGTTCCTTGTGACAACCCTGTTAATATATATCTTCTATTGGTTCTGTGTTTCTCACTAAATGTTGACTTATACAACAACTGATAGACTAGAAGAAAATATTTGTGAAACCTATCATTCATTAAGAAGGATGCAGAATAAAAGATTAAAACAAGCTAAAAAGGAGAAATTACTAGCCTAGTAGAAAAATGGGCAAAGGATATGTTTCAGTTATCTGTTGCTATATAACAAGCCTGAAACCTCACTGTTTCAAGCAGGGCTCTATTATTTGTCATTTTCTGTAGGTTGGTAACCTGGAAGAGCCTTATCTGGTTTCACCTGGGATTGTTCAAGCTACAATTATCTGACAGCTTCTGTGTGGCTGGAGGATTCAAGTTGTCCTCACTCAGATGTGTGACAGTTGGTGCTGGATGTTGGTGGAAATTCCTGTTTTCCTCCACATGATCATCCATCCTCTGATAAGTTGGAGTGGGCTTCTTCACCACGTTGAGGTGGTAGGGTTACAAGAAGATGAGAATGGAAGCTGCAAGAATAGGAGGTAATCTTTGTGGAGAGATAAGAAGGGACTAGGGCAAATTGTCAGTTAAAGGGAATTTTGCTCTTTTCTGAAGTTTCAATCCTTTAATATGCAGTCATGATTTACTTGTGTAATTAAAAATATATGATTATATAAATATTGCTGGAGACCAAATGTATGTGTCCCCCCTCCCTAAAATTCATATATGGAGATCTAATTCCCAATATAATGGTGTTTGAAGATGGGGCCTTTGGGAAGTGATGAGGTCATGAGGGTGGAGCCCTCATGAATGGGATTAGTGTCTTTATAAAAGAAACCCCCAGAGAGAATATAAAAAATAGTGATAGGGAAAAAAGGGGAAAGGAGAAAAAATGAATGGGAAATATCAGAAAGGGAGACAGAACATGAGAGACTCTTAACTCTGGGAAACGAACTAGGGGTGGGGGAAGGGGAGGTGGGCAGGGTGACAGGCACTGAGGGGGACACTTGATGGGATGAGCACTGGGTGTTATTCTATATGATGGCAAATTGAACACCAATAAAAAACAAATTTACAAAAAAAAAAAAAAAAAAGGAAACCCCCAGAGAGCTCCCTCTCCTCTACTATGTAAGGACACAGTGAGAAGACAATTGCCCAAGAATTAGGAGGTGGGCTCTCACTAAAACTGAATCTGTCAGCACCTTGATCTTGGACTTCCCAGCTTCCGAACTGTGAGAAATGAATTTTTGTTGTTTATAAGTCACCCAGTCTTTGGTATTCAGTTTTAACAGTCTGAATGATCTAAGACAAATATAGACAAGTACACACACACACACACGCACACACACATGCACACACATGCACAGAGTGAGACTGCGAGGGGAGAGCTTTCTTCTTTTTCAGTAATCTTAATTCCTTGTCCACAATGATTCTTTGCCATCTCAATTTAATTGCAAAAAGGTTATCTTTTGTTATCTAACACTATGCCAGTAACGCACTTCTCCATTCTTTGTCCAAGTTTCCAACTAGACAAATAATTACATAAGATGTTCTCAGTATGATACATGAGGGAATGTTCAGGGCAATTTGGTGTTAGGATCCCAGTTGTGCTTAAACAAAGACAATGCTGTGTTTTTTTGGGATCGCTGAGAAGTCCATGTTGCTTCCCCATAAGAGCATTAGCCTATGAACCTCATTTTCTTGGTTACACTCTGAGATCTGGATGTCAGACTTACTGATGACTATGCCACAGTTTGTAAGAAATGATAAGCTGGTTGAGGCCACCAAAAGGTTGATCTATTTCTGTTGCTGTGCATTATGTTTTTGGTACAGTAAGTGTTCTGAGACTCTCTCATTTCAACTAAAAGGGGCAACACTTTTCTTTGGATTTGGCAAATATATAAGCAAAGGGAAGTACTTCTCACTGGAAGAGTTAGTCCAATATTATGATGTGTATCCACTCAATTCCTTCATTTCCAGGTTAGAAATGCACACGTATTGTATTAGGATAGGATTTGCTGAAAACAAAGCCAGGAACAGAGAGGCTGATGGGAAATATGCTAGGATAGATCTGATGGATCTAAAGAAGAAAGGTTTTTCTTTGCTTCATTGAGAGCAATCTTTTGATGAAGGTATTTCACTGTGAACCTGACTTGATATATGATATGATTCTCTGGGGTATGAAAGTTGTCCCTAGGGAAGTGGAGGATGAAGGACAGATGTTTCAAATGGCACAGAAGTAAGGTCACAACTGTAGCTTTGGATTGACCACTGTTTAGGGTTCACAGCCCAATTCAAATTGAGTAAAGCAAAGACCTCTAATTAGTAGGGAAGAATTAGAAAGGAAAAAAGTGATTTTACAGGTATCTTTTAAAGACCTGAATCCTGAAGGTTGTGATGCCAAGTATCTTTAGCTTGACACAAACACATTCACAACATGATGATGTATGTTAACAGCCAGAAGCAGAATGCTTCTCTGCTGTAGAAGCTTATGAGTATCTGAGAAATTGGGCAGTCACTAGATGAGTGGAGGACAGATTCTTATTCCTCCCTGGTTATCATGAGCAGGTGGCAAAATGAGATTAAAGTGAGCTTGTGGAAAATTACTATCTTTTTCTCATAGACGCTATAGCAACATCGTGTGTGTAAGGATCTGATATTATTTGATATGTGGTAGAGAATTTGAGAAGTCAGTAGTTAAAATCAATTTTCAGGGCTTTTCAAAGGAGCCTGCCTTAAGCCAATAATTGAATGGCTCATGTGGGACCACAAATTCTTGGTGTGAGAACTATGGAATTTTCTCTTTAATGTATATGTTTATTTGTCCAGATGTGGAAATTAGTCTTGAATGGATGTAACCGGTTAGTGCAGAATAGTATACTCTTAAGGGTTATGTTGTCCGTATAGTTTTCTTTTGATGCTTGACCTTTCCAAGTTTAGAAAGAGCAGAAGTTTAGAGATCAATGTTTATATAACCATTATATAGACTTGGTACTTATCCTCCCTGCCCCCAACTGTATTTTTGCTGAGAAACATGTTTTGTTTTCTTTGCTGCCATCCAGCTGGCAGTAACTAGTGGAATGAAAGTGGTGGGCACATAGACTTCTTAGAAATAGAGATCTAATGATTTATTTATTACCACTTTACTCTAAATGAGGTGAACTCACCGAGAGCTGCTTGAGTTAGTTGAGTTAGTTGGCCTCAACTGACCAAAGCTAAATATGAAAAAGTGTTCTTAGACTGTTTTAGAGACCTCTGTTTTTGTCTAATAAGAACGACCTTCTATAACCTGAAAATATTAGTTGCAGCTGCTTCATTACAGACTGGAAACTCTTAGGGTTCTCCTTTGCCTTCTCAGTTGGGAAGATAACATAGCAATTTACCTAATGCTAGACTGGAAATATGGACTTGGAGCCCCCTCCCTTCACATAGAAGGTGCTTGGTGTGTATTGAATAAATGCTGTGAAAAACATTTCTCAGATTGGAAATGTATTTGTGGGGATGTATGTGGAAAAATCACTCAGATTAATTACATTATTGTGATTTAAAAAAAGCTTCATGGGGTAGATATAACTCTTTGGAATGCTGAATTTGGATATGGACTTAGAATGTCCAGTTATACATCAATTAATTACATTTAGCTGCACTCTTCTAAATGGGGACTGACTACAGGTTTTATGAACCCTGGATGCAGTGTTAGTGGTAGTTGCAATAGTGACATGCTGAAGGCATGAAGCTGCTTATAACAACCTAATGTTTGTTTTTTCTTGTGAATAATTTCTGGAATAAAATGGATTCCTGGTTCTCACTTTTAATTTAGCTAATATTGGGACCCGATTTCTAGAAAGCTGCAGAGTAATGCTAGAAAATACATTAGCCTCAAAGAGTTTTCTAGATTAAATTGTCTGGGTGAGAAGTGTAAAAGCATATATATTCTGGAAGTGCAATCTGATTGTGTCACATCCTTGGCTTTGAGTTGCAAGTTAAATATTATATGTCTCTTTGAAGAATGAAATTCTAGTTAAAAATTGTAGATAGAAGACATTTCATCTCCATTTCATTTGCTCAGAAAATGTCAAAGAAACAAAACCAATATCTGGGAAGGTTTGGGGAAGGGGTGAGATTCCTCTTCATTTTCAGTGGAAAAGGAAGTTGCTGAAATCCTATATCCCAAATTTTGTCACAAATCTGCCAAATAGTGTGGAATGTGTGCTGAAATGAGAGAGATTGTGTTTAGTGCCAGCCTACCCTCTCTGATTTTTAGCAGGAAACAGCAAAATGAATGTTAGTCTAGAAAGGACTATGCAACCATTGTTTGATTGTGTGACACAGAGAGATGGATGAGCAACCAGAGAATAGAACAAAGATCCAAAGGAAAGAGGGAAATGTGATAAGAAATAGTTTCTTACATATGATTTCTAGCTCTCACATAAGGGAGAATGCTGGAAGGAAGGGCAAAGTGAGGGTTGATTAATTTTCAGATAAAAGCCTAGAGAACCTGTGGATTGAGATGCATTGACTTCTTAGCACAGAAGACTTCGCACAGAGACATGTCCCCAGACCAAGGAGAAAGCAGACCAGGTTAAAGAATAATTAAGGCAATTCCCTAATTAAAATTCTGAAGTGCTCAGATATCTGATTAAACACTTCGGCTGTGTCTGTAAGATGTTTCTGGAGGGAAATAGCATTTGAATAGTGGACTAGATAAAGCAGATTACCTTCATCAATATGGTAGGTATCATCCAATCCACTGAGTGCCTGAATAGACTGGTGGAGGAAGGCACAGCTCTTTGTCTCTAACTTCTTGAGTTGAGATATTGGTCTTCTAAACTTGGACTGGGACTTAATACCATCAGCTCTCTTGGTTCTCAGGCCTTTGGACTCAGATTGGAATGGCACCAAAGGTTTTCCTGGGTCTCTGGATTGCAGATGCAGATCAGGGAACTTCTCAGCATCCATAATCATATATATATGGTTCTGTTTCTCTAGATAATCCTAATACATTCTTACTCTGAATAATTGACAGAATTTATAGACAAAAAAATCAGTAAACAAAGATTTTGATATCACTAAAAATTATAATTGATGTTTATAGAACATTAGACTCAGTAAGAATAGAGTATATATTCTTTTCATGTGTACTTTGAGTGTTCACCAATATAGGCCATTTGCAAGACCACAAAACAAAGCTCTGTAAATTTCAGAGAATTAGAATTATATATGTTCTCTATCACAGACAAATTTATTGGAAATCCATAAAATGAGATAACCAGATATCCCCAAATATTTGTAAATTAAGCAACATTTATTCTAAATATAGAATAGTCAAAAAAGAGGTCAAAGGGAAATTCGAAAATACTTTGAACTGAATGATAATGAAGATATATGAACATTTGTGGGAAGTAGCAGATTTTTTGCAAAGTTTGGCTGCACTAATTCCTTCCGTCACTTTGTGAATATCTTCTTTGCAATATGACATTGTTCTTCCTCCCATCAAAAGATGGAGTTATTTTCTGCCTTTTGAATCTGGGTTAATCTGATGACTTGTTTTCCTTAATTAATGCAGTGTGGCAAAAGTGATGTTATGAGACTTCTGATGGCTGGGTTGGTGTCCACGGGGTTGAGATGGAGGCCAAGATGCAGCAGATGGCCATCACCAACCACCAAACATGTGAATCATATGAGTAAGATCATCTTAGATACCCGGCTCCTATCAGTCCAAGCACATAAATGATCTCAGGGAAGACCTGCAGAAAAACCACTGAGCTGAGCTCAGCCCAAATTGTTGGTTCACAGTATAACACAAAAATATAATAGTTTTGGTTTTCAGGCACTAAATAGTAAAATTGTTTAACACGTAGCATAGATAACTGACAAAGAAATTGATATTAGAAGTGGGGTACTGCTGTAACAATGCCTAAGATATGTGGTATTTTTGCTACTGGTCAGCAATCAGTGGCTGAAAAAGTGGCAAAGATGTGAAAAAAGTGAATTGTTGGAAGTTATAATATTGGCAGAATTCTTTATTGAAATAAATTGGAAAATGGGGGATATGCCTTAATAAGTTTATGATTCTCGCTAAAAGGATTACCAGGCAAGATTTTGAATTTATCAGCTGGCTTCTCTTAGCTTTAGCTAGACACAATTAAGTATGGGAAGACAGAGAGGAAATAAAGTGTGGATTATCCAGTTTGCAAGCAGAATTTAGAGGAAATAAGGTTCAGAACTTGCCTGAATGGAAAATAAAATCAATCCCCAGTTTGTTCACATTGAAAAGTTTCTCAGACTAAGAAGTGGCCTCAGGGTAAAAACCAAATCTATGACTGTTGGCTATTTGTTAAAAATCTCAAAAAAATTTAAAACCTGATAAGCCCGCTCAGCTAGACAAAAGGGATTTGAGACTTATAGGGGAATCATCTCTTAGTATCCCAACATGTGGCACAAAGACTTCACGGGAGCAGATAGAGTTGTTCTAGATCTTCAATTAGATGATAGTTATGTCTGAATGGCTGAGTATAATCCATGAAATTCATTTAACTGTACACGAAACGTTGGCACATTTTACCGTATATGAATAATATCCCCAAACATGAAAGTACATTTAGAGATGAAAGCCACATCTAGAAGTGACTAAAAATGAAAATATACATGGCTGAAATTTTCATGGTGAACATACAATCTCAGAGATGAGATAGAATAGGGACATAAAATGATTATAGGATATATTCTACTAAGGAAATCAAGGGATATAATATATGTTAATTAATGGTAATTATTTTATTATAATTTACATTATATAATATTAATTTTAATTTATTATGTATATAGTTGGTGGACCCCAAAAAGGAAAGAAAGTAAATGGAATAGAAAAGAAATATTCAAAGACATAAGAAAATCCCAGTCCTCCTTGTTTGCCAACGGAAAATAGAACACGTTTTTGTTAATTTATTCTGCTGAAGATTTATTTTTTTCTTCATTTAAACTCTTCCCATCTTCTCTATGCCCATTTGACATGTCTTTCATAGAAAAACACGTCACTGCAGTGTTGTGAACAAAAGAATGGTTCTAAGAAATTTTCATCCTACTACCTTGATCAATCGAATCAGAGTTCATCCAGTTTAAAAATAATTATGATTTGTTTTCTTCCCCTTACACAACTTCACCTGCCTGAAGTCATGAAATTAAATAATATTTCTGGAGATTCATTTCATGATCGTAGGTGGCATTCAGTGAATGAGTAAATGTCTTCTCTTGATCTCCTGTTGTCCTGAGAAAGTTTCCCTGAGAACAAACACTGAATGAAATATTTCTTTGCTGGTGTTTGTGCTATATGATTGTTCTATTTCTTTCTCATGAAATCTTACAACCTGACTTTAAGCTCTTCTGTTCTATTACTTTTCTTTCCTCTTAGAAACACTTACCTTTAATCTCCAGGAGAATGTTAGGCAGATTCAATTAAAACTCTGCATGACTCTTTAGACAGTCACCAGGGGGGTGCTAATGCAGAAACCACCAGAGCAGCTTATCCTAGGGTTGCCGAATAAACCTGAAAATCATATAATGAGTGGATTTACTATTCACGTAAGATTTGGAATTGTTGGAGTTTTGATTTGCACTTGAAAATGATGTATTTTAGGGAGGAAAAAAAATCACTTGAGTTTTGGGAATAGGATTTTGCAAAAATCCAAAGTGCTGTGAAGCAAGTCAGGGCATTTGGATTCTAGGCTTGTGTGTTCACTTACTAACTCTATGGTTAGTGTCTCTGGTACTTCATTTGTGAAATAATTTATGGGGCTGTTTTGAGGATTAAACAAGGATATGTCAGAAAAGAGCTGCAGAAACGTGTTACAGACAATCTAACTATTTGTGCAACTGAATACGTATGATCCAGAAAGAAAAAGAATTTGAGGAGCTCATATAACTTCCAGGAATCTTCTCATTTTATACCCTTGGAACTTGTAGACTTGAGTGACTGAGTGGGAAAAGGAGCACTGCTGTCCTCCCAGTCTTTCTTTATGTCAGATAACTGACAAGTGGCCTTGGGGCACCTGGGTGGCTCAGTGGTTGAGTGTCTGCCTCCGGTTCAGGTTGTGATCCTGGGGTCCTGGGATCGAGTCCTATTATCAGGCTCCCTGCATGGAGCCTGCTTCTCCCTCTGCCTGTGTCTCTGCCTCTCTCTGTGTGTCTTTCATGAATTAATAAATAAAATCTTAAAAAAAAACCCAAAGAAGCAGCCTTGATTTTTCTTTCATTCACCAATTCTTTTGTCTAATCAATCACTATGCCCCTTAAATATTTCTGGCATCCCTTGACACACTCCATTTTGAGTGCCATATATAAGCCGTAATTGTACCTCACACCTAGTGTCACCTTACTCTACTACACTCTCCATACTTTAAGAATGATTTCAATAAAATAAACATTGGATTATGTAACTTTTCTACTTAAAATCTTTTAATGTTTCCCTTTCCCAATTAAGATAAAGTTCAAGCTGCTGCTGCTACTTCTTTTATACTTCCCGATCTTGTTCTTGCATCCTTCTTGCCTTCATCTCTTTTATTCTCCTCCATATTTTGCTCACTCAGGCCTTAAAAAATACAGAGGGTAGGCTGTTATTAGTGAGGTGGAGGAAATTCATTTGAGAAAGGACCATGAATTATAGAAATAGAAGTTGGTTTTATTGGTTACCTTTTTTATAGAAGCTTTGATCAGAAAATCAACTTGGATGTCTCATATTCTTTATATAAACCAGAATGTCCTTATCTTCTTTTCAAGAACTACAGGGCCCTAAAGAATCCTAGGTACTGAGAAGAGACCCTGGTGCAAGAAACAGAGACAAAGATACATTATAAAAATAATTTCAAAAATTTTAGTGCAGACTTCAGGCTGCTTAAATCTAATCAAATAAACTTGGAGGTGTCAGAGACCTAAATATTGTTTATGAACAAAATGCTTTGGGCTAGTGAATTTTTATCTGACTTTACTTTTTAGGTAACTAAATCCTTATAAATATGCCCTAGAACCGAGACTTCTTGAAGTTATCTGATTTAATTTTTTTTTCTCGCAGCAGAGAAATGCCTTCATCAATTAGTACAGATTGTTATTGATGTTTCCAAGAAATTTCACAACTCTTTTTTGGCAGTGTACTCCAAAGTTTGAATGTCAAGGCCAAGCGTTTCTTCTTTATGCCTAACCAAGCTCTGTTGCCCTCATTCTAATTTTAGCACATTTTCTCTTATTGTTTCTTAGGTCAAGATGAAGAATAATTTGGTTGATTTTTTATTCACTATGACACTTCTCATTAAGTCTCCCCAAAGGCTTTGCTTTTCAAGATTAAACCATCTTGGTGTCTTTAATCTTTTCTCCAAATAACAGTTCTGCATTTTTATTTTACTATTCTGTTCTCTTCTATCCTCTGCAAAATGTCTTCACATTTATTTTAAACTGCAAAGACTAGACACAGTATTCTACTAGGGTCAGACCACTGCCAAGAAGATGGGGGAAGTTGCTTCCTGATTCCTGGCAAGTCGTACTAGTGTTAATACAGTCTAGTATTCTACTACTTTTTTAAACTTTCCTCTTCTAATAACATTATTTTCAAAACCATTTGTTCAGGATTTGTGTACAGAGCCAGTTTGCAGAAGAAATTCAGACGTTCATCTGTTCCTGTCAGACTCTTGGTAGGAATAAGCATTCTGTGTTGGGAAACAGAGGGATTCAAATAGGGAAGATTGTAAAACCAAAATTAAGATTTTTCTCCGTGGAAATTAGAAAGCAAGGGTCTAATAAGATGCTTTTTGTTTTGCCTAAATTTACCAGAAATGAATGAGATCAGAGAGCGGTATAACACAGGCAGGTATATTTAGTACCGAGCCTTTGAATATAAGTTGGAAAATTCAGTCCACTCTGAACGTGGATGAACTTCACATTGGTCTTTCAGTGCCAAACATGAAAGCCCCTTCTTGGCCCTGAGTGATTTCTTCTGTTTTGTTGCAAGGTTGGAGCATTTAGCCTGATTTCCTTGTCTTCTCTAGATGACACTACTCTGTTCTGTGGATCTTTTTCCTCTCCTTGAGTGTTTTCAACTTGTCTTTTCTTTCTTGCCCATGAAGCAGAAACACTCAATTCATCTACACTAAGTATATAATCACCTTCACCTAGAAGGTGATAGAAAATAAAGAGATAGAAAGATTAAAAAAAAGAAGAAGGGGGAAGGTACATAGTTTACTAAAATTAACTCTTCAAATAAGAACTATTGCCACAAAATATTTCTGTCTTCAGTTTTTAGTCCTGGATATCAGGCATGCCAAGCCTTCTGCATCTTACTGATTGTACCCTTAGAAGTAACTGAGGCCTTAGTATGCAGTAAAAATAGAACAGTGAATCCTTGGCTCAAGTGGAAAATATGTGTGTCTTTGGGACATCCTGGTCAACTTCACTCATTTTGCTAAGTTTTTGGTCTTATTTCCTCAGCATCTCTCAGTATCTATATAGATGTTTGATAATGTGGAGATAATTTAAAGAAATTCCTTTTCTAAATTAGTGAGCATTTGGAATTCAGAAAAGGTTTTCAAAGAATCCTATACTTGTTATTTTTGATTAAAATAATGGATTTTGATTATGAGTATTAACTTGAAGAAATTCTCATTTGTTAAATAAATACAAAGTAAATAAATAAGGAAAATGTAAAAAAGATCAATTACAGTACTCATCAAAAGTAAGAAAAAAATCTGTTATTGTAAAGAATACAAGTTTAACTCACTTATAGGAAATTAGTTCATTTTCCTCTTTTACTTTACAAAGTTAACAGACCGTGGTCTGAGTCAATTGGCATTTGTATTTGTAATTTAGAGAAAGTAGGTCTTATCAGAAAAGAGAGACAGGAAACTATATTCTTACATTTCTGTACTTGGGAGGGCTTGGATGTTATTTTAAAATGGTAGTTTAAATTAAAAGAAGGTCATTCAGTATTATAACGGATATTTTCAGTAAAATCATGTGTAGAATTCAGGAAATTAAAATGGAATTACTGCCCTTTAAAAAATAGTAGTGCTTGTGCTATAAAGTATTACTAAAAACTGCCATGGTATCAATGCTTATGTCACGATTGGTGGACAGTGAGGAGATGATGATGGGGAGCAGGTGATTATGGTGATTGACGGAGAAGCTCGTTCTGTGTTGGATGAGGTAGCAGGGCCTAGTGTGCACTAATACAAATTTTTCTGTGCTAATGCTGGCCTGTTCTTCAGCCAGTGATAGAGTGTCTTAGAACTGGAAGATTAGACTCCAGGACATGGAGGAGACATTAGAAAGCAGGTAATCCACGGTCCTTTCATACATAAAGCCAGTCAAGATTTAAAAAAAAAAAAAGGAAAATTGTTTTTCTGGGGTCCCCACCACTAAATATATCACAGAGAAAGGCATGGGATTCTGGTTTGTTGAGTCAAGGGCTTGCTTTACTCTACCAATGGACTGTAAAGTTTCACTCTTATTTACTTTGTGACAAAATGGAAGCATAGAGCACAAGAGTTTTAATGATATTTACAAAGAAAGTATTTCCATTAATTCCCTATATTCAGTACCAGCCTCACCTCTAAAAGCCTTTTTAAGTAACATTATGCCATCCTCATCATTCCTTTGAGCTTGGTTCTACCAGCATTTATATAAAATTTACTTTTTCTTTTCTCATTGCCATACTATTTCTTAGATGTTAGTAATTATTACTGGTTGTTTTCGATATAGACAATTTATTACCAGTTGTGTTTATACACAATTTGTTTCCCTGAATGGAGTCTAGGGTCACAAGGGTGTGCCCTTCCACCTGTTTTAGGTCTCCCATAGTGGAAACAATGTCAGATTCTGAAACAATGCAAAATATATTTAGTACGTATATATTTACACACAAATAAATTGAAAAAATATGCTACAAGTTACCATTCTAAGATTAAAAAGCTAATGACTTCAAGTTGAAGTTACCTGAGTGATCAGTCTTGCTTATTAGTTATCTCAGGCCTGATAACCAGTCTGTACATATCGGTATGACTATGTTGGTAAAGTATTGGTATATTTCTACACTGTTGGTAAAAAGCTATACCTCCCCTCCAACCCTGGGCTCCAGCCCTTCCCCTGAGAGATATCCTAGACTTCTCCCTGATACAGCAAACAAAGGATTAATGCCTGCCAACAGGGTAATCTCAAAGCTGTGCACAGCAGCACTACCGGTAGATCTAAGCTTATTAGATTCAGACTATTTTGGGCAAGTTGACAAAACTCTGTCTCTTATAGCTGGCATGGTTTTTTTTTTTTTTTTTTTTTTTTTTTTTTTGTGTGTGTGTGTGTGTGTGTGTGTGTGTGTGTGTGTAAAAGCCGAGACTAATCACCAAATAGACATTCCAGCTCCTCAGTCAATGTGATTTGTTAAATTCTGCAGTTAAGGTTTTGTTGGATGATAGATTAAATGGCTCCTCAAGCACCAATATGGCCAGTCTGCAACACTGCTTTCAAGGCTCGGTTGACTGATTTGGCTAAGTTCAATAACATTTTCTTAATTTTCAAATCCCGGGAATATTTTCCACTCTCCAGCTTAACTTTTCTGAGACATTTGATACAATTGACTGCTCCCTGTTTTGAAACTTTTTTTTTTTTTTTTGGCATCTCAGAAGCCACTGTATTTTTGTCCCCTTCCTCACCAACTGTTAGTTCTTTCTCCTTCACCAGATTCTCTTATTCTGTTATCTCCCAAAACTCGCTGTTTGGTTCAGAGTCTGCTTTTGGTCTTTCCCTTTTCTTATGGGATAATGGGCTACTATCACTTTCCATGACTTCAACCCAACTGACACACTGATGACTCTTCAATCTGTCTCTCCTCCGGGCTTCTCTTCTTCAGTATTCCTCCTGCATACCCTACTCATTCTCCCAAACTTCAATGCTTTTCTCTCCACACCTCCTACATTCAATTAAAGAAATAATAATTATTTATATCTCTGAAGTTTGTACTCTTTTCTGTTTGGTTTACTTCTCACTGGGATCAGTTCAGACCTTCATCTTTCTTTTACGCTTTACTTCCCGTATTATTTCAATGACCTTCAAGTTAAACTGCAATATGTTTGCTATCATGGCTCTCTCATTTATAAGACCATGAGCTGCTGGGATGCAAAGATGATGCCTCTGTCATCCTGTATACCTGGTGCCCACTAATGCGTGCTACATATAAGTGCTCCATACATGCTTGTTGAGTGAACAGTGCAGTGCACCTGAATACTCACCTTCTCTGAAGGAAATTCCTTTGCTTCTTTCTTTGCATAAGACTTCAGTGTTTTGTAGCCTGCCCTTCTATGACTTCTTTATGCCTGAGAATTGAACTCATTATCTTTGAAGTGCCGATTGCCTGTATCGTATCAGTTCAGCTAGAGCTACCTAAAAGCAAGTTTGGCCCACAGTGAGCATCTTGTTGTAAATGACCAGCTTTGAAAGGTTCCCCTGGGAATCTAATCAATCACTGTGAGTAGGGACATCTTGTACTGTTGCTTTCCAGGAAGCCGCCAGATGGCTCATAGAAAAGCATCCTTATTTAAAATCCTTTCAGAGGTGTTCAGGGAAAATGTTGTGGGCAAGTATTCAAACAAGATCAGTAAATGAAGCAGTGACTAGGGAAAGGCCATCATTTAACTTACCTGTCCCCAGCTGATCCTTATGCTTGCTTCTGAGCAGAGAGAAGCCTGATGTTCTGACTCATCACAGTTCCTAAACTATGATTTTTTAATCCTTAAGAACCATTTCCAGTGAACGGGCTACAAATGTGTCTCATAACAAAACCTTTATAATATGTCTTAGAGGTGGGATTATATTGCTAATATAGTTTTTGCTAAAGAAAGATTAATGGATGGTAATGCAGCAAATATGAACAAGCTTTGGATGATAAATGCTCAATACATAAGAGCTCGTATAAAGAATGGACAACAGTGAATGGATTTATTTGGAGAGGAAGGAAGGGACCAGTGTTTGCTTCCCCTAAGGTTTTCATTGTTTCTTCTTTTGTCTTTAATGTGACCACATCAAAAGAGCTGGAGATGTTAGAAAGAATTGGAAGCAAGACAAATTCAATTACATGAACAGACGTTTCTAGGAATTTTCTTGGTCCTGGGTAGAAAATAAACACACCAGCAAATTTTCAGGGTTTTTCAAATGTGGGATTACCAGATTACCAGAATATAATCAGTTCTATTTCATTGTGCTGGATGAGAGGCCAGCTTTTAATTTATTTAATTTATTCACATACTTTGTTTGAAAGCTGTTTTCTCATGAGCTGAAGGTGGATTTGGGCAGTGACTCTGAAACATAGATTCTCTAGAGTTTCTTCTGGAGATCTGATGCAGATGGGCACACTGACCCTCAGGATGTGTCTGTGCTGTCAGGGGTGGGGTGATTCACCGGCCATCTGTGAGTAATCATGCATAATGTCAATACCTGGTCATGGGGAGCTATTTTACTGCCAGATGTGACTTTTAGAAGGAAACTTTCAGGAAAACTGGAGAGAAGCCTAGCTGATAAAGCAGTATTTTTCCCTGAAATACAAAAAGCTGTGAGAAAATAAATTCCATTATCACAAATCTAGTAAATAATTAATAAATCTAGTGAGAATTGTTAGGGTAACATTTTCTTTATGGAGAGGCAGTCAACTAATTCTTCTCCCCAAAAGTGTTGACAAAAGGTTTCCTTAATTCATTCTTTTAATCAAATTGGATATGCCAGGGATTCCACTGCAGGCATCCATGGCTTGTTTCCACAGAGATTATATCCCCAAATTGAGTTAGTTAAAAGTCCTTTTAATTTGCTAATCTATTTGTCAAACAGCGTTTATAGATATTTACATGGAAAATGTCAGATTGGGAAAATTCCAGAAGATGGCATCATCATCGTCATCATCTTTCTAACTAGAGAAAGACTTTTTTCTTCCTTTTTTTTTTTTTTTTATTTGCCTTTGGCTTCAGCATCTTTTTAAGCTTCTCCCTATTATATACCTTAAGGCATGGTACCATGCTGCTTTGTCTCTCTTATGTCCCTACTATCATGTCACCCATGTATGACCTTTTGCATTAATGCTTAGAGAAAAGCAAGAGAAAAAGAGGATTTGGTTAAAATGAAATCACTATATATTTAATCTGTTAATGGCCTTTATTCTTCCATCAATAGAAACAACTTGACAAAAACTCACAAACATTCATAGTTATGGGAAAATGTATTCAGAATGCATAATCACACCGTTATTCGTCTTGTCTTTGACTGTGCAAGTATTTAATCAAGAGACTTGTTAAATCAGAGATTACTCAAATTAACATAACATTCATGTTTTGAAATTCCTTCAAGAGAGTAAAGCTACCTTTGAAGCTGAAATAAATAAAAAATTGTCTTTTGTGTAAATCAAATCCATCTCATTTAGAGAATGATAGATACATGTGTTTCATATTTTACATGTGAATGACCTGCAAAAAGCCATAAAACTTACCTAAGCAGAATAAAAGGAAATTAAAGGTGAAGAAAGAATATCTGTAGAATGAATACATATAATATTCAGATACAAGCACATACATACTTAAAATGTATCCATGAAAATGCCTGAGCCAGAAATAATTCAGTTTAAAAAATAAAATATTCAACGATTTAGTTTAGCAGGGTTCAGTGGAAGTGACCTAATAACTATACTATAAAGGGGGATGATTTTTTTTTTCAGAGTGAGTAAGTGCACTTATTTGTGGGTAATGGTGTCTCTTATGTAAAAGTTGTTTCGTCTATTTCATTATTTGTTTTAAAAAGGTTTAATTTGAACTTTGTTTCCAACAGGTTGAAGATTATTTTCCAGACAAAGACTTCCTGGTTTAACTATCAGTGAATGTCTATAAACCTTGTCGAAATCTCACTTCACTTTGTGGTCTAACATAGCCAATATTGACTGTCAGTCTGATGTCTTAGGTAACTTTTGGTTTGCTTGCTCTATTTCTGGTTTGTTTGATCTATTTTGATCAAGTTGACCAGATAGCTGCCAATTGCCATTTTTAAAATATGTGCCATGTTGCCAGCGATGTATTAGGTTAGCCACTGCTGGTTTCTCCTTGTCCTGTTTAGCACTCTCCTTTGTTCATGTGGACAGATGAAATAGAAGCCAAGAACATCTGGAAACAATCAGGAAACAACAGTTTGAAAATTTCTGCTTCATTTAGACTCATACTTCAGAAAAAGTATATTGATAGAATAATTAAATTTACATTTTAATTTCATCTGGAAAGTTTATCCACTTGACATCTCAAAACCCACTAACTTTCCAGCTTACATGGTCATTGCTCTAATTGATCAATAATAATTCTTATCGCCCCTTCCTCCTCAAAATGTATACAAGCAATCTACGGTCATAAGAATTTTCTTTCTAGGACAAACATTATATGGTTTCATTCATTCAGGGAATATTAAAATTAGTGAAAGGGATTAAAGGGGCAAGGAGAGAAAACGAGTGGGAAATATCAGAGAGGGTGACAAAACATGAGTGACTCCGATCTCTGGGAAACGAACAAAGAGTAGTGGAAGGGGAGGTGAACAGGGGGATGGGGTGACTGGGTGACGGGCACTGAGGGGGACACTTGATGGGGTGAGCAGTGGGTGTTATACTATATGTTGGCAAATCGAACTCCAATAAAAAAATATATACAAAAAAAAAAGAATTTTCTTCCTAAAATATAGAATGGCGGGGGGGGGGGGGGCGGGGAGGAGGATCCTGTCACTCTCTACTTCATACACCTCCAGTTTTTCAGTGGTGTGCTGAAAAATTTCAAGCTCACTGGTTTCAGATTTGACCTTCATCGTGTGCTGGAATCCATCTGGTCTCCCTTCCATCCCATCTCTTGACACATTATGTAGTCCAGCCATTTCTTTCCATTTTAGCTGAGTGTGCTTTTTTATTTTTTGCTTCCTTTCTTCTTCCCCTTTTTCCTCCTCCTCTTCCAATCTTCCCCCCTCCTACTTTTTCTTCTCATTATTATTTTTACATATGATTTTAGTTTATATTGATAGATTATTCAATTTTCAGGTGCCGCCTCTGTCACTGTCTTCTACTCCATTACAAATCACTACTTCTTTTAGGCTTCTGTTACACATTTTTACCTTGTAATGGAGTGGTTTTAATTTTTAACTTACAAATGGTTGCACATCACTTTCTTCTGCGAGATTTTGAGTTTCTTGAGTAGAAACATCTTATTCACCATTGCACCTCATGATGCCTGACACAGTGGGATTGTGAGAGGAATGTAACATAAAAAAGGAACAAGACAAAAATTAGTAAAGGGAAAAAAGTGGAGGAATGCATGAAAGACCTAGGATAGTCTTCTATCAAAAGAAAAAAAATTGAGTTACATGACCAAGACATCTCAAATTTAAAATTAGTTCATTATTCTGTTAAATGACAGAGCTATGAATGGCTATCAAGGGAAGCTCCATTTCAAAAAGAAACCATTTAGGAGATTTCTTTTGGCAACAGAAAAACTGGGCTAGATGGATTGTATTTTTTTTTTAAGATTTTATTTATTTATTCATGAGAGACACAGAGAGAGAGGCAGAGACACAGGCAGAGGCAGAAGCAGGCTCCCTGCAGGGAGCCCAATGTAGGACTTGATCCCAAGGCCCTGGGATCATGCCCAGAACTGAAGGCACACGCTCAACCACTGAGCCATCCAGAAGCCCTGGATTGTCGTTCTGATACAAAAGGGACACTTTTAAGTTTCTGTATATGCCATTATTAAAATATAATATCTTAAATATTTTAATATTCTGTGTTTTTTATGGAATCCATATCTGCATATCTGTCAATTATCTATCAGACTCTAGCTTGATAAGAATCAATGGAGAGATGGCATTCAGGGATTCAGGGTCTCAGGCAATATACTTTTTGTTTTAAGATTTATTTGTTTATTTTGAGAGAGAGAATAATTAGGAAGAGAGAGTGTATGAGCACAAATGAGAGGGGCAGAGGGGGAGAGAGAATCACAACCAGACTGTGCTGTGCACGGACCGAGGTGGGGCTTGATCACATGACCCAGAGATCCTGACCTAAGCTGAAATCAAGAGTTGGATGCTTAACCTATGCTCTACCAGGCAATATACTTAAGTCTTGGGCTCATGCCTCTAGTCTTGAATTAAATTTAGGGGGGCACTGAAGAAAATGTTGGTTAGTCCTGGCAGTGATTGCAGAAATACAGTTCCAAACTCGGGCCACCAGTAGATATTACCAGGAAGAGGAGGGATTTGAAAAGAGTACATAAGAGCTGGGCTGTCAGGAGCAGTAAGAGAGGAAAACTGTTTACCTCCAATATTCCTTAGAGTTTACCAAGTCTTTTTGGTTGACCTATTCAGTTGGAAAGTGGTGGGTCCTCACTTACTCACCTCTTATTTCTCAGTTCACCTCAACCCCAAGTATGGATTACGATCAAGAGGTACAGGACTGGAGGTAAGCCTCTGAATTGGATACTGTGCTTATGGGTGGTTTTTTCCGGTGTCTAAAACTACGGTTGTCTCACAGGCTTTCCCATCATCTTATGTAGAGTCAGGGTAATTTATTTTGTTGATACGAGAAAAAGGCCCCAAGTAGGATGATTCCTTAGGTAGTTGACTCCTTAGTAACTCCCAGGAGTGACTCCTGCCTGGGCTGATGCTGCTGGTTCCATTTTTGATGATACAAAAAGTCCCAAAGAACCCTTTGCCTTCAATAGTGATAAGATTTATTTTTGTCTGAGGTTCTTTATGTGGTTAGCAAATAACTGTGGCTTATTTTGATCATGAAAGTTTTATTTCCACAACTATTGAGGTAATGATGCCAAAGAATTGAACTAGGACACCGCAAGTGTGGTGTACTTGTTAATGAAACAAGTGAATCTTTTTTTCAGTGACAATAAATGTATAGTCCAAACAGGAATCATGTCTTTTTACTCTTCCATACTTAAAAAAAAAAGTTTTTTGTCTTCCTGGCACACTCTATGATAGCCTCTCTTTTGTGAGGATTTTCAATTCTCGCTTCCCACCCTCTCCCAATTTCTTACATAGCTTCTTCCAAGAAGCCTGACTTTTCTTAAGAAAATGGGGACTCTAGGACTTACCTTAAGCTCTAAGATTTGCTGAGCTGAATGAGCCTAGTAGATTCCACTGTGTTTTTTAAAATGCCTTCTACCCATTACCAATGTTAGTGCTACTAGTCCAAGTACCTCTCCTTTCAACAGGAAATATATGGGTGGGATTTGGAGAAGGGAGAAGGACAAAGGTACAAGGTAGTATTCATTTTTTCTGAACCTAGGATCTTGCTCCAAGCAATCGCTGACATAATTCTAGTGGTCCAGGGCCAATCAATTGATATTCAGATATTCAAATCATAGTGGGACCTACGCCTGCCTTGTTACTTGACACATGTTAGAGGTCACTTCATTATGTAGTTCAATTTAGATCCCTTCGGAACCCATGATTGGACTAATGGTCTATGTTAAAACGGTGTTTGTCCTGCATAGTTGCAGGAATTTTTCTGAATATCCAACGGCAATATCAAGTAGCTTAGTTAATAATTCCTTCATCATGAGGCTATTCTGCCTTTCTTTCAAGTCTCCTGGGAATGTGTGTTTTCTCTCAAGCATTGGCAATTGTGTGTGTCCAGTCAGGGAGAGCAATGGAGCCTCTTCCATACTCTTGCCAGCTACCAGGGACCTGTCCCTAGTTTTGTGCTGGCAGCCTCCTTTGTTACTAAAAGCTAGGTGACACCTGAGTGGCTCAGTGGTTGAGCATCTGCCTTTGGCTCAGGTTGTGATTCTGGGGGCCTGGGATCAAGTCCCGCATCGGGCCCTGTACAGGGACCCTGCTTCTCCCTCTGCCTATGTCTCTGCCTTTGTGTCTTTCATGAATAAATAAATAACATCTTAAAAAAAAAAAAGCCTGGGGGTTTATCTGTGTTTATGGTTACAGGAGCCAGGAATTTCATTTGGTGTTAATAGTGTCTTTTTCCATGATCTACGGTTTCCTTTCTGTACCTAGGATGGTTTGCATAAAAATCAAAGATATAACACATCATACCTCTTGGCACGTAATTTCTTCCTCTTCTGCTTGAAAGGTGGCTGGAATTGATGTGCTTTTGTTTGCGGTTGGTCTTGGCAACAAGCTGTGAGAAGCAGAAATGTTTTTTCCATTTTTATTAGAGTTCCCCCCTTTTTTTCTTTTAGTCTCAGAAACTTTTTGTTCCAGAACCCTTCTGCCATTAGGCATAGTATATTTTAGCCTGCTGAGAACTCCCTTGGAGATCCCTGGGTGGCTCAGCAGTTTAGCCTTCGGCCCTGGGCGTGGTCCTGGAGTCCTGGGATCGAGTCCCACGTCAGGCTCCCTGTATGGAGCCTGCTTCTCCCTCTGCCTGTGTCTATGCCTCTCTCTATCTCTGTGTGTGTCTCTCATGAATAAATAAATGAAATTTAAAAAAAGAGAGAGAACTCCCTTTAACAGATCCAGTGTGAGCTTTAAGTGCCATATATAGGACTCTAACAGGGCAGAAGTTCAAGGTCTGGGACCTGTCTTCTGTTGCCTGTCTTTTTTGTTTGTTTGTTTGTTTTGTTTTTTAAGATTGTATTTACTTTTTCATGAGAGAGACACACACACACAGAGGCACAGGCAGAGGGAGAAGAAGACTCCATAGAGGGAGCCCGATGTGGGACTTGATCCCAGGACTCCAGGACCATGCCCTGGGCCAAAGGCAGGCGCTAAACTGCTGAGCCACCCAGGGATCCCTGTTGCCTGTCCTTGAAGGAAGACCAGGTGCTTCTGAACCCCACACATGGGGGGTTCTTGGTAGCTGCAGATTATCCAAAGTTCCCCATTCTCCCATAATTTAGAGTCACCTCTTCTGTATTCCTTTTTATTGTTGGGATTTGGATACATTTGCTAGGATACCCTTATGCTTCTTAGACCATTCATGTTGGCTCTTTGTCTCAGTGCTTATATTTGGATCTTACTTGTGTCTGACCTGTTGAAATTTCTGTTGCCAGCCAGCTTATGCTGAATCCTAACCAACTTCCAAATCTCTGTTATTCTAAAGGCTAGCTCAAGTTGGGAGTCAGTTCTTTCTCATAGCCTCGTTTTCTTTCAAGTATCTTTCAAGCCTTGTTTAAAAATTAAAGGTACAATACAGAGCACTTTATTGATACCTATTACTGAGTCCCATTTATGTGATATTTCTCATATTTATCCCCAACAACATTGAGGTAGACTTAATGAAGGAAGATCTATCCTTGTCAGCCTTTGAATTCTCTATGCCTTCTTTCTAGCTTCCAGCACAGTGACAAACATGGTGGACATTTGATAGGCAACCAGTGGGATCAATGCAGAGTTCATTTGGAAATTGTCACTGTGCAAGGCATTTGTCTTAGAGGGACGAGGAAACCTTTATGTTATCCTCACTGTTGATTCCCATGCAGCCGGCTGCTTATGTCATTTCAGAACTCAGTGATTGTTACTGAATACCTTTCAACTCAAGAAATCAAAGGATTTTTAGGAAAGTGTCTTTATACTCCAGACTGAGTGACTTGCCAGGAACCATCACTGGTGTTTTTGTAATTGTCCAGAAAACGATATATTTCAGGAATGTGGACACCTAGGGTTTCTGCTTAAGTTGTTCCCTTTAATCCTATCAATTTATTCTTTTCCTCAAGATGATTAAATGAAGCTGTTGCTCCCTTCAAGTCTTCTGGTTCATAGGTTGAGAGCATAAATAAGTCGCTTTAAATGCCAAAGTCTTGGATAATATTTTTTTCATATTTGCTTTATCCTAAACATTCGTTTGTGATTTAAGATAAAAAATAAAATAGTTCACCCCATTGTACAAATTATATTAATAGGGCACTTTATGGTAATATAGAAATTAGATGGTAAACACTTATTTGATATCTTGAATTTAGGAATTCATATTTTTAATCATAAGGAGAAAATAGAGTAATATATATAGAAGGACAAAAAGTAAGAGAAGATTTTGAGGTAAAAAAAAGGAGAAAGGAGATGCTAAGATTGCATTATGAATACCATTCAAAATACCAGCTATAAAGATGTTACATGAAACAAATTTGTAAGCAGCTAACAGAACTAGTGACTCTTTAGTCTAAATGCTGAATTAAATTTTTATTAGGAAATAAATATTGGTGCATATTACATTTTACTTTTTGAGGAAATTCTTTTTTTCTGTTAGTAATACTGTATAAAAATTTTATGATGAGGAGATTAAAGTTAACTATTACGTCATTATTTTGTGAGCAGTTTAGAATAAATGAACAAATGGCCTTTCTAAATTCTGGAGATATAGTACGGTATTTTAAATAATAGTATTTTAAATAATGTTATGGTATTTTGAATAATAGTATGTTATTATTTAAAGAATTAGGGGAGTTCTTTTTCAAAGAACTAAGTTCTCTGAGGCATTAATATATTAAATCTAGATTATGGATTTTGAAGTCCCAAGGCATATGCAGTCTTATAGCTTCTTAAGAAGTTATAGCTTTTCCATTTAGTATCTGGAAAATTATTGAGTTACACCGTTTGGGCCTCAGATGGGAGCAAATTCTTTTCCACTTACCTCATGTTTTCATGTGGGGCACTTCTGCTAGAGTAACCCTCCTGGCCTCTTATCCCACCCATTATTCATTGCAATCAATGAGACAAAGTCAGTGTCCTAATTGATAAGTGATGTCTATGTATATTTTCTCTATTGGACCCTGGGGATTAACTATTTTTTCCTTCTCACATTGCCTTGGGACAGTGTGAGTGACCAGTCTTGGATAAGTACATCTATCCTACAGATTCAAAATTTTCTTTGGTAGTCTTCCTAAAGTATAAAACATGTGTGTGTGTTTGTGTGTGTGTGGGGGGTAGTTGTGGTGTGGGAGCAGGGGAGGTAGTAAGCCTTTTGGCTGCAGAACTAAATTCACATTTTTCAATCAGCTTATAATAATAAAGCCAATATTTTTTATTTCTATTTATTTATTTTCTCCATCTTATTTCCCATTTTGTTCCAAAATCATCAGGGGAAGAAAGTAATTCTTCTAAACCTCAGTGTTTGTTGTAATAAATTAGGTCTGTGGAATATTACCATTTATTTAATAAATGATGCAGTGAATAATGCCTCATTTCAAAAGAAGAGGTTTTCTAGAATGTTGGTCTACCCAGACTAAGACATGCTTACCCAATGGTGTTATTTATACTTATCTAGAAGCTTAAGATCTCATTAGTAGGTATCTTTTAAAATTCTGGCCTAAGAAATACATAGACTTCTTACTAAATTGCTTTGTTGGGTTAATATTTATCAGAAAATATGTCCTGAACAAAGCAATACTTAGGAATTAGCAAACTTCTTTATTTCTGCGCTCTCTCTTTTCCTGTCCACCTTTGGCCATGGAAGATCAAGTTAAAGATGGATGGGGGAAATATATGCAAGGTAGGTTAAGATAAAATCCAGATTTAATTAATATAATGAGAAAGTACGATGGCCTAACTGTTCCTATGTTCAACAGTGAGATTCTTCTAGGAATGAATACATTTTGTTTCTTTTCATTTCTCATTGTGATGGTCTTATTCTTTCCTAACAAGCTCATACCATTTTGAATCCTCCTAAATTTCTTGAAAAATAAGTAAGCTTTTGTAAAACAAAAACAGCAATAGCAACAAGCAAATATGAAGAACTGAAATTACATTTACAGTAAATAATCTGATCAGTAGGGAATCAAATGGGTTGCATGCTTCTCTGGTCCATAGAATTTTTCGTATACATATAATTTATTGAAATAAAAATATAAAAATAACCCACATTTTTTTTTTTTAAGTAGGCCCTTTGCCCAGCATGGGGCTTGAACTCATGAGCCCAAAATCAGGAGTTGTATATTTTACCTCCTGAGCCAGTCAGGCACCCCTTGAAATAAAAATATCAGTATCTTCTACTTGGGATATCCACTGGAAAAGTAAATAAATTTTTAAAAGTACTTTTTGCTAAAATTGTCTTTATAAAATTGATTTTAAAATCTTGAAATTGGGATTATTTTCTGCCATATGGTAGACTTTGAAGACTATTTTGGTAAAAGATACATCAAAAGAGACAATTCCTTGCAAAGCAAAACATCTTTAATCACTAACAAAAGGCTCATTAATGAGTCAATAAATGTAGAAGAAGAATTACATCCAGAGAATAGGGATTGCCAAATATCAAACGATTTTATAGGGGAGATACATTACTGCTGAGGCAGTCAAACTATTCCTTTAATTTATATAGAGGATCTATTCTATTAATTGTTTAAGATAGCTATTTAAAGTTACATTTAGAAAGACCAGTGACATTTTCTTCATGGTAGTTAATGTGTAATTAATATATATTAATAGGTTGTAGATATGTTATTATTCTTAAAAATTTATTCCCAACTCTTTTGTAAAAAAAGAGCAATAAGGTTATCAAAATAGAAGTACAGGTGTCTGGGCCCACTGGCTCTGTGCTCCGGCCTGCAGTCCACCTCCCCCACTTCTCGCCATCCAGCATGGCCCTGTTGCCCTCCGGCCGTGTCCTGTCCAGGGTCGCTGCCTCCTTCCACCGGGCCTCACTGGTGTGGCTTCTGCAAGAGCCAGTTCCTGGTGGATCCATGTGGAAATGGGGCCCCTAGGCCCCATCCTGGGAGTCACAGAAGCCCTTAAGAGAGACACCAACAGCAAAAAGATGAATCTGGGAGTTGGCGCCTATCGGGATGATAATGGAAAGCCTTACATGCTCCCTAGGGTCCGGAAGGCAGAGGCCCAGATTGCTGCAAAAAATTTGGACAAAGTATACCTGCCCATTGCTGGACTTGCTGAATTTTGTAAGGCATCTGCAGAACTAGCCCTGGGTGAGAACAATGAAGTGTTGAAAAGTAGCCGGTATGTCACCATGCAGACCATTTCTGGAAAGGGGGCATTGAAGATTGGAGCCAGTTTTCTGCAAAGATTTTTTTAAGTTCAGCTGAGATGTCTTTCTGCCCAAACCATCCTGGGGAAATCATACACCAATCTTCAGGGACGCTGGCATGCAGCTCCATGGTTATCGATACTATGACCCCAAGACATGCGGCTTTGATTTCACAGGCACTGTAGAGGACATTTCAAAAATGCCACAGCAAAGTGCTCTTCTCCTGCATGCCTGTGCCCACAATCCCCCGGGATTAGACCCCCGTCCTGAGCAGTGGAAGGAAATGGCAACAGTGGTGAAAACAATCTCTTTGCATTCTTTGACATGGCCTACCAAGGCTTTGCCAGTGGTGATGGTAACAAGGATGCCTGGGCTGTACGCCACTTCATCAAACAAGGCATTAATGTTTGTCTCTGCCAATCCTATGCCAAGAACATGGGCTTATACGGTGAGCGTATGGGAGCCCTCACTGTGGTCTGCAAGGATGCTGATGAAGCTAAAAGGGTGGAGTCACAGTTGAAGATCTTGATCCGTCCCATGTATTCCAATCCTCCAATCAATGGGGCCTGAATTGCCTCAACCATCCTGACCAGCCCTGACCTGAGAAATGGTTGCAGGAAGTAAAAGGCATGGCCCACCACATCATTAGCATGTGGACTCAGCTGGTCTCCAACCTCAAGAAGGAGGGCTCCTTCCACAACTGGCAGCACATCACTGACTAGACTGGCATGTTTTGTTTCACAGGACTAAAGCCTGACTAAGGAATTCTCTATCTACATGACAAAGGATGGCCACATCTCCGTGGCAGGGGTCGCCTCTGGCAATGTGGGCTACCTTGCCCATGCCATTCACCAAGTTACCAGATAATTTCCCTTGTGAGAGGAAACAGAGACAACCTTCCTGCCTATGGCCTCTGCTGTTGTGAGATTCACTTGGAGGGAGAAGGGGGGGTGGATGGTGGTGAGCAGGTCATTTCTTTCAACCTCAGTAGTTAACACTCAACCACTGGATGTGTTTTGCAGAAAAGAAGGTGTAGTGAAATAGGGCAGAGGCACCTGTGGTGGGTGTCTGAAACTCTGGGGCTCAAAACCAAACTCCTGCTTGTCTTTTAACTCCAGCTGTTCCAAAAGAGTTTACATGTACAAGAAAGACATAGCCCAAAATATCCTGTCCATCATATTGCAATATTTCAGAAGCCTTAACTGCAGCCCCTTACCAGTGGTATTGGGGCACCTCTGTAGAGCTAGCATGAGAATAGCACCTACAAGAGGTGTTGTGGGCAGAGCCCGTTCTAACATCAGCAGGCAGCCTCGTGTTTGTCCTCCCGTGACTGAGCAAGCTTGTCAACAGACCTCATTACAGAAGTCATGTTTCATGAAAACCAGCAAGTCTGCTGCCGCTGCAGCAAGGAAAATAAAAGATGCTATTTCCTGTCTTATTTAGGGGAGAAAAATTAAGGTCCTTCTTTTCAGTACTTTTGGGCATTTTAATGTTCCTTTATTTTCCCTTATTGCTGTTCTTTTCCTTAGGCACAGAGATCTGTAACTAGCCTAGATTTTCATCCTGTTCTAGTCCTTGATTGGCCACCTGCCCTATCCTATAGAATTTACTTACTGGAAGAACTAAGAATATAATTTACTGCTCATCCCATATCCTCACCTTTCTCATCAAAGAATAGCAGAGAGTAGGTAATGGCACTTAGTTCAGCATCCTCGTCAATGATTGATTGTCTCCTGTCGGGATGTGGCCTCTGCCTGGTTGGACCTCTTCATTCAGTACTGTTATGCGGTCTCTCATCTCACATCATGAGTGGGCAATGCAGGGCAGAACCAGGAAAGCAGATATCTGGGTTTTGGTTTTAACCTTTGTGTGCTGCCTGCTGGGCTCAGGCTTCACCCTTTAGAAAGATAACCACCCTCTGCTCCAATCATGTAGACTTCTTGCAGCTTGGTTTCTCTGTGAAAATAAAGTTACTGTAGACCGCCTCCCCCCCCCCCCCCGAAAACAACAACAACAACAAAACAAACAAAAAAACAAAACAGAAGTATAAACTAAAAGTAAAATTTAGTTATTTTTTTAAAGAAAAATTTAGAGAAATACATATACTTCAAATCTAGGTTCCCCAGTATCCTTAGGAAAAAAAATCTGTTTTAAAATCACTTGCAAAGCCTTGCAATGGCTAACTCCTGCCTGATTTCCTATATTTTATCATGTTATTTCTTTCCTTCACACACCACATTTTTGGTACACTGTCCACTTCTCAGTTCCTCAAACCCTCTCCATTTTCCTGACCTCAGGGTCTTAAATCCAATTCCTTATGCGACATTCTTCCAGGAATGTTCCTCCTTCTTCTTTTTTCTTTTTTTTTAATTGGGAAACTCCACATCTTTCAAGGGTTAGTGTCATCTTAAGTGTTTTTTTCTCAACAGGCCTTCTCTGTCCATACTCACATGTCCGCTTGTTCCAACATCCAAGAATCTGTGATTCTTATGATAAATTGTGGTCAGTCATTAATAAATACAAGGGACACAGGGGCACTCAAAATTTATAGTTCTTATTTATAGTCCAAATAACGAACTCAACAAATATTTTGGCTATTAAAGTTCAATATACATTTTAAAATAATTTTAAATCATGAATGATTTTCAGACTTAATGCAATGAGTTGTATTTCCATAGAGACCATGTTATATTTAATCATATAAAGTTTCTGTTAGAGATGGACTTCTGTAAACTTGACAAAACTATAAAACTGATAGATTAAGAAATAAAATTTTGCTGATTACTTTTCAAGTTTCCAAGCTTTTGGTTAGATGTCTGGAAAAGACGCAGGTAGATTATTGTTTTTTTTTTAAATTTCAATCATAATAATGTATTCTAGGAATTTCAGAGCTAAATTTAAGGCCAAGGATAATATCAATATTCACCATTCATTCAACAACAAGTATTTATTGAGCATCTTTCATGTGCTAATGAGAAGCTGGACAAATCTCAAAAGCAGTTCTCCCATTAATCAATTCATCTACCCACATTACTAAGTTCAGACAATTTACCAAGTTCAATAATTATTGATAATTGTTTCCTAGCAACTTTTTAGCTATAGATTGTCAATAAACTCTCTATAATTTTCTACATTAGAATTGGGCAAATTATTTACATTTGTTCAACTGTGCTGCTATGCCTTTGTCCTTATTACTTTTTTTCTCTTTTTACCCTATTTTTAAAATGTATTTTCCCCCTAATTTATTAAGATCATCTCAAATTTTATTTTCATTATTCACACTTTAAAAAAGCCAGTGTTAACTTGAAATAATAAGAACACCTTCTTCTTTTGTTTGAGTCATTGGTAAGCATATTAATGGTTGTGTGACATCAGGCCTGATTTCTATGGGCTGGTTCTCAGAAATGCTTTCCAGGAAGATTTAAATCATTGTTAGTAACTTTGTCATATGAACTTTTATTGCTTTGTGCAGCCACCTACAGAAAGGGTGGTGGAAACAGTGTTCTTAAATTTGGGATTGTAACCTCCAGAAAGCTTTAAAAGAGACTGTAGACGAGGAGACTGAAGTACATGAAGCATTTTCTATGTATTTTACATCTATTAAACCTTTCATTCATACCTCACCTTTGTCAGGGAGCTAGCATTTTCCTTAATGAATGGATAAGGAAACTAAAGTTTGAGGAAATTAAAGAATTTACTCACCTTTTCCCCCTTAGGTTTTTACACGTTACTATTTTACATCTGCCAGAAATAGCAAGAAGTGCTTTTCAAAGATAGACGTGAGTACTCTGTTCAATACAGAAATAAGTTGTTTGAGATTTATTTTAAGGCATGGTTGGCCGATTTTAATTTCTTAAGAAGATAAATTTAAGTTAAGAAGATAAATTTCTTAAGAAGGTAAAAGGTATTGGTATTCTTCTGGCTGGTCTAAGAATTAAATTGACATGGGACAAATTAACAGGAAAAAAACAAAAGTTTGATAACATGTATACTGGATTTATACTTAGAAGGCAGCCCTGGAAAACTGAGTAACTCCCTGAAATGGCAAAAGCCATCACCTTAAATACTATCTCCAGCTAACAACAAAAGAAAATGTTGTGGCAGAGGGAGAGCTCAGTTTCAGGAGAATACTGGAAAAAGCACAGTAAACAAGGGTAAAATTGTTATGCAGATTTGTCATTGCTTTCTCCACTGATCACAGCTCCTAGAGATTGAATCATCCTCCTCTTCTTGGTCTAGCCAGGGAGACACCCTTACAAAAGGCAATTTCCCTTGTACATGTAAATGTTTCTTACAAAAGTGTAACTTCTACTCAGTTTTCAGAGCTTCTCTTGTGTCTGCAGTTTCTTAAAGATAACCAAATTAAAATAATCAATGTGGCTAAAAGGCATTTCTTGGGGGTGGCAAAGTTTACTCCCCTATAAAGGTAAGAGGTGAAAGGAAAACAGATTTTTGGGTTGGGGATGTATTCGTTTTCCATTGTTGACATAATAGATCACTACCAATTTAGTAGTTTAAAATAACCCCATGTATTATTTCATAGTTCTGAAAATCAGAAGTTCTGGTTGGTTCAGATAGGTTCTCTACTTTGGGTTTCACAAGGCCAAAGCCAGGATGTCAGTCCTTGAAAAATGATAATTATGTGATGCAATAGAGGATTAGCTAAAGCTACACTAGCAATCATATTGCAGTGTAAACGTGTCAAACTGCAATCATATTGCAGTGTAAACATGTCAAACTGATACGGGAGAGCTTGGTTCTTTTCTCATGGAGTTAAAGAATGAATCTCGCGACAAAGGAGAGTGAGTAAAGCGATAGAAGTTTATTAAGCAAATATACAGAGAAAGCTCTCAAAAGTGAGAGGGGTCCCAACAGGGTTGCCACTGAAGACTTGTAGAGTTGGTCTTTTATTGAAAGCCCACTGGGGAACCTAAATCCTTTTAACATTATCTATTGATATCACCATTGAGTAAGGACTAGTGATAACACCTTCAATGGCTTACTTCCTTTTTAGGGTCTGGTAATTCTTTGTTGGTCACAAGTAGCTGTTATAACAAGACTCCACCTCTGGCATCTGGGACAGGATGATCTGGTTTATTTATCTCTAATTTACTTTCATTTCCGCATTTTTGGGATTTTTGTGAGCCTGATTCTGTGGCCCCCTACCTAGCCCTGCCTAGCCTCATTTGTCCCTAACTCAAAGCCAACATGTTGTCCACAAACTTGCACAATGTTATATTTCAGTTGTAGCTCAATAATGGAAAAAAGAGGGATGCCTGGGTGGCTCAGCGGTTGAGTGTCTGCCTTCAGCTTGGGGCATGATCCCGGGGTCCCAGGATTGAGTCCCACATCAGATTCCCTGCAGGGAGCCTGCTTCTCCCTCTGTCTGTCTGTCTGTCTGTCTCTCTCTCTGAATCTCTCACGAATAAGAAATAAAGTCTTTAAAAAAAATCATGGAAAAATGATGCCAATTTCAGGATTCCTAGATGGAGGCTTTGGGAAGGACCCACTGTGGGCTCATTCGTGTTGTTGGCAGAATTCAATTCTTGTGGTGGTAGGACTGAGATTCCTGTTTTCTTGGTTGTTGTCAGCTGAGTGCTGCCCTGAGGTGCAACAGAACCTTCTCTTCTCTGGTTCTTGCACATGGGCTCCTACATCTCAGAGCCAGCAACAGTGTATTGAATCCTTCTCATGCTTTGCTTTCTTTTGCCTTTTTCATCTTCTTCCAGTTGGAGAACGTTCTCTGCCTTGAAAGGCTCATGAGATTGAATTGGGTCTGCCCAGATAATCCCCAATAATCTTCCTTATTTATAGTCCATAACCTTAATTATATCTGCAGTCCTTTTTGCCATGTAATGTAATTTACTCATAGGTCCTGATGTGGTTTTGGAATATAGGTGAAGATTTTTTCCCTGTAGTAAAGCATTAACATTAAGATAGTTGGCAGTTCCCCTCTGGAAGATAGGTTATTGATAAAAATGCTTTTGTTCTTGTAAGTCACTAAGACATTTTGTAAACTGAGGGAGGCTCATGTCTATCGGACTATAATCTCTATAAATTAACTATTTGTTTTTCTTTTCCCTTAAGCTTTAGGGCAGCCAAGAGTGCCTGAGGAAAGTCACATATGTCTTACCTAGGGGGAAGGTCGTTTGTGAGTGTGAGCTTGTGCTTTGTCCTCAGCTGGCCTTCTGTTCCCTCATCAGGTCCCAAGGATCAGGCCATGGAAATTTTGGGGGGACCATTCTACCACAGACAAAATAAGGGTAGAAGAGGGAGAAACTTTTTCTCAATTTAGAAGTATATTTGAGGGAATTCTTAGAACTTTTTTGTTAGATAAAATTTACCCTACACGTAGAATTTCCTACTTGATGATTGTTTTCCTGCTTAGTTGGAATTTGTGGGTAAATAAATATACAGAACTATAGTCAAGGGTCTTTTATCTTCCATTTCTGGTGTAGGCTGATTGTACTTTGGTTTCTTGCTTCTAATTTATAGCTTTGCAAGTATAATTAAGTATAAGTTTCGCAAAATATTTTTGCTTGTCCATTTGGAATACATTTTCCCTGATTACTACATATTTTTGGTTTATTGTAGCTTCATTTGGATTACTGCAGTGATTAACATTATGGCTGAGCACAGAGGATTGAAAATTTTAAGTATCACTTCTAAAGATCTGAAAATTGAAGGAGCAGACTGTTGGCAGTAATGAGTTACAAATGGCAACTTGTATTTTGTTTGGAAAATCACTTCTTTCCTTGAGGAATTATGTTTTGTATTGATTTTCAGAGTGTTTGGTCTTCAGAGAGGTACTTGTGATTTTGAGGAACAGTGTAATTGTATCTTCAAATTAAATGTAATATAGACCGTTGATAGCATGTTTTCTAAGCTCTTTAAATTAAAACTAACTTTACCCCTGTGCCAAAGAATCCAAGTAGTTCAAGGTTAAACAGTGTGTCACTGTGATGTCAGGTATGCCTCAACTTTACTCCTTTAAAAAATGTTCTAGTCCATGGTTTCTTTTCCTACTTCAATAGAAAAACGTTGACATAAATTAAAAGTGAGCATTGACTTGCTCTTTTGGGAACTGCCCCCTCCTTTTTTCCTGTACTGACATTAAAATCGTTCATTTCATTTTGCCTAGAAACAAAATCTGTTATATCAGTTTTCCATGTACATTTTGCCTGAGAAAAAATGTGGAAGACAGCTGTTTTAATGTTGAAATGTATCCAGTTTTTATTAAGTATGTCCTCAGAGCTTTTGGGGGTTTATTTTTAACTCTGACAGAATTAATTTAGAATAGGACATAAATGACCATTCTGTCCCTGTCTAATTTTCTGGAGAATGTGTGGTCACCTATGCTTTTGATTATGCAGTAGAAATGTGCACTTTCAAGTAAACACAGAAAGTATTATTGCAGGGCACAACAATGTGTCTACTCAACTTCCTTCTGCAGTCATTTGAGTTGACTAACATTTTCATTTGATTAAGAATTTAAAATAAGTTAGTCATTCATTTAAATCAGCGCACCTGAGGCACCTGGGTGGTTCAGTGGTTGAGCGGCTGTCTTTGGCTCAGGTCGTGATCCCAGGGTCCTGAGATTGAGTACCCCTGGGGCTTCCATAGGGAGCCTGCTTCTCTCTCTGCCTGTGTCTCTGTCTCTGTGTCTCTCATGAATAAATTAATTAAAATCTTTAAAAAAAATCAGCGCACCTATGTTATGTAGAAAGCCTATACTCTAAGACATTGCTATTGTTTATATATTAGGTTGTAGTTGGTGGTGAGAGGGTGAGGTGTGAAGAGAGATGTTGCATAGAGTTCCATGGAGAGATTGCATACCTGTGAGATTAGGTTTCATTTTGGGCTTCAGGGGCGCCTACACATTCTTTTTATGACTTTATCAGATAAAGAGCTAACAGTCCTTAAACACTTCTGAGGAACCTGATTCCCTCTCACTATATTCTCTGCATGTAGATTACGCCCCCAGTGCACTGACCATGTGTGCCCATGCCTGCATTGGCAGCGAAGGTAGGGACAAACCATGTTCTCTGTGTTCCATTCTTCACTTTGAAAAAGACGAGAAAAGAGCCCTGGCCCCAAAGTGGGCTAGATCTGAGTTTGAATAATGGCTTCAATACCTCTGTGTCCTTCAATGGTCTCATTTTCCATGTAAAATGAAGGCAATAGTATTGAGAACTGGAGATCATTTATGTAAAGCACCCTGCACATTTATGATCTTATAGGCAGTTAACAAATAGTAGTAATTATTATTGTTACTACAAAAACCCTCCTGTTGCTGTATTTGATTAATATATTCCATCTATGAGAAACATATATGAATAGAAACAAAGTAGTTCTTTATTATTGTTTTAAAAAAGTCATGTTTAGAGCCCCACACTGCAGGTGGTTTCGTGAACACAATGGGCTCTGAGTATGTAGGTGCTGCCAGAAGGAATTTTCGGAGCTCAGCTCTATCTTTATAGTTTATTAATCTGCTACCATGGAAACAGGTATTTAATCCTTAAAAACAAGAAAACAGCTTTCAACAATGCACTATTTCAAATGATGTGATGATGGTGGGAAGTATTTCTTTCTTTAAAAAACAATATGATTTTTTTTTAAGTGACTAACCTCATTTTTGGCAATCTGATTTGAGTTTCCATGGAAACAGAAGTGACAGCTGAGACCTCCAAGCTCTTGTAACTAGTGGGGCTCAGGTTAAGTCTTGCAAATGTCGGTTGTCCCAAGGCACCTAGAAGAGCCAATAGAAATAAGAGTCAGCTGAGCTCCAGGGAACAGACAGGAACAATAAATCAAACATTTACAAAATTGTATATACACAATGCTATGGGTTTGAGAAAAGCATGTGTGGTGGATATGTAGAGAGAGACTCATGAATGCAATTCAGAGTGAGAGGTTATGTAGTTCTACCTCATTCTAAACACGCTTTTCTGAATGGCTAAGCAACTTAATTATTTGTAATGTATTTCTCTTACACTGACTATAGGAATATTGGGGAAGGAAAAAAAGCGGAGAATAAAGATATCATATAATAGTCCTATTATTTATTAGCATGAGAACTGTGAAAGGAGAATAATTAAATAAAAATTTATAAAAGTCAAATTATGAAGACAAATGTGTTCATCTGACATGGGCCCAAGTACTTCTTTGGGGGCTTTTATTATTAGTCTTTGTAGAGAATTTTCTAATTCTTAATATTGAATAATGACATTATATACCTCTCAGGCTGATTGATATAGAAGTGATTTCCATTGTCTTATTTTAGAAAGACTTCTCAGTAATTCCACACCTCATCAAAGGAAGAAACAAATCAGGATTTGCCATCTTGTGTTCCTAATACATACTCTAAAACAGACCACTTGTTCCCCCCAGCTCTAGTATATAATGAAAGTATGTGAGTGTTACTGGCAAGAGTTGTATCTCTGAATTGCTTTGTGAATGGAGAGGATTATCCAGTTTAGGTCATTCTGACCACCAGATCCTTTACTAAAAATCTTATTTGGGTCCTACAGGAATCTAAAGCTATTTATCTAATTACCTAAATAAATTTCTAAATATACAACTATCTAATATCTAAAGAGATTTCTATCAAATAAGATTTTATAAAGAAAGCAAAAGATTTGATTGAGAAGGACTGAGTTTGCTTTATGGCATGCACAATATACAATTTCTCAATATTTGAGCATACACAGATATACAAGCAGAATGTGATATACAGATGAAAACTTATCCCACTAAGGAATTATTTTATTTTAGGAAAATTTTGTTAATTATTTTTCTAATTATAATTATACTGTCATGTGCTCTTTTTGAATCTTTTAAAACAAAACTAAACAAAGGAATTAAAAAGAAAATAAAAGTCATGCACAAGCTCTACATTCAGTTTGTGTATAAAGCATATATATCTAATATAATCATCTCATGTATCCTTATATAAATTTTAACTTAAACGTAATCGTAGCATCCTTTCACATATTTACTTTCAGGTATATATGTATGGGAATTTGTAGCATAATATACATATTCTATCTAACCTACTTTATTTTTTAATGGGTATTTTCTTTTTATTTAGAAACCTAATATTATTATATTATTCTTTTTAAAAATTGTGTTAAGAACAATTCACATGAGATCTATACTCTTAACAAATTTTTAAGTATATAATATGGTGTTCTACTACAGACACAGTGTTGTATAGCAGATCTTTGGAGCTTATTCATCTTGTGTAAGTGAAACTTTATGCCCATTGATTAGAAGCTCCCATTTTATCCTTCTCCAGCCCCAGAAAACCACCATTCCACTCTATAATTCTATGAGTTTGACTATGTAAGATACTTCATATGAATGGAATCATGCAGTATTTATCTTTCTATGACTCATTTATTTCACTCAACATAATGCCCACAAGCTTTATCCATATTTTTTGGTTGTTGCAAGATTCTAAGAATGAATAATATTCTATTGTGTATGTACCACATTTTCTTTATTCATTCATCCACCAGTGGACATTTAGATTGTTTCCATATTTTGGCTATTGTGAATAGTGCTGCAATGAACATGGGAGTGCTAATATCTCTTTGAGATCCTGACTTCAGTTCTTTTATATACTCAGAAGTGGGATTAATAGATTATATGATAGTTTTATTTCAGTTCTTTGAGGAAACTTTATACTGTTTTCCATAGTGTCTGCATTGTTTTGCATTCCCACCAACAGTATTTGAATTTCTCCACATCCTCACAACACTTTCTTGTCTTTGGTTTTTTGATAATAATCTTCCTTACAAGTGTGAAGCAATATCTCTTTGTGTTTTTGATTTACATTTCCCTGATGATCAGTGATGTTGAGTATCCTTTCACCTACTTTTTGGCGCTAAGTATATTTTTTTGGGGGGGGAAATATCTATTTAGTTCCTTTGCTCTCATTTTAATTGGAATATATGTTTCTTTGTTATTGAGTTGTAGTTCATATATTTTGGATATTAACCTCTTATCAGATAACAGATATTTTCTACCATTGCGGAAATTGTCTTTTCATTTCACTGATTATTTCCTTTTTTCTGCAGAACCTTTTCAGTTTGATGTAATCCCACTTATTTTTGTATTTGGTGCCTATACTTTTCAATGTCATATCCAAGAAGTCATTGCCAAGACCAATGTCATGAAGCTTTCCCTCTGTGTTTTATTTTAGGAATTTTACAGTTTCAGGTCTTACCTTAAAAATCCATTTTGAGTTGATTTTTGTATATGGAATAAAATAAGGGTCCAATTTCATTCTTTTGCATGTGGGTATTTATTTCTTCAACACCATTTGTTGGAGACTATCCTGTCCCTATTGCGTATTCTTGGCACCTTTATTAAAGATTAGTTGACCATATGCATAGGTTTATTTCTGGGCTCTTGATTCTCTTCTTTGAATATATATACATCTGGCTTTATGTCAGTACCACACTATTTTAATTATTGTAGCTTTGTAATAGATTTTGAAATCAGGTGATGCTTATAGCTTTTTTTTTTTCCCAACAAGACTGATATGGCATCTTTCCTAATGGTTCTACATGAATTTTATAATCATTTTTTCTATGTCTGTAAAAAAAAAAGCTATTTAATCTGCTTTGTTTTTGACCTCAAATATGTCATAAATATCTTTCCATGGCTAAAACTATAAACTCAGTATTAACTTTTATAGTGGTTTCATAATATTCCAACATATGGATATGCTACATGTCATTTAAAAAAACAATTTTTAGGGCACTCACATTATTTTTCTTTTATTTTCTTTACAGGTGTCTTAAAAAAATATCCTCTTACATACCTCTTGTAAATTTTTGTGGTTTTTATTTGGGATATATTTCTAAAAATGATATTTTCTAGCTGGAGGGTGTGTAGATACTTAAAGTTTTAGGTAATAATTGCAAATTTCCCCCCAGAATTATCCTAGCAGTTTGTATCATTTCTGCAGTTCTTGAGATAGCTCACATCCGCATTTTCATCTGAACTTCATCTTGTCATTAGTTTTGTATATCCTTTACTACTGATTGAACTTATTTCATATGTTAAATGCCAACTTGTTTTTCATATTTTATGAATTGCTTGTTTATTTTATTCGCTCACTTTTTTTACTGGAATTTCTTTTTTAGATTTTTACTATGGTTTATAGAACTCTCTATATAGGAATAATGTTAGCCTTTTATAAAAAATATATTTTCCAGATTATGTGTCTTTTGCATATGAAGTTTTTTTTTTTTGGCTTTGCTGTCTTACTAATTTGTGTGTTTGTTTTCTTTTTTTCTTTTCTAGGTTTACCAAGATATTGGCAAATAAAATTGTAATATATTTAACATATATAATGTGATGATTTGATATATGTATACCTTATTAAATGATTCCCACAAACAAGTTAATTAACACATTAATTACTTCACATAGTTAGTTTTTTTATGTGTATGTGAGATTGCTTGAGATTTACTCCCTTAGCAAATTCTAAGTGTGCAATACAGTATTACCATTTTTAATTTGTTTTAAATGAAATATAATTGATATACAATATCCTATTTGTTTCAGGTATATATCATAGTGAGTCAGTGTTTTTATACATTCTAAAATAATCCCCACAATAAGTCCAGTTAACATGTCATCATACAAAACTATTACAATATTATTGACTAAATTCCCTATGCTGTACATTATATCCTCATGACTTATTTATTTTATAACTGGAAGTTTGTGCTCTTTGACCAGCCTCTCCCCATTTCCCCCACCCTCCAGCCCTTGGCTACCACCATTGTACTCTGTGTCTTTGACTTCAGCCTTTTTATTTTATTTATTTATTTCACATATAAGTAATACAATAGAGTATTTTATCTTTCTCTGGCTTATTTTACTTAGCATAATGCCTTCCAAGTTAATCCATGTCATCACAAATGGCAAGATTTCCTTTTTTTGTATGATTGAATGATATTCTGTTGTACATATTTACTACATTTTCTTTATCCATTTGTGCATCTACACTTAAGTTGTTTTCATACCTTGGCTGTTGTACATAATGCTGCAGTGAACATGGGACTATATATATCTCTTTGAGACAGTAATTTTGTTTCCTTGAATATATACCCAGAAGTGAGATTGTTGAATTGTATGGTAATTCTATTTTTAATTTTTTAAGAAGCCTCCATTCTGTTTCCCATAGTGGCTGTACCATTTTATATTACTGCCAACAGTGTATGAAAGTTCCCTTTTCTCCACACTCTCACCAACATTTGTTATTTCTTGTCTTTTTGGTAATAGCAATCCTTACAGGTGTGAGGTGATATCTCATTGTTGTTTTGATTTGCATTTCCCTGGTGATTAGTGATATTGAGCCTCTCTTCATATACCTATTGGCCATTTGTATTTCTTTTTAATTTAAAAATTTTTTTGCTATTGAGTTGTAGGAGTTCCTTATATATTTTGGATATTAGTCCCTTTTTGGATACAGAGTTTGCAAATATATTTTCTCCCATTCCATAAGTTGTCTTGAATTTCATCGATGGTTTTCTTTGCTGTGCAGAAACTTTTTAATTTGTTGTGGTCTCACTTGTTTATTTTTGCTCTTGTCATATAAAGTTTTTCTAATTTAGAAAATTTAATTTTTATGTAGTTGTATCAGCCTTTTTCCTTAAGGGTTTTGCCTTTTTAACTATTAATAGAAAGGCTTTCTCTTTTTTGTTTTTTTAAGATTTTATTTATATATTCATGAGAGACACAGAGAAAAGGCAGGGAGAAGCCACTTCCTGCAGAGAGTTGGATGTGAGACTTGATCCCGGAACTCTGGGATCACATCCTGAGCCGAAGGCAGATGCTCAACTGCTGAGCCACCCAGGCATCCCAACTTTCCCCATCTTAAATTTATCAAAAGACCCTTAGATTTTCTTCTGGTTTATAGTTTTTTCCATTAATTTTAATTAATTTATAGTTTATTTTTATATAAATTTGGAAGTATGAATACAACTACCTCTTTTTAGGAAATCTAAGTTATTTAATTTCACATTAATTTTTTCCTGATTTGAAATGGTTTTGTTATCACTTACTAGATGCTTAGATTGTTATATATATGGCACCTATCCATTCTATTAATAAGTTATCTACTGTGGTAGCAATATTATACTATTTATTAAAATTTTATAGTACATCTTTATATTTTATAGGAAAAGATCCTTATTAATTTTTGTTTTCACAAATTTTGAAATGAAACTGAGTTTTACAATTTAGTTCCAAAGCAGAACTCTCATTCAGATTTTGATTGGAGTTTTATAGTTTATAGATTAATTTGGAGAAATCTGATATATTTATCATATAGACACTTCCTATCTGGAAACATAGCATTAGTGCATTTTTCAATTCATCTCTTATGTCCATTAATAAAAGGTGTATTTTTATTCCCTTAAACCCAGCATTTTACTTTCTTAGCCCTTTAGCAGTGTTCCTTCATTATATCAAGAGTAGAACTTTATGGACCATTGCTATTAGGTTACCAGCTTCTCAGCTCCACCACTTACATCACTCTGGGATTTTCTATGTACCTGTTCAGTTTCAACAGTTGGTAGCAAATCTGGCAACGTTTGCATTAACTGGAAGTTTGCCTAGAGTCACACGGTCATGGGAGAATGGCATTTCTACAGTGAAAGAGAGAAAATTCAGTTGTTTTTCCTTCTTCTTTTCCTCGTCTAGTTTTCAATTAGTTCCTGAGATAAATTGTTCTGGCTCACATGTTGCAATTTTGTGGTGATTACAGGGTGTGAATTGAACAAAGAGGAAGGTTCTTATGACCACTTGTTTTCCAGGGGAGGCTGCATTCTACCATTTTAGGTCTATTCTTTTGGTTTAAGGCTCTGTCTCCAACACAATGAAAATAATTCTTGGAGTTATAATTCCTTATACTATTATAACCTAGTCACACTTTAGTTAGCAGATTATTTCCATCTGGATTGCTAGATAAGAGAAAATCTTGGGCATGATGAGACACTGGATATGTAAGTTTTAATAGTGGGGTGGTGTTATGAGTAGGTGTCTGGAAGGGTGGACGATGGTAGAGGGCTGTGGGTAATAAGGGGACATCACAAAATTACAAAGTTGGTGGAAGAGGTATGGTCTTTTTGAAGGGAGAGAAAGGATATTAATGAGAAGTTAGGAGAGCTCAGAAAATGAAACTTCTTTTTATGTTTATAGCTTGTCCTGCTTAATTGTATAGAAAAATTGCATGAAGAATAGAGGAATAAAGGGGGTGGAGGTTATAGCTGCTTTTACAGTAAGATCCATTAAGTTTCCTTCCCACTAGTGCAATCTAGCCAACAGAAGGCAGGGTTATTATTGCTAAAAAGCGAACCAGCAGCAGGGCTCCTACTACAAATAGAATTCTACTGTCATCAATGCCATCATTTTTAGTGACACATTGAAATAAACATCCAGGCCAGAATAACTTCTTTAAAATATCTATTTCCCTCAGCTAATCATTAGGATGATCATTCAATACTGCATTTTCTAATAAAATATTGCTACTTTATTTTACCTAGTCATCTATGTGGCGTCATTACTGATGAGACCAAAAGAAAAAAAAGTCACTTCCAAGCAGCTACATTTCATGTGCAGCACACACAGCTGTCACTTGAAGCTCAACTCACAATCAATTTGATAAGTCAATCAATTTTCATTTTGTCTTCATCTCCTAGGTAACCAGAGCATCCATCCAGACCCTTGCCAAGGGAGAACATTTAAAAAGTAATATGTATTCATAATCGGTTTTCTTCTAACACTGACTTAATAGAAAAGCAGGGAGCTACCCATGCAGTATTTTAAATCACAGTAACACAAATTTTCTTTGATTCTGGAGAGAGCTTGAGGAGAAACATACTGTAGGATATAATATCGTTATATTTCAGCCTCTTATGAGATATCAGGAACAAAAACTGCACCACCTGCTATGTCTATTATGTGTTTAATGTGAATAACAAGCATCGCACTGCCGGTTATTAAAACAAATTGTAAGTCATCTGACATTATACTTATAACCCGTCCCATGCTTCATGATTCTGAGAAAGACACAACTTGGAGCAGGGGGAGTTGCTTTGGGACAAACCTTTTGATGTGAGTACAAAGCATCTGGGCCCAAAGGAAGTCATTTATCTCCCTCCAAATCCCTGAAAAAAAAAAGCATTATGTAAAATATAATTATAAAACAGTATTATTGGCACAATGTGGTGGATGAAAATTTTTAGCAGTTGCAAAAAGCATTAAATTTTGCCTTATTTGAAACCTTGTGCTGTGTGAAGTCATGAGAAAAATGGAATATTTGGTGTTTTTAGGAATAGCTCACATCTAGAAAGTCATGGATCTTTCTAACTTTGTTGATACATGCAACATTCAAATTCCACTGACTGCACAGGCTTCAAGTTCAGCTGAGCCTACCCCACTTATGTGGACACAGCAAGTTTTCTTATTAGCAAGTTTTTCTTTTTTTTTTTATGATGTTATTTATTTATTAATGAGAGACACAGAGAGAGGTAGGGACACAAGCAGAGGGAGAAGCAGGCTCCATGCAGGGAGCCTGATGCAGGACTCGATCCCTGGTCCCCAGGATCACGCCCTGGACCGAAGGCAGGTGGTCAAGCGCTGAGCCACCCAGGCGTCCCAAGCTATTGTTTCCTGTAGGAAGTTTTAACTCATGTCTTGCAATGGTTCAACACTAAATATACAGTGAAGAATGTACATGTAAATATACATCAGAGAGGAGTAATGTTTGCTACAATCGAGAAAAGGAAGAATATGAACATAAAATAGTATGAATAAGATTATTAGTCCATGATTTTTTATGTTAAATATCATTTTTGCTTGAATATTTTGGGGGGTTCAGAAAGTATTTAAGGTCCTGGCTTTATATCCAAAACCAAGATGGAGGCAAAAATAGGACACAGCATGCTCTTACGGGGAGACCACACACCTAAAAATCTGTCTTGACTCTTTTAAGGTCCTTCAATGAGAACTTGAAAAAAGTCATTTCTCTTTGGGCCTCATCTGTAAAATGAAGAATATTGATGAAGAGAATATTAAGTTTTCTCCAAGTCTAAAATCAATGTTTTTATCTAATAGATTATGAGCATTTAGGAGTTCTTTCTACATACACATATACGCACACACACAGAGACTATATTTATTCATTTGTTTTAATTTTTTATTTATTAATTTTTTTTAAGAGACAAAGATGTACACATGAGCAGAGGAGGGGCAGAGGGAGAGAATCTTAAGCAGACTTCATGCCCAGCATGGAGCCCATTGTGGGTCTCCACCTGGGGCTTGATCTCACAATGCAGATCTTACATGACTGGAGCCAAAATTAAGAGTCAGATACTTAAACTGACTGAGCCACTCAGGAACCCCTAGACTATGTTTATTTAAAATGCTCTCAGAGTCTGAGCAATGTATAACTAGATATTTAATCATGTGCTTAAATAATTTAATCACATTAATTTATTTAATAAATTTATTCAATAAATAATATAAATACATAAAATTAAATAATAAATAAATAAATAAATACTTATTTGGTAATAGAAGTTTAACAAGATTTATATTAGAGGTTCAAAATGGTATTTGGGTGTATAGATAGTCTTTTTTATTTCAAAAAACCAGGATATAGTATCAAAATAATGGTATGTATTTGGATTTGAATCTGCTTGAGTTCATTTTATTTCATATCAGCCTGATATGAAAGAGCCAAATGTCAGAGGGTCTGGGACCTTTTCACCTAACAGATGAGCTCCAGTGTGTCAATTAATGCAAGGCTCATGAGGTTATTGAAACCTAAATAAATACATTTAATTTTTCCAAAGTGAATAGGTACTGTGGACTGAACAGAGTATTTTATAAACTCATTACCTAAAGTTTCAATTCCTGAGGAATTAAACAAGAATGTAGTGGTAAACGGTTAAACATTTCTGGAAGCTTCTTTATTTTTCTTGGTAAGCATAACAAGACAGCCTCTTTGCTAAGCATAACAAGAGATAATACAGACTCAAATTTAATAAGACCTTTGTCTCCTACAGAGCTCTTTGAGGCTACCTTGTTGTCCTTGCTGAAAAGAATAACAATATACAGGACTTCGAGAAGTCTTATGTTATCAGGATTCAGACCTTCCAAATCTCACGAAAATGTCTTTGTTATAGATCACACAAATATAAAATATGTTAATTAATATAAAAATATAAAATAAAAAATATTTTCCTTTCCTCTCTGGTATCAGTATCTGTCTTTCTTTGTCTCTCTGTATTTCCACACTTGGCTGTAGTGGTTGGAAAGAGGCACAGTGAGAATCACTATAAGTTGCAGGTCTTGGAAGCTGAAGAAAATTTCCTATCAACTGCTATATAGATATTTTATATCTTTTTTTTTTCTGCATGGAAAATGAGAGGGTTGTGTTCAGCTAACTAACTGGTATATAAGAATATTTAGTTACATCTTTATACACTATACACTAACATTTCCATTACAGTTTCAAATAGTTTTGATGATTTTCAGTGCTTAATTTAAGCATGTTAGATTCTAGAAATATGGGTTGAATAAAAAGTTGATAATTAATCCTAAGAAATTTTTAAAAAGTTGATAATTAATCCAAAGAAATTTTTGTATTCTTGAAGGAATCATGTTCTTTAAAAACATTTTTTAAATTCAGTTTGCCAACAAATAGTATAACATCCAGTGCTTATCCCAGGAATCATGTTCTTGAATGATATTAAATAACAGTCCCAACTCTCATGCAGCTGGGTAAGTTCTTGGCTTGGCAGTTGCCACCACCTTAATTACTTCTAACTGTTCCTATATCTTTGGGTCACTCCTTCAATGTTCTAGGTCTTGCTGGAGAACACTTGACCAGCCAAGCCTGGGTTTCATGCCTGTGGCCGAATTGCAGAAATGTTGGAAGAGTTCTGAAGTGAGATGTGGGGCCCTGGATTTCATTTACTTCTGTAGACCTCCAAGTGAGGTGAAGGTATCCCGTACATTTAATGTTCAAGATCTTTTGTACTCCACCTAAGCCTAACTCTTCAACATGATTACCTGATTACCTCACCCATGTCTCTAGGGCTTCTGCTGAACTGAATGATTTATTCCTTGTATATGTTTTATGGCATCTAATCTAGTTACTCTTCCTCATTATCATTTTATTTTCTCCGCAGAGGACTTTTTATTTTTACCTATGATCATGTGCTACTTGTCTTTGAATGTCTAATTTAAATGACATAAACTGTATTAAGATTTTATTCTTCTCCAGGCCAGAAATAAAATCTTTTTGAAAAGATCAAACAACAATTGTTGGTAAATTGAAGTGTGAAATGTAAATATAGTCTGAAGGATAGGAAAAAAATGGGAATATAGAAAGGATACTCTAGCAAGAGAGAGAAAAACTAAACAATAGTGTTTTTTCCTCAGGACTCTTATTTCCTTTAATCTCATGCTAAGGTTGTCAATTGTCTATGCTTTATACTTGTTTGTGGACTTAATGCAACTTGAGGGCAGGAACCATGCCTGATTATCTTGAAATCTTTTGTAGGACCCTGTACAGTGAATTAGCAAGAAGCAGCCGCTCAGTCTAGAGAAGGAGGTAGTGACATAAACCGAGAGAGGAAATATACAGTGCTAAGTGGCCTGGTGTAAGTCAATAAGACGCACAGTAGAGACACAACTGGGGACACAGTGGGGAATCAGGTCAACTCCTGGGGACCAGGAAAAGCATTCAGGGGGGTTTGAACTGGGAATTGAAAGATGAGTGCATTTTTGCCACGTGGACAAAGCAGTGTTTAGATTTTGTCTTTAATATGAAGAAGAACTTTTTAATAGTAAACACTTTCCAGCAAAGACTAAAATGCCTCATGAAGTCATGGACCTGGAGGTGTTTAATCAGAGGCCAGTTGACTTCTTTCACAAGACTATATTCACCCCTTAGTTGATATCTCTGAGGACCTGAAAAATATGAATTTATATGATTCCTATCATAAAATCCTAGAGAAATTTAAAGATTAAAAAGTGATTTGAGTAGAGAATTTTTAATAGCTAAATATAAGCAAAAAATCAACTTAAAACCATTTTTTGACTTGCTGGAAAACATACTTTTTATTCAGAGAGAAAAACATGAAGAATTATTTTTATAATCAGAACACTGAACAAATGAGTCTACATATCAATTGTAAAGCAACTTCAGTTTTGTTCCTCACTTTTTATTCATATCCATCCTGTGGGACTGGTTTTTCTGCTTCCTCTGGAGAAAATTTCAGATTGCTTTAGTTTTACAAATAATCTCATTTCAGTCATTGGTATGTCTAGGTATGTGTAGTAGCAAGCAATTTCGTTTTAAAGTCAAAGCATTTCCCATTCCACAGGAGGTCTGTTGAAGTCCAGAACGGGGCATGGCCAGCTTCTCATTCCCTCGACCATAGTTTCTATCTCTCCTCCTTTTTCTTGCTATGTTTCTGGCTCCAGTAAGATCATGCAGAGAAGGAGAGCAAGACTACTTGATTAATCTTGCCATCAGCATTCTTTGCTTGGCAGATGGAAAATGGCAGGTCATACGTTCCTTGTAGAACTCCCCTCAGCCAGAAATCTCTCACCTGCGTTTTTTGACATGGATGGTCAATCTCCAAGTCACCACATTGGGAGACCTATATCAGCCTCTGCAAATGGACCTTTTGAAAATTTTTTTTTTTTTAATCATGCTCAGATTGAGAAACACTCCCTGCTCTCCTCTGTAACGGGAGAGGCAAAAACAGCCGCTCTTAAGTTTTTTTTGGAAGTTATTTTCTGCCAAATATCCAGTTTCAACTTCCTAGACACTTGATATTAGTGCTAAAATAAAAGTTTCAAAATTGGGTTTTGATGGTCTGCTTTTCTTTTTTCTTTTTTCAAAATTGTAATTTATTCACAAGAGACACACAGAGAGAGGCAGAGACATAGACAGAGGGAGAAGCAGACTCTCTTTGGGGAGCCTGATGTGGGACCCCGGGATCATGACCTGAGCCGAAGGCAGATGCTCAACCACTGAGCCACCCAGGCACCCTTGATGGTCTCCTTTTCAAATGTTGTTATGCTTCAGTGGTCTACAACTGAGTTTGGAACGTGATAATAATGAATATTTTTGACTTTGGGCCTCAGTCATAACTGATACCAAATCCTATTTTAATATCCTTCTTAGGATCTTCCTAAATAAACCACAAATGTGAAATTCACTAGATAATTGCTAAATGTATAGAAGAATATCATAGGCTTGTTTCTTGATCTGCAGGAAATATGAGGCTATGATAAAGCTCTATTAGGGTTATAGTCTTAAGGTATTTTGGGGTGGGGAGTGCTTTTCTGCTTGTCTTTCCTGGTTTCCTGAAGTCCTATATGAACTTTGGTAATGTATGTTACTTAGCGGGGTCAAAATCTAATTAGCTACTTATTGCTGCTCCCATTTGTCTCTCTTCTTCCAGGAATCACTTTTTTTTTAGTCTGTATTTTTGCCATGGTATCATTCAAATAAAAGGAACACGTTAGCTCTTCCTCTCTTGTGAACTTTAAAAGATTCCTTGGGGATTGACAAAAAGGTTCACCTGATTTCCTATAAAGTATTTCTCCTTGTTCTATGGAAAATGGGCTTCCTTAGCTTCCCCACACTGGTAATAAATTATTAAAGAGGTCTCACGGGCAAGGAGGGGAAATGTGGTTTTGCTGACAGCACTGTGACAAATACTCATATTAATTATAAAAAATAACAAAGGTGAAAGTTCAAAATCCAAACTTTGCTCTCAAAACAGCTTTTTTTTTTCTTTCCCCGAGATAGGTTTCAGCTTTCAAAATTGAACTTCCTGAAAAATAGGCTGCAAAGTGATCCTAAAGATGAGTTTAGCATACTCTAGTTTTTGCTTTGGCTTGTCAAGAGAAAAAAACCCAAATGAGCTAATAATAATCCCACTAATAGTAATCAAAATTGAAAAGTAAAAATCCAACGTATGCTAGAATCAGAGCCCAGGATTAGGCCAGGTGGGGAATGAGAAGCTATTTACAAGTGTAAGGCCTCTGCCACTATCTAACTTGGAGGAAGGATGTAGAAGGACAGGGTTTGTGGCCAGAGACTACAGAGCCAGTGCAGGGTAACGTAGGGCAGAGTAAAAAAAAACAACAAAACAAAACAGAAGCCAAATTCAGACAATAGCTGATTTCAAAACCAGAGATCATTTTCAGTTAATATAGGCAAGAGTATGTGACAATAAGGGCCAACCAATTCAGAGAATTTTGATAACATGCCAGGCCTCAGTTTTATTGGCCTTGCTGCTTACATGGGGAGCTTTCCTGGGGGTGTGTTTAAAGAGCCCAGGAGGCTCTAGGCAAGTGGCCCATGAGGATGTCTTTCTTTTTGTTATAAATACAGTGTAATGACATGCCTCATTTACCAGTTAAAGCCATAATAGCTTATTCAGATCCATCATGCTAAGGATTACTTAGGGACTGTGGAGTAGACACTTGTTTCTGCTGCCAGCAGATACATTTAGTCCTCCTGTTACAGTGTATTACATTGTGATATGTTGGCTCTGCATGGGTTGTTAAAAAGACAGGAAAGAAAGAAAACTCGTACCATGCAGTTGGCCTCTTCCTACCATTGATTATTTCCCATATTCCTAATACCATAGTCCATTTCTTTGCAAAAGAAAAGCAAAAGCAAATTTGATCATTATAAAATACGTCACTTTGATAGAAAATATCTGGATATAGTTCCTTTTCCATGAGTATAACCTACCAGTTTATGACTCTACTGCTTGTTTTCTAGATGTGCCAATTATGCAAATTAAATGATTAAAACTTAATACTGACCCTGGCTTTTTACTCCTTTTTAAAGATTGTTTTTCCATGCTACTACTAAACCAGTACAGAAAGGACTCCTCTAACAGATAAAATCCTAGTCTTAAGGTTGTCAAGAAGAGCTTGGTTCTAATTTCCTTCCGTTTTCTTTATCTTAACTGTGTTATAATTTTTTTTCTCTCAAAGTTTTTATTTAATTTCCAGCTAGTTGGGACACCTGGGTGGCTCAGCGATTGAGCATCTGCCTTTGGCCCAGGGCGTGATCCTGGGATCTGGGATCGAGCCCCACATCAGGCTCCTGGCATGGAGCCTGCTTCTCCCTCTGCCTGTGTCTCTGCCTCTCTCTCTCTCTCTCTCTCTCTCTCTGTGACTATCATAAATAAAAAAAAATTAAAAAAAATAAATAAAATCTTAAAAAAAAATTCCAGCTAGTTAACGTGCAGTGCAATATTAGTTTCAGAAGTAGAATTCAGTGGTTCGTCACTTCCATACATCACCTGGTGCTCATTACAAGAGGTGCACTTCTTAATGCCCATTACCTGTTTTATCCATCCCCCTGCCCACCTCCCCTCTGGTTCCCATCAGTTTATTCCCTATAGTTGAGAATTTATTTCTTGGTTTGCCTCTACCCCCCACCCCCATGTTCATTTGTTTTGTTTCTTAAATAACTTGGTTATAGTTTTTATGTTTCACACTAATGTCTTTAATTTTTAAATATTTACTCATTTTTAAAGTCCTTTCCTCACATGCCAACTTTGAATAGATTGCAATAGGATAGGTACTTCAAGACATATGAAGTATATGAGGTTCTGATCCCAAAGCAGAAGATCTACAAGAGGCCTACGACTAGGCTCTCTATGTACCTGTGGGTGCGTTAGTCTTTAAAAGAAGAGACTTCCACATTTGCCCTGGCTCCAACCTTCAGGCCCCAAAGGGCCCCATAGCCTCCTGGAGTGAAAATAATATCCTCTCTCAAATCTAAGCTGTTTACAGGGACCACAGGAATATGTGTTGATGGACAAAGAGACCTCCTGGGGACCAAAGACACCAATGTCTTTAGGATCGATACTCTCTTAGTTGGGGCTGCTATAACAAGGTGCCATAGACTGGGTGGCTTACAAATGACAGAATTTTTTTCTCACAATTCTGGAGGCTGGAGGCCCAAGATCAGAGAGCCACCTTGGTTAGGTTCTCTTCCAAGTTGCAGCTGTCCCCGCATTATATCCTCATATGACAGAGACAGGGTGAGAGAGCTTTCTGGGGTCCCTTTTATAAGGGCACTAATCTTATTCATGAGGACTTTGCTCTCATGTGCTAATACTATCACCTCCTAATATCACCCTCACCTCCTAAAACCATCATCACATTGGGATTTAGTGTCTCAACCTGTGACTTTTGGGGGGGACACATTGAGCATATTCTGCCACACTCTCTTTGTGGATAAGGAGAATGCTCTTAAACTCAGGAGCCCTGGACATCACTGGCTTCATCTAGCTTTTGAGGCATTTCTATCTTTTATCTTAATGTTGGAAGGAGAATTGCTGTTCAATACATGCTAGATTTCCCTCAAATGCCAGATAACTTGTAATAGTGAACCTCTTAGTGAAGATCCTTTTCACTTAAATTAAACACTTTCGATACTGTTCACACTGGCAGATCATGAAGACTTCAGAAAAGTAGTATATTAGCAATCTAAAGCATAATATTAAGAAGAAAACTGATATTGATTGATTGCTTTCTGTGTGATAAGCAGACTGTTAGGCACCTTACATGTGTTGTTTCACTTTACAATACATGTCCATTTAATAATTTGCATTCATTTAGTAGTATATTGGAGAGATGGATGTCACTTATTCTATATTTAGCTCAATATGCAGATGCAAAATTTCTTTAATTCTGCCTTTGGAAGAGTGCACAATTTATCAGCTAAGGAAAATGTTTTATTTGTTTGGATTTTTCTTAGAAAAAGGAAGAGTTGATAAAGTAAATAAAATATTTTAAAGCAAAGCATTGGGATCCCCAGGTGGCTCAGAGGTTTAGCACCTGCCTTCAGCCCAGGGAGTGATCCTGGAGTCCTGGGATTGAGTCCTGCATCGGGCTTCCTGTATGGAGCCTGCTTTCCCTCTGCCTGTGTCTCTGCCTCTCTCTCTCTCTCTCTCTCTCTGTGTCTCTCATGAATAAATAAATAAAAATCTTAAAAAAAAAAGCAAAGCATTATTGGCCTGAGAAAAGGCAAATTAGCAAAAGTTCTATTTTCATAAAGTTTTGCCAGTTATTTTGAGTAGAAGCATTTGATCATATGTATTTTAATTATTGTGTTTGATAGTATAATAGACAACAGTCTTATAATAAAAAAATAATATGTTAATTGGTTTTTGAAAGAAACAAGCTTTTAGCTTCCACTCTATGAGTGATGTCAAAGGTCTAAATCAATATGTATTACTATACTGTACTTATACATTAAATCTTCTTCCAGGATTTTGAAACAACAACAAAACCAACATATCAGTTACGGCAGAAATACTCTTGGGAAGATAAAAATAGAATGATGTTACTATTATGATTGTTGAGGTACCTGTGATATATACCCATAGCTTTTAGGAAATAAAGTACAATCATCTGAAGTAAATGAAAAAGGGGTCAAATGAGGACAGTTAAATTTTGACAGCTTATTTATTCATTTGTTTATTTATTTCTGAATCCGCTCACTCCCACACATAGTAGCAATCATTTCCCTGACCTCTGCTTCATTTTTTTTTCTTTCTGTCAAAAAATGACACAAGCTCTCATACTACTTTATAGGTATGAGATCTTAGATTTATTACTCAGTTTTGATGTCATCTATTTTTATTTATTATTATTTTTAAAAGATTTTACTTGTTTATTTGAGAGAAAGAGTAAGAGAGAGTGAGCAAGCATGAGCTCGGGGAGGGGCACAGGAAGAGGTAGAAGCAGACTCCCCACTGGGCAGGGAGCCTGATGCAGGGCTCAATCCTAGGACCCTAAGATCATGATCTGAGCCGAAGAGAGATGCCCAACCAACTGAGCCACTCAAGTGCCCAGGGTCATATATTTTTAATATGTGAAATAGGAATCATATTTTCTTTGCAATGTTGTTACAAGGATTAATGAGATAATGAATTGTCCAAAATACATGAGAGGTCCTAATCATAGTAGCGATTATTTTTATCTGTGTGATGATATATTGTCATCACTATTTGCAATGATGTGATAAAACTAGCAATAGTCACTTGTGGTATGTTACTAAGGGCCAAACACTCTGCTGAATTTGAGCAGGCCATTTATTACTTCAGTCCATTTGAGTAGGCCGTATTATTCCCATTTTGCAGGTGAATAAAACAAATAATTTGTTCAAAAGTTGACAAATGGCAGTATAGGGATACAAATCCACTTGTATTCGTTAACAGGTGCCTTCCATGAAAAAAAAAGAATCCCCTATGATAGGCATATAGTGGAGCAGTTATGAGCCTGGATGCTGGGGCCAGGTAACTTGGATTTTAACTCTGCCATTTCTTTGTAGCATGACTTAGCGAGTAGCATATTCACTCTCCCTGCCTCAGTTTCTTTATTTGTAAAATAGGAATAATATTACCTAACTCCTAGGGTTATGATTATTAAAGAAGGTAATGTGTGTGAGGCACTTTAGAATTGTGTCTAGCACACAGTAGGAGCCAGAAAATGTTTGCTTATAAAATAAAGCTCCAAATTACCCTGTATTAGTAGGGAGATAGTAGGCTCCTTTAGGGATTTTTCATAGATCTAAAAAGGTTTGGGTTAAAGTTATCTTAGATTCAGCAGAGAGGAATGAGGAAGCATTCAGGAAGCAATCTTAGATTCAGGAGAGAGCAAAGAGCCAAACACTCCTATAGACCATGAGCCTGTTTGTGTACATTATCTCATCTTTTTGAGGCACCTTGAAAAGCTCAGCTATCACCAGCCTCTGGTTGAAGGGCTGGGCTCTTTTAGGAGCTGAAAGGATCCATGTCCGTTCTGGAAACAGGGAGCTCCTCCCTCCAGCCATGCCTCTGCCCCAGATAGGAGCTAGCAAGGATCTTCTCACTTACATATGTTTCTGCTACATCTGTTGCTTACTATACTTCTCCTCCCACTCAAAAGCACAGAGGGGCAAAACAACTGAAAGGAGGGAATTCAGGAAGTGTCTGGGTGGCTCAGTCAGTTAGGCATCTGCCTTTGGCCCAGGTCATGATCTCAGGATTCTGGGATTGAACCCCGCATATGGGCTCTCTGCTCAGCGGGGAGCCTGCTTCTCCTTCTTCCACTCCCCCTGCTTGTGCTTGTACTCTCTCTCAATTAAATAAGTAAAATCTTAAAAAAAAAAAGGTAAAGGGAAGTTCAATTATATCTATACTGATATTTAGATTCAGTATAGGCATTTAGTACTAAATAAATGATAATTATTCTTGTGCAAAACATTCTTTCCATTCCGATCTTAGAATCAGAGCTAGTGGTATTTCAGGCTGAGTGATAAAATTACCCCTAGACCATTTCACCGAGGGTTATCTTTCTATTGGGAAATATTTCCTAAAATGGTTTTGTACATCCTTAGTAGCTCTTTACAGAACTCCAAACTTCACTACCAGGAAATTGGTGGCAGAATTATAATGTGGGCCCCTGGCCCATTCCCATCCTTTTGCAATCTGGCAGCCTCCTGGAAGCACTTAAGCAGCTTAGGATCTTCAGTCTGACACTTCAGAAATGGCTATCAGCTAACATTTCTTGGCTTGATATTCCAGATGCAACTGTGAGCTTCTCAACGAATGATAAAGAGCTTTTTTTTTTCTTCTAACTTGGAGTTCATTTGCATCATTAAGCACAAATATTTTGTGTTGAGGATTGGGGTAGAAAAAATATTCAAGAGATTTCAGTAAAAAATGTTATGCACATAGATTTTCAAAGAAATACTTGTTGAGTTGAATTGGAAAAAATACTAACTCAAGAAAAAAACCCCAAAAGAAGTTTGATGTAGTTGTCTAAAGGGTCAAGTCAAGCAAACGTGATTAGATGTTGTAGAACCCAGAAGTGTGCTAATCTCATTTGGACTGAGGGTTCATTATAGCTTTTTTGGAAAACATTTTCTAAGAGCTGACAATTCAAACATATGCATCTGTTATGCAGAATGTTCATATTTTTCAATGAAATTTTTCTGCATTTATTTAATGTGTATTTACTGTATACTTAATTATCAGCCAGATCCAGAACAAGATACTTGAGATATAAGGCCCCCAACCAAGCTGATGGTCTGCTATTTGTACGGATTTTCATAAATGCTTTGGGTTCAAATCTGCAGTTATTACATCTTCAGGCTTTGGTTAAGTGCATGCATTATGATTGATGTTTCAGAAATACTGAAGTGAAGAAATATAGACATTTATTGATTGTATACACTAAGTTACCCAAGGCATTCTATACTTCTAAGAGAACCTAGGGAAATCCTTAAATTGAACTATTTATTCTCTTCAGATTAAGATGCAGCAGATAAATAATGAAGGTCATACTGGCAGAGAAACTCTCTGGAAGTTTCTATAGAAAAGATATGGTGGCATCAAACATAAAACCTAACTAGAGTTTTGAAATATGCAGAGTTTCTGTATTTTCCACTTATGAATTGTGCCATTAAATGTACTTTGGATCAATATTGGTTTGGGCAATATCCCAATATGAAACTTGGAACAGTTGAAACTGATCAGTGAAAGAATAGTGGAATACTTTCCTGAATTTTAAAGATCAAAACCATGACCAGATCTTTTATTGCACTGTGTAGTTTTAAGTAAGTGCACTTATTATGAAGAAAATGAAGAAAACAGTCATACAGAGTTATTGTTCCAGTGAAAGATGCTTTTCTTGAAGTATTATAACATGTTAAGTTGGAAAAAATTTACTATTTAAGTCTTATAATTTCCTCTGTGTAAATTGTTCCAATTTCTATAATGATAGGAATGACTGAATCATATTTTATTACTCTGTTGGCATATTAGTTCCAGATAAATGGCTCAAAATTAGCCTGGTCTGGTTGCTCTTTGAAAAGAGTCATTAAAATAGATGAAATATCCCAGAAATATACTCTGGCTACTGATGTTTTTGAAATAGACAGACCCACTTTAAAACAATATTTGGTTTCAGACATATTCACTTTAAGACAATATTGGGTTTCAGATTGCATAGAATTCTGTGATGAGTAAAAGAGAAAAATAACAGCAGACTATTTGGTACATTGATTTTCTTATTTTTGCTATACTGAAGGATTGCCCCCTCATATTTTTTCCATCATAGACAACTGAGTCCAAACTCTGTTCATGATTCTCCTCATGAATACAATTCCATTCAGTAGAATAGCTTAGGTCCAATGGTCATTCATTTGTTTGTGTATTTTTAAGCCAGACAGGTAAAAATTTAGGAGTTGTACTATACGATGATTTTTTTCCTCTAGTCTCCTTTGTTTTGAAATTGTGTTCAATAGATATTTAATTTTTGAGAGAAGCTAAAATTAAAATAAAACAAAGAAATACTTTTTTTCCCTTTAAAGTACAAACCTAGGAATTGAGGAATGATTGCTATTTGCCTAATGAATATAATTAGTTGGACCACAATGTAAATTACATAAATCAACATTTTATTTAAAAAATGCTACATATAGTGTTCCTGGATAGGTCAATCCGTTAGGCATCAGACTTTGGCATAAGTCATAATCTTGAGGTCCTGGGATCAAGCCCTGTGTCATGCTCTCTGCTCAGTGGAGAGTCTGCTTGTCCCTTTCCCTCTTCCTCTCCCCCTCCCCCCACTTGTGCTCTTTCTCTCTCTCAAGTATATAAAATCTTTATAAAAATGCTATGTATAATTCAGTTATGTAATAAAACAAAATGAGAATGTGAAAAATAATCTATAGCTTAAAGACTCCAAATCTACTCTGAACGGCCTTATAAATTAATTGAAATTCACAATACATTGGCATTGTTGGCTGGCTTACTTTTCAAGAGAACACCATTTTAGTCACAATCAGCTAGACTGAAGGAATCAACACAGGGCAAGTCCAGCCAGACACATGGACATGATCTACACTGTTTTGGAATCACTGCCATGTTCAAATTCTCTTATGGCCAACTTGGACTGTCTACAGTTAGAATCATTAAAAAGAAAAGTGATTCAACTCAGGGAAGTCGCCTGGTGGGTCGGAATATTCCCACCAGTAACTCGAGAAGTTTCATCTGGTGAAGATCTATAGCCGGACGGAACTCTTGACAAATTATCACTGCAACTTATTTGCTTCTTCATCTGTATCCTATATGTAAACTCTTCATGATAATCCCACTGATCTCTTCTCAAAATCCCAGCCTTGCATATTCTCTTTTTAAAATCTGTTTTTATTTAATCAGGAGTCCATTTTTGCACAAATATAATTTGTGATAGCTCTTTCTCTTATAGGTAAGATTTTTCAATAATGTGAATTATTTGTGAGTTATAACTGGGAAAAAATAAAGGATTCAAATCCTAGCTATTGAGGGAGATAGAAACAAAACATTTAAAAGTAAACTTGTTTTTAAAGGGAAGCCTGAAATTTGTGAGATTGTCAGATGATTCCACTAAGATTTTTAGCATTATGAAGGATCCATCAATTTTGACAGCTCAGTTTATTTAAAGAAGGTGAAAGAAAAGACATTAATGATTTAGTCTAGCTTTCAGGAAACAAGATTCTTTTTTTTGACTGTATAAATATGAAGAAGGACCACTTTTAATGTTCTTAGAGGATACATTGGCTTCTGAATATTCATATGTATCAACCAAAGGGTTTTTTCAAGTCAGTAAAATTTTGAGTATGGAAAAATTTTTAGAGGATTTCCCAGGTTTGTTATGTATATTGTATGTGATGCTACCAATTTCCATTTTTACTCTGTACTGGAACAGGTGTGTGGTAGTAAGGAGAAATAGATGAGGAGAAACGTGATATTATATATCTTTGTCCAAATATTTAATGACTGTATTAAATATTAATGAGGTGACAAATACCACCAATTTTTGGTAGATAACCAGGTTGAGAAAAAACAATGTAAAATAAGACTTCTACTTTCCTCCATTATTTCTTTTAGGAATAAATGCAGGTAAATGGTCGTAATCAGTGCTACAGTCTCTGTAGACAGCAAGGCAATAAAAGAAAGGATAAACGGGTACTTATTTATTTTTTTTAAAGATTTATTTATTTGAGAGAGAGAGAGAAAGAGTGAGCAGGCACAGGGCAGTGGCAGTGTAGGGGCAGAGAGAGAGAGAGAGAGAAACTTCATGCTAAGTGCAGAGCCTGTCAGGATCTCATGACCCTGGGATCACAACCTGAGCAAAAACCAAGAGTCAGATGCTCAATTGACTGCACCACTCAAGTGCCCCATAAATGGGTTAAAATACCCAAAATCTGGAGCTTAGGTTTTGAAGATTCAGGTGATGGAAAGTAAGATTTTTTTCCATTGGTGTTTAGGGTGAAGAATATAAAAATATCTCCACACATCTATTATTTTTTCTTACTGGAAATTTCCCTCTCCCACTGATGAAGAGGAAAATTTGTCCCAAATAGTTAAAAGATTGGTACATTTTTTGCTGAAAGGCAGTGTTTTTGTTTTTAAAGTATCTTGCTGTTTTCATTCTCTCAAGCTGAAGTTTAGTCCTCAGCTCCACAGTTTATCTATGAATAAATCATCTACTCTTTTAGAATATGTCAGAAAATTTTAAAGCTCAGGTAATAGGAAGATGTTATTTTTCTTTCTTTTAAACTGCTGATGAAGCGAAAGACAGTAACATTTTGGTAAAGCAGGTTTGCCAAGGGAGATTTTGCAGATTTTATAGATGCAATGCATTGCGGAGTATTTTGTTCTGCATGATTTGTTCTACAGCGCTTCTTGGGTCATTCTTGTTTATTTTTCAGAGGGGACTGCAAATGGGCTTAGTTCATTCAACCAATAGTGAATGCCTACTATGTGTTGGACATCATTCTGTGTGTATCTAATTAAGTTGAAGGTGAGTGACATCTTTTACTCCGACAAGTACCTTTAACTCTCTATTTGAAGATTATCCATGTTGCATATCCTCTTTTTGACATGATAAAGACTTACTGGATACTGACAAGACCAAGAAGGATTGGAGGTTGGGCATTTGGACATTGATGATGTGAGTGTTTGGGCATTCAGCCAGTAGCATTATCATCTTCCCAGACACCAAAACTAAATGACATCGTGACTTCTCCTCCTTTGCTCTCATTTGTCATCACAAACATTTTCTTTTTAATAAATACATCATTCCCTTCTGTCTTTTAATTCCTACTGACAATCTCCATGTCAGGCCCTTCTTTCACCTTTAGATTACTGCAATAGCCCCTGACTTTCTCACTGTCTAAATGATACTCTAGATTAATCTTTCTAATTCATTCCTGTGAGTTTGTCCCTTGTCTGCTGAAAAATTCTGAAGAATACCTCTTCAAGTAATCATAAAGCACTCCATATCACCTTTGTTAATGCATATACGAGTATAGAGTAACTCTGTTGGCATCTTCTAATTGAGCAGGTAATTGTATGTTTGAGAAAACTGAGGCCTAAGAAGCTTAACTGGTTGATCCGAATGTACTAGTTATTAGGAATAAGTGCTGGAAAAAAACCCCGAGATCTCTTAAATTTTAGATCTATTTAATGCCTCTTGTCACATAATGTCATGTATTAATTTTATTTTTTTCTTCTAAAGGTCAGTCACTATGTAAAAATAGCCAGAAGAGATAAGAAAGAATACTTAGTGAACTGGTTCATTATGCTGCATGATTTGCAAATGAAAATTGTCTACTTGAGTCGCTGTTCAACCTTAATCATGTGAAGAAATGTGGCCAAACTGGTATTGTTGTTGTTTAATGAATGAATGAATGAATGAAAGATAGTATGTTGCATATGACATTCAGGATGTAATTTCAGTGTAAAAGCTTGTTAGGAGTTCTAGTAACTATCCCAGGAAGTCAGGGACTATACTCCAAGAATCACTATTGTGGACGTTTAATTATTTTTGAAATTCTTTATGTTACTTGCTTGATTGTTCCTGAGACTTCCCTACAAAGATAATCTGATCAATAACATACCTCATATTGGCATCCTTCCTTCCCTTCTCATTCCTTTACCATGTGTCTTGGGATAACCTCTTGAATAAACTGCTTTAACTCAAATCCTTATTTTAGTGTCTGTTCTGGAGGAACCCAAAGTAAGGTAATTATCTAGAGTAAAACCTTAGGTCTAGTTATCCATGCTGGTATATCAAAAGCAGTTCTAGTGTGATCATCCCCCCAAATTTGTCTGCTTACGGTGTTGCCAGTTTAGTTGGCTATTTACTGTCATTGCTTCAACTGCCCTTCCTACCATCTCAGGACTTCTTTATACTTCCAGTTTAGATTCTTACCAAAATTAGGAATGATTTCTGCCTACTTTGATGGAATTTTTAAGATACTAAGTTATGGAGGGAAGTTGAAGGAGGGTTCTTCCATTTTATCCATTCTGTACCACCTAAACACTGCTAAGTTATATGCAAGTATTATGTTTATTCTGCTTCTTTATGGTAAAACTGGTAAGACAACTTACTAGAACTGAATCTCCATTTCATTGGCTTTTGGGGATAGATACAAGGAATTTGCCCAAAACATATACCCAGGCTCTGTGGACACAAGCTGGTTGGTTACTACCTCAAAGAAGGGAGATACTCTTATCTTTTATATTACCTCTCCCTGGCAACAGTGCTGAGCATTTGCCATGGTAACTGGTAACATTCAGTAATAATGATATCATATTATTGAGATCTGATTAAATAGGTAGCTTTTTCTATTTTCTGACAGCGACATAAGCTGGTGAGGAGGCATAGTTTGTGAATTTTGAAAGCATTATGTGAATGTGAGTTTTATGTGTTAAAATGTGTAATTTCTGGGAGGCTTCCTTAATGAAAATGTATAATCTTTGGTAATCTTACATGTTCCTCATGTGAGGAGAAAATAAAAAATCCAAGTGGTAGAATTTTGATGTATGTTAGGAGGACTTTTGTTTCACAAATGGGAATTTATCCAACAACCTCCCCAGTCTTCAATCTCTCATGATATCTCATTTCATCATTCTGCCTGTGTTTCCCTTAAAAGCCATCTCATGTTCCAACTCTTCAAGAGAGGAGATGTGAAGAGCTCAGGGAATCAACATCCAGCTCAGGATAATCCTATTGAACAGACCTCTCAACCCAGGTCACCCTATAGGCTGTTAGCTAATGTTAAGATTGGGTCAGGAGCTCATATTTTATCCAATTATCAATGGTTGGCAAGCAGAGTCATATGGAATATAGAAAGGAGACTCAAATGTAGGAAACACTTGTAGTTGTTTTAGAGGAGATTGTAGCTATGGCAAATACTTTGAAGGGTCGGTATATGGGTCAGATATTTTGCTTGGCCAATCTGTTGCACCCTTTTAATTTCCTTTATGACTTGCTTATAACCTGCCTGTCCAGTCTTAATTCTATCACTTGTTGGTTGTGTGACCTAGCAAACTACTTAACCATTTTAACTATCAGTTCCCTTATGTAAACAACAGAGATAAAAATGATTCAATGTAGAGCTGTTGTAAGTAACAAATATCTTTGTACAAGTTCCTAGAACCATGCTTGTCACATAGTAGGCAGTCAAAGATGCTCAATTAGCCTATGCTCAAATCAGACAGAAATGTAGGTATCCCTGGAAGTTAACTGAAAATAATATTGTAAAAAAATTTAAAAAGAGAAAGTAATATTGTATGCTATAAAAACAGTGGATGCCAAATTAATATCACAAAAAGATTTTCAAAATTTGACTTCAATTTTTCTTTGTTTCTTATAGTTTCACTGATATATTAATCAGTTTTGCTATAGTATAAAAACAGTGTCTGAATCCCACCAGCTTATAAATAAGTTTATTTTTCATGCATTTTACATTTTTGGGGTAGCTGTGGCTCTGCTCCATATGTCCTTCTCATATGGGGCCACAGATTGAGTAAGCAGCCCCTGTGGAGGATTTACCTATACTTGAAGCAGAAGAAAAGGGGAATAGAGCTGGGGGAACTCACGGTGCTCTAGAAGCTTCTGCTTGGGCATGATGTATGTCATTTCTAATCTACATTTCATTGGCCAAAATGATATATGGCCAAGATCAAAGTCAAGGAGGCCGTGAACTCTTCTCTTCTCATAGAAAACACTGGCTAGTCATATGGAAATAGATGGGGATAGAGTATTAGTAAAAATACTTTTTCCTACTGGGAAGAGTATTAGTAAAAAATTACAAACAACTGTGCAATCTTCAGCAAATGGATTTCAAGGGTACATTTTGTTTGGGCCCAATTTTTTGTTTTTTTTTTCCCCCTCAAGGAGTTTGAAATTGTTTAGATGACTCAAGCAAGTAATGACTTGAATTTCAATGGAGACTTTAAGCAGTAGGCATGGGTTGCTGGTCATCTAGGGTATGTTCTGCATCAGTTTAATAAAATTAATATGAAAAATTATAGTTTAGATGTTGGAGGAGGTCGTTGAGAGGACATGACTACCAGTTGATCTGAGAGCTGGAACCAGACATCTGGAAGCCCCTCACCCTTCCCCTTTCTTGGAATGTATTTTCAGCCCACCTTCCCATAGTGAAGCTGTTTCAAGGATGTAGCCTTGAGAGTAAGGTGTGGTTGAGACCATCTGGATGATATATGGGACTGAACTCCGTTCACGCCCTTTATATAAATGTTTAAAATTATGATGAGTGGGTGCAGAGACTTACCTATCTTGGAGCCACCCAAGACAAGCCTTGTATATAAGTTCCCTTGCTTGTTAAACCTGGCACTTATGGATCTCAGTGGCCTGCCTCTTCCTTCAGTTTCTCTTTGCCCTCTAAGTGTGGGGGCCAGTTTTAGATTTCACTGCGGAAGCTCCCGAGTTTGCTAACCAAAATCAAGTCAAGGTACTAGGTAAAGGAATAGAAAAGAGGTAGAAAAATATCTGTATTATGACTGACAGCCACAGGTCAATTTTTTTGTGTGTGTTTTTAAGTGCTTTCAAATTGTAGTTGTATCCTAATGCATATATCAAGCATAGTCTGCTTAAATGATTCTCTTAATCATCATCCATCATTTACATAAATAGTGAGTGATAAAGCATAAAGCCAAGTCCTCTCTTTTTTTCTCTTTTTCATTTTGATAAATATAAAAAATGAATCTCCATTTTATTTCTTAAGCTCTTCAGTTTATCTTCATATAGAACATTGATTTCTTCTTCAGCATTGTGTTTTTACTTCCTTTGTTATGGACAGAATATTTGTATCCCCAAAATTCATATGCTAAAGCCCTAACTCTCCAGTGTGCCTGTTTTTGGAGATGAGGCCTTTAAGGAAGTAATTAAGGTTAAAAGAGGACATGAGTGGTGTCCTGTTAGTACTGCAGGGTTGCAGGGTTCTTGTCTCATAGAGTAGAAGAATGAATCTCATGGACACAAAAGGGTGGAGCGAAGTGAAAGTTTAAGGTGAGAAGAGAAAGGAAAAAAAATGAGTATCTAGAGTGAAAGGGGACCCAAATGGATTGCCACTGAGGGCTTTTATGGTCGGTCTTTTATAGAAAACTGACCAGGGAACTTAAATCTTCTTGATGTCACCATAGTTACTTCTTTGAAAGAGAGCTTTCACCAGAAACCAAATCAGCTGAACCCTTGAACTTGGACTTCTAGCTTCCAGAACTGTGAAAAAATAAACTTAAGTCACTCCGTCTATATATTTTGTCATGGCAGCTGGAGAAGACTAATACATCATTCAATCAACAAATACTTGTTCAGTGCCCCACACTATTTTAACTGTTGGAAGAAGCATAGCAGTGAATGAGACAGACGACATTGTTGGGCTCATGGAATTTATATATTCTAGTGGGGGAGATAGATCAAAAATAACCAGTGAATAGATATATAATAACATGATTCAACACACAAAACAATGAAACAAGATAGAGGGTTAGTGAGTGATGAAGAGAAGCTATCTTAAACAGTAATCAAGAGAAGCCTCTCTAATGAGGTGACATTTGGCTCTAGACTTGAACGAAGTGAGTAATACAAATATCTGAGATAAGAATGTTTTAGGAAGAGGGGTTGGAGATGTGATCAGAGGTACTAGAGCTTAGACTACACATCACATTGCAGATACTGTAAGGATATTGAATTTTATTGTTATCGTAAGGGAAAAACATCATAGGATTTTGGGGATAAATTTGGTATGACATTTGTTTTGAAATATCATTCTGCCTCCTGTATGAAAAATTGACTGTTAAGAGGCCAAGAGTGAAAACAAGGAACAGATGAGTTGGCATATTATTGAAATAACCCAGGTAAGAAATGATGACAACATGAACTAGGATGGCAGCACTGTACATAATAGAATGTAGTCAGATTTGGAAAATATTTCAAAGATAGAACCAATAAAGCTTATTGATGAATTGGCTGTGAAGTATGGAAGAAGAGTGGATGGCGTCAAGGATGACTCCTAGATTTTTTGGCTGAGCATTTGGTGAATGGAGGTGCATTTTAATGAAGTGAGGAAGGCTGAAGTAGTGGGGTGTGGAGTGGGGGATGTAGAGGACTGTTTTAAATTTGCTAGTTTTGAAGTACAGACTTCTCTACCATAGACTTCTAGTGAATGTCAAGAGGTGGGCTAGAAATATATTTGGAGGTTGCAGCATACAGGGGTGTTGAATTCCACAGCCTTGGATGACAATGATTAGGTCCGAACATAGAGGAGACAAGAGGACAAGAGAACACTGAACCCAGGGATACCCTGATATTTAGAGGTCAGCCAGAGAAGAAAGTTTCAGCAAATGAGACCGAAAAGCAGCAGATAAGAAGGGAAAAATGAGAAGAGTATGTTATCCTTGAAGCTAAGTGGCAATCAAGAGATCCCTTATTTTGGTTTTAGTGCTCCAGGCATATGCATGACAAATTGAGCTTTACTGTACTCACACTCCTGGTTGCATTATTTTCTGATTCCAACTCTAGCTCACCTCGTCAGTGACCAGTTTCCTTTTAGACTAAGAAAAGGTAACATGAGACTTATTCTCCTTGCCCTGCTGGAGTAAAGTATACCAGGTCACTCTAGGATCCTTCCAGGACTCTAGAGTCTGGATTGTATATTAATAAAATATCTATATATTCCTTTACCTTGACCTCTGAGATGTCAACTAAAAGTTGCTTAATATATATCTCACATAAAGCTTAGTTGAGTGAATGGATTTCAGAGTAAGTAGAGAAATAGAAATGTTTAGAGGTTGTATCCCGAGTCTCTGTGCTTTTCCTAGTACCTTTTAGTAGAGAACACAGAGCCACTCCTTTGTGAGTGGTAAGTGGTAGGATAGTGTATGATATTGAGGAAAGAGAACTAAGTCATCTCCACGACAGGAGTCTCTGTTCTTGAAGCATCATTGAAAGAGTGTTATGGACTGAATGATTGTGTCTCCTGCCTCCACCTCCCAATTCATGTATTAAAGCCCTAACTGCTGATAAGAGAATATTTGGAGATGGGACTCTTGGAAGAAGGGTAAGTTTAGATGAGATCATAAGAGTGGGTCCCTCCTGATGGTGTTCCTGCTCTTATTAGAGGAGACGCTAGAGAGCTTGCCCTCCCTCACTTTCTCTACCACGTGAAGACACAGTGAGAAGGCAGTCATCTGCAGGCCAGGAGAGGGACATCTCCAGACACCAAATCTGCTGGTCCCTTGATCTTAAACTTGCCATGTCTGTTGTTCAGGCCAGTCTGTGGTCTTTTTTTTTTATTTTTTTTAATTTTTATTTATTTATGGTAGTCACATAGAATGAGAGAGAGAGAGAGGCAGAGACACAGGCAGAGGGAGAAGCAGGCTCCATGCACCGGGAGCCCGACGTGGGATTCGATCCCGGGTCTCCAGGATTGCGCCCTGGGCCAAAGGCAGGCGCCAAACCGCTGCGCCACCCAGGGATCCCTGTGGTCTTTTGTTATAGCAGCCTGAAGTGACTAATGTAAAAGAGTTTCTGTCACAGTCACTGTATTATTTTCATGGGGCTGCTATAATAAATAACCATGTATTTGGTGGTGTGAAACAGCAGACATTTATTCTCTCACAGTCACAGGGGCCAGAAGTCTGAAATCATGGTATTGGAAGAGCTGTCATTGGATTTAGGGCAGACCTGGATAATCCAAGATGATTTCATCTTGATTCTTAATTACATATGTAAAAGATACTTTTTTAAAAAAAATATTTAATTTATTTATTCATGAGACACACACACACACACACACACACACACACAGAGAGAGAGAGAGAGAGAGAGAGAGAGAGAGAGAGACAGGCAGAGGGAGAAGCAGGCTCCATGCAGAGAACGCGATGTGGGACTCTATCCCGGGTCTCCAGGATCGTGCCCTGGGCTGAAGGCAACACTGAGCCACCTGAGCTGCCCTGAAAGATACTTTTTAAATCTTTTTTTTTTAAGTTTTATTTATTTATGATAGTCACAGAGAGAGAGAGAGAGAGAGAGAGAGAGAGAGAGAGAGAGAGGCAGGCGCAGAGACATAGGCAGAGGGAGAAACAGGCTCCATGCACCGGGAGCCCGATGTGGGATTCGATCCTGGATCTCCAGGATCGCGCCCTGGGCCAAAGGCAGGCGCCAAACCGCTGCACCACCCAGGGATCCCTGAAAGATACTTTTTAAACAAATAAATTAACATTTGCAGGCTCTAGGGATTTGATATGGATATCTTATTAGAGGTGGGGTGGTGGCATTTTTAGCCTTCCACAATTCCTAGACTATTTCTCTGTACACCTTGAAGTTAACCAAATAGATAGCTTTAGGGAGAGAAATGGCCATCAGAGTCTAATTTTTCCACTTGCAAGCCACAAGTTTCTTGTTAATTTTGAATAGTCAGAGTAGTTGGCTCTTTTAAGAACAACCCCCGCCCCCGCTATCATTTTACTCTAGTTGCTTTGCTCTTTTTGCCGAGAAATGCTTTTCTAAATTCAATTCCAAGTTCAGTTAATTTGTACCAAGAGACACTTAGGTATTGTGTATTGTTCTAAGCTCTTTGATAAGCATGATTCTTGTTTAGTGTTGCCAGCAACAGAGGCTCTTGGAGGTTACTCATCTTTCCATTTAACCTAATCTCTTTATTTCAAGTCCAGTGCCTTCTCCACTCTTCCATAGAGATAAGCTTGGGAAGGCAGGATTGGGGAAGGAAGGAAGAAGGCACATGTTAAAGTGCTAATAGCTATTGCCTAAATGCCTAAATGAAGATTTAACAGCAGTTATCTGATAGCTGTTTGGAGCAAGAATGGGCCAGGGCTAGCCTGGGAGGGGCTAGGAACATTTAAAGGAGAGAGAACCTACTCACTCCACTAGTATTCTTGGGTTTGGTCTATGTCAGGATATAGGTAAGCCTGATTGCTTAGCTGCAACAACTGGCTGGGACCAGCTGAGGATAAAGGGGTGGGGACTGGCTCACTACAAAGAGATTCCCCAGCTGGAGCTACTCTCAAGGGGATATGGTACGGAGGCTAAGCCTCTGTGAACAACTGGGTGGCCAGTTAGTTGGGATATGTGCCAGTTTGAGAGGGGTGTTATTTACTGGAGCCAGTTCCAGCTGGTAGTCATACAAGATGGAAGCCACCATGTAGAGATGGTAGGAGGCAGAGGTGGGAAAAGCGTGAGTCTAGGACAGTACTGAGCTTGGGCAACAAAAAAGGATCCTAGTGTATGGAGTCATGAACCCATCAGGAATGATGAGCAACCAAGTGTCAAAATGTGTGCTGTGCATCTGGTTCTGCTCTTGTCCATAAAGAGGCAGCTGTCCCAGGCAGGTACAGTTTCTGACACTTTTGATCTTGTTCTTTGAGTCATCTTTGGCAGAAATGGTTCTAGCGTTGTCTCCCCTCAACTAATTATATTAGTTGAGTAGTCTGAGGATCTAGGGCTTGAAGCAGGTATAACCTTTACCTGTTATATGACCTTAATATTTTTGATCCACAAAATGTAAATATTTTTACATTCCATTTCTCTTTCTCACAGAGACTGTGAGGATCAATAAAACAGTATACAAATGGTTTTCCTGGAAAGAATTGTTATGTAATATAAACATGCCCTGGAAAGGAGTTGAAAAGGCACAGAATATCTGCTTTTTCAAAGCATGAAAAACTAGTGATTGGCTATGGTAAAAGAGAAGGTAGGAAACAGTTTTCCCCCCTCTCTGTGAGAATAACTGGGTGCCCTATGTCTTTACTATGTATTTGTTCATTATGCTGAAATTGTCATCCAGGGGGTCTGATACGAATATTTTGCTGCATTTCTACCTAAAATCATCTCCTATCTTTCCTCCCTCTCCCCCAATTAACTTAGTAGCCAAGGGAGAGATTCAAAACCCAAATGTTTAGAATGTATTTTGGAAAACCTTCTCACCATGCCAGTAAAGACATGGCTTCATTTGTTTGTCTAGACACAATTGGTATCCTTTCCTTCCTTTGATTCTGAATTTTATATTCTGGTAGATAGAACTATAGGCATTATAATGAGAGAGAAAAAGTAAGGCCAGGCACAACTCATGTCTTGATGAATTCTCTAAGACTTAGATGTTTAGAGAAATAGTTTCTTAACTAGTTTATTCAGGACAATACCAATATGAAAACATAAAACTTTGAGCATAATGAAATTTTCACTTGGTTCATGAACAAATTCAAAGATATCTTGGGATGGGATGGGACTGGTGCTCCTTTGCTTCCATGCCTAAGGGAAAAGAGGCAATTCTGAAAATGGCAAGTCTGTGGATGGCTCTTTTCTGGAATTGGCAGGATGCATCTCTTCATGGTGGTGGAAAAGGGGAGTGAGTGGTGGCCAAAACCACTGAATCACTCCTTACCTCATTCTCTGATGATATCATGAAGCATTTTGCCAATCTTTGGAAGTCCTATTTTATTGAAAATCATGCTCCTGGAAAGGTCCATGCAGAGCATGAGACTTTATTTGGCTAACCCACAGAGGATGATGGAGTTGTATACTTTCTTTAGAGACATACCTTTTGCACTGCCCATCACTCACTGACCCCAAGAATTTTACATTATTAAATAGAATACTTCACAAGGCTGAAGCATATGCATTTGTGTCACTTAACTAATGTCTGGTCTAACTTCAAGAACAGTGAATATATCTTGTGACTTACACTTGCTCAACTAAGTCTGCACAGCAAAGCAATATTTCTCAGAGCTAAAAAGACCCATAAGAAAATTTCTCCTAGTCTTAGAGTTATATGAAAAAAAACTTCTGAGTTTTTAAAGCAACTGCTTTGTCCATAGTTCCTGCTACATCAAGTTCAGAAATACTGAGTTTTAGACTCAAAGCACAATAAAAAATATTTAAAAGTAGACATGTATCTTTATATAAAAATGTTATCAAATAATATGTTAAAATATCAGGCAACCCAATTCAGTACTGGTTGCTTGGCAAGCTTAGCCCTGACATATTAAACACATTAGAAAATTTTAATGCTATAAAACATAACCATAAATGATCATATTTTGCTATATGGCTATTAAGGGAGGAATGATAGAAGATAAAAAATTGATAGAGTCTTGTAAAAACATTCCTTTCCCCTCATCAAGAACCCTTCTGGCCATAGGTTTTAAATTTTATTTTTCAAAAATTTGTGAATATTCATACTTCATAATGATTTTCTCAGAGTTGGAAATGAATGAATATTGTCCTATTCCACAGTTCCCTTTCATTGATCTATTTTTTTATAGCACATAAACTTTCTAAAATATATAATTTACTTGTTTATGTTTCTTTGCTTTTTGTTTATTGGTGTATTAGTGTGCTAGGGCTGCCATAACAAAATTCCACACACTGGGTGTCTCAAACAAAAGAAATTTGTCACAGTTCTGGATGCCAGAAATCTAAGATCAGATGCTGACAGGGTTGATTCCATTCTGAGGCCTGTCTCCTTATTTGTAGTTGGCGGTCTTCTCCATTGTCTTCACCTAGTCCTTTGTCTTTGTGTGCTTGTCTGGTTCTAAATATCCTCTTCTTATAAGGAGATCAGTCATATTGGTTAGGACTCACCCTAAAGACTTCATCTTAATTGCCTTTTTAAAGCCCTTATCTCTGAATATGGTTATGGTTACATTCTGAGGTACTAGACATTGAACTTCAAAATACGGATTTGGAGGATTCAATTCTGCCCAAAACAATGGGTTTATTCCCAGCTACTAAAATGTAGGTTCCAGGATGACTGGGTGGCTTAGCGGTTGAGCGTCTGCCTTCTGCTTGGGGCGTGATCCTAGAGACCCGGGATCAAGTCCCGCATTGGGCTCCCTGCATGGAGCCTGCTTCTCTTTCTGCCTGTGTCTCTGTCTCTGTCTCTCTTTCTCTATCATGAATAAATAAATAAAAATCTTTTAAAAAAATATAGGTTCCATAAGGTTAGGGATTTGGAGGTTTTTTTTGTTCACTTATGTATCCTAAGCACCTATATCAGTGTCTGGGACATAATAGGAGTTAAATTAATATTTGGTGAAAGAATAAATGAGTGAATCAGTCAATGAATGAAGCAAGTAAGAGGAGAGACAAATACGTAAACCTCAGAGTTCTCTACGTATAACAGATGCCACATTTGCTATTAAAAGATCATTTGTACTTTAATTAATAAGATTTGAATAGTCTTAGTTATGCTTATTCTGGCATATGGGCATATCAGTAGCATTTGTGGATAAAGTCTGTAATTAGAAATAAGTACCAAATAAAGTGCATTAATAATTTCAAAGTGAAATAATAAAATGCACATCAATTGTGGAGGAGAAACAGGGAACAGTAGGGGTTCTTTAAAGCCAATAAAACTTTAAGGACAAAGATTTGTAATTAAAACTGAAGTGAGTTTAATCTTTCCTGCTAATCACTCCTGCACTGTTAGCCTGTTTTCATCAAACTAATTGATGGCAGATGGAACAGATGCATGGTGAGATTACAGCTTCACTTTATGGCAGGGTTATAACAAATTTGACTTTCCTTCTATTGTATGCATTAACATTCAGAAAATGGACTGCTTTGCTTTTCTCACACACCAAAATTGTTCCTTCTTTTGTATAAGACTGATAGAAAGGAATCAAAGGGTGTTTCACATAAATGGAATCCATTTGATCCCTTAAATAGCATTTATTGAGTGCTGACCATGTGCAAGGTGTTGTGGAAGACAATATGCTGACTTCAAGGAGCCTACAAGAAATTTTATCGTCAAAAGGTTAAACACAATCATTACTTTTTTGGGCAAATTTCAAAATTACAGTGTTTGAAATGCATGAGGTTTAAAGTCATGTCTCACAAAATTTGCCATTTTTTTTCCTGTTTCAACAGAGGAAACTCAAGAACAAAGCAAGTAATATCTTTAAAAATTCCTTTCCAGAAATAACATAGCTTTTCATTAGTTTTCTTTTTTTTTTTTAATTTTTATTTATTTATGATAGTCACACAGAGAGAGAGAGAGAGAGGCAGAGACATAGGCAGTGGGAGAAGCAGGCTCCATGCACCGGGAGCCTGATGTGGGATTCGATCCCGGGTCTCCAGGATCGCGCCCTGGGCCAAAGGCAGGCGCCAAACCGCTGCGCCACCCAGGGATCCCTTCATTAGTTTTCTTATGGCAATTATTAAACTGGCTTTAATAAATTAAGTTGGCACAAACCTAAATAATTCTCTTCTAATTATAGATTTGGGAATCATTGAAAGAAAGCAGAATACAAATTATTATTACTAGTGATTTTAATGTTGCTAATAAGTTACATAGAAGAATTGCATGTGAACTTCCTAAAGTTTGGTGTGATTCACGTATATTAAACTTAGGTAATGGGACTTTCATCTTGAAATGAGTGGTAAAGTATGATGCCTTTTAACATTAATCACTGCCTTGTTCTTTCTAGCTTGATTTTCAATTCTGTACCTTTCCATTACCCCCTTCCCTCAAAAGTCATTTTAGTTCCTCTATTCCCTATAAAAAAAAATACAAAAGAAAAATGGGAGAAATCAGGTCTTAACTTAAATGTCATCTGTATGTAGGGAATTTTTTTGGACACTTCATGTAAATTAGCTACCTATCTGTTATTCTTCATCATGGGACCTTATTTCCTTTTAGCATATCTATCTGTCTATCTATCTATCTATCTATCTATCTATCTATCTATCTAATCTATCATCTATCATCTGTCATCTCTTTTTATATATAAGCTTCATAATATCAAAAATTAAGTTTGTCTTAACTATTTTAGCCTCAATGCCTAGACAGTTACCACTATATAATACAGGCCCCATAATTATTTGTTGAATATTGTTGAATAAATGATTTCAAAGTCATTTATTTAACCCTGCCCAGTTTACAGACAGATACATATTTTATAATCCAAGATAAAGAGCTGACATACCACTTTTTGATGATAAAAATGAAAAGAAATTTTATGAATTTGTTGTCTCTTTTTATTCCTTGGGCCTGATCTGTTTTGCAACTGGACACAAAAAAATGAAGTGGAACAAATGTGTTATGTCCTCATTATGCCTTCTTTCTTGTGTCACTTTCCTTAATTTCTTAGCATTCTTATGGTCTTTTGATTTTTTTCCTCATCAAAGGAAATGAGATGAGAAGTCACGAGTATGACTTTTCATCTGTGTATAAATGTCCTAATAACATAACTCTCAAAGATATAGATGTATGTATAGGGAATCTCAGCTTTAAATAAAATAAGTAGTAAAATTCATAAGTTGGTCCAAATGTAGGCATGTGTTGAATAGAGTTGTGGAAGGATAATGTGGAAATTCCTACCTTAAATTATGGTCTTACAATTGCACTTTGTTGGCAGCCATGTACTTTTCTGCCTTAGATGAATACAAGAGATCTAAGGAAGTCAATGATTATGAGGTGAGGTGACTTCTTTCAACAGTACTAAACAGATTAGAGAAGGAGAATGACAGATTTAAGTGCCTAAATTCTCAGCTCAAGGAATGGATGTTACATGACCTTGCCACATTCAAAAATTTTTTTCAGCCAAGTTAGTCAAGAACCAAATAGTTACCAAATTAGTGTATCACTTGAAGTTCTGGCCCATGATATATCTTATATGAAAGTCTGGAAACTGAGTTTTGGGATGGCAATATCTAGGAAGGCTTGAAGCACTTGGAAAAGCTTAAACTGTCAACTCTCCTATATGTTTCATGCCAAGTAGTGCAAGCCTCTTCTCTCCTTTCTGAAAAAGTTGTTTTCTTTTGGCCTGAAGATGCTAGAAGTCCTTAACCTATGGGAGATTCCTTACTAAGACAACTTTCCTCATTTCCACTCTGAGAATAGTATTAATTGTTTGCTTGGTCAGCTGATTGAAACCTGTACTTAATGGTGGCCATATTTAATCCAAGAAAGGTGCCAGAAATTCCTTGGTAATAATGGAGAAGTTCAAAGACATCAGGAGACTGAAGTGATGGAGTGAATTTATTTAATATAACCCAGTGATACTCAGGATATGTTTTATTTGCCAAAACCTTGAAAAACAAATTTGTGAGAGTAGAGGCATTACCTTGGAAAGGGGCTTTAGAAGTTGTTCTCTGTAGGTTGGGTGCACTGTGAAATGCTAGAGGTGAAACTGTCTCCTTGATTGTCATAGGAATGGTTGGGTCCTGGGGAAGTGGAGGTGAGGGAGCAGCCATTTACTGACATAGATAAAATGGGCAACAGAGTTAGTGTAGTATCATAATGGCTTACCTGCATCCTGTATTAGGTGGGGGCGGGGGGCGGTGGTGGTTAAAATAGTTAGCAATCCACTAAGATCCAGCTTGATTTGAACTGAGGCCTGATGAGTTAAATTATTAGAAAATGTATAGCTCTTTCCCTTATTATCAGCTGAATATATCCAACAACCCAGTATCTATGAATGAAGAGAGTTTAAACTACCTTGGAGGAAAAACAAACACACTGTGAATCTTCCTTCTAGGATTCTCTGAATTATTCTGTTTTTACTTGTCATCACAACTGTGCCATTTTTATGATTAGTTGAGACTGTGTGTGAGTGGACAATAATTTGTAGTGTTTCACAGTGCCTGTAAACTACCAGTCAGAATAGGGGCTTATGGAGAGTCAGCTGATGTATAATATTTTGACACAAACAATACTCCCTTACTGAAGAAAAGCAGAGATTAGTGGCACAAATACTTAAAAGATGTGGGCAGTTGATTCCTACCCCATCCTCATTTGTCTTTCCAGTATGGCTGGTGCTGAAGATAGATGAGTTCTGGAAGATGACAGGTGGTTACTTCAATTACAGCTGTTGCTTCAAATGTGATCTCCCTGCTGGAGCACATCAGTATACCCTAACACCTGGTATGCAATTATTTATCTGAAAAGTGATTTTTTTCTCTTCTTTTTATTCCACTGAGCAGAAGATACAAGGATTTTTAAAAAGGTGTTATTACAATCCCAAAACTTGACCCAATATTCCATCAGCACATAGTTTCACTTTATTGATTACATTGATTGATTATTGATTATTGATTTATTGATTACGTTATACTGATAGGACCTGGAAAGCATGTATCTTAAAATGATGATATGACATGTTCATGTCATTTACTCATTCATTTATTCAATAATGGGTATTGAGTGCTTATTTTGTGTCATTCACCTTTCTGGGTGCTAAAAATATAACAGTGAACAAAAAGAATGAGCTCATGAGTTAACATCATAGAGGGGAGAGACTGATAATAGATAAGCATGTAAATACATATCAAATTCTGATGAATACTGTGCAAAAAAATAAAATAGAGTCAAGGAAAATAGGGGAAGTGAGAGAATGGGACATTGTTAACTTAATGTGGAGGTTAGGTTGAACTATACCAATAGAGACCTGGTGGCAGAGAGGGAACATAGCATGAAAATATTTGGGAGAAAAAGGTTCCAAACATAAGGAAGAAGTGCAAAGACTGTAAAAGCAGTGACCTGCATTTCAAGGTGGTCAGAACAGATACACAGTAAGATGGGATAGGTATAGAGGCAGAAGATCATAAAGGCCATTGGAGGCCATCCTTGAATGAATTGGGAAATGGACGGATGATTTTGTGAAGAAGTGTGTGATGTAATATGAATTATATTTTAAAAAGACCATTGTGGTTAATGTGTTATTAGTACATTAGATGGAAAAGAGGATGTAGTTAGGAGATTAAGATTGCAATGATTAAAATGAGAGGTGATGGTGTCTTGAAGCAGGTTGGTAGTAGTGGGAGTGAGAACTAATTACAGTCTCAATATGTTTTTAAAGTAGAGCCAGATAATTCTGTCGATGGCTTGAATTTCTGATATAAGACAAAGAGAAGAATCAAGATTTTCGACCTGAAGTTAGCCACAGCAGAAAATGGCTATCACTCTTTGGGCTAGAGGAACCAAAAATATGGTAGCATGTCGAGAGTCAAAAGTTGGAGCTATCTTTGGATGGCTTGGATATGGAGCCAAGATGGAATTTCCCAGTAGATATGGTCAGGAGTTTGCAACTTGAGCAGAGGCAGAGGAGAAGCACTTGCTGCTTGAGATCCCACAGGAAACAGAATGAGGAGGTAGAGACAATCTGGCTTTTGTTTTATTCCTGCCCTTTAAGCTTCTGAAAGTGCTATCCATTGGCTGAAGTGGTCTGGAAGCCAGAATGGAAGGAAACAAAGGAAGGCAGGGAATGAATCTCAGAGTGAACAAGAGACCACAGGGCAGTTGGATGTGAGAATTTGAAATCTTAACCTCTATTATGATAGTATTAGTAGGTGGGGCCTTTGGGAGGTGCTTAGGTGATGAGGGTAGACCCCCTCATGGGTAAGATTGGTGCTCTTATAAAAGAGACCCCACAGGGCTCCCCTTCAGCCATGTGAGGACAGAGCAAAAAAATCAGCAATCTGCAACCTGGTCGAGGGCTTTCACCAGAACCTCACATGCTGGCACCCTGATCTTGGACTTCCCAGCCTTCATACTGTTAGAAATAAATGTCTCTTGTTTATAAACCACCCAGGCTATGGCATTTTGTTATAGCAGTCCAAATGGACTAAGATAATATGTAAACTGAATCTTTAAATAAAAAAAAATTTTTTTAAAGCCATGGATCTCAATTAGATAACCTAGGGAGTGAGTGAATAAAATGAAGAGAAGAGCTCTGAGAACAGAAACCTGGCCCTCCAATGTAGAAAGAATGCTTCTATGTGGATGAACCAGCAAAGGATCCTGAGAAAGAGTGTGCAGGGAGCTGGGAGGAGATCTGAGAGAGTTGTGTTCTGGAAGCTATGTGTAGGATATGTTTAAGGAAGATTGTAATCATTGATGTCAAATGCTGCTGACAGGACAAGTGAGATGATCCCTGAGAATTGAGTCACTGGTTTTAGCAATATACATGTCACTGGTGTTGTTAATTACAGAGCCAGGACTAGGGTAAGGCAAGTGAGGTACTTGCATTAGGCGCCAAAATTTTTAGTATTTTAATGCAATTAAACAGTATCTTAATGTGATATTTAAAAAAAATAAAAATTAATGCAAAAATACATGATCAACACAATATCAGCAGTTTAAAATTGGTTACAGTACTGTGCCAAGCTGTATTAGAATCTGAGGCAAAAGGAAACATCCATATTGAACCTGGTGGCTTTTTTTGCTGTTGTTGTTTTGGTTTGGATTTTTTTGGAGCCTGTCTTAATTTAAACACTTGTTAAGTGCATAGTGACTTTTTGCTTTACTTTTGATTTTTAAAATACTGTCTAAAAATTATTTATCTTAATTGAAGAATTTTTGGTATCCCTTAAATTTTATATCCAACATGGACCTCATTCACCCTACCCTAGCCCTGTCCCTGCTTACTAAGAATCATTTCATTTGAGAGACAAGGATGAAAGCCTAACTGGAGCCTGAGGAGGAAGTGTTTGTGGGCTGAAGAGAGGGAAGAGCTCCTTCACTCCTTCAGCGTAGGTTCAAGAATTGAGGAGCCATGGGGCACATGTGCAGCCTGGAGCCAATTGTTAGTGGACTTGAAACTCACATGTAACTTGGTGGAGAAATAACTGTTCTGTAAGTTTCTGACACTGGAAGTAGGTACCACAGGAGAGATGATCCATGAAAGTTTTCTTCCTTTAGTGATAAAAGTTTGAGATATCTAACTAAGTGAAGAATCTTGATTACTGGAGATACTATTTCAAGACAAAGGAATATAGAGTGCATAGAGGAGGAGGGAAATCATAAATTCTGATTACAAACACATCACTCACCAGTTTCAGATCTGAAGACTATTGCCTATGCCTATAGTTTCTTCTTCACTGTATTGTGAATATTTTTAGTCAGTGGAACTAGTTTTCCTTTTTTTTTTTGGTTATATTCTTTTCCTATTCAAATTAAAAAATATTTATTATAGAGAGATCATGTGCACACCCATGTGAGCAGGGAAAGGGGCAGAGACAGAGGGAGAAGGAGAGGATCCCAAGCCGACTTCTCGTTGAGTGTGGAGCCCCACACAGGGATTAATCCTGGGACCTTGATATCATGAACTGAGCCAAAATCAAGAGTGGGTGCTTAAGCAACTAAGCCATCCAGGTGCCCCATTTCCTATTCTATTTTATAGGAAGTTAGTTGTAGTGATATTTACAGTTTAGCTTACTGGTTGTAGAACATCAAGATACAATAGTAAAGAGCCATAGAGAGGGCAATTATAATGTAGATGAGGTAAATTGAGGCTTTGGGAGGAGGGAAACCTTTTTGTGACTGTTGTCAAAAAAACTTGTCATTAAAAGTTTTGTTTTGAAAAAAATTAAAAAAAAATAAAAGTTTTGTTTTGGAATGAAAAGTATGTAAAGTTTATAAGTGGATCCTGGGTAATGAAAGTTGTGATCTCTAAAACCTTTTAAAGGCATGAGAAAATGGTTAGGAGGCACTAGCTGCTTACTTTAGGGAGAACTGAGTGGGACATGGAATTCTTTCACTGATCCCTAGAAGCCCATGATTTGGCTTAGATCCTAGGCTCATCCAAGTGGCTTCTCTGTTTTGGCTTTGAAATCTTTAGGGAGGGAAATAGATTCATAGATAATGACTTTAAGGCTTCAATTTGAATATCCAACTCTGGTGGTTAGTTGTGGCATCAAATACCTTCTCATAAAACTGTACTGATGGTGAGATTTGGATGCATCCTTTCCTTGTTTTGAATCTCATATTCCAGCTTTCTCTCAACTGTGTTAGTGACTGATGTACTTTCCAATTGGATATTTGTTCATTTGCTATCCAAATTGGTTTTTGTTTGCAGCTAAGAATGCAGACTGGTACACCCAGATTCTGAAGAAAAGGTAATAAATAATTTCAGCAAAGATTCATAAACTTAAAGCCAAAAGTTAAACAAGTCTAAAACAAGATAAAAAGGTGTTACAGAATGACGTTAGAAGTTGGTTTGTAAACCCTGTTAAGAGCATTCCACTCACAGGGATCTAGTCCATAGAAATAAAATCACAGTAATTAAGTGCATGTGTATTTCAGGATTTTTTTTTGAAAGGACTGTTAATAATAGAACTGGAAAAAAAGCAAACTACTCAAATAGGTGAACAGCTATAATAAATTATTGTATACTAATACTAGGAAGTAGTATACAGCCACTGAAAATTGTAAATTATGTTGATATAAATTGTCTTTTAGGAAATATTTTTTTAGAGATTAGAGAACTATATGTAAAATGATCCAATGTTTTGTAACTATACCAATGTTCAACAAACAACCTGGAGTCCTATTTTAGAAAACTGGCTTTTGACAATCACCCACCAAAAGATATATATGTTAGATTGATCCAATACACATGCCTCAAGCAAACACAATCATACTTATTCCTAACATATGCAAAGCAGGTTGATTTCTTCATTCTTCCTATTCTATCCTGTTTTATTATTTTCTTTTCTTTTTTCTTTTTTTAGATTTTATTTATTTATCATGAGAGACACACACACACAGAGAGAGAGAGAGAGAGGCAGAGACATAGATAGGAGAGGGAGAAGCAGGCTCCATGCAGGGAGCCTGATGTGGGACTCAATCCTGGGACTCCAGGATCACGCCCTGAGCTGAAGGCAGGCGCTAAACCACTGAGCCACCCAGGGATCCCCCCAAAATCACTTTTCTTTTAAATTGCCCTATATATTTGTCTGCACGTTTACTCTTCTGTGTTTTTTTATTTTCTTAATGTAGACCCATTTTTTTTCATTTAGTATCATTTTCCCTCCTCTTGAAGGACTTTGTTTTAGAAGGTTCTTTTCCTTGTTGTAGAATTCTAGATTGACAGTTTTCTTTTTTTTTTTTATGTTTTAAAGATGTTGTTCTACTTGCATTATTTTGGTGAGAACTCTTCCATCATCCTTATCTTTATTATCTCTGCATATAATGCATTTTTTTTTCATCTGGATGCTTTTAAGATTTGGAATTAGTCAGTAATCTCCAGAGGAAGAATCTATTAATTTCATTCAGTTTAATTTTTTTGAAATCTCAGACATTGATTTTATTTATTTTTTTATCCAAGAAATACAGTTTGGGTCTTTAAAAGAAGTCTTTCATATCTATTTAGAATGCTGACTCTTACCTCTGCCTTCTTGAGTATATGAAATATAGTTATGTGCATGCTCTAATGTCCTTATCTACTAATTCTATCATCTGACATTTCTTATCTGTTTTTATTGATTGACTTCTTTCTCCTCATTATGGATTAAGGATGAGTATTTCTTATGCTACATTACCCAAACCCAGTTTAATAGAATCTCTATGTCTGATGCCCACTTCAAGTAACTAGAAAAATACCTGCCAGCAGTCATGAACTTCCTTACACTATTGGGATACCACTTGGAAAATTACTGAACACACACTTAGGGTAGAACTGTATAGAACAACTTAATGACCACTGAGTATTTTCTGGCTAGTTTTCCGTATCATTAAAGTAAATGTAAAATGATTTAATGATGTAAGATTTGGGTAATTTTAGATATTGGGGAGGTCTAGTGTTAAGTACCAATTATAAATTGTCTCTTAATGACATGTAGAACTTTTGAATATTCTGTTAGTGATGGTTAGAAATCGTATCGAAAACATAATCTTAGCTATGTAAGCAAAATATACATCGATAAAGACATCATAAGAAAATAACCTAGACAAGTCTATGGGAAGCCCCAAATTACTTTCTTGTTATGAACTCATGGTCCAAACTGAAATATTTTATCCCATTTTGGGATGGAAGCTATTTACTATAGTGACAATTCTGATTTGGGAGACTTGTAATAGTCAGGATTTATGCTGCCCTAATGTCGAGGGTGTACTAAATAATTCCTTTGTGTTAAACACACTGCAAATAAACCTGAGAGATTTACAACTACTATTTATTAACTCTTAGAGTATATTTGTTTATTAAGATTGCTACCCTCTTTACATCTTAAGAAGAAATGTATTTTAATTTTGTATGAAAATAGAATAGAGTTATAATAGTTTGAGGTGAGGTTGGAGGTAGGTAAAGATCTCAAGGTCACAGAGTCCTCCTGAAAATGACAGAGATGCCAGGCAGGTCTCTGAATCTAGATACCATGTATGGATTCTACTCCTTGCCTATTCCTACCTCATAGGATTCTTGGAATTTAATCTAAGATTTGAAGAATAATTCTTAATTTTGTAATCTTTTTTATTAAAGCAAAAAATATGAATTAAACTGGATTTTTGTCTGTGTTTATTTGCCCTTAGTATTTTGAACCTGGCCTTATTTGGGATCTCCTTTGCCTTTTTTTCATAAGGTTGGTTTTAATCCAGAGATATAAGCTAACTTTTCATTCTGCATTCATGGAACTCTAGAACTCTGAATTTGATTTTGCCCATATGGCTTCTGGTTCTAATTTTTGGCTCCTTGAAGAACCTGATAATAAGTGACTTACTATCTTTTATTACTTAGAAAACCGCAACTCTCATCTTCATCTGTCCCACCCTGACAGCCATAAAAACTCAACATTAGCACCATATCAATATTTCTTATTAATGAAAAAATTAAAAGAACAATTAAAGCTGTTGTGGATTACCCTTTGAGATTTATGGTTTGTTGTTTTTCTATTTAGCTCTAATGAAAGGGATTTGACATTTATATAGTTATCACTTTCCATTTAACATTTGTTGAGACTTAAATTAATCGTGATTGGTTCCAAATCGTCTTCAGAATATGGGCCAAGTTCATGGGCTTATGTTTTACAAATGGGTCACATCACACTAATAAGGATATGACGTTAGTCAAAAAGTTCTTTAAAAGGAAACGTTATTTAATCATTCAAATGACTTGTAAGAATGAATTCTTACCATTTATTTGTTAGAGGGTTTATTAACTTTAGCTCATAAAATTATATAATCAAAAACAGCTTATAAAGGAAAGTGGCCATACTAGCACTAACAAAAGCCCCAGAATTCTTTGACTATTCTTCCTGCATGTGAACTGCCCTTTCCTGCACACACATCCCCTATCCTTTCACACTTTATTATCTTTATAAAAAGGAAAGAGACAACATACAAAATTAATTTAAGTAAAGGTCTGCATTACAACTGAAAGCCATTAACTGGGAGCCGTTTACCAAAGCACAGGCAAAAATCAATTTTAATTAGTATTTTTGGCTTTAATGAAAAGTGATTACAAAATTGGCATTTTAGCTACTACTGTTGAGATTTATGGTGAGGTGATACTAATTAATTTTCTGTTCAATTGCTATGGGCCTTGAATATCTGCAATAAAATGATGTATTTGCTGATACCAGGGCTGCATCAGCATTTCAGAGTTTTGTAACAAAAGGCTTCTTAATGGTTTACAGATATATTTCACACTATTGCTCCTAAGCTACGGAGTATTATTATTTTTTCCATAAAAAGGCTGTTACAGGCAATCAAATTTCATGCCATTTTTAAAATTGGGGACATTTTATTTTAACGTCTCTTGAATGCTAGCCAAAAAGCTCTTCATTTCAAATATAACTTCCTTTTGTCTAGTTACAAGTGGTAGAAAGAAGGCATGATATACTTTAATTAGAGAACATTTAATGAATTATTTCTCTTGATTTCTTCACTTTTCCTCCTCTCTTGATTAGATTGGTGGTAAATCGGCTATTGAACCTAGTTACATATTTTCAGATTCATTTGAAAGCAGGAAATAAAAAAAAGAAACAACTAAGCCTCATAATCCACTCTTCTCATCTGATCTGAATTTCAAATACTTAATTTCAGCTTGTTCTAATTGTGGTTATTTCTTCCTTTTCTTCAAAATGAAAAGCAATATTTACTGAAGACTTTACAAATTACAATTGACCCTTGAATAGTGTGGGGGTTAGGGGCGCCGATTCCTGGGTAGTCAAAAATCTGCATATAACTTCGGACCCCCTAAAACTCAACTACTGATAGCCTACTGTTGACCAGAAGACTTACTGAGTAACATAAAGTGTCGATTAACCTATATTTGTATGCTACATGAATTGCATACTGTATTCCTACAATAAAGTAAGCTAGAGAAAAAAATGTTATTATGAAAATCATAAGGAAGAGAAAGTTCATTTATAGTACTCTACTGTATTTATAAAAAAAATCTGCATAAATGTGGACCTGCACAGTTCAAAACTATGTTGTTCAAAGGGCCAAATGCGTACAACTTTCCCCTGCATGCTGGAAATCTGTATCCTTGCATTGATTTTATTTGACCTTGATTAGAAAGTCATTTCCTTCATTTGTTGTTGTTGGCTGTCATAGATAGATACAGGAGGCATAATCCAGACTTGATTACAAGGATGGCCTATGGAGACAGAGGGGTGGGATTGGAATCCTGGCTCCACCAGTGATTGGCTTTGTGCCCTTGGGTAAGTAAACTAAGTCTCAGTTTTCTCAACTGTGCAATAAAAAAAATAACTGTATCCATGTAAAATTGTATTTTGAATATTAAAAATATGTAAATACCTTAATGTCAAGCACTCGATAAATACTATTGAATTGATATCTTAGAAGTGAAATCCTATTCATTTAAGGATCATTTTATTACTTTCTGGAATATGTATAAACTTGGACTATAATATTTTAGAATCCATGTGCAAATCATGTAAGTGTATTTTTATAATTTTAAGAACCTAAATGTAATTTAAAATTAAATCATTAATCAAAAAAGTCCAAGTGGTAGAAAATACAAATTTAGGAACAATGGATTCTTAGAATGTTAAACTCAATAAAATAGACTCAATTAAATAACTGAGTCATCTAATCCAATCTTATTTCTTTTAAAAATGAGTAAGCTAAGGCTCATAGAAGTTAAATCACTTGATTAATGATTCACAACTGATTGTAAGAGGAAGTGCTCATCAAGTCTATCCTAGTGGCAAATTTTATGACTCTTCCACAGGTGTTTTTATGTGTCAAAGGGAGGCAATATCAAATCTATCTACTATAGATTAGCAATAACTATATAAAAGAAAGTTATCTTTTATGATGGAGATTTTGGATGATATAACATGGGAAACTGAACATTAAAAAAGAAACTCCTAGGAAGAATTTGGAGAGGTACAAAAATATATCTTCTTCTCATTCTTACCTGAAACATCAGGCAGGCTAGTATAGGAGCCAATGTACAGTGTCCTACAGGCTTTTGGGAAAAATATACATTCAAAAATCCCATCTAACATTTAAAAAGATCCACAAACATTCCTGGTGAAAAAACAGTAGGGAATATTTTCTACTTTAAAGATTTTAGTTTTTATTTTTTTTAACAAGAAGAATACTTTTTTCAAAAAGTTTTTAGACCATGACACAGATTTCAATACATATTTACTAATCTGATCTAATATGAATAGCCCTCTTCTACCCATCTTCCTCCAGAAATACTCTTCACTCATTTGATTGATATGGCCTCATATTTGGGACCTACAAGGTGTGCAGGAAGCATCCACTTGCCTAGATGCTCTGGTGATAAGAACACATGCTTTTTTGTTTGCTTGTTTCTTAGGTACTAGAGGATCAGAATTTTAAATCAGAAAGGGATATTTGGAATTAGTTATGGTAAAATTCTCATTTGCAGATGAGGAATTCAAATCATTGGAGGAGTTATAAAACTTGCTTTTGTTACCCAGCCAGTATGAAGCAGATCTGGGAACTGTAATTCTAGCAATCTAAATCATAGCTGAATGATATTTTTCATTATTCCATATATCCAATAGTTTACCAATAAGTTAAACATTTGGTTTAAAATGTGCTTCACAGCATACTTAACATTCCATGTAAAATATTTTAAGAGAAAGATTCTCTTGGCTACAAGGTAAAATAATGGAGGTACAGACCGTGGGTGGCTGTTGGAATGTAAATATGTAGCACTGTTGAATTTTCAATGTATTCTTCAACTTTGGTCATTTTGTAGTCTTCATCTTTATTGGTCCAGAAAACTTGATTTTGGCAATGTATTTAAGGATGATTAGGTTCTGGCCATTTTCTTTGTTAACTAAATTCACAATAATTTTATGTATGTACCAAAATCACAATATTAAATTACAGTGAGAAATTTAACTTTTGATTGAATGAATTATTCTTTGCTACTTGAAGAAAAGTCTATATGGGATGACAAGTTATCATTGTAAGATTGCATGTAGGTGTAGAGAAGAGGAGATTAGTTGTATCTTCCTCATGATATAGGTCACTGAGATGACTGCCAGATGAATTTATTTCCATGTCTAGAATTCGAGAATACCCATCGCAGGACCGATTTAAAGGGCGTGCAGCCTGTACAGTCACACAAGGCTCACATTCAGAAGGGATGCTTTCTTGCTTTAATGCTGTGCTGTTGCAGTATTGAATTCTTAATAATGTTATCTTTGAACTTGTATTTTGTAAGTGAGATCTGATGGGACAAAAGAACATGTCAGTGAACAGAGGAGATACATATAATATGTATCCCTGCTGTGTCTTGTCACTTCATTCTCATACTGCATTCAAGATGCCCCCTGAGCACAGCATCCAGGGAACCCCAGATGTGTTGGAGTTCAGAGAGACTCAATGCTTGTTATTTGTACTGAGTAAGTAGGGTGTTGATAGCTCAAGAGGCCATGCTTTCCATTTTAACCAGAATTTTCTTAGAATGCAGAAAGAAGGCAGTGGTATTATGAGAAACGCAAATGACCAAGGAACTCTATTCTTTCTTACTCATGTTATTTCCCTATATTAACCAATTACTTATGCTCAAAATGATGACAGCGAAGGAAAAAGAAAGCAACCTATAATGTTTTTCCTTTCAGTGCTTTCCTACTTATCAGTAAGCCAAAGATGGAAAGTATTGGTAAAATGTGCATGTATTAAAAAGTGAAATTAAAACAGTTGTATCAATTTTGTACTGTGTTTCCACCTTCCTGGCAAAAATGAAATACATGGGGTGCCTAGGTGGCTCAGTTGGTAAAGCTTCTGACTCTTGATTTTGGCTTGGGTCATTATCTCAGGGTCATGAGATTGAGCCCCACCTCTGGCTCCACACCCAGGGTGGAGTCTGTTTGGGATCCTCTCTCTCCCTTTGCATTTTGTCCCCACTCTCTCTCTCAAAATAAAAAATTTTTTAAAAAAGAAATACATATGCATACATGAGCTACAAAGTATGAATTTTATAATTTTGAAGACAACATACAAGTTAAATGCTCTTATGTTTGCATTTAAAATAAGCATGGCACAATATCAAGATAAACAGCAAAATTCACACTAATACTTTAAAATATTAAATGTTCTTCACTTAGAAAGACAATAAATAGTTAAACAAATAAAAAAAAACACATGACAATTAGAGAGAGACTGCAGAAGAAAGGAAAAGGTTTATTTTTTAGTACCCTTAGTGTTACCTTTTCCTGCTCTTTTAGCAAGTGGTCCTGCATTTTCATTTTGCACTGAGCCCCACAAGTTAGGTACCCAGTCCTGACTCATTGTGATCTTTAAGAGAGCAACCTGTATCATTCTGGAAATACCCTCCTGTTTTAGGGCTTCTCATTTTCTGGATTTCAAGTGATTATCTTCTTTCTGTTGCTAGTAGGGGGAGAGAAACCTTTTCCCTTTATATAGATTGCAATATAATTAACTAGATAAGCTTTTATTGTATCAATAATAACTCAGTCATGTGTTTTTGAGATTGTGTCCTATTCCTCTTAATTGGATTTTGGATTGATTTTGATTTACCCAAGTCTACTCTTCAGACGGCTAGTTTTATCCTACTTCACAGAGTTGTTGTAAGGCCTGTATTTATATATTCAATAAATACTCCCTGAGCAGCTACTAGATGTTGGGTACTGTGCTGGTTGCCAATGATTCAGCAATGAGCAAGAGAGGCCTTACACCTTCATGTAGATTACATTTGAATGTAGAAGATAGACACTGAGAAGGAAGTAAAAAAGACAAAGCTCCCAGATTTAGATGAGTGCTGTGATGAGAATAAACAGGGAGATGAGGAAAAATATAATGAGAGGAGGGCATTTTGGGTAGGATGTCCAGGGAAGGGTTGTATAAGGGCAGTGTATAATTTTTGAGATGAGACCAGAATGATGGATCAAAAGTCTGAGAGGAGAGTGCTCCAAGTAGAGCAAACAAGAATTACAAAGGCTTAAAGATGAAAAACTCTTGGTAGAGTTGAATGGTGGACTCCAAAACGTTATATCCATGCTCCAGAACCTGTGAGTATAACCTTATTTGGAAAAAATGAAGTCTTTGCAGATATATTTAAATTAAGGATTTTGAGATGAGATTGTCCTAGATTAACAACATAGGCCCTAAATTCAGTGAAAAGTGTCCTTATTGCAGATGGCGGAGGAGAAGACAGTCACAGAGGGAAAGTCATGATAAAGCAGAGGCAGAGATTGGAGTTAAGCTGATATTATCAAGGAATGCCTAGAGCCATCAGAAACTGGGAAGGGGCAAGGGAGAATTCTTTCCTAGAATTGTTGGAGAAAGCATGGCTCTGCCAACAGTTTGATTTTGAGTTCCTGGCCTCAAAAACTGTAAGAGAATAAATTTCTCTCACCTAGTTTGTGGTGATTTGTTATGGCAGCCTCAGGAAACTAATGCACTAATAAATATTTTTTGAAGAACAGAAAGGAGGCCACAAAGTGAGCAAGATGGAGAAAACGGAGAGATTAGAGAAGCAGGTAGAAGCCAAATTCTGAAGGGTTGAGTAGCCCATGGGAGGGAGTTAGAAATTTTTAGTCTAAGGGTCATGGGAAGCCATTGGTGAATGGGTACTAGAGTATCATTTGGTCTACATTTAAGCAACAGTGCAGAGAATGGGCTTTCAGGTAGAGAGAGTGAAATAAGAAGACTATAGTAGTTGACCAAATAAGAGATGACAGTGGCCCAGACTAATCTGGTATTCCAGAGATGGAATGAGAAAAACAGATTGAGATGTATTTTGAGATAGGAATGACAAGACTTGGTAATGAATTGGATGAGAGGAATCAAAGATGACTTCTGAGATTTTATTGCAAACAAATGGCCAATGAATGATGAAGTTATTTACCAGAATGGCAATTGCTGGTAGAAGGAAAGGTACTCACTGTTAAGGTAGAAATCAGGAGTTCCCTTAGAACACACTAGAGGTTTAAAAATCCAAATGAAAATGTTATTTTCACTAGTTGAGATAATATATGCTAAAAGCCTGACTAATTGCACCTATGTATTGCTCCAAAAAGTGAATGTGTCCTCTAACATTTAATGATGACTTAATTTTCTTAGTTTAGTTTTCACAAAATAACCATTTTATCTTTTGGGGCCATCACTGTGCAACTGCTATCAGGGCAGTAATTATCTCTTTTCTTCTTTTATTATTAAAGGAGACTAATATTCTTTAAGGACAAGGTCCCAAGAGCTGAGCTAATTTTCATGTCTCTATATTTGATATTTCTATACCAATTTACAGGTCAGAGAGTACAATTATAAGTTTAGGGCTAACTTGCATTATAATATAGCAAGGGTTTCTCCCCAAATAAGCAATTCCCTGGACCTGGTGATTTGTCTGAGTGCTCAATCTACCAACTTGAAGAAATGCAAGAATCAACTTTTTGCCCAAACTCTACTTTAATCTTGGCTCAAGAAGCCTGAAAATCTGAGTTTATAGATGCTCCTTCTAACCCTTCTCCATTTAATCAATAATGACTCTGGCAGAAAGAGAAATATACTTTTTCATAACACAGGTAATTGAATATCACCTAATTAGATTAACTGCACTCCTTTGATGCCATAGTGATTGGTGATATATAGGAAGCCTGGCTGTGACTACTGTGTGAGAGAGATTATTTAATGTAAAATGAAGGATAAAGGGTCTTGAGGCCACAGCTTTGAATATGGTGTCCCCTTCCCTTCTCAGAGTTTGAGTGTATATTTTAATACTAAAAATGCAATATTTTCCACTATTAAAATATGCTCAACTCCTTTCTATGGCTCCTAACTATATACTCCTATAATTACTTTAGATTGCTTGAATTACTTCCAGCTGGGCAGGAGATAGCACCATCGTTCCTTTCTGACCAGGGTAGGGAACGACCACTGGCCTTTCCTATATTCACCATTATAATGAGGATGAAACCAATATTACTGGTAAAGGCCAGATTGCCACATACAGTGATCCCTATGGTCTCATTTTTGTTGGAATCAGGCTAACCATTATGTGTGCTAAGAGTATGGGTAATTGATCTCCTCGAAGGGGAAACTTGGAGAAAAGCTGCCAACTTAGGCATCATGTCACCTGGTCTGACCTGAAGCACTATGGTGGAAGGTGAACATGACAAAATTTGTGACACAACACACACATCAAATAGTGAGGACAAGAAGGCATTAAAAAAAAAAAAAGAAAAAAAAAGATGTGGCAGGGGTTCCATAACTCTAAACACCAATCTTATGAAGATGGCAACCAACTCCTTCATTGTATTACTTGTGCTGTATCTCCATAGTCTGCAGGAAAACATCACACCTTTTCTCATCCACTTATGACTTGTTGAGCACTTAATATGTTTGGTGGTCATGGTGCATGTGTGGGTTAGTTGTATTTGACTGTATGGAAGCTGTTTGTGGAGAAAGGACTTTGGCATTGGTAACAATGGTCCAGTCAGGTGAACAAGGCCGAACTTAAAACCTCTGTCTTCCTAAGAAAAAGAGGAGGAATTGACTTGCTTCTCTCAATAATAACAGAGTTTTAATATTTTCCTGAAATCCTAAATAGAAGTGGAGGTTCTGGAGGAACTTGGAAATGTTTCTTGGCATCTACTCAGCTCTGAAATTGTTGTGAAAATAATATGGGGTCCTGTAATTTTTAAAATATCTTTTTTTTCCTTTTAAAAAGGAGATAATTTCTGATGAGGCAGTTTGGGTGAGATAAGAGAGAGAGAGAGCAAGAATGAGATGGTCAGAGGAACTAGATAGGAGGGTCTAAGACTTTTCATGGTTACATCTTGTTTTGCATATTGTTTTCATATCTGAGGATTTAGAAAAACCCCATACTTGAGAGCGGGAGACGACAGCTCAAGTTAAGAAAAGAAAAAAAAAAAAAAGTGGCACCAAAGGGGAAAAGAGTAACAAAAACTCTGAAACCCATTAGTCTGTGGGAAAAAAAAAAAAAAAAAAGGCAAAAGTTCTGTATATGCATATTAGATCTATGACAAAATCTGCTTATAATCTTTGAACTTCAAAGTGAATGGCCAAGTGATGAAATAATGCTTTCAAATGAGGAGTAATTATAAACCTTAGAACTTCCCAAACATATTGATAATGCTGTAGACTAAAAAACCTTTTTCTGGATCCATTTTGTATTTACAGTGGTTGCCACATGTAACACCTCTATTTGACATCATCTTTAAAGTAGTGAGTCTGGGGGGCAGAAATGTAACACACTCCCCACAGTCAGTTTTAGACCTATTAAAGCAGACTGGCTACAGATTTGTTGTAATGTTCAGAACTTCAAAAGCTTGAAAAACATTTGATTTATAATGATTTTCAGATGAGACTAAAGAACACGTGATTATTATTTAGTCATTTTAAATTTGAAAATTGAGATAAGCATAATTATGGAACTACATAAAATTACTATTTTCTGTTTGGAAAGAATTTTTATGACCTACATTGTTCTTGTGTTGTCTATGTAATATAAACAGCATAGTCTGTAGGCTTCAGCTTTGGTAAGAGCTGGTGGTAATACATTTGAATAATCTTGTCAACTCTTGAATGACTGAAGCAGATCTGTGTTACAGAAGCATATTAGTCAAAGTTGTCATTTATGCAGATATAAAGAAGTAAGTTTGACAAATCCTTTTGGAAAATTTTAGAAGTTTGCCAAATCTGAGTGGAAAATTTTAGAATTTATCTGTTAACCAGATTGACTAGATAATGAACAAATCTGGAATTTACACAGCACTGTGTTACAACTATAAATTCAAGATCAAACATGACTCAAATGCATAACGATACTACTTAGGAATATAATGTGATTTGTTTTTCGAATTACGTTTAATTTTTATTTAAAAATTTTTTATTGAAGTATAATTAGCATACAGTGTTATATCAGTTTCAGTTGTATGATATAATGATTCAACAATTTTATAGATTTCTCAGTGCTCATTAGTACTTAATCCCCATCCCCATCACCTATCTCACCCATCCTCCACTCACCTCCCTCTGGTAACCACCAGTTCGTTTTCTGTATTTTAAGTCTATTTTTTTTGTCTCTTTTTTTTTCTTTGTTTTGCTTCTTAAATTCCACATGAGTGAAATCTATTTACATTTTAATTCCAGTTGTATTTGTTTGCTGGGGCTGCCATAACAAAATGTTACAGACTAGATCGCTTAAACAACAGAAATATATTTTCTTACAGTTCTGGGGGCTGGAAGCCCAATATCAAGGTGTTGGAAGGTTTGGTTTATCCTGAAGCCTCTTTCTGTGACTTGCAGGTGGCTGCCTTCTTATGCCTTCACATGGGCTTTTGTCTGTGTGTATGCATCCCTGGTGTCTTCAGTGTTCCAAATTTCCTACTCTTTTAAGGACACCAGTCAGATTTGATTAGGAGCCACCCTGATGGCCTTTTTGCTTAATCATGTCTGTAAAGACCTTATCTCCAGGCAGCCCTGGTGGCTCAGCAGTTTAGCGCCCCCTTCAGTCCAGGGTGTGATCCTGGAGACCCGGGATCGAGGTCCACGTCAGGCTCCCTGCATGGAACCTGCTTCTCCCTCTGCCTGTGTCTCTGCCTCTCTCTCTGTGTCGCTTATGAATAAATAAGTAAAATCTTAAAAAAAAAAAAGACCTTATCTCCAAATATATTTCTGAGGTACTAGGAATTGGAACTTCAACATATGAAGTTTGGAGAGACATAATTTAGTCCATAACAGCAGTGTAACTCATACATCTACCAATATTTGCCAAGCTAGGCACAGGTGATATAAGAGATGTGGTCTCTGCCCTCAGGGAGCTAATAGTTTAATGGAGGAGAAAGTCAATTAAGAGTTAAGCAAACAAGTAACTACATATATGTAGACAATGATAAGTGCTCTGAAGGCAATGGAAAGAGCAGGTGATGAGATCAACAGAGTGGGGTGCAGGAGGAAGTGGCATGAAATCTACTAAGATGGGATCCTTAGAGAAAGCACATCCATCAAGGGCAATTTTATTTTATTTTTTTAGGTGTGGGAGGCAAAACCAAAAGAGGATCAAGATATCAAGATATTTTAAGCACAGTTAATAAAGGATTGTAAAATGAGATTGTTTGCAGGACCATTGGATGTTTGGATTTGTAGGGCCTCATAGGCCTTTGGAATGAGGTAGCATTTTATCTGAATTGCAGTATGAAGCAATGTTTAAGACATTAAACATGTTTAAGACAAGTTTTTGTTTTAAAAATATTATCCTGGCTGTTGAGGTGTGGACTGGAAGGGATAGAGTGGGTGCAGGGAGCTCATTTAGAGGCAGTGGTTCAGGGCATTGGTGTCAGTGGATTGGATGAAGGTAGTAGCAGTGCAGATGAGATTCAAAATATATTTTAAGGGTAGGAATATCAAGACTTGCAGATAAATTGGATGTGCAGAGTAGGGAGACAGTAGAACCAAGAATGACTCACGTTTGAACAGTAGAGTAGATATTGGTGCCATTTGCTGTGAAGGAATAGATTGCGGGAAAAGATTTACAGTGGGGAATGGGGCTGGGAGGGGGCACTGAGATCCAAGAGTTTACATTTGCTCATGTTGAGGTTGAAGTGCCTATTAGGTTATCCCAGCAGAGTCATAGAGTTGTTTAAGTAGGAATGTTCTATGAAAGCAACAACAACAAAAATATTTGAAGTTAGAATAAAAATATATACATTTATTAATGATCACTAGGGCCTATAATTAAAATAGTGCCTGTGAACTACTGGAACTTCATTAAGATGAAAAGCTTTTGCACAGCAAAGGCATCAGTCAACAAAACTAAAAGGCAACCTACGGAATGGGAGATGTTTGGGCTAGTATCCAAAATCTATAAAGAACTTAACTTGCTTTTAAATTATGGTGTGACTAAAGGGTTAGGTACAGCTTTGTCTTTTCCTTCTATACAGTGGAATAGATAATGTACATGACGTAGATACTTGACTCACTCAAAGAGACTCATCTTCATCTTCCTAATTAATTTGATGATGCTGTTACTAAAGACGTCTTAGAGGGGCAATGTCCAATTATTTGAAATCAAAAACTGTCATGTTATATTTACAAGTATGATGGAAGAGTATTTTAGAACTTTAATGAAAGTACCAAGCAAAATGCTTTTAACATGACTTTGCAAATTGTACATCTGGCAGAGATTCTAAGAAATGTTTGGCCTCTCTGACATAGCAACTTTGATGATTTAGTCGACTTCCTATAACAGTTTCTTAAATATATAATGCTCTAGGCAGAAAGATAGGATGATAAAAAGTTTGCTGTTGATGAAGAAATCATTTGGCTTACCCCAAATTATTGTGGCCTTGAAAAGAACATTGTGTTTCAATAAATTAAGAAAGACCCTGTTTTTTTTTTTTTAAAAATGTTTCTTACTTAATGAAATAGAATAATGAAAAACAGTAGTCAAGAAAATCAACTAAAATCTCAGATGTGTAAAACTGTGGACTTAAGAGCCAAAACATGTATGGCAGGACATCTTTTGTAGATAGACATAATAAAAATGATTTTAAGGCAGGAAAAGAAACATTTTAGCTATTCTGTTAATTGTCAGCTTCCCTGGAAATTTGTTTAAGATTCTAGGAAGTATTCTATTTTTAGACTTTAAATTGCTCCTAGGAAGAAAATGAGGTTTACTAGAAGTTCATCACCAAATAGATTGGAAGTCTTGGTATTTGTGCTAAAAGGCTAATCTTCATTTCTTACATAATAATGGTGATAATCAGTAGAGCATGCATTTGAGTTGTTTTTCTAATAGTAATGACTAATTTTATAGGGTGTTATAAAAAAAACCTATGTAATTTTATTTTTAAAAAATAATGTACTCATTTAACAAATGAGCTCCAAATTTGTGAAATGTGTCTAATCCACAACTGATTAGTGGAGGGACAGGGGCCAGAACCCAGGGATTCTGATTTTTAAGGCAACAATTCAATTCAACAATGTTTCATTTTGTAGCCTGGTCTCTTCCTTTGGTAAATAACAAAATACTTGGACAATTTTTTAGGGTTTTTCTGTTTTTTTTTTTTTTTTTTTTTTTTTAAAGAGAGAGAGACAGAGAGAGAGAGAGAGACAGAGAGAGAGACAGAGAGCATGAGTGGGGAAGGGGCAGAGGAGAGGGAGAGAGAGAAGCCCAAACAGCCTTCGCACCCAGCCCCCCAGCCCAGTTCAGGGCTCTATATCATGACCTGAGCCAAAATCAAGAGTTGGAGGTTCAACTGATCAGACACCCAGACATCCCTGGACAGCTCCTTGTTAAAAGAACTAAGTTTGTACTTTGTTAGAAGTACTAACTGAATGAGAAATCACTCAGGGATATAAGAAGATTTGCTAAGACAGGGTGGATAGTTTTACAACAGATTCTGTCTCCGTGTGCTTCCACTCAAACATACCGGCATCTTTGGACCAGCACTGATTTATCTTTCCTACATAGCACAGCTCTAATCAGACAGTGGTCTGATATGAGGGAAGCATCCTCTGGGTACTATTTTGAGGGATGCTCTCTGAACGATATGAATTAAATTTGTCACTTCAGATTTTGTTAACATGATTTTCAACCTGATTGTGTTAGTTGACAAGTTTAAGCTAAGGAAACAGAAGTTTTAAGCTCCCACAAATATATTTATTTTTCTTTAATTCACATCTAAATAGATTTTCAAATGTTGAGGAAATAGAAAAATATTGCAGGATGTAACAAATTTCTCTTTAGGTATACTGCATACATCTCAATAAGTTTAATATTCATATCCATGGTTAATATAGCAGTTTTCAAGCTCAAACTTTTTATAGATTATATATCTAATATGGAAACCACACAGTATCTCAGTGGTGAACTCAGGAGGAGACCAATTCTGAAAGAGTTGTGCTAGCTACATCTAAACAATTCTGCCAAAAAGTTTAGAAAAGGGGATGAAGACTGTTACAAATAGCTAAATATAATGGAAAAGATGTAATAATATAAAATTAAAATTGGCAAATAAGAAAGGGGAAATATTTATTTCTCTTGCCAAAGAACCATAGGACCTTTACATCATTTATATTGGCATTGTTAACTGAAAGTACTATTTATCGAAATGCTGATGTTGCAATTCTGCATTGACCTCAGAAGATATTTTGTTGCCTAGAGAATCGCCAATGCCAGAAGTAAGCCAAGGTAGTTTTGTTTGGTTTCCATTAAAATACTGACCTGGTCTGACACTGATTGTTTTGTGGTGACTGGAAGGACCAAAATTTTATAGTGACTTTACTGAAAATGAGATTATATTTTAGAACTGAACTTCCATTTGGTCATTGACTATATCAAGACTTTTAAGTAGTTTTACAAAAGCAAGTCAATAGCAGAATATCTTTGGAGAAAGACAGGAAATCTAGTTGTCTATCTCCTAATACTTATTTTGGACAAATGTTCTTCTACTTCATTTGACAGATGTGACACATACAACAAGTAGGTAAGGAGTTGTGCTGGAGGTAATAGATTGCTTTGCAAAGTTATTGCAATTCTGAGGACTGAAAATCACAAAGAAGAAAGCAACCCTATTCCAACTTATACTCATAGCTACACATTTTTATCACAGATCTCTCTCATCTCTATCTCTCTATAGCTATATATCACACATATACATAAACCTAATATGTCACATGTATGGCGTATGACAAATACATACAATTTATGGCCATATATCATTTATATATAGCAAATCATACATATGATCATGCATAGCTATTATATGTGATAGCACACACAATATATTTATCTATAATAAAAATGTATATATACATATATATAGAGAGAGAAAAGAAAGAGAGATCAGAGAGGTGAAAAACCAAACCAACTGGTGGTGTGATAAAGAATTTGTTCTATTAGAAGATCAAATTCAAGACTAAATGCAAATTCTACAAAAATTTTTTTCTGGCTTTTGATTATGTCATTATTAATTTGGCTTTAGGACGTTATCCATGTTATAGCTGGATAATGTAGCTTTAGGACGTTATCCATGTTATAGCTGGATAATGTAGCAGGCTAGAAAACTAGCCACTAATATTGAAACAATACTTGCTACTTCCCCAAAATCTTTAGGTATTCCATGGTGGCAGGACATAGTGGGAGAGTAAGAATTTTGTAGGACGTGATCATGACAAGGCAGATACTGAAAGGATTTTGGATTAGAATTATAAGATCAATCTGTCCTTAGCTTAAAAAGAAAGTATGATGGTAAGATGGTAATGTAAGTACAGAGTTCCCATATGTCCCTGAAACTACATATGCATAGCCTAACCCCCTAATAAAATCCTGTACCAGATTGGCACCTTTTTTTTTTTCTTCACAGTAGATGAACCTACGTTTACACATCACTATTGCCCAAAGTTCATAATTTCATTAGGAATCCCTCTTGGTGTTGTGGAGGCTGTGGGTTTTGACAAATGTGTATAATGTGTATCTACCATTAGAGTATCATGAAGAATAGTTTCACTACCCTAAGAATTCTCTGTGCTGTGCCTATCCCATCATCTTTAAACTAAATTTAACTTCCCCTCCACTTAAAACAAAACAAAAAAAAACTTACCTAACCCTGAAACTCTCCCCATGTATATCACCTCTCTTTCACAGGCAATTCTCTCCCCCCACCCCGCCCCCACTTTGTTCTCAGCTCACTTTATTCTACCTTCCAGCCCTGTCTCTTTTCTGAAATATCTCCCGCTAAGGCCTCTTCTGTGACACTATGTACAGAATGGATATTTTTCAGTTATACTCTTTCTTGGCCTTTCATGAGCACTTAACATTCTCTTTCTTGATTCCAGGCTTATGGTTTTCATTATACTCTATCATCATAACTTTTTTTTTTGCCTACTTTGCAGGATAATCTTCCCATAACCATCCCAAATTTCTTCTGTCTGCAGATTCATTGCTCATTTTAGTTTCTCCTTTGTTTATACCTTCCTAAGGTGGTCTTCTCAGTTCCTCTTCCTTCAGTCACCCCCTATATGAGGATAATTCACAAAATTACATCTCTGACCTGGTGTTATGCACTAAATTGTTTTGTTCCCACAAAATTCACATGTTGAAGTCCTAGCCCCCCAGTAAAGTTGCATTTGGAAATCAGGCCTCTAAGGAAATTAAAATTAAATGAGGTCATCAGAGTAGGATCCTAATCCAAATAGGAGTAGTGTCCTTATAAGAAGAGAGACTAAAGAGCTCCCTCTCTGTCTCTCTCTCTCTCCCTCTGCATGAAGAGGAAAGGCTACATGAGCACACAGCAGGCAGGTGGCTATCTACAATCCAGGAAGAAGGCTTTCAGAAAATGAATTTGCAGGCACCTTGAACATGGACTTGTAGCTGCCATAACTTTGAGAAAATAAATGTCTATTGCTTAAGCATTCAGTCTGTAGTATTTTGTTGTGGCAGCATGAGCAGAGTAGTATATCTGGTCATCTCAAATGAACCCTAGAACCTTTTTTCAGATGTCAGTTTTTCATTTGTGCCCTCTAAAGTTTCTTTCAGTTACTCAAAAATTCAAACTCATGATCTTTTACTTTACTGTGTATTCCCAACTTGCAAAACCTAGTCTTTTCCCAATACTTTCTCTCTGTGAATGACACTGTCCATCCTGTATCTAAGTCAGAACCCCAGGAGTTAAGCATGAGGGCTCCTTTTTCTCCACATCCTCACCAATACTTATTTCTTGTGTTTTTGATTTTAGCCATTCTAACAAGTGTGACATAGTAGCTCATCATGGTTTTGATTTGCATTTCCTTGATGATTAATGATGTTGAACATCTTTTCATTTGTAAAAGATGCATATTTTTTAATGCAATACTGAACTTTGCTATGTATTAACTTGACACAACCCAGGATAAAGGTGATTTTATTGGTTCTCAACATTTGTGCAAGCCAGATATCTGAAACAATGAAAATCTTGTATTTAGCAGAAAATGATGATCAAAATAAATCATTAAATATAGACTCATGGGACAAAGTGGCAATGTGTTGTTTGTGATTGACATAATCCCTGGATTCAGACTTGATAGAGGGCATGGTTTCTATCAACAAGTGAAATTGGTGCTGGAGCAGTAGGAGGAAGGAAAATAGGAAGAATGTAAAAAATAAAGAATCACCAGACCATAAAAGTCATAGTGTGAATTTGATGACAAAGACTTACCAAATAGTACAAGTTTATTACACTGTTGAAGGTAATAAGCAGCAGCCCAGATCCGGTCCTGAGGTTGGGGATTGGCATATTAATTTCAATGCAGAAAACATATACTCTCAAAGAAAAATCATATCCAGATCAATAGAAAGAGAGAGAAAAAGATAAATAAAAAAAAAGAAAGAAAGAAAAAATCAGCCCCTACAGAAAACCATTATTTCTTCAGATTTTGAAAAGACAATTCTATATTATGATGTAGGGAACTATAATTACAGTTTCAGAAAAAACTAAAAAAGGAGGGACAAAAACAGCAGGATATGGCTGGTTTGATGAAAGTTCCAAAAATGAGGATTGAACTGAAACATCACTTCAAAGAACTGACCATGGTATTAGCATAGATCCAAAAAGTTTACAAGAGAGATAATAGAGATTGTTTCCAGATTAGACGTTTGCTGACAATCCAGCTGTGTTTATCATTTATGAACCTCTGAGGAATAAAGACTGATGCAGAAGAACTGCTCATTGACTCAGAGTTCAGAGTGAGCAGAGAAAATGGCTGAAGCGCTGGAAAGACTTGTTGGTGGGAGAATGGACTTAGTGATTAAGATTCAGTGAGCATACTGCCACATGTTACTAACTTCCTTTCATTTATTTACTGAAGATATATTGAAGACAAACAGCATGACATTAATTAATTTGAAGTGGACTGTTCCTATTTGTATACAGATTTTTCTCTGGGAAAAAATTGATTTAAGAGCGAATCAATCATGTACCCTTGGGGTAAAAATAGGTGTGCTTACAAGAAACCCACCGAGGTTAATAATATTTGAGAAAAAAGAGGAGTAACCATGACCATTTCCAAATAAATTACATTTTTGTGAGGATTTTAGGTTTTGGTTGGTTGAATAATAGTGGATTAAAATATATCCAGGAGATCTGCAATTTGTAAACATCCAAAGAATTCTTATTTATATGATCAAAGAATGATAAAGAATATCATTTCAACATTTTGAAGAAGCAGTCATCTCTGGAAATCCTGCCATCTGTGACAATATAGATGAACCTGGAGGATATTATGGTAAGTGAAATAAGCCAGCCACAGAAGGACAAATATTACATCATCCTACATGTATAAAAAAATGTAAAATAGTCAAATTCATGGAAGCAGAGAGTAGAATAGTTCCCAGAGCCTTGGGGGTCAATAAGAAGGTGTTGGTGAAAGGGTACAAAGTTTCAATTATGCAAGATGAGTATGTCTTAGGGATTGATTGTATGACATGGTGCTTATAGTTGACAATACTACATCTTATACTTAAAATTTTGCAAAGAGATAGGTCTTATGTTAAGCACTCTTAGCACATAAAGAATAAATAAAATGAGGTGGAGAGGCAATTTTTGGAGGTGGTATGCTTATGGCATTGATTGTGGTGATAGTGTCATGGGGGTATAGTTATCTCTAAACTTATCAATTGTATACTTTAAATATGAACAGACTTCTGTATGTCAATCATACCTGAATAAAATACCTAGTTTTTAAAAAATTTCTTAGTGTATTCTCCTTGCTCTTAAGATAAAAATCATAATTTGAACATGGCCTCTAGGCCTAAACCTAGCCTGGCATTTATCCTCCTTCTCTGCATTTTATTTTTTTAAAAAATATTTATGTATTTTAGAAAGAAAGAAGGAGAAGAGTGTGTGCAGAGGAGCAAATACTCTGTACAGAGCATGGAGCCTGACCTGGGGCTCAATCTCATGACCCTGAGATTATGACCTGAGCTGAAGTCAATATCCGGGCACTCAACCAATTGAGCCACCCAGACACCCCTGCATTTCATTTTTTATTTACATTTTTCACTCCTACTTTGTATTCTCCATCTACTCTATTCCTCAGTGTGATTGGCTGCTCATCGCTAAAGGTGATTCCCCCTTTCTAGATGGCCCCTTATACTCAGGCTCTTCTTTGCCTCCTATTTCTTTTCTTTTTTCTTTATTTTTAAAATTATACTTTTAATTATAGGATATTGTTAGAATACAGATGTAGATAGACACTAGCATAACTGCGACCAATACCATATGAAAAACTGTTCTACATACTTATTTGTTCACTCTCCACAACCGTAGAAAACAGGCACAGAGTGTTCAGGGTATGTGCAGAAGCAGCCAGAGACTTGGGAGCAGAAGACATGCAAAAAGCATTGTCAAAGAGAGTCTGATGCATAAGTTCTACACAGAGTTCAACGCAGCAAATGGACAGCAACTGGGCAAAAGAGAGGAAACTGCTGGTCTGGCCCTTGCCCTTTTAACTTTCCAGCTGTAGTGTACAAGGTATGGAGATATGGCTGGGGCACTGAGAAGCCTCTTCTTAAGCCACTCACCTCTAAGAAGGTAAAAGCAGCAGCAGGAACAGGTAGTTGGGGTGGGTTAGAAGAGTAGGGAAGGAAAAGAGAGTGATTATATACTTGGGTCATGAGGATGCTGTCTTCTGTGGCCACTCCAAAGCTGATGCCCACTGTGGCTCACAGAAGCAACAGGAGAACTTTGATATTCATTAAAACCATTAGCAACACTTTGAGTTTAGTCATCAAGAACTTGTAAGTCATTCAAAAATTAAAATATAAATACCAACAGTGGCTAAGATTTTGTATGGAACACAAAACATGCTCCCTGCCTGAGCTGTTTGTATTTAAATAGGAGTTTGCCTCCTATTTCTATTCTTCCCTGCGATTGTAGATAAATTGTCACTTCTAAGAACTCTTCATTGTCTTCCTGCCCTTGGTCAGAGGTTCCTCTAAGTGCCTTTCTTTGTTAGTACTTACCACAATTATAAATTATTTTAAATTGTGGTATATTTAAATACTCCCATCTCTCCTATGGGACCTCTAAGGTGGGGACTTGGTCTAGGACTTTTTTACTTAGTAATTTATTCTCATTGCAAATGTAATGCCCGACACAAACTAGGAATTTGATAGTTTTTGATAAAATTAATACAAATGAATATAAATCGAGCATGTGTAATGAATTTCAGTAGTTGCTTAAGTTAATTAAGTGAAAGCAGAGTAAATAAGAATATTGCTATTAACACAATGGGCTCACGGCTTCAGATTATTTGCCTATGTGGTTATAGCAATTATCCTATCATCGTGTGTTGTCTGAATGAAGGTCATTTTTAAATCAAATGCAGCTTTTGCTTCTGAAAATGGTGGTTGCCACTACTAGTTGAAGGATAGCGTTTTATAGGTAGGCTCCATGGAAAAGATCCATGCATGCACTCACTAATAATATCACGGTTATCTATCTAGTTTGCTCTTTGAATATGAGGGTGCATACTCACACACGTACTCACATGCTCACTCACAAATTCCCTTTGTAGCCAACTTTCTTCCATTTTTTTTTTTTTAAGGAGATAGAAGTTTATTGAGTATGCTGTGAAGGAGTGGTAGGCAGGACAGCAGAAGGGAGACTGCCAATCACACTTACTTTCTGATTCAACCTATTACCAGCAGTTTTGCATTGTCATAAGCACTATAAGGCACTGTCAACCTCCTTTAGGCATAGACTGTCTCTTTCATCTTTGTATCTCCAGGCCCTAATAGAATACTTGGCTAATAATATGCACCAAAAAATATTGTATGATAAACCTGTGAATTTAATGAATAAATGAATGCGAAAAACACATGGACCTCTATAATTAATAAATAATGCACATAATTCACTCAAGGATATTTGAGAGTTAAGAAAGCCATATGTACTTGGATCCTTGAAATTTTGTGTCAATAGTGTTAGTTCTTTCCTGGTAAGATGATGAGTAAAGTGCTATTTAATAAGTGAAGGATTTTAACCAAAGCATTGCACGTCTGGAGATTGCAATCAAGCTGCTGATGAAGCTGAGTAACAAAGGCAGACAGACATTAGATTAAAATTTTTAAGACGCTTAGGGTGGAAAGTCTCAACATTTTAGCAAAGTAAGTGATCGTTTATCATTCAAGTCACTTATTAAATGCAGTATTGGAGACAAATCTGATAGAATATGAGAGACTATAGCACTTGCATTTTCCTTGGCAGCAAGTGCTTAAGTGAAGTTTTGGTTAATTGTTTGACAGTATTAAAGAAATGCATTAAAAAAAAAAACTGAAGAGAAATGCTACGATGGCACATTTGAGAAGGAGGGAAGCCCACAGTTGATAATGACGCATTGCTGTTAAACATAAGCAAATAATCCAATTTAGCTGCTTCATCAGAAAATTTGAAAGGCAAGTATTTGTTACATCTCAGTGACCACTCACCCAATGTATGAATCTACAGCCAGTTTGGTTGGAGGGGTTATGAAGGGTTTTGATACTGATTGCTGACTCTAAAGCTGGGTTAGAGTTAAAATTACTTGGAAACTTGGAATTTCTTTTTTCATGCCCTCAGCTCATGATTTATGCTACTAGATTACATTTCCTGTGAAATATAAGGTAATGTATTTTATTTTGGGTTATTAAAAAGCTAGGAAATTATGTACTTGATTTCTAATCTTATTTCGTAAATATGCAACATTTCTTTTCCTGTAAACTAAGGTTTTCAGGCCAGAAATTGCTCAATTTTAAGAGAGAAGCTCATAATTTCCTTTCTCTTAATTATATAATTTTGTATCTGATTTTTAAAGCTGCAATTAGGGAATCTGTCAATATTATTTAATTCACATTTGAATATTTTATTTCAGTATCGTTCCTTCTTATATGATGCTGCAGGTTTGAATGATCCTTTCTAGGGACTGGTAATTGGGGAGACAATCCACTCCACTTTCTCCATGAATAAAAGATCTCATAACATCTTTATGGAATGGACCCTGGTATGGGGATAGAGATAATCATGTAGATAGAAGAAGAAATTGGTTTCTGCCATTACAGAAACAGAAATATGCTTAGTTTCTTGCTACCATGTTTTCTGGGAAGTATAACTTCAGGGGGCTATTACAGGCAGAAATAGGCCCCCTCCAAATTCATATTCATAACCTCTAATACCTGAGAATATGGTATTAAAGATATGATCTTTAAAGAGGTAATTAAAATGGACCACTAGGGTGGACTCTAATCCAGAGAGGAAATGTGGACACACAGATATCAGGGGCTTACATGCACAGATGGATGCCCATCAAGAAGGTGGCCATGAGCAAGCCAAAGAGAGACCTCAGGAGAAGAAACCTTGATCTTGGACTTCTTGGCTCCAGAACTCTAAGAAACAAATTTCTGTTGCTTAAGTCACCCAGCCTGTGGTATTTTATTATGGCAGCCCTAGAAAACAAGTACAGGGAAATTAAAGATATGTAGTGAGAGCTATGTTTCATGCCAGACAATATGAGGGCCTCCTTGTAGGCACTCACTTCAACACATGTTGGTATCACTCTCAGGTTTTTTCAGTTCTTTCATTGAAGGATACAGTAACTTGTTCAAACAAATCTATTTTTTAAATAGTTTAACTGATTTACTGAATTACATGGCCAAGTATTCAGTTAATAGCCTACCTTAAAGTCTCTAGTTCTCAAAATATTAATAGTGGATTAGCAAAAAAGAAAAATAAGAAAGATGTAATGTTGATTGAAAAGCAGTTTTAGGGCAGCCTGGGTGGCTCAGCGGTTTAGCACCTGCCTTCAGCCCAGGGTGTGATCCTGGAGTCCTGGGATCGAGTCTCACGTCGGGCTCCCTGCATGGAGCCTGCTCCTCCCCCTGCCTGTGTCTCTGCCTCTGTCTCTCAAGAATAAATAAATAAAATATTTTTTAAAAAAATGAAAAGTGATTTTAAAGAGCTCTGATTATTTGGAAGCTCTACTTATGGCTACTGTGTAATTTCTGTCAGAATGTACTTAGTGATAAACATTAGTTTGTCATTTGCAATTATAGTGAGAAATAGTTCTCAGGACCGGACTGGCAGTTGCATGGATGAAGGCTCTCCCAGTCTACCCCTCTTATTTTAGAAAAATTATTGAGTGTGAGGGCTTTAGACTTCAGGTGAGGATGGAGGAGAAAGGCTCTAGCAAAAATGAGTTGAAAGAGTTAGAATCTATGCTGAAGGTAGGAATTTTAATAATGTGGATTTTTGATAGTTATAACTTATTTAAGTAAGTAAATTGCAAACCATAAAGTATGGTCCCAATTTTGCGTATTCCTAGAAAAAAATCTGCAGGTATTTTCCTAAGAGAGAAAGAAATGTTTATTTAATGTAAAAAATCAGAAAGGAATAAAAATCCATGAAAAGGTAGAAAAATCCTTGCTGACTGTCTAGACAATTACAGGAATATAATCTTGCAAATGGAATTCCATCTGCAACATGTCAGACTCACAGCCTGCTACCCCCCCCCCCCCCCGAGGATGGAGGACTTCTTACATCAAATACATCCATAAAAGTTTAGTCTTTACATTCCATCGTCTTTTAATTTCAAAATGTGTTATACTGGAGTTCATTATAATGGCATTTGAAAAAAATATTATTATCTCCATGTATTTCAATGTCTCATTTATTATTAAAGTTCATATGTTGATATTCAAAGGCTAAGCCTTTGAAAGACTTATCAGCATATAACCTCTTCAATAACAATAACATTAGATAAGTAATTACTTTGGGGACAGGAACTATTATAAACCGTCTCAGTGCAGTCTTGCGACACTTCTCCCATTTACTGTGCCTTTAGTCTCTGTAGATAGTGGAGTAGCCATTATTAATACCACTGCATTGGAAAACTTTTTGAAATAGACAAAATATTACTGACTTTGATCTGGAATACAAGGTTAGGACTAGTGTAAGGGATTTTAAAGTAAAATTAAGGTGAAAATCTGAGAGCAATGCCAAGCAACCAGTTTAAAAAATGACATCCATAAGGTGAATAAAAAATTCAGGAGCATGTGAAATTGGTTGCATTTTGAATTGGTTTCAGAATGTAGTTTTACCTTAATAAACGCATCAATTGCAGTCTTCTTGAATGATTATCTTTAATCACCATCCATTTTTTGCATTGGTAATGTATGGCATGGCATGAAGCCTTTTTGTACTTCCAACGATTATATTAAATTGATTTAAAATTTCAGTAAGATTCTGACATTTTTTTGTCCTTTAAATTATTCTCCTTAGGCCAGAAAAAAAAAAAAAAAACTTTGCCCATTTGCTTTATCTTTTAACTGCATGATTTCTAATGATTTTTCAACTAGCATTATTTACCTAAATTAAAAAAATATAATATTCACACTGAGATTTCAACTAATTTTATTTATTTATTTGAGAGAGAGAGAGAGCAAGAGAGAGAGAGAATGTGAGCAGGGGATGGGGCAAAGGGAGAGGGAGAAGCAGACTTCCCACTGAACAGGGAGCCTGACATGATACTTGATGACCCCAGGATCATGACTTCAGCGAAAGACAGATGCTTAACTGACTGAGTCTCCCAGGTGCTCCCCAAATCCTTTTTTGTTTCTTGTTTTTTTTTTTTTTTAATTTTTATTTATTTATGATAGTCACACACACACACACACAGAGAGGCAGAGACACAACACAGGCAGAGGGAGAAGCAGGCTCCATGCACCAGGAGCCCGATGTGGGATTCGATTCTGGGTCTCCAGGATCGCGCCCTGGGCCAAAGGCAGGCGCCAAACCGCTGTGCCACCCAGGGATCCTCCCCCTTTTTTTTGTTTCTTGGTTTTTTTTTTTTAATTTTTATTTATTTATGATAGTCACACACACAGAGAGAGAGAGCCCAAATCCTTTTTTAAAATGCTTTTTAGGGAGGAAGAAATGGCCAAGTATTTAAAAAAAAAAGATTTACCTGAAGATACAGTTCACTTGATTTATCTCCCAAACTCAGACACTTCTTCTAGTTATTAGTAATTTTTATTTGATTATTCGATTCATTCATGTAACACACAATACATTATGTTACTTGCAGATTATATGTAGATTAAACTTATCTTGATGTAATTTATTAAAGTGGTAACCTTTGTTTTTAAAGAATAAGGAGTTAAAAATAAATTTTATGATATTTATCTTGGAATAGAAGCTCATTTTATTTTCTTGTGACATAATTTTGATTTCGCATCATTTAGCCATAGAATTAAATGTATGAGATGGAAGGTTGAAAAAATACTTGATTATTTCAGTGCTTGAGACAAATGAATCTGATTACTGCACAATGAATTGCTGAGCTATCGACCATCAAAATGGCTAATGGAATTGATTATATAGAAAATGGCCACTCTTTTCCAAATGATTGAGTGATGAGAAGGCTCTCATTTGCCAGTCAGCCTTTATGGAATCATCCCTGGAAAGACATTTTTACTGGTTGTGTGTACACCTAATAGAAAAATGAGAAATAATTGCTAAATAACTTCTGCTTTGACATGCCACTTTCCACATGAGCAAAGCTTAATAACAGAATTTAAGCAGTGATATATCAGTGTTGGGATGCTCTTTAAATTAAGAATTCCTAAGTTAAACTGCTGTGATTTGCTTTTTGCTGTTCTGAGGAACATTATGTAGCCTTTATGTAAGTTTCTTTAAGATAAAGTAGGAATATGTATGAGATAATAGTGTGTGTATTAGACATTGCTATATCTACCCTTTAAGAAGAGATGGAAATAGATAAATGTATTGTGTTTTCCTCTGTTTTTTTTTAATTATTATTATTATTTTTTAATTTTCACTTGACTAATTGATGTAAGCACTTGAGGAGGAAAAGGAGAAGATAGCCTAGCTTGTGGTCAGATGCACTTTCTGAAATACTATTAAAATTTCCCCTGAAATTTCTTTCTTCCCCATTCTATTATTAGAGTTTTCTGTATTTATTGCCTAAGGAAAGAAAAGAATGCAGAGGAAAATTATCTATTCCCTGGCTAAGGCCAGAATGTGGAAGTCTTTATGATGATTTAGAGAATAGAAGAATTTCTATTCAAAGTCTAGGTTAAAAATACTGTTAATGGGGGCACCTGGATGGCTCAGTTGGTTAAGCCTCTGACTCTTGATTTTGGCTTAGTTCATGATCTCAGAGTCATGAGATCGAGCCCCACATCAGGCTCTGGGCTAGGTGTGGAGTCTTCTTGAGATTCTTCCTCTGCCCTTCCTCTTCTCCTCCACTTGTGTGTACACCTGTTCTCTCTCTCTCCTCTCTCTCTCTCTCTCTCTCCTCTCTCTCACACGCACACACACACCCTCTCAAAATAAATAAATAAAATCCTAAAAAAATACTGTTGATGGTCAGGAGGGAGGAAAGGAGGACAGCAACTTGAGGAACCTTACCAGGCATTTACCAGGGACCAGGGATCCAGGAGCAGATGTAATGCGAGATGTTTGTGCAGAATTGATTGACATAGAGATGATAGTAATGGAATGTTTCCAAACAAGCTCCTCAAACTTAGATGTAACCCCAAAGAAAATGGGCAATAAACTCATTTGAAATTTTGAAAAATTAAGAAGTCTTCCTTGTATATTTGAATTGGTGAACTGATATTCAGAGCTGCTTTCAATTCAAAATGACAACTCTTTTTTTTTTAAGATTTTATTTATTTGTTTGAGAGAGAGCGAGCATGAGCAGGGAGGAGGGGGAGAGGGAGAAGCAGACACCCTGCTGAGCAGGGAGCCCACACATGGGGCTTGATCCCAGGACCCCGAGATCATGACCTGAGCCAAAGGCAGCCATTTAACTGCCCTAAAATGACAACTTCTACTGCTACATACAATGTTTGTTTCCTCCCAGAATTTAAATGTTGAAACCTAATCTCAATGAGATGGGATTCAGAGGTGGAGCTTTTGCTTGGTGATCAGCACATGAGGGTAGAGCCCTCATTCAGGGATTCTTGCCCTTATAATGGAGACCTCAGAGACCTTCCTTTTCTCTCTCACCACGTGAGGTCATAGGAAAGAGCTGTTTGTGAACTAGGAAGCCAGCTTTCACCAGACACTGAATCTAATGGCACACCGATCTTGGACTTCTCAGCCTGCGGAACTATGAGAAAGAAGTTTCTATTGTTTGTAAGCCCCCTAGTCTGTGCTATTTTGTTTTAGCAGCCTAACCAGACTAAGATAGCGGTCATCTGCCCAGAGGAGGCAGGAAATTTAGTCTTTAGTTGTAACCACGCAGGTCCTAGCCACAGGGCTGGAAAAATGTTCTCTACACCAAGCTCAGCTTTTCTGGCTTGATACCACTTCCAAGAAAACAGGCTACAAGTTATAGTGGGCCAAGCTCTGAAAATCCGCATTATTCATGTGTGTGGTTTTAGATTAAAAAGAAATATTCCAGTACTACAGTTCTAGAAAAATAATACATTTAAAAGGATTGTCCTACAAACATCAAAATAAATTCCAAGAAATCCCTCTCCCCCTTTGCCATATGATCCACTAGGACCATAACTGACACTGTGAGTTGACACACTTGGGTTGGTCTCTTATAGTCACTATTTATCACCTGTGGGAACTTAGGCAAGATACTTAACTTCTCTGGGCCTCAGTTTCATTATTTTTAAAATGAGGATTATTATTTGTAGGTAAGAACAAATAGGAAAACATCACACGGGAAAATGACACACAGTTTTTAATCAAAGGCAGTTATTTTTATGATGACAATGATGATGATTGTTATTGACCAAACTGTCCCATATTAGTCATTCTCCTGACAAGCCCTCTCCTATTTTGTGTCCATGTATACCTGATGCCTCTGTCTGTGTTCATGACCATCATCTATGGTCATCTTTTCTCTTCTGCCCCACCCTCACAAGGGTCTGCACTTTGCCAAAAGTTATGTAAAAGGTCCTGGAAAAAAGAGAAAGAGTGATTGCCATATAGTGTGTAATTAGGAGCATAGACTCTGGAGTCAGACTCATGAGTTTCTTATATTGCCCCTGCCATTTGACTTCATCTCTCTCTCGGTAAGTGGCTTAGTCTTTCTGTGCCTGGTCTTCCTCATTTGTAAAATGGTGAAGTAATAGATTATAATTTACTTTACAGAGTGGTTGTATTAAATCAATTAATGCATGTATAGCTTCTAGAATATGAAATCCATTAAATATTAAGTACTCAATAAATATCATTGCTATGTTTGCAAACACTTCAAAGTTGAATAATAACCTTTCTGTTCTCATAGCTAGAATTTGTTTTATTCCTGCTTATGTTTTTACCAGTTAATATTCTCTATGAGTTTCTCAAAGATGAGAACATTTTGTTCATATAACAAAAAGCACCATGCTTTCCACTCTTCTTCACCACATATTACTTTCTCAAGGTTGTTTCGCTGCTGTTACATTATGTCCTGTCTATGTGTCAGTAACCTTGTGGATGTTGTGTTGTTTTATTCTCAAAGAGCCTTGTATAGAGGTAATGTTTTCCACAACTCAAGAAATGGAGCTCAGAAATGTTACATAACTTGCGTAAGGTGACATAGCTAATATGGATCAGGTCTGGATTTGCACTCAGTCTGAGTCAGAGCCTGTGGTCATAACCATTCTACTGACGTGACTTCTACTTGCTACTGACCATGACCAAAAGTGCAATTAATTGGTCAGAATGACTGTTCGTTTGCTGGTGAGCTGAAAGAGCAGCTTTATAACCCAAATCAGATTTACTCATCTGACCTTTCTAGGTCACTCTAATTTCTGGCCAGTTGTTTTTAAGTTTCCGAATATGCCATTATTAAAATATAATTTCTTAAATATTTTAATATTCTGTGTGTTTTATGGAATCCGTATCTGCATATCTGTTAATTATCTATCAGACTCTATTTAGATAAGAATCAATGGAGAGATGGCACTCAGGGTCTCAGGCAATATACTTTTTAAAAATGTATGTCTTTATTTATTTTGAGAGAGAGCAATTGAGAGAGAGAGAGAGTACATGAGCACAAATGGGAGGGGCAGAGGGAGAGAGAGAATCTCAAGTAGACTCTCCACTGAGTGCAGGGCCCGACATGGGCTGGATGTGGAGCCAGATGGGGGCCAGTCATGAGGCTGGTGCAGGGCCTGATGCAGGGCTTGATCTCACAACCCTGAGAGCATGACCTGAGCAGAAACCAAGAGTTGGAGATGCAACTGACTGAAGCACTGAGGCCCCCCGTCTGGGAACCACACTTCTCAATATCCTTTATCAGCAAGATTCAGCTTTCATTTTCACCCTTGAGAAGCACTGGTAGGAGACTTGGAAGGCAGAAACGAAGTAGAAGCCATGCCATTGTGCCCTTGTTTGCGGTAGGATCATGTGTGGCCTTTGGCAGCTGGTAAATTTTCAGCGGCCTCTGGTTGTCCCTCTGTGAATCATTCTCCTGGATACTATAAGCAGCTCTGATCATAGATTTAGGTTACCTCCAGTTCCTCAAGTGTTCAACCCTCTGAAAGCCATAAGTCAGCTGGAGAGCTTATGCTACCTTTTTTTTCAGCTTCATTCCTGCAGCATTTCTAGGAGTTTTATAAATACATAATCCATTATATTAAATTCCTTCTTGATTGAAATATCTAGGAGGTTTTCTGTTGTTAAAGAATAAGAATTCAACTGAGTAAATTTGAAGATCTAATCGGCTTTATTAAGCCATTCATAAATTGGGCAGCATCCCATCTAGAGAGCTCACAGGAGTTGTATCAGATGGAAGGATTTTATAGGAAGGAGAGTGAGGCAAGGAAGTTACTAGCAAAAGAGAAGAAAGGATTGTTTTAGTCCTGGTCCTCTTCCCTTAGGGGGAAGAGCAGGTTTTATCACACAGATTACTTCATCTTCCCTTAGGGTATGAAGAGGGCCCAGGTGAAGAGTACCTCATTGGGGCTGACCAGAAAATTCCTGACTGGTTAAGACTTCTGGAAGAGTTTGAAATTTCAGTTAAGTTAGGTATGAAGCCTGGTTTAGTGATTGGCCTAGCATAAGTGGTGCTGTCTTGGGCCTGTGGTTTTCTTTTTAATAATATTTTCCTGACTATACCTTCATTGACACTTTACATTAACAATCAATTTTTCCTTAGTCTCGCTAACGTAAATGGATACATCTGCCCAACTAATTTTTCTAAACCAATCTTTCATCAGGCCAAGATTTTAAGATAAAGTCCAGCAAAATCTGACCCAATTTTGACTTCTGAATTTATAACCTTCCAGGCCTCAGTGACGCCCCTGTCCTCAGTGGTCTGCTAAGTGGGTTTATCTACAGTCAGCAAACAGATTGTACCTGTTTAACTCATCTCATTTGAATTTGTCTCCTCCTGATAGGTTCTCTCTCTTTTTCCCCAACTATCCATGGCCACCTTTGGCTCAAGATTCAGCTAAAATTCTCTTCTTCTTATCAAACTTTGCTTGGTCTGTCCTGACTCAGAGTGATTTATTTATCTTTAAACTTTTACCATCTCTATCACTCTATTTTTTAGATTTTCTGTTGGCTTCTTATTGCTATTTTTCATGTGCATGACTTAAAATTAAATTTAATTGCAAATGTACTGATGGGGAAAGATATAATCATGCATCCTTGTATCCTCCATGCCAGGTTTATGTTCTAAAGGTATGCAAGAATCCTTCTACAGCATCTCAGATAGTTGATCATTCAACTTTCAGTGATGGAAAGCCAATCCCATCCCATGGTTGAACTCATGCAGCTGTTGGGAAGTTTTTTTTTTTTTTATGGTATGCATAAATACTACTACCTACAACTTTAAGATCTGCTTTCTCTAGCTATCCTAAGTGGGGCTAAAAGTCTCCTTTGTATTATGCTTTCGAAAATTTTAACATTTTTAAGGTCTTGCATGATCTCTGATAAACTTTTATATTCTCCAAAAGAAAACTTTATATGGTGACAAATTATACATGCAAACATTAAAACATATACATGAAATAGAGGCTTCAGAAAATAAAATTTACCTTTATTATGCATATTATTTTACCTTTAGTATATTCAGTTTGTTTTTAAAAAAATGTAGGTGTTTAACTCTGGGAAACGAACAAGAGGTGGTAGAAAGGGAGGTGGACGGGGGCGTGGGGGTGACTGGGTGATGGGCACTGAGGGGGGCACTTGATGGGATGAGCACTGGGTGTTATTCTATATGTTGGCAAATTGAACACCAATAAAAAAAAATGTAGGTGTTGCCTTGATAATCTGAATTCACAACCAACTAATGTTGCAAAATACTGATCTAGGACCACATTTTCATTCCAATCTTATCCTACACAATAGTTAGTCCTCCATGTTCTTCCTGTTTCAGCAAAACAGGGCTTTACTCTGTTTTATGAATGGGCTGATACACTTACCATATCAGGGATTTTATACATAGTTTCTTAGATACTGTCACCTCCTAACTATTTTTACTTAGAAAACTTTGAATCTGGCTCTTTTTCTTCATTTCATAGACAAGAAAAATGAGCACAAAGACATTAATTGAATAATTCTATATATACATTATATAAATATGTATTAGGATTTGATTCTATCTGTAATGCTAAGCTAGGTCCTTGGGTAATAAGAAAATAGAATCCTTCCCACCCCTACTCCTTTCAGTTATCTTCTTGGCTTCTTTGAAATAAGGCCTATCCTGACTTCTTCTTTAAACATAGACACTTCTTGGGATGCCTGGGTGGTACAGTCAATTAAGTGTCTGACTCTGGGTTTTGGTTCAGGTTGTGATTTCAGGATCATGAGATTGAGCCCCATACTGTGCTCAGTGTGGAGTCTGTTTGAAATTCTCTCTGCCTCTCCAACTGCCTTTCCTGCTTGTGCTTTTATTCTCTCTCTCTCAAATTAATAAATAAACCTTAAAAAAACAACAATGGACACTTCTTCCCTGGACTCCAGTGCTCACTATTCCCTGTACTCTGCTCTTCTTTTAATTTTGTCCATAGCACTTGTGTTCTAATATTCTAATTTACTTGTGTATTATGGTCACTTTTTATTTCTGTATCTTCCTGCAAAAATGTGATCTCCATAAGAGCAGGATTGTATGCTTTCATTGATATGTCTTAGACTCTTAGAACAGAGCTTAAAAAAGAATAGGCACCCAGTTAGTGATTATTAAGTGAATGAATGAATGAATGGAAATCACAGCTACTTACTAGAAGTTTAAGATTAAAGCCAGATCTTCGGATTCTTGTTTCAAATTTCTTTCCTTTGAAGTCTCTGACATATTATCTCTCAAGCAAAACTACACTCCTATGCTTTTTCTGTAAAAGTTTTATTCAAATGACATGTCAGGTATTAAATAAATATAGATTTCTCCCCTAAAACAGATGATACCCAAGATGAAACAAGATATAGGAAAGAATAAACTCTTAGAGGTGATTCGAATATCTTGATTACTGTAAGGAAGCATTACTGCTCTCTCTTTATATGTAAATACACTAATTTTTATGTTGTTTTACCTCAAGAGTTTGCTAAGGTTTTTTTGGACTCTGACTCATTCACTTTGCTATAGCTGATTCCTTGCTATAGGCACAAGGAGGGGCTAGTTGTTCCACTGAACTCTCCTTAAATTTTGATGTGATCATTTGCTACTGAACTGTGCATTCATTTCTATAGGTTCATCTACTTTTCCTACAAAGTTCAGAGTTACTGGTTCGGAGGTTGATTGGAAAATCACTGACAGAATTATCTTACACAAAATATCCAATATTTTTTTGCTAACATAAAGTATCTTCCTTAGGATATAAGGAATATTCTCCAGAATATTATTAATCTTACAAACATGTATATAATATTAAATTCCTATGCAATATAAACCTCAAACCAAAATGTCACTTTACAGACCTCTTCCTGTCACCCCATCAGTGGGACCAGAATATTTTATGAATTATCCAGACTTTTCCTTAGTCCCCAGATGTTGTCATATGCCAAGTTTGATGGTGTCTTCATTTATAATGAATTTATTTTTACATCTTTGTTCTATCCATAATATACTGTTCTATGTGAATTTCAATTATTTTAGCTTGGGCTAGTAATAACTTTCCAAAGTGTCCCAGAACCTCAAACCTATCCCATTTTCCTTCTATCTTTTTAGTCTGCCTCAAGATTAGACACACTAAAGCACTGTTCTGATCATATGACTCTTTGGGTCTGTATTGTCTAATCATTAAATTAAAACTACAACAATGATTCTTAAACCTTTTTACCTTATACCCCTAACTGCTAAAGAGAGTGAAATAAAATTCTCAGGAGAATGTAGTAGCCAGCTCCACACCTAAAATATCTTTGGTATTTCATATTTTATAGTCAAATTCACTTCAAGTAGATTATATTTCAATAATGTTTTTGATTCTTATCATTAAATACCTTACTTTAATGCCCCAGGAATATATTTCTGGGAATAAGGAGCCATCTGGCAAATTGCTGCATATCCCTGTGGTTTCTCACAAAGTCCAGCTTCCTGCAACATGGCCCTAACTTATCTTACCAGCCTTGCCTCTCTTCATCACGTTCTATAGTCCATATTCCAGCTGGCAGATGACTTGTTCTCTTTTCAATTCTTTTGTTTGTTCTGTTCTTACTGTTAGCAATTCCTTCTCTCTAGTTATCCTCACATCTCCTTAGTTCTCTCTTCCATTTCCTTGTATCATTTAAAAATATGTAGCTATCATTAGTTTAATCAGATTCATAATATTCTTTGTTACATTTATCATCTTTAAAATCTTGATAGAAGTTCAGTTTCTATTCTTTTCATATTTTTGAGAATATTTTTCTCACAATGATATTGCTTTAAATTATGCTAGTCATGGAATACTTTGTATTGTATACTACTTTCTAGTCAATTTTGTGTGTCACAGCATCTGAAATATTACCATTAGAATTCCATATGTATTTTATGTTATAATTGAATACATGAGTATGTTTTATTTTATAATTTGCCTTATATGGTTGCTATCAAACTACAATTTGTTCTAGGATATTAAATAATTTTTAATTTATACTTCAAGGCTATAGATTGAGCCTGTGTGGAACATATCATTTCTTCCTGAGATTCCACTAAAATGATGATAAAGTTATGAGAAACTTTTATTTTTTAAAGATTTACTTATTTATTCATGAGAGACAGAGAGGGAGGCAGAGACACAGGCAGAAGGAGAAGCAGGCTCCATGCAGGGAGCCCAACATGGGACTTGATCCTGGGTCTCCAGGATCACACCCTGGGCTGAAGGCAGCGCTAAACCACTGGGCCTCCCTATAAGAAACTTTTAAACTTATAACAATGAAGAGGATGAGGAGTAAGGCAATCAGGATATTTCAAAACATTTATTGCAAGTGGAAAACAGATGGGTGAGTTTATCTTGAACCAGAGTAATGGAATCTTCCAATGTAAATATTTATGAAAAGTTCCATAGTGGAAGAGGGTTGCAGACAAGATTGCAAGACAAATGAATGGCAAGAATGAAAAATGAATTCTACGTCAGTGTCATTAATTGGCTTTTTGGAGTCATAATGAAAATGCTTAACTATTGATACAAAGGCATATGACTAATCAGAATGGATGCTCAGAATAAAAGTTAAGGCTAATCTTATCAGAGTATACTAATTATAACTCCTGTATACCTATAACATTTTACTTCACCTAAACTTGAGCACAGAATGGCTAGAGGCATGGTGTTTAACCCTGGTTAAAAAAAAAAAAAAGAAAAGAAAGCAAAAAACAAGAGCAAAACAAAACCAAAAAACAACAGAAACTTTTCTATAGAAAAAGAAAAACTGAGTAATAATAATTAGGGCAGATAATATGACTTTTGTCTCCCTGGGAGACATTAGTTTGTGTCCATGATCAAATTTAAGAATCATCCCTACAGGAAATAGAGATATTTAGAAGATAACTTAAATAGAAGATAACTTAAAAAATGTCTAGTTATGAACTTCAAAACAACAGAAAGGATATTACATCCCTAAAATAAGAATAATGCACAAATAGCCTCAGAAAATGATTTAAAATAAAATGGAGGAAGTCTACCACAAGGAGAATAAAAAAAGGGGAGTAGAAAACATAAGAGGGAAGATAAAAAATAGAGTATTAATTTAACAGTTTTAAAAGCTAGAGAAAACTAAATTAGATTATCATTTGTTGAAGATAATATATACAGTATTAAAATATAATTCTTAAGATGATAAAGGTTGTAAGTTTCTACTTCTTAAAGGCCTAATGCCAAACATGATGGAAAAATAAAAAGAACTAATTCTGAACCTATTGTGAAATTTCAAAAAAGAATAAAGAGATAATCCTAAATCTCCAAAAGCCACTCAATAATCAAAATCAGCTAGAATTGGTTGGAATCAGAATGTTTATCAGTGATGCTGGTTGCTGGAGGACAAAGAAGCAATCATTTCCAAGCTCAAAGGGGAGAATATTTTCAATTCAAAACATCTGTACTCATCAAACTATTAAACAAATATATAGATATTTTATTCAATTCAGAAAACTTACTTCTCCATGCTGTTTCCTTGATAGTTCCTGGATGGATGTGCTTAAAGTAAGGGAGTAAACCAAGAAAGGATGCATGTAATCCAGAACTTTAGTTTAGATCCGACTCTGAAGAGTGATGACATGAAATCCCTAGATGATTTCAGTGAAGCAGAGCTCGAGAAGTTTTATTTGGTTGGGAAAGGAAAATGGAGGGTTTCAAAAGATACCCAGAGAAAAACATGCATTGCCCCTCTTCAGTATCATGCTAAACTGTGGGTAAACGTAAGGACAAGACAAAGGCAGAGAAGAAAAGAAGAAATAAAGACAATCAGAGATTTCTGAAAAAGTAAAAAAAAAAAAAATAGCTGTACAAGAGGACAATAATAGCCCTCTAAACTTAAGTGAAGAATATTTATGTAGTCTGAATAATATAAAGGCTGTTTTTTTCTTCATATATAGTGTATTGAATCAACCTATAGAAAAAGTAGTGGATGAACACATTATCAACCTTAAAACTTTAAAAAGTAAAGGTGAAGATAACAGAAGTTGCAAACAGAAGTGAAGTAATGAGTGGGAGTGATAATACCTCCATAAGTATAAAGCTAGGAGAGACTATGTGTGGTTGATGGAGTAAATAAAAGAGAAACATACATATAAGAAAGGAAGTAGGGATCCCTGGGTGGCGCAGCAGTTTGGTGCCTGCCTTTGGCCCAGGGTGCAATCCTGGAGACCCGGGATCGAATCCCACGTCAGGCTCCCAGTGCATGGAGCCTGCTTCTCCCTCTGTCTGTGTCTCTGCCTCTCTCTCTCTCTCTCTGTGTGTGTGTGTGACTGTCATAAATAAATAAAAAAAAAAGAAAGGAAGTAAAAGAAATGTAATTATACCAGGAGGTTAGTATAGGGAATAGTAGAAGGGGATAGTGGGTAAGATCTGAGTCAAGGCTAAAATGTTTCAATGGGTAGTAAGACTTCCATATATAATGCATAATATTGATAAATAAATATTAGTATATTATATAGAGATATAAGGATATTTGAAGAACTACAAATAGAAACAGTTTGAACATGTTGCCTTTGGAAAATGGAATTGGATTAGTAGAAGTGAGGAATAAATCATTTCATGTCTTTTTAAAAAAATTTATTTTACTTATTCAGAAGAGACACACACACACACACACACACAGATAGAGAGAGAAAGAGAGAGAGAGAGAGGCAGAGACACAGGCAGAGGGAGAAGCAGGCTCCATGCAGGGAGCCTGATCCTAGGACTCCAGAATCATGCCCTGAGCCAAAGGCAGACGCTCAACCGGTGAGCCACCCAGGCATCCGCATTTCATGTCTTAGTCTTATACCTGTATTGCTTTGATAAGCACACACACACGAAAAAGGGAAAAGACTGAAAAGAATCAATCAGGACTTTATTAAGATTTGCCTAAGCTTGTTGACTGTGTGTGTATACAAATGATTTGTACAGTATCTAGATACTGTACTTGAGAGACTCCTTTTGTCTTGGGGATTCCATCTTATATAGAGATAGTGGTCTTAAGATTTTTACTCCAATTTTATATTCAGGTAAGTTAATGAATGTTTTAAGACAGTAAGTTGAGGGTATTGGGTCAGAGATGGCCATGTATCTTTTTGTGTAGGCTTTAAACAATACAGTTTTTATTCTGACTTAAAAAATGTTGTTTTTCTAAATTAGAATACCTACAGTGTTTTAATTCTGAATCCCCTATCAGTTGTGTTATTTTTACTTTTGTTTTCTATTTTCATAGTTATATCCTTCAGTCAGTTTTAGGATTTTTTTTCATGATTAACTATCTAGGAATTTCCTTTTAATAACCAAAGAGTTAGAAGATCGATATTTAAATATTTTTGAAAGAGTCAAAAAAGATGTCTGACCTGAATTTGAAATACATCATTATAGCAATGAAAAATATGAGAATACTGAAAAACAGAAAGTTAAGAAGTGAAGCCAGTAGCTACATTTTCAACACCATCATCTATTTCTACTTACCAAATTTTTTGCTGATGTCTGTACTTATGACTATATAAGAAAATTTCTCATCCAGGGTAGAGAGCATTAATGAAATTACTGTGTAGCACTCTTTGAAAAATGAGAGAAATCCACATTTGGTTTCCATAATGAAATTTATATTTGCTTGGTCATGGTCCAAATTGGTTTTGAAAAGTATATATTTAATTGAGGCAGATGGAGTGGTCCAAAACTTAATAAAGATAAAAAAAGAAGGAAAATTTAAAGAGAAAATTTCAAATTAAAGATGAGTAACTGTTGATTACTCAAGTTCAAAAATTAATACTGATGAATGTTACATAATTCAGCAGATCTTGCCAAGATATTTGAATGTAAGCTCAACATCATAACAGATAGCTGTTTATAACTTGCATTTTCTTTTTCATTTCCTTAGTCTATTTCCTTATGGTAAAATTTCACTTCAATCAAATGGAATCTACCGTTCTAGGGAGATTATTCTTTTTTATTTTTTAAAGATTTATTATTTATTTTAGAGAGAGTGCAAGTGAGTGGGGAAAGGGGAAGAGGGAGAGGGAGAGAGAGAATCCTCAAGCAGCCTCCCCACTGAGTGTGGAGCCAGATGAAGGGCTGGATTCTAGGACCCTGAGATAATGACTTGAGCCCCTGAGCCCAAACCAAGAGTTGGCTGCTTGACCTACTGAGCTAGCCAGGTCTCACAGGAAGATTATTCTTCACAACATCTGGGTTTTCATCCTTATCAATTGCTCAAGTAGTGTCCAACACTTCGTTTTACCATTTCAGGATTCTGCTATAGGTCTCTTTACCCAAATATATTATAGATTTGCTCTTCACTATTAGTTCAAAGCACTACACACTGAATTCAAAAATTTTGGCTGGATTTTAACCGTGTACAAGATGACTGAATGAGTACACTTGTTAGTTGTATCGGTATCATGAGGCAGGATTTGGCAGGGTGGTAGGCAAGAAAAAAATGTGTAAACATAAGCCTATTTTTATTGTGGTTTCTTTAGGATTTATTCCTTTGTTCAATTTTGAAAAGGTTTTAAAGCAATTAATGATATCTTAAAAGGGGCTATTTTTTAAAATTCACTGAAAAGAGTACAAAGTATAGTGTGAAGCTCTAAAGAAATACCTATTGCTTTTAAAACTGATTTATTTTTTTATACTGTAATTTTTAGGCAAGTGGGACCAGTCATAAAAATGAACATGAAAGATTAGTTAGGGTCTGAAAGAATGATCGGGAAAAGGAGTGTAATGTTTTAATTGGCAAGGTTGGAACTTAGTGTTAATATCAATGCCCACTGCCATCAGCTGTATCACTGAAACACTTGAGGAGGCTAATGAACATTTTGTTGAACTACTCTTTGGATCTCTCTGCTGAGTAGCAAGATAGCACTTTGTAATGTAAGGAAGGATGACTTTTGCAAATGGGGTACTATAAAACTTAAAGTAAGTATTGGAACCGAAAGTAACAATATTAATTTATTTGGCATAAATTTCTGCTTTTTCATCCTGAAGTTTTATTTTGGCATGAAGATAGCAATAACACTAAGCCCTCCACTGGAATCCAAACTGAAGATAGATTATTTTGTCTTTAAAAATTTCATTACAGAGGACTGCATATGGAATAGATGAAAAAATATTTTAATTTAATGGTAAGATTGTCCCTTTTGGAATCATAGAATGTAGATTGGAGGCAATTTCATTTGTTTGTAGCCTTTTCTTTTAGAAAATAGAAATCATAAGATTTATTTAAGTGGATGGTCATAAAGAAATGAGAAAGTGTGAAATATTGTTAAAATATAAGTTTTTATGCAAAAACAGATATTAAAATAATAAAGAGATTGCATTTTTTTCTATTTAAAAAATAATTTCAAAGTATAAATATCCTACTTTCCCTGGAGGCACTATAAAATAAGAGGAAAATTGTAGGCCTTCATGTTAAAACTATCTAAGTTTGACTCTTGATTTGAACACAAGTTAGGTAAAGGAGCCAATCAATTTATTTAATGTCTTTTCTGGTTCTCTGTTACTTTTCTGGTTATCTAAAACTATACAGAAACTGAATAACTTAAAACAACCACCATTTTATTATATGTCAGGATTCTGTGGATCAGGAATTCAAGCAGACAAAGCTGGTGGTTCTTCACCCACATGAGGCATTAGCTGTCTCTCAGTGGTATTCTGGTGATGGATGGGCTTCTCTGAGGGCCAACATGTTTTTTTGCCCATGTCTGGCACCATATTGAAGATGGCTGGAAGGCTGGGTTCAGCTGGAGCTGTGGAGCAGGCTGCTTATTTTTGACATATCCAGCATTCAGTCTCAGGGGACTTGAACTCCTTACATAGAAGCTGTTTTTTCCCATAGTAGCATCCCTGAGGACCCAGGCCAGAGGTGCAAAACTTCATCTGACCTAGCCTTAGAAGTTCCAGAAAGTTCCCTCTTTTATATTCTCTTCATCAAGGATGTCACAATGTCTAGCCAAAATTCAAAAGAAGGGGAATAGACTCCACCTTTTAATCTATCATAGTACGTCTGAGCCTTAGCCTTCTCCTTTTGTAAAACCTACCTCCAAAGAATTGTGAAGATTTAATGAGACAATGTCTTTGAAGTGCCTCTCATAGAAACTTACCAAAACAGAAACAAAAACAAACAAAAACAAAAAACTCTTCCTCTTCATGCATCTGGAGATCATATTTCCCAGTACCACTAGGATAACTGGGAAACACTGAAATGAGCACAGCTGCCCCTGAGCATTCAAAATAATGGTCAAATGAATTTATGTACTTTAATCATAGAAAATACCTGGGGTTCAGACCATGTAAGATCTTTAATTTATTGTAGGCCAATTCTTAGGGTTACTTGTTTTCCCAACCTATAGCAGATTGAGCAAAAAAATTAGAAGAGAAGAAGACTCCTAAAGAGAGACACACTTGAAGAAACTGGAAACCCAGGGGAAGAAGTGTAAAGTAAAGGATTCTAGACCTCTAGTTTTGGAGGCCTTTAATTTTTTTTTTTTTTTTTATTTATGATAGTCACACAGAATGAGAGAGAGAGGCAGAGACACAGGCAGAGGGAGAAGCAGGCTCCATGCACTGGGAGCCCGACGTGGGATTCGATCCCAGGTCTCCAGGATCGCGCCCTGGGCCAAAGGCAGGCGCCAAACCGCTGCGCCACCCAGGGATCCCTTGGAGGCCTTTAAATGGAATAATGGAAGACTATTAGGATCTCAATAACTGTAATATCTTAAGCTACCAGTTGCTGTTTCTGATGATTCCAGTAAAGATTTTTTAAAAAGATTTTTTAAGAGATTTATTTATTGATTTAAGAGAGAGAGGATGAGAGAGAGAGAGAGAGAGAGAGAGGGAAAGAGAGGGCGAGTGAGTGTAGGAGGAGGAGCAGAGGAAGAGGGTCAAGCAGACTCCTTGCTGAGCACAGAGCCTGATGTGGGGCTCTATCTCAGGACCCTGAAATCATGGCCTGAGCCAAAAAACCAAGCATCAGTTGCTTAACTGACTGAGCCACCCAGGTGCCCCTCCAGTAACACAGTTTAAATTTTGTTTTGTGTCACGTGTAAGTATAAGTGAAAGTATAATCTATTTTAGAAAGATTTCTAACCATGATGATTAAATGTGTACTCTCATGTAAAGAGTAAGTTTCAAGATTTCCTACTTACGGAGTTTCTCCCCTTAATGGTACTATTTAACTGATATGTTTCAGTGTGATATTATGACATGATATGGGAAATACCTATAATTTTTTGACTAGGTTACCTAGCAGCTGAGCACTGTTTTGATGTTTTTGGAGTTACTTACCTTGAACCTTGGTGAGTTTCAGAGAATACCTTCCAGTAAGTTGGGAAGGGCAGATGTTGCCTTTTCTTGGCAACTAGGGGTAGGCTTATGACATAGGCTTAACTAGATATGACTACTCTACAAGAGGAATCATTATCTAGTAATATAAAGAACCAGGGTTTTGGAACATACATTCTGGAGATCAGGGGTCACCTCTGCATGCGAGCATGCAAGAGCTGTGGAGAGACTGGGACAGCAGCAGTGTGCAGCTCCCACAGCCAGCCATAATAAACTAAGCTGTGGTGGACGTGCCAGATTTGTTTGGTTGCAGGATTTTACTCTAATCCTGGCTGATCCTTGCCTTGTTATGTGTTCCTTTTTCCAAGCTGTGTTCTCTAGAGGTACTTGCAATTCTGTGACTATTTGCTTAAATCAGAGTTGGGTTCTATTGCTTAAATTAAGAATTCTGGTCATTATGGAACTTACTATCAAGAATGCTTGCAGGCCACAGACACATAAGGAAATGGTGGCAGTGGTTCTTGATTCCAGCTCTGCATTAGAATCCCCTAGAAAGTTGGGAAAATACCAGTGCCTTATGCCAACCCAAATCAATCACATTGAATGTCTAGGAGTAGAATCCAGGTATTGAAGCTTTATAAAAAATATTTAGATTCTTATGTGAGAATTAATTTAAGAAAGAAATTCAATGGCTTATGGAGACAGGGATATTAAAGTGGATTAATTATATGAAACCTGTTCATCCATTTCCAAATTATGTCCCCAAAGACTCCCAGAATATATATTTCTTTAACCAAGTCTTTGGGTGACTGTATACATTTTTGAAAATCCCTTTTGTAGCTGTTCTAAGCCAGAAATAGTAGAAGTATTGCTATTGAAATATGTTCTCTGACTTCAATGAACATAACAGGATTTCAGGTAGCACTTGCCAACTAGCCATATCTAACTTCTAGGATCAAGGAAGGCAAGGATCAAGTTATGATAATAGTCTGTGGGGCCTGCCTGATGATCACAGATTGGTCCAAGAGGGATCTTTGGTATTACCAAATTAATCATAGGTTCCTAGGATGAAAATAAATGAGAAGCCTGCAAAATTCTTACTTGATTTATGTAACTGGAAAATTTCCAAGTCTGTTGAATGGAAGTCCAACTTGATATCTTCTTTTACAGACATGGATCTATGTCCAACTTCCAGACCTAAATTAGTTCACAAAGCCAGAGCCCTTGAATAGACTATAGTACCCTCCAGGATAGAGCCTCTAATAACATACCTAGTACTAACCAAGACTAATTCCTAGCCTTCCTCAAGCATCCTTGGTCAGTTACCAAGTAGCTCAAGGTCTTCAATTAGCACAGGACTAAGGGCAATACAAGGATTTTTAAAAGGTTTTTTTTTTTTTTTTTGGTTGTTGTTGTTATTGCTTTTATGTTGATTTTAATTACTGGAGACCCAGAATACCCTGGGAGTCAGAACACAGATGGAATCTTGGTTCATCTACCATATACTAGGCCCTGTGGGACCTTGACACCACCCTGTGGTTATTTTCTCTTTACTCAAGTGTATAGAAGTGAAGAATATGCTTAGTAATGGGCAGAATCCATTCTTTTATTTCCTGCCCTAAAAAGCAAGAGCTATTATGGTAAAAAGGATTAAGTGGAGACCCCTGGAGCTTCCTCTCTCTAATAAATGGTATATTGAAGGGAAATGCAAACATCAGTGCCATTTCCAGTCAGGATTAATATGTTCTTCACATTTACTTTTAATCTGCCAGTTTGCCTATTGCTTAAATATGTTCAATATGAACTTTGAGAATGAAAGTGAATTGCTCCTTAATGATGGTCGCTTTTATAGCAGCAGCAGTTTCCAGATGTGGTCTCTTAATGGGAGCAAAGAAATAGAGCACCCAGGTCCTGGTATGCATCTCCCAGTCTGGCTTAGCTTTCTTCTCTACCCCAAAAGCAGAGAATATTACATGTGTCTGTTTTCACCTTGAAAAGACACATGCTAACTCTTCATCAGATATGTTACTTGCAAATATCTTCTCCCATTCCATAGGTTGCCTTTTAATTTTGTTGATTGTTTCCTTCACTGTGCAGAAGGTTTTTATTTTGACAAAGTCCCAACAGTTTTTGTTTCCCTTGCCTTAGACGACATATCTAGTAAGAAGTTGCTACGCCAGATGTTAAAGAGGTTATTGCCTGTGTTCTCCTCTAGGATTTTAATGGTTTCATGTCTCAAACTTAGGTCTTTAATCCATTTTGAATTTATTTTTGTACTTATAAAACTCAATATTCAAAAACCAAATAATCCAATTAAAAATGGGCAGAAGATATGAATAGACACTTCTCCAAAGAAGACATACAGATATCCAAACAGACACATGAAAAGATGCCAACATCACTCATCTAAGGGAAATGCAAATCAAAATTACAATGAGATAACTTCAAACTCATCAGAATGGCTAAAATTTGCAATACAAGAAATAAGAGGTGTTGGCGAGGATGTGGGGAAAGGAGAACCCTCATACTGCTGGTGGGAATGTAAACTGGTGCAGTCACTCTGGAAACAGTATGGAGGTGCCTCAAAAAGTTAAAAATAGAGCTACCCTATGATCCAGCAATTGCACTACTGTTTATCCAAAGAATGCAAAAACACTAATAAAAAAGGATACTTGCATCCTACTGTTTACAGCGGCATTATCTATAATAGCCAAGCTATGGATACAGCCCAAGTGTCCATCAACTGATGAATGGATAAAGTGTGTGTGTGTGTGTGTGTGTGTGTGTGTGTGTAATGGAATATTACTCAGACATAAAAAGAATGAAATCTTGCCATTTGCAGCAATGTGGTTGAAATTAGAGGGTATTTTGCTAAGCAAAATAAGTCCATGAGAGAGAGACAAATACCATATGATTTCACTCATATGTAGAATTTAAGGAACAAAACAAACAAGTATGGGGGAAAAGGAGAGAGGCAAACCAAGAAACAGACTTTTAACTCTAGAGAACAAACTGATGGTTACCAGAGGCGAGGTGGGGGGAGATGGGTTAAATAGGTAATGGGGATTAAGGAGCATTCTTGTGATGAGCACTGGATATTGTATGTAAGTGTTGAATCACTATATTGTATACATGAAACTAGAATTAGAGTGTATATTAGCTAACTGGAATTTAAGTAAAAACTTATAAAAAATTTTTAAAAAGGAAAAGACGTGCATGACAGAAGGTAAAGATGAATCTCACAAAAATAAAGGGACTTGTTAACTTTATGTTAACAGTACAAGATGATAGCAGGCCCTGAAGGATGAGCTGCAAGTGGCTTGAATGTATCTATTTTGCCACAATGCTATTCTTCCCTCATTTTTTTATCTTTAGCCTCATAAAGAGTTACTAGGAAAAGTAGGCCTAGCCTGATTGGAAGTGTACTGTTGCAGTGTGAGAACTGACTTCAGGGTTTGGTTTGCAGGAAAATGACAACATTTTTCTCACTGGGAAGAACCTGGAACAGTATGCCTCATTGTCCGTATGACCTGGACAGAGAAATGGCCTGAGCTGAGTAGTGACATTATTCCCTGTGCCATGGGTAATAGTTTGTGGTGAAGTTGAGAAAATTAAAGGAAGAATGAAAAAAGAAGTGAAAAGTATAACAAATGTGCTTTTGGAAGTAAGACTATTTGATTCCACATGAAAATTCAGCAGACGGTCCCCCTTTGTAGAGGAGACTATTGGCAACATGTGGAAAATATGATCCTCAAGTAGAAATATAATCACAGGTTATACTAGACACTTCTACTGTATAGAATAATTATCATGCATTGGGATTTCCTTGCCCTGCCTTTCATGGGTTTGACAATCCATGAACTTACTTATACATTATCATGAAGTTTGCATACAATTTTGCTCCTGACCAAGGAACTCAGTCCCCTGGGCAGTTGCCCATCACACTCACTGATTTCATAATACACTCTATGACATTCTAACTCTTGGTCTTTCAGAATGGTTAAAATAATTATTATGTCTGCTAAGAAGTCATCATTACATGTTCAGGGTATTACCCTCTAGGATGCATTGGTACTCTTAACCAAAAATTAGTATAAGGTGATGTATTTCTCATGAATTGAGGAACTGGTAGATGGAACTGGGAATGGCATGCTCTCAGTGACATCTTATGGCTGGAAATATTTCCTTTCCTGTCCCTAAAACACTGTGCTCTACTAGTGTAGAGGTGTTTATACTCAAGGGAGAAATGTTGCTGTCAAAGGACACAGAAAGTTCTTTGTTGAATTAAAAGATAAGACTTCTACCTTGTTATTTCGGACTCTTCAAGGAGTTGAATTATCAATCAAGAAGGAAGACTATAATGCTTGTTCTAATGATTGGTCTTGATAGTCAAGGGTAATAATATAGGTGATATACGTCAAAGGATGGAAATATATGAATAGAACCCATGTGATACTTCCCCTAGTAGTACCTTGTCGAGTAGCATAAGTTAATGCTATTCTAACGAGGCCCTTTATAAATAAGAATTTGTTCACTCCATTGGGAAAACTCTAGCTAGCTAGGTGATGAAAAAATTTATGAGAAAGGAGGAAGGGTAGTCATTAGAACAGAGCACCTTTATGAATAGCTATAGAGGAGATTGTAGTTTGCTTCTACATTTTCTTCTTTACATTGTGTGCATGTGTGTGTACATGTACATGTGTGTTTCCTCTTAGTTCCTTTTACTTTCCCTCTCCTTTATAGAAGTTTGGTGGTGGTTAAATTTAGTTTAGTACACATATCATAGAATATTGAAATAGGATCTCAGCAGACTTGTATTTGTAAGAGATCCAGGATTTATAGCAGAATGTTGATTAAAATCTGGATCATCACTCCCTAAATAGGGGCTATAGATGTTTTCAGCATGCAGGTGATAGCTATGGCATAAATTATGTAGCAGCATTTTTAAAACCTTAAAACTTTAAACTAAAGAAAATTGTATGGGGGATATTGTGAAATCAAAGGGATGAATTATATTAATTATTTGAGTTTTTTTCCCCTTGAAAATCATCTCAACTTCCCTTCTTATATTTGGGAAATGCTTACCCCATGAGTCACTATAGAAGGTGGAGAAGGATCCCTCTCCTTCTTTTAGAGTTTGGCAGATACTTAGTGGCCTAACCTTTCTTTCAGCTGGAATGGAAGCATGTAACACAGGCTTGGCCTGGTAGATACAGATTTGCATGGATAATTAATGATTCAAGCAAGCAAAGCAAATGGAGACTCCCCTTTTGTAGTGATGAGCTGCAGCAGGAGCAACAAGATCAAGTTTCAAGGAGCAACTGTGATAGTGGCCCAGGAATGGCATCAAGGTCCAAGGTTGGCATTAGGTTTTTAGCTAATTCCTGGCATGACTTTAGCTATGATCCTGGCTGCTGTTTCACATCCTTTATTCCTATCCTTCTTCATGTCTGTTTCTCCTCCTTCGCCTGAACTTTCTAGAAATTCAAGAAATTTTTATAGATGTTCAGGGCTGGGGCATATGCTTTAAATATATTTTTTAAAATGTTTAAGTCAGCAAGAGCTTTTTTTTCTGTTGTATTTAACAAAAACTGGGAAAAAATAAAAGGAAGACATACCCAAGAAAGGTCTGTATCTCATTTAGATTCAAGCAGAGACAATTGCCATGATAGGTGGATCTTCAATTAAAATGTGCTAGAATTAGAATTACAGACCAGAATTGAGCTTTTGCTCACCTATACTTTCCATGTGAGAGATACTTCAAGTGAATGAATTGGTGCAACAGTGCATAACTGAGTTCTTAGAGATTTTTTGTAGTAACTCATTAAATATTTCCATTTGTTGGAGGAGACTAACATTTTCACATTTTAGCCTATAGATCTTTTCATGCTAAACTCTGAACACCTAGAGATGGAAGCAGACAAGCTGATATAAATTCAATTCATGTTTCTGCTTTAATTTATCAGTTTCAACTAACTATATGCATACATTGAGAAGTTACACATACTTATTCAAGTATTATCACTTTTTATTATATACATGGGCCACCAATCCCAAAGATGAGGTTGTTGGCTAGGTCTGTGGAGAGATGTACTCTGCTAGTATTCAATGGTACTGCCTTTCCTTATGGAAGAGCTAACTTCCTTGTTATTTCATGTCACTTGGGCTCAGTCCAGCTACAGTATCAGTTTTCTCAACCATGAAAATATAGATTGATTATCATTTCCTTAAGCAATGTATTCTGGTTTAGACAATTAATCATAAGGGGCATGGCATTTTTCTTCCATCTTTGCTTTCATGATATATGTGATCATTTGTAACATACCTTCAGGTCACTGGAAGATGATTCTTCACCAATTACTTATTTATACTACAATTTAAATTATTTAATTAGATTACTTTCAACCAACTCGATCTACATTCATGTCTATAAAGAAATTTTACCTTTGTTCCCAATATTTTTTAGATTATCTTATCCCTTATTTTATAGATTCCTTGGCCACAACCAAAAGTAGTAATCTGTTCAATACTGTAGGGGAACTCCATGTTCACTCTGGCAGTGAAATTCACTTACCAAAACTCTCTTTATATTACCAGTACTTTTGAATCCTGGAGGAAGTGAAAGACATGTAACCAGATATTCCTTCACTCAAAACATATTTATTGAGGGTCTCTATAATTCAAGCAAGCACTATTTTAGATAAAGAGAATGTGATAATGAAGTCTTTGCCTTTAACAGACTGGTGAGGATGAGGGCATATCTGATACAAATGATAATATATTGGAGTTACTGCTCTTAGGGTAGGTACAATTGTGGAGCTGAGGGTATGGGTAACAAATTGTGGAAGCCCTGAGGGTTTGTAAATACCTGTTATGCAGAGTTAGTGAGGGCTTCATAAAGAAGTGATGTCTTGAAGGTACAGTAGGAGTTCAGTAAAGAGACCTGGAAGGAGAGGAGCTGCAATTGTTCCAGTCATTCCAGGTAAGACCAACATAACACGGCCAGTCCCAGGTGAGAGCCAGCCTGTCAGACTTAGGAGTGAAAACATCAAATTCTGGCTGACAACAAATATTTGAGAGAACCTTGCCTAGACCAGCAGATGACCTGCCAGGTTTAACCCAGTTCAGTTTGCCTCTCACGGCTTCATAAGTTAAATAAATGTTGTTTTAAGACACTAGGTTTGGGGGTTGTTTGTTATGCAGCAATGGAAAACTGATTCAATCATATATACATTCTAGAAAGATTAATGGAAGAATCATAGAAGATGGATTACAGGGATGAGGGTGAATCAGGTAGAGCATTTTGGAAATAATTGAAAGAGCTCAGGAAAGACTCAAGAGACTTTGTGCTAGAAGCCTGGAAATCAGAGCCTTCGCTTGGGGTCTTGTGCAAATAAGCAGGATCCTGTCCAACCTCTCTTTGAGTACAGCATATCCTCTAGCTTCAAAGGCTGCTGGTTTTCTTAATACAAGTCAAGTGTGAAAGAATTCTATTGCTAGTGGACTCACCTGGACTAGCATCCTCTTAGAACTGCATCCAGGCCATAGCAGCCTCATTCTGCAACTCCAAGGAATCCCTCTCTTTTCCTTTCCTCTTTCCACACCTGCATTTATTTGAATTCCCCACCCAAGGTCTTACTCATTTGGGAAACTGTGGACAGCCAAACTCACTGAGTCTTTCTTACATATTATTCTTTTTTATTGCTCAAAATTTTAACCCAGGATTCATCTTCCCCCACAGTGCTATTTCCCTTCTGCCTTCTTCCATGATGCAACCTCCCATTCTGCCCAACATTTTCTACTGTGTCTCCTATTGTCCCTGATCCACCATAAAGATAAATTCTGTTTCTTCACTGAATGTTTCTCCTGTTGTTCTAAACTTAAGGCTGATTTTACTTTGAGAATATTCTTCTCATAAGTCTCTCAAAAAAGACTGTTTCATCTTTTATACCCCATGAATCTTAGAATTGAGAAATGAAACAGCGCCTTTCCTACCACTCCACTCTAACTGCTCTTGAAAGATAATCAATGACCACCTGCTAGTTGGTTGAATCCAGTGGATACATTAGGGGATTGGGCATTCCTAACCACTGTCCTTGAAGTAGTCTTTACCTTAGGAGCCCTTAACATTCTTTCTACCTTTCCCCTTGAGAATATTTTGTTTGTTTGTTTGTTTACTTATTTTAAATGTTTTATGTATTTATTAATGAGAAAGAGAGAGAGAGAGAGAGAGAGAGAGAGAGAATGAGAGAGAGGCAGAAACAAAGGCAAAGGGAGAAGCAGGCTCCATGCAGGGAGCCCAATGTGGGACTCGATCCCGGGTCTCCAGGATCACATCCTGGGCTGAAGGCGGCACTAAACCACTGAGCAACCCGGGCTGCCCTATTTTGTTTATTCATATTCTTCTGTCTATTCCTTAAATTTTTGTGCTATTTAGTAGTACATGTGAAGTCTTTTGTTTTTACATAATTTACAAAACTTCCTTGGGTGATCTAATTTTTTCATGGCTCCAATTACCAAGTGTACATCACTGCCTTAAATGAAGCTTAATTGTCTCCTGAGATTTGATTTATATGGTCCCTTCATGTGGATATCCCAAATTTAAGTTAAAGTCAACATGTTCTTTAAACTATTTCTCTTTCTGTGATTTTCTGCTCTACCCCCAACCCCTGCTACTCGTCATTTCATTTAGTAGTACCAGAATCCAACACAGTTGCCTAAACCAAAACCTGGCTCCCACATTTCTACTGCTACCCAATCACCAAGGCCTACTGAATCTGGCTTCTAAATATCTCTAGAATCTGTCCTGTTATCTCTATTTGCATTGCCACCATTCTAGTTCATCTAGTTCATCTCATTTCTAGATCAATTCAAGATTGGGCTTTTCTCCCCCCCCCTTTTTTCCTGTGGGGATTAAAAGATAGAGAAATGCATCTGATAGATTAAGAGATCCCTAATCAAGCCCAGCTTTTCAGGAAAGAGAAGTTGAAGAAAGGAGTCTGAGATGGATACTGGGCTCTGGGCCATTTTTGAGGAGAGGTGATCTCAGGTACCATCCAGATGCCATAGCCAGCTGAAGTAGGTGCTTCTTAGAAAGAATTAAAAGTATATTTCTTACTAGAAAGCTAGATAACTTGAGCTCAGTTTTACTGTGGGGCATTCTTGATGAGTACCAGTGAGAGAAGGCTAATCTTCCTCTGCATGATAAGGAATCACTGAGGCCTGGCTGGGTGAGCCAGGATGCCAACAGAAGGTGCAACACCGAGGGAATCCAGGGAAGGTGGTTCCTTGGGGCTTATGTTTTTTTGTAGATAGCCAGAGCTTTATCAAGCAGCACCAGTTACAGTGATTTCCTAAAGGTGTCATCTAGCAAGGTATTAGGAATCAAAAGGAATAGAAACCTGGTCAGGCTCTAGCAGTGTTCCATCATCAACAGCAGAACAATTGTGAAGTAGTTGGTGCTATCTGGGTCACTTCAGAAGCTGTCATGACAGGAGCTTTGAGGCAGAGCTTCCCAAACTATGGCAAGTATTCACTGTTGGGTTGTTGAGCCCATCAGCCCTTGGGGTGGATGGGCACAGACTTGGGCAACTAGAGTCCCCAGGTGTGTGAGCTGGATCATTTATCCTAAATTTCTAACAGTATTATTTTCCTCAGTATTAAGAAAAGATAAATACTGGAAAGTTCTGTGATTTAAGGAATCTCTAACCATCTATTAAATTAAGTGATAGGGCACCCTGGGTGGCTCAGTTGTTTAGTGCCGCCTTCAGCCCAGGGCCTGATTCTGGAGACCCGGGATTGAGTCCCGCATCGGGCTCCCTGCATGGAGCCTGCTTCTCCCTCTGCCTGTGTCTCTCTGCCTCTTTCTCTGTGTCTCTCATGAATAAATAAATAAAATCTTTAAAAAAAATAAATTAAGTGATAGCTCCATTCCCTGTATATTGCATATTGAGTAATATCTGATACAAACCAGGACTCATAGCTCAGAAGTTCCTCTTGCCACCTTGTTAGCTTAATGTACACAATACAGTCAGTTGTCTCTGTTTCTAGTCCTGTTTATGCCAGTTATGTTTTATTTATTCATTAAAAAATGAATGAATGAAATCCCTCCTTCCCCTTGAAAAAAATTGTTGAACAAGACTAATGAATTTTGTATTTTCATGGAGCTTATTTTTTCAGTGGGGGAGCAAAACAATAAACACACCTGGGTTGCTCAGGCAGTTCAGCATCCCACTCTTGATTTTTGACTCAGGTCATGATCTCAGAGTCCTAGAATCAATCCCTTGTCAGGCTCTATGCTCAGTGGGGAGTCTGCTTAAGGACTCTCTCCTCCTCCTGCTCTCTCTCTCTAATAAATAAATCTCTTTTTAAAAAGATTTTATTTATTTATTCATTCATGACAGACCCGGAGAGAGAGGCAGAGACATAAGCAGAGGGAGAAGCAGGCTCCCTCAGAACTCGATCCCAGAACTCTGGATCATGCCCTGAGCTGAAGGCAGACAGTCAACCATGGAGCCATCCAGGCATTCCTCTAATAAATAAATTTTTTTTTCAAAAAAAAAACACATGAGTTACTGTAATTATAACTTTAATTAGATACCCAATAAAATAATGAAATGGATTTTTAAAGGAAGGGAGTTGTTATTATGAAATTAAATTAGATTTGGAAAACCTGATTAAGGTGAATTGTTTAAAAATTGCTGTTCAATTAGCTTTAAGCAAGAAATCTTACAAAATTAATGGGAAATTATAATTACAATTCTACCTTTGGCTTGCATCACAGGAGTCTTTTCTTCACTTCACTTTAGAGAAACTGAAACCTGAAATCATACACTATGTGTGTGATAGTGATTTGTACATAAAAGACAACAGGGTCTTGTTAATAAGACCTCAAGTTCACATTGGTGTTAGTGTGTACTAACATGTTTTCCATTAAAATGCAATGTTTGAAGCACAAGTACATTATTTTAATGATTGCCAGCCTTAATTAAACAAAGTATATTGTTAATTAAACAAAGTTAATTAGCAAAGTATATGAGTTGCTTTGGATAAGGGCTTCTATCCTAATCCATTTAATATCTATTTATTGATCATCAAGTTCTTCATTGCTCTATTGATATTTTGGGAGGTGCAAAAATAAGAATCCCATCCTTAGTGGACTGGTAGTTTGAATGAGATAAACACAAACAACCCAAAGGTAGAGGGTAATAAGATGGACAATGCCTTTCAATTACTGGTCCCTCCTCAAAAATGCTAATTAACATTCTCAAATATTTCTTAAAAATCTTATTTTCAAGACTTTATACTAAAAGTTATGAACTTCTGTATATTATCTGAATCAGACTTATCAACCATTATTCTAAATCACTCTTCCAGTAAAAGTACAAAGCAATAGCCAATACTGGAATGTCCCTAGATGTTAATAAATGCAACATAAATGGGTCTTATATTTCATGAAATTAACCTGACACTATGTCTATATGGGACTTATGGTTCTTTTCTAAGTAATTAACTCAGGAAGCAATGCAGCAGGCTTCTAATATCACTCAATAGCAGAACAACACACTCTGAATTCCCCCAGCACTTGTCTCTGCCACAGCATTGCTCTGTCATTAATTGTGTGCTCCCTTTCATAGCTATTCTAACTGTCTGGAAAGGACAGATAACTATACTTTGGATAAACCTTGAGGGCATTATGCTAAATGAAATAAGTCAGTCACAAATACTGTATAATTCCACCTACATGATATATCTAAAAGAGTCATAGAATAAAAGAATGGAATGATGGTTGCCAGAGGCTGGTGGAGGGGGAAATGGGGAGTTACTACTAATCAATGAGCATAAAATATCAGTTATGCAAAAGAACTGAATAAGCTCTAGAGATCTACTATATGTGGTTCTATAGGCAACAGTCATGTATTAGATGCTTAAAAATTTAGGAGGATAGAGCTCATGTTAACCTTTCTGAATACAATAAAATGAAATGAAGAACCTAGTTGTATGTTCAGCATCTAGTAAAATAAAAACTCATTATTGTTGATACTTTAAAAAAATAGTTTCAGAGTACTTTAACATACATCTCACTTCAAACTTGTGCTTCTCACTCACCCCTTAGCTCTTTCACTAAGTGAGATGAGTAGGTTTATCTTGTTTCACTAACCACAATTACCAAATCAGGCCTATTTTAACTCCTAAGTCTCTCTCTCTCTCTCTCTCTCCTATGTTTTGTATGTTTTTATTTATTTTTTAATTCCTTGAGTATTTTTAAAAACAGCCTTATTGCAGTTTAATTGATATATGATAAACAGCAATATGTTTATTGTGTACAATTTGATAAATTTTGTATAGGCATACACCCACAATACCATCACCATTCTGAAGAAATGAAGTATCCATCATTCCTAGTTTCCTTGTGTTCTTTATAATTCCTTCCTTCCATCTCTGCCCTGCCCCATACACAGTGGACAGCTGAACTGCTTACTGTTTCAGATCCCAAGGCCAGGCTCAGAGGTGGTTAAGTAAGGAGCCATGGATGGTTAGAGGTAACCCTTGCTTGCTCACCCCATGAGGTATGGGACTGGTTTGGGGATTGATTCAGAAGTCAGCTTCCTAAAGTCCAAGTTTTACAGACTGCTCATAGTATAATGTTCAAAGTGCTAACCATGGATGTGATCAAGAAAGGGGTTGTTCATAAAATGACCCAGGCATGTACCCTAAGAAAGTGGGTAATGTTGGCTTAAGAGCTATATGTAGGATTAGTGGGGAAGATTTCTGAATGCATAGATCAAGTAAGAGGAGCATCAGTCTAAGCTTTGGGACATGGCATAGAATTAGCTTAAATTAAAAAATTACCCTATGAAAGTGCCATAAATCAGCGTAGGGGTTTTTTTGGAGGGCTCCTTATAACAGTGGAGGAAAGAGAACATAAAGCAGGGATGGAAGTAAATAGAAATGTATGTAGCTTGTAAAATTATATTTGGAAGTTGGAAGACAACCTCAACAATCGTTGAGTCAATGCTCTTGTTTTAGTAATGAAAGTGAGATACTCAGGATCACCCAGTTCACTGTGGCAGACCTGGAGCTAGGATCCAAACCTCCTGATTCGAAATTTTTAGGAGTTTTATTCTCAAAGAATTAATATTGTGGTAGATAATGGCTAAAAATATTGGACTGTGCTAAAATTAACTGCTGTGGTTGACAGTGAGTTCCAGAGGTTTGAAAGTCCTGAGACAGTGATTGCAGGTCCTTTGTTCTTAGTGACTAGGTGAAAAATTCTCTGCTGGCTCTTGAGTAGTTCTGAAACCATTGGGGCAAGGGAACAATCTGTATTTGTGGACTTTTGGAATATAATTGTTTTACATTGTGCCGATGATGTTATTAAGAGTATAAATTATGGAGCTATGTCCAATATGAGGTTATTTTCTGACTTCTGTCTGAGACAGACTTTCCCTGTATAAATGGAACAGAAAGTGGTGTAATAATATTAGTCTTGGCTGCATTCGTTTGTTTCCCATGGGCATTTGTCTGTCCTCTACATCCTGTCATTTCCAATCAGATTCATAGATCTGTGAAGTGAAACTATAGAGAGAACTAATTCTGTTTTCTTACCTCTCTCACTTCAGTTTAGATTTGTTCTCTTTCCTTGGAATAGATTAAACTGACTCACAGAAAACATTTACTAGAAACCAAAATGAACCTGTTATTGTTTATACCTACTTGTTTAAAAAATGTTTGTGTGTCTCTGTGTATATGAATCTATGTATATCCATGCATGTACCTATTTGTATATTTAAATATTTTCCTACTTTGTCCATAGCTAAGTACATTTCTTATTTATTTGGTTTGATCGATACGGGAAAGGACCTCTGTGAATATTTTGATAATATAATGGCTCTCTCTCTTAACTCTTTAGTCCTATTATTTGTATGAAAGCTAAAATTCTGTGTTCATATCGCATGTGCTTTTCCACATGTGATCACACTCCAATGTAATTATGCCCAGAGAAACACTAAGTGAAAATCTTAACATTTCTTTTAAGTCCAAGGAAGATGACATGATAAACAGCCAAGTTGTCTTTCAATTACCTCTAATTATAAAGGAAGAATTACATTTATAAAGCATTAGAAAGTTTCCTAGATTTTCCTTATTTTTAATCCGAATCCACTAGCTATCCTTTTGTTTTTCTTTTTGTTTTTGGTGATTCCTCCTTCTCTCAAACTCACAATTTTGGACTTCCCCAGGTCCTTACTCAGGGCCCTTCTTTTCTGGCTACATGCTTTCTTTGGGAGATCTCATCCATATTCATGGTTTTAAATACTATCTTTAAAAGATGACTCCAGTCCCTACAATATCTCGAATTCTAGACTGAGATAGCCAGCTGGTTATTTGACATTTCCACTTATTGACAAATAGGCATCTCAAACTTAACTTGGCTCAAAGTCTTACTTTCCTGTTCCCCCAAACCTGCTCCTTTCTCATCTTCCTCATTTCAGTAAATACCATGGTGTGTCTCTGTGCCAAATTACTTTAAGCCAAAAAAATCAACTTATTTTTTATTCCTGTGTCCCTCATAATCATAGATCCTTTAGACACAATGTCCTTATTATAGGGCTGCTTTGACACTGGCAGCCCTATAATTTCCCCTTGTTGACCTAAAAGTGATCATGTCACAATTGTTTTTAACTCCTTAATCACTGTTGATCATAATTAGAATAAAATACACTCCTTACCCTGCTTTATCAAGCTTATCTAGACCCTGCCTGTCTTTACTCATTTGACAAATTTCAAGCTTCTTTCCTTCTTGCATATCGCACTTAAACCTTCCTAAACCTTTTTTTAAACCAATTTCTGCCTTAAAGTCATCATATTGAAATTTTCTTCTTCCTGATATTTATGACTTCTTCTTGATTAAGCTTAAATGCTAGTTTTTCTGACCACCCAGCCTAAAGTAGTATACACTTTAACATTATCATCTAATTTTTAAAAATTCCAGTGTAATGAACATATAGTGTCATATTAGTTTCAGGTGTATAATATAGTGATTCAACAATTCTATACGTTACTCAGTGCTCATCATAACAAATGCACTCTTAATCCCCTTCACCTGTTTCGCCCATCTCCCCACCCAACTCCCCTCATGGAGCCATCAGTTCTCTATAGTTGAGTCTGGTGGGTTTTTCATTTTTTGTTTTGGTTTATCTCTCTCTCTCTTTTTTTTGTTTTGTTTCTTATATTCCACATATGAATGAAATCATATGGTATTTGTCTTTGACTTATGTCACTTAGCATTATACTCTCTAGCTCCATCCATGTCAATATGAATGGCAGGATTGCATTATATCTATCATCTATCTATCTATCTATCTATCTATCTATCTATCTATCTATCTATCATCTATCTATCATCTATCATCTATCTATGTATCTCACATCTTTATCCATTCATCATTTGATGGATGGACACTTGGGTTACTTCCACAATATGGCCTTTGTAGATAATGCTGCAAGAAAGATAGGGATGCATCTATGTTTTCAAATTAGTGTTTTTATCATCTAATTTTAATAATTGCATAGTGCTGGTTACTAGTTAATATTTCTTCTGTCCAATCCTTTAAACTATACATTTAATGAATGCAGATTTTTATCATCAGTGCCACACACTTAGAAATGCTTTGTCTACTTGCCTATTAAATAAATAAATGGTTCTGTTAATTCATGTGAATTACAGGTCTTAAAGAAAAATTATCTTAAATTTTTTAAGAATGATTACTTTGCTTTAATCTCTGCTCATGAAGAATTTAATTTTGTAATGCAAACAATAACTATGGAGTTCTAAATGCCTAAACTATTTCAATTGAAGTGATCTCTGTTTTATATTTTTTATTGATTGTTTTATAAAAAATTCCAAACAAAATAATATATGTAAGATGAGATACATTCAAAACTACCAATGGACATACATTAAAAAAACCTTTCAATATCTTTCATTATATACTTTCTTACAGACACTGGATAATGTCCATCTACTGCATTAAATCCTTATAAAATGTGAGTTTTCTACTGCAGGAAGATAATTAATTTGAGCAGTTTAAACAGAAAGTTAGCATATTGTTGTGCCATTTTTGGAGGAAATTCTCTGTGAGTTTGAATGGTTAATTAAAAGTCTGTGCCAAAGTTTAGTTTCAGTTACTATCAGAAAACCCAGCAACATATTTCTGTTCTTCTTCTTCTTCTTCTTCTTCTTCTTCTTCTTCTTCTTCTTCTTCTTCCTTCTTCTTTTTTTTTTTGTATTTTAACAGGTTCTGTCAATGCCATAGAAATCTACTATACACTGGAGATGTAGAAGTAATATCACCAAAGAATAGAACACTGTTGAAAATAGCTGTACGTAAGAATGAAGGTAGTTTACCAAAGAGATGATACATATAGATTAGAAATAAAACACTGTTAAAATGAATGGCTGGATGTTTATGAAATGCATTCATCAAATAAATGCACATTTTCTGTCATCTCTAAGTGATGTTTCCATTAGAGGCTTATTCATTTGCCACATTTAAGGTGTCTGTCAATATAAAGTGGTTTCATTAATCACTGTATATTTAATCATTTGATATAAAGCAACATTATCTCTTTTGTAGTTATATGTTCACTTAATCATCAATTTATGCATGTACAAGTTTACACAATCCTTTTTGGTTGGCTATTTTGGTTTCTGTATGAGATAATTGAGATAGCAATTGGCTTTTCATGTTGGAGATTTAGGGCTTGACACCTGTGACATCTTCCAGAGCAAGACAGTAAGAGCCCAAAGGCTTTCATGTGCAAGATTTTTATGAGACTATGTCACAGGTGGAATGGACTTACACAAAAGGGTAAATTAAAGATCTCTATCAGGAGCTGTTTCAAGTGTCCTTTTCTTTCAGACACTCCCTTTCACTCTACATGGTGTTATAAGGCTGAAACTTAAAGCCCAGTGTCATGTGCTGCCTTGACATTTGGTGAAATCAGGAGTGTTCCTTTGGCCAATTTGCAAGTCCCCACCTACTCTGTTCCTTTTAGATAAGGTCCCCTAGTTATACAACTTTCTTTATTAAGGGGACCAGGGTGAAGTTCCTGCTTATCCAAGTTTCAGTTCCCTGGTCACCCTTGGAATTAATCAAACAAACTAGCTACATTCTCTCAGAAAGGGGGCAGGCCACTTCATTTTTTTACTACTACAAAGTCCACAGCCCCTAGCTGTTCACTCTGTTACTAAGTACAATCCTGTGTGACCCTCCATGGCATTCAGTGCCCTCCTCCCTCTGAGCTGTAGGTATATGTGACTAATAAACTGCTCTCATCTCATCTGTCTAGTGTCAGATGTCATGTGTTTGGCCATCCCCATTGCCCCAAGGCAGAAATCCTTTCCCAATAAAAGGAGTAAACAGGACAAGTGATTTTCCCTTGCTCCCCACCCCATGTATTCTCTGGCCTTTCTCCAATGGTGCTACCCAGCATCCTTGGATACCTTGCTGTGTCACTGCTAACCTTGTATTGGAAAGAAACCTCTTCTTGTATCTATCCCCTCAGGGTCACACATGGCATACAGCTGATTTTTTAAAATATTAATATATTTTTAAAAGATTTTACTTATTTATTTGACAGAGAGAGTGAGAGAGCACAAGCAGGGGGAGCAGCAGAAGGAGAGGGAGAAGCAGGCTCCCCACTGAGCAGGGAGCCTGATGCAGGCTTGATCCCAAGACCCCAGATCATGACCTGAGCCAAAGGTAGATGCTTAACTGAGCCACCCAGGTGCCCATTAAAATATTAAGATTAAAAAAATTTAAGTATTTAAGTATAGTAGACACACAATCTTACATTATTTTCAGATGTACAGCATAGTAATTGGACAACTCTATATGCTATTTTTGCACAAGGCACAAGTGTAGCTACTGTCACCATACAATGCTTTTACAATGTTATTGACAATATTCTCTGAGCTATACCTTTCACCTCCAAGACTGTTAAGAATTGTAATTGTGAGAATCAAGAAGACTGTCAGTGGAAAGCTAATGTGCCTGAGAGCACACATAAGAAGAAATGAGCTGCTGTGTACCTACCCACACCCCTTGGTGATGTTTTGGACATTTGCTCATCAAACTAGTAAGAAGAGGCAGAAAGGAGAAAGTGAATGATGTCCTGAATAAATGACAATGGCTAAGCCTTGCCAAGCACTTCCATATACCATGATATAAGACTTCTGCATGCATGTTTTCATTGAATTCTTACAAGAGGTTTATGAAGTAGGTACAATTGACATAGATTAAAAACAAACAAACATAAAACCCCAAGGCATAGAGAGTTAAATAAGTTGGATCAGTTTCTATCACTAGAAAGTGATAGAGGTAACGTTAGAACCTATAAATCTGTCTCGGTCCAGATCTAGGATCTTGAAAAACACCCTGCCCTGTAGTGAATATTCATGTATATGCATGCATGGTGAGTCATACAAATCAAGAATGGTGCAATGATTTGCAGCTCTACACTTACAAGTGGTGCAGTCTTGAACCAAGTGCCTGATCTCCTATTTCCTCTTTAATGATAAAAATCCAGCAAATAAAAAGCACCTTAGGGGGTTTTATAACAGTTTACTGACATAATTTAAGTTAAGACACATGGGATGTTTTAGTTGTTCAATACATGCTTATTTCTCACCTGCTTTTTCTTCACTTAGGCACACATTCACTGAATATATTCTGAGTGCCTAATAAGTGCTAGTTACTTGTTCTGGGTACTTGGAAAACATCAGCAAAAAGCCAAACCAAACCAAACCAAACCAAACCAAACCAAAACAAAGGACCTTGCCCTCATCTGTTTCATACTCCACGCACTACATAAATTCCAAGTGAATCAGAGTTAAATATAAAATATAAAACCATGCCAATGAATAGAAGAAAACATAAGTGAGTACCTCTCTTATCTAAACATGGGGAGAACATTTCTTACTATGACTTAGTATACAGCAGCATTAAGAAAAGATATTGATGCATTTGATGATTTCTTAAAAATGTTTTTTATTCATGGAAAAGATTACCAAATACAAAGTAAAAGATCAAATAGCAGAATTGAAGAAGAAATTGCAATGTATGTAAGAACTTTTTTAAAAATAAAAAAGACTAGTAGCTTCATTAAAAAATGAGTTAGAAAAAATATAACACTAAGCGAAATAAATCAAAGAAAGACAAATACCATATGCTCTTACTCATGTGTAGAATTTAAGAAACAAAACAAATGAGCAAAGGAAAAAAAAGGGAGAAGACAAACCAAGAAACAGACTCTTAACCAGAGAGAACAAACTGATGGATACCGGGTGGGAGGTGGCAGGGGGAAGGGTGAAATAGGTAATGGGGATTAAAAAGAGCACTTATGATGAAAAAAATGGCAAAAATGAATTAGAGATTAGGACAGACAGTTCACAGAATAAAAATGCAAATAGCTTTCAATCTAATAAAAATATGTTTAACTTTTTTGAAAATAAGAATTAGAAATTAAAATTAGGATACCATTTTTCAGTGATTAGTTTGGCAAAGTCAAAATGTTTGACAGCATACTCTCTTGGTGTGGCAGAGGAGAATAAGATATACTTGTATATTTACAGTAGGAATGCAAACCATTATAATCCCTGTACAGAGGGAATTGGCAATATCTAGCAAAATTACATACATGATGTTGGAGAACATCATCAAAAAGATGTGATGGGTGATTGGCCCATGGGCTGGACCTCCCCTGTCTTTGGAATGTGGGTTCTCTTTGCCTTTCCCACTCCCAGACGTTGCTCCAAGGACAAAGTCTTGAGGTAGTGATATATTGAGAGCATCTGCATGATCCAGTTAGGCCTTCTTTATAAACTTTCAAGATTTTGGGGACAGATATAGGGATCCATCATTTGTCTTGCTGCCGCCCAAGACAAGTGTCATATGTAAGTACGCTTTGCTTATTAAAACTGCCACCTACCAATCTGGAGTGGCTTGCCAAAACTTTGGTCTCTTCCTATCTCCATGTATGGGAGCCAGTTTCAGATTACATTTGGGAAGTTCCTGTGAGGGTTGCAAACCTACCAATGTTTACCCTGGGACCTTGTAATCCTGTTTCCAGGAATCTACCCCAATAATACGCTGACATTTTATTGGTTTTATTGAGACTGAGGGTTTTCATCATGGGAGAAAGTAAATACATATCAAGATTGATAAACTCCAGCAAAAACTATAGTTTGGCAGTGCCTGGCTGGTTTAGTCGGAAGAGGATGTGGCCCTAGATCTCAAGGTCGTGAGTCTGAGCCCCATGTTGGGTGTAGAGATTACTAAAAAAATAAACTTAAAAAACATCCTTGTATTTCTAAATTTGAAGTATGAACTAAATGTATTGAACTTATGTGTTTATAAGCGCTTTCAGGCTGAATAATATTCCATTGTGTATATATGTATATCTGTATCATCTATCTACCTATCCATCTATCTAAATCACATTTTCTTTACCCATTCATTTGTCGAGAGACACTCATGTTGTTTTCGTATCTTGGCTATCGTAAATAATACTGCAGTAAACATGAGAGTGCATATGTCTTTACAAGTTACTATTTTCATGTGTTACTGTTGTTTTGTTTTGTTTTGATAAATACTCAGAAGTGGAATTGTCTGATCATATGACTGCTATTTTTAATTTTTTGAAAAACCTACATACTGGTTTTCTTTTTTTTTTTAAGATTTTATTTATTTATTCATGAGAGATACAGAAAGAGAGAGAAGCAGAGACACGGGCAGAGGGAGAAGCAGGCTCTATGCAGGGAGCCCAATGTGGGACTCAATTCCGGGACTCTAGGATCATGGCCTGGGCCGAAGGCAGCGTTAAACCGCAGAGCCACCCAGGGATCCCCTACATACTGGTTTTCATAGTGGGTGAATCAATCTACATTCCCACCAACAGTGCACAAGGGTCCCCTTTGCTCCGCATCCTTGCCAACACTTGTTATTTCTTGTCTTTTTGATAACAGACCTTCTCTTGGGTGTAAGGTGGTATCTCATTGTGGTTTTTGCTTGCATTTCCCTGATTATTAGAGATGTTCAGCACCTTTGCATACACCATTTGGATGACCATTTGGATGATCTTCTTTGGAAAAGTGTCTGTTAAATTCCTCTGCCTATTTTTATATTGGATTTGTTGTTATTGAATTACATGAGTTCTTTATAAAATTTGGGTATTAATCCCTTATATGAGAAATGGTTTGCAAATATTCTTTCCCATTCCAAAGATTGCCTTTTTATTTTGTTAATTGTTTCTTTTTTAGTGCATGAGCTTTTTTTTTTTTTTTTTTTTTTTTTTTTTTTTTTTAGTGCATGAGCTTTTAAGTCTGATACAGTCCCACTGTGATTTTTTCTTTGTTGTTTGTGATTTTGGTGTCATATAAAAAAATCATTGCCAAATTCATTGTTGAGGGGCTTCTTCCCTATGATTTTTAAAAAGTTTTTATTTAAATTCCAGTTAGTGGGATCCCTGGGTGGCGCAGCGGTTTGGCACCTGCCTTTGGCCCAGGGCGCGATCCTGGAGACCCGGGATCGAATCCCACGTCGGGCTCCCAGTGCATGGAGCCTGCTTCTCCCTCTGCCTATGTCTCTCTCTCTCTCTCTCTCTCTGACTATCATAAATAAATAAAAAAATAAAAAAAAATAAATTCCAGTTAGTTAACATATAGTGTTATAGTAGTTTCATGTGTACCTATGATTTCTTCTAGGAGTTTCACAGTATCAGGTCTTTTGTTTAAGTCAACAAAAGTCTTGTAGTTTTCATTGTACTAATGTTTCACTTCCTTGGTTAAAATAGTCCAGAGTATTTTATTGTTTTTAATGCTATTATGAATGGGATAGTTTTTTTTATTACTTTTTCAGATATTTAATTGTGCATAGAAACACAACTGATTTCTGTGTATTCATTTTATATCCTGCAACTTTACTGAATTCGTTAATTATATTCAATAAATTTGTAGTTGAGTGTTTAGGATTTCAATATATAAGATTATATGATCTGCATTTAAAGGTATTTTTACTTCTTCTTTTCTAATTCAGATAGCTTTTATTTCTTTGGCTTATCTGTTCTAGCTAGGACTTCCAGTGCTATGTTGAATAAAATGGTGAAAGTAGACACGTTTGTCTTGTTCTTTGTGTTGGAGGGAAGGCTTTAAATTTTTCTTCATTGAGCATAATGTTAGCCATGGGTTCATCATATATGGCTTTTATTATGTTGAGGTATGTTCCTTCTATGCTTAATATTTGAGAGTTTTTTTATAATGAAAGGATGTTATATTTTGTCAAATGTGTTTTCTACATCTATCGAGATGGTTGTATAATTTTTATCTTTAATTCTGTAAATGTGGTGTATCACATTTACCAATTTGCATGTGTTGAAACTTATCTCTGGATTCCAGAGATAAATCTCAGTTGGTCATGGTATATAACCGTTTTAATGAGTTTCTGGATTAGGTTTGCTAATATTTTGTTGAAACTGTTTTTATCTATGTTCATCAGGGATATTGGTCTCTAGTTTTCCTGTGGTGTGCTTCTCTGTTTTTGGTATCAGGGTAATACTGGCCTTATAGAATAATTTTGGAAGTGTTCTTTTCTCTTTAATTTTTGGAGGAGTTTGAGAAGGTTTGGTATTAATTCTTCTTGAAATGTTTAATAGAATTTGCCAATAAAGCATGTGGGTCTGTGGTTTTCTGTGTTGGAAGGTTTTTGATTCCAATTCCTTACTCTTTATTGGTGTATTCAGACATTTATTTTTTCTTGATCTGGTCTTGGTAGGTTTTATGATTCTAGGAACTTACCCATTTCTTCTAGGTTATCAAATTTGTTGGCATATAATTGCTTATAGCAGTTTCTTATGATCCTATGTATTTCTATAATGTGAGTTATAATTTTTCCTCTTTTATTTCTGATTTTATTTAGAGTCTTTTCTCTTTGTTTCTTAGTCTGGCTATAGATTCAGTTTATCTTAATATGGTTTATCTTTTTGAAAAAGCACCTTTAGTTTCCTTGATCTTTTCTGTTGTTTTTCTGGTCTCTATTTCATTTACTTCTACTCTGATCTTTATATTTCCTTCCTTCTGATAACTTTGTTCTTCTGTTTCTAGCTCCTTAAGGTGTAAAGTTATTTATTTGCAACCTTTCTAATTGTTTTTTTTAAACAACCCAGAGATCAAGACTTGAGCTGATCTGATCAAGACCTGGACACTTAACTGATTGAGCCACACAGGCACCCTTCTAATTTCTTAATATATGCATTTATTTCTATGAACTTACCTCTCAGAACTGCTTTTGTGGGATTCCATAAATTTTGGTATGTTGTGTTTCCATTTTCATATGTTTCAGGATATTCTTTGATTTCTCTTTTGATATCTTCCTGATCCATTGGTCAGGAGTATGTTGTTAAATTTATACATATTTATAGGTTTTTCCAGATTTCCTCATGTTGTTGATTTTGTTTCATAACATCATGGTCAGAAAAGATATTTGGTATGATCTCAATCTTCTTAAACTTACTAAAACTTGTTTTGTGTTCTATTGTATGATCTATCCTTGATCATTGAAAATGTTCCATGTGCACTTGAGAAGAATGTATAACCTATTGCTATTAAGTAGAATGTTCTATAGATGTCTATTAGGTCCGTTTGATTTAGTGTTTAGTTCAAATATATCATTTCCTTGTTGATATTCTGTATGCATGATCTATCCACTGTTGAAAGTGGGATATTGAAGTCCCTTCCTACTCTTGTTTTCTTGTCTGTTTCACCCTTTATATCTGCTAGTATTTGCTTAATATATTCAGATGCTCCAATGTTGAGTGCATATTTATGATTGTTATATTTTTTTCAATGAATTGATCTTTTTATCATCATATAATGATTTTCCTTCTCTCTTGTTACAGTTTTTGGCTTAAAGTCTTTTTTTGTCTGATAGAAGTATAGCTACCTCTGCTTTATTTTGGTTTCTACTTGCATGGAAGTACTTTTTTATAACTTCACTTTGAATCTATGTGCATCCTTAAGACTCAAAGGGGGGGATACCTGGGTGGTGCAGTGGTTTGGCGTCTGCCTTTGGCCCAGGGCACGATCCTGGAGACCCGGGATCGAATCCCACATCGGGCTCCCACTGCATGGAGCCTGCTTCTCCCTCTGCCTGTGTCTCTGCCTCTCTCTCTCTCTCTCTCTCTCTCTCTCTGTGACTATCATAAATAAATAAAAAAATTAAAAAAAAACTTAAAAAAAAAAGACTCAAAGGGGTCTCTTACAGGCAGCATGTAACTGGTTCTTGTTTTTTGATCCATCAAGCCACTCTGTGCCTTTTGATTGTTGAATTCAATACACTTACATTTGGAATAATTATTGATATGTAAGGACTTAATAATGCCATCTTATTAATTGGTTTCTGTTTTTTTTATTGTTTCTGCCTAGCTTTGTACATTGGTTATTTTCCACAGTGGTTCTCTGTGTTGTCTGCTTCTTTGTCTTTTGTGGATTTGTCCTAGGTTTTGCTTGTGGTTACTATGGGGTTTACAGAAAACAACTTATAGATAAAATAGACAATTTTAGCCTGATAGCATCTCATCTTCAATTGTCTATAAAGGCTCCACCCTTTTATTTCTCCCTGTCACAAGTTGTCTCCTTTTATTTGTTATCAATTTGTAGTAGCTATAGTTATTTTTACTGTTCTTTTACTTTAACCTTTATACCATAGTTGAGTGGTTAATGTACCATCCTAGTATAGAGCTATAGTTTTCTTTTTTTTTAAAGATTTTATTTACTTATTTGAGAGAGAGAGAGAAAGAGAGAGAGAGAGAGAGTGCATGCATGAGCAGGAAGAGTCAGAGGGGGGGGATCCCTGGGTGGCTCAGCGGTTTAGTCCCTGCCTTTGGCCCAGGGCGTGATCCTGGAGTCCCGGGATCGAGTCCCACATCGGGCTCCCATGCATGGGGCCTGCTTCTCCCTCTGCCTGTGTCTCTGCCTCTCTCTCTCTCTCAAGAATAAATAAATAAAATCTTTATTTAAAAAAAAAAGGAAGAGTCAGAGGGGAAGGGAGAAGCAGAGAGTGTCAAGCAGAGCTTGACACAGGGCTTGATCTCATGACCCTGAGGTCTTGAAGTGAGCTGAAACCAAGAGTTGGACACTTAACTGACTAAGCACACAGGCACCTCTGGAGTTAGTTTTCTAATTTCGACTGTATATTTTTTCACCTTTATGCATGCATTGTATAATTTTGTATGTTTTCATATTGCTGACTAGTATCTTTTCATTTTGGCTTAAAGAATGCTTTTCTGCATTTGCTCCCTCAGCTTTTGTTTCTCTAAGAAAGCCTTGATTTGTCCTTCAGAAATTTCCTGGATAAAGTATTCTTGGCTAGAAATTTTTATCTTTCAACACTTTGTGTCATTTCATTCTTCCCAAGCCTGTAAAGTTTTTGCTGAGAAATCCACTGATAGCCCAATGGGGGTTACTTTGTAGGTTATATCCTTTTAAATCACTGACAGCCCTTAAATTTTTATATATAATTTATTTTTGACAGTTTCATTATAATGTTATTTGAAAAGGTCTTTTTGCATTGAGAAAATAAGATGGCCAATTAGCTTTATGGACTTTTATGTCCACATCTTTCCTCAAGGTTGGAAAGTTTTCAGCGATTATTTCTTTAAATAAACTCTCTGTCCCCTTCTCTCTCTATTCTCCTTCTAGAACCCTGATTATTCTAATATTTGTGTTTTCAGTGGAATCTAATAGCTCACAAGGCTTTCTTTACTTTTTTAAAATCTCCATTCTTTTGTCTATTTTGTGTTACTTCAAAATTCCTGTCCTCCAAGTTGTATATTTTTCTTCTATCTGGTCTGACCTGGTTATAGATGCCCTCTACTGCAGTCTTCATCTCCTTCATTGAATGCTTCAGCTTCAGGATTTCAGTTTGGTTCCTTTTTATAACTGCAGTCTCTTTGAGAAAAACTTATTTTGTTCATATATAATATTCCTGTTTAATTGAATTGCCTTTCTGAATTTTCTTGTGACTCCTTGAGTCTTTTCATTGCTATCATTTTGAATTCTTTATCAGTTAGATCATATTATTTCATGCCTTGAAACTTGGTTGCTGGAAAATTGTCATTTCATTTTGTGATGCCATATTTCCTCTATTTTTCATATTCCTTGTGGTTGTGCATATGTGCTTTTACATTTGAAGTAGTAGATACCTTCTTAACTCTGTGGTCATTGTCTTTAGTAGAAGGGATATTATTAGTATCTGAGTTTTTACAAGTGTTTGTGAAGGTGAATCTGTTCCAGTCTTATTGCTCTTGCTTATGGCCATGTTTTTAAGCTTTTATGTTTTCTGTGGTTCTTACAATTCATCAGTCTGGCTATTGGAGCCCCTTCCTTTGTTTTCTGGAAGTTGATGCTATAGCTCAAGTTTATGGTTTCTTCCTTGCCCACTGACTGCTGCCTATTTTCTGAGCGCTCCCTGCCTACAACAGCTCACTTTGCAGATGTATCCAGAAGTACTGACAAGAAGAGTGGTAGGAGGGAGGTATGTTCTTAGAATTTGGTGCATTGAGGATAGCCAGGAGAAAGATCCCTCAGGGTGGTAGTCTTAGAGCCTCCTGGGTGGACTTTTTGGTGAGTACAATCCCTTTAACAACATTTGAAATTATTTTTTTTAAGATTTTATTTATTTATTCATAGAGACAGAGAGAGAGAGAGAGAGAGAGATAGAGAGAGAGAGAGAGAGGCAGAGACACAACAGAGGGAGAAGCAGGCTCCATGCAGGGAGCCTGACGTGGGACTTGATCCCGGATCTCCAGGATCACACCCCGGGCTGCAGGCAGTGCTAAACCGCTGTGCCACCCGGGCTGCCCACCATTTGAAATTTTTATCTGTCTCTTTCCCAATGTTATTCCCCCACTCATAGAGCTCTCAACTTAGTACTCTCGGTGCTGGTCAGAGAACTACTTTCTCTAGTAGCATCCCACCCAACTAAGATAGCTGCCCACTCACTGTTTCTTTTTCCCATGGGAAGGGATACCTTCCATAAAGATACCTTTGCCTCAGATAAATTATCCCTTTTCAGTTTTTCCTTGGAGGAGGGATGGCACCAAAAAAAATTTCTGTTACTGCCTCCTCTGTGACCAAACTCACATTTTTCTTTGTTTCCAGTGCAATGCTAGAGTCTCCCTTTGGGAAGACTGGACTTTTGTAAGTTCTTTGTCATACATGAGTTCCTGCCCAGGTTAGCACTCACCTGATTTTTCCTTTATGGTAGTGAGAGAGGTCTAGGCTGTTTCTTGGGCTCTATTGTTTCCAATCCCATACTGAGGTTTGTCTGTCTCTTACCAGCTGCACTAGTTAGTGAGACTCCTCCCAGGTCCCTTGGAGTAAGGTCCTGGGATGCAAAAGACCCACTCTTTGTTCACGTATGGATGTCTGCCTTGTTGATTCGAAAAGCGGGAGATTACAAGGAAGAATATCTTGTGTTGCCATGCCAATATCACCCCAAGAAGTTAAAAATAATGGCTCATTCACAGAAATTAAAGAAGTTCATATAAATTATCTTTGAGGAAACTCAGACATTGAATTTACTAGACACAGACTTTAAAACAACTGTCTTAAGTATACCCAAAGAGCTGAAAGAAATAATAGGCAATGAACTAAAGAAAACTAGTATAACCTTGTCCCACTATATAGACAACTATGAAGAATTAAAAAAAGGGAAAACCAAATGGAAATTATTGTGCTGAAAATTATAATAGTCAATATGAAGAATTTACTAGAAATTTTCTATAAGAGATTTGAACATACAATAAAGATTCAATGAAATAAATCAACTGTGATTTCCCAATTTGAGCAGCAGAAATAAGAAAGCTAAAAAATAAAAGAGAGCCTTAGACCTGTGGGACACCAGTAAGTGTGCCAACATATGTATGGTGGGAGTCCCAAAGGAGAGGAAAGAGAATGTCAAAAAGAGTAATTGAAGAAATAATGGCTGACAATCTCCCTGACTTTGTGAGGGATGAATCTACACATCAGGAATCTCAGCAAAATCCAAGTAGAATAAATTTAAAGACATCCACACCTTGATGCATTATAATCACTGTCTATCCAAATATAAAAATGGAATCTTGAAAGCACAAGAGGGAACTGACTTATCACATATAAGAAATCTCCAATAAAATTAACAGATTTCTCATCAGAAATTATAGGAAAAAAAAGAAATTATAGGAGGCAGAAGTCAGGGAGATGAAATATTTAAAGAGCTGAAATAAAAAAAAAAACTCTGTCAGCTAAGAATTTTATATCTGGTAAAATTATTCTTTAAAAGCAAAAGACATTCCCAGATAAAACTGAGACAATCATTGCTAGCAGATATGTCTTATAAGAAGTGCTAAAGGAAGTCTTTCAAGGTGAAATCAAAGGACGCTGTAACTGGAATCCATTAGAAGAAATAAAGAACAGTCATAATGGCAACTACATAGGTAAATATAAAAGCCATTATTATTATGTTTTTGGTTTGTAATGTGTCCCCCTCCCCCATATATGATTTAAAAGCAAGCAAGATAATCTCTTTCTCAGTAAGTGTCCAATCTCTCTTTTTAAACCTTAATCATCTGGTTGACCCAGGACCAACTGTGATCATCTTACTTTTGATTTAATTAATTAATTAATTTAATTTAATTCACCTTTGTTCTATAATGAATGTACTTTTTTTGTTTTTTGTTTTTTTTAGATTTTATTTATTTATTCATGATAGACATAGAGAGAGAGGAGAGGCAGAGGGAGAAGCAGCTTCATGCTGGGAGCCCGATGTGGGACTCAATCCCGGGACTCCAGGATCACGCCCTGGGCCAAAGGCAGGCACTGAACCACTGAGCCACCCAGGGATCCCTAATGAACATACTCTTATCACAGGAGTGACATTCTATCATTCAAAGGTCCTACCCATACTCAAAGGGAGAGACTCATACAAGGGCAAGGGTTATTGGGGGTCATTTCAGAATTCTGTTTACCAAAATCATGTTTGAGGATGCTAGGGAATAAGCCTATTTTTAAATCTGATAAACAAAAAGGAAGAATTAAACATTATACTACCCTTCTAAATAAACTATTTGTACAACCAAATATTTGATGAGGGGAAGTTTCTCTTCATAGAAGTATTCCATCAAATAAAAGAAGGGATGATAGAAGAAATGATATTATTTGGTAACCTATAATGAATTGATTGATCTAGAAACTTATCATCAAGCACTGTTTACATACAAAAAGAAAGACAATGGACATCAGATGCTTCTTGAAGAAGGACAAAATACCACACATGAACTGGACTTGCCAAAGAAAATGAACCTGAATTTGATCAAGCTTCTAGGTCTCACTATCAATATGTAGGAAATACAGGCAGCAAAGGATCCCATCATAGGGAATGTTAGCAAAATCTGTTCTGTTAAGAACTTTAGAGAAGTCAGCAAATATTTTTTAACTGAAAGTTAAAAAATAACTTGGAAGTTAAAAATAAATAAAAGGTAGAGTGGAAACTTAGATGTAAGAGACAAATCAAGCAATTACACTGCATTATCAAAGAAAATCTGAGCTCTGAGCACATGCATAAGGACTTATCTTTTGCATGATCCAGAGTCTGGAAGGTTGAAACAGTTGTTAGTTACTATGATGTTACTATGATGATAAGGCTAAAAGTTCTTGGAAAACTGGTCAGAATTAGCAGAACAACAACCTGACAGTGAATTTTGTGACTGTTTGCACTCTGTGACTCACCTGTGCTATCTGTGCTCTATAAAGGACATGAGGGTCAGCACCTTGCCTCTGCTCAGCATCATCCTGAGCCAACAAGCCAAGGACTTTGCTTTAAAAAGACTAATTGCAGGACACCTGGATGGTCAGTCAGTTAAGCATCTGACTCTTGATTTCTGCTCAGGTCATGATCTCAAGGTCATGGAGTCGAGCCCCTGCATTGATGGCCCCACATGGAGCCCCGTGCTTTGCTCTGCATGGAATCTGCTTGAGATTCTCTCTCTCCCTTTGCCCCTTCCTCCACATGCTCTCTCTCTCAAAATAATAGTCTTTTAAAAAATCAAAATAAAAGGCCAAATGCTTTTCTTTATGATACTATAAGGCTTTAGCTTTGCTACAACTCCATACTTGGCCTTTTTGTTCTGCGTGATAATATCCTAAGGGACCATTGTATACTCCTGTGTATGAGCAAATCCTCAATACCACAATTAGTTGTTTCTGATTATTTTCTCCACTAAATCTCAAGACTTTGTCCCACAAAACCAACTTCTTTGTGCTGGATCAAATTTTCCCTAGTTTGCTTAGTAGTAAGCATAGCTTAATACTTACTAGGTTTCAGATTCCTATATTTCATTTTTTAATGATGATACATATTTGGATCTTGATTCAAACATTTGTAAAAAAAAGTCAGTGGCACAATAAGTAAATTTGGAATACTGATTTAAATAGTTGATAACATTAAGATATTACTATTAATTTTTTATGTATAAGTGTACCATAACAATTAAATGTTACAAAGAGTATCTTACAGAAATACATGTTAAGATATTTACAGATGAAATGATATGTAGTCTGAGATTTACTTCAAAATAATCTAGGGTATACGAAGAATATGTGGGTGTGAATGTAAAAAGATACCCATGACTTGATAATTATTGAAGTCAGTTAATAAACCCAAGAAGTATATTACCTATTTTGTTTATTTTGGTTTGTGTTTAAAATTTCATATAATAAAAAAGTTTTTCAAGGAAATTCCACCCTGTGTGGTCATATTCTAGAGGGTTTCAGCCAATAAACAATTACCATACTAACTATAGTAGTTTATTTACAGTTTTGGGGGGAATACAATGCTATTATAAAGAGGACAGGACATTAAATGCAGTATTTAATAAGATCAATAATATGTGCACTTTACATGTCAAAATTTACTTCCACATATTATTTCATATATATGTGCTTATATGTAAATGTATACATATTCATACAATTTTTTAAAAAAAGATGTTTTTATTTTTTTAGAGAGAGAGAGAGAGAGCACATAGTGGGGAGGGATAGAGGGAGAGGGAGGGAGGGAGAGAATCTCAAGTAGACTCTGGCCTGAATGTGGAATTGAATATGAGGCTCTATCCCACAACCTTCAGATCATGACCTAAGGCAAAATCAAGTGTTGGATGTTTAACCACCTAGGTCCCCTCATAAAACTGTTTTTCGTAAAATTACTCTAATGTTGTCAGTGTTATGGAATTCATTGTAGATTTATGAAACTACACAATTTTTCTAGACTTTTAAATTCGAAATGGGTATATTCTTTATCTAAATAATTTAGATCACATTTAGTAATTTTAAGTCATTTACTTCTTCCATATGGTGCCAAATTTGGCCATATGAAATATATATGCTAAGATATTTGAAATATATTTAATAAAGAAACCTGTTTTATATCATAGGATTGGATTTTGGATTTTCTTCAATATATTCCACAGGAATATATTGCTATATATTCCACAGGAATAATTTCTATAAAAAGGAGAGTTTCCTTAATGGTAAAAAGAATAAAAGGTAGGTTTATCTTAATAAAATTTTACCTTATAAAGCATATTAAGAAAAATAATTTTTATCTTAACAAGATTAATTATTTGCACTCACCAAAAAGCTGACAAAGGACAGATTTTATTTTTTAGCCATGCATGATTACTTTGTGGAATTGCTTTTGGTTTATTGCTCTGTTGTTCCAATACTAAGTTGACATTTTCTATGACAAGCTTTATTAATTTGCAGGAATTATTCCTTCTGGCAGCATATATTCAGAACGCATTGTATTAGAAGGGGGTTGGGGGCTGCGATGGAGAAAAATGGAAGTGAATTGAATAATTTAATGTTTTAAAAAGGAAAATGCTATGCGACAGTAACCAGAGGAAATTCCATGATTTTGAATAATAGATGATGAAGGTTCTTGAGTTCTTCAGAATATTAGCATCTCTGTAATAAGGCTTGAGACTTAGAGGGGACCCTAACAGCTCATGTGGTATTGCCTTACCTTCAACAGAGCCTCAAGTAAAGCAGCTAAGACAAAAGTTGAAATCCATTAAAATCCTCTTGGAAGGGCATTTATCAAACTCTCCCTATGGGTCACTTATGTTTGGAGAAATCAGATTTGAATAAGTTTCTGATAATACAGAAATGGTGTGATGTTCCTGGAATGTGGTTGATGAATGCCTGGCAGTTGCAAGGCAATAGATGTATATACTTCATGTTGAGTAATCAGTGCAACTCTAGTATACTTGCACATTCTGTCTCTCTTTCTTCCTCCTTCCCTTTATCTCCCTATCTCTCTCTCTTCCCTCTCTCTCTTTCTCTGAATGTGTCTGTAATCTCAATAGAGCCAGTATCTGTATGACAGAGATCTTTTCAACCAAACATATTTTGGAAAGCGAAGGAGTTTCTTTCTGTACATAGATTTTCACTGTAGCAGGAAGATGGAATAAACAGCAAATTGATAGCTGTGTCTTAATCTGTGTCTATTCTCAAGTCAGAAATGAGATCATTCATTCATTCAACATTCAGTGGAGTGTAGCATGAAGAGCCATAATGAGTTGGCCATAGTAACAGGCATCAACCAATCTGAAAAAATTTATTCTTCAAAGTATCTAAAGGAAACACAAGATGTAATTATAAAAAGATATATAATATTATCCAAAACTTCAGGTTGGCAGGTACTTTTTCTGTTATTTGAGATGGATAGATATAGCTTGGGTCTCAAAGAATAGTATTCCTTACCTCAATTATTTACATACTTGTTGAATACTTTCAATTACTGAAATATTTTGAAGGACTTTCTTGGTCTGCCATATCTGTACTCCTATTTATTTTGTTAACAAATCTGTCTTAGTCAACTTAAGCTGCCAGGATGAAATGCTATATATAGATTAGTGTCTTACACAACATAAATTTATTTTCTCACAGCTTTGGAAGCTGAAGCCTGAGATCAGTGTGCTGGCATGGTCAAGTTTTGGTGGGGGCTCTCTTCCTGGATTACGCACACCACATACATGTCAGAACAATCTCTCTGATGTCTCTTCTTATAGGGGCAGCAATCTTGTCAGACCAGGCCTCCCAGAGGCCTCATTTCTAAACACTGACACACTGATGGCTAGAGCTTCAGTACATGAATTTTCAGGGGACACGGACATACGGTCCATAACAATATCTTAAAATAATGACAGAGAAACATTTATTTCATGAATAGGTGGTACCACAAATTACTAGAAATATTGTAATAAAAAAAAGAAATATTGTAATATAAATCTACTCTTATAACTTTGGTATGCATTATTACTTCTAATTCTTTTATTTTATTTTCTTTTTTAAAATATTTATTTATTCAGAGAGAGAGGGGCAAAGACACAGGCAGAGGAAGAAGCAGGCTCCATGCAGGAAGCCCGACGTGAGACTCATCCCAGGTCTCCAGGATCACACCCCGGGTGCAGGCGGTGCTAAACCTCTGCGCCGCAGGGGCTGCCCTCTAATTCTTTTATTTAATGTAACAATAGAGTGTTAAAAGTACAAACGTAATGGCTTTGAATAAACAGTTGAATTTTCACACAGGGAAAATTTGCTTTTAGTAACAATTTCTCCAGGTACTGCCAGCTTCTAATTAAAATATTCAGTAGTTGATCTTCCTATCATCTGCTTCAAAACTTACTTTATATATCGTTTGTTTGATAATGATGAAAGTCCTAGCACTACATGTCCTGCATCATTACTGGATTTGCCTCTTAGTGGACTCTCATTATCCTTCAGGTAGATGACAGTGAAAACCTTGTAGCTGGTCTCTTTGTCTCCAGTCTAGTCCATCTCTAATTTATCACCAACCCATCTGCTCAATCTCCTTCCTTCTTCCTTCTTCTCTTTTTTCCTTTATTTCTTCTTTCCTTCTTTTTTTAATTCTTCCATCATTTAAAAAAATAATCACCATTTCTTTTTCTTAAGAGTTACATGTGGTATAATTTTATTGTTGCTTCTAGTTCTTTTCCTTACCATCCCTGAAAATAGATTATTAAACCTTATCTCATTGACTTTACTGGTGGTCATTTTTTTTTGGCCAATGAAATATAAAAGAAAGGCATGTATGCCAGGTTTATGCAGCAAATGTAAAGGCCATTTTGTGATTTGCTGACTGCTCTTTTTTCCCTTGCCATGAGAAACCTGTATTATACCTCGCTGACAGTATTTCAGCTTATATTCTAGAAGGTAGAACAGAGCATAGTGAACCCAGCATAACTGAGTTAAAAATAAAGATTAATTATTGTTGTTTAATGATAATTTGGGGTTCTTTGTAACCTTAACATCACTTACAGAAAACTAATGCATATCTAAGTAATCCATAAGTTTTTTAGTTTGTGTAAGAAGCAGACAATATAAAAAATTGAAACAAAAATGAAAGCCCTTTGCATGCAGTCACTTCTGGACCTCTTTTCTGTATGTATCCACTGCCAACTCTTTGATGTTCATTATTTCTGAAATCTTTTCTATGACTCTGTGTACACACAGATACATAAATATATAAATTGTATAGTCTGATTCTCTGTTTTATTTAGGATGCTTTTGCTAACATGTACCAGAAAACATCTGGGAAGTTACATAAAAATGAAGTCTGAATGGGTTAAAGAACCAGACATTAAAAATTATAATTAGAAGAAAATACATGTACACACATATATAATTCACCATGTATCTCTTTCATTTCTGCATATCTTTGATTGGCTTTTATTCTGGATAATCTGGACAACAACTCTGCAACCAAATGGCCACAAAGCTCTCAGAGTGTTAGTATATGGGCTGGGGACACATGATAGACTTAGTAGTCTCTGAATTGTGCAAGTGAGAACATTTTCAGACATAGGCCATTCTCTCCATTTAAATTCATATGCTGGGGCTTTGATCCCCTCCCTCAATGTATTTCATCCCTCTCACAAAAGGAGGAGATTCCACCTTAAGTCTTACAAACTTGGATGGCATTTCAAGTTTCAACCAAATGCTAAATGAATTTCTCCTCTTTCTTTTGTTTTGTTTTAAATATTTTATTTATTTATTTACTTGAGAGAGACAGAGATAGTGAGTGAGATAGCACAAGTGAGGAGGAGAGGGAGAAGCAGGCTCCCCACTGAGCAGGGAGCCCAGTCATTCAGGGATTATGACCTAAACTGAAGGCAGATGCTTAACCAACCCAGGCGCCCCTGAATCTCTCCTCTGATCCAACTATAGAGGGTCTAGGATGGTGTCTTAGTCATTTTGGGCTGCTGTAACAAAAATACTTTAGATTGGATAGCTTATAAATAACAAATTTATTGTTCGAAGTCCTGGGGACTGGGAAGTCCAAGTTCAAAACACTAACAACTTTGATGTCTGGTGAGGTCCTGCTTCCTAGTTCATTCATGATCACCTTTGTGCTGTGTCCCTACATGGTAAAAGGGGGCAGGGGAGCTCTGAAGGGTCTTCTTTTATAGCAGCTCTAATCCCCATCATGAGGCTCTACCCTCATGACCTAATCATCTTCTAAAACTTTTATCTTCTAAAACTATCACTGGAATTGGGGTCTGAGGGATCCCTGGGTGGCGCAGCAGTTTAGCGCCTGCCTTTGGCCCAGGGCGCGATCCTGGAGACCCGGGATCGAATCCCACGTCGGGCTCCCGGTGCATGGAACCTGCTTCTCCCTCTGCCTGTGTCTCTGCCTCTCTCTCTCTCTGTGTGACTATCATAAAAAAAAAAAAAAAGGAATTGGGGTCTGATATTTCCGTACATGGATCAATTGGGGGGACACAAAACACAAAAATTCAGTCTATAGAAAATGGAAAGTGGCATTAATTCCAGTTTTTATCTGCCATTGGAGAGAGTTAATCTTCATATGATTAGTTTATGATGTAAACTTGTCACACCAAGATGAAATTTCATATGGAAAAAAACGAAGTTAAGAAAAATGTATTTTTCTTATTAACCTGGCTTTGATCTTGCTTTCTCTTTGAACAATAGATTTTACCATTATTGTGAATAATAAGAATTTTGCTTTCTCTTGACCTATCCAAGCTATGCTTGCTTTCTAAGAGAAACTATACCTACTATAAGTAAATAGCTAGCTCTTTCTGTTTTTCTATTGAGATGTGATGGTGCCAGTTCATATTAAAGTCTTTTATCCTTGTACAAGAGAAGCATCACATTTCATCCTGTTACACTTAAGTTCTCATTTAATCAAGTTTACAATTTGTCCTTGCCAATCTAGTTAATTTAATTTTCTAGCATTTTTACACGTGACCTCATAGCTCCGCTATTTTTTTTTTAAAGATTTTTTTAATTTATTCATGACAGACACACAGAAAGAGAGGCAGAGAGAGACACAGGCAGAGGAAGAAGCAGGCCCCATGCAGGGAGCCTGATGTAGAACTCGATCCCGGGTCTCCAGGATCACACCCCAGGCTGAAGGCAGCGCTAAACCGCTGGGCCGCCCGGGCTGCCCAGATCCTGCTATTTTAAACTCCTCACAAACTCCTTACTATAAGCTCTTGATATATTTTATTTTCATGAAGCTTAACTCAAATAAAATCTTAGATGAAATTCAACAATACAGAGCAGACAAAAACAGTTGCTTTTGTGGAAGCAAGAAATAATCCTAGGACTCTACCCAGATACCTTCTTCAATCCCTAGTTCCTATGCTATCATGTTCTGACTGAATTCTGTTCATTTGCCTCTCCTTCATCTGGAAAATTCTTTCTCTTGCTTCAGGTTTCTCATTCTTGGAAGTCTTATCTAACCTGTAGTATTCTCTACAGCAGTCCACTCTATTTCTATTATAGTGCAACATGCTTCTCTGTTATAGCAGGTTATCTCTCACTCATACAGGATCAGATACTGTTTGAGAACAGGTATGACTCATGAATTTTTGTCTTCTTTATACCCTAGTACAGTACTCAAGACATAGTAGGCAGTAGATAATTTACAGAGAAACAGATACCCCTTTATTTTTTTTCGAAATTCAATTTTGTAATTTTTACTTTACAAAATTATTGTGAGGGTCAAATAAACTGGATGATATGAAGGCAAATAATATAATTTAACAATTTTTAACAGAAGACTGATTAGGGAGAGGAAAACGAAAAATTTGGATTTAGATAGTGGGCCATCTTTAAGGGAAGCAGTAAGTTCATCCTCTCTGCACCTTTCAGTGCATTTGAATATTGCTCTCCTTTGTAGCACAGTTTCTCATATATGCAGTTACTTCTAGAAGCCCACTGAAGAGCTATAGACAATTCTAGTTTATAAAACCTTGGGCATATTGTAGCATATTATTATCTAGATATACTTTACTAACAAGTGATATTATCAGAAAAATAAAGATATGTTTTGTCATTGGGGTATTCATATAGGGATCTTAATTTTATAGATTCTCAGCATCTTAGATTTTGCAGCAACCAACTATTACCCCTTTTTAAAAATCTCTGGCTGAGCAGCCTGGGTGGCTCAGCGGTTTAGTGCCTGCCTTCTGCCCAGGGCGTGATCCTGGAGGCCCAGGATCGAGTCCCACATCAGGCTCCCTGCATGGAGCCTGCTTCTCCCTCTGCCTGTGTCTCTGTCTCTGTCTCTCTCTCTCTCTCTGTGTGTGTCTCTTATGAATAAATAAATAAAATATTAAAAAAATCTCTGATTTTAGGAACTCCAGATAACTTTGTGCCAACAAGATCACTGATTTCCTCCACACCATCTCAATGGGAAATGTTGCTGAGGTTAAGGCTTCCATTCTAACTATATCCTAATCTCAAAAGGAAACTCTGAGATCTAGACGCAGATACCCTTAATGAAGTTGCCTATATACACATCGGTATATGCTCATTTATGTATATATATTGCATATATATGTATAACAAAAATGTATAAGTAGTTCTTGTTATCAGGTGCTGCTATTAACTGAATTGTGTTCCTCCCAATTTAGATGTTGAAGCCCTAGCCTCTAGTGTGATGGTATTTAGAGGAGGGGTCTTTAGAGGTGGGTTTAGATGAAGTCACAATGGTAGAGCCCTCATGATGGAATTAATGTCTCTCTAAAAGGAGATACCAAAGAGTTTGCTTCTTTATTCTTCATGGCTTGTTTTCAAGACGGGAAGAAAGCTTCACCAGAGCTAGACTATACCAGGCACCCTGACCTCGAACTTCCCAGCCTCCAGAACTATGAGAAATAAATGTCTGTTGTTTAAGCCTCCAAATCTGTGGTATTTTGTTATAGCAGCCAGAATTAAGACAGGCACATCGTGTAATCTGTCTCAATGTGATAATCCAATTAGATGTGCTTAATTTGAACTCTAACTGCCATTTACTATGAGACACAGAAAAAAAGATTATTTTCTGTTCATCTCATTTCACATTTGCATCACACTAAATTATCAGCTTTTATAAATCGGCATTGGCTCATGCTTGACATCTCTAGTGCTAGAGGTGAACGACGGGTGTTTTGAGGGTCCTGACTAGTTCTAAGTTTTCCTCCAGTATTTGCTAAAAATGGCTTAAGCTTAAGGCCCCTGCCTGAGTAGAGTGTAAAACCAGGACTCTCTTCATTACTTCTTAGGGTTTTCAAGGAATTTGTGTTGTCCAAGCACCTGTAATCCTGAGTTTCTTCTTCCACAGTATTTTTGTTTATCCCTCCGTCATTGCTGTGGGATGGCTGTTTTCTCTCCACCCAACTTTTTTTTCATTGTTTCCTTCCACCAAAGAAGCCAGGTCAAACTATCATTATGAGCATTTTTAAATTGAAAATTAGGATAGGGATCCCTGGGTGGCTCAGCGATTTGGCACCTGCCTTTGGCCCAGGGCATGATCCTGGAGTCCCGGGATCAAGTCCCACATCAGGCTCCCTGCATGGAGCCTGCTTCTCTCTCTGCCTGTGTCTCTGCCTCTCTCTCTCTCTCTCTCTCTCTCTCTCTTTCTATGTCTCTCATGAATAAATAAATAAAATCTTTACAAAAGAAAAAAAAAGAAAGTCAGGATAATACATGAGTGCTACAACCCAGCCAACAACTTTAGGTTGAAGATGTTAAATATCTTCTTTCTCATGTCTCCCTACTGAGAGCATTTCAACAGGTGACTTCAATAATTCACCTTGATTGTCAAGATTTTTCTTCCTAACTTCTCTTAACTTATATCCCACAACCCCTAAATTCTTTATTCTGCAGAATAGTTTTACTTATATACTTCATCCTATATTAGGTTCTAGGACTAACTTGGTAAATCTAAAATGGTCTGTGAATTACATTTTTTTTAAAAGATTTTATTTATTTATTCATGAGAGACATACAGAGAGAGGCAGGGACATAGGAAAAGGGAGGAGAAGCAGGCTTCATGCAGGGAACCCGATGCGGGACTCCATCCCTGGACTCGGGGATCATGCCCTGAGCCAAAAGCAGATGCTCAACCGCTGAGCCACCCAGGCATCCTGTGAATGACATTCCTAATTAAAATTGTCATCCACCTCTGAAATAAATGCACATTTGCTTGAAAGGTATAAATGTATTTCATTTAAAAAAATGATAGTGATAGTGTATAGATACATATGTATGTGTGTTTTCCTTTCTTATATACCTGGAAGTGCTGGCTTTCTAAGAGAAATGATTCGTTCAGGTAGCCTTTTCTTTACCATTGTGCTGACTTATGTGTATGCACATCCCACTCTATTATACACTCATTTATAAAGATACATAGTGTGTATTTTTATGTTTATACACAGAAAGAACATTTTCTTGCTGAGTAAAACTATAAAAACTCAATTTGTCTCTGAGAATTTAGATAGAAAAACTCCAAGAAAAAATAATTTTGTCTGAGTAATTATGCATGAATTAAGAGAAGTATTGTCAGGTTCTATTTTTGTCTTGTCTATGAAAAAGCATTTTGTTATGCAACTGCATCATTAAAATAGATTATTTCCCCATATCTTCAACAATTTGTATTCTGAATCATCTTTTTCCATTTATACAATAGTTCCAAAATTATAACTGATTCAAGGAAGTGTGCCTTGCTCTATTTTCCACTGAAAAGTGACTATTCAATTTATTTCATATCCATATATATTTGGAATTTGATCACATATAACTCCAAGCTAGGGAAATTTTTGATGCATCTTTAACTTAAAATATGGAAACTTAAAGAGCTTTAATTAAACTTCAATTAATGTAATGCCTAGCTTATTATTTTTATAGTAATTACATTATTTTCTTGAAGTAAAATTGGATCATCATGATAGCATTACTGCCCCCCCCTTTTGGTTTAAATAACCATCAGTTAAAATATGACAAGTTTTTCTGTTATCATATTTATAGTCATATTTATGGAAATTCACTTTTTTACAGAATTATATTGATTTTGCAAGTTCCTAAAAGGCTCTTGGAAAGACGAGTAATGGAATGGATGGATACGTTGTCTTGTAGATCAATCAGTGAGAATTTCATGGATTGTAAAGTGAGGACTAATGTACCGAGGTCAGCATTTTTGTTCCTGCTGCTCTTTCTGAAACTGCAGCCAGCGACTTATTAGTACTAGTCGCATACTTTCTGGAATGGCAAGCAAGAGAGAACACAATACAGCAGAGTTTCTTGGCAAGGAGCTGCATTTTCTTAACTGCTTTAATTCTGGTGATTGCATTAGGTGCAGTTCATCTCTGATGAAAGGCTCTCAGCCAAGACCTAGAAATATATCAAATAAGAGCTGATGCCTCATTACTTTGAGCAGGGCTCCCGTTCACAGATACAGGCATGGATGGGCTTAAGTTGTAAGAGAAATGAAAAATCTAAAAACAGTTTTAGTAGAATTTTATTTTCTTTAATGTTATTTAATGAAGATAATAATGCAACAACCAGGCTGATGTGTGTGTGTGTGTGTGCGTACAAGCCTGTGAATAAAATATATGAATCTGTGTTTATAACCAATAAAAACTATAACTATTTATAGTCATATGACCATTATCTATAGATAAACATGACTGAATCTAATATTCAATAGTATATAGGTAGGAATTTCTATATCCCCTGGAAATTGACAGAATTATAAGACTGTGACTTAGAGATAGGATATAAAGAGTATCAGCAATGGAGTAGGACTGACTGCATATGGTCAAGGGCCATTGGACAGCCTACAGGAGGGGAAATTGACCCTATGGCCAAAAAACCACCCCCAAACAAGCAAACAAACAAAGTGGAAAAAGAAAAGAAAAGAAAAAGAGAAAAATAAAATGAGAAAATAGATGGCAGCTATCAGTGAAAGTGATACATTTCCCCTGCTTTGGGGTGATAGTATGGGGGTATATGGCATAAGATTTATTATTGGAATTTGAGACATGAAAGTTCACAGCCCAAATAATCTGAGAACAGAGCCTGAGCCAATGGAAAGGCAAAGTAATAGTTAATGGCTCATCCTAGGCAGAGCTGACCATGACCTGGCTATATACAAGGTTCACTGCAGTGGAATCCTGAAAAAACTGGGAAGCTAAATTCTGGTATTCTGAGGTTTTGCTGGCCCATTTAGAAAACAAAATAAAAGATCAATGATTGCAGATAATGACAATGAGTTTTGTAGCTAAAAACATCTAAGAAATGTCAATGTGTATTCCAGACTATAAATTTAAGGTTTGTTGTATGTGCTATGTGTTATTTTATGTTGATTGTATTTTTAACTATTTTTTTAAAGAATACTATACTTGATGTCCAGAATTGGTAGCGAAAAGGGTAGGAATAGGCCTGAGAAACTGTACCAGTATTTAGACTCTAAATATTTAGAATCTAAATACTTAGGAAAACTGAGGAATTATCACATGAATTATGGTACTAAAAAGGGCTCTATTATCCTGTTGAATTATTTGTCCCAGTCTCTTTCCTCTTCCTTATCTCATTGCACTATTCCATCTTCTATTGCTCAACTTCATAGAAACAAAGTGGTAGCAAATGTCTCTCTTTTCTCGACTTCCCAGATTAATTTAACAAAAATGTTTAGATTTCTGGGAAAAGAACATCTTTTTGGAGTCCATTTTCTTAGAACACTTTCCTAGTATCTGAGGGCAGAGAGGGAGATTGGAAGGAACTGAAGACTTTGAACTTGGATAATTAGCTTCTTCACTTTTGGACAATTTACTTATTAACCTTTTAAACCTTCATCACTTTTTTGCAAAATGGTGGTAGGAGGTAAACTTGATAATCCCTTAAGTTTAAAAGGCCTATAATATGCAGAGTGGACTGTAGTAAACCTAGGACTATTACCCTTTTTATAAACTTAGAATTTTATATAAATCAAATATATAATCCCTCTAATGTACTACTATGTACTCTTTGACTTTGCCAATAGTTTGCCAATATTTCCTTTTCTCTATAGCTCATAAAATTATATGAAGAGCCCTTGTGGACCCATTCTGTTGAGGTGGGAGTGAAGATATGAGCATGAAAACTGAATATTATCTTGAGACTCTTTCCACGTGGCTCACTGCTTGTTCCAGGATCAGACAATTTCCAGGTATAGGAAAAGCTGGAAAAATAGATTCAGCCAATTGGGAGCAGAGGCTTTACTTGGATAGCACAAATAATCTACATTCTTACTGTCCTTTAATAATATGGGAATTGGTAATGGAGGTGGTATTGGTGGGGATATATGTACGTGTTTGTAATTATATACAATATATAATTATACATGTGTATGTGCATATGTTTATAATAAGAGTTGTATAATTATACAAATAAATTACACTAATTATATTAAGTTAAACTTCTTTAAAGAATATGGGACATATAGGATACATGTATGTGGAATATATGTAACAAATGACCAAAACAATCTGGGAAATGATAGTAATTGTTAGCATTATATTGATAAATAAATCTATAATTTCTACATGTAGAGTTGAATTTTAGTTGATGGAAGAGTAGACAGTTGATGGGAAAGAGGGATGAGAGAATCCAAGAAGGGAACATGAAACTAAACATTAGAGATGGATCATAAAGGAAAGGTGAACTTGAACTGTTTTCCTTTATGTTTTAAGTTTAATGGTATGTTTAGAGCTACTACATTTTAATAAAATATCCATCTGTTTCATATTATTGCTATATTGTGGCACTTTTTCAGATTTAAAAAATGTAAATTTGACATAAAAACTTAGGTATTTGTGCTTCATATAAGATATCTACATTGAGTATGACATGAGCTATTTAGATACTGTCAAGAAGTAGAATTATTTTCCTTAGGGGTTATTGGATTAATCCAACTTGGAGTCAGGATATTTCAGACAATGACTAAAGCGTGAGGTAGAAAAATGCATTAAGCATAAAATGGAGAAGACTAAAGTAAATTAAAATAATGGAGATAAACCCAGAAATATGGATTTGGAGCAGTCATGGGGACCCATGAGCTTCAATGGTGAGTAAAGTTTAATACAACTGAAGTTTTCTCCATGGGAAGGTTGCTTTATCATCTTTGTGCTTTAGGAATAATTTAGTAAACATGTATAAAATCAAATCAAGGGATCCCTGGGTGGTGCAGCGGTTTGGCGCCTGCCTTTGGTCCAGGGCGCGATCCTGGAGACCCGGGATCGAGTCCCACGTCGGGCTCCCGGTGCATGGAGCCTGCTTCTCCCTCTGCCTGTGTTTCTGCCTCTCTCTGTCTCACTTGTGTGCCTATCATAAATAAATAAAAAAATCAAATCAAATCAAATCAAATACAGAGATACTGAAAATAGGGAATATAATTAGGGAGATATTTCCATAGCCCCATCAAATATTTGAAAAAAATTAAATATATAATAAAATTGACACTACACACTAGAGTGGCATGGGTAACAGTGAAGAAAAAAACATTCTGAGTGTTCTTGTCTCAGGGTCTGAGAAGTGCCAACTTTAGAAATGGGAACACTGGAGATTATTGGATTTGATAGATTTTAAAAGAAAATGATGGGCAGCCTGGGTGGCTCAGCGGTTTAGCGCTGCCTTCGGCCCAGGGACTGATCCTGGAGACCAGGGATTGAGTCCCGTGTTGGGCTCCCTGCATGGAGCCTGCTTCTCCCTCTGCCTGTGTCTCTGCCTCTCTCTCTCTCTCTGTGTCTCTCATGAATAAATAAATAAAATCTTAAAAAAATAAAAAATAAAAGAAAATGATGAATTTATGTTGGAGATTGGCAGTTGGAGGTAACAGTGTGCTATACATGGAAAAGTTCCCTCTCAAGAGGTTAGAGAAAAGTTAGTGTGCAAAATATAGATCACTTTCATGAATGTAGTGATTGGAGGAGATCCTCCTTGTGAAATAGCAGTAAGAAAAAGGAAAATGGTAATATGATATTAGGGGAATCTCATTTATAGATAAGCAAGAGAAATACAATCCAGAGAAACAAACTGAGGGTGAGAATTCAGAAGCACTTCAAGAAACTGCCTTGACTCCAACTAGTCTACATGGAGCCTTTGATGGCAGTTGCCCAGGTATAATTGAACTACGGTGAATTGACCTGGACTTTACTTCAGACTTGAATTCCTCAACCTAATGTCACTCACATTATATAATGGGATATGGATAATGAGCTTTATAAGAAGGTGCCTCCAAAGAACTTCGAGATAATAGAAACATGTTTGCTTTTTTAGAGTAAAGCAAAACAAAAATCAACATATTGAGAATGGAAAGTATATTCTTTAGATCTATTTAGAAAAATGTAGTTAAAGGATAAATGGATTGGCTTGTACAGAGAAGGTCCTTTTAGAGAGGCAGATTTTGTATTTTCCAGCTCCCGCATTGTCCAGGAAGAGAGATGCAACATTCAGGGTCTCAGCTCATTCATGAGCAAAGTGTGTTCTTTGTTGTGGAAAGATCTGTTACTTTAGACCTCATCATGGCTTGAGTAAATTACTCCCCATCTCAATCCTTGAGTTTTGCCTTAATTCTGTTTCATCAGTTAATCTACTGATCCAGTTATTGGCCACAAATATTGGAGGAAATATGCACATTAGATGTGATACCTTCAACTATTAATTAATAGGTTAGTATTCTTTTTTTAAAAGATTTATTTATTTGAGAGAGAGAGAGAGTGCACACACACACACACAAGTGGTAGGGAAGGTGCAGGAGGAGAGGGAGAGAAAGAATCCTCAGGCAGACTCCCTGCTGAGCACGGAGCCTGACTAAGGGCTCAATCCCAGGACCCTGAAATCATGACCTGAGCAGATGTTGTAAGTGGCAAGCTGCTCAACTGGTGCCCCAATAAGTTAGTTTTTTTTTTTTTTAAGCTTTTATTTACTTATTCATGAAAGACACAGAGAGAGAGGCAGAGACACAGGCAGATGGAGAAGCAGGATCCTCACACAGAGACTGATGCAGGACTCAATTCCAGACCCTGGGGTCACACCCTGAGCTGAAAGGCAGGCAGGCTCAACCACTGAGCTACCCAGACGTCCCGATAAGTTAGTATTCTTAACTATACATCTGTTTTGTGAGAATTTAGTTAGAATCATTTTATCACTTATTTTTGGATACAGTATTAAATCCTTGAGTTTCTGTCCTTGAGAGATTGAAACCAGACTCTAGATCATGGTAAGTCCACCCAGGCATGTCACCCTGTGAGGCCGCTTTTGTGTCCACTTACACTGAGATTCTTTTCCTTTGCAATTTCCTACCATACGTTTTCTATTCCAAGAATTTCCAAATCTGGAGTTCCCTGGCATGGTCTTTTCTTATTAAATGTGTATGCAAATCTGCTTGCAGAATCATCAGGTGTTATATGATTTTCTGACAAATATATGCAGACGATAGTTGGCTGAATGCCTAGGTCAAGTATACGGTAAACGCAGCTGGCTGATTGACCGGGATCTACTTTGCATTTGATGGCTGCAGAATACATAAGTGCTTTTCACATTTCTGTGTTAGGGTTGCTCAAATATAGAAATTTCTAGCATTTTAGATACCCAAGATAAATACATATCAGAACAGGAGAAACATCACTGAGCTGTAGTTATGATTCCACTAAAATCAGGGGATTCAGCAATTCTGACAGCTTGATTAATTTACCCATCTTCCCACTCCATATCTGTGTTCTCTTTCAGTGGGTAGTACTGATTGACTTCTAGTAAACCCTAGGGAAAAAACACTTTATAAATGAATTGATAGTTACATGAATACAATATTTGTCAAGGCAGTAAGTGCTAGCAGCACATCCTCCAGGTTAAGCACCCGTAAGTTACTCCATACATATTGAACAAGCAAGGGGGAGGAATGCTGTAGGGGAGGAACATGTTTATGTTGAGCTGAAATGTCAGTTGATCCTTTTTTACTTTTCTCTAATGTCCAATATTTCTCCAGTATCTGTTTGTCTAACATCTCCAACATTATAATAGAAAATTCTCATGATTTTAATTTTTATGGTTAAATTGCTTTTCATGTAGTGAGATGAATTCCCTTATCTATTTCTGTTTATGGGTACTATTGCCAGCGAATGGTTGTTTTAAAATGTTTATGATTAAGCGCATGAATTCTGAAGCAAGATGATGGGTGTTTGAATTCTGGTTTTCCCAAATATTAGCTGTGTGACTTTGGGCAAGTTGCTTAAACTCAATGTGCCTCAGTGTCTTCATCTATAAGATGGGAATAATAATAGCTACAACTCCCTAGTGTTGTTTTGAGATAAAAATGAGTTCAGCTATGTAAATCATTTGGTATGATGTCTAGAACATAATAATTGCTATATAATGGCTGGCCATTTTTATAATTCAATGTATGTTTGATTATTCAGCCAACTTACAGAGGTGTTTCTGAATAACATCCTAACTTATGAACAGTTACTACCTGCTTATGAATATTAATTAGGTCAGTCTTTTACAAAATTACATATTCAACATTTATTCACTACAGTTGGGTATTTCTTTTCCCCTCTCTTTTTACCTTGGGGCATTATAATTCCATTAACTTTTCTAACAAGACCTAAATGATTATATTGAGGTGATAACATAACTAAGATCATCAGGACCTGCATTACTGGTCTAGTAATTTAATAGGTACCCAGACTTATCTGGAAGATACTTGCTTATAGTTAGTTGGGATACTTGTATATGATCAATAACATTGCCTTTCATAGAACAAAAGTGCCTGAGTCTAGGTATATCTGACTCTATACAAAGACTTTTATTTTAAATGTTTGTGGTCATTCATAGTAAAGAAAATCACACCAGAGATACTTGATATCTGAGATGATAGTTTTTTGCATTTGAGAATTATTACATCGCATTGCACCACTTATAGAAATGATCTCTGTTAACATCTTAGCTTAAGGAAATGCATTGCCATGTGGAATATTGTATTAATTAAAGCAATAGAGGAATTTAATTTTACCATTAGGGGAATTAGTGCAGCTTTTTCCACTTATCACTCTTCATTTTACATATGCAACTAACCTTAAGGCCGTGTTTACCAGGAAGTTGGTTTGCTTTGAACCTGTGTCTGTGTCACTTGCCATGATTTCTGGTCTACATCACATACAGCAATTTCAGTAAGTGCTGACCTTCAAGTGATTTACATTCACACAGAGACCACAGGGATCCCACTCAAACATTCCATCACACAACAAGCTTTCATTAAGTATTTCTCTGGAAAGCACATTTTAGGTATCTGCATCAGGTCATATTACAGAAAATGTTTAATTTTCTTCTCACTTCTTCCTTCTCTCGAGGTTAGGAAGAAAATGTCATCTTTGCTCCAGTGTATGAAGATGTTTTTATTTTTCTTTTTATAGTATTATTGAATTCAGGGTCACAGGGCAAGCAAGTTTAAGAAGAATACTGAGAAAAATCTGTAATAGAAAAGATAAAAAGCCTTAAAGAAAGCAGGTTATATTCCAGATCACATTAACTCAGTAAAGGTTGAAAACACTTATGTTTTTAAATGAAAAAGTGTAACTTTGAAGCTTTGAAAATAAATCATTGCATGTTAGTTATAAATGATATAATGACATATCATTAATGACTTTACTTAAATTATTGTTTATAGTGATAAAACCTTTTCTTGTTAAAATTCTGCTTTTATTTACAACAAATACATTTTGTGGACTAAGGGAAATTTTTTAATTCAGTAAAGTAGAACACTTCTATAATATTGTTACTTAAAAGCAGAGGACAGTATGATGTTGAGTTCATCTTATATCTGTCTATGAAAAGATTGAGTAACAGACATCCAAAAGGTGTTTTATCTTAAAGCTTGGTTCTATGGTGCAGAATTGAGAGGAACGGCTAGCAAGAGGCAATAAACCATTTTATTCCAAGTTGATGTATTCAAGTAAGAAAGCTTGGGGTTTCGCCAAGTTTTATGAAATGTATCATTGTATTTCTAAGACTTCACAAAGAATCTCAAAAACTCCCAGTTTGGAGCCTGAGAGTCTGGTTCAAGTGTGTTTATTGATTAAACAGACCAGATGATGGCTAATTTTCCTTTCACTTTGTGATGATCCCATGGATTGAGAAAGATTTTTACATGCATGCACACACATGCATTAACTCTCTTGTGCCTCTAAGCCAGTACTGAGACTTGTCTGAATGAGTCAAAGTGACCTTGCATGTGGAGAAAGAAACCTGTGCACATCAGGAAAAGTTTTAAAATGGGAATGAAGTTTCATTAGTGCACTGTACCACACACTGCTTATGTCTCTGATCACTTTGATACCAAGAAAGCCTTTTTCTTATTATCCTCTTCTCTCAAATATTGTAAAGAAAAATGTTCATTTTATTGGCTCTATCAAAATTATTTGCAGCATGTTGGCTCCTCTAGCATTCTGACTAATATTGTTTTGGTCAGACCTGAAATGTCTACCTTCTTCCTCTCAGTTAGCTAGCCTTTGGGGATCTTGGAAGGGGGAGAAAAGTGACTCATCATTTTTTCCAATCCTTTTCTGATCCTTTTAGCTTCACCTTCTTCTTGGCTTTATGTACTCTCATTGGCAAAGAGAAAGGGGCGTCATGTTCTGATCATGGGAAAACAGTTGTAATATGTTTTAAATATGCTACTATCCTCTGGGGCTATCTTGCTGGACAGTTTTTAATGTTCGTTTGAGTTCTTACTCCTGCATTTGAGCTTAAAGACCAGTTTGAAGAGTAACTTTATTAGAGTAATGTTTTGGTTTGATTATGGGGGCACAGAGAACAGGCATGATCTACTCTGCAGAGTCAACAAGCTATTCTCAGGGATACTCTTGGTCATAGAGTCATCCACAACCTTCTTCTCTCTAAATGTTAGTTGTCTGTCTTCATGCCTCTTCTTACTCTTCCTTATTCCAATTGCATTCTAATTCTCTGCTAAATAATTAACAACTGACTAAATCTGTTAAATATAAAGACAAGATTTTGAAGTAGTTTAAGTCTTTCTATGGGCAGCTTATAGACATAATCTCAATTATTTTCTTATCCTATTGGTAATAGGAAGTTCTAGAACCATTTGGTCTTTGCCATATAAATTATGGAAGACACTATTAGTTATTTTATCTCAGGGATTGGCAGTCCTTTTCTGCAAGGGGCCAGGTAGTAAATATTATAGCTTTTGTAGAACATACAGTCTCTGTCACATCTACTCAATTGTGCTATTGTAGCATGAAGGAGCCTTAGATGACGTGTAAATAACCAAGTGTGGCTAACATTTGTCCTATCTGGTGGCTTCTCCCTTCATTCTTTCTGAAACCCAGGTTGTGGCGTTTTTATTTTTTTTTATTTTTATTTTTTATTTTTTTTCAGTATTAAGTTGGTGAGTACATGCTCAGGAAAGGAGGCTCCTCTCTCAGGTTCAAGTGATGTATCATGATTGAATTAAACCAGTAGGGATCCCCTTTGGCCAGAGATTGGGTTAGAGGCAGGTCTATGTCCCATTTGTGAACACTGAAACTGAAAGGGAAGCTTTCTGTTGGGGAGCCTTCTGCTAACTATTTTGCAGGAGAAGGCCACATGAGAAAAGCAGATTCCTTAGCTACATTATGAAGATATGATTATATCACATTATTATCGATGATGAAGATAATGATGATTTGTGCCAACTTCAAGTAACTCATCACTTTGTCCCCAAATTTGTGGTGCACATTGTTACCACTTTTTTGGGGTAGTTTTTTTTAAATGTTTAAGAATAGATACTTTTAATTTGCTTCATAAGCAACCAAACTCACAGCAAATATAAGGTCTGTTTCCAGAAACCTAATTACAAATCCATGAAAACTATAAGTACCTTAAAAAGCTATCTTTTAAAAAAATGTCATTGCAAATAACTGAATACTTCTTTCAAGATCCCTTAGGGAATGTAGCAGTGCCACTTAATGTAATTTTTATACATGTAGAAGAATATTTTCTAAGATTTAAAAGAAATGATAGAATAAAATCTAATTAGAAGGTTGGGGATTTTTGCAGAGAATTTATAGGTTTTATAGAGGTTTCTTGTACTTATGCACATGCATACAATATGCTTTAATTGGAAAATGGATATGGTACATCTCATATTGAGTAATTTATGAGGTGTGAGGCCATATTAACCAGCTTCCAAATATTCATATTTATATAAATTTCCTTCTTCAATGATTTCTTCCTTGTCCAAGAAGTATTACTTACATTTACAATATACACATGTCATTTTATCTTAAAACTCCATATAGCTTAGCAGTTTAGTCACTGACAGAAGAAAATTTTCTGTGTACCTCTAAGTATCTTTGTTTCTATACTTATTATCAGCATTGAAATGGAAATTTATTTCCCATGTACACCAGGTTTAAATCTTACTTCAAAATCTTGGCTGTCAAAGGGAAAAAGTTCAGATGGAGCCCCCCTTATCCATTTGCTAACCATGGGACAAAGTCACTGATTAATTTTAAAAGCAGGCTCTTTTGCTTGGAGTGAGTAGTTTTGCTCTTAATAACGGCTTTCCTGCTTTCTAATTAGAGGATTTATTTTTTCCTTGCTGAACATTCTGTTTGAATTTGTTTCCCTGTCCTGTTTAATTTCTTACTGATTTGCAAAAGTAAAACATAACCATGAGAGTCAGATTTTGGATTCAGCTTTAATGACATTTGAAGAGAAAAACAAGAAAAGGAAGCTGTGCTTTTCAGATGAATTGTTCTCTTGCCTTCTTTTATTGTTATTCCATCTGGCAATATAATTGGCAGTTGTGGTCAGTCTCAGGAAAAAGGATCTCACACTGAATGGACCATCTTCACATCAAAGTGCTAGTAGAAGGAGACTATGCGTGGGATGTATGCATAGTTGTTCTTGTGGCACTGGTGTTCAAACCAGTAGATGTTATCTTTTGCTAACCATATCTATTTATAGGAAATTTAAAGCTGATTTTTTTTAAGAGAATGAATCTCATGGGCCTGTCTACATAAAGATTCTCCTTTTTGCTTGTGAACAACATGTAAGTCCAGTCTTTCAATTGTTCTGAGCTGTTTTGATGCTATGAAGTCTAAATAAGCCAGGGGAATCTAAACTTCTATGTGGCTGGCGATTTACATCTCCATGAGAATATGACCTCAGTTACACATATTCAAAAATTCAAAGTTCCTTGAGTAAAACTGCACCATTTTGTAAAATTTAATACCACCAAGGGTCCTAAGTAACTTTCCAATAAGTTAGGTTGTCCTTTGATAGTAAGCTGGGATGGCTGGCTAACTAGGACGAGACAATATGTATGTAATTGGCTGTGTCTCTGTGTGTATATGAGTGTGTATGTATAACTTATTGATATCATAGTATAGTAAATATTTTATAGAGTTTGATAAAATAGATTGTAGAATGGTTTGGAATATATGAACAATCCATTCAGCAGATAATAGCTGTGTAAAACATGGTGGCACAGAACCAAAACCTGGCTTTTAGTCACAATGTTACAACCTATCAGTGGCTTTGTCCCTGAAGGCTGTTTACTCTCATCATCATCTATAAAATGATAGTCTTGGGCTACATGAGCAAATCTATATTAGTTTTATACTATTGATAATAGATTACCACCACAAACTTCATGGCCTAAAACACATCACAATAGCGGGTTGAATCATTTTCATGCTTTAATTCTCTTTGACTTCCTTTTTTGCCTCCATCTCCTCTGTCCCACTCTTTTGCATTGTATCTCTGATTGACTCTTCTGCTTTTTTTCTGCTTTCATGTGACTATACTGTGTCCATCTAGGTATTTCAAGATAAGTCTCTGTCTTAAAGTTAGCTGATTAAAAAAAAAAGTTAGCTGATTAGTAACCTTAATTTCATCTACAAAGTCTCTTCATGACAGTAGTTAGAACAGCATTTCACTGGATAACCAAGGGACAGGGAACTTGGGGGGATAGCTTGAGAATTCATCCTTCATGCCTAAAATTAATTAAGAAATGTTTATGGTGTGTCTTCTGTGTTTAGTATTCTGCATTAAATGTAGGGGACAAAAAAGAGAATGATGTATTGACTACCCTCTAGGAGCTCAAAGTTGGTGTAGAAAAGTCAAGTATGTATAAGAGATGGTTTGATGAAGATAAGCAGACATTGGATTTGGGAAGGATGTGAGAAGCATCCTGGGATAATAATGGTGGGCAGGCACATGGACATCAGCATGTAATAGGGCATAGCTATAATCTAAAGGACAACCTCAAATTAATGCTGGGGAATGAGAGCATTGAGAGGAGCATCTAGCTCATTTCTTACATATTTCTCTCCAGCAAGGAGGGAGTGACAAGATGGGGCAAGAGGCCAGGAGTCTTATTCTAGTTGAGCTTTCTCTGTTGTGAAACATGAGCCAGGACAGAAGAGGTTCTTCCCTACTAATTCTGTAAACTTTTGCCCTCAACTGGAAATAATGCTATCTGCTTCAACATATCCTCCGGGAATAATTTAAATTTAAATATGATAAAACACAAGGCTAGTGCTTTGGGTTTTTAGAGAAACCTGGTGGTATAAATATAAGGCCACTGAGTTTAGCTAAATCATATTCTTCACAGAACACTGGAGTCAGGAGGTTAGTTAATTAAGGTGTCTTCTGGAGTGGGATCTCAGGTTATGGGCATTAGAAAGGCAGCCATGGAAACAGTGATCTTGACTAGAATTGTTCTTTCAAACTGAGCCTTTAGGTTTCAGTACTTCAGTCTTGGGAGTAGGCTACTGATTCAATTCTAGTCTTTCTGAGCCTAGCTCAAATTGCTAAGCAATGTCAGACTCAGGACACATACTAAATAGCTTTAGAGTCTCAGGGTCTTCAGTCCACTAAAAGGAAGTCCTGGAACTAAGTAATTTAAAGGCATTATGAGCATGGAGTACTTTTACAGAGGCCAAGTATTACTATTGATGAACTGTCTGTACTGTTAGATACTCAGAGAGTGACTGGTAGATCCTTTACTGAAATATGGCCTAACATATTTCTTTTGACTTTGAACTTTGGGAGGGAAACTGAAGTGACTCACTATACCTAGAGATCTGATGGAAACTTTGTGTGGGTAAAAAGACAATCTGAAAGGCAATTTATTTTCAATTAATTTATCTTTGATAGAAAAAATTGCTGCAATTAAAAAGTAGCATTGACTTCCAAATTCAGGCTTTAAAATGTTTATCATTTATTAAAAATGATTTCAATAAAAGTAAAAACTCCCACCCATATAATTGATAAAGCACAATTTGTAGAGACCCGATTTTAAAGTTTACTTTCTGGGTCAATGTAGAATCAATGAAGTTTAATACCACCCCTGGATTTGTTGTTGTTGTTAAATTTAATGTGAACATCATATTAAAATTGTTTGCTTATGGTTGGCCCATTTGTTCTAGTCATTACTGCTGTGAAATAAACCAGCCCAAAGTTGGCAACTTGGTATAAAACAAGTTTTTATTGTAGTCACGGCTTCTTTGGGTCAGGAATCTCTGAAGGCCATAGTGGGGATGACCTGTCTTAATCCACAATGCCTGGGGCCTCAGCTGCAAGGCTCAACAGCTGGGAGGTGTGTGTAAGTTGATGGTGAGACCTGCTCATCTGATGGCTTGTTCAGGTGATGCCCCTTGGCAGATAGGACCCAAAGTCTAGACATGCCTATTTTTGGCCTCTTTGAGTGGCTTGACTTCCTCAAGTCATGGCAGGTTACATGGAAGTTCAAGTTATTAAGTGCAATTATTCCAGTGAGCCAGGGGGAAGCTGCCTCAGAAACCACATGGTGCCAGTCCCATTACTGCCACCACTGCTATTGGTTACAGAAGAATCACACCTGCTCACATTCAAGGGGAGTGGATACAAGCATCATTGCTCAGTTGGAGGAGTACCAAGGTTATATTGTAGAAGTAAGGGTATGGGGGCTGGAAGATCTGTTGTAGCTATTTTTGAAAGTGCAATCTGTCACGATGTTCATGGTATGCATATTTATTATTCGATCGAGAGTATCTTTGTAGCCACAGTCTGTCTTGCTTACCTGCCATTATGCATTTGGGAACTATTCAGAAAAATCTTTTTTTGTGTCTGTAAGATAAATGAAACTGCATATTCTAATACTTGTGATGAGAAGAACAAATGTTAAATTGAAAAATGCAATGATATTTTTATTATTCGGTTTACTAGTAACATTATGGATATATTTCATTAAAAATTTCATTTGTACATATCTCCATGAAAACTTTATTTCTCTTTATTCAGGCAGGTTGTGTCAGCCAAACAGCAGATGGCCTGCCCATAATGCTTTTGGGCAGATGTTCTCATTTGGGCCATAATATGTGAATAAAAAATGTCATATTGCAAGCTATCTCATCATCTGTAGTAATTACTGGATAAAGTCCAATGTTTACACAGGTCTTTTATGACTGTGTGTTATATTGGCTAGGGGTAGTACTGGAAACTTGGTGTAGAGTAACACTGTTTTGCTAAGCTTCAGAATGGATTATTTCACACTATTCAATTTGATATTTACCAAATGGTCATAAATCTATATGTTTTTCTATATGTAGAATTTAGGCAACAGTTCAATAGCATTATTTTATTAATTCTAACATTCTGGTTTTACCATTTCAAAAGCTTATATTGCCAAAATAAAGGCATATAATTATTGTATCCTGGTGATAGATTAGAAAACTGAAAGTAAGTCTATTCCTGAAAAGAGGTGGAAAAAGAAAAAAAGCCAGTAATCAACTGGGTAATCAGTAGAAACATTAGGATGGTTTTACCATGTGTTTTGTTTGAGGATTCACTTCAATCGTGTAAGACTCCAAGAGTTTTTGGTTTTGTTTTGTTTTGAAAATTGAGGTGTTTGTCACTAGTAGAACTTCTAGAGATATTAGAAGTAAGCTGTTTTGAGTGGTGAGAATGAAAATGGAAGACAATTACTCCATTTCTTGAAAGAGGAAAACATGCAGAGACTGATGTACAATAGGTTTTGTGTAGGTCATTTTCTTTCTTTCAGTCTTGGATACTATTCAATCACTTGTGCTTTCTTTACCCAGTCCAACATCAGCATCTGTTGGAAACTCTAAAAGGGGCAACAGAAGGTGCTGCATATAAAAAGTTCTTATTGGTGCTGCTTTGTTAGATGTAAGTACAGCTTCTTCAAAAGACTGAATTAGAAAACAGACTAATGTTATTTTGCACCTGCGTCTCTATTTACATTTTCTATTCACCTACATGCTTAGGCAATATTGCCGAGAAAAATGACATTTTAAGAAAAGCAAGGAACAGAATAGGTGTTTACTCTTGAATTTTGATAGTACATTCTACATCTAGATACATGGAATGTAGCATGTATCACGAGTGGGTTCATTTTTTACAAACGTTTTGGCAGTGTGTTCTGACTTTTGTTTTCTGTGCTGTTTCTTAAATGTGACTCCATTAACCAGAGGGTTTATATATTTTAGTTCAGAGCAGTGGTTCTCAATGGCAGGCAGTTTTGGCAATATCTGGAGATATCTTTGTTGTCACAGTTAGGGGATGGGCAGTACTATTAGCATCTACTGTGTAGGAGTTATGAAGACTTCTATTCTACTCATATGTGCCAGTTAATTCTTGGCCACTTATGTTTGAATATGCTGTATAAGTATTCCTCCCCTGTACCAGGATTTCTCAATCATGGCAATATTGACATCTTGTGATGGATAAGCTTTTGTTGAGGGAGGGAGGGCAGCTTTCTTGTCCTTTGTAGGATTGGCGTATAAGGTTGGCAATTTTGGTGCTTTAATATGAGAATTATTTTGTTTCCTTCCGCCACCCTTTAAGACTGTCTGCTGTTTTGAGATTTTTTTTAAAAGGCCTGATAAGATATTGAAAACCTTAGATTTTTAGGGTAACTTCAAGTATTATTGGAATGCATTTTCCATGCCAATGACTTGTTTATTAACCCTGACTTGATTTCTTTTTAAAAGAAAAACTTATACAGTATTGTGTGTCAGCTATATCGCAATAAAGCTGGAAAAAATAGAAATAATTTAAAAATAAAATGACAATTTTTTGGAGTTTCTTATATATGGATATTGCTTTCAGTATTGTGGTAGGCAGAATGATGCCACCCCGACATCCATGTCCTAATTCTCGGAAACTGTAAATCTGTTGCTTTAAATAGTAAAAGGGGTTTTGCACATGTGATTAATATTAAGGACCTTGAGATGGGGATTATTCAGGTGGGCCCACTCTAATCACATGAGTACTTAAAAGTGGAGCATTTTTCCCCAGTTGTAGTTAGAGGGTCAGATGGATGGTGATGTGAGAGGAACTTAGTTTGTAGAGGCTGGCTTTGAAGATGGAGGAAGAAGGCCATGAGCCAAGGAATATAGACAGCTTCTAGAAGCTGGAAAAGGTAAGAAAATTGATTCTTCCCTAGAGTCTCCAGATAGCTATACAGCCCTAATAATACCCTGCTCTTAGCCCATTGAATCCCTCATTAGACCTTCTTATCTAAAGAACTGCAAGATAAAAATTTGTGCTAAAGCCATTAAGAAAAAGTCTTGAAAAATATTAGATTTAACCCAGTAAGATTTGTTGTTTGTTCTTTTCAGTTTTACTGCAGGATTTTTTTTCACCAGAGCTTTAAAATGCTAATGTGAATTTTGTTTCTCCTAGAGAGTGAATATGAAAGGCAGTATTTCTCAAATTTGACAGGGAAGTTTTTTGTTTTTGTTTTATTTTTTTTAAAAGATTTTATTTATTTATTCATGAGAGGGAGAGAGAGAGAGAGAGAGAGAGAGAGAGAGAGAGAGAGAGAGAGAGGCAGAGACACAGGCAGAGGGAGAAGCAGGCTCCATGTAGAGAGCCTGACGTGAGACTGGATCCCAGGTCTCCAGGATCAGCTCTGGACCAATCTCAGTACTAAAGCGCTGAGCCACCCAGGCTGCCCTGTTTTTGTTTTTTAAATGTGTCATGGGCAAGTACAGTTAGGAACCAAAATTCTTTACTAAACAGGTACTATATATTTTTTTCAAATGTTATATGAGCTCATTTGGTAAATTGCTTAAAACTAAGAATCTCAGGAGGATGAAAATACAGTTTGGACCATAGTCTATCTACTAACTTAAATCCTGACACTGAGGTTTTTGTTTTTGTTTTTCTTGTTTGAAGGCTCGCAAATTTCTTGAAGTATGATTTGTATTACAATGATAAACCACATTTTCTATTTCTATAAGGGCTTCTCTGCATGCACAGCGTTTCTGTGATAAAAGAGCTGTCTCTTAAAAGAGAAGCCTCAAAATTCAGCAAGAATAGTGATCAATCAGTCAGGGCTAAGCACATGCTATCGTTTTACTGATCTGGGTGTGATTAATGCTTAAAAAGGAAGAACAACCCCATTTCAATTCCCTTTACAACTTTATTCTTAGCAGCACAATGGATTAAATGCTTGTAGAGGAGTTGTTTCTATTGTACATCTTAAAGAGAATTAAATTTTAATTACCAAATGCATTAAACCTGTATATTAATTAAGTGGTTTTGGGTTGCAGTGCACCTTGGGCATCAGCACTTTTCCTGAGGTCTCATTTTCGCTGACTGCAGTCTGAAGGGAAGCTTGTCCCAGACAGAGGCAACAGGACTAGGGCTGCCAAACGGCACTATGTCCAAACAAAAGGGCTTGCACCCCAATTAAGTTAAAAGTCTCTGAGCTGCTCTTGCATTCCAGATGGCAAGTAAATTCAAATTTACAGAGGGATTTAATTAAGATACTTTGATTGCGAGCATGAAGCCAGGAATGCAATCTCAAGTACAAAAAAAAAAAAATTCAGTGGGGCTGAAAAATCACTGCTGTTTAAGTAGGATCTAGACTACAGTCAAAAGTCTGGGATCTGATATCCTGTAACATTTCTCATTCTGTATTTCTTGCTATTTAGACAATTTAGAAGCCTCTTTCTTGTGGCTGGTAGTGAATAAGATTTGTTTTTTGTTCTGGGTGGTTAAAAGCAAAAACTTTGGAATTAGACACATCTGGTTTCAAATGCTAGACTTAGCCGTATTAATGATTTGACTTCTTCCTGAGCCCCCATTTTCTCAACTATTGGATGAGGTTAACACCTACATTTTAAGATTGTGGGGATTGAATAAAAAGCATTCTAATAATTCTATGTGTCTGTCATTAGTCCTGGTCTTTCTACAGCTCCAAACTTGTCCCTCCAGCTGCTTACTTGCCATCTCTAGTCAAATTTCTAATAGGTGTTTTGAGCTTACATTGGCTAAAACAAAAATGGTTGGTTACTGCAACCACAGCAGTCTCAGTTGCAGTTCCAACACCCATCTAGCTGCTTGAGCCAAAGAGCCAGGAGTGAATCATTGTTCCTCTCTTCCCACAGGCAACTCTGTTAACTCTGCCTCTGATGTGGATCTTGAATATGCCCACCTCTTGCCATTGCCATTACTAGTCTGGGGTTTCTCCAGCTTGCTGCTATTGATATTTTGGGCCAGGTATTTTCTTATTGTAGTGCGTTGTCCTATGCATTGTAAGATGGTCAGCCGTATCTTTGGTTTTTACCCTCTAGATGCCAGTAGCACCCCTCCCCCCAGTTGTGAACCCATAATGTCTATAGACATTGATAAATGTCCTCTGGAGGGAGAAAGTCCATCTCTGTTGAGAACTGCTGTACTGGTACAAGTCATTACCTCTTGACACAAAATTATCACAAAAACAAACCACTTGAAGCATTTTATGCTTGACTTTTTGGTGTATTTAGAGTTTTTGTTATAAAATACTGTAATTCATTTCAAATAATGATAATTTTGCCACTTTTCAATCTTTATCTCCTTTTTATTCTGGTAGTTACTGCTGAATTAAAAAAGAAACCTCAACACTTAGTGGTTTAAAAGAGCAATAACACTTATTTTGCTGACAAATCTGCAATTGGGCAGTAGTTGGCAAAGGCAGCTCATCTCTGCTCTACTCATGGCAACAGAAGTGGCTAAAACTTGAGACAATAGACTTTTTTGCAACATGGGGCTGGCTTCCAAGAATGAGCATTGCAGGAGGGAGAGAAGTAGGTATAAGCCAAATTGCCTATTAAGACCTAACCTTAGAATTCTTATAGTGTCACTTCTGTAGTATCTTATTCATCAAGAGAGTCACAGAAATCTACGAAGTTTCAAGGACAGAAAAATAATCTCTACCTCTTGATAAAAGAATGACAAAATCCTAGAAGATTGTGGGATTAAAATCATTACAGTGGTGCTCTTTTGTTTTTCTGTGTGTGTGTGGAGGGGAGATTACATCTGCCACACTGTTTTAAGACGAATATTAAATTGGGAACTAAATAAATGTTTTTGTTCTTTAATGAGAATGTGTGTTGGTTTTCTATTCTGCATTACAAGTTATCACAGATTTAGGGCTTGAAACATTCATTTTATGTTTCTGTAGTTTAGAAATCTTGGCTCAATTTAGTTGGATTCTCTGCTCTGTTTCACAAGACTGACATTATTAGCCTGGTTGCATCCCTTCTAGAACTTGAATTGCTCTTTTAAGTTCACAGGATTGTTGGTAGAAATCAGTTCTTGGCAGGAACAGGAATCTTAAGGTCTATCATAGAATTCTGCCCACGACAGAATGTTTATAATATTTTCCCATGAAACATGATAATGATTCTGGGTTTGAGACGTATGTAATCTCCAGAATAATCGCGATAGTAATCTCCAGATTACTATGGAGTGTATGTCTATATAATAAAGGGAAATCTAGATCTATTTCTATTGCATAATAGACACTTTACTTGAATTATTATGCTAAATTGTATTAATAGATTTTCAGATATAATCCTAATATTCCTGAAATGAACTTGTTTGGTGTTACTGAATCCTATTTACATTTTAAAAAAATTTATTTAGCAATTTGCATCATTATTTGCTGATAATCTTGATCCTATGGAATCCTTTTATTGTGCTGTTAGTGTTGGGATCAGTTTTATGCTGGTATTGTAAAGAAGTTCCCATCTTATGTTCTGAGTGGTTTAAATAGCAATGGAGTTTTTCATCCATGATTTGCTAATGTGTAGCTATGCAAATATTTAAGCCTAGTAATATTTTAAATTTATATTTTGTATTGTGTGTGTGTGTGGTAGTGGGGAGTTAGGAAACGTTTTTCTTTTTTTCTTTTTTTTCAATCTGTTAAAACACCTTGCTTAGTGTTTTCTATTTTGGGGTCATTTTGATCTTATTCTAAATATTTTATCAGGTTTTCAAATGCAGCTGTGCACAGGTGAGAAAAGATCAATATTGGTACTAAAGTTTTTTTAAAACAAATAGTTATTTTATCATTCCCACTTCGAGTTCCAGATTTTTGTGGGATTTTTTTTTTTCTTGGCAGGAAGGTGTTGAATATTTTTTGTGAGGTGTGTTAAGATTTTTTAAAGAATCTGCCCTTTAATTTCTGCCATTTTAAAATTCACATCTTCTTTTTATCTGTTTATCTTTTTTTCTGTTTGTTGTTTGAATTGTTCTTAAAACTAGCCTATGAGGTAAGTAGATTATTGGAACCATTTTACCAATGGAAAACACTGAGGCTCAGGGAAACTGACTTGTCTGTGGTCATGATTAGTAGTTGACAATGCTTGCATTTGAAGTCAAGCACTCTGGCTCCAGAGCTGCAGTTGCCAACACTAGTAATTATCTGTCTTTTAGCCATTCTAGTGTGTGTGTGTGTGTGTGTGTGTGTGTGTGTGTGTGAAATGTTATCTTGTAGTTCTGTTTTGCATTTCCATAATAATTAATAATATTAAACATGTTTTCATGTGCTTATTAACTATTTGTATACCTGCCTTGGAGAACTGTCTATTCAAATTATTTGCCCATTTTAAAATTTGGTTGTCTTTTGATAGTTGAATTGTAAGAATTCTTTAAGAAACTGGTATCCAGAATGCAAAATTTTTTATTTTGTTTAAATTCAGTTAATTAACACATAGTATGTTATCAGTTTCAGAAATAGAGTTTAGTGATTCATCAGTTGCATTTAACACCCAGTGCGCATTACATCATGTGCCCTCCTTGATGCCCATCCCCAGTTGCCCCTTGTGCCACCCACCTCCAGTCCAGCAACCCTCAGTTTGTTTCTTATAGTTTGTCTCCATCTCTGATTTTGTCTTATTTTTCCTTTCCTTCCCCTATGATCCTCTGTTTTGATTTCTGTATGAGTGAATCATAAGTGTATTCCTATGACTGACTTATTTCACTTAGCATAATACCTTCTAGTTCCATCCATGTTGTGGCAAATGGTAAGATGTCATTTTTTTTTTTGATGGCCAAGAGGTATTCTGTGTGTGTGTGTGTGTATAAAGACCACATGCTCTTTATCCATTCATCTGTCAATGGACACCTGGCTCTTTCCATAGTTTGGCTATTGTGGACATTACTGGTATAAACATTGGGGTGCAGGTGCCCCTTTGGATCACTACATTTGTATCCTCTGGATAAATGCCTAGTAGTGCAATTTTTGGGTCATAGGGTAGCTCTATTTTTAACTTTGAGGAGCCTCCACACAGTTTTCCAGAGTGGTTGCACCAATTTGCATTCCCACCAACAGTGCAAGAGGGCTCCCCTTTCTCTGCATCCTTGCCAACATTTGTTTCCTGACTTGTTAATTTTAGCCATTCTGACTGGTATGAGGTGGTATATCATTGTAGCTTTGATTTGTATTTCCCTAATGCCGAGTGATATGGAACATTTTTTCATGTGTCCATTGGCCATTTGTAGGTCTTTTTTGGAGAAATGTCTGTTCATGTCTTCTGCCCATTTCTTGACTGGATCATTTGTTTTTTGTTGAGTTAGATAAGTTCTTTATAGATTTTGGATACTAGCCCTTTATCTGATAAGACATTTGCAAATATCTTCCATTCTGTAGGGTGTCTTTTGGTTTTATCGACTGTTTCTTTTGCTGTGCAAAAGCTTTTTATCTTGATAAGGTACCAATAGTTCATTTTTGCCTTTGTTTCCCTTGCCTTTGGAGACATGTCTGGCAAGACATTGCTGATACCAACAGCTTTCTTTCTTTCTTTCTTTCTTTTTTTTAGATTTTATTTATTTATTTATTCATGAGAGACAGAGAGAGAGGGGCAGAGACATAGATAGGCAGAGGGAGAAGCAGGCTCCATTCAGAGAGCCTGATGTGGGACTTGATTCCGGGACTCCAGGATCATGCCCTGAGCCAAAGGCAGGTGCTCAACCACTGAGCCACCCAGGCATCCCTACCAACAAATTTCTTATCAGATATATGAATTGCAAATATTTCCTCAATCCCCTGGATTAACGTTTTACTGTCTTGATGTGCTTTGAATCGGTGTGTTTTAAAAAAAATATTGATGAGATTTAACTTATCTGTTTTTGCTTTTGTCATTTGTACTTTTGTTATGGTAAAACAATTAAAGATCACAAAAGTGTTCATTTTTTTTCTTTCTCTCTCTCTCTTTTTTTTTTTTTTGCAAGAGTTGGTGAAAGATTTGTTACTTCTTTAAATGTTGGATAAGATTCACCAGTAAAGCCATCAAAGTCTTTGTCAGTGTTTTGATTACTGACTTAATCTCTTGTTATAGGTAGATTCAGATATTTTCTTTACTCAGTTTTGGTTCATTGTGTCTTTCTAGAAATTTATCCATTTCCAATTATGTACTTTGTTGGTATAACTGTGAATAATATACCCTTAATCTTTATTTTTGTAAGGTATATGGAAATGTCCTCTCCTTTCTCTCCTGTTTTAATAATTTGAATCTTCTAACTTTCTTGATTAGTTTAGCTAACATTTTGCCACTCTCCTAATCTTTTCTCTTATATTGATCTATGTATCTTTATGCTGACACTACACCGTCTTGATTATTCTAGTTTTATAGTAACTTTTGAGGTCAGTAAGTGTGAGTCCTTGGAACCATGTGATTCCAAGGACAACTTCTGGTTTGTTGATTGTTTCTGTTTTTCCTTTATTTCTGCTCTAATCTTCATTTTCTTACTGTTGATTACTTTTGGTTTTATTGATTATCTTTTTAAAATCTGTAGAACTTCTATTTGGTTCTTAATTTCTATTTACTGATATTCTCTATTTCATGGGACATTATTTTCACACTTGTTCCTTAGACATTTCCTTTAGTTCTTTTGACAAAATAGCTACTTTACAGGCACCTGGGTGACTCAGTCAGTCGCACATCTGACTCTTGATTTTTGGCTCAGGTCACGGTCTCTGGGTTGTGGGACTGAGCCCCACATTAGTCTCTGTGCTGGGCATGGAGTCTGCTTAGGATTATGTCTTCCTCTCCCTCTGTTCCTTTCTCATTCATGTGTGGACTCTCTTAAAAAAAATTTCTGTTTTAAAATTTTTGTTTAGTAATTCAAATGTCTGTGTTTCCTCAGGATAATTTCTACTGACTTTCTCCCTCAGCACCCCACCAATAGATAGCCATACAAACTTGTTTCCTTGTATGTTTTTGAAGTCTATTTGGAGATTGGACATTTTAAATAATGTGACATCTCTGAAAATCAGACCCCTCTCCTCATGATCTCGCCATTGTTTCTTGGTTTAGCTGGTGATTGTTGCTGCTGGTCTGTATTCTTTGGCATATGCAGCTATTGGTTTCTCTGCTCAGTTAGCTGAGTGGTCAGCCAATATTGGACAGTTTTTCTTAAATGCCTTAAAATGTAAGTCTTTCCCACCCCATCATCTTTTCTAAGGTGGTACTCTGTGTGAGTATTAAGCCACACTTTCAATTGTTCCAGCAGTTCACAACTCTACTTTAGCTTTCACTTCCTACTTGGGCAGGTCCTCGAGATTAGCTACAGATGAGAGATTAGGGGCTTCTCAGGCCTTACTAGGAATGACCACATTTTCATGACCTTCTAGGTTCCCAGGAATGTTAGTAACATTTTCTCTCATTTCCTTTTAAGATCCCTCTTCTTGTGTGCTTTTGTATTGTTATTTCTGCTTTATGGAGGTGTATTAGACAACTGAAACTGTTTTTGTTGTTGTTTAACAAGAAACTTAAGGCAAAGACTGCACTGAGTGAGCTCTGAATCAGGTCAAATAAAGAGAATCCTGTGAGTATAGATTTCTAGGAAGTAAAAAGATCAAATAATGCTAGTTCTCTGGGACTAAGGCTTTTGGTTCAAAACCAGTGCTAAACCTGTTTGGTCCCATCCAGTGGTTGCTAAGCATTTTAGAGCTCTCTTGGTGTAAGGTTGTTGATTTTTGAAGCTACTGCAAAGCTAGGTGGAAGGTGATGAGATGGGCTAATGCAAGTTAAAAATATAAGGCCAACTGTTCTTACCAAGATTCAGCTGTTTTTCTGAAATAAATACTTCTCAGACTGGCGATTGGTGTCTTTTTTTTTTTTTCCAGAGTTTTGAAAGTTAATTTTGAGAATTTGTTAGTGTTCTTATTGCTTTTATGATGAGTGGATCTTTGGAAGTTCTTACTTCCCCCATTACAGAAGTCGCACTCAGAAGATGGGGCTGAAGTATATTAACTTTCTATATGATTAACAACCATAACTTTCATGGCTTAAAAGATACCTGTTTATCATGTCATTGTTTTGTAGGTCTAAGGTCTGAGCACTGCTCAGCAGGGTCCTCTGCTTGGTTTCACAAGGCTGAAATCCAGACATCATCTTTGGCCAGCTTCTCATTTAGAGCTTGTAGTCCTCCCCCCAGCTCATTCAGGCTATCTACATAATTCAGTTCCTTATAATTATAAGACTGAGGTAGGTTCTCCAGTCATAGGGCCACCCCTTTCCACAGGCAGTTCACGACATGGCAGTTTGCTACTTAGACACCAGCGACAAAGTAGATCTCTGGCTATTTATGGCTCTTACCTATAGATTCACTGTGAAAGAGCTTACCTGCTTGTGCAGTCTCATCCAGGATAGTTTCTTCTTTGAGAACTTAAATTGATTAAAGACTTTAATTACATCTGCTGGATCCCTTCATCTTTGCCAAATAAGATACCGTAGTATAACTGCAGGAGATCTATCCCATCGCCTTTGCCATATTCTACTCTTTAGAGGCAAGTTACAGGTCCTGTCCACACTCACAAGAGGTAGTATTCAAGGATCATCCTAAAAAATCTGTTACCACAGATAGGAGAATGAGAACTTTTTGGGATTTACTAATTGGCTCGGTCATTTTTTCACTCATAATTTTATCTTTATAATGTAACAATGGCTTCAAGTATTATGAAGTGGTAGTGGACTGAGGGGATTCCAACTAATAGTACAGTCAAAATCTAACATCTAGTGTGACAAAAGCCAAGTTCTTGTACTGTCCTTACAAGCTTGCTTGTGTTGGGACTTGCTATAACTTACAAATATATGCTGCTACTCTCGTGCTGCCGTCAACACCCTAGTCTATACTCCTCAATCTATGCTGTCTATACTGGCATTCTCCCAGTGGATGTGCTTTGCTTTGTAAGTAGAAATGGAGAAAATGTAAGCATACCTAACACCAAGCTTTCCGTGATTGGGCAATTTTCTCAAGATATATCATGTAGAGAATGATGCTGAGTTTCACAGCAGGATGGCATTCTCTTTAGACCTAAGTAAAGGTTTTGATTTAAATTTAGATTACTAAATGAACGTTGGAATGTGCGTGTTTGGACCCACTTTGACTTGTTTATAAGGTACTTATAACACTGTTATATATCCCTGATTATAAATCTAAAGGAGATAAACAGTAGCTTATGAAATTGAATGCTCAAATAACTTTAGACAGAAAAATTAAAAACCATCAGTAGTGTTCCTAAGCATTTTTTTTTTAAAAACCAGACTATGTACTAAGCCTTTCAAAATAGTGATGCTTACGTTTTCATTCACATTATCAGGGAATCCTTTCTTAAAAAAAATAATGCAACACTAGATAATGGTGGTTATATTTGAAAATCATAAAAATAACACACAAAGGAATTATTCCTTGCAATTAAGTTTTTTTTCTTTTAATACTAGGTTTAAAGTGCTATTCCAAGAATTGGATTCAATATCTACTAGTTTTCCTTGAATCTTAATGCTAAAGTTCTAATTAAGTTAAACTTTTATAGCATCAATAATTCTAAAATTCCTTAAGGACCACATTGGATTATTAAACAGTTGCTCCTAGCCATTAACTTTCATATTTAAGACCAAGTTTATAAGCTTTTCTTACTTTGTCATTTTTTTGAAGGTACAATTTTTGCTGACAGAGCTTTTGGAGATAACTAATGGATGCATATGATTGTATAAAAAATGTAGAAAATGATGAAATGACTTTTTCTAATTAGAAAGGATTGGACCAAACAGGTTCCACTTCAGTCACTGAGGGAGGAAATATGCTGTATCTAACCTAGCAGAGCTTGTTGGTCAGGCCTGGACAGGGATACGGTTGTACTGTTTTATGCCACAGATGTCCTGAGGGCTTATCTGCATGTTATATTTTCCTTCCCCAAATCAAACCATTTAAAATACCAAAAGAGATCTCTAGATATAGAGACATTTTGGCAGAATTATTGCTTTACCATGCAATAATTGCAACTCTGAAGCCAGACTCTGCTCAAATCCTGGATTTTTCCATTCTTAGCTGTCTTACTTTGGGCAAGGCTTGAATTTGCCCATCAGTGTACTTGTAAAATGCACATAGTATGGCTACCTCATGAGTTTCTAGAGTGGACTAAGTGGTAATGTCTGTAAAGCACTTAAACCAAAGGAGTATTGTGTGAAATAACCTCTTTCACTAAAACAATTATTTTAGAATGTAACTTTTCGGTTTTTACTGAGGTTTTATTGAGGTTTTCTAAATCACAATACAGATATAGTTTAAAAGTAACTGGTAAGGAAATTCTCATTTACAGTGAGTGATAACTTACATAGTCATTCAGTGATTTATTTTCTTTTGCATCTCTTTATTCATTTAGCAAATGTTGTCAGAGATATACTAGGTACCAAGTACTGTGCAAGATGCTCGGTCTGTATTTCAGTCTGTATTACTGAATAGGAAAGATATGGTCCTTGGCCTCATGGAATTTATAATCAGATAAAGGAGACAGAAGGAAAAACATCTGATAAGTGAAATATTTAAAACTTGTAACAGATTCTATGAAATAGAATGCCAAGAGAGAATATCGGAAGAAGCTACTTGGTTTTGGGGAAAAGTCAGAAATGGCCTCTTTGAGGTCATATTCAAGCTAACACTGAATTTTAAAGAACCAGAACTAGCAGAGCGTTCTAGACACGTGAAAGATATGTGAAGGCGTGGAAGACTTTGGATAATTAAAGAAAAGAAAAAAGGCTAAAGAAGATATCATCTTCTTTACCATACCATCACAGTGGTAATGGGGGGAAGGCACTTTTTGGTGGTAAGGAATGAAATCAGAAGTCCAGTTGGGGACATGTTAATTTGTGAAATTTAAGACCTCCATACAGAGATGTCTAGTAAGTAGTTGAATATATACATCTGGAAGTTGGAAGGGTCTGAGCAATAGAATTGGTAAGTTATATTTAAGTCTATACACATGAATGAGATCACCTAGGCAGAGGCAGTAGGTAAGAAGAGGATCAAGAACTGAAACAAGAGGGGCAGAAACCTTTAAATATCAGTCAGAAGAGGAAGAGCTGGCAAAGAATATAAAGAGAAGCTAGTGAGATGAAGAAACCCTGGAGGGAGGCAGCCTGGGTAGCTCAGTGGTTTAGCACTGCCTTCGGCCCAGTGTGTGATCCTGGGGTCCCGGGATCCAGTCCCACGTTGGGCTCCCTGCATGGAGCCTGCTTCTTCCTCTGCCTGTGTCTCTGCATCTCTCTCTCTCTGTGTCTCTCATGAATAAATAAATAAAATCTTAAAAAAAAAAAAGAAAAGAAATCCTGGAAGGGTGTGAGGTCAGTTACTCTAGGCCCATTCTTAGGGGTAATGCTAAAACCATTGAATGGTCTATTGGCTCTGTTCTTCTCACAAAATCATGTACTAGTACCAGTTAAAAGAATATAGTATAATTTCATAGTCATTGTGTTTGTCTGTAGATGATAGCTGAAGACTCCAAGAGTTACTAGCAACAGGGGATAAAAAATATGAACATATGGACTTCCATTTCCATTTACCCTTATACATGTAAGGGTACCCTTTACCCTTCACACATGTCTAAGACGCATATAATAGAATGGACCATTGCCTCCTCTGCACTGGCAAATATAATTCTATCAGAGTAACCAGTTTTTGTTTGAGGTTGTTTTTGAGGCTTCTTTATCTGATGCCATCTGTGCTTCTTGAGCTCAAGCAAGATTATTCTTTCTGAAGATTAGTAAGTATTGCAGAAAGGTGTAATTGAAACAAGTGTGTTTTTGAAATAAGACTAAATAGATTAAGCTTCATTGGCAATTGGGAGCTCAAAAGGATCTACTGAAACAGAAGATATTATGATAAGAGTTGTGATGTAGGAAAATTACTCTCAGGACAGGACAAAGGAAGTAAAGGAGAAGGGAGATTGGAGGCATGCAAAAGGAGAGACATAGATGCTGCCTTTGTTGCAAAAAGAATAAAAACATCCTTAGTTCCATCCACGTTGAAGCAAATGGTGGGTATTTGTCATTTCTAATGGCTGAGTAATATTCCATTGTATACATAAACCACATCTTCTTTATCCATTCATCTTTCGATGGACACCGAGGCTCCTTCCACAGTTTGGCTATTGTGGACATGGCTGCTAGAAACATCGGGGTGCAGGTGTCCCGGCGTTTCATTGCATCTGAATCTTTGGGGTAAATCCCTAACAGTGCAATTGCTGGGTCATAGGGCAGGTCTATTTTTAACTCTTTGAGGAACCTCCACACAGTTTTCCAGAGTGGCTGCACCATTTCATATTCCCACCAACAGTGTAAGAGGGTTCCCTATGCTGAGTGAAATAAGTCAATCGGAGAAGGACAAACATTATATGTTCTCATTCATTTGGGGAATATAAATAATAGTGAAAGGGAATAGAAGGGAAGGGAGAAGAAATGGGTAGGAAATATCAGAAAGGGAGACAGAACATAAAGATTCCTAACTCTGGAAATGAACTAGGGGTGATGGAAGGGGAGGAGGGCGGGGGGGGGTGAATAAGTGACGGGCACTGGGGGGGGCACTTGACGGGATGAACACTGGGTGTTATTCTGTATGTTAGCAAATTGAACACCAATAAAAATAAATTTATTATTACAAAAAAAATCCTTAGTTATAGGTTGTGAGGGGGTGAGGGTTTAGAAGGAATCCATTATTTTCAGAGTCTTGAGCTAAGAAATGGGTAATAACCCACAAACACAATATGAGAAACAGGTTCCAGGAGTGGAGTTAGAAGTAAGTCAGGTAAGAGTTGTGTACATTGGAGGTGCTGGCAACTGTTGATAGAGGGACATCGAGTTCCTAGCAGGAAGCCAGACTCTATCCTCCCCACCCTAACATCTGTGAAATAAGCCATGGAGTGGCATCCTTCCAGTGTATGTTGAATCACCACCACTTGTTTTCTGTGTATTCCTTATTTATTATTTATTTTATTTCTGTGAAATAGCCTACTATTTCACATTGAGTAGACTGTAGAATTTTGCCATTCTCTATGGAATCTATTAGGATTTCAGCTTCATCTGCCTAATTTGTTACCAGAACAATCCTTTTTTTTTTTCCAGTAATCTCATTTTAATTTGTCACATACTTAGTATTACCAGGGGGAAAAAAAAGCTATAACTGCAGCCTTTATATAGTCTGTTGATATCCTGAACTTCTCCATTGCACATCAGGTAAACATCTGTATCCCACATTGGAGTGCAAACCCCAAGTATAGATGTTTCCTTTGCCTCCACTGAGACAATGTTTGGGCCACAGTACCAAGCTTATCTTCTAATTGGGAAAAATGAAATTTTACTCGCTAATAAATATGAAAGTATTTGATACTAAAATGTGCTCGTGGTAATATTACTAGGTACCTGTGACAAAAGGGTATTTTGAGTAGTTTAAAGAAGGGCTTTCATTTAAGCTCAGAAGAAAGAGTTGTAATTGGAATAAGATTCACTATCTGCTTACCAGAGAGAATGAAAGATTTTGGTATTAATAACATACAATATTGTTAAAATTAAGAGAATTTAAATGACAAGTACAACACAACCTCTGATATATCAAGAGTCCAAAGTAAGACAATAGTGGTGCAAATATTACCAAGAGAAGTTTCTACAGCTTTCATTGTTTAATTAAGGGCCTTGCTAAGGGATTCACATAAATTGTTATTAATCCTTTTTAACAACTCTGCAAGAAAGGCATTATTAAGCCTATTTTTCAGTTGAATAAACTGAGGTGGTAAAAATTATATAAATTGTTAAAATTCTGAAGCAGCAAAAATGTTGAAGAGCTGAGATTTAAATCTGGATCCTTCCTACTCCTCCATCTAGTTCATGAGGAACTATCTAGTCCATGCAGATATTTATCATTTGGTGCTTTAATTCTTTATAAAGGGAATTATTATTTTTACCCAAAACTAAAATGCTCAGACACCTTATGGATCTTTCATAATGCCAGAAACTGCAACATTCATAAACAGAATGATGCCAGGATAGTCAATAAATTGATTCTCTAGATTTAACTAATCACCAAAAATTTTGCCAATTTTAAACTTATATCAATTTCTATTAATTATCTATCTTATAGCATTAATCAGTTTAAAAATTGTGTTTATTTAACTGGTTTAGAGTGCTCCATCAACAGTAAATTATTTATAATACACTTCCAGGAATAAACTTTGAGTATATTCAGTTGGTTTAGAATGTCACTTTATAAACAAGTTAGCTAATCGTTGAAAAAGCTACTGATGGGTCCAAATGAAAATATTTAGTTTTCAACAAGAGCCATACAATTTTGTGTTTAATACTTTGGTTCCCTATCCAATGCCCAGAATACATATGATCTTTGAGAAATTGGCTAGGGACAAATCTCAGCCATCAAGCTTATGGCTGGTAGTAATTAACTTAGAGATCTTATAGCTAATTGTTTACTCTACAGCTACATTTTGTATAATAAAATTCAAATTATACTTTGTGATAGAAGTTTCATAATTATATTTACTGGATACAAGTTATTTTCACAAAGCTATTGGAAATTTATATTTTCCAGGATCCCTTTAAGATTATCTGTGTGTTTTAATATGAGAAGGTGGTGATGGTAAATACAGAGCTACTATGTTATGCTTTGCAGTGGTTTGCTTTATCTTTGTTCCCCTTTCATTGCCAAAAATAGCTTGTATGAGCTTTAATTTCAGATTATCACCAATTCATATCACACTCATAAAACTAATTTCATAAAGGCATGTTTGAAAAGTACTGTGGTTATCTTAATTTTGTTCCTGTTGAGTTTCATCTTGTAGGTACAAAGTGTACTAGGGTTGCCTGGGTGGCTCAGTCTGTTGAGCATCTCTTCGTTTCAGCTCAGGTCATAATCTCCGAGCCCTGGGATCCAGCTCTGCAGTGGGCTTCTTGCTCAGCAAGGAGCCTGCTTGAGATCTCGCCCTCTGCCTCTCCCTGCACATGTGCATGCATGCAAATGTGTTCTCTCTTAGATAATACACTTTATATCTTTCTTTACAATAAAAAATGTATTTAGTTTACTGAGGAATTTTACCGTTTCAGGGGTAATAAAATAACATCTTCTGACAGCTTCTCACTTCTTGCCAATCTTCCCAAATCTTCTGTCTGTGGATAAGAATTGAATGTTATTAAAAAGAAAGCTTATCACTACCAAACACACAGATCCATCCTTAGAAACTGCTTCGAAGTAATTGAGGCCTCAGTAAACTCAAGATCTCAAGTTTAAATCTCCATTTGTGGGATTTTGAGGTGATCGGGAACACTGGGCTGCTTGGCAAAAAAATTCAGCCAGTTTTCTGCTTTGTCCTTTGTTTTACTTACCCATTCACCCATTTCTGGCCCATTTCTATATCTAATTCTAACTTTTAGATTCTGCCTCAATCATTGATTCCTGTCTGTCTGGTTTTCAGGCCATGACCTTGAAATTATTGCTGCCATTTTACTCCCCATTCTGAATTGATTTAGTTTTGTCAGTTGGTTTATGGTTTCAGGTTTGTAAGGACCAACCCAGGCTGGCTTTGCGGTCCTTCCGAATTTCTCGACAGGCTACCCCAGTCTTCTAGAAACTTGTCTTTGCTCCCTTATACTTACCAGTCTAAAGTTGGGGCAATTTTACCCTTAAATTTAATCTAGGAAGAGATTTTGAGGATTAATAAATTGAAGGGCTTTAATTATACCTTGATTCTCCTGTTCATGTTACTGTGGGAGGAGTCGATAAGGTGCGATAAGCAGCTTTTCCCTCCACTCTCCTTTTCTAGTTCACAAGTGACTTTTGAGATTCCTAAAAGCAAGCTCCTCCAGAAAATATTTAGATATACATTTTATGAATGAATCAAAATGTCTAAAAATTCCATTTGAGGAATGTCTGCCTCAATACTGAAATTGTTTCCGTAGACATTATAGACCTTCTTATACATGGATTTTATAATGGTTAATAATTTTTATTAATCTTAAGCATTTGGAGTGTCACTGTAGAATAGTAAAGAGTAGTAGGAGCTCTCAGGTAGACTGTCTGACATCTTGGTTTGGCTACTTCACTCTGCTCCATAGTCCATATTTGTGTGAAAAAGAGGATAATAGTTCTTAGTTTATGGTATTGTTTTGGGGATTAAGTGGGATGATATATGTAAATCAACAATTCCTAGGTTATAGTTGGCATTTTGGTGAGTGTTAGTTTCTATTGTTATTGGCAGAACTTTTAAAAGTTTTTATTTAAATTCCAGTTAACATACAGTGTAATATTAGTTTCGGGTGTACAATATGGTGATGCAACATTTGCATACATGACCCAGTACCATCACAGCAAGTGTACTCCTTAATTCCCATCACCTATTTTAACTGCCCCCCCTTCCCTCATCTCCCTTCTGGTAACCATCAGTTTGTTCTCTATAGTTAAAAATCTTGCCTGGTTTGCCTCTCTCTATTCCCTTCTGCTCATTTGTTTCTTAAATTCCACATATGAGTGAAATTATATGGTATTTGTTTTTCTCTTACTTACCTCCCACATGGATGGTGGTCTAGCACCATCCATGTCATTGCAAATGGCAAGATTTCATTCCTTTTTATGGCTGAGTTAATTCCCTTGTATATAAGTACCACATCTTTATCCATTATTAGTTGATGGACTCTTGGGCTGCTTCCACAGTTTGGCTCTTGTAGATAATGCTGCTGTAGGGGTACATGTAATCCTTTGAATAAGTGTTTTTGTATTATTTGGGTAAATAGCCAGTAGTGTGATGTAGGGTAGTTCTATTTTTAACTTTTTGAAGAAGTTTCATACTATTTTTGACAGTGGCTGCACCACTTTGCATTCCCATAAAACAGTGCAAGAGGGTTCCTTTTTTCTCTATGCCCTTGCCAACACCTGTTGTTTCTTATGGTGTTGATTTTAGCCATTCTGACAGGTGTGAGGTGATACCTCATTGTAGTTTTCATTTGTATTTCCCTGATGATGAGTGATGTTGAGCATCTTTTCATGTGTCTGTTGCCATCCATATGTCTTCTTTGGAGAAGTGTCTGTCTTGTCTTCTGCCCACTTTTTAATTGGATTATTTATTTGGGTATTGTATCAGTTTTATATACTTTGGATACTAACCCTTTATCTGAGATGTCATTTGCAAATATCTTCTACCATTCAATAGATTGCCTTTTAGTTTTGTTGATTGTTCACTGTGCAGATACTTTTTATTTTGATGTAGTCTCGATAGCTTGTTTTTGCTTTTTTTTTTTTCATGCCTCAGGAGACAGAGCTAGAAAGAAGTTGCTATAGCTAATGTCTGAGAGATTACTCCCTATGCTCTCTTCTAGGATTTTTATGGTTTCAGGTCTCACATTTAGGTCTCCAATCCATTTCAAGTTTATTTTTGTGTATGGTGAAAGAAAATAGCCCAGTTTCATTCTTTTGCATGTGACTGTCCAGTTTTCCCAACACCATTTGTTGAGACTTTTTCCCATTGGATATTCGTTCCTCCTCGTCAAAGATGGACTATATAATTATGACTTTACTTTGGGGTTTTCTGTTCTATTCCACTGATCTATGTATCTTTTTTATGCCAGTACCATACCGTCTTAATTACTACTGATCTGTAATATATAACTTGAAATCTGGAATTGTGATCACTTCCATTTTGTTTTTCAAGATTGCTTTGGTTATCTGAAGTCTTTTGTGGTTCCATACAAATCCTAGGATTGTTCTATTTCTGTGAAAAATGCTGCTGATATTTTGATGGGGATTGCATTAAATCTGTAGATTTCTTTGAATAGTATAGACTTCTAACAATATTTGTTTCATGGTACTAGATAGAAATAACCTCATTCACTTCTGGCAATGCATTAGCACACAATTATTTGCTTACATGATATTATCTTGGAAGAACTCCTACCTATGTTGTTAAAACATCACTCAGATCCCAGTGGTTACTCAGTTGGTGGTGGAGGAAACTGTTATGGATGCACAGTTAGGCTTCATTATTATGATCGTGAAGGGGTGCTATTGATAAGGAACAAATCAAAATTAGTGGTTAAGAGAAGTCACATCATTAGTATGTAGTAGTTCAGAAGATGGTTCAATGTTCTTTCAAATTATCTTGGGGGGACTGAAAAATCAAAAGAAACGGTATTGTTACATGATGAATTCACCTAAAATACTGGGGAAAATTCTTAAGATACGATCAAGTAAGTTGTCCTAAAACCAGTTACATATATCCATCAAACTACTGCAAGGGAGACTGCATATTGTTTGAGTTTGGCCTATGGAATCAGCTAGAATTGGGTTTAGCTGTTCTGTGATTTACTATATCTTATATTTGGGACAATTAATTAAAGCTAGTTGAGTTCCTACTTCCCATCATATATAATATTCCTAATCTCAGGATTATTAGGAATACTAACAAAAACGTGTAGTGGAATGCCTGGTGCAAAGTAAATGTGAAATATGTCATAATTAATTGCAATACATTTATATTAATAGTATCACTACTAGTCAGTATTAATATTTAGAATATGTAAATAACCCTCAGACTATTTACTCAGTTTATTCCTGTTTATTCTAAGTAAGATAAAGTGATATGAATAAAATAGGAAAGGAAGGTTTATATATAAAACATAGCCTGACACAAATAAGTTATGAATTGATATGTGTATGTTCATACATTATAACCTTTAATTTTACTGAGGGGCATGTGGGTGGCTCAGTTGATTAAGCATGGGCTTAACTCTTGATATGGGCTCAGGTCATGATCTCAGGGTAGTGAGATCTAGCCCCACATCAGTGGTGGGGGGAGACCCTCAAGATTCTCTCTCTCTCCCTCTACCCCCCCCCACTCACGTTCTCTTAAAAAAAAAGAATTGTACTGAAATCTGCATACCATTAAACCTATTCCATTAAAATATAAAATTTAATATTTTTAGTATAGAGTTGTACAGTTATCACCACAATATAATTTGAGTATTTCATCCATATAAAAAACAAACAAACAAACAAAAAAAAACCCTGTACCTATTAACTGTCACTTCCATTCTTCCTAAGCCCTAGGCAACCACTGTCTACATTATGTCTCCATAGATCTTCCTATTCTAGACATTTCATATCAATAGAATCAGAAAACATATGGTCTTTTGTAACTTTTTTTCCACCTAGGGTAGTATTTTCAGGGCTCATCCATGATATACTTCATTCCTTTTTATTGCTGAATAATATTCCATTGTATGAATGTCATATCTTATTTATCCATTCATGAGCTGATCGATAAGAGTTGCTTCCACTTTTTGACTATCATATTAATAATACTGTGATGAATATTCATGTGTACACTTTTGTGTGGAAGTATGCTTTCCATTCTCTTGGGTATATGCCCAGGAGTGGAATTGCTTGGGTTCTATTTAAACTCGATGTTAAACATTTTGAGGAAGTATGAGCCTATTTTCCAAAGCAGCTATACCATTTTATATTCCTGTTAGCAACTACAATATCAGTTTGATTTACATGAACACTGCTTTGAACACTACTCTTGAAATTTCTAATGAATAAAGAACCTGATATTTAGGCAATTTTAAGGATATCACCCATGGCTATCTCAAAGAATAAGATGAATTTGGATGTCAGGATTTGAGCTCTGGTCTAGCTGGGTCCAAGGCCTGTGTTTTTCATGGCCATAGCAAGTCCTCAGGGGACATTCTGAGAGGTTGAGTTTCATTTGGTTCCTGAGTATTCTATTTCAAATGTACCTTGTTTTCCATGATTTATATTCCCCAACCCAGTAGAGCCTAATGAAAAATGCACTTACGAAAAGACATAAAATCTTATTTCAATCTTTTGTCTAAGTGGAAAAAGAAAATTCACACCCTTTTAGTCATTTTATATAAACTGATTCTAAAGTAAAAGTGCATTAGTCTTTCCTAGTGCTGCATTATTCCTTCTCTCTCTCTCTCTCTCTCTCTCTCTCTCTCTCAAATATAAAGCAAAAATCCCTGGTCACACTCTTGTCATTTTATTCTATGAACCTATATAAGAAGTATTCTGGGCATTCCTGCCTCCTACCCATTCTCTCCACATTAGTATTAAAAGACTTTGTTTTAGCTAAGGTATATAAGGTAAGCCAAGAGGGTGGCTTCCTGATACTATAATTCTGAGGTCACAAAACCTCTATAGTACAGAAAAGATAAAATTATATCTTATTGATTAAATACAAAAACCAGTCTCCAAATGCTTTGAAATGAGCAATTAAACTTTCTCATTTTTTTAAAAAGATTTATTTATGATAGACATAGGCAGAGACACAGAAGGAGGGAGAAGTAGGCTCCATGCTGGGAGCCCACGTGGGACTCGATCCTGAATCCAGGATCGCGCCCTGGGCCAAAGGCAGGCGCCAAACCGCTGAGCCACCCAGGGATCCCCAAAGTCTCTCATCCTTAAAATACATTTAAGGTTTGGAGTAGATAAATTTTGGAGTCCCTTTTTAAAAAGATCAATTTATTTGAGAAAGAGTATGTGTGAACAGGGGTTGGGGGGAAGAGGGCAGGAGGAGAGAATATCTAAGAAAACTCTGCTGAGCCCAGAGCCCGATGGTGGGGCTCAGTCTTACAAGCCATGAGATCAAGACCTGAGCCAAATCCAAAAGTCAGATGCTTAACCAACTGAGCCATCTAGGCACTCCTGGGGTCTCTTTCTTTAAGAATGTACTCTACCTTTCCCCACATCTGTCCATAAAATTTTTGTGTGGGTGTGCCTCCTAAGAGAAGTGTTCCTATTACATCTATATTGTCCTAGTACCTTGCATTAATAATATATTAGACCAGAATTAGCCCAACCTGTGCCAAATCATGCCCTTTCCTAGGAATTTAAAATGGGATCCAAGGGATTCTAGCTATAATTTGTGATAAATTGTACCAATTAGGAATTGTGGCATAACCACCTTCTGCCATGTTGTCTGAGTGCAGAAAGAAAATAATAAAAATATACCAAAAAGACTGGGGAGGGAGGGAGATTGAGATTCCTCCTTCTTGAGGAGCCAGTTTTGATATCTGCCTTTGTTCATGAGACGTTTCTAATTTTTCTTCATTTCCTCCCTGTTCCCCCACGTAAGCTAGCTTGAGTTTCTTTTACTTGCAGTCAAAAAGCACTAATGATTCAAGCTCCTTAGAACGACAAAAAGAAGGAAGCAGTGTTTTCCCCTGCTTCCCTGTATTTACTGATAGTGATATTTACCCAAGATTTATAATTCTGTGCACACTAATGGAACCAAGAGAAAACCTTCAGTCAAGGAATTTCTTAGATGGCTTATTTATTATGCTGATAGGAGAAGTGTTACAGAATAAGCAAGGGACCCTGTATTCAATGTTAGAAATTTAAAAAAATAATTTGGATGTTATGATTTGTCATCTGAATGTGAATTTTATTTTGCAACTAAGTTCTAGCTTTCAAAAATCTGTTACTTTTTTACCCACAGAAATACATTGCCATATCTTTAAAAAATATATCATTAAAAGCATAACTGTAAAGGTTTACTTTTCCAAAAACACAGACTATATGTAAAGACAGTACTAAGTGAAATTCAGACTAAGAAATTTAACAGGGAAAAAATAAGTTAGAATGCTTCATATTAGAGTGCATTTTTGGAGAACAAAATGGAGACATAAGGAATAAACACATCTACCACATATACAAAGTCTCAAGCATTGGTTTTAAAATATATATATTCATTATGAATTTTTTCCTTGATACCAAGTGAATAAATTATTTTATGTTGAACTGAATCTGACTTCAAGTTTATGCACTGCCCCATATCAAATACTATGGGAAGGGAGGAACATTTGCAAAGTTGTTTTTAAATTTTTATTGAAATTCCAGTTAGCAAACAGTGTAGTACTAATTTCAGGTGTACCATTAAGTGATTTAACACTTCCATACAACACCCAGTGCTCATCAGAGTGCACTCCCCAATCCTCATTACCCATTTAACCCATCCCCCCACCCATCTCCTGTCTGGTAACCATAAGTTTATTCTCATATTTAAGAGTTTATTTGTTTTGTCTTTTTCATCTTGTTTTGTTTCTCAAATGCCACATATAAATGAAATCATGTGGCATTTGTCTTTCTCTGACTTATTTCACTTAGGACTTTTTTCTCTAAATCTGTCCATGTTGTCAATTTTATTTGTAAGATTTCATTCTTTTTTAGGGCTGAATAATATTACACTGTGTGTGTGTGTGTGTGTGTGTGTGTGTATCACATCTTCTTTATCTATTCAGCAGCCAATGGACATTTGGGCTCTTTCCATAACTTTGCTATTGTAGATAATGCTGCTATAAACATCAGCATGCATGTATAGCTTCAAATTAGTGATTTGTATTCTTTCAGTAAATATCTAGTAGTATAACTGTTAGATCATAAGGTAGTTGTATTTTTAACAGCTGTTGTTTGTTGTGTTAATTTTAGACATTGTGACAGATATAAGGTAGTATCTTTTTTTTAATTTTTTTTAAATTTTTTTTAAATTTATTTACGATAGTCACAGAGAGACAGAGAGAGAGAGAGAGAGAGGCAGAGACACAGGCAGATGGAGAAGCAGGCTCCATGCACCGGGAGCCCGACGTGGGATTCCATCCTGGGTCTCCAGGATCGCGCCCTGGGCCAAAGGCAGGCGCTAAACCACTGCGCCACCCAGGGATCCCATAAGGTAGTATCTCATTGTGGGATTTGTATTTCCCTGATGATGAGTGATGTTGAGCATCTTTTCATGTGTCTGTTGGCCATCTGTACATTGTCTTTGGAAAAATGTCTACTCATAATTTCTGCCCATTTTTAAATTGAATTATTTTTTGGGTGAGTTTAATAAGTTCTTCATATATTTTGGATACTAATCCTTTAGTTTATACATCATTTGCAAATATCTTCTCTCATTCAGTAGGTTGCTTTGTAGCTTTGATGCTTGTTTCCTTCACTGTGCAGAACCTTTTTATTTTGATGAAGTCTCTGAGTTTGAAGGACTCTGATATTTCACTATAATGGTGACAGGGATGAGCCACCCTCCTGAGCCAACTGAGGACAAGGGCTTTCACCAAGAGTTTTAAAGCCCAGTGGCTAGTATCCAGACTTCCTAGGTGTATCTTTCAAGTCATTCCTGTCTAGAGAGCTGTGGACAAATCATTCTCACCTATGAAAACTTTCAAACCTCTGTCTCCCATCCCCCCCCCCCAACTTGCAAATACAACAGTCCTCTTTGGCTCAGTTGCTTTTCCCTTTTTCCAGTAACTGCCAGCAATTGCTTCTCTCTTTTCTCAATGAATCTCCAACCTCCAAATATTCTTGGATGGTAGCTTATATCAGTCTGGCTCATTCAGTTGCAAGATATGGGAACCAAACTCCTTGAAGCACCTAAAAGGAGTGTATTGGCTTAAAGAAATGGGAATTCCCTAGGCACTACTGACTTAAGGTGTGGCTGGCCCAGAGGTTGGAAGAGTATCCTTCCTTCTCTGTTCCTTGCTCTGATCTTCTTGTTGGCTTTTTAAAAGCTTTTATCTCTACTGGTAGATCACTTCTAGAAAGACTTGGCTGCTAATAACTGATAATTATTCAATTTTGCAAAAGTCTCAGAATGCTGAGTAGAGGCTCATCCATGAAATGACCATTGTAGCCAGGGAAAATAGTATTTGAATTGTTCGGGCCAGGAGACAGGGAGTATCATAAATTTGATCTGAATTATGGGAATGAGAAGGAATGTGAGTTCTTAGTGACAGTGGTGGGGAAGAGGGGTGGGAAGAAGCATTTCACTATAGGACTCTCTTTAGTAGGGTCCTGAAATATAAAGAATCTATTTTTCTTTGCCTCAACAAGAACCTTAATCTCAGAATACGAATGTTTGCCTACTTACTTAGGATATGGGAGGGCAAAATACCTCTCATTCTTATCTCATTAGTAAAATCAAAATATATATTTGTATCTCAATTGGTTATCCTATTACATTTGTAAGTGGATTGCATACTTTAAGAATCTCAATACTAAACATAAAAACATCCTATTTGTTAGCATTTTGCTTAGTCATATCAAATACACACAGTATATTCAGATTAGATTAGATCTCCATCTTTCTGGGATTAGGGAGCCCCCTTCTAACTGATGGCTTTTCTCCTCATCACCCTTTCACATACTTTAAACAGATAGCTGTTAGGTAAGTCCTCAGAATGTCCAGTTTTTGGCTGTTTATACAATATAATTCATACTTCTTTTCCAGAAGACATGTAAGGCTCTAGGGCTACAGATATGTGACACAATGCTTTTGCTTAGCTTTCAATCTGTAGAAAACAACAGATGTGTGATCATATAATTGACAATGAAAGTAGCAAGTACTATTATTAAGGCCTAACTGCAAAGTTTCGGTGGAATGGAGTGAGGTTTATTGGTTTCTCATTTTCAGTGCAGTAAAGTCAAAACTATTAAAGATGACATTTGACGACTTCAGTGTCATTGTTCCAGTCCTCCTTTGAGCTGGCCCCTCCTTCCTAGGTGCCCTTCACTCCAACCAGATAGAGTGACCTGCTGCTGGCCTGACATCATTGTTGCCTGTGCCTGTTTTCATTTTGTCCTTTCTGCTTGGACTGTATTTCCCATGTTATGCCTGCCTCTGACAATCCTACTTCCTTTAATACCCAGCTCAAATGCTCTCCCCTCCTTCAAAGTCTTCCACTTTACTTTTTTTGGATTTGATCTTTTTCTTTGACGCTGTAGTACTTGATGTTAGAGAGGCACTTGTCATGTTATTTTGTGAGAATTTTAGTGCGAGTATAGTTTATCACTTTCTCTCTTCCTTTCCCACTCATTCAGGTCTCCTGCAGGGGGGGGTCCTTCATTTAGCTCACAATTTTGTCTTCTTTTCATTGAAGAAATAGAAACTGATGGTAGTTTCCTTTTATTCTCACCACAAAATAACTATCTATACTTTCTACCTTTTCTTCTATTATCTGATGTGAAATTATTTCTCATTCCTCTATGATTTATTAAATACTCTGATCATGAATTCTTGCTATCTTTACACCACTGGTTTCTTGTTGTCTTAATTTCCACCAGCCTATAAACATTCTTTAACTGTTCTATATCTTAGACACTTCTTTGACTTGAAATCTCATTTTCTCATATTTAATATAAAACTCAGATTAGGAAGTAACCCCAACACTAACAGATTTTACTCTTGTTATGACTGCCTATCCTTCTAAATCCTACACACCCCTCTCCTTTCTTTTTCTTTTTTTTAAAGGTTTTATTTATTCATGAGAGACATAGAGAAAGAGGGAGGCAGAGACACAAGCAGAGGGAGAAGTAGGCTCCATGAAGGGAACCTAATGTGGGATTCAATCCTGGCACTCCAGGATCATACCCTGGGTGGAAGGCAGGCACTAAATTGCTGAGCCACCCAGGGATCCCTCTCCTTATCTTTCTTGATGGTTAGCAGCATTAGTTAAAATTGACCACTTTCTCCTTTTTGGGATATGCTTTTCTCTTGGATTTTATGAAAACACCCTAAATTGTCTTTCTCAATGGCCATTCTATCTAAGTCTACTTTGTTTCTTGCTCTCATTTTGTCTTTATAATACCTTAGTATCATGGGCTTACTTCTTGGATTCCTTTTCCCTATATTATTTCATTCATCCTCATGTTCATAAATATATACAGTTCTGACTTCTGCAACTCCTGGATTTAGCTCATTTTTAAATTGGGTTATTAGATTCTTTTCTGTTGAATTATAAGAGTTCTTAGGTGAAATAAACCAGTCACAAGAGAACAAATGCTGCATGATTCTACTTATATGGATTTCTAAAATAGTTACATTCACAGAATCAGGGAGTAGGAGTATGGTCACTAAGGGCTGGAGGGAGAGGGAAATGGGGGAGGTGCTAATCAGCGGTATAATGTCTTAATTGTGTGAGACGAGTAGATTCTAGAGATGCACTGTACAACGTTGTCCTTATAGTTAATAATATTGTACTGCACACTTACAAATTTCTTAAGAGTTTAAAAAAACAAACTTAAAATCATGTTGCAAATGAAAATCTTGTTTCCATTGCAACTTAGGAGTGAGAGGAAGGCAGAAATTGAGGAAGGTAAGTGTCAAGTGTCAGATCTTATTGAAACTATTTGGGAGAACTGATGACATTAAACCTATCTCTTTCAGCACAAGTGGATGAATGGGGAGGATCATTTCTCTGACTCATCTGCTTAGCTTGGAAACTTAACCTTGAGAGAAGAGAAATAACTGCAATTTGATCATACACTCAGTATAAGATTTGCTGATCTGTCTCTAGACAAGTTCTGCTTTTCTCTAAGAAGTATCCAGCCATTCACAGAACAGCAAGGAATGTTTTGCTGCAGTTTCTAACTTTTGTTACATGTATGAGCAAGAGTTTTCATATTTTATAAGTATCATGAATAAGGAAGGAAAGCTCATTTCAGTTGAAAAAAAAGTATGTATACTTACCTGAAGTTTGCTATATAAATATTCATTTTGGGTCAAGAACCTCCCACAAATTTCACATTAAAAATGTAAATTTTTACCTGTACTTTTGGCTTAAAACCTTCCTTTCATGGCTTTATAGCCTAACTTTAAAAACAACAGGAGACCAGTAAATTTTGTATGATTGGTTTCTTCCCAAGAGAAGGCAAACTTAATGAAAATAGGGATATCATCTATTATCTGTGTTCACCACTGTATCTGCAGCCAACAGTAGTGCCTGGCAGAAAAATACTTAATAAATAAACTTTTTAAACTAATGACCACACTAAAAAAAAAAAAAACAGATAGGCAGTGACTGGCATATCCTCTCTCCTCTAAGTAGATTCATAGATCAGAAGCACATGTGATCCTTTTGAGCATGGTAAATGTTGTATGGCCTGTATAAATTGTATGTATATTCTTGTCACATTATTTTCTCATGTGTGATATGAGGGTGTTGGATCAGAATGATATTCAAGGCCCTTTTCAGCTTTGTAAATATAGTCTACCACAGTTCATTATAAGATGTATATTTTAGGCTGCCAGTAGCTTTAATTACTAAATATATCAGTTTCAACTTCAAACTTGATAATAAAAAATTATAACAGCAAGAATATCATACCTGCTACTAATATTAATCCTTGATGTCTGAGATTTTTTTTAACCAGCTCAAATTCTGTTCGTGTAGATGGTTTCTTACAAACAATATCTCAATCAGCTATTGCTAATGCTGTAAAACTTTTAACATGAAACTTTTATTAAGATGAAGTAAAAAGAATAATGACATTTTTAAATCTTAGGAAATTTTTTCTCCTCTATTGATATGGGAGACTTTTCAAATAGACATTTTTATATCTTCAATTGGAAATGTTTATTCCTATTTCCTACAGCATTGCTATGTTACAATGAACTGAATGGTGGCTGTTGGGTATAATTTGACAGGAACACATTTTTTGGGAGGGGAGAAGCAATCACAAAATCAATATGAATCCATCTGGGAAAGTGGAGTTGTTTAGAGAAATATAAATATCTTCACTCAGTTTTTGTCCATTTACTGAAAGCAGTTTGAAAATAAAATTGAAAAAGCAATGTTCTTCTATATAACTGCACACTAAATATTTTACTACATTAAAACATGGTTTAATGCCTATTATTATAAGTATTTTCCTCCTATTTAGTAATTTCCTCATTTCCTGGTGGCTAACTACATCAGGTTTAGCAAGGATTTCTTAAAGGGAATTCATAAAATCATCTAGAATCTTAGATATTATTTTAATGTGTTAAATATACTATTAACTATTCCTTTATATCAAAATAGATATTAAGGTTTATATCAATTAGAATATCTTTGGAGTTTTGGTACCTTAATATCAGCCTTTACTCTTTCTTGGAATAATAAACAATAATTCTTGTAGCAGCTGATTTATGAAGCTAGTCAACAAAGCAAAAAAAAAATTCACATTAGCAGAAAGACAAATCAAATGTCAATTTTTATTCAAGACTGTAATACTGATCCTTGTTTGCAAAGAAACCCTTTCATCCTTTTTCTTTTTAACATTTATTTGTGTGTGTGTGTGTGTGTGTGTGTGTGTGTGTGTGTGTGAGAGAGAGAGAGAGAGAGAGAGAGAGAGAGAGAGAGAGAGAGAGAGAACGCGAGTACACAAGTAGGGGAGGAGAAGCAGACTCTCCACTGAGCAGGGAGCCTGATGTGGAGCTTAATCTCAGAACCATGGGATCATAACCTGAGCTGAAGGCAAATGCTTTAACTGACTGAGCCACCCAGGTACCCCCACTTTTATTATTTCTTTCAAAGATTTGTGTCATTGTTTTTTTTCTTTATATTTAAGTATCTAGTTTGCTTTTACTACTTTAGTTATCACCAACATTCATGCAGCTAAAACCTATGCCCATAATGAACAGCTCAATTCCATATTTTCAGATGGCTACCAAAATGTTCCCTTGGGAATTCCAGTAGTGCTTAAATCTCGACACATTCCTAAAGTGAAATAATCATTCTCAATCCCCAGGTCAACTTCCATTGTGAATGTTATTGATATTATTTTCCTCCTAGTTTTCATGTATATTTTTAGGAAACTTACTGTCTTAAGACTGGGTAACAGACAAGACCCCTGTAGTGATGATGATCATTAACTTAGGAGGCTTCATAGCTTAGAATACTTCCTAATTTTAGTCCATTACACTTCAAAGTGATAGGAGGCAAAGAGGTCTAAGTGCCAGATGTCATGGAGCATATGAGAAGGTATACCTAGCTTGGTATTTAGATGTTAGACAAGGCTTCATGAAGATAATATGTCTAAGTAGAGCTGTAAAGGATAGGTAGTAGGCAGGTGAAGGAAGAAGCAGAGGTGTAGAAGTATTTCAGCTTGCATAATCTTGTGCAAAAGTTTAGATTCAGAACACTTGCATATATAGGAAACTAACATTTAGTATGGCTGAACAGAATGAGAAGACGTGGTGGAAGGTATGTCTGGAAAGGTTTTTAAGGAATTGAGATCTTGCTTACTATTGAATAATTTTAAGGGAATTGGCCTGAATAGATTTATATTTTAAAAATATTCTTAATGAATTGTGAATAGCATATTTAAGATCAGCAATAAATGAGGCAGTTAGGCCACTTACATGGCTATAATGTAGAGGAATATGATGAGAACCTTCCCAAGATTAGGAATAGCAGACATAGGATTGAGTGGATTTAATTGCTGTTATAGATATCAGCACAATTTGATGATCTAGTACATGTGAGTTTCAATGAGACATGAAACTCTTGTTGGGTATCATGGTAGAAAAGGTCACATTCTGTGAGCTAGAGAATGTATGGGAACTTTTTAGAAAACATGGACTTGTTGGGCACACCGAACATTGGAGATATTCACCAAGAGTAGAATATGTAGGTTGATATCCAGAAGTGATAATTGGAACATATTCCAGATTTGGAGTAATCAGAATATATTAGGTAGTTGAGGACCTCACATGGAGGAAGTAGCCAGGAAGGATGCATAAAACAAGAAAAATGGCTTAATGAGAACACTGAGCTTAGGTGATGAGCAGAAGGAGATTTAAGAGAGACTGATTAAGTGTCCAGAAATGTAGGAGGAAAACCATAAGGTATAGTAGCATGAGGGAGACCAGAGAAAGCAAGGGCTTCAGAAATTCTCAAGATAGCTCATCTTTCCTCACTAAAATTCTTCTGTGTATGGTGTCACATATGACTCACTTTCCCCCAACACTTAATTCCAATTTTTAACAGTTCGTGGCATACGTATTTCTTTATATTTTTAATATTTAAACCATTTCATAAACTGTTACTATCCTTTAAAACTTAGAAACAAGATAATTTTTAAAAAGCTTTTATTTTAGGGAGAATGTGAGTGGGGGGAGGAGCAGAGGGGAAAGGAGAAGGAGGGAGAAAGAATCCCAAGCAGACTCCACACTGAGCAAGAAGCCCAATGCAGGGCTGGATCTCACCACTCTGGGATCATGATCTGAGCCAAAACCAAGAGTTGGACACTTAACTGACTGAGCCACCCATGTGCCCCATAATGGAACATAATCTTGATATTATATGTTTGGTAAATTTGTCATTTTTTATAATCAAATGAAGGTAAAGATAACCTAATCTAAATCCCCAAATGGAAAACCTATCATTGTTAGAGTCTGCAGCTTGCTTGCATCTCCTACTAATAACTAAATTTTACCAATAATTACAAAGATTACTTGTCTATAATCTGTTCCAAAACAATACTATTAGAAACTGAATGACAGTGAGAATTCATGTAAGTCAATTTAGGCATACATATAGGTGATTGTGTCTATATATGTGTATTTATATACACACAGATACAATGCTACCTTTCTTAAGCTAGTTTCTTACATAAATATGTATGTAAAATATATATAGCATATGCATATATATTAATATTGTATGATTTGGGAAGTATTTCCTAAAAGGTACAGCATCTATAATTAATAATCAGCAATTTGTTTCTGAACAAAGTTTTGGATGCAACTGCTGAGAGCTTATTCCTCATTGCCATTATTTTAAATGGGAAAATCTATAATATATATCAACCCAAAAGTCTAAACAAATTTCCTAGAACATAACTTTAAAAAATGGTATAGTCATATATGTGTGCAGATATGAAATACTTAGAGCATCATTTCCTACTCATTAGATAATGCACACAAACCAATTTAAAGAAATTAACATGTACACAGTTTGTATACGAAGTCACAAACATTTATAATTAAGTAAATATAAAAAACTTAAAGGAGACAAAAATATAAAACATCTGGGAGGTTTTATACAATGGATGCTATCTACCAAGTGAAGTTGAAACTTTGAAACTTGAAGTTGAATAAGGTTAAGAAGCCAGTTAGAGAGGGGGCTGAGGATGTCATTGTCATTTTGGTAGTAAAAGAACATGATGTGAATGAATTGGGATAAAAAGAGGCATGATCAAGCAAACTATCAAAAGCAGAAGAACTGATAGAAATTATCTGCTTTACAAAGCACTCCTTGGGGGTAATGCTCTGTAGATTTTCTGGCCATGAAGGTTTTCCTATACCTTTAAAGTAGGTGGTCAATGATTGGATATGAAAACATTGCAGGATGGATTCTCCGCTTTTCTGGTGATTATTTTTCATAAGAGTGTCAGCAAGACCCTCTTTTTTTTTAGGAGTAGCTCTTTATCATGTCACTGTCACTTTTAAGGATGTCTACCTAGCATCCATTAGGCATTGATGCCTCATTCAGCTCCAGTGATATCTCAGACATACTTGTCCTATGTTGATACTTAGAATTCTAAAAATGTCTATATGTAATTTTTTAAAAAAGATCTTATTTATTCATAAGAGACACACAGAAACAGAGACATAGGCAGAGGGAGAAGCAGGCCTCCTGCAGGGAGCCTCATGTGGCACTTGATCCCAGGACCTCAGAATTATGACCTAAGCCAAAGGCAGATGCTCAACCACTGAGCCACCCAGGTGGCCCTCTATATATAATTCTGATGTCATCTTACTTGTATCTGGATTGTAACTGGAGAATTTTCCCACACATCATCACTTTGTTGAATAGTTGCATAGTTAAACTTCTACACAAACATCGGCTGATCAACGTTGTACTAGGAAAAAAAATGTATATCCTATTAAATTCAAATGTTAAAGTCTAAAAGACAATTGTCAGGAAAAAATTCCTGAGGGGATGATCTATGAAGTGTGCACCATCACTGTACCACCTTGTGGTGATGGTCAATATTAGTTCTAGATTTTGTGTGAATAAACTTACAATTATTCCAATTAAAACAAAATTATTACTAGATATGTTTTAAGATGTTAGACTGAGCACAATTCCTTAGAGCCTTTGAGAGTATCAAACAATGTGTCTTTTTCTACTTCACTAGGTTCTTTTTTTTTTTACTTCACTAGGTTCTAAAAAATTAATAAACACAACAAAGTAAGGAAAATGTAAAGCAGACATGTCAACTTTATTGCTACTAAAGTCTAAGATATAGTATTTAGCTTAATGTGAGAGCCAAAGGGACCTGGAAAATGAAACTTAGAATTATACAGATACACCTGTTCAATTATGGTAAAACAGGACCAGAAGAAGGCTCCCACCATGAAAACTAAATCCTGTTATCCTAAGAGTAGAGGAGAAAGCTTCCATCCTACAGGTAAAGCGGCAACTAAAGGAAAAAAGGAGAATTCTATTCTTCTCACATTTACCAGTTAGAAAAGTCCCTGCATCTCCTTGTGGTCTGAATGAGTAAGGGGTGTGGAGAGAGACCAGGAATACTACATTCTCTGGTCAACTTCTATGTGGGAGGAAATGTCATTTTCTTTTAAGAGTTCCCAAAGTTTTAGTCTGTTAAACTTTCCAAAAAGACAGCATTGCTTTTCCTCAAATGCCCTTCTCTTAGAGGAGATCGTATGTATAGTGGATTATCATCCAGAAATGGTAGCTCTGCTGGGCCAGAATTACCTTGTTCATCCTGTGTGGATTTATCTCTCAGTAGAGATCAGCTGAATCTCCATCTCCAGCTGCTGCCTTCATGAGACCACTCCCCTGATTCCAGCCATGTCTCCTTTGGGTATCTTTCTGGGAACAACATGCTCTGCAATGGGTCAGAATAGGACAATAATGAAATTCACTCCATTGCCTCATGCAACTAACACTGAGCATTCATTCTTTTGTTTCTCATCTAAAACTTTAGTTCCATCAAAAGTTCTTTATTGAAATGAAATTATAGCATAAGGAGGTTTCAAGAAAAATGCTTCTCCCATCCAAGTACTAACCAGGCCCGACCCTGCTTAGCTTCCGAGATCAGACGAGATCGGGTGTGTTCAAGGTGGTATGGTCTTAGACTTGCCATCAGGGAAATACAAATCAAAACCACAATGAGATACCACCTCACACCAGTGAGAATGGGGAAAATTAACAAGGCAGGAAACCACAAATGTTGGAGAGGATGCGGAGGAAGGGGAACCCTCTTACACTGTTGGTGGGAATGTGAACTGGTGCAGCCACTCTGGAAAACTGTGTGGAGGTTCCTCAAAGAGTTAAAAATAAACCTGCCCTACGACCCAGCAATTGCACTGCTGGGGATTTACCCCAAAGATACAGATGCAAGGAAACGCCGGGACACCTGCACCCCGATGTTTATAGCAGCAATGTCCACAATAGCCAAACTGTGGAAGGAGCCTCGGTGCCCATCGAAAGATGAATGGATAAAGAAGATGTGGTCTATGTATACAATGGAATATTACTCAGCCATTAGAAATGACAAATACCCACCATTTGCTTCAACATGGATGGAACTGGAGGGTATTATGCTGAGTGAAGTAAGTCAATCGGAGAAGGACAAACATTATATAGTCTCATTCATTTGGGGAATATAAATAATAGTGAAAGAGAATATAAGGGAAGGGAGAAGAAATGGGTAGGAAATATCAGAAAGGGAGACAGAACATAAAGACTCCTAACTCTGGGAAATGAACTAGGGGTGGTGGAAGGGAAGGAGGGCGGGGGGTGGGGGTGACTGGGTGACGGGCACTGAGTGGGGGCACTTGATGGGATGAGCACTGGGTGTTATTCTGTATGTTGGCAAATTGAACACCATTAAAAAATAAATTTATTATTTTAAAAAAAAGAAAAATGCTTCTCGTCCAGGGACGCTAGCAACACATAACTATAACAAATTTGAATATAAACCTACTATGAATTTCATGGAGAAAATGAATATCCAATTAATTCCCTTTGCAAGTTAAAGTCCAGTGGCCAAAGGTTGAAATCCAAAATGGAATTCTTTTAGGAGTGAAAAGTTCAAAGTCTTCTCCAGTGTCTTCCTCTGTTGAGTCTCAACTAGAGATGTTGCCAATAGAGAGAGAACTGGGTTTCTTCAACATTCACCATGGTAGCTGTGCCTGCCTGGAATGGGTCTGGTTACTCAAGGTCTCCCACATTCTCTCTCTCTCTCTCTCTCTCTCTCTCTCTCTCTCTCTCACACACACACACACACACACACACACACACACACACACACACTTCTTAAGGATACCAGAATTAATAAGACCTAAGATTATCACAGCACGTGCTTCAATCACAGTAGGTTTAGAAAGCAAATTGCCATCTTTTAAAAAAAATTATTTAAATTCTAGTTAACATACAGTGTAATATTAGTTTCAGGTATACAATTTAGCAATTCCACATTTACATACAACACCCAGTGTTCACCACATCAAGTGCACACCCTTACTACTCATCACCTGTTTAACCTTCTCCACCACATCCCCCCCCTGATAACCGTACAAATTACCACCTTCTTGAGCAGTTACCTTAGGCCAATTTGTGTTTTCAGAGCACAGTGTCTTTTGCCAAGGATCATAATAGGGACTCCTTGGTATCTAAGGATGTCATCTTAGTGTTATTTTAGCCAGGATGTAAATTGCAGTCAACTGTTCATAATCCACAGCTTGAAAATAAACTGGAACTTTACTCTGAGAGGTCAATTTTGGCACGGCACATCTATCATATCTGGATTATACCCTGCCTGTGCATTCTATCTCCTCTGGAAACAAGGCTGTGTTCTTGCAAGGTTTAAAATATGCGGTGTTGGAAAACACTATCCCAGGTCTTACTTGTGGTTTGTTTTCTATTAAGCATATTTTTAAAAAGCTTTTAAAATGTTGCTTTTAAGCCTTGTTTCTGGCACCCTGGTACTGAACTGAGTATAGGTTTGATTTAATTGATAAAACTTTGATCATCCTTCATGAGCAGTTTTAGTCCTGTGATACACTGGCTATTTCTACTACCTGTTTTCAAGGAATCACACAAGGCTGACAAAGCTACATCCTTGTGAAGTTTATGTTTTCATATCTCCTGGAACTATTGAAAGACAGAGGTGACACCATGTGATGGAGTGATCTTTGAGCCTGTAGACAAACAAAAGGAATCCAAATTCAGCTCCCCCAAAGTTCCTTCCTTCGCCCTTACAATAGTTCAAGACAACATAAGGGGCCAGTAGGCGATGCACCGGCAAATGGGAGGATGGGAAAAGGCCAATGTAAGAGCTGAAAGGGAGGCTTTGCCAACAGTTATTTACATGAGCATATAATTTGCAAATGCAACCAAATAAATATTTCATGGTAGTTTAAACTTACCTAAGCATTTTAGGTCACCATTAAGGAGAGAGACCTACAGTTGAGGATCACAGGGCATTTAGTTAATGAAAAGCCATTGTTATTAGTGGACTCTATTATTTATTTGAAAATAGCAAGCTGAAAGTTATCTACAGGTCAGCAAATAACACAGACAATTGAAAGCACACCGGTTCCTTTAGCATCTCCAGTTCTACTTAATTAGATTTTTCAGTGAGATGCGATGCAGTACATTATACAAAGAACTCCCATATTCCCTAGGTAGATATAATAGTTTATAGAGGCTTTACATTCTATTAATCTTAGGGTAATGGGAACTCAGTAAGATATGCTTCATTTCACAGAAGATCATATAAATGTTGCAACAAGGTTAAAATGGTGGAAATAGTTGATTAAATAGCCTATTTCCTACTTTACGTCTCAAATGCTAACATAATTTATAAACCTTTGTTGCTATAAAATGTTAAAAAACAGCATTATGGTTATTTAAAAGAAATATGACTTCACATGAAACCATAATAGATTTAGTCCATATGATTTGACATTGTTTGGCAGGATATATCCTCATATAAAACAAAATCTCCAAACTCCCAAAGGGTAGGGTTTCTCCATGTTTTGCACTTTGAAAATTTTGGTGTTTGTGGTAGCATTGTAGAAGGGTAGAAAAAACATGTTCTTGAGGAGAGAAAACTAATTGTATTTTTCTGTGTGAATCCAAGACGTGCTCTCAATATTAATGTCATGTATTACTATGCAAATATGGAAACCTTCAACAAAAAAATGCAGCAATAACGTCACCAAAAGGGAAAAGGTATATTCTGTGGAATTGGACAGCTCTGCCACCAAAGAGAGGAAATAAAAAATTAAGCATATGTTAGATTATTGTGCTGTCATTTAACACATACAATTGTTCTTGAAGATAAAATATTATAAAATTAATGGAATGGCATTTTTTTTTTAATTTCAGCCTCTTGTCTAATATCATTTTAAAGATTTTGAGAGAGATCTCACAGGCCAAGGAATTAAATTAAGTAATTTCCTGTAGGATAGAAAACTTAAAATGTTAATAAGTTTATATTCAGAGATTTAGTTCTCAACAGATTTGATTTATTTGCTGGCTTTTAGATGTCATTGTAACAGAGCTCCAGAAAATATGGAAAAGAGGAAAATAGAATGATAAATCAGCTTCATGGGTCAGGATGGTAATTCCAGATGACTCTCAAGGACTGCATTGTTTCAGTCAAACTTGATTTAGGATAAAAAGAAGCACAACTTTATTAATAGACTTTATTTTTAGAACAATTTTAGATATGCTTCTAATTTTTGGCTATTATCAATAAAGCTTCTAGGATCATACATGTGCAGATTTTTGTGTGGATGTAATTTTCAACTCCTTTGGATAAGTATGTAGGAGTGGAATTGCTGGGTCTTACAGCGCGACCATGTTTACTTTCATAAAAAACTGCCAAACTGTTGCAAACATTTTGTACCATTTTACATTTCCACAAACAATGAATGAGCATTCCTGTTGTTCTGCACCATTGCTAGTACATTTGGCATTGACAACATTTTGGATTTTAATCTTTGGAAATTTTGGCTTTGTGTTGATTCTCTGGGTATTTTTAAAAAAATATTTTCCATTTCTGTAGTCATTATACTATTAATAAAGTCTATGGATTTAAATAACAAATGGTAGATATATTTAAGGGATTACATTGACAAAATGTATAAAATTGACTAAAAAAATAATATAAATGAACTCAATCTCTCAAGTTGAACTTCCAAATAAGCTGTTTACCTCAAGGTAATAACAGCGCAGATTGTTTTCACTAGTTCTTGTTTCTTTCACAAGGAATGTACTTAGATACTTCTCTTTAACCTTTTATAAATATAATTTCAGAGAATAAAATGAACATAAAAGTAATTATAAACAAAGATAACTAGTTTTCCTCTTTATATTCCCATCCATCTCATTTCTCACATATTTTGGATATTTGATACGTTTAGTAAAATCTTAACAATTCTTAGGATAGAGTTTGAATCAGTTCAATTTTGTATCCTAATTACTTAGAGCCTATAGTCCATTGAACTATGTATTTTACTCCAATCCCATATGTTCAAATCCTGACTCCCAGTACCTGTGAATGTGATCTCATTTGAAAATAGTGTCTTTGTAGATTTAATTAGTTAAGAGTTTAATTAGCTCTTACAAGAAGAGGTAAGGACACACACAGGGAAAGGAAGAAGGACATGTAAAGCCAGATGCAGAGCTTGGAGTGATGAAGCTAGTAGTCACCAGAAGCTAGGAAGAAGGAAGAAAGAATTCTCTAGAGCCTTCAGAAGGAGCATGGCTCTGCCAGCACTTTGATTTCAGACTTTTAGTCTCCAGAACAGTAAGAGAATAGATTTCTGTTATTTTAAATTACCAAGTATGTAGCAATTTGTTATAGGACACTAGCTGCAGATACAGAGCATTTTTAATATCTGAATAATATCTGGTTAATATTACACTCCCAATAACACAATGATGTGAAGAACCAGGCTATCAGTTCAATGAAGCTGTTTAGATCTTAAAATAAGGTCACTGATCTTTCTGTTATTGGTAATCATTCCTTATTTCATTAGTGTAAGCATGTTACTGCTTAAACATTACAACACTTGGATTTAATAGGAAAATGCTAAAATGTTCATATAAATTTAAACAAACTCTTGTGGTACGGTCTTTGGGAAGGTAATAAAAATGTAACCTTATTGCATTTGAACCCATTCCCCAGAAGGGTAATTTGCTTATAAATTTGGTGCTAATTTGATAACAGAGTCTTCTAGTTTGAAGGCCAGAAAGGTATACTGATCTAGTGAACTTCCCTGACTAAGGAAATGAACAAAGAAGCATTTCACTGATGCTTGTTTTGAAAAGTATTTTCTTTCCTTGACTTCTTAAATGAGGACAGGAATCATTTCCAATCTGACAGAGAGCAACTGACATAAATTGACTTAATTCATATGTATTCTAAAATTCTATCCTTTAAATGCAGAGAACCATTTGGATTTTATTTTTTATTTTTATTTTTTTTTTATTTTTTTTATGTTGTGTCGAATGTCAGCTTTATTTATTTTTTTTAATAAATTAATTTTTATTGGTGTTCAGTTTACCAACATACAGAATAACACCCAGTGCTCATCCCGTCAAGTGTCCCCCTCCGTGCCCGTCACCCATTCACCCCCACCCCCCACCCTCCTCCCCTTCCACCACCCCTAGTTCATTTCCCAGAGTTAGAAGTCTTTATGTTCTGTCTCCCTTTCTGATATCTCCCACGCATTTCTTCTCCTTTCCCTTATATTTCCTTTCACTATTATTCATATTCCCCAAATGAATGAGAACATACACTGTTTGTCCTTCTCGACTGACTTACTTCACTCAGCATAATACCCTCCAGTTCCATCCACGTTGAAGCAAATGGTGGGTATTTGTCGTTTCTAATGGCTGAGTAATATTCCATTGTATACATAAACCACATCTTCTTTATCCATTCATCTTTCGATGGGCACCGAGGCTCCTTCCACAGTTTGGCTATTGTGGACATGGCTGCTAAAACCATTTGGATTTTAGAGATCATGCCCATTCCCAAATTTTTCATTTAAAGGTATTGTTTTTTCTTTCTCTTTTTTTACATTCTTGAACTATATGTTGTGACTATTTGCTTATATACCAGAGGAAGGCAGAAGCACATTTGATGAAGTTTATATTTTGTAAACAATTTTTACTAAAGTCCATAAAGCTGCTATGACAACCTCTTTTGTTAAAAAATTATATTTTATTCTAATTTCTGAGAAAATGGAAGGTTAGATTCTGAAATTATTTACTACATTTTAAGTTGATTCACTGATGATATAGATGAAAAAAAGTATGCAACCACAGAATTAATCCTTAATTGAATGTATTACGTTTTGTAATAGTTTTATCTAAATCTAACAAACAGAATGATGCTGATAGAAAAGATACTTGATTTTCAACAAAGCAAGATCAGATTTTCATCTCCATCCATCTCCCTCCTTAAAAGTATAGCATCCTGTATAATTTCACATAGGTGGTAAATATTCTGCATGTGTCTACATCTTCCAAAGCTAGGTTATCATTCATTGTCAGTGATTAACTTGAATAATTTAAAAGGAAAGTTCATCTTGAAAAATCATTGTTAGAGAATGGCATCTGATATGAATCAAAAATAATACTTTAAATGGTAAAGACTAATCCAGTCATTAAATAAAACCCTAAGTTTTAAATTCAGTGGCTTTTAGATTTGCAAATGAAATTAATTTTAAAACTACCAAAATTATTAATTTGTACTTAGTGATCCTTTGATTCAGAAGAACTTTGCTTGATTAAATCTAAGAGGATCCTGGTGTAATTTTGTGATCATGAGGGAAAGCTGAGATGGAAGCAAATTCTTTGAGAGCCATTTGAATATCAAGTGGCTTTTGACACATGAGGGAAAAGTCAGCTGAGAGAACAGAATTACCTTTCTTTTCAATCAAATTTTGGTTGAAATTCTGCAATATTCTTAAGTGATTACAAAAAACCTACAAGTAAGAGTATACGCGTGCATAAAAGTAGGCATATCATTTGCTTAAAATTTCTAACTCTCTTCCAAGTTGCATTAAGTCGCCACAAAAAGCATCATTATGGATTTATAATTTCAAGCTTTGTTTCTAGCTACACATACATCTCCTTGTTGTAAGTGAAATATAAAGGATTTTCAATTATACTAATTAGAGATCTTTAATTTGGCTCCCTAAAACTTTGCCATTCCTAAATTTTTTACTTAAGGGTAATCTTTTTAAATTACTTTCTCTCATCTGTCACATATTTTGGAAGGTTTTGATCACTATACCAACCAAGTAGTATTTTAGAAAATAATATATAACAAATTAATCCAAAGCATGTACTACTCTGTTCAGTCACTAAGCATTTCAGCCACTAAGCTGATATATTACTAGTTAAAAGGAAGCCCATCCAGTATCTTAGACCATCTGGGTAGCCTGAGCCATAGCAGAGGTAACTAGAGGAATGGCTGTGACTGACATTTGTGAAATATTGTATATTCCATTCTTCTTGGAGTCTCTCATAGAAAAATATCATTTTGAAGACAAGTGATATAAATCCTAGATTCTGTTTGCATGCCGAAATAACCTAACATCATGATGTTATTTAACATCTCATTTTTACTCAAATGCTGCTATGGTATTTGAAAAATGGACTCAACAGACCTACTGCAATTAAAAGTAACTCATTAAAGTCTATTCTTACATGTTTTTAATACTCTTAAAAGCAATAGCTCAGGGAGAAGTCAGTGACTGAAAAAAAATCTTAAAAATACATCGTCTCACTGAATAAATGAAACTCTGCATCTTTTTTTGTGTTTTGTAAGAAATTAATTTTTTAAACTTCAGAATAAAAATTTCTAGGCATCTCTGCAGTTTACCAGTTAAGATTCTGTATACTTTAAACATACATTATAACTATCGAACTGGAAAGGAGATTCATAAAATCTAGCATCTTACCAGAAACTATTAAGACATCACTATGGATGCTTCTTTGGAAATCATACCATGGTCCTATAAGATTGTTTTAAGATTGTTTTAAAATAAGTACCACAGTTATTTGGAGAATAGGTAAATATATGATGGAAATACTCATACTTTCACAAACATGTTGAAACTACATTAAATGTCAGATTCACCATTATGACATTTAGCTTATTTTTAATAGAAACCAGACATTTTTCCCATTACAGTTTATTTCCATCTGAGACACAGTACCTGGAAACATACTCAACACCCCTGAGTGAATTTCAAAACATGTTAACACTGGTGTTTGAACTGCTTTATATAATAACACAGCATTTCCTTTTAATAAATACATAGAACTATTATTTTCCTTCCCCTCCTTCACTTATGGATGCAAACAAAGCAACTCCTGGAAGCTATTTTTCTGCAGACCTAAGGAGGTTAACTTCTAGAAAGAAAACAACCTGGTCATTCCTGCTTATGTTTTCACAAAAGACCACTGGGTAAGATCTCTGTTGAGAAAATGACATTGCTTTGTTCCAGTGACACTTAAATTTTCTAGAAAGTGTTTAGTTTACTTAGTAGGTGTCACTTGGATTTTTTTCTTTTTAAAATAAAATTCCAAAAGAATAACTTTTTCAGGCTACAGATGATAGGATCAAATAGTGGATGTAGGGTCTATTATTATTGTGTAATTCTGTACCTTCTAAAATTTAATAAGCATGGGAGAATGGAACAGAATAAAGCACAAGGACCAAGTTTGCTATCCTCTCTAAGAGTTGTCCAATTCCACCCCCTAGTTTTATTGAGATAAAACATTTTGTTAATTTGAGGCATACACCTGATTTAATGTATGTATACTTAGCAAAATGATTACCACAATGAGTTTAGTTAGTATTCATTACCTTACATAGTTACAGATTTTTTTTTCTCATGATGAAGACTTTTAAGATCTAGTCTTTTAGCAATTCACAAATCTATAATACAATATAGTTTAATTGTCCCGTGTATTTCAGGTGGCTGTAGTAGTTACATCTCAGTTTTGGGAATGGCAAGGTATATGCCCCAGAAAAGATCTTTTAAGTTACTGAAAGTTTAAGTTTTCATTAATAAAATGTTTATATGCACACCTTTACAGAACAATTTCTAAAATGTGATTTAGAATTTTCTGTGTGATGAACCTATATTTTGAACAGTGCACAAGGTTTTTCTTCTTTGAGGAATTCAGGGTCGGCCTTGGGACCCTTACATGCTGTCAGTCATTCCCTCTGGTGTCATTCAATATTAATTTCTCTTTTCTCCTCCCTTAGAAACATGGCATTTCCAGGCAATACCTTTCACCCTCCTTCATCATGGACACTTCTGCACCTGTTATGCCCATTTTGCCCCTCTGTTTCTGGTAGTCTTCCCTAATATCTGGATTTCGTGTAGAGTTTACATATTGATGACCCCAAATTTATATGTGCAGTTCCAACCTTATTTTAATTGTACAATTTTTACAATCAATGACTACACACAGTTATCTAAGAAACATTTTAAAAACATTCAAAATTTAGCTTCTAATTTTCCCTCCCCAAAAGACTACTTTCTTGTTGCCTCCATCTTAGTAAATAACACTCCATTCAATCAATTGTTCAAGTTAAAAAAGCTTGAATCTGTTGTAGATCTATCCAGTCTATGTAGTGCCTTAGTTCTTTTAAAAACATTGTCTAGAAACTGATCATTTCTCCCCACCCCCACATAGTTAAGCTACTATCATTTCTTATCTGGGCTACTGTAAAGTCTCCCAATTCTGAGCTCCTAAACTCTGTTTTTGCTCTCGTCCCTTTGTAATCTCAAGTCAACACAGTAGTCACAGTGGTAAAGTAACTATCAAAGGTCGTTTTACTTCAGGTTTTCCCCTATTATTCAGAGTAAAAGTTAGTCTTTGAAATAGCCTTCGTAGTCTACACTGTTTGGCCCCTATTGTGTCTCTGATCTGCTTCCTACTCTTCTGCTGCATTCTGTTCCAACTACTCAGTTTTATTTCTTCGCCTAAAAACAACTAGCATGCTTCCTCTTCAGTGACTTGCGTCTCCCACCTGTTTTTTTCCCCCTCTTTAAGTAAGGAATCCTTCACATCCAGCCATATATGAGGCCTAACCCTACCACCATGAGATCAACACCTGAGCCGAGATGGAGTCAGATGCTCAACTGAGTAAGCCACCCAGGACCTCCCACCCTTTTTCTTACCCCTGCCTGATATGTTCTTCCTCCATATATTCCTATGGCTTGCTCCTTTGCATCCTAAGCACACAAAAATATAACACACACGTATATATACACACACACATGCTTCTTAACTGTATTCTTGTTTTATTTTGTTCTATAGAGCTTGACATTCACTAGCAGATGATGTATTTTAATTATATAGTTTGTTCTTTTTCTTTATCCCCCATTCTACTCTAAGCTCTGAGAAGCAGAGATTTTGGTTTGCTTTGTTCAGACCTATATCCTAGTACTTAGAACACTGAACAGCATGTAGATGATACTCAGTAACTATTGAATGAATAGATTACTTAAGCTAGAGGAAAGCAAGTCAAATTAAAAGCAATCAATGGCCAAACAATGAATCCAAAGGGAAAAGTTAGTGTTTGAGCTTAAGCAGGTCAGGGGGACATTTGGTGGCATGGCAGATGGTCTTGATGCATTGTGAGTTACATTCTGGAAATTCATGCTTGAAACCTGCAGGTTTCAAGATGAATAAATATTGATAATAGGTACTGCTTTCTAGTGGCTTGTTCTATTGGCCACCACTCTTTGGCATTTAGTTTCTTATTTTGAGGAGGATCACATCTCTCTACTTAAGTTGATTTTTGCTCTGGGGTTCAGTGATTAATTTTTGCTTCTATCTCAGGTGATTTTTGCTGAATAGCTCAGTAATTAATTGTGAGAGCTAAAAGCGCCAACGGAAGGATCTTAGGTCTGGTTATTAAATATCTTTTCTTTGTTTAGGAATTTGGGTTTTTTTTTGCTCTTTATCAATAAAAACTCGACAATGACATATGTCTCATAGCTGTAGAGTGACTTTAGGTTGAATTCTCATTTTGTGTCTCTGATTTAACATTTCAGAAGGAAAATTATCTACACTTTTGAAAGATTGCCAAAATTTATTTATTAACCACTAGAAATGTACTGTCCAATACAGTAGCCACTAACTGGATACATCTTTATATTTCAATTTTTATTTAAAATTAACTAAACATTAAAATTCACTGGCAGTAATGACATATCAAATATGTAATAATCACATAAGGTTAGTCGTTAGCACTGATCTAGAGCATTTCAGTGTCCACAGAGTTTTATTGAATATGCCTCACTAGACTTGTTTTTGCTGGATGAAATTTTTCCATCAGAAGTTTATTCATTTGAAATGACTTATTCCATGATATTTTTGAGAGCTTTTCTGTTAAGTGTGACACTGGCATTTGAAGAACTTTAAATTCATGTACAAAAATAAATCATAATATTATGTAATAAGCATTACATTGGAGGCATATATAGAATGCTCTTTGGACATAAATGAAGCAGTAATTAATTTTGCTTCAGATATGGGTTGGTTGTACAACATACAGTTTTGAGTCTCTTTTTTGCTAGTGTTATAACTGTCAGAAAAAAACCGTTGAACACTGGAGTCTAGTAAGTTTATATTTATTGTTGAAAAAGCCAATCAATATCAGTCTGAACATTAACTAATAGCATGGCTTTGCCACTGCCCAAACAATATCGTAGTTAATAGCAATTTTAACGTCTGAAACCACCATAATTGCCCTCAGAAATCAATAGATCAATAAGAGACTCTTTTTGGTTTTAGATACAGGTATTGAACCATACATCACATTTTGAAAAGGTTACTTCTGATCATGACAGCCCAGACAAATTTAAAATTAGTTTCAAAACTAAATAGAAACAATATAATTCTTATTTTTGAAGTCCATAAATTTAGTTTTAAAGCAATACAAACATCCAGTTACACTTTCACTATATACTATTTAAATTTAATGAATCTTTGCATGTTTTTTCACTGGAAATGTAAGTGTATTAAACTAAAAAGATCATAAGACCACAGCTAAACAAGTGATCTAAATAAATTTAAGACTTAGGTAAATTATAGTTAAAATAGTAAATTGTCAGAGTGTACTGTACTGAGATATTTTGAACTTTAAGAAATTTGATCATGAAACCAATTTATAGAAAGCTTTCTTTAAATATTCTCCTGAAATGAGAATAGTTTTTATTTAACTTTTTATTCTTTCTAAATGTTATGCATTGAAGATTCTATGATGAAATCACATTTAAAAATATTTGTCTCTGAAGGGAAATTGCTAGTGATTCTGCAGTGAAAATGTGTAAATACCATGTTTATTTTAGCTAGATATACAGACTAAGGTGGAAGCAGAAAGCCAAAGACCATCATGTTATTTGGAGGAGCTGGTGGCATTATCATTTAAAGAGCATTCACTTATATTGATTGCATTCAGCATTCAGGAAACATTAACAGGGATGCAATGGTTTGTTTGTTTTCTAAGTTGTTAGATGATGTCAAGCAAATTACCTGGATCCAATCTCGAAAACATGAAAAATTTTTCTTTTGGCATGTGTTACTGGAATTGTAATGTCCTGATTGAAAGTACATCTTTTGAGATACGTTTATAATTTAGCCAGCCTCACTGCTTTAGATTGCTATTTGAACATTTTCATTCTTTGATATCTGTAAGGCTTGTACCAGGACAGACTACTTGTTTACTAAATGGTTATTAGCATGATCAAAATGCCTATAATATCAGAGGAAGCAGAAAATAATCTTTTCTGATCTAGTATCCAAACAAAATGTCCCAAAAGGACCCATCATTTTGTCTTATTTAGTATATACTGACCAAACAACAGAACGCTATTATTATCCAATTCTCCTTTTAGTCTGTGTTGGAACACAAAGAACATTTCTCGGTTATTGCAGCCAACAGGATTGGACTATTTTAGCATGGTACCAGTCATTTGGTGGGCTGAACTTGGAGGAAATTAGTAAGAAGATAAAAGAAACAAAAATGATGGGATAGTGAAGGGAGCCCAGCAGAGATTAGGTATAAATTTGAAGAGGAGTGGGATAAGCAAGATCAGCTGTTAAGAACCTTGGGAGCATCTGATCTAATAGGGATGTCCATCTCTTTCTCTCTCTCTGTCTCCCTCTTTCCTTTTCTCTCTCTAAGATTTTATTTATTTGAGAGAGAGAGAACATGAGGGCAGAAGGAGGGAGAAGCAGACTCCCCACTGACCAGGGAGCCTGATGCAGGGCTCGATTCCAGTACCCTGGGATCATGACCTGAGCTGAAGGCAGATGCTTAATCAACTGAGCTACCCCTGTGCTCCTGAATGTATATCTTAAAAGCCATCTGGCATAGGCCATGGAGATTTCATCTGGGATCTTTTATTTTTTTTTAATATTTTATTTGAGAGAGAAAGATAGAGAGAGAGTGTGTGTGTGTGTGTGTGTACAGGAGGGAGAGAGAAAATCTGAAGCAGAGTCCATGCTGAGTGCAGAGCCCTACTCGGGGCTCCCCCCGGAGACTGCAACATCATGACCTGATTCAAAACCAAGAGTCAGATGCTTAACCCCCTGAGCCATGAAGATGCTCTTCATCTGGAATCTTTATAAAATCAAGGCACTGGAACAAGAACTGACCCCAGCTGGTGGGAAATGGGTCAGGTCAAAATGAATGTATTCATCTTGTCAGGGTTTAGCCAGGGTAGTAGTCACACCCCTGTAACAGTACACTGGACTGAGAAAGTTGGGAGGATAGAGGGACCTGCCATAACTGAGTCAACTAGTTATTCCTACTCCACTGGGAAGGTCTCAAGGTAGAAATTCTCAATTGTATGGGGAGCTAGGGCAAGTCTCTCCTCAAAAGAGTCTACCATTACTGAAACTTTTTTTTTTCTAACCACGGAATCTAATAAGTTTGTGTGCCAATTTTTTCATCACTTATTTTCTCTACATATCCAATTTACTTAAACTTTCACTGGTTTGAATCATCACTTGTATAATTACATTAGCCCAGCATTCTCCCTTCTTTGTCTCTGAAAGTCATATTTATCCATTAAGACAATATTAAAAATCATCTCATTTTTAAAGGTCTTTATGATGGATTCATCATAATGAATCACACCTTCCTCTGGACTTCCTGTTATTTCCCTCTAAGTAGTACTTACTTCATACTCTGGTTCAGTTTGTTTACACATTTTTCCAATTAGATTATATGCCTACGATGACTTGGAATAGTGTATCATTTATCTCCCTAGGTCCTAGCAAAGTGATTTGCATATAATAAGCATCTATAAATGTCTGTTCAATCAAGTTACATGAGATTTACACAAATTCTATGCCTGACCTAATGAATCATCTATTGTTGTTGTATAGGTTACTTAGCTTATCATGCTCCTTGTTCTTTCACTTGTAAATGGTGGTGGTGGGAGGCAATCTACTCTCACTGAATTTGGAGATTAATTTTATAGTTAAGGGATTTCTATAAGAAAGAAATAAGAAAGACAGTCATTGACTCGATACGTATTTATTGAACATCTGAAGTTTGCCATGCACTCTTCTAGGCATCATTAGTTGCTCTAATATCTGCAGGGCCAGTGCACTATCTGAAAGAGAAAAATCCTAAAGAATCATACATCTAAAAAACTCTATTTCTAGGCTACATGTATATGCCTTCAACTATCTCCTGGAGTCTCAAATAAATTGGTGTCTGCACAGGGAGGTCAGAGTAGTATTTTCATCTGGGGAAATTATTATTCAACTCCACTTAAGTAATTAACAAAGATATTTTTAATATTATTCAGCTTTGGAAATGGACTTAAATAACGAGTTTTGAATGAAACTAGGTAAGATAAAACTTCTGAGGACATAATCAATACAAGGACGTTAAGGAGACTCACTGTCATTAAAATTCTATATTAGTGATTTGGAACCTTATAATATTTCATTTGAAGAGGAATTAAATAGAAAAAATATTAAAAAGTAAAAAAAAAAGCCAATGACTAGAAAGTATATAACTACTCTCACTGTCACCAGGAGAAAATCATAGGAATTTTTTGTCTTGCATTACAAAATTCAAATTAAAACATGTTAAATGTTTTTATAGAACTTTTTAAAAAAGATTTTATCTATTTATTCATGAGAGACAAAGAGAGAGGCAAAGGCATATGCAGAGGGAAAAGTGCGCTTCTTGTGGGGACCCTGATGCAGGACTCTGGGATCATGACCCGAGTCAAAGGCAGACGCTCAACCACTGAACCACCCAGGTGCCCCTCTAATGTTTTTGAAAAAATTAAAGCATGGTGTTTGTTTTTATTTCTTTTCTTTTCTTTTCTTTTCTTTTCTTTTCTTTTCTTTTCTTTTCTTTTCTTTTCTTTTCTTTTCTTTTCTTTTCTTTTCTTTTCTTTTCTTTTCTTTTCTTTTCTTTCTTTTCTTTCTTTTCTTTCTTTTCTTTTCTTTTCTTTTCTTTTCTTTTCTTTTCTTTTCTTTTCCTTCCTTCCTTCCTTCCTTCCTTCCTTCCTTCCTTCCTTCCTTCCTTCCTTCCTTTCTTTTTTGCTTTAGAAAAGAGGATTTTGTCCATACTGGGATGTCACAGCACTCCCCACCAGAAATGCGACTTGTAAAAGGGTTTGGAAGTTTTCCAGGAGAACTGGCTAATGAAATTTGAGACTCACAGTTGAACAACCAGAATGCCAAGATCAATACCTCAGAATGAGGAAAGGTAATAGGAATATCTATAACTTCTGAAAGTAAGCTGCATGTGGTGAGCAGATATAATTCACCAGATACCCACGTGTAGCCCTGTAGTTCTCAGCTCCTTTGGAACTAGGACTTTAACAGTTGAAGTTCAGCTTAGTTCAGCCTACCTCCTAGGCTGAAGCAATTCTCAGTAGGTGTGCCATTTCTCTATCAGTCTTCCATGGTGACCAGCAATGCCAGATGACATAACTAGAAGATAAAGTCTATCTACATTGGATTTTATAATAATAAAAATAAAGCTGTCTAAAGCCATTAAAATATACATATTACTATATTTGTATGTTATTATTAATACAAGTAATGTGTATACAAGAAGGCAAGGAACTCTTTCTCAGAAGAGATTGTATCTCTTGTTGGAATAATACCCCACTGGCAAGGTCTATGGAACTAAAAGAAGCCTATCATTACCAAGAGGCTGGTGATAGAGATTGACTGAGAGAATACCCATTGCTAGAGAAAAATCACCTCAATTTTGGAGATTCTCTAAACAATCTGCAATACTACATTAGAGGGGATCACAGTGGAAATGCTGAGGAAGAACCCAGCACTAACATGCTACATCTCCTTGGACTTTAAATAATGGCAGGACTCCAGTTCCCTGAGCAATTGTGCCTGGTGTCCTACTATAACCTGTTGCCTAATAGACTGAGGTCTCTCATATGCTCTACTACTTCTTGCAACCTGATTCTTAGATTCTTTCAGAGACTCATTCTGAACCACTGTGGTGCTAGCCATAAACTGACTGGCTTTGAACCCTGTCTCTGACACTTCCAAGCTGGATGATCCACCCTGAATTGTTTTGATCACACTACCTCCTACCTTACTTTGCCCGTTTTTAAGAATTTTTTTTTAAATTTTTATTTATTTTATGATAGTCACACAGAGAGAGAGAAAGAGGCAGAGACACAGGCAGAGGGAGAAGCAGGCTCCATGCACCGGGAGCCCGACGTGGGATTCGATCCGGGGTCTCCAGAATCGCGCCCTGGGCCAAAGGCAGGCGCCAAACCACTGCGCCACCCAGGGATCCCAACTTTGCCCGTTTTTAAAATGGAGTTGATATGAAGATTCAGTGAGATAACCATGTAAAGTGTTTAGAATAGTTTATAGTCTATATCACACTGAAACACTCAGTAGTTGTTATCTTTCTGCCTTGTTATTATTGCTTGGATGATCAAAAGATGCTGAAAGCTGTTATGTACTATAAGCCCTCCATTTTGGATCTAATCTTTGAGATTTAAATTCTAGATACAAATTTATATAGAGTTTATTATATTCTCTTGGGAGTGGGAACTTGGACTTTTGTGCCTTCTTAAATATGAAGTTCTCTTCAAACCAGTATGTTCCTGTGATTTCAAACATGAACCATTTTTATAGTATTTGGTATGAAAGCTGGGAGGGTAAGGGTAAGCTTGGAGGGTATGGACAATGACGTAGTGGAGTTAATATTTTTAGAAGTTTAATAATTTTTCTTCAACTTATTTTTTTAAGAGGGAGGGAGAGGCAGGAGAGAGACAACCTTAAGCAAGCTCCACACACAGTGCACAGTCCAAGGTGGGGCTCACTCTCATAATCATGACCTGAGCTGAAATCCAAGAGTTGGATGCTTAACCAACTAAGCCACCCAAGTGCCCTGTTGTTCAACTTCCACTGAGAGGTATTTGTTCTCCTGTTTTCAGTCAGGATAATAAGTCTCTGTGCTCTTTTCATGAGGGGTGGCTTCAAGGATGCTGGTAAATATTCCATTTCTTTATTAGGATACTGTTATTTAGGTATGTTCACTTTGTGAAAATACATGGACTGGACATTTATGAATTGTGTACTTAAATTTTACACTTAAGTCTTGAAATAGATGTGGAGTCTAATGTTCTTTACATTCTGCTAAATTGGAAAATTTTTACACATATTCTCATTTTGTGATTTGTAGTATTGCATAAGAGTTATTTCTGAAATAATCTTAAACATGTAATTTTTAAGAAGGGATATATTTCATTTAGTCAGATATCTATGTTCATTTAAAATGTATTATTCTTTTAAAAATAGCTCTTTGTTTACTTCTGAGTATGTATCTAGTGTGTTTGATCTTGTATTGAAGGACAATTGCTTATTACTATTAGATGTTACCTTATAGACTCAAAGTTGCCTATCAGTGGAAAAAAAATCTGATAACTGATTATGCAACTTGATTACGTATTATGATTCTTTTTAAAAATTTTTAAAGATTCTTTTTAATATTTAAACTACACTTAGAGCCATATAGACATTCTTATATTTAATATAAATCATATTTTAGCATTTAAAAGATGAATTTCCTATAAGGTTGAATGAATGCAAAATTGCCAAAATACATTGTGAATTTTAAAAGCAGGCAACATAAAAAACATGTGTATATAATTTTATTATCTGAGTAAAAAATAGCCAGGAAGGAGAGACTATATATTTATTTTTTCCCAATATATGTTTAAAATATACATGAGAGAACACAAAAGCCCAATAAAAGTGACTTTTTTTGTAAGATAAGTGGGAACCATGAAAATTTGCAACAAAACTGAGACAAGAAGACACTTCATCGTAAATATTTTTATGATTTCAAGTTAATGAAAAATATAGATTGCCTACTTAAATGTACTTAAATGATAAATAAGCATACAATAACTCTCCCAAGATATTTTTTTTTAGGTTTTATGGCATTTATCCTCATGACTCATATAAAACACATACATACACACGGGCAATACACTCCATCTGGAGGGATGATACTCAGCAAGGGAATCCAGCACATTCTGTAGAAGAGGCAGGAAGAGAGGGGAGGTAGAAACAGTCTTGAGATGTGGGACAGAAGCCAAAGGTAAACTTTGCTGCCTTGTAAGGTACGTCTTTTTAATGACTGTGAGGGCTGCCAACTTTGGGGAAAAACTAAGGTACATCATTTTCACAAAGATTCTTCTCCTTTGTGTTTGGAAAAATTAACTGCTTATTATTCCCAGAGTTTCATAAGATGAATTCATTATTTTAAGTTGAAATAAGTTGAGGTTGAAAGAAAATGTTTTGCATTTTATATACTAAATAGATAATACTCTTCCTGTCTCTTAGCAATACTCATCGAAATGTTGCTATAATATCTTTTATAATATAAATTGATTTTTTTATTACAGTCTCCTGGAATGTCTCATGTTTCCTGTCATTTAAAATGAAACACATACATGGATTCATATATTTTAATTAGTTGTTTAAAGTTTATTTTAAATCAGTAAAACTTTTTTTTGCTGGAGAGGGAGGGAGAGAAAAAGAAATTATGGTTACCACCTTGAGAAAAAATTCAATATTTTTATATCTGAAGTCTTAAAAATTAAGTTAGTCAGTTTTACTTACCCGCATCTTCCTGCCAAACAGATTTTAAGAAAAATAATTGATCTAAGTAATATAAAATTTCCTTTTATTGCGTGTGGTTTTTGTTTTTAAAACCTATTTTATTTAAGTTCAATTAGCTAACATATAGTGTATCATTAATTTCAGATGTAAAGTTCAATTATTCATCTGTTGCATGTATCACACAGTGTTCATCATATCTCAAGTGCCCTCCTTAATGCCCATCACCCAGTTACCCTATCCCTCCACCCACTTCCCTTCCAGCAACCCTCAGTGTAGTTTGTTTCATATAGTTAAGAGTCTCTTATAGTTTGTTTCCCCCTGTCTGATTTTGTCTTATTTTTCCTTCCCTTCCTCTATTATCCTGTTTTGTTTCTCAAATTCCACATATGAATGAAATCAGATAATTGTCTTTTTCTGATGAACATATTTCACTTACCATAATACCCTCCAGTTCTGTCCACATGGTAAATGGTAAGATTTCATCCTTTTTGATGGCTGAATAATATTCACACACACAGATATACACACACACATATGTGGTGTGTTTGTGTGTGTGTATATATATGCACACACACAAACACACCACATCTTCTTTATTCATTCATCTATCAATGGACATCTGGGCTCTTTCCATAGTTTGGCTATTGTGGACACTGCTGCTATACACATTGGGATGCAGGGCCTCATTTGGATCACAATGTTTGTATCCTTTGGGTGAATGCCTAGTAGTCCAATTGCTGGTTTGTAGGATAGTTCTATTTTTAACCTCTTTAACCTCTTTTAACCTCCATGCTATTTTCCAGAGCAGCTAAACTAGCTTGTATTCCCACCAATAGTATAAGGGGATTCCCCTTTCTCTGCATCCTTGCTGATGTTTGTTTCCTGACTTGTGAATTTTAGCCATTCTGACTAGTATGAGGTGGTATATCATTGTGGTTTTGACTTGTATTTCCCTGATGCTGAGTGATATGGAACATTTTTTCATGTGTCCGTTGGCCATTTGTGTGTTTTCTTTGGAGAAATGTCTGTTCGTGTCTTCTGCTTATTTCTTGACTGGATTACTTGGTTTTTGAGTGTTGAGTTTGATAAGTTCTGTATAGATGTTGGATACTAGCCCTTTATCTAATAAGACATTTGCAAATATCTTCTCCCATTCTTTAGGGTGGTCTTTTGGTTTTATTGACTGTTTCCTTTGCTGTGCAGAAGGTTTTTATCTTGATAAAGTAACAACAGTTCATTTTTGCCTTTGTTTCCCTTGCCTTTGGATATGTGTCTAGCAAGAAGTTACTGCAGCTGAGGTCACAGAGGTTGCTGCCTGTATTATTCTCTAGGATTTTAATGGGTATCTGTCTCCTATTTATGTCTTTTATCAATTTTGAGTTATCTTAGTGTATGGTGTAAGAAAATGGTCCAGTTTCATTCTTCTGCATGTGGCTGTCCAATTTTCCCAACACAATTTGTTGAAGAGACTGTCTTTTCTCCCTTGGATATTCTTTCCTGGTTTGTAGAAGATTAGTTGATCATAGGTTTGAAGGTCCATTTCTGGGTTCTCTATTCTGTTCCATTGATCTATGTGTTTTGGTGCCAGTACCACACTGTCTTGATGATTACAGCTTCGAAATAGAGATTGAAGTCCAGAATTGTGAGGCTACCAGCTTTGGTTTTCTTTTTCAACATTCCTCTGGTTACTGCATTTTTTATGAATCCATACAAATTTTAGGATTATTTGTTCCAGCTGTGTGAAAAATGTCAATGGTATTTTGATAGGCATTACATTAAATGTGTAGAATGCTCTGGGTAGCATAGATGTAAATATAAAATTTTCTAACTGTGACAAGTGTTAAAACAGGTTTGCTATGAAATCAAGATTCTTCAAATGAGAATTGTCAAGAATTCCTGTCTGATATTTACATTTAAAAATATTGTTTAAAATTGTACAAGGGCACCTGGGAGACCCAACTGGTTAAGTGTCCAACTCTTGATTTTGGCTCAGGTCATAATCTCCGGGTTGTGAGATTGAGCCCTGTGCTAAGCTCTACGCTCAGCTGTGGGGTCTGCTTGAGATTCTCTCTCCCTCTGCCCCCTACCACTCATGCTTGCTCACTCATACATTCTCTCTTTCTTTCTAAAATAAATAAATAAAAAATAAATCTTAAAAAAATAAAATTGTACAGCATATTTGTTGTAACTCTTTGTCTTGTCAACATGTAATACTCACATGAAGAGGGAAAACAATAATTTAGTGTATAAAATAGCCTCTTACTATAAATTCAGTTTGATCATGATTGAGAAAATCTAGTTTCAAGTCTAAATTTTTCCAATTACCAGCTATATGATGGGTGGGAAGGCAGGATATGCTTCTTTCCATGTCATAGGTGTCTCATGATTAAGTCCTGATGGTAGTGTATGATACACTGGGTGGCAAATAGAATCAAACACAAAATTGTATAAAAATATTTTCTGAATTTTGGCTATAAAATATTCACTCATTTATAGATTAAATAGAAAATTTATAAGTCTCCACAAAGCATCACTGTGCAGAGATAAATCTACACAGCAAAAGATAGTAGCAACACCTAAATGAAAATATGGCTTTGTGATAAAAGCAGATATTTTACCCAAGTTATAATTTTCTAGAACATTTCTGTTGAAGTCATTGTTATGAGTATTGCTATTATATAAACACTCAGAATAATAAGTTGGCTGTGGTTGAATTACACTATTTTTTTCAGTTTTGTATCTTTTCATTTGATAGAAACCAACTTAGCCATTCTGTATGGTAGTGCCATTTGTTCATGATTTTTAAAAACTATTGCCTTTAATCTGACTTTCTTCAAGGCTTCTTGCACCCCACATCAACATTTCACACTAATAAATTGATTTGTTGCTGGTGCCAGTGGTCTAATTTCCCCAACTGCTGGGGTCACATGCATAATGTGTGGATGGTGCAACATAAGATAGCATTGTGATAGTTTCAAATTTATGGAAGTGTAGTCATTAGGGTGTGCCTGCTTATCAAAAACCTCCCCATGTAAATTTCTTTCTGTGCCATGTTTTTTTCCTAATACACATCTATAGTGACAAAATGGTGGATGAATAAGCTAACAGATGGTTTTATCTCAATGGCTGCATCATGGGAAGCATCATTAGTTTCATGTCTGTGCTACACTAGGAATGCTGGCTTTACTGTGGGCATCTGGCTGGCCATTCCTTGGGGGGTTGTCACACACACATAACCCAAGCATCCCAGCTGTGTTTTCAGTTCCCTGGTGTTTAGTCTGGCATGAAAAGGTGTTCCTGAGCCAAGCTAATCCTCTTGTTAATTCTGTGAGCAGCTAGAAGAGAACTCTTAAATCCAAAACCCCTAATATCTATCCTGACTTCCTTCTTTCATTTGAATTGGTGGATTTGTTAAAGTTTATTTTCCCTTTAGCTTTGATAATTGAAATCAAGATTATTGCAAAACAAATACTTCATTTCAACTAAAAACATTGATATAATGAAATAGACATATAGGGCAATTAAATAATGAGGCCCCCACTAAAATTACAAAGGTTTTATTGTTTTGTGTTTAACTCACCAAATAAAAGTAATGGCTAATGTAGTTTTTAGCAGTACCTTTTCTAATTTACCATATAAAAACCAACCCTCTCAGATTAAATATCTATAAAATATATTTAGGAAAATGACTATAAAACATATTTAGGAAAATAACAAGTTTGACCTCATGAGCTCAACAGCTTATTATTTATGAATCTCCTGAAGCTTCTTGAATGTCCTAGAAAAGTATGGTTAAACAAAGGCACCAAAAAAATTTGTCTTTATAATATGATGGAACAAAACTATAATTGAATAACATAAATTACACATATAAAATATATAAAAATGAGAAAAAGGGAGAAGGCAAGCAGAGTAAAATATCACTTTTGCTTTCTAAGGAGTATAGATTGCTGATTTGATCCACATTGTTATGGTATTTTATATTAGAAAGGTGATAATACTTCCATGGCTTACATCAGGAAGCATTTTTTGCCCATTTCACAGGCCTACAAGATAGCTGAGGCATCTCTTCTTCAGGCTCTGAGTGCATTTAAATGTATTCATTATAGGGGCACCTGGGTGGTATAGTCAGTTGGGTGCCCAACTCATGATTTTGGCTCAGGTCATAGTCTCAGGGTTATGATCTCAGGGTCATGAGATAGGGACCCAAATGGTGCTTCCTGCTCAGCACAGAGTGTGTTTGGGATTCCTTCTCTGTCTTCCTCTCCCTCTGCCCCTCCTGCTTGTGCTCTTTCTCTTTCTAAAATAAATAAATTGAAAGATGAATGGATAAAGAAGATGTGGTTTATGTAAACAATGGAATATTACTCAGCCATTAGAAACGACAAATGCCCACCATTTGCTTCGAGGTGGATAGAACTGGAGGGTATTATGCTGAGTGAAATAAGTCAATCAGAGAAGAACAAACATTATATGGTCTCATTCATTTGGGGAATATAAAAAATAGTGAAAGGAAATAAAGGGGAAAGGAGAAAAAATGAGTGGGAAATATCAGAAAGAGAGACAGAACATGAGAGACTCCTAACTCTGGGAAACGAACTAGGGGTGGTGGAAGGGGAGGTGGGCGGGGGGAGGGGGGGTGACTGGTTGATGGGCACTGAGGGCGGCACTTGACCTGATGAGCACTGGGTGTTATGCTACATGTTGGCAAATTGAACACCAATAAAAAATAAATTCATAAGAAAAATAAAATAAAATAAAATCTGGGCAGCCCCGGTGGCTCAGCAGTTTAGCACCATCTTCAGCCCAGGGCGTGATCCTCGAGACCTGGGATCGAGTCCCATGTCGGGCTCCCTGCATGGAGCCTGCTTCTCCCTCTGCCTGTGTCTCTGCCCTTTTCTCTGTCTCTCATGAATAAATAAATAAAATCTTTAAAAAACAAATCTTTTTAAAAAGTTAAAAAAATGTATTCATTATAACTGTCATTCTCAGATGCAGGCTGAATGAATATTAGCTAACTAGGGCATGTTCTTCTCATGGCAGAAAGGTATAGATAAGAGGCCAAACCAAAATACAGAAGTGTGCTTAACCCTCTGTCTCAATAGCTTATATGTCATATCCTATCATATTTCTTTGGTCAAGGAATCCACATTATGAATCCAAACATCGATAGAATGAAAACAGATTCTCCAGTGGTAGGGTGGGGAGAATAAATACTTGTGGTGTAATTATACAGTGTACACATAATATACTTTTGGATAACAAATATTAACTTTCATTGACAGAGTACATTCACTATGCCAGTGAAGATTCCTTCCTCCTGTCACAGTTTTAAAAATGCTTTTATGGCATCAGACTTGAAGTTCAAAACCTTGAGAAAATCTCTACATCATATCTGCCCCTCCCCTCAACCAACTTTCATTGGTGGGATTGGAATAGAATAATCTCTAAAAATGTATAGTTTCTTGGCCATCCATATCTGGCTCCAAAGCCAATAAATTTAACATTTTTTTCAGGCAACTAATTTACTCCAGGTATCAATTTCTGTATTACTTTGCTTTTGCTGTATTGATGATGTATAACAATAGATTGAGCATGCCAGTAACTTACAGCAACACACAATTCCCACAAATAGCCCTATGGGTTGACTGTAGGAGTTCTGTTCTAGACCATTAAAGAAGATTGCATTGGTGCCACATGTCTGTTATCCTGTGACCCAGGCTGAAGAGTATTGCCATCTGGAAGAGCTCTTTTCTTGTGGAGAGAGCAAAAGTGAGAGAGACCAAAACAAAGAACGCATCAACATTTTAAGTTTTTCCTTGCGATGTGGCTTATGTTCCATTTTCTCCCATTCTGTTGACCAAAGTAAGTCACATGGTCAAAGTCAAAATCCATGAAGGGGGAATTTTACTCTTCCCAAAGAAGGTGCAAAAGGAGAGTAAATATTTGTGAAAGTAATACAGTCTACCTCGAATGGTTAAGCTAGTTGTAGCCAAATAAAATGGAGTTGTGGCCTTCAGAGGGAAAAAGTTTTGGAACTTACCCAAGAGGTAACTGTTACCTTTAAAATAATCCTCCTTTGTTTCCTTGAATAATTTTCTCAATGCCATTCAGAGTCCTCACAGTTCTGATTTCACACAGTATTTGCTTTGTTGGAATGTTCCTTGTAAAGAAAAGAGCTGGGAAGAAGTAGAACAAGGTAAATCACTGAAATACTAGGCCACAGGTATTCTTTTATGACCTTGAAAAGATTATTTTCAATGAGGCAATCATGCATTTTAGGATTATAAAATCAGCATTATTAGTTCCTTGGGAGATTGTGACCTTTTAAAAGCTTTACATTTCTGTGATTACTAGAAAGGGGAAAGGAAATAAAAACTAAATAAAATCTTAGGTATACAGGCTTTTGATTTCACTGACTCCATATAATGGCTTTATACATTATAATGAAATATTAAAAGAGAAAGTAGGGGAAATGCTCAAATGCAAAGAAATTAACAAAATTTGTCTAGTATCGTTTCATAAATAAAAAACTTGGTTAAAAAGAATTGTCTGGGGTTTAAAGATAGCTTGATATGCCTCTTAATAGCAGCATTATACATTAAAATACTGTTCAAGAAGGTAAAATATATGAATCATTAAATAAACAGGGTTATAATTTTGGCATAATTTTTGTCATTATTGACCAAACTTATTTTTATGAAAATGACTTTCTCAAAAGAAGATAAATACAAACTGCTAGAAATACAAATGCTTTTTTATTTTATGATTTTTCTTTCAGTTACACTTAGAAGAGCTGCATTTATTCCTGCACAGGTGTTTCAACCTTTATAATGAGTTTGATTCAATTCAGCAAACATTTATATAGTCTCATCCATGGGCAAGACACTGTGGAAATATGAAGACAAAGATGCCCCTTTAATTGGCAATATTAATATTCACCAGGGAGAATGTGTCGGTCTGTTGTAGTTGGTCTTTGCAAAGACAACTTTACCCAGCTTTTAACATTTTAAAAAGTGCTAATCACTTTTCAAATGCATAAAGTAGTAGCACTTCTCATAAAAATTCTGACAAGGTAACTGTCAGCTTGCATTCTCTTCCTGCCTACTAAAGTGCTCAGTATTTTTGTTTCCAAGCTCATGAGATGACAGTGCTTGGAGAGTTCCCTACTTATTTTATAACCTGTTCAGCAGAAATCATGTCCATGGCTGCAGGCCATTGGGTGTGGGCTAACCCTGGGACTTGGCACAGCCGGGCTTCCTTCCATTTGACTTAATTTAAGCTTCTTTTCCAGCTATACCTTCCAACGAATGCCTGCACCTTTCCAAAAAGGGTGCTAGAAAGAGCACTGAACTGACCGCTCAGATATCTTTGTTGCAGTTCCAGGTGCCTGGCCGTGTTGCTCTACTTTACCTTTTAATCTATTACAATGAGGATTTGGTCTGTGTCTTTTCAAGGTCTCTTTCAACGGCATTTCTCCTTTACCTTCGACTTCCTTTCTTCAGTCTCTACTGCACTGCCCACAAGTCCTCCAGCTTCAGAATGAAAGAAACCTGGCTGCACACCCTATATACTTGTGGGTTTGGGTTTCCTTGTCCATGAAAAAGAAACAGTGATGCTCATCGTAGTTATTAGGAAAAGGAAACAAGCCAAAGTCATCAGTGATTAAGATACTGCTTAGCACAGAGAAGGTCCTTTCCCTTTCTGATCCCCTAGTGTTTCCTTCCTTCCTTCCTTCCTTCCTTCCTTCCTTCCTTCCTTCCTTCCTTCCTTCCTTCCTTCCTTCCTTCCTTCCATTTATTTGACAGAGAGCACAAGCAGGTGGAGCAGCAGGCAGTGGGAGAGGGAGAAGCAGGCTCCTTGCAGAGCAGAGAGCCCGATGTGGGGCTGGGTCCCAGGACCCTGGCTGGGATCATGACCTGAGCTGAAGGCAGATGCTGACCCGACTGAGCCCCCTGGATGGCCCTCCCGGGTCCTCTCCATTTCTAGGTGGTGACTTGTTTGCTCCTGCGGCCTTTATAAAAGAACCTGGCTAGGTGTGACAGGTAGGAGAGGCAAGAGCCACTGGGCTCTACAGGGGCTTTTGGTTGGAAAGGTCACAGCTGAAGATGGGTATGATTGCCTTGGTGCCTCTGCATTGTTGTGATAGAAGAAAAGCTGTGGTTTATATAGGAAGATGGTGGGGGCTAAAATAATTCTGCCTTAGTTGTGCGGAGACACTCCAGGGCTGGCCTACAGGGATTCCTGGCCTACAGGGATATTTAGCTCTCTGACATAAGCACTACTTAGATTAATTTTAGCAAACTCCATCAGTCAGTCACGTGCCATCCTCACAGTTTTTGCCCCATTTTTTTTTTTTTCTTATCACCAGGCTTATTTTTTCACTTTAAAATGACCTCAATTATTCACTATTTTATTCAGCCTTGTTCAAGCACTAATATCTGTAAAGTTTTGTTTTTGATATGGTAATTATGTTTAACCTTTTGATGCCCCCTTCATTCTTCCCCACCCCTGCCCTTCCCGCCACTCCCCCTCCCACCCCTGTATCTGGCAACCACCAATGTGTTCTCTGTATGAGTATATTTTTCCTATTTTTTTTAGATTATACATATAATTAAGATCATATGGTATTTGTCCTTTTCTGTCTGACTTATTTCACTTGGCATTATGCTCTTCTTGTCTATTTTGCAGCAATGACAAGATTTTATTCCTTTTATGGCTGTTTATACGCACACACACACAATTTCTTTCTTCACTTATCCATCAATGGACACTTAGATTGTTTGCATATCTTGGCTAATGTAAATAATACTGCAGTGAACATGTGGATGCAGGTATCTTTTCACGCTAGTATTTCATTTTCTTCAGATAAGTACCCAGAAGTAGAATTCCTGGATTATGTGGGAGTTCCATTTTGAATCTTTTGAAGAACTTCTGTACTGTTTTCCATAGTGGCTTTACTAATTTACATTCCCACCAACAATGTATAAGGGTTCCCATGTCACTGTCTTACTACATATTCAAGTAAATATATAACTATTAAAATCTGTATTTCACTTAAAATCCTTTCAGCGACTTAGGAAACAGTGGGTTAGTTTTGCATAGAATTGTCCAATAGGTAGGTGAAAGATGAAGCATTAGGTATGTGAAGTCGGAGAAAAAATATCTAGTGTCTTAGGAAATACGAGTTAGTGGAGCCTCTAGACTTTCTATTAGAATAGCACAGGAGAACATATTCTTGAGAAGTGGCTTGATGTTGTGTTTAAGAGCACAGATTCTAGAGCTTGACTGCCTACATTCAAATCCCAGCTGTCTTCTAGCCCTGTGTGACCATAGGCAAGTTGCTTAGTTAGTATCCTTGTACCTTAGCTTCCGTATCTTTAAGAATGGGAATAACAATAGTGTTGAGATTTTTGTGAGGATAAAAGGACGTCCAAACCTTTCAGAAGGTTAACAGCATGTGGTAATTATAAACTGATATTATTGTTGTCCTAAGAAAGAGCAAATCAATCTCAGAATTTCCAATAGCATCTAGTGGGAAGCCCCGAGTTTACCTTTTAACAACCCAACTAGTATTTTACCCAAGCACCAAACCAAATCTCTTAGATCTTTTCTTTTTTTCACTGAGATAATTTGGCATTATTGAATAATGGTTAGGCTGCTTCTGGTAAGACTTTATGCATTCCCTTTCCTGCTCCTCTAATGTGCCAGTGTGGAAAATTTCGTATTCAAAATTATATTATTTATTATGACTTAAAACAATATATCTATCAAGGTTTAAAAGTTCAAGTCAATAAAATGCTGTCTATATTCCAACCACAACTTTTAAAAAACACATTATGCCAAATGCATGAATTTATTCTTCGGTGATATATTGAAGAATGATACTCCAAATTATATTATTCATACAATGAATCAATAGAGCTTAACTTTTTAAAATGCTGGAATGAAGAAAGAAATTTACTATGCTCAAAGCTCATGGTTAATTGTGCACATTAATATAAGGGCAGGATAACAAATCACACCTTAGTTTTTAAAACTTTAAAGACAATGCATAAGCCACTTTGTCTTAAAACTGATGTGTGTCCTCATTCTACTGCTCTACTTTTACTTGTGATTGCTGTCAGAGTTGTCCTGTGAGGGGAGAGTAGATGTTGGCCAGATAAATGTTGACTATTCTCCACAGTGGGTTACCTGCTTAGGTACATTGTGCTTGGAAGGGTATCAGGTGACTTCCTTAGGTGTGTAGGGATAAAAAAGAAATAGGAGTGCAGGAATTTTATTTTCCTTGATTAGTCATGAGACCTCAAGACAGCATAGCTGCTGGGTAAACAGGGAAGAAACACCTGTTTCTGGCACTGCTTCCTGACCTTCTACCTCCATTGCACAACTACCCTTATGTGCGCATTGTGGGTGTGTTCTAAAGTCTCCTTTGATGGACAACTCATGAAGTAAGTGGTTTTTGTAACAGTTATTCAGTATCTGGGATAAGAGAGGATAATACAATTAAAAGGCAGAGAACAATACATTCCTTCATCCTTCATTCCCGTACATGTTACCATATATGTTATATGGATGTAAAGTGAGTTATCAGGGTGTCACTGGAAGGCAGAAAGCATCTGGAACTTGACTTCTGCTCTGAAGGCTTTTTTAGTAAATTAAATCCAGAACATTGATGTTGGGTTAAAAAAGATATACCAGACATAGTTCTGTTTATGAACGAGCTTAGCTTCCAGCTGAGGAGGTAAAATACATACATGTAAATAGCTAAGTAATTTGTGAAAATTGATAGTATGAAACATTTTACAAGGTAGATTTTATTCAAGGGCTAACTGAGTAAATTTTATCTATTTGGAAAAAGACAAAGGATAGCTCAAGATTTTTTTTTTTTGAGCAAAGAAGAGCCAATGTTTATGATAAATATAGTGAAAGAGGCATTGAAAGGTGGGGGATATTATGGAAGTGTGTAGTGAGGTGAGAAAGCATAGAGACTGTGAGTAACCTGGCTGGTTGGTTGCGCTGGCTGATTCATGAAAGCAGGAAGTGAAAATGAAGCTAGGAAGAAAAAGGGGAGCAATTTTGGAGGGCCTTGAATGTTGGACAAAGAAATTCAAACTTCATTCTGTGGTCAGTGTGTAATGGAAAGTTTTTGAGTAGAAGAATATATGAAAACCTGTTTTGTTTTTTCTTAATAGAAGCTTTTGATAGTGGCATTATGCATAACTATTTTTTCTGATTTTTGTATTGTATTTTCTATGAGTGTATGTATGTTAATAGCAGAAGTAAATTTAAAAAATAATAAATATATGAGAAAGCTATTTTTTAGGCAAAACAGTGTGGTGATGATATATGGGATAATTGGAAATACCGACGCTGGGAAAGGTAAAACCTAAATCCCAGGAAGCTCTTTGGATTAACTACAAGCACATCTTCATATTCTTGTTATTGCCTATGAATCTTAAGAGTTGTCTTATGTTATGAAAGGGTTAAGAAGTAACAGTCATCAAATAATATCACATAATTTCTTAAAAAATAGGAAATATCTGTCATACATGCAACCAACTGACTGTATTCCACTTATAATAAATTAGGTGTTCTAAACAGGTTTTCTACCCAAACTTATTGAAAATAGCATTTTGTCTCTATGACAACCAAGAACAGCAATTGGAAACTAGAACATTAAAGGTGAGACAGAAAAGACAGACAAATAGTTCATATTTAGCTAGATGGCATTCATTTGGGGCTTTTATAAATCCAGGGAGAAATTGGAAATTCTCAAATGTTCAAAAATGAATTGCTTTTCTCCTTAAAATCATATAGATTTAGGCTGTCCAGTTATGTTTACATTCTATGTTGTTATTAAATAAAAGAGTCAACTCTCCTTCATTTCTTGTGAATCTCAAAAGCGTTCATCTATTTGAGATATGATTGTTTTTGGTAGATTCTGAACATTTTGACGTTTAGCTAGGTCATACAGCTATTTATTGATTGGAATTCTGATTTTCAAAGTGTACTTTATGAGTCTTAAGGATTCCACAAGATATCACTAGAGTTTCTTTGGAAAGAAATATGATCATTATGACCACTTGATTTGGGTCTTTTCTATATCTTTTAGATTTCACTTCAACACTACACTGAAAATGGCAATTGTGGAACTCAGCAAAGGAGCAGGTGGCTTCATAATTTAGTAAGTTTGCAATAATTTGATAAAAAAATTACAAAATATTTTTTTAAAAAATATTTATCTATTGGAGAGGGAGAGAGAGCACACGAATGAGTGAGGGAGTGAGGGGCAGAGGGAGAGAGAGAACCCTCAAGCAGATTCCACCCTGGGTGCAGGGTGATCACTCTGAGATCATGACTTGAGCCGAAATCAAGAGCTGGCTGCATAACTGACTGAGCCATTCAGGTGCTCCTCAAATATTTTAAATCAATAATTTTTAAATTTTTAGATTATTTTTTAAATTTAGATTCAATTTGCCAACATATAGTATAACACCCAGTGCTCATCCCATAAATTTGACATGAATTTCAAATAACCATCTGAACAATAATGCATGCTTCCTATTTCTGTTTAATCTTCATATCTTACAGTCAGTGAACATTATATAAGAAAATATTCAAAATTTTATTCTGTAATTGCTATTTATAGGCTTTTGAAAAATCTTAATTGATGTCAATATTTATTGAATTGCTCATTATCATGGTAACATGGTATCTGCCCTAAAGGAGATTAATGTGTACATGAAGAGACATAATGTACCTGACTTAACTACTGGAGGAGAAGTATAATGTAATATTTTGAAAAATCAGGCCAAGAAAATACTTTTCTCTAGCTACTAAAAAATAAATTTCATATAGGAGGTGATAGTCAACCACGTGGAAAATATCAAGGTGTAGATGGGCACCGTTTGGGGCAAATTAAAACTTTGCCAGGCAAATCAGGACATGTGGTCACTGTATTCATGGAAGATGTTACTGACAGGAGTACATAGCTGTGTGGAAGTAGAAAAACAAAATTCAGATTCTCTAACATTATCATCTAGGAATGTACATCTGAATTTTGGACTCATGCATGCCCACTCATAAAAAATACAGCTATAGTGAGGATGATTCCACATTTCTGCAGAATGGGAACATACATTTAAGCTAAGATTCTTCAATACCGGTGACACATTACACTTGAAAACCTCCCACCTTGCATGTCTTAAATATTAGTAAGGGCAAGGGAAGTTTGGAGAGTTGGAAGCCTCATTTGATCTCTGCCACAGGGATAAGCAAGTATGGAGGCCAGGAACTGTCCTTCTGTCCTTCTGTGCTGGATGAAGTTACCCAAGGTCCCTCTCCATCCACTACCATTATTCTTGTAAGCAGAAAAAGAAAAGGGAGAGGTTCCAAAACCTGGATTCAAGTGAAGGTAAAAAAAAACTTAATTCAGAGATAACATTCGTTCTTTCATATATTTATTTGATAAATATTTATCAGGTGTCTATTGGTGGGGAATAAAACCAGTCCAAAACTCACAATCTAGTGGGAAAAGACAAACATTAAAGAAGTAAACAAGTATACCCCCAGTTGTGATATGTGCTCAATGAGTGTTTGTTGAATGAGTAACAGATGCAGTTATGAATATAAACGTGGAATGGGATAATCAGGGGAGGATTTGGATTATGTAGATCTGCAGATCTAGGTGGAGGCAGGATGGTGTCGTGTCTTCCATCATGATCATTCACCCCGAACTATTAACTTGAGTTAGGGAGGACAATGTAGAATCTGGGAGAAGATTCCAAGGGTCTAGTGTCCCCGAACAGGTTAGAATAAACCATGTGGAGTAACATGTTTAGGGAGAGGTTGATGTCTATAGGTGGGGAGATTGATTAAGGGATTAAGATATTGAGGGTTCTATTTTATTCCTAGGAATTTTTCAAAAGTCATTAGAATTACATGCTAATGAGCCTCAGTGGAGATGAACTTGAATTTACAATGGTTATCCTAGTCTTGTTTTAGAACTTCATATAATTTTGTAACTGTCATATTATTTGACTTCATAAATATTTAAAAATCTAATCCATTCTTCATTTTATAGTTTCAGATTAAGCGACTCCTACCTGTTAAGGAAGAGAGGAAGTACTTAGCTAGCTAATACATTTATGATGATTTCTTGTCTCTCCATCTTGAAAGCTCTTGAAAATTAAGGCTGCCTTATGAATCTTTGTGCCCATTCTCTAGAGAGCAGTCTTACAGCATCAATTTTTTATGTAGCATGGTTAATTTATTTATTGTTTGTATAAGGGATTTGACAGTGGAAATATATTTACTTTCATTATTTTTTTTCCCCTTTCTGTTCAGGTTTATTTTAAAGGAGTTTCTTTGGAATGCAGAATAGATAGCCTTTATTATGGGTAAATGATTACCTCTACGTATAAAGAAAAAGTACGCCTAGAGGATAAAGAGACTTTTATGGATGTTGATATCTATGAGTTATCTGACAGTATGCTCCTTGCTATTCTCCAAATTTCCGTGTTGCTGTGCTGCAGTATACACATACATTTGGCACATAAGCCATTTTGAGAAACAGTGTCTGAATAAATAACAAAGTAACAGATGTACCTCCAGAAGGATATTTAAATTGATTTTTGTCCTAATACCTTTGTTTTCTTCCCCAAATTCTCCCTAACGCGGTATGTCATTCCACATAGCTTAGTTTATTGCTATTATGGTTGCTTTGACACCATTGTGTTTTAGTCACTTGATATTTTTGGAGAAACACTGAATATTTGTGAATACCATAAGGGACATATTTTATGTTTTCTAGGTCTTTAGCAATTCCTCTTTCTGACACACTTTTCTTGTTAGTAAAATAGACCACTTTTATAGAAAAAAAAATCCTGGTTCATCAAATATTCATTCATGGTTTAATGGACTCTTAGTTGGATTTTCTTTCCCTCAACACTTAGTTTTATTTTGCTTTGTTTGAATTTTCCATTTATGTGGCATTTGTGATATGTTGGTCTGTTACTCAGAGGACCAAAACAGATTTAACAGGACTTTTAGTTTCTGATTTATTTGAAAATCAAATAAGAGAGTATCCCCATTCGCTATGAATTGACATAGTCTTTTTTTTTAAGATTTTATTTATTTTTTATTTGAGAGAGAGGAATGAGAGTGGGAAAAGGGGCAGAGGGAGAAAGAAGCTCAAGCAGATTTCCTGCTGAGCATGGAGCCTACTGGGCTCCATCCTAGGATCCCGAGATTATGACCTGAGCTGAAATCAAGAGTCAGAGGCTCAATGAGCTGAGCTACTTAGTTCATCCTTTTTTTTTTCTTTCATAGTCTTTTTGAAAGAAAGAAAGAAGGAAGGTTAGGAGGGAGGTGGGGAGGAAGGAAAGAGGTAGGAAGGAAGAAAGAATAGGAGGGGAAAGAAAGAAGGGAAGAGGAGGACAGAAAAAAAAAAAGGAAGAAAACTGTTAAAAAATGGAACCTGGGACACCTGGGTGGCTCAGCGTTGAGCACCTGCCTTTGGCCCAGGGCATGATCCTGGAGTCCCGGGATCGAGTCCCACATCAGGCTTCCTGCATGGAGCCTACTTCTCTCTCTGCCTGTGTCTCTGCCTTTCTCTCTGTGTGTCTCTCATGAATAAATAAATAAATAAAATCTTAAAAAAATAGAAGTTTATATAAAGCTTAAAAAGACTTTAGAAATAATATAGCTTAGTGAATCCCAACTTCTTTGAGTAGGAAACCCTATTTTTAACATATTTTTCCAGGACCCTACATAATAACAATTGTTCTTCTAGCAAATATTAATAAATATGTGGACAAAAGTTTTATGAATTTAGTGACATTTAAAAATTCAGTTTCATCGGTATACCTTTGAAAAATTAATGCATATATGCATATAAGACTTATTCTGACTGGGGATAATGTAGTACACATAATGATGAAGATTTGAAAAATCTGTTAAAGGGCAGCCCAGGTGGCTCAGCAGTTTAGCTCCGCCTTCAGCCCAGGGCCTGATCCTGGAGACCTGGGGTTGAGTCCCACGTCGGGCTCCCTGCATGGAGCCTGTGTCTCTGCCTCTCCCTTTCTCTCTCGCTCTCTCTGTATCTCTCATTAATAAATAAAATTCTTTAATAAAAAAAGGAAAAATTTGTTAAAAAACAGCATTTCTGGAGCAGAAGGCCATCCAATCGGGAAGCATGAACTTCTCCAACTCATTCTTTTTATATTTTAAAATGAAGACTAAAAAAGTGAAGAAACTTGCTCAAAATTATATTAACTAAAAATTTAGATTTATGATTCTGCTAGCTACGAGCAGTTTCTCTGTATCACAATACTCATTTGTGAATTTGTCAACTAAGTACCTAGATAATTCAGGCTAGACCCTTGGAGTAAGGATGACCTTAGTTTATCTTTATTTTTGGTTTAATTATCTCACTGTTTTTTTTAGTTGTGTTAATATATATTATTAGGACAGGATTCAGTAATTAAGCCAAGATTAAGAAGTATTGGTTCATGGTAGGTTGATAACAGTGATACCCAGTTGCATTGCTTTAAATTAATAGAGAAGCATTAAAAGGAAATTTTAATTTACAGAGTTGATATTTAGTTAGACATTCACATAATTTCATATGATTTTTAAGATCCAAGAAGATATACTTTTAGTAATTGAATTTTACAAATATTTTTAATTCCTCACCTGAATGGTCAGAACATGTGACAGACTCAGTAGTTCCTAAATTTAAACTTCAAATAATTGAAAAGCATGTTTTTGTAAGCATTTACAATTCTTTATTAAATTTCTAACAGCATTATGAATGTTGACACTTTCTTAGATAGCCCTGTCAAAGCTAACAATTCTACTAGCATTATAAGAAAAGTAGAACTGGCTTGTAAATGACATAGGTCATGCATTCTACAGCACAGGCATATTTTGAAAAGAACGAATAAATCACAGGGGACTTTGTCCAACTGCTCATTCTTGCGTTTGAGCCAGTTACATGCCTGCACGGATATCAAGGTGTCACTTCTGAAGAATAGAGAGGATAAACCTTAGATTCAATGCTCTCTTCCTGGAAATGACAACTAATTGTTGTTTAGAAAAAATAAACTGTTTTTGCCTATTGCTAAAATAGTTGTAATAGTTTTTTTTTTTCACTTTCAAGTGTTTTATTACATCATGGCAATATTGTTGATAGTGCTCAGGAGACTTATTAACCATCATTAAATAAAATGTAATAGAATGAATAAATTAGTTAACATTGGATTCCAATAGTATTTCACATATCTTAGTTATAATCATTTTTAACATTGTAACGAATTCCCTGTAGACCATTGCAATGGACTGAATATTTGTATTTCCCACTCCCCTCATTCATATGCTGAAATCCTCTATGTGATGGTGTTGGGAGATGGGGCCTTTGGGAGGCAATTAGGTCATGAGAGTGGAGCACTCAGGAGTAGGACCTGTGCCCCCAGAGGGCTCTTTATTTCTCTTTTCATCATATAAGTATCTAACCAGGACTTGGCAGTCTGTAACCCAGAAGAAGGCCTTCACTGGACCTCTACTGTGCAATACCCTGATCTCTGATTTTCAGCCTCAAGAACTGTAAGGAATAAAGTGTTGTTGTTTGTAAGTCACCTGGTCTATGATATCTTATTATAGGAGCCTGAACCAAGACAGCCATTTTTGTCACCTTTTGCTCTGGAACTCATATGAATGAACCCCGCTGTGACTGAGGCTAAAGCAATTGTATAGAGCTGCCCCAGTGAGGAGCCACTGAATGCACATGGACGCCTGGAATTCAGACTGTCTGTCCTTGAGGCTTATTAATGGACATAAGAAACAGATGCTTATGGGGGATTGCAGACATTTGAAAGAGAATAGAGACGGTCAAGGAGTAAGTTGTATATTTGGGACAGACAGATTCCATAGCATACTATTAAGGGTCCTGATGTCACTTTTCAAAACTTTGGATTCCAAATATTGTTGTTTAATTGATGTTTCAGAGCCTCTGGGGACTCAGTGGTTGAATCATGCCTGAAATTTCTTTGGGACCACTCTTACTGAGATTACCTCTCTATTTTGGGTAGAGAAGAGTTACGTTTTAGGTTGTTGAGTCAGTGTTGAACTTTTTTAGCTTAATCGGTTTGAAGTTCTTGGGATTTTGTTGTTGTTGTTGTTTCATTTTGATTTTTACTGGGCAGAGAATCTTAACTTGTAACAGCCCTCTCCCCTGTTTGCCAGTCATGTGGTCTTATCACACCTTGGTCTCCTGCAATCTGCAGGCCAAACTCTATACCTGTGCCATTCCTCACCTAACCCTATGTTTTGTTGATTGCCCAAGAACTCTTATCTCCCCCCCCCCCCTTTTTAAAAAAGATTTTATTTATTTATTCATGAGAGACACAGAAAAAGGCAGAGACATAGACACAGGGAGAAGCAGGCTTCTCCCAGGGAGCCAGATGTGGGACTCCATCCCCGGACCTGACCACAATCACACCCTAAGCTGAAGGCAGACGCTCAACCTCTGAGCCACCCAGGAATTCCAGAACTCTTACCTCCTAATTGATCTGAAAGTAGTTCTTGCATTTCTAGAGGTTTGTATGTTTGCTATAAGAAAGTCATTTGTCTTTTATGATACCTTATGCACATCACAGGGAAAAACAAAGTCATTTCATTAAAAAATGAATATTTGTTGCTTTCCCCTAAATTCCAGTAATTTAGTATTTTTTAAAATGGAACTTTTTTGAAAACTTCTAATTGATATCTCCCACTTTGCTGCATGAAAAAAAAATTAAGGGAGATTTCCCTCCTCCCACCCCCACCATGCTCTCCAGAGAGTATCAAATACCACAAAAATTCTGTATTTATGACTACCCAAAATGTGCTCTCTAAATTTAATGATGATCCATCCAGATGTTTTCTGGTGATGGAGAAACAAAGAAAAAAGCTGGTCATGTTAGCCAGTCCCTTTTAAAAACATCACATCTAAAAAGAGCCTTTAATAATTTGCTGTCTTAGCAAGTAAGGTAGCTGCTAGAATAATGGCTAAATAGCCCTAGTTAATGGATGCAGCCACCCGAACTAATATAATCTGAGCCCAAGGAGAGGAAACCATATTTTAGAAGTCTCTACAACCGTATGAGGATATGCTTATTACTGTAATTTGGATTTTCTGGAGTACTAACAGCATGGAGCTCCCCCTTGCCAATAGTAGCTTCAAGGACTGGCTGACTTTTTAGGCATCTGAGCCATTTAGGATATTGGGATGTAGTGATAAGTAGGAAATTACATCCAGTGCTTATATTGTAATCCATTGGTATTCTTCCCCAAATAGGGAACTGTTCATGATAGTTCTGGGCCCACACATCTGGGAGTAGGATGGCATGGAAAGAGAAAGGAACTCCCATGAAGAATCCTAATTCTGCAAGCATTTGGAGCACTCAGGTAGTCAGCCATTGAGGCTTATCAGCCTGGACAAAGGCTAGAGAATTCCTACCAAAACACATAATTCTTCATTCCTCTATGCTAACCATGACACTCCATTCAGACTTCCAGTACAGCATTTACACGCACAGTCCTTATTACATTTCTTTCTCCACACTGGACTGTGAACCCCTCCAGCAACTCTCTGACCACAGCCACACCCAGGGACACTTTGACATGATCTACAAGGCTGAGCTAGATATAGACCTTTATTGCTTTGAGGATTTATATTTTCCATTTCCATTCAAAAGCCCAGCATTGCCTGTTTCTTTATGACATCTAGCCAGTAGCGAAACTCACAAGATCCATAACCGTCATAAGATTTATTAATTGCCCATGGACCTGTTATAGATTAGTAATTTAATGATAATACAAGGAAAAATAAAGTGATAGACACTATTATAATTGTGGAATTCTACTTTCTTGGTTAGGGTGGGCTTAATAATCCTTAAGGCCTTTTTAAATGCTAGAAATCTTATTCTGCAAGACTTGTTCTTACTGTAGCAGGATTTACCTTTTTTTCCAAGAAAGCAGTCCAATAAATGTTCAGAGTATACTTGTGGTTTGTGAAAGCCAAAGACAGGGAGGTGTTATAGGAAAATGTACCACCCGCTAAAAACAAAAGATGCTATTTAACAAATTCTGGTGCATTTAAAGCATCATAATGGGAAAATACCAATTCGATTGAAGCTCACTATAAATGCATCCTCAGGGTTCCTATCACAAAGTTAGGTATAGATGAAAATCTTATGAACTTGTTTTCCATACTCCAGGTTAAACTGTAGCATCTTCAGAGGGTCTCTGATATAAAGACCAAGTCAGATTATGGGAAAGCGTCTTTGTAGGTTTTAGAATGCTTTACTTCTAATGGAAGCTACAGATCACGGATAGATGATCGTAAGGAAGTTCATACATATACATCCAGGAAATTCCCAAGTATGCAGAATATTTGTGTTGATGGTTTTCTCTGGAGCTGCTTTCTGAGACTACCATCAGTTGGGAAAACCGTGCTTCAGATACTTTCTTCGGTTTGCCCCTGTGGCATTTAGTCAAACAACCTGCTTGGAAGTAATCTATTTGCAGAACCTAGGTGGGGGAAAAACCTGCCACATCATATAATTCAGCGAGCAGGTTTTGGCTCCCACTTCGCCGATCCATCTTAAATAGTGGCTAGTGCCCTGCATCTAGCAATGCATAGGATCAAGCAATTTAGCACAAAAGAGAGAAAGGCCCTGCAACTTGGCATCCCCGTGGACATCAATCTTTGAGAAAACGAAATGGATCCAACTTTTGCCAGAGTTTAATAGCAAAGCTGTCACATTTCGCACAAATGAGTATCGGGTCTGTTAGCGAATGGAAAGAAGGGACCTGGAGAGGCAGAAGAGAGGAGGTGGGGCTGCTGAGCGCACTCTTTTCAAAGAGGCTCCAGTTTTTAGGGGAGGGGCCGGGATGCTCCGCATAACTGGAGAGACGAAGTAGTTAAAAAAAATCTTGCTAGCGAGGGGCCGGAGCCTCGGGTTGTGGGTATATAAGGGCGCGCCTCCAGCGCTGAGCTGCTGCTGCTGCTGCTCCTGCTCCTGCTGCTCCAGCCGCCGCCGCCCGAGAGCCGGGACTGGGCGCCCCGGCCCGAGGCCCGCGGGGAGCAACGGGGTCGGGTGGGGCCCGAGCGGGGCTCCTGCTGCACCGCCGGGGCGGCCGCGGGACCCTCTGACTTGGTTTCCCCTCCGACGCGCCCCACACCCGCGCGGGAGGCCGGGCGGACGGCGATGAGCGCAGGGGGCCGGCCGGCGGGGCTCGGGCGGCGGGAGTAGGGACCGGCGGGGGCGGGGGCTCGGGGGCTCGGGGGCTCGAGCTCGGCGGCGCGGCGGGCAGAGGGCTCCGAGGCTCCCCGCGACCCCTGCGCCGCGCCGCGATGAGCCGGGGGCTCTGGCTGCTGCTGGGCGCCGCGCTGCTCTGCGGCCACGGGGTTTTCTGCCGCCGCGTGGTCAGCGGTGAGTCGGGGGCCGCCCGCCCTGGGTTCCGGGATCCCGGGGGTGGGACACGGGCCGGGCAGGGGGCCGGGAGGAGCCGCGGGGGCGGGGGCGGGGGCGGGGTGCAGGCGGTGGGGAGACACCGTGTTCCGCCTTCTTCCCCGCTCCCCAAAGACGCGCACGGAGAAAAGTTTGAATTTTTTGGAAGTGCCTGGTTGCAGCTGTGGAGCGCGCTCTGCTGCGTCCTCACCAGCGCAGCGTCTTCCGGGAGTAATTTCCACTTTTCTCCGTAAGGGAGTCGGCCACGGGGCAGGGCTTGGCACCTGCGCAGCGGGTGGGGCTCCCTCCCTGCCGCAGGCTGGGGAAACCTAAAGCCAGGAGAACCCTGCAGAAATGCCACCCCCTGTGGGCCCGGCTTGACTTCAGCCCCGCACTGGGTCCGCTCGGATGGTGCCTGAGGCCAGAGCTGCTCCCGCGGGCCGCTCACAGACTCGGGGGCACAAAGCCTTTGTTCTCGCGGAGGGCTGACAAAGAACGGGGGGGGGGGGGCTTGCTGAGCACTGTGTGTGGCCTCCGTTCCTTTGCCCACGCACACCTGATTCCAAGGTAGGGACTTCTCCGGAGACAGGTCAGGTACAGGTAGGCCGAGGGGCACCTGGCAATGACCACAGGTTCCTGCACGCAGTAGGCGCTCAGTTAGGGGGCTGGAGTCAGTGCCAGGGAAACGGATCAAATTGGCAAGCTGCCCAGCATTCGCTCTGATTTTTTTTTTTCTTTTTCTTCGACTTTCACTGCTCTCTGGTTGAGCAATTCCTATCACATTCGCCCTCTCTTAGTTTTTGGGAAAGTCTCTTAAAAAACAAAGCAAAACAAAACGGGAAGATTCTCAAAAGCTTAGGATGAGTGAATAGTGCCTCGCGTGAAAACGGAGCATAACTATCCCCACTGAAATTTCTTGCAACGGTAATTAAAGTGGTGCGATAAGTATCTGTTGAATGTGTGTGGGCGTGAGTTTTAAGTGTGGATTTTTTTCTAAATGTAAAAAGCGCAAATTCCTTCTCCCATTCTGTCCGTCTGTAGAACAGGTGCCACTAGAGGTGAGGATAAATGACAAATGGTATCAGCTTAATGGGCAGTGAAGCCAGACCTTTGGAAACTGGCATGTTAAGCTTAATTGTTGTTGATCTTCCCCTCAGCAGTATGCGATGTTCTGCATCTTAAGAATACAATTCTTGAATGTCTAGTTATCAATCACTCTCTGCTAACTTTTTGGCCCTCTGGAGACACTGGAATTAAATACCCTGTGAACTGTCATTAGGACATGCGTGCTGCTTACATTTGGGGGGCATGGGGAGAAAACCAGGCTCTTTGTATTGATAAAATGAAAACTTTTGAGTACCAAGTAAGGATGTTACAGGAACTATGCACTAGATCCCTTCCCCCCTAATTTAGCTTTGAAGAAAAAGTTCACTCTATAGACCTATCTGAATATTTAAATTGCATATTTGACTGCCTTTGTGTTTACGAGAATTACTCTTACAAATGAATGAGCAGCAGAGACCAGGCTTTTAGCATATGGTGTGTTTTAAACCCACAGAAACACTTCATTGATACTTAAATAGTATCCTTTTGGTATATTCTTGTTTATATGCCATAAAACTTGCAAAGGAGAAGGATGATATGTAAACTAAAAACACAACTTAAAAAATTGATGAGAAGTTTATTTTCTGTTCTATTGCGTAAATTGCTGCAAACCTTTTGTTGTGTTTTTCTATTAAGTATTTATAGGCATCTTGTAGGTGACATCTGGAAAATTTCTAATTAACTGAACATGATCTATTTGATTTAGCATAAATGATGATGTTTACTTGATATCAAAATAATTAGTTATGGCTTTCTTATGAATAATTTAATTGCCTTTGGCCATAAAAATTCACATTAAAATTTAACCATTATAAGTTTGTGGCTTTATCCTTTAAATATAATTTTTTAAAAATATATTTTAGCCATAATAGCATGAGTACAGACAGTCCAAACATGACATGCTGGAAATAGTAGATCTCATGTCTGCCTTACCAGTGTTAAGTTTTGAGTGGTGCATCAGCTTTTTCCTGCCACTGGGGACCATTGACCGAAATTCTACTTAAGTGTCTATCAAGTGAAACAAGCTCTTTGGGGGCACTATTAGGAACATACTTATATAGAATGCATTTGCTGTTTGTTAAATATCAGTACAACTATTTGCAATTTCTATGTAGTGTACCAAAATAATTACTTTTCCCAGAGAAAAAGACAGGAACTCACAAAATAATCCTTTATAGAAATTTTCTTCCTTTTAGTACTTCAAAATATTTAACAAGATACTTTCCAATACTTTGAAATACATCACTGTTTTAAGACTTGAGAGCATTATTTATAAATGAAATAAAAATATTTTAACAAGAAATAACATTTTTTAAAAGATTTTATTTATTTATTCGTGAGAGGCACAGAGAGAGGGAGAGACATAGGAAGAGGGAGGAGAAGCAGGTTTCATGCAGGGAGCCGGATGTGGGACTGGATCCCAGGACCACGGGATCACGCCCTGAGCCAAAGGGAGACATTCAACCGCTGAGCCACCCGGGGGGTCCCAAGAAATAACATTTCAAACTTCATCATCATAATGTGCCCCATAAGAGTTAATGGCATCTAATTAGTTAACAGGAAAGTATTTTTATAGGTTAGTGGTCATGCTTATTTTGATGCACAAATATGTAATGAATTATATAACCATGAGAGTAATTTAATGAATTAAAGAATATTTAATGAAAGAGTATTTAATGAATTTATGAGTCAAAGTTGAGAACTACTTTTAGGATCTTAGATTTGCACTGATTTGTTGCTTTAACACAGATATGTAGAGAATATTTGTGGGGAGTACAACCATTTAATTCTGTTACTTGACTGGGAGAGAATGACATCTTTAGGACAAAGGTAAGAGGATTTTACTTATGGGGACTAGGGTCCCTATGAAAAAGAAGTGTTCAGGGGTGTCTGGGAGGTTCAATTGGTTAAGCATCCGACTCTTGGTTTCAGCTCAGGTTTGTGATTTCAGGGTCATGGGATCAAGCTCTGCGCTGGGCTCTGTGCTGGGCATGGAGCCTGCTTGAAATTCTCTCCTTCTGTACCACCTCTCTCTCTCTCTCCCCCTCCCTCTCCCGCTCTCCCTCTCAAATAAATAAGTAAATCTTTTTTAAAAAAGAGGTGTTCAAAATTCAGGTTTCTAAGATGGGAAGATATATATGAGATATTATATATATATATATATATATATATTTTTAAACATTTGAAGTGTTTTGATGTAGTGTGTGTGTGTGTGTGTGTATGTGTATTTTGCTCTTGCTTTTTCTTTTTAGTGTTCACAGCAGTGATCCCCAACTTGTTATGCAACAAAATAGCATTAGGTCAATTTCATGGTACCTCCAAATTTCTGCAGAAAACTTTAATACATATTATTTTGAACTCATTAAAACTGGCCTGCATTGGGGCAGCCTGGGTGGCTCAGTGGTTTAGTGCCGCCTTTATCCCAGGGCACGATCCTGGAGACCTGGGTGCGAGTCCCACGTCAGGCTCCCTGCATAGGGCCTGCTTCTCCCTCTGCCTGTGTCTCTGCCTGCCCCTCTCTCATGAATAAATAAATAAAATTAAAAAAAAAGTTTAAAAAAATTGGCCTGTATTTTATTTAAGAGACTGGGTGATTTAGACACATCTCTTTTACTGTGCAGATGCCACAGAATTATGCAAATTAATGTGTTGACCAGTAGTCTATAGATTATTGTAATAGCAAGGGAGATAGGAAAAAATCTGCTGAGCATACCCCATCCTGTAGTACTGTTCCATGACATCATCAAAAGCATAAAGTGATGACAGTGCAGTTTTCGAAGATGCAATTACTTTAAGTATCGCTTGGGCAGGAAAGGAACAAATTAATCTTATTACCAGTCATTTAATAAATTACACATCTATCATTGCCATTACTCCTTAACTGCTATTTTTCATCATTTTATAGTTTTGTTTTAGGACGTTTTTTCCTGAGGATAGCAATATCTATTGCATTAATGTTAAAAAAAGAGGTGGTATTATATGAAGGGGTCTAGAATGGAAATCCAGCTGATGTTCTCACTAACAATTTTTACTTTTTATAGCAGCTTTCTTTGCTGGGCACTTGGCATACAGGTGGATGGAAATACACAACTGGCAGGCAAGATTGTTTCTTTCACTATTGTAACGTATTACTTGATAATATAACATGCCTGACAATTTGACTATAGTTGCAATCCTTGTAATTGGGAAAAATTCATTTGGGCTTTGCTTTCTTTAGAAAATTAAAGGGCTTGATAAAAAAAATAGTTAAGGCTAGATATGGTTTGAAAATATGAGATAGATGTTCCAATATTTGTCCCATGTCTCTGTGTTCAGTAACAGAAAATCCACAATCTACTTAGAAAAACAAACTTTTTTTTTTAGAAAAACAAACTCTTAATGCACAAGCCCTGGCATATACCAGCAATGATAATCAGTAACAAATCAATTCTGATAATTATAAGATAGAAAACATGCATCATGCATGTGTTCATCAATCCCTTTATTACCAAAATATTTCATTTTAGAAAAAATACTACATTTGGGACATATATGGAGGCAGCATGAACCTCTGGGTAAAGGCATGGACTATGGAGCCAGACAGACTGCCTGCTTCTAGACTCTGACTTAAGAGCTGTGTGAATCTGGCAAAATATTGAACTTTTCTATGTTCCCTTGCTCATTTTAAAAAACGGATGAGAGCTACATCATGAGACCTATAGCACAGGATTGTTGGAGGGTTGAGGGGTTTGGACAGATTCATGCGGTTTGGGTCATGCACAGACAGTACATGCAGAGAAGCTGAGAGGGAGCTCAATATGCAAGCCCACCTAGAGGGAAACACAACTTTTTCTAGCTGAAGAGCCTACATCACCAGGAGAGAACATAGTTTCCTAATTTACCAAAATTGTGCTAGCCATGAGACCCTTCATGCTAAACTATTGATAAATTTCTGGTGTTATGATTATCCGTGCTTCTTTAAAACTCCTTTTTAGGTAAGAAAACTGGCCAGAAAAGTTTGTCATGTCCCCAAACATACCCACAGTTCAAGGACAGCTCTGGCATTCAAAGCCAGTTTAAATGGAGGCTTTAACCTTTAAGTCACACAGGTACTTGGTTTGCCATTTGTTATTTAGATCTCAGCTTGAAATATGTAAATTAAAAAAAAATGAGTCTCTCCCTTCTCAAAGCTTGTGGTATTTCCCAAGGGGGGAAGATAGGACTTGCAGCTGCCACTACTGTCCACAAAATGACCCAGAACTACAGTTTTGAGTTTGTTTATCAATGCAAGAAAAGAGGTCCCAGCACACTCATGATACTGCATTATGCATTTAATTGCACTATAAAATCAACATTACAAAAATGAGCTATTATAATAAAGAATTTTTTAATAAAGAATGATTCTTAAGAAGTTGGTGTAACATTGAACACTGAAAGGAGGACACTGCTTGAAAGCATTTCTTTTTAGTTTAGAAGTGTTGGCATTGCTGTCAGAGTTTATGTCACAATGTATAATGTGGGATAGGCCCATTTAGCGATGTGATTTTGGGGAGAGTAAGAAAGAATGATGAAAAACAAATTATTTTGTGGAATTCTGGTAAAATATCCAAAGTTCAGTCAGTCAGGTTTGAGGAAGACTTTTCATGTAGATTCTCTTTTATACAACTTTTTAAAAAATATTTTTATTCATGAGAGACACAGAGAGAGGCAGAGACATAGGCAGAGGGAGAAGCAGGCTCCCTGTGGGGAGCCTGATGCGGGACTTGATCCCAGGACCCGGGGATCACGTCCTGAGCCAAAGGCAGATCTCAACCACTGAGCCACACAGGTGCCCCCAACTTATTTATTTATTTATTTTTGCAACTAAAAGTAGATCATGATTGAATCATAAGAATTCATAAGAGGTCTATGCTTGTATTGAAAATTATGGTATAAATTCAACTCAATATTGATAATATATGACTATAGCGTAAGGTACAAGAAAAATGTATTGCTTTACTCATAGAGGGCTCAACTGTCAGAAAGTTAATAAATATAAGCAAAATAAAACTGAATCATAGATCCCTTCTATTTAGGAAGAACAAAGTAAACTGCCATAACTTAATAAGTTTGGCCCCACTTTTGTATCTTGCCAAAACATTTACTGCCAATAGTTAGCTCTAAAGGAATTTTCATGACTATAACAAAAGACAAAACCATCTATTCATGGGAATAGTAGAATAGCAGAATCTTAGTGGTGACAATGATAGGAATGTTTATTTTAGTAGGCAGTACTGAGAATTATCCTAAGTAAAAGTGCAAGTATACGTATGTAGTTCTGTATTGCATGTGTGTATAAAATTAATAGGTGTAGAGTCCTAGGTGGAAAGTCTTTTGTAACTCTTGTAAATAAGCCAACAATCAAAGAATGTTTGTCACTGTAATACTAGGTGATGTTTAATTATTGTTAAAGTTTGCCTTAGTGTAACTGTTATATGGTTATCTCAATATTTAAATACTTTATGGTTAATAGAATAGTAGATGTAAGTAAATGTAGTATATGGAAGATTAGAATTCCTATTGTTCAAAATAGTCAATGGAAGATTTTGTCTGAATGTAATGTTTAAAGATCAGAGAAAAGGAAATTCTCCATGTGATCTCACAGAATGAGAAGAGAGGTCATTGTAATGGTTCTCTAGGAAGATTAGACTTTACAGAAGTGGGGAAAGTTGCTTCCAAAAGATCTGTATTAATGGAACTTTTCTGGGAATCAGGGCAACATTTGTTTCCCAGCTGTTGGGAGTTCCACTGCCGTGACAGCCAAATGTGATCAGCTGAAATGGTGGTGAGCGTTCAGTAGCTTCTTTCGCTGATTTTGCTGCAGCTTGGACCAAATTCGCACAATAAGGCAGTAGTTGGTAGTGAAACAGAAATGCATGTGAAGAAATCCAGTGTCAGCTCTAACTTACTATATATATAAATGGTAATAAAACTGGGCAATGTATCTATAATTTTCTGAAAACAGCCTTGCTAGATCTGAACTGCTAGTGACTTTTCAGTTCAAAATCTGAGGACACAGCTGATATTCAGTGAATACGTTGGAGTTAGTATCTACCTGTGCTAGTGGTAACTGGCCACTGTTCTGATCCCCTGACAGTCCCTCTGCTATGCAGCCACCATAGTCTCTACCTCCTCACCATGACCCTGGACCACTCCATCATCCACAACCAAAGAGGGGAATGCCTGTCACAGACAGTGCCACAGCCAGCTATCATCTAGGACTTCTGCAGTATCAGTCATTACTTTAAATACAGTCCCTGCCTTAGGTTTTTCTCTTATTAGTATTATTTCACTGTACACTCACATGGTGATGTTAGGAATTTCCCCATTACACTAAAGTTCTCTTAAGCATTTCATTCAAAGAGCTATCTTAATTTTATAAATGAGTTAATTCTTGTCATCATTTCTGTGTCCTTACCATAAACAAATCTGTGTTGTATTTATTTTTAACATATCAAAGATAATGAGCAGAAATTGTTGGCATATAAATCATAGGTAGGCACCCTCTGAATGCGTGCTGGCTTTGTTACATAAACAATTTTTACTCATTCAAATGCCTGACTAATTTAAAAAAAAATATTGGCTCCTTTTGACATCTTGCAAAACAATGTTGGTAGATAATTTAATATTTCAGAAATGCTGAAGTCAAATTCAAGTCTGAGAGTTCTTGAGAGTAAAAAAATTGAGCAAATTGAAAACTCAAGGGAATGCAGTTGAGATATATTTTGAGACTTAGAAATATGTAAAGGATGTAGAAGAAGAAAATGGAAATAGCTTGCTTTAAAAATGCAAGCGCAGAACTTACTGGGCTTAATGACATTTTTAGAATATTATCAGGAACAACCATTTTAAACAATGAAGTCATCACAAAATCTAATAATAAATTAGGAGAAATTAAAATAAATAATTGTGTTAGAATCAGCCACTGGGACTTCCATGTTTCTCTCTAAAGGATTATTTATTTCAGACGGATTTGTCCTCTTGATGTCTCTTTAATTCCATTTTCCTGTGGTCATTCATACTAACGTTTTATTTTTCATTAACAATTAGTTGGGGGCAGTCCGTTAATTTGTTCTTATTATACAGTGTGTTGCTCCCGGGTCCAGATCACAGTTAATGAGACAGAGAGACACCCGGCTGGCTGGCTTGCCTTGTTGCTACTATTTTATTAGAGGACTCTCCTCAGCTTGTGCCAAGATATTGAATGCCTATCAGTCAAACACTGTGGTGAGGTTAATGGCCTCCTGATTTCTGCTCCCTCCTGACTCTGAGTGTCCTCATAGGTCATTAATTGCCAATTCTGAGGGAGAATGGATGCGATACCGATGTTGACTCAGTGTGATGTACTGTAATTAAGAGTACAAAGCTTGAATGTCGTATTTTTTGGGTATAATAGCACTCCTCTCCTTCCCCTACTGACAAATTTTCTTGATCAGCTACAAAATTAAATACCTGGTGAAAAAAAACTCCAATCCAACAAGAATCATGTTTATGCAGACAAATCTTAAGAAAGCAGGAAAGCTCTACCTTAATTTCTTAGCACAAAGTAATTTGACTTCATTTTACATAAAATTATTGGTAGTCTGTTTTCTGAGACCAAATCTTAACTGAAATCGGAAAAAGATGAGAAAAGTAATAGAGGCTATGGGCAGGTTGGGAATGAGAAATAATGACAGAGGGACACATGGCATTTTTAATGTTGACAGCAGACATCAGAAGTGAACCAAAGAAGCTCTGAAAAACAAAACAAAACAGGATGGCTGTTCTGGAGATTTCTCTGTATAATTGGCTTACTTGTCAGGTGGTATAAGGGGGCGGATGTAAACAATAGAACAATAGGAGTTCCACTGCTGGTAGAGTTAGTTAAATCCTGTACACTGTAATATCCCTGGTATATGTGTGGCTCTATTATGACCTGATGTGATCATCTGCAGTTGCAGTTATGTCACTGAGTTATTAGGAAAAGTTATTCTGCTCAATACATAGACATATGTGAAATTCACATGTAGAGGTATGTGAAATTCAATTCTGAGAGATTGTTTTATTTATTTTATTTTATTATTTATTTTTAAAAGATTTTATTTATTCATGAGAGACAGAGAGAGAGAGAGAGAGAGAGAGAGAGAGAGAGAGAGAGGCAGAGACACAGGCAGAGGGAGAAGCAGGCTCCATGCAGGGAGTCCGACGTGGGACTCGATCCCGGGTCTCTAGGATCAGGCCCTGGGCTGAAGGCAGCGCTAAACCGCTGAGCCACCCGGGCTGCCCTGAGAGATTGTTTTAAATCAAACTTTTGTTGCCTGTGTATTTAAATATTCACAGATGTTGTTAGAGCCAAAGTAGAGCAGTAATGTTGCACAATGAAGCTTGATAAAAAGGGTGATATTCCATTAAGAGGTCTCAAAAATTATTTTAAGCTTCATTTGGGGTTCTGGTGTATATGTATATGTATATATATGTGCATATATATGCCATATATGTATGATTTTTAAAAATATATGCATATATACATACACACATATGAATATAGTGACTTTAAAAATCTTTAGAGATACAGGATAGGTGGTTTAACCAAGTGCTGTAATTCATAAAAATTCTTAAAATACAAGTATAAATAAAAATTACATTTTATTTTTTGTTTTTTTATTTTTATTTATTTATGATAGTCACAGAGAGAGAGAGAGAGAGAGAGAGAGAGAGAGAGAGACAGAGACACAGGCGGAGGGAGAAGCAGGCTCCATGCACCGGGAGCCCGACGTGGGATTTGATCCCAGGTCTCCAGGATCGCGCCCTGGGCCAAAGGCAGGCGCCAAACCGCTGCGCCACCCAGGGATCCCTAAAAATTACATTTTATTTTATTTATTTATTTATTTATTTATTTATTTATTTATTTATTTATTTATTTATTTTTAATTTTTTTATTTTTTTACTTATGATAGAGAGAGAGCGAGAGAGAGAGGCAGAGACATAGGCAGAGGGAGAAGCAAGCTCCATGCACCGGGAGCCTGATGTGGGATTCGATCCCGGGTCTCCAGAATCGCGCCCTGGGTCAAAGGCAGGCGCCAAACCGCTACGCCACCCAGGGATCCCTAAAAATTACATTTTAAATGTCCTTTCCAAATTCTGATTATTCTCTTTATTTATTCATACATTTTGGACATTTTGTTGCTGCCAGTCTTTATTCCTAAAGAAATATGCAATAAAACTACCAATCGTTAAGATTAACGATGGGGATAGGTAAATTTAAATGAATTTGGATTTGAATTGAATGAAATTCTAAATTAGGGAAAGTTATTTTTTTTCTTTTAAAGTTGTATTTATTTATTTGAGACAGAACAGAAGAAGGGGCAGAGGGAGAGAGAATCTCAAGCAGACTCCCCACTGAGCTTGGTGGCTCCATGTGGGGCTCGATCTGACGAACCTGATATCAGGACCCTGAGATCATGACCTGACCGAAATCAAGAGTTAGATGCTCAACTGACTGAACCACCCAGGAGCCCCTAAATTAGGGAAGGTTTAAAAGAAATGCAGTGTTACTACTTTTAGACTCATAAAGGAGTTAATTTCAACTAGTCCAATAGGGCATTTTTTAGGTTATATTTGAAGTCCTTTTATTTAATATGTCTCCATTTAATACATAAATCAGGACTCTAAGGCTGAAAAATAATTTGTTCTCATAAATATCATCTAATTTGTTTTTAGCTAATCAATCAACTGTTTTTAAAAGAGAGGTATGACCAAATTTCAGTTTACCCTGATCTCTACCCAAGTTACCAAAGATTGATAATAATTAGCAATTGATGGGATTTTAGTAGCTCATTTATTACCTGATTTTTGTTTCAAATTTAAAATGCATTTCTTTTTTATTTGCTTTTTTTAAGTATTTGATTTCCTAAATTCAGTGGTGCCTTCATGGCTTAGTTGGTTGAATGTCCAACTCAGCTTGGGCTGGGGTCATAATCTCAGGGTTGTGAGATCCAGATGACCTCCACCTCTCCCCCCTTCCTGAGCATGGGTTCTGGAGTCTGCTTGAAGTTCTTTCCTGTCCTCCCTCTTTCTCTCCCCTTGCTCCTCCTCCCTGCACTCCTGTGCACTCACTCACTTTCTCCTTCTCCCTCCCACTCTCTAAAATAGATCGAATCTTGATTCTCTAAGTTCAAACTTGGAAAACTTTATGAGTTTATAACTCATTTGAGATGTCTATGTAAAAGGACAGAAGTCATTGGCTGAGCAACTGGAGCTCACACATACCATGTTCTATAAAATCGGAAAATTGGCAATGAGAATTTTTTCAAAGATTAATCTAGAGTACTATAGAAAGCTATCCTGTCACTTATAATACCATATTATATTAATATGTTATTACTGCAATTACATTCATTCTGGCCTCTATTAACTTTTGATTTTAATGTATCTGCTTTCATGTATATACAATAAAAGATATTTACACCTTAGATTTGCCACCTTATATCTTTCATACCTTCTATACATTGCTTTTTTTTACTTGTTTTTAAAAATTAAATTGTTTTATGAATTATTTTTCTTTAATAATTTTGACTTTTTAGCTCTCTTTGCTCTAGGTAGCCGAAATTTCTCCAGCTACTTTTATTTACTATGGTAGTTTATATCTAAGCCAGACGAATCATGAGTTCCCTTAACAAAAATTTTCTTGAAGTATGGTGTTTAAAAGTTTATGTTACAGGTTTACTAGGGAATCAATTTGCTTTTAAAAATTGAAAATAATAACTTAAAAAATAAACCCCATAAAATGATTTAGTGGAAGAATCGTTCTTGGGAGAGGGTATCCTGTTTTGATTGGTTCTTTAATCTTAATTCATAGTAGCATTATAAATACAGTTCAGATAATCAACACCTAGATTCTTTTTTTTCAGGCCAAAAGGTGTGCTTCGCTGACCTCAAGCATCCCTGCTACAAAATGGCCTACTTCCATGAACTGTCCAGCCGAGTGAGCTTCCAGGAGGCACGCCTGGCTTGTGAGAGTGAGGGGGGAGCCCTTCTCAGCTTGGACAATGAAGCAGAACAGAAGTTAATAGAAAGTATGTTGCAAAACCTGACAAAACCAGGAACGGGGATTTCTGATGGTGATTTCTGGATAGGGCTTTGGAGAAATGGAGAGGGCCAAACATCTGGTGCCTGCCCAGATCTCTACCAGTGGTCTGATGGAAGCAGTTCCCAGTACCGGTGAGTAGGGATCCTGCAGAGTTGGATGTTCTCTGGGAGACTCAAAAGGGAGAAGGGAGATTTCAGGTTACCTGGAGAGGATGTCAGAGTAGAATAGGCTAAATGGGTGAAGGGGGTTATAAGGAGGGCACTTGTCACGAGCACTGGGTGTTACATGTAAGTGATGAATCGCTAAATTCTACCTGAAACTAATATTACACTATAGGTTGACTAATTGGAATTTAAAAAAAAAACACTTGAAACAGAAAACAAAACAAAATAATAGAATGAATGAAATCACTTTGGGGCAGCCGGGGTGGCTCAGTGGTTTAGCGCCGCCGTCCGCCCAGGGCCTAATCCTAGAGACCCAGGATCCAGTCCCATGTCGGGCTCCCTGCACGGAGCCTGCTTCTCCCTCTGCCTGTGTCTCTGCCTCTCTCTCTCTGTGTGCCTCTCATGAATAAATAAATGAAATAAAAAAAAAAAAACAAAAGAAATCACTTTGAGGTGTTCCTGTTGCTCTTTTTATAGAAACTGGTATACTGATGAACCTTCCTGTGGAAGTGAAAAGTGTGTTGTGATGTATCATCAGCCAACAGCCAATCCAGGTCTTGGCGGTCCCTACCTTTACCAGTGGAATGATGACAGGTGCAACATGAAGCACAATTACATCTGCAAGTATGAACCAGGTAGGAAGAACAGTAAGTAGGTATGGCAGATTTTGTGCATATTTGCTTACATTTTTATCTTTACTATTTATATTCAGGTTTCGTTGCCTTTGGCTCATTTTGTTTCTCTGCTATGAAACATAGAATGACTTTGCAGCTTGTCATATCCCCCATGAACTGAAATATACTTTATGCTATAGAGCAAACTGCCCGATCAGTTAAGTACAAGGGAGGAACTACACACATGTGGAGAGCTGTCTTTAAGAGAAAATAATATTTATAACCTTAAGGTCAAATTTTGTTTTTGTAAAGAGATTTTGTAAAGAATAATCTATTTTAAAATATTGTAAATATTTAGTGTAACGTGTGTGAAAGTAGGTATAAGTCACCAAAGCACCAAGAGTTTTACACATGTGAGCAATAGATCTTTGGATGATTATCTAATGCACTTAAGGGAACAAAGCGACTCCCTCCCAGAACCTTAGCTTATTGTTTGTTGGCATGTAACTTTGCATGTGCTCCTCCATGACAGTCAGATTGGCTCAGTCAGATAGCTCACTGAGCCACAGTGGAAAAAAAGTAGGGGCATGTGTCATGGTCTTCCTATTTGTCATTCTTTGGAATATGTCCCCTTAAATAGCTTTTTGTTTGAAGTCTCCAACTTCTTGCCCTGTGCAGCATGGGAAGATTGCATTGACCTGAGCTATACTTGGTGGGGTTTCCTGTTGACATAGTAAATTTGAATTACTTTGAAGAGGACAGCTCAACTAAATTAATATTTGACCAAAAGTAGAGACTAGTCAAAACTACGTGAACTAATTTGTTTATTCACCTAATAAAATCAAACTAGACATTTAGGCTTTGAGATGTTTTTTTGTTTTGTTTTTTTTTTCTCCTCCTCAGTGTCAGGAAGTGTCATTTTAAGTCTTCTGAGGGGCTGTCTACTTGACCTCATAATGTGTTCATGGAAGGCAATTATAATCAAGTACTGCTATTTCCATTATTCTCTTGAAATTACATGATTCCTTTCTCATAAGACCTTAAAGCACAAGGGATTATTTGGATTAGATTTACTCTTCTCTTATATTTATCCTGCTCTTTGGTATATTAGTCAGCTTGCTATATCCCTGGTGAGTTTATTCTTTAAAGCCCTAAATCCATCATTACCCTCCTAGAAGCCTTTGCAAAGCCAAATCTGTTATGCACTTATGTTCTTTGTCTTTATTTTTTTTCTTGGAAAAACATAAAATTGAAATTCTCTGATATTTTAAATTGGTGATACTATGTACTTGAAACTATTGAATGAAACAAAGTATGTTATAGAGTAGTCTTAGTATTTCTTTCCCCTTTCTTTAGCTTTTTTTTTTTTTTAATTTTTATTTTTATTTATTTACGATAGTCGCACAGAGAGAGAGCTAGAGAGAGAGGCAGAGACATAGGCAGAGGGAGAAGCAGGCTCCATGCACCGGGAACCCGACATGGGATTCGATCCCGGGTCTCCAGGATCGCGCCCTGGGCCAAAGGCAGGCGCCAAACCGCTGCGCCACCCAGGGATCCCTCTTTAGCTTTTAAGTAAACTGTTTGACCCTTCATATATTGGTTTATTTTATTTTTATTTTGCATTCATACTTACCAAATTATTCAGGGCACTGTCAAGCCCAGAATCTTTTTTACTTGTTTTGTGTAAGTAATCTATATTCCTATTACTCATGGAAGAGCATTTAAGATAAAAAATTGTTTTTTAATTCTACATTCTACCTTTATCTTCAAATAATCTATACTTTGTGAATAAGATTCCTTTATATATTTTTTTGTTTTTGATGGACATTTCAGTTATATAGTTATAAATATGTAACTATATTTATAGTCTTATTAAGATAGTTGAATTTTATTCTTTATTTTAATTTAGATAGTTTCATCTTTATTTATTTTCTACTTGTCAGCCTTCCTTGAGCTTAGTGTTTTATTTATGGAGGATGCTGGTTTGAATAAATTTCTTGCTTATATAGTCAGTGCTCTTTTAGAGGAGGCTGATTAGTTTTTGGTGGTGAGGGGTTTGGAGGAGTAAGCAGTGGTATTTATTAAAATTTATGATTTAAAACACCAATTATTTTGAACGTTATTCTTCAATTACCAGAAGTGCTGTGTGGTTTGAACTTAATCTCCTCCTCCTGCCTCTTACATACCATCTAATAATATGACTAATGATATCTGAAGTAGTAAACAATTAACCTAAGTATGAAGAAACTGAATAACTCACTGACTTTCTCATCCTTTTCTCTGTTTTTTATTATTATATATGAGTTACATATCTATTCTTTGTTTCTATCAGTGTTATCCTAAGACATTTTTATGAGGATACTTCAGAAACTAATTTTTATATTTATTAAAATTGCATTATGCACTCTTGTTCTTAAGACATTAAAAATAGTGTATATGGGATTAAGTTTCTATAATATTTTTTTATCAGCAATCACGTCAATTTAAAGATTATTAAGATAATTTTTAAGAATAACCAGTTCTGTGTTGGTAAAATACATAATATCTGTATTATTTGTTCAGCAAACACCAGCTGAGTAGCAACAGGCATAGAATGCCTAAGTTCTGTAGAAAAATGAGTGTAGGGTAGGACTGTAAAACCTACAGGAGGCTATTAAAGTGTTAGGGTGACATATGTGTAGAAGAAAATAATAAATATTATTACAGGATGGTGTATGATAAACTTTCAATAAAGAAAGACTATGTGGCCAAATTAGAGTAGCCAACATAATATTAAAAATGATTTAACATTCTACACTAATACAAAATGCTACATATGTTTTTTTTTCTTTCCATCAAATGACAAACATAAGCAGAGAATTATATTTTGAAACAAATGAAGATAAGTTACAGGGTTCTTTTTTCTTACTAATTCAATTTACTTTCACTGAACTATTAATTTAACAAATAGAGCCCTTGGGGAAAAAAATAGGCAGCACAGCGGTACCAGATCATGGTAAGAAATTTTGACATTTTTTAATTGCATGACCACTGAAGATATCTTGTCTCATAAAACCAGGGAAAGAAATAACTTTACAAGCCTTAATTTATTATTATTATTTTTTAAAGAAATAGCCACTCCTGGAAAGCAAATCTAACTATGTCATTGTTTTTCTAGGATAGAAATATGTTTTAGCACGTTGTTACTTGAATCATCAATTCCAAATGCAATCCATGTAGTCATCTGCTGAGTGTCATCAGTATAGACATGCTATTGATTTCTAAATACAGTTGGGTGTTGCAAGGATTCACCAAATCTGAGTTGCAAGATTCACCAAGTGGATACTTTATTCAAAGATAACTAAGTGATGACTTCACAGTTGAATAATTTCATGTAAAATTAAATTCAAAATATAACTTTTATCTGAAATGGTTCAGAAATCAAAACTATGGTATTTACATTATTCATAGACTTTTATTTTCATCTATGTTTGTATTTCTCTTTTATTCATAGACTTTTATTTTCATCTATGTATTTCTCTTTTTTATCATTATATATGATGCTTATACTTATTATTTACAGAGATTAATCCAACTTCTCCTATAGAAAAGACTTATTTTACAAATCAACCAGGAGATACCCATCAAAATGTGGTTGTTACTGAAGCAGGTAATGAATTCACGTGTTTCTAACCCTTCTGTCAAAGAGCAGAATCTATAATTTTAAACTCTGTTTCATGTTGGCACTAATTTTTCTTGTTGCTTTGTAGTGATACACTAAATTGGGCCTAGGGAAATTTACTTTTGAACTACGTTAGAACAGATAATGCTAAACTAGTTTTTCTTTTTAAGATTTTATTTATTTATTTGAGAGAGAGAGCGCACAGCAGAAGGAAAGGCAGAGGGAAAGGGGGAGGGAGAAGAAGACACCCAAGACTAAGATAATGACCTGAACTGAAGGCAGATGCTTAACCAACTGAGCCACTCAGGTGTCCCCTAAGATAGTTTCTGAACAAAAGAATCTATTTTGTTTCCTTCTTATTTTTCACTTTAAGTAGACATAACTAGCAATAAACTACACAATCTACATGGAAACATGAATTCGACAACACATGGGCATTATGATGAAAATTGGCACATTCAGCGGCCTGCCAACAGTGGTGTGCTGGTAAATGTTTAGGGAGTGACTGATGTGGAAATGGGTATAAGGGGAAAAGCCTGAATTGTATCCTTCGCAGAGTCCTGTGGTGGTGTGTACTCCCATTTGGCTGATTTTAGCCTAACAAGGTGACATCACTTGGAAAGGGTGGGAGGAGGAGGGTGGAAAGAATGCATACAATCAGCTCTCAACTCAGCTGCCCCTGGCAAAAGAAATAATGAAATCCCAGTGCAGCTGCACATTCCCTCATTGGAATTGTAAGTCCCGATCAGAAATTGCTATTAGTATTAGTTAGGCACTCCTTTTAGGATGGTCCTGTGACAATTGGACAGAAATCTTGATTTATCCTAGTTGATTTGTGAAGATTGAGCCAAAGACTCAAAGTCGCAGAATCTTTCCACAGGTGATCCAAAATCCACGAAAGAGTAGGAAATATTTTCTCTTTTTCTTTACTATTATATATAAGGGATCATCATGGTATTTTGAAAAGTAATGAAAATATTTCCTGAATTCTTAAAATCCCTGAAGTCATGTATTGAGGGCTCAAGAAAAGGTGAAAGCATAGCAAGTTATCTCCAAAATACCCCATCACTAAGACCTCAGTTTATATATCTTTTGTTAACAAAGGACATGATGTGCAATTAAATGAATAGTTTGATCTAAATCTGGTCACTGACTAGCATAATTTAGATTGGTAATGCCGACAGCTTTTGATTTGCTAACTAAATGTATAGTTTTTCAATTTGCTTTTCTTGTACGGACATGATATTAAACCTTAGTGTGTTTTACTTTTCAGGTGCCTGATTTTAAAACAAGTCAGAACATATAAAGCCAATTAAAAATATTAGTAAATAATTACATGAGGAATATTTTCCCTTTTATGACACTGAAAAAATGTTTAATAAAGTGATTTTAATCTGTATGGGACTTAAATGTGGCAGTTTTTTATTTTACTAAGAATTCCTAGCATTGTCAAGTGTGATGAAGCAGGATTAAAGAAGTTATTCATTTTAGAATTTAATTAAGATCAAATCTTTATGCTTCTGGAATCTTGTGTCCCTGGGTTATGACTGTATCATTAGTTAATGTTTACTAATATTTAATATTTTGATTTAATCCCAGAGAGTCTTGCATATCATCATGGCATTGACCTTATTGGTTAGGATAATTATGTAACCAATAAATCAACAATTATTTTAATAATCAGTGCTTGTTTCTCTAAGTAATAACTGAGAAGGATTAATGAAGTAAGATAGCTAAGATTATTAATATGTTGTGAAAACTAGCCCCTATCTAAATTGCAGATTTAAATAATAGTTTTAGAAATATGGACATTGAACTGGAGCATGGCAACCAGTGAAGTAAGATTTTGTTCTTAATTTTTATCAAACAAATATATATTATTTCATTAGATTATTCAATATTTGGGGAATAAGATTTCTTGGAATTCATTTATTTGTAATAATTCTATTTTATTTTTAAGTTTTGGAAAATGTTTATATAATTTTAGTGTTAGAATTTTGCCTCAGCCGTCTCTTTATACTAAGACTGTTTTACTTTTATAGGCATAATTCCCAATCTAATTTATGTTGTTATACCAACAATCCCACTGCTTTTATTGATCCTGGTTGCTTTTGGAACTTGCTGTTTCCAGATGCTGCATAAAAGGTAAATAATTCATGTATGTAGAGAGAACTTGAAAACTTTTATGTAGGTTTTCCAGAACTCATTAAAAATATTAGTATTAAATTATAATTTTCTTTAAAAACGTTCTGATTTCCATTATCTGTCAGTTTAAATCCAGTATATACAATTCAATGAGATAGGCTTTGTTTATAGGATTCATGAATTATCTCACTTAATATTCACAAGTCGGATGGTGTAGGTACCCACTTGTTTTTGTGTTTCAGTTGAGAAGATGGAGGCTTAGATGGGTTACACAATTTGCTTTGGGTCTCATAGCTAGTGTGTGTATGGTGTGCATCTGATATCTGAATCCTTTCAGGCTGACAATGTATGTAACTATACTATACTGTCTCCTGTTTATTATGTATAAGCATTAGTGCTAAAGCTTTCCATCTTGACCTGTATATGTCAAGACTTGATTTTTGGGTGCACTCTGTAATACTTATTTAAATTTTTAAGTACTAGGATTTTGTTTAATTCCAAAGGGTCTTTTGAGTATAGGAAATAAAGTCCAATGGTAAAAACAGGTCACTTTTAGTAGGCAGCCTCAAACAAAATGGTATATCTTAACAGCAAGATTCTTGGGAGTATCCTTTTTTTATCTGTTTAATCATACCCTTGAGTTAGAGGTGAAATTTTTTCATGTGTGTCAATTTATCAATTAAAAAGTATATGAAATATATGTATTAAAAGAAAAAAGATGCTGCATTTAAATGAGAGCATATTTGCTGGAATAAACTAGCCATCTTTGTCAGTATTTTGTTTCATTTCATTTCTATTTCATTTTTTGGTACCTTAACAGGGATCTTTGTCAGTATTTTAAACAAAAACTGAGTGCCTCCATCAGAGAAGGACCTGCATATTTCTCTTTTGATATGAGTCTATCTTCATCTGTTTCTGAAATAAACCATAATAGAATTCACTAGGGAAAAAAAGCCCCAGAAAGACAAAAAAACATGAAATAGATGTAAACTCTAAATGGTTCACATAAATTGTTTAAAAGACACAAAGCATGCTGTACGAGCTATTTAAATAAGACATTTCAAATAATGATAAGTAAGCATGACAAATTAATACTACACTTTGTGTTCTCTGGGTTTTCTAATACATATGGGAAACACAGTTAAATTTTTTTGTAATGTTTTGTACAGAAAAACAATGAGAGTAAATATCTTGTTTCTTCCCTTAATTCCTAAGACTGTAGATGGAAAGATGATTAGTCATTTTGAAAAGCAGAGAAGTAGAGAGAGGATGTGATATAAATCCTCCCTTAATTCAGCAAATTGTTAAGGGAAGAGCTGTAAATAACAAATGAGCTTGAAAAAAACAATTTTAAAAATATGTAGACATTGTCATTTCTAAAATAAAAATGACTAAAGTGCCAGTAACTGAGTTTTCTCTAAAGTTTGTTTTTCTTTTTCCAAATAGTGTATTATTGTGGAGATTCTATTAAGATAAAAGTCTTCCAGATTTTTACACCTTTGAAGATCTGTGGAATTCTCACTTGTTTGAAATTCTCAGAGTGAGAAAATAAACCAGACTTGAGTACCTCCACATGCCAGAATTAGCTGTAGTGCTTAATTCATTCATTCTTAGATGGTCCCCTTTTCCTTTCTTCCAGGAAAGCAAGGAGAAACTTCACCAAAGACTCAACTCCATTATCATCTGAGTGCCTTGCAGAAAGTTTAAATTCCAATCTGGTACACATAATGACTTATATCATTCCATGTCATATTCAAAATAATGACTTATTTCCTTAACCAATAGTAACTCTGAAATAAAATACTAATGCTACACAAAAGTTTAAGTTATATTAATAACTTAACCACCTTTTATTTACCATCTGAAAACATTTCTTGTTTTTCATAAACTTTGCTTGATTTATTTTTCATTCATGTTAGATGACTTTGTAGATAAAGATGTGTTGGTCTTACTTTTTTTGGAAGCAAATCTCCAAAACATATAATTTGGGCATATTTTATTAATAACGAATTCACAGTTAAATGGAAGTCAAGTAAGTAATATTATAGAATTGTATTGCTCAGGCTTGTTAGGAAAAGTTCTTTTCTGTCTTGGAAGGACTTCTGCCACTGTTGGTAGACTGAGAATGGACAGAATGGGACACCCACAGGGTGTGGGGCAGATGTCAGATGCCCATGAAGGGACAATCTGTGGGAGGCCAAAAGTGCAGGACCCCGGTTACAGGAACCGGAAGTGGTTACGTGGTCCAGGTGAGGGCTCATTCTCAGGAAACTGGACTCAGGAATCTAGGTCTTGATAAGTAGCCTGGTAGAGAAGGACTTGCTTAAACTCTAAAACAGGCATTTATGCAGGAGCCTGAGAAGCGGCCATTTTATGGAAAGAGAGAGAGAAGACAGCCAGCCCTCTACAGGGGCTGGAAGTGTGAGCTCAGATTCTACATCTGACAAGAGGGAAGTTCACTCTCAGATCTCTGGGAACTAAGTTACCCAGGCCTGAATCTACTTTGAACTACATTGGTTGAAGAAACTGAAGCAAAACCAAGCTTTCAGGGACTAAGTGAGTTTACTATAAAACAGTAAAACCGAGGGAAGGAGGGGATTAGGAAGGTCCTCATACTTAGGACAAAAGCACTATTTTGATGATTTGGCATTAAATATAGCATATGTGAATGGAAGAATATCCAAAAAGCAAAATTTCAAAAATCACTGATCAAATAAAATGAAGATTTATGGGTGATTATAATGAATGTTTTTGGTATTGTTAGACACATTTGCCTGTGTGTGTCTGAATGTGTCTGATTTTAAACTAAGAATGGTCAAACAGGGATCAGTTTTATTTTTTTCATCATTTCACATGACCTGTTTACCATCTTCACATACTGGAATAATCTAGAATTTTTTGTAGATATGCTGGTGAGAGAAGAAAGGGTCTGAGATATCTTCATTTGGACCCAAACATGCCTATTTCCATAAAAAGGGCTCAGATGTTGAACTTACTTCTTCTTATGTTTTTCAGTAAAGGAAGAACAAAAACTAGCCCAACCCAGTCCACATTGTGGATTTCAAAAAGCACCAGAAAAGAAAGTGGCATGGAAGTATAATAATTCACTGACTTGCTCCAAAACAGAAAATAAAATAGTCAAATTCTGGATCTGCATCAGGAATGGCAGGCATCAGAACATTAGCTTGGAATGGCTTGAAATCTCAAAGGGTCTGCAAGATGAACTGTAAGCTCCCCCTTGAGGCAAATATTAAAATAATTTTTATATGTCTGTTAATTCATTTACAAAATACGCTGTGCTAATGAGTGAGACATGCTTATTTCGCTAAAGGATGCACCCAAACTTCCAAGTACATGGAATGGACTGTGCAGATGAAATTGCCGTCAACACATCAGAGAACTAACTATATGTGTTGGAAGCAGTTATTTTTGTTTCTGTCACTTTTCATAAGTTGTAATCTAGTTAATGTAATGTAAATTGTACTAAAATTTACAGTGTGCAAAACTATTTTACCTTTACATAAGTGTTTGATAAAAATGGACTGTTCTAATATTTATTTTTATGGTGTTTCATTTTTCAATACATGCTGTTTTGATTAAAGAAATGTATCCCTGTTTACAACTGAATCCACACACATGTAGATGTATTACCATAGAAAAATTTCTTTTATAGAAATGGTTCATCTTTCAGTTTCTCTGCTTTGGGATCAGACAACATTTAGGAAACCTCTTCAGAAATAAGAAGCTATTTCGTTAACTGTGGTGGAAATTTACTCAAATATTTTACTTAGAGGCAAGAATTGTCTAATTTCAATTGTGCAAGACATGTGCCTTACGATTATTTTTAGTTCAAAATTCAACAGATTTTGTAACAACTTTGTTAATAGCTGTATCAACAATATTACACTCAGTCTAGAACAAAAAAAAAGTGGCATACACAATATAAATCATATGTCTTCACATGTTGCCTATATAACCACAAGTAGCTCTCTGAGGATTCTGGAATCCATTTGGTCCCTCCCTTGCCCACAAAACAAAGATGGTTGTTTGGGGGCAGGGATTAAGACCAGAAGCAGATGGCTGCAGAGGGGGCCTGAGGTTTTCCCTAGCTCTGTTCAGCCTCTGTCAGCAGGTAAAGTGGTCTCACGGTTGGGACCAGGTGCTTGGTCACCATCACTGTGGAGGTAAGCACAGCACACAGATGATTCACCAAGGAGACAAACTATGAACTACTGCAAACATGGGTTGGAGGGCATCAATGAGCATGTGTTTGTGTTGAGGATTTGGCCGAGAGAGTGAACTGTAGCTCCTCTTGTCTTATCGTCTGCTAGTTTCTTCAATGCGTGTGGCTTCTTCTCAAGAGACTTGTAACTATCTGGTCTTCAAATGTCCCTGTGTTCCTCTTGCGTAAATAAAAAGTTCTTGTTTCTGAAGAATGACCATGGGTATTGTCTAAATCTTTTAAGTGAACAAAATAATAGATATGTTTGCATCAGTACATGAAGGGGAAGACAAGTGACTATCTAGGTAGGGTATGAATGGAAGTTGGGGTTATGGAGGACTTTAAACCTTATCTTTTCCCTGGTAAACCTTTGAAGTTGGAAAATTAAGAGCTTTCATTAAAGCAATTCACAACGAGAGTTGGTTGGCAAAACCGAGAGACAAATAGAAATGAGCGGGCATTGACTTCCTTTCAGCTGCCTGGAGGCTGAGGGAAGGGGAAGGACAGCTGCAATCTAAGCTTCCATCTGCCCATGTTTAGCACTCCCTTTCTCTGCGTGGTTACCCATCTCCGCTGGGATCTACCACTTCCCTCCAAGCTCCCACAGCGTGCATCTCTTCCTTCAGGTCAGGACTTGATGGAAGGGAGAAAGTGCTTTCCCGTTGTCTGTGCCACCCATGACCACCACAACAGCTGCATGGCAGGAGAGGCAAGGCAATGGGGAAGGGCCATGGTTTGCCTTTTGTCTTGATCCAGGCTTGCATAGCTCTTCTGGTATCAATTACTAAACCCATGCAATCAGCTTCTCTTTTATTAGACAGTGACAGTGAGACTGTCCTTCGAGTTTCTTAAAATTTTAGCTGGCCTCTGAGAAATGAAAAGGAGTACATGGTGTATCTGTTGTTTTTATTTTCAAAACATAGTTCTAATACATGTCTTGAAATGTGAATTGTGAGTATCCAGGGAGTAAAATCAAACAACACACTTTACTATTGTTTCTCCATCCTTTCTAACTGCTCCTAAGATCAAGTCATTGGAAAGGTTTTAAAAAGAGTAGTGTATTTGGGGACTCCTGATTTTTGCCCTAAGAATAAATACCATATTTGTTTACCAGGAATCTGTAGTGCCCAATTATCTAGCCACACCTTTTTATATGATATGGTTTTCACTTTCTCTGTTCCCCAGCAAGAGAGACTTTTGGTATAGCAACACATGATTATCTACTATCCTCAATCTTTGAACTTCCCTGAACCCCTACCTACACAGTAGCCCCAATGCCTCTTCAAAACATCAGTAATAATCATTCCTTTCAGATGTAACCCAAATTATGTTTCTTCCATAGGGCTAGTCTACACTCCTTTAAACCTTACTCTTTCTTTTATTATTTTGGACCATATAGACCCATGGAATTTGTGTGTATGTGTGTGTGCATCTGTATTAAGTAGGTGTGAATTTTGTCTTCCCAAATCAATAGATTTTGTGTGATAAGCTAAATTGAAGTTTGCACTTACTCTGGAAATGATCCAAGAGATTAAAGCAGTGAAGCAAATTCATTTATTCCACATTTTTGGCCTTCTAATGGGTGATTCAGCTGTGTCTAAGTAAGTTTTGCACATGTTAAAAACATTCACTGTGAAACACATAGATCAGAAAATAAACATTTGTAACAGTTGCATTTTTTGGATATGTCTGATTACTTTTTGGAAACTTAAAAATATTAGCTGGAGATAAATAGAAGGTATGATTAATCCAGGAAAAAAAATGATCCAATAACAGAATGACAGTATCAGTTTATTTACTTTTTGTTTTGATATAAGGGTGATGCATAGACTTGTGCTTATTTGCTGTTTAATTAGCTTGAGAGGATTGTGCAATCAGTTTAGTCCACATCTGTTACATGAGCTTAAAGCACATATTTTTTGAGTGGGGAAAATATTAAGGATATGCTCAAGATGAATTGGAAATACACTTAGATAGAAAAGTGGGAAGACTATTGAGATTCTTAAAATAGCTATCTTAGGTGGAACTAGATAATTTATAGTAGTTTACTTCAAATAACAACTTAGTGTGCAAAAGTTTATTGCATTTCTTTTCCTAATTTTTGCCAAAACTTTAAGTATATAGGATATATTTTACAGCAGCATTCCTTTGAAGAAGAGAACATGATAAAAATGATTAAAAACAAAGGAAATGATCTCTGTGAAAGATCAGCTGTTCACAATGAAATCAAAATGTATTATTTTGAAGTTACTTTGTATGGTGAAGATTATTTTTTGTGTTCACTCATACTACTCAGCATTGCAGTGGCTTATGTAAGAATAAACTCTTTTAGAAACCATTTTTGCAAAAGTCTCAGTTTCCATGCTCCTTAAAGTGGAATGGGAAAACTGCAGGACTTTCATGTTGGTTCAGGGAACACCCTACTGTAGAAAACTTTGTATCCATTCTGTGAACCTCAGGACCCGGGCATACACCCCTGGACGATTAGGCAGGGCACACTGGTATCCAAATGATGTCACACCAGCCAGGAACCACCTGTTGTTTTCTTGGCACATTAATGGTCCTCCTGAATCCCCCTAAAGAGTAAATTGCAAAAGAAAATTGTAGATGTGTGTCAATTGGTGTAAAGACCTAAGGTTATTTTTAGCAAATCAATTCAAAACTAAAGATCAAAAATATGATTTAGTTGCAAGTCATCTGTTTATCTCCTGACCATCACTCTCGGTCAAGAATGAGAACCTTTGGCTGCTCATTAAGGACATGAGAAACTATGACAACTAAAACACAATCTGTATGTAGTTTTATACATGTAGTATAAAAATAGTTTTATACTACTTCATGATGTAGTTTTACAGCAAAAGTTTCCGTACTTTCATTATGGCATTTAAATAGGTACTAAGAAAGTCTCTAAGGCACAACTATGAGAAGTATCCCAACCAAAATATGTATTAAAAGCTGATCATTTTATTAAAAGAGGCATGATATGGTTTCACTCATAGGTGGAATTTAAAACAGATCAATATAGAGGTAAAAAGGGAGAGAGGCACACCGTAAAACAGACTTATAACTGCAGAGAACAGACAGGATTGCTGGAGGGGAGGTGGGGTGTGGGGATGGGTTAAATGGGTGATGGATATTAAGGAGGGCACTGTGATGAGCACTGGGTGTTGTATGGAAGTGATGAATCACTAGATTCTACTCCCAAAACTAATATTCCAGTATATGTTAACTAACTAGAGTTTAAATAAAAACTTGAAACCAAAATCTCAAAACAAAAAGAAGTATGTTCTAAGAATTATGAGAGGCTTTGCAGAAAAGACACTTATTCCACACTGTGTGTTCAAAGAAACTAAAAACTCAGACATGAGTTTGATTTTAGTTTTTTGGGGTGTTTTTTTTTTTTGTCTTTAGATGAACACAATCAGATCTGAAAAAACCTTAATATTTCAACTGTAATAGACATATCAATGATATAATTTATGATAAGCACACATATTTTCACAGATTTTAAATGAGAAAGAATTGTTTCTAATTTTTAAATATTAATTTTAGCAGCTTTTAATAGAGTTCATTTCATTTGCACATGAGTATTTCTGTATAAAGCAAAAGAACATAATGCGAATACATAGTACCATTACTTAATGATGGCATTGACAAATATTTCTCTTATGTTAATTATGCAGAATTTTTGATATTTTTTATATATTTATGAAGGAATTTAAAGCCTTGTGTACTTTTGTTGCAATCCCTGGTATAATAGAATATTTCAATCCAAGTTTGTGTTAAAAAATATCCTGAAAGACTTTTTGTCTGATTCTTTATTATCTTTGGGACCATATTTAAGGGAAAAACCTGTGGTGTATAAAAGCACCTTTTCTTGCTTGGGTACAGAGGAACATAAATTACACTGGCAACCATAGGTTACCTCTTTTCTAGATGTAACAAATGTGTTTGAGGGCAAGGATTGTGATTTTTATTTCTGTATCCTAAACCTTTATAGGTTTATATATAAACCTTTATAATATGGGTCCATAAATATTTATGGAACAGTTAAGGATAAATACAAGCTCAAAGAGATTATTAAAAAATAAACCCCAACTGTTTGGATATTTTTAAAAGGAGTCATTTGGTTTTCTTCATATTTTTTAAAAAATAATTCCATTTTTAAGAAAGACAATAGAATCTAGACATTGATTCCATGAATGAGGATTTTAAATTGTCCAACATGTACTGGGTCAGTTGCAGGTATTCAAAGGATCCACCAGCAGATTTGATGCCCAACAGTTGAGTTGTCTGTGTGGTTGAGAGACCTCTTATGTCTGGGACTGTCACTTTGCTCATCTAACTATACCATTTCAGCTCAGTTATGTGACTTCTTGTCTTCATTTGCTGATTTGTTCAATGAAGATATTTTCTTCTTCCACTATCTCAGAGATATGTATGGACTTCAAAAATATGAGTAAATTTCCAAAGTATTAACGTAAAATTTATGTTTCCATACCAGTGGTTTTAGCATGCTAAAACACACATTGCTAGGCCCCAGCTTTAGAGTTGCTGATTCAGCAGGTCTGTACTGGGGCCTGAGAATTTGTACCTACAACAGGTTCTCAGGGGATGCTGGGGGACTGGAGGCCATGCTTGGAAAATCACTGGTATAGAATAAGGCTCCACATAGTTAGCTGTTCATGTCATTCACTTAGTTCCATGTAGAGGGGACTTCTACAGCCACTTGTGGTGCCTTAAAATCCAGACAACCGCCCCGCAAATGCAAGCCTCTGGTAAGCCAGAAGATACTTAAGAATGTATGAATGTTCAAGTGATGTATCGATAGTAGCATTTTCGTAATTTTAAAGGTATTCTTAGTTAACCCTCTTGAATAACATAATATTAAATTTGAACAAAGAAAATCATGTGACCCTTTAGACTATCGATTACTCAATCATGATAACATATTACAGAAGATATTGCCCCATGTGTGGCTTTCTTACTTGCTAATTGATACCATAATTAGTCTCTCTAGAAATCAGAGCCAAACATAAGATTTCAGAGCTCTGGCATGAGCGATGGGCTTAATGTAACTCTAATATCAGTAGCATCCATGGTCATATTTTCTACCTAGTGCATGAGGCACCTGCCACACAACCCCCATTAACTGTAATTGAAGTTGTACAGCTGATTTCCCTTCTGAACAATAATTCTATAAATCTCCCTCTAAGTGGCAATATATCTTACCTTTAGCATGTTTTTCATTTTAAAAGGAATGTGTAAGATCCAGAGATAAATTTTAAACAAGAAGAAAGCTATCCTATTTGTCTTGGATTTGCAAGTGTTCAACAAAGCAGAATAAATGTAAAACTAAACTGAAAGTTTAACATGATTTGAGACACTAGCTTAACTAGAGGATATATATAAAGATTCATCTGCTTAAGTGTCTGTTAAAAAAAGTCTTGTATCAAGTCGAATTATGGTGACATATGTGTTAATATATATAACAAGTTGTTTACTCTTTAACAAAGTGAAAGATTTTCCTCTGGTATAAATCCACATTTGTAAATTATTCATTTGCTCAGTCCTGCTATCAGGTTTAATCTAAGCCAGTAGATGTTAATGCATCAATATCTTATTAATTTTCAAGTATATAAAAAATGCTAGAAAATTTACTTACAAAGTCTCATAGTGAAAATTGTTAATATTTTGAGTGCTTATTTATTTATTATTTATTTATGATAGTCACAGAGAGAGAGAGAGAGAGGCAGAGACACAGGCAGAGGGAGAAGCAGGCTCCATGCACCGGGAGCCCGACGTGGGATTCGATCCTGGGTCTCCAGGATCGCGCCCTGGGCCAAAGACAGGCGCCAAACCGCTGCACCACCTAGGGATCCCTTGAGTGCTTATTTAAATGGCTTATATGTATTACCTGGTTTTTAAATCTCTCAATAAAATTTAAGTGACTTGTCTGAAGTCTCACTCATAAGTATTTAGGCAAGGGCAAAATAAGAGTAGTCTGAGCACAGAATCTATGCTTTCATGACTACTCCATGCTGCACCTAAAAAATTAATAATAATTCTAAAATCTGGAAGAATTTACTTTTTATTTGTTGAGCATACGTAGATTTTAATGGGGCTAAATAGCTGGCTACATTATTTCTAAGTGATAAGATGTTTTTGTCTTCAATGAGGGTAGTTCGTGGGTAGGAGTTTTCTCTGGTGGTCACCCAAGTCAAAAGCCATTGATACTTCAAATATATTGCAGTGTTGACATTCAGCAAGTTCACATTATTACATTTCTAAAATGAAATGTCAAAGATAAGATGAAAATCCTAGTTTAGGAGTCCCAGGTCCAGGGTTATGGCACGCTGTTGAGTAAGTTCTATTTTTAACCTTCTTACAAATGGTTTGCTGCAAACTGGTCCTAACCATGCTATCCAGGCTGGTTTACATGCAGAAATTATTTCTTGTCACTGGACCTCTGGCCCATACTCAAAACCAGGGTTGAAAATTAGAAGCCAATAGGTGAAATTGGCCTTCAGACTGGCTTTTTGTTTGTTTGTTTGAAGTTTGCACAGGGTTTTAAAGAATTAGAATTAGATTTAGCTAAGGTCAACAGTGGGCCAATACTACATATTTTACCTATCGTACACATTCATATTTTATGCCTTGGTTCTAAAGACATCCTATTTTAATATTTGTTCTTAAAAAGTAGTTTTATTTCTCATGCGCACATCAACTCCGGAATACTGTGCAAGTAGGCACAAATTAAAAAACAAACAAACAAACATAGTCACAGTTTGGGAAAAGAAGAAATCAGGTCAAAACTCTGATGATTTCTTTATTCCCTAATCGTTGTGAAGCAATAAAATCATGATATAGCAATGCTTTCTGGAAATGCAGGGTGAACAGTTTTATATATTTACCTGACAAGAATCTATTCCTCCTTCTTCATAGCCTGCACATACCATATTTTCTGTAATGTTATATTCTGGCATCTGTTGTTGGCATTTCTCATTTGATAGAAGAGGAACATTGGCTTCTTGCAATATGTTTGCAGTAGGACCTGTTCAAAATGGTAATGCAGCCAGCCAGTCAGAAGTGATCAACATGCATCACTGAATGAGCCACCATCATTCTTATTTATTTCAACAGTTCACTCTCATTATCGAATACTGTGTGTATATATAATGAAACTAAATGCTAAACCTTAGTATTTTAAAGCACATAATAAGGCCCATCTGTGGATTTTGCAAAATGGATAACAGTAAAGCACTTCTTTAGTTCCCAAGGGCTAGCAGGGATGGTGGATTGGACTAGACAGGCTGTAGGCATTTTCAGTAATTTCAAATGGTTACAGTATTGCTTATGGGGGAAAAAAAAGCCCACTGACACAAAGAGTTTCATTTATGGAAATTAGCAACAACTCAGAAATCCAGGAGGCTTTTCATGTGGCACCTGAAGAGGTGCTCCCTTAGAATGGCATTCAGCACCTTTGTGATGCTATGTGAACGAGCAGGTGCACACTGAGCAGAACACAAAGCTCAAATGAACTGTGCCCTGGTCTAAGGGCAATCAGCTTGTTATCCTCATGCAGGGGAAGAGAAAGGAGGCATTTTGCAACAGAGTATGCTTCCACGCTTTTTACAAAATGACTCCTCTATTGGCAGCATGACTCTCTGTTTACTGAAATACTAATCCCAAGAGGGATGTGAAACATGCAGGTGTCTAGTGCCTCAGAAAAGGCACCTGATAAGCACTTTCTAATACTTAGCAATTCTATTTGGTTCCTCAAGAGAGGCAGAAAGTTGATGATAACTTAGTACATATGACAGCCAGCGTTGCTGCAAAAGTGTTTGTGACTTCATTTCCAGCTAAGTTTAATCCACATACTGAAGAGTGTGTGTGTGTATATATATACACATATGTATATAATTTAGGTGCAAAGCCATCTGTAGGACTCAGTGGTGTGTCAGTAAATGTTTAATACTGGTTTTTAAGACAAAAAAATCTCCAATATATATCATTTGTCTTATGGAAATACTCTAACCATGGTACCAAGGTTAACCAAGGTACCAGAATGACTGTGAACAGGAGTTGGGAACTGTGCACAAATGGGAATTTCCAGCTGGTGACAGTGACTCCAGCAACAAACCATTGTCCTTAAGTTTGACAGTGGACTTTAGGAGGTGAAGATGGAGGAGGGAATTCAGCATCTCACTGTCATTCATTCTATGAAGATTGAAGATGGGTTGGTAGACTTTAGTTTTTATCACAAACAATTATAAAACCAAAGCCCATTTTGCTTCTCATCAAGGAATAAGAAAGATTGGATGGGTATAGGATAAACCTCTTTGGTAAAGAAAAATTTGAACAGTGTTCTTATATTTAATATTTATTTGTCAACATGAATTGCCTTAAGGATAATTGAGAATACACACTTAAAAACATACATAAAAATGTCAATAAGCTTATTTTAGGTTTACTAATTGCCTTCATTTAACTGACTAATATTACTTCATTTCTTCCTAGTAAACAATATGTTCATGGTTTTCCTAGCTATTAGGGCAATATACTCAAAATGGGGGAAGCTGAGTTTTACACAATTAAGCAGCTGGAAATCATAAAATCATAAGCCAAAGTTCATAAAATTCATTAAAATTTCCATCACCCAGGAAGTATTTAAACATGATCTGTTTCTTCCTAAATGAAATTGATCTCAGATACAGATTTTCCTTGGCTCCATACCACTCTTAGAGACCTTTCTTAAGTCAATTAAATGCATAACTTTAGTAACAATAAGTAAATGTGAGCCAAGTTTGCTCAGCTCTTAAAAGAAATTCCCATTTCCTACCGAACAAGGAGTCTTAAATTTTGTTAGTGGATAATTTGTTTTTGAAGAGTCTACACTGTGATCATAAATATCTTTTAGTTTGAAGTCTTATAGAGAAAATATCTATCTAGGAATCATTTTTACTCTTTAGATTTCAAACTTAATAAATCATAGCATTTTTCAAGTGGAGGAAATAAAAAAGATACAGTCTTTGACTTCAATGCACTTTATGGACAGCAGACATGAGACATTTCGGCAAGCTAATGTAATTGTGGTGGAGAACCTTTGTCGAAATCATCAGGCAAAGATTTGACATAGAACGTCATCTTTCTTTTACAAGGAATAAGAGTGTTTTAATTGTGAATGCTTTGCTTCTGGTAGCACAAGTTTCTGTGGCTTTTCATCTTATTACAATTAGGATTTTTAAATATCTCAGCCCTGATCTGTTGTGACTCCAGAGGTCAGGTTCTCCCACCAGACTATATCGTGCCTTTCCTTTGTATTTAATGGGTAGTCAAAGTTCTGCCCTAGATGCAATAACTCCTATTAGGAATTCCAAAGCTGGGACACCTGGGTGGCTCAGTGGCTGAGCCTCTGCCTTCAACTCAGGGTGTGATTCCAGGGTCCTGGGATTAAGCCCTGCATCAGGGTCCCCGCAGGGAACCTGCTTCTGGCTCTGCCTATGTCTGTCCCACATCAGGGTCCCTGCAGGGAACCTGTTTCTTCCTCTGCCTATGTCTCTGCCTCTTCCTCGGTGTCTCTCATGAATAAATAAATAAAATCTAAAAAAAAAAAAAAAGGAATCCTGAATCCAGCATATTTTGTAGTTACATTTAGAGAAAATGAAGTACTGGAATTTTGTAAAAAGTTATGTTCGGTTAGTTTTAATATGCATCTTTTCTGTGTTTGGAAAACATCCTGTTAAATAAAGCCAACAGTCAGTTCACAGTCTTGAGTGCAAGATTCGTGTCCCTTCTGAGTAGGCTGACTCAGCATGTTGAAGTTAAAGGGGATCCCCTTCTCATTTTTTAGGGAATGTGAGTGTGAGACTTTATATGATAAATAAAGAGGGTTTTATTGATTTGGAAAATGTAACAGGTAATAAATTGGCTTTTGATCAGACTTTATCCATGTACTTTACAAAAATAAATTTCGTGGGGAGTCTGTGTGGTGCAGTTGGCTAAGTTTTGGACTCTTAGTTTTAGCCCAGGTCGTGAGATCAAGACCCATATGCATCAGGCTCTGCACTCAGTGTGGAGTTTGCTTGAGATTTTCTTTCTCTCCCTCTCCTTTTGCCCCTCCCACTTGTGCTCTGTCTCTCTAAAATAAATAAATATTTAAAAAATAAATGTAACCTTTGTAATACTTACTTAAATAGACATATCTTTTCTCTTTATCAAAGTATTTGTAATATTAAAACCAGTCACTAAGTTTGAGGGATGCTTGAACTCTCCCCCAATAAGGATCATAGTTTTATAAGATGTTCAACACAATCTGGAATTTTTAAAAAAATTATACAAATACACAGCATATGAATATAACAGTGCTTTTAAGAGCTACTGCTGAAAACTGTTATAAGAGTTGCAAAAAATATGTTGAAAATATTCACAGGCTAGTATAATAGCATCCTTCTTAGTAGTAGGCATTTTCTTTTTGTTGAGTCTGATGATTTACCTTGATATATAACCCTCCCCCAGCCAGCAATGGAACAAAGACTTCCTGGGGGAAAAACTTGATTTTCTTCTGGTAAACAAATAGGTTGTATATAATCTGGAAAAACAAAACACAGATAAACATGCATTTCTAACAAGTTTTAAAAATCAATTATTTTCAACATTTTATCTAAAAAAATGTATTTTTGTTTTATGCAGTCTGAACATTTTTTTAGACATCAATCTTAGGGGAAAGAAGCATCTCAGGGTGGCACCCTTTGACAATGGACTAGGTATCACTTTTGGTCTTTCAGGATCCTTTTCTACTTTCCTAAATACTCATTAAAAAGATAAATAATGTCTTAGCTCTAGAGTTGATCATTTATATTTGATTTGATTTTAAGTAATCATGCTATCTACAGAGTCAGTTCTGTGAAAATCTTGGTAAGGCTGTTCCTCAGGGTCAATTAAGAGACACTTGGACAAATGTTCTGAGGCTTGTTTGATTTTCCTCAATTATCTCCACATTAAGAAAGCTTTTAGGTGACTGCTTTACAGGGCACTTATGGAAGCGTCAGTACTGGCCGCCGACTTTTAAAGCCCTTCTCCAACAATTTACAAGCTGCCTGACATTTATTAAGCACCCAGTACATGTAAGACCCAGGGCAGACACAAAAATGAATAAGATATGGTGCTTACCCTCAAGGACAGGGCTACATAATTAACCACAGTAATAGTCTGCCTTTGCTGAGTGCTCTAATACATGTGTAGACCAAATTCCATGAAAGCCCAGAAATGGCAGCTCTTTCTCCTCACTGGGGGTTGGAAAAGTCTTTGGACTAAACTTTATACCTTCAGGATATAGGTTACTCCATCAAGTGATATCTTGCCCATTATCTAGGTATTTGGAGGAAGTCTTCCAGCTGCCACTCTATTAAGATTATCGAATCTCCTTCAAAAACTTTGTTCTATGGATATCTTAATTCTTACTCACTTTACTCTGAGAGTATATGCTCTTCCTTAGTTTGTCCTACTCTGTACTTCATGGTAGACGGACCTGCCTTCCTTTCATGTAAGGAATAGAGAAAGCATGCATTGTAACATTATTTTCTCTGGGCTGCTCCTTTGAGTTTATTATTATAGGGGGCTCAGGACATTTTATTCTGTGGACCAACTTTCTAGAAATTTGGATTTAAACACCTTGATGAAGATAATTGAATATGTTTCGCTCCATTCCCCAATTCCATTTAAATTATAATGATTTCTATAACAAATTATCCAACTCTTCTGGACTATTAACTCATTGGTACTGATAATATTTCAAATCTAATTTTGAATTAATTTGGCCAGATAACTAAAACTGATTTTTTTTTACCTGTGTAATTCACTTTAAAGTCAAGATGCATCACAGCGATGTCACTGTCCTTTGTTCGTTTATTGTAATGTGGGTTTATGACAATTTGATCTATCAACCGAGTTACTACTTGAGGAGAAGTCATATTCGATCTCATATGCAGGCCTAGGATTGCTTTCCACTTAGATGGCTCTAAATTTCTCCTGAAAATTATGAAAAAGACATATAAGAAACCCTCCATCCACCATAGTTACCTTTGAAAGATCCTTGTAGTAGGTATTTCAGAACTATGTGTTCCTGTCCTAAAATATTCTTGAATTTCTCTGAATGATCCTTCTTCAAAAGAGGAGACTTTAAAAAATATGTGTTATTTTTAAATTAAGTCTCCAAGTTTTTCCTAACACATGGCCAAGTTAGAGAGCCACTGCCTTAGATCCCATTCCATTGTGGAGATCACACCTTGGTCCAGGGTTTCTTCAGGCAACCCCAGCAGCTACGGTAGCAATGGAAGGAGGTTCAGAAGCATTCTCCTGTCTACAGGGTCACTGCATTCACACAAAGTTAAGACAAGCAGTAAAACATATTATGATGTCTAAAATCTAACATACAAATTCCAGGGATTTTCATACATAATAAACTTGAGTAATTTTCCACACATAGTGTTGGCCCTTGATAATGAATTGGTAAAAGATAACATTTGTGTTATAGGCAGATTAAATGACAGTTTGGAAGTGTGCAGGGACTTCTAACTGTGCTTTTGGCCTGCAACATTTTTACACTGAGAAACTACTAGTGAACAGCTGGAATTAAGCCAATTAAGCCATATTCACAATGAAGTCAAAATTCAATAACTGCTCTTTTAGATGAGCTAGTAATTTAATTCTTAATAGTTATAAATGCCTCATCTAATGTGGTCTTTCAGCTCCTAGAATCCAAGTCACCTAACAAATATATAAAGGGCATGAAGTTATTTCAAGTCCATTTGTTTATCTTTCTACCTATCCATTACTTTGTTGAAATTAAACAAGGGATCATGTTTGATCAGGTCACCAGCATCGGTAAAGCCAATGAATGCCCAAGCATCCAGGAGACGTCCACTGATAACCATGCTGCATTAAAATCAGAGGAAACTTACTCACATGCTTTACAGAGTAGAATAACACCGATTTACAGAGAACCTATTTTGTGCCAAGGGCCATGCCACATACTTTGCATCAACTCTTTTCATTTTTGCCACCAGGCTATGGATGTTATGTTGAGAACAAACTGGGTGCTGATAGTTTAAATGATGCCTAGAGACTTGAACTGGGACTGACTTCAGAAGCTGTACTTGCACCAACATAGTGGGGGGTCCGTAGGGGCTATGGGCAGGGTTGTGTGGGCGGGGTTGAGAACATCAGGGGAGCATTGCAGGGAGAGATGTTCTCTGCCACTGGATTATCTGGGCTCAGGAAGGGGAGGATGTCTATGTTCCTAGTGGTTGGTGGGAACTCCTTCAATGGACAGATGCTGCACCAGGAGGGTATTATGGTACTGTGAAGGCTGTGTTTGCTAGTCAGGAGGCCTTTTCATTTTCCCCTCTCTCCAGGTCAGAGGAATTTCAGCCTAGCCAGACACACTGATAATTTCAGGTATTCTAACTGCATTCACTCCCACTGTGCCCTGGGACTCCTCTGCCCACACTGGCTTACTCGAAGAGAAGGGATAGCATTAAATCTCTTTCCTGATATCCTATCTTCGAATTTCTTTCTGTATCACACGTTTCACGTTGGAGTACATTTCCTAAAGCTCAGCTGGTCATGGTTGTCACTTGATTGGCCTATCTGTTATGGCTGACAGGTAACAGGTAGTTACTCTTTTTAAAGAACTGCATTTTTTATGAAACATTTACTATATGTTAACTCAGTATTTAAAAAAATATTAATTTTACAGTTGCCACACCATGGTTCTTACTTTGCTTTAATCATATTTATTTATACACATTATATTTTACATTATAATTATATTCTATATAACCAATGCATTATATTAATGTTCATATTATAAATAACATTAATTATATTAATGGTATAAAATTTGGTCAAAGAGAGTATGAACTGGGCAGCGGTGGCTCAGCGGTTTAGCGATGCCTTCCGTCCGGGGCGTGATCCTGGGGACCCAGGATCAAGTCCCACGTCAGGCTCCCTGCATGGAGCGTGCTTCTCCCTCTGCCTGTGTCTCTGGCTCTCTCACTCTCTCTCTCTCTGTGTTCTCATAAATAAATAAATAAATAAATAAATAAATAAATCTTAAAAAATAATAAGTGAAACCCTTTAAAAAAGGGAGTATGAACTGATTATAGAGTTCTATTTTGAAGTTAATAGAGTGCCTTTATTTTCAAAAGTGACAAGATTGTCTTTTACATATTTTATCCTCAGAAAACTTACATGAAAGTTCAGAGAGGTATATGCAGTCATTTGCTATAGATTTAACTCAATGATAAAATAATGCAGTTTAGGGATGCCTTGGTGGCTCAATTGGTTGAGTGACTCTTGATTCCGGCTCAGGTCATGCTCTCAGGGTCATGAGATCAAGCACTGTGTCAGACTCTGCACCCAGTGGAGAGTCTGCTTGAGATTCTTTCTCTCTTTCCTTTTCTCTCTGCCCCTACTTATGCACTCTCTAAATAGATAGATGATAGATAGATGATAGATAGATGATAGATAGATAGATGATTGATGATAGATGATAGATATAATCTTTAAAAAATGCAGTTCAGATAAAATAATGCAATTCAGTAGCTAACCTCCCAAATTCTTATCTCTTTTGTAGGTACTTTACTCCTTCTGAGAACAATAAATATTAGTTTCTGATATGAGAGAGCTTGTAGGTAGCACAAACTTTGTAATCACCATTTTGTCTTGTTATTTTAAGGTTTGGAGTAGAAAACCAGTCCGTGAACCAGACCATGAAAATTACACATACATGCTTCAAGCTACTGGTCTAATTAAATACAAGTTACAAGAATATTAATCAGATACATTCTTAATGAGTTCCAAAGTTGGTATAGGGCTACATGGAAAATAGACTTTTTCTCATGTTTTTCTTTCTCCTGAATCTGTAAATTGTACTTTAGGAAGGAGACACTCCTCTAATATTTCTCCATTATATTTCTCTCTCAAGTCTTGGCCCACATAACTTTTCCTGTCTCTGTGCTTAGCTTCCCCACAAGCCCACATTAGCACAAGCACTAACAGAATGACTACATCCTACTGCAATCTTAGTGCCTTATCTCAGAAGAAAGACTTGAGAATATAGAAGGTATGGCCAGTGTTACTCAATTTTATGGATCACCTGAAGTATTTGGTAAAAATTCAGATTCTTAATTTGTACCTCCAGAGATTCTAATTTGGAAGATTGGAGTGGAACCCAAGAATCTTCACTTTGTAATTACTATTGGGATATTGAGCAATATAGAATCCTCCCTAGCTTTTCCATTCAACCAAAGCCAAGAGATTGGAGAACACAGCCTTCAGGAAAAATCGCTACAGATGGGCGGGGGGGGGGGGGCGGCGGGGATTCTTACTATGTTTTAAAAATATATTTGTCTCAAAGCATCTACATGCTAGTGAAACAAGGGAAAGTTATAGAATAGAAAACAGGTGAAGACAAGAACAGGAGATAGCCCCATTGGATAGGCAAGTGCCAATCTGACACAGGCTAAAGATGGCAGAAGTAGTGTACCTTGAAGCAGGGGACATTGGCTGAATTTCTGTTGCATAACACCTGTGCTTGCCCTGTTCATGCAAAATGTTTTTCTTAGTAGCAAGAGAAAGAAAGGCACAAATTGGGAGGCAACAGAAATACATGTATTGACTTCTATCACCTCAAATACTAGCACTATTCTTGGTACACAATAGGTGACCCTTAGATGTTGCCCCAGATGGGAGGAACTAGTGCTATGACACTCTAGGTTGCTGATTATATAGTAAACAAAATAATTTTCTAGGTGCTGATGTGTAAATAAATTCCCTACTCAGAGTGTGAGGATGTCCATTTTTATATGGAATTTTCATTGAGGTAAAAAGTAAATATGGCAAAATAGTTATGACAGAGCAGCACAATATGCTGAAAGGAAAAAAAAAACAGTGGGTACCTATAAGTCTAAACTGAAAATTTTTTTTGTATTCTATCATTAATGAAGATTGTACTTTAGTCATATCTGCCCACTGCCAACCCCAATGTTTACCCCCAGCACAGAATTTTAGATCTCTATTATTATTCTCCACTAAATGGAAAAAGTATTACTCAGTGAAATAATTAATGAAACCCATTAATGAAAGCCATTTGTCCAGCTTTCTCAGGCACAATCCTAGGGCCACCATTGATTCTTTCTAACTGGGTCTTCCTGGCTTCACTATTGCTCTCTCCCGATGATGTCACTCTTTGTCTTCCAGATGGTCTTTCATCCCATTTACCGTAACCTCCTGAGTCCCCGCCAGAGCCCAGGATCTGGTCTTGCCTGCATCTCCAGTCTTGTTCCCACCTCTCTGCCAACCACTTCCTGGCCAGCAACAACAGCAGCCTTCTTGAAGTTTTTGGAACAGGCTGATCTCACTCCTACCCCCAGAGTATTCAAGTTGATATTACCTCCTGGGAAATTTGTGTTAAGTTTCACTCTCATCTCTTTAGATTCTCCTTGGATTTTCATTTGTTGTGAAGCTTTCTGTCACTACTGTATCCAAATGAAGCCCCCTGCTCCTATCATTTGCTTTCTCCTTATACCACTTTTTCTTCCTTTGCTGCACTTTTCACTCCCTAAAATAAAATATTTGAGTATTTTTCTAGGGCAAGGACTTTGTTGGTCTGTAGAGCACTATCATACCCCAAACTTAGAACAACACTTGTTCTAATCTGTTCTAGTCCAATAATGTGATTCAAGATGATAAATCAGTTTTCAAAGTAGAAATAATCTCAAATATCTGGCACTGGAGCTTCTAAGAAATATTAGAACTTTTGGGTGGAATTACAACTATAATGAGATTTCTGCTATTAAGAAATATGTTATTAAAGTGCTTTGCCAGAGGCAGGGGTGGTGTGTGTGTTATTGGTGAAGGGAGTAAAAAATAAAACTAAAAAAACAAAAACAAAAACAAAAAAACCCAAACAAAAAACAAATGAAAAGAAAGAAAAATACATTATTAAAAATAGAGCTAACCGAATAGCATCAAGGAAATAGATTATAAGCCAAGAAAAGCTTCACAAATACATAATTTTAAGGGACAGAGATCATATTGGAAATTGGTAAAACTGAGAAAGGCATTGGTTTATAAAGTCCTAGTGATACAAGAGAATTTTAACAATTGAAAAGCTGACAAGCAGCTCAAACTTGAAATACCTTAAAAAAGTAGCCAAGATCTACTCTAAACCAAAAACCAGTAAGTCTATAGTAATTTTTGTAAATCAAAAATAAGTGCATTTTCTTAGACTGGTAGAGATTTCAAGATTAAGTTAGTGACTTATTGGTTTTTGGTAAAAAAGAAAAAGTATTATAGAATTTCTGCAACCTGAAGGAGATAATACATTGAACTTTGTAAAGCCATCAAATAGGTAGATATATAGAGAAATGAATTAAAACCATGATGTTTATGTATTAGGGTAAGTTTCAATAGAAACAAAATAATTTTCTAAGGACTATATTTGTGTTTATTCTGTGTCCTAGTCCTATTTAAAGTATTTGAGGCACTCGAATGAATCCAAGTTTTAAGTTGTAATAGAAGTATCAATTAAGTTATGTTATTTTATAGTGAATACCTAACTACTCAAAAAGTCTGCTTCAAAGCTTTATTATCAGTTTAATTAATTTAATACTAAACAAAATGTGAATAGTAGTACGTATTTCTTGCCATACCCAAAATGCCTCATATATGAAATAACCTATTTTAGGAATATTAATACCTTCTTCAAGGAATTATTTCAATAAATAATGAGGTAACTGTATTTGGTCTTTTCTAAAGGGCTTCTTAAAGAATGAAAGATTGATGGGGTACCTGGGTGGCTCGGTTAAGCAACTGCCTTTGGCTCAGGTCATGATCCCAGGGTCCCTGGGATCAAGCCTCCATGTCATGCTCCCTGTTTAGTGGGGAGCTTCCTTCTTCCTCTCCCCTTCCTCATCCCTGCCCTCCACTTGTTCTCTCTCTCTAAAAAAAAAAAAAAGAATGTGAGGTTGACAAGAGATCTATGTATAATTTCATCATTGATGTGTGTGTATTTAATACATGTGATCCAGACTGTGAATCTATATATACCTGCCCATCTAAGAGGCTGAACAATGGTTGCTTCTGGAAGCAGAGACGGTGATTGACTGAGAAGGAGGGATAAGAGAATTTTGCATGTGATGGAAATGTGTCGATAGGAGTGTGGGATACAAAGGTGTATGTATTTCCAAAACTCATTAAATTGTGCACTTAAAATTATGTATTTACTCTATGTCAGTGGTAAAAAAATGAAAAACAAACATCAAACTATGTGACAAGTTTGCTTTATAGTGAGGGTTGGCAATTCTCGAACAACTTGTGTTCTAAACTTAAGCAAATCTACAAATATTTTGTGGATAGTAGGGACAGGTTTCTTACTATTGGGGACAGGTGCTGCAAACACAGGAGAAAAGATCAGAATGTACCCTGTGGTAATCTATTTTATTTGGAATTGTCATTTTGCGTTCATATTTGTAGGTGTTCTATCTATTGAGAGGGTCTAGGAGTAGGACACAGCAGCTGTACAAGGAGCACACTAGATCTTGTTTTTTAAAATGTGGAACTAAAAATAGCTAAATGGAATGGGGGTTTCTTATAGAAAGCTTGATTTAAGGACTAAGGTAGAAAAAGCACAAGACGAACCTGGAACATCTTATTTTGCAGAAAATAAAGAAGTTCTCAAAGCATGGAGATATATCAAGACAAACAAGTAGACAAGCTTGAAGGATTTCACCAAATAGGAGGACTTCCTATAAAATAACTTGCTGTATTAAAAAATAGCAAAGACAAGAAAGACAGAAAGATAACCTGGCAGAAAGTGTCTTCAAGATTAAAGGTGTAGTCCGTAAATGCAGTGCATTATCTTGGATTAGTTTGTGGGCAGAAAACATAGAAACAAACAAAAAGGTTACAAAGGGCATATTTGGGACAAGTGACAAAAATGAATACATACTATAGATTAGATAATTGTATCACATTAATGTTAAATTTCCATGCTTTTGTGTGATTATATAGGAAAATATCCTTGTTCTTACTAAAAATACAGAGTAAAGAGCACAATGTCTAATCCACTGCCAAGTGATTCTGGAAAAGTATTTCTCCAGACTGGAGAGAATGAAAGAATGATAAAGAAGTTTTCATACCATAAAATTGAAACAGTTGGTGGATCTCAGTGAAGATATACAAACGTTCCCTGTACTATTATTTGCAAATTTTGTGCATGCTTGAAACTGTAGTAATATAAAAGGTTTAAGAAAGAAATACACTCAATGTCTCCCGGGAAAGAATAAGAATCTTCTTTCACAGACCTTTCCTGCACAGGAACAGGAGCACGATAGGAATTCTATTGTACATTTATGTAATTCATAGTATGCGAAAGTATTGCATCCTCTTACTTGGGTCCTGATAATCACTCTAGGGGGCAGATGTCTTTCTGAACACACTGTGGAGGAGGATACAGAAACAGAGCTACCAAGTGACATAAGGTCAATAGCATTAGTAGGATCAAAATTCTGCCCTCTGGTCTAAAGTCAACCTTGCCTTTAAACCACAGCTGGTCCATGCTCTCCAAATCTGTTTTAAGGTTCAAAAAGAAGAGAAACCAGTGACAGAGAAAAAGAAGAGGCATAGTGAAATTTCATGACACCCAGGAACACTGTGGCTGAGGGATGGGAACGGGAGTGTGGACAATAAGAATGTATACAGAGAAGAGCTGTCCAATTAACCCATTTAACCACCTGCAAGTTAAAACACCTGCACCAGATATACATTTCTTGGGAAGAAGAAATAATACCACTCAGTGGCTTTGGAGAGCAAAATGCAAGGTGGGCGAGGATGAGTTTGAATTCATCACAATTCTATTACAGCTTACACTTGCTTGTTTGCTTGTGTTCAGATTGAAACTGTGAAAAGATATTTTATGTCTTATATGGTTAAACATGTGTTTATATTGGATGAAACTGTTTTTCCATTTCTTTTGTGGCTTGAAAAGATACGATATGGGGATCCCTGGGTGGCTCAGCGGTTTAGTGCCTGCCTTCGGCCCCGTGGTCCTGGAGTCCCGGGATCGAGTCCCACTTCGGGCTCCCTGCATGGAGCCTGCTTCTCCCTCTGCCTGTGTCTCTGTTTCTCTCTTTCTCTCTGTGTCTCTCATGAATGAATAAATAAAAAAAAAATCTTTAAAAAAAGAAAAGATACGGTATGGGTAGCATTGACCTACACTAATACATCTGTGAGGTAGATAAATGAAAGATGTCACTAATATTACTACAAGCCTGGCTGACATTTAGAAAGCATATGTTCTGCGAGAACATCAAACGGACTAATTTAGCAAGTCCAAGGTTAATACGGGAGGTTGCTAACTTACTAAGATCTGTCTTTGTGCAATAGAAAATGACAATGAACCTGTAGCCAAAGATATCTTTTACTTGGAAATTGAGGTTTAGGTTACCCACCTGTGGCATACCAAGGCATAGAGCATGAATAGGTAAAAGTTAAAGTCATGTTTAGCAGGGGATGGGAAAATTGACTGCCATAGACATTTGTTATGTGGTTGAAAACAGAATAAAATATAATTATCAAGAGGCAGAAAAGTCACGAAGGGGTAGTTTAGGTATGCGACAGGCTGTAGTTTACTCATCCAGTAGAGGGTGTGATGTATAGAACCAAAGAGCTTTGGGTATAAACAGGTAGTAACTTGGGTAGTCCTGTCGGAGCCCAGGTGATCAGTCCAGTTGGGATCTAGCTATTGGGTCTTCATTTCAGATTCTTTGGGTTCTGAGTTCAAGTTTTCTCTCACTCTGGTCCAGTGGGATCAACCACTCATTCCTTCTGCCCCTCACTCCCATCTCCCAAATAACTATCATAACCTTTTGCATCTGACAATTTGTCTCCGTCCATTCAAGAACTTTCAATGTCTGTGTTGGTAGAGAGCTGATTTTTTTTTTATCTGATTAACTACAGCTATGTCTTCCATTCTTGAGCACATGTGGTTCTTTTCTCAAAGATTCTGGACGCTGGCCACAGAGAGGCTCATCCTAATCCTCACAGCTGAGGTCATTCTCTGGAGGCTTCTTTTACTCAATTAAGGGCAGGAAATTGCCCTAGGTCAGGGCTTATGAATCTTCTATGAGGAAGCTACCTTTTTTTTTTTTCTGGCCTAATTCATAAGTGTTAGAATGGGATTACCTAGGAAGGTGAAAGCAGAAAATCAACATGTTCTTGGGGTCTAAGAATATTTATTTTCTCCACCTTTTCTTCCTGTCTTTCACCTGCTCTTTTTTCCCCTGTGGTACTGCTTAGAGTATGGCTGCTTCTAGAGGGAGAAGATAGATCTCGAATTCTAAGATCTACCTACTTTTTTAAATTAAAGATTTATTTATTTATTCATGAAAGACACACACACAGAGAAAGAGAGAGAGAGAGAGAGAGAGAGAGAGGCAGAAACATAGGCAGAAGGAGAAGCAGGCTCCCTGCAGGGAGCCCAATGTGGGACTCGATCCTGGGACTCTGGAATCATGCCCTGAGCCAAAGGCAGACACTCAACTGCTGAGCTACCCAGGCACCCCTTAAGATCTATCTTCTCTCTATGTATTTTGTCATATCATGTAATCAAAGAAGAGTCAAATCTGGTTTGATATTACTTCTAAGTTTTAGTTATGAGTAGCATCAAAATAGATCTCACTTGAGAAGGAAACATTTTTATCCTAATTCACCACAAAGTCCTTACATGTGAACTTCTAGAGCACAGTTTATTTGTAACATGAGGGCTATCTAAACATGCTTTTCTGATACTGACAATTTCTGAAACTACATATTGGCCTGATTGATTGATAACCAGCAAAACTTACACATTCAATATGAATTTTACACCTTTAAAAATTCTTACCTGTGTAGGTAAGAATTTCAATTTTTACATACGTAGGAAACACAATACTTGATGCAAGTATCTAATGAAGAATGATCCTCCATTTAACTTTCTGTATTTTTATATATGACTTTAGTGGGAATATTATTGATGCTATATAGTATCATAAAGAGCAGGAACATTTCCCTGAGTACGTGAGGCTGCATGAAGTGGGATGCACTGTGTCTGCTGTGGTGTCTCATTTGGGAGGGGACACTGCGATGTCACACTCACCCATACACACAGTGGGCAGCAGACACCAACCAGTCGTTGCTGATGAGAGAAGCACCACAGAGCAGATGGCCATTATAATAAAGAGAAACAACCCAGGGCCAGGCTCCTTCTTTGGCATCATTTCCTCCAACGATCTTTGGGCTGACTTCTCGAGCCACCAGTTTGTTTCCACACCCTATTAAAATAATTGAAGAAAGAGCATCTATTTTATTTTGGTGGATTTCCTCTGATTTTGAAAATTGAGTGGATCACTACAAAATAACCTCAGGTGATATGCCCCCTCTATTCCAAATTTTAAACAGAAGGCTTAAAGGAAAGAAAATATGACAAAATATTTACTTACACTTATGGTTACATTGTAACAGAATCAATGAATCTTGGAAACATTGTTCACTGTAATAGAAGAACAATTATATTTCAGAAATTGTGCACCTAATGTTTTAAAACAGAACATAATGCACATCATCTTATTTTTTTTTCATCTTATTTTTTTAGTAGAATTAACCTTCAAGTGTAAGTATCATATATGAAAAATGGGGAGGCTGATACACACAGCAAGAAAATCCTTAGTTTGAACTCCATTAGAACTGAGTTTGAGCCCTTAACTCTACCACTTACATTTCATGTGATTTTGGATAAGTTACTCAGTGTCCCTGAGATTCAGTTTTGTCATCCATAAAATGGGGGCAATAGTACTTACTTTACTGGAATTTCGTGAGAAGTAAAAAGAAATGTTTGCACTGGAGTTATTGTGCCATACACACAATGATCTCTCAATAAATGATAGTTATTATTAGCTTGTTTGAACCAACCTTGCATTTCATCATTCTATAATACAGAATATGTCTCAGTGTGGCTAATTGGAGACCTATTCAGTGCCTGCACTGTGTATGAGGCTGTAACTCTACTCAGAAAATTCAACAATGAATGAATCACTGGCCCTGCTTTCAAGGGAAATAAGCATATAAACAGGAAAATACAAAGTGTAGACATATATAATTTAATAACTCACTACCTGTTTAAATATTTGGATACAAACTTTTTTTTCAAAGCTAAGGATTCTATTTTAAACAGTAATTTAAACAAAGGAAAATAGTTTAAAAGTGTGTTATACTTCCTGACCACTAGAGATCAGTATAATACAAGGAATTAAATTACTTGCTCCCACTCTTCCTGTGGCTACACAGATATTGGTCACGTTGAAACAAAAACGTACACAAACAAGTAATGATTTCAACTTATATATTTAACTGCATCTGTTGCACATATTATTTAGGTGTTTGAAATTTTAGGGAGAATTTTCCCTAAAACAAGACTCCAAATCCATATGAGATCCCAAATACAATCAAAGCAATTCGGTGTTTCTGGAACATACATGGTAAGGTTTACTTGAAATCACATGCATTCATACTGTCCAATTGACATATCGTTGAGAATAGAAGGTAATTTCAATTGAAATATAAGAAAATATACTTATGTTTTATCAATACACAATGTGCATGCATGTATATCTACCTAGATATGGGAATATCTATATATCTATGTCTATGTCTATGTCTATGTCTATATCTATATCTATATCTATCTATATCTATCTATATCTATATCTATATCTACTTATAATTCCCCAAAGAAGAAGCCTCAATTAACTCCCCTTCTGTTATATACTCATGGTTGAGAGAGAAGTTGTTTCTAGAATGCTTTCCAGCATACTTTCAAGTTCACCCAAACTCTTTCTATATCCATTACTCATCAGTGAAAATCCATGTTTAAAATGCCTCAGCATTCTTAGATATTAAATGATGCCTACTGCTCTGTAGTATGTACAAAACCGATGATATTCTTTTAGGCAACCATAGAAGAGTTGAATAAATTCTAAAAATTAAAGTAACTATTAAGTTAACCTGATAATGGAACTGAACTTTGTCCCTCACTCTCCATGCATTTCAGTTAGTCAAATGTTTCATGCATAAGCATACAGATGCAGGAGCTTAGTGTAGAGGAATAAATTGCTTAGTGCCTGGTCAGAATGAGCAGTGAATCCACACTTCGTCCAGGTATATTTAGAGAGATTGGAGGGAAGTGGAATTACTGTCCTGGCCTTTGGTCCTGAAATCAGAGCTAACTTAGCCCTCTGGACATGAAGAAATATAAGAAAATACACTTTAGGTTTTATTAATAAGCAGTGTGCAGGCATGTGTATCTACCTAGATATGGGTATATCACGTATGCAGTGACATGATCCTGTGTCTTTCTCTCAGCCCTGTGGGGCCCTAGTATGATATAAATGGATGGGTGTATATCCACTGTACTGACAAAATGGATTAATTTCTCACTCGACAACATGGGCTTTTTTGTTGTTGTTGAAAAGGCTATGCCTTTTTCTTTCTTTCTCCTTTCCAGAACTGCTATTTAAAGTGAGCTGTTGCCTTGGGGAATTTGGAAGATAACACAGTAGAGTGGAAAAGCGGAGCGATGTAGGGTTGCCTCCGACTTTGGAAACGTGTCCTAGTCACTTATCGACACCAAGCTTCTGTTCCTTCGGCCTTAGAGTAGAGCAATACTCCCTAAGTCATAGAACTCTTGCTTTTCTTTTTTCTTTTCTTTTCTTTTCTTTTCTTTTCTTTCTTTTCTTTTCTATTTCTCTTCTCTTCTCTGTTCTGTTCTTTTCTTTTCAGATTTTGTTTGTTTGAGAGAGAGATAGAGCACAAGCAGGGTGAGGAGCAGAGGAAGAAACAGACTCTACGCTGAGCAGGGAGCCAGCCCATGTGGGCTCCATCTCAGGGACTCTGGGATCATGACCTGAACCTAAGGAAGATGCTTAAAAGACTGAGCCACCCAGGTGCCCTTCATAGAACTCTTTCAAGTAACATAAACATACAGACAATAGGGACAGCACTGATACTGCCATCTTGACGATAAGCATGGAATAACCTACATCTGCTCTGAAACATGCGTATGCTGAGATGAATTTTTAAAACCATTTATCCTTTGTCCTTTTTCTTATTCTTAAAAGTCTACAAGATACAAATAAAAGAAATTTTCAGTGTGCAAACTGCTCAAGATCGATAATGCTAATGTAAATTTAGACATGCTTATAGAAGGAAATCTCAAAATCTGCTTTCTCACTTGAAAATGCTTTGATTCCCCCCCATGAGACTAATAATATCAGTCAAGGACCAGCAAGCATTCATATGAAACATTCAATTGCAAAGTCCTTGGTACTAAAAATATTCCTTTATCAACTTGTTATACTGGTTCAGCTCACAGATATGATAACTTTTCATGAATAGTTGAATAACTACATAATTTCATTTTTCACCATTAAGTATGTTATACAAAAAACTGCAAGCTAATGCACCAGCAATGACATCTTAAATCTTTGTCAGTACTTATGGCTTCGTCTTGGAGTTACTGTCTCCTCCCTTCCCTGCCTCCCCCTTCCAGTTGGCCTTTAATGGAACTGTAAAATTCAAAAGCCCATTTCAACAAAAAAGTATCATTAATGCACAAATAGGAGAAATGATACAATCTAAGCTAAAATAGATCTTTGAATACAGGAAAGATGTTGGTTTTTTAACATTAGTAAAAGCTATAAAAATGAATCTAATTTTAAAAAAGAGAATATGTAGGCACAATTAGAAGTCTGGAGTCTTTCACTTAATACTCATGTTCTATTTGCTAAGTACCATGACTTTCCCTCTTCTCTTGTCTTTGGTTGATAGCTAATTTGTGTCGCCCTCTTTAATCTGACAGTGGACTTACTTATCCCAGCTCTCACAATTCTTTTCTTTGGGGATTTACTTGTTTATGAATCTGAAGGTAAGGATAGAAAGGACAGAGAAGTAAAATTTATTGAATCTCTATCAGTGCATAGCACAATTATATATGAAGTATCTCATTTGACTGTCTTACTGTATACATGAGGATTAAGCAATGTTATCAGATAGGATCCATTAGGTACTATTTGAGATTATCTGAATAATAAAAAAGTAAATTAATAACTTTCAAGATTTTATGGCTAATATGTGGTGGCATTAAAATCTAACAAGTTTCAAAATCTATCTTCTTTCCAGTTCAAGTACAATTAGTCCAAGAACAGATTTTGGGACCCACCTTGGTGTTAGTATTAAGCTGCCATTAGGTGCTGTGTTTAATTTCACAAATGGTCCACTCCCAGTAGAGAAGATTGGCATTGATGAGTTTCCACTCCTATGGAAAGACACATAGAGACAAAACAAAACACAAAGATCCAAAACTTAAATTTCTAGTTATTTAATACTGTTGACACTAAAAAAGTATGGGATTCCATACAAAAAGACTAATATTTTAATATAAAACTTCAAAAACTTTGCTAGATAAAAGATGGTATAAATCAATAGAAGAATTATCCATAATGACATGAAATATAATTTTAATTTTTGTGTAATATTTCTGGTTGTTTGCATGCTCAAATACTGTTTAACAAAATTAAAACCAGTGCATATATTACTTGGTTATCTGATTTTTTCATTTTACTTTTCTATGTTATTCAGTAATTTCCAGAATGATCAATTTTAATGACAACCTCACAGAATTATGGCACCATAATTTATTAAACTTTTTTCCTGTCAAGTGTAATCCATCTTTTAAAAAATGCAAGTTGCCTAAGAACAACCTAGAAAAATAATATCTTCAGTGTTTGCTTTTCCAAAGGTTTCTTTGTTCTTGATATTTCATTCAATTCAAAGTCTAGCAAGCCTTAATTTAAAGCAAGAAGCTGGGATCCCTGGGTGGCACAGCGGTTTGGCGCCTGCCTTTGGCCCAGGGCGCGATCCTGGAGACCCGGGATCGAGTCCCACGTCGGGCTCCCGGTGCATGGAGCCTGCTTCTCCCTCTGCCTGTGTCTCTGCCTCTCTCTCTCTCTCTCTCTCTCTCTCTGTGACTATCATAAATAAATAAAAATTAAAAAAAAAAAAACCAAGAAGCTATGTGATTGCTCTGAAAAGGGAGTATGTAGCTTGGACCTCCAAGTGTCAACTCATGGGCCAGGGTGGGATGGAGAAAGAGACTCTCCATGTGACAAAAGACATTAAGTTATTAGTCTTTCTTATCCCTGAAAACATGTTATATCCATGCTCTCAACTGTGAACCATAATTAAAGATGTCTCTGTTACCCTGACTCTCTTCTGTAGGTTTCGGTGGAAACTTTTAGCTTCTTCATTCCTAATCTTGTTTCCTGCTTTTCATTTATTCCAGATTTTAATCCTTGCATAAGAATATGCTTTTAGGTTGAAAACATCCTGATTGCTGCTAACTTCTACTGGTTTAGCGGGCAGATGATCTGGTTTTTATCTTTTGGGATAACACAAAGGATCCACCCGTTGCCTCTTCAGAAGGACGTCCAACACTGTAGTCCACACTGTAACCAACACTCACCCTTTTCTCTCTGTTTACAGGGAATTTCCAAGGAACACTTATGGCTGTTATGATCAATCAGAAGAAAAGAACTAAGTTGAGAGTATTTCCTGTCTCCTTCAGAGGGGCCAACATCTTAAAAAACCTGAACGTATTTGTCTGGAAACTCATTCACTGAACAGAGAACTGAAGCAATGAAGCCTCTATTTAATGTCCTAGAATTCAGCGCCTTGAACTTTAACTTTATAAACAGATAAAAGTAACTCTGGCATACAAATCAATGACTATTCATTCATTAAGGACACCTGAAATGAATTTGCCAAAGGGAGAATGGGCGCTGTCACTGTTACTGTTAAAGACTCGGGCATTTCCTTCAGGTAAGCGGAAGCATCATTTTATATAAGTATTTATATAAAATGTCTTTGTTATAGTTCAGAAAACAAAAGAGGCATAAAGACCTCAAAAGGCAGCAGAGGGCATGGAAATAAGGAAACCCGTGGGTCAGGAAGGACTGTAAGAGAGAAACATTATATTTAAGGATTTATGCATTTAGAGAAGATAGAATGTGCATCAAAACATTCAGAGGACTTTGATATTTTACCCTGGTGCAACTTTTGGTAGAATTCATCACACTAATCTTAGCTTTTAATCCAATTGATACTTATCCAATTTGAAGAGGCTCTAGTTGTGTTGACTTTGCTTGCAGGCTCCAGAAACATCATTATAATGGGTTGATGGGTGCTCCTATTTGCTGTAAGGGTGGGTCCCTGCTACTCTCCATTCTCCCTTTTAGGTCTATCTCTTCTCTTACTGTTTTTGGTCACATTGTTAAGAGTTATTTGAACACTTAGATAGTCAGGGCCAGGGGCCCTAACAAGAAAATATGGAGTCAAGATGGTTAAAAGAAAGCAGCACTAACATCGTGTTTTGTAGCTTAGGTAGGTGTGCACTAGCATTCTGTTTTGCAGCTTTTGCAGAAGTGACTTCTGCAAAATGTCCTAAAATAAGACAATTAACCACAAGGCATTTGTCCCTATCATGAGCAAGGAGGGCAGTTAAGACATAAGCCACAGATCTTATTTATTATTTATTTATTTATTTATTTATTTATTTATTTATAAAGATTTTATTTATTTATTCATGACACACACACACACACACACATACACACAGAGGCAGAGACATAGGCAGAGGGAGAAGCAGGCTCCACGTAGGGAGCCTGATGTGGGACTCGATCTCGGGACTCCAGGATCACTCCCTGGGCCGAAGGCAGGCTCCAGGGATCCCCAAGCCCCAGATTTTGACCAAAGAATGACCGTCAGCACATAGACATTAGCCTAATAGATAGACAGACACATGACCAAAGCCCTGATTGGCACAACTCAGCATACCCTGATTGCTTAAAATAATTCTGCAAAAGAGCTTGTAAAAATCCTTACAAATTCCTAGAGCAACCCTCTGGCCGCCCCTCCCTCTCTGGGAGCTTTATACTCTTGCTCAATAAACTTTGCTGCCCATCACTCTTCGTCTGGTCTACCTCTTCATCCTTCAAAGCTATGAGACCAAGGACCACAGGCACTAAAAGCAGAGAATTCCTGCAACAGTATTCTCAATATCATTATTCTGCTTAATTCCTATATGTGTTGGGCATTCTTCTAGTGTTCTTGACTCTCCATGACCAAAGATTTCCAAAGTGTGTTCTAGAGGCAAGCAGTATGAGCCTTCAGGGAATATACTAGAAATGCAAATTGCCTAGTCCCACTCTATACACCCCAATCAGAAACTCTGGGGTTGGGGTCCAGTGTCTGTCCGTTGATATACCCTCCAGGTGATTTTGATGCTTGCAAGTCAGGGAACCCCTGTCAAATCCAAATATAATATCTATTTTTTACTTGTTCAGGGGGTCGGCTTTTTGGCTTCCAAAATGACTTCTATTTACTTGATAGGTGGTTTGTTATAAGGCACTGATGAAGTTAATTCACATTTCAGGCCCCACAGAATGGAGGCCACAGCAGTGGCCTGGCCCACTTCACAGATCTAAACCTGGCAGCCCACACAGGAAAGGCCTCCTGTTAAAAAATCTTCATATACGCCATCACAATCTTCCAAGTCAGCTTTTACTAGCTTACTTTACCCTAGAAAATAGGACCTGCTAAGCTTATAAAGAAATTCCTGGCCTCCTAGCGAATGGTGCCCTGCTACCTCTTCTAACATTCCACAAAGCTTCCTCTTGCCCAAGGTCACTAAAAAAGGTTGCTCCACTGCTTGTGAGGCACTAACTATACACCCCTGATTGATGGATTGTTTTCCCTTGAGTAAAGGACATCAAACTCAATATAAATTGTTTTAGTTTTGTCATTTGACAACATTCATAACTACATAAGGGAACATCTTGAAGGGTGATTCATTAAAAATAAATCTCAAAGAGGCTCCTGGGTGGCTCAGCTGGTTAAACAGAATCTTCTTGAGACATTCTTTCCCTCTCTTTTTGCCCCCACCTCTCCGTTGCTCCCCCATGTGTCCTTTCTCTCTGTCTCTAAAATAAAATAAAATAAAAAAATATATATATCACTTTTCCATTATTTCTACCTGTTTTGATTCCATCCCTTGACTCTCCCTCTTTTCAAAAAATATTTTATTTATTTATTTGAGAGAGAGAGCAAGAGAGGGAGAAAGAGCACAAGCAGGGGGAGGGGCAGAGGGAGAAGCAGACTCTCAGCTCATCAGGGAGACTGATGAGATGCAGGGGTCAGGGCTCGACCCCAGGGCCCTGGAATCATGACCTGGTTAATCAGACGCTTAACCAACTGAGATACCCTGGTGGCCTCTCTCTCTTTCTTTTTTTAATTAAGTAAGCTCTACACCTAACTCATGACTTGGAGATCAAGAGTTGCATGCTCTTATCAACTGAACCAGCCAGGTACCCTCACAAGCTCTTTTATTACAGACCCTGAGAAGATGTATTAATATCTCCGGAGATTCAAAACAAAATTTGGACAAAATTAAATTGAAAACATATTGAAGTGTTATTTATAAATAAGTTTTTAAAATCTAGTATCTATTTATTATACACTTACCACTAGCATTATACCATGATGGAATTGGCAAGGAAATTTTAACATAAGCCTATTCTAGGAGAAAAAAAAATAGACTAAAGGCAAAGCTTAAAGAATAAAAAATATTTAGTAAATGCTAATACTTCTACCCTTGAATTCTCAAATGCTGTTCCATAGTGATGTTTTCACTATCTGGCAGAGGAAAAAGTAAAGATTATACGTGCATATCGAAAAAAAGATGCAGTTTATTTTCTGAGATTGTCTTCTCTACATTTCCTCTACAAGTCTTAAACTTACATGAGGAAACAGACTGCAGTTAATACTACAGATATATTGTTTTGAATATAGAACATAGGATAGAATAACTGAGACATTCCTTTGGAAAAAAGTATAAAGTATTCACATAATCATTTTTTGGCCATATATACTGATGCCAGCGATCTGAAAGCAGTGTCTAGAGGCCATCAGTTCATACAAACATCTCCAGGTGTCCATGCTGGATGCGAGAATTTGGAGTTTAATTTGAGACCGATTACTTGCATTTCAAATCCTGCCAAATTCAACTCATCCTTTTCCAGACTGAACACAATTTATTCCAGTTTGTATTCACAGTAAACAGAATATAAGCTGCAGAGAACATTTACAACAAACTATTTCTTATTTTAAGAAATGATGGAGACAACAATAAAGTATATTTAAAATATTCTCGGCAAATGAAAGGTTAGCAACCTTTTATTATCACCATTTATTTTTGAGAAACAAAATCTCAGAAAAACTGAAAAATTGAATTGAGAGAGAATAAATTATATTAAGTTCTGCAATTAAAGCACGCCACGGAGTTGCTCCCTGCCTCAGTTTCCTTTTCTTTCCCACAAAACTAGTTTTTAATTTTTACAGAGAAGCTGTCAAGATTATGGCTAGGGTTTGCATTTTTTAAATTCTGGAAATTTTAACTCTGCAGATTTAGATAACTCTACCACACATTTGCACAGCTGTTTGAAATCTGTAGAAATTTGGTATCACATAGAAACATGCCCATATAGCATTACCTTGTTGACATGCTAATGCCTCCTGACTACCCATTTCTAAACCTTTATTATCATCTGTATAGGTTATGCATCCTCCAAGGGCTCCTTTGGCTTCAGGAAAACCTTATTCTATGTGAGAAGAGAAGCATATAAATGCAATCCACCATCATTATTTTTAACGTCATATATGGAGTATAAAAATACACTCAGAGATGAATTCTAGGGAGCAAAAGAAAAATATCCTGGAGGGTCTTGTACAGTATAAATCTTCTGCGTCTCTTCTCAGGCCTGCTTGGGTTTCCTCTTTTGTCTTGATCCTCAGACTGTATTTGCCATGATAAGAATTCCTCCCTGAAGCAGGAGCTTAGGTAGGGACGTTTTAAGCTGTTGGACACACTAAAGCCAAACAGAATAATAACAAATGTTGCAAATGCTGCAGCCAGGCATTGTTGCTCATTTCACACCCCAAAAGGCTTAAGTCATGAATGGAGCCAGGTGGGATTATTCTGAAAAGGGTTTTAGAGAAGGATGGACCCTCTTTTTCAGGTTGGAGGGAAAGAATGGATTGATTTGGCAGGGCAGAAGGTGGGGAGAGTGGTTGACCGGGGCGGCAGGTTGGGGGGATGATGAATGAAAGGAGTTGGAGGCAAAGGAGAGCAAAGGATCCCATTGAGAGAGTCAGGACATGAGGGCAGTTAGGTAAACAGCTTGACTGAACTGGACACATTTCAGCTACAACTGCTTGGTCCTTTACCACATTTATGACAACACACCTAGCACTCACCTAACACCACCATAGTTTGGCAAACAGTTAAGCTGAATTATTTTCTGATTTTCTGACCTGGACATCTAAGATTTTGTGGCACAAAGAAGGAAAAAAACATGCCAGTGGAAAAAATTCTCTTCACCTGATCAATTTCCTCCTTTGTGTGAGCTACCATATTAAGAACAAGAGAGAAATTGATGGGTCAGTCTGGTAGCTGTTCTGCATTATCCCACAGATTTAATGATATTAGGAAGGAAACATTCCTGGCATTTCCTACCTCAAGTGTGGCGGAGAGAAATTATACTCAAGGGAGGTTGTCAGAGACAGGATCCTTATGCTTAACACCTTGGAGAATGTGACCTTAATCCCTTGTACTATACCATTGACTCATTTGCAACTTTATTTTCTTACCTGCCACTGGAGTTTATTTATTTTTGGGTAAGAGGCATATGGCATACACCGCTACGTTTACTAAGAGGTGTTCTCAGTGCACATAGTTCTTTTTTCCAAGTTTTTATTTAAATTCCAGTTAGTTAACATATAATGTAATATAAGTTTCAGGTGTAGACACCTTCTAGCAACCCTCAATTTGCTCTCTATAGTTAAGAGTCTGTTTCTTGGTTTGCCTCTTTTATTCGCCCTATGTTCATTTGTTTTGTTTCTTAAATTCCACATATGAGTGAAATCATATGGCATTTGTCTTTCTCTGACTGATTTATTTCACTTAGCATAATACTCTCTAGCTCAATTCACATCATTGCAAATGGCAAGATTTCATTTTTTATGGCCGGGTAATATTCCATTATTCCATTTTGTGTGTGTGTGTGTGTGTGTGCGTGTGTGTATATACACTCATCTGTATCCACTCATTAGTCGATGGGACATTCAAGCTCTTTCCATCATTTGGCTATTATAGATAATGCTGCTATAAACATTGGGATGATCAGTGCACATATTTTTTTTTAAGCATTATTACTTTATAAGGACATGCACGCAAAATTTCCATTAGAATTCAGTGTCAGGAGAAATCTGTCTTCCCTATGGAACTGGTAACATTTATCCTATCTCACAATTAAAGTGATGCAATTTTTAATGTTCTCCTTTTTGCACAGGTTTCCAGGAATCTCAGACAGAAATACTAGTAATGGTGCCGAACCTGTACGTTTTATAGATGTGCCTTTTTATTTCTTCAGACCTTATTTTCAGCTACTATTCTATTAATCTTACTGCACATACCTTTTGTAATAAATCACCCCAGTTTCTTTTGAAAAGGTAAGTGTATAAAGCAAAGAAGAAGATGGAAGGATATGAGAAAAGAAGGAAGGGAATAGGAAAGGGAGGAAGGAAGCAAAAAAAGAAGGAAGAATGAAAATAAGGGATAGTGGAAGAAAGAAAAACATTTTTTAAAGATTTTATTTATTTATTTATTTATTTATTTATTTATTTATTTATTTATTTATTTACGAGAGACATACAGAGAGAGGCAGAGAGGCAGGCAGAGAGAGAAGCAGGCTCCATGCAGGGAGCCCAATGTGGGAGTCGATCCAGGGTCTCTAGGATCACGCCCTGGGCCAAAGGCAGATGCTCAACTGCTGAGTCACCCAGGCATCCCTAAAGAAGAAAAAATTAAAGAAGGGGACAGAAGGTATATTGTTCCACTAGATTTTATTAATTTTATTAAAAATGGCCCTTGGTCTCATAGAATATACAGCATTATTTACAGGTTGAGGAATTGGAAATAGTTTTTAGGAGGGAAATAAAATGAACGAGAAGATTTTGGTTATTCATTTCACAGAGCAAAAGTTTTCTTCTGTTCTCAACTATTTCTGTTTTAGAATATTGAAGCTTCCCCACAAATAACAGGATCTAAGGATACTAGTCCGTTATCTGATATGTCATTTGCACTTAGAGAGGAGCCTTAGCAAGAATTTTCTGTGGCTGAGGTCGAAGAGGTTGCTGCCTGTATTTCCTCTAGGATTTTGATGGATTCCTGTCTCACATTTAGGTCTTTCATTCATTTTGAATTTATTTTTTTGCGTACGGTGTAAGAGAGTAGTCCAGTTTCATTCTTCTGTATGTGGCTGTCTACACTGCATGTTAATTAACTTGAATTTAGATAAATCTCTCTCTCCAAAAAAAAAAAAAAAAAAAAAAAACCCAAAACCAGGGTCTAAGGAAATGATAAAGGATGCTGGCTTATACATATGGATTGAGTAAAAAAAGTCTTTGAGTAAAAAAAAAAAAGTCTGTGCCAGACTTTTATAGACTAAATAGCTATATGTTGTAGAAAATTTATTGGTAGATGATTCACAATTATGCCAAACATAAGGGATATTTTCTTAACCCTTTATATGTAGGATTATAGTCTCAACAATTTCCTTGCTACATAAATTTCTCTGGGGTTACAAAATACCCATTAGAATAAAAGTCAAAATAAAAAAGACAATGAGAATTCTCCCTGAGTTATGTCAATATAAATAAGTTACATTTCATATAAGAGAGTCCACTAAATATTTAGTGGGAGAAATCAGGAGTGGATTTTTCAGAGAAAGCAATAAAACCAGGCTATGGTTGGTGAAAACCAAGCAGCAGATTTTTTTTTCCCTTTTTAATGATGTCCTTCTTACAGAGGTTTCTTTAAAGTCTCTACTTTTGTTTTGATCTACTGGGCAAGAAAGGTTTTATTTTTTTAGAGAAGTTAAAATAGGCTGGTGTCAGGAAAAAAAAGACTAAGGAGTCACCTGGGTTAAGTCAGGGATGGCCCTCAAGCAGGTTGTAGTAGAAAAAAAAAAAGTTTGATGTTTTGTTTCATTTCACTTTGTTTTGTTTTTAATACCTCATGAAATCAAAGTGCCAGACTTTAGAGATACTTTGTACAAGTTCTCGTTCTCTGTTTTCTACTGAAACAAGTACACAAAAGTTCATGGGTTACTTTGGGACAACAAGACTACCCCACCAAAATCACCTAGGGCTCTGCAAAGACCTGAGATCTCTAGGCCCCATACTAGCAAGGTCTGGGTCTGTGGAGCTACTTCTTGTCTATGATAATAACTAAGGGATTTGTGGTAAGATAAGAGATAATTACAGAACTAACTCTTACTAACCTTTTTTTTTTTAAATCTTACTAACCTTTAATTGAAATTTAGTCTTTTTTGTTATACAAATGTAGGTGACTAACCATAACATTGATAGCAACACCTATAACTGTTGGTGCATGAATCTAAAAAAGTATTTTTGCTCACTTTTCATCTTATAGTAATCATTAGAACTGCCAACATACCTTATCCAATACCTAAATAAAGAAATATATATTACTATGTCATATTTATAATATTTTGATGGTTATTTTTTTATTTAACAAGTTTTTTTTTAGAGAGAGAGAACGTGTGAGCAGGGTGAGGAGGAGGGGCAGAGGGAGAGAGAATCTCAAGCAGGCTTCACGCCAACTGGGAGCCCCCTGCGAGGTTGATCTCATGACCCTGAGATGAAATTAAAAATTGGACACTTAATTCAACCACTCAGGTGCTCTTTGATAGTTATTTTTTTAGGAAGTTAATTTCCTTTGTAATTATATGTATTTTATTTTTTACACTTAAATATACAGTTCTAAGAAGAGGTTAGTACATTTTAGTAGCCTGCCAAAAGTGTCCATGACACACAAAAGAAGCTTAAGAAAGCCTACCCTAGATTACAGTTCTCAAACTTTAGCATCAGAATTGCCAGAAGGGCTCTTTCAAGCACAGACTGCCAATCCTACTCTAGACTTGCCCATGTGTAGGTCTCTCAGGTGGAGCTCCAGAATTTGCATTTCTGTATGTGCATTCCAGGCTTGCAGATGCTACTAGTTTGGTTCTGAAAATCATATGTCAAAAACCACTGACCTAGACCACACTGAATCCAAATATCTGGGTAAAAGACCAGGTGATTCTAACTATAACCAGGTATGGGGGCTGCTGATCCAACTTTTGGATTACAAATCAGTGGTACACTTACTTTCACTCCCTTGGCCATAGCAGAGAGAATTTCCCAACCACTGTGCTTTTCATAGTCTGGTAAATAATAAACTTTATGAAATATGAATCTTAGAAAGTTCTAAAATTATTATGCTTTGCTATAATTATTTCTCCTTACCTATATTTAGTTAATTCACTGCTAATTTTAAAATTGGAAAAAACATCAGAGTTATAGTTTGTATATCAGGTAAATGGTGAACTTTTTAACTTGGTAAAATGCAATGTTTCCACCATCTTGCCCACACCTGCCTCTCACCCCATCCTACTCTAGGAAAATAGCTAAGAACACAATAAAAGTTTCCTTTGGTGCTAAACTTGCAAATTAAAAATTAAAAATAACAGAAAATAGTATTTAATTATTTCTGTGTGAGGTTAGCAAATAAAAAATAAGTCATTTAAAGTAGAAGTTAGTAGTTACATTTTTTTTTCTATTAATTCCCATATCTTATCTTCGTTGTTTTGTGTTAAGGGTTTTCCCACATGGTTGAAAATTAGGGGACAATGATGGGAAATATGGACAAAGACAAGAACACTTTTTGCCTACCAATTTTTAAAACTAATATGAATCACAGGTTCTATTTTCAGTTTTCCAGGACCCATTTAAACTGTGGATACAAATTTGTGGTGGTGCCTGTAGAGGCTATTAAACCATTAATGCTCTGTTTATCTGGAAGGCTTATAAATACAGCATTTTATCCCCCCATCCACAGCAGTTTCCAAACACTTCTGAAATGGAAGAACTTCAAGTAATTCCATTTCTTATTTTGGATTTGAGAATAAGAGGCTCAACCTGAGGCTTCTGACATTTGAACAGAAGGTACCTTGCATAAGACTGTTATAGGATTGATTGATTGATTTTAGAGATTTTATTTATTTGAGAGAGAAAGAGAGAGCACAGGAACAGGGGGAGGGGCAAAAGGAGAGGGAGAAGCAGCCGCTCTCACCGCCCGCCTAGCAGGGATCCTGGGGATAGGGTGGGAGTGGGGGTATGGGGGTGGGGGTGTGGGGGGCACTCAATCCTGGAACTCTGGGATCATGACCTGAGCCAAAGGCAGACACTTAACCTAACAGACTGAGTGCCCCAGGCGCCCCGGGACTATTATAGGATTTAAAAATTAACAGCAACTCCTCATAAGCAGCCTAATAGTGGTGTGTATAACCAAATCTATTTTTAAGACATTAGTATTTCCTAAATTCTGTGAAGCTGTACAGACCTGATGACTTCTAGTTTTTAATGGCTCAGCAAGGCAATTCAACCACATAGTTCATTTTTTGGATTAGTAACAAGGTAGTGTGCTTTCCTAGGAAATGTTTTAAAGATCACAACCCTAAGTTTCTTTAACATTTATTCTTGCATTGGTGTAAAATGTTTTCTTTCATACTTTGATCAGGGACATGAAAGTGTTATTTAAAGTACTTTTTTACTTATGCATTCTATAAATGGCAGGGAATAAAAATGTTTCATTTAAAAGAGGGAAGGCTGATGAAATCTGCCTCACATGATTTACTAGAATCTTGGGGGAATTGCATTTTGTACCCTATCTGCATAAATAATCTTGAGAGACTACAGTGCCTTTTTAATAAATTGACTCCTAAATTACTTTCCACTGTACCAAACACATCATTTTAAACTCACTAAGTTTTCTTTCGGTTACCATGCCCCAGTCTAGACACATTCTCATTAAGGCTATAACTTTCTTTCAATTACGAGAGCACTGTGGAGACTATTTAATAAGTGCAGGCCCAAAGATGAAAGTCTTTGCAGAGATTACCTGACTCATTTCTGAAGAAAGCAAGTGCCTGACCTTCATAAAAAATACTGTATCTAAGGCAGTGGGATGTGCTATTTGCTTGATACAAACTAAAAAATCTAGTTCTTTGTCCCTGTCTCCTGCTGGAGGACTGTGATTTGTGGAAAATGAGGTCAGTGAACTAGAGAGTAAAATCTGGCTGGGGGAAAACATGTAAATAGATAGTACACAGTTGTGTGGGATTGCCTGTCATCCACTTAGCTCAAGCTGTTTTCTAGAAAGCCTTCCTTGACATGCCCAAATTGAGTGGTTCTCTTCTAGCACCTTTTATTTATCACCTTATTTTGTCATTATCTATTTATGTGTCTGTCCCCACCATATTTAAAGCAAAAGCCATGTTTTACTCATCCATGGAACAGACACAATATCTTTGCTAATGTTTAAATTTTTGATCAGGAGTAATCAAAATAATACACTTATATTAGCAACTGTTAAGTAATAAAGAAATCTTTCCTTTGCAATACATTATGTCATGCAATTGTAGGAATCCCCAACATATTTAATTCAAATTTTAAAAACTTCTGTCAATGAAGATGTTGATACTTTGGTCTTTGTAAGTGATTCATTTTGACCCTCTATATCCTGCAGGAAACTATTTAGTTAAGATTCACAACCAGAATGAAAAGAACTCCTGTGTCTATAACCATATAATTATGCTTGGATAGATGGTGAATTGGAACACGAGCTCCTGTGCCGTGAAATCTCCATCATCCAGGATATTTGGATTCATTACTTGTGGAAACAAGGTCAAGTTACCAATCTCCTTAGCTTAACCTTTACTAAATTCTTGAGTCTGTAAAACAGTTCCTAAGAATTACTGACAAGTTCAGTAGTGAAAGCAAATGACTTCTTAGGGCCTCACCTGTATTGAACTAAAATTAACACTGAAGTAGGAGTTTGGAATCAATGCCACTTGCCCAGTGGTTTCCTTGAAGTGAGGATAAATAAACAACTGTCAGTTTCAGGGTTTTGTTGCCTCTTCATCCAAAAACATTATTCCCGCTACAACCTACCCTCCACTAAGCCTCCTTAGCTCTCTAAGTTTCCCACATTGAAAGATTTGTTAGAATACAAGCTATAATGTATTATAAAAACAATAATATATATAAAGTGCAGGAAGTCTCTGGTTAATGCATATAAACCAAACTGATGATTATTTACATAATGGATGATGAAACTCACATCCTCCCTTTGCTCTTTATAGAAATTTATCTTTCTAATGAGGTTGACATCACTTGAATGAGACTTAAAGCTGAGGAGTTCAGATTCTGAATGAACAGTATTTTAGGAAGTAAAGGAAGTTGAAAACTCTCAATTCAAATTGCAAGAAATTATGGGGCATTTCTGATACTCTGAATAGGGCCTCAAACATTTTCCTATTACCATAGGAATACTTCTATGTGGTGGTTAGGTACTAGATCGGCATTAGTACACAATGTAACTCTCCCAGTCTACTAGAAATTAAACGGCTATTATAGGTTACACCAAGACCTAATTGCTACATTAATGTTATTTGTAGTGGAAAATATGTCTTGCATTAAAAAATAAACATTTTGAAATAAATTTTGAAAATCTGTGTATAGCAAGAAGACTGCATGATTATTAATCAGCTAGAAAGAAGGGCTCCTTATAAAGACAATCAATTACCTTTGATTTTGATGAGCTAGGAACAGTTGAGATAATTGTCAAATTCTCATGATATATGTCGATGTGGACCTGAATTATTTTCCTTCTTCTCTTTATACAAAACTTTTAGAATGGATTAGAAAATCATTCCCCATCAGGACAGAAGGAAAATGATAATGATTTATGTTGAACAACTTTGGGCATTTAGATGGCTAGATATTTCTATATTTATATACATATATATTTATTTGTAATGAATAATTTATTGCTTTAACAAATGTTTATTTAATACCTGTATTTTGAGACAATGATAAGTCTAGATGGTAGCAATGCAGTATTGGATAAAATAAGCATAGTTCCTGTATTTATAGACTTTATAGTTTATTTTTTATTTTCTTAGACTTTATAGTTTAAAATGACAAGACGTACTAGTAAACAATATAGTGCTATAAGTGATAAAATAACCATGTGTGATCTAATATGATTAAATGTCCTAAATCATGAATACCAAAAGGATCAGAATGCTGAATTAGAATTGACTCTACAACTTAAAAGAAGCAAATTATTACTACTATTCCCTTCTATTTTAAACCTTATTACTTTTGAGATTGATAGGAAGGTAAGAAATGAATATGGTGAACTAGTGTATTTGATATGATGTATTATGACAGACTGGAACTATAATAAATCTTAGGTGTGTCATTAATATGGAATTATCACTTGCATTATGCTTCTTCAAAAAGTCTTGAAATTTTGCATATCTTTTCTCACAATAGTAACACTGCTACAGATTTTCTGAAGGAATTACTGTGAAAATGTTGCAAAGATATAGCAAAAGCATGTTCTCTAGGACCTTTGTGTTAGTTATATATATACTATAATATAGTATAACAAAGAATATTTCATTTTCTTTGATAATCTATAGAAAATATTTAATTGACATGAGAAATGCCCGTGTAAGTAGGCTAAAAAGCCATATAATATTATAGTTTGTAAAATTTTGTATTATAGGATTTCCACCTTTTGAATATTTTGAATAAAGCTGCTTTGAACGTGGGTGTGCAAATATATCAGTTCATTGGGGTAAATATCCTGACATGCAATTGCCGGGTCTTGTGGTAATTCTTTTTTTTTTTTTATCATATTTATATTTTTATAAATAAATATTTTTTTTTTTTTTTATAAATTAATTTTTATTGGTGTTCAATTTACCAACATACAGAATAACACCCAGTGCTCATCCCGTCAAGTGTCCCCCTCCGTGCCCGTCACCCATTCACCCCCACCCCCCGCCCTCCTCCCCTTCCACCACCCCTAGTTCATTTCCCAGAGTTAGAAGTCTTTATGTTCTGTGTCCCTTTCTGATATCTCCCACACATTTATTCTCCCTTCCCTTATATTCCCCTTCACTATTATTCATATTCCCCAAATAAGTGAGAGCATACACTGTTTGTCCTTCTCCGATTGACTTACTTCACTCAGCATAATACCCTCCAGTTCCATCCACGTTGAAGCAAATGGTGGGTATTTGTCGTTTCTAATGGCTGAGTAATATTCCATTGTATACATAAACCACATCTTCTTTATCCATTCATCTTTCGATGGGCACCGAGGCTCCTTCCACAGTTTGGCTATTGTGGACATGGCTGCTAGAAACATCGGGGTGCAGGTGCCCCGGCGTTTCATTGCATCTGAATCTTCGGGGTAAATCCCTAACAGTGCAATTGCTGGGTCGTAGGGCAGGTCTATTTTTAATTCTTTGAGGAACCTCCACACAGTTTTCCAGAGTGGCTGCACCAGTTCACATTCCCACCAACAGTGTAAGAGGGTTCCCTTTTCTCCGCATCCTCTCCAACATTTGTTGTTTCCTGCCTTGTTAATTTTCCCCATTCTCACTGGTGTGAGGTGGTATCTCATTGTGGTTTTGATTTGTATTTCCCTGATGGCAAGTGATGCAGAGCATTTTCTCATGTGCATGTTGGCCATGTCTATGTCTTCCTCTGTGAGATTTCTCTTCATGTCTTTTGCCCATTTCATGATTGGATTGTTTGTTTCTTTGGTGTTGAGTTTAATAAGTTCTTTATAGATTTTGGAAACTAGCCCTTTATCTGATATGTTATTTGCAAATATCTTCTCCCATTCTGTAGGTTGTCTTTTTTATAAATATAACAGTGGTTGTTTTTGAGAATGGCTTTAATCAAAAATTATTATTGTCTTCCTTTTGCTCATGTGTATTTTCTAAATTCATAACTTCCTTAAATTTATGTCTTAATAAACCCTATTTGATATCAATAAAAACATTTGAGAATCTCTTAAAACAGACCTGAGAAGAATCACTTACCCTAGTCCCAGCAGCTGACAGACATCATTTGAAATCTGGGCCGTCCAGTTGTCAGCACAAGCTACATGCCATCTGCTCAGGATTCTGAACTGCACCAAACCATTGTTGTTCCTTGTGCCGTTGAAAAGACGTACTAAAGAGATTAGATCATACACAAGGTCATTTTGGCCTAAGCTGTTAAGAGTAAATGATGGGCTCTGAGGTGCCTGGATGGCTCAATTGCTTAAGTGTCTGACTCTTGATTTCAGCTCAAGCCATGATCTCAGGTCCTGAGATCGAACCCTGCCAGGCTTTTGCTGGGGGTGGAGCCTGCTTAAGATTCTCTCTCTCCCCCTCTCTTTGTCCCTCTTCCCCTTGCTTTCGCTCAAAAAAAAAAAAAAAGGTAAACTACATGTGTAATGTTCTTAACATTTAGAGTTATGAGATTGATTGTAATTTTTCTTAAGAGTATGTTAGAAGGCCTAACTTGAAAAATACAAATTTGATAGACTTAACATTGCTCCTTCATATAACTATAAAGATGGAAAAGGCATTTCCAATAAACAGAAGTTTATTGCATATCAATACAGCAAATAAATAGAAAATAAAGTTATTTGTGAGGATCATGTCTTATAAGCTTAGTCTCTAAAAGAAGGAAAATTCAAGTTCAGAAACAACTTTAGGCATTTTTTCCCCTTACTTATTTCTCTAGAAACTATTTTCTTTGGCCTTGTTCTTTTGCTGCTTAGTTTCCGTCTTCTTCCCCACTACCTTACAAGCATTTTGGATACAGTATAAAGGCTATGAGTGGCTGAGTAGAGACTGGACCCAGTGAAGCTAGTTTATCAAACAGGTGAAACATCAGCAATGGTAGTTTTACCACAAACACTATACTGTAATTCTGTAGGTTAATGTTCTTGTTCACGTTTAAAATCAGGCAGACTCAAGTTGAAATGCAGCTCTAGCATTCACTAGGTGTGTGATCTTTGGCAGCCACTTAACTTCTCCAAGCCTCAGGTTTATCATGGCCAAAAAGAACTTATTCTTATTATGTTAAGAGTGTTTTACAAGTGCTCAGCTACAGTGCATGGCATAATAAGTAGCATTAAGTATTTGCTTAGAAATAAAAGCAAGACATAGTAAAAGTAGTCATTGCTCATCATTTATAGAGATCTGGAAGTGGGCTAGACTGAGGACTCAACAAAGCAGGAGTAGTAGGTACTGAAGAACCAGAAATGCAAAGGAGCAAGTCTAACATAGTCAGTTCTAAGTAAATATGAGGATGTATCCATACACAGGCAATGGGCAAACTATCCTAGCTAATAGGGTGGTGCTAGAGGGCCTGGTGCAGGCCATTGTCTCTCTGTCTATGGTATTTTATGCTTTTTATGTGAATATGAGTTGTCCTAGACTTAAAGTTACTAAATGCAGTCAAGCTTAAATAGACAAACAAACGAAAAACAGGGATCTGCTGGTCAACTTTTCTCCTAACCAGAATAACATTACTAAGTGCTGAAATCATTGGGGGGATGATCATACCCCAAAGCACCAAGACATATATTGATAACCACATTCTGAATCTTTTACATTTGTAGAAGCCAAATGTAGAGGCTAACATGATTAAAGTGTTTTCCTAAAAATGGAACATACCACAATGTGCTTCATCTGAGCCATCCTTACAGTGCGGAAGGCCATCGCAGAGATTCACCAATGGAACACACTCTCCATTCTTACACTGGAAATCGTCTTCCTTGCAGGGCTCTATTGAGAGAGAATATTTACTTATGGAGTGAAGAGGTGACAAATACATGATCCCATAGTATCCATCCCATTCCTGCCTCTTTACACATTGGCCTTTTACCACAGTGAGTGATTGAGGTAGATTTAATATGAAGTAAGATTACATACACTTTGTTCTCAGAATACCTCCACAATAATAGGGTCAAAGCCAGAGATATGGCTTGAGAAAAGTGTGCACAAAACCTTAGGCATCTTTTCAGAGAGCACAGAGCAGTTCCAAGAGATGGCCAAGAGGTTTAGGATACACTCCTCCCTATCTCTGTTCGTCTCTTCAATAGACATCTCTACCCCAAATTAACATACAAGCAACAACCATTGGAATGTTACACAAGCATAGGAGGATCTATTGATTTTACCACACGATACATCCAAACCTGTATCATATGGAAATGTGGAAGTGGCCTTTTGATGAGACCAAAGTTGGACCAAGCTAGAAGCAGTGAGCTCGGTTATAGCCTGGGTCAGGTGGGGGAAAAGTAGTCACAAATAAATGGAAACTCTGCAATAGCAGTAATTTGTAAAGAACTTGAAGATGGAGCTCTAAACAAGTAAATCAGGTTGTAGTCAAGATAATGTGACTGGCATATGAAAAAAATAGAAGGAAAATGAAAAGGCTGGACAAAGAAGGAACTGAGTGAATCTGGAGGCAGTTGGTGGTTTCCAGAATTTGGGTCATGCAAAAATAGACTTATTGGAAATATTCATTGTTTGAAGAAAGTGGCTGCTACTGTTTTCTGGAACTGTTTGATCTTACAGGGTTTTGCACAGGTAGAGAGGGGTTTGCTCCCTCAACATGGTTTTTAACTGTGGTTTGAGAGGGATAGCTACATGGCGGTATTAGGATCTCTATTGAGGGCCACATGGGATTTGGCCTCCCTGAGAAGAGGGATGGTATAGAGGGTATGGAGATTGGTATGGAGGGTTTAATATTTCTTCCCCCACATTGTGCACAGATGATCATAATGGGGAAGCAAAAGTACTTGATAAAAATAAAGAAGGAAATTTGTATTTTGAAAGGTATTATGAATATTAATTATAAACTATTATACTGTTTTCAAGGAGATGCAATTCATGTTAAAGTGGTTTCAAAACTGAACTGTACTAATCTCCATATAGATTTTCTCAATTTATGATGACCAAATGTAATGGTACTTGGAAAGAATCATTCCTGTCATTTTAAATCTAGGTCGTAGCCCCAAATCTGAGAGTATTGATAAATACTGGTACACTCTTAAAAAGAGGTACTAAATGTAGCCATACTACACTAACTAAAAAAATACCAAAATTGGTCTAGCAACTATCAAGACCCATCACCTGTTTCTAGGTATGTGTGTATATATAAGGATTAGAATTTATATCTTTCCTAAAAAATACTGCATAATATATCCTCAAGGAACTGTTTTCAAGTGGGAGAAGAGAAGATGGTGCCATCCAGCACACCAAGGGAGGGAAGCTCCAAGACAATTCATACTGAGTTACCTTAAAGGAGGAAGGCCATCATGTCACTACCCACCTGAAGGTTTTTTTATACTAAAGAATCACAAGACCTATTGCTTCTGTGGGATTCATGCAGGAGCTTTCAGATTTTTTTTTTAACTGATGTGTGCATGTGTGTGTGTGTGTGTGTGTAACTAAATTAAACACCTTTATTCTGTTATTCTATTCTAAATTTTATTCTATTCTATTTTATTCCATTCTATAATATGAAATGCTGACCAAAACCAAATAAATTGATTTCATGATCAGATTTTTGAAAAATATCAGACTGAACCAAAGTATAATGAATAACTTCACAAGAAGTAGTGACTCTAGGTTCTTAAAGTTTGTGGGCAGGTAGCTGTACAAATGAAGATTTATGTTCATTTCCTATGTAACGAATTCAAAGTCAGAAGTTAGGCTGGAGCTTCCCTTGAGGGTAGCTAGGGACTGGAGAGAGAGTGGCAGTGGAAACAGCCTGCATTTTCTCCATATGGGAAAAGTGCATGAGCTTCCTTTTGGCCAATGTGCACTGGGGAATGTAATTGAGTGACAGCTGCCTGACAGGATAAGCATGCTCCAACACAAAGTGGACACGGGCAGAGGGAGAAGCAGAACCTGGTGGGCGGGGAGGGAATTGGGAACTGAGTAGGACTAGAGGAGATTGCTTAGGAAGAGTACTACTCTTGCCTACAGTGCAGTAGTCATGGGGAAGGAGAGCGGGAGAGGAATGCTCCAAAGAACCCACAGTTCTGTTCTACAAAAGAGCTAGTCTTTGGCCAGGAGCCACCGTTAGCCAGAAGAAAAACACAGTGGTGATAGATTTTTCCTGTTTGCCTCTCCTTGAACACTACAGGTATAGGAAGATGGAAGGGAAAGAATGTGGAACGTGAGTCAAAGGCAATATTTCTAGGGTCTTCTACCTTAAGTTGTTAGGCTAAGATTTGTATCAGAACTGGGAGATAAAAGAAAATTTGAACCAGATGATATTAAAATTTTGATGCTCAATTTGACAGTACATCTTAATATCTAAAAGTGAATCTTGGGATCCCTGGGTGGCGCAGCGGTTTAGCGCCTGCCTTTGGCCCAGGGCGCGATCCTGGAGACCCGGGATCGAGTCCCACGTCGGGCTCCCGGTGCATGGAGCCTGCTTCTCCCTCTGCCTGTGTCTCTGCCTCTCTCTCTCTCTGTGTGTGTGTGACTATCATTAATAAATAAAAATTTAAAAAAAAATAAAAATAAAAGTGAATCTTAATTACCCAGTTAAGAACATTTAAGACCTAAAATAACTGGAAGAGTGAGGTGGTCCACTTGAAATATCCAGGGGCCAAAAGGGAGATTTGAAATAAAGTAGGTGGAGAAAAAGAAAGCTTTTTCTGTTTGCGCTTTTATCGAGTCCATTCTTTAAATTGAATATACACTTTAATAATTGAAATATCCATAGACCTTGTTTCTTCATCTTTACATGCCTAAAGTGGGAAATCAGTAGTAACTGTTAAACATTAAGTGGATTAATTTATATTAAATGATTAATAGGGCTCAAAGACCAGTACGAACACTAGTAACAGAGCTGACACAATATAAAGTGATCTTCAAAAGTATGATTTCAAATAAATATATTTTTTAAATTGGGCAATTTATTGGGTAATGGAAACTATTGATTTGTAAACAGAAATTGATTCTATGAATTATAAAGATAAAATATGCTTATTTGTATTTGAATGTTGACTAAAACATAAGCTCTGGAATCTTATGGCCTTGGTTTGGTCTGCAATTTAGCCATTTTCTTTATTGATTGATTGATTGATTGATTTATGTTTATTTTCAAACTTGAGCAAAGAAGTTACCCTGAAACTTAGTTTTTTTTTTTAATTTTATTTATGTATCCCTGAGACACACACACACACACACACACAGAGAGAGAGAGAGAGAGAGAGAGACATAGAGACAGAGACACAGGCAGAGGGAAAAGCAGGCTCCACGCAGGGAGTCTGACATCCTAGGTCTCCAGGATCAGGCCCTGGGCTGAAGGCGGCACTAAACCACCTGGGCTGCCCAGAGCTTTAGTTTCTTTACCGTCTCATAGGAGTAAATACTATGTCTTAGGTGAATTCAGAGAGTCAGCTGAAAAAAAGAAATGTATTTGGTAAACCAGTATGAGTATATTGAATGCTCAACAAATAATATTCTTAAGAGCAAAAAGAATAACACTTAGAAAGCACCTCTTTAGCTGATACTTAAGTTAACATTCTTATTTCCAAGTGCCCTTTGTGCTACTTTCCCCTCCAGATTACCAACAAGAAATCATACTTAATCTTTTCCTTTGGGTATCTGAAAACAATAATTGGAGCTGTTTGTACTTTATCTTAAACTTTGAAAAAGTTTGCATTTTGTAACCCAAATCTAACTTACATTAATAAAAAAATATTTTAAAGAAGACATGGCTGGTCCAGTTGTTTCTATAAATCTTTACCCCAGTGAGAGAAGTAGGTTACGTATATCAACTATAATACTATTAGGGATGTTCTTGTAAATGTAATTATCAATTTGTTTCACAAACACATAGGTTTTAACCAGATTAGTGAGATGATAAATGGGTGAAGATAATTTCATATTCTACAGGCAGCATTAATATTTTAACTGACTTTATATTTTATTTATCCACTATTAATTTTCCTTTAAAAAGAAAGAAGGCTTAAAACTAGGGATACATGTGTTTGTATTTGTATATTCTATTTTAAATCTAAACTTTGATATACATTATATTTATTTAAAAAGCTGACAGCCTAATTATATATCCATGATTAAATATCTTAATAGAGAATGTTAGTCACCATGAGTTATTTTGAAATTATCTCATTATTTTGTTTTCATAGCTTGTTAAAATCATTATGTAAAGATGAGTTCTCAATGCCAATAATTTAATCATAAATAAGCTTATTGATAAATTTACTCTTACTAGTGTCATCAGGCTATATTTATTGTAAAAGCATATATTTACTGAATGGAAATTTAAATTTCTAAATGAAAATATGAATACATGTATAAAGATCTGAAAATTGTAATTTTTGCACTCTATCCTGAAGATGTTGAAGTTATACCTTATGAATCTAGAAAAAAAAAGATTTTTTTATTTTTTTTTTATTTATTTATTTATGATAGTCACAGATTGAGAGAGAGAGAGAGAGAGAGGCGCAGAGACACAGGCAGAGGGAGAAGCAGGCTCCATGCACCGGGAGCCCGACGTGGGATTCGATCCCGGGTCTCCAGGATCGCGCCCTGGGCCAAAGGCAGGCGCCAAACCGCTGCGCCACCCAGGGATCCCAAAAAAGATTTTTTTAAAAAAATTATTCATGATAGAGAGAGAGAGAGAGAGAGAGAGAGAGGCAGAGACACCGGAGGAGGCTAGAAGCAGGCTCTCTGCTGGGAGCCCAACGTGGGACTCGATCCTGGGACTCCAGGATTGCGTCCTGGGCCAAAGGCAGGCGCCAAACTGCTGAACTACCCAGGGATCCCCTGAATCTAGAAAAAAAAAATAATTTGCTTCTGTAAAATGGATGCATCAATGAAAAAACACTGAATGGGGCAAAATGGTCTATTGTTGCTGAACTGAGTAGAGATTATAAATTCTGAGGAAAGGTATGAATAAACTCTTTCAAAATTTTCCTTACATGCATGGACTGGATTCCAATTCTTTGCAACATATAGCAGTTCAGCTTCATTAAGAAGTCTTTAATCCAAAAGTCTAACTCTCTGTGGCCTCTGAAATCTTACTTCCGATCATTTTATGCCCATAGTGAAAGAGGGAAAAAGAAATATTGCCAAGAATTGAATTTTCCCATCTTCTTTTTATGAAGTCTCCAGTAGCCCTGCCTCATTTAATCAACATATGCTTGGCTTTAAATGGAACTGAATTGATCTCTAAGGCACACGCCACACAATCTGGGGAGGGCTCTAAACCCCTAAATGTAATCAGCTGCCATTTTCACAGTTGCCTGATAAGCACTATTGAATTCCAAATTAAGACCCTGAGTATCAGAAAAGAGCAATGAGGGGACATTTATGGGAGACAGATCTTAATAAATCTATATTTCATATGTTCTAGTTTAATTTACAAGGAAATGCTAAAAATAGGATAAGGAAAGGTGATACAAAAATATGTTATACAATTGTTTTATATTTCAGTTGAATGCATTGGAAAGTGCCCTTGAAATACCTCAGAAGATAAATGAAGTACATAAATGCTGAAAATTTTTGACATCCCTTTTATACTTCTTTCTAAAATGATCCTCAAAGCAGGGCACCATATAAACAGTTAAGTGTGCTCAATCTCTCTTTCCATTACCAGCTTGATTATCTTCCACTGCCGATTCCCTGTTTCTATAATTGCTTTTCAGTCTTTTGGTGTAAAAATCCCGCTGGGAGAAGATTGTGCTGATGATGACTCATTCACTCCATTTTCTACACCCAGCAGCATCTGTCCCATGTCCATGAAAGATGGGAAACCACATTCCCAGAATATTCACCACACAGTGATGGTCATGGAAGCGTCCACTCTAGCTTCAGTCAGGAATTCTTTCTAAATGACTTATTTCTTGAATAACATAATCATAATTATTACAATCTAGCAAATGGGTAAACAAACATGAACAATTCCTACACCAAAAACTTGGTATCAGTGGATAGAAGCATTGGAAGTCATAGGTTGTGCTTTTTAGGCTTTTATCTTGAATAGAATTGTTGTGATATTTTTCAAAATCCTTGGTGTTCTATTTAATAAAAATCTAATAAAAACCATTAACTGTAATATTTTTGTGGAAGAGATTTGTTTTTGTATTCCTTTTTGTGATCTTTTCTTTCCATCTCTTTCCATTGTTCTCATTTAAGATTTAAGCTTTTTTTTAAAAAGACCAGCACTTCTCTAAAATTTTGTATCAAAATTTTGTATGGTTTCTTTTTTTGTGGATGGTGGAATGCCCAATAATTATTTCAATTGTTTAAATCTATGAAAAAATCCATTTCTCTATTGGTTAGAGTTAAGTTTTTATCTCATTAGTTCAATTGGTTTTATAATTCATCTTCATTTCTTTAAAAATACACTTTTTTATTTACTTATTTGTTTGTTTGTTTTCTATTTCTAAGAGTTTGGCTTTTTTAGATTCCACCTACATGATGTAATGTAGTATTTGTCTTCCTCTGATTTATTTCACTTAGCATAATGTCCTCAAGTTTTATCCATGTTGTCACAAATGACAAGATTTCCTTCTTTCTCATGGATGAATAGTATTGCAGTGAATATAATACACCACATGACCTTTATCCATTTATCTGTAGATTGACACTGAGGTTGTTTCTTTATCTTGGCTATTGTAAATACACTGCAATGAACATAGAAGTACAGATATCTCTTTGAGATTCCGATTTCAGTTTTTTTTTTTTTTGGATTTATACCCACAAGTGGGATTGCTGGATTATGTAAATAGTTCTAATTTTTATTTTTGTGGAATCTTCATAATGTTTTCCACAGTGGCTGTAGCAGTTTGCATTCTCATAAATAGTCTACACGGGTTCCTTTTACCCCACATTCTCACCAACACTTGTTATTTATTACTTGTCTTTTCAAGAATAACCATTTTAACAGGTGTAAGTTGATATCTGATTGTGCCTTGGATTTGCATTGCCCCAATGATGGGTGATGTTGAACATCTTTTCACGTAGTTATTGGCCATTTCTATATAGTTATAGAAAAATTATTCAGTTCTTCTCTTTTTTCTTAATTCAGATTTTTAAACTAAGTTTTTAATTTTAATTCCTGTAGTTAAAATAGATTGTTGTTTCAGCTTCAGTTATACAATATAATGATTCAAAAAAAAATAATACTCTTTCAAAAGTTCTTTCCATGACATCATTCTTGGAAAAAATTTGGGAGACCCAGAGTAGGTATTAGATATTTTCTTGGACTACTTTAAGATACTCTGAAGAATTAATTCTTTTGCATTCAAATAATAGGTGGCAGATGCCAAATAGGTGATATTGATGCCCATACATTCAATTCTCGAAAAAATCTTCAAAATACCACTATACTGTCTTTAAGTATTCATCATGAAATGAGTAATATGTAAAGCTGATTTGACTTTTTAAAGATTTATTTATTTATTTGAGAGAGATCGAAAGAGAAAGAGAGAAGGGAGGAGCAGGGGGAGAGGGAGAGAGAAAATCTCCAGCAGACTCCCTGCTGAGCGAGGTGCCCAACACAGGGCTGGATCCCATGACCCTGAGATCAAGACCTGGTTAGGGGCACCTGGGTATCTCAGTCATTAAGCATCTGCCTTTGTTTCAGGTCATGATCCCAGGGTCCTGGGATTGAGCCCTGCATCAAGCCCCACACTGGGTTCCCTGCTCAGTGGGGAGCCTGCTTCTTTCTCTCCCTATCCTTTGTGAGCTCTCTCTCTCTCTCTTAAATAAAAAAAAAAATCTGGTCAGAAATCAAGAGTCAGATGCTTAACTGACTGAGCCACCCTGGAACCCCAAAGCTGATTTGATTTTTAACACATTTGAAAAATGATTATATTTATTCTGTTTAGGAATTTGTCAAAATATATCCCTCTTGAAATTTAAAAGTTTAAATAGTAAATTTTATAATACTGATTACTGCTTATTAAAATTTTTACAGACAACAGTAAGACTGTGATTTTTTTGGTCAAAATACATAATTTTCTCCCTTTATATCTGTCACTGTTAGTTTTGACTGGTTCTTTTCATTTGGGAATGTTTATTATTTTCAAATTTCAAATTGTGGCTTGGTGTTTTTTTTTTTTTTTCCTGCAGGCCCATTGCAGGTATTTTTTTCCTGTATTCACACTTTCCCATCTCTTTATCTATTGTTTTTGCATTCTTGATCATACTTTTGTGCAGTAATTTTTGTGGAAATGTGGATATTTTGGTGCCAGAGTGTTTGAATAGGTATTCAATCAACCAAAAAACTTTGTTGTTTATGGCATGAACAAAGACCTCTAATCAAATCAGAAAAAATAATTTGGCTGTGGTAGTTTCAACAGGAAAGTCCTCTGCTCATAAAGGGCCATGGTTTTCCAAATATCTTAAGGGCAACTTATTTGTAATATCATTTTTAGGGGGCAGGTGTTTAGCAAAATACTAGAGGCTAAAATTAAATATTATTTTTTCCTAAAAAACTAGAAGTCATAATTTTAGTTAAAAAATAATGCTGAAACCATTTTGCATTTTCTACTATTAACTAAAATTCTTTATTATGTCATTTACTCTCTATGTGACAATTACTTTCTATGTAACAATAAGAACCAATTAGGTTTTACCAACTATATACATCCAAAGTCTTTTTTATCTTAGAAGAACTAAATCCTATACATAATTTTTTTCTCATCTGTTTGTTACTCATCTACCTTTTAAAAATATCATCAGAAGGTATGCCTGGGTGGCTCAGCGATTGAGCATCTGCCTTCAGCTCAGGGAGTGATCCTGGGATTGAGTCCCACATCTGGCTCCCTGCGAGGAGCCTGCTTCTCCCTCTGCCTATGTCTCTGCCTCTCTCTCTCTCTCTGTGTCTCTCATGAATAATTAAATAAATCTTTAAAAAAATAAAAATATCATCAGAAAATCAAATGATTAACGAGTTAAATCAAATGTTGAATTAAATTTAAATTAAAATAATAGGTACACCACAAAGAGAAAAAACTGGACTAAAATATTGGCAGGCACGGGAGTAAAAAAAAAATATTGCCAGGCAAACATGGTTATCATAGTAAAATCAGTAGCAACAAAATTATCATGGAACAGAACCAGTAGCTTGATCCAAAAGGGTAATCTCTTTCCATAATTTGGCTATTGTTGATAATGCAAGTATAAACGGGCACAAATGTCCATTGACTGATGAATGGATAAAGATGTTGTGATATATATATATATATATATGTATATATATATATCTCACAATGGAATATTAGTCAGCCATAAAAAATGAAATCTTGCCATTTGCAATGATGTCGATTGAGCTGGAGAATAATTATGTTAAGTGAGATAAGTTGGTCAAAGACAAATACCATATGATTTCACTCATCTGTGGAATTTAAGAAACAAAACAGATGAATATGGGAGGGGGATAAAAGGGAGAGAGGGAAGCAAACCACATGGGAGTCTTAAGAATAGAGAACAAACTAAGGGGTGATGGAGGGAGGTGGGTGGGGGATGGGCTAGATGGGTGATGGGAATTAAGGAGGGTATTTGTGATCAGCATTGGGTGTTATATATAAGTGATAAATCAATGAATTATGTACCTGAAATTAATATGACATTCTATGTTAACTGGAATTTAGTCATTATACATACATATATAAACATATACTTACATAAATATATAACATCTATTCCTACTTTCATGTCACTGTATTTTCTTTTTTACTTCTTTGAAAAATAATTATGAATATGATTTTAAAATATTTTAGTTTGTAAAGTAAAATAATTTTAAATCATATCATTTTCTATATTTTCTTCTTTTTTTGGACTGTATTTTAAGGTAAAATCTAATTTTCAGTAGGTCTCGAAGTCTTTATTTCTATCTTATTATACTATATATTTATCATAGTTTTTAATGTTTTGTTTGCTTATTTCATTAATTGAATATTTTGATTGACACATGTTACTTGTTGCTTATAAACAAGCAGCTGTTTCTAAAACCAATCATGAAATCCAGAAGAGCAGGTTAGTTGATTGGGCTACCACTCACTCCTACCTAAGTAAGTTGGATAATAATTGATGTGGCTTATTTTCATGTCCAGAGGGTAGACAAGATACGGATTAGCCTTGCAGTAAGCTAAAAGCATACAACTTTCAGAGATGGAGTCAAAAGTCTAGGCTTGTTGTGAGTGAAAGAACAGAGATTAGATAACAGGCCAGATGAAGATCCCTGCTTTGACCCCACAACTTTTCTAGACATTCTAGTTGAAGACAAACTGACCACGATCTCCTATGAAAAAGAAAGATAGATAAAGGAAGTGACATGCATTCCATCTTTCTGACATATTTGCACAAGGAGAGAACCACAGTTGAGGAGCAATAATATAAGAAAAATCATAGGTCAAGAGGAGCAGCAAGTGATCACAAATTCTCTGTAGGTTGTCAAATGCAATGAGTTACATCACACCCCCACCTACATGTATAGAGATACTGATATATCCATGATGAGCAGGTAGGCAAGTTAGTTTTTTCCTGCTGATTATGTTATGATATAAAAAATATATAGGGTAAGAAGGTTGTGCATGCCAGTAGTATCAGCATCAAATTCCTTCATCCTTCCTGGCAGGGGCTTTATACTGGTTGTCTTTAAGAAGTTAATGATGTTAATTTTTTAATTGGATCTTGCTGGAATCCAAACAGCTCACTTGTCTGACTCCCTGCTGCTCTCTGAAAATGCTCTTAGCAAAGGGGACATGACAAATAGTCCTCCTTCATAGTGTCAAGTACCCCACTTTTACCATAGTGTCAAGTACCCCACTTTTACCATTTAAAATGCCCCCCTAAGTGAACAAAATTCATGAGTTTACATCCCATAGAAGAGCAAGTAAATTTGTTGAAAATGATATGGATTCCTGTTTTGAAGTGACTTAGGGAGTGATTATGTGGACATACAGGAAGAAGGAAATCTCTGATAAGATGAGAAAGAATGAATACATTCAAATGCAAACACAGAAGTCATATTTAGGCTTTGAAATACTGTATGTTTTTGTCATTTTGCTCCAAAAGTTTACACGCAACATGCAGTCCCAAGTGCACATACCTGGAATCCCCAAGTAGTAGCCAGTAGTGAAGTTTGCTTTAAATCCCCCTTTTGCCAATTGTCTGTCAGTGATGAAAAGCACAGTCATTCTATTGGTGGTTGAGAACACGTCCTTTACTGGCCCAGGCCCTGTGTAGACAGCTGTTCCAAATGAAAACAAGATAATCATTAAAATGATACTTTGAATGTAGAAGAAAATATACCCATTTATCAGTTCCATCTTTTAGAGGTATGCAACATGCAGCATGGCGGCTCGAGAAGCAACCACACGTAAATAATTGTGTACTTCTGTTTAGATTTTGGACACTGCTTCTAAGAAAGCCAACTTCTCTATTGATCTTTTCCAGTATTGCTTGAGATTTCTGTGGCTCTATAATTTAATACTGTTTACAATATTATCTGGCTTAGCACCACTACTGTTCAAAGCTCATGTTATCCCAGAAAAAGAAAATGATTGCATGACTGGTTTTAAAGACCTTTATAAAACAATGGAGATTATAGCTTCCCTTAGTAAATTTTTGTCCAAATTTATTTGATATTTTTTGTGAGTTGAATCATTAGCCTAAGCTGAAGGATTGGATTAATTAGAGACAGATAATATAAACCTAAGTGGTGGTTTTCAAAATGTTTTTCATGAAGTCCTGGGCTTTGGAGGGTTCATAAATAATGAAATATTCTCTACTACACAATGAAGTCTTAGGCTAATTAAAAAATACATTCATATTATTAGAGATATACACATACATATTTTTTAGAGAAGAGTGGGTGAGGGACAGAGGGAGAGACTCTTAAGCAGGCTCCATGGAGCCCAACACAGGGCTTGATCTCACAACCTTGAGATCATGATCTGAGCTCGGATCAAGAGTTGGACATTTAACTGACTGAGCTACCCAGGCATCTCTCATGTTATTAGATATTTTATGTATTAGAATCCCTGAAAGTGATTCTGTTTCAAAAGAACTTCTTGTTTACAACTTTGAAAACTATGATTCTGAGATCCTCCAGAATTTTTATTTACTTTTTAATGACTGATATAAATATTAAGAGGTGAAATGATGAAAATAAATTTTTCTTAGACCATGAGAACCCTATTATTTTCTTTTTTAAAAAGATTTTATTTATTTATTTATTTATTTATTTATTTATTTATGAGAGAAAGAGCATAAAGAGAGCACTGAAACTTTCATTAGAAGGACAATATAAACTAAAAATGGGAAAACAGCTCAAAATATGTTTATAACTATGTATACAAATATAATATTTGAATTTCTTCAGTTCTTATTAGCATTAGCCTCCCAACCTCACTGAGATTTTCATTGTTGATATGTTCTATGTGTGGCTTTCAAAATCCTCTTCTAGGAAGCCTGCACTTTAGAACTTTGTGGGATTTTTCTGAAGAACCCTGTGTAAACAGTGATGGATTAATATCACTGGAAACCCTCTCCATCACCCTGTGCCTGTACTGTTATGGAAAGTTCCCTCTTGTCTTCCTCCATTGGTTGCCGTGTTCATGGGATTGCATCCTGATTGCATAGCTACCTGGCCAGATTTTGTGGAAAATGATTAATATGAGTTCAAAGCACAGTTTTATGAAACATTTTTACTCGTGAAGTGTGTGGTTTCATTCACTCCAGTTGACCCTATAAGTGTTTTCATAATTTAATGTGTTATTTATCAAGAGATGCTTTCTTAAAAATTGGTAGTAGTTAAAAAGGATATTAGCCATGACATTTGATCGATAGGTTTTTATTATGTTACCATGTATTTTATGACCTACATACCAGAATTTCCTCTGGAATAGTATACTTTCCCCATGTTTATTTAAGAAAAATAGTAGTCAGTAGAAAATAGGGAAAAATCAACTTTGATCAATATTTGAATAATTCTCAGATATTTACATAGAAGCAACTGGTACTGGAGACACAATCAGAGTAATAATAAATGCAAATAAAATCATAAAAAATATTTGCATAAAAACACAATTTGTTCCTTTAGTTTGAAGTGAAACAAAACTGGATTTAATAGCTGTTTTTGGAAATATGATGTACACATAATGCATATTATGAGTAATGTGTGTCTTTTAGCTTTTAGTCTCCAAGGAGTAATGCTTACTGTAGCGAATTAATACAGTCGGTAGAAACTGCTAATGCAAAAATATTAATTCTGGTTTGCCAAGAATGCTCAAAAAGAATATTACTCTGTTATTATTGCAAACACTCTCATTTTGGAAGCTCCACATAAAATTTGACATGTTACTCTGCTGTTGTAATTTCATTTTGCTAGTTGCAAAAGAGTGATTACAGTTATTGGGAAATGCTCTCTCCATCAATCCAATCTCTTGAGCCATACAACTTTCACAATATTTAAATCTCAGACTTACCTAAGAGCAAAGAATCATCTTCTCCACCATCTCTGACTTCCACTACATCCTCAATATTTTCTAAGTCAAATTCTTGAAAATGAAGTTGTATATTCTTTCCCTTTTGTGCATTTAAATTCCAAACACCTTAAATGTAATACATAACACACACACACATGAAGAAGTGATATATGACAACACAGTTTATAACACACTTGTTTTGATTTCCCTCAAAAGCTTGACTCTCTTGAGAATTTCAAATTTCTCTGAATTTTCGTATGAACCTCATGCCCCTCCACGGCATCCTGCCTTTTCCCTTATTGTTACAATAGCTTGGGCATTGTGTAAAGCCTGACAACTTATCCACATTTTCATCTAGACTTTGTTATGTTTGTTTCTTTTCTCACTTCAGTGCCTAACATATAAAGTACCCAATAAATATTTATTTAATAAATCAATAAATTTAATAAATTTCTATAGATTGTTCTTTTAATATTCCACTGACTTTTGGAATTTTTAGATCAGTACATTGTACAAATGATATGTTTAAAAGATGTCTTCAATGTGAAGTAGAGATGATAATCTCTGGTTCCTCATACAAGTCAAATTAGATTCATGGCTGTTTATTTTTTTGGATCAGATAAGTCCCTGGAATAGTGGCTCTATTCTCCTATGAAAGTGATACTTACTTATCTCTGGGTCATTTGAAGGAAGAAAAGTTGACATTTTCTAACAACACATTTTTCACTGTCATTAGGGCATTTCTTTCACTGGTAGATTTCTCCTTTTAGATTGGGGTTGCTATGTTAGGTGCAGCCATGGGAGGAAACATGTCTGTTTCCCAGACCTACCGAAGTGAAATATTTGTAGGTTGTGCTGGGGAATTGGCATCTTTAATACAATTTCTATGCAGCTTGAATGAGCTCCTCCAGTTAGAATATTGACAAGAGATAGGCTCTGTGCAGTTTTATCATCTTCTCTCTAGACTTAAGATTTTTAAGTAAATCTTCATAATTTCATCTTTTTAAAAAGATTTATTTATTTTAGAGAGAGAAAGAGAGTGTGTGCAAGTGGGGGGAGGAGCAGAGAGAAAAATAAGAGAAAATCCTGAAGCAGACTCTTCACTGACCACAGAGCCTGACACCAGGCTTGATTTCACCATCCTGACATCATGACCTGAGCAAAAATCAAGAGTTGGACACTTAACTGACTGAGCCACTCAGGCACATGTATTTGATTTTTTATCCTGAGAATCTAACTACATTACTCTAGCTGCATGCTTTATTGACAGTAATATATATTTACAAAAGGTGTGGATGTCACAATTGGCCCTTTACTTTTTATACTTCCCACTGACTCTATGGAATTGTAAATTTGTTATATATATTTTATGCATAATCAAGAAGAGTGATTAAGAGAGCAGTATCTGAAATAAGATACTTTCACTTACTGGTTTTATTAAATTTTTAGATTTGAGAATTAAAATAATAGCACCTTCTTCAAAGAGTGATTGCAAGAATTGACTGAAATAACATATTAAGCACTAACACAGTGCCTAGTGTGAAATAAATGCTAAGTAAGTTTGGTAATTATTATTGTTATTGTTGTTATCATTATACAATCTCATAGACGTGGTAGGTATACTTAGTATTGTCAAATTTATAAGCCACTTTGCTGAATCAAAGGGGGTATCGAGCCTTGATATATACATCTGTTTTTCATGGCCTGGGGAAAAAAAAACAACTCACAGAAAGCCTGATTAGGGTAGCTGTTTGGAAAATTCATGGAAGTGAACGTTGTATTTGGCTCCCACAGTTCAAAAGGTCCTCCACAGTCAGCTGAAAAAGAGAAAAGGAAAACAATGAAAAATCATTAGTAACACAATGCTTATTTCAGAGAGATAATATTATATGCAGCAAATTCCCAATTGTATTTCTTGGAATACTGATTTTGGCACATAAAATTTATAGTTTGTGTAAATGAAAACCTTGCAATTTAAGTAAGGGAAAGGTGCAGGCTAACAGGTCTCCACTTCTTTTTCAGAAGAACTTCTCAAAACCTTAAATATTGTTCAGTTCTTTGAATCTCCGAGAAGGTGTAATCATGTGCAGCATTTCCCAAAATTATTTGGACAAGGAATAATTTTGCTAAGCATCTTTTATAAGTAGGCCTTATGAAATAAGGTATCTGATCCCTGATATAGAAAATAATGAATTTCGATAATGGAACAAATCTTAAATTTGACATTCTCCTATTTGAAAGACAAGTAAATCATTCATTCTATCATTTCTTTTGTTGTTTTCTTTCTTTTTGTTTTTCTACCTCCCCCGCCCCCCTCCCCCGTCTCTTTTTCCTCAGTAGAGAGACAGCTTCACTATCCTGTATACTGTATATGTTTTACTCTCAAGAAAGGGAGACAAACTGAAACTTCTCTTGCTAAATAATTGCTGACACTGGTCTGATACTTGACATTGTCCAGGAGTCAGGTTGGGAAAAAATTCATTAGAAAAAATACAGCACAGAAACTCTAGTTAAAACTAAGATGGTTCAAGTTGGCAGATTAACTTTATGAGATTCTTAAACTACTTTATATTTATCTTCCTGCTTGTTGGAAGAAAATCCTAAGGTAATATAAAGATTCATCAACTACTTCAAGGATCCTAATTCTATCTTATTTGTATTAACATGTTACATTTAAAATCAAAAGAATGAAAGTAATCTAATTCTAAGAATATAGGAAACTGAGATTCATATATATTTTTTCTACTTAAAGACAGAGGATGCCAAAATTCTTTACTCTCAGTAAGACAAATCAAGTTATATGAGAGATAATGAAATGTCTTTACACCTTCTGCAGTCCTTCGGTCATACTCTTTTTTTTTTTTTGGTTCCTCTTTTACATGTCTTGTGTCTCACTTATGTGTATCTTTTCAATTCATGTGCTTCTTCCAAATTTGTATGTAATAAGCATCTTAAACTTGGGTTTCATAATGTACTCCAGTTGAACAGAGAGAGGCGGTTGTGGTCCAACAGTGGTGCTGCCTTATTATCCGGTTCTAAAGGTAGTAAATCTGGTCTATTTTACATGGTCTCCTGGGCGGGCTGATCCAGACTCAGATGAACTTAGCAAGAATAATAAAACCTCTTGCAAAGCCTTATAATTTGCAAATTGTTTCCATGCACTTTGGTTCAAGCGGGGAGAGAAAATGGTGTATAAAAGGAAGATGTGTTGGAGATGGTAGATTAAAATTGTCACTCTGAGTTATCTATTTGTCTTTTTGAGAGTTGGTTTTCTCATACATAAAAGAGATATATATTAGAGATTCTCAGGGTTGTTATAAAAATCAGACATAATTATGAAAAGTGCCTACACATTACCTGACATATTCAATATGAATTCTTAATACATACACATGGATTAGGTCATTACTTCATTATTTCAATTTTAAATGGACGATACGAACATTGGCAGTATTCAGTTGCTTGCTGATGCTGTACACATCCATTTAGGGTCAAACTCAAGACTTCAATTCGGTTTGTCTCACCCTCACCCCTCAATATGTCTTCCTATTAGGTTGATTAAACTCTGCATCCTTTTCACTGTCTGGTCTAAGCCACAGGCAAGTGAATGCCACTTGACGGTACGTGACATAGGCTTGTATACACAAAGAGAAGGAGGGCAGAATGGAACATGGATGAAAATGCTAACAAGTAAGGTCAATGATGGATGGATTTAGAAGGAAGGAGGTAGTGTACACACGGTGCTAAAGAAGGTATTTGGGGACACCTGAGTGGCTCAGCGGTTGAGTTTCTGCCTTTGCCCCAGGGCATGATTCCAGATTGGGGGATAGAGTCCCACATCGGGCTTCCTGGGGGGGAGCCTGTGTCTCCCTCTGCCTATGTCTCTGCTTCACTCTCTCTCTGTGTCTCTCATGAATAAATAAATAAAATATTTAAAAAAATAAAGAAGGTATTTGAACCAAAAAAAGAGTGATAAGGAGGAAGAGGGCAGGTTCTCCACTTGAAGGAATGAATGAAAGGCCAGGGAATTGTATGATCCTATATCTGAGGTCAATACTCTCCTTGATTGTGTGACTAACTGCCTGGCAAAGATTTCTGAAGAAGTATATACTACAAACCTTCAACTTCCACTTACACATACTCATTTAATTTTAATAATTCTTAGTGATGGAATCCCTGGGTGACTCAGTGGTTTAGCGACTGCCTTCGGCCCAGGGCGTGATCTTGGAGTCCCGGGATGGAGTCCCACATCAGGCTCCCTGCGTGGAGCCTGCTTCTCCTTCTGCCTGTGTCTCTGCCTCTCTCTCTCTCTGTCTGTCTCTCATGAATAAATAAATAAAATATTTTAAAAAATAATAAAAATAATAATTCTTAGTTACATGAAATGTTCCCTTCTATTCTCTGTGCAGCTAATGGGGAGGGGTAGTATAAAAACTCTGCAAGGCAAAGTCTAGCATTGCAGATTGCAGATTGCAGGTTGGGGAAAACCAGTTCTTCTGTTTCACTAGTTTAAACATAGCCAGTGTGGCCAGTGGATTTGTTTTTGTTTTGTTGTTGCTGATTTTAAACCATCATTCTTATTTTCTCCTCAAAGAATAGGAAGATCTCAAAGTTGTATTCTCCTAATAGAGTAAATCACTGATATTTTGGAGAATGTATTGAATTTTCACATAACACAGCAGTACATTATGTGTAGATGAATAATAGGACTTTAATAAATATACACCTAGTACATAAATGTTGTCAAGTGTAATTGTTAAGCCTGTCAAGACAGTTCACTTAGCATTTCTCCACTAAACAGAAGCATTAGAAAATTCATTCTTCTGAAATATTTAAGAATAACTGTTTTGAAATGAATATCAGATATAGTTTCATGTCAAATAATTGGCCAGTAAGATATCTCTGATCCTTGGCCTGGTAAGATTTCTCAGTTATTTTCTGTATATAAATGATGGTAAGGGATTGGGAAAAGTACTTTCAGCCATTTTAAATATGAAGACACAATTTATTTTAATGGTGGTATTGCTATAATGGAGATGGGCTCCTTATTAGAGGGGCCAAAGACTCAGAAAATGTACTTCTGGGTACCACAATCATATTGTGTCATTAGATAAACTCCTACCCAGAGAACGAGAGTTAAATTGTCTGTCTGGTACAGGGAATTTTATTCACAGCTGTGAAACTTTTTCATTTTTCCTTTTCTTGAAGCTGTTCTCTCAAAGATTTGTATTCTGATTAATTCCTTACTATGCCAGCAGGGATTTTCACTACATACAATATGTAAATAGCTTGCAGTATTTTGCAAGTGGTTGTCAAGGATAGATATTTTTCTTGAGGCATGTCATTTTTAATCCATGCTTAAGCCTCTGACGTTCATGAGATATGTGTCAATGTGAGGTGAGAAAGAGAAGAGCCCAGCTCCCACTTACAGTAGGAGGGTTCAAATTAAAGATGCTTGTGGCAAAATAATAGGTGTGCCTTGAGGAATAATGCCTTTCATTGATGCTTGAATATTGTTAAGATCAGCGACTATTTTTCATCATCATAGTAATAGATAAGTCCTACGCAATTACAGATAACATCTTAAAAATTCAAGTTGTATAAAATGGAAAATCCCATAAAAATTTTGTGTTCAGTTTATCACAATTTATGTTCCATTCACAGGTTCCAGTGACCAGCCATGATACTAATATTTATCTTAAATTTATGACAATGAAGTTCAAATTTTCATTCCTTATAGTCTACATTTTATTTGTAATGAATAGCAATCTAGCCAACAAATAGGCTATTAGTTTTCAACATAAAAAGGTGAAAACAAAACAGAATAGATGAAAACACACTGATACAGGAGCAAATGAGTGCAGTTAATATGGAATTTGCTAGGGAATTAAATATCAAGTCACACTAATGATATGAAGGGCAAGCAGCTCTGCAAGAATACAGCCCCCATATAATTATAAGACAAGTAGACAGGTGCCAATTCATTTCTATATGAAGAATTAAATGAATGTCCTGTCTGTGAAACTTGCCAAATTAACTTTGATTTTGTCTTTGGAAATGGAAAATGGCCCAAATAATGGCCAAGTATATCAAAACTGTAGAAATAAAAAGTGACTATTAGAATAGCCAGAATTAGAGCTTGTATCTTTTCTCTTAAATAGTTTTAACAGCTACAGAAATAAGTTAAGGGCCAGAAGTGTGGATTCCTTTTTGTATATACCTATTCTATTCAGTAGGTGTATTATCATCAATCGCCCAAATTGTGTTGCAAATTAACATAATATTTGTGTAATGGAATGGTTGCTTTTGAAAAGTGTTCACAATACAATTTCCACATTTAAATTATTTATGTTGAAGTCATAGGGCAACAACTGTAGAGCTAATTCAGCAACAGGTGATCGAAGTCACAAAATGAAGAATCCCTGTAGGTATGAAAACTGAACTGAACATTTCCCCAAACTGGGCACGATGTGGATCCCTAGGAACAAGGGAGGAATTTTGCTAGTCAGCTACTGATCTGGGATTATTTTCTTGTTTAAATGCCCTGTAAGAACCAAAGAAAGGCTATTAGCCAGTCAGCCATGGTTTCCTTTTATTTCTGCTTAAACAAATCAGTGATCTGGAACCAGAAAAGCTCTGCTCACATAAGAATTTCACTGAACCAATTGCAAATGGCATTAGAATGAAATTGTTCAGAATGCATTTGATGGTAATTAACATTTTCTGCTGTGCTAAATATTACCCTGAAGTGAACCATTTGGAAACTGGAACAAATATACTTTGGGCAAATTCTAAAGTTTATATTTTAAAATCAGATAGATTATTCTACCGTTATAATTTCCTTTTAAAATATGCAGGGATAGCATGTTACCTTGACATTGAAGTGCTATTCTTTTCTTTTTCTGACTAAAATATTAATATGAGAAATTATATTAAAGTTTTATTTGTATGTTTGACATTATGTACAGAAGTTATCTCACATTTTCTTTTTTTTTAAGATTTTATTTTATTTATTCATGAGAGACAGGGAGAGAGAAAGAGAGAGAGAGAGAGAGAGAGAGAGAGGCAGAGACACAGGCAGAGGGAGAAGCAGGCTCCATGCAGGGAGCCCGATCTGGGACTCGATCCCAGGTCTCCAGGATCACGCCCTGGGCTGAAGGCGGCACTAAACCACTGAGCCACCCGGGCTGCCCTCACATTTTCTATTTCAGATAATGATGAGATTGTTATTTAAAAAAGTAAAGCCTATGAAACTATTCCTTTTACTAGAAAAATTTCTTCTTGACCACTTATTGATAAATAGAGGAACACACTGGCAGAAAGGATTAAGAAAATTATTTTAAATGACTGAAATGTCAAATAGCAAGATGTTTCTAATATTTGTTATCCATAGGAATTATTTGTCAAACTAGTAGTGACTTTAATAATTAGAATGTTAATTTTTTTTGCATGAGAATGTTTTGTATAATAGACAGGTAAGGTATGGGGCATTCATACAAAATAAAGTGAAGCAATTACTTTTAAAGATTGACAGATGGCCCAAATTATTGCACTGATGTTGAGTTCTGCTCCAGTTCTGGTATTAATATTTTGTTTGACAAAAATGTTTGTGTTGCCAAAAGAAAATTGTAGCCAACGAGAGAGAGAGAGAGAGAGAGAGAGAGAGAGAGAGAGAGAGAGGAAGATTTAGTTCATATCTAATATTATTAATCATCTATTTGTGTGATGTTAGGAAACAGTCAGACACTGGTGAAGCAAAGGTAAGTGACACTCAGAGTTTGGTGTCATGAAACTCACTTCTTGCCACAATTCTGTGACCAATATATATGAGAAGGCATGCTACGTTTCTGCTTTTGTTTAAATTTTATGAGTGTCCTGTCTCAATTTTATGAGTGTCCTGTCTCTTAATGTTTCTTTAAAGCTTTCTCCAGTTCACACTTTCTTCTCCAAAGTCTATCATTTACTTTCTCATTTATTACTTTTAGGGGCACAAAATTATATATTGTCTTAAGTATTTATTTACATGGATTAAATTTTTTTCCATGCATTGGTATTGCCATATTATATTTCTTATGCAGTGCTTATTATATAGTAGCTATTTATAAAAGTTGAATGAATGTTTGAAATACTGAGGAATTTTTGTATAGCCCATACAAGCATCTAAACATGCTAATGCAAAAGATGGTTAAGTGTAAACTAGCCTTTTGATAGAATGTAACTGCACATTCAATATGGTGGCAGGGAACGAGTATGACAATGTAATTACTATCCTCATCTTAACGACAATTCACTTGTTATGTGTTCTCAAACACCAGTCATTTATCTGTAGACCTTTTCAATTGTTAAAACTTCTCATCTGAAAAGTCTGCTTTCTTTCTTTTTTTTTTTGTCTTAAAGATTAAGAGCAGAAAAATATATAGTTTTAGAAGTAAAGTCAAATTTGGGTATGTTCTCCAAGTTGATTTCCTGATGTGATTATGGGAAGAGTTTCAAGTGCACTTGGAAGGAAATGAAAAAAGGGAAAAGTGCTGTGTTTGTGGGCTCAGAGCCATAGCAGAACAAAAACATCCATGAGGTCTGACATAAGCAAAGCTGTAGAACTAGATCAGTTTCCAACTGCCATAATCCAAAGATAGAAGGGATTTTTTAATATCAAAACTATAGTGCAGTGAAGACATCCAAGTAGAGGCAAAATACATGTTTGATATAATTTATCATTATATGTTTTTTTTTCCTGTCAAATACCATAGTCAGAAAGTGATATGAAGTTATTGTCTCCTTTGACATGATAAGATGGGTAGTAATGCCCCTTTTTCCTCTGAAATGTCAGTTTCTAATTTGAATTAAGAGCACAGGTGGATACAGACTATTTTGTTCTTTTGTGTTAAAAGACTCCACAGGACATTGGAAATCCTTGTCACTGCTCAACTATAACACATTAGTGGCTCCATGAAGGGAGCACATTGTAGGGTCTTACAAAAGCACCATTTCAGGATACAAACTTTTTGTGTGGTCTTGGTCTGTATAGAAAAAGTCTAAGCCCAATGATTATTATTAAATTATTCTGGAAATATACTGGGTGGATTTCAAGCTTAACCAAACTCCTCTGGAGATCTTAACATTTTTCTTTAAGAAGACAATGAGAATCTTAAGGCTCCTTCCCAAAAGACTATCTGCCATGCTACATGGCCAATACAGCATTAGTTCATATACTAGTGGAAACAAAATGGAAGTTAGCATCTTCATTATTTTAAAAATAAAAATATACTAAAATTATTATAAATATGATGCATAACAAAGTACTGAGTGATTTCCTTGTAAGTGTATGTATAATATGTAATATTTTGCTAACTTCCATTTTACTTATATTTTGGAGTCCTTTTTTGTGAAAAAATGTTAGGCTGAGATAATTTAAAAAGTCAAAGGAAGATCTACTTGAAAATATTAATGATTTAAATACATGTTATAGTTACTTACTAGGAAGTTCTGGTGGAGGAGTTGGGACCAAAGTTGGTTCTGGATAAAGGCTCACATTGCAAATTCCATATGTTAGGCTAATGTCATCCAATGCTATATCACTCAGGATCTGGTTTTTAAAAGCATTAAAAGCAACCTGCAATTCAGAGAAGGATATGAAGTCATTCCACTCTAATCTTCTGGGACTTGATTCTTCTTCTGGCTCAATATTTGCTGGAAAATCAGAATTGCCAACTCCAAATATAAGAGGGCCAGTTTCTGTATAGTGAAATATTGATAGATCAGGCTTTTTTATAATCCTTCTCCCTACTTATGTGTTCATACTAATCTAAATTCTCACCAGTGTCTTCCTTCTGAGTCCTTCCTTCCTTCCTTTCTTGTGGCAACCAATGTTGCCACAGTTTCCTGTGTTTCTGTCTCTCATGATTTGTCATACTCTACTGTGTTCTGTCATGGATCCACATTTTCTGACAGGGGACAGCAAACTTCTTACAGAATCCTCCCTTCAATAATATTAGAAATCCAGGTAGCTGTCTGCCTTCTTATAGCATATGAGCCCTAAAGAGAATTCACACCAACTAGATAATTTAAATGAGAAAAGAAAGGGATAAGAGAAGATAGAAGTAAATATGATCATTCAGGGCCATCTAGTACTAGTCATAGTTCACCCAGGAAGCTGGTGTGAGATACGTGTGTGGATAATGCCCAGATGACACAGACCCAGACTTGGAAGAAAGTTTCAGTGGTCAGATGAAACTTACTAGGTTTTTAAAGACAGTAGGTACTTTAGCTGAACTTTCCTGGGTCCTCTCTTGTGTAGGAAAGACATAAACAGACATAAACCCACGATATATTAATTACTATGCAAGGCACATTGTATATATTATCTCATTCAATGTTTTCAACACTATTGTACAGTCATACATCATTCACTCTTTGTTCATTCATTTCACCTTCTCCATGCTAGACGCAATTCCAAGTAAGGATTATCTTCTCTCTTTCATGTACGGGTAAGCTGAATTTCAAAGAGACTGAAGTGACAAGATTTCACGAAAAAGTGGCAAAGCCAAGGTGCAAATATTTGTGGAACTCGATGCTCTCAATCTGCCTGATAAGCTAACTTTGAGAAAGTGGATCCAGTTATATTGAAAAAAAATGCTCCATGAATTGAGGCATATTGGCCACTGCAATATAGTAGTTCCCCCTCATCTGAAGTTTCACTTTCTGGTCCTAGTGGTCAGCTGGACTTCGAAGCAGATGATCCTTCCGTATGTCAGAAGGTCAGCAGCAGCCTAGGGCCATGTCACAATGCCTACATAAACATAATTTACCTCTCTTCATCTTACCATGTAGGCATCTTGTCATTCCACATCATCATAAGAAGGGTGAGTACAATAAGATATTTTGAGAGACCAGATTCACATAACTTTTGTTACAGTAATTATTGTAATTGTTCTATTTTCTTATTGTTAATCTCCTACTGAGCCTAACTAATAAATTAAATGTTACCATAAGTAGGTAGGTATAAGAAAAAAACCATAGTATATGTAGGGTTCAATAGTATCTAAGGTATTAATGGGGGTCTTAGGATGTATGACAAGGGGAACTACTGTACTTATTTTCCTGTTCTGCCATTTCTTCATTCCTCTGATGTTCCATTTTCCTTTATCCTTCCCTGAATTATCAGAGAACAAAGTTAGAGAAGAAAACTTCCCGGGGGTTGGGGGTGGGGGGAGGATAGACTGAGAAAAAAGAAAAGGAAGAAAAAGGGAAGGAAGGAAAGGAAGATGGAAGGAATGTAAATGAGAGTGGCTAATTACTGCCTCCTTCCACAAAGTCACAGAAAAACTAAAGCGGTCACAATAACTATGTCTGTCCAAATATACACCTTCTGAAAGTTATACTCTCTTGTCTGAAATGACCCGATTAAAACATTGTTAGTTTGCTCAAACCATTAGCCTGTATTATCTTGTATTTTAATTGCAAACACCCTTAGGAAGAGAACACATTAAGCTGTTATCTGAAAAATTAATTCACCTTAATGTGAAATAAATGATCAGAGACTTCCCAATGATACAGCTCATGGAATTTGTTTCTAAAGGAAATACATAGATTAAGTCAAAGTGGGGCAGGGTGAATGGATATCGATGGGTGTGGATGTTCTAATAGGAAAGGATGATTTCCTAGAAAAGTAAAAGGCAGATCTAGGTGATATTTGTGGAAAACTGAAGTCCTAGGTAGCTAGGGGACATAGGAAGAGATAGTTGGCATGAGCTAGAAAGTTGCTGAAGAAAGCTGTAATATCCCACAAAATACCTATGGAATTTACGGATCATTATAAATAGCACTTTAATGTAGTAAATTGTTCCTCATTAAGTGTTTTTTTTTAAACATTTTTTTTATTTATTTACGATAGTCACAGAGGGAGAGAGAGAGAGAGGCGCAGAGACATAGGCAGAGGGAGAAGCAGGCTCCACGCACCGGGAGCCCGATGTGGGATTCGATCCTGGGTCTCCAGGATCGCGCCCTGGGCCAAAGGCAGGCGCCAAACTGCTGCGCCACCCAGGGATCCCTCATTAAGTGGTTTTAAATAAGTTAGTGAATAAATGAAAATAAGGGCACTCAGAGATTTTTTATTTTTTTCGAGAGAGACAGGGCGAGAGAGAGAAAGAGAGAGATTGCTCATGAATGCATGCATTGGGGTAGGGGATGGGGAGGGACAGAGGGAGAGAAATTCAAGCAAGCTCCATGCCCAATGTGAAGTCCAATGCCAGCTCGTCTTATGACCCTGAGATAATGACCTGAGCTGAAACAAAGAGTTGGATACTTAACTAACTGAGCCATCAGCGGCCCCAAACTCAGAGATTTTTTTTTATTAAAGACTTTATTTATTTATTCATGAGAGACACACACACACACACACACACACAGAGAGAGAGAGAGAGAGAGAGAGAGGGGCAGAGACACAGGCAGGGAGAGAAGCAGGCTCCATCGAGGGACTCTGACGTGGGACTCGATCCCGGGACTCCAGGATCATGCCCTGGGCCAGACAGAGTCAGGCGCTAAACCGCTGAGCCACCCAGGGATCCCCAGAGATTGTTTTTTTTTTTTTTTTTTTTAAAGAGATTGAGAAAGTAAATGACTTGGCTATATTCATAAAATATTTTTTTCATCATATTACCTTAACCTATAATTGCATCACCATTTTTAGAACACAAACACATGGTTATGAATCACAAGGTATTTTGCTAACCTTAAATTCCACTGTTTCATTTAATGTTACTTGTCCATAATTCCAACTTTCTCCATAATTTCCTTCCTTTTGGAAAACTGTCTTCTCCATGTGTTGGTCACTGCTGATATTAATGCTTAATTTATAGACATTTTCACCATACATATAATACCTAGTTTGGAAACAAGCACAAATGATTGGATTTCTACAATATTAGAATAAATGCAACTTAGGGTTCTTCTAAATCCTTTACTTTCTCTGAAATATTCCCTTTTTGCTTAGTGAGGGAGCTGCTAGTAAAGTCTCCCAGCATTTTGCTACTTTATCAATTAGAAAAATAATGGTGAATCCATGAAAACTTGGGATGTCTTAGTGAAATCAGAGCATGGCAATGTGAGAAAGGCAATGGTATTCATTAAATAAGATAGTATTTAACATGTGTCTATGACATACCAGAAACTGAGGCAGACTGGTTCTAAAGTGGGGTCTAAAGGGAGACTTAAGAGTCCTACTCTTTCTTGTCTTCCTCCTGGTCCAGTTGGGGTGGAAATGTAAAATCCTGTAAAAACAACAAAAAATTTTTTTACTTCACTCAACTGTCAGCAATTTCATTGTGTGAGATATATCATGTTATAAGGAGAAAGGAGTAATTTAAGGTGAAAATATAAGGAATGGAAAGGAAGGTAGATGTGACCCCAGAAGGCGCTGTCTCTATATAATAAATTATTAGTCAGGAAAATCACCTCTCAATCTGGACCTCCCAATTTATAAAACCAGAGCCTTGAACTGGAACATCACTAAGGGTATATATAAAACTTTGACTTTTTATGAGTCCACATGATTATTTTATCATATTATCATACCCAGATATCACTTTAATTCCCATTTACTAGATTTTTTTAATCAGTTAACTTCTTTAGAGACAATGAGTACATGAGAGTATTTAGATATGCTGGTGAAGTAAGTCATGATATATGCAAGTATTTAAGCACAAATTTGAAGGCAATGTTAAGAGTTTCAAAGACCATCAGTTTTTTAATCCATTGACTATACTGCATTTTTCTATATAAGAAGTTACCTGATTTTATGATGGTTTTATCTTCCATATTCCTTTGAATGATAACTAATCAGATCACAGAAGAGCAGGAAGTATGCTAATCTACATAAAAGCCTTCTAAAATAGCTCAAGCCACTGCATAAAGTGCTCTCTGGTCTGGAATTCATTATTCCAACCAATGATTTGAGTTATTTGAAGTGTGGGAAGAGTTGCTAGAGTGAGATAATCTTGAACATTTTCTTAGGGAAATTTAATTTTTTTATTCTTAGTTTGCAGCTTATATATTACGACAGAAAGCCAGAATCATGTAACAAAATATGTTATGAAGCAAATTAAATATTGGCTAAATCTAATTTCTAATTTCTAAATCTGATTTCTAATAAATGTAGTTTTTATGAAATACTGAAATTTAGTGTTTATTTGAAATCAAACATCTTCTCTCTTATGTTTTCCAACAAAAATTTTTATAGGCAATGCTGTATAGAATTGAAATTCATTCATTTACAACATGTAGAATAAGGATAAGATATGAAGAAAAATACTAATAAAACTTCCAATAGATATATCAGTTTATATTTAGATTAGTGAAGCCAAAAATACCCCTCAGAATGAATATTTTATCAAGGTGAAATCATGGTCAAATACATTAATAAATGTAATAAATATACATTCACTGGATTTAGATTATAAAATGTAAAATGGAAATGAATGCATGTTTAACATTTTATATTAACACATTACTTATACTTTATATAATTCTGCGGCATTTTATGAGTTCTTGTTTTATCTCTATAGTTAGTGCTCAATTATTCAACCTAATAAAAAATGTAGCAGAGATACAGAGAAGACGATCTAGAATCCACCCTTTAAATGCCAAATTCTAAATCCTTTTTGAATTGACCTTAATTTTGTTGATTAGAATATAGTTAGGGAGGAGATAATTAAAATACCACTGAAGACCATGAATAAATAATGAAATAGCTACCCTGTTCAGAAATATTTCTAGTTAGCAGCAATTATGTAACATAAAAACTTTTGTGCTCCTTTTTATGTTTTGCCATGTTCATAGTCAATTAGTTATAATTAGAAATATTTTTAATCTATTGTTTACTCATTAAGTAATAGATATCATGATGCTGTGAATCATTGTTCAGATAAAACATAGTTATGTGGATATAGTACCTTATGAATTTTGCATAAATAAATTTTTAAAAGCACAATATATTAAATCACATAGAATTGCATGTTTTGGAATAGAAAATAAAATAACATAATAATAAGTAATATGATAAAATAAAAATTAAAAATAATATATTAACTATTTTGGGATATCAGTTAAATTCTTAAATTAGAAGATGAAGGAAATTCTTCATAAAATTTTGTATTTTAAAAATAGAGTATTATATGCATAAAAATTTTCTTAGTCTATGTTGATTGTCCTTAAATTTCATTTACATTTGCCTGTGGGGGTCACTTGACCTCTGATATCTGTCAGATATAGCAGGAATCATTGTGTTCAAGGCAGCCCATTCCATTTGAACACAACTAAAAACTCTCTTTTTTTTTTAAGTTATTATGTGCTTATTTTTTCTAGTTTTTCTCCTGAGCACATTAAGGATAAATAAGTTTATGCTAACTCTACAAATATTTAAAGACTACTATTTTGCCTTTTCTAAGACTTCTCAAGATTATCCATCCTTTTGGCCCTCAATAATTTAATATGGCACAATTTCAGCTGCTTCTTCATTTCAGAAGCTCTCATTTAGTTGTACATCCAGTTGATTCCACTCAGAGTATGGAGACCAGAAGTTCACACAATATTTCTATTGAAGTATCTTACCAGGAGGACAAGTAGGGACATCCTAACTCTTGGGACTATGATTTAAGTCATATTGTCATTGACACTATTTTCCAGTGTGTCTCATTATAGTTCTCTCTCCATGAGAATTCATCTCCTACATCCTAGCTGAATAATGCCTCTTTCTGCACAATCTAATTGGTCCCTTATTGAACATCTTTTATCATCTCTTTTTTTCCTACTAAGCAAACAAATTTACTCTGATGTTTGAGGCTTCTGTACTATGTAGACTTCAATGTCATTTTCTAGCCATAGTTCTTATAATTCATCTATTTACATATAGCACTTCTACAATATTAGATTATTTTAATTTGCTCAACACCCAGAAAATTTATGAGTCTTTTTTTTTCTCTGTCACTCTACTTCTCCTTACAATTGTACCTGTCAAAATCCTACTAATTTTTTGAGGTCATTAAATCAAACTGCCATCTCCTTTAGAAAGCTCCTCTTGCTGTTCCCAATTATATGGAACCACTCCTTTTGAATTTTCTGATGTCACTTATTCTGTTATATTGTGTATTACATTCATGGTCACATGTGACTTAAAACTGCTAGACTTTGGGAAAAGAGCAACACTTAGTTCAGTTTTGAATTCTCAATATGGATTAGCTGAATGTTGCTTAATTTTATTCCTGTTACACCAATTTGACTGGCTTTTTAATTTAATTTTATTAAAGTAATGCACAAAAGGAATGAGTAAAGAGATATTTTTCATAACCACATGGGAGTTTCTATGGTCAAATGACAATTTCTTTTAAAATCTTACAAATTTATTTTTTTTAAGATTTTATTTATTTATTAGAGAGAGAGAGAGATGGAAAGCATGAGTATGGAGGGGCAGAGGGATGAGCAGACTCTCTGATGAGCAGAGAGCCTGACTCTGGGCTCCATCCCAGGACCCTGGGTTCATGACCTGAACCCAAGGCAGACGCTTAACTGACTGAGCCACTCAGGTGCCCATAAAATCCTGCAGGTTTCTTAAAATGTTTTTGAGAATTGGAATGAACCTCAGAGTCAGCCTAAAACCCAAGGGATTGAATATATTTTGTTAATTTAAGCATACAGTGAACCTTTCTTGAGCCTTAGGATTTTCTTACAACTTCTTTCTATCCCTTTTTCTGCTTATTTCTCCATGAACCAAACTTATGCTTTCACACCTGACACTTCAATTAAGAAGCAAAAGTGTTGGACATGCACTGATGTGATGTAGAGATAGCAGCAACTGGAGAAGCAGCAGGACTTTGTGGAAACTTGGAGATCCCTCTTAAGATGAAAATAAGCTGATATAAAATATTTTGTGAGTGGGATGCCTGGGTGACTCCTCTATTGAACATCTGCCTTTGGCTCAGGGCGTGATCCTGGCCTGGGCATCGAGTCCCGTATCAGGCTCCTCACAGGGAGCCTGCTTCTCCCGCCTATGTCTCTGCCTCTCTCCCTCTGTGTCTCTCATAAGTAAATAAAATCATTTTAAAAAAGCATTTTGTGGGTAGTGAATGCCTATGTAAAATTAACTGAACCTAGGAGATAAATATTGAAAGTTGTAGATTAGAAAATAGTTCAAATTCAAGTCTATCAACATTAGAAAGTAATATTTTCTGAGATTCAACGTCACAAGAAAGATGAGGAAGTAAAGACAATATTACTTTGAAAGCACTAAAATCATATTTATTTTAGAAAAAAAGTACCTATGCTAAATGAAATGCAGATATCTAAAGGGCTATATACTTTTGAAAATTTAGTAATGTAACTATTTTTCTCCCTAGCCTACCACCTAAAACATTTCCACAGCCAATTTGTGTTTGTTGAATGCTTTTGCATCATGAAAATAACATAGTTATAATGTCTAACATTTATATAGCACTTGTGTCATGTGCCAGGCATTTTCTTATTTATTTATTTATTTATTTATTTATTTATTTATTTATTTTTATTTATTTATTTACACAGTAACCAAATTAATGTTCAAAACATGCCTCTGAGGTCAAGTCCTGATTATCATCAACCCACTTCCCAGATGAGGGAACTAAGGCAGAGAGAAAACAGGACACTTGCCTAAATGGCAGTGCTGATTTTTTTTTTTAATTTTTATTTATTTATGATAGTTACACACAGAGAGAGAGAGAGAGAGGCAGAGACACAGGCAGAGGGAGAAGCAGGCTCCATGCACCGGGAACCCGATGTGGGATTCGATCTCCGGTCTCCAGGATCCCGCCCTGGGCCAAAGGCAGGCGCCAAACCGCCGCGCCACCCAGGGATCCCGGCAGTGCTGATTTAAACCTAGCTGACTTCAGTCTCAATTTTAATGGTCTTTACTACTGCACTATGCTAACCCCTAGGCATTAGAAACAATTATGATTTCATTGAGAAAGGCTAACAAAGAAACACTTTCTTTGGGCTGTCTAGCCCTTTTGTGACCCCTCTATTTCTGAAGTTTTCATATGTTACTGACCTCATTCTTTCTGAATGTTCTGAACAAATGAGCCACTTCTGAGCACCCCAAGATGCTGCCCTGTATCAGTGCTGCCATCTCTACTGGGTCCCTTTGCTTCTAAGAGGTACAGAGAAACTCTAAGCATTGACAGTGCACAGATTTAGGGGGCCATTGCTCTATCAGGAGAGAGTTCTAAAGAAGGAGCCAAAAAGTTAAGGGGCTTAGATGTTCTTCCCTAAAGCAATGTTAATTCAAAGTTTATCTGTTTCATTTAGACTTTTCTGTCATTTAAAGTGAAGGCAAAGAACAAAAAACCCCTGCATGGATAAGAGGAACAGCAGGAGAGATTTAATTCTCTTCCATTTCAGAGGTAGGATGTTCTGACACATAAAAAAGCAGGTTGGAAGAAAAATGCCTCTGGGGGTGGGGAGGGATGTCTGGTAGATTATGAAATCACTGGTATGAGAGTTGGAGAGAACCTATTAAATCCTATCATCCGTTCTCATTACACCACTGCCTCTGGTGGGCTCTGAACTGCTCTGACTTGTCTCATTTTAAATAACTCCAGCTACAGGACTTTCTCCTGAGACTCCATTTCCGACCCAACTATTTAAAACCTCCACCTGACATTCACCCTGCTTCACTTTGGTCATTTTCATCTTATTTCTTTAGTTATTTAATCTGTTGGCAAGCTGAAACCATTTTTCTCCTGTAATGTACTTATATCCTTCAAATATCAGTGGAATTATTTTATCTCTTATTATGATGACATAAAAGTAGAAAAATGATCATTTGAACATCAAAGACTTCAACTACATAAAAGGTATCTGTCATAGTCAATAGATATAAACGCTTTCTGTACTTTGCTCTAACTACTCTTGTCCAAGTGTGGTAGAGACTTTTTTTTTTATTACAATAAAGACAAAAAAGTGGTCAAATTATTTGACCATTTTTAGGCCAGGGTTCTTCAGAGGGCTGGGGTGATTATCACATTGGGATTAGTCTGTAGCTGTGCAGATTATTAAGTTATCCATAGAGGATCAGACTCTGGCAAGTCACTAATTCAAAGAGGATTAACTATGTATGGTAGTAGGGATGTCATAATTTTCATACTAAACATGTTTGGTCTATTGGGATTGGCCATCTACACAGAACACATTTTTGTTCTTAGCTCCACACTGCTAACTAATTTAGCAGAATCCTGTTGCTTTTCCTTTCAGATTATTTCCAGAATCTGACCTCTTCTCACTGCATCTGTTCCCACTGATCTAACAGTCCGATGGCCTCTTCTCTGGTTAGAGTAATAACTCTCCACTGGTCTTCATGACAATGCCCTTGCCTTTCCATAAACTGTTCAACCAGCCAGTTTGAATCCTACCACTTTTATGCTCAAGAACCCAATAGCTCTTCATTTCATTGAGGAGAAAGCCAAAGCCATAGCAGACCCATTATTATCTGTACTCTACTAGCCCTGTTTAGTCCACATCAGCCATGCTGGCCTCCTGGCTTTTCTTCAAACAAGTCAGGCATACTCCCTTTAAAGCCTTTGTTCTGCTCATTCCCTCCATCTAGAATAATCTATATGGCTTATTCTTTCATTTCTGTAAAGTTTTGGTTTGAAAGTCACTTCTGAATGAGTCCCCACCTAATCATGCTGTTTTAATCTGCAACAGCACCTCAGCTCACTTGCCCTCCCTGCTGCCCTTACCAAGCTCTATGTATTTTCTCGGAGCGCTCATTCATATTTAGCATGCCTACAAGTTGTAATTACTTGTCATACATATTGCTTAGTTCTAGTTTATAAATTTTTTTCCCTCCAAAATATGTGTTCCACGATTGCAGGAAATCTGGTTTATTTTTGTTCAAGGATATATTCTGAGTACCTTAAATAGGGACTGGGGCTTAAAACAAAAATACTTCTTGAATAAAGAAGTGGAAGAATTAATCAGCTGGGGCTTTTGCTGATGACTGAGGAAATAGATTAAAAAATAGATCAAAAGTAATCACTTTTTATTAAGCAATATTTTGATCAAGTTGAAGTAGTATGCTGAATCAAATTTTGTTATTCCAGGGAGGCTGTTGTCTAAAGGAACAGGATTAGTCAGATAAATTTTTGCCCTAAAAAAAAATGAACTCTTTAATGTCCTCCTAGCGATGTCATTCACAATTGACATTTAATCTGCTATTTACTTTTCAGGTTATAAAAGTGAGACTATTGATCTCTGTAATAGAAGTGGCCATTGATAATAAATTACAGTGCACATTTGCTCAGGTTATTTTTATGTTATAAGCAATTTCATGCAGTCAATAACTCAATCAGAAATTACCTATTGAGTCAAAGTTGTAGACATTCATTCATATAAATTAAAAAATAATTTTGTGTGTTCATTAGATTCAGGCACTAAAAATGGGCTAAGAATTCAAAGATGAAAAAGAGCAGTTTCTTTTTTTTTTGAAAAGAAACAAATAAGAAAATATAATACCACATGGCAGGAAAAACAAAAGAGGTGTTTATAATGTTTAATGGAAAGGGAAATTTTAACTCAGAAGTTCTAGATAGACTTTACAGAAGCGGTGATGTGAGATCTGTGTGCTCAATGCCTAGAGCCATGTCTGGTTAAAGTAAGATTGTGATGTATGTTTGAATTGAACCATATTTTCATCAGTAATCTATTGACAAGTTATATTGTAGGATGGATTTTTGTCCAAGAAAATTATCTAAATGTAGAAATTTCTATTCTGTCCTTTTTGTAATATTCCTTATTTTATAAGACCTACATTACTTCTAGATTTGTAAACTCTCTGTTCAGTGATTAATTTGGTATTATAAATACATGCTTCCAAGGTTTTCATAGGTGGTCTTCCTGCTATGATATCTTTATCTCCTGATAATTCCCTAGAACTTCTGTTCTTCTTCATCAACTATTATTGTCTCCAATATTATTTTTCTGCCTGAAAGCTAATTCTAATATTCACATGAAAAGCTATTTACAGGGGCACCTCGGTGGCTCGGTGTCCGCCTTTGGCTCAGGTTGTGATCCCAGAGTCCTGGGGTCGAGTTCCACATTAGGCTCCCTGTGAGGAGCCTGCTTCTCCCTCTGTCTGTGTCTCTGCCTCTCTCTCTGTTTCTCTCATGAATAAATAGAAAAAAAATCTTAAAAAAAAGCTATTTACAAACCTCATGACCATGCTTTAGAATCAGCTGTTCCATAGTCCTTTTGCTATGGACTGATGACTGTCTTTCCACAATTTATCTGTTGAAAGTCTAATCCCCATATGGTGGTGCTTGGAGGTAGGGCCTTTGAGAGGTAATTAGGTCATGAAACCCTCATGATGGGATTAGGGACCTTATGAGAAGATATAGGAAAGAGTGCTCTATCTCTCTGTCTCTCTTTGACTCTCTCTCTCTCTCTCTCTCCCTCTCTCCCTCTCTCTCTGTGAGGATAGAGTGAGAAGGCAGGTGTCTATGAAGGAGGAAAAGAGCTCTCACCAGAACCTGACCATGCTGGCCTCCTGACCACAGCCTCCAGAACTGTGAGAAATAAATTATTGTTTAAATTAAACGGTCTGTGGTTTTCTGTCATAGAGGCTTAAACAGACTAAGACAGCTCCTCAGAAGAAGTAAATCTATTATCTTTATTCCAAGATAGCATAATCTTGTATATTGGGAATTCTAAGAAAGTGTTTAGAAACTGTTAGAGTTAATAAACAAGTTGCAGGGTACAAGACCAATATACAAAAATCAATTGTATTTCTCTACAACAATAAATAATCAGAAAATGAAATCAAGACAAAGTAGACCAAAGTTCAGAAAAGTTAATCGCCTCCTACAATCCAATTAGGAAACAGTAAGTGGCAGATCTAGGGCAACAACCCAAGTGTTTTTGTCTGTAATGGACTCTCAGTACTTTTTTTTTTAATTTTTATTTTTATTTTATTTATTTTATGATAGTCACACACACACACACAGAGAGAGAAAGAGAGAGAGAGAGAGAGAGAGAGAGAGAGAGAGAGAGAGAAAGAGGCAGAGACAGAGACACAGGCAGAGGGAGAAGCAGGCTCCATGCACCGGGAGCCCGACGTGGGATTCGATCCGGGGTCTCCAGGATCGCGCCCTGGGCCAAAGGCAGACGCCAAACCGCTGGCTACCCAGGGATCCCAGGACTCTCAGTACTTTTCAATGTTTCATGAATATATAGGGTAAAACAAATTTTTTTAATTACTCACTTTTACTTGCCTATTTATTTACCATTTTCATTTAAATGCATTTATTAGCCTATTTTTTCTTTTTTTTAAGATTTTATTTATTCTGAGAGACACACAGAGCGAGAGACAGACAGACAGACAGACAAAGGGGAAGCAGGCTCCATGCAAGGAGCCTGATGTGGGACTTGATGCCCGGACTCCAGGATCACACCCTGGGCCTAAGGCAGGCACCAAACAGCTGAGCCCCTGTTTTTTCTTTTAAAAAGAAACTTTGAAAAAACTGTCTTGAAAAAAAAAAAAAAACTGTCTTGAATTTAATACTGTTCACATTAAACAAAAGAAACCACATACCACTTTCTTTTTGATTTTTGAATTAAATATGAATTATACCTGAATCATTGTGAAAAGTATGGTCAAAATTTGGTCCAGTGAAAGGAGGAAAGGTGCTTCCATGAATCCTTTCCCATTCATTATCATCATTTAGATCCTGGACCCAGAAACAAAAGCCGTCTTCAAAACTACAGTTAATTTTCTCATAATCTGTGAATTAAAAAAAAAAGAAAACACACTTCAAATTTAGTCCATAGTGTGACTAATTGTAATCAATTACATTGAAAATCTAGTCTTATACAGTATTATATTTATTTTTTAATTTAATTTTATTTAAATTTGATTAATATATAGTGTGTTATTAGTTTCAGTTGTAGAATTTAGTGATTATATAATAACTAGTGATCATTCCATTACATGCCTCCTTAATGCCCATAATTCATTTATGCCACCCCTCCCACCCCCTCTCCTCCAGCAATCTTCAGTTTGTTTCCTATGGTTAAGAGTGTCTTATGGCTTGTCTCCCTCTCTGATTTCATCTTGTTTTATTCTTTCCTCCCTTCTTCTATGCAACTCTGTATACTTATAATTGTCAGGCACACAGTCTTTTTTAAAATTCATTGTAATTTTGTTTCATTCCACTTAGTTAAAAAAACAATGAAAACAGCTTTTTATTGCCAACTGTCTTAAATTTACATGCTTCCTATACCCCAGTGGGGCTTTAGCAAAAACAAGCTCCTTGTTCTTACTGTATTGCATCTTATCTCTGTTGGTTTACCCACATAAACTTCGTTTCATATTTTTCCTCTCCTCTTTTTACTAAATTTAATACTTGGGTCAAAATTAAGTTGATGTGGAATATTCTCAGAATTACTTTTATGCATAAACTTTGTAATTTTTGTCAAATCCGTTGGGGTTTTTTTGAAGAACATGAACTATTTTCTAACTTCCCAATTTTTTCAATTATTAAATAAAGAAAATAGAGTTATACATAAGAGAGACTCATTAAAGAAATTGCATATGAAACAAATTATGATCTTGTTCTAAAATGTTAGGTTTTGATACTTTTAACATTCCATTACAATATTAAAGCATCTGAAGATTCAAAGGCTAAAGAATAAACAGTACTTACTGTTAAGCTCTGTGCTGTTAAATGCAGTGTATGTTGCATTAAATCCAATATAGTCATTTTCATCAGATTCTATAAGAAAGGTGGCAGTGACTTGGTTGGAAAAGATCCTAATTGTGTCAGGATTGGTTTCCCAGAGAGACGCTACAAAAAAAAAAAAAAAGAATGACTATCATATGTACATATCTATCCATTTATCCATCTATCAGTTAATCCATCCATCTGTCCACCTATTATTAATTTATTGTTTTATCAGTTGATCTATCAATTTTATACCACTCATTAATAAAAGCATTAGTCATGATTAATTTTTACTTGAAATGCCTCTTCTAAGCATTAGAAAACCTCAAATTATTATGCATATTTATAGTTTGAAAAAACTATTTTTATTTTTTTAAATTATGAGCTATACAACACTATATACACATATAAAAAGATGTATTCCTATATTGAGAAAGTTCCTGTAAGAAACACACAAGTTAAGCAGTTATAAAACTAAAATTTTGGCTCTATCAGGTATTTCTCATGAATAATGGCTAAAACTGATCACAATACTAGGAACCAGAACACTTCTTTGCCTGTTTACCCATATAACTGTAGGACCTCAAAATAATACTAGGTGACTGAAAGACTGTTTCTACAGAATCTTATAATGATTTTATCATTTTTTTCTATCTTGAATCTAAGCCAAATAAGAGGTATTTTCCCAGATTTTTGATTCTCTAGGGTTAGCATAGTGCTTGGCATGTGAAGTACTTTTATGAGGATTTACAAATTATTGTTATATGAAATTTGCTTTTACAAAAATTTATAATTTAGCAATACATTCTCAGGGGGGTGATATTGTCTCCAAGGGGAGTAAAAATTGGTTGTCAAGAGCCAAACCACCTTAATTTTTTAAAAGATTTTTTATTATTCATGAGAGATACAGAGAGAGTGGCAGAGACACAGGCAGAAGGAGAAGCAGGCTCCTCACGGGGAGCCCGATGTGTGACTTTATCCCCTGACCTGAGATCATGCCCTGAGCCAAAGGCAGATGCTCAACTGCTGAGCCACCCAGGTGTCCCAAATTACCTTAATTTTTAAATATATAAAGCCCAGATATATATACAATACATAACAGATGGCCAGGATATCAGGTCACCTAAAATTTTATGAGGAGAGTAATTATGAAAGAAAAGGGCTGAAAAGCTTTCTTAGTGGGGATGATAAGAAAAAAAAAAGGTAAGAAATAATGATTTAGTATTTTAGTTTGACAATCTGAACTGGGTATCATATTCGGGTTTATGAAAATTACCACATTCACAGGTGGGAAACAAAGCACCACTGTTATTGTATTCCCCAAAAGGATAGTTTTATGAACTTTTGAAAATTCTATGCTTATCATACAGAAATTAGCAAAAAAAAAGGTCATATATGCATGGTAATTTCAATAGAATGTAACAGAACATGAATAAGTGTGGATTCACATCTTGCTCTTTCCCAAAAAATGTTGTGTTGTTGTATTGTTTTTTCAGTATTTTCTTGTGAAGAACCACATTGGTTATTTAGACTCTTCTCACCGGCATACCACCTTATGATTCTCATATTGAAAACCTTGGTAATCAGTCAGTATTTAGTCACTTAACGGGTGTGAATATTCTAGAAACTTTGCTTTAAAATGTATCTACTTCTTTCTTTCTTTCTTTCTTTCTTTCTTTCTTTCTTTCTTTCTTTCTTTCTATAGCAATGGATTTTTTTTCAGACAGTGGTTTCTGGTTGGATTTAAATGTGGCTACTGGTTCAGTGGCACCCTTGATGGTTGTAATGTGGTCCCCATGTTGTCTAATGTTACTGCACTAGTCTACAGAGTGCAGAGGTTTCTATTCTGAGGTCCATTAACATGGCTACACATAACAGACAAATATAAACTTCTGGAAATGTTGTAGAATATTTGTGTCTGTAGATACTTTGTAAAGCTTTCATCAGATTTTAACAAATCCTTGACTAGAAAGTGTCCCAGAACCATAGAAACAGTGGAAGGCATGTATCTTAATGCATTTGGGAAGGCAGGAAAGGGTAGTGGTTAAGAACAGAGACTCCAGAGTCAGCATGAGATTTAATCCTGGCATGTGTTACTAAACTTCTATGTTCTTCAGTTTCCTCTGTTGTTATATAATAATATTTCCCATAAACATTTGTAATAAAGACTAAATAAGTAATATGATACAGTGGCTGGTGTATAGTAAATGCTCAGTGAATATAGCTATTGTTTCTCCATTTCTCCTTCTGGGTTGTAAGCCCTGAAAACAGATTATATGATGCTTTCTGTGCCTCTGTCCCTGTGTCTGAATATAGGAAAATTTCAGTCAATATTTGGATGCATGAATTACAGTCTGAGTAAATACAGTAATAAGTCTGCCTCCATTAAAGAGTCAGGTTTTGAGTTGAAAAACAGAACAACCACCTAATAATTAAGGTGATTTTTTTATAGATAAGATAATGACTTTTTAGAGAATACTTCCTTAAGAAAATCCAGTCTACTATTAAAAACCCAACACTTCTATAGATATTAATTTGCATAAACTTGCCAAGTAGTCACACTTAAATGTGGATTGATTCAGCATTTGTCTTCTAACCATAAAGCCAGTTAATAGGTTTTATGAAAGAGGAAAGCATGATTAAAATGCAGGGACATTTTAAAGGACAATGGGCAAGAATGACAGACTTTTTAGAGTATGATTCAACCGATCTAGCTTAAAACTATTTATTTTAACCAACTTATAAGAGTAGGAATTTTGCCACCAGAGTTTTATCTTTGTGTGTTGTATAGGATTTCTAATATATTCAACACATTTTATTAAGTGCTCACTGAATTTGGTATGGTGCTAAGTGCTGATGGCATGGAGAAGAAATAGCCAGGTTCCCCTATTAGAAAAGTTTGGACTGATGCATTATTTAAAAAACAACAACAACAACAACAACACATTTCTTATGAAAGAAATGCCATGGGAATACTGAAGAAGTAATTCCTAATTTTCCCAAACACCATAATTGGAGAATCTTCAAGAGGCTCTAGGAAGGTGAATACCTTAAGCTAATACTTGTTTCCATAGTGAATAAATACTTCTAAGTGTATGCAAAAGGATTTTAATAAAAGCACAAGGTTTATAAAAATGCTTTACCTTGAAAAATATTTGCATCTATTATTTAATGCCATATTCACAATATGACAACTTTTGTTGTAGGATAAGTTGACAACTGAGGAAGATTCACTGTGTTCTGTATCTTTGGCTATATCTAAACACACTTCTGTGTGCTTCAGTTTTAAAAACATGCCTTTAAAATGTTAGGCTACCAAAAAAAATTAAAAAATAAAATAAAATGTTAGGCTACCATATTAGGGATATGTTGTTAGCAGTCCTTTGGGAATGGAGTGACAGCTAAGCACTGGATATAAAGAATGGCATGACAACTATATTCTCAGGAACATATTTTCTGGGATTGATAATTCAAAATCAGTTCCAGGGTGCTCACCCAGGCTATTTTTGTTGTCTTTCCTTGAGAATGCATTAAAAATGTCTATGTATTTTTCTGAACAAAAAAATAAATGAACATACTTACATTTTCCACCACCTCCAGACCCAATGTTGATAGATTAGTACAACTGAACTGAATATTATACCTTCATCACTGAAACTTAAGTAAATATTTTTGAACAAATTCTCCTGTTATTCTATTCTGATTAACCTCAATTCACTAATTATTTGGAGAAGATACTCTTGCATTCTATATCATTTTTCTTTATGTAATGATCATCCTCCTCTGACACTTTCTACCAGTTGAAGAAGTTTTGCATCCCTATATGTAAAAATGATGGAAAATTCCTTTAGAATTTGTTTATATTGACTTACCTCTAATCAAGCATGTAATTATTTTATGGTGCTGGATACTTTAATTTTCTTATTAATTTCTCTAGATAATCTTAATTTTCCTAATTTAATTAAAGTGATCTATATATTTTCAATGCAATAAAATAACCATATTTGAAATATATTCTGAATTGGAATTTATTAGAAGTAAACATTTTATATATCTCTAAAAGGAGCTTGCTAAAATATTTAGAAAAAGATGGGACCATGAATCAAGAATTAAAGTATTGGCATTATTACAAAATAAAATAGCTTTAGGGCAGCCCTGGTGGCTCAGCTGTTTAGCACCACCTTCAGCCCAGGGTATGACCCTGGAGATCCAAGATCAAGTCCCACGTCGGGCTCCCTGCATGGAGTCTGCTTCTCCTTCTGCCTGTATCTCTGCCTCTCTCTCTCTCTCTCTGTGTCTCGTGAATAAATAAACAAAATCTTAAAAAATAAAAAAAATAGAATCTTTAAAAAATAAAATAAAAATAAAATAGCTTTAGAGTTGAGCAATGCTATTGATCTTCATGTATTACATGCTATAATACCGTGATATGTAAATCTGTTAGTCTAAATTTAAATCAACAAATACTGAGTTTTTAATATATCAGGCACTGTGCTAGATGCTGGAGGTAAGGTATTTGTTGCCTTTTTAAAAAAAGGTATTATTTTTAATTTTAAAATGTAATTTTAATAGCCAATGTCATTTCTCCTATATTTTCAAGTTATGATTATAATATTTAATTTTCAAAACTTTAAAATGGATTTATATTTCAAAAAGACCTTAAAATTTAAACAACTACCTATTTGTTATAATATAAATACACTGTCATAGATTTTTGTCTATTTGGATATTTAATTTCTGTATTGATTTTTTATGATAGTCATTTGTACATTATTCACATCAGTATGCCTGGTGATTCTAAGATTTATTTATGAATTACTGATAATCTAAGCATATGAAAATGAGTTAGAATAGCATTTAGGCAAATCATGGTATTTGAGGAATAAAGGAACATGAGGGTAAATTACATCTGTCACTTTTAGACAACTTGCCTCTATGAATTTTGTTTTCATCATCTATAGAAGAAAAATTATAATAGCACCTACATAATATGGTTTGAGGGAGTATTTACTGAGTTAACTTAAAGTGTTGAGAATACTATTTTGCATATTGCAAGTTATTAGCATATGCTAAAATTTACTATTAATATCACATTAGCCCTTGGAGAAATTTATATTACTTGGCTTATTTGTTTATTAATGTAAATATTTAATTGATTACAATTTTAAGGAACTTGACTTATAATCACAGAAATAAGCAGATTATCAAATGGCTGGCTCATTTGGTTTAGCCAAATGTGACTTACTATGAATTCATCTATTTTATGTATATTCACTATTATATTTGTACTTGGAGCTTTTAAAACACATTGAGTAATTGCATTGTATTTGAAGTCAGAGAGTTTTAAATTTCATTTCTGCATCTAACACTAACTAGCTCCATGGACTTGTGGTCATTTAACCTCTTAGACCTCATTTTCCTCTCCTGTAGTGCCTACTTTGCAGGTTTATTGAAAATACTAAGAATAGCCACACAAAACACTCAGTATAGTCAATGTTACACAATACTACTCAAAACAAAGTGCCTATCTTATGCTTAAATATTTCTCAAATTGATTAATTAATGAAAAACACTTATTAGATAGGATTCACTTTTCATTATTCAGGAGCACAATCTGAGAGCCAAAGTAGTTTTTAAAGAATGCAGCTATTACATAAACTTGAGAAACAGGTGTCACTTGCAACTTTATGTCAGCTCTACACTTGACTCTCTCTCCAAAGTGAAAGGAAAACTAGTTATTCCCTGGACTCCATTTTTATATCCTCTTCTTCATTCTTATTTTATTTCCTCTTGGAACTCCACTCCTACTTTTGTGGGTATCAGAATGGTAGGTCCATGGATTTTGAGACCAGACAAATAATGTGAAGTGGGCATATGTGTATTAGTTCATTCCCTGACTTCTTCTTAGCTTTCATCAGTGTCCACGTACATAATGACAAATGGTTATATAAGAGCCATACCACCTACACCTACCATTTTCTGAGTCTACATCCTGGCTAGTCATTGTTTTACCCATTTTATTTGGAGTAGTCCTGAAAGAGACTATTAGATTGCAAAATGAAAGTAGAAGACATTCTGTGTATCAAGAACAGTGGTTTTCAGGGTTTGTCTGAATGTTGCTTAATGGGGAGTAACAAAGAAAGCATGGTAACCCAAGACATAATTATATTTCTTTGGAAAATTCAACATGATTTAATTAAAATTTTTTTTAAGATTTTATTTATTTATTCATGAGAGACACAGAGAGAGAGGCAGAGACACAGGCAGAGGGAGAAGCAGGCTCCATGCAGCGAGCCCTACATGGGACTTGATCCCAGGTCTCCAGGATCACGCCCTGGGCTGAAGGCAGCGCTAAACTGCTGAGCCACCCGGGCTGCCCTCCACATGATTTTAAAAACCTAAGTAGAAGAGGATAATGTGAAATTGTAACCATTTATTACTAAGATTATTAATTTTATAATGAGAAACAGGTTTGCTTTTTCCTTTCAGTAACTTAAAGTTCAAGTCCATAGTCAGTTTAAAATCAAACTGAAAACACATTACTTTAAAGAGTTTACCACATATTTTCATTTTTGATAATTGTATATTTGTTTTAACTTACCTCTTAAAATCTTGCTTGCACCCACACCTTCATAAATATTTAATACATCTGTATAAAATGTATTAAAATAATCGAAGCTCAGTTTAATGGAGAGTCCTGGATTTACACTAAATTAAAGCAAAAAATAGATTACTATACTCTTAATAGGTTGTTACAAGTCTATGCATTCTAAAATTTGAATGTATTTTCCAATTGTGAATAAAAGACACGGAGTAGGAGATTGACAACTAATTTTTAAGTATATGATACAGAACTGTTAACTATAAGCACAATGTTGTACAGCAGATCTCTAGAACTTCTTCAACTTGCATGACTGAAACACTATTCTCCTTGAACGATAGATCCCCATTTCATCCTCTCCTTTTCTCTGGAAACCACCATTTTACTTTCTGTCTCCATGAGTTTAAATACTTCAGATGCTTCATATAAATGGGATCATGGACTATTTGTCCTTCTGTGAAGAGCTTATTTCACTTACGCATGATGACCTCAAAGTTCATTCATGTTGTTGCATATGACAGGATTTCCTTCCTTTAATGGCTGAATAATTTCTATTATATGTATGTACCATATTTTCTTTACTTATTCATTGGTCAGTGGACATTTAGGTTGTTTACATCTCTTGGACATTGTGAATAATGCTGCAATGGGACTGACTGTAAGAGTGCAAATATCTCTTAGAGATTCTGATTTCAACGCTTTTGGATAAATATCCAGAAATGAGATTGCTGGATTATACAGTAATTCCATTTAAAATTTTTGAGTACTAAGGGGGGCACTTGACGGGATGAGCACTGGGTGTTATTCTGTATGTTGGTAAATTGAACACCAATAAAAAATAAATTTATTATAAAAAAATAAATAAATAAAAATAAAATTTTTTGAGGAGTCTCCATATTGTTTTCCATTGTGACCACATCATTTACATTCCATCAATGATGCACAGGGCACCATTTTCCCAACATCCTCACCCACATTTATCATTTTCTATTTTTTTTTCTTCAATAATGGCCATTGTAATTTTAATTTGCATATCTTTGATGATTGTTGATGCTGAGCAACTTTTCATATGCCTGCTCATCATTTGTATGCCTTCTTTGGAGAAATATCTATTAGAGATTTTTGCTCATTTTTTGATTGGGCTGTTTTTTGCTATTCAGTATTTAGAGTTCTTTGCATATTTTGGATATTTAGGCCTTTATCAGATATATGGCTTCCAAATATTTTCTTCCATTCCATAGGTTGTCTTTTCACTCTACTGATTGTTTCCTTTGCTGTATAGAAGGTTTTTAAATGTGATATAATGCCACTTGTCTATTTTTCTTTAGTTGCCTGTGTTTTTAGAGTAATTGAAGACCAGTATTATGAAGATTTCTCCCTATTTTTTTTTTTGCACATGTGGTATAATTGTGTGGTATATATGTTTGATGTGGATCTAGTGGTTTTGTGGTATTAATTGTATACGTGTTGTTTATATGTAGCGTGAATGTGGTGTTTGTGTTATGTGAGTGTTATATGTATGTATGTATGGGAAGAGGTTTTTTCCTTAATTTCTTTTTTGGATTGTTCATTGTTAGTGTATGGAAACACAACTGAGTTTTTACATGGATTTTGTATTCTATAACTTTGCTAAATTCTTTCATTTGTTATGTGTTGATATGTGTATAAGTGTGTGTATTTTGATGATTTTCTACATAAAAGATCTTGTGATCTATGGGCAAATAGTGGCAGCCATTTATACAAATTCTGCCTCTGTTGGTCAGTTCAAGGATGGGCGAATGAACCTGCTAGTGAGACCTCTAGGGACTCTGGCATCAAAGCTTTAAGAAGACCGGGGACAAAGAAATGAAGCAGGCTCAGGGGTGATTTCTGTTTTTTTCTAACTAAAATATTGGCATCTTTGGGCAGAAATATAGTGAGTTACTCTTCATGTGATATTTTTAAGCTATGAAACCAAAGGATACAAGAGAAGCTCCTTAGGAACTTTCATTTTCAGGATTCTTTTGCTTTTTAAAAAATATAATGTCAAATGTAGAAGAGAGAAACTAATGAATACAGTTTTCTATTTCTTCTGATTCAGAAAAGCCAACCCACTTGCAATAAAACGTCATCATTTATAAATATGACTAATTAAAAATATAATATCTGTGTTTTATAATATTAGGCATGGTTATCTTATGTCTTTTTGAAGGGAATGGATATTTTACTAAATATAATTTATGCATCTTACATTTTTGTATCAATAGCTAATCTCTTTAGAGCCTACTTTTTGATATCTTAATATGGGGCTAAGCCCCATTCACTCCTTCATTTAATAATTACTTTGCTTCTGAATTTAGAGATCTTTAACTCTATGAATGAATAAATTTTGGGTCAAAGAGATTTAGTTATTTGCCCGAGAACACACATTTTGGATCTATAGAGTGTAGATTTGAACTCATACAGTCTCCAGTGCTTACATTCTTACTATTTGATACTCTGCTAAATGTAGTTTTAATATAATTCCAAGGATGGGCTTATCTAGCCCCAAATATGGTTTAATTGCACTTTAGACATTTCTCCACTATTTAAACAGTCTTCAAATCTTGAAGAAAACATCATATTTACCCCTACTTTGATCACCATTAGGAGAAACAAAATATCAAGGACAATGCATCACTATTGTAGTAATCAGTTTTAAGAAGAAAACATACTTAGGTCATTTATACGATTAATTAAATCATACTTTCATCGTGAAGTACTGTGTTTAGGGTAATATTTGGATTATTTGGGTTTTACAATCATTTCTGTACTACTGGTGAATTTAATTAATATAGTGTGATTATTACATAAATGACACTACTATTAAATTTTTATTTTTATTTTTTTTATTTACGATAGTCATACAGAGAGAGAGAGAGAGAGGCAGAGACACAGGCAGAGGGAGAAGCAGGCTCCATGCACCGGGAGCCCGACGTGGGATTTGATCCCGGGTCTCCAGGATCGCGCCCTGGGCCAAAGGCAGGCACCAAACCGCTGCGCCACCCAGGGATCCCTAAATGACACTACTATTATGGCAAAAGTTTGTTGTGTCCTGCTTATAAATTCTTCTATTAATTTGACCTAGCTTTATTAAGCAGTAGATTTAACAATTAAATTATTTTTATTTGCTATTGATGAAATTCCAAATATTGAAAGAAGTAATTTAGAATTCATGTTCTTTCCATTTTCAGAGGAAGTAATTTAAGATTTTTCTAAAGCTTTCAGCTGACATTTTAAGTAAGGAATAGACTGTTTTTCATTTTACTTATGAACAATGAGAATAGCCGTTTATAAATGTTTCTTTTTAAATTTTTTTAAAGATTTTATTTATTTATTTATTCATAGAGTAGAGACAGAGAGAGAGAGAGAGAGAGAGAGAGAGAGAGAGAGAGGCAGAGACACAGGCAGAGGGAGAAGCAGGCATCATACAGAGAGTCTGACGTGGGACTCAATTCAGGGTCTCCAGGATCACACCCTGGGCTGCAGGCGGTGCTAAACCGCTGCACCACCGGGGCTGCCCTGCTTCTTTTTAAATTTGATGTGATATTAGAAATAATACACCCCCAAATCGGTTAATTCTTCACTTGACAAGTGAGCTACCATTTTTAATACAAAGTCTTGTCTTTGGCACACAAGTAACATATTGTCTAGAGCATGAAAACTTAACTTACATGTGGTTGAGAGCCAAAATAGAAATTATTTAAAGAGAACAGGATGTTCTTCTTTCCCTGAATAATGTCAAGTAAATGTGTTTAGAACAATAATCCCTTCATATCCCACCTCATCTCTGGGATGTCTTCACAAATAAACAACATTGTGCATCTTTATGGGACCATTTCTATCATATGGTTGGAAAGAACTTGTTTGACACTGCCTTATAACCTTCTTTAATCAGGTATTGTCTTGATTTCACTGGTTTCCTAGTGAATCATCAGAATGATTAAAACTATCATATAGTGGGTTGGATGGGAAAACCATAATCCCATCCAGTTGTTAAGAGAAATGGACTAACTAAAATGTCATTTATCAAAGAGTATTCCATAGAATATTTATTCTATATGTTCTATGGAGGAAAATGATTAGTTACTTAAGATGATTTTTTTCTTTTTTTGAGATTTATATTCCTTTTTAACTTATTTGAAACCGTGACAAGTCCTGTACTTAAAAAATAAAAAGAAGTTGTGATGAGTTTATTTCAGTATTACTTTTATTTATTTAAGTACCAATTATTTTCCTTTGGAATATGGAGGAGGAACATCAGGTACTACTCCTGTGTGAAAAAGGCTTTAGATAAACATCAAGATTTATCAACCTTCAGCAGCTTGATTATTTGGATCATCACAATGATTGAATTAGTGAATTGAATTAAGAGCTTGAAGATCAAATACATGGTAACTGATTTAGTGTTATTCAAGATATGGCAAAAAAGAATGTGTTTAGAGGGTGTCCCCAGCTCTTAATATGCTATGACCAAATCACATCAGAGGAGATTTTCACACAGATGCTGGCATAATGAGAAAGGAACTCCTCTGTGGCCAGAATGCAAGTGATGGGGAATATTATATCTCGTAATATACAGATAGGTATAAATGTGTGCTGTTCACCTTGGCAACACTTCATCTGTGCCAATCATAGGGGGAAAATTTGCTGTAGAGCCCAATGGTGGCCCCATTTATTAGATAGTATTATCAATAGGACAGAACACCTTTTTATAGGTGAAGAGTGAGAGAGAAACTTCTTGAACAAGTTATCAGTTGGGAAGACTTTGCTTCATAACCAGTGAAAATGATAGTTAAACTACAGACTACTGAAGGTGATAGGAGTTACTGTATCAGAGAAAGATGTTATGACTTAATAATAGGGAATAGAAGATGATATATTACCGTATAATCCACTGGCAAACAACACTTGATTTAGAAGGCTTTGGGTAATGAGCAGCCTGGAAGGACCCAGAAGATCCAGTTAACAAAAATTTTCCATCACAAGCTGTGGCTGTGAAAAACATGGGAATTGATGTTAGACAAAAAACAATCTCAGAAAGTTTTCTCAAATGAAATGGGATTTGAATTGGCTAATGAACACCGAACATTCATAACTGGATCTGTATGAGGCCGTTGTACAAAACTGAAATGATCAAATGGGAGTAGATCATCTCTCATGTTTAAAGTCTACTCTTATTTTCAAATACCTGTACATAACCCTTCATAGATTCCTTTAGAAAGACATTGTATTTCTAATACTCATACCTAAGCTGCATTCTTAGTATTTTTTTCATATTTTTAAGGAAATAAATGAATGTATTTGAATTATAAGCTTCCAATTCAGACAAATGGCTACTATTTTTGTCTTATTTCCCCTATTAAATACAGTAAAGGTGAATTTCAAATATGTGCATTACATGCTATGTCCTCCTGAAAATGATCAGAACATGGCAAGGCAAATGATATGTATGGTGCCAGTGGCCTATAGTGAATTCCATCCATCCAAACTATTCCACCATCTTTTAAGCTTCTTGCTTCTTTTGCAGGAATTTGCTAGCTTAGTATTTTCTTTCAATATTCCTGAATATGTCTTTTTGCTTTTCTTGATTACTCAGTTTACTCTTTTAATTCTTGTAGCATATTTACTTCATATATTTCTCTTTAATGTAATGTATTATTAGTTGTCTTTAACGTATATCTGAATCATTTCCAAATAGTTTAAAATCTTACCGAGGGTATTAACCTGGAGCCCTGCCTCACTAGTTTTTGTGTCCCCGTTACAGTTACTATGTATATTATGTGTTAAAAAAACCCCACTTTATTTTCACAATCTTTGATTTTTCTTAGATTTTCTATATACTTAGTTACTTGATTCTCTTGACACCATATTCTAAGATAACTACTCCTAGAATGTGTCCTTTTCCTTTTGGTAGGTCGTTCATTCCTTGTAGACCAGAAGCACTGATTGAGGGTAGGGAGATTAAAGAAATTTTTAACATTACATTACTGCTTTTGAAATCTGAGAGCTAGAATAAGCTAATCCTAAATGGATGGAGGGAAAATTTCATGTAACATCATACAACATTCTGTCAAGTTATAAAATACAAGCTATTATATGACATCAACTATTTTATGTGGACAAAAGAAAAAGTTGAAAAGTAAATATATAGAAATCTTTGTAAAATTCTTTTAGTGGTGGTTGGCATTTTCCTATTTTTGGTATTTTTAAAAAAGCATAAGAAATCACTTTGTGATTGTGAGACTGTGAAATTGTGAACTGTAAGATTCAAGTCTATTTAAAAATAGTGGCTTAGGAATTTATTATGACTGAATAGTGTGATTCTCAGCAGAAGACAAAAAACAAAACAACAAATAAATAACAACAAAAACTGAAAACAGAAAAGAAAATCCAATCCAAAGGATTAAGCACTGAAATATCTACCACAGATCTGGGAAAGGAAGTGGAAAGTATCATGGCTTGTTGAGAGAACTGAATCTCCTGTGTATAATACTTCCTTGAGCAAACAAGGACAGTTAAGGAGAATTTGTATGATTTGAAGATAAGCAGTAAAATGTGTGATTTTTTAAATGCAGAATTAAGTAATTTTCTAGTTATAAAAAGAAATAACGTTAATCAATGTTATAAAAGTAAAAATACTGTCTGTTTATATTTTAGGTGATATATGGAATCTTTTAATCTGTGGAAAGAACATATGGACTTCAAGATTATAGACAGTGCAAGAAAATCCATGCTCTTGTAAATAGTTTACATCTAATGAGGTGGACCAATCAATCCTGCCAGTTATATTTTAACATAACTGCTAGCATTGATAGAATGTTCACTATGTGCAGGCTACTGTTCTGAAGTTATTATGGATGTATTAATGTAATCTCCACAACCATCTTATAAAGTTTTAAGTGAGGAAAGTGAGGCACAGAGGGGTTAAGTAACTAGCAAACATTCTTCCAGTTTATTAGTGACAATTCAGAGCCAGGCCATCTTACTGCTGAGCATTCAGGGCTCTACTGCCTGATACTTCAATATATATAGACATATTGTGATGTTATCATCCACTCTGAAATGAAAAGCTCATGTAGGGGGTAGGGGAGCATGTGTGTATAGAATTATAAATAAAAGAAAAAACAGGAAATAAAAAAAAAGATTTTATTCATTTATTTGAGATGAGGGGAAGGGGAGGGATAGAGGGAAAGGGAGAAACAGACTCCCTGCTGTGCAGGGAGCTGACTCAGGGCTGGATCCCAGGACCCTGAAATCATGACCTGAGCCAAAGGCAGACACTTAACCGACGGAGCCACCCAGATGCCCCAAGAAACAGGAAATTATAAAAATTTCAGTCATTTTTGTTGTTCTTAAAATTAGAATAGATCACATTTGCGATAGCATTCTACAACAAATAGGAGAAAGCTAAAAGGATCGAATTAAAGGGAACAAACCAAGACTGGTTTAAGAATTTATAAAGCCAATTTGCAAATCTGATAACTTTCAGTAATTCTTCACTTCTTCACACCCATTCACTATATCTTTTGGGGGAAGTATCAACAGGTCTGTGTTTTCCAAAAACTTGAGTTATGCCCCTGATGGCAGGATTGTTGTAGGTTTTCCCAGGCCCTTGTGGGCACATCACTAGGCTGCACTTCCATAAATGGGGCCAGGTGTCTGATCCTGGCCATTAAAGTATTATGGAAGTAACTGTGTTTATTTCCAGATGTGATTTCTAAAAAGACCTTCTATAACATTCTTCCCGTCTGCCAGTGGGTTGCAAATGATGCAAAGCACTAGGGACAGTGAAGGAGGTGGCATCCTGAATGCCTACACAGAGTGTGGCCCTTTGCCCTCTTCCTTGGACCATGACATGATAAGTAAACTGTTATTGTCTTAAATTGCTAAGATTGTTTACCATAGTATTTAGCCTATCCTAAAAAGTATGATCAATTTTTCCAGTTGTCTATGAAGTTGCTGAGTTTTAGTGGGAATGAATAATCTGCATGTCAAGTTCTGCTCTAAAGGGCCATTGGGGAATTCTTGCATGTGAGGATAAAAGGATTTTTAAGAAGAATATTCCTGAAGGCATTTAAAATAAAATTATAATAGTATTGAACTACTTACAATAGCATAGCTCAGAATGCCAAAATTATTATTTCAAGATACAGCCCCTTGTTCTAGGGGCTTTCTCATACATTCTTTCATTTAATATCAGGATGTTTTTGGAGAACCTAATTTTGCACAAGACAATGAAGCAGGATAGCCTTTCAGAAAGATAGACCTAACCTAGGCATGGATAAGTAGGATTACTGAGTGTTCAAGATTATAACTTTTTAGATTACATAGTGCTTTACAGTCCAGCATGAGAAAAAATCCTGAATGGGAGATAAATGAGCCTGTCAAATAATATCAGGCATTTACTGAGCTCTCTGAAATGTTGCCTGTATTGGGAGAGGATTCCTTAAAGTGACGCTCTTAGAACCTACTGGGAGCTCCCTCTGCTGGCTGAATATTTACTAGTTGTATGTTTGCTTAGGTTCTTAAATTCTCAAGGATACATAAAACAAACATTATCTATGCCCATCCACCAAGGTCTATTGTGCACATAGAGGCATGCAAACAATCTAAAGAGATAGTTGACAACTTCCAAATAGGTCTGAACATTGGTCTAAAGGCTGTGAGTCAGCATCTTTCCTTCTCATAGGTCAGCTAAAGTGAACTTTCCTGCTGATGCCATTCTAATCAGAAGAGAAAAACAATTTAAAGAAGTCTTCGTTCAGCTATCGTCAGCTATAAGTTGCATAAAACCTAAATAACTAAAGGCTAAAAAAGGAAGCTATGTGAGGAAGTCAACATTAATGGGACTCTATTAATAACACACTAGAATTAGAGCTCACAGCTGGAGAAGAAAGAGAGAGAGCACAAGGGTCAATTTCATATAGAAAAAATACTTTTAAATTAATTTTTTTTTGTGAATTTAGATTAATGGATACAAGTTTTCATGTAGAAATTATGCTACCAGAAGTTCAAATTCAAGTCGAAGGGAAGTGTACTGGGCTTTTGGGCTCACCATCACTAATGGTGAATGATGAATAAAACAAATTATAGGCCTGAATCCTAGCTGGATAAAGACAGATTACTTGATGGAGTTGTCCACATTTATTCACAAGGCTTTAAATTTATTATCATCCTTGCGCAGGGGCCATGCTAATCATCTCTGTATCGTTCCAATTTTAGAATATGTGCTGCGGAAGCAAGCACTAAATTTATTTTCAAAGATAAATACAACGCTAATTTTAAAATACAAATAATGAAGAGAACCAAGAAAAATGAAAGATGAGGATCTAGAGACTCAAGAAATTTCATGACATGGATGATTAGTTGAGAGTAAGTTTCTTTTTTTTTTTAAGATTTATGTATTTATTCATGAGAGAGAGAGAGAGAGAGAGAGAGGCAGAGACACAGGCAGAGGGAGAAGCAGGCTCCAGGCAGGGAGCCCAATGCGGGACTCGACCCCGGGGACCCCAGGATCGTGCCCTGGGCCAAAGGCAGGCGCTAACCGCTGAGCTACCTAGGGATCCCTGAGATTAAGTTTCAATTAACACAAACCTCCATGATACTGAAAACTAAAAATGAAATTTGATTGTGTCTTTAAAGCAAATTTAAAGAATGAATTCAGTTCTAATACTGAGGCTTATGCCATTAGTCCATGCTCACTCAGAAAAAGAATTCATGGCCTTATGACTTATTTTAGGACAAACTACTACATTTAACATGATACTTCTATGGTTATTTTTGGAAATGCACTGATATGACTTTACCATGAACATTATTAACTTCATGACAGTAAAGACCAAATAATAGGTATGGTACATTTTCTGATTGTTCAATTCACCTTACATACCCTCCTCCCCCTTCAAGTTTATTGATAATCATTATATAAGCTGAAAGCTATGTGTCTAGCTTTGGCATACATTTTTCTTCTTGAAATATTAAGCAACATCACCCTTATTACCTCATGATGGCACACTTGTATCATGTTCTCCCTGAAAAGGTTTTGGAAACTGCCCGAAAACCATAGCTAAAAAGAATGTTGCTTTCTTCTTCTTTGAGTAACTTAGTTATATAAAATAGATTAAAAAATATTCTGTAGCCTGCACTTTCTTCCAATATGCTCTGAGTGCACTTCAAAGTATGTAGTTAAACTTTGAAGGTTTGAATTTTATCAAAGAACATTTGAATTGGGATTGCTTAGTAGAAGCCTCTTTAGTCAAGTTGCCTTTTTTTGAGCTGATCCTGGAAAACAGGCCGACTGCCTGTCTTTTAAAGTACCAAGTGGTTAGGTAACTTACTAAGCTTTGGTTGCTATTGGAGCATTCATCTTCAATTAATATCAAGCAAGAAGAACAAAGTGCAGCAAAAATAGAAGAGCAAAGTGTAGCAAATTGTGATTATAACCTTTATTCATTTCAGGAACTGACTGTGCTGCTGTCAGTTTTAAGATTGATCATAAATCAGCCAAAAATTTGTTCAACTCATGCTTAATGTTTAATTCTTTAAGAACAAATTATTCTTTAGGAATAACAAATTATAAGTTAGTTATTCAAATAGTTATTCACCTTGTTTATCAATCTATATTTATAGTTATGTGATAATCTTTCATATATATGTTACCCAACTATAAAATAAAGTAAGTCAAAGAGTAAAGACATTTAAATCACTTAAAGTCATGTTTGGCTAGAGTACTACTTAAGTGTGAAATAATAATAACAATAATTAATAATAATGTTAACACTTAAACAGATGCCAAAATTTACAAATAATGAATGGATTATTTTATTCATAAGACAAGATTTTATTTATAACTGGTTTCTATTATTCATAGAACTGCAACTCAAATATACCTTTTTGCCTATTTGTTGCCTCTATGTCAAAAGGCAAATAAATGCAACAATCAAAATTAAAGAGTGGCAATTACAGAGTGAGGGGTCATTGAAATGGCAAAAAAAAAGATTGATATTATTGATATTATGGTATAATGAAACATGAAAGAGCATTGAAATTCATTAGTTTGGAATAGTTTAATAAGGCATGAAAAACAATAACATTCTCTTACCTCACTTATAATGGACATTAATGACAGCATCCTTTCCATAGCCATCAAATAGAATTCCACTTAATTAATTAATGCTTAATATTGTATAATATAGTTCAGGAAAACATTAATATAATTAGTTTTTAGGTTCTGTATTACATTATAATCATGAGTATTGAGATATCTCATTTTCCAGTAGTTTCTGGTATCTGAGGTGTGTGTGTGTGTGTGTGTGTGTGTGTACACAGTGAGGGAGGGGATGAAAGGCAGTGGGGAGAGAGAATGTGGGGGGCATTACTTACCACAAGTGTTGTTGTCTTCATCTGAACCATCTGGACAGTTTAATTCTCCATCACAAAATAAATCAATTGCTATACACGTTAGAGCATCAGCACAAGGACTTGAATCAGGCGGACATTCTATAGAGACATTTCCTTTAGAAAAATAAAAGACAGAATTTATAAGTTTCTTGCATAATAAATTTAATTTCCAACCATATGTACAATGTTTGGATATTTATGGTGTATTGTCATTTAGGTCTTTTCTTACAAACGTATATTTCAATTTCCAATGTAAAACTTTATTTCATTTAATTAATTAGTCACTTGTAAAAGTTTAGAATTTTAAATTTTGAAAAGAAGATATATATTGCTCAGAGATGTTAAATATGAATGTTTACTTTGTTGATTTTAACCTTGATAAATCAATACTACAGTTTGGACATTTGGCTTCTAATGTTTACACATTGTAGGACTATTTACATGTTTTGTGGGGCAATTTATTGGAATGTTTCTCACATCATCTGCAGTATCTAGTAACCACTTCATTTTTATAAACTTATTACTGGAAATATGGGGGCTGAAGTCAAAGTTTGCTTTCTGTAGAGCAAAATTTGTCAGCAAAAGTCATTTTATAGTAGAATAAATCACTTAAAATTTCCAGTGCCTGGCTACATTGAGCAGTGGACAAACCCAATCGCTATTTCCATTCAATATTTCATTGCTTCTTGGGTCAGAAATTCTTAGTGGGAAAGATGCAAACATTCCCCTGGAGGCTTCTATGGCATACTTGGACCAGAATGTGATCAATTTGTTCTTTTTAGCCTGTCTTGTCCTTCACCTGCTGCTCTTCTTCCATATGCCTACATACAGTGATGCACCAAGAAACACATTTTACTTCTAGAAATTAACTTGGAAAATTTAAGTGTGGGTTTTTTAAAAATGGCATATTCTGCACTGCACTGCCATCTGCTGGAGCTTAAAAATATATTTGGTTCTGAAATTTCTCCTTATGCTCCATGAAATTAATTGGGAAAATAAAAGTGCTTGTGTCAGTTATTCTACTAAGGTAATACCTAATTAGGAACATCTATGGGCAGGGTTTCTGGGCATATAGTCAACTAAGTTAGATTTTTATACTTGTATCTAATTAAAATGGATATAAACCATTGGGAAAATCATAGATCACCTAATATCTAAAATAGGACATGATAAAGATCAGAGCCATTTCTAAAGGACAGCCAACACCATTTAAGATAATTAAAAAAGTGGTAAAACTGGTACTGAATAAACCCAAAAGCATATTACAGCTGTTGATATTTATGAAATATTTATCAAGAGACCTTAATCATTGAATCTCTAATCCATTGAAGGCATAGTGTTGATAGTATTCCATAAATGCTTGCTAAATAAATAACAAAAAAATATTCTACAAAATCTATGTCTGGTTTTAACAGCAGTTAATAGAATTCTAAATATTCAACATTTAAAAGATTTGGAGATATAGCAAGGAATATGTATAATTTTGCCCTTCCTAATGCTTCTCATGGGAACTGCACTTCATGATGCTTCACATGTCTATCTGTTGCCCTACTGAACTCTACAGATTGAACCTCAAAACCACACTAGAAGAATGTACCAATTGGGATCTTTTGATCTTATTAATGATTATTTATTCACTCCACAATTGTTTATTATCTATTTATTTGTGTCAAACATTTTTAAGGAATGGAGATAAAGGATGAATAAGACAAAGGCCTCTATTCTCAGGAAGCCTGGAGTTTAGTGAAAGACTGGTTCATTACCATTTTTTTTAGGAGGTATAAAAAAGTGCTATGAGAACACCAAGGACTGGACAATTAGTTTTCTTTTGAGTCAAAAATTGAAAACATCTTCATATGAACTGGATTTTGAAGGAAGCTTAGAAATGTACCAGGAAGAAAGAGAGGGATGTATGGAACTCATATATAGTGATGTGACAAGAGCACATTCATATACAGAAAGCAGATGAGTATAACTTATCTGGATGGTAGGATGTTTGTAAAGGCAATGGCAGGAAGTGAGTTTGGTGTCAAGTGTAGGAGAATTTTTTATTTTTGTAAAATGTTAGAAATATTTTTTTCTGTAGGCAATGGCATTAAAAGTTTTTATATATATGTGTGGTATGATCAGCCCATGTTTTGTGAAGACAACTTTGGGACCAAGTGGAGAATCATGTAGAATAAGGAGAAAAGCTAAGAAGCTATTTTTACGATTAAAGTGGAAGTGAATAAGGATTGAACTCTCACTAGTTTTTACTAGTGGACAAGGGTTGGAATTTCAACTGCTAGAGGAGATGGGGCATGGACTCAATTGCTATTTTACCAATGTAATAGATAAATTTTAGTGACTAGATGTGCCCCTGACCAAGAGGATGGAAAGGGGGATTCATGATACCCATGCTTTTGGAGTGGGCAGTGGAATTTATTCATGGTAATTAATCATGATAGTAGGTATAAGAGGAACCCCTAGTGGAATTAGAAAATGACTCTAACTTGAAGTATTTTGATTTATTTATTTATTTATTTTGTTTTAGTTGTAAGTATTTTGATTTAAAGTTGGAAATACTAGGTACTGGTACTACAGTTTGGGTTGTACTTTATTCTTTCAGACTATTTCATAAACACTCCTCAGCTACCTTAGTCCATGAAGAAAGAGTTCTCCATATTGAAACCGGTATGGAAAATATAAATGTAATTGTTACTTTAAGAGAGTACATCTGGAGATTTTATCAGACTGCCTTTTTATCTTGTCTCCTGTCTTCCTTTCATCTCCTTACATACAAACATCTGATGACAATTTCCAACAAGATCATTCATTGAAACATTACCTGTACAGAAATTAGCCAGTTGCCAATTTTTAAAAAGGACCTTCCATTCTTAAAATTAGAGTTCTTCAACTGTGTATTATTCTATTTGCCATTTAACTCCCTAATTCTTTCTCTGGTATTTCTCCTTCTCTTAGAAGACTGTACTGTACTTCTCAATAGGGAATTTCTAGGAAAAGAGTTAAGTAATTGTATTTAAAGAAATGTGCAGAGAGAGCAGAATAATTGGTTTTGTTTATCAGAAGCTGAACAAATTGCCTGAATATTAATTAATGTTATCTTGAGGGGGGGAAAAGGGTGTACATGTATTTTTATATCTATACGGTATTTTATCTTTGGGTTATTAATTCTTTGGCATTTTGTGAAAACCTACCAGGAAATTACTATTATTTGAGATTCTGCAAATAGAAGGTTTTAATTATCCATTCATATTTATATCATGAAAGATTCAGCATCAACTCAATGTGATTTCTCAGAATGATCCAAAGTCACAACAATTTTTGGTGAATTTTGTGGTAAAGAATTTCCGGTGCATACTTAGTGCTGGCTCTGTGCTAGGCTTCAAAGAGGATAAAAAGACAGAAATCCATTTTTTCCCCTTCCAAATAAGTTACAAAGTGTGTTACTTACAAATAATAATTTGCAAATCGTGTTTTGGAAATCTCACATTTTATTTTTTCTATTATTCACACAGAAATAATAATACTTGGTGGACCAAGCTTTGTGAGACAAATTAAGTCCCACATCCTTATAGCATACTTAGCAGTGAAAGTAGAGTTTGAATCTATGAATGCCTGCCTTTATAGACTAAGTTTATTTCTCTGCACTCTATTGGAAAAATAAATATCATCCTACAGAAATTCTTATCAACTTTGATCTAACTAATTTCAACTTTTTAGCAAGACTATGGCTGGTCAGTCCAAATGAAATTACAGTGGAAAGATACTCAAACAGTTCTGATATCATGTGCATAAGGATGTTTTAAATTAGAGGAGTGTGTTTAGCAATGTACATGCTGTTCTTTCAAATGTGGAAAAAGAAAAATAAAATTATAATACATTTGGTGTTCAATAAAGTCCCTGTGTTTCAGTCCTTGGGCAATTCAACTGAAGAGCATAATTCCACCTTGGCTTCTCTTGACCCAATTTCATGTTCTTCACTAAATCAGCCAATTCCTTTTCTTCAATCCCCAAGTCCCTCCACATAGTAGTATTGGAGCAAGATTGCATTTTGTATGAAATTGAGAAAGCCCATAATAGTGAAACTTTTGTTTTTCTGCAATCATTGCCTACATAGGAAACAACAAAAGACTAGAACAAGCTATATTCTAGAAATCCTTCAAGCATTTGAACAATTGCCCAAAACAGCCCCTCTTGGCACTCTGTAGCAGCCAAGAAATCAATCAGTGTAATTCAACCCAAGTCCCCATCTCCCTCCTCTCGTATTCCAAATGGGTTAATAAAACTTTACAGTAATTGGCAACAAAGGCAGTTGAACAATAGAACATAATCCTCATGGACTTTGTACCTGCTATCATACAAAGATTCTCTTTGGCAGAATTTATAACAGTACTAATGCCAGGTATATGATGCATGCATTTGTTGATTTTTCTCAAACTTTGTCTTCCAGGCATATAAAGATGAGAATAAACTTAACACCCCTGAAAGGCATATTCATAATAAATTACTGCTTGGAAACTGTGGTTTTAATCGCCTTGTTCCCCTCTATAAATCTATAGTATCTTGCTGTAGGAGAGGGGGGAAAAATGGGAAAGATGACTGGGGACTCATGGATCCAATAAAAGAGGAAATATGAGATGTTTCCACTTCCTTTCCTTATTATAATTCTTTGAGGATTGATTAAGGTAATTCAATACAGGAAAGCTTCAAAAACGGAGGAGTTTTGTTTGTTTTTTTTTTTTTTTAGTCAAATAGATGATCAGATTTAAGTGAACATCATCAAGTACACTTGTCTTGTTTAACCTTAGTTTCATTTTTGAAATATTCCTAAAATAAAAAAAAAGTGCACCCATCTGTGCTTTTTTTCCTGTCTAAGTCAGAAGGGAAAAGAAAGGAGTCTAACTCTGTGGCAGTCACAAATTGAGATGGTGCAGTGGTCTCTGTATTGTTTCTCTTTTAATTTTATGATCATTCTCTAAGGTATATATTTTAATCTAACGTTAAAAAAGACTGGGTAGCTTGCCAAACACCACATATAGAGTAATTGGTGGAATTAGTTAATGATGGATTTGACTATGCTTTTTTTGATGATAGAGACTTGTATGTTGTTTTCAGTCTTCAATTTACATACCAAATACCTAAAGTGTAAAAGATAGAGCTAAATGTATACGTATCCCATCCCTGTAGCTTACATATAAAAAAGGAGATTTTTGCTTCACTTCCCATGATAGCAAAGTATGGATAAAGTACCCCTCTCACACTCTTTGTCACCCATTCTCCATCTCCTTTGGCCAGAGGAAACTGGCATAATAAAGTTCAGTCACTTCTTACATTTTTGACAAGTTTGTCCTCAGAAAAGTAAGAGAGAAATATTTACTTTTTAAGTCCAAGACTTTCTTGCTTTGACACCGATTTTTCCTCCTCTAAGTCATTGCACGTATTTCTCTTAGGACATTTTATACACTGAAGGTGTCTTCGATCCTGTGGTTTATATGAATCACTCAATGAAGCAATAGATAAATAGAAAACAGGCAATAATTTGGATATATGTTGCTGACTTTCAAAGCTTTAGAAAGATATTTCTCAAAATACATTCAAATCACTTTTTTCACCTTATTTTTAGACTGAAGGAATTAGCCATTATCAATTATAGAAGCATTTTTTTTTTGAAAGTGTGTTGAAAGGTGGTTTTAAATGCTGTAAATAATTTACCATCTTGGAGAGGAGACTGTGAGATAAAGAACAGTTTTATTTATTAGTATGCTGGATTGCGGTATGGGTTAACACCTAAACATAACCCGGGCAGCCTTTTCCTACCATAAACAATCTCTGCAGATTTGGAAGTGTATTGGATTGATTTATAAAGAATTTTGATGAATGATTTATGTATCGCTTTCCTTTTCAAACATCATGCCAACTATTTTATTCAAGAATTATTAAGTCTTACTCAAAAGGGCATTTATGGTTTTACAAATGTTCTCTCCTTGTATGTATATAATATTTGATATGGATTCTAATAATATAAAAATGGCAGTATTATTTTAGGACCTGAAGATCTATATAATATTGCCTTTATGGAGTTTTTCTGAAGAGATGAAGGACACATCCAGGCCATTCAACATGAAGATTAAGTTAGGACCAGAAAAGGCAATTTAGTTGGCAAGCAGATAGACAAAAGCACAGTAGACAATTACCTGGACTCCAGAGAAACTGGCACATCAAAGATACATACTGGGAGTTAGCACAAAGAAGCCACTTAATGAAAACTTGTTGAATGAATGAATTCAAGGCTATTTCAGTGCTGGTTTGGCAGCACATATTGGATTGAGAAAGCAAGCATTTCTACCTTGTATGCAGACAGAATAATTAGAGAAAAAAACCCAACCCCCACATCTGATGAAAACTACATCTCTTCTGGCAAACATTTTGATTCTATTGGTGGCATTCTTAGCAACAGATAATAACCAGGGTTCTAGCCAGAGGACTGGAATGAGGTTAGCTAATCCAGGCATTAGCCTTGAATACATTGCTCACTTTTGGCGCAATGTTAGGCTAAAGCTGCAAACTTTTTTTTTTTTTTTTTTAACTTATGATAGTCACAGAGAGAGAGAGAGAGAGGCAGAGACACAGGCAGAGGGAGAAGAAGCAGGCTCCATGCACCGGGAGCCCGACGTGGGATTCGATGCCGAGTCTCCAGGATCGCGCCCTGGGCCAAAGGCAGGCGCCAAACCGCTGCACCACCCAGGGATCCCCTAAAGCTGCAAACTTTTATGCTTCAATTTTCTTATCCATAAAATAGGAGTAATATTAACTGCTGTGTTAGCAAAGAATTCTCAAGAGCCTAAAATAAAAAATAAGTGAAAATTTTTTGAAAAGATATAAATAAAATTGTTAAAACTGACCTGGAGTTGTCAGAGGAGTGCTGGTTGTTAGCTTTTCTGTAAAAATAAATGACATTAAGATAATTATTACCTTTTTAAACTGATTCTTAAGACTTTATTGTATATTTTCCCTGCTTAATATTTAACCTGAGAGTTTTTATTTTAAAAAAATATTTATTTACTTATTTGGGAGAGAAAGAGAGCATGAGTGAAGGGAGGAACAGAGGGAGAGGTAGAAGCAAATTCCCGCGGAGCAGGAAGTCTGATGAGAAGGTTCATCCCAGGACTCCAGGATCATGATCTAAGCCAAAGGCAGACACTTAACTGACTAAGCCACACAGGTGACTAAGCCCCTAACCTGTGAATTATGATTATCCATTGACTTAAGAATATGTCATTTGTATCTGCCTCTAAGAATAAATCTTTTATGTTTTCTTAAATTTTTAGAATTGTAGAGCAGAGGTTTTAGATTTTAAGTCATTTACTTTCTAAGAAGATGATGTTATTCAATGATCAATAACTAAACATGAAGATTCATTAATTTCTTAATGGCTGTAAACTTAAATGTTTTAGGTTAACCTGATGTTATTTGAAATAGAAGTTTGGAATATGCTTAGATCATGGGCTTTGGAATCCAAAGGAATTATTTTTAATTCTTGAGTTTGACAATTAATAGCTGTGTGACTCTGGGCACATTGCTTATTATTTTTTTCTTTTTAAGTGGAAAAAAATATTACCACTCTACAGGATCATTCTGAGAATTAAATGGGGGCAAAACTGGTAAAGTATAGTACCTGGCCCAGGCAGATATTTTAATAAAATGTAGATCTTTCAAATATTATAAAAATGGTCACAATAATAGATAATACCAAAAGTACTATCTTTATAATTTTATAAGAATTTATAATTTAAAAATAATTTATACATAAATTTGAAATTTGGCATGACTGAAATATTCAGAAAAAAAATATTATTTGCGATTTATGAGAAGATTTTCAAAGGAATAAAGAGATGTGCTCCATGTTTCTGGTAGTTGGCAGAGTCAGGATTGATGTTTAGGGTACCTGACTTCAATTTAAATTATTTTTCTGCAACATAATAATTTTACATTTTGAGATAGGTTAGGTTAATTTTAGAATTTTTGATAATTTCCCAAAGCAACTTTTGATAATGATGTGATCTTGGTGAGACAAAGTGAAATTCTAAATTTTATGAGCAGTAATAGCTAAGCATAGTTAGAAAGATGGGATAAGGAAATGCAGGAATAGAGCAAAGTTAACATTAAGCTTTGGATTCTTCTTTCTTAAGAATGAGTTCTGAAAGTCATCATTTGATTATCTTTAAAACTTTTTTTTCTTTATTCCCATTGATCTTACAAATGTTATGGGTTCATCTCCAAGGCTACAGGATAAGAGCCACATTTTAGGATGCTATACACACTCACACTTACACACATACACATGCTCACCATACATGTATGTGAACACATACCATACATGTATGTGAACATATATAGAGTTTAAAATATGAAAAGAAAATTGAAATTGGAAATGCATGTCCTTGGCATGTGTAACAAGGCACTATAAAATCTACAAGATTATAAATTGTTCTTTTGTTTTGTTTTGTTTTGTTTTTTTAAGATTTTACTTATTTATTCATGAAAGACACACAGAGAGAGGCAGAGACACAGGCAGAGGGAGAAGCAGGCTCCATGCAGGAAGCCTGATGTAGAACTCCATCCCAGGACTCCAGGATCATGCCCTGGGCCAAAGGCAGACGCTCAACCATTGAGTCACTCAGGCATCCCTAAATTAAATTATTCTTAAACAAATGTAAACTTCTTACATTTTAATATGAAGAATAATATCGCAGATAGGGCTTTGAAAAAAAAAAACCCCTTTTCCCTAATGTCATGCAGTTTGATGATCACCAACTTATACTTTTTGAAAATGCCATAAGTACTGACCTGAAGTCGTTGCAGGACTAACTGTAGAGAAATTCTCCAAAGATGCTGGAATAAAGTAGATTTGAAGTTTGAGATTATGACACAAATATATTACAAAACAGTGAGTGCAGTTTGAATATCATTCAAAGGGCATCTGATCTTTTAGAATTCCCATTTTTATCCTAGCTCATGTTGGATGTTTCTATTATTATTTGATTGCAATACATTTGATGAATTTCCATAATCTGTATGTTCTCTCTGTAAAATTTACCTGTACAAAAGTTTGCTTTGTTTTACGCACTTAAGAAAGATAACTATTCATCATAGTTACATAGGATAATTTATATTTAAGACAACTAATATTACATTGCACACTAGATTATGTCAAACTTAGAATGAATGGTTTTGCACTGAAATATATAGAAGATGTTAAAATAAACTTGTATGTAATAATATCTACTGAGAATCAAGTCATTTTAAAATATAAAGTGCTTTTCACATAAAGGTAAAAACCAGTTGTTTTCTTTACCCTTTAGAATGTTTAATAGATTTAAAAATATGACAACTATGTAAAATATAAAGGAAACCAAAGCATACCTTATGAAAAACCCTCATCTAGTCAATTTGTTTTTATTTAAAACTGTATTTATGATAAGTATGTGAAGAGGTATATTCTCTTCTAACTAGGTTGTTTATTTCAGTATTTCTTTCTGCATTGCTTTGTTCCTACAAGATCTATAGCAGCTTCATAAATAAAATATGTTAGATTATTGATGAAGAAGGTAACAGAATAAAGTTTATAAAATTTTTTCAAGAGTTTAATATTTTAATTTTTTATTATATTTTATTTGGCTGTGGACTCTATAAAAACCAAGGTATTTATGAAAATTTCAACCAATTTTAAATGTAATAAATTAAAACATTCACATGAGACAAGTAAATATTAAACTTAAATATCTAAAATTAACCTTGGTGTCATGATAAATGTATCCTAACATAGTTCAATACATTAATGTAAGTTCAAGGTGTGGAGCATATTTTTGAGTAGTTGATGTTGTGATATAGTTTATCACATCTATGATATTTATCATAAGTTAACTCAAGGACATGCTTTTATTGAATAAATAAATATTTTTTAAAACCATCCCCAAATAGCCCAACTGTAGGGAGTCATGAAAATAAGATTTAGCCTGCCTGTTAATTCATTTGCCATAATAAACCTCCAGAAACTGATGCATGTTCAACTAAAGACAGTAAGAAACCAATTTCCTAGAAGAAAATGACTATTGACAAAGAATCAATGCTGTTCAAAGATAAAACCATTGTAAACAGGCTAGTATAATGGATAAGAGCACAGACATTAGGGTCAGACCACCTGATTCAGAATCTTCAATCTAACTCTAAATAACTGTGATTTAAGGTTATTTATCAAAATTATCTGTGCTTTGCTCTTCTCATCTGTAAAATGGGGAGTAGTAAAGACACTCCCCAAAGTAGTAAGACACAAAGTAGTAAGTTTAATGTAAGGATTAAATGTATCGATAAATAAAGCACCTATTCTAACTTATAGTAGTAGTTTTTAAGCTCATCTGAATCAGACAAAGATCTAAAACGGTCTCTGCTCCAACAGCTGTGCCAGAGGGAACAAAGCCATCAGTAGAGGAGGCTCTTAAGAGCATTACTTACCTTCTCCTAGGATACAACAGGAGACTCAATGGAAAAGAAAACTGTGCTTGATGAACCAATACTGTAAGGAAAAGCGACTACAGGTCTGCAACTTCAGTAAAAGTAAAAAACAAAACAAAAAACTTCTGCATGTTTTTATACATTTGATTTAGAGACAAACCTATACTGACTGATCTCATTCTGTAGCAAAACTGCTTACACTGGTGTTAGTCTATTAAAGTTTGCCTCTATTCCACTTGATGTGGGTATTTATATATTGACTAGCTTTCTAATGTCCAACAGTTTTTAGATTCTGAAACACACTTCGCTCTAAGGTTTATAGATAAGGAATGATGGACCTGGATGGACCTGGCAATCAGTAGTATTGTTTTCAACCAAAATAAAGACATAATGTAAATGTTTGTTGAATTGAATTGAATGGAGGACAACTAGAATGGAAAATTTAGAATAACCTAACCATTGATAGATATTTATTGTCTTGCTATTATTTTTGATGCCCTATCTCTTTTCTCTTTGATTTATTCTTATTTTAAAATCACTTATTTTAAAAAATGAGGTTTTATTTTTTTTATTACCAAATAAGTGGGATGAATCAAACTCATTGATCTCTTTATTTCCTCCTCCTCCTTCTTTTAAGTTCTTAATTATAGAGTGGGCTTGATACTTGATTTTGTAATTGAATAATGTCTATGACTCTATCAGAAAGTAATGACTGCTACTTATTTCTGAAAAATCAGTGTGAGCTTGACTAAAGCCAAGAATGTGATGAGACTCATAAACATTTGTGTATGCCAGGATTTTCAGAACCTTTTTGATATTTTACGAACTTTTTCTCACTGATATTTTCCTTCAAATATGGTTTCTCTGTATTTTGAATTTCTCATGTAAATGTGCTACCTCAGGCAATAAGACATGTTCCTAAAGTCAAGGATGATCCTACTGCTTCCCTGGTATATAGCTAGAATTTTAATTTCATAGTTTAATGATTCAAAGAAATCAAATAATGTTCACAGATACCTGTGATATCAATGCTGTTCAAATCAATATGGAAAGTGACCAGTTGGCTGGATTTATTTGCTTCGATGCCTTGAATCAGTTCTTCTTTTACATTTTCATCTGACACCCACCGGGCAAAGAAAAGGTCAAATATAACTATAATGCTGCCATTTCTGCAAAGCAAAAGATGATATAAGAAGAAAAAGTCAGCCTTTATCAAATGATTTGTGCTTAATTCATGTAATATGTCTTTGAAATTCTCTATACTTATCACCTTATTACACCTGTGTAGTAAAATTTGATAGGTTAAGTCAAATATCATCTTTATTTTACAGACGGAAGCAAAGGGAATTGAAAGACCAAATGTTGGGGACACCTGGATGGCTCAGTGGCTGAGCAACTGCCTTCGGCTCAGGTCGTGATCCCAGGGTCCTGAGATGGAGTCTGGTATTAGGTTCCCCCCTGGGGGGCCTGCTTCTCCCTCTGCCTATGTCTGTCTCTTTCTCTGTGTTTCTCATGAATAAATAAATAAATAAAAATCTTTGAAAGACTGAATGTTTCTCCAAGAACACAGACATATCCAGAATTGGAATCTGAGTTTTCTGCATTGGCACCCTAATCCTCAGGCCATGCTATTCCCCAGGGTTACCTGTGTCAAATTAAACACAATTACATGGTATCATGATATTTATTATTAATTTACTGTTTTAAGGAAAGAAAAGTGTGGATCTGTAATTTCACACAGATGGTCTCTACTAGGGTGAAGTCTAAGAGAGTTTCACTGACTTCAGGGAAGCTTTCTATATCATTTATAAAGGTCTGATAGCAAGCTCATAGCAATGAATCTATATCTACTTTTTCTTCTTAATATAAAATATCAAAATATGCCCTGATTTCAAGGGATAGAAAGAAGACACATATATTTGGGATTTCTCATGGTCAAGAGTTGGTGGGATCATTTTGCCTACATTATTTCTGACCATAACATTAGAATTCAATTATTTGGCCCAAATCATATACCTGTTTATTTGCCCCCTTTTCTGAAACATAGAGTTAAAAAGTCTTCTTCACTGATGATTTGTTTACAGTTTAAAGAAACATAAAAATGACTAATTTTTTGGTCCAAAAGCGATACTTGAAAGACTTTGCTCTCCTGTCTACACCTCTGCTTGGCTTATGGTATTCTTTTAGGTTAAAACCACTTGGGAGACAAACTCTAGCCCTGACCTTCATCGTGTGTGTCTCAGAAAGCTGGGGTTACTCAGATGGTACTCGGATCCTAAAGTCAAAGACTAGGAGGATCAAATTGTACATTGTATGTTCGCTGGTTCTGAAATGTGGGTAGTTACACTCATATCCTTGTGGTGTCTATAAGTTAATGAGATTCTTCAAGGATTCCTTCAGTTCTAAAAGCATTCTTTACTTATCTGTCCATACCATGATCTTGGTAAAGCTTAAAATATTTTCTTTCCCTATACATAGGATCAGAATGTTCCATAAAGATTATAGTAGATCAACATCTCCTCGAGGAATGATAGTCCTCCTGAATGTCTGTGCCACTATTCAGGCTCAAAGTTTAGTAGAAGTTATTCTGTATAGCTGGTTTTTCACTTTTGAAATGAACTGGCTTACTGTGATATAATAATTTCACACTTCATCTCTATTAAATAAATTATTGTCAAAAGCTAGAACGTTTAACTTTGCTTAAATCATAGTAATCAAATCTTGTAAATGAGAAGGCTCCTTAGTAACTGTTTAGTTCAGGGTTCCCTAAACTTACCCATGCATGGAACCACTTGCTGTCTTTGATAAGGATATATTTTGTTGCACTTTTTTTTTTAATCTACTCTCTCACCTTAATTAATTTTTCCATGCTGGCCGAATTTTATTTGAGAATAACTCTCCACTTTCTCAGGAAAGTTGGTATCTTCTCCATCCATTCCTTATGCCAACGACAGTTTTATTCATGGGCATATAACTGCACCATGATGAATGAAATCTGAGGGGACACCCATGAGAAATTTCTGGAAAATTTGTCCATATCTAACTGAGAAAGGCTCATAGTAGGCAACTATTCTACTTTGTTCAACATTACAATATTTACATATCATTGCCAGAACTGCTACTTCCACCTTGGAATCATGAGCTATGGTTGACAAGCTAAAAATGGGATAGCGAAAGAAGGAAAACACCTAAATTCCTGATTATGCTATTGTCGTTTTCTTGTGATGTCAGATCATACTCATTTGCTGATTGTGGCACTTTTAGTCATGTGTTCTGTTAGTTGAAGTTTTAAAAATCCTAAGTGGCATAGAACTTGCAGCATTTATTCCATATTTATTTAAAGAGAAGCTCCAGAAAAGAGAGATTACTGTGTTTTTGCACCTGATATTGTCTAACATTGTTATTTTAGCAACAAGGAGATTGAGGCTTAGACTAATGTAGGTAACTTTGTCCAGAATTGTACACTTACTACTATCAGAGACAGGAATGAAAACTGGGACCTCTGTTTCCCAGTTGTGTTTTTACATAGTTCCCATTCTCATACCCCCAACACCACCATCAATGCCATGGGAACTATTTATTAAGAGGAAAGAGAACACAACACATTTACTTAGATGCAGGTCCAGGTTTTTATCTTGCATTGTTACCAGATTTTTATATACAAAGAGATAGGGAAAATAGCTAGTTGGGTTTTGAGGAGGAAGGGATAGATATTTTTTCCGTCCATAATTTTGAGAGATAGAACCTTCTCTTTTCTTTTCCTCTCTCTCTCTCTTTCCTTCAGCCTCCCTCCTTCTTTCTCCTCTCTGATACTCTTTCCTCTCTCTTACTTCCCTCTCACTCTGTCCCTTCCTTTTTCTCCTCCTCCTCTTCTATTTATGTCTCCTTAACTGCCCTTTGCTCCCAAATAGTTAAATCCACAGGATTAATTATGGACAGGATTAAAGATATTTCTCTGTCTTCATATCTACATTTTAACTTTATTCTTGGTTGCACAGTAGATAGTTTTAATTCTGATTGAATCTTGGTTCTCTCTCTCTCTCTTTTTTTTTTTTTGTTAAGGTTTATTTATTTGAGAGAGAGAGAGAGAGAGAGAGAGAGCGCACATGTGTAAGCAA